>NC_087247.1:18333750-21037500 GCF_037042905.1 Lytechinus pictus
TTTGCTCTACGGCGGCCGTAGGGCGAGTCGAAAACGGCCGTTTTATCATTTTTTGTATCAGCTACATATTATTATAATGTAGGTGGTTTGAATAAAACGGCTGTTTTCGACTCGCCGTATAGAAAATGTGACCGAGGTATTACTTCATGGACAATTTTGGTCAAATGACCTTTCATTTCTTCATTATGATAGGCAGATTACAAAGCAATATATTCCGTAAGCATGCCTTACATAGCAGGATGAAGAAATTTAAAAGACCGGCGGGTGACTAGAACATAGCACATCGATGAACACTCTATCAAGCTATATTTTGTTGCATTTCTACTATGAATGCATATTATAGTATGCTGTACTTGGCAAACTGTGAAATATTAGTCGTTCGTGGACACATTGTTGTTTTTGTGGATGTAAATGAAAAACACGATTAAAAAGAATATATGAATAATCGAGACATCAAAGTTGGTGCTTATCTCGTTAAATTTTAAACCACCATGTCACTTTTGTACCAATGACCTTCCTGTGATCATGCGCAGAGTGGAACTAAATACGAACTGGCTTATTGACCCATTGGTCAACTGGTTCATTATGCTGGTTCACTTTTTAACTGAAAATTTCAATGATTTGAATGTCGGGCCCGATTGATTTGTTACTTATAATTCATCGATTAACTTTTGTTTAATAAATTGCTTGTCAAAATGTACACGACGGTGCCTAAAGTGTCACTCATAAATTCCATTTGTAGGAAATGAGGGTATAATAACGAAAAGGCCTATTAACGTGTCTAATCATGCGATCATGATAATTGAAGAAATTGATATAATATCATGCAAGGATTAAACAGTATCCATCACAACAGCATCTGCCTGTATTCTGAAAGAGGTCTAATTAAAACCTCGGGTTACGGTTTGTTGCACCCACAAATGTAATAACGCCCACAAATGTAATAACGCCCACAAATGTAATAACACTTTACCCACAAATGTAATAACGCCCACAAATGTAATAACACTTTACCCACAAATGTAATAATTTCACCCACAAATGTAATAATGCACTTTACCCACAAATGTAATAATTTTTGATCGCCCACAAATGTAATAATGACTTTACCCACAAATGTAATAAATTTGAAGGGATTTTTGGCGAGTCCGTTCTAAACTAAAATCCTATAGTAATGCGTTCATATAGCACAAAAGTGCAAAGATTTTTTTTTCCAAGCCCGGTTAATTAAACATTATAGTACAAGTCCAAAGTCTTTTTCCAGACCCGGTTGTTTCAAAATTATAATATACGTCCAAAGTCTTTTTCCAGACCCGGTTAATTCAAAAATTATAATGCAAGTCCAAAGTCTTTTTTTCAGACCCGGTTGTTTCAAAAATTATAATATAAGTCCAAAGTCTTTTTTCCAGACCCAGTTGTTTAAAAATTATAATATACGTCCAAAGTCTTTTTTCCAGACCCGGTTGTTTATAAAATTGTAATATAAATCCAAAGTCTTGTTTCCAGACCCGGTTGTTAAAAAAATTATAATATATGTCCAAAGTCTTTTTTTCAGACCCGGTTGTTTCAAAGATTATAATATAAGTCCAAAGTCTTTTTTCCAGACCCGGTTGTTTAAAAAATTATAATATACTTCCAAAGTCTTTTTTCCAGACCCGGTTGTTTCAAAAATTATAATATAAGCAAAAGTCTTTTTTCCAGACCCGGTTGTTTCAAAAATTATAATATAAGTCCAAAGTCTTTATCCAGACCCGGTTGTTTAAAAAATTATAATATACTTCCAAAGTCTTTTTTCCAGACCCGGTTGTTTCAAAAATTATAATATAAGTCCAAAGTCTTTTTTTCAGACCCGGTTAATTCAAAAATTATAATGCAAGTCCCAAGTCTTTTTTTCAGACCCGGTTGTTTCAAAAATTTTAATATAAGTCCAAAGTCTTTTTCCAGACCCGTTTATTAAAAAAATTATAATATAAGTCCATACTAAGATACGATAATGATATTCCAGTGAGAAATGAGAATCGAGCTTAGTCTTTTCTCCAGACCCAGTTAATTAAAACTAGTGGAATTAATGTCTTTGTTGTTGTTTCAACTTATACGGCGTATATTGTGAATATATGCGCTAAGAGAATCAAATGTAGTCTTTTCTCCAGACCCGCTTACTTAAAACTAAAAACTAAACCCTATAGGAATGCGTTCATATAGCACAAAAGTGCAAAGTCTTTTTTCCAGACCCGGATAATTAAACAATTACAATATAAGTCCAAAGTCTTTCCTCCAGACCCGGGTATTAAAAAATGAATTAAAAAACTTCAAATCTAAGACCAATTTTCCAAAGTTTCACCCAGTAAAAAAATATGTTTTTACCCCACACCCAGTTTTTTTAATAATACTACGACTCCTATAAAACATTGTAAAATGCATGGGTAAAGCAACCATCCTCTCTCCAGACTCGGTTATTATTTGAAAAAAAAAAAAAAAAGTTTTTACAAATATTCTAAAACGAATACCCAATAATCTAATTACTGTGGAATAACATGAAGACCGATTGTCGAAGATCGACTTTCCTCCAGACGCAATTATTTCAAGAATAAAAAATCAATAAAACCCAACCCCCCAAAACGAATCTTAGAACCAACAATCCTCCAAATTAAGACCATGCTTGTAGAAAAGCGCATTGTTTAGAGCGTTGTCTTTATTCCACACCCAGTAGCTTAAAAATGATTTAAACAATCTTAAAAACAAAAGACTTTGTCATATTATTATTCTTGTGGAATAACACGAGTATTATGCTTTATAGTCTTTCGTCTAGACCCGGTAATTTAAAAGATAAACAAATATTGAAAAAAAAAAATCACAGCTAAGACCAATCTTCAAAATTAAACCCACTTAAAATGATTGGGCTTAGAGTGTTGTCTTTACCCCTCACCCAGTTCTCTTTAAAATACAAATTAAGCGAAACATTAATCTTAAAACTTAGACCCCAGCATCTTCCAAACTATAAAACCCTTGTGATAACGCATACTTAATTTGACCAGACCAGTTTATTATAAAAAAAAACAGAACAAAAAAATGTAACCCTCTTCCAGCCTTACATCCTGTAATAAATGATGTAATTAAACATTCATTTTTTTCTTCCAGGCAAAGAAGTTTATAATAAAAAAACAACATCAAAACTTAGAGCCCGGGGAGCATTTCATGAAAGGAGTTGTCTGACGTTTTATCCGACACTGGTAGTACTGCTTCTTAGCCAATCAACATCAAGAGCAGTTGTCAAATCTGACAACTTGTCGGACATAAATGTTGTTGAAATACTCCCCCAATCATCCTATTCATGTTGAACAGGCACAAGAACATGAGTTAGTTATGAGGATTTCATTTATCTTATTTTTGAAATGACATGGTCTGGAATAAAGAAAACTCTCTAAACTTCTATTTATTGAAGGTTCTTAGTTTGAAGGATAGTTGGGCCTTAGGTTATGTTATTCTTTTTTAATGATTTTGGTTATTTAAAAATAATTGGGTCTGGAGGAAAGACTACATCATATTTCCAGGTTATTCAATGTTGATAATATTGCAGGGTCTTTGTTTTGTTGTTGTTGTTGTGTTTTAAATGACTTTTATAACTCGGTCTGGAGGAAAGACTACGCTATATTTCCAGGTTTTTCATCATAAAGAGGATCGTGTGTGTTTGTTTGCTTTTTTTTTTAATTAATACTAATTTATTATTATCATTCATCATTTCTTATTTGAAAGATCTGGGTCTGGAGGAAAGACTACGCTATATTTCCATGTTATTCAACCTAAATAGGATCGTGGGTCCTTGTTTGCTTTTTTTATTATTACTAATTTATTATTATTATTGTTCATTTGTTATTTGAAAGATTTGGGTCTGGATGAAAGATTACGCTATATTTCCATGTTATTTAATATTTACAAGAGAGTTGGGGTCATTGTTACTTTTCCACCAGTTTTAATTAACTGGGTCTGGAGAAAAGACTAAGCTCGATTCTCATTTTATTCCACTAGAATATCATTATTGTATCCTAGTTTGGACTTATAATAATTTTGAAACAACCGGGTCTGGAAAAAAAGACTTTGGACTTGCATTATAATTTTTTAATTATCCAGGTCTGAAAAAAAGACTTTGGACGTATATTATAATTTTTGAAACAACCGGGTCTGGAAAAAAGACTTTGGACTTGCATTATAATTTTTTAATTATCCGGGTCTGAAAAAAAGACTTTGGACGTATATTATAATTTTTGAAACAACTGGGTCTGGAAAAAAGACTTTGGACGTATATTATAATTTTTGAAACAACCGGGTCTGGAAAAAAGACTTTGGACTTGCATTATAATTTTTTAATTATCCGGGTCTGAAAAAAAGACTTTGGACGTATATTATAATTTTTGAAGCAACTGAGGCTGGAAAAAAGCCTTTTGCTTATATTATAATTTTTGAAACAACCGGGTCTGAAAAAAAACTTTGGACGTATATTATAATTTTTGAAGCAACTGGGTCTGGAAAAAAGCCTTTGGACGTATATCATATTTTTTTAAACAACCGGGTCTGGAAAAAAGACTTTGGACTTCTATTATAGTTTTTGAATTAACTGGGTCTGGAAAAAAGACTTTGGACGTATATTATAATTTTTGAATTAACTGGGTCTGGAAAAAAGACTTTGGACGTATATTATAATTTTTTTAATTAACCGGGTCTGGAAAAAAGACTTTGGACATATATTATAATTTTTTAAACAACCGGGACTGGAAAAAAGACTTTGGACATATATTATAATTTTGAAACAACCGGGTCTGGAAAAAGACTTTGGAATTGTACTATAATGTTTTATTAACCGGGTCTGGAAAAAAGACTTTGCACTTTTGTGCTATATAAATGCATTACTATAGGATTTTAGTTTAGAACAGATTCGCCAAAAATCCCTTCAAATTTATTACATTTGTGGGTAAAGTCATTATTACATTTGTGGGCGATCAAAAATTATTACATTTGTGGGTAAAGTGCATTATTACATTTGTGGGTGAAATTATTACATTTGTGGGTAAAGTGTTATTACATTTGTGGGCGTTATTACATTTGTGGGTAAAGTGTTATTACATTTGTGGGCGTTATTACATTTGTGGGCGATTATTACATTTGTGGGTGTAACACGGTTGTGGTTTGCCTATGGATAGCAACTGTGATACAAAATATATAGGAGAGGATCAATATTATATAAGCACACTTGGCGTACAATTTACCCATACTTAGGACCGTATTCTGAAGTCAGATCTAATATAAACTCAGTTTTAAAGTTGTGGTTTAACTATGAATTTCATTTTCATTTTTTCATTTCCATTTTATTGGTTTCTGCAACACTTTTCCATAAACACATTAACAAAGAAAATACAATAATAATCTACATATAACTGACAAGCAAAACATTGAACAAAATTGCATTTTCTATTAAAACATATCGATTTTTAGAAGGTTGCAGGGGTTGCCACTATAAGCTAAGCTTGACTGCGTGGCAAACCCAGAAAGCAATGATAATTATTATTCATCCTACATATCTTAATGTAAGGGTTGCAGGTGCATAATGGCGGGGGGGGGGGGACACTTGGTCCTCATAATGTATGCTTTATTTTGATTATTGGTTGTTGTTTTTTCTGTTTTTAAAATTATGTGTTTCATAAGATATAGAGAAATAACAATTTTCCATTTAACTTTGTGAATATTTATTCAATAATAATGATTTAATACCTTTTTTGAAAGGAGAAATGAATCTTAACTGTTTCAGTGAATTTGGCAATGTATTCCATATATCAGGCACATGATGTCTAAGCGTTTTATGTGCTAATAGTGTTCTAGGATTGTCTAAGTGAATATTCTGACAAGTCCGTGTTGGATATGAATGTAAGTTGTTATTATATGAAAAGAAATCGGTAAATCGGTAGGATCAGTGTGTGAAAGATATGTTGATTTTGTGCAGATCCTAGCAGCTTTATTTTGTAATAAAAGTAAATGTTCAAGGTTGGTTTAACTACAGTTTCCCCAAATAAGGTTACAATAATTAATATAAGGTAGTACCAATGCATTGTATATCATTAAAATGGAATGCTCTGGCAAAAAATACTTCAATTTGTATGATATTCCAATTCCTTTAGCCATTGATGAGGATATATTGCTTACGTGTTGGTTCCATGATAAATGTTTGTCTATTGTAATACCAAGAAATTTCACATATTCTTTTTTTATCTATTGGCTCATTGTCAATTAGAATGTCTTGGGGAAAATCGTCATTCCTATGAGTAGTTTGAAAATGAACATAATGAGTTTTACTTATGTTTAAGGATAACTTGTCACATTTAAACCACGACGAAACATTTTTTAATTCCAAATTCATTATATTAATCAATTCATCTAAATTTCTATGAAATAATAAAATTTTGGAGTCGTCAGCTTATAAAATAAACGAAAGAATTTGGGAAGAATTTACTATATCATTGATATATATTAAAAACAGAAGTGGCCCCAAAATCGAACCTTATGGCACTCCACAATTAAGAAAGGACAACGGAGATTTAATATCATTAATAGAGACGAACTGTTGTCGATTTGAAAAATAACTTTTAATCCATGACCAGGCAACTCCACGTATTCCGTTATTATATAATTTATGTAATAAAATGTTATGGTCAATGGTGTCGAAGGCTTTACTTAGGTCCATAAATAAAGCAATTGCCAATATTGCCAATATTGGCTAACAGTATAGAATTTCACTGAATCAGCTCATTTTTCTCTCAAATCATTATTAGCTGTTTTGGGAGGATAAACTTAATAGCTTTCTTCGCTATTCACAAGTTATGAAAGAGCACACTAGTAAACATAAGAAACATACAATGTAACGAAAGTTTTGACATGTTTCGCTTTCCGTAATTTTATCACTGAGTTAGAACGTGGTCTAAAGTTATACCGGACTTCAGAATACGGGACATATCATGTTTAACAATAACTAACTTGGTTTTCTTTACGACATTCAAGCATAGGGGGAAAACAGAGTAAACATGAGAAACGTAGTAAACATGATTATAGGCCTATATAATTTTATGGCGATGAGGGCATTTTTAGCTTCAGATGATTTAAGGACATATTTAGACCATGACCAAGGGGCGGCGATCCTGGGGGAGGGGGCGGGGCGCACAGTGCCCCCATTCTTTGAAGCACTGAAAGAGTGCCCTTTTTACGCAAGAAAAATGCCCTTCATGAACGTGTCAGTGCCCCTTTCATCAGAAGAGGGCCCATTTTAGGTATTAGCAAGTGACATATCTTGTAACAGTGCCAAATTGTACCAAATATTCCCCCTCATGAACGTGTTCTGTGCCCCTTTCACCTGAGAAGGATCCGTTTTATGTCTGAGCAAGTGTTCCGTTGCCTTCTTTTAAGTGCCCTTTCTCGAATCAGTGCCACTTTTTACCCAAGAAAAGTGCCCACATGAACGTGTTCTGTGCCCCTATCACCTGAGAAGGGCCTGTTTTATGTGTTAACGAGTGCCCCTTTACCTTCTCATAGGTGCCTCTTCTTCATATCAGATAAGGTGTCCTGAAAAACCACTCTTTCCGTGCCCGATGAGCGCCCGGTACTTATTTAGCTATGAATAAAAAACTTGTAAAAATAACCCCACGTGCCTTAAGTTTCATGAGTCATTGTGAGTTGGGTAGATAAGTCTTTTCTTTGGTTTTAAGATCATGGCCGTACACAGGAAAGGTAGGCAGCCCCCCCCCCCCGAAATTTTTAAAACTCGCATATTTTTTACTGCAAACAAAATTCACCAAAAGTATGCACAAAATTAATCAATTTCACTTAACAAAATGCAAGAGTGCCTCAATGATAAGCTCGGTCACTTCGCTCCCTCGTTTTTGAGTTTTTTTCCAAAAAGTTTACGTGTGCTGAGCCCAGCAAAAATGTCTGCATACGTCAATTTTTAAGAAAGTGCCCTTTTCGAAAGAAAATGTGCCCTTTATCCCTGTGCCCCCTTTCAACTTCGCTCCGCCGCCCCTGCCATGACCAAAATTGAGTGGACTGGACTTCAGACTGACGATTGTGTTTACCTGTACAAAAACGCCCCTGAGAAGGTGAGATACAGCATGCTGTCATTGTCTATTCGCAAACGATGACGTATTTATGAAGGGTCACGTGCCAGTCCATTAAACAGACCAGTATACTGTAGTTGCTAACATGAATTCCGTCTGCTGATGTTGATAGACAATTTTCATTGCGTTCATGGCACTGCTATTGAATTAGAATAGTAAAGTACATGCACAAATCAATTTCGGAAAAGGTTTTAATAATTCCTCGCATTACATGCACATGACGAATCAACTCGGTGCACACTGCGTAACTGTACTTATTAATCAACTACTAGAATTTAATACAACCGTCTGATTGTAGATCTTTTGTAAAGATATTCCGGATGTATAGCACGGACGATAAACGTAATCTCTGCCAGGAGGAAGCAGATTCTAGAACCACTGATCTGTCACAACAGCCTGCGTCCTACCCTCGAGCACCACAATACCAGTATGGCACCCAGGCTCATCATGAACAACAGACCTACTGCTACCCAACCCAACCTGTGGCTCCTCCACCAAGTGTGCTTCCTTACGACCTCGATCAGGTGATGGTAGTCCCGTTCGTACCTCGGAATAGGGGTGTGTACTCTCCCAAATCACTTACCCTGGCAGTCATCCTCTGCATCCCAATCATGGGTCTGTTCGGAGCGCATCACTTCTACCTGAACAACATGCTGCTTGGTGGTCTCTACTGCAGTACCATGGGTATCTTTGGTATCGGGTGGGTTGTGGATTGGTTCAGGATCCCATGGCTCGTTAAGAGGTGCAACCAAGATATGAAGGAGACGCACGAGAAAGGCCACTGGCTGTTCTCTATCAATAGATTCATTGGTCCTCTTACGAAGATCTCCTTGATCGATGCATACCTCATGTGGCTGCCCCCCATGGGCTTATTTGGTGAGTAGATCTTTTTTCTCTCAAATATTGTTTGAATACAAGTTGATTATTGGAATCTCAGCTCTCACGATATATTGAATGTTTTTGGAGGCTTCTGCTGAGAATTATTGTATGTGCTTAGTCCATCAAAAGTCGTTGTTTAGAAGGGAGAAATACATTACCTTAGTGTCAATCGATCTCAAACAAAATATGTGGTTGTACATACTCTCCATTCAACACAAGATTCCCTCATACGAGCCTTGAGCACTATACAGAGTGGACTTGGCGCGGTACAAGACCACTTTGTTATTGACATTTAATGGCCTTGTAAGTACTTCATGATCTTAAAAAATATAGACTTTAATGTCTCTTTGTCGAATGAGAAGTATTGAGAAAGTAGTTAGCATTGAAGGTATATAGTTAATAGATGTAAATCAAAGTCATCCTATATCTGAAATAAGAAAATGAATTGGAATAATATCCTTTCACCTGTATTTTCTTTTATTCACCATCACAGGAATGCATCACTTCTATCTTGGACGCACCCGTTATGCCGTGTTCCAAACCTTTACCTTTGGCTTGAATGTGATTGGATGGGCTGTTGATCTCTTTCGGATGCCGTGGCTAGTCCGCAAGGCCAACGAGGATGTTACCAAGATGAAAGCTGGCATCAAGGTTGAAGACCCGTCATACTCACTCATGGATGCCTATCTTATGGCTGTTCCTCTAGGGCTGTTCGGATTTCACCATTTCTACCTTGGTAACACCAGGCGAGGTATCCTCTTCCTCTGCACGTTTGGAGTCTTTGGTCTGGGATGGCTAGCGGACCTATTCCAAATGCCACTGATCGTCTCTGAGGCGAACAAGGAAAGGCAGCTCCGGGAACGACTGAATGGAGTACTCACCCATCACCGAAATCAAGCGTCCGCAACGACTGTGGTTGTCGTACCTGCTGGGGATAGATACCAAGCCACAGCCGGTTACCTAATTGAGCAACCTCCAGCTTACTCAGCCCAAGATACAACCGGACCAAATAATCACGACCTTACTGTACAAAACGTGCAATTACCACCACAAAATGGCTGCAACTCGATGGCTGGATCCGAAAAAGGTGGAAAATTTGTCTCCTGAGATCCTCAAAATTAGAACTTGTATTCTATTCATACGCCAGCATCATTGCTTGCGTCCATAATTAATTGTTAAATCATTGTATCCAAGAATTAAAGTGGTTTCCACGTTCTTGTGACTTTATGCTATTAACATTTAAATTCAATAGGCTGATTTATAAAGCTAGTGCAGTGATGAATAACAAACTATGTATGCCCTGCTCTTCATTTGTCATTCCGCGTCGAGTTGGACTGAATAAGGACATAGGTGACTTCGGTGCATCCTTTGATCACGGCATAATAACTGAAAATGTTATAAGCCAGTTTTGATTGTGAAGTACCATTTTTTGCAGCTATCGGCGTCCATATTCATTTTCGAAATCAACATAAATACATGGGATAGAACTATTAAACCATTCCACGTTTGCTTTACATCAGCAATGAATCCAACACCCGACATGATATTAATTCATTATCATGATAATCTATAAAGTATGTTGAGTTTAATGGATTTGTATCAATATCCTATATATATATTCTATATGCGTATTCTATATTTTTTGTATACATTTGCAAACCAGAGAAAAAGAGATCAATGTATCAATCTATAATTTACTGGACCTCGAGAAGAAGGTGGAATCACAGGGGAATTCAATAACCAGTAATTCAATGTGTGTATCAAACCCTCACAAATACACACAATGCCATAATAAATCTCTACCTGTGAAAAATATGTGGGTTTTTTTGTCCCACTTTTTTTTTTTTTTTTTTTTTTTTTGGGGGGGGGGGGGGGCCAGTCTTTCATACGTAATTACGTATCTAAACAATGACAGAATGTGCTAGCATGTTGTAAAGCTGCGAGCTTGTTCAAATTGAATTATGTCGCCTGGCGAAAGTTATCAGACAGAGGTATATCGTTAAAGTAGACGGTAGAATGCGACTTTTTGTAAGGACAGAAAATTTGTGTAGTATCAACAACATCAGCTGGGGCACTAGTCCAGACTGGTCATGACTCTATTGCGTGTGTGTGTGTTTATATGTATATTATTATGTGCGTGTAACGAAATATTATTATTATCAATGCTATTCTTCAATCATGTATACATTTGTTCTGTTGTTTTTATATATTTTGTAACTTTTGTTTTTAAATGTATAAACAAACAAAATCTGTAACATTGGTGAAAGAAAAGATCTGCAACTTCTGTCGAATGGATATTTTAGATGGATGCAATGTTATATATTTGAAGGGTCGACAAAATACTTTAAAAATCCAATAATTTAATACATGTAAATTACATGATGCATATACGCCTGTATTGCCATGGTTTTTATCATTGTACTATTATCATTGGAAAAAAAAAACTTTCGTGAATGAATGTGAATAACCTGAAAAGATATGTTCATCACCCGTCGGTCTTCTTTTCTTCATCATAATTTCGATTCTTTTTGAAGAAATGCCATGCTTTACATCGCATTGACTTTCTGCTTTTGACATAAATAAAACTAAAAACTAATGATACTTATCTGACATATGAACTTCACGTATTATTGGATGAATTACCTTATCTATATATTTTTTCCTTTTATTAAAAAAGGGCAATTACTATACGTACCATGTCTATAGTATTGAGAAAACACTTCTTAAGCAATATTTTATCACACATTAGACGAAAATTGCAAAAATAAAACTTGACCATATTATTCTACACTGCATTGAGCTAAAGATTGTTTTTATCATTCTAGGTACATTTTGGATAAAGAATTGAGGTAAAAGGACAAATATTAATATCAATATGAACTGAGGAGGATTAGAGTTTATCTCGCGAGAATGGTGCAGCGTTTTAATTAACATCCCAGTGATGATGATGCTTATGATGATTATGATGATAATGTTGTTGCTGCTGCTGCTGATGATGATAATGATGAGGATGAGAATGAGGATTTTGATGATAATGATGATGATGATGGTGATGATGATGATGTTGATAATGATGATGATGATGATGGTGACAATAACGATGAGTGTTGTGACGTTGCTACAGATGGTGATGCTACTGCAGATGATGATGATATTGACAGTATAGGTAATGCCAATCAAAACAAACTATATGAATGATTTTAATGATGATGATGGTAAAGTGTTGGCGGGGTGGGGTGGGGTGGTGTTGGTGATATCAACTAATCAATTAAGAACAGATTAGCTTTATATTGTTATATCTTACACATCAACTTTTAGTCTGAGATCACATAGCATCTCAGGCACGAAGAGTTAATGGCATGAAAGGTGAACGCGGGCTTTCTCAGCCGCATCATCATCATCATCAACATCATCATCAACATCCTCATCATCATCATTACCATCATCATGATCATCATCATCATCATTATCATCATCAAATTCGACAATTCTGTTAACAGAGAGACTTTCAGATCTCAACAATATCATGTATTTTCTGTTATTTCATGTTAATTCTGTTTTCTGTTCATTCATGGCACCTGGCACTTTTTTTTTCATGTACAATCTTTATCCCACGTGTCTCGGAATAAAATGATATGGCGCTATATTTTGTGCCTATTTGATTATGGTGAGAGTGATGGTGACTGATGATAATAACGAGTCATGATAATGATAGTGGAGAGGAAAACGGCGACGACGACGATCATGATGACGATGATGACAATTTCATGATTGTAATGGTGATATTGACAATGATCTATTACCCATCCCCATCCCCACCCCTCCCCACTCCCCTCCCTCTCTCTCTCCCGTACTGTGTTTTATCATCTTTTTCCCCTGTTTCCCTGATCTCCTCATTCTCCCTCTCTTCCTCTCCTTCTTCCCTTTTCTATTTTGATACCACTTCATTTGTCCAATATATTGGCATCATCATAATATATTATGCTAATCAAGAGTGGACTTTGAAATTGTAAATATGAAATCGCCATGGTGACGATGAAATTCATTTTGTCCGCGATAATAGGACGCAACCACTCTACATGTATTATATAGATTAAAAGAGCTTGTTAGAGTCTAATTTTTGAATTGTTTTTCTTGTTATTTGTTATTCATTTACGTGTAATTACGTTTAGAATTAGAAGGAACGATAACAATACCTTCGGTGCAAAAGAAAGCGTAAGTAAATAGCTACATCTACCCCCACCCCTAAATCATGAAAACCGGTTTATGGTTTGAAAATGATAAAGTTATATTAGAAATAACTCAAGACGAGAGCTCGAGATCTTTTTGTCCTATTGTGGTTTGTGATTAGTAGAGGATTCCAACGGACAACGAAGAATAAAGCTCATTTATATTTACACCCAGTTATATCAGTTTAGTTTTATAAAGTCATGATGTTGTTTTGGTAAGAACAGAATATGAAAACAATAATATGACCAATATCAATTGACATTAGAACAATAATCATATCATATGTATAGTGTCTTATGTTATTTACTTATAGCTAAACCGGGTATAGTATATTCTTCATTGCTCAGCTATTGAACATAAGTCACCAGCAGTGGCGTAACAGGCGGGGGGGGGGGGCAGGGGGGGCAAGCTGCCCCCCCCCCCCTGGCGGAGCTCACCGGGAAAATAAATAAAAAACGGGAAAAAGAAAAAAAGGGGGGAGGGAAGGGAAAGGAAAAGGGAAAAGAAAACTAAGAAAAAACATAAAAAAGGGAAAACGGAAAGATAACGGAAAAGGAAGGAAAAAAGAACAAGTGAGAAAGAACAATTCGCCCCGATATACAAATACATTAGCATGATTAATAAGACAGGGAAATAAATTAAAGATGAAAAAAAGGCAAACAAAAGCGGGAAATAAAGGCAGAATGGAATTAGCCAAAATCTAAATTGGAAAATAAAGAATAGGGACAAGATAACGTACACTACCGGGCTGCCGAGGATTGAGATAACGAGCGGGAAGAAAAATGGATGGTATATAGCATAATGTCGTATTAAAGTCTATCATAAACTTGCTAAATCTCCAAAGGCTCTGTCCAAGAGTCAAGACCGCGGCTCTTCATCTGTAACCTTTAATGGGTTCTATAACGGGCCCCTATATGGACCCTTCCTGCATTAAGCTTTACGTTGAAGCACTGGCGTACCGCGGGGTGGTTCCACAGCCAAGGGGAAATAAAAGAAAATAAAGGAGGCAGCGAAATGAGATGAATGACAAAAAATATATGACATGATATTTGCTATAATGATGTAAAAATCTATCACATAATTAGAATTTCATTTTAACAGGCCATTTTTTTTCTGGCTCGCTTCGCTCGCTGGCGACTTTTTACAAATTTCCCACATTTGCTATGGTGTGCCCCCTCACAATATTTGGATCATTACGATACACAACTGTATTGAATTTATGTGTTGTGCTAAAGCTATATAGATATACACGCAATTTGATTAAAATAAGTGGCCATCTGTAAGGTTTAAAATGGCTTTGATATCAATAGGTTCCGGGGCTCTGCCCTGGACCCCACCCATAAAGCACTGTTATATGGATGAGTTTGGACCATGGCCCCCAAAAGTTCTACAACCAAACAAAAAAATGAGGAAAGAAAGGAAAGTGTATTATATTTTTCTGCATATCACGTTTAAATCTATCGTCATGTTAGATTCTCATGAAAAGGTGATTTTTTTATCTCGCTCGCTTCGCTCGCTCGGGACCTATATTAAGCTACTTCTTGCCAGAAGCGCCATACTCGGCCCCCTCGAGCATATAGAGCTTCGCCCTGATGCTCACAATCATAACAAAAATCCTTTTCACCGTGGCGTACAAAAAAGAGAGAAAAAAGGAGAGGAGGGTGAAATATGATATCATCTTTTTAACATTATGTCAAAATCTATCACAAAATTTGATTTTTGCAATAAAAATGTCAAAAAAATTTGCTCGCTCGCTTCGCTCGCTCGCTTATATTTATATATATATTTGCCCGATACGCCATATCGCCCCCTCAAAATTTTTGCCTTATGACGCCATTGCCTGTTCCATGATATGACCGGGAAATTTTTGGCTCTTGCCCCCCCTGGCCACCGACCCCTGTTACGCCGCTGGTCACCAGACTAGGACTGATAAATTTAAACATGCCGAAAGTGGGCGGGAGCATAATCATGTGATCCACCAAAAGATGACATCATATGCAATATTGGTAAAAATACGTCGAGTGTGAATTATTGCGATTCTAATATCGCCAGAGCACATGACTTAAGCAAACTCACCGTTGGGCCGCCGAGAGCACGTAAAGCATCGAGAGAAGGTAAACATACGAGGTATCCGGCCAAGTACAAAATTTAACTTCAAGCTTTTCTTGCTTTCATTTGGCGAGCAGAGGACCAGATGGTAACCGTTGTTTTTTATCGTCGATAAATTATGCAGTATAAATGGTAGCGTAGCTCCGTTGAGAACAAGGGGCAAGGAACTGGAGATACAGCCTTACATGCCTACCTTAACTGTTTCGACCTAACATTATTTATGATAAAGAATTAGAATATCCAAAATAAATTTGCTATATCAGACGACAAGATGGCGTCGAATTCAGATAAAGTTGTACCTCAAGGAGGAGTGTCACCAGGCACAGGTGGATACCAGAATCCAGGAGCTGCCACACCCTCGTACCCCAATGCGTCTACCAGCTACCCACATCCTAATCCACCCTACCAGCATACCACCCAGTATCCCTACCCACCTGTGGCGCCTCAGCAGCCTTCCCAACCGCTTCCGAACTTCCAGCCTCCTCAGCAGCTTCCGAACTTTCATCCAGATCAAGTGACAGCGATTCCGTTCCATGCTTCAGTGAGGGAACTTAACAAGTCAACATCTCTGGCTGTTATCCTGTGTGTCCCGATACTTGGGATGCTCGGACTTCATCATTTCTACCTCAATCGACCTTACTTCGGTTACATCTATGCCTTTACATTAGGTAAGTTGATCTTCAAGGTTCTTAAGGTTCGCTGGTGTTAATGATCATGGCGATGAGAACGATAATGGTGGTGAACATGGTGATGATGATGATAATTGGGCTTATTGTAATGATGATCAGAATGATGTTGCTGATAACGGCAATGCTAAATACAGATCATAAAAATAATGATGAGTATGAGAATGATTGTGACGGTGGTAGTGGGGGCAGTGGTGGTGACGATGATCAAAACAACAATGATGGCAATGGTGATGATAGCACAGATGATACTGATGATGATATGGTGATGATGAAGATGATGGTGATGACGATGATGGTGATGATGATATTTATGCTGCAGCTTAATTAGTTATTTTTTGTTGATGATGATGATGATGCCTAACAAGATGAATGCGCTTGGTCATAATTCTAATGCCATTGGCATTCAGCTATGATTATGATTATTTCAGGTAATGTGTAATGATCGAAGTAAAGAGCTAGAACATGTTTTTTTTCTTCTCTTTTTTTTTCTTTCTGTCCATTTCTCCTGTTTGTTGTTGTTAGTGTGTTAGTTTGTTCAGCTTCTATGTCTGATTATGTAGGAGGGGGGGGGGGGGGGCTCATGAGGCGGGAAAATGCATATTAATATATTCCTTCATTCAGTTTGCTTGACTGTATTACGTTATGTCATTTTTTTATTATTGCCTTAGCTGCATACAGTAGTCGTTGAAAATGTTACTTTTGTATGATTTTGGATTATGTCTCTATCCTGATACAATTTACATGCTATGTTTATTTTCAAATTGCCTATGTCATTCTATTTGTGTATTCACAGCTGCGATTGATTTGTTAATATTAGTTTGTATGATATTTTCTATATTATGTATGTATGAATTTCATTTTAAGTGAATGAATAATAAAAACCACTACAGAACAAAATACATATGACATACCACTATTAAGCGAAAGAACCGTCCACAAGGTCAGGGGTACCAGATGGAAGCTTTAAAAAAAATAGAAAATTTATTGAAAGGGTCATCAAGATTTGATGTAATTTTAGGTTGATGCTAAATGATACAGATATACTACATATGAGCAGAACGTATCAAGTTTACAAGTTGTTATGATACCATCGGTAGTTATAAATGTATTTTAATATTTTCTTTTATGTCCAGGACTGTTTGCTCTCGGATGGATCATTGATTGGTTTCGTATCAAGTCCCTCGTCAAGAAATGCAACCAAGAGACTCGAGAAGCCCAGATCCGTGGGTACAAGCTCTACAGCCCTATGTTCCCTGGTCCACTAACCAAGATCTCCCTGTGTGATGCCTATATGCTCTGGCTTCCACCCATTGGTCTCTTCGGTAAGTGGATCTTCCTTCCACCCTGGAACAACATGGACCTATCACCTCTGACAGAGGTAGTATAGGGCCATGGTTTTACGAACTTACATTTAGTTTCTGCTTTCAAAACCATTGAGTGTTCTTATATGGAATTCCATGCATAGTATGTTCTACCACTTTCAATTGTAAAAAAAAAAAAAAACAGAAAAAAATGAAAATTAAGGTTTAAAAAAAAAAAGCAAGATTCAATACCAAAGCTATAAACAATTGCAATGCATTTTTCGCTGATACGGAGGCAATATTAACTCTTCGGATGAAAATACTGAACAGTCGGGTGTTGGTTTCGCAAAAGAGAAGACATCTGCAAGTAAATTCGGGAGCGTTGCTTCATATACTTTCTTCAGCAAAATTTACTATTTTCTTGCCAGATACAATTTCAAAACAACAATTTCTTTGAAATTACCAACAGTTACTGTACAGGCCTAAATGGGACTCCATTATTTTATCTTCAGAAATATTCTGATAAGCACTCACTCAAAGAATTATTTTCGTTTTTTTCTTGTTGAAGGTTTCTACCAGTATTACCTTGGTCGTAGCCGCTATGGTCTTTACCACACTCTAACATTCGGTCGCTGTGGCCTTGGATGGTTGCTCGATTTCTGCCGCCTTCCTGCAATGGTCCGTAAGGCTAATGCCAACATCGCCATGATGAAGAAAGGTATTCGAATCGAAGACCCTCCCTACTCTGTCTGCGACGCCTACACATTGGCTTTCCCTCTCGGCATCTTTGGGCTACACCACTTTTATCTCGGAAACACCAGAAGGGGGTTCTTGTTCCTCTGCACGGCCGGGGTCTTCGGATTGGGTTGGTTGGCAGATCTCTTTCAGATGCCTTTGATCGTGTCAGAAGCGAACAAGAATCGGGAGCTAAACCAGCGGTTGGTCACTGCCGAGGCAAATAATGAAGCACGGGCTGTCCACACCACGGTCGTCGTGACGCACTCTGCTAACTCGGGCTACGCCAATGGTCCGGGTGATTCCAATGGGCAGGTCGTTTCTCTTCCTGGGCAAGTCAGCGGACAGGTCCGAGCCGGAGGGGCAGTTGGGGCTACAGGTGGGCACGTCAACGAGCCACCACCAGTCTACAAGCCCGAGGCTGGAGAGGGTGAAAGCGTCATGATTGTAGCTAATGATCATGGGAATACGGGGCAACCAGGATTCGGGCAAAATACCTCGTCCTCACAAGCAGATACTAAGGAGAAGAAAGATGTTCTTAACTAAGATATTCATTATAAACAAGAAAGAAAGAATTTTAAGTTGCATAAACATGATAAAGAACCAGAATAGAAAATAAAGCAAACAAAAAATCAAAGAGAGTTAAATTAATCAGAAAATTCAGATTTAAGCAGTATATGACAAAACATTCCCAGTGTTATCCTGCATACTGCTGTCAAACTCTTGAATGATAATGTTCGTGAGAAGAATTGATTGAATGGGTATGATATCGGTATAAAGTGATACAGGTACCGACTTTGATAAATTTGTATGAAACCAAATGAAATGAAATGAACTGAAATATCGAAAGTAATGTGTTAAATATAACTGTCATTAATATCATACCAAATTTTATTAAAATTCTCTCGTAACAAATCTGACCAGCACTATTTATTTTCCCCTATAGTTTCTTCATTTTTAAATCTTGTATATCAGTACTAAAGATTTGCATATTTGCATTGTAAAACTTGCAAAAAGAGCAGAGTGAGTTAGAGGGGTGAACGTTTTACTTTTCTGTAAGGTGAAAATACTGTTTTTATTTCCTTCATTCTGCTTGTTTTTATTTCTGAATCAATGTCTTCTTCTTCATTACTATCGTCCTTATTCAAAATGTATTGTGCCGTCTAACTCTGTGGAAACAGAACACTATTTTATTCTGATGCATCTTATTAGCTTGAACTATTGTGGGATTTCTTGTTCAGCTTTTATATAGTGTTGTTATCTGATTATTGTATATATCGTTCTCTGATTGTTCTATATATATCCTATGTTTGACAAATGCAATCTATTAATCAATTATTAGATTTGTCATAATCATACTCTTCATTCATTCTATATTTCGCCTTCTTGAGTTCTTCTTTTCTCCTTTTGATATGTGGTTTATATAGTCTCCAACACTCGAGTTACACTAAAAAGGTAGCGTTGATGTAAATAATTATATTGTATAATATCAATCTCTCATTTCGGATTGTGTAATTTATCAGAGAAGTTTGGGGGTCATATAGGGGGATGCATAGAGAAAGAGAGGAAGAGAAGGAGAGAGGGGAGGGTGTCAGATACAGGGAGATATATATATATATATAGAGAGAGAGAGGGGGGTAGTAAAAGAATGAGGAAGGGCACAAAGAAGGAGATATATACAGTGAGAGGGAAAGAGGGGACGGAGTGAGGAAGCCGAGTGAATCAGCAAGAGAGAGGTGTGTGAATAAGAAAGAGGAGAAAGAAGAAATTTTAAGGATAAGGTAAGAAAAACTCAAGAAAACAGAAAAGCATTATATTCCAAAATCATGACAATCAAAAGGATCCCCCCACTCCACACACAAAAACCAGTGAATCTCACTAACGTTTCCCTGCCAGAACGAAGTTGATTTAAAAATAGAGCAAATAAACAAAAACGAACATAAAGCTGACAATTTCATCGTTATCACAAAATAAGAAACTTTTTAAAGTTAATTAAATAGTAAGTAAAAGAAGAAAAGGAGAGAAATCGATGGCGTCAAGCATGCATCCACTTTTTATTTCATCAATGTTCCCTTCTTTTACACGCAGTCGCAGATTGCCATCTTTGTAGCCTACTATGAATCAGTCAAGATCTTCTTCAGTATCAAACAAACAATAAACTGATACAATACAAAAAATTGTGTGTGTCTATGATGTCATCAAATCCATCATTCACGTACTGTCATGACAATGTTCGTGGATGTACAATTTTTTCCGGGGGGGGGGGGAGACGCATATAAAAAAAATCGAGAAAAAAAACCTCGAAAGCAAGTGAGCAAAGCAACCGAGCTGGGGTTGGGGCGCTTTTGCATTTCTAAAAAGGAAATTGAAGGACTTTTCGTACATACTTTTGGTGATTTTTTTGTAGAACTTTGCAGTAAAAATGTAAGTTTTCAAAATTTCGGGGGAGGGGGGGGGACGACTATAAATTGCCCCCTGCGTACGGCCATGTGTGCATTTATGACTCAAGCTTTGTTATTCTACACCCATTTTTTTTAATCACCCAGTGTGATGGTTGTTGATTTTCCGGTTTTGGGGGGAAATAAAAACCAAATAACGATGAGATGAACCTGACCTTCAATATCAAAGCTGAAATGCGAAAGGAAAGTGGGCATTAATAATAATAATAGAAGAGGAATATTTTTGCAAGACAAAATACAACTAATTAATTACAACATGGGCATTAATTACAAGGGGGTGGTAAATGCATGAAAGGCAGATAGTGAGAGTTTGCCTAAATAGAAGGGCACTCATCATGCCAATCGGAGTTAGAGCATTTTTGGAACACTTTTGTGTTTATTTGGGGGCAATGCCCTCGGAGATGCTTAGGTGACCTCGAAGAATGTAAAACGAACCCCCAAATAGAAAATGGGCACTTATCAAACCCAATGTGTAACACTGTGTTTTAATGTACCCTTGTTCTTTGGAAACGCCTACATGAAGGAGAGAGACAAAAATAGGAAGTTTATAGGGGGTGTATAGAAAACTTAATAGAATGATTTTATTGGGATATAAGTGCTACACGCATTTGGCAGAGACTACTATCGTGTAATTTTTTACAATATTATATCAGATACTGTTTGCAGCATTGCGATTTTTTTTCGATTACTGTATACTAAGTTAAAGTATGGTGATTTCCATTTGTTTTATCTGCATCTAAAGCAAAAGACTATTATTTGCTATTCATTTGGAAGTTGACTTCAGTATCATGTTATCATTAAGGGTGTGTCTTTCATGTCTTTGACGTCATTAAAATCTCGGAGATCCAATGGTCATCGACATTATCTTATTTAAAACTGAATAAAATGGATGAGGAACTGACAAAGAAAGGATTATCTTATCCACTTTAATATGCAAATTTGCATTCAGGGCGTCAGGTTCAATAGATTTCCCAACGTGAAGTATCAATATTATGGCAAAGACACGATAGTTGTTTGCATTATCGTGGACCATACCAGGGTATAACTATATTTACAATGTGTTTGGCCAGTTTTATCGCACCATGTGTAATTATTAACGATTCCATGCGATCTTTGCGCCCATCTGAAGCGACTATTAACTCCTTTTGTTGATTAAACGGATGACTTTAGGTGAGATATCCATGCCAGTCATGTGAGGTAGTGTAAGATGACGTCATCTGCTATACGAAGTATATGGTGGGCCTCTAATTACAGGACCACGGTGTCTTTCAAAATATAGGCATTTCGTTTATTCAAGACAGCTAACTGGACCATGTGCATTTCTTGATAAAGAAAGGGGTGTGGTGCTGTTCGCAAAGAGCTTGAATTTAGTGTATTTGATGAAAGAATATCGCATTAAAATCAACCAACAACCGGGAACAAACGCAGTCAACCTTTTGAAATTTTGCTCCTTCCGTCGATCTGCAGACAATTTTCTTTTGATGTTCTGGTTCACTTATACGATAGCATATAGGACCAAACTGATTCAATATGACCCAGGTAGTGGTTCCAGATATGCAGACGGCTCACCGTCAATTCCAAGAGCAGGAGGAAAGAAATCGGAGCAACATGCCACAGTACACAAACGAAGTCTACCTTACACCAAGCCATACCGCCCAGGACCGAAAATTCGCCGTGGCCACCATCTTGTGCCTGCCGTTCATGGGGTTATTCGGAGCGCATCACTTCTACCTTCGCCGGAAGTTCTTTGGGACAGTCTACGCCTTCACGTTGGGGTTGTTTGGCATCGGTTGGATCATTGACTGGTGTAGGATAGGAGCCCTGGTGAGGAAATGCAACCAGGATACATCAGAAGCCAGAGCAAAGGGGCACTGGATACACAGCAAGAAATATCCAGGCTATCTCACAGATAAAACATTGTTGGATGCAGTATTGCTCTGGCTCCCTCCATTTGGCATATTCGGTAAGGTGCTAATAAACTCATTTTCAGCATGGTGAATACTTCCAAAAATATATGTTTTTTTTAATACAGAGTATAAAAAGTATATACAATGCTGTTAAAATTTTCATCAAAACAAGCAGAAAATGATTGTGAGACACTTCAATACCAATTTGTTATCAATGTCAATTAACCATTATTTTGTCGGTCTACAATGTATTTGTACGCGTTTTTATATTTGGTGCAAATTATACAACTGGAGGAAAACGATAAGTCCTTGCACGGAGTACCGTAAAGTTATAAAAATAAGCAATAAATAAATTGCGATTAAGAAGTAAAGTGTTGGCAAAACTCCGAACCTCGAATTAAATGAAAGCCTATCGTGTTTTTGTGTTTTATACTATGTAAAAAAACATGCAGGTCTATATCACTTCTACCTCGGACGAAAGCGATACGGCACGTACCAGGCCTGCTCCGTTGGCTTCTTTCTCTTCGGTTGGCTCATGGATATCTTCAGACTCGCCTACATGGTGGAGAAAGCCAATACGGACGTGAAGCTGATGAAGAAAGGGGAGCGGGTAGGTGAGGACCCTTATAAGACATCCGATGCGTATCTCCTGGCGTTTCCTCTAGGTTTCCTCGGGCTTCATCACTTCTACTTGGGCAACAGATCGAAGGCGATCCTCTACCTCTGCACCTTGGGTGTCTTTGGGATAGGCTGGATCACCGATCTCGTCCAGATGCCTCTAATTGTCAAGGATGCGAACAAGAAGCGAGAGTTGAGGAACAGGCTGCAGAATGCACTGGTTCAAGGAGGACAGCCTCAGTCAAATGTCATTGTGATGACGACCATACCGGCCATCAATGCAGGATTTGTTGTAGGGCCTGTTGAAGGTGGGCTAGGACATAATCCTGCTATGGTGCCAGGAGCAACAGTGCATCTTCCAGAACCCCCGCCGGAGTACAGAGAGAATGCTTCAGCAGGTGAAACAGTGATTCACGAATAAACAGGATGAACCAAATCTGTACACTGTAAAGGCTCAGCGTGATAGAAACGTTCACCAGTTAGTGTTAATGAAGAATCAAACCCTGAAGTTTGGGCTTGAAGTTTACAGTGTTGGACTAACACCGTAACTTTAGACGGGTGTGATGAATTAGTTGGATTACGTGGTCCTTCTTTCTGGACATGGGAATTACAGTCACATAACTGCTTCGAATTGGTGTCGGGGGGATGGGTCTCTGTTAGAACATCAGGTGGACAAGAACATGCCATGAAAACATTGGAATCAACTGCAGCAGGGACGTTCAAAGGTTTAAATTCTTTTATAAATCAGGATATGCTGGATCTTAAACGATCACATCTCTGAAGACACTTCCCCACAAAAATAAGGTAAAATAACAATCGTGTTGGTAATCCTGAACTTAATTCCTCAAATCTATCGATTGTGGTGCAATACAAATTGTGATGTTATAAGAAAATTTTAGTCTGCGAAAATTTTTTGGTAATTCCGTTTCAAAGAGAAGTAGAAATTTATTGAAATAAAAGAGTTCAGGCATATTTTCTTGGAATCAATTGATAAAAAGAGGGCAATGTGAAAACAGAAACATAAACTAATACTTTGCCCATGTGGAGTATCATGATTGATCAAAACCAACTCCATTTTATGTCAGTAAAGACAATAAAGACACTGAAAACTAAGATGTACATGGTATACGATATTTATCATGTAATAATTTATTCTCTCATTTTACAGCGTAACTGAATTCTATTTTATGAGAAAATTTTTCATTATAATCTTAGTATTTATTGCCCAAAATGCTTCGTGTTGAATTCATACAACTTTAAATGAATTCTTCCTAAAGCGAGCAACATCGTGATCATTAAAATTTTAGCAAAACGTTACTTCGATGCAAGAGGTGTATTTATGTTGTCGGTATTTGTCCATAATCTGTTTAAACAACCATCACTTTACCCCTTCCTCCTGCATGGAAAATGGTATCAACTTTAAATAGGAATCCTAATTATTTTTTAAAGGAATTCCGTATGAAATATTCCTCTCAATCCCCCTGAAACAAAGATATATACGAGTAGAAAGTTGGCCAATTGTTTGATGTTTAATTTGAAATATTAAATTTTCTTAAGGTTGTCAGGAATATCCACTTGGACAGATAATTGTATTGAAAATTGACTTTATTTATGAATGGTCAATCTGGGCATGGTTCATTAAACTGTTCGTAAAATTACAACTTTTAGACATAATATCACAAACGAAGTGGCTAAATACAGTCAGAATTCCGATTAAGCATTCTGTAAGCAAAAATAAATTTTCAACCAGAATATTTTGTTATATCATTGGGAGACACAAACATTCCTAAACAATATTTTGCTCAACATTTTGCCCTTCATAATTATTCAGGTTGTTCGCAAAGTCATTGGTAACAATGCGAGCAGCTTTATGAAACAGCTCGCAGGTCAGACTATTAATGGTGGATGTATTCGACTAAATTTCTATCATGCTTTATACAATTCGCCTCTTTTTGTATATATATGGTGTGTTTGTAAATAAAACAATTCATATCTTTTTAGAGTGTTGTAAATGATACAATCCTCTAACACGTCCAATGAGATGTTAGTACTGTCAATAAAAATCTCCTTTTTAATCTTGTCTTAAAGTCACTATATATTACACATTATTTGATTAAAGTTTCACCAATGACGTGACAAACTAAAGAGAAAAGTGGGCATTTTGACGCAAAGACAAATGAATGTTAACTGTCCCACAAGGGCTGATGAATAAGGAGCTTTCATATTCAAGATGTTGGGGAATTAAATGGGGACAGATGATTTTTTTTACTTTATAGAACTGGACAATTGCATTTTTTAAATCTGAATGTTCAGTCCTCATTTTCCGTTCTCTTATCGGAAGCTCATTGTGACACCTTTGTCAGATTTATGGTTGTAGTGATCTTTGTAAATAGGCCTACACCATCAAACTGGAGGTTCGCGCTTCAAGTCCTACTTCATCACAAAATGATATCGTTTGAAACTCTAGTGATGATTATCGGCAGTCTATAATTTACTTAAAATACTTTGGACGTTGAAAAATCCGATAATCGACCAGCGGTAATATAGACCTATTGAAGCATATTGAACAATACACATGATGGATAATTAATAATAATAATATAGGGTATTTATATTGCGCACATATCCACCTTGTTATAATTTATATAGGTGCTCAAGGCGCTCCTATATTACCCGGCTAAGCTAGGCGTTCATAGCGCACACAGCTTTTTAAGGAATTACTTCCTACCGGTACCCATTTACCTCACCTGGGTTGAGTGCAGCACACTGTGAATCAGTTTCTTGCTGAAGGAAATTACACCATGGCTGGGATTCGAACCCACGACCCTCTGTTTACCATGATAAATAATTATAATCGAAATTGTGAAACCATATCTCCCTTTCTTAAAAACATTTTGTTTTTAGTGCGATGAGTATATAACATATTGGCATCTTAAATACCTTTGATATTTTCTGATATCCAACAAAGCAAAACGATAAGGTAAGCATAAATATCATGCAACGCAAATCAGACACTCACCAATCACACTCTTTGGTATAAGATGCAGTGCTTTAGCGAAAGTAAAGTGGCTAAAGAGTTACACGCCCTATTTTTGGACCTAACATTTACGCCCATCTCTGAACCTTAATGGTCTTGATGACATTCCGTTGATAAAACCATCTTCATGATCTTAGCGTATTTGTTCTGTTAATATGGCTCGCTCACACATGGTGCCACAAAGCTCATCAAAATTAGAGTACAAAGTCAATGAGATATGAGGCGGCAAATGATATGCTACGTGTTGTCTCACCATATTTGAAAGAACCTTTTAACTTGGTGTATACTTCTGATATACCACACTGTGTCAAAAACTTTTCATCAGAATTTGATGCCTGCCTCAACATAAAAGAACAATTTATTCTGTCCTTGTGCCATGGTTAATGTTTCTGTTTCAGAATACACGATCCTCTTTCATCTTCAGTAATCACGTTGGGCACTCCCCTAAATGCAGTTTGATGACTCCTGCTTTGTGGAGTTTCTTGAGGAGCACAAATTCGTCGGGAAGTTGGTGAAACCGGCGATAACCGTAATCGTAGTTATCCCGCGTCCGGTTTTTCCTGCTGTCATCGTAATGATAGGGGATCGATGTGTCTTGAAATTGTGGGAAGGGGTAGAATCCGTACATGTGGATTTCTTCGCAGATGGTGGCAGCGATGTTGAACATGAGTAGACCTGTACTGATCCTGTCTTCATCGATTCCTTGGGTTAACCAGTAACTGATTGAGGAGAAAAATTAGAAGGAAAATGTTGAAAGCACTTGGTAGGAAAATGTGTAAAAAAATATAAAAACTCAGTCAATCTATAACAGATCTCGCCTGAATGTTACAACCAATATTTCCGTTCGAGTATAGGATACCCATATAGTTCGGGACAAGTGCTCATTTCGCATCCTCTCCAACTTCTGACGTCAATGATCTTCTAAGAATGTTCACGTTTCAAATGTTTAACTTTAATCTTTACTTTCACTTTTGTCATTCTGTCAACTCCAAAAAGGAGAACCTTATAGGACACGTAATCTTTGCTCCTCCCGAGATACGCCCCGGGTTCAGAAGAACACTCGCTAAGAAGTGTTCAGTTTTTATAAAGCACTTAATATAAGATTAATTCTTAGTGTCAATTGGTATTTTGGGGGCTGAACTGATCTAAGTGAATGAAGTTTGCTTCTCATCTGTCAAAAAAAAATTAAAACCGGGCGCCAATAACATAAATAGTACGGCGTTCACATTTTAACTGATAATACCAAACAAAAACCTACCTCCAGACTTCCAGATTCCATCATCTTTTTAAAGTGTCATTGTATTTCTGGCTCTCAAGTCTGAAGTTATTACAATTATGAGTCAATTTATTATAAGCGTCAAGAAAAAATAAAGTGTAAGTCGTCGTTTTAAAATATCACAATTTTATCAAGTAAATTTACTATACTTGAACAAGAAGAAAATAATATCTTACTCTGATATGTCTGGGAGGATGTTCCCTGGAAACGCCAGCTGGATGTTCTTAAATCTTTTAAAATTTAGATTGAAATAGTCTAATATCTCGTGGACTGTTCTGCTAACGTAATGCGTCGAAAATATTGGAATCCATAAAACATATTTCCCATAGCTGACCAAACGCTCCTCGAACCGCCTTTTGTCCTCATCCTTTTTAAGTCTTCCATAAAACCGATCAAGGATACTGGGATTAAACGTTATAACGTCCGTCTTCGTTCCAACGTCCTTTTCATAACCTTTGACCGTGGCAAAGTTGCACCGGAAGGCGAAATCGGCAGCGTCGATGTGAGCTCCGCAGGAACTGTTAAGAACGATCCCGCTGTTGCCGACCACGGAGCAAGTCTTAAAGTACTGATTTCTGAATAGTTGTTTGGTTGGGAGTAGTTTCCTAAGGCCTGGTGGTATCAAGGTCATGGCCTTTGCCTTTGCGCTGTAGAATCGTTTGAGTTGACCTCGTGTGTCGTCATCAGATGTCATGGTTATCATCTTGTAGGGGTTGAAAAACTTTCGCATCTCGGACCTGGTTTGAAAAAAAAAAACATGAAAAACAGGGATGGATTATTTTACAAAAATGATAAAATCAATCTAATCATACCCCAACTATAAATCATCTGATGATAATCCAGCCAGAAATGGAGTTTACAAGCTTACGAGGTTCGACACCCAAGTGACGACATTCTGACGGTGAAGCTAAAATAAGGGTAAACCACCCCTTGGAACGAAAACGTATATTTAAAAAAATCAGAGAAGCATTATGTTCGAAAAAAAAATCGGACAAATAGTAAAAACAGATATGATCTTTGAAAAATTGTAAAATAATCATGATACTATGGGGCTTTCACATTGGCTACACCGTTTGTCATTGCGATGTAAGGACTACTACTCTGTTTGTTCCAATATACAATGAATAAAATGTCTTCTAATCAAAACTCTCAGGTACAATACATTTTAATAGGATATCATGATTAAAGAAATGTGCTTTAAGGAGAAAACACAAATTCTTTAGAAATTCTTACATAGTTAACCTGTACAATATAGTTAAGCGATTGTCGCCTCTAGATTTTGGGCAGACCATAGAGCTATCAGACCACAGCTGACGATAATCAATAGGCCCCAAAATGCCAAAATTAATAGCGCCACCTATTGGCCACGACAATTTTTCCTCTTCACTTCTCTTCACCCGAGTGGCAGCTGTACTTTCTCCAACCATGTAAAACCTAGTCTCCCAAATAGATTTCTTTTTCTTTTTCTTTCTGTGCATCTACTAGTATGCTTTAAAAAATGTGCATCATGCCATATAGCACACATTGGTTCTAGCGTTTAGACGATATCAATGTATTTCCTGTTTCCTCGAAGTCCCAAGCTGCGGGAATGACTACTAAGTAACAGTCATTGTCTTCATAACCGATATGTTTTTCAAGAGATGTATCACTTAAGAAGCTTCATTGGGCAATTTCGTCTGTCTAGCCGTCATCATCAGACATGTGTGGTTCATGATAAATTCAAAACATTAAAAAAACAAAACAGTTGCCATATAGGGTGTAGCTTTCAAACGTTTCCAATCTACGTTGCACCAACAAGAATTAATAATGAAATTATAGTCCATTGTCTGATATGTTTTACATTGCTGAATTTTCTTTTTCTTGTTCTTTTTAATGGTTTGATTAACATTAACTTAAATCTTCAAATATTAGTCACATGACATACTTGTCATTTTTTAGCAGTGCTATTCTCTGTTCTAGTGGTGTGTCCCTGACAGAGTGCCCCTCCCCGTGCTCATTACACTCGTTTGAAAGGTGATGTTCTCAGTATTACCTGCACATTTTATCCCCCCCCCCCTTCGAGGGCGAAGACGTTTTTCCTACCACATTTTCCCCTTTTCTTTTTTTCTTTCCGTATCACAGATACTGTGATTCGAACCTGCAACCTTGTCATTGGCGCAAAATTTAGGGGGGAAATAGCCACCTCCTTGTTCACCATTGCCAAGAAACAACAATAACAACAAAAACAAACAAACGCCCCCACCACCCGCTGTGCTAGCACCTATGAAATACCTGGTTTGTAGTAGTGCCGTTCTATTTGCAGCCCAGTGATGTTCTAAAATCTCTTCTACGCTTGCTTTGGCCTTGTCGTCGTATCGAATGATGGAATAATAAGATTCTTCTCCGTAATCGTCCTCCTGTGCTTGGTCTTCCACTAAACCTTGCATCTTTCTGTTTGTCAAATGAAATAAGATTTTTCTTAAGGACATTTAGGTCAGAAACATTGGTTCACATCGATTATAATTTTGAAAACAAAATTGAGCTGTAAGAGCCCAATCGTAGATTTTGTCTTTAGGGCCTTATTATGGTTAATTTAATTCACAATACTTGAATAAGTGAAAATGAACATGCACATCGTACAATCTCAATATCTCTGGCAAAGACTTTTTTTCAATTGAATTTTTTTTAAATCTCAAATTATGTTATCTGCAGTTTTTCTTTGTTCTTTCTTCAATAATACACAGAAATAATATCAGAACTGAAAATGACATCAACGACGTACAATGAAACAGAACAATGTTATCAGAGCGTGGTACATGGAAATTAATTGGGGATGTTGGTGATGAGCACATGACCCAGCATGACGCCTGTCTGGGATCTTCAAAAATAATCAGGCCACATCAGACAAGACACGATAGGAGACAAAACAATCCCAAGAATAGCGCAGCAAGAGACCAAGGATGACGTATACCGTATGCCAGACTCGAAGACAGTGCCTCTATCTCTCAGGCAGGGAAAATCCAAGATCGGGGGGGGGGGGGTTTGATTTACCTACATATTAATGGTTTTCAGTTCAGTAAAGGTCATAAAACAAGGAGGCCTGATATATAGGCATATTTTTCGATTTCTTATTTCAAGTGAGTATGTTGGTGTGTGTGTGTGTGTGTGTGGGGGGGGTATTTTCATTTTCCCGGAGTTACCGTCTTATCATGATTTCCTACCTAAAAGTATTTCAATTGGCCAGTGGCGTTATATTAATTGATTTTTTTTTTGGGGGGTGGGGGGAATTTTCCGTAGAAAATAATATATAAAAATGTAGTTCTATGTCCTTACTTAATTTTGTATCTGGAGTTCCATTTTGATTTTGGTACCCGTTTTGAATAATAAGGAGCATTTCCTTCTGTTTTGATCGAAAACTTGAACAAAAGCTCTTTGACTTTGTAATTTAACCCCCCCCCCCTAAAAAAAGGGTGGTACGCGCACTGGGCCTTCATTCCCCCCCCCCCCCCCCCCATTCTCGCCTCGGCATGTGATGATTCTAATGACCTTAACATGTCCATGGCTCAAATTGTAAAATAATTAATTTATAAATGAAGCACGATTTGTTGATCGGTGTGTTGAAAGGATTCCGACAAATTTGAGATTAACACACTGGTAAAGGGGCACTAAGTCCCTTGACCCCCCCCCCCCCCCCGCTACTCCACTACGGACCTGATCCGCGCTTACTCTCATATGTTTAAGAAGTTTAATGATCTCTCACTGTATTATCACAAAATTCAACATCCTTCAAATGATAAAAAGTCATTGTTTATCGGATTGGCTGAAAACACTACAGTGTATTAAGGCATATTTCCGAATTATTTAGTTAAATAATATGAAGCGTTGTTTTATTTAAAAAAAGGTCTTGCTCAAATGTTTCAATATTACATCTACAAAATCAAATATGTATGATTAAAAAAAGGAAAAATTTCGACCCTGCCAGGACTCGAACCTGGAATCCCCTGATTCGTAGTCAGATGCCTTATCCATTGGGCCACAGGGCCGCTCCGCACAATGAGGTTACCTTTGTTGACAGATTCTTCCCTTGTGAACCGTTTTGAACACCGCGCGCATGTCTAGAATTGCCACGTGATTAGATTGTAGTCTTTCCAAATAAACATTTATTTTGACATATTCGGATCGAGATGCGGACCGGGGATGCGGATATGAGAACTAGACCCGGGAACTAGAATCTAGAGATTTCAGTACAATTGTTGATAATTCTTTATATTTCAAAATTCTTGAAAGATGGTTCGTCGCTGCAGGTAAGGAAATTACGTGCGGCCTTGGTTTGCTCTACGAAAAATCAAACAAAACAAATGAGCATAGATCAGTGAACAGCTAACAATCCTACACAGATCTGCGTTGAACAGGGGCTTTGTTACCACTCTATTCTCAGTTGTGCCCATAGAGTTATATACATGTAGTACGTATTTAACTCTATGGTTGTGACAGAGATAGTCTTTGGAAGAAGACCCTTACCTGCAAAAGCATGGAATTCATCTGTAAGTGTAACTATATTATGATCGTAATATTTCCAAAATATCTTTGAATTCGGGGATTGGGTGTACCATTCTAATTAGATATCCCTTGTGCCGTACCCACTTCATTCCAATTTTCAAGGCTACGTCCTAGGGCTATAGAGCACGGTATTGTTATGGGCTTTGACTCTACGTCAAATAAAAATAGCACCCCGGTTTGAAAATTATTATTCTCGTGGATTCAATATAAACAGACACATCACTGATAATCACGAATATTCAGATAAAATAATAAAAGAATAATCATAGTTCCTATCTCTGTTATTTTTTTTTGTCTCTCTTATTTTTTTGTCGATTTTCACCATAAAACAAACTTACAAGGGGTAGGTCTATAATTTGCCAACAAAGGAGGGATGATTCATTGATTGTGATATTTTTGTACAGCACTATAATTAGTAAGTGTATAAGCATAATATCTTCTGTTGAAAAAATAGCAAATTGCTGTTACGCAGCCGCGACACAAGTCATATGCCATTGAGCCTATTATAATTAAAGCCTATATCGGCCCACCCCTTTCCTGGGTATATGAAATTCCACATTTCACCATAATATCAAAATGTTATATCAAACAATTAAAAATCACGTACGTGACAAAAGTAACTTATACATCACAGAATTAAGTAGCCAGGTAAAACAGGGCATAATCAATTTATTAATCTTCTATAGCCTAAATAAATATTAAGATGAAATTATCACGGCCAGTAGGTCTGCATTTCAATAATTAATTGAAATAATTAGGGCCTATATAGAATAACAATTCCTTCATCGATATTAAGCGATAAGTATCAGAATGATGGTCAAACTCATCTTTCCGATTTCCATGGAAACCAGCATTAAACAAAATGAACACTTGCCCTTGATAATCAATAGATCAGGTAACGACTTCCTTCAAGCTTGTTAGAGAGATTTTATCATATCCTCTATGGCAAGGAGGTGGGCTGAAAACTCAACAGGATCGACCCTGGCAAAAGAGACCAACCGTAATGTTTAAATCTCCGATCGTTGATCGGATCAAAACAACCGTTTAACCTTTGCTAACCCGAGACAAAAGGCTAAATAACTAGCAAAATGAAATCCATTGTAGCATGAGATCGCCGAAATACTAGGACATGCTGCTCCACTTTTTCGCATGTCAAAATAACATCAATATCGAGATCTTAATCAGAGCATCACGGGTGGCCTACTATTAAAATAGGAGAATGTAAAACTGCACTCTTAAAAAGTTCGGGCAAAGAAGGCCCAATTTTTAGTCATCACTGGGCAACATACTGTCCACACTCCACACTGACAACTTTTGGTTATAATCTGTCCAAATTGGGTAATAAAACCAATAATAAATATTGGGTAATAAATTTGCTCAATTTGATAATTACCCAGAATATAACCTATATAATATATAATTGTTTTTATCAACACCTGAACATACATTACCCAACACAGTGGACAGTATGTTGCCCAACATTTTAAGTGTGTGATGCTGACCAGGAGAGCGTTTCATGAGAGCCTAACTTTCCTTGCTTTTGATTGGTTGAGAAGAACAGTTCATAATCAGACTACGTTTTATAAAAACATCTGATGAGTCCTTCCATGAAATGCTCCCATAACCGCTCTTCGTTGATGACAAGTCAGGTAACAGAAGAGTGTCACATTAAGTAGGAAGTTAGATCGATCATGTAGTTTGTCTCTTTGCTTTTTTTTTCTTTTTCAGTAGTTTCCCTGTTGGAAAAAAAGCCCTGCTTCTTTCATATAGGGCCTACAAAATGGAAATTTGTTTTAATTTTTGTTTCGCTCGCATATCAAAGTAAATAATTTCAGAAATAGAAAATGATCGAAAAGTTCGATGGAAATAATAACATTCAGGTCAGGAGCGGCGCCAGGTTATACAGGGCGAGGGACTCCCCCTTGATTAAGTTAGACGACCAATACCCCTACTTCAAAGCTCTTCTTTTTTTCTCTCTTCCATTGTCTTCCTAATTTTCTTCCCTTTTTTTTTTTCACTTCTTGGAAAAATCATATGGGGCAGTCGCCCCCTACCCCTAGGGGAAACTTGTAGGTGTCTGCCCCATAAAGAGTTGTCTTCCATTGTCTTCCTCATTTTCTTCCCTTTTCTTTTTTTTTCACTTCTTTGAAAAATCATATGGGGCAGTCGCCCCCTACCCCCAGGGGAAACTTGTAGGTGTCTGCCCCATCAAGAAGTTTGTCAATAATGGTCTCACACCATGCATGTACACCCCAACCTCAGGGGGCCGTTTCATAAAGGCTGTCTGTAAGTTCAGAGCGACTTTAAGAACGAGTGGTGATCCTTTCTTGTGGTAAGTGACGGTTCACCATTATGTTCATTAGTGATTATTTAGCGGCGCGTAAGAAAGGTTCACCAGTCGTTCTTAAAGTCGCTCTTAACTTACGAACAAACACCTACCAGATGTCCTAGTAACGCCCTTGAAAATATAAACCCTATACGCATGCCCATATTTTTAAAAAGAATATTCCCTGTGACTTGTAATCGAGATTTCGCAACGGTAATGAAATGCATATAATATTATTTTTTTTCAAATAAAGCTTTACACTTACAAAGCTGTCAAAACCCATGCATAGTCCCACGCATATACAGAAATCTAAACTCTCCCTCGCCAGGTATACCGTCAAATGCAATCCCACTCAGCGGTATAAGTCGCACAGGTGTTCAACAAACTGACAAAGGAGAGAAAGACATAAATGAATCGACGATTGAAAAACATTGACAGATCTGGGACACGAAACCCCGTGAGAATTCATGATGTCAGCACGTCCACATTCTCCCGAAATTATGTTAGTAGATGAAGCAATGTTTCGCTATTAAATTAACAAAGTTTCAAACAGTTTTTGTTAACTTTACGTCTTCAATATCCTACGATGTCGCATGAAAGTTATCCTCAACACTAATAAGAAATTATCGTAAATTTTAAATATTATAAACCAACTAAGTTTGAATGTCACATGAAATTTATGATTAACACTAAATAAGAATTGTTAGTAAATTTTAAAGATTACAAACCATAGTTTGAATGCCACATGAAATTCAATATGCTCAACACTAAATAAGAAATGTTAGTAAATTCTAAAGATAATTTCATTATGTACTAAATATTGAATGGGTCTGTATGCGAGGATTTAGCATGCATGCAGGTTCATATGAAAAGTACAAAATTTGAAGAAAAAAACTATTGTGAGAAATTACAATAAAAGTCAAAACAGGCGGTGGTACCATCGGTCACATACTAATAGGAGTAGTGGCCCCTTCCCCCAAGCGGTCCTCATTGCAAGGGGCGACTACTCCTCATTTTCGAGTGAGAAAGTATTCTTAGAAAAATCAAAGAGTAATTGAACTATAACCCCATTTAAAAAATGAAAGATTGCCACACATTTAGCCCCCCCCCCCCCCCCCCTCCCTCCACATCAAAATACTACGGCACCGCACCTGAAGTTAAAATCTACTCAACGTCACTCATTAGAGTCATTTTGCTCATTCGAGTCAGATGGCTAACATCCCGAGATGGAGGATCGGGCAAGTAGGGGCGGGGGGGGGGGGGGGGGTGAAGGCCCATGTGCATCAAACGTCTAGTATTGATATATTTGGAATATAAGTAGAAAAGTGAGACTATATTCATGAATCCCGATTTTATTACGACAGAAAAAAAACTGTTGTTGGAAAGACTTACTTATTTTCGTCAAAGAAATAGATGCGAAAATGAAGAAAGATAGGTTATAACAAAGGGAAAGTATACATAAAAAGGCAACTAAAGACTATGGATGATTATGAAATAGAGATATCATTAACATGATCACATGATCACTATATATACAGTCATCGTTATATACTTACATAAGAAAAGCTTATTTTTAAAAGAAATATTTGCTATTCATGCTGCCAATCATAATTACATGAATAACCTGATATTCACATTATATTTTTTATATAGCCTGATGAAAGGAAGTAATTCGATTCCATGTTCTACATGTTCTACTTACTCACTCCGTGACAGGAATAAGCATCTGATGTAAAATTGAATTTTGCAATTTGATCAGGTAGATTGAATAAAAAGTGGGTCATGGTTGTCTTTGATATTTCTTTTGGTAATAACCACACACCCTTCAACATACCGTCTGTAAAAATAAGATAACTTTGTTTTTTAGTAATGTTCGCTTCTTTCTGTGTGGGTTTATGATCCTGAACAGAATTAATTTTCAAAGCAGGAGTGAGACAAAATAGGTCATGAAAATAATATCGGTGAATGATATAATGGGAATAAACATTTGTTTATGATTCGTTTCGGGACAGCTGAATCGCTGAAGATATATCCCTCTCCCTGTCGCTTGACAATCCATATTTTCTACATATTTTTTCCTTTATATAATACTAAATCAATATTTTTGTTTTCAATTTAAAGAAACGTCCGATAAGGCAATTATAATTTTATACTTTCATTACGTATTATTAAACCAAAGTAAAATATGTTTGCATATCGTTGTATGCAGTAGCATGAACAAAATTCTTCGCAGGAACATCGACTTCTCCTCAAAACAAACTACTCTTACAATAAATCAAGACATTTTTATGTCATCATGAAATAACGTATTAAATTTTATTACATACCGCATATACTCATTGATTAACTTAGTGGAAAAATTATTGCAAATTTATACGCTAGAAAATATTGGGCAACATTTTTACCACCACGAGGGTAATTATGTGTCCAACCAATTTTGGGCAATATTTCACCCAATGCGGGAAGCATATTGTCCAGTAAGGTTAAAAAATAAGCAGCAATTGCTTTAGAATGGGCAAAATTTTCATCACACTGGATAAATAAAAATGCCCAAAAGAAATGCCCAATGCTGGTTGGACACATAATTACCCTTATGGAGCATTTTTACCAAATATTTTTTAGAGTGTAGTTTTTAGAATATCTATTCTATAGACCGACTTCCTGGCACTAGCCTTGACTTATCATTTCGATCTTGAACACCTTCGTAATACGGGAAACTGTTCAAGCACGATTTCAAGCCCCATTAATTAATATCATGATTGTTGGCATGGCAAATGTAGACAATCACGAATTGCTTCAGCATGAAGGTCGTCATTTAGGGTCAATGTATACGAAAAATGAACCATTCTCCCGAATAATTCACAAAAAATATAAATTCATATCTCGATCATCAAGAAAAAAAAGGAAGCTTACCAGACAATATTTGAAATAATTGATTTAATGAAAATTTCCTTTCGAATAGACAAATATTAATATCATTTTGTTTTAATGGACTTACCCTTCAAATGCATCTATTACCTCTTCATTATGACATTCAAATACATTCATGACATTAGTCACACATATTCATTCTCTCATCTCTAGCATGGAGTGACGTAGGAATGACGTCATTATCTTCGCCATCTGTTTCTGTATGTATGATCTAGATCTTCTTCAAGGTTAACCAGGAATTCAAGCTCATTAACATTACAGACTGGGTATAAGCTGATGAGATGCTAGAGGGGTTCTTTTCCTTCATATGATGCAGAAAATCACGCGCAAAGCGACGAGTCATAATGGCAGACGAATAGCAGACAAAATAGATAAACATATCATTATAACGCACCCCCATAAAGTGATAAGTGTACCCCCATCATCCAATTAGTGGTAATGGGCATGTTTCAAACTTAAACACCCAACTTAATAATTTGCTAATACTGTATATGATTTTATGATAAATTTCAATTAAAATGTCTTTTCATCAAAACGAGAAGCGGGAGCGGTCGCCATATTAAATACCGTATCCATGGTTACAGGACCTTATGTCAATTCAGTCTTTGTTACGAGAAAAAAAATTGAAAAGGCAATGTAGAAAAAGATGAATGAATACAGGCAAGAAGAAAAAGAAAGAGAGATAAAGAATGGAGTAAAAGAAAGAAAGGATAAAAAGGGGAAAGTATTTTCTGAAGAATTCACCGGATACATAGTACAGGGAGCCATAAGCTAATAAAAAGGCAAATCATATGAAAAAATATGTTATTTTTGGAAGAAAGCCAGTGTGTGTAGGCAAAAAGTGGTAACTGTCAGAAACGAGTCAGATCACATAAATGGGTTTTCATCTGGGTTTGTGTAGGCCTACGAACTTGAACTGCTGATGTAGAACTTTCCCACTACTTTCTTTTCCACCCCCCCCCCACTCTCTCTATAACTAAAAATTACTGCCCTTTCTCCCTCTCTCTCATTTCGCCTCTGAACTTGTAACATATTTTCTACTCCTTCGGGAATTAGCGTCAGCGCTGAAATGCAATGACGAGTTATTGCATTTACTTGTTTACTTTTAGGTAGCATTTCAAAATGTCAACTGTCACCATATTACACCATCTACGGCATATAATGTTCTATAAGTGTAACTGCATGAATTGCGAATGATGTTAAAGACTTAATAAGCAGTCTAGTCCGAGACGGATCCACGATTTTCATAAAAAAAAGAGGGTTCTCAATATAAAAGGGGCACAGCGATTCCTCTAACCATGCTTTAAATCTGAAAATAAATCTCTGCAAACATGACAGAGGACATAGTGAATAATGCCAATTTTCAATGTAAATATCAATAATAAGTCCATGATAAAAACCCCGTTAAATATAAAAATCGATGATTGTTGATTGACGTCGATTCTCGATTTAAAGATTATCCTTTTCCCACCTTTATTAGAGCATAAGTATGTGACTGAAATGTTTAAGACCTTAAGAAAACAACAAATAAACGGGAAAAGTAGATGTCTGAGCAAATGTGTATTTGGCTGAGTAAAATATTCGCTGGCATGGCCCCAGAATTAAATGAATTAAATCTAAAAATCTAAATTTATCCCTCTCATTCTCTCCCATCCCTCCCATTTTTGTACATTGCAAAATTTAAGCATCCTGTTTCCACAGTGATATTTAGAGAAAATGAGGTTGACTGATCGAGGGCAATGGAGTTTTCCTCCCTCTGTTTGCCATAACCAGCTTACACAAAAGATAAGCATGCATTTCATACTAAATATGACAAAGAAATCTATAAATGCAATTCCGCATGTCCAGAAAAGTATTCTGAGCATCTGTCCTCAGAAAGGTTGCAAGTAGTTGGTCCATAAAAACGACGTGTTACTTACAGTATTCCATTGGCAGGATGAAAATCAAACAACAGAATAAAATATGGTGATGTATTAAAGCATGTACATCTAACTCCGATCTCCAATTGATATTGAATGAACTTCAACTAATCAATATACACTCAAGCAAATACTGCAAATATCATCGAAAATGACGAAGTTAAAATATTGTACGCATTATTATGATTCTGCAATGAGAGAGCTAACGATGTCATGTTCGATTCAATGAAATAATTTTCATTTGATTCATTTGTTTTGCTTCTTTCATTTATATGTATATATCCATATAAAGGGATTGTCCAGGCTGGAGATATATATAATATATATATCTCCAGCCTGGACAATCCCTTTAAATGGATATATACACATAAATGAAAGAAGCTATATATCTCAATAAATATAGTAAAATTCACAAAGCCCGGACCATCCCTTTAAGTATAAAGTACAACTTTAAAAAAATGTGTAGGCCTTGGACCAAAACCATTCACTCTTCATGTGCAAGAGGATATAGCATTATAGTGATCCATGCAAAGAGGTATAGCATCGAGAGACACCAAGTCGATTTGTTTAGAATGTCATCAACTTGATTATTAAACCAGTTCAATTCAATTCAATTCCGTTCAGTTTATTCAATCATTTGAAAGCATTAAAAAAATCTCACTTCTCAATAAAGGACACACCCACTTCACTAGAATAACCAACAAGCATGCATACAATTCAGTGTTAGACAAAACACATAATTCCACTGCTCCCCCCCCCCCCTGCTCATGGATCCGCGCCTGCTTGGTACACTGATGCTATATACGAGATTTGTTTATTCTTGGACTTCAACTTGACCCTTCTAGGTTGACCCTTGACAAATGTAGATTCTATGGTCATATTGACGAAGTTTGGCAGAGGTCAAAGAAGATCAAAAATTGATACCTCTTTCTCCTTGGGATGATATGATATAAATCTTCACAATCGTCAAAAGGGACGCCCTATAATCTCGAAGCTGATGGTAGACAGCGTGGATTGATTGTGGATTCATTAAAAAACACAGAGCCACATAGATTTTTGGCATGTTTGGAGCTAAATAATCTGTGAATCATCACTCTCACCCTTCTCGTGTTATATTATTCAGTTATACCATATAAAGCTTTGTTATTATGCAAGATCTAATAAACTCGGATTCTATCGTGAATTGATAAAAAAGACCGACTTCGATTTTCACACTCGAGAAGATTAGAAATTCATCTAAATTAGTATGTATTTTTTTATTGAAGGCTTTTGAAGGTGAAGTGCCAAAAACCCTGCTTGTCTCGCTTATAAAAGCTTAGAACTTGAATGTTGACGTAGGGCCAAGGACAACTGAATAAATCTACCTTTAAATGATTGTGTTCATGTGTTTACATTGCCATGCCCACGTCTTGCCAGTTGTTCCCACATTTCACTTTCCATACATGGGATTTTATTCATCTCATACGGTCCATGGTCTCATAGGCAAGGTGTGGCGCTACGGGGGGCAGGGGTAATCGCCCCCGTGTGATTTACCGAATAGTAAACCAAAAATGGGGGGGGGGGGCAGAAAGGGTGAAGAAAAAAATCGTAGGCCTATTATAAGAGAGATCGATTATAATACACATGAAGATTAAGTGTTGATAACTTGGTATCTCTATGATCTAAGCCGCGTAACTCTATATTCCGCTGTTATTCAACTGAGAAAATAAAAAAATTTAGGTCGCCCCCTCCCTTAAATATAATATCATGGCGTCACTGTATACCTGCTCATAGGTTTGTCTTGTCAAAGTCATCAAATGCTTATGCTTATTATGTATGAATTCAGCAAATACATTTCTCACATTACTATATAGATTTCATAAATGTCTGTATAGCTTATTCTTATTTTGAGAGCCGTGTCTAATTGAGAATCAATACATTTCTTTTAACTATTGAATGATAGAGGAATCAGGAAATTGTTAACTCCTACTTCGCCGATGCAACATTGAATTATGGTATTTACTTAAGGCCCTACCTTAGGCATGTTAGGTTCCCGTTAAGGTAAAAACAGATTCTTTTCCTCCAAAGCATCAGTCCGCTTTTGTGTTCTAACATATAATTATCCATAAAACATTCAGCATTTTTTCGAAGTCACACAATTTTATATTCATTAAAATTGCAAAAAGTTCAACCTGAGTATGATAAGAAAGGAATGATTTGTGAATCGAACTAAGATGTCAAGGTCAATCTAAATCAAAATCTGAGGAAAATAGCTGCTAACACTCCAAAACGATGTACTTATGAATATTTATGGGTAGATTTTATTTTCGATATCCATGAGGGCCGACAAATCAGATTTTATTGAAAGAATCAAGCTCATCCGACAGCAAAGCTGTAATTCATCAATCAATACGATCTTTAGTACACGATGTACAGATTTCTTTTTCAATATCAACCAACCACAAAACATAATGACATTTTCATTGAACTTATCAAGCCCATGCGAAAACAATCTGAATATATTTCATATGAAAATAATGCATTTCATCATCGTTACGGGATGGGAGAAATTAACCTGTCAACACTTAACACCTAGATCGTCAATTTTGTATCAAAATGATACATAAACGGTCTAATTACAAACAAATTGCTATTTGTCACAACTTGTAGGTCAAATTATTTGTGCCAGATTTGGTTATCCTCACGGGACGACTAACCGATTGCAAGGAAACCAGAGTCAGATTTGGAGAATATGGTCATCACGGTCATGTTTTCGTCAATTCCTTTCAGATGATACTAATTGAGAGAAGAGTACAGTCATCTGTGATTTGTGATGTAATTATTTCAGATCTAAAAGGAGATGGGTTCGTGCTGCTCTTTTACATACATAAATGTAACCATGATAATGAGGCCCTCAAAAAGAAATGAGGGGGCTGAACCTATACGATGCACTATGTTTATGAAGATGTCAGAACTTTCGAAGTGAGCGAGCCAACAAAATTATCATCTTTCAAAAGTATTTTAGTTTCATCAAATATGGCATGTAAAAATTTCAAATGACCAGAATGAGGACATAAATATTTGATGTAAATGATGATTTTGAAAAATTTAATTAAATGACAATGATTTCAATAGAAAATATTGGGAGGCGTAAGAATACCTGGGAGATAATCAGATGATGTTGCAGTCTCATGCCAATTTTATAGGAGTTTAGTAGCCGTTTATTTTTTTCAAAGCCGCCAATTCTCTGTCAATATTTCCATTTCAGATTTTAGATATCTAATGCCCTCTTTCTGCAATGTTTATTTTTCTTTAAGGCTTTTTGTATTTTACATATTTAGTGATTGGATATTACCAACCTACAGAAAATATACATATATAAGGAAAATACAAATTCTATTTTAATCGGACACCTGATAAAAATAAATTTTTATGTGAAATCGCAACATTTATCTTCTTTTAAAACACATTTTCGTTTCATATCCTCCAAATGTTCACTGTTCGAAGCATACAAATAATCTAGAAATGAACTATTGGAATAGTGATAGACGCATTTGGGGAGTCGCGTCGGTTATTTAGGCTGGCTTACACCTGCATAATTATGTATAAAAATGGTGCGTAATAAAGAAGGATGTTATGTAACTTAAATAATGTTTTGTATCTTTCTCATCCTTGTCGTTTATACTTTTTCCTTTCTTCTTTTTTAATACATAGAGCTTCCTTTCCTATTGTTTCAAAAGATTGCTTAGCACGCAAATTTAAACAAAATACTTGGTTTCATTAAAACAAAATGGAAGTTAGGATGAGCTTCCCATAATGATTTTAATTTACCTATAACATCTAACTATTCTTTTAGAAAAAAAACAACTAAATTTGCATGACATGACAAATATTAGTTATTTATTTCCGCAACTTATTTCATCATAATGAAGACACATCATTTACACATTCATGATAAAATGAAAAAAAAAATGATTTCATGTAATAAAACAAGAAAAGGGAAAGTGGGGATATGACATAATCAGTCCACCTAATGATTATTCATGAATACATGCCTAGAACTGTTTCACCGGAATAATGCAAATCTTTAAAATTCAATAACTTCGTTATCTATTATCCGATTTTGATAAAATTTTCAGCATTTTGCTTTGTGAATTTTACTCTATTTATTTAGATATAGATATATTCAGCCCGGAGTATCCCTTTAAGCAGTTAAGATACTTAAATCCTTATTTGCCATCTCCTAAAATTTCTAATCTCCAAGTGTTAGTCAGCCTACTTTAAACTAAGAACGTTAGTTGTTGATCATGCGAAGGCTTTGGCAAGCTTCAAAATTGTCAACACCTCTCTAATTAAAATCATGTATAAAATAAATTGTATGAACTTAGTGCATGAAAATAGCTTAGGCCTACATACGCTATTCATGATTTACATTCACCACAGCAAAATGTTTTTTTATCAAATGAGAGACTTTGGTTAGTATGCCATGATGTAGTACGAATTGCTGCTGTATTTAGATTTCTTTCATAGTTAAATTGAAGAAAATAATTCAATTAATGATTTATTATTACCAAAGTATTACCTGGGTATGATGCCTGTAGTACCAGTAAAATCCCGGTAAGCCTGTTGAAGCTGGTTCAACTGAAGCCGACGAGGCGTCTGAAGGAAGAGCAGGATGAAGACGGACAGACTGAGGGATATCAGGAAAATAATACGACGTCCGGTCCGTACCAACATCTTGCAGCGGTGATCGACCACGGACTCGATGTCGACCGCGGTGGTGTAAAGGGGATGAGAGGACGCCGTGGTGGATCCGTCACGAAATGGTCTTGGGATGAAAAAGAGAGCAGGTGGGTCGGAAAAGGGTTGTCAGATAGGAGTAGGGTAATATTCAAGAATGGTGCACTGGTCGTGGTTATTGCTATGCAGCATGTTGAGATCCGGGGATGAGATTCTGTCTATACTGCCGTCGAAAATGCATTTCCTTTTTGTTGTTGAAAATCTGTCTGCACTGATTAATTTAAATATCATTTGCTGGACTGTAAATATGCCTTTAAGATCGGGGGAAACTAAATAAATGCGATTTCTTTTGACTTTGATGTGGCAATTGAGTCATGAAGATGCGGCATCCACGACGGGATGTTGTGCGTAGAATCCTAGGGTAAAATAAATCCCTGTTATGCTTTCAGAATCCTCATATCAAGCTTAACAGTCCTAAAGCTCACGGGACTGTTAATATATGCTCTGAGATTATGGCAATTATTAAAAATTATGCGTAATGAAGTCAAAAGTAGATCCACAAAGCTATTATCCAACTGAGTGATATTCCTTGAGTGGCCACTGATGGTTGCGTTTTAATTCCAGTATCAAAGAAACTCCCGTGAATTCAAGACAGGTAACGTAATGTCCTTTCCAAGAAGGCGTCATGAACATCCACTCATAACAAATTGAGATTTCTTAGGAGATGTCAAAGATATCCAGAACATTATCCGGGTGATGATGCATAACTTCGAGCCTTGCGTTCGCTCCTTGGGTTGAAATGTTCAAGTCAGCTGAGCGGTCGAAAACAAGACATCGACGAGAGACCGGTTTGAGGCGCAGTATGAGACGCTGTCGAACGATGTTGGCGAGGGTAGCATTTTGGAAAACCCCCCTCAGAACTCGTCAGACTGTGATGGCATTCTTATTGCCATAGCGTTCTTTTGAATGCTTCCCCCTCTCGTCTGGATGGCAACCTCCTCGGCCTCATCCCAGATCTGTTTTGACGTAGAACATGGAAGATAAGAAAATGTGAGTGTGGTTGCTAGATTGTTAGATCACGTGACTCTGTTTCATGCCTGAAGTATAAGGCAGGATTCAGGACACGTCAGCGGTGCGGTGAAGGTTAATCAAACGATGACTCTTGACTTCATGGCTGCTTTCTCTTGTATGCTTTCTGCATGTGAGGTATCACCTGATCGGTGGGTTAGAATCACCTGTCATTACCGTAATTACCCCCCCCCCCTCTCTCCCTCTCTCTTTCTACAGGTAAGGGCAATTGGAGTACTTCTTACGACGGGGTAAGGTCCTCTATTCATGCATCCCTCTCCCTCTCTTGGAAGGTCGGCATTGGGTCTTATCCCAAATCATCGCCAAACATGTGCCCATAACAGGCTACATGTACATGCAAAATGAGAAAGTATCAGAATTAAATACAAAAGTGATTAACTTGTTAAGTACAGAGTGTAAAATGACTCCAGTGGAAATATTATACCCCTAGTGCCTATCAAAGGGTGATTTTTTTTTTTTTTTTTTAATTACATTCACTTTTCAGAAACTCCCCCACAATCCTTTTTTATCAGGCATTTCTACCATAGTGATGATTAAAAAAATATACATATTTTATCAAACTGTTTTCATGCACATGCTGACAAGCCATTTGGGAGTTTTCAGAAAGTTTATGCAATTGTCTGAATGATTTTCATGCGTCAACACATGGCCATGGGAAGAGGGGGGTGCTTTCGATTTACCCGGGGGTGCTAAGTGTATTATTCACCATAGGCAGCATCCCCTGGAAATATGGTATATTAACTTGCAGAAATTTAACCAAAATAACTTTCATTTTGTATCGAAACCACTACCCCCTTTTCATTTTGTAACGAAACCATTTATTTTTTGCTTGTCAAATGTAAACTAGCCCCCCCCCCCCCTGTTAAAAGTCGTTCCCAGTGCCCTGTGTCAACATTATCATCTTGAACATGAATGTGTAGAATGAATCCGGAATGAGTGATGACAAGGATGATTACAAGGGATAGTGAAGTGCATACATGGACAAAATCAACTTCGGGATGTAAAATTGCACTCGGGGGTTAAGGAAAGAATACTTCGATGGTCCAAAGATCGTACGTACGTGCAGTCCATGAGTTTGGTTTGTCCATAATTAGAGTCAGGGAAAGGGCAGTAGTCATAGGGGGTGTCCCCAATATATAATTCATTCAATCATGCAACCACCCCCATGTGCATTTGAAACACAATGAAAAGGTAAAATAAAGTTTTGGGGATTTTAAAAATCGATATACATGAAGATAATCAATGTATGAACTTTAGGCCACACCAATCCAATGGTAAACAACAATTAATGACAGTTAATAACGATGAAAGAGAATATACAATAATTGAAAATGAATAAAAATTGATGTAGATTAAAATAAAAATAGAAACGAATGAACGAAATATGAGTAAACAAATGAATAAAAAGAAATAAACAAATGGATACTAATGAACAATAATTTCAAAAACCTATGCTAAGTTCACCTTTTTTGCTCGATCGACGTCCTTCCACCGGGTCAGTATTTGATGAGAATAATTTCACCAGTGCACAGATACAAGGACGGTTCCAAGTATAACAAGGGCATATACTTCAAGATTTGTCCTCTTTTTCCTTCAGATTAAAGGAGTAGTAAATTACTTATTCTCACTGCCTATATAACTCAAAAATTTGATAAATATTTATTTTTTTAAAGAAAATCGCGATATTGGTTCGTTTCAGGGGGTCCTTCTTGGTCCGTTCATTATTCATAGTTTTTTTTCATGAGAAAAATTGGAGCAGCTGTTTCATCTGATCACATCTCAATTTGTTCTCCACACGACTATCGGGGCTCAGCGAATACCTGTCGTGACGTCACGCTGAGAAGTCATTTAACCTCTTGGTCAACTTCATTGTCAATGCCATGCTATTGAAAGCACTTAAAATGAGTTGCCAGAATATCATAATGATCTTTTTATTTTAAAAAACGAATAATATAGAGTTACAGATATATTAAAAATTACGAACAACAAGATACATTATGCCAATTTGTAAAAAACACTCATTTTGGTCATTTTGCCTCCGACGAAGATTCTGCTAGGATTGAAAGCTTAGGCCCCTTTTTTACTTTCTAATTTACTCCATTGGCTCTCTTTTATTAGATAAGCAGTTTTCAGCAGCTTCTTTTTGCCATTAAAAACATTACTATAGAGTTTAAAAATTCTTGGATTCGTTAAAACCTAGAAATGAACATCATCGCCATGGTGTAAAGTACTGAAACGTTTTTACATACGTTTATAACTTGAAAATGAATCAATTTAGCTGACAGTTGATGACAGGGATCATTAGTTTGTTAAACTGTGAATGAAGACGACAGATGCCACATCGCCGAGCATGAATCAAAGGCAATAAAAATTATATTTTAATACGAGCAACCAAAATATGTTGATAGGTTGTTTTTCCATTTCTTCATGTTATTACACTGTCTGGCCAGTGAATTCGTTATGATACATACATAAATGGGTGCGTGAAAAGGTCACAGACAGTAATACAAGTACTGTGACGTGAAAATAGCTGTTTGTTTGTTTTCTTTTTCACCATGCATATCAAGAAATAGATTGACAGAATATAATGTTACATTGATAATAATACACAGTAGGAACTAAGCATAAACATGAACATGAACTGTTAAGATGAACTAGCGTACATGAACTAATGTAAATTGATTTGAAGTCACATGCAATAGAAACCAACGTAAAAAAATTGTTTATCTTAATATCACGATAATATTCATTTATGCTTTTGAGTATGCCTCCAAATATCCTCAAGAACCCCGCTATAAGGCTGCAATAAAATAAAAATATATTAATAATTGATTAAGTACACGCGAAAGCGCGAATGGCTTGAGTGGTATAAATTCATAATAAAAATGAGTTTCCAAAATTCGAAATCATGTCGAACGCAGTTGTCCATTGTCAAGAAATCAATCCTTTAAAAAGTGCACTAATTCTCTTGACCGTTGGTTCGCTCTTTGTTTGTGAGCATATACTAATTCGTTGTAAAACAAACCAAGTAAATGAAAATCTTAGAAATAAGGCGGAAAATTTCATCAAAATCGGATGTAAAATAAAAAAGTTATGACATTTTTAATTTTCGCTTATTTTTCACAAAACAGTTACATGCAAATGAGAGAGTCGATCAATGATTCCACTCACTCGCCATTTTTTTAATGGTTTAATTGAATTATAAAATATTTCAATGTTTACAGATTTGATAATAAGGACCCTCTTGCATGTCTTGTTTGAATCACAAAATGTTAAAACATTGTCATTCCCCATGTTCAGGGAGGAATGAAAGTTTGTTTCACATGACAATGAGGAGAAAATTACAATATTTCATGTTTCATGATTATAATACAATACAATACAAAAGAAATAGTGTTTGGGTTCATTATTTTCCAAACGATTTTGATGAAATTTTCAGTATTATGCTTGTTGAATTTTCTCGTTTTATTCAAGCCAACATTTTATTGGGATGGACTCGTCCTTTGATTCTGAATCTTGCTTCGTAAGACACGTCTCAAATCAGTCAAACATTAACAGAACATACAAAAAAAAAATTGTTTTAAGGTTAAAATTTTCAAAGAAGAAGAACAAAATCTATAAAATCACATTTCCACGTACCTCCCTAGCTCCCACTCATCCTCACCACACACCGTCTCACTCTGCACCGCACACTGAACATGAATGAAATAACAGACGATAAAACAACAAATTTGTGCCAAATTCTCTTCCCGCGCTTTCCTCTACTTACCAAGTTCAGATTATCTTTTCAAGCATTTACTCTTAAAAAGTTCTTGTTCTTAAAGAACATATCGCCTTGAGTTTGGGGATAGTTTTCCGACCAACTTGGTCATTGGCTGTTGACCTCAATTATATTTTTGCCCTTTAAGTTGCTTACTTTTTAGATTAGGCCTAGCTTCCGAAGGGTTTAGTTTGGGTTTAGTTGCCAACAACACAGTGGGTAGGTTATATTGAAAGATTAAAAATATAGTGGGTAGGTTAGCTATGGTTTCTGTGAAAGAGAAACGATTTATTAAGCTTATATTTTTCTTCATTTCCTTCTTAATCAATCGATCAATGAAAGTTTTATATAAGGTTGTCAAAACATAAATGAAAAATTCGAAAAATTTTTTATTTCCACAAAATCATATATTATTTTTTGTACACTTTGCTTATTCTCATTTATGCTATTGAATGTTATAATAATTATGGAAATTTTACAATACAAATTTGAATTTGAATATATCAATATAGGCGAAAAGACTTCGGGGTCCTATTTCATTAAAAATGTAACAAAGATGGTATAAATTTGTAAATAGCTTACTCTCTACCAATGATTGCAGGAATTAATAAAGTTACTCCCCTTTCCATACCCGGCTGCTTCGCTCCCTCGCCTTGCACCCCCCCCCCCCTTCGTTGAACATTCCCAGCTACGCTATGCGCGATCACTGACATTTTGGCAGCGAAAGCGTGATATATGACAGATATATCTTCTCTCTTTCCCCCGACAATTGAATAGCATGGTATAGAGACGTTAATTTGAGGGGTCAATGTTAATGTCTTTAACAGTTGAATGAGAGGGAAGAGAGGGATGGATAACAGTATCCGTCTGAGTCAATTAGATGCCAAATCAGGGCTTTTCTCACCTCACGGGAGCCAACAATTTTATAATCAATTTGTTTTATTCTCAGACAGCTCAGTCTGGCAATGTATATATAGAGAAACATAAAACGAAACTAGGTTTGAATATAGAGTCAAGAATATACAATTTCATGTTTGTTTTTCTTTAGTAAAATTCTCATGTATTGTAATTTTTTATTATTGGGATACTTTTGAAAACATAACATATTAGTAGTAAGAAATGTGTAAGTCGGTCGTGGCTGAGATAATTATGATTAAACAAACTAAACTGAAAACTGAACAATATTTTCCATGATTCTGTCTTGAATTTAGAAATTAGCTCTTCATCAAAAATAAAAGTGATATTATAAATCAGTACAATTTTGTTTTGTTGTCAAAGCGATGGCGTCGTCATATATTTTTTTAATCACTAAAATGCGAAGGTTTTTTTTTTAATTGCCAATCATAACGACATAAGGCCCAGACGCAAACCGATGCTTTCCTCGACATAAACTAGGTTTGGTGAAGCAGCGAGGATAGTTATATTCGAGTCAGATCGCAAAGACAGGAACTGGATGGTGACAAAACTAAGTTCTATTTCTCTCACAGCGGCCCTGTGGCCCAATGGATAAGGCATCTGACTACGAATCAGGGGATTCCAGGTTCGAGTCCTGGCAGGGTCGAATTTTTTTATATTATTAAATCATGTGATTTCTCAACGTACGAAAAAAATGTATCGCTTCATGACAATCATGAATTACTTCTGTTATGTACATTGTTCATTGAAAAATAGATCTTTTTAAATGTTAAAGAGACACTCCAGCGTAAAAAAATATATTCAAATCAAAAGTGTAAACGAAACAACCTATACAATGAAGGATTATAAAAAAAGACCCGGAGAGTAAAAAGCGATTGAATTAGTTGAATTTTAATCCTTTTTCATTTTAATGTTTAAGTGATAAAGCCTAGTTATAAAGTTAACGTGATTACAGCCATGTGCATAAACTGAAATTCCCCGCCATCACAAAGGTCCTGTGGCCAACAGATAAACCTGGTATCTGAATCAGGAGATTTCAGGTTCGAGCCCTGGCAGGGTGGATTTGTTTTATTGCATTTTATCAATGATAACAATTACAACATTTGCATAATTAAAAAAAAAGATTTGATAAAAACAAACAACTAACACCTGAATATAGGTACATGTATATTGATAAACCTAAAGATAATTTTTTTTTGTGCCTGCTCTAAAACTTATGCGATCTGTGATTAATATTAGGCTTGCATGTTACGAATCATTTGATTTCTAAGGCCTCAATCGGAGCATAATCATTTTTATTTTGCATCTCTTTTAAGGCCAGAAATATCATGAATTTGGAAAAGGGATAAATTTAAAGGATAATAAATCTATTTCGTGCGGTAGGCCTTTACATTCAATTATCACGATCTTTTCTCTTAAAAAAAAAAAAAAATATCATGATAATGATGATGAACAGGATGTTCATTGTTTATACTCATGTCTACACAGCGGCCCTGTGGCCCAATGGATAAGGCATCTGACTACGAATCAGGGGATTCCAGGTTCGAGTCCTGGCAGGGTCGTTTTTTTTTCAATAGGGCTACAATATGACTTCCTTGTTATACAATCATAGGATTTTTATACATACGAAAAAAATGTCGCTTTATATATAGAGAGACTTGAAGTATTGCTCATGAAAACAAGATATTATACAGACGTGCCCCCCCCCCAATCGGCTGGTCAAAAAAAAAAACGGGTAAAAGGAGAAAAAGAGGAAGAAGGGGAGAGAAACGTAGTGGGAAAGAAGAAATTATTTTTCATTATAATGTTATATTATATCATAATTATGTTATGTTATATTACACAAAAAAATAAACTTTATGAAACATAATTTGTTCAGGGCCTATGTCTTCTTTGTTCCTTGTGCTTAACGAGATATATAATCCTGTTGTACTAAAACCTCCCGTTTTCAAGTCAATATACACCAAATATATTCCCTCGCACTTCGAATTATTATTGATTTTTGACATATGCTTCTTTTTCATGACTACTTAAAGTGATTGCCCCATTTTAAGGTCTTAATATAAAACTTTTCCTGTCCGTGCTTACGTTCGCATTAGTGTATTGATGAGATATGTCTGCTCTTCATTAATTCCTAAAATTAGTCCTTAAAATGTCGCTTTTTCTGATCTGAATATCAAAAATGTTCAGCTTGCGCTTCGCACTCGCATCATTTGGTTAGTGAAATACGCATGGTCTTCGTGAATTCCTACAAACCAGCCTTAGAATGCCTCTCTTCAGGTATGAATTTCCTAAATTTTCAGCTCGCGCTTCGCGCTCGCAATATTTGACTAGTGAGATGCGTATGATAATCATGATTCAAAAAAGTGCTTCATGTGTTTAGATGTATATAATTATAACAAAATCAGCAAGCGCTTGGCACTCGCATTAGATGACTATGGTGAGATATGTATACTCTTACTGGATTCCTAAAATATTGTCCTTAAAATGACCCTGTTTGGGGTCAATATATACAAAAATTTCAGCTCGCGCTTCACGCTTGCTTTGTTTGTTTAGCGAGACAGGTACGTATCATGATTACAAAAGTTTGCTTATAATGTCCCTGTTTAGGTCTTAATATCGAAAAATTCTGCTCGCGCATAAGATGAGAATAGATATGTCTTAAAGGGATGGTCCGGGCTGAAGATATTTAAATCTCAATAAATAGAGTAAAATTCACAAAGCAAAATGTTGAAAATTTGATCAAAATCGGATAACAAATAACAAAGTTATTGAATTTTAAAGATTTGTATTATTCCGATGAAACAGTTCTAGGCATGTCTTTATGAATATTCATTAGGTGGGCTAATGATGTCATATCTTCACTTGTTCTTTTGTATTTTATTGTATGAAATTAGGTTTATTCCAAATTTTTCTACCAAGAAATGAATTGGATTGACAACTGCTTAAGTGCATTAGTTATTTATTTCCGCAACTTATTTCATCATATAATGAAGACACATCATTTACACATTTATGATAAAATGGAAAAAAAAAGGATTTCATGTATAACCTAAAAAAAAAGGAAAGTGGAGATGTGACATTATTAGCCCACCTAATGAGTATTAATGACGATGTGCATATGACTGCTTTCACAAAATATTGATAAACTTTAAAATTCAATAACTTAGTTATTTGTTATCCGATTTTAATGAAATTTTCAGCATTTTGCTCTGTGAATTTTACTCCATTTATTTAGATATAAATATTTTCAGCCCGGACCATCCCTTTAAGACATATCTATTCTCATCTTATTTCAAGTAATACCACACCCCCTTCTAATTCCCTCTGCGCATCTAAATAGGAAACTAGATGGAGTCGCACTCTAAACATTAACATTATTAACTGATTCACAATGTGTATCACATATACATACACATCTATTAGTCCATAAACAAAAGAATCTTAACAGTATTTGACATTAATTCACTTCATAGTTAACTTCTTATGTTCAAGTACGCCAATAATATGCCACCGCCTCCATTCCACGATTTTCTTATATGAACACATCTATTCATTCATACTCTAGCCGTAACTCTTTCAATTTCCATTTGATCTTGCGTATAGAGTTCCATAAGACACTTTTCTGGAACTCTCTACCTGCATGACCATAGTTTATAAAAAGATGCTCGTCTCTTTACTCATCAAATTTGAAGGCAAAGGTTAAGTGAATGTTATTATCAATATATTTTACGTAACATTTCGGTGTCAATGTTTCATTTTAGCATGAAATTATCCTTTCTCCGATTTAATCCTCACCAATATTTTTATCATGGCCAGCATCATGTTCACCATTGTCATCATCATCATCCTCATCCGTATTATCATATCCATCTTCATTACTCAAATTATTAACAATTGTTTTCATTTTAAAATATGCCCATTCTGCTTTATTAATATATAAATCAAGATAAAAAGTTTTAAATTGGTGTTGTCATTTTTTGTCAAACAATCTGATTATGACCACAATACTTCTGCAAATTGTGAATGTTATAATGATTTGGTAGTAGATGATTTTTGTTTGGAATGATATTTTTAGTACACATTATCTATCCATAATTCGTACAGGAAAAAAAGTAATCAATATATTATGTCTGTTATGTTACCAAAATGTATCACACGAATGATATGAATGAAGAAGAGAAATCAAGTCAAATCAAATAGATAGTGTAATTAAAACAACAAAAAACAGAAAAAGAAATATAGGACAACAGGAAAAATACAAACATGTTGAATATTATTTTTTTGTATAATTTTGATTAAGCACATGCGGCATGTCGTAATAGGCATGTCATGAATGAGATGATATCACGTCTCCGCTTTTCTTATTTATTTATCATCGGCATTAATCTCCCTTGTAACCATACAAGTTACAGCATTGGCTACTCATTATATATGTAGTCACTATTTAGTCCTATATGCTTTGAGCAACAAACTGTGTCAATGTAAATAATGAAAAATGTTAATTACATATTCATAAAGACATGCATGATTGTGTCAAACTGTTTCACAAAAATAATACTAAACGTCAATATGCCATCATAATTTGGGGCGGGGCGTAAAAGCTCTTGATGCGTCAAATTTCACCATGTTCATTTTCACATGAAAACCATGAAAAAAACGTCAATACCCTCATCGAAATTCCTGGAATATCGCTAAGTTTCATTTTGCATGTGAATTGTGGTCTGTATGATCGAATCCATGATAAAATAATTTTGCTCGCACGAAAATTTCGGAACATAGTGCATCTTATTTTTCTCCTCAGTATAAAAATTTGTGGTGTTTTTTTTTTCTTCATTAACCAGCCAGCAACACAACAGTGTACTATAGGTCTTATCCATGTTGCGTACACTAATAACATTTCTCATTATGTGAAACATGAGGAGAGAAACAGATGGTGTATATAAGTTATCGTTATTATTGAGGTTAATTAATCATTAATGAAATTTGGTGGTTATATAAATGTAGACTTGCAATGATGATATTAATATGAATACATTGAGATAGAAATAACGAAAATGATGATAGGGGTCAACTAATATTTGAAATTGAAATTTTAAAAGTGAAAAAAAAAACTTAAAACATTTTATTGTTTTGATCAAGCAAACGGGAGGAGAATAATTATGAATAACACTTCACATCATTAGATCATTCAATGTTCTCACAGCGGCCCTGTGGCCCAATGGATAAGGCATCTGACTACGAATCAGGGGATTCCAGGTTCGAGTCCTGGCAGGGTCGAATGTTTTTTAGTCATTGTAGATTTATTCTCTTGGTAAGGGGCTGTACGTGGTAGAAGAGTATTTTGATTGGAGAATAAGATGACATAAAGATGACGTCATTTTGTATAATCAGGGTAGTATTTTTTAAACACTTTTCCATCTTCTCTCTTCCTGCGAAGACCCCCCCCCCCCTCACTTAAATAAAATGTGTAATAATATAGAAATACACGACCAACCTCTCATTTTGCTATAGAGGGTCTACTCTGTTGTCTACAGTTTTAATTACCCTTCTCTTAATTTACTTTTACCCTTTTTTCTTCTATTATTTTTCAGTAATTAAATTTTATAGGGGATGGCTTTGCATGTAGCACCCTGTATAGCACCGCCTCTTTTTAACAAAATTCGTGATATTAAAGAACAAGGAAGCAAATGCATTCAATGCGTTAGACTTTACTTAAAATAAACTCATGAGACCAATCCTCTTCGAGTTCGCTTAATATTGATTTGTTGAAACCATACAGCCAGGATCCAAAACGAACTTCGATCTGAAATCGATTTTTTAGGGGAGGGGGGTAACCAGCGGAAAGAACACGTTTTGATAATGTTGGAAGTTAAGAACGCGATACTTATCTCCACGCCTGTTAACACAGCGGCCCTGTGGCCCAATGGATAAGGCATCTGACTACGAATCAGGGGATTCCAGGTTCGAGTCCTGGCAGGGTCGAATTTTTTTTCGAATAGGCTAAATTGAAGAATTTTTATCAAGGTTATCAAGTCATTTCTGCGAAAAATGTGTCGCACATTCATGGCAATCAGATCTCTTGTAATTTTCCCATAAAATTGTCATTACAGAATGTCAAAGGTGTTTCTTTACATACCGGGAATTAAGCACGACATTTAAATATATTCATGTTTAATTGTAAACTTCCCTTAACTTATCAATGGAATGTCTATTCAATCAAGGTGATCGCTCCCAAATGAATGCCTTTAACGGGGCGTGTCATTCTCTTTTGCAGGGTGCCCCCTGCATTATTTTTTTTTTAATTCTGCCGCCCCTGGATCCGCGCCTGTATAACAAGCGCATAGGCATATTTCTTTGTATTTTTGTTTAACGTATTTATTCTGAATAAACTTAGGATTGCTATAAAAAAATGCATAGTCTGAAATAATCTGAAAGGTGTCAAATTGCCCTATTCCTGTTAATGCACAATTATGCCTAACATTGAATCAAGAAATATTCCCTATATTGTTGTATGTCATTCTATTCACAATGAAACAAAATGGCAGTGATTCAATCAAATTCCACTCTCAAAAAATTTGCATAATATATTTTTTTAAGTTGAAATTATTATCATTCTAAGTCAGTGGTAAATAACAACAGTAAACTCTTTCTCCACAGCGGCCCTGTGGCCCAATGGATAAGGCATCTGACTACGAATCAGGGGATTCCAGCTTCGAGTCCTGGCAGGGTCGAAACATTTTTTACTTAAATTTTCATGAAACTAATTATTTCAAGTCTAATTTGATCACGAAGGTTAAAAACATATTGTTTTTCACCTTTTCAAAATTAGCAATCGTGATGACAAACAACCATAATTGTATTTGCCCAGGTTCTACATAACATCATTGAATAACCAGAAAATAAGATATTTGATCCATGTTCTAAATGCAAGTGACAATACTGGAAAATAAAATGCAATGTACTTAAATTTTCAATTTTGTGACGTCACATTCAAGCAACTTCCCATGTTACGTAATAAGTGTCCTTATTATACAAAAAGAAGTAATTAGTTTTCAAAACACTATAGATTATCATCAAAAAGGCAAGATATGTTTGTAATTTTAACTAGCATTGAGAAAATCGTTCCTGCTCAGTACAACTTCGACAAACAATCTTTACTGTAGGCCCTACTTTTTAGGGTATACTTGAATACGATTCCGTTAAGGCAGTTAAGTGAATACTGTTTGAATTTTGAAATATGCCTTTAATGTTATTAGCAACATTTATACAGATTTAATGACTGAATGAAAAACCATATCATTTAACAATCAATAGGCATGATGTTTCTTTGGCTTCTTCTTTTATCGGAAATACTTATTGCCAATCAAATTTCCTACTCCTTTCCTGCATGGCGGAAGTGATGCAACCCATTGATTTATATTAACATGATTCGTGTCAAATGCAATTATATTTTTATTTCATCACTTTTTAATTAATATCTGTAGATTAAGATTTCATTAAGATCCCCTCATAAGCAGTGATAATGTGACTTAGCGAATACTGTTCCGACCAAAATTTTGAGTAAAGATTGACACTTGGATATAATGATTTTTGTTGTTGATTTTCTCTACCTATTTCGTCCGACACATCCCCGAAACAGTTAAAGAAGAAATAGTTGACCTACATACTTTGATTGCATTCAGATAATAATGTTCCCTGAGTTTATATTAGGTAACTATGTTGCTGTTGATGTTGGGGTTTATTTTCTTAAATGGTGTTTTCTCTGAGGGGTTGATGGTATCACAGACCTTAATTGAAAGGATCCCTTGCCATGCCCACCCGTGACGTCATTAACCCCAGCATCGTTGTCACGAGTAAGATATATCGGTAACGTTGAGAGATGAACAAAGTTTCCCGAAATGCATTTCACTTTGTTTGAAGGAGAACATTCTGCTAGTTGACCTTTTAAAGTACTCTTTCAAAAAAAAATGATAATTGAATTAAACATGTATAGTACACTCGGAAGTGTGAATTACATGGAATGTATTTCTGCCACTAATTCAATAAATATGTTTACATACATTCTTTAAAAATAGGAGTACTGTAATAAAAATATCATGCAAAGCGAAGTGATACATCGTTAGGGCCTATGATACTATACACAACGAAAATATTATTAGACTTGCTATTAGTTTCTTAACCATAAAAGGAATATATCCACTTATTCTATTCACTATCAAGATTGAGAGAGTAGACCTTCTTTCATTATTATGATCATGATTACATACTCCTGGGAGACTTCAAACTTGATGAAGTGACCACGGTACATAACAGGATGACCTTTTCTCGCATATACCTAGACGTATAGGCATGAAAAATGATTAGCTGTCATGGCAACCATCATAAACAAAAACAAAAATATTGTCTGCTGACAAGAGCGTTTGGAGAGAGGATAAGAATGGGAGATGGGGCGAGAGCATTGGCGGCGGAAGGCAAAAAATATAGGGGAGGGGTTCACCTGAAATTTTAGGACAAGCAAAAAAAAAAAAAAAAAAAAAAAAAAATTTTAGGGGGGACCACAACAAATTAAGGGGGGACGCAGGAAAAAAATTGACAAGCAAAAAAAAAAAAAAAAAAAAAAGGTTCTCAACGAAAAATTCAGGGGGACAGGTCCCCCTGTCCCCCACCCCGCTTCCGCCGCCTATGGGCGAGAGGTGTGTCTGGCAGGGTCTGGTGAGAGAGATAGAGACAATAGGAAAGAAAGGAGTACAGATGGAAAGATGGAGGAGAGGGGAGTGTGATGTACAGTGAAGGAAAGAAGAGTTAAAGAATGAGATAGAGAGAACAAGAGGAAGAGAAAACTACAAGGGGAGAGAAAGACTGGTAATGAGTGGGATACAGAAGAAAATATGAAGAGAGTGGTGTGTATATTTATGTGATATGGTAAGAGACAGAAAGAGAGAGAGAGAGAGAGGGGGGGGGCTAAAGAGAGTGGTTATGATAAAGGGGGAGATATCGGCATTGTTGAAATAAATGCATGACTTGTCACGAATTTATACAACAGCATTTTAAAGTAAAGAATATGATATTCAGTTTCTGTAGGAAACTATAAGATTGTCATTACCACTTGTCTAATGCATATCCATAATATATATTCTGACAGAAAGGGGGATTTCAAATGATGGTAATTATGACATTTAAATCGAATCGGCCAATAGCAAAACACTGTATGCTTCCATATATAAAAATATAAATAATATTGGATAAGAAAAAAGGTACGCCGAGTAAAGATGAGAGAAAATCAAGAAGAAATAGATGGAGAGAGAAATAAGTAGAAAGGCAGACATGGGAGAGGAGACTGAATATCAAACGGATCAAAGTATTACCTCTTGCAAATGCAAGAGATTTCTCGTTTAAAGAGGGTTCTCCGTCTCGAGACTTGAACTTTTTTTAAAGACATCCAAAAGTGCAATTTGATTCATTTGGTATACTTACTCATGCCAGTGCCTTAAAAAATCGTACCGTTAAAACATTCCGATCAATGGCTGTTAAAAATCATATGGTTAATAAGTTGTCAACAGAGTTATAAACGCAAATATGCATGAAACTAAAAAAAGTACCGGGAAGTTTTAGATACTATATTAAAGATGTGACAAATTCACTTGTTCTTTTAGAGAGAAACAAAATAAAAGAAGACTATCCGATACGCCCCCCATAAAAAAAGGTAAAAAGGCAACAACCGCGCATTTATTTCTGGTTTTGAATTCCTGAGCTTATTCGTACTTTTCAATAATACAAGATATAATTATGAAATGTATCTTGTTCTTCACTCTAAAAAAATATTGGGTAAAAGTGCTCCATGAGGGCAATTATGTGTCCAACAACATTGGACATTTCTTTTGGGCATTTTTATTTATCCAGTGTGATGATAATTTTGCCCATTCTATAAAGCAATTGCTGCTATATTTTTTAACCTTACTGGACAATAGGATTCCGCATTGGGTGAAATACTGCCCCTAATCGGTTGGACACATAATTACCCTCGTGCTGGTAAAAAATTTAACCAATATTTTTTAGTGTTATGTGTTTGTTGTGTATATTAAATTTGACAACATATAGAGACAAACATTATAAAGCATGTAATTACAAAGTTTAGTGGATAGTCGACTTCGAGCGTTGGCAAATATAAATCAAGTTCAAGTTGACTTATTGGAATTGATAGTGGAAAAGCTTGTGGTTAGATTCACCAACCCACAGGCGTGTACATCGCCCCGGGGTACCGGTATATCTTATATCTTACTTTTGATGATATTGCTGATGACATATCTACACGTAAGCAATCTAGGCGAACTTGCAAGATCTTCAGAACGATCTCACTCAATTTTGGATGCCAACGAAATCATTTTCTCTTCATATGAATTTGTTGTGTTCACTTAACGCGCACCGTGGCAAATCCCCTATTCCGGCGTCAAAAACTTGACAAAATAGACCCATTTTCGGCTCTTTTAACTCATATCTCAAAAACCGCTCGAGATTTTTCACGGGTTCAAACGGTTTCTTAATCTTAAACTTGTTCTACATCTCATGATATCTGTCATTTTATATTCTGATTAAAAAAACAACCGTGTTTTTTTGACTGAAAATACACAGTTTCTCGTGTTTTTGTGTGAGAGAAGCACTTTTTGCACTGTTTTGGGCTCGATCTTCTCTTACAGCGTCTGACTTTCGTATCAAATTGTCTCAGTTCAAAGACTATCAGATAGACAGATTGTAACTCTTTCTTGTGATATAAGGTTCAACCTAATTGGTTGAAAAAAACCGCCGTGTTTTTTAGGTCAAACTTTACAATCCAATGAACTTTTTTTGTATTTATCACGCATAATCTACGTTAATTGATTAGTCGCACTGCGCACGATTGTCTATTTTAGAATGCCTATCAACTCTTTATACTCTTTCCTCTCCTATCAAAAATTGAAAGGGGGTACAATATCCTCGATCGTCCTAGATATAAGAAGAAGAAGAAGAAGAGAACATTTCCTTTTCATTACATGTAAAATCATGCCCATTCTTGAAAAAAAAAACATTCGTCACTTCTAGGTTAAACTTTACAATGCAATTAACTTTTTTGTTCTTATCATGCACAATATCCATTAATTGGTCGCACAGTGCTCGATTGGATTTTGGTATACGATGTTCAACCTGGCAGCAGCGCGTTTTGCGTTAGATTTGGAAATCCTCGTTCCCAGACAGGGATATGTAACATGTAAGCTTTTCATACATATACAATTTATATTGATTGATTAATATTTAGCTCCGTCAATTTTCACGTTAAATCATGCTTGTCTCATTTTAAGAAGCCAAATCCAGGGATGAATAATGTGTGCATACCGGTGCATATACGTATACGTGCAGCGCATGAACGGTGTGTATACACCACACAATACGCCGAATACCTTTCTATGCAATAATCACGTACACACACAATGCGCGCAGTAGTAAACAACGCGTCGCTAAGACAACTGAACCTGAACTCGGGAGTACATCGAGGGAAGGAGTACAGAATCAGAGAAAATTATTCTCACTTTTTGGTCAGAAGAAAACATTTCCTTATACGTCTATATCTTAACATACACAGAAGCTGCTCCGTTATCCTTATGTCGTACCACAGTCAATATCATAAACAAATTACAGTGATTCTATTTTGTCACAATTAATAAACTTATAATTAGGGCAATTTATGCACCCCCAAGAACTAGTGTTTACGGCCCGGCCTATCTCTACCACACAGACCACACAGACTTCGCACAGTTCGGTCAAGGCGGTACGCGTATCATTAACTGCCAAATACAGCCGACCCAAGCTGAATAAAACCTTCATATTAGGTGAACAAAATAGGGGGTAACAAATTCATATGAGAATTTGGTTGCTGGAAGACAGAAAAAGGTTAAAATCTTTCAGTTTGAAATGTGATACTGTGAAAATTTTAGGTGGGTGTGTGGACTTTAATTACTCGGGTAAAAAAAATAATGTACGAAGATTGAATATTGAGCAATTAATCCGATTTAACATCTTATATACCAAATTTCATTGGATACTTAAATAAGAAGTTCAAGTATATTTATAAGCGAAAAGAAATTTAAAAAAATATGGTACGTTGTCATGGCCGTAACGGAAGTCTATGTAAAGATAATATGCATATCTCGCCACACAAGTCAAAGGATTGTCCTTTACCTGTTACAAAAACAGGACATTAAAAATGAAGAAATAAAACATTTATTCGGGTATAGCTCCTAGATCCAATGACCCCTCCTTTCAAGTCTATTTTGAGGTTTCTAAAATGGCAAAATTAGACTATTTTTATTGACCTTTTTCCATGTCCGAGGTGCCACTATTTCCTCTGGGGCTTGAACGTAAATTATTTGCCTCTCCCAAGCGGACACCTAACCTCCATCTCAGGGGGAACCTTCGGGCATAAGCGTTGCTCACAACAGGAAATCGGCGAGTTCCGACAGCAAACTACATATGTATATTAAATATTCGATAAAGTGGCTTTCACCGAGTTAAACTTGTAAATCGTGGAAATTTTGAAGCTATTTTGACACGAAAACAGACGATTTTTCACTCGTGCTCACTGACGAGGAGATGAAGTTATTTTGGTTATTAATGCCAAAACCAGTCGAATGTGATCAATGGCATATCAAATGGGGGCTGGGGCATTTTGAGGGGCGCAAGATAATAATAAAAAAATAGAAAGGGAAAAGGAAAAGGGGATGAACTTAATGAAAAAAATAATATATTTGAAAGCATTTTCGCTCCCCCCCCCCCGCTGAATGCATCAAAACTAGTGTTTAGATGTCGCTTTGCTTCCTCGTATGATAGGCCTACCTCCCAGAATGGCATAATTTCGCGCCCATAGTAGTTCTGAATCTTATTATTCACAAGGTATATCAGTAAAGGAGAAATAACTTAAAGCTTTTAAGGGTTTGAAACACTACAATTTTTTGGAGCTCGTTCACTTTGATCCCTCACAAATATATATAATTTTCGTTCAAGATTTTTTTTATTCAAATAGCATTTGTAAAAGTTTAAACATTTGTTACCGTTGGTAAAATAGAATTGCCTAGAGTATGTGTCAATGGTTTCGTCGATTACTAAAAATCTTTGAAATTACAAGGCGGCGGAAAATGTTTATCGAAAATGAATGTCAACCTTTGGGTCATCTTGAGTGTTTTGATCGAATTTCTACGCTTGGTTGCTTCACCCTCTTGCAAGAATGGAGAAACATGAATGCCGTCGGAAAATGAATGAGAGGATGCAACTTCGGTGTTTGCCCCAAGCATCAGATACGCCACTGAATACTTATACAATCAGATTACATAATTTTCATTATTCACATTTCCCTGTTTCAAAAGTGTGTGTGCCGGGGGGTGTTTTAAGTTAGTCACATAATTTAGATAGAAAAAGCGAGCCCCCTGTGGCAGCCTCCTTACTGGTCATTCTTGGGGTCCGCCGCTGCCCCCCCCCCCCCTCATCGACACGCTACGCCAATTCATGTCATTATGATTCATCGCTGTTCTATCCCAGTGTTGAAGAGGCACATTCCTATAATATTCAGAAACATGACTTGCTTGACGTCTTGGCAGAAAATCCAATCATTCATCACCAAGACCACAGATCACAATGTATATTTCTCTCTCTCCTCTCTATCCCCCTTCTTTTATTTCTCATTCCCCCTTCTCTCTCTCTGCCTCTCTTCCCCAGCAAAGAGGTATGATAAGTGACATGTATGACAAACAGGTGATAGGATGTGAAGATATTCACATAACCATTTGAATGTCACGGACAGCGGCAGATTTTCTTTTTCAAGACGATGTGAATTATTTCAAGGATTTATGACTTTTTCAAAGCAAAGTTGATTGTTAATGTGTAAATGACGATTTTTAAAAATAAAAAAGTTGATTCCTGAAATCCTGAAGCAGACATAGCAATGAGCAATATCATAGAAAATCGAGATCACTATAAGTATGGTATGTGTCACCCTCACTCGAAGTGTAGCTCTGATTATTTGGATTTTCAAATTTTATTAGATTTTACCATTTGGAAATCGACAGATCATGCTGAAACATTGAATTACACGATTGATATAGCATTAAATGCGATTTACCTTCGTAAACTTGTTCGTTTCCCTTGTCTGTACTGAAGATTTTCGGCAGAGAACTTAAAAACATTCGAGACCCACGTGACCGGTATGTGACGTCAATTCGTAGACACCACACCTCTTTGGTTACCTTGATTTCCAAGATGGCGGCCATCATCAAGGGGAAGCGGACGTCCTATTTTGTCGAAGATAACACGCCCTTGAGGGTGAAGCAGAAGACATTCGGTATCTCGAGACATTCCGATGACTTGATAGAAAGTATGTTAAATGAAATCATGTGTGTGTCATAGAAACTAGCAGGGTCTATTAAAGTAGACTAAGACAAAATATTTTCACTAAAATATAAAAATGAATAGGTCCTATTGATTCTCGTTATTAAAGCACCATAATGAAACATGATAAACGAAAGGGCTATACTAATTACTGTATGTATTTTACTTGTAAGAAAATCATTTGAAAAATAACCGGATAGAAACTTGAAGATTTTAACACCAATTAGGGATGCCGATTTTTCATTCCATCTTTTATTCATATAATTTTAATTTTATATTTATTGAAGGTATTCCATTTTGACATGTCAGCCTATGTCAGCAATATATTTTAATCATAATATTATAGTCAGTCAAATATTATATCAATACTCATTCTTGCTTTAATAATTTAGGGAAATTACCAACGTTATGCTATGAGGAAATGAAGGAAATTGTAAATTTTCAAGCGGGATGCGAACGACGAGGGGCTCTAATGTTTTCCATGAGGGAAGATAAAATGTAGTAATTACGCTCATGATACCACACTCCTCCATTCCCCGTTCTTTCAGCATTCGACACAGATATTTCACTTTTCATCCACTCGGCGAATTCCATCCTCCACCATTTTTATTGTATTCTCTTGACGGATTTCGGGCGGAACTTGACGCATGGCTGACGTAACGGTAGCGATCTGATAATGGGTGATAACAGGGCTCATCATTCTAAAGAGGATCTTCTTCTTCAAGATCAAGGCCAAGGCCAATGTCGACATTGATCATCACCCATTTGTCATTCTCAATTTAAAGGTATACATTCTCGCGATGAAAAATGAAAGAAAACACAAGAGCTCTTTTTGGCAATCAGAGGTTTACCATGTTTACGGTAAATCTAAACACGATTTAAAAATGGAAAACATAAATATAGAAGTTCAGTTAGCAGGTCGCAGGGCCAGATCGGAATAGGAAAATAAATGAATGGGTCAAGTTAGTATTGAATGACTTGTATATTCAAAATCTATTCTAAGACATTTAATTATAAACCAATAAAAATGAGAGTAAAATTATTACAGTGGCGCCGAGAGATTTGAAGATGGAAGTGACAATAAACAATTTTATTAAAATAATCTTTAATTCATTTAAGGAAGGAGTAGAGTGAACAAGGATTAAAGAGTGAGACGTGTGCCGACGTGTGGCATTAAAGATGGAAAGGGACATATCAAAGACGGAGGGGGAAGGAGACTAGAAATATTATCTATCGGAAGGGGGAACGGGGTAAGTGAGATGGAGGACAGGGGATGTTTAATTAAGAAGTGGACAAATTAGACATTTTTATAATGAAAAAATGAAACATCAATCTGCGCATGGACCTTGACCTTATGGGTCAAACGGATCATGTTTACGGAAGCAGCCGCAAGAGGGTGTCGCTCTTCACGCGTAACTTGTGAAAGCCGTGTGGCGCGGTAATTACGATGAGTGACAAATCGCAAATACGGAATGTAGAAAGCAAACGAGAGGAAGATGGAGGGGAAAGCAATAGAGTAAGATAAGGGGTAAAAAACCCTGTCGGGGACTCTCCCTAAACTTTAAAGGATGACCAATAAGTCAAAATAATAATTTTATTTCAACACCCCACAATCATATCGAGTTCCAAAAGTTAGGGTCAGTAGCTGATAGCACATAATACACCCCAACCCAAAAGAAGGGAACATAAGGACATCCTTCACCGTTCTTTCTAGACAGTTTATTGATAGGATATTTAAAAAAATCATTTGAATAATTTGAATGTTTGAAGCACGAGCACTCGACAAGAAAGCTAGATCTGTACATCTAACTGTTGAACATCGACTTTACCATACAAATAACTCGAATGGCTGTGTTTTCACGAACTTTGATATCGAGTCGAGACTGTTTTTCTTCCAGGACTCGTGCCTGCGTCACGATAGATCAAGGGCTCTGACAGGGGTAAGGAAATTCGAGGGAAGGGGAACATGATGACAAAATTGGGGGATCTATAGCCTCTAAACAAGAGGACATGATGTACGGATATTTTCACATCGGGAGCGAAGAGAAAAAGTGGCAAGGAAATGAAGATATGTAAGGGTGGGAAAATGCATAAGATATGCTGGCACAAAAATAATGTGAAGGATAAGTAAAGAAATGGTGATTGACAAAGGAGCTGACTAGTTTACTACGAACAGAGAGGATGAGGGGTAAAAATTATTAAGGACAGGAAGGTGGATAAGAGACATAAACTAGCACATCAATGATGAGGAGCTCATCCGGCATCTCGCAACGAAATTTAACACAATTTTAATTTCAGCCCAGTTGACACTGTAGTGAATTATATTGTTGACATAAATTGAGGATATAGAATTGAAATTGATGAAGAAATGACATAGAAGCATTTTTTGTGATCTATGAATAATGTTCATAGAAATTAAGCATAAATAATTTTCTAGTCAAAATTTCTTAACTCTGTGTGGAACCTTGGTGAACCTCATGTAGCACTCAGATGGAACAAAAATAATCAAAATCAATCAACAAATAAATATTTTTTATGAGTTTTGAAAATATATGAATAAATTAGCATATTTAATGAGTTTTAAATTTCTGGGCTGAAATTTTGTATCACCACCTCGAGCTATCATATAAAGCAAACAAAATTGAAAATGATCAACAAATGAAGAAGAAAAAACATTTTTTTGTGATTTATGAATAAATTTTCCATAAATTAGCATAAATAATTTTCTAGACAAATTTCAAAATTTTGTGTACAAGTTTGGTGAACCTCATGCAGCTCTACCAGATGAAAAAAAAAGTCAAAATCGGTCAACAAATAAAGAAGAGGCATTTTCTGTGATTTATGAATAAATTTCGCATAAATTAGCATAAATAATTTTCTTCTGAAAATTTCAAAATTCTGTGTAAAAGTTTGGTGAACCTCATGAAGTTCTACCAGATGGAAGAAAAAAAATCAAAATCGGTCAATAAAAGAAGCATTTTATGTAATTTTTTTAAAATATGCATAAATTAGCATATTTAATGAGTTTCAAAATTCCGCGTAGAAGTTTTGAATCCCCCACCTAATGCTATCATATAAAGCAAACAGAATTGAAATCAGATTTGAAATGACGAAGAAGAAGCATTTTGAAATTCAGTCAACAAATAAAGAAGAGGCATTTTCTGTGATTTATGAATTTTGCATAAATTAGCATAAATAATTTTCTACTCCAATTTAAAAATTCTGTGTAGAAATTTGGTGAACCTCATGAAGCTCTACCTCTGGAAAAGCTGTTACATAAATCCAGCTATTTCATAGTAGATTCAGTTGGGTTTTGTTTTGTTTATGTTGGCCTGGAAAAAGAAATTAATTTGTAAAATGTAGACAAATTAGAACTCAATTTTTTTGTTAATATGCCACATGCTTGCTTTGTCAAAATCCCCAAATAAGGCAGTAAGAGAGACAGGAAAATCTGAAGAAATGGAAACAAAAAGTCAGAAATTATGGGGTAAAGAAAGGGAAAGGAGGAGAAAGACAGACAGACACAGAGAAACAGAAATATAATTATGACAGATCTGTCTCTAATGACTCTCCCTCGAGGGATATAGACTGAGTGAAAAAACTTTATAAAAGGATGGGGAGGGGTGAGGAGAATACATGTAGATGAAAGATGAATAAGAAAATAGAAAGGGGTTACTAAAAGAATGATAAACGCTATAAGAAATATAATTCTCAAAATCGTTTTTGAGGTTAAAACATAAATGCTGTACATTTATTTCATATATAGTTTTCATATATAACATATTCCATATAAAATTGCACAATGTGTATCCACATAATAAGCAAGACAAAGTTTACTATTCCTTCCTATGTCTTAACATAAAACCAATCCTTGCTTTGTTATTACCAAAATAACCTCATAAGTACTCCCCTTTCAGACATATTCAAAGGGATACTCCAGGTTGAAAATGATAGACTTTCAACAATAGCATAAAATTAAACAAGAAAAATGCTGAAATTTCCTCAAAATAATCTGAAAATGAATGAAGACAGACGGGTTTTAAAGTGTTTTGGTGAAAATCGTTGTACATCATGAACTTGTATATTATTTTTTTAAATCAAATGAGTGAGCTGACTGATGAATATATTTGTAATGTATGTATATCATAATTCATTTTTCAAACATGTGCACAGAAATATCTCCCTTGTAACAAAAAAAAACTTAGAATAAAGATAATCTCACACATAAAATCAGTAGTCAATCATATTCTTACATCCTTGGACTGTATAGATTATTTGTAGAATATTTGTAATTTCACAAATTAAAGAGAACGCATCTACACAAGTAGATGGTGTCATCAGTTTGCCCACAGCATAATCATGATGACATGCACATGACATAGAACTGCAAAAATAGTGGAAAATTTAAACAAAATGCCACAAATTTTTCTACCTGTTTTATCCGCTTTTACTGAGATTTTCAGTGTTTTGTTTGTTTAATGTTAGTCTATTTATTTAAATCAAATTTGCGGCAATCAACGTACATGTAATATGAGCATCAACAAAGAGATTTGCTTATTCATTTAAATTTTTTTCTGACCAATAGTCTTTCAAATCATACCAGACTTTGAAATCTTTGTTTTTATCACACATACTTCACTTAAACTATTTTCCATCATGATTTGTCTAAAACTCACATTATGTTTAACTTTGGCAAATAATGTTCACAAGTCTGAGTTGTATATTAGCGCCAGATCTCCAAACAAGATTCCACATTTGCGAAGGGGTTTCAAAATCAAGAAAGTGGGTAGGCATACTACTGCTACAATTTAATAGATCCTTGTTCAAATAATGACATCTTATATAATTTAACATCAAATAAATTCTACCTATAAAATAATCTTCATCTTCACATGATATACAGATAATTATACACATTTTTTTAGTTTACTTCAACAGTACTGTACTGTGAGACATCACTAAAATGGCAGAAATGCCACAATTTAGAGGGCTCTCCACAATTCCTGATCAAAAACATCACAAGGTCATAGACAACTTAATAGGGATTACCTTCCAGTACCATCAATATAGATCGTCATGTACTCAACAACAGTCGAGTTCACAAAGTCAAGCCAAATGTTCCCCCATAAATGCATTCATACACTGAACATTGATATAAATCATTCTACAAACAGTAAAACAACTAATACTTTGGCAGGATAATGTCTTAAATGTAACCCCTAACCACACCCAAGGATGATATGATCGATGCTATGAAAATTAGGCAACTGGGAATTGATATCGAACTCTACACTAGACTCCAATTCCACCATTATTTATATTAATCGCCATTCATATTAAAGAGTAAACTATTGAATCCACATCTCCAATGTCAGATGAAGTTATCTGGTTCAATTATACATCAATATACAATATAACATATATCCATATAATTCCACTATGTATGTGGTAGGAATGAACTAGGGAAGGAATGTTTCCAGTGTACAATATACAATATCAATAATCACATTTAATAAAGATCAAAAGATATGAATATAAATCACCAGATAACGAGTAGTTGACTTCTGATACAACAATATAATTATCTACAAATGACCTATAATTACCGTCATAAGATTTTGATATAGCCCAGGGTTATTATCACTCCTGGAGACAGTCAAGCTGACCAAAACATTGGAGTCTTCTCTCTTGCTCTACAACTCTACTTGCCAACTCAAGCCAGCCTTCTTTCATATCTCCAACTACTTGAGCATCTCATATTTTCTGGTTTACAGTCTTTTTAAGGGCGACAATCTTCTCATACAAAAATACTCTACCTTCTAACCTTCCACCATCTCGCCTCTCCATTTCACTTCTACCTCTATCCACTTTTGCTTGTCCTTCTAAGACTCACCACATGGTGTACCATAAACCTCTTCCACAAAGAAATTTTCATTGAAAAATTTCATATTGTGTAACTATTTAACGAACAGAAAAGACAAAACAGCCATGTTCCAAGGACCCAACTGCAATATTTGAAATTTCGAAGTACATACATGTATATATGCTGAATTATATTTTGTTAATGTCTGTATTGTGTACAATGTTTTGATTAAGAGCATAACCAATCCCTTTATCCCTGGGACAATTAAATTACTTCAGAATGATAGCCATACCCATCGTGGTTAAGGAGGATCCCTGTTGTCATCTACATACCTCATTATGATCTTGACATGTGGCCTTGGAACTAGGATCTTGGTTATCTTGTTATATCGTTCACTTAGCTTCAGAATGTGTACTCATTTAGGATGAATCAATTAACCTCTGAATAAGAGCCTTAAAATATGGCCATAATATCGATGTCTAATTGAGTTGATTGGCTGTAGACAAACAGTTGGTTTGGTCAGGTAGCCATTGGTACAAATCCCATGTCCTCCAGAAAGTTTTGAATTAGACAGGTAAACCATTCATAATGGCAATAATTAAATATAAAACATTATACACCATTTCTCTTGCAGAACTGTCTGAGCCATCTCAAAGAATGTTATGAGCTCAGAGAATGAACGTATCAATAGTGCCATCAATGTACCTCAGAATGTCTTGCTATGTGGCCAGGTAATAGAGACAGGTCTTATCCGATTGCAGGAGATGTAAAGGGTTTGGTCATGTAGCACTTTGCTAATGAGTGTTATGATTTTAGAGTGGGGACCATGATGCAATCTCAGTACCTCAGAGTGATGTCCTTGCAATGTAGCCATGTTACAGAGACCTGTTGTAGTTGATTGGCTGTTGATGAACAATTGTAGCAACTGACAGGCTTTGTTGATGAACGTTATGATCTCAGAGAGTGAATTTATCCATGGTGCCATCTATATACCTCAAAATGATGGCTTTGCTATGTGGCCATGTAACAGAGACCTGTCTTAGTTGGTTAGCTGTAGAAGTACAGTTGAAGTGTTAGGTCATGTAGCACTTTGTTGATGAATGTTGTGATTTTAGAGTGTGAATTTATCCATGGTGCCATCTACATACCTCAGAATGATGGCTTTGCTATGTGGCCAGGTAACAGAGACCTGTCTTAGTTGATTTGCTGTAGATGTACAGTTAAATGGTTTGGTCATGTAGCACTTAACACACTTTGTTGATGAACTTATCATCCCTCCTAGCAGAGATGCCCCAGACTGTAATAGAAAATGTTTTTTTTTTTTAATAGAAAAAAACATAAAAATGTATCTAATGACTACTATGCTTTTGCAATATTGTTATGTTTGATGATACTTGAGTATAGTTCACATTAATGACCCTTTATCAAAGCTTTAACCAGGCTTGAAGATTTTGATGTTGATATCACAACATTGTCAAAGTTCATTGGCCCTAAAAGACCTTGTAAACTTGTGTGTAACTTACAAATATGAAACCCCCCAGGACAGGGTTCCATGACAGCAAAATGTTTACATATATTCATATTTGATAGGAAGATCATCTAATGAAAATAAGTAGATTGCAGATTAATAACAAGTATTCAAGCATTATAACAAGGTTGAACTTATCATCCCTCCTAGCAGAGATGCCCCAGACTGTAATAGAAAATGTTTTTTTTTTTTAATAGAAAAAAACATAAAAATGTATCTAATGACTACTATGCTTTTGCAATATTGTTATGTTTGATGATACTTGAGTATAGTTCACATTAATGACCCTTTATCAAAGCTTTAACCAGGCTTGAAGATTTTGATGTTGATATCACAACATTGTCAAAGTTCATTGGCCCTAAAAGACCTTGTAAACTTGTGTGTAACTTACAAATATGAAACCCCCCAGGACAGGGTTCCATGACAGCAAAATGTTTACATATATTCATATTTGATAGGAAGATCATCTAATGAAAATAAGTAGATTGCAGATTAATAACAAGTATTCAAGCATTATAACAAGGTTGAACTTCATAAGGATATCAATAGGATAATAAAATCTATCAATGACTTACCTGCCAGAAACATAGCTTTGTATCACCAAATGAATAGGATGCCAGGTGCTTGCCGTCGGTTGAAAAGGCTAGGGCGGTCACAGCGGTCTGGTGACCAGACAATACCTAAATATGGACAACACAAGCATGCATTTAACAAGCTATCTACATGTATTACCTATGAGTTCAATACCTTCAAAATTGAGAAGAACTTATTGTCCCAACATTTCCGATACAATCATTATCTTTTGGACTTTACTTAGAAATTTTTTGATGTAGATAAATTTCAGTTGTAGTAATGACCATACAATGAATTTTTACAAGAATCAAACGCAATCAAAATGTTTTTATATACAAAAAATATATATTTTGTGATATGATTTTGGAAGAAAAATATTAATTGCTCAGTGATCGTCATCATCACTTCATCATCATCATCATCATCATCATCATCATCATCATCATCATCATCACCGTCATCATCGTCATTATCATCATCATCATCATCATCACCATCATTATCATCATGATCATCATTATCATCATGGTCATCATCATGATCATCATCATCATCATCATCATCATCATTGTCATAATCATCATTGTCGTCATCATCGTCATTGTCATCATCACCATCATCATCATCACCACCACCATCACTATCATCATCATCATCATCATCTGACATCCACTGCTAGCCTCTTGCTACTCCTCTCCTCCCTACCATCTCTCTCTCTTTCTCTCTCACCTGTGTCTTGCCACTCATGAGGTCATGCATGGTAATGGCTATGGTCTTGGCACCCAATGCTAGTCTCTTACTATTCCTCCCCACCTAAACAGCCCCTCCATTCTTACAATTCCCATTTTACTCCCCCTCCTCCATCTCCTTCCATCTCGTCTTCCTCTACCATCTCTAACTCACCTGTGTCTTGCCACTCTTGAGGTCATGCATGGTAATGGCTCCGGTCTTGGCACCCACTGCTAGCCTCTTGCTGCTGTGACAGTAGCTCAGCATGTTGAAGCGGCAGATGGACGGGAACACCTCCATCAACCCCTTCGACTTCACCTGACTTGTGTCCAGCGAGAACACCACAATGTCCACAACCTATATGTAGTCAACACCAAATCAAAGTACAATTTACTTATTATTCATTGCAGTTGATGCCATAAATATCTTTGTGGCATCACATCAATCATGCAGATTGTCTCAAACATGGTAGAATTCAATACAACACACTGGCTATGCACCATCAATCTTCATAAATATGCCCAGTTACTTTCTAATGCAAGAGCTTCAGTCAGGCACTAAATGACCAGTTTTTTTCAGAGAATCAGGTCTTGCTCCATATCACATTTTTCTTTATTTCACAGAGAATTCATACCTTTTTCTTAAAAGCTCAGTCACCTAACTAGAAGACAAAAAACTCTCCCATGTAAATAATATTTCATATTATTCTACCCATAGCTCCATAAGACTAGACAAGACCTGAGACATCATCATTCCCAATCTCCAATTTCCCATTTGGATTCACCATGTTTCAAGTATTATCTCTCATCATAGGATTTCTAACCAAACACGAGTGTTCAACATCACCATTTCTTAGGGAGCATTTCTACCATTTGGGAAGGTCTTGTGATGATACTATTATATTAAATGCAGACTTTATGGTGTCAATATCACTGGTATGATCTATTTACCAATCACCAACCATAAAAACCCAAATCTGCAAGTTGATCAAAGACATCATTCTGCATTTGCAATGCTCTTTGTTATTGCAAGTACGCCATATTGCTAGATTTTTGGCTGGATAATGAGTGTGCATCATCGCCACTCTTTCAATAGCATTACCATTTCAAAAGGTATGATGACATAACTAATAAACAACTACTATAAATCATTTATGTGATTCTTTTACAACAATAAGACATACCTCTACCAGTAGATCTGAGACGTCATTCTGCATCTTCTCGATGAGGAGCTCGACGATGCGCAGGATCTCAGCCTTGGCTTTCTGCAGCGGGCTGGTATTGAGCACGCTGGCCGGCACCTGGGCATTGGAAGCCAACGCCTGGTGACGGGCCACCTCCTTAGCCATGGTGGTAATGAAAGTTGCTGGGCGGGCGGTGGCGATCAGAGACAGGGCGTGGTGGGCGCTACGGCAGGAGTCCGCAGCTGGGGTGATGGGGAGACCGCTGTAAATACTGAAATGGTAAAGTAAATTAAAATAAGTATGTAACATTTGGAAGAACATGTCAAGGATAATTCTTACACAAACTGGATTGGTAAAGAAAGCATGCATGCAATTAGCATTTGCCAATTTTAAACATTTTGTACAGAAACACAATTTTCTAGATGCTAGCATCTCTGACTTTCCACAGTAAAGTTTAATTAGATCAATCACAATATTTTGTAAGAGCCTGTTACTTACCATGCAGAATATAGGGTAGGGTCACAACACAACTCTAGCAATCCAAGAAGGACCGCAGATACATCAATGAAGGGTTCCCAGACAGTAAATCCCCTTCCCATCAAGTCAATCCCTGCCCTTCGGATAGGCGTATGGGCAGGGAGTCTTGCACTGGGTGGTTGAAGGAGCAGGAAGGCAAGAGCTTGAGCTGAATAAAAAAAGGTTACACAGAGCACATTGATTCAAGATTTAATCAGGATAAAAGACAGAATAAATTATACAAATTTAATTTTGACAAAATTGGTTGAGTACAAAACCCATGGATAAACTAGATAGATTCTCAAATGCACACAGAAATCATTTTCACTCACATAAGCATACACGAGCCAAATCTGAACTTGATCCTTCAAGTGGCTCTTACATCATTGTGAGAAAGAGATATTTTCACCTATATGACAATTGTGACAAGTTTGATTTCCCTTGAAAATTTTTCCCTATGAAACATGCATTAAAGGAACATGTTCATAAGTGCTACTTGCTTATGAAGACCGCCTTTCCAGTCTCCCTTGGATGGTCTTTATTATACAAGTTTCACTGAATAGTTCTATTACCTGTATGTCTTGCCAGTGAGTAGTCACTCAAACCGAAGCCCTGTTGGATGGGACGGTTGCTAGTATTACTCGGTGCCCTCTGTCGACTGGGCTGGATCTCTGCACCAAATTGAGCTCCGATCACACCAAGCATAACAATGGCTGTAGCTTGCTTCCTCCGGGACTCGAACGATGATGAGACCTTCCTAATTGGAGAATCACCTAAAAATGCCAAACAATATGAAAACAAATAGGGATAGTTATATTAAAACTTGAGTAAAGCAGAAATAAATGTAGTACACCTACCAAAAACATGGCTGCTGAGTCATTGAAGCATTGGGCAGGCTGGCTCCTACAATACAAGTAAACAGAATCACTAGTACTGATAGCCTGAATTATGGACAAATTTTAATTATCACCATCTTGAACTATGACCTCAGAAAGAAGGTAACAATGGTAATCTTATCTAGAAAAGATGTCTCTTCCGATACCAACTTGGTGATAAGCAGGGCGTGGCAGAATCGTTAACGCAGCTGACTGACACTGCTGACAAACACAAACATCACCCTAGACCTGGTTACGTCAGAAATGTGGAAGCTCTTTTCTGAATTCACAGCAAATATTTTTTATCTTGATAGGGCCTTTGGGGAGGCTTTATAAATGTGTATTTCTGTCTGCATGATTATGTATATTGAATAATGTGCTGAAATCTGTCAAATTCACCATTGGCTTTTCAACAAAATTAACTGTACAATAGGCCTACTGTACAAACACATATTATGTCATATTGCGCTAATAAGCAACCATCATTAAAGATAATAATAATAATAATCAAATTGGATAGCTTTTTTTCATGGGATATCAGAAATATCCAACACATTAGGGCCAATATTGCACTCATCTACAACTTGTGCCTTTGTAACAGAGGGTCGTGGGTTCGAATCCTAGCCATGGCATGTTTTCCTTCAGCAAGAAATTTATCCTCACTGTGCTGCACTCGACCCAGGTGAGGTGAATGGGTACCCGGCAGGACAAATTCCTTGCATGCACTGAGCGCCGGTGATGGTAGCTCGAGCTACAGCCGGGGTAATAATAGCAGCGCTTTGTATCCTCTGGCAAAAAGCGATTTATAAATCCAGCTATTATTATTATTATCACCCGTATCAGACATCTGAGCTGGTCATTTACAAAACCGTATTTCCCTGTATTTTATTATTATCAGGAAGGGATAGGTATATTGTTTGTATTTTCCTCGGTCTCAATGCGCGTATTGACTTTGCATGCAGAGACGACGCAAAATATACCGTTGTATTTTCCCTGGTCTCACATCCGGGCCTTTGAGGATGCGAATGAAGTGATACGCTTCATAATGTTCCGCGCACCAACGATCTACGTCATAATAAAGACAACGCTGGATCTGGGCGCTTGCAAGTACGTCATAATGGTAAAGTGCAGAGCCTAGACACTGATATTATCATGACACAACAGAACTCTATTCTTAAAAGATATCACTGTTATCATGATTTTTGCTCTAGATATCTGATTTGGATGATAATAAAAATATTGACTGCCCTTCTTTCGGGGAACATCAAATATATTGCCCTTAAAAGACCCATATTGCCCTCGTCTAAAGACTCGGGCCAATATGATTCTTTTGCTGGCAATATATTTGATGTTCCCCTCAAGACCAGTCAATATTATATAATTATTATTGTGCAATAATCCCTAACTCATGATATATTTCTGCTATCCCATTTTGACTGAGCCATCCAATATAACATAATTCTCACCACACAAGATTTCCTCTTCATTCTCCACCTCTGAGCTATCACTACTCCCTGCATCCAAGTGACCATCCCTGGCCAGAGCACCTCCAGCTAGTGGACTCTGACCACTCTGTGCTGGGGCGGTCAAGCTGACCGATGAGTCCACGTAATGGGGGAGATGAGGTGCCCATTGGTTGATCACCTCCTCTCTCCCATCAGTGCCGATTCGCTGAAGCTCTGCAAGAAGCAATGCTTGACTGGCTGCTCTCACCTACAATAACAAAAGGTACACTCAGATTTGCTGTATGTGCTGAACTTTTTATGGTAGTTTCATTTTGGCTGGTTTTGCGATAACACTTCTTTAAAGTAAATTCCCCAATTGTCACATATACAGGACAATATCAAATTATTGTAGTGGATTAAACCAAGGTAAGTTTAATGGGTACCCAGCAGGATTAATTCATTGAATGCATTCAACAGAAATACAGATTAATAAATGAATGTAAGAACTAATGAGCACATTTATTACTAAAGATTACCCAAATCAAAATAATACAATAATTCATAGAGATACCCTGTATCTACATCTTGATAATGGGAGCTAACAAAAAGCATTATGTTAATAGAGGTTATTGCATAAATGAAGTCAATGATATTACCAATTGATTGAAACATATATCTAATGAAAGATCCTTTATTTTCAGCAGTATTCTTGCATACTGCTGAATTCCAAGTCATGAAAAACTTAGTAGTAAAGCATGGGCTAGTCTTACCTCCAGACACCTGTCTTGCCATCTCCTTGCTAGCATCTCTAAGTATGGTGGTTTGTAATGAACACTTCCTAGAAGGTCAGGTAGCAAGACACAGTGAAGGGCAGCTAGAAGGCTCCATCCTACATACAGAAAGAAATAAGTTATCAGGTTGGGATTGATTTTTTATTTCAAAGTGCTCTTTTCTTGAGGTTATTAAATATCTTGGGGCTATTAAATATTCAACAATTTGGGACTACAGTCCGACCTCTCTTATCTGGCCTCCCCTTATCCGGATCTTTCTATTATCCGGCCGCACACTTGCATTTTTTTTTTCAATCTAGTAGTACTTGGGTAAATGAGATTTCAATCTAAAATCAATATTCCTACACAAACTCACTTTGATTACATACATTTTCCAATATAGTCTACCTACAACCACATTATTTTCATGAAAATATCTTACCAAAATCACTGAAAGAACTTAGACAAGATAATTTTTCCAGTAAATCAGGGCACAGCGCAACCATTCTGAGATGTGCATGATCACGCTCCTCTAACATGTACATGTAGGTCTCATCGCGCTCTGAGCTAGATTCGCATTGGTTCAAATGCTTTGGCTGAGCGACAAATGGCAGCGCTCAAAAACTGTGCATACACACAGAACTAGAGTTATACACAACTTTTATCCGATCGAAATGCCCATTGCGTACATGTACAATTTTTTGACCTTGTTATGTCTGTATCCTTCATTACCTGGAGACATGCATGAAAAAAATGAATTTTATCGTTTTGAATGTTAATCAGAAGCTAGAGATAATATCCAAAATCGAGAAAAGCTAGAGTTGCAGAAACATATGGGGTGGGAACGAGTACAGTTTCTGACATATTCAAGCAGCGGGAGTCCATCCAGAAAGACATGTCAGAAACAACTGCCTATGATGTGACTGCAAAGCGCAAGATGATACGACCACTGGTCAATGATGCCGTAGACCAAGCAACATATCGCTGGTTTCTACAACAGCATGGCTCCAATACACCAACCTCGGGGGAATTTCCGAAGGCACAGGCTCTGAAATTCAACGAAGCTTGTCTCCGGGATGGGACTGGAGGAAGCCAAGCTTTCAAAGCTTCAGCTGGATGGCTTCAGAAGTTCAAAGAGGCATGGAATTAGCGGGTTATCCATTCAAGGGGAGATTCTTTCCGCAAATCCGCCTGCAGATGATCCTTTCTTGAACAAGCTAAATGAGATCATAGCCGATGGAGCACTTTCAACGGAGCAGATCTATAACTGCGATGAGACGGGCCCCTATTGGAAAGTGTTGCCACACCGTACGCTCGTCGGACCAGAAGAGAAAACAGTACCAGGGCAAAAGAAAAACAAAGAGTGCCTCACAAGTTGCCCCTCCTACTGATTGGCAAGTCCAAGAATCTGACATGTTTCAAGAACATCAACATGGCGGCCCTCCCTTTGATCTACCAAAGCCATAAGAATGCATGGATGAATGGTGCGTTATTCAGCTAAGTAAGACATGCTCCAGTGACATTAAATCTAGTATCTAGGTTCGCTAAATCTAAAGATTATTTTGCTTCAAAGTTGAATCCATAGACCAAACTTTATTTGACAGGATTATGTGTATGAGTAAGATGTCAAGGAAGATTTTCTTGCAATTCAAGGTCAATTTATCAATTGTTGAATGTCTCAATATCAATCTGTCTAGTTCTAGAGCCAAGTGGTCAATGAACAAAACTTATGAGGAATCACAGACTTCAGAAGTCAACAGGTTAAATAAATAGTAAGCATTGAGTACATACCTTGTTTGATTTGTGCTTGTTCTGGAGTGAGGTCTGCAAGATCATCAGATCCATTATCTGTTAAATCTTTCCCCTTGCTTGAAGATCTATATATTTAAAAACGAGACATGGAAACCGCAATGAGAATAATCGTACAATGAAGTGTACTGATACACCCAAAGAAACAGTCTTCTTATGATATGTTGTAGTCTATGCCATAGATCTTGACAGAGATTCTTGGTAATAAAACATTTTGTTGTAAAAGCAGAAAAATAAGCAAAACAGAATGGCGAAGGTTAGGAAGAACATACCTACAAACCTGTGTTAACCAAAAATCATTTCAGTGGGAGAGTGTGGGAGGGAGTAGTGGTAGTGGCGGGGCAGCAACCTAAATAGGGCATGTTTCTAATTTTTTCAATTTTAGACAAAATATTCTACAGTTTCTAAGTTACTTTGAAATAAATTTGGAAGCCTGTGCCGCTTCTTACCTCTTTGGCTTTGCTTTGCGTAGGTGGGAAAGCATGACAAAGCTTGCATTGTTCATACCCATCAGGGTGTTAGCCACAGAGATGACAGAGAGAAGATGTTGTGTGGTGACTGCTCGAGATAATTCCCAGTGGCCTAGGTAGCCAGGTTTGGGTGCCTCATTGGCCAGAGATTGTAGCTCCTTCAGGGAAGAATGGTGGTTGAAGAAGAAGATTAAAGTGGGAAGCCTGGTCTGCTCGGCTTTTCTTATTTGAAGATGTATTTTCCATGGGTCCCATGGTATGAAAACTTACTAATAAATCGTCATAATGGTATCTATTATGTACATTTTGATTATGAATGACTGCCGAATCCTGTTAGCATTATGGTCAATACTTTATTTATTTTTTTGTTTATGCAGTGAGACCCGGGTATATCTAATTGACTTGCAGTTGGTGAGTTAAAATGCTTGCAATTCGTATTGCTATGTCAAGCAAGCCGTTATGATGCATGAAACAAACATGAAGAAGACACCTATGCGCAGTGAATCAAGAGTCCATTGGTTGGACAGTACCAATCTATAGAGTTAATGTAATTTATAAACCAAAAGAATATGTGAAATCAGCACAGGGAACCTCATTATTTAGGCCCTACATTTACCTGCATTTTTCTTCCTGTTGTAATGGGTAGACAGTAATTTAGCTATAACTTTTGTACAATTTCAGAAATAAAAAGCATGTTACCTGTTGGCTTCTCTTCTTGAGCTCCAGGGCTTCCTTGGCAGACATTGTACTAGGATCTGGTGAGTGAGCTGGAGTGACTTCCTGTGACATCAAGTGATGCCATCCAGGTAGCATGAGGGACATGTGGGCACCATGAGACAGGAGGCCGAAAGAGACTGGACAGAATGGCTTAAGTAAACCTAACTTATCTTTGCAGATCTCGTCTAAGGTTGGGTCCAAGCCCCAAGCGTGTAGGCAGGACATGAAGAGTTGTGCAATGTCTAATGTGAGGTGTTTAGAGTCTAGGGTCAGGTGTTTTGGTCCCCTGCGTTTAGCCCCAACCTTGGACTGTGATGCCCTCGGAGGACGCAACGGACCAAGCTCATCCGACTCTGAGTCACTGTCCCCCATCTGCTTCTTGATCTGCTCTGATATGAAACCAACAAACTTCTGTGACAGCTTCGGTGACTGTCCTGATCCTGCCTTTGCAGCCTGGGCAGCCATCTTTGCCATCTCTCCCTGCGCACCCTTGTTGATGATACCTGGGATCAGATTCTTGTCTGTCAAGAGCTGGATAATGAGGTTCTCGGCATCAAAGAACAGAACATGGAAGTCAGGGTCTTTGACATTAGACTTGATGGCCTGGATGGTCAGGGCATGGTTCGGATCCTTGTCGGCTATGTCACCTCCACTGGGAACATTGAGCATGGAACCCTGTGCAGCAGCTAGGAGGGTACGGTGGGCTGCGTTCCTGATGGCTGTCAGGGAGCGACGACGGAAAGCTTGGGCAATGCTCTGTGCTGGAGTCAGCATCATCTCTGTTGTCTCTCCTACAGCATCACAAGCCTCGAGCATGTCTTCAGCAGTACTACCTTCGGCTACTCTGTCCAGGTGACCTGATGAAAGATTATATTTTGGATAGATGTGATTTTGATGAATATAATTATCATTAAGGATTCTACATCGATAATATCAAAGAAATTGAACAAAAAGCCCTTCATGGTTGTGAACCAATTTTCTCCTTCAAAATCACAACCATCTACAAAAGAGAAATTATCAACAACATCTGATATCTTTGAGGAAATACTTTGATGGTCCCACTCGCTAGCATACCTCCGAATTTAAGAAAAATATAAGATTTAAATGATCGGAACAAAACATTTTTTTTTGTGTACATGAATACTGTTCTGGAAAGCACACAAAAACAGGAAAATAAACCAATTTCTTAGGTGCTAGGATTTTTATTTTCATTTGAGAATAATAAATCTTTCGAAAATGTTCTGTAGGTCATATAATTGACAACAAATGCCTGATGTGCCAGCAAGCAATTTTTCAGAATTCTCCTCTAATTCTTATGGAACAGAGATGTCTGCTGTGCTACATTCGATGACTTTCTACGGCTATCAAGAAATCTTTTAAGAAAGAGTCCACACACCTGTCTCCATCTGCCAGACAAATACACTGTTGTCCTCCAGACCAACGATGAGGAAGTCTTCTGCCGGTCGCCACTTGATGTGCCTGATGGGGAACAGATGTCGACTGGCCAGAAGCATACACTTCCTATCTCGTAAGCTCAAAAGAGCTACTGAATGATCGCTGGCAACGGTACACACGCATGTCAGGACTCGAGCCTGGAGGATGTTGGAAGGAAACAAAAGCCATTTGTAACACTGTCGCTTTTTAGACTTTAAAAGGATGAAAGGTGACCAGTACATTAAGCCAAAATAGTACTATGCAGAGTGATGTATATAATCAAAACTAACAATGTGAATCAGGACAATGTACAGATAATTTGGAGTTGCTCAAAAAGATTAAGTGCAAATACATATATTACAAATCTTAGTAATTTCATTAACAAATTTACTGAAGGTTGATTTGCTCCCAACACTTTTATCCAGGTCATAAGACATCTGACAAACTTGACATTTGTAAACATTAACAGGTGTAGACAGTGCTGCTAATTTTCAGTTATAAATGATTACACAAGATCTGTTCTATTTCTTCAACATAAATAGGGTGAATTTTTGAAATCTTTGCAAAAAATACAATCAATATGAGATAGAAACAGAAAAGGCAAATTCTTACATTGCATGAAGCAGGTGGGATAACAATCCTGGTAAGTTCCCCTCCATGGACACAGAACGTATGCAACATGCTACCAGCAAAGATATCCCAGAGAGAGATGGTGAAGTCTACCCCACCAGAGACCAGGTAGGAGGGGTCGTAGCGGCTATTCTCCTGGTGGGGGTACATCAGACAGGTCACCTTGCCTTGGTGACCTCGTAAGATTCGATGGGGTGGCCATCCTGGAAGGAGATTGAAACTAAATGAGTCAACTGTTAAAGAAAGGTTTAGCTCATACAATTAATTTTCCTAATAATGGTAATGGTAATGATAATATGAACAAAAACAGGAAACAGAAAACCTGTAATTCCATTTTAACCTTGATTTAAAATGAAATTTTTTTTTTTCATAGAAAATGTACACAGCAACACATAAATTATGTTTTGCAAAAGTAAGTTCAATTAATATTTCACACAAAAAGTTAAAAACCATAACAAAATTTCAATTTTGATTTACAAGGAAATGGAAAATCACTGTTCCTACAACAACTGTAATAATAAGGAAATAACAATGAAAATGTATATTTTTGTTCATTCACAATCAATAAAGATTTTAAAGCTTGAAGCAAAGATTTTTGTAAATTCTAATTCAAAAGTAAATTATAATTAGCTTGTAGTGTGCCATAGGTTCCAGACAAACATCCAGTCTGAAGTATCCCCAAATTACCCACCTCTTCGTGCAGTATGAGGACCTTCAAGCAGCTGTGCGATGGCAGTCTGTACGGCAGGAACGATTGCAATGCTACCATCCTGTCTTCCGCATACAATCCATCCCTGACTTGGGATGTACACACTGGATGTGACCACAAGCTTTTTCTCATGTGTACCATCATTAGATACATTCTGTAAACAAGAGTTTATAAGATTGAAGAAATACAGTGCATAGGGTGGGTTTACCCTACAAGTTAATCCAGGTTTATATTGATGTAACTAACTATCAACTTTATCATAGCTAAAATTTACCACCTAAGTTTTAGGTGAAAGGAAATTGAGTTTAAGTGTTGAAAGGGAATGTCCTTTAAACTTCAACATGATATTTTGGTTAAAAGAAAAACAATCCAATTAATCATAAATCGCAGTGTAACTAATGAATGAAACTGCCCTAAAAATGGTGAATGATGTTTGATGCAATTCAGTAAGCCACATGCACCACACACACAGAAATAAATGAATGGGACTATAAAAAAAAAATATGTTAGCCTACTGGTAGAAGCTGGGTCTTCAAAAACAAAGTCAAAATATGAATGTGATAGCAGTCGAGAATTTGCAGGATCATTTTCTAAAATATTCTCCCTAAATATTACAAAATAAATTGTAACTCACATAATTTTCATCTGTGTCACATCCCGAATATTACACAATTTTCTGTACAATAATGGAATACAAAGTGAAAGGAAGGTATTCCTTACCAGTTGGTCTATAATACCACTAGGTTTGGGACTGCATGAATCCCACGTTGATTTGAGGCTGTTGCTAGCTGTTGGGGGCATGACTATTCAAAAAGGGAGAGAGAGATTTAAAAAATGTAACACATGGCTGCTAAAAAAAACAATCTTTATTGCATATATTAATTTTCTTAAGTCTCAATCTCCCATATAACTAGGCAATCCAACTTTTATTCAATTAAATTTTTTATTGATAAACTGACTCTTGAGAAAATTCATTTTGCATTAAGGAGTGCCAATTAGAAAATGCTAAAAATAAAATATTACTGAAAAGTGCATATGGCCCTACAAGGTGACCATGGGGGGGGGGGTGGAAGTCAAATAAAATACTTTTAATCAGTGCTGAAAGTTTGTTAAAACATGACAGGTTCTGATCATTTCCAACTGGATGTAGTTTGAATTAGTTGGAACAAGAACACCAAAGAAATATCAATGAGAATTTGGACTGGTTTGAATCTAGTAAGTTTCACTATTCATATTGAAATTTTCACATGATGTCGAATTTTGGACCTTAAATGAACAAAATCTAGCTGTGGAAGGATGATTTCAATACCATCCCATCATTAGGGCACCATACTTAAAGTTATTGTATGGCAAAAGGAAAGTTGAGGTGCTCTGTGCTTATATCGTCCCTCCATCGTCTGATTTGTTCATTTAAGGTTTGAGATTCATGTGAAGCTTTTGGAATGAGTAGTGAAATTTCTAATCAATAAGGCACTATCTTTCACCTCATGCAAAATTTTGAGTCCGTAATCACCCGTCATCATTTCATCATGTAGCGGAGCATTAAAGGGATGGTCTGGGCTGAAAATATTTATATCTTAATACATAGAGTAAAATTCACAGAGCAAATTGCTGAAAATTTCAACAAAATCGAATAACAAATAACGAAGTTATTAAATGTTAAAGTTTATCAATATTTTGTGAAAACACTTGTATGCACATCATCATAAATATTCATAGGTGGGATGATGTCATATCCCAACTTTTCTTTTTCTTATGTTATTACATGAAATCATAATTGTTTCATTTTTTTCATGAATGTAAAAATGATGTGTCTCCATTATGATGAAATGAGTTGTGGCAATAAATAACTAATGCACTTTATCAGTTGTCAATCCAATTGTTTTAGTTCTTGGTAGAAAAATTTTGAATAAACCTAATTTCATATAATAAAATACAAAAGAACAAGTGGGGATATGACATCAGCCCACCTAATGAATATTCATAAAGACATGCCTAGAACTGTTTCACCAGATAATGCAATCTTTAAAATTCAATAACTTTGTTATTTGTGATCCGATTTTGATCAAATTTTCAGCATGTTGCTCTGTAAATTTTACTCTATTTATTGAGATATAAATATTTCCAGCCTGCACCATCCCTTTAAATGACTATTTAACTGAGCTTACCTGGCAATGTATCAAACTCTTCTTGCTTGAGGTAGCTGAGCTCCTTGTCGGACACCTCGGGTACCTTCCACACAGTGACCCGTCCTGAGGAATCGCCACAGGCAAATAGCTTGTAGAATGGGCCTCGTCGACCGTAGAAGAATGTCATGGCAGGAGAGCAAGAAAGTGGCTGGGTAGGAGAGTTGTAAATTAAAGTCTGAATTAAAAGATGGATGAATGAATATCTTTGAAAAATATGGGATGAATGTGGCGTTTTTCCATTATACAGTTTGCAACATTATCATGTAAGCACTGATATAGTATTAGCAAAAAAAAGGCCTAGATAGAAACTGGTATGGTAGCATCTCCCTTACCACACATAAACAATAACATATCAGATACATAGATAAGTACATCAAAAATAAAATGAAAGAATATCAAATCATGGTGACAAAATTAATAAATGCTAACAACTAAATATGACTATGTTCATAAACTGATATATAACTACATACATGGATGAATGAATGAATGAAAGAAAGGGTGAGTGAGTGAATGAAGATAAAATGAATGGATGTATGAATCATTGAATATATAGGAAGAATGAATGAATATCTTAACAGTCAATTGAGTGAATGAAATATTAAATCAAAGAATTAATCCATGGATAGCACAATGAACAAACAAAAAAATGTACAAAATTAAATATTAATGGATAAAAGTGTGTTAATTACCTTTTCCATGGGAGCTTCAAGTATGCAATATAGGAATGGTTTAGCACTTGGAACATTCTGGTTCTGACCAATGTTACTTCGGAAATCTTCACTCTCTGGAATACAGCTGCAATTCAAAGATAACATACATTCATTGTAATAGAAAAAAATTATGCAAAGCAGTAGCATCGGCCTTTAACATCAATATCCTCTACAGATAATTTCAACAAGAAAATGCAAAACATAACAAAACAAGACCTTATCACCCAAGAACATGAAAATACAATCAACAAATTAATTAACTTTCATTATTTTACAGCACTTAGGTACTTCTGACAGAGTATTTTTTAAAGCTATATAAGGAAGTATAGTCATCATAATAAGTTTCATTTTCATGATCTTGACATGAATATTGATGTCCAGTCAAGTAAAAGAAAAAGAACAAGAAATGTGAGAAAATAATGTAACTTTTTAAGTGACCTATCATGTGACCTATCAGGTGACCTACTTGGACGGCAACTGATAGAGGTATCCTTTGCCTTGGTTGCTCCACACCAGCACCCGGTCAGCAGCGATGAAATCACCTCCAGACCAATGCTGACCCTTTTCACAGTACTGGACACACAGCTGGGAAAAATCACCAGCATCACAAATCTATAATGAAAGCAGCAGGTTTATAGCATAAATTCATGGCTGTTGTGGTATACATTGCTAATCCAACTTATGCTACAGTCCCATCATCATAACCAATTCAAAATCGACCGATTGTATGACTTTGGAGATAACATACATTTAATTGATCAGTTTGGAGTCTGTGTCGCTGATATGACTGTGGCAAAACAAAGGAAGGTATCAACCAACGAACGTAGAGGGCAGCAACACACGGCAGTGTTGCTTTTAGGAAGGTCAACTCCGCTCAGATTTTGTGACCACTTAAGCTCCGCCCCTCACTCAGCGCAATTTTTTGGTAAATTGTAGAGTTGATTTTTTTTCGTGTGTTCAATTTCATTATTTTTTATGGATACTAAAAACTCCACGAAATAATGTTAATATTATTTTATAAAATGTTCATTTATTTATTGAAAAAAGTAAGACAAAACGTAATAATGATTCGTGTAGTTTGCACATCAATAAAAATACATAGTCTGATGACATTGAATTACCGTTTTTCTGCTTAATTTCGCTGCCCCTACCAAGCTACACCAGCCAACACCAGAGCCAACACCTTGATCTTCTGGCATGGCCGCGCCGAAACTTCCCGGGACACATCGGTGCGCGTACTGCGCAAAGGCAATGCTAGCCGCTATAGCAGGACTGGCAGGATATCTCGACGCTACTCGACTTAGCCAGACATGGACTTGAACGATATAGACCTGATCTGTCATTGATGTGGCACGTTACTGCCAGTTGCAACGATAAATGTTCAAGGTTAGAATCCTAATTTCCCGTACAGTGTAGATCGGAGTCTGAAAATATAAAATAATTATGTGATATCCACAAATCCGACCCAACTTTTTTGCAACCCATGAGGCAGAGATCAAATACGGCCACCAGCCAAGCTCAAGCCTAGGTAAGTCCTAGTCTAAAGTTAGACCTAATTAACAGGCCAAAATTATCTGGTCCAGTATGTTTTGACGAGCCTTGACTTGTGAACTATCAAGAGGCGAGGTATAACGTCACAGCTACTTTTTTCATTCTATAATTTCATCCAAATTTGTGTTAGCATGCACAAATACCAGCCAACCGTATCCTACCTCCGCACCGACCGGCCGGCCGGGGCGCCGGCGCGGTCAGCAATGGCCCATAGGCATTGCGCTTACACTCAAGCGATGGCACTGCCGTTGGATTGTGTAGGCGCATATTGATATGCAAATGTCATAAAGTTGTTATCACTACCACGTAATATTTTAGGAAAAATACAGGAAAAAATATTTCTAAACGTGATATTTGCTGTAAAAATCTTTCAAGTAAAAATGAGGAAATGAAAAAAAATCAACTCTACAATCTACTATAAAAAAAGTGCGCTTAGTGAGGGGCGGAGCTTAATAGCGGTCACAAAATGAGCTTGACTAAATCGGGGTGAAATTAGCAGATTGGTTTATTTGATGGCAGAATTCAATCCTGTTTACTGAAGAATTAAAAAACATAAGACAATAATATACTAAATATTTTTAATTTTAAAATGTGGTACATTTTTTGTCAATTGTTTTCATATTTTTGTATTCCTATTATTGGAATTTAGTCTTGTCATAATCTGTTAGTTTACGTCTATTTTGCTATTAATCTCTGAATGTATTGCGTCGGTTCATTGTTTCGTTAGCATGCCTACCAAATTGTGCGCGCACTTTAATTGCATGCGCGTATCGAGTGGACCTTCCTAATTGCAACACTGCCGTGTGTTGCTGCCCTCTACGTTCGTTGGTATCAACTAATTCAGCAAAGGTTCAGAAATAAGAAGTCAATCACAATTTTAACCAAATCCGATGTAATTTGAAGGTTGCAAAACAGGAACCAACCAAAACATGTTACTCAATAGGATAAATTCCCTCAAAAACACAGCATTCATGCACTGGACAAAGATACAGGAAAAACAGAGTGCCAATTTGATGAAAGATTTAAAACCATTGATACACTCACCTGCCACTGTTTACTACACACAACCAGTACTGTTCTGAGAGTAAAAGCACACACAGCTAAAGATTTGGCATTCCTGCATCGTAGCTGCTTACATTCCTCTTCATGCTTTGGTTCACTGTCCTGCTATAAACCATTGCAAAGTCAAATTAACAGATGCAATTAAACATTACATTCATTATCTTTATGCCTGAGCCCTGTCTCACAAAGAGTTGCGATTGATTCAATCAATCCATCAATTTCATAATTCTTCATACAGGAAATGAGCACAATGTCCCTTCAGAAACAAAGAGGGGTAGACAGATTTGTCAAAAAAATGAGTCAAGCAGTACAAATCATAGTTGTGAAACACTAGATCTTGTCATTACTGACTTTCTATAGTTCTGATTGTTAAAATCAATTACAACTTTTTTTAAGACATGTCCTTAATTTACTATAATTCCTCAAAATCGATGTAAGAAAATTACCAAAAGGAGACAAGACAAGTGGTCTTTGTGAGTGAACAGGTGGTTTTATGGACAGGTTCCTGTAATACCTGTTACAATGTGGAATATTGTTTAAAGGAAAACCATACCTGTGGTATTTATACGTTTGTCATTTTACTGAGTTGGATCACCTTGTATATACATTCTTTGGCAATACATGCTTAACACAGTTTGTTTAAAAGACCAAGGTAGGGTGTTGAACCCTTTCATAGTTTTAAACTCAAGTTTGAATTCAGGCCAACATACAGTATCTTGTCAAAATTATAGGTTACAACATAGATTGATTTGTATGGTAAAACTCTAACTTTGAAACTTACCTTATCATTACCAGTCAGGTTCCAAACCTTCAGCATTCCGGATGTAGAAATCCCGATAACAACATCTTCTATAACATTCAAAAATATATTAAAAATACAGAAGGCACAAAATAATCAATATTGGGAATAAAGTACAGAAATTTCATCTGTGAACATTTTCGACACATGATTTTGAAAGAAAGAATGCATAATCAGAGGTTTTCCTTCTAGGTGCATATTCTGACAAGGTGTGAAAAAACTTGGCAAGGTTCATACATCATTCAATGAAAAACAAATTAATAGTCACTACACCTTTGTAATATCATAACATCATCTTAATAATATTCACATTATCATAGCTTTACCAAAACTATAGAAAATGCATGTTTTAAAGAATATCAAGACACGGCAAAATAAACAAAATAAGTGCCCCCCTCCTATTATAGGAACACTTCATATCAAAGAGTGATCAGCAGATGTACATTGATACATGTAATACATTAAATACCATTTACATCTACATTCAAACAACTACATGAAACATAACCCACATGTACATAAAAACATAAACTGTCTTTACCTTGTCGTTTGAGGGGGCGAGTGACACACAGAGCAGAGATCCAATCAGGGGCTACCTTTGATGAGAGGGTGTAGAGAAGCTCTAAACTACCAGCATCAAGAACATGAATATCTGGATAGTATCCCTGGCAGATGATACGCCATTCCCGGCTTGAACCTTGGGTTACTTGGTATGGCTTCAGGGAAAAAAGGATAAATACAGTCTAAGGCTTAAGGAGCTCTCACCACTGGTGGGTGTTTCATAAAGCTATTCGTAAAGTTACAAACAAGTGGAACCTGTTCTTAGGTGCCAAGTTGGCTACATAGTGGTGTCATTAAGCCCAAGAAAGGATCACCAGTTGTGCGCAAAGTCATTAGTAACTTTAACGGAGAATGAAACTCTTGGAGCAAGTTAGCTTTTGTGAAAGCAGAAAAATCAAAGAATAAGATCAACAAAAGTTTGAGTAAAATAGGACTAGCAATAGAAGAGTTATGAGCATTTGAATGTCGAGATCACTAATGCTATGGAGATCCTCCCATTGGCAATGCGACCAAGATCTATGATGTCACAGATGAACAACTCTCCCCTTTTGGACACTGAAAATATACCCCAAAACATCTCTTTTTGCTCATTCTAATCATATGACAAACGATTCATCAATGATATAATGTTGTGAAACCTCTGTACTTGTCCTCTCATATAGAGAACACCTCACCTTGTGATAGACTCTATATAAGTGAGAATATAAGTGAAACAAGTACTAAAGTAATGAGGGAGTTGTACGTGTGTGACATCACAGATCTTGGTCGCATTGCCAATGGGAGGATCTACATGGCATTAGTGATCTCAATATTCAAATGCTCATAACTTTCTTATTATTCATTCAATCTTCCTCAAACTTTCAACAATATGTTTCTTTGAGTTTTCTCTTTGATATGGATTCCGCTGGTTTCAAGGGTTTCATTCTCCTTTAATAAATCCAGCTTTATGAAACACCCACCTGTAGGTTTTCGCCAGCGAGTGCCGACTTACATGTTCATAGGCTAAGGCCAGCCGTTTTCTTAATCCCATTCTTGATATCAAGCATTGCCTTTTTCTGAACAGCACAACAAATTCAGATTCTTGGTATTTTGTGTATTAAAAAAATGCAATTCTTGATATAATGAAATGTGATTAAAGGAGACATCGGCTGACAACAAACACAGTACGTCAGCATCATAAAAAAAAATACATTACACATAACTGTACATATTGAAAGAAATGGAAAATAAAATTCCTTTGAGTTTTTAAAACATAAAACATGTAATGACAAAAAGTAAAATACCTACTCAAATCATATATATAACTGATTCACTATTCTTATGTTTGATGAAAAGTACATTATGTTTTGAATACAATAGAAATTCATGGAGGAACTTTTGCAAAGTTAAAGGATTATTTTAACATTTCGAGGTCCAATCACTTCATGCTCATTTTTCTTTTTGTCTTTACTAACACTGTATAATAAATTGGAAGTATAGGTTTACACATTTATCAAAAATTATCCAAAATCATTCAGACCTGCACATATGAATAAAATATGTACCATCAGCATCAAAACACTTACATGCATTGTGAGATGAACTCCTGGGACCTTGGTTTGCTCTATACATCTACCATCAGAAACATCCCACAGGAAAATTTCACTGCAAAATCAGGATTAAAAAAAACAATGTTATGACACTGATAAGCTAGAATGAGATTATCTCTGGCAATCTGAGCACAATTCATTTAAAGGACAAGTCCACCCCAACAAAAAGTTGATTTGTATAAAAAGAGAAAAATCCAACAAGCATACATGTAACACTGAAAATTTCATCAAAATGGGATGTAAAATTAGAAAGTTATGACATTTTAAAGTTTCACTTAATTAAAAAAAAAAACAGTTATATGCACATCCTGGCTGGTATGCAAATGAGGAGACTAAGACGTCATCCACTCACTATTTCTTTTGTATTTTATTATATGAAATATTCTGATTTTCTCATCATTGTCAAGTGATACAACGATTAATTCCTCTAAACATGTGGAATTAGCATTGTTTAATACTATATGGTTAGTGGTCCTTATTGTCAAATCCATAAAAAATAAAATATTGTATAATTCAAACAATGAAAAACAAAAGAAATAGTGAGTGATGGACATCATCGACTGAGTCACCTAGTTGTGCATATCACTATTTTGTGAAAAATGAGCGAAACTTTAAAATGTCATTACTTTCTTATTTTACATCCGATTTTGATGAAATTTTCAGCACTATGCTAGTTTGATTTTTCTCTATTTATTCAATTCAGCATTTTCCTGGGGGGGACTTTAAAATCAACTCTACTTACTGTACTTAAATGATAATAGAAGAACACCAAACTCAAAGTGAGTGTCAATCCATGACCCTTGCATTTAAAGATGAGTGCCTTTAAATACTTGGATAAGATATCTACTACTAACCATGTGAGTTACAATAGATTACAGGATTGATTTATCTCTTTGTGTTCAACAGCACTACTGGAAACCTTACTATCCAATGCAAAGAAGTGTATTGAATCATCATTTAACATTTGTACCTGATAAATCTGAGTACTCTACATGTAGATCTACTGGTAGAGTGTACTATTGCAAACAAGAAGAGAACATACAAATGTACCGTTTACACTCTACAAACATATAGACAATCAAACAAAATTCACAGTTCTCACCCATTTTCAGCAGCACTGACAAAGTTGGCAGATTCCCAGTTTTCATTAGCTCTGGCCAGACATGTGATAGAAGAGGAGTGCCCAAAAAGCATGTTTCTTGGGACCACCTTCACAAATTCATTATAAAAAAAAAGGAAATTAAAAGCATGAAAAATGCACTCATGCTTTTTTTTTCAATGAAATATTGTTCATAAATTAATATACATGTAGACAAAACACACCTCCAACACTTGTGAAGAAAAAACTTACATGATGCATTTTGCCATCATTATGTGAGAAACTGTTGTGCTAGATCTAGATCCAAGTTAGAATGTTAATTACGCAAACTACTGTCTGATACCTTTTGAATTCAAAATTAAACCAATGACAACTAAGAGATAAAACAAAGGCTGTGGATGCCCTGTTGTTTCAGAAACCAGGACAAACCAGGATCATGTAGTGAGAAGCCAGGACAGTCGAGGGACATGATATTGATTCCAGTAAATAAAACAGTTTTGTTGTGTGACATCTAGCAGTGCAATCATCTAAGAAATGTGTCATCACAAAACCACAATATCATTTATTCATAAAAGTTTTAGGGTGATTAAAACTATAAGCAAATCAGCCTTTAAGATAATTCTCTTGACATGTGCATGTGTATTTAAAGCCCTAGACTCGAGTTTGAGCTGATTAAAAGATGTGCACAAATTTCTGACCATCCAAACCCAGTCACTCAGAATCCTACCTTCATGTTATCATTGAGGTCCCACAAGATAACTTGGCCATCATGACAACCCGTTATAATAGTCTGCTGGTCGCTGGTCACCAATATGGCCGATATACAGTGAGTAGGGGCGGTCTTTCCCCACAGCACAATAGGAACAACCAATCCACTCGATGTCATGTTGGATTGGTTTGCAACGTCTCCTCCTGGAAAGATAATTTGCATTTAAATCAAGCAATTGACACATTTAGGAAAATAATTAACTCTCCACCCACCACAGACAGAATCTCTCCTCTGCCACATTAATTTCAAGATGCAACCTTAAGTGTGTTTTTGAACAGACTATGCTTTTGCTAATTTGATTGGTCTATTGTAAAGAAAAGCTCTGTGTGTACACAGTACAATGTAATGTATACATCACTATTGTGTATTGCGCGCCCTCTTTAGCTAATTGGACGAAAAATTTCGGAAATTGAAAGACGGATCCATATTTTATCAAAGGGAAGAGAAATCAGCGCTTAAATGACGCTATTTGAGGGATATGCATGATATTAGGGGGAATTGACTTTTTATCGTTCGTAAGTTTCGTAGGACTTGATTTTATAAAACCTCTTTTTGAATTCGCTGGATTGCCATGCAATTGTTGCAATTTTGCATGCGCCGTGCCTTCAATTTTCCAGTACACGGCGGCATGTGCATCCATGGGTTGAATATTTTATAAGAAACATACCAACTGAAAATTGTGGTTTAAAAAAAAAATCAATTTTGATCTTAAGTTGAATTTTTAGGTTTGCAGACATGCCCCCCAACCCCTTCACATAATAGTGAGTGATTGAATTACCGACCTGCCTTGTATTATCGAACGCACGCATCGTATGCCTCAGAAATTAATTACGCTCAAAACTTTGCAACATTCTTCAAAAAGGGAACTTGAATAGAAAGATGATGAAAAAATGGTCAAAACACATTTTCAAAGTCTTAAATCTAAAATCATAAAATATGGTCAAAATAGCTCATCGGTGATTTTGTTTCCTCAACTTTTCCCATAGAAAACACACGTTCGGTAATACGATACCTTTTTCAAGTGACCAAAATATTTCACATGCGAAGAGGGGTCTGATTGGAAGCTAATATCGTAAAAAGGAAAAACGATTTCGGCAAAATTTTTACATATTTATATTTTGTAGGTAATTGTGTATTTATGGTGAAAGTTTGGTGAATTATATGAGAATAATGTGTTTGATATGATTAAATTCGTGAAAAGTGTTCGGTATTACGATCCACTACCATACCAACTTCTCTCTCAGAGTCAGACTCAGAGACTCAGGCCCGACTCTCAGCTCAGCTCATCTCAAGTTAAACTTTCACCTCGGTCCCACTCACGCTCATTGGCGATGGTTTTTCAGTGCTAGAAGTTAGATTTTAGATTTACATATAAAAAAATACTCACAAAAAGAAAACCAACTTACATTTGACAATCTGCTGGAAGATTCTAATCTCTGGGTCTGAAATATCTATTTCTTGTGAATTCTATCTTCATTCTGGAGGGTGTGCACTAAAAACATTAGAGAATGAATAGTCCACTGGCCAAGTCGAAGGAAGGGGAGAGGGTGAGCCGAAACTGTGACGTCATTTGTGTACTTGCGAAATACCGGTATGCATTTGCTTTGGGTTTTGGGGCGGGCTATACGCATCAAATTAGTTGTTTGGGCAGAATTGCCAGAATATATTGCAAAATTTTCTTTTAATGGGTAAAGCTTCCTTTACTGCATTTTATAAGTCAAGAAATTAAACTTAAGGTGCATTTTAAAAAATAGTGGTATGCAGTAGGAATGTATCGCATTTAAATATGATGGGCAATTGTGAGACCGACCTCTTTTATCGAAATGAATCATTCAATCACGATGACTCATATAGCGAACAATATGAAGAACTTTGTTTTGTGGGGTTTTTAAATCAGACTCATGCAGAGGATGCGAAATCCCGGGACGAAATCAAGGCCGGGAATAAAGGCAAAAGAGAATCCTTCTAGCTATATATACAGAAGAAGAAAAAATTAAGACTGGAAGACATCAGTGGCGGCTCCAGGATTTTTAAAGGGATGACAATAAAAATGTTGGGGGCCGGGTTGGGGGCAAGATATATAGCCAGGATTACTAGAAAACCTGCACTGTGATTGGAGAAGTCCTTAATGGAAATGAGGGTCCTGATCCTGATGCAATTTTTTGTTCAGAAGTTTTTCTAAACCCCAACGCAATTACTATAATATTAACTGATAGGTTTGTCAGCAAATATAATTATATCAATGCCAGTGACGTCATTTTTTCTTCCATACTTACACTTCAATTCGAGGACTTTAAGAACTTTGATCAAAATATGATTTCTTATTTTTGCTATATGATTTAAATTGATATTTGGTTTATCTGAAACTAGCTTGGAAAAAATGTTTAATTGAATGAAAAGGTCAAATGACCTATATCAGAGCTTTGTTTCATAATGTTTTTATCAATCCAAAATTTATGGAGTTGGTCCACCCCGTTTCCTGGGCTGGCCAGAGAAAGAGGGAGGAGTGATCCCGGGGAGAGATAAAGGGTAGTCCGAGCTGAAAATAGGCTGTAAATAGAGTAGAATTCTGTTTATTGTGAAATTAAACGAAATCTTAAGATTTTGTAATTTTCTAAGTTTGAATAAGATTTTGGTGATTTTTTTTAACCATGCATGGATCCAGCTAGGGGCACATCCGGTCCGTGCCTCCCCCCCCCCCCCCGGCCGTTATTTCTTAGGGGAATATGTCATGCATTGCATGTTTTTCCTGGCGCACAATGTCTTCCCTTTTTAGGGAAAAAAACTTTAAAAGGCTTAGCCCAACAATTAGGGTTAGGGTATAATTTGTCTCTTCTTTTTCTTTTATTCATTTATTTTTTTGTCAAAATATTTCCTGTACAAATTAAATGTCCCCCTGGAAAGTACTGGGTCCGCCTCTTGTATATAGGTATGCTTGGTTGATTTCCAAGTACATGGTTAGGATTCAATATGGAGAGGGGAGGCTAAAAATTGTCTTCTCTAGCACAAAACAAACGGTATGCAAACAAGGAAACAAATGAAGTCATCTATATTTGTTTTGTGTATTTTGTTATAAAGCAGAAAAATATATGAAATGATTCTTCTGCGAAATGCATGCGAGATTGCAATAATTATACCAATCAGACACATTCTTACCATTTCTTTTTTTTTAAACAGATAATAGAAATATTGAGTAGGGCGGCATTTATGACTTCATTGATTTTTAATTCCCTCTGGCATACTGAACAGGATATAACTGTCATAATTTGTGAAAATATATAAGCTTTATTCGTTTTTCAGTCACGGTAGAGCGCCCGCCTCGTGAACGGGAGTTCGTGGATTCGATCCGTGGCCAAGTCCTACCAAACTACTGATAAAATTGAGAACTTCTGACTTCTAATTGTCAGGCGCTCGACATATTGAGAAATTTGAGAATGGTAATATAGGCCTAATAACCCAAGCAAATAAATGGGGATGATACTAGATCTCTGGCTTGAGACATTGCAGGACAAGTGCTTTCTTCACTGACGTTATATTCAACTTGCCATAATAATCAACTTTTATGATTGTGGGCAACGATGGGAAGACAAGACAAGACAACATTGTTATGCAGAGCCCGCTTGAAGAACCGCCTACAGCTGAGAGTGGCTGCCCTGGGTAAATAATTATACTCATAATTTCACAAGCGATTTTTTTTTCAGTGCAGCTATATATTCTTGTTCGATTATTTTCTCTCTCAGCTATTCTTTAAAATAAACTTGCTGTTGGGTCATGTAAGCAAAATACAACAACGGATATATATCAGTAAGCTTGAAGTTCATGCTCGAAATCTCGAAGAGACTGTTTCGAAATTTCACATTTTAAAAATTTATAATTCCTCTTTAAACCATTTTTTGTACCACCCCCCTAGTCTGCAGGCACAGACCCTAATTGGAACTTTGATCAACAAGTGTGCCTCTACGCAAAGACTAGCACATACAAAACTTGCTGTGCTAATACTCAGTACACAAGGCATGAGTAGGCTGCAATTCAAACCCTTTACTCGAGTGAAGGGTTTGCCCAGCGGACTACCCCCCTCCGTTTTAAATTTTGAAATAGCGCCATCTCAACAATTTACGACTAGCGCACGATCGATCGAGCGAATATTCACTTTCTTTCCGTCGATCGTCGTCGCGTCATACGTCACACTCGACTCGTAATCACACAATTCAGCGGTCGAACATTTTAATTGTCAATCATGTTAATTTATTCATGTATTCTCTCCGCAATTGAGAATCATCGAGACCAGCTTGTTTAATATCCACTATTTCATGAGGAGATTGGTCTGAGAGTTTGCTAACCTTTACAGGATATTGGAGATAAACCCTCCAAATTTGCAGTTCCAACTTCCAAGGGAGCTGTGCCTGTGACAGATGCAGAGACCGTGTCAACAAATTATTTTCTTTAGTCCCACGAACTGAGTTTTATGTCGTTCTAAAATGCGGTCGTCAAAGTTGGTGTTTGTTGGACTGGCAATTATAATTGTCGTTATTATTTCGATGTACTTGATGTTAGATCAGACTGGATTTCCTCAAGAATTTCCAGGGCAAGCACGGATGTCAGAGGTGAGTTCTTTATAATCTTGGTCTTGGATAGACCAAAAGCTTCGGTCTCTGTTATGTTGGTTGTTCTGCTGAACTCCGTTGGCTTCACTCACCAAATACAGAGACCGAAATTCTAGCGCGATCTGTACAGGGGACTCAATGGCCATATGTTTATGTACTTAAGATCGGATAAAACGGGGAAGTGAATTTGCGCGACAGCCGAGGTAAGTCACTGTTTTTGTTCCTTTTAACTCGATTTTTCTCCGTTTCTTGGCAATTAATGCCAAGAGGGAATATCAATTTGCATTTTGGTCGCATTAATTTTCAAAATTTTTATTGATTAAAGACAAAAATTGAAGAGCCCCGACGGGGGGATTTTGCATTGCAAGTCCCCTAATGGTGGCTGCACGCTAGCGAGCCGTCTGTGTATGAGGAGAACTTAAAAAAAAAAATGTTAAAAAACTCCTCAAAACAGACGGCTGCCAGCTGTCTAGGTCTTGGATAGACAGGAATAACCGTCGTTTCTGGGGATTTATTCAACAATTTCTGACATTTTACTGTAATCCCCATTTACCGACGGTAGGGTGTATGTGTGGTCTCGCATGTGTTCTCATTCCCTCCCTTTTGTCAATTCACAGTCCAAAGTTTGATGTAATTTTACACATCGAATTTACAATCTAAGGATGTATAAACAACAAACTTTTAAAACTTGATGTTTTAACATTTAAATACTTTAAACGATATAGCCTAGATGAAAAAGGCATGAAAAATATACTTTACCGATGTTTAATTGGGTTGAACACGATAAAAATGGTCAAAATGGCAGCCAAACTATAAAATATTTACAAACGAACGTCAACAATCACGAATGTGATATCGATATTGCTTTCGATATTATACGATCTGCTCCATATGCGAACGAAACCGAAGATAAACGATACTAGTTATACTAGTACTAGTACTAGTTATAATCGCGATATATCGATTCGAGACATTAAGTTAATACGATAATGACGTCATTCAAGATGGCAACTTGCAAGGAAAAACCGTCAGGTCAGGTGAAAATGTCTTAGATGACAGATTTCTCAATCATCCAGAGGATTTTTTTCAATAACTCCGGCCCAAGGTATGCAATTACTTAAGTTATTTATATTTCCCTGATAATGGAAACCATGAAACTTTCAATTTTGCTTAAAAAACAGTTTTAAATCGCGATCTATAAAACGCTAGTTCACTATACGTTGGCTGTAGGTACGGGGCCCCATCCCCTTCAGTCTATGTATGGTGAGTGGAGCCAACGTAGTTCAGCGGAACAACCAAAATACAGAGACTGAAGCTTTTGGTCTAGGTCTTGGACAGCTGGCAGCAGCCGTCTGTTTCGAGGAGTATGGCAGTGTATTGCCGGACACCTTGTCTTGTCTTGTCTTTCCGTTAATGCCCACAATCATTATATTGATTATTATGGCATATGAACGTCAAGATTGACTTGACCTGAATTTTGCCGGGACCGACAGGTGCAATACACAGGGTGAACACCCTACTCTTTGACGAATAGTGTATTGGTTTTAACGTGCATAGGTTGTGACTCTCCTATACACGGGACCAACATTTGCGTCCTTTCCGATGGACGGAGTGTTTTCCAACTGCATTCACACCTGCACTGGATACAGTGGTGAGGCACGCTTACACACAACGCTATAGCATCAGATTTTTGTTAGACGCGTTTCGGCATGAGCAGGACTCGAACCCCTCACGTTGAGATCTACGATCTTATCCGAAACATGCGCTCTAACTGACTGAGCTACGCTGCCTCCCTTTCAGAGGAAATACAATCAAGGAAAAATCACACTTGCTATTCCAAATATTTATTTATAAAAATTATGAATATGATAAAATTATTGTATATTTACCAACCATTTTCTTTGCATCGCAGTTGCCGCATACCCCTCCACGAAAAACAATTATTTTTGTGCGCGACAAATTACATCATGATTCCGGACGCGCGCCGGACGGGTAAAGATATCCTTGATTACAATGATGTAAGAACAAATTTGTGTGATTTTTTTCTTCTTATATCATATCATGAGTAAATTCTAAGTTTTTATTGTCTCGCCTGCATAGCAGAGCGAGACTATAGGCGCCGCTTTTCCGACGGCGGCGGCGGCGTCAACATCAAATCCTAACCTAAGGTTAAGTTTTTGAAATGACATCATAACTTAGAAAGTCTATGGACCTAGTTCATGAAACTTGGACATAAGGTTAATCAAGTATTACTGAACATCCTGCCTGAGTTTCAGGTCACATGACCAAGGTCAAAGGTCATTTAGGGTCAATGAACTTTGACCATGTTGGGAGAATTATTTTCAAAATCTTAACCGAAGGTTAAGTTTTTGAAATGACATCATAACTTAGAAAGTATATGGACCTAGTTCATGAAACTTGGGCATAAGGTTAATCAAGTAAAAGTGAACATCTTGCTTGAGTTTCAGGTCACGTGACCAAGGTCAAAGGTCATTTAGGGTCAATGAACTTTGGTCAAGTTGGGGGTATTTGTTGAATTACCATCATAACTTTGAAAATTTATGGATCTAGTTCATGAAACTTGGACATTAGGTTAATTAAGAACCACTGAATATCCTGTGCGAGTTTCAGGTCACATGACCATGGTCAATAGTCATCTAAGGTCAATGAACTTTGGCTGTGTTGAGGGTATTTGTTAAATTACCATCCTAACTCTGAAAGTTTACGGATCTAGTTCATAAAACTTGGACAAAAGAGTAATCAAGTATCACTGAACATCCTGTACGAGTTTCAGGTCACATGACCATGGTCAAAGGTCATTAAAGGTCAATGAACTTTGGCCGTGTTGGGGGTATTTGTTGAATTACCATCATAACTCTGAAAGTTTATGGATCTAGTTCATAAAACTTGGGATATAAGAGTAATCAAGTATCACTGAACATCCCCTGTGAGTTTCAGGTCACAAAACCAAGGTCAAAGGTCAGTTAAGGTCAATAAACTTAGGCAATGTTGGGGTAATTGTTGAATTGCCATCATAACTTTGAAAGTTTATAGATAGAGTGAATGAAATGTGGACATGGGTGTAGTTGACAAGTCTTAACCCTAAATAGACTGGGCTATTTTGATGCCTAAGAAGACTGGGGGGGGGGGGGGGCTGATTCAGCCCCCCCCCTATGATCTCGGCCGTCGACCGCGCGATCGCGACGAAAAATTTGCACATGCATTACCCATGGCATAATCTCCAAGACTGTAGTATCAAATTTTTTCGAAAAATCTCATAATTCATTAATTATGCTAATTTATGCATAAAATCAAAGATTTGCTCTAATTAACTAAATAAGGCCTCTAAACTGCTCATTTTTTATTCACACTCTTTGAAGGATTCTGATCAAATGTACTTAAAAAAAAATCAATATCACAATTCTTTTCTTATGTATTTTATTGTTTTTTAAATTTCTTATGTATTTCTTTGTTTTTCGACTTTTTGTTTTTTATTGTGTTTTCAATGGAAATCGTCCGCTACTTTATTCTGACCATAAACAAGATGAAAGTAATTAAGTTTGATTAGTAAAATTGAAAATAATGATACATTTATGAAGTTTGGCTAAAAACACAATTTGCATTGGATTTGTACACAAATTCACGTTTTTGAGCAATTTCGGGTCGACATGCACTTACAAAATGTTGCGTAATTTCGGAACCACGTACCCGGGTGTCGCAAATTTGGTCTCAAAAGTTGCGCAAGACTTGAAAATAAAAAGTCATGGAACGGCAGAACGCCAGCTTTTTGCGTTACAGATTTATCGCGAAAAATGTTGAGGGGGGGCTGAATCAGCCCCCCCCCACAGTCTTTTTAGGGTTAAGTCACCGTTCAAATGTCATTTATGGTCAATGAACGTGGTATTATGTCATTATATGAATGGTGTTTTTGTGAATGATTATTTTATAGTAGTTTTCAAAGTTAGCACTGCTGCTATATTAAATCGCGTAATGCAGGCGAGACTGCCAGAGGCGTTCCACTTGTTTGCTTTTTATATCGAATCTGAGCAGATGTTGATAATAAATTCGTGTTTGATAACTTATTTTATTTTTTCTTGTTAGCTGCATGTTCCATGGCACTTTCCAATAATATATGCTCGCGTTCGTATCGTGATGCTCGTCAAGTTCTGTCGATGCGCTGCCGATCTACGGCTCTACTCACGGTAAACCTCGCGCACGGGTACCTTGAGAACTAGCCGTCGACGATCACCCACAATACACCACACCTCATCATTCGATCGAAGGATTGGACGAGATTGAAATTCGGCAAATCAGGCCCATATTTCCGTTAGAAAATATATCAATTGTTAATGTAAAACTATGTTATATGATATTTTAAGCATTTTCTGTCATTTTAGAGATAAATAAGGTAAAAGTTGGATTTTTTCGCCTTGTTTTTGCAATCTTGTTCTATGTATTGCTCTGTGAAATTGAATTGCGAAAGTCTTACGGTACGAAATTGTTTTCGAACGCAATAATATGCGCGTCCGGAATCATAATGTGTCCGGTAATACAATACGTGACTATACTGCCTACTGTACTGGCCGAGTAGATCTTTATTTTTTTTAATTTTTCCTCAAGTCTTCATGGTCTTACTCTTACACAAACATAGCCAGGAGGCTTCTTGAGAGTAAAAATCATTTACTAACGTATGCTTACTCTCAATGAAGCCAGGGATTCCTTCCTAATCCTATTCATCTGCGTGTACCGCCCAAAAACCTGAAACTTTCACCCCCGAGATTTCTACTTTCCTTCTAAAACATCTAGCCATAAATCATGTAGGCCTACATGGGATAAAACTTCATTTCCGATATTTCTACGCTCTCGGTTTTATTTTTAAACAAGAATTCATTAAAAAAATGAGAAAAATATTGTGAAAAGACGGAAGAGACTTGCCCGATGTTTACGCCGCCATCTTGTTTCTTGTACTTCCCCAACGTTACGCGACGCACGCGTCCAGACCCCCTGGGCCTATTTTCGAATTAGGTGTTTACGCCTCTGAGTGGATGTACATGTAAGCTATATTCATGATCTTAATCTTTATGTTCCCGACTACGAGCACATCCACGATTTCCCAAAGTAGGGGGGGGGGGGTGCATTTTCTTAAGTAAAATTTGACAACCCCCCAAAAAGGTTATCACAAAAAAAATGGTCATTTTGTCTTGCGTAAAATTTGACAAGTAAAAAAAAAAGATGGTCACTAAAAATGAAGTTCATTTTGTCCGTGTAATATTGGCAAACCCCCCAAAGGTTTTAACTAAAAATGATCGAAGGTCATTTTGTTTCGCATAAAATTTGACAAGTAAAATAAAAGACAGAAGCTTTTGGTCTAGGCCCTACCTTGAGTCTAACGTTAGACGGTAGACTGATCCGCTGTTGCTTCTTAGTTTTTCAACATTTTCTGTCTGATTTTTTTGTCCTGCTCCTACACAGACGGATGGCGGCCATTTGGATTGTATTCCTCGTAATGATGGAGCAAACAACTGCCGCTTACATGTAAATAACTACAGCGTCTGTGGAGACGGTGCGATTTTGCGCCCTCCTTGATTATTCCTAAATTTTGCCTTTTGACGGGGGAAAAAGGAAGAAATAATAAAGATGAATTCAAATACAATCAGCTTACCACCTTTCTGAAAAATATGCTGGAAAATAGCAAATTTTGATGACAAACAGATTGGGATCAGCCAGGTTCTTCTTCGATCTCCGTCAGCTACAGCTGAGCGTACTGACGCACCAGCGGATTGGCTGGCACGTTCGTACGCTCAGCTGTAGCTGCGAAATTGCAATCTGCAGCTGGCTTCACATCGTAATTTTCGTTGAGCAGGAAAGCGAGGTCAAGTTGGGCGCGCCCTTTTTCGAAAGTTTTTTTTTCTGAGTGTTGTTATGGTCGAATATTATTTTAACTTTGATCAATTTCCGATCTTTTAGTAATTGTATGTAGCTACTTGACATGTAGCCATAAACTTCTACCATGGTGAGGATAATAGTGAGAAAAAATAAAGTATACGTACATGTATGTACAATAATAAGACATCATTTTGTTTATGCTACTGAAGGGGCTTCTGACTCAGCGGTATCTTCTCATTATAACTCATGTTCCCTTTTTTTCAATCCCTCAACATTCATCGTGATATAGTGACAGCACAATATTCACACATGCAAACTTATTGGTCATTATTAAAACCAGGGAGTTGAGTGGTAATTCCGTGGAGGTACATGATTGTAACAAATTAACTCCCATGAAACTGTTTTTGCCCATGGATTTGAAGTTTTTGAAATGTTGTCATAACTTTGACAGTTTATGGATCTAGTTCATGAAAATTGGACATAAGGGCAATCAATTATCATTAAACATCCTTTGCTAGTTTCAGGTCACATGACCAAGGTCAAAGGTCATATAGGGTCATCAAACTTTGGCTAAGTACAGTACATGTATGTTAGGAGTATTAGTTGAATTGGTATAATAACCTCGAAAGTTTATGGATCTAGTTCATGAAACATAGACATAAGGGTAATTATCATTGAACATCCTGCATGAGTTTCAGGTCACATGAACAAGGTCAAAGGTTATTTAAAGTCAATGAACTTTGGCCATGTTGGGGGGTATTGTTGAATTGCCATCATTACTTTAAAAGTTTATGGATCTTGTTCATGAAACAAAGACATGCATGTATCACAAGTATCTTTTATTGTTTTGCATGAGTCTAAGGTCACATGATCAAGGTCAATGGTCGGGCTGGTCATTTAGGATTTAAATGAATAGTCTTTCATTCATATAAATAGTGTTTTTTGTGAATAATTTAATAATCAATAGTCATTTTCAAAGTCAGCACTGCTGCTATATTGAATCGTGTAATGCAGGCAAGACTGCCAGAGGCATTCCACTTTTTCAAGAAACTGAGGGTTTGTGTTTGCTTCTACCCCATCAACCGGCATCAGGAGTACATATTAACTGGAATTCACTTTTGTCCCCATGTAGGCAGGTACAGATTCACTCTTGTGTAAAGTTCTGAATGGGTCAATTTTGTTCTCATGCCTTTGTGAAGGTGTTTATTGTTGCTGCGGCTGCTGCTGCTATTGTTGTTATTGTTTTCATTATTGTCTGTTTCTACAAATTTCATTACATCTACATTTATGGTACAATAATTTACTCAATTTGTTGGATTGGGAATGACCTGTTGTGAGAATACAAGGGAGGAGAAGACCTGTAATACTAATAAAGCGATGTTTGCTTTAAAAAACACCCCCTTTTAATTGCTATATATGTACATTTATTCGTAATAAACCAAGGCAATTTTCTTGAGCTTTGAACCTACATGTACAATTAAAGGGATTCATAGATGTGTATGGAGTGTATCAAAATATTTCCACAAGTTTAAGTAACAATCACAAAGTGAAAATGAATTCACAGAATCTTACTTACATGTAGATACAGATTTAGATTAAATGAATACTGTATGTGTCAAGTGGTTTTGGTGGAATATTTTTCAGTAATGAGCGGAAGAGGGAAGGGAGATACAGTACCGTAGGGTTTTTTTGTTGTTGCAATTTTTGTGTCTTCACTCATTTTGCTGTTGTTGAACCTTTTTTATAGTGTTATTTGAAATTTTCTATTAGAATTATAATCTTACATTCCACAATTGTTTTTATGATAATACCATGTCAGAATAAATATCTCAAGTTTGAGTATTATTGCCCAATTAGTGTTCAAGTTCACAATAGATGACAGTGTAAATGGCAGGTTTCAGATAAATTCGTTTTTTCTCAAAATGCTTCCGTCGATTAAAAAGTAAGTGTCAAATTTGATTGATACAACAGTACATGAGATAAGATTCGTATCTTTAGGACGTATTCTTAGAAACCTTATAGTTCACTGGCAAATTTAATCTTGAGTGAGAAATACTCCCACTTAGTGTTAATGACGATTGATTGATTACCATGATTATGTCACATAATTTGTACATATTTCTGTAATGTCAATTTTCTGCCATCCCAAGCATATCAATTTCTTTGGAATAAATCAGTCTAAATTGAATGAGGTGACTAGAAACCATGTTTTAGAATGTGAGTTAAGAGACTTTTAAACATAAATTAAAGACTTAATTAACCCTAAAAGGCCTCCACATTTTTTGCAATAAATCTGTAACATGAAAAGCTGGTACCGCATCGTTCCATGAGTCCATGACTTATGAGACCAAATTTGTGACCCCCAGATACATGTACAAGGTTCTGAAATTATGCAACATTTCGTATTAAGTGAACATACTTTTATGTCAGACCAAAGTTTGCTCAAAAACATTCATTGGCTATCCTGTCAAGGTATTCTTCAATTTCATTGTAATCTCCTGTGATATTCTCGACGAATAAAATCAATCAATCAATCAATCAATCATGAATTCATGTACAAATCCAATTGATGCAAATTGTGTTTTGAGCCATAATTCATAATTCTACATGTATCATAATTTCTACTTTTACTGACTTTTTAAAAACTCAATTAATTTTGTCTTGTTTATGATCAGAATTAAGTCAGCAACAATTTCCATAAAAAAAAACAAAAAATTCGAAAACAAAGAAATACATACCAAATTTTGAAAACAATAAAATTCATAAGGAAAAATGATTGCGATAGCATTTAATCAGGATCCTATAAAGACTGTGAAAATAACATTAGCAATTTGGGGTCCATATTTAGTTAATTAGAGCAATATTTCATTTCATAACTGAATATAGGAAATTCTATTATTACATGTAGATGTAAATTAGTATAAATCATATCATTTTTGAAAAATTAATCACACAGCCTTATAGATTACACTGCACACTACCACTGTGCAAATTTTGGTGGCGTTCGGGTGATCAGCGGCTGCGATGGAATCTCATCATCCCCCTCCTCACTCTCCTCACCTACTCCGCCACCCTACTTTGTGTCATACATACTGCTACCAATTAAAATAATATTTTACACACTACATGTATTACATGTAGCTCTCTAAAGGCTTAAAACTGAGATATCAACTGGGCTGATAGGACAAATGGTTGGTGACATAAGGGCCGTCTGCACCATCCCGAGTTTTCAAATTAGCGCGCTATTTCTGATCCGGCAAATTATCCCGATCTGAAAAATCTCGAGATAGTTGGCGGTGCAGACGCAATTATCGCGCTAGTTCGTAGGATTAATCTCGAGATTGCAATCCCAAGTCAACTCAGGTTTATTTGCAAAATAGCGCGCTATTTTACGAATTATCCCGCTAATTCGTCGGTGCAGACGCACTCGAGATTGGACTCGGGGTAATTTATTCATGACGTCAGTCCATAATGCAATTCGCGTTCCACTTCCGCCTTGGTCAAAACATAAACATGTGCGGAAGTCAACTTTATACATGCGAATAGCGTTCATAAGCAACGATGGTGTCCCACCAGTGAATGGATTTTGGGAGAGACCAGACCGAAGGGGGAGGCGCTCATCGACGATGGTCATATTCAATAACAACACTGACAGCAGTGTTGTCTTCCTTCGCAAAATGTGAGCAAATAGCATTTCTTTCCTCCTTCTCTCCCCCTCTCTCTCTCTGTCGTTGCCTCCTACTCCGCCATCATATTTAACGAAGAATACATCACTTCTTCACTCGCTGAGCTGAGAGGATTGTTGCATACCACCGGTTGAATTCGGCGAAAGTGCTAGTGAAAGGAGTACATTGCTTGCATATCGCGGGAAGTTATTCAAAAGCGCGGGCCGTTGAAACTCCAAGATCCGAAAGTGCGCATGCTCGTAATATCGGGCTTGTTGCCTCGCTCGAGCAGGAATCGCTCTTCGTGGGATGGTGCAGACGGGGTTTCTTGAATCTCGAGATTAATCGCGAAGAGGGCTGATCGGGCTAAAATCTCGAGATTGAGCAAACTCGGGATGGTGCAGCACCGCCTATATAACTTTTTTTGCCGTCAACATTTTGAAAATGAATTACTTGCCCCCAGGGGGGCCAGTCAAATATATTGCTGTGCACATGCATGACCAAAAAAAACGTGTTTAAAGGGGTGTTTTTTCAGTTTTGGACGCGGGCTGCGCATGCACTAGTTAAGGGTATCAAAAGCACCGATTTAAAAAAAAGGGTGGTTTTGAAAAAAGACTGGTCAATGATCAAACGTATTTAGGGTATTTTTTTCCCAAAGCTTTTTTCAAAGACAAGCCAAACATATTTAGGGTATGTTTTTTCCTACAGATTTTTCCCCGGGTTTTTTCCTCGTTTCTGAAAAGTGTCTTCCCGATTGTAAGCCACGACCCTAGGAACGAGCCTGCAAAATGGGAAAACGGTTATTGTTAGCAGATATAAATAACTCCAGACATAACCCTGGGGACAAAACTTGTTTAGGGGGCATATTCTGGAGACAACTTGTTTAGGGGACAGAATGTGTAAATGAAGCCCACGAAAAGCTTGTTTAGGGGGTTATTTTGCACACACAGAAAAACTCGTTTAGGGGGGTGTTTGGAAAAGATCTTGACCACACATGTGTACAGCAATACATTAAGCTACCCCCCCCCCCCAGGGAACTTGGCCACCCTTTTTGGGGTACCAGCTCATCATGTAAATTAGCAATCCAATACTTCTTATATTGCCACAGCAGGAAAACCACATTATCAGCTGATCTCACAACTACGGGGCATAAATTACCATCAAAGGGTTGTCATTGCTGTGAGCGGTGTACTGTATGAGCATACTTATAGCTCTATGGTATGAGGTAGTGTTCGATGTTTAACCTGCTTTTATGTGAACTAAAACAATTCCAAAGTGAGGTAGGTTTAATCTCTAAAATTTGCGATGGACTAGCATGGGGCTCTACAATATAAAGTACAGTGTACAATGTACATTTAGTTGATGTTATTAGAAATTGTAGAATCCTCACTAATACTAATCACAATTTCTTTTTTTTTTCCAGAAAATGTATGTGCAAGTTTGTATTTTATGCAGTTCATATCTCAATAAATTGCCTTCCTGAATGTTGAACATTCAGAATCCCATGGTTTCAGTCCCTGTGTCATACAATTCTTTGATCGACATCCATGACATGGATGTCTCAAACACCTCCGTGGCTATATCCTGATCATGGACCCTAATAAGTCCTGACTAAGTAGATCTCAAATATCATTGCGTGAAAGCTAATTGCACACAGGGTGTGTTTATGCTTCCATTGCGAGGACAGAATCAGCGTTTTCAACGTCGATCCAAAACGCTGATCGTAAACGTGGTTCTGGGAGTGCTGTTTGTGCTTAACTTTTCAGAGGCGAAATCACGATCTCTAGCTGGCTTCACATCGTAATTTTCGTTGAGCAGGAAAGCGAGGTCAAATTGGGCACGCCCTTTTTCGAAATTTTTTTTTCCCGAGTGTTGTTATGGGGAAGGTACGTCGACTGTTATATAAACATCGAACAATTACCGATATTTTAGTAATTGCATGGAGCTTCTTGATATAGCCATATAATTTCCACCATGGTGAGGATAATAGTAAAAAAAAAGAAAAGAATATTAAGTACACAAACTAATAAAATATCTATTTGTTTATGCTACTGGGGCATCTTGCGATGTCTCCTCATTATAACTCATGTTCCAGGGTTTTTTTTGGTGTAAATCCCTCAACGTTCATCGTGATGACAAATTGGAAGAGTAATATTAGTAATAATGCAAAACAAGGGAGATGAGAGGTAATTCCGTGGAGGTAACATGCGACCATGGAGCAATGCGACAGTATTTGCCCGCAGATTTTCATCTCACCGGAAGCATGTACCAAATGACGTAATTTAAACACGTTTACGATGGTTCTGTTTATACTTCCCCAGAAAGCCTGATTCTGGTCAAACGACATTTACAAACGCACCTTTTTGTGAGTTTACGATCGGCGTTTTGAAACAGCATTTAAATGAAAGTAAGCATGGACGCAACCGTGTTTTGGACTAATCACATTTGGAAACGCTGATTCTGGCTTGAAAAGTAAAAGCATAAACACGGCCACAGACACATTATGAACTCACTCTGGGTCACTGTTTTATACAGGCACTGCAGTGGGTGCGTATTAATTACTTAAAATCTGCTACCATATTCAAATATTAGCATGCATTCAGTAAATCATTCATGTGCTGCCAAATTTTCCATTGTTGATTGACAGGGACTGATGAAATACATGTCCATTAGAGATTAGAGCTACATTTTGTAAGTACGGGTTCTTACAAAGAGCAATAATTTTCAGAGAAAGGCTTTAAAATCATGATTGTTACCAGAAAACATAGCATAACATAGATTTGATTTGCCGAAACTAAAGGCTCAACATTGGAACAAGAATTACACTGAAACTAGAATATGGATAATAGTCAATTATATAGAATAGATCATGCCTTAGTGGATTTAGAAAGCAAATTTTTTTTGGATAGATTACATGACAAAAACCGCCCAGAGGTTCATACAGGTCCGATCCATTTACACAGGATATCATGCATAATTCATGTTTCCTTAATCATTAGGATGACAGTGAAGAATACAACAATGCTGACCACATAAATATGCAAACGATCAGCAAAACATCACTATTTTATATGTGCAAAGTTAATGCATGCAGATAGATGGTTTGCTGACCGCATATTTGCATATTAAGTGCACGCAGCTGTTCTTTTCTTTGGTACAGTAGCCTACGCGTTTCCAGTGGGATTTGCATATCTTATCCAAAATTTGAATGAAATTGCCTTCAAATTCCCATCTCTCAGATACTAATTAATTGCTCCTTTAATAAATATATGTACAGAGTTGGACTTGTACTTTTATATTCTGCAAAAATCCCAAAATCAATATTTAGACCAAATCGACTGATTTGATGTTTCGGTTAAATGCTGATGATAATTATGTATACACTGACTAGAAAAGAAGAGAAAATGGTCAAGCTTCTTAAGATTCGGCATTAAAGTTCAAATGGTTACTTGCTTTTATGTAAAAAGACGTTGGAGCAAATTGTCCTCAAACCGTCTAATGCACTAATTGATATACTGTATCATGTGAAATTAGAATAAAAATATGATTGAGTATGGAATGAATTTCAATTAATTCTTTGCCTTTGGTAGTTTTCTTTCAAAGATATTCTTCATCATAAATGTTGAATAAGAATAATTGAATATTGTGAACTAAAATTCTTGTGGAGTTGGTTTAAATAAATGAAATGAAATGAAATTCAGAAAAAGTAAAAAAGTTTTGATTTAAATAAATTAAAGAATGTTACATGCCTTTTTTTAATAACCAAATTTTATGAAAGAAGCTCAGTTTATGTACATGTAATACAAATTCCCTAAATTCCTTTTTTCTTGAATGGATATTTTCATGTGTAAAAATATGCACAGGTTAAATCATTCTCAATTTGTTAAAAAAATATAGAAGGCCTATATGAGGGATCTGCTCACATGTGTTGTCACAAAATGAAAACTTTAAAAAATTCGTCACTCTGTTATTTTTGTTAAATATCATTGTGACTTTCCCCTTTAAACCTGGTTAGCCAATCCGGTTTATGGCTATCACCACTTCTAAAACTTCATGATACACAGCCATATATGTCTGAACCCAACACCACAATAGTGACAGTTAAAAAAAGCTGTGATTACTATTTACAAATTAAAATTACCTACCAGTAACAAACAAGATTTAATTTATTGAAGGACAATCCTGCTTGAATCCATCATGGATAAAGAAGGAAGATACTCATGACGTGGTTTCAGACCACCTCTATCACCAGTTGAATTCATACGCAAACTTGTTCAGCACTCAAAATACCTGACAACGTTTTTTGCATTCACACCGACCCCAAGCAGGACCCTTTTGGAATAAGTTCTAGAAGTTAAGACTTATGAGCATACCCATTTATTGTCTGATTTGCAGGCGAGGCCACAGCGTCTGCGCAACTGCTTGCTTGGTTGAGAAAGTTCTTGTAATTTGCTTTTACGCTGCTAAAATATTCACGACTGTGGAAAAATCCCAGAGAAAGTTCTTGTAAGTTTAGGATGTACCTACTATTTAGCAGGTATTTTCTTTTGGAATATTATGAGTATTTTGCTTTCATGTTGGCAAAAAATACTTGGTATTTTGCGATCTTGGTAGATGAGAGTAAATTTCCAAAATTCCCAATCAGAGAATATCTATTATTATCGAACTTCGAGGCAGTCTGAATATGCCTATTTGAGGCCCAACAGGAAAGCTGCATTTCATGAGGCACATATCCCTTTTTCAACAGCAAGGAATGAAGTAATTCGCACAGATTGTTGGTGAACATTCTTCAGAAAAGTCAAAGGTTATTCTCCTCTGGGGGGAAGAGAAAAGCAAGAAGACTAGGAATATTGTAGGATAGTGTTTCATAAAGTGTTTTTTTTCTAAATTACACATGACTAGTGACACTTTGTGAGTTCTAGATAAAATTTAAATTTTGTTTTTTTATGCTGTTTTAATGTTGAAGGGATAATAATGACTATTGTTTTTTAGATAGTTTCTTCTATTTTTGTAGATGTGATGATTTATGTAGCTATTACTGAGCTTCAATGGCATAAAAATGAAGGAGAAAACAGATCTTTACAATTGTTGAATTTTATTGTACTTGTATGAATTGAATTATGCTTCAAAGGATATATATATGCAAGCATCTGAAATGGCAAATTTGATATGGGTTGTAGAAAGAGCACTCCTTTTGTATTAAAACTAGGAAAATTTGGGTTATTGAAGTATGTTTATACAGCACACTGAGCACAGAACTGTTATAGAGTATTTCCTGTATACAGTGTAACTCTCTTAATTATAAGTGAGCAGCTTTATGAAATAGTTCACTATGCCATATAACACAAAGCCTAGCAATTAATCATACACGTAGAATGAATTCTTATAGTAACTTTCAATTTAATATTTGAAATGAATCAATATGACAACATTGTAGCTACCTCTTTTCCTGTGCTGCCTGTGCTCAATTCACACATTGGGCCCTTTTCATAAAAGACTTACAACTGTTGTAACTTTGCCATTATGACAACTACATGTACCTTGGTAACAGGGATCAGCAGCCATTCACAATCAAGGTTTCCATGGTAGTTGCCATAGTTCTAACTCTTTATGAAACGAGCTCCTGGATGGAGAGCGGCGTGGCAAGTACAGATTATCGCCTTGCCAAAGGAAAGGAATGCCGATGTGGGAATCAAACAAAGGACCACATGTTCAAAGTCTGGGAACCTACAGTATCCACAACAACTGTACTTCACCTTGACCTCCATAATACATATGTAAATCATTTTTGTCTTTGTTGTATTTCCCCTTATATAGCAAGACATTTCTCAGTTGGAAAGCAAGATAGCTGCTCTAGAAGGAGACCTATCAAAGAACCACTTGGTGATTAGTCAGCTTCGGGAAGCAGTCCGTTCAATGGCTAATGGTCAGGTGCCCTCCAACCTTGATGCCCTGGTCAAACCCATAGATTCAGGCCAACACGTTCAGGATCAAGGGGGTTGGTTTGGCTTCAGCAAGAAGAAGGATCCAGGACCGGGACTACCCATGGGCGGGGTTCCTGCAGGAGACCGCAAGGAGCCGTTTGTTGTGGCGGAGGGCCAGGTACATGTGGAGCCAGGGGAATGTAAATTCGCTGACACGCCCACCGGCAATGCCACAGATGTACAGGTACTTTAGTTTATAATGGCTTTATTCATGATGGGAAGAAAATAAAACTACCAATATGAGGTATGTTAAATTTAGAAGAGTTCTTAAACATTCTAGGTGATTGCCAAGGGTGTTTGGATGTTTTAATTATAAAAGGTTTGGTTCTTATGCCCAGACAAAATGATATGTATCATTTGTTTCAATTATGGTGTGGATACTCTATAACAATTGTTTTTTTTGGTTAAATTGACATGGCAATGAAAATGGACCAGATGTTGCATCCATGCTTAAAAAACAACCTGTTCTAACAGAGCTCAGTTTACCTGGTCTTATTTCATTACATATATGCATAGCCTTCAGCTGTGTAAAGCTGTACATTTTAGTAGCTAGCAAACAGGTCTCGGGTAGGTACATGTCTTATGGTAGAGTCCATAGAACTGAATAGATCAGGTTACAAGTTATATCCTTTATTGAATAGTTGCATCTGGTTACAAGGTTAGTTTTAAACTCAATAATGAAATGTTTATATTTTACTGTGTTTGCATATATGTTCAGAGTGACAGAGGTGACTATGACGTGTGCCAATAATTTTTCTTTGAAACAGTGCCAAAATAATCATAAATTCATGTGATAAGATTTAGACATATTCTAAAATCTGTAATTTAAGATTATTTCAACTATCTGCGGATAATTTATTTGGTTCTGTAGACAATCTTTTAAAAAATATGTAAGATTTAACACAAAATTTTACACAATCAATATGTGCATTCAACAAGCAGTAATGTTTTAGAATTCAACCTTTTGATATACAATGTAGTTGCTGAGGCATGATTTTTAAACCATTGTAAGGCCTGATTCTTTTGAATAGTGTGAATGGGGCAGATTCAAATCCTCCTCAGATCTTTGCCTATTGCTGTTCTGATTGTGAAAGAAGATTTATAAATTTTAATCTGTAAAAGCAAAATTGGTCACACATATATACATATATATATATATATAACTTGGCTAATAACACAATTTGTATTGAAATTTTTAATGAACTTGAGATGAACTTCATGAGCGATTTTACGGAAAAAAGTAATTAATGTCACATCATTACTACCGCCCGTTGTAGACACATCATGATCACTTGTAATACATTGAAGGATGGAGTCCAACTCCAGCCCTTTTAGTAATAGTAGGCAAGTAAAACCTTGAATTAAAAAAAAAAATTAATGAGTAGAGCACTTAGCCATATTAAACTCTCCCTTTTCCATTATGTGCAGATTAATGCAAATATGAGCTTTTCTTTTACCTTATTAGTTACCTTCTATCTCTTTTTTTTTCATTTTATGTAGATGATGCAAGTATATGAGAAGCTTCGTTTTGACAATGCTAATGGTGGAGCATGGAAGCAAGGCTTTGACATCAGCTACGACCATAATAAATGGAACAGTGATCCTCTCAAGGTCTTTGTTGTTCCACATTCTCACAATGATCCAGGTAGGTTTATAGGTCTATGCATATACCAAGTGCTGCTCCTCTCCTCCCCGTGATCTCCCCATCTTTTTTAAGCAAATGGTTACATGTAGAATAGAAAATGCATGAAAATCGGTTATTCATCGCATTTTGAGTACAATTTTTAATTACATCTTCATGCAAAACAGTGATTCCCAGATGTTTGTCAAGCAGTTTGGATTTCCTCAGAATGACTGCATAAATTGCCAATGTTTTGCCAATATTTTCACATTGCACTACACCTTAATTTAGAGTAGATTGCCTTTCTGTTGATTATATCATATTTAGAAATATTGATGTTTTAGATCAACAACTAGGTGTGAAGTATGTGCATGTGTATGGACAGCAGCTGTACCCAAATTTGAAGAGTTGCCAAGTAGTGTATCCTCCCATGCCTATTATATGAAAGTGTTATCAAAGTTATGATATCATGATTCTCAATGGATGGTTGAAACCTTGTATCTGAAAATGTTATCATTTTTATTGCAGCTCAGAAAAATCTGTACTTAAGAAATATTCATGTAGCAATGGTGGCAACCCAATCTCGTGTAAAAACAGTCTCAAAACTCCTGAAGAGAACTCTGTCTGGGCAAAAGAAGGTTGCTTAAGTTTTTGTCATAACTGTAAAATAATGTTGTTGTTTTTAGCTATCCTCAAAAGTCAAGGTATTGCTAGCCCAGTGAGTACTTGGTAAAGCATCCATTTCCAAAATTATTTGTTTACTAATTTTGTTCAGGTTGGATCAAGACTTTAACCAAGTATTACAATGACCAGACCTCCCGGATCTTAGATACCATGGTGAGAAAGATGGAGGAATATCCAAAGATGAAGTTCATCTGGGCAGAGATCTCCTACCTCTCTATGTGGTGGGAGAAGGCAGATTATAACAAAAGACAGATAGTGAAAAAGTAAGCAAGTATCATATGGTATCCTTAATGTCATGACTAACATCAATATCTTTCCCCTCCTGTCTCTGCCCCTGTCAATATTGGCACCTCATTGATATAATTTTAAACTGCTCCCATTACACCATTATACAAATGATGCACAGATGTTAGTGCATCGGTAGGTCTTGTGAGCATAAGGTGACTATGGAACTGTTAAGGATTTAGACTAGTTTCCATAGTTACCGCATGCTCACTAGTCCTACCGATGCACGAACAAGCGTGTGTATCATTCGTTTTATGGAATGATGGAATTTTTTGGCTGCTCGTTACTACTGGGCCTATGCCCCTGCCAGCACCAGGGCAGTAGATCGTATGATCTACTTGAGTAGACCTACATGTAGTCCAGTAATTATCACAATAATCATTTGTACTTTCAGGTTATAGATCCTTTTGCATCCTTTACTTGATTACAGTCGGCCTAGATCTACCGGTACTTTGCAAAATAATTTTTTTACGTAAACAAGCGCAACAGGACAGGCGCGATGACATCACAATGACCTTTATGCCCGATAGCTTGCTTACAATGGATATCGTGAGCTATTGTTGTGATATCGGTCGTCTGCCCAGTAAAATTCAATGCATGACAATCGACCAATCAGATTGCAGGGATTTTGATACCCATTCTATAATATCTGTTGTAAGCAACATTATTGTAGCTGTCATTGCTATCAATATCATCATCTTCAGTGTCATTATTACTGCTGTGGTCATTGTTGTTATATTCATGTTTGGCCATCTATTTTCCGTATTTCTTCAAAAAAATTTGATTTAGTTGGAAACTACGGAAGTATGAAGAATAATCACCTCTTTCTTGATCTAAAAGATGGGTTTATGATGTTACACGTAAATATTGTAGACCCGCATGTAGACTTTAATGGTGTTGACTGAGTGTAAAATGATTAAAAAATATGATCAAAATGTTCAACAATCGTTCTCAGTTATTGTTGCAAAACCATGTAAATCTACATGTGGTGAATTTTTTTGTAACATTACAATCTTCCAGAGTCAAGAGAGAGGGGAATATTTTTGATTTTTTTGACAGTGTCCAACAAAATGAAAACAAATTCAAGGAAATAGGGAAAATAGATGGCCATTTCATGGATTTAAAGATGCAAAATAAGAAATTTGAGCAACTTTTTGTGATAGTGTTCTCCCCCTCCCCGCCAATCGATTAACCGTAAATGCCTGCTTTTACCACCATTTTCATCAGTAGTAACAGTATGAGTGATGCTTGCACTCATGAATTGATGCTTGACTACTATCAATATCCTGTCCTTCCTTATGCTGCTGATACTGTCATTATTAACACCTCATCACTCTAATGTATTTCTTGTATAATTTTTCCTACCAAGTCTGAATTTCTGGCCAATGGGCTAAGATCATACACATTTGGTGACCTTTTTCAATGGAATACAGATTGTAATTTTTTATTTATTGAAAGGCATTACCTTTCCTTTGTGTTTGTGATGGTAGGCTAGCGGAGAGTGGACGGCTTGAAATCGTTACTGGTGGATGGGTGATGAACGATGAAGCAAACACCAATTACTTTGCCATGGTGGATCAGCTGATAGAAGGGCATGAATGGCTGGATGCTTTCTTACCAGGTATTTATACATGTTGATCATTTGACCTCTAGAGGTGATACACTCATGTCAAGGCATTGTAACATGTACCTATCATCCAGCAAATAGTGTATCTATGAATATCAATGCTTAAAGCACCTGTTCCAACATATAAGGTTTTGGGGAAAGCTTGAAAATGCAGCCTTTTAGTACTGACGAGGCAATCGCTTCTTTGGTTGTTCATAAAATAAGCTTTCTAGTCTTTTTTAAAAATCTTTTTATTTCTCTTCTTTCTTTTTTCTCCCTCTTTATTATTTTTTTGTTTTTTGTGTGCCCGGTGAAAGGTTCCTGTAGGTGCCAATTTATGAAGTTTGGATCAGTTAGCTCATGATTTTTAGATCAGTTATAAGCCGGTGCCAAGTCATCTACTCACATTTAAAGTGATATTCAACTTCAAGTCGTGTGAAACTCTTTTTATCAATAGATTGTTATAGAAAAGTGCTCCACTGCGAAGGATTATGATTCGAATGCCCACAAATTCAATTTGTCATTAAAAAAAAGCTGACAATTGGAGTCTTGTCCCATGCATTCATTTACATGTATGTGTGAAGATTAAGTGACCCATGGCAGAATGATGTACATGTAATATACAGCAAACCCAAGATTCTTGGGTGCATTGTGAATATTTTTTCCCAATCACTTTGGGACAGTTCCTTTTGCAATTCACACTTGTGACCATTAATAAATTTCTCTTCAACCAAGAATCTTAATCACTCGGTAAGTGGCAATCTAAATTCTGACTAAATTAAGGAATTTTTATTTTTATATATTTTTTATTCATTGAGATGAAAGATTTTCTTTGATTTATGATGCACTCTTCTATTATGTGAGCAGTATTATAGTATCCACTCTGATTTTGTTTCTATTTCTAGGAGTGAAGCCCAAGAGTGGATGGGCCATAGATCCATTTGGAATGTCTCCCACAATGGCATATGTTCTACAAAGGATGGGTTTAGAAGCTATGGTGATACAGAGAATACATTATGAAATCAAGAAGTATTTCTCACAGAAGAAGACTCTGGAATTCATGTGGAGGCAAAACTGGGGTGAGTCCAATTCAATACTGTTTGTAATCTGTTGATGGGGAGGGGGGGGGGGGGTGGGGTCTTTCACAAAGATATTTAGTCTGACTTAAAATCACACATTAATTTCCAGTTGCCTTTGGTATATGCATCACTGCATTGGACAGAACATGCACAGGGGATTGATGAACAACATTATGTAGATACTTGCTGTTTAGTGTGACTATCATTTATGCATCCTTCTCTCTAAGAATTTTTATGTGCACATATCGTAATTTAGTCGGGATTGGTGGTACTTTTGTATGTTTTTTTTAATATTTTTTTTTTGGGGGAGCTTGTTTCTTTCTTCTATTCATATTTCATTGTGTATTAATTTTGCTTTTTCATTACATTTCTAATAGAATTTCCCCTGATCATTAAAAACTCCATGTATCTTTAAAAGTATGTCTTACATGTAATCTTTCTTGATAGACCATGGGACAAGCACAGATATGTTCTGTCACATGATGCCATTCTACAGCTACGATGTACCCCATACGTGTGGCCCAGACCCTAAGATCTGCTGTCAGTTTGATTTCAAGAGATTGCCAGGAGGTCGAATCAATTGCCCCTGGAAGATTGCTCCAGTACCCATTACCGATGCCAACGTGGCTAACAAGTGAGTGGTAAAAACCTATAAGGACGTGGCAGGTGGATTGTTAGGTTTAGATATTGTGCCATATGTGCATGGTGCTTCACGCCTTGCATGGAAGAGCTTAAATATGTGTATTACTGATGAGTTTAATGACATGATTCTTGAAGTTCTGTATGAATTGTCTAGATAAAGATATGAATTTCAGGGGACTTTTTAACAGTTTTTGTCATAAATCCTAAAAAAATGTGTCATCCCTCATACTGTAGCTTGTGATCTGCACTTTTAAGTTCTTGATGGAAGCTTTACAGTTTGGTTGACTAAAATAATCTATTCCAGACAGTCTTCATAAGTCAACCTGCCCTAAGTCAAACAATCGTTTTAATTCAAAATGATTTTTCAGACCTAATCCAAAAACATTATTTACTGCCAATAGTATAATTATAGTTTACCCCTTCTTATAATCCCTAAACACTCTGTGTAATGGGGTGTCAATATCACTCCTCTGCACAAAATGTGTGATTGTTCTGCAATCACCAGCATTACAGTATGCTATTGGCCAATTTTTGTCTTCAAAATGTGGCACATATTTTGGTATCAAGTTTTAAAAATCAATCAAGTGGTTGCAAGGTCACTGCTCATCCTGTAATCATATTTTAGCTAACAAACTGCAATGGAAAGTGCTGAATTTTCTAAATTGCCAGGAAACACTGTTGATTTGACATCCTAAACCATTTAAATCATACTTACTTCCTTGGATGATCAAAATCAAACTCAAGAACACATTCATTCATTTTTTAAAATAAACTATTAGAGAACAAAAACAGCAGCATTTATTAGAATTGACAAATTACTACACAATTATTTAAGTTTGAATTTGATAATAATGTTGGAAATGCTTTCCATCAAGTTTATGCCAAAGATTTAGCATCAAAACACCCAATACGAGGGAAACACTTGCATCTCAATATATAATTTAATATGATATAATGCAAAAAATTGTATGCAGAAAAACAGCAAAGTGACTTTCAGATTTATTTATCATTGTCTGTCTTGATCTGTCTTTCAGAGCTGAAGTTCTCTTAGACCAGTACAGAAAGAAGTCTGAGTTGTATAAGAGCAACGTCCTATTGGTCCAACTTGGAGACGATTTCAGGTACGACAAACCGGAAGAGTGGGACAACCAGTATAGGAACTACATGAAGCTGTTTGATTACATGAACAAAAGAAGTGACTGGCATGTGCAGGTAAGATTGATGAAATTCATTCTGATTGTAACAGTAAAACCTTGGTCCTGTTTCATAAAAACTGTTATAATAACAAAATGAAAATAACAGTTTCAAATTCCTGAAATTATTCAATTTGATTTGCTGATGGAGAACTTGTTATAGAAATACTGCATTAATGTAATACAAGTCTTTATGAAACGGGATCCTGGTTATAAACATACAAGAACTGGGCCAAATCTCGGCAACATTTTAAATTGTTTTCAAACAATTCTGCAAATAAATGGGCATTACATGCTTCAAGTTTTTTGGTTGCCTCATATCTCATTGGATTTGTACACCAAGTTTGCTTGTCTTTGTTGCTAAGGTTGGCTGCTGAGTTTTGTTCCAAGCCTCCTACCTCTCAACATTTTGTTGCCTCATATCACATTGACTTTGTACATGAAGTATGCTGAGCTTTGTCACTAATTTTTGTTACACTGCTTTGTTTGGGAGCTTTGTTAGCTTTATTGCTGAGTTATTGGTGAGCTTTTTTGCTGAGCTTGTCATGAGCTATTTTATATTTTTGTTCACAGGTTTCTGCGTAGCGTGGTATAATTTCCCCAAAATTTATTTTTTTAATGAAATTGAATTCGTTACCTATTTGGAACAGCTTTTGAGCAAAGTCATCTCTCATTAAAGTTTTCTAAGAGATTCACATTGTATTGGGGAATTGCTTATTGGAAACATAATATCTGTCATGAAAATTATTACTGGAATATGCAATGAAATTTGGGTTGCTGAATTATGTAAAGGGTATGTTGATTGATAGGATCTCATGCTCTCATTAATAATTTCAAGTGGAATCACTGCTTCAAACAGGTTGGTGAATTATGTAAGGGTATGTTGATTGATGGGATCTCATGCTCTCATTAATGATTTCAAGTGGAATCACTTCTACAAACAGGTTGTACATGAACAGTTCAAAGTCAAATCAATCAATTACTGCTATGCTTATATTTAACCATTGCAAATGTTTGCCCTACTGCTATAGATTTGCATATACACTTATTCCTATGTCAGTGCAATGAAGTGGAAGTTGATGTTGCAAATGTTTGCCCTACTGCTATTGATTTGCATCTGTTTACTGTGTTCATGTTTATTGTTGATAAGTATTAATTCAAAGGTTAGCATACACATATTCCTATGTCAGTGCAATGAAGTTAATGTTACTCTCTATGTACATAAAGGCAGCCTTTACATGTAATACACATAAAGGCTGTAATATGAACTCTGATTATAAAAAAAAAATCATTGCCATATTGTGCAGTTATCATGATTTATACTAGTGAGTCTGCATACTAGTATAGTCCGTGCTCCATATTAAAAAGTCATATTCATTTAATCACCAAGTCTAGGCAAATTTTGGTGAAGAGATTCTGCATGTGTCATTTACATCTTTGTCATTTAACCCTATCCAGGCCCCCTCAACGATTCGTGCAATATTTTCACAGCGCGAAATTTTTTGACTGCGCCGCTCGCTGACTTTTTACTTGCGCAACTTTTGAGACCAGTTTTGCGTCAGCTGGGTAAGCGGTTCCGAAATTACGCAACATTATGTAAGTGCATGTCAGACCAAAAATTTATCAAAAATGTGATTTCGTGTACAAAGTCAATGCAAATTGTGTTTTCAACCAAATATCATAAATGTATGATTATTTTTAGTTTTGCTGGTCTAAATGTATTTATTTTATGCTGTTTATGATCTCAGTAGAGTCCCAAACAAATTTCATTGAAAAAATAATGAAAAACAAAAGGTCAAAAAAACAAAGAAATGCATAAGAAATTGCAAAAAACAATATACATAAGAAATTGATCTGATATCGCAACTTTTTTCATGCTAAGAACACCACAAAGAGTTTTTAGAAAATTAGAACATTTGGAGCTCTATTTAGGGAGATAGAGGGAAAAGTATGATTTTGCATACTAATTACGCATAAATTAGCATAATCACTTAAGTTAATAGCAATTTGCATGAAACAAATTACTAATCAATTTTGTAGATTATGTCCCAGACAACCTGCGTGCCGATTTTTGGCGCGATCGCGCAGTCACCGGCCGAGATCTTAAGGGGGGGCCCCCTCCCCTGGCCATATGAACTCCCAAAATACCTCGGCCTAGATAGGGTTAAATCAAACAGATTTCTGTAGTCCAAAGCAGACTCACCTCAGTCACCCGATAGAAAAGAATTTTGTTTTCTTAATGTTTTATCCATCAATTTCTCTACCCCTTCCCCCACCCCCAGGCCCAGTTTGGGACACTGAATGACTACTTCACTGCCCTTTGGCAGCAGACCAATACAGTGGCTGGTCAGCAACCCGAGGGCTTTCCTACCCTCAGCGGGGACTTCTTTACCTATACTGACCGAGATGACCACTACTGGAGCGGCTACTACACGACCAGACCTTTCTATAAGAACATGGACCGAGCCCTTGAGGGTCAGCTTAGGTATGTTACTCTCACATCTGTTTTTACTTGAACTTTTGTATTTTTTACTTATTTTAGGTCAGAGATAAAATTAAAGATAAAGGAAGTGTTTCCTTCTTTGAACAACTTTTTTAAAAGTTGGACCATTTTGAAACATATGCAGTATTGAATTTACAATTTGTAACGATATGTATGTTTATCTTGTAATTTCCTTAAAAATAATGTATGAAAAAAAAGGAGTAAGGTTTTATTTTAACATGTTAGCAGACATGTACATTTAAAAAGGTTGGTTCAGTTCGCCAAATTATTATGCAAAATCATTTGCTTCTTTCTTTTGAGTGACACTATGGCCCGTATTCTGAAGTCAGGTTTAACTTAAACTCAGGTTTAAAGTTGTGGTTTAAGTATGGACAGCCAATTGTTACATAATCACTAACAGTAGAGATATCATACTTCAGCTCAATCGGCTCTCAAATCATTCATAATTGTGTAGGAAGTATAAATAGATGATTGTCTTCACCTTCGATGAATCAGGAAAGAGCACAGTAAACATAAGAAACATGCAACTTAATGAAATTTTTGATACTTTTGGCTTCCCATATTTAAACCACAACTTTAAACCTGAGTTTAAGTTAAACCCGACTTCAGAATACGGGCCTATTAGTTTCAGAAAAATAATGCCCTTCCAGGTGATTAGAATAAAAGAGAGTAATTTCTCCCAATTGCTCAGGGAATGCTGTACATTTTGGTTTTTCATGAAGTTTTGAGCTTATGGGTGAAGTTAAGAATAGAGTTTGGTCGAGGGTCTAGAGAAAGCTTTCAGATACTCTTTCAAAACGATTTGATTAGTCGAAAAACAAAAACAATGCTTCAACAGCAGTTATATGTTTATTATACATCAGAACAATATAATACATCATGTATATTAAAATTGTAGTGAAGTGTATATTATAATGTAATCATAATTTCATTTTACAGGGCTGCTGAGATAATGTTCACATACACCAATGCCCAAGCTAAGCAGAGTGGAACCACAAGTTATCCTTCAGAGAGTTTAATGGGAATGCTAACCAATGCCAGAAGACAACTCGGACTCTTCCAGCATCATGATGGAATCACTGGTACAGCCAAGGATCATGTTGTTGTGGATTATGGAAACAGGTTAGATTTTATATTTCTCCTTTATTTTGAGGGAATGATAATATTTGATTTATTCAGAATAGTCAATTTAACTTGCTCTTCTTTTCAGCATGCCATGCAGTCCTGCATAATATCAAAGTGTTATTACTACCCTTCTGAATTCTAATATGCTGAGTACCTGGTTGAGAGGCACAAAGTTCCCATGATTTTTATTTTTTTAAATATTTTTTTAAATGATTTAATCCAATAGCTTCCTTGCCACAAAGCAGATCCTCTACTACTGAAGACATCATGACCGGTCTAGCTGATCTATCTGATTGGTCATTCTGGAAATAGAGACCAAATAGAAATCGGTTAATGGGAAATGCATGTAGATAATTTTGCATTAACTACTCGATTACAGTAGGATGGGACCAAGAGCCAGACAAATTTACCAGTTCACATCAATCAGCATGTTTCCACGGATTTATCACTGTTTTGGTAACAAAATATTATATATTAAGAAGAGTAAAAAAATACTACATCCTATGAGATATTCTTTTCATTACAGGGGGTGAGATTGAAAGCTTGGATCTGGGTGGTGTCTTAGAAAGCTGTTCTAATTTACTTGTGACTTTATACATGACTGTTGACTGCACTTTTGCTGAATGAAACATTGTGTCACCATAATCAAATTTGACAGATTGAAAACTTTGCATGAAGATACTTGTTGATAAGAAGAGTTATAATCAACAAAGTTCAGGTTTCAGCTTTAGCTAAAGGGAATCAAAATGATTGAGAATCTGATTTGGTGCCAAGAACAGATGATCGGTCCTGCAGAAAGTCTTGCATAACTTCTGAACATTTTTATGAAACACTGCTCTGGATATGATATTAATTTATTGATTATCCAGTAGTTGAAAAAAAGTTGCATTTTCAAGTTCAATGATCTTTGTGTCTTTCTCTTTGTTGGAAGAAAACCAAATAATTGCAAAAAAAAATCAAATTAACCTTTGCTTGAAATCCACTGTTCCATAATTCCATTTACTTCTTTCCAATATCGCTGTTCTCTCCATAGAATGCTCAATGCTATTAATGAGATGGGTAAAGTTATGATGACAGGTATTCACTATCTTCTGACACCAGACAAAAACAGCTATCAACCTCAGGCTTCATATTTTGATGTGGTAAGTCAGAAAACTTGATCTTTGATTCATAAACCAAAATTTCTCATTTATTGAGGGAATGCCATAAAAAAAGTAATGAAATATTGATACATGTCCTATTAAATCTAACTGAAATTTTCCTGTCAATATAGAATTTCATGCATTGTTTTTGTTATGATTATTCTTGAAATTTTAATCTCATCGTAAGTAAGTAAACATGACCAATTTTAACTACCATTGTTAATCATTTTCTAAGGGTAGTTATAAAAGTAGAAATGAAATTGTAAACATGTATTTTATCTCATTATTTTTGTATTATTTTTTATGTTCATTTTGGGCAGGATGAAGAAAGGCAGTCACATGATGCTATGCCCACAAAGAAAGTCCTCAAACTTTCCAGCGAAGCAAACAGGTAAAAGTATACTTTGAAATCAATGTTTTATTAGCATTTGTAGGATATCTATCACACCAGTATTGCATTAAACATGGTTACTGCGTGTGCCAAAAGTTATTACCCATTTATTCATGAAGACAAAATACTAGTGTTTGTGTATCTTAAAGACAACTATATATCTTACTGAAGCCATGCAGTGTTTCCTTTTTTTTTTTTTTTTTTTTACAAACGCTTGTTACTTTGGTATGGAAGTTTAAAAGTGCCACCCAGATGTTCAGATAATAATCTTGTCTTGTTATGTCTACATCCCTTAGAAAAAATGACCAGATGACGAGATCTCGGATCTCGTCATGTCTACATCCTGTGGGAGAGATGATGAGATGACAAGATCTTGGATCTCTCCATGTCTACATCCTGTAGGAGAGATGATTAGATGACAAGATCTTGGAACTTGCTTGTCATGTCTACATCCTGTAGAAGAGATGATCAGATGACAAGATCTTGGATCCATGATCATGCCATCCGATCATCCCTTCTAAACGATGTACACATGATGAGTTACGAGATCATGATATCTGATCATCTCTTCCACTGGATGTAGACATAGATCCAAGATCTTGTCATCTCATCATCTCTCCAACAGGATGTAGACATGACGAGATGATTATCTGAACATTTGGCTGGCACTTTTAAGCTTCCATACTTTGGAGCACTGATAAATGTCTTGACACTGGATTGTAGAACACAACAGAAATGTGACAGGAAGTTATTGTTGTAGATATATGGTTTTGAACAGAGAAGATCAAGGGCTCGTTAATAGATGTTTAGAAAGTTATAATGTAACAGCTAATCTGCTTATTGTTATAAAAAGATAAATTGATATTGTATAGGTTGTGAGTGTGTGGCAACCATGCATTATAGAGTAAAAATGACTGTAAAATGGATCCACCTCTTTGTTTAACAGCATCAGTGTATTAGAGTTTGAGTGTAACAGTATATTCCTTTTTTTGTCTGTGTTTCTGTAGTGTTGTGGTTTTCTACAACTCTTTAGCACAACACCGGAAAGAACTGGTCAGGCTTCATGTATCGTCACCGAACGTTGAAGTCACAGACTCAGATGGAAATGCCATTGAAAGTCAGGTTAACATCTTGTGGGAAACTTCAGAGCTTAGCTTCTCAGGAGTATATGAGGTATGGAAAATATAGTAATGATATTTGATTATTTATCTCTTCTGCACCAGTTACTTTATGAGCAATTATCCAGCGTGCATTTATTGGATGAATAGGAAAGCCGAGTAGGTACCTTCAACATGTTTTGATTTGTAATTAATGTTCAATATTCTAGCATATGAAAATCGCCATAAAAATGGGTATTCTTGGCTGAAAATAATTATGTTCTTAAAGACATGCATAGAACTGTTTCACTGAAATAATGCAAAATTGTTGAATATCAGAACATTGTTATTCTTTGTCTGATTTCAGTGAAATTTTCAGTGTTTTGTTTTTCTGATTTTTAAAAAATCTGTTCAAATTCTATTATTTTAAGCCTGGAATACCCTTTATTTACTACACTCTTTCTCTTTTCTTCTCTCTTTTCAGCTTGTATTTGTAGTGGAGATTGGTCCATTGACTGTGAGTAAATACCTGATTCGTGATATGGGCTCAAGTTATTCTCAACATCATCATCTATCTACAACAGAGATTTATCATGGATCCAAGGAGGAGGATGGTCACAAGTAAGTTTACACACTGAAATCTCTATCACCGAAATTCTCACGGGGACCCATTGCAGAAAGTTTTGCAATCGTCGAAACACAACTAGATGTTCCACCAGTCAAAAGCATACATTTAGGACTTGCATTTGATTTCATGAGTTGCGATTAAACGCAACTTTATCTGAAACTGGGCCCAGGTGACTCGAAGATGACAGGATGGTGAAAATGTGTTCAGAGAACCCTTTTTGCCTGAAATTCTATGAAATCATTTGTAAGGTAGTCAAAACATTCCAAAAACACCAAGAAAAGCATATAACTCATGCATTGGTAAACGTTGATTGTAACTTTTAGGAACAGCTTTATGACCTCCGCCCTCCTCGTACTTGACATCAAATGAAATCGGGCGGGTTGCTCTCATCAGCACTGATTAGATCACTTCCATGTCAGCGTTTGGTGGAAAATAGCTGTTATATTTTGCGTATCTACATGAGATTTAATGAGAAATCAAGCATTAAGCCCAAGACGCGTGATTACTCATCTATGGTCTATGGAAAATGGGTAACACAGTGAATTCAACGGGATAACATGCATGATTATTTGGTGACACAACATTTGCTCCTGCAACATTTTCTCTGGTGTTAATATCCCAGAGGACATAGGGTTAGAGAGAGTTTGGATTGTAATAGAGTTTTTGGTTCAGAATAATGTAAAGATTAGGATTAGGGTTTATTTAGTTTGAGGGGTTAGGTTTTATGTTTGGCTTAGCATGTAGATTTTCCATTGGAGCAATTGTTGCCGAAGCAAATGATATGGAACTGTTTATTGAAATGGAAGTAGGACAAAATAAAACTATAAACTTTAAAACTATCAGTGGGTTTTACTCTGGTATGTACAAATATTTGTTCTTTTTATTTCAGTGGACCGTTTAAAGTGAGAATAACTAGTGACGACTTGGAGGAGATTAAAATTGAAAATGCTCATATGGACGTTTTATTTAACGGCAAAACGGGCATGTTGAAGGTAAGATAATGTCTTTCAGTTACTTTGTTAAGCTTTTTTTCTGTTGCATTTAAGTATAATTATAAATTTTCATATATATTTCCTTCAATAACTTTGTAGGTGCATTTCATTGTTTATGCTGTTATGTATTTCAATTTAGTTGTCCCTTTTCGTGAGCAATGCATTGATGGTTGAGAGAAATTAATCTTGAATCTTATTTAATGGCCATTCTGTGGCTCAGCAACCAAGTCATATTTTAAATTGTTCCTTATCAAAGTTTACATAGAATATAGTTATTATAGGTTGATTAAATCAAGCGATTGTAGTAATAAGCTGTTATCTTGTACCAGAGTAAATAATATGAATGATGTATGCTTAAGTGCAACTGGCAGAGAAATAAATTATGAAAACCTGACTAAAAGTATGTTTTATCATGGATTTAATTTCATCTCATCTACTCAATTAATGTTACTATGGATTTGTTGTGAGTCTGGAGAAAAAAATGTAAGTCCATGTGTTTCAAAAATTGAATGAGATGCATTTGTACTATGCATTTCCTGATTTGAAAAGCATTTATTATAAATCTTAGGTAAATAGGGTTAATTCAGATTTTTCTGCACATGATTTATTCACAAAAAATGAATTTAATATATTTCATATTTTTGAAAGTCACATGTCACCAAATTTAGAGGTTCAAATAAATGATTTTAAGTTGTTTCCTCTATGAAAGTCACTTCATCTGATTTTCTATTTCCATTTACTATCTTTTCCAACTTTGCAGTCAATCTTAACGAAAGCAGACAATCACAATATCAGGACAAATGTAGAAATTGAATTTATGATGTATGGCACTACGAGAGATAAGATGAAAAGTGGGGCCTATCTATTTCTTCCAGATGGCGAAGCTCATGTAAGTTGCTGAATTTTATAACCTAGAGTACGGTGTTATCATTTGTTCATTCTTGTCATAATTTTAGTTTAAATAATATGATATTACCAGTGCACATGTGTAGGCACTTTTTTATACCACTGTTCATATACGCCTTTGAATACTGTAATATTGCAGTATTTTGACAGAGGCGTATATGATAATGGGCCATTCAGAATGCTGTAATCTGCACAACCAATGCTTGTTATCTCCCAAAAACAGAGCATTATTCATAGATGATTGCGTAAGAAAATATTAATTTTTCAGTGTATTTACTAAAAGATTTCCTTGAACTCGAATAATGATCAAAGAATAGAGAAGCTATGACAACATACCTAAAAAATATGAAGTAATTATTCTTAGGAAGCAGCATGCAAAATCAACATATCCATGAGATGTACTCACTTCTGTTGGATACTTAATACTAATATCATATTGAATAGCTTTTTACTCTAAGCCAGTTATTTTCTCATGATTTTTCATGATATATTGAAAACAATATGTAAAAATTGTTTCATTTTAACAGCCTCTAGATCCATCGACTCAAATCCCAATCCGAGTAACAAGAGGTCCTCTTGAGTCCCGTGTTGAGGTCATCCTTTATTGTGTCAGACATACCGTCATTTTATCAAATACACCAGGTGAGTTTGCATGCCTTTCAAATTTCTGCTTTTGATAATAGGATAATATTTTATATCAATGTTTTATCAACTTATTTCTGTTGATTGCTTTGTTTGATTATATTGAATGATTATCCTATCATTAAAGCAGAAATTCGATATGTTCGTGTCTATCATTTTTTTGCCACTATTCTATTTGTGTTTTTAATCGTACCATAATGTAGTAATCAAGGGAGTCGGCTTTGACAGGTCAATGGCCTTTCTGACTTCCTACATCCGCTACATTTTCTTTTCATATCTTTTATATTTCTACCATTTTTTTTTGCTTATACTGTGATTTAGATTCTTTTACTCCTTTGTTGTTGTATCATATTATACTTGTATATATTTTTGTATGTTTATAAAGGATGTCAAATAAATGAATTTAATTGAATTGATTATAAATAAAAATCAAATCATTATGTTTCTGTTCAATTTCGTGGAATCCACATTCAAATATTTTTAATGATAGCTTGCAATATTTCATTTTTTTTGGCATCACATGTGTCACAGATAATAATGCTTTTTTTTTTAAATTTTATTCGATGAAGGAAGTGAAAGAGCATGCAAATTACCTTCATTGACAGGTTGTAGATTCCAGGAAATGCCTCCTTGAAATGTACACAAGTAGATGTGAAACTTACACCAAGTTCAATCAGCTGTGACATGTTCAACAATGTGATTTACAGAATTTCATAGATCTTCACAAGGGGGTGTTCAGACACGGAAATTTTAATTTCCCTATGTTTACCATTCACCAGGGTTGGCGCGTTTTAAACGGTGTGTTTTAAAACATGTTTTAAAACGCGTTTTAAAACACCCGTTTTTTTTACAAAAAAAACGTGTTTTAAAACACCGCATAGACTTGTGTGTTATAAATTTGCATGGATGTGATGTTAGATAAATGTTTTTTTTTTTACACTGTTATTTCTGAAGTGTATTATTTTCTTCTAACTAACTAAAACTCTTTTTCAACACCACTCCTTTTCTCCTCTTTCTCTTTCCCCTTTCTCCATTGCTTTGTCATGTTCCTCTTCTCTCTGTTCAATTGTGCACATCAATCCATATTAAGAATATTCTCATTTTAACAAACATATCTGAGTGTTGTACTCACTTTTTGGACAGGTAAAGAAACACTATTAAAATAAGCTGAAACACATGTACATGTAATAGAACTTGAATGAAATGGAAGTGTTGCACAAGCGCAATAATATTTTACAAATTCTGTAAACCTGACATCATACTCTTGAGGTACACACAAGTTGGTGAAACTTTGCGCTTCATAAAGATGAAGAAAAGTACTTTAAACAGTATAAGATAATCAGCTAGCAAACCTTAACCCTAACAATTCCAGGGGACCTTAATGGCCCCCTAAAGATTTCTATGATAAATCCATAAACACGACAGGGCCACGCCATATCGTTCAAGACTATTTTGGGGATGAATGCATGGGTATGCAGTTATGATATACACCACAAGTGCATATTATCAGATCCCGAATTGCTTAAAAACGTGATTTCATGTATAAGCCCAATGTGAGTTCTTGCCAAAATTCGTATCTGTATCATTATTTTTACTTATTGTTAATGATTGGAAAATTGCCAAAAATTTCTATTAGTAATAAAAAAAAGTTTAAAAACTCTGTACATAAGAAATATAAAAAAGTTAAAAAAACATAATCCCGGTAACCTAAATAGACTGGGCTATTTTGTTTCCTAAGAAGACTGAGGGGGCCCCCCTTATGATCTGGGCCGTCGATCGCGGGATCACAACGAAAATTGGCACACGCATTACCCATGGCATAATCTAAAAAACTATAAATCAAATTTTGCATAAATCTCATTACTAATTTATGCGTAAAATCAAAAGTTTGCTCTAATTAACTAAATATTGCCCCTGAAATTATCATTTTTGGTTTACAAACCCTTTATAGGAATCTGATCAAATGTTCTTTTTAAAAATTTCAACATCACATTTATTTTTTTATGTTTTTTATTGTTTTTTCAATGGAAATAGTCAGGGACTATATTTTGACCATAAACAAGGTGAAATTAATTTATTTTAATCAGTAAAAGGAAAAATAATGGCACATTTATGAATTATGGCTAAAAACACTATTTGAATTAGATTTGTACACAAATTCACTTTTTTGAGCAATTTTGGGTCTGCATGCACTTACAAAATGTTGCATAATTTCGGAACCGCATACCAGGGGGTCGCAATTTTGGTCTCAAAAGTTGCGTGAGACTTGAAAAAGGAAAGTCTGTGAGTGACGCGGTAAAAAAAATATGTGCAGTGGATTTATCGCAAAAAATGACGAGGGGGGCTGATTCAGCCCCCCCCCAGTCTTATTAGGGTTAAAAAAACATTCTATAAGCCTACTGATTGTTTTTAATATACATTTGATCAGAATTCCTGAATTAAAAAATATGTAGTTCAAGGGCTTTACTTATAGATTTGAATTGAATTTGTATTTCATGCACTAAAATTGGTATAATTGATTCAAATGAAATAAAGCATATTGATTTACCAGTAATGAAATTAAGCTTTGAAACCCCATGTACGTCAATTTCTTCCATTGTGCAAATTCTCCTCGCCCCCCCCCCCTCGATTCAGACTCATGTATATGTTCATGTATTAGATTAGGGAATAAAATGTCAAATTACTTTATGTGTTCTTTTTTGTAGGCATTCAATTTCCATGATTTAGTAATTTTGGGGGAAATATGAACTTTTCTGTTGTAAATTCATTAACAAAATTGTGGTAATCTCTTATTTGAAACATCAAGAGCTTAAATCATACTGTATTTAGTGTATAGTTTAATTGATTTAGAGAAAATTGCATCATTCGTTGGAAAAAAACGTTTTAAAACGATTTAAAACGTTTTAAAACAATAAAAAACGTTTTATTTGTTTTTTTTAATAAAAATCGTTTTTTATCACAACCCTGCCATTCACACACACAGTGAAAAATGATTCATCGTAATGGAAAGGAAGAAACGGTTAAAACCTGAATGATGGGAGCTTGACCCCGAAAGGTTCAGAGAGCTCAATTGACACCTGTACACATGTGCATGTATGCGCTCTGCATTGTGGGATATAAAAAAAAGAAACAATTTTCAAATCAAGAGAGGATTCACACACATAACACTCAGAAAATATCCATGATTATTCTGAGAAAAAAAAACCCACAAGAGGAACTGTGAATGAATCTTAATCAGGATTGCGCGAACTCTTGAAATTTATCTGTCCACACATGAGAGAAAGAAAAATCCTTGTTTTCGAATCATGATTCACAGATTGACTTTCAAATTGCACATTTTGATGTGTGTGTGGATGCCACTTTTGTAAAGTGGCACAATCTATTCAATTTGTTTACAAGAAGGAATATAAAATGTACATAGTGAAGGAAGAGGGGTTGTTTGATAGTTCATATTTGTATTAGTTTTAAGTTAGTGTGCTGTATGTGGTATTGTAGATGACAGGTAAAATCTGATTTATTTGGTTTGTTTTCAGTTTTATCAATTAATGTATGCTGTAGAAATCTGCTTTCATGTTGTACAATGAAAGTGGTATTTCATTGTCATTTGATTTTCATCATCAGGGTTGTTATTATTATACAAATATATATTTATAGTTTTGAAAAATCATAAATTTCATACAGGATGGGAAAATCAATGTCTACAGGAATTTAACATACAGCATAATAGTATGTTAATTTTTAAAAGATTGAAAATAAAATTTTCAAGATCTTTTCGAGAAATGGTTATTGCTGGTGTTTTCATGTCAGAAAGTAAGTAGAATATTGTACTGTTATATTTATTTGTTTAGATAGATTCTAGTTTGTATTTGAAATGGTGATTATTTTCATATCTACAGGTGCTGATGGAACAGCTTTATATATTAAAAACATTTTAGACATCAGGAACTTCCAGAATAAAGAGCTTGTGATGAGAATAAAATCAGATGTGAGAAACTCAGATCGTGTCTTTTACACAGATCTGAATGGGTTCCAGGTATGTTAGTGTAGTTACTGAAATGAGCCTGAAGAAATTAAACTCTGTGCATTGGAGAATGTATTTGTCAAAGAACTGTAATTTTCTTTTAGAACAGATACCAAATTTGATTAGAAAAGGGGAAAGTGTTCTGCTGGTAGTTAGATACATCACAAGCAACTCTTTAAACAGTGAATTTTCCCAATTTTATTGGTCATAAGGATTCATCAAGTATACAATCATATTACAATGTAAGATATTGGATTGATTATCTGAAATTAGCAGAATTGTTATTCATTAGATTTATTCCTTTTTTTATTTCATATTTTCTTGTTTCTGATTTTGAAACAGTATGCTGTTGAAACCTTGATAGTATTAAAACTGTTACAGTTGTAGGCCTATATCATACTCTTTATACTATGTCCATTAGTCAGTAGTCCAAAGTTTCAAATCCGGTTATATCTCTGATGAAAGGGGGAAGGTGGTTGGTTTCATCTTCTACCTTTATCAAAAATCACCTTTTATACATGTATGCTAGCAAAGAATAAATCGAGTGATTCAGTTGAGTATTACGTGACAACTCACTTTTAGAAATGGACATTTCATCCTTTATCATTTTGCTTAAGATTTTGTTTACAGTGTCATTGTGTATTTACAATCAGTTTGTTTTTTAAATTCATTACTGATTTTCCCTGTAATTTTAAATTTTCTTGTGTAATTGTTTTACTTGAGTCATTAGCAAAGAATATAAATCCTGACTCCTGAGCATACTCTTATTTTATCCTTTCTATTAACTATAGATGCAAAAAAGGAAAATATTAGACAAGCTTCCTCTTCAAGCTCATTTTTACCCCATGCCAGCAATGGCTTATATAGAAGATAGTTCAACAAGACTTACATTACATTCAGCACAGGCACTAGGAGTCAGTGGTTTAAGAGAAGGTAAGAAACAATCTGGGAAATGAGGTAATATCCAAGATGGTTCACTATTGGAGACAAAACAGGCCAACTCTTGTGGATCTCTGTTTTTGGTTAAAGTGATTTGCTAATGTGATGTTTTTTAATAAGTGTAATTCAGGGAAATATTCTTAAACATTTTAATTGTGTAATACCTGATTCAATCAATCAGCTATGCCTAATTTATTCCTGTTGAAAGGTTTCAGTGTTACAAAAGAGACTACTATTTCGAATAATTGACCCCACTATTGATTTACCCAACAGTTGGTTTTAAATAACATTTAGTAACAAGCATGAATTTAGCACCCTTGGACAAGAGCATGTGTTGTTATTTTATCAATGAAATTGCTTTATTAAGCATATTTACAGGATTTGATCTGCATAAACAACGGTTTCAGATCATGCATTCATACATGAATGTGGGCTATCATGTTTCAATATTACATATTTGCTTGTTCTTCACTTTTAATTTTATATTGAAAAAAAGATTTGAATATGAAGTATCACTTTTATCAATCAATTTTTGTTTAAAATCCTGCAATGGGTTAACTCCAACTATTATTTGGTTTTAACAGGCTGGCTTGAGGTGGTGCTTGACCGTCGCCTCATGCAGGATGACTCGAGGGGGCTCCAACAAGGGGTCACCGATAATAAACTGACCCCGGATTACTTCCTCTTACATGTAGAGAGGAGACTGAAGGGAAATACTCAGGTTAGGAATGTACCATTTTCTCTCTGGGGGATGCTGGGAGGATATAAGGTGAGGGGATGTTGTCTTGAGATAAAATCTGAGAGCACCATGACCCTGTACTAATGATGGAATGCAAGGTTTACTGCAAGTATGGCTGGTTTACAGTGCACCCTTGAATGATTTTGCACTGTTTCTCTATGCTCATTTGATATTACTGCTGGGTTTTTCCTTTCCTATAGATATATCTTTATTTTTTTTCTTCTTGTTTCCCTGTGATATTTACTGCAGAGATGATAATATTCATCTGTTGTTAGAAATTTATGATTTTTGTTCTGTTTTTGTTATTTTTGATGGAGGTTTTGTAATATTTGTTATATTGATTTCATATATAGCACCATAGTTGGTGCTGTAGGCATTATGTTTTGGGTGTCCATTTATGCCTTCGGTTTTCGTCCTTGCAATAGTAGAATCTTTAGATGGATCAACTTTCAATTTGGTCCAGGTGAGCATGTCAGAATGATGATGATCTGATTAGTTTCAGGGGTCTTAAGGTCAAAGGTCAGATCATTGTACATGTATATGAAAACATCTTGTTCTCACAATGTCGGGAGAAAAGGGGAGCATTTCATCAAACATTTTTTGTCCAACAAGTTGTCAGATCTGACAATTTCCTTGATTCTGATTGGCTGATAAGCTCTATTACTAAAGCAATTGTTTGATAAAATAAGACTTGTCGGATATGAATGTTCCCCTATTAGTTCATGTTTGTTGATTGGAGGGATGATCTGGTTATACTTTAAAAAAATATAAGGTAGAAAGTCATATATCAAACATCACAAAGGTCACTAATAATGTACCTGAAGAGAATATTTGGTTTTCACAAAGCAAAAGAACCATTTAAGGGACTCTCATCAAATTTTCTTGTATGCATATACATAGGAGTGACTAGATTTTTGGATTGCATGGTCAAGTTTCAAGTGTATATTTTGTACATGAAAATAAAATGTTCTTGCAATAAACAAGAATGGGAATGACAATCTGATTATATTTGTGGGGGGGTCTCAAGGTCTAAGGTTACAAAGTAATTTTCTATAATGTGACTATCTTACCTGCTTAAAATTATTTGCCGCACATTTCCTGATTATTTTCTGAAACCTGAATGATCTGATACATGTATAAGTTTGCATGTAATAATTGCATTTTGTTTAGTCGGTATTGATTTACTGCAATGTGCTGTAGAAATCAATAATGATACACAAAGCAATGGGTTGTAAAGGGGAAGTTCACCCTGGAGATAAGTTGGTTTTTAGAATAGCAGAAAATATAGAGACAAATATTGGTGTGATAAAAATTCATGAAAGAAGAAGAGAGTAATGAATTTTAAAAGTTTTAAATTTGTGGAGACACATGCGAGCAGCTATCCAATATATCATCTTTTATAAATTCCATATATTCAAATTTTCATATGGAACAAGATGGATAAAATATTTTTCTTATAAAAGGGGTATAGAATAATGTGTGTGATGATATATCCAACACACAAAGAAAATCAATTTCTTTTAGAAAACAGCTTTTATTAAAAAAAAAAAAGTTACACAACATATGGAGGAGCTGTTTGTCTGTGCCATCACAAAATCAAAATTATAAAACCTCATATCTCTGTTATTCTTTGGTGGATTTTTATCGAACCTTCACCAATATGTTTAATTATTTGTTCTTTTATATCAAAACCTGCTTATTGTCAGGGTGAATTTCCACTTTAAGATTCATTGAGCTAAATCTTCATCAAATAATGAGTTTGAACATTTTAAGGCTAAGTTCATTTCAAGATAAGTTGATTTTAATGGAGAAAAAAATAAAAGAAGCACAACACTGAAGCTTTCACATAGACAGTCTGTTTAATAAAGGACTTACAACTGTTTTAACTCTGTCATTATGGTAACTACCATGGTAACAGGGCTCAGCAGCCAATCAAAATCAAGGTTTCCATGGTAGTAGTTTCTGTAATGGCAAAGTTACCATAGTTTTAACTCTTTATGAAACGAGCCCTAGGTGTAAAATGAGACTGTTATAACATTGTACAGGCTTGCAGATTTTTTACAAAACAACTATATGTACGCATAGGGATGTATGCAAATGAAGGATCCATTTACATCATACACTCACTCTGTATTTTATAACAAGTTATGAAATATGAAATATTTTCAATTTTTTTCCTGATTCAATGTAACACAATCAGAGTTTTTAAGTTTGACAAGAGTCAACTCTTGAAATCTTAGTTGCATGTGATATGACATAGCATCTTGTTTGGTAGATCATTTTGTATGAGCTTCGTGCATGTGACCGAGTCATTAATGTTTTACAGGTAATGATCATAAATGTACTTTGAAACTTGGGCTTATGTGTGGTGGTAAATGATTTATCTCTTTGTGAAAAAGAAATGTTTACAAGGTTTTAATCCATAGACATATTGGTTATGAGACCTCTGCTCTTCCATCAGACCCCTTTTATCCCTCAAAATACAAGCTAGTGGGACCACCACACTTATATTTACAAGAATTATATAAAAAGCTTTCACCTCCAATTCATCCCAATGTCAGAAAATATCAGGTTATATCAATAATTCTACGAAAATTGTATTCTTATCTCATAAAATTACACAACTCTCCTCCTAATTTTCTTGCTTGGCAGATTTTTATTGTGGCATCTTGCAAGTTCTTTCTCCATTCTCGGACAAAACAGACCATACATTAAGCATGTGTTAAAAAAAGTCAGAAGTATATTTCTTTCTGTTAACTTTATAGCCCCACTTCAAAATTCTATATACATTATTTAGCAAGGGCTAAAAAGAATGTTTGTTTCTGGGCATCAATAGTCATATTATATGGTTGTCAAAGCCAACAGCTTTCTGACAGATTTATCCCTCTTATCAAGAATTTCATTGGCTATTTTCCTAAATAATACTTGTCTCCTACATTATTGCAAGAGCTACCTCCATCCTAGTAGTTCCTCTGTGATAGAAACCGTAAAAATACCATCTTCTTCTAACTCATTTTTTATTTTCTGTATTTTCATTTGGCAGGCATCCAATATTCCAGTCAGCTACCCTTCTCTTCAGAGTCACCATCTTTCTGCTCTTCTAAATAATCCTATTTACATCCAACATGGAACAGTTCCAGAGGTTGGACAAAATTCACAAAATAAGCTCTTAGCTGGGCATAGTTTTATAGACACAACATTACCTTGTGATTTTCATTTATTAAATTTTAGGTGGGTACAGTTTATATTTCTATTATTATTATTATATGCATTGTAATAGAAGAGTGTAGTGGTACACCATGTATCTTTCATGGGCAAATTTTGGTCCTGAAAAAAGACTTACCGAACTTGACGTTCCGACAAGTGTGTTCTTGTCTTCAGGAGAAAGACAAGAATACACTTCTTGAAACGTCAAGTTTGGGTGGTCCTTTTCAGGACCAAAAATTGCTGTCATATTTGTCGTGGTGTACAGTGAAACCCACTTCACTCCTCTTCTCCTTCGCCATGGAAACCTTCAGAAGTTGTGTTGTATTGTTGAAAGCAACGATTAATGTTGATGATGATAGTGAGGATAATGATGATGCTGATGATGACGACAATGATGCTGGTGATGATGGTTATGATAATTACAATGATGAAGATTTTTTTCTGATGACTTTATTAGGATAGGTGAAAATATGTGAAAAGCAATTTTGGTTATTTGAATGATAAGATCTTTAATTGCTAACATTTTATTCTTAAGGTAATTGATGATTATTTTTATTCTAGTGCAGCTGATATTATTTGGAAACAATATTGTAATGGAATTGTAAAGGAAAGTTGTAGTGTATAGTTCAAATTTTTATAGAACAACTGTTTGACACTTTCATGACACACAATTTTGATAATGTTGTTAAAACCTTAACCAATCAATCTACATTCTAATGTTGTGGTGTATCATGGAAAAGAAGGAAATTTTCATTGAAACTACAAGGAATATTCCAATCCTTGATAATTTATGTAAAATCTATATGTAGTGTATTCGACTGCAATAAATGGTCTTTTTAGATTACCTGATTAACTGACAAAATCCCTGCTTTGTTGTTTTCAGAACGAGGGTTTCTCAAGCATCAAATCCAGTCAAGCCTAAGCGAGAAGCCTTGTTGATATTACACAGGAAAGGTTTTGATTGTAGTTTTCCAACAGCAGGCATACAGTGTGCAACAAACGAAGGACGGGTAATTTCTTCTTTATTTTTCATAATGTTTTGCTGTTTTGTATGTATACACTAACAGCGGCGTACCCAGGATTTTCCAAAAGGGGGGCAAATTTTTTGGAGGATATTTCGTCCGCAAAAAAATGTGACAACCAAAAAAAAAAAAGGTCTTCAACCACAAATAAAGGATTTCGTACCAGAGTTCAAAAGAGGGGGCACACGTCTGTTTTCATTGCATTTTTACATTACATTACTCGTCAGGGGGGCAGGGGTACGTCCCGTGCATTAGTTGTGACTCGTCGGGGGGGAGGGCAGTCTGCCCCCCCTTAAGTACGCTAATGTACACTAAGTAGTACTACCGTAAACCAGTCTAACTCTAAGGCAGCTAGACATGAAAGAGAAAAAAGTATTATGATCAATCAGCTTTTTTTTAACTTGAAAATAAAATATATCTACTCAACACAGGCATGCAGATGGGGTGGTGGGGAGGGCAGGCCCCCTTCAAGAAAAAAAAGTTTGAGGACCAAGAAAAAAGAGAGAGAGGAAGAAACGGAAAAGAAAGGGAATGAAATATATATTTTTTTTTTTTGGGGGGGGGGGTAAATATTGATCACAGCACTAGATTTTTTTTCTTTTTTTGAGTTTTGCATATATGCCATGTTTTGACTTCAAAATTCTTCTCTCATTATGCCACTGCAATTCAAAGTAGTCATTCTTAGAAATGTAATATTTGAATACATTTATTTGTTTGTTGCTAGATATCCAATTTTCTATTATAATATGAAAAATATCAATTTGGTGAATTTGTCATCCTCAGTCTTACAAAAAATGATTCATTTGGGTTTATATATACATGTGGCGACATAAATTTGTGGCTTGAATGCAGTATTTTTTTTTAAATATGATGAGAATACGAAATATGCTACACTTCAATTCTGTTCCTTCATCAACAAATCTTATCCAATTTGTTGTTGTAATTTTACATATTATTTATGATTTTTCAAATCGGAATATTTGTCCCTTTTTCGTTTCTTAGGTTGACCCATCACCGCTACTGAGTTCTGTAGGTACGAGAAGTATTGTCACCACATCACTCTCTGCCATGTATGATGGGCAAGAGATTCCAAAAACTTCCCAGCTAGAATTGGAGCCTATGGAACTAAAAACATACAAGGTTCAATTCCAATAAGCCATTAAATCGCTGAAAAGAATGTCAGTGCTTCTGTTTTTAGTTACTCTGCAATGGAATAGCAATCTTTATTATGTCTGTGGATTGTGTAAATCTCCCGTCTACTTTTATGAATAGGATATTATGTTTATAGGGACTACGTTCCATTCCACGCTTGATAGCGTCCATTCCATTTGAAGAATAGAATACTGTATTAGCTGTGAAAACTGCAAGTTTGGCGATTTAAAAGCGAAAATGAACACCACATGGACCACCACACAGAAATAGATGAGTACCCAGTGTATGGAAATACATGTAGCAGCAGGGTATAATGGCAGATATGATGATCGCATACACTGTGCACCCTCAGATGTTTTTGCTGCACAGCTATTGGTGGGCTGTCTTTGGAATACACATTTAACAAGTGAATATGCTTTGGAATCCTCTGATCCGCAATAAAGGCTGGCCCAGCTTTCAGACACACAAAGTGTTTCTATATCAAAATAATGTGTGACACGATTCGATAAGTGAATATATGAACATCCAGATGCAATGACAGTCGATGTTATGTCTCAGATTGAATGGTGTATCGCTTGCAGAGCATTCAGATGCGAAAAAACATCGCTATGTTGGATACAATCTGAGAACTTACAGGTTTTTCTGAAAGCGGGGTCAAACACCATTCTTTATTACTTTCTTCATTACCGTATAGTTAATCTCCTTTAATGATAGAATAAGTATAGGTTTAGAAGGTCATCTGTGAGCTGGTTTGTGATTGAGACTTTTGAGAGATGAAACTATTGCACCTTTATTTTGGACTTTCTGATATAGTCAATCAGACTTTATCTTAAGGCTATAAATGTTATATTTCAGGGCCTGTTTCACGAGTGATTTCATATGGTAACTTTGACATTCTGTTGTTAACTACCATGTCAACAGAACTCAGCATCCAATCAAAATCAAGGTTACGACGGTAGTTACCATTAATGGCAGCGTTACCATCAATGTAAATCTGTATGAAACCATGGAGTATTCTCTATGCTTCAACCATTCCCAGATGTGAAGAGCATCGAAACTGGCCGTCTTGAAGTCCAGATAATGCAAAATCTCTTGGAAACTACAGGAATATCATGAATGCTGTAGGTGCAAAGATGCATAGATTTGGCTGTCTTACATAATTATATTGTCGATAAGATACCTATGTTAGCAAAGAATCAACAGTGGTGGCCTGTTGTATGAATTACACAATTCTTCTTTACATTGTGCGTGTACTTATGTTGTGATAATGATGCAAGGTGAAATGTGTGTGAGAGTAAGGCAAGTAACAAATATTGAATCATGGCTTGAATTTTAATGCTCAATCATATAATCAGTGAAACTGTTCATTTAAGATTTGGAGCCCTCATATGGATTGCAGGGGATTGTGATTTTAGAAATTATCAGTCATCTATTCACTCTTTATCTCCAAGAAATGATCTTATTTGATGTTAAGAATACGTTTCTTACTTCATCCTTTTCAGAATTGATTGATAATGTCACTTGCTTCGTATTTCAAGCCAATGATTTATTTATTTGTTACTCAGATTTATGGAAAAGATTCCTGATAAATTACATGTTTGCTTTAAAAAGAGGAGAAAAAGGGTTTTCATCATTATTTTCCTTTTGGCAGATGGATGCAAGATTGAGAGAGTTATATAAGGTTGGCCTTCTATTTGATTGCTTCAATTCAAGAATAGATTGTTACAAGATACTTTGACCAATGTTTTAGATCTGTAATGGATCTACCCATGGATCAGTGTAGCTGCCCACTATGAATTTGTGCATGCCTCCCTGTGAAAGACGACATTTTTAATTTTTAAATTGTGCAGAAATGTAGAAAATGTTTATTTTATAGTGTAGTAGGATTGAAATACCTTAAGAAAAAAATTACTAGTCTCTATTTTCCATTTCTTCTCTATTTTATCACTGCATGTTTAAATCTATCTCGTATTAGGATGAAATAACTTGAGCACAATATTCAGTTCTCAAACTTCTGTTTTTTTTTAAATTGCATGCATTGTATTGTGATCTATTATGAAGCAAGTCCAGAAAATGCCTGAAAAAAAATGTATAAATGATTAATGCATTGAGGACGGAGTTAAGCTTTGTATCTATGCCTTTAAAGCATTACTATTAGTTCCATGTAATAGCGATGTGCCTTAAATTCTGATAATTTTTGTAACATTCTGCATTTCCATCCTATAATTATATCTAGGTTGGATAAACACATTTTTATAAAGAAAAAGAAAACCATTCATACTTTTTTTTTAATTTCATTAATTGGAAATTTCTTTCAAATCTAAAAATATCCAAACAATGCTGCACCTATATTACTAGTCAGTGATATTTTGGGAAAAAAGGACAACGAAACATTCAGCATCTTATTCCATTGGTATCTGGAACTAGGTGCCCCATGTGCTATGTAATTCAGTAGTCCATGATTTTAATTGCATGAATGTTTCTGCTATTGGATTGGATTAGATTAGAATACTTGTATGACTTGTATGAGGGGGGGACAAATCTTGTAACCCCCCCAAAAAAAAAGACAAAAAAAGAAAAATTGTTACCTCAATACTGTATCCAATATAGGATGCCAAGATGATTTGCAGGAAATTTGTAGGACAGCTGAGCATTATACCATGAAACCTAGACCGCTCCAAAATGGTTGTTACTAGTATATTCTGAGAATTTGTATATCTCCATGTAACTACACTGTATTCTATCATACCAGGGGAGCATTTCATCAACATTTTTGTCTGACAATCCGACAACTTTTTTTTTAAAATTTTGATTTGCTGAGAAGCGCTGTACCAATGTCATTTTCCTCAGTTGCCTTGAAACCCATTTCTTTTGAATAAAATTTAGTAGGTGTGGGCTATGTAACACAAGTTTTTAAATCAATCGCAAAAATTGCAATGGCTGGTCAAATTTGACGTTCCATGCACATATTGCTCAACAAGTCAACATATCCACTATTAAAACCAGTCAGTATCATCAGAACTGTAGCAACCAAGATAAGACTACTCAGGATAACTTAATAGCAAATTTGTTTAAGGTTAAGTTCCTTCCAAGATGATGAAATGGTGTGTATCTCAAAATCCTCACCAGATTGTTCATAGGATGATAATTGCACAATGATGTAATCGCTTTGCTAACCAGACACGAGTAACGATTGGTTTGAATAGGATCTTTGTAATAGTATACACAGGCGACAGGTGGACCGTTCATGGTACACACAATTCATTTCCAATTTTTTTGTGTGTAAATCATTCTTCCGGTCCGGTGTCTTGTTATACAAGTGGCTAAATAGAGCCTTAAGTTTGTGAGGCTTGCAAAGTGCAATATACCGGTAGTCATTCATGAATACTTACATGTATGATCAATGGATGTACGATTTCTGATGCAAACTTTTTTTTTCTGATTAACTTTTAAGCAAATCATGTATCATGTATTATTTGAGCTACAGTATAATGTACATTTCATAGGACATACAGGATCAAGATTATAATACCCCCCCCCTAAAAATGCATTACAGTATTATAATTAATTTGATATGATACACTTTTCTCTGTTATATCTCTTCTTCATTTTTCCACATCGAAATTGCAGAATCGTGTCTGTCATGCAGAAATCCCGCATAGCGCCTTTACAGATTCACTGGCGCTTTCATAAACGGCGTTCTCACATTTCCCATTGCTTGGACAATGATGAATGTGAGGATTAGCAACATGAAGGAGTTTGCTGATGTCTGTGTGAAAAACGCATCTCTGATATTTGACAAGGTTCTTAAAGTATGCTTATTGATAAATTATTTGGAAAGATTATTTTAATCGTAAAAATTGTAAAATGAAATCCATAATTTTTCTATGAAATGAGAAGGAAATGATTAGACGAGTATTAAATGAATTTCAGTAGTCATTGGCAGACTTTATTTTGTAATGAATGGTGAATGAGGAATTTGAAACATAGCATTCCATAGAAATGTGGAGTAAAATTTCCTGTTTAGTTGGTACCTCCTGCTTTTATAAAACAGCCCTTTTTTTCTATGATACATCTCAACCCTATTCTGATTATCTGTATATTTATGTAATAAAGATATGTGTATTATTCCTATGTTGCAATATCACAATTTCATATTTTCATTTTTTTTTTTTTTACACTAGCAGTTGAGATTGCATGTTGGAATGTAGGTCAATGTTCACTAATCTTTTGAGGGGTTCATTAATATATGAAAACATTATTATGAGTAGGTTCTAGTATAACACCCATGAATGCAGGGAATAATTTTATCTGACATCTTTCTCTGATGTTGATTGGCTGAGAGGTACTGTTACTATGGTAACTGTCGGATAAAATGGGACTTGTCGGATAAAACGTCTGACAAGTCCTTTCATGAAACGCCCCATATTATTCCCTGGTAATGAATAATAATCTAATTCAATACAATAGAATTATTGAATTAGATGAATATCCCCAGGACGTCTTGATATGAAAGCATTCCATACATTTGTTTGTGTCGTTTTTTTTAAATATATAAATCATACTTTTAACTGTAATTAGACAATGAGTCTGTATCAGTTGGTTATGTAAATGTCTGTAACTATATAATACAACAATTAATTGTTGCCATGGAAACCTGGACACTACTACTGCACTACACACGTCTGTTTAAATTTGTATTTTACCAAGGGAGCATAATTGAAATTAATTTGAAGTCCCAGAATACAGGGAATGCTCAAGCAAACATTTCTAGTGTAATGGTACAGAAAGAGCATAGCAGTTTATTGTAGATGAATAGATGATTTTATGATTGCTTGCATTGATGTGCAATCCACTGTATGATGAATTGCTAAACTTTCAGGACATAAAGTTACTGTGTGGTGTTGTTTTTGCATCAAATCATGTTAAGACAGTTCAGTTTTCTTGCTTTTCTTTTTTTTAAATCACAAATGTTCTGTTGTTGGAATATCTGTTACATGTATCATGTGCGATATGTTAGTCCATTTTACTTGTTTAATATGCTCATATACCTTGTCATAGATTATTTTGATTGCTAATAATATGAAACATTATAGTATAGTGAGGTATGACTTCTCATCGAAGTCCAGTTGCAATTATTTGATATAATGAAATGTTGTATATAGAGAAATTAAATTCAGATATGTTTAAAGTTTGAATACAGTATTTTAGTTTCCTTTTTGAAGGCATTTTTAAGTGTAAGCCACCAGTCAATCTGCAAATATACTTTGTCATGCTATTTGTACAGCAAACCATGAACACAGAATCAGTGGTCCATGCCAGGTCCATGAAGAAGTAGCTGCACAGGTTTTTTCATGGAAGCAGTCCCGACCTTTCGTTGGAAGAACGCGAACGCTTATTTACGACGTTGGTTGATTTTAGAAGAGACTTTTGGGCCCGTCGTCATGGTCTTACAACTCTGTCCTGCAATGCAAATTGTGTGACATGAGATTTTTTTTCGTTTTGCATCTGGAACGGAAACATTCAATTTGCGTTTCGTGTGCAAAGTTCTGGTTGCTACTATGGTAACAGCGATATATCCGATTTAGGACGACTTTCCAAATCCACATTTGGTTCCTCCCAGAGCTCGAGAGGCCGCCGGGGGGGGCCCACTTTCATTGAAGAGTGGATACCAGGCGCAACAACGCGTAAAAAGGGAAAGAGTGGGTAAGTACGTTACGTATAGGCCTATGTAACGTTATAAAGGTGTCAAAAACGATGATTAAAATACTGAAAAAAGGGATATATTTCCAATACTTGTAGGGTTTCACAAGCCAAATAATTGTTAAAAGATGCATTTTCATAATCTGGAAAAGACTTGCTTCCCTTGTTTAGGGTACTTTTCGAAACCCCATGGTCGTGCCTGGTATCCACTCATCAATGGAAGTGGTCCCCCCGGAATTTGAATCTAACCCCCCATTTCTGGGGAAAGTAAAACATAATACCCATTACATCGTGTGCTGGAGGCGTATCGTTTGTGTAGAAGGAGGAAACAAAAGAAACCTGCATGCAAACGTATTGCATACGCTGTGTACATATGCGAAATGGGTTCGGCTAGAGAGGTGATCTGACCCATGGAATCAATTGCCAGAGATCCACCAATAATCCACATTAAATGCAATATCGATTTGATGGACTGTAATGATCTAAGCCTTAATTTAGTAAGTTTTTCCTCACTCAATATGTACTCGATTTGTTTGAAAAACCACTTTCTTATCCATATCATATTCTCTTTTAGGTCCTGCATTTCGAATATCTCCAGCCATCAGTCATAATACATGCATGTATGGCGCGCGGGTGTCGCGGGAAAGAATTTTGCACACGAAAAGCAGATCTGTAGGGCCTGTAACCCCCCTGTAACACAAATCTTAGCATTGATTGTAGAGCAGTTTTCTACGTTTGATTTTATTGACTATATAATGTACAATCAATCTTAAAATCAAGTGTATGATTAAGCGTCAACTTTTGTGTTAGGGGACCCTAATATTAGCGTCCGTGATGATTGCGAAAGGTGGCAAGTAATCAGTTTGCACATACGATCACACGTCCTTGATGAATATGCAAAACTAGTCTGTACCAAGAGTTGTTCAAGTCTGACTGACCAAAACTTCGTCAGACCTGTCTAGCTGAATGTGCTGTATGGAGATGAACAAATACCACTATCATCTCAAATGGCCGTTTATAGTGTCCTAACGCATAATTTGTATGCTATACATCAACATCATTGTACAAGAAGATAATGAACTATACTATAAATGAAAAACAATGTTTGAAAGGAAAAAAAGTACTCTGTTTTCAACCAGTTGCAAAATGTGATCGGTCATGCTTGAATTATTATGCAATAATGCATATTTTCATACCTTTCTGTAATGCTTCAATGATCATGACTTATTTTTTTCCCCAAGAAATGAGGTTTGATATAAAATTTGATACTTTTCTTCAATATTTTTATTCATTTTGAGAGGAAGTGAAATATGCAAAAAATAACTGAATTGCAACCCCTGTACAAAAGTCAAAGAGGCAACAGTAGTTAGACATTCATTTGTCTAAAATCATTTGCAAAATGAGTAATATTGAAATATTTAACTTCGTTTTTTTTTTTTTTTTTTTTTTTTTTTTTCAGTTCAAATTTACTTTACTTTTCTTTTTCTTTCTATTTTGATTTGTTATGAATATCCATTTTCTTTGTTTTACACTTTTTCTTATTCTAGGTCTCTTTTCTACCATGACTAACCATCTATCTTTATTTCACCAGCTCAGGAAGATCAAGTTGAAGGCCCTCAAGACCTCTTTTCACCAGGACAATTACAGATTTTATTCCCTCAATCGCATTATACCCACAGGCCTCCAACTTCATTGCACTCCCGGTCTCGGTACTCTCACACCTGAACTTCGCAAACGCTGGAACCAGACCTTACATGGAGCTTCAGTTCGACTAATTAACATCCTCTCTGAACAGTGTATTGCTTCCCAGGACCAAAATCCAGTTAAAACCAATTAGGGCAAAACCAATTGAAACCAGTTGGCCAACTGGTTTCAATAGGGAAATTGGAACAACTGGTTCCAATTGAAAACCAGTTGCCAATTGGTTCCAGTTAAAAACCAATTGAAAACCAGTTGCCAATTGGTTCCAGTTAAAACCAATTGGGCAACTGGAACCAGTTGGCAATTGTTGTCAATTGGTTCCAGTTGTTCCAATTTCCCTATTAAAACCAATTGAATCCAATTGGAGGCAACTGGTTTCAATTGGTTCCAGTTGAAACCAATTGGAGGCAACTGGTTTCAACTGGAACCAGTTGAAACCAATTGGTTTCCAACTGGATCCAATTGGAACTTCCAGTTGGAACGAACTTAATTAGTTACAAATTAATTAGCATTTGCAGTAACTATTTCTCATGCCAACACAGAAGCAGTGTTATATATATGTCTATTAATACCAATGTAAAGGGCATTGATAAAATACAGACTTTCATGTATATATATTTATATGGAAGATCTTCAAATATATGTACTTTTATTTGATGTAATTTGGTAACAGTTAGTGGTGTACTAATTATCCTTTAATCTGTTTTAATTATAATCTATAACATTTATGAACATGGTTTTCACTGCTAAGTATTCTAAATACTAATCTTTAAAAAGTGTGGTACTTGAAATTGTAAAGAATTAAATAGATACATTGTTAATGATGATTAATCTCATAAAACATTAATCTGTGCACACTGGCAAATAATATGCAAATTAACTGGTTTCAATTGGATCCAGTTGGGTAACTGGAAAATTTCCAATTGGAAACCAATTGGAAATAATTTCCAGTTACCCAACTGGTTCCAATTAGAATTCATTTCCAGTTAGAAGTCATCTCAGTTACCCAATTGGTACCAGTTAGGATTTCCAGTTACACAACTGAATGGTTCAAGTTAGGATTTCCAGTTACCCAACTGGTTCCAGTTAGAAATCATTTCCAGTTGGAAGTCATTTCCAGTTACCCAACTGGTTCCAGTTAGGATTTCCAGTTGCCCAACTGGTTCCAGTTAGAAATCATTTCCAATTGGAAGTCATTTCCAGTTACCCAACTGGTTCCAGTTAGGATTTCCAGTTGCCCAACTGGTTCCAGTTGGGATTTCCAGTTACTCAACTGGTTCCAGTAAGAAATCATTTCCAATTGGAAGTCATTTCCAGTTACCCAACTGGTTCCAGTTAGGATTTCCAGTTGCCCAACTGGTTCCAGTTGGGATTTCCAGTTACTCAACTGGTTCCAGTTAGAAATCATTTCCAGTTGGAAGTCATTTCCAGTTACCCAACTGGTTCCAGTTAGGATTTCCAGTTGCCCAACTGGTTCCAGTTAGAAATCATTTCCAATTGGAAGTCATTTCCAGTTACCCAACTGGTTCCAGTTAGGATTTCCAGTTGCCCAACTGGTTCCAGTTGGGATTTCCAGTTACTCAACTGGTTCCAGTAAGAAATCATTTCCAATTGGAAGTCATTTCCAGTTACCCAACTGGTTCCAGTTAGGATTTCCAGTTGCCCAACTGGTTCCAGTTGGGATTTCCAGTTACTCAACTGGTTCCAGTTAGAAATCATTCCCAATTGGAAGTCATTTCCAGTTACCCAACTGGTTCCAGTTAGGATTTCCAGTTGCCCAACTGGTTTCAATTGGTTTCAACTGGAAATTGTTAAATTCCAGTTAAAACCAATTGAAACCAGTTGAAACCAATTGAAACCAATTGAAACCAGTTGGAAATCCAACTGGTTTCAATTGGATTTTGGTCCTGGGTTCTCTTGATTCCTTTTCAGTTGACATCAGTAGCTTGGAAGACGAACTACGTTCTTGTTGTACCCACACCCAGTGGCTTCAGTATAATGATGAAATTGAATCTGATCTCTCTAAACACAGGTCTCTCCTCACTGAATGAACGCAGGAACAAGAAAATAGGTAACCTCACAAAGAAGGGACAACGATCAAACAGATTTAGACGACGTACCAACAACAATGATGCATCCCCCCATTTGGTTGTTAATCTCTCATCCTCCTCTCTCTCCCAAGCAGAAACCTCTCTTCTATCTAAAGGTCTCAAGTTTTGCCCAACGCCACCAGAAGTTGAACAGATAGCTCTCAGCCAAGACCTCTCTACATTCTATCGCAGGATACGTCTCAAAGAGTTCTTTTTAGATGAACCCCCTTCTGATCCCGAGCCCTTCTACCGGAAAAGCACATGGACCCCACCCAAGAATAGAGTTCCTTCCCTTGAAACTTACATTCAAGCTGTCTCATCCCAAGTTTGCTCCATGCACAGATACCCTCGACACCAGAGCACATGACAACCTTCCTCGAGAAGAACGCCAGGCTCTCTCATCACTCAAAAACAGGTCCGACATCATCATCAAGCCTGCAGACAAAGGATCAGCCGTCGTCGTCATGGACCGCCAGCAGTACATCGATGAAGCCATGAAACATCTCAATAATCGATCTCACTATGCACTCCCTGATTCTGACCCCACTTGTAATTTCTCCCTACAGATCCAATCGACACTGAATGACATGAAAGAACAGGAGCATCTCTCCGATAAGGCCCACAAATTTCTCTCCCCTACTAATGCTAAACCTGCCCGCTTCTATCTCCTCCCAAAGATCCACAAACCTGGCAACCCCGGTCGACCCATCCTCTCAGGAAATGGTTCCCCAACAGAGAACATCTCCCTTTTTGTTGATTACCACATTAAACCCCTTGTCTCACGTGCACCATCTTACATCCACGACACTCCAGACTTTCTCAGGAAACTCGATGACATCAAGGACCAGATACCCGAGACTGCGATCATCGGCACTTTGGACATTTCTTCACTGTACACTAATATTCCCCACGATGAAGGTATCCAAGCATCATGTGAAGCCTTGGCCGCCAGTGGCCATTCTAGTCCCCCCATATCCGATATCAAATCTCTGATGTCTCATGTACTTACAAAAAACAACTTCACTTTCATGGACCAGCACTACCTACAGATATTCGGCACAGCAATGGGCACCCGGATGGCTCCTTCATTCGCCTGTCTCTTCATGACCAAGCTGGAGCAGCAGATGTTAGATTCAGCCCCCTGTCGTCCATGGATTTGGTGGCGTTACATAGACGACATTTTCTTCATCTGGACCAGGGAGGAAGATAGCCTCCACACATTCATTGACCACATCAATTCCTTCCACAGGACCATCAAATTCACTTCTGATTTCTCCCAACAGGAAACCCACTTCCTTGATGTCACAGTCCAGAAAAAGCCTAACGGTATCACCACTACCCTGTACACATAAACCCACAGATACCCACCAGTACCTCCACTCATCCAGCTGCCACCCCCGTCACTGCAAAACCGGCATCGCTTACAGTCAAGCCCTCAGACTTCGCCGTATCTGCTCCGAGGACCCTGATTTTTCCTTCCATACCAGGAATTTGCAGAAACATCTCTGTGCCAGGGGCCACGGGGCCAGGGCAGTCCAACTGGCAATCAACAAAGTCCGTTCTCTCCCCAGATCTGAAGTTCTCAAACCTAAAAGTGACAAGAAGACTACCAACAGAATACCGCTTGTGACCACCTTCCATCCCAATCTACCCCATCTCCGCAAAATCCTGTGTGATAACCACCACATTTTACACACTTCTGATCGTCTCCAACAGGCCGTTCCCGATACTCCCCTTCTAGCATACCGACGACCACCGAATCTCAGGGACCTCATTGTTCGTGCTGAATTGCCCTCCCTCACTAACCATTCTTCTCCCATACAGCATGGCACCTTCAAAAACATGTGTATTATATGTGAAATACACATTCACGAGGGCGACACTCTCACCAGCAACTCTACCAGCCTTTCTCACCAAACCAAGGGCAACATCACATGCACTACCACTAATGTTGTATATCTCATCACTTGCAGAGTTTGTAGGGTACAATACGTAGGGGAAACCAAGACCACACTCAAGAAACGATTCTACGGGCACAGATCCACCGTCAACACAGCAAAGCTGGACACTCCAGTTGGCCGCCATTTTAACCTTCCCAACCACTCCATCACTGACATGATGCTACAGGGCATCGAATCTTTAGATACCCGTCCCGACTCAGTCCGTACCAGCAGAGAGAAGTTCTGGATGAGACGACTTCGCACCATCCAACCTCATGGCCTGAACATTCAAGAGGGAAACGACTGATTTATCCACTTTCCATTTGTGTACACATATAATTTTTCCCCTCAGCTCTTTTAGATTAGTTACATCATAGTTTCTGCCTCCACTTTCCTCCCATATCTCCTACTAGCTCAGCTCCAATTTTCCTTCCCTTATTCAGACGATATTATAATTATTATTATTATATATTTTTTTGTTTTCTCTCTCCACTCACTTACCTCTTATTTATTTTGCTTATTTTCATGTTTACTATGTTTTTTTTTTTCTTAATACACCCCCTCTCTCATACAGCATCAGCTTCTTTATTTGTTTTTACCCTTTCAAGCAATTTGCTTCCCTTCCATTTTTTTATATATAGTCTTCTGTTTTTTTTTTTTTTTTTTTTTTTTTTTTTTCCCTCACACCCAGCGGGTTACTATATCAGTTACACCCTTTGTATATATATATATATATATTTTTCTTTTCATATACATTCCTTTTTGGATTTATTTACATACTTTTACTCTTACAGGTTTATTTTTACACTCACTTCTCTTAGTTTGTTTATTACTCCATCATACATACTTATGTATTTTGCACCATATCAGTTTTCCCCACTCTTATGCACCAGTTTATTATGCCTTTCTTTGTTACCCGTTTGACCCACCTCTCACTAATTCTCTTGTTATTCATCTCTTCCTCATACCCTCTATCACTGTTTTGTTCCAGATCCTGTTTGATGTTGCCTGCCTCACATCTTAATCCCTCCTGGCTTGAGGTCTTTCTTTGGCCTTACACCCACTTCTCTTTGTGTCTGCCCACTCCTTTTCTTTCATCCCCTTCATTAACCTGATTGGTCATCTCTTCTCACTAATGCCCCTTTTGTCTCCTTGTTTCTAGTGTTGCTGTTGAATGTCTGTGGTCTATATTATGGTTGTTCCACTTTATATGTTTGTCATTTTGCCTCCGACGAAGATTCTGCTAGGATCGAAAGCTTAGGCCCCTTTTGACTCTCTAATTTACTCCATTGGCTCTTTTTTTTAGATAAGCAGTTTTCAGCAGCTTCTTTTTGCCAATATTGAAATACGAGTAAGAATTTTATATCAAACGACAGCATCTCATCTCTTGGGGAAAATATGGCATATCATGATCATTGAAGCATGTGTGCTATGCTTCAATAATCACGACAAGGTCTGATTATATGCATTATCTTGAATCATTCACAATCATTCACGCATGACTGATCAAGATTTGAAACTATATGCAAAACAATGTCTATACTCATTAAATATGCGAATTGGTTTCCACATGATAACTTATGAAATATTCAACGGATATAAAAAAAAATTTGGTGTAGGTAGATGACACCAAAATACAGTCAGGTCACATCAAATGACCCGACTGTCGTATCTTCTGTCAGAGATTATTATGGAAAGGGTGGGTCTTTAGTTCCCAGGTCTAAATTTATGTGCATATTGGTTTCTGCACGATATTAACTTCAATCATATTGAATGAATTTCTGGTCGCGTTAAGCGGGGGCATCTGTGTCTTTTCGACACGTCAGATTTCTAGTCTGTTTCATAGGTTATAAAATTCATGACATTTATGATAGCCAGGTTAGGACTTTTTTTATACTCTGAACACCTCCTTTTAACAGTGGACAAAGCTTGAACAGATATTCTCAAAATGATATTTAAATATATATTATTTTGATAATTAATTACCACTTCAAATTAGAATTTCTGCCTGATTGCAAATATGAAGCCCAAAATCAGAGAAAAATCATTTCAGGAAAGTCTTGAAATATATGTGGTTGGATATACATGGAATGCCCAAAATGATAAATAATTCAGCCTAGTATCAATGAAAATTTTATTAAATTTATAATCGTGAATATGCCATGAATGAACTGACGCTACTTTCTTTTTCTATTATAAGATTTTTTAGTGTGAATTGGCACCCCGTTTTTGGTTAATAGTCACCAAAAAATTGTCAGTGGCTTTTAGGGATTGAAGTTTTTAAGCGATCACATTTCAATAATAAAAAAATTCCGATTGGTAAAACAATGTCAAATGATTGCTAACAAGAGATGCACAAGCTAGATTTTGGTAAAAAAAATAAACACAAAATGAGACATGATTTTGGGCACTTTGCTCTGTGAATTTTACTCTTTTTATTAAGGTATGAATATTTTCATCCCTGAGTATCCCTTTAAATTTGGAGAAATACACAAGTATTTCGTTAATCTTCTTTCCTCTTGCAGGTTGCTCTTATATTGCCCCATGGATTGCAATCATGATTTTTTGAGATTTCAGATATTTTTATTTCATAATGCACAGGCCTTTTTTGGAAAGTATACCTTGATAGTTGAATAACATGGATTGTAATACAAAAGAATATCCAGAGATGGCACCAAATCATTCAAAGAACACAATTAATTTGACAAAATAATGCAGTTTTCATTTGTTCAGCTTCATCCAATTTCAATTCTGAATCTGTTGGTGTTTTGCCTGTTTACTTATCTTCTTATTTAATCTATTCATATCTAAATATCTAAAGCCATAGTACCCCTTTAAGTCTTTAACCCTAAATAAACTGGGCTATTTCAATGCCTAAGAAGACTGGGGGGGGGGGGGGGCTGATTCAGCCCCCCTTCTGATCTCTGCCATCAATCGCATTGAAAATTGGTGCATGTTGCCCATGGCAATAATCTATAAAACTATAAGATCAAATTCTGTGAAAATCTTGCTAATTAATTATGTAAATTTATGCTAAAAAAATCAAGTTTGCTCTAATTAACTAAATAATGCCCATAAATACTCATTTTTTGTACTATAGGAATTCGATCAAATTTATACATAACGTTTATTTTTAAAGATATTTCATTGTTTTTAAAATTTCTTATGTATTTCTGTTTTTCGACCTTTTTTAAAATTGTTTTTTAATTGGAAATTGTTGGCGACTTTATTTTGACCATAAACAAGGTGAAATTAATTGATTTTAAACAGTAAAAGGAAAAACAATCATACATTTACGAAGTTTGGCTAAAAACACTATTTGCCTTGGATTTGTTCACAAATTCATGTTTTTGAGCAATTTTGGGTCTGCACTTACTTACAAAATGTTGCAAAATTTCGGAGCCGCGTACCCGGGGTCGCAATTTTGGTCTTAAAAGTTGCACAGAACTTTATACGGCGGATCTAATGCAAAAAATGTTGGGGGGGGGGGGTGAATCAGCCCCCCACCTCAGTCTTATTAGGGTTAAAGCAATAGAGGCATCAGCTTTCATGAGGAGTGCATTATTATTTTGCCAACCCCAGACTTTGTAAAAAGCACCGGAAATACCTGTACTAGAGATTTCTTTAAGGAAAGCAAACTTTGTACACCAGCAAGAATTTTTTAAAACTCAGCTTGGCCATAAGGAAACTGCAGGGCCAGGGAAAGTCGAGATAATGAATTTACTACAAAGCAATTTCCAGAGACATTACATAATGTCTGCAGGTCATAAATCTCTTCCACACTATTGTGTTACTGGAATCCAAACGGTTTAAAATTCCCCATGAGAGCTGGCATGCATACTTCAATGATGTGACAAACACTTCTCTTTTCCTATTTGTTTGAACTTTATTTAGACTTTTCTCCACAGTAAAGTTAAACAATAGTTAAATGGAACCAAGAGGTATCCATACCTCATATCAAGCAACATCTAAGTGCATAACATGTTCTAACGAGTTGCTGCAGCGTAAGATGCGTTATTGTCTACATCAAATGCAAGACGCACAGGACATAAAGACAAATATACCACCAATTCATTATGAGTCTTCAGAATAAAGTGGCTACATTTATACAACTGATTTTTCTTATTTCAGCAAATTTGAGAAATTAAACAAAAATTTGGAACGATATTTCTAGAGTAACAACAACAAAAAATATCACATCAGGATCAAATCCCCCCCCCCAAAAAAAAAAACATCAACAGCAAAATAAGAATTCAAAGGTAAATTACAAACAATACTTCCAATTCACATTTGAAAGATTAATAAATAGGTAAATATTGGTTTTCTTGGATATCCTAATTTTCAATCTTAACATTAAAATTGCATTTGAGTTGTGTCTCAATCATTTATTTTGGCAAGTATTAATGATTGTATTATTGATTGTCTATCGTTTCAAAGGCAAAAATAATGATTTCGTTAAAAACAGGATTCATTGCGGTTGAAATGCTTTTGATAAAGTGGTTTCTCCAGAATCATTTATTTTTGCAAGTATTTTTTATTGTCATTTCAAAAGGCCAAGATAATGGTCTTATCAATAATAGCATTCATTGCTATTGAATCGCTTTCGATAGTTATTTCTCCAGAATCATTTATTTTGCCAAGTATTATTGATTGTCTATCGTTTCAAAAAGCCAAGATAATGGTCTCCTTAAAAACAGCATCATTGTACATTAATGAGCATAACTTTGTTAGTATAGGCAAGATGAATAGAATCAAAACAAAGATTACTTTGGTATAAAAATCAGACATATTTCAACAAGATCTACAAAAATCTCTATTCCACAACAACAAGTGAAATGTAAAATGAATCTTAATTTGATTTAAGAACAAACTACACATTTCAAAACACCTATGATCAAACAATAAAAAAGTGAAGTCAAATCTAAATCTAACTCAATAGCTTTGATTCCCACAGTTGTTCCATATGAACCAGTAAACCATTGACAAATACACAAATACAGAGCATTCCTTATTCATTTGTACACACCATGTAGGTCATGGACATAAGAAAATGCTTCCATACAGCAGAGTATCAAGACTCGAGAATTCCATACCTATAGACTCTAAAACAATTAACAGTTAATTATTATTTTCACATATCCTATAATTTATGAATTCCCAAGATATTATATATCTTGTAGACTATAGGCCATTCTCCAGCAATCAACTTTATGCAATCAACAGGAAAATTTGAAAAATAAACAAGCTGGTACTACAATTAGATAATCAATGCTTTCTAGTAATTAAAAAAAAATCTTCTACGTACATATTTTGGTTTAAAATGGGTATATTAAAGGCAAAAATGCAATTAAAATGCTCAAAAGGAACAAAATATAAATTATTTGATAAATTATTTCAGACAAAATATCTTTAAAAGATTTGCAGCAGCTAGTGATTATACTTTTGGCAAATTTATCATTGGCATTACATGGGACAAATATTGCAATTTTTTAAGTATAAGGACAATGGCATAAAATCTATTTCATTATTTCAATGAGTACAAGTGAATAAATTGCTTTACCAATATGAATTTAGCATCATTAGAATACAAATATTTACTAAGTTATTTATCAGGTACTATCATTAGTATCGATTTGATAAGCTTCAGATCATATAAATTATCTTATTCCATATCCATAACATCGAGTGCTTTTAGTAATTCTGTGACTGAGTTGTTGCTTGGTATGCTTCTATGAGTTCCAGCCTGAGGCTTTAGTCAACCTCCTCGATGGTGGGGCCACCACCGGTTCCGCTGTCTCCACTGGGGGGACCACCAGGCATACCGCCGGGCATACCACCAGGCATACCACCAGGCATGCCACCTGGCATACCACCAGGAGCACCGCCAGCAGCTTGGTACATCTTGGTGATGATTGGTGTACAGACACCTTCTAGTTCCTTTTGTTGGTGCTCAAACTCATCCTTCTCGGCAGTCTGTGATTTCAAAATAAAGAACACAAACATTATGTTATATATCTGTTATATAGAATGACCCCTATGGACTGGAATTGATAAGCCCATAGACAGACCATGTGTCTTATGCAATGTTTATATCAAATGCTGAATGACTGTATGGAGAATAATCACGAAACCTGGGCGAAAGTGTGCTCAGTCACAAAGACTTGAAAATCTGGCTTGGATTTCTAAAGTTAACCATTGTTCTTGCAGCAGCCAATCAGTGAGTATATTGTTAGCATCAATCAAGAAGAACAGTGCGTTTAATTGTGTGTGGAGGTAGCACCTGAATACAAAGTTCAACACATAAACACATACACAGCAGAGCTGCCAAGTTGTATTTTGCATTTTCAGTATTCTTATCCCCCAAAATCAGTATTTCGACAAAAAAATCAGTATTTTTACCATGTGAGATAAATATTTTGTATTTTCCCCCAAAAAAGTGTATTTCATAATAAAATGCTTGGCGCACTCGCCCATCACGGCGCTCAAGCTGCATGCAAGCTAAAATGCGCACTGCTCTTGCAGATGAAAAAAAAACCATTGAAACTTGTGTATATCTCACCCTGGTTTTTACAAAATGATTGAAAAAAAAAACAAGTTACCTGAAATTACATTGATCTAATAACCATATTTGTGTATGTTTTATGAAATAGAGACATATATATATATATTTTTTTTAAACATATTTTTTAAAGAAAAAACGTACTGCCGTATTTTGGTTGCAAAAACGTACTAAATACGGCTAAATCGTACTGGTTGGCAGGTCTGACACAGTACACACAGTCATTGACAGCAATAGTGTAGATAGGTAAATAAGTAAACTTATGAATATTCATGAACTTTGACCTCTGTAAACCCCAAAACTAATCAGTCCTTCATCTCTTGCATATGAATATATGAATCAAGTTTGATTGATCCATTAAAATGGTTCTTTTTATTTATCAAGCCCAAAGTAATAAAATCATTGTCTACCCTGTTATGCAACCCCCCCCCCCCCAATCAAGATTGAATTTGATCTGAAAACAGCTTTAACCCTAACTAGGCCGGGCTTTTTTGGCTGTTCTGTGGCCGGGGGGGGGGGGGGGGGTTGATTCAACCCCCCCCCTGAGATCTCGGCCGCTGATCGCGCGAGCGCCGCAAAAATTTGCACGCTGGTAGTGTGCGATGTAATCTACAAGGCTGTATGGTAAAATTTTCCAAAATAATGAGATTTTATTTGATATGAATTAATTATGCTAATTTATGCATGAATCATACTTTTTGCTCTAATTCACTAAATAAAGCTCCTAGAATGCTAATTTTTGGTAAAAATATTCTTTGTAGCATTCTTAACAATGGCAATTGAAAAAAACTTCGGTTTGGAAATCAATTTCTTATGTATTTTATTGTTTTATGAATTTCTTATGTATTTCTTTGTTTTTCAACCTTTTGTTTTTCTTTGTTTTTTTCACCAGATTTATTGCACAACCTTTTTGAAGCATAATTATGCTAAAATCAATTGCTTTCAGCTGTTTAAAGTAAAAATAATCATATCTTTATGAATAAGATGAGAAAACTCAATTTGCATCGACTTTGTACACAAAATCACGTTTTGGAACAATTTTGGGTCTGACATGCACTTACAAAATGTTGTGTAATTTCGGAACCGTGTACCCGGGCGTCGTAAATTTGGTCCCAAAAGATGCGCAAGACTTGAAAGTATAAACTCTGCGAGTGGCGAAGTCAAAGAAATTCGCGTGGCGGAATGATCGCAGAAAATGTTGAGGGGGGGGTTGATTCAACCCCCCCCCGGCCATTTTAGGGTTAAGAGCAAAAGCAAATAGGTGGACTAACTGACCACCCAGAACATTTTGCCTCCAGAAAACATCTACTGACCTGGTTGGAGTCCAGCCAATCCAATACTTCCTTGCACTTGTCAAGGATCTTAGTCTTGTCTTCTTCTGGAACCTTGTCCTTGATCTTATCATCTTCCATGGTGCTCTTCATGTTGTAAGCATAGCTCTCAAGGGCATTCTTGGCCGAGATCCTGTCCCTCTCCTTGTCGTCTTCCTCCTTGTACTTCTCTGCATCTGCAACCATCTTTTCAATCTCCTCCTTGCTAAGACGTCCTGCTCACAAAAGAAATAAAGAAATGGTTTGAAATAGCGTTTTGGCGATCAATGTCACTTTTGTTCTTCAACTCTAGAAGAATTATTTATAATGTATGTATATATATCTCCTACATCTTTTACCTTCTTACATAGTTTTCAATCCAATCAGCCCTAAATATGGAAAGCCAGTCATTACATTTTGTTTGCATACATAACATGCCTGTTTAATGTGTTCTCTAGATCAAGCATGCATTTATCACGCAAATTATCCAACTGGCAAGCTTTCAGGTGTAGACAACAAGTTTTTATCTTGTATAAAGAATTACGATATTGGTGGCTTTGTATAGTTGGGACTGATTGAATTAAGACATTTGCCTATGACATACCCTTATCATTTGTGATGGTGATTTTGTTCTCTTTGCCAGTACTCTTATCCACTGCAGATACATTCAGGATACCATTGGCATCAATGTCAAAGGATACATCGATCTGGGGGACTCCCCTAGGTGCTGGTGGGATACCACTCAGCTCAAACTTTCCAAGGAGGTTCTGAAAAACAAGGGAAAAAAGAGAGACAAAAGTTATCAATTAGAGTGGATTTGAAAAAAAATTAAAATGATCTGAAAGGAAAAAGTAATTGTGAACCTAACTGGATCTGCCAATTACTTTGATATTTGTTCATGCTGGCAAAGGCAATATGGATATACATTGCCAAAGAGAAAGCATATTAATTTTTATATGGTTTCATCCTTTAATTCCTGCTTAAATTATTCTCTAAATCTTATAAGTATATCTTCGATTTTTCATCACCACTGGCCTTCATGTAATAAAATACTATCTAGGAATGATAGCTAAATCTATTTCTCAACTATTTATTCAAAAGAAAAGATCTAAGAAAAACACAAGAAACATAGGAAAGAGTAAACAAAAGTTTGGCTTTTTTGACTTGCCATATTTTAGCACATACCACAGCAAAATTTACACTAATGTTCAATATACAGGCCAGAGACTTACATTGTTCTTGGTCATGGTTCGCTCGCCTTCATAGACTTGGATGAGCACACCTGGTTGGTTGTCAGCGTAGGTTGTGAATGTTTGTGTCTGCTTGGTTGGGATGGTCGTATTCCTCTTGATAAGAGGGGTCATAACACCACCGGCTGTCTCGATACCCATGGACAGTGGGGCAACATCCAGGAGGAGGAGGTCTTGGACCTCACTGGACTTGTCTCCAGATAGGATGGCAGCCTGAACAGCTATTCCAGACAGAAGAAAAGTGGTACAAGTGATAATGGTGTATTCTAAAGATAGTGAACCAAGAGGTCCAGATTTCAAAATCCAATAGAGCACTCAGCACGTAATAATTTACATTTGCTGGCCTCTACACGGGTGTTAAAAAGAGAGACTACCTGTATAATGCAAGATTAGCTAAATAGGGTAAGTGCAACCCATAATTTTCCCCAGAAAAGGGACCTGGTATTTGATATAATTGGAAAGTAATACACCATACTGCATTTAAAGGGGAAGTTCACCCTGAAGAAAAGTTTGTTTTAAAAATAACAGAAAAAAAAAATACTGGTGAAGGTTTGAGTAAAATCCATTAACCCTTTGCGTGCCGATGTTGCAATCTTGCACATTTGTACAATTAAATTAAACAATCGTAATTAGTTTTCTCCCCTACCTTCAAATAAGATAGGCTAATAAAAGGCAATAGCTCTTGGATGACATTAGTATTAATGGTGCAATACAAATTAAAGAAAATAACATGCAAACAGTTGTAATTATTATCCCCCAAAATTAATTCAGCGTGCAAAGAGTTAACCCTTTGAACCCGAAAAGCCGGAATACTAGCTTCAAGTCATGTGATTGGAAAAGCAAGGGTTTTCGATATCAGGTGACCTTTAAAATGAGTCATCTTAGAGAAATTCAGTCGATAACTTGAGTTTATAATTTCATTGATGGTTGGCTTTCATTTATAAGGTTTCAGCATAAATAAGTGGAACGCCTCTGGCAGTCTCGCCTGCATTACGCAATTCGATATAGCAGCAGTGCTGCCTTTGAAGTAATGAATAATTATTCACAGAAGAAAACACTTATGTGATAATAAAATATTATGTCCATTGACCCAAAATGACCTTTGACCATGATCATGTGACCTAAGACATGTGCTATACAATCATTTATACTTGATTACCCTTATGTCAAAGTTTCATGAGCTAGATCCATAAACTTTCTAGTTTCTAAGTTATGATGCCAATTCAACACATACTCCCAACATGGCCAGAGTTCATTGACCTTTGACCTTGGCCATGTTCCTCAAACATGCACAGGGTATTCAGGGATACATTGCTGCTCTAATGTCCAAGTTTCATAAACTAGATCCTTAAACTTAAAGTTATGATGACAATTCCACAAATACCCCCAACATTACCACAGTTTGTTGACTCTAAATGATCTTTGACCTTGGTCATGTGACCTGAACCTCGCACATGATATTCAGGGATACTTGATTACTCTTATGTCCAAGTTTCACAAACTAGATCCATAAACTTTCGAAGTTATGACAAAATTTTAAAAACTGAAACTTAGGTTAAGGTTTTGATGTTGATTCCCCCAACATGGTCTAAGTTCATTTACCCTAAATGACCTTTGACCTTGGTCATGTGACCTGAAACTCAGGCAGGATGTTCAGTAAATCTTGATTAACCTTATGTCCAAGTTTCATGAACTAGGTCCATATACTTTCTACTGTCATTTCAAAAACTTAACCTTTGGTTAAGATTTGGTGTTGAAGCCGCCGCCATCGGAAAAGCGGCGCCTATAGTCTCACTCTGCTATGCGGAGTAAGAGGAGTAAGGTTATGAGGAGTAAGGTTATGATGAAAATCATAGCAAAACAAGAGGTGAGAATGGTTTTTTAAAATCACATTTTTTTTCTTCCAAATTCAGAATGGATGGGATGTCCTTACATGGTTTCTGGGTCAACTTCCCTGGTGACCAACAAGTTGTCTTTGGAAGGACTTGTTATTTGGGAAAGATATCCACATGGAGACTTGCCATCGGGGAAACTCTTCTCAGTCCCCTGTTGCATTACAAATTGCTACTATGGTAAACTTTACCTTCCAATGGGAACTACCGTGGAAACTATGCTTGAAAGTCAATCAAAATCATGGATTCCATACAAATCTCAAGTGGACAGCAAAGTTACCACAGCCTTTTTTTTTTTAGGAACGACCCGACCCCTCTTGCATCTGGAGAGATGTGCTCTGGAGGATTTTCAATGCTGGAAATTGTATCTGAGGGGAGTTGTTGTGTTACTTTTTCTCCTACATAAAAACAAAGGGGAGAGAATTTCTAAATCCTGCACAGAGAAGTCTAAACACAAGGAATATTAAGATGACTGGACTAACCTGCACCATAAGCAACAGCTTCATCAGGGTTGATGCTCTTGTTGAGTTCCTTTCCATTGAAGAAATCCTGAAGAAGCTTCTGGATCTTGGGGATCCTGGTGGAGCCACCAACCAAGACAATCTCATGGATCTTATCCTTATCCAATTTGGCATCGCGAAGGGCATTTTCCACGGGTTCAAGGGTGCCACGGAAAAGGTCAGAGTTGAGTTCCTCAAATCGGGCACGGGTGATTGAGGTGTAGTAATCGATGCCCTCAAAGAGTGAATCGATCTCAATGCTATTTAAATTAAATGGAAAATCAGATAAAATAAAGATCACATTGTGATATTTCACTATCACAAAAACAAAATGCTGCTTCACAATCCTCTTTATTTTCATGTCCTTATCTCTTAATCCATATTCCACATGGGATGTGGCTTTATATTCAAGAATTGCTTTTCTTTCAGCCTCATACCAGGCAAATTAAAGTGTTATTTTATATATTAATATTTCTATGCTACTTTGTAATTGTTTGTTTTCAAAAATTTGCGAAATGAATCATATTAAAATTTAATGTTTTCAACAGTCTCTAAGGTGCCACAGAAAAGGTCAGAGCCGAGATCCTCAAATTGGGTAATTGAGGTGTAGTAACTGATGCTATTTAAGGGTGAATCAGTCTCAATGCTGATTAGATTCAAAGGATAATCACATAACATTCAGTGCCATATTTCACTATCATAATAGGTTATGCTACTTTGTAAGCCACTTTACCTCCACCTAATCCCATTACCCTTATCTATTTGGAAACATACCAGAAAAGTTAGGATTCTTTTTGTTTTTTATTTCACAGATCAGTGTCCGAAAGAGTGGTTTTGATAATATATATAAAATACTAGCAGGCAAATTGAAAGAGGCTATTGTTGAGTACCATCTACTTTACAAATTTATCTCATCTTCAATATTCACAGAAGACACCTAAAATCAAGTTTAATCGTGAATAAATCAAGAATTTTTAAAATAAAGAACACAAGATTCAAGGATGGACTTACTTAGCCTGTGTGCTTGATGAGAGTGTCCTCTTGGCCCTTTCACAGGCCGTTCTCAGTCTCCTAACAGCCCTCTTGTTAGGAGTGATATCTTTCTTGTGCTTCCTCTTGAATTCTGTGATGAAATGATTGACCATACGGTTGTCAAAGTCTTCTCCTCCCAAGTGGGTGTCACCCGAGGTTGACTTCACTTCAAAGATGCCCTCCTCGATTGTGAGCACTGACACGTCAAAGGTTCCACCTCCCAGGTCAAAGATTAGGACATTGCGCTCGGCGCCGACCTAGTGAAAAGGGTATTGCACAAAGCCACAGAAGTCAGAACATTATGATCCAATTAGAAAGTCACTGATTTTATATAAACCCAAAAATCACAATGACCTCATTTGTGTTTCTTAAAAAAAATTATGTAATACTCTCCACAAGGAACAGTTAAGCATTAAACTTAGGAAAATGTAGGTCACAAATACAATCCATGATTTACTTCCTACATATATAGCATAAAATTATAAAACAGAATTTTCCATGATGCCTCATGTTAACATGAACAAACAATTATATTATACAATACCTTCATGGCCAAACATGTTCCTGGCAAATTCTGTGAAATGAAAAAGTCTTGGGCTGTGATAAATGAAAACAAAATCCTTGTTTATATACTCCACAATGGAAATCTCAAATACCTTTTTGTCAAGACCATAAGCAATAGCAGCTGCAGTAGGTTCATTGATGATACGTAAGATGTTCATCCCAGAGATAACACCAGCATCCTTGGTTGCCTGTCTCTGAGAATCATTGAAGTATGCTGGTACTGTGACAACAGCATCTGTTACTTTCTATAGAGAAAAAAAAATTATATCTACGGTCAAACAATGGCAAATCGAATCTGCTGAAACTAGTGATTAGACTTGGACATAACTTGACTTGCATGAATTATAAAAAAAATCTATTGGATGATTAAAGAGAAGGGTTTGTGACGAACTTTTTCTGGGGTACAAAATTGTAACTTCTGTGGGGTCAACTTACTGAGAATTGCTTATGTGATTGTGAGGTAAACTTATCTGTGAGGTCAACTCATGTAAAACAAACTGTTCTCCTCCCTGAAATCCTGAAAACCCAAGAATTTCACTTTGGGAGAAAAGGTGATTTCCACAGTGAATTATGTTAAAACGTTAGAGTTCCTACTCTCTTGTCTGAAAAATGGCATACCTACAAACCATTTATATATAAAAAACATTAGCTACTTCATAACTTCAATGACTTTGTTAGGGGTATCTTCATTTGAAACTGTACAGTGCTAAAAAAAATGTTTACAGATCCCTTTTCCAACTATGAATTCTTGTAACATTGATATGTAATGTCCAAGTCTAAGCTAAACTTTAGGTCACCAGGCAGACCCAGATAAACCTTGAGAGAAATCAGAAATGTCACAACATCTAGGGAGCATTTTATGAAACAAATAATCAGTGATTTTTGCTCAGAGAAAATAATATGAAAAATCGCTTAAAATATCGATCCTACAAATATGTACTGTAGTAAAGCCTGAACACTGTCATCAGGAAAATGAAAAGTTGAATCCTTCAGCACTGAACAAATGGACTTTAACTATGATGGTGACCCACTGGGTTATGGGATAGTCCCATGATTTGTATGTGCATAACTAAATTCTGAGAAAACTAAGAGAATTACAGGAAAAACAAACCTTTCCCAAGTATGCCTCTGCAGTCTCCTTCATCTTCAGAAGCACCATGGAACTGATCTCCTCAGCGTAGAAGGTCTTGGTATCTCCCTTGAATTCAATCTTGATTTTAGGTCTGCCACTCTCCTCGACAACGGTGAATGGCCAGTGCTTCATATCTGCCTTCACACAAGCGTCATTGAAGTTACGCCCAATCAGACGCTTCGCATCTATGAAAATAATTCAATATTGGAACTAGTTGTAAAGAAATACTTCATTTGATCAAGGAAAAAACATCAAATCAGACTATCCCTTCATTTGAAATATCAAAGCATTCCAAATGATATGTCTTTATGTACAGATGTCATTGAAAATATGATATTTTGCACAAGTATACACTCCTTTCCCCCTTTTTAAGCGTCTGAAATGGCTCCAAAATTTGTACTCGCATATATTTTCATGTATTTTCATGTTACTGTAGGTAAATTGAAAACAATGACAAAATCAATCTAAACCACTCTGCTTACATTAAATAAAAAAAGTCTGAACCTACCAAAGACAGTGTTATTGGGATTCATGGCTGTCTGGTTCTTTGCTGCATCTCCAATCAGACGCTCAGTATCTGTGAAGGCTACATAGCTTGGAGTTGTTCTGTTTCCTTGGTCGTTGGCAATGATTTCTACTTTCCCATGCTGGAATACTCCAACACACGAGTATGTTGTTCCAAGATCGATTCCGACTGCTGGTGCCTTAGCCATATTTCTTTAAAATGAAGATAGAACAAAATAAATCAGACAAATTTAGTCCCTCTAATAAAACAACTTTCTCTCTCTCTTGCTAATAGAATCCAGTAATATCCAATACCAGGACCAAACATATCCACATTTTGTTGTTAGGACACACGTTAGATGCAGATTTCTAAAAATCCATACAAAACATAAAAAAGGAAAAAAAATTGTACACTTTTTAACAATTTTACTGCATCAGCACTGCAGTGTTGTCAGCCAACACTAGTCAGTTTATTACAGAAAGAAAAAAAAATAATAATAAATTGCAGAAATGGCAGAACAACACTGAAGTTACGAATCACAGGGTGATCAAATGGCAATTCAAATTCATTATACGAAATTTGTGATCAACGTTTATCTCAAAGTCTTATATTATGATGTAGCCTTGATTTCATTCTTTCAATGCAGCAGTGTAAGGACCATAATTTTACACAAATCATTTAAACATTTAAAAACAAATAATTTCAGGGATCGACACAGGCGAAAAGAGCCCTGGAAAATGAAAAAGTAGCCCTGGAAAATTTTTAAGTTTCTCCAAAGAAAGAAAAAAAGTAATTTTTTGGTTGCAGGCAGGTGTTCAAATAGTTTACTGTGTTTTTATGATAACTTATGATAAAGGTATACAGACTTTAAATTTCCAAAGCTTTTACTTCACCGTTGGTTATATATATTGAACATTAAATCCTGAAGGATACACATCCTCCTAAATGATATTACTAGAAAAAGTAAATTCATTTTCACTCATCATAATTGGAAGAAAATGAAGTTAAAGGATATTTCAGTTTCAGATTTTCCTCCTTTAACATAAAACATAATACTCCACCTCATCGACGCAAAATTGCAATCTTTGACATTTTTACGGTAAAAGCTTCATCATTTATTGAATCTACATGAATTTCGTGATAACAAATACTAGGGTCAGTATTTTACAATACCAAAGAAATATATATATATAGGCCCAAATTATCAAGCCATGCTAAATTCCCATTAAGTATGGTCTAATAAGTAGGGGAAGGCGGGGTAAGTTGTGACACTTTTTGCATTTTGCATGTTAGAATTGATATGACTAATAGTATTGTAGTATTGAGTACCTTGCCTTTAAATTTGATTCTTGGGAAATATTTTTCTCCTATATAACTTTCTACCCCCATACTGAAAGTCATTGTGACCTTTGAAAACGATGTCAAATGGCTCAACTTGCCCCATCTGCGGGGTAAGTTGTGCCACCTTCTGGGGTAAGTTGAGCCACAAAAACTATGTACAAAATGTATGCGGGAAGAACCGGCATGTCAATTTTTTAATTAAAGTCTTTCACTTGCTAATTCTCTATACTAGTAAATACTAAGATACTCTAAAAGTAAAAGAACTGTCATGTGAATTTGCTCCATTCTGCCTGCATATCAATGGCTTTTTAAGGTTCGTTTGTCTTTTTATTATACATTTCCATAATTACCATGGCTCAACTTGCCCCATGTTGGATGGCTCAAATTACCCCAGTCCAAACTTAATGCGATATTTTCACATCCACACATTCTTATGCATCCATCGTGTAAAAGACTATGACAAGAATGAGAATCCATACCTGGACTAACAATATTGTTCTTATTTCTTTATTGTATTTAAAGACGTGTGGGTAAAAAGCACTGATCTATTTCACACCCTTTTTTTGGCTGAAATTTGTATTTTTCCCTCTAAAAAAGTATTATTTGTTTCAAAGTTGAAAACAATGTGGTGGGGTTAAGGGTTTTGTAATGGGTCATCAATGCATGACACCACCACAATGTCTGACTGATTCATTATTGGCCTGGGGGTGGTGGCTCAACTTGCCCCTATGCTCAACTTACCCCGCCTTCCCCTACTAAGCTGTGGACAAAAGCCCTTTTTTGTCAAAACACAGGCCTTTATTCTGTAGTCAGGTTTAACTTAGACCATGGTCTAACTTTGTGCTGAAATTATTGAAAGCCAAAATGTCAAAATCTTCCTTACATTGTATGTTTCGTATATTTATTATTTTCCTTTTTAACTTGTAAATGGTGAAGAAGCTATCTTCTCTATTCTTCCAAAACAGTGAAGAACGATTTGAGAGAAAATGAGCTGATACATTGAAATATTTTATATATATTATATTTATGCCACTATTGGCTATCCATAGTTCAACCATAACTTTAAACCAGAGTTTGAATTAAACCCTACTTTCAGAATACAGGCCAAAGTGTTCTAAATTTCAAGCCGACTGCTAGTACAAAAAGCCAGAGACTGAATTGAACTGTGCATTATGTGACATTTCAAATTGAAATTGAAACTAGTTACATTTGTACTAGAATTATCAAATAATACAATTGCTGATCAAAGTTCAAATCAGGGTCTGAGCCTGCAGAAAAGGCATAATCAAATTCTTATTGGGATGAACTTTACTTTATGTGTAACTGGATCAGAACTCAAAGATCATGTTTGCTTGGTATGTAGGCCCACATGTAATAGGTATCTGGGAGATAACTCAATGGCACTAGTATAATTTTCTTTTTATCTTTCCTAATGAGTTATAATGTTTCTACCAAGGTCGTGCATTCTTCTTTCAAACATTGTAGTTTCTTTTATTTTTCTTTGAGTTTGAAGGGCTCCTAGAGCTCTGGGTTAGAGACTTAAACAATACTAAAGGGAATATTTAAGGCTTATATTTATTCAAACTTTCCAGAGGAAAGATTTGATTGCATTGAATGAGAAATAACACCCATACCTTAGCCTATAGATCTCATGTTAGTGAAATTTACTTGTTCACATAATCTGGAGATATCTAGAAACTAGGGGTGGTATTCTGAAAATTGTCCTAACTTTTCTTGTAAGTCAGAAAGATAACAGCTCACTAAAATTCTCTTAAATTGGTATTCTGAAAATTGTCTTATCTCTGTAAGGACATCCCCTATTTTATCTCTGTGACTGACACACCCAAGATTTTATCATCAACCAATCCTTAATCTTGTTATATGCTTACAATGTAGGTCAACCAAAAGAAGCATCTCGTTGCTTATGCTTGTGCGCTTCTGTGCTGAAAATACAAGTGGCTCTTCTCGAAGACATATTTTCTCTGAAAAGATTAATCGTCTCGAATACCAATTTTTAATTTGCTGAAAAGTCTACCAATCCGTCGCTATGTCTTTGGAAAGTCTCCTTTTGTAAACCATGATGTTCTTGCGAGATGCAGCAAGAAATACTTATTGCAGACGGACAAATATCGCATGCAACAATAAGTTACAAATACAATAATCTCTTGTAAATTTTCTTGTATTAAATTGCAAGGAAGATAACAGAACGCAAAGATAAGAGAATTTTCAGGATACCTTTTATCTCGATACGTTATCTTGCGCAAAGGGATTTTATGCGCTGTTTTTAAAGGACAAGTCCACCCTAACAAAAAGTTGATTCGAATAAAATTAGAAAAATCCAACAAGAATAACGCTGAAAATTTCATCAAAATCAGATGTAAAATAAGAAAGTTATGACCTTTTAAAAGTTTCAATTAATTTCACAAAACAGTTATATTCACATCCTTGTCGGTATGCAAATGAGGAGACTGATGACATCACTCACTCACTATTTCTTATGTATTTTATTATGTGAAATATGAAATATTCCAATTTTCTTCCTGTTGTAGTGTGAAACAATTCCTCCCTGAACATGTGCAATTAGCATTGTTTAATACTATATGGTTCAATCAAGTTGGTCCTTATTGTCAAATCTGTAAAAAATGAAATATTGTATAATTCAAACAATAAAAAACAAAAGAAATAGTGAGGGACATCATCGACTGTCTCATTTACATGTCACTGAGTTGTGCATTATCATATCACTGTTTTGTGAAAAATAAGCGAAATTTTAAAATGTCATAACTTTCTTATTTTACATCTGATTTTGATGAAATTTTCAGCATAATGCTTGTTTGATTTTTCTCTATTTATTCAAATCAACATTTTTCTGGGGTGGACTTGACCTTTAACTTTACGCATAATTCTAGCTCTGACATCATACGCGCTCAGCGAAAGTTACAAGAAAATTTACAAGAAAAGATACAAGAATTTTTGGAATATGAATTTTATTTTAACTCTAAAGATACAAGAATATTTCTCTTAAAACAATTTTCAGGATACTGTACAGGGGGGGGGGGGGGACCTCCGGCCCGTGCCCCCATTTTGAGTCATAATAACAACAAGTGGAATGCCTCTGGCCGTCTCACCTGCATCACGCGATTCAATATAGCAGCAGTGCTGATTTTGAAAACTACTATAACTCGCACAAGATGTTCAGTGATACTTGGTTACTCTTATTTCCACGTTTTATGAACTAGACCAATACACTTATAGAGATATGATGGCAATTCAACAAATACCCCCAACGCGGCCAAAGTTCTTTGACCTTACATGACCTTTGACCTTGATCATGTGACCTGAAACTCGCACAGGGTGTTCAGTGATACTTGATTACTATTATGTCCAAGTTTTATGAACTAGACCAACACACTTTCAAATTTATGGCTGTAATTCAACAAATACCCCAATTTGGCCAAAGTTCATTGACCCTAAATGACCTTTGACCTTGATCATGTGACCTGAAACTTGCACAGGATGTTCAGTAATACTTGATTACTATTATGTCCAAGTTTCATGAATCAGATCCATAAACTTTCAAAGTTATGATGGTAATTCAACAGATACCCCCAATTCGGCCAAAGTTCATTGACCCTAAATGACCTTTGACCTTGGTCATGTGATGTGAAACTCATGCAGGATGTTCAGTGATACTTGATTAACCTTATGTATAAGTTTCATGAACTAGGTACATATACTTTCTAAGTTATGATGACATTTCAAAAACTTAACCTTAGGTTAAGATTTTGATGTTGATTCCCCCAACATGGTCTAAGTTCATTGACCCTAAATGACCTTTGACCTTGGTCATGTGACATGAAACTCAGGCAGGATGTTCAGTAATACTTGATTAACCTTATGGCCAAGTTTCATGAACTAGGTCCATATACTTTCTAAGTTATGCTGTCATTTCAAAAACTTAACCTCAGGTTAAGATTTGGTGTTGACGCCGCCGCCGCCGTCGCCGTCGGAAAAGCGGCGCCTATAGTCTCACTCTGCTATGCAGGTGAGACAAAAATTATGTAAATATGCCATTTTACCCAAGTTTGCCCCTCCCCCCCCCCCCCCCCTTTGAAAGTGAGGACCCCCCTTTTTTGCTTGTCAAATTTTCATTATAAAAATGTGCCCCCCCCCCCTTTGGAAAATTCTAGATCTGCCCCTCAAGTAAGTCCCAGCCTACATGTAGGAGAAACCAAATTTCTAATCAAGCATGTACAGTACCAGTCACCATTCTTTGAATCACTATTCCCTGTTTCAACCAGAGAACACTGATTCTATTGTTCTCTGGCCGAAACAGGTAACAGTGAGTCAACGAATTGTGACTGGTACTGATGTACAAATTCAGTCTATTAAAAGCATCCATATCATATTTCTCAAGGCAATAGCCATAGTAGAAGAGATCTAGGCCTTGGCTTAAGTTTAGACTATAGGCTATTAAATAGGCCTATAGACGAATTTGACCTGTAGTGTAAGTTAGACTACATTATTTTAACTTAAAAAATTATCCAAGAGGCAAAGTGATGTCAGATATTTGATAAAGACCTAGGTCTAGACCCTCTAACTTTACATTAAAAAGGTTATAACATCTATAGAAGTCTAGATCTCGAGTTCTAGGATTGGGTGTCCGGACACTTTAACATTTTGAAGCTTTCTTTTGTCTTTGGATTAAACTAAAAATATTAATTCAATAGGTGTAACATTAATCATCTTCTATTTTGTTCTCTATAATATTTCACATTTTGTACTAAAAAATTATGAAATGTTCGGGTCTAGTCAAAACAATTTTGATAAATTCTACTAAATTTTCACCTTTTTCATTGTTTTCCCCCTTCTTTTTCTCTCGTAAAATTGATTCTTACCGTTCCTATGGACGCTGCGCCTACTCTCCCGCGCGTATCGTTTGGATTACGCAATAATTCTAATGCGCGCAAGGTGGTCGGTTTCAAAAGACAGGGGCCGCGGAACCGGGTGGGCTGCAGCCCCCCACTTTTTTCCAAAACCGTGTACAAAAATGACCATATGAATGATTGTGATTTTCAGCATGGTCAGCCCCCCCACTTTGAAAACCGTTCCGCGGCCCCTGAAAGAGGTGGTCGATATTTGGTGGTCTCACTAACAGTTATACCTTCAAAAAAAGGAAGTTATGTCTCGTTCGTTCTCCTTCTGTCAAAATTGAAAACAAAACGCGACATAGCTAGAGAGACGTCTAACTTTTCCTTTTTTTTAGGGTCCAGTTTGTGCCTCGATGTCACGATCAGGATTAGTGTGTCACGAAAGATATAATCAAGGTAAGTGCATAATTTATTTTTCCCCTTTTATTTGGAATTGGAGTGCTTACTGCAACCCAATTTCTACCGGGCCGGAGCTCCCTGGCCCGGGTTAAATAGAAGATACAGGCTAGAGACTTCTGAATTCAGAGTAATGAAGACAATGGAACAAAGCAAGCATGCATGGTCAGGGTGGCACGAGCCGATAGACAATAGTATCAATACGATCGCCAGGCCATGACCAAGCAGGCGACAAAAGCACTCAAAGTCAAAGAATGGAAATCGAACACAAACGCTCCACCAATCCATGCATCCACACACGCGGCCAAAAACATGACTAAATCCTGTGCGTTTGGGATTTGAACAATGAAAGAGATAGAATTTTAATTAGAAATGTACGTTACTTACTTAGTTACTGCTTTGTTCTATGTCTTGATGGAAACACAAAAAAATGCCTTCAATTGTACAAAAAATTAGTCTTGTTTCTTTGACATGGGAGGTGGTGTGTCTCTTTCCAACACCATGCGGAAGCTAAAAGAATGTAATTTTGAGAATATACCATATCCATGTGACTGTACGTGTACTGTACTTGGCCGCGACAGTATGGAGGGCGAAGTGTTCCAAAATACCCCCGAACCCCTTATCAGGGGTTTTAGTCTGCACGTGCAGTATAGACAGTAGTTGGTAGCATGGGTGTCGATCACGGGGGGGGGGGGGGGGGGGGGGGTGGGGGGGATATATCCCCCCCCAATATTTCAAGTGGGGGGATGGCCTGTATTAATTATCATTCCCCCCCCCCCCAATAATTTAGGGTAGAAAATTTATAATAATGATGATGAAAAAATGAAAAGTTTGATCATGATGATTATAGTGATGATTATAGTATGCCATCAATCAGTTTGTTTCCCTCGCAATTTTTGTATATTGTTATTAAATAAAAACATTCTTTTCCAGAACTTTTAAACAGATGGGTGGAGGTTCAAGATGAAAAAGAATGAAATGATTATGTATATGATATTTTTTTAAACATAACATAAAAAGACCCCGACGAAAAACAACTTTTGTTGATAGGGTGTTCCATCCCACCAGTGCATGGTAATATGATCATATTCTTACAATTTTTTAATAAGTGAAATCAATTAATGATTTCAGAAAGAATAATCATTCATTTCTCTCTAAAGCGTATCTTCGGATATGAACATCGGATTTTTTTTTTCCATGTTATTCTTGTTATTGTTATGGACTTGAATAACTTAACTTGATTGATTTTTTTCTTATTTTGGCAAAAAGAAATCTCTTTTGAGTTTGGAAAGGGATGACAGTTTTGCATTCTATATGAGCACACTCATGCGGTACGTAAATTTCATTTTAACACATATATTAGCTGATATTACACACTGATGGTTCAAGAAAATGGTTACGAAATGTACTTTAATGATTTGTGCCCGGGGGGCCACTTACATTGACGAGTGGGTATACCATGCGCGACCAAAAAAACACGTAAAAAGGATGTCTTTTTCAAGATAGGGCACGTTACGTACGTAATGTAATAAGGGTGTCCAAAACACTGAAATATAATGAAAAAAGGGTATCTATTTCGCTAGGAGAGCTACGTACGTGTTTAGGTTCAAATTTGCGAGGGTATTAAAAATGTTTTATAAAGGATGTACTTTTTGCCCCAACAGTCAACACTACGTGTTTAGAGTACGATTTGCGCGAGGTGTGGTAGGTGGGGCCGTACTAAACCCAATGATGTAGCCGGTAAAGGTAAAACCGACGACCGACGTCCGTGACATAACTATTAAAATACTTGTACTTGTTTAGGGGTTCAATTCAGGGTATACTCGCCAAGAGTATCGTTTTGTTTCCAATACTTGTTAAGGGTAGGGTTTCACACGCCATTACTTGTTAAGGGGTGCATTTTCAGAATATGGAAAATACTTGTTTAGGGTGCTTTTCGAGACCCCATGGTCGTGCATGGTATCCACTCGTCAATGGAAGTGCCCCCCCCCCGGGAATTTGTGGAATATGAATATCAATAAAAAAAAATAATAATAATTGTTATGTCACGGACGTCTTTACCCCTTACCTTTACCTACATCATTGGTTTTAGTACGGCCCCACTTCCTACAACTCGCGCAAATTGGACTCTAAACACGTAGTGTTGACTTTTGGGGCAAAAAGTACATCCTTTATAAAACATTTAAGTCTTTTTTATACCCTCGCAAATTTGACCCTAAACATGTAGCTTTCCTAGCGAAAAAGATAACCTTTTTCATTATTTTAGTGTTTTTGACAACCTTATTACGTTACGTACGTAAAGTGCCCTATCTTGAAAAAGACATCCTTATTTTTACGTGTTTTTTTTTTTTTGGTCGCGCATGGTATCCACTCGTCAATGTAAGTGGCCCCCCTGGGCTCAAATATCAACAAAATCATATGACGAACGTTATTGCTCATGCAGCCCCTGTTTTATGGAACAATTCTCCCAAATGCCCCGAAAACAATCGATACAGTTAACACTTATTTGCCGGCTTAATTATTTGTTATGTGATATGCGCTATACAAAAACTGGCCATTATATTGTTATAGTATAAATCCCTGATCAGTAGTTTCTCATTGCTCGCGCAGAGGGAAACTATAGTACTGCACTCCACACCGCTACTGCACGTGCAGAGTACAGCGCTTTTGATCGGGGCATTTTGGGTGTATTATGGAACACTTCGCCTTCCATACGACAGATAGATCTCGAGCAGCTAGCTCATCGAAGTTCAATGTTATGACGTCAGCTAGGTTCGAATAAATAGAACGTTCTCGAACGATAACAATGCAAAAATTGTTCATTGGGAAATCCCAAAATATGAAAATTCCCTATTATTAAGTAAGATAGGCTTCCTGCATGACGCATCTGGAGGTCTTAATTGACTTGAGCCGTAGGGCCGTAGCAAGTATAGGCCTGAATAAATGGCCGCATTTTATCATCATGATTATGAATATGATGATTAATGCCATGGGCCAAGGCCAGGGGAGGGGGAGCATGATAATTACCATGGGATCATGTCCCGGGGGCGAAATTATTTTTCCCACCGAGTTCTGGACCAACATATGAATATTCATGACTTGCGTCTTCGGATTGAGAGTACGCATGCGCGTGGACTTTGCCTCCACCAGTGCCGATCGTAAGCATTCACGTTGCTCAGAATGAATTAGCATCGTCAAATTACCGGTACCCTTACTTAGTTACATAGGCCTTATAGGCTTAGATCTATATATATACATGTATATATCAAATTCTTAAACACTTAATAAACTAGCTGCCATTAATGGCAAGACATGTGATAGGGTAAGGCTAGCTTAGGCTAGCGCATTAACTTTACCTCAAATCAGGACCTGTCTAATTAATGCAAGTACTAATCAGTGTTGTAGTGCCTTGATGCTCGGCCTTGGCACTAAGGCGCCTTAATGCCTACTTTTTCAAAGCCTTGGCATTGAGAGGGCCTTGGCCTTGAGAATTTCGAGCCTTGAAATTTTAAGGCGTTTTCAAGGCATTTTCAAGGCTTTTTCAAGGCATTTTGTATTTTGTACTTTCATTTGTTTTAAATAAGTAATTATAAATGTTTCAATTTTTTTATATATATTTAATAACACTAATGGTCAATACTTCCAATCACCAGTAACAGTAGCAGCAGCAGTAGTAAGTGTACTAGCAGTGTCATCAATTGTAATTGTCACCATTATCAAGAAATTCAAACAAAGAATACATCAGTTATGAAAAATAGCATTATGTATTGGTAATGTGTTGTAATCATAATAATGACAGTAAATAATAATGGTCATGATCAAGATAATAGTGCTTTGATGACAAGAAAGTTTTTTACATCTGACTGCAATTTTGACAACAATTTTCATACTTTAAACATAGCTAACTCTAAAGAACGATAACAAGTTTGATTTCTATTCCATTAGGATTTTCCTTGTATTATTTTCTTTGGCCAACAAGAATGTTTTAAGTCTTAATGCTATTCTGAAAAGATTTGGTAAACTTGAACACAGTCTCCAATTTTGTCATATCCAAATGGGTTATGTCAATGGCATGATGAGCCAGAAACTTTGAGGGGCCAAGCATGGCATATAGAGCAAAATTTCTCTCTAAAAAAAAAGAAGAAAACGATTGAAGCGAGCGAGTGAACAAAATTTGTCCCCCTCTTTCGATAAGAAAAGCTAATTTTGCAATAGATTGTTTAAAAAATAATATCACATTTACTCCATCTTTTCCTTTCCCTTCCCCCCCCCTTGTCTAAGTTTATTCTTGGTGGTGGGACTTCTTCTTCTCTCTATCTCTCTTCTAAATTTTATATATGTTTTGGGTCAGATTGACAAAACAAAGGGGGAAAAAATGTTTACTTCTTTTTAATCATATATCGTTCAACATGAATCTCATTTCTCTACAGTTTCAAGGAAATAAACAACGTATTTGTTTTTGTGTCATTATGGTTTCAGGAAATAATAATTAACAAAAAATAATTAAATAATTCATAATTATTAGTATTGTAAATAAGTATTAATAATTAATGATTAATTAACTGTTTAATAAAAGTGGTTGTGAGCAGAAAAAAATATGAAAACTGACAAGAGTCCTAAAAATGACTCATTTTCAGTTTAAGCATTTGAAAATTTTAGCTTGCGCTTTGTGCTCTCTTGCCCCCCCCCCCCCTCCCCCCAAAAAAATGAAATATGCCCTTTTTAAAAAAGAAATACCTTCTTTAATAATAAAACATAATACATTTCAGGTTCGAAAATCACAGATTTTGAATCGTGCTTGCGTCAATTATTGTTTAGTACAGTACTGCTAATGGTTACAAAAATGTATAGAATGTTGCTTTATGGTTGAAATATCACAAATTTTTGGCTCGCTTCCTGCACTCGCATCAATGATTATACTCGTTCTCTTCCCGTTCACAAAAAAATGCTTAGAATGTCCAGTTTTCAGGTTGGAATATCACAAATTTTTGGCTCGCTTCCTGCACTCGCATCAATGATTATACTCGTTCTCTTCCCGTTCACAAAAAAATGCTTAGAATGTCCAGTTTTCAGGTTGGAATATCACAAATTTTTGAGCTCGCGCTTTGCGCTCGCATTATTTTAATTGGTGAGTTATGTATCTTATTTAAAATGCAGTAATTAACTGCTTAATTAACTGCTTCCTTTACTGGTCAGTATATAAAAACGATTAGCGAGTGCAAAGTTATTTTTAGTTAGATACACATCTTTTTCATGATTAAAAAACCAGCTCAGAATAAAATAATTTCCATGTCTTATTACACGACATGTCAAGAAGTTTGAACTGGTGATTCGCGCTGGCAACATCGCGCAAGGAAATTTCAACAATGATTAGCCCCATAATTGACCATAAATCAAGTTTTACAACTTCAGAATTGATTTTTTTTTCAAAACCGCTTGCTCGCTATGCTTTCTCGCTGAGAAGTAAAACCTAAAGCAAAATATCTATCTTATAATTAAAAATCACTTTAGAAAGCCTTTGCTCAACTTAATTTCTACAAAACACACAATTACTTCACGCAGTTCATAATCTCATTTCGAAAATACATGTATCTGTTTGCACAAATAAAACTCATTTTGATAAATGGGTGCCTTTTTGGCGTTGACCCCCCCCCCCCTCCCCCCAATAATAATTTTCTGCTGCCTCTGTCCCAGGGAGTGGAGAAAAACATACGTTGAGAATGCCAGGATCAGATGACCGTGGTAATAATAATTATTGCAATGTAAATGGCCTATAGAAAAATTATGGGTTATGTGTACACAGGTAACTATATCATTATTTTAATATGTCTCTATCATGAAATTATTTTTGTTTTTAAATGTACAAAGGTTAGATTTTTTTCTCGCTCAGTCCCCTCGCTCACATACATTTTACCATGTGAGATGTCTGCCGCCTAAGTATTGTTAGTTCATTGTTCTGTATATCGTAAGTTTGAAATGCCTTGGCCTTGAGGTTTTCAGGCCTTGGCCTTGGGTTTCCATGCCTTGGCCTTGACCTTTGGTATTGAAGCCTTGGCCTTGGGTATTAAAGCCTTGGCCTTGGCCTTGGAGGTTTGAGCCTTGACTACAACACTGAATAGCCGACTAATGCCATGGTTAACTTCGAACTGGTTAATTCTGAACTTCACGTTTAATTAGGTTTAGACAAATATTGGCTTATTTGCCATGGTTTAATATGTCTAGTCCGTATACAAAACCAGTCCTAGATCTATAAAAATAATTATCTTATTTCTAGTCTAGTCTCTATAGCTAGACTCTGATCTACGCTGTATCAGCATGGAACCACTAGTGTACCAAGGGGGGGGGGGAAGACTGTCCCTCTGACGAGTCACAACTGATTCAGGGGACGTGCCCCCTTTGAGAAGCCAAATTAATAATTTGTAATGTAAAAATGCAATGAAAAAGACGTTTTTTGAACGTGAAGATCTTTTTTTTTTTTTTTTTTTTTTGCTTGTCAATTTTGTTTTCAGCTAAGAAATTCATAATCCATAATCCATAAGTACACCAGTGCGTGCATGGAACGTATTCTAACGTCAGGCACAAATTAACGTCAGTGATCTTGATCCACGTCTTCACCCAAAATTAAGGATTTCGTAGCTGAAAAAAATTTAACAAGAAAAAAAAAGATTTTCACGTTCAAAAGAGGGGACATACGTCTTTTTTCGTTGCATTTTGACATTACAAATCATTAATTTGGCTTCTCAAGGGGGGGGGGGACACGTCCCCTGGATCAGTTGTGACTCGTCAGGGGGGCAGTCTGCCCCCCCCCCCCCCTTGGTACACTAGTTTGCTGATAGCGCGTAGATCAGAGTCTAGATCTAGAGACTAGACTAGAACTAAGATATATTTTTTTTAGATCTAGGACTTGTTCTGTATACGGACTTGACATATTAGACCATGGTAAATAAGCTAATATTGGTCCAAACCTAATCAAACGTAAAGTTCGGAATTAACCAGTTCGAAGTTAACCATGGCATTAGTCGGCTATTCCTATTAGTATTAGGCATTAGACAGGTCTAGATTTGAGGTAAAGTTAATGCGCTAGCCTAAGCTAGCCCTACCCTAGCACATGTCTTGCCATTAATGGCAGCTAGTTTGATAAGTGTTTAAGAATTGGATGTATATATAGATCTAAGCCTATAAGGCCTATGTAACTATGTAAGGGTACCGGTAATTTGACGATGCTAATTCATTCTGAGCAACGTAAATGCTAACGATCGGCACTGGTGGAGGCAAAGTCCACGCGCATGCGTACTCTCAATCCGAAGACGCAAGTCATGAATATTCATATGTCGGTCCAGAACTCGGTGGGAAAAATAATTTCGCGTCCCGGGGGGGCCACTTCCATTCACGAGTGGATACCATGCGCGACCATGGGGTCTCGAAAAGCACCCTAAACACGTAATTTCCATATTCTGAAAATGCACCCCTTAACAAGTATTGGCGTGTGAAACCCTACCCTTAACAAGTATTGGAAACAAAACGATACTCTTGGCAAATATTCCCTGAAATCAACCCCTAAACAAGTACAGGAATGTTTTATTGTTACGGGTCCTTCGGTCGTCGGCTTTACCTTTTTTTTTTTTTTGGTTTTATCATTCCCGCAAATTCGACCCTAAACACGTAATTTTCCTAGCGAAATAGACCCCCTTTTTCATTATTTTTGTGTTTTTGACACCCTTATCACGTTACGTACGTAACGTGCCCTATCGTGAAAAGGACATCCTTTTTACGTGTTTTTTTGGTCGCGCATGGTATCCACTCGTCAATGTAAGTGGCCCCCCCCCCGGGGATCATGTGCGCATGATTATCCCGCAATCTATTTATCTGATTTTTGTTCTCATCTTTTTATCTATTTATGTATTTAAGAAAATTATAACCAAGATATATAGGGCACATTATATACTACGTATAACGTAAAAGGTATAAAAAACAATAAAATAATGAAATATTTCGCCCGGAAAGCTTCATAGTTAGGGTCAAATTTGCGAGGGTATAACAATATATATACTTTTTGCCCCAGCAGTACACTGTACGTGTTTAGTACACGTACGGGGGGGGGGTTCTTCTTTTTATTTGGCAACCAGTCAATTTGACTATTTTCGCCATCATAAATATTGTAGGCCTATTATTCAAGTTGTTTTCTTTGAAAAAAAAATTATATAAAGTAAAATTCAAATATTTCTTTCTTATTCTTTTTTTTTTCTCTTCTTTTTCTTTTCTATTTATTTTTTTTCTATTATTTTTCTTATTTTTATAGGGTATCTACGAGGATTTAAAGTCGAGTAGGTGTGTCTCAAAAATTAAAACCAGGGATTTTACTCAAATTATGTTAGATATATAGGCCTACTAGTATGCAAGTGAACCTAGGATGGCCGGATGACAGAGAAAGGAAATGAGGAAAATCACAGATCCAATCCTACAGTACACCCGTACTTGTCTACAAAATAATGTAGACCCGGGTCTACATTATACATCTGCAGTGTGTGTATCACAGCTGATTCAACGAGTCTGCATAGCAGACTAGGTCTACTGAGGCTGCAGTTGGCTCGCTTCGCTCGCCCTTTCAAGCTGGTTTGCTTTGCAAACCAGCAGATCCCACCTCACGAGCCATTCAGAGTCTGCATAGCAGACTACACCCGTACCGGTATGGGGATATACGTCTGTCCCGTTGATGTGAACATCAAGTGCATGAAGTCTCGATCTTTCCCGGAGACAAGACGCCTTTAAATCCTACCTACTTTGGGAGTAGACAATTAGCCCTTAATAGGATGGAAAGTGATTTTGGGTGAGTTTGGGGAAAAAATAATTGAATAGATGTATTTATATATATACATATATATATATATATATTATACATCAATCCATACATTAACTGAATGCATACGTATTTCATCATTTAAGTATAAGGTAATACTTTACATACGGTAAGGCAATTATCTGAAGGCTATACATATAATAATCTTGGTTAGTCATGACCATATAAAGATGTATAATAATTGTGTAAGAACAGTATTTAGCTATTAATGTAATTAAAAGTAATCAAGAGCAGTCCCAGACAATGGATATATAGTAGGACCTAAGTTTATAGGCCATATAGAGTCAATCCGTTAATATTGCACATATATATATACGTTGATCAGTTTTAAGTAGAAAAAACAAATGAAAATAGAAATAAAACAGATCCTGTATCGATAACAAAATTTTGTACATAAAACTTTTTTCTCTCTCTCTCTGTTTTCTTCTATCTCAATGCTTCCTCCACTTTTCTCTCTCTCTCTCTTTTAATTTTTTTTATGTCGTGAGTTTGAACATGGCCCCCCATGTCGGTTCTATCTTGGCCATCGGCATCATGATCTATGAGGGGTCCGTTGCAGAAAGAGTTACGTTTAAACGAAAGTCAAAAAATCAATTGTAAGTCCAAAATGCGCGCTGTTGATTGGTTAAAAATCAAGTTCTGTTTGATTTTTAGAGTTATTATACAAATAATGCATGCAGCCGAGTGCGTTAGTGGAAATGCAGAGCACGCGAGGTTTCTTTAGATAGGAGTCGCACTGTGCACGAGCCGCTTGCGGCGAGTGCCCAGTGTGCTCCATCTGAAGAAACCGAGCTTTCTCTGCATTTACTTTTACGCACGACAGAGCAAGTGCATTATTTGTTTTATAAAATAGCAACACAGAAACAATTTTTTAAAAAGTTACAGTACAGTTTTGTTGGACTTTACCGCACTGGTTTGCTCGAGCGTGCAATGTCAATTTTCGTTGCACACCTTTTGCACTACCGTGCATGCAGTGCACAAAAAAAGTTGGATGTCATGTGACGCGTATTGACCAATCGCGATGCTTGAAATAATACAGCTATTTTATAAACATCTCTATGGTTTGGTTACAACTCTTTTGCAACAGGCCTTATGAATACCGTATTCAATTTTAATGCGAACAAAAAAGAAGTACAAATAGGTCTACAGAACATTAAAAACTTCATATCTAGTATTTTATTTATTATGTATTTGAACTATTTTTTAAGATTTTCGTATACCGGTACGCTATACATACGGTAATGGTATTCACGTCTTTGTGATCCAGTGCGGTATTAAATTGGCAATAAACGTGTGTGGAAAAGGACTGGCGTGCCGTGAGAAATAAACTGGGTAAGAAATTTATCTTTTGCATTTTCCATTTAGCAAATGTGTTATGAGAAACCTTTTGATGAAACACACAGATTATAAGTATCGGGTATGTCGATTTCATGTCTTTTAGTCGTTTTAAACTGGACATTATCCTGGTTTAAAATAAGACAATGTCAATGGTGGAGTCGAGTCGATGGCGTGGCGCGGCCTGGCTTGCAATTGCACCACTCGGCATACCGGCATGCATGCAGCAAATCTTGCGGCAAAGGCAAGGGCAAGCCAATGAGGCCTTTTAGTTTTAGGCGATAGCTCTCTTCAAATCAATATTGGGAGACGATCTAAGACCTGCATTGTATTGCAAATGATCTCTTTATTTCGGTGAACTAATTTTCAAATCTAGAAATATTATGGTTTTAAAAAGGGTTCTGGAGTTCTGGAGTAAATTTTACCGGTACTACTAGTACTACTACTACTACTAGGTAAGGTAGTTAGGCCAGGGGCATTTCACTTAGTATACCGGTACTAATACCCGGTACTAACCTCGCAATACGTGTGAGTGAGTTAAGGGGGCCTAAATTTTACTTTAAAAAAAAAAAGTCACACGAAACCGGAACTTGTTTGGACGGCTGAGGTACCGGTAACTAAAATGTCCAACTCCAAGGACCAAGAGCATGAAGAGATAGTTTTGTTGAATTAAATTTGAATGTTGTTACTTCTTACGGTGGTAAAATTTGTCTGTAATGACAATATTATTGAAAATGCAAATGCAATACGATGTAGATAGATACTAGAAATCCATTTTGGGATTTTTATATATGAATCCATCTTTGGGCAATCGTGGAAGTCTTGGACTTGGTTGTATTTTTTGTAAAATTAAATAAGCGTGGGTGATTTTTTTATCTCCACTAAGAGTCACACTAATACGAGGTTCTTATATATATACGAACCTCGTACACCGGACCGTGTTTGACCGTATATTTCGAAGTAGTCGGCAAACATTGCTTCATTGCTGAAGTAATATTTGCCGAAACTCCTCGCTACGCACCGGGGCTCTTTCCGGTAAGTAGCAATACATAACAAAATTATACATATGATATTTAACTCATTTCATTTAAAAAGAGCAAATTTCGCTTACCTCGGCCTAGCAAGTGACTTCGTTTGTCTCTTCTACGGAAATACAAGGAAGTCCGTTGGTGGCGCTAATAAATTTCACAACCTTGATTCAGCTCCTCGGTAATTTTATAACTGTGTCTAAATTCTTTGAATGCGCAATTCTTATGATTAATTTACTAATTATGGGCACCAATAAATAAAATACCTTCAAAAACATAATTCAGGATTACTATTGGCGATGATAACACTTTTGTTGCAATTAATTTAAAACGATGACTAACTAATATAATTTTTTTTTTTTAATACACATGCCTGGAACGAAACCAGCAGTACAAGCAGTATTAACGAACATCACGGTATACCAAAGTCTATACAATGAAAAGATTGGACACTTCACGGACTTCGCATAATGCCTTGCGTCGATTTGCGTGTAAAATAGTGTAGGTTCCTAATCTTTCCCTTGTCGTGTCTTTGATATGAATATAAATCGTGCACCCTCTTTAGGCGAAAATTATTATCTACGCTGACCAAATTTTATCTCCGTGAAATCTTTACTAAAGATCAAGAAAATATACATATTTTTAAGAAAAAACTTCAAGGAGAAGTCACGGAAGGATCTAAATGATTCGGTAAGTGTCATAGCAGAATGTGAAATACCAGATTATTGGTGATATTTTATGTGGGCAAAAGCCCACTATCTTTTTGACTTGTCGTGTGTGTCGCGTGCATATGACTGATATTCCTTCGCACGCGAGATGATATGAACCCATGGGTGACTAAGAGTAAGATGCGCGCCCTCTCGTGTGGCATTCTAGCTTAGATACATTACCCGAGCGCTCCTCCCATCTCGTGCACATACGTGTGTGTGTGGATGACAACAAAAATCCTTATCAAACAAAAGTAGACTAGACCTAGACGGTGAAATTTTGATTATTTGAAGTCTAAGGGTGCGTTTATGCACCACTTTTTTACCCAAGAACATGAGTCAAATCTGGCCTTGAGGACTCCATGTCTGATATTTTTTAATATTTTGACATATACTTCTACAGACATGGAGCCTTGACACTCTTTCCATAGACGTTGCAGCAAGACTTACACACCCGGATGGATTTCCCTAGGAAATCCATAGACAGAGGGTGAAATCGGTTTGTAGGGGTGAATTTTATTTATCTATGAACCTTCATGCGTCTAATGCATATAAAGGGATAAACATTCACTATAAATGGTAAAAATGAGACGTTTCTTACCAGACCGATCTCCTGTAGATCCCTCGATCCGTTTGTAAACAAAGCAAAGACAATAGGCCTGACCCTTGAACCGCTTCGTTATGATGTACGCCCGGTAAGCGATGCCGTTTTGAAGAACAATTTATAAATAAAAATTATTATTTTACAAATACTAAAATTCAATACGTGATTATAAATAATTAGTAGTATACAGGGATGCCACTTTTCCGTATTTATACGGAATTCCGGCTTTTTTCCTGCTATCTGTCTTATTTCCGTATTTCCGACTTTTCCTGTTTTCTGTGTATTAAAAAAAACGGAAAGTCCTCCTTTTTTCCCCCCTATCTCTCCCGATTGCGATGCATGTCGATCGACCTACTGAGAGATATTTCTCCGAGATATTTGCTTTTATACAGTACATAATTTATAAACGCGCGCACTGCCTACTACGTTCATTGAGTTATGCTTTTATCAAGGCTTTCTGATTAGAATTATCCATATCCTGGCCAATCAATGCGAGCGACAAGTTCCGAACGCACGCACATAGACAAGCGCAAAGTAGCGGCACAAATCGCGGTATAATAGCGACTGGTAAATACGTCTGTAAATATGATGACGTCATCCAAGATGGCAACTTACGATGACCAACGTCCCGTTAAAGACAGCACGTTAGCCATTCTCTGATTGGTCGGTTAAGGACGTATACAGTATCCTGTGCATGTATGTACGTACGGACTATACACTGGGCCACCGTTATTTGCAAGATAGTAATTGAAACGATCTTCACAGGTTCGCTATCACCGTATTCAGGTGGTTTTCCTAATTTTAATATCACACAACTGCAAATGAAAGATTCTCCAAGGAATTCTGAATTGGACAACAGGACGAATGGATGTATCTAGCGAAGAAAAACAACTTTTTGACCCATACTGTGACGCGCGCGCTCACGCTCAATCAATGGTCAGACTATAGACTTCGGTACCAGTCGTAATAAAAGAACATATTTCATGCACGTCGCCGAAGATACAATTTTTTGTGTATCAGACTCGTGGCTCGTTGCACTAGAGCTAACCGATTTTGTTTTCTACGTTAGTGGATGATATTTACAATATAACGACAGTCTTCTTATTCGAGTGGTGTTTTTTTTTTGTATTAAGAAGTTTTTATTTGTCAACTTCAATTCATACATGTCATATACAAAATAAAATACATACATCAAATACAATATATCTTTACAAATTATGAATACATTGTAAACTCATATAATTAACACTTTACATTTTCTCTTTTTTCCTTTAGACTTAGTGTTACAATAAAACCTAATAAAACTCAACGTACTCAATTTTTTTTCTAGTGTCAAAATATTCACAACATAACAGATTTTCCAAATACACAAAACCAATCATTAATACAACCTAGTCGAATTGAAGCCATTAACAAGGATTTTCCATACCCCCTCCCCACACCTTGGCCTCATTCCTCAAATATTTCATATCCTATAACAACATCAGCCTCAGGCCCGAACCCTACCTACCACCCCCCTCCCGACCCTTTGTTGTTTATATCAAGGAGTTTGAAAATAGCCAAGAAGCAAGAAAAATAAAAATTAAAATTAAAAAAAAACACGGAAGCAAAACAAAACATGATACAAACCCCCTCCCAACCCCAGGCATGTGTCCCCCCTACCCTCTAGGCCTCTACCCCTCCCCATAACCCCCCCCCCCTCCCATGCCCTTCGTCGTCACAACCTTCCCGTTCTACTCGTGTGGGGGTGGAAAAACGTTTTCCTTCCTTCTCTGAATGGTAAGAATGAACAAAATATATGTTTATATGTACATATATATATATTAATGAAAAATACTCTCATATACCTATAAGCATTCATTGAAAAAAAATACTTTATTCATTATCGTTATTATACACACATGTTATTTATTTCATTTATTCTTATTTTATTTTTCACTTATTTATCATTTATTTATTTTATATTTTTAATTTATTTATTTTCATTTTGTTTTTGTTTTTTGCACATCTAGCTCTCCCAAAACTCCTCCCAACATTCCTATTTTCTTAAGTGAAGGGGGTATTTATTTCTATTTAATGCCAATTTTCTTTCTTCAAATTCATCTTCTTTTAATTTACTTTTAATCTTATTTAAAACTATTTATGAATTGTTTTCTCTACCACTGAAAACCAAATACTTTACAAGGATTATAAAGTGATTAACCGATTTTTCTTTTCCTTGATCTGCTTAATTTATCCCCCAAAATATGTCTTCCCAAGTAAGATTGGTGAAAGAAACAAAGTCAAAAATATTCTCGAAGTCTCTCCATATTAATTTTGCTTTTTCGCATTGAAAAAAATAAATGACGATAAGTCTCTTTTTCTTTTTTACAGTAGCTACACAGATTAGAATCAACTTTCCCAAATAAATGCAAATGCTGATTTGTATAAATGATTCCGTGTATTAATTTAAATTGGAACTCTCTATATAAGTCGGCTGTTTAATGTACATTGCCTTATTCTTTTAAAAATATTTTATCTTTATCTGAAAGACGGTATAAATTATAGTTACACTTTAGTCTTGTGAATACTCCCGGTGTTATTGCTTTCTGGTAAAGAAATGTTGTACAAAGTTTTTTTGATGCAATATCATTTATTGCTACAACATTTTTACCTAATAAAAAAACTATGTCAGGATCATCAGGAATTGTGTCTCTATCTGTTCTCATATTTCTCTTCCAGCTGACCGGAAGTGTACCATAGATCTTGCCAATCAATCCAATGTCATTGGATTGTAATCCTCGTCGTTGAAAGTATCCATGAGATCTTACATTTCCGTCATTATCCATTATGTGGTTCAATCTATATATTTTTTTGTCAAAAAGCTTTCTATCAAATACACACTTTCCGTTAACTCGTATGAATTTATTATTAAACATTATTTCATTTCATATATAAGGTTCATATTTCTGCTGGAAATTCCTCGTTTCTATCCACACTTCCAGAAGATCTGTATAGAACTTTGGTAATGTTAAATTCAAAAGGTCAAGTAAATAGTCACAAGAAAAATGAAACTTCCGCCTACATGTTGTGTAGCGTGATTAAAAATATAACTTCCATTTCATTTCGTTAGTTTCCATAAGTTTTTTTACTCACATAACTCTCTGTGCTTTTATTAACAGTTCAAAATTCATCATTTTCAGACCTCCCAAATGGTAATCCAGATACATCGTATTTCTTTTAATTTTATTACTTCCACCCCACAGGAACTCAAAAGTTATCTTTTCTAAATCCTCATAAACCCATTTTGGAACTGGCATGAGGGATGCTGTGTATATGAATTTTGAATATATAAATAACTTTAGTAACTGTATATTTTACCCATCAACGTCAAATCCCTCTGTTTCCACCAACCTAAAAGTTTTTTTGTTTTACTTGATATTTCTTTGTAATTCAAATTTTCTTTTACTTCATTGTTCGAAGAAAAAAAACACCCCTAATATCTTAACAAAATCCACTCTCTGGCCGAAAGGTATTTCATAAGATTTTCCTTGTAAAGCCCCAATCAAGAGAACTTTTGTTTTATCCTTATTAACACCAAATCCTGAAATATTTCCAAATTCTCTAATAAACCTAATTTGACTTTTCTAATTGAATCTTCATCTTGAACAAAAAGGGTCATGTTATCTGCACATGATTTGTTTTATTTCCTCCTTTCCAAACAAAATACCTTTAACCTCCCTATTGTACCTTATATTATGTGTCAGTATTTTTAAACATAAAATAAAATATTACGTCGTATATTATTCTGATTGCTTCTCCAATAGTTCTCCCGTTCATAAAACCTATTTGATCTACTGAACTAATGTCTTCTAAAACATCTTTTAATCTTGTTGCCAAGACTTTAGACAGAATTTTATAATCAATATTTAATAATGATATTGGCCTGTAATCCTTAAGTAAATGAGGGTCCTTCCCATCTTTGGCAATCAGAATGACCACAGCTTGTTTTTGTGATGCAGTTAGTTCTCCTGTTTTAAAAGCCTCGTTAAAGGCCCCTAGTAATATATCTTTTATTTCTGTCCAGAATGTAGTAAAAAAAAACTCTATGGTCAGTCCGTCATTCCCTGGTGATTTATTTTGTTTCATTCCTTTAAGGACTGTAAAACATTCTCCTTCATAAACTTTCCCTTCACAATTTGTTTTGCTTTCATATGACAATGACGGTAAGTTTAAAAAAAAATCTATATCAGATACACTATCTTCTAAAACCTTGATGGTAATTCGCGATATTGATAAAATATGAGAATCTAATAAATAACACACCTATATAAAAAGTACCGCATATCAAATAGAGATCGAAATGCATGGAGAAGATAAACCCAGCTAGCACAAAAACATTCTAAGAATATTATAACATTAATATATTATATATTATAGGTAAATGCTATGAAAACATTTTTAAAATGTCAAAATGTATGGTTATATCTATGTATGGTTATAGGGAAACTTTCTTTTATATAACGTTTAGCAATAATAGTTTTAAAATGTTATTAAAACGTTTTTTGCTTTTTGGGAAACGTTATAACGATGTTTCAAAAACACTATTTTCTTTTAGCATAAACAATTTTTTGTCAAAACATTATTCAAATATTAAGCGTATATGATTGAGATGTTTTATTAATGTTATAAAAACGTTATTACAAAACATTATTTGGAAAACATAAATGAGACCTTTTCGAAATGTTATTAAAACGTGTGCTATGGGAAAATGGACCGTTTTATAGTGATAGACTTAAATATGCTACTTATAAGGTAAACATAATTATAGTGCATAAACTGAAGATTATATTATAATATATGACTCTATAACTATGAAAATGGCAACACGGCTGTCTCTAAAAGTGCATATAGACTAGCCCTATTATGTCATGAAAATATGGCAACGCGGCTGTCTCTAAATAACATAATAATATATTTTATGAAAATGGCAACACAGCTGTCTCTAAATAGACAAAATGGCAACAGGGCTGTCTCTAAATGTCATAGACTATATGTCATGAAAATGGCAACACAGCTGTCTCTAAATGCTTTATACACTATGTCAAGAAAATGGCAACACGGCTGTCTCTAATTGTCATATAAATATGTCATGAAAATGGCAACACGGCTGTCTCTATGTCATATAGACTATTATGTCATGAAAATGGCAACACGGCTGTCTCTAAATGTCATATAGACTATAATATATGTCATGAAAAATGGCAACATGCAGGGCTGTCTCTAAATGTCTATATGTCATGAAAATGGCAACACTGCTGACAAAATGATTAAGTGCATTAATTTATCAATTGCTGGAACTTATTTTCATCAAATGGAGACGCATCATTTACGCATGGATGAAAAATTATAGAAGCAATTATGATTTCAAGTAATAAGAAAACGAAAAGTGGGGATGTGACATCATATCCGCAGCCCACATAATAAATAGGCCTATTTATGACGAAGTGCATATCACTATATTGCTAAATTTTAAAATTCAATAACTTCATTATTTGTTATCCGATTCTGATAAAAAAGCATTTTGCTCTAGGCTGTGAATTTTACTCTACTTATTTAGATATATATCTTCAGCCGGGAGCATCCTTTCATGTTATATTGACTATATAACTGCCATGCAAATTGAAACGCGGTTATGATACTAATGAATTTGAGATATTAGTATCTTCAACTGTAATTATTATATAGGCAGTCTCTTCACGGTAATTATATACTTTGCAAACCCAAAGTCATTACAATGAGTATTTCTAGTATCAAAAGAGGGATTACTTTAAGCAGAAAACCAATTAGCACTTCAAGGACTATAGTACATTCAGCTTTATATCCTGCTTTGGGGTAGGAATTAACAATAGATAATCCTGGTTGAAAGCCATCAATTGACTACTTAAAGGACAAGTCCACTTCAAAAAATAGTGTATAAAGCATTTAGAGACAGCTGTGTTGCCATTTTCATGACATATAGTTTATATGACAACGTTAGAGACAGCCGTGTTGCCATTTTCTTGACATATAGTTTATATGACAATTAGAGACAGCCGTGTTGCCATTTTCTTGACATATAGTGTATATGACAATTAGAGACAGCCGTGTTGCCATTTTCTTGACATATAGTGTATATGACAATTAGAGACAGCTGTGTTGCCATTTTTTGACATATAGTTTATATGACAACGTTAGAGACAGCCGTGTTGCCATTTTCATGACATATAGTTTATATGACAATTAGAGGCAGCCGTTTTGCCATTTTCATGACATAAAGTTTATATGACAATTAGAGGCAGCCGTGTTGCCATTTTCATGACATATAGTTTATATGACAATTAGAGACAGCTGTGTTGCCATTTTCTTGACATATAGTGTATAAAGCATTTAGAGACAGCTGTGTTGCCATTTCCATGACATATAGTCTATATGACACTTAGAGACAACCGTGTTGCCATTTATGCAAACTTCTGTAGATGTCTAAATGTGCTTAAAAAGTAAATCATGTTTTGCAATGGCTTTATGAAATTTATCAAATGTATTTTTATTTTTGTATTTGAAATTCTATTATAATATTTAGGGCCTTCTATAACACTTTTTGCCTTGTATATTAAAGATTATCATGATGAAAATATTTTTACAAAATTAAATAATCCTATCTACCCTACCCTAAAATTAAAAGGTTTCGTTTTTCTAACTCTTAGTGCATTGAATCTTCCACCAAGTAAAAAAATAATTGTAAATTGTAATTTCATGAAATCATATTAAATTAGACTTATAGATGCTTTTATAATGGGGAAATAAAATCTACGAGTTGATGTTGTTGATATGTTTTCAAATTTCAACTCCACGTATGATATGCTGCAGAACTCGCGCTCGCGTCCCTTGAATTTATGATTGAATTTGGTACTCTAATTGTGGTAATTGCACTGTTCCATTTTCGAAAAACGACTGATCTCGCATCTAACTTCGTACGCGCGCACACATACCTGTTTGCCTGTACCTCTAACGAGTATTGCTAGCTCTGTATTAATGACAGTGCATAATTTATTGATTCTCTGTTGTTCACGATATCGTCAACATTAAATAGATCTACATGTGTTTTAACCCATAAATCAACTGAAATTAATTCGCACGAATCTATATTACTCATTAGTGGTAAACGAACGAACTACATAGACTGCACGTAACACACACACACTAAAAGCTATCGGACTTCCTTAATTGACCAATCAGAGAATGGCTAACGTGCTGTCTTTAACGGGACGTGATGACCAACGAAGGAATCGAGGATGACTAAGTTTTTATCATCATTTGAAAGGAATTAGCGGTAACTGCGGTCTAAGGTACGATGTTTCTGAATTTTATATATTTTCTCGTAAGTTTGGATGTAATTATTTTTTTATAATGTGACATTTTATGTACCAAAAACGATCCGAAAATCGGGTTTCCGCCGAATGTTAGATCTAACGTTACTGCTGCATGCTGATACGGAACCCAGGGAGCTCCGGCCCGGAAAGCGGACCGGAGCTCCTTGGGTTACGTATCAGCTAGCCCTGGGTTAGCTGATACGTTGTCTTTATGTACGGGCCGACAACTCTTCAGTCAATGTATTGGTGAGTGGAGCCAACGCGGTTCAGCTGAACAACCAAAATACAGAGACTGAAGCTTTTGGTCTAGCGTTCAATGAGAAACACACAACTAACTACCGTCAGTTTTTCAAACCTAATTGACTTCAAAGTCATCGATCACAACAAGGTAAGAAGCCACTTGGTCCTCCCCCTCCCCCCTCCCCTAAATTTGAGGTGGGGGCGGACCCCCCCCCCCCTCCTAATTTTTTTTTTTTTTTTTTTTTTTTTTTTTTTTTTTTTTTTTTTTGCTTGTCCAATTTTTTACCTATGACATGTGTCCATCCCAAAATTAAAGGTGGACCCCCCCCCAAAAAAAATTTTCTTGGACACTATCCCGGCCCGCGATAAGTTTCAGTATTTTTGGAGGACACCTAGTGGCATCCCTGAGTATAAACTAATTATTTATAAGTTACTCTAAGTTAGATCTATCCCTACGGTACGCAATTTTAACATTGATCTGTACTTTATTTTTCGAATAATTGTCAAATTTTTTAGGAAGAAAGGAGATTATCAACTTTCGATCTCAAGTTGAGCCTTCGGAGCCGAACACCAAATCTACTTGCTTCGCTTGCCTAAACTCCCGGCGCCCGCCGAGTTGCTGCGCCTCAGCCTCACCGGCGCATCGCAAGTGCAGTGGTGGGTGCGGGTCGGGCGCATGCAGCCGTTAGTTTCGTCTCCGTTTTTGTCATGGTTGAAAATCTGCTTTCTTATACCAACAAGCACTTAGTCTTATCCAATGTAGGTTATGATATAACCTTGTCCTCAGTCAGTAACCCCTGTGTGGTTAATTAACATGAATAAGATCGTCAATGTTTGGCTTCTTTTCTCTTGAATGATGCATGATTGATAGATAGGCTGGATAAATAAATGTTTGATTTTTTGGCACGTCAGTTTTTCAGTAGTGCTAACTTAAATCTAAATTCATCATAAAAAATATGCCTTGGCCCAAAACTCAAATGAAATCTTGTAATAATTTTTTTCTAATTAAAAAGAGAATCTGTGGAGATGAAGATCTGCATCAATCTCACTTTCCACCAATAGAGGGCCTCACAAAAATATGCTCAAAATTAAAGTTTTTGAGAGCTCTGGTGAACAAGAAAATTTATTCCAAAGTCTATATAGATTTAAATGAAAACAAATCACACCTGAATGAAACTGGGTGGTTTTATTGTCACAAAAGTGATATTTTAAAGACCTTTTTTTAAATTTTTAATTGATACATATAAATGAAGGTAGACTCTAAATGTGCTATGTAGGTCATCCTCTGATGTGGTAAATTGCTTTAAAAAGTGTAGGGAAATGCTACTTTTACATGCTGAAAATGCAAAGAGTCCCTACCGTTGGAGCGGGCCGGACAGCCGCTCGGTGCCCTCGTAGCTTTGATACTGATTTTTTATTATCAAAGGTTGGCAGGTATGGCTCAAGGTGAAGCCGGTATTCCGGCTTTTTGGATTCAAAGGGTTAAAAAGTAATTCCTTCAAACATACTGATTTCAGCTGTTTTCAGGAAATTGCAGATTTTATGTATCTGACCCATTCAAAATATTTTTAATGATTATTAAGATTTGACATAAAAAAGTTTAAATTTTTTTTGTTGTTGACTGGTTGACATCCACTTTGCTACCTGTGCTTCACCCTGTTGAAAGTCTAAAGCCTATGTTTTGGGGGTCTCGATTCTTTTATAGTCTGAGTGAATTATTTTTTTCCCCTTGATACTGTTTTGCTTTCTGACTAATTCTCCCAAGGATTAAAGTCTAATTGGTTTTGTTATTTTTTTTTGCAGTGATCATCAAGATGACTGAAGGAGAGACCACTACAGAGACCCCAACCTCGGGAGCAGAGCCAGTTGATGAGGAGGTTCTGACAAGATTTGAGGAGATGTTTGCCTCTAGATTCACAGATGCAGATGAAATGTTCCAAGAATACATGACTACAAACAAAGAAGAACGAGTTCCACCTATCTTAAACCATTACCAAGTCATGAAGCCCAGAAATCAAAGGTACTGTATGTTTTCCTGTCCAAAAGTCTTTAATTAATGAATATTTAAATTTTGATATCAACTAAGTTTGAAGATTAGAATATATAGCATTTGGTTGCATGTTGTGAGCTGGTACCTTAAAATGAGTGGCAGAGTTACACTTATGTAAATGTTGACAACAAATAATGTAGTTCCTCACCCCCTTTTTCTATCAACCCCATTGAGATCTCATTTTAAAGTAAAAGCTATCTGCACTAGCGTTGAAAATATTCAGAATAAATAATAAAGCTAATAGTAAACAATGGCAGCAGTGTGTATGAGGTAAGGTGGTGGAGCAGATGGAGGAGCAAACCAGGGGAATGGGGAAATATATACCTGTTAGGTTGGAGTCATAACATTTTTTTTACTGTAATTTAACCCTAAAAAGACTGGGGGGGGGGGGCTGATTCAGCCCCCCCTCAACATTTTTCGCGATAAATCCGCCACGCGAAATTTTTTGACCGCGTCGCTCGCTGACTTTTTACCTTCAAGTCTCTCGCAACTTTTGAGATCAAAATTGTGACCCCCGGGTACGCGGTTCCGAAATCACGCAACATTTCGTAAGTGCATGCAGACCCAAAATTACTCAAAAACGTGAATTTGTGTACAAATCCAATGCAAATAGTGTTTTTAACCAAAATTCATAAATGTATCATTATTTTTCCTTTTACTGCTTAAAATCAATTAATTTTATCTATTTTATGGTCGAAATAAAGTCCCCGACAATTTCCATTGAAAAAACAATAAAAAAAAAAAAAGTCGAAAAACAAAGAAATACATAAGAAATTTAGAAAACAATAGAATACATAAGAAAATAAATGTGATGTTGAAATTTTTTAAAAATAAATTTGATCAGATGCCTATCTAGAGTATGTGAAACAAAAATTAGCATTTCAGGGGCATTATTTTATTAATTAGAGCAAACTTATGATTTTACGCATAAATTAGCATAATTAATGAGACATGAGATTTTTTTGCAGAATTTGATGGTATAGTTTTGTAGATAATGCCATGGGTAACACGTGTGCCAATTTTCGTCGCGATCGCGCGATCGACGGCCGAGATCATAGGGGGGGGGCTGAATCAGCCCCCCCCCCCCCAGTCTTCTTAGGCATCGAAATAGCCCAGTCTATTTAGGGTTAACAGGAAAACAGAAATTTGTCATCAAAGACTGAATATCAACCAGTTTCCGACCTATATTTCCATCTCTAGTTGTCCATATGAAAACTTTCACATGATTCAATATTTCAAAGTAGAAACTTTTCAACCAGGTAAAACTATGAAAATAAGGGTACCGTACCGAGCCGGATTTCTCAATTTTCTTGAGCAGATGAATTCATAAGCCTGTTGCGTCATCATGTTGCGTGAGCGCAGCTATTTTGTTCGACCTCTTTAGAGTCAGTCCAACTACTTGAGTCAATTTGACAAGTGGCATTTTTTTACAAGTTTCAACTACATGTATGAATACATGTACATGTATTAAGAACAAGCTCTGAAGACATATATACATGTACATGTTCATGGACTTCATAGTAGGAGCTATTGAGATTTTGTGGCTTTGATACCTGATTGGATACCCTAGATGAAATTGTGTCCAATATCCCCTATCATGATATAAACTGAAAGAATTTTAATGTATTGCAGACAAGCAATCCACCTTGAATGCCATACCAACTCACCTGTGTTCTAGGGAAGGGTCATAAAACTCATATTTTTAGTCTTTGAATAGCTGAAAAAAGTGGTATATGAAGTTGAACATGTCATGCTTGACGCAAACTAATTGCTGTGGATGATATAATATTAATTAAAGGTTTCTACAGCTGGCGATAATTAAGTACCAAAATACGTAATCAACCATCCAATATATGATTGGATGGCCTGGTTTGGCAGTTAATTGGTGCATTGCAAATCTTGCAGAACAAACTACTTTCTCAGTTTTTGCCCAAGACTTATGAGGCTTGGTACACACATTGGTCTTGGGAGTGGATAGTGCAAAACATTTCATATGTGTCAGAAATTGTGATGTTTCCATGGTTATTGTAATGGACTTTTTCTCACATAAGGTCTTCTTGATAGTTTAGGGTTGTGTTATTATTTGGTTTTAATAATTTACTTTTAAATAAGAATGCCGCTTGGCCCTATGATAAATATTGCAATATTCGTGATATTTTTTGCAGAGGATTCGGTCGTGGCGGCTACAACAACAGGCGAGGAATGAAACGTCCATATGATAGTCGCGATGAATGGTACGGTAACGAAGGCAGAGGGAGATGGCATCAAGAGAACTACAACAGACAAGGTGGTGGATGGGGCACTGGTTACAACAGAGGAGGCTACGGTGGAGGAGGGTACGGTAACCAAGGAGGTTACGGATATAACCAAGGGTACGGAAACCAGAGGTTTGGTAGGGGAGGGTATGGTGGTGGTGGAGGAGGAGGTGGATATGGGGGAAGGGGAGGATATGGAGGAGGCTACGGCGGCGGCAGGGGTGGATACCAAGGTGGTTATCAGCAACAGGACAGATCATGGGGTGGTAATCGTGGTGGGAGGTTCCAAAGAGGAGGTGGACAACAGAGGAAGTGGGAAGATTATTGATTTTTAATGTTGGAATCCTTCGTGAGTTTTTTTTTTCTTCTTTTTTTTTGGGGGGGGGGGGGGGTCTGAGGAATAGATGGCTTGTGATTGTACATGTATGATAAAACAGGAAATAGAGCTGTAATCGTGGTCATATAATGGCCTAACACTGAGCATGTCACAAAGAATGTATCACTTCTGATGTGACAGTGACAACTAGTTTTGAAAAAGTTTAAGATCCAGATGTTAAGGAGAGGGGGAAAAATGCCCTGGTTTTACTTTTGACTTAGCACTTTAATGCTTTCTTTTATGGAGATATTTCACATGTAGATGTGGTCTGGGTACCAAGTGAAAATTTTCCGGCCATGAAACTTCTCTGCAAAGTTTATACAAGATCTTGTCACTCCAGTGGTTAAATATTGGACTAGGAAGGTTGTCATCTGTATTAGGTTTGAGACAAGGACTCTGATAGTTATACTTACAATGTGGTTGTGCTTGATCTGTCATTACATGTAACCTGCAGTTGGTGGGTCCCTGTGAGTCTGAGATGATATTACATATTTTCAATGGAAACTGTCCAGTTGTGAAATTTAAAAATGCATGCATTTGTTCATCATCAAAAAGTGTAAAGAAGGTGTTAGGAAACAGTGTCCATTAATTTTAGCATGATTTATACAATCCCATATCCCATATTTGCCATATTTTACTGTACTGTTTATTGCTTGATGTTTAAATGTTGGTTGGTATGTTACACAGAAAAAAACAAGAAGCCCATTGGAATGAAATTGAAATAGCTACAACATTTGAACCTTAGTCAACATTTTATAGCATACTCATTACTGTGAGAAAAGCTCTCAATATAAAATACCATGATGTCCACACTATACATGCTCATCCTGAGGCTTAGAAAAGAACCAAATCTTGTATTTGTATGTTAAACAGATTTTTTAAAATCCAACCCTATTTATTCTACTTCATTTAATGTACATGTATTATGATAAAAAAAATGTATGTATTTTAAACATGTATTCTGATTGTGTAAGAAACTTAATTTAGTGTTGTGTACATTGAGGAAAATGTCTGTGGTTGTCTACTTTTTAAATGCAAAACTTTTTACAATAATCAGCAAGATAGGACCTGCATTTTATTTCTGGGTAAAATAATCATAATGCAGTTGATATGTATAGTATCTACTGTATGCATACTTTAATATTTTCCCCAGAATGCCATTATAAGATGAGCCAATTCAAAACATGTATTTTTCTTGGATAATTCTTAATTTCATCCTACATGTATGTTAGTAACATAGGACAAAATTAAGAATTTTCCAAGAAATATTTATTAGTATAATGTAGCAGGCCTCTTCATAGACATTGAGCATTTTCTCCAGTTTTGAGAAATGCATGTCATACAAATTCCTTTACTATTTTCAGTATCACGTTAGAGGTGTATCAAGAAATTCAGTCCCAATAATCTGCTGACTTGGGAAGTAATTTGCACTCTTTTCCATATTCCACATAATTTTTGTTTACATATTTTTTTATTTTGAACATATGAACCTGTATGCAAATGTACACCATCTTAATTACATAACACAATATATTATTACTGAATGAGAAATAATGTGCTATAGCTTAATTTCATATTCTAAACGTTTGCTTGTTGTCCAGCCAGTTTAATGAAGTTGATTTTAATTGTTTCTGTGTACGTGTTTAAATATCACAATACGTTATGTAAACTTTCTATTATCTTAATCATCATGACATGTGAAATCAAACATATCACCAATGCTAACACAAGCCTTTGATCATGTTTGTCACTTTTTAATGTACATCTTACGATGCATTTTGTAATTTACATGTTTATTTTTTATTAAAAGGGTCAATCTACATTGTAATCAATCACAAGTGGTTGCAAGAGAGGTCACAGAATCAATCGTAAATCTTTCACAAGATGGATCAGTAGTAAGGTATCTTTAAGAAAGACAATTTTTTTTTGTGAAACGTAGTTGCAAATACCCAATTATGTACTTTTCCATTGCAACTTGAATATAGCAAAGAGTACATGTACTTTTCAGCCACATTCCTGGTTATTTCGAATTGTTAGAAATTGATGAATAAAAGAAGTTTTTGATTAATGAAAAATATTGTTTGCATTGTAAATCCATTATTGATGTATTGATATTGACAGAGCTTTGTAAGATCCTATGTTTTCCCGATGGTAGTTGTCCTATCCAAATCAGAGAAAAATTAAAGGGACTGTTTAAATTGTGTTGAATTTTCCTCAAATTGAATTTCCAAGTCTCATGACTGCATTTCTGCATGATTAAAGGGATGGTCCAGGCTGGGGATATTTATATCTTAATAAATAGAGTAAAATTCACAGAGCAAAGTGCTGAAAATTTGTTCAAAATTGGATATCAAATAACGAAGTTATTGAATTTTAAAGATTTGCATTACTCCGGACGGTGAAACAATTCTAGGCATGCATTCATGAATATTCATTAGGTGGGCTGATGATGTAATATCCCCACTTGTTCTTTTGTATTTTATTTTATGAAATTAAGTTTATTGAGAGCATTAGTTATTTATTGCCGCAACTTATTTCATCATAATGGAGACACATTTATGAAAAAATGAAACAATCATGATTTCATGTAATAACATAAGAAAAAGGAAAGTGCGGATAAGACAGCCCACCTAATGAATATTCATGATGATGTGCATATGACTGTTTTCACAAAATATTCATAAACTTTAAAATTCAATAACTTCGTTATTGGTTATCAGATTTTGATGAAATTTTCAGCATTTTGCACTGTAAATTTTACTCTATTTATTTAGCTATAAATATTTTCAGCCCGGACCATCTCTTTTAATGTGCAGAGGCAGTCGTTGCTCCGTATTAATGAATCACAGTCTGTTTATAGTTTTGAAAAGAAATTTGTTGGACTAATAATCTAACTTAACAAAAGTGAGGTGGTTAAACAATTTTTCATGGATTCCCGAAAATGCAATATAACCTCATGGTGAATACCAAATGAATATGTTGGTACCGATGTATAGCATTTTCATTTTTTGATGTACATGCAGTCCAATGATGCAAAGAACCATTGTAGATAAAATGCCGTTATTGAAATCAAATACAGACTTTCATGTTTGGACGCAGGGGCCTTCAACCATGGACATACATGTCCATGCACAGAACACTTGGCCATGGCATCTTTGAGTTAGAAATTTTGTCAGATTTTGTGCAAATTTTCACGTATCTATACTTCTCTTTTATTTCGTGTTTTTATAAACAACTTTCCATGTGGATGGATTCTCCATTTAAGTGGTAGTTAATCCTGGCAGAATGGTGGTTTTAATATTAGCAGAAAACGAGTAACATTGGTATATAAAATGAAGATTTAGCGATGATAAAAAATCACTTAGGGATTTTTATATTCACGACGAAATTGGCGACGTGAATTTCGTCGTGAATATTCGCGATTTGGTCTATTTGCGATGTCCCTTCAGGGCCACCATAGTATTGTGTCGTACGGGACATGAACGGCAGTAATTAGATCCTTATAGGATAAATCGATCACCCATGGGTCAAAGATAGAGAAACTGATCTTGTAAGATTGCATCATCAAATATAAAAGTTTAAGAAAATCTTTTGCATTTTCATGTATCGTACGGGACATTGCCAAAAATAGGTTCGGAAAAATCAGGGCCGCCCTTATTATTAGTGGAACTTTGTTCCACTATGCTGGAAGACATCGACTATAATCCCAGCAGCTAAATCACCTCAAGCATCTGAACTCAATGATTACCGACCAATTTCTCTCACCTCATTGGTGGTAAAATGTTTTGAACGGCTAATACTTCAGAAACACATTCTCCCACAGATACTGCCTGACATTGATCCTTTACAATTTGCTTACCAACCACGCAAATCTGTAAATGATGCTGTGTTATTGTTAACACACTTGATTGCCCAGCACGTTGATAAACTTGGTTGTTATGTTCGTACCGCCTTTGTCGACTTTTCGTCGGCTTTTAACACAATTCAGCCTCACCTACTGATGAATAAGCTAGCTGACACTAATCTAAAACCCTCTCTCATATTATGGCTCCACAACTTTCTGACAGAGAGAATTCAAAGTGTAAAACTAAAAGGTGTTTCGTCGAACCCCCTCATTACAAACACAGGTTCCCCCCAGGGTAGCGTGTTGTCTGCACCATTATTTATTATTTATACCAATGATTGCATCTCATCAAGCGATGACGTAACAATAATCAAATATGCTGACGATACTGCCATCATCGGCATGATTCGTAACAATAACGAAAGTAAATATCGTGAAGAGTTGTTAATGTTTGAGAATTGGTGTGATAATAATTTCTTGGAACTAAACACGGCTAAAACAAAGGAGATGATAACAGATTTTCGTACAAACCGAGGTCAGACAAACCCAATTATGTTCAAAGGAGAGGTTATAGAAAATGTTAACAACTTTAAGTATTTGGGTACTATAGTTGATAGTGAAATTTCATGGAAGGATCAGTGTCAGTCTCTATATATAAAGGCCCAACAACGATTATACTTTCTTCGGAAAATGAATTCTTTCAATGTTGATAGAATTTTGTTAAAGCTTTTCTACAAATCAGTGATAGAAAGTGTTATGCTTTTCAGTTGTGTTGTCTGGTTCGGAGGGTGCAGACAAGAAGACATGAAGAAATTGCAGAAAATAGCCAATTGTGCTGGGAAGATTACTGGAGAAGTGGCAAATGTGACCAATGAATGCGTTCAAGCAATCTTGAAACAGGCCTCACAGATCATACAAAATAAGGACCACCCCCTCCACTCATGTTATATTCAAATGCGATCTGGAAGGCGGTATAGATCAATGAGGGCTCGAACATCGCGTTTCCTTCATTCTTTTGTGCCGCTCTCCATTCGAAAATACAACGAACAACTTCAATCAAGCCTGTAATCTTGCCACTTCGTCAGTCACCTACTATATTCTCACACATGTATACAATTTACTAATATTACCCTGATACTATCGACTGAAATGAAAGCATTGAATGAGCAATTGTTTATTTATAATGATGATTATGATAATAATGATGAATGATAATGATGATAATGATAATTAATAATAATAATAATAATAATAATAATAATAATAATTAATAATGATAGGAAAATTATATTAATGATAATAGTAATAATAATATTAATAATAATGATAATGACAATGATAATAATGATATTGAAAATAAATAATAACAATAATTAAGAGCAAAGTTGTACCGATTTTGAGTGAAATTATTTTATATTATGTATTTTCCCCTTATTTGTATGACTGTATGTAGTTTGTTGTATTTCTTTGTATGTTTTTTTTCTGTATATCCTGTAATAATGATAATGATAATAGTAATGATTGATTATTGATAATTGTAATAATAGAAACAATATTAATAATAATAATAATAGTAATAATAATAATAATAATAATAATAATAATAATAATAATGATAATAACAATGACAATAACAATAATAATAATAATAATAATAATAATACAATTAATAATAATAATCATAATGATAATAATAAGATTGATAATAATAATAATGATAATTATATTAATAATAACGATGATTAAGAGTAAAATGTTACCGATTTGATTGAAATTATTTTGTATTATGTATTTTTCTTCAAATATGTGTGATTGTATATATATTCTGTAGAATTTATCTTTACGCTTTGATTTTGTATATTTCTGTGTATATGTAAATGCCAACAAGAATATTTTCCTAAATGGACAGAATAAAATCAATTCTCAATTCTCAATTCTCAATTATGGATCATGAAAATGTAGATATTATTTGGAACCATCAATGATACATTATTCCATTGACTTGCAATATTTTCAATCTTCTCGTGCTTTGCCAATAATGGTTCCAAGGTAGTGTTTGTACTTGAATATTTAATCAGCAAAATTATTGAAAATTGAAAATTCTATTGTTTCCCCCCAAAAAAAACTATATCTGACTTCACTTTTGGTTAAAACTCATAATTTTCATAAAATTTAGGTATCATAGTAAACTATCGCACTACTTATGACTTTTTGAAAGCATGTTGAAATTTTTAATGTTTTTTAATTTCAACCGATTTAATGATGTAATAATTCAATTGGTAACTAATTTGAATGACCTATAAGATGGCCAAATATTTGATTTTATTGGCATACGATTTCATGATTATCTCTTTTAAACATGTATAAAGAACGATCAAATTAAAAAAGCTGATTTTTTTTTCAAATTCGCACCGGTACCCTCCTTGTGAACGTTTATGAATTCAAAATCATAAATATGCAATCACTTCGGATATGGACAGTGTTTTTCGTTGGTGTTTTTTTTTTTTTTACTTTGAATAATTATGGAAACGGGTTTTACTTTGAATTTGTATGTTAACCATTTTACTGAAATTTATTATCCATCTGACAAACCATCATCGGAACAACAACCCGTTTTTGTTCCACTTTCATATTATAGACTGTGGTCAATACCATGTCTCTTATCCCTTCCCCAACACATTATAAATTACAATTATGTAAAAATAAAAAAGAAAAGAACAAAAAGAAGATAATGGAAAAAAAAAACCTGCCATAGGCACAGGTCATCCACCCACTCACCAATCAGAAAAAGAATAACCGTTTACAACTATATCCTGTGTTACATGAATGCCGTCTTTATCAAACAAAATGGAATAAAATGAATCTAACTAAAAAGATCAGAAAATAGAAAGATACGATAAAAATTGAAAAAATATTGTATATTGTGATAAAAAAAAGGAACACAGAACATATTATCTGAATTTGGACATTCAAAGTGCAAATATGTGTGCCGATAAATGAAACTGAAAATGGTATTTAAGGCGAAATTAAACGATCAGTCCGTCATAGCGAAATTAATTGACAACTTTGGGCCATTAATTTGAAGGATTTTCGCTCTAAATTGAATTTCTACGAAATTCAAAAGAATTGAATGCTGAATAAACGAAAATGAACCATGTGTGCGGAGGGTGGACAAAAATCTTTCGAATTTGAACGTCCTTTCATCAAAATAAATGCAACTCTGATGAAATTGGACGGGAAAGCCTATAATAATCATGTTAATAATATTTCAATAATAATAAAAATAAATATAATAATGAGAATAATAACGATAATAATAGTAATGATAAGAACAATAATACTTATAATAATAATGATAATGATGATAACAACAACAATGATAATAATAATAACAGTAATCATAAACAATTAATGTTAATAAATAATGATGTAATGAATAAAAATTGGAATCCACTACTTGTTTGATTAGAAGACAAGTATCAGAAACACTTTAGCAATTTAATTCTGCTTCCACAGTATTTTCGAGAACTGTGATATGAGTCTTTTGTCATCTATCAATATTCTCAGAATAAAACCTTCACCACCTCTTCAAAACCCTATACTAATCACCGTATTCAAACTCCAAAATATCCACATCCAAATCCTTCCCCTCCTCATCAAGGTAACTTGCAAATAATATTATGATTTTAACTTTCCGTTATAACCTCATTTTTATTTTAGCTCAAATTACTTTTTCCTTTTATTTACGTCTGTATTTAATATATCACAATGTTATGTTCATTTGGCTATGTTTTTGTTGCATATTTTAGTCCAGTAGGACCCCAACATGACCGTCAAATTTGGTATAATTATATGCAACAGGTTCACTCTTCTTTTAATAACCGAGCTTTCGACCTTTTAACGGGCCTTCATGGCTTCTGTGACACAAAGATTAAGAGCAATAACGACAATAATGAGAGCATCTTTGATAGTGCTTTTAGCGATAGTATTTGAAAGTGATGTGAGCGACGTATTATATATATATATGGATCTAAGAACATATAAAATGTATTGTTAAAGTCCGTCATGACAATTAACAACCAAGGCGTCCGTCGAAAATTGGTGAATCAAAACAGTAGAATAGTCCTTGACTCTGGACAAACTTAATATTTGCAATTTTTCGTTAGCTCGGGAACTTAGACTGCTGTTCCGCTTCACCAATATCTGACGAAGTCCTCCCAGCTATGCCTTGTCATTTGACGGGCACTTTTTTAATAGATTAACTGCATGTGTTCTTGAATCATCCGTAGGGGATATGGCGGGGTAAGTTGAGCATAGGGGCAAGTTGAGCCACCAGCCCCAGGCCAATAATGAATCAGTCAGATATTGTGGTGGTGTCATGTATTGATGACCCATTGCATAACCCCTAACCCCACCATATTGTTTTCAACTTTGAAACAAAAAGTACTTTTTTAGAGGGTAAAATACAAATTTCAGCCAAAAAAGTAAAAAGGGGTGTGAAATAGATAAGTGCTTTTTACACACACACGTCTTTAAATAAAATAAAGATATAAGAACAACATTGTTAGGCCAGGTATGAATCTTCATTCTTGTCATAGTCTTTTACATGATGGATGCATGAGAAATGTGTGGATGCGAAATTATCACATAACGTTCGGACTGGGGTAAGGTGAGCCAGCCAATATGGGGCAAGTTGAGCCATGGTAATTCATGGTAATGTATATGAAAATAGAAACAAACCTTTAAAGGCCGTCAATATGCAGGCAGAAAGGAGCAAATTTACATGACTGTTCTTTTCCTTGTAGAGGATGTTAGTATTTATGGAGAATTAGCAAGTGAAAAGACTTTAAATAAAAAAATGACCTGCTGGTTCTTCCCCCGTACATTTTTTTACATATTTTTTGTGGCTCAACTTACCCCAGAAGGTGGCTCAACCTACCCCATGGATGGGGCAAGTTGAGCCATTTGACATCTCTTTTTTCAAAGGTGACAATGACTTTCAGTGTGGGGATAAAAAGTTATAAATTATAGGTGAAAAATATTTCAGAAGACTTAAATTGTAAGGCAAGGTACTTATTTCTCCAAGATTATTCATCATATCAATTCTAACATGCAAAAAGCAAAAAGTCTCACAACTTACCCCTCCTTCCCCTACGTCGCAGAGCCAAAACTCCAATAGGCTATTCAATGATCTTTGATCACTTTCACCCTTTTCTTATACTCAACTCGCAATTGTTTCCTAATTAGAGATTTATTTATTTTAATTATCTTACCATTCTTCATTTTGATCTGCAGAAAGTAACTGATGCTGTTATAACAGTGCCAGCGTACTTCAATAACTCACAAAGACACGCAACCAAGGATGCATGCTGGTGTGATTGCTGGCCTTAACGTCTTACGTATCATCAATGAACCTACTGCAGCTGCTATTGTCTGTGGTCTGGACAATAAAGTACAGGGTGTAGCTTTTAAACATGGTAATCACTGGTCCGTGCGCTGACTTTGAAGTAATAGTGATTATTACTCAGATATTTAATTACAATTAGAGCGATTTGATCTCTATAAAAAAAAAAATGGGCGGCGCTTCGGAGGAGGGGGGGGGGGGGGCAGGGAGCACACTGTCCCTCACTTTTGGAAGCGTAAAAAGTGTCCATTTTTAACCTAAGAAAAAAGTGCACTTTTCAGTGCTCTTTTCATCTTATACATGTAATAGGGACCTGTTTTCTGTGTTAACCAGTGCTTCTTTGCTTTCTTATAGTGCTCATTCTCATGTCATATAAATTGCCCTACTTAAAATAAAAACCGCCCTTTTCATGATGCCTGTTTTCCTTAAGTATGTTAAGCTTTTGCGTTCTGTTCCCTTCTGCAAGTGCATCTTTTATGAATAATCCCTTCCAAAATTTGATTATTGCCCCCTTAATTTATTTTTCTTTTCATAATAAAATTCCTGTTCTGCAGTGTACCCCTTTTTACCTGTGATTAGTGCTCCATTTGAAAATACCATTGTTCTGATAATACCCCTTTTCTTTTCTTCTTTGTTCAAAATTAATGTTCAGTCTGTTAATGTAAAATGCAATTACGTCCTTTCCTTTCTGCAGGGGCGGTGAACCTGCCAAAAAGGGCATTTGGTATATTTTAGTGCCCTTGCGTGGTTTAGTAACTTTAGGCTCCCAGTTTGCCCTACAAGCCAACCCCTTCCTTCATTTAAAGGCAAATAGTCATGATAGTGGCATTTTAAGTTAAATGTTCCTTCTTTTAAACTGAGTGAATTGAAGCCTGATTTTATATACACGTATACGCACATTTGTCACTGATGGTTACATTGTGTTGGTTTATTTTTGTCTCACCTGCATAGTAGAGTGAGACTATAGGCGCCGCTTTTCCGACGGCGGCGGTGGCGGCGGCGTCAACACCAAATCTTAACCGAAGGTTAAGTTTTTGAAATGACAGCATAACTTAGAAAGTATATGGACCTAGTTCATGAAACCTGGCCATAAGGTTAATCAAGTATTACTGAACCTGCCTGAGTTTCAGGTCACATGACTAAGGTCAAAGGTCATTTAGGGTCAATGAACTTAGACCATGTTTGGGGAATCAACATCAAAATCTTAACCTAAGATTAAGTTTTTGAAATGTCATCATAACTTATAAAATTTATGGACCTAGTTCATTAAACTTAGACATAAGGTTAATAAAGTTTCACTGAACATCCTGTGCGAATTTCAGGTCACATGACCAACGTCAAAGGTCAATGAACTTTGGCCAAAATTGGGGGTATCCGTTGAATTACCATCATAACTTCGAAAGTTTATGGATCTGATTCATGAAACTTGAACATAAGAGTAATCAAGTATTTTTTAACATCCCGTCCGAGTTTCAGATCACATGACCAAGGTCAAAGGTCATTTAAGGTCAATGAACTTTGGCCATGTTGAGGTATTTGTTGAATTACCATCATATCCCTGTAAGTGTATTGGTCTAGTTCATAAAACGTGGACATAAGAGTCATCAAGTATCACTGAACATCTCATGCGAGTTTCAGGTCACATGACCAAAGTCAAAGGTCATTTAAGGTCATTGAACTTTGGCCATTTTAGAGGTGATTATTACTTTGCTGTCATAACTTTCAAAGTTTATAGATATAGTGTATAAAATGTGGATATAGGGGTAATCAAGTATCACAGACAAGTTTTAGGTCACATGATCAAGGTCAAATGTCAATGAACGTAGTATTGTATCATTATATGAATGGTATTTTTTGTGAATAATTATTTTATAGTCGTTTTCAAAGTCAGCACTGCCGCTATATTGAATCGCGTGATGCAGGTGAGACCGCCAGAGGCATTCCACTTGTTATGTGCTTTTGCTCCGGGTGGGGCACGTCGTAGAAAGAGGCACAAATGGGGTATTCGACCTCTCACCTTACAGTGCCCGTCTTAGGTTGCAAAAATACCGCTCTCCATCCTTTTCCGTGGTAACCTTCCCCCAGTTTAAGTGCTCTCTTTATCTCTTACTCATAAAAATAATGTCTTTCGGGATGGAATGTTCAGGTCAATTTCTCTTCAACAAACAAAATCAGTTCCAGTGGAGGAATGACACCTTTACTCCGGGGGGGGGGGCACTCAGTATATAATGCATAGTGGGTATGTGCCGCGGAGGGGACCCCCATTTTTACACTCAAATTTCCGTTCCAAGGCATAGCATTAATTTTTTGTCTTATTGAGAAAAAGAACAAAGAAAGCCGCTCCAAAGCATAGCATTTTCTTCTTATCGAGAAAAAAGAAGAAAGAAATCCGCTCCAAAGCTTCGCATATTTTCCGTTACGCCGTTCCGGCCAGATTTATCTGCTACAATGAGCCGCAATTTTGGTGAAAAGCGGCCGCAGTGCGCTGTCCGACCATCGCCTCTGCGCTAGCGCACCCGGCGGCCGTGCCGCCGGGCTAGCTGCATGCACGTTCCATAGGGATGCATACGCACTCACATCATGCACACGCAGGCAACCCGTTCCAAGGACCCCCGTTTTCACAAACATTGTAGTTCCGAAGCCCGTTCCGAGGACCCTCCTTTTTACAATAAGCCCGCTCCAAGGCCCCCGTTTTTTGTCTCGCCCGCGGCACATACCTACTACTTTTTTGGTCGAGTGCCCCCCCCCCCCCCCGGGCCTTTACTGCAACAATGGACCTACTTTGCGTACACTATATTCTACAATGTGCATTCACGACTGTATAATTCGTCATAAAATATATCGGATGCACTGTGGTGCAGATCGTAGAAGCAAATACTATTAAGAAATCAGACATGTTATTACACTCAGATTCACATTTTACAAAAAGAAACACAATTTTGATTCATATTCATTGTACAACGTTTATCTGAATCGAGATTTATTGTGATTAAATGTAAAAATTAAATAAGAGTAGACGAAAGTTTGAAAATTAACTTGGATTCTAGAAAACTCTGCTGCATATACATACCCGTAACATACAATTACTTCAGGTAGGAACGTCATATGATAGTAAAAATTATGGGGGGGGGGAAGGATGGTTTGCATCTCCTTTTGACACATACATGAATATGTTTTTTTTATGGGGGGCTTGCTCCTGCAAACGCATAGCCAGGATTCTATTTTGGAGGGGGTGGTAAATGCACACAAAGCGTGCCAACACCAACACTTACAGAGTGCGCGAAGCGCGCTGCCTAGGGGTGGGTGCAGGATCGAGTTTCCCCCTCCCGCGCAAAGCGCGAAGCTGTTTCATCAAATTAAAATAAAAAGGAGTCGTCTCTCTTGTCTGTAGTACCTATATCAGCCCCAATTCAGTTGAATTTATTGTGATTGTTAACTTTGTTTTCAAAAGTAAAGGGTCCCGGGAGAAGGGTATTCTCTAAGTTATATTGAATGCTTACCTTGGAAAGATCAGATTTGATTACAAACAATTTAGCGACAGTGCATATCTTTATCTCACAAAACAAAGGAGAAGAATGTAATTCGCCGAGCATGCTGAAAGGAAGATATTCCTTCCTGCGCAGAGCAATGAAGCTGAAATTTCAAAGGGCGGACGTTTCATCAAATGCAGATATCTCTAATACCCCCATCGGCTCTAATTCAATTTGATTTTCTAAGATTATTAAACTTCATTACAAGGAAATTAGAGCGCTAAAAGTTGAAACTTCTGTGACTTATTAATCATATAAAAAAAGATGATGTATAATTTCTTTGACGTAGCCTGAAGAGCTTCATTTTTTAATTATTAAGAAACTTAGTGTCATTCGAAATTTCATACTGAGGGCGCAAAACAAGACAGGAGATGAATGTGCACAGAAATTACATAGGTTTCATAGGATTTGATAGAAATACTGTACTTTTTTATTTACTACGACACGACTTTTATAACTTCCTCTTTTTAAATGAGGAACCTGTTTGCCCAAATTATGGTTGTTTAGTAATGAGCTAAAAAGCGGGAGAAGCGGCCTATATGGGGGTGACGACAGAAATTAATATCAAGATTTTACCTGCCCGAGGCCGACCCGACAAGAAGTACAAGAAGTGTGATAAATTCGAAAAAAGAGATAACTTCATATACTTCAGCCTAACCTCCCTTTTATTCCATGCCCTGATTAATTTGAACTTTAACTGGCAAGAATCACACTGGTCCTATAGCCGAGATGGAAAACAGGGCCAGATAAAGGGTTAGGGAAACAAAGGACTGCAATTGTCATTTAATCGCGCGAAGCGCGGAAGCGATATATATATATATTAGAATGATAGTGAAGTAGGTTCGTTTTAAAAGGTACTAATTCTTTTGAGAAAAAATGTAAAAAGAAAAAGAAAAACCCACAAAGCTACCTTTCTTCCCTTTCCTCCCTTCGCTGTTCCTTTTCTCCTCTCTTTTTTTCCCTTCTTTTTTGGGGGGCGACCGCCCCCATCGCCCCCTGGATACGCACCTGTGCTCCTGAAATAAAAATACGTTCCACCGTCCCTGATCCAACATGCTATACCTTTCATGAAATTTGAACACCTATGTGTTCTGATATTGGAGTAGCGTATATGGAAGTGTACATATGTATATGTTTGCTGTTTTCCCTGTCTTATACAGTGCCCTTTTCAAAATGAGAGGAAGTGTAATTTTTTCCCATGTGCCCCCTCCCACTTTCAGTACGACCCTAAAAAATGTTTTAAAGTCACTTTAATCATTGTTGTTAATTCATGAAAATATTTGGGGCATATTTTCTGGTGTAAGGGGTATAAGGTTTAGGGTGTAGGAAAAACTTGACAAAAAATAGCCGATCGAAGAATGCCTTATACTTCAACAGTTCAAGGTTTTTTTTTAGTACGAGCAAAATAATGTTGTCCACCGTTTACTGTCAACGCCCTCCCGGTAACTAGGATCGGGAGCATAATAAAGTGAAAATAATCTTGTCGGCGAAAAAACCCTTACTACATAACGACACCTTTAGACCCGTGTCAAATTTTGTGAAAAAATTCGCAAAATTCGATTTTTCACAGGGGGGAAATATCGTCCACCAAAAAATTTGACCAGCTAATTGGATGGTATAGGATGCATGCTAAAAACTCACTCATCAGAACTGATCGCTATTTTCATTACTTGCGATTCGACTTGTTAAATGATCGAATGATTTGGGATTTGACTTTTATACTTGCAACAAATAATTTGAGAATTGAAAATTGGAACAACATGACTTGGGACTTGAATTCTACTTGCAAGAAAATGACTTGCCTACAACTCTGCAATAGGTCACATTTACTAGATTTCTTATCGAATAAGGATTGTTCTGAAAGCTCTTGCATAACTCTCTTTTGTCAGGAAGGAGCCGAGCAAAATAACGTGATCCTTTGACTTTGGTGGTGGAACGTTCGACGTGTCAGTAATTGCAGTTGAAGGTGGCATCATTGAAGTCAAGGCAACCAGAGGCGACACTCAGTTAGGCGGGAGAGACTTTGATAACAATATGGTGGATTATTTCATCAAGATGTTCGATATAGAGCACAAGAAGGATATTTCCTCAGGGGCAGTGAGTAGACTGAAAACCGCTTGTGAAACGGCCAAGAGGACACTTTGTGATTCTGCTCAGGCAAGGTATGTTTTTCCTTAGTCTTTGTAGTGTCAAAGTACATTAATAAAAAATGGTTTGATAACCGACCGTCAATTTCACCATGTACCGAGGTCCAAGATTTTGCACACGCATGCGAATCATTATAGGACCGTCGCGTCCTCCCCCCGGGGGGGGGGGCACTTCCATTGACGGGTGGATAACATGCACAACCATGGGGTCTCGAAAAGCACCCTAAACAAGTTTTTTCCATATTCTGAAAATGCACCTCTTAACAAGTATTGGCGTGTGAAACCCTATCTTTAACAAGTATTGGAAACAAACCGATACCCTTAATTGGCAAGTATTCCTGAATTGAACCCCTAAACAAGTACAGCGATATTTTAGTTATGTCACGGACGTCGGTTTTTACCTTTAGCTACATATACGGCCCAACCTAGCCCCCACACCTCGCGCAAATCGGACTCTAAACACGTAGTATTGATGGGGCAAAAAGTACATCCTTTATAAAACATTTTAGTCTTTTTAATACCCTCGCTAATTTGGCTCTAAACACGTAGCTTTCCTAGTAAAATAGATACCCTTTTCATTGTTTTAGTGTTTTGACACCCTTATTACGTTACGTACGTAACGTGCCCTATCTTGAAAAAGACATCCTTTTTACGTGTTTTTTTTTGGGTCGCGCATGGTATCCACTCGTCAATGTAAGTGCCCCCCGGGACTTCGCCCCCAAAACAATTAAGGAGAAGTAAGTAAAGGGGGTCTGTTACAATACTGCAACAAATAACAATGAAAATTTAGTTTTAAATTTGATTTCCTTTTTTTTTTATTGCAGGAAATATATAGATCACTAAACAAAATATAAATAAAATATTAATCTTACATCTCTTAAATGCTGATTATAATCCAAAGTTAAATCCAGATAAAATCTAAGTTGACTGGCGAAAATTCCTTCAATTAAAGTTCACAATGATGGCGATGATGAAAATGATGTTGAAGCATGATGAATAACAAGAGTCACTGTAACGGGTTGAAATGTCTGTGAAGACGATGTTGATGATGATTAACAGTCAATTTCAGCAATCCATGGGTTGAAAAGCGTTCATTAAAACAGGTTGATGATCTCGATGAGAACTGAGAATTCCTCTCTCAAAGTAATACAGTTCATTGATGGCGTGCAAATCCACAGAAGATTCCAGTTGGAAATAAACTATGCTCTGACATAAAGTCTGGCGTGAAACTCTGAGTTCTGATCTGATATGATGATTTCCTTGAAGAAACTGCCAGCTTATATACAAATTATTCATTATTCTGGAAGCTTCTAGTATTGTCTACAAAAAGAACATTATCCTTCTTTCTAGAATAGTCCACTTCTAGAAGACTCTTGAATGACATCAGTGAAAAAAACAATGTAAACAACATAGCTAATCCTATTGTCCTTTTCACTGCCTCTAGTCTATTGTCTACATTCCATAAATAACAAAGATTACTCAGCCTATTAAATAGACATGCCTAACAAAGCTTTACTGAGATATTCTGGAACATTCTTAATCATTATATGCTATGAATATCATTAAAGAGAAAATAACTAAATAAGTGAATGTAATCGCTCTTACAATTCTTATACATAACAGGTCGTAAAGAGCAAAAGAAGAATATATAGCCACTTAGCAGGGGTGGTTATTCGGGAGGTTGGGCCACGGGGGCACAGCGCCCCTCCTATTTTTACCCCCAAAAATGCCCCTTTATGACCTGTTCAGTGCCACGGCCATGGGAAGCTTTGGTGCTGGGTGATATTTGAAAAAAAAGGACACAAATTTAACTTCGCGCACGCACAAATCGTTAATTAGGTAAAAAGTGCTCAGAATTTCCGCTTTTCAGGTTGTAAAATAAAAAAAAATCATATCATGCTTCATTTGAATGGACTTTCAGATACCCATTGTTTTCATGGTTAAAAAAAACTTTTCTAGTCGGAAAATGAAAATTTTCAGCTCGCGCTCGCATCAGTTTTTAGATATATTCCAATTCTGTACTTGGTTACAAAAATGATAAAAATATCCAGTTAAAAAAATTTCGAAAAATCAAAAATTTTCACCTCGTGCTTCGCGCTCGAGGTTTGGATTCAAGAAATCATACCTAATGACTGGGGAAAAAAGGCTGATAGTTAAGCTGTAAAAGAAGGGTGACTTATCTAATTGTGGAAACTGGATAGGTATCACCCTCCTCCCAATTGCTAGTAAAGTGTTAGGAAAGATACTGATGCACATAATTAAATGCAGCATAGATGAGAAGTTAAGACCAGAGCAGGCTGGATTTCGATGAGGAAAAAGCACAAAAGAACAAATCTTCATTTTGAGAAACATAGTTGAACAATCCAATGAATGGCAGGCCCCACTTTACATTAATTTCATCGATTTTGAGAAAGCCTTTGATTCTTTTTACCGTGATAGCATGTAGGATATAATAAGGCAATATGGTATTCCGGTTACACTTCGTAATTCCGAAGATTCGTTATTCCGAAGGTTCGTAATTCCGAAACACGTAAATTGCCTATAACTCGATGTTCGTTAATCCGAACATTTGTGGCGTTATTCCGAAGGTTCGTTGTTCCGAAGGTTCGTCAGTCCGAAAACGAAATAATTAAGGTTCGTTATTCCAAAGGTTCGATAATCTGAAAACGAAATAAGGTTCGTTGTTCCGAAGGTTCGTTAATCCGAAAACGAAATAAGGTTCGTTGTTCCGAAGGTTCGTTAATCCAAAAAACGAAATAAGGTTCGTTGTTCCGAAGGTTCGTAATTCCGAAACACGTAAATTGCCTATACCTCGATGTTCGTTAATCCGAACATTTGTGGCGTTATTCCGAAGGTTCGTCAGTCCAAAAACGAAATAAGGTTCGTTATTCCGAAGGTTCGTTAATCCGAAAACGAAATAAGGTTCGTTGTTCCAAAGGTTCGTTAATCCGAAAACGAAATAAGGTTCGTTGTTCCGAAGGTTCGTTAATCCGATAACGAAATAAGGATCGTTAATCCGAAAACGAAATAAGGTTCGTTGTTCCGAAGGTTCGTTAATCCGAAAAATCAAATAAGGGTAAGCGTGGTGGAGGGAAGGGGGGGGAGAAACCGTTGCTGTCCAATTGTTATGAGAATGGGGAGGCAAAAAGGGCGGCTGAGCAAAGAAGAGTAAAGTAGAGCAAAGCATGTTTACTTTTACTTTATTAAACAATAACTGATAACCCCCAAAATTGGGATTTTCTAATCTAAATTGTATACTTCATTTTGAAAAACGACACATTTCATTTTGAAAAAAACAAGGGAATTTTCCGTTTTGGAAAACAGTATTTTGTTCCTACGGGGATTTTTTTTGGGAGTGCAAATGCCTCCTGCCCCCCCCCCCCCCCGCTTTCACCGGCCCTGTGGGAGGGGCTGATCTATCGTTACCAGGGGCGTTTACGTACGCAGAATTCTCTCAAAGGGATGATCATAGGCATATGAGGCTAGTTCATGTTTTTCTCTCATTGCTAGCCCTGCAAATAATTATTTTATTATTCATTTCATTTATCCGGTTTTAACACAGATAAATGTAACATGATACAAAGGACCAAACTGAACATGTTTACAATAGTTACAACTTGAAAAAAAGACTACTGAACATCAAACAAACCAAATACAAATACATTCAACGAGAAAACTACATTTAACACAAACCAGTATAAGAGCAGAATCAAAGTTTTATAGGAATTTTGTCCTGAAAATTGAACATTCTGAGCAATGTTTGTGATCATGAACAAGACGCGTATGGAATTAACTAATTACTTCGAGCGTGAAGTGCGAGCTAAAATTTTTGATAAATTGTCATAGAGGGATTTTAAGTAGTTTGTTAGAATTCATATAGAAGTAGGCCTATACATACTAATGAAAATGCGAGCACGCAGTGCCGCCTGATAAGTTTTGACGATAAGACCTGAAAAGGAATATTTTGAGAACTTCATGGAATACCTGAATAGAATAAGTACTCCAAATGAACGTTATTTCATTTTCGGATTAACGAACCTTACTTCGTTTCCGGACTAACGAACCTTCGGATTAACGAACCTCATTTCGTTTTCGGACTAACAAACCTTTGAAATTACGAACCTCATTTTGTTTTCAGACTAACGAACCTTCGGAATTACGAACCTCATTTCGTGTTCGGACTAACGAACCTTCGGAATTACGAACCTCATTTCGTCTTCGGATTAACGAACCTTCGGAATTACGAACCTTATTTTGTTTTCAGACTTACAAGCCTTCGAAATTACGAAACTTCGGAATAACGAACCTTCGGAATAACGAACCTTCGGAATTTAATTCGTACATTGGAATAACGAAGCGTCGGAATTACGAATGTATGCGGGTACTTCCAAGAAAGATAATCAACATGGTAAAACTAATGTATGGTGACAGTGCATGTGCAGTACTTGATGATGGAGAAGCTACAGATCTGGTTCCAAGTGAAAACGAGTGTAAAAAACAAGGAGATGTGATGTCAGGTTTCTTATTTCTTCTCGTAATTGATTGGATAATGACCAGAACTACAAAAGACGATAACACCGGCGTACGATGGAGATTCATGTCCCAAATTGAAAACTTGGATTTTGCATACGATATTGCCCTCATGTCAACAACTCACAACCAGTTCCAACGGGAGACAAATAGCATGTCTGACTTTAAGACCAATGACAAGAAAACAAAAATCCCGAGAATGAACAGCAAGAAGAAGAATTCCATTCAATAAGATGGTAAGGACATTGAAGATATAGATGAATTCACCTATCTTGGCACAAAAAAAAGATGAGGAGATTATAGTCTTAGGGGACATGAATATTTGCCTTTCGAAAAAGTCTCCTTTATCCCAGAAATATGAGAATATACTTAATCTAAGTGGTTTGAGCCAACTTGTAAAGCTGCCCACACGTACAACTCAGACATCTTCCTCCCTGATAGATCACATATTATGTAGTAAAGTAGAGCATATTAGTCAAAGTGATGTAATTGACCTAGGTATAAGTGATCATTCATTAATTTATTGTTCAAGAAAGATTGTTAGGCCCGTATTTGGGCACCACAGAACTGTATCCATCAGGAGATTAAAAGGTTATAATGTAGACGATTTCAACTTAAATTTATCCCGATCAGACTGGTCCAAGGTAACTGAATGTAATGATGTAAATATGGCTTGGGCAAATTTTAAATCTATGTTCTTATCAATTATAGATATGAGCGCACCTCTGAAAGAGTTAAGAATTAAGCAATCAACTGAAAAATGGATGAACCATGAAATTATTGTTTTAATTAAAGAGAGAAATGTAGCTTATAAAAGTATGAAAAGGAATCTTGGCAATTTAGACCTTGAAAGAAAATATAAAGTTTTAAGGAATTTAGTTCAAAAAAAGGTAAGAAGTGCCAAAAACGAATACTTTCAAGAACAAATCGAAGAAAACAAACATGACTCTAGAAAATTGTGGAAGAATTTGAAAGGTTTAGGTCTAAAAAGTAAAAGGAAATCTGATCAAAAAACGGTTATTAACGTGCAAGGTGAATTAAGTCATGATAAGGCTAAAATTGCAAATGAGTTTAATCGTTACTTTACGACTGTGGCCGACAAGCTAGTTTGTAAATTACCAGTAAATACAAACAAATTTCATGCAGAAAGTGACCAATTTCAACAGTTTTATGAAGAAAAGAGTATTTCAAAAAGTAGTTTTCATTTTTCCCCTGTTACAGAAAAATTTGTTTTAGATGAACTAAATAGGTTGAAAATATCAAAAAGTACTGGTCTAGATATGATACCTGCAAGATTTCTAAAAGATGGGGCAAGAAATTTGTACAAACCTTTGAATTATGTTATTAATTTATCTCTTATGTCTTCTACCTTTCCTGATGATATGAAATTTGCAAAAGTTACCCCGCTACATAAAATGAAAGATAAAACTGACGTTAGTATAATTATAGGCCTATAAGTGTATTAAGTGTAGTGTCGAAAATCTTGGAAAAATCTGTTCATGCTCAAGTGGAGAAATACTTTCAAGAAACCAAGCTAATATATAAATTTCAGTCCGGCTTTCGTAACGGACATTCCACTGAAACTTGTTTAATACATTTAACAGATTTTATCAGGAACGAAATTTCACATGGGCGCATGGTTGGAATGGTTCTCCTAGACTTACAAAAAGCCTTTGATACTGTAAATCATAATATACTTTTGAAGAAATTAGAAGTGATGGGTTTAGACTCTGCAAGTGTGAAATGGTTTAGATCATATTTATCTAACCGTCATCAGGTAGTTACCATGCAGACAGTTATTTCTGATTCACTGCCTATTAAATGCGGAGTCCCTCAAGGAAGCGTTTTAGGCCCCATTCTTTTTATGTCATACATCAATGATATGTGTACTTGTATTAACGAATCTAAATTAATTTTATATGCTGATGATAGTGTCTTGCTATATTCGGATACAAATCCCAAGATAATTGATAAAAAACTCAGTGCAGATTTGGCAAATTGCATTGAATGGATGTCTGACAACAAGCTTAGTTTACACGTTGGGAAAACAGAAAGCATTTTATTTTGTTCGAAACGAAAGTTAAGATATACAAACGATTTCAAGGTTTCATACAATAATCAGGTAATTGACAGAAAAGATTCAGTGAAATATTTAGGAATTAATTTGACAAGTAACCTATCATGGACGGGTTTGGTAGACTCAATCGTCCAAAAGGCAAATTCGCGCTTGAAATTTTTGTATAGATATCAAACCTGTTTGAATATGAAGTCTAGACGTATTTTATGCTTTGCTTTAATACAATGTCTATTCGACTATGCTAATGCGGCTTGGTACGGTAGTCTGGGTGTTACGGATAAGAAAAAGCTAAGAATAATTCAAAATAAAATTGTGAGATACATAAATGTTTTAGGACCAAGAGCACATGTCGGATGTAATGAACTTGAAAAGGCAGGATTACTTCATGTAGATCACAGATCACAACAATTAGTACTACACCACGTGTATAAAATATTTTATTCGGATACATTAGATCATTATATAGCAAATAATTTCACCCGTGTATCAAATATCCATAGGTACGGTACTCGAAATAGTAATTTCAATTTTGTATTACCAAAACGTGAAGGACATATAGGGAACACTTTTTATTTTAATGGCATCCAATCTTGGAATGCTCTTCCTAATAAAGTAAAAGCAGTTAAAATATTTTCTCAATTTAAGAGTGCATTAAAGAAGCACCTAAAACTGGAAGCTACTCGAGAGCACTATTAACATTAAAATCAAACATTTTGTACAGTTTGTTTTTAGTATTGTAGATAATGTATACATTAGGGTATGTTAAAATATAATCTTGTTTCACATATTAGGAGAATTGTTGTTTGCTGCAGATGTTTGCATATTATTTGACTGATGGATATGTATGTATGTGTTTTTTAAACCATATTCCAGTACTTATTGTAGTTTATACTTTGTGTTACAATATGTTAATATTTTATACTAACTATAGGACCCCATTGGAAATAAGCCTTTCGGCTTTCATGGGCTATCCTGTCAAGGTATTCTTCAATTTCATCGTAACCTCTTGTGATATTCTTGACGAATAAAATCAATCAAATCAATCAATCAATCAATTATTGGTAAAGAGGGTGGTGGAGAAATGATATGAAGAGCAGAATTAATAAAGCCAGAAATGTTTTGGTGAAAGTGTGAAGGTGTGGAGGTCTAAGAAGTATGGACCGGGAGTATGGAAGTAAAACCAAAGTGAACTTGTCCAAAACATTGGTCAGACTTGTACTTCTCTATGATTGTAAAACATGGAAGATCAACATAACAAAAGTGATGAAGAAAAACTAGATTCGTTTTAATATCAGTGCATACAAAGAGCACTTCAAATATTCGGGCCAAACATTATTGGCATGGATGAACCCAATAATCTCACTCAACTTAACAACATGAATTAGGAAGTCAAAAGAAGATGTTGGAATTGGATAGGATATGTCATCAGAAAGCATAACCATCATGGGGCCAGGAGTTGTGCTAGAGACCACCAAAAATGGAAAGAAAGCGTGGAGGCCTCATGTGCCACAGGGCAGGAATGACGATAGTAGTAGTAGAAGTAGCTCCGCACCAGCTTTAATTGTTTTTGTGAGATACCTATTATGTGTATACTAACAAAATGTGCTAAAAATTTCCATTTTATAAGTCGACAAATCAAATATTTTCAGCTCGCGCTTCGCGCATGAATCAGCTGTTTATTGAGAAGCCTACTCTTTTCATGGTTACTAAAAGTGTTAAAATTTTGCAGTTTTAAAGTCGAAAAAAAAAATCAGTTCACGCTTCGCGCTCGCAAAAGTATTTAGGTAGATACATATCCTCTAAATGATTACGAAGATTAAATTTCAAATTTTCTAGTAGGAAAATGAAAATTTTGAGCTCGCACTGCGCCCTCGCATCATATTTTTGGGCTAGATACCTATCATGTTCATTTTTACACAGTGCTTAAAGTCTATTATATTACTGGCACTTCGCGCTCACATTGGTGTTATTATTTACATTTATCATTTTCGTAAGTTACTGGAAACCGTCATTAACACGTCGCTTTTTAGATCAGTTTATCAAAATATTCAGCTCGCGCTCGCAATATCCTCTTAACGAGTCACTGCAAACTGTCGTTACCAACTCTCTTTTCAGATCAGTGTTTTGAAATTCTCGGCCCTCGCATTATCTAGTTACATCCGCATCTTGTTCATGATTATAAACAACTGCTCAGAATATTAAATTCATATCATTATACATGACATTTAAAGAAAAAAAATAGGTCGCGCTTCGAGTTCGCGTTATCTCTTTTTACCTTAACTTGGTATCTTATGTGCAAGAATAAACCTGAAATGTAGTTAAAACCTCAGTCTTTTGAGAGGAATACCCCTAAAAAATAAGTTTTTGGCGGCCATTCGGGGAAAATGTGAATGAAAATATATTTCTGCCTACTTCCTCCCCCCCCCCCCCCCCCCATTGGCGAAAGCTGGATCCACCCCCGAGTATATGGATTTTTTTTAACTTGCACGTAAGCATTGCTTTGCATCTTATTCTTAGATATGTATTCTGTTCATGATAACAAAAAATATTTTGCTCTTGTTTTGAATTCTCATCATTCATTTAGTGAGATACGTATCCTCTTAACAATTTTCCTGCATGTTAAAAAGAGCTTAAAAGGCTCCCACTTCTGGTCATTGTAATAAAATTTCAGTTTGCATTTTTGGCTCGCATCAATCATTCATTGAGATACAAAAAAATGGTTCTTTATCTAAAAAATTTCGAAATTGTCTAATTTTCAGATGGAAATATGAAAATTATTCAAGCTCGCGCTTTATGCTCATATTGTGAGATACACAACTATTTGTTTATTTTAAAACATGCTGAAGGTGTCTAATTGTCAGGTAAGAATAAAAAAAAATCAGCTCGTGCTTGCGCTCTTGAATTGTTAAGTTATATACGGATCTTATCCTGACTTTTTTATGCGAACGAGAAGAGCGAGCTAAAAGTTTTTTTTAATATTCTAACCTGACAACTAAAAATGTTTTATTTAATTCATTATGAAAATTTTCAGCTCGCGCTTTGCATTCGCATCAATTTTTAATTAGATATCCATCGTGTTCATTCTCTCTGGGCTTAACTACGTCCTGAAGAGTTACACAGAAGATGAGCAAATAAAGGACAAGATCGCTGACCAATTTCTGGCTTACTTGATTTGAAAGTCTTTAGTATATGTTCACTTTGTTTTGTTCGATCCCAATTTGTTCTACGAAAATAATAGTGTCGTTGGGGTTTTATTAATTTTCAAAATTTAATTCATTATTTCCATTGACATGGTATTATGTTAACTAATAGTAAAGAAAATGATTTTGTAAGTTCTTTGCCTTAGGTACGGCATAGGATTTAATCATGTTTGAGATAGGATGTCTTTATACGTTTTAAAGCACCAACAGCCAGTCCCAAATTATTTCATTTCACATGTACTGTAAACATTGCTTGTACAATTTAATTACGTTTAAAAAAGGTATTCTGGAAGTGATTGAGCCCCAAACTTAGATCGACTCGGGCTGGGATCTATCGAAAATGTTTATTATATGGAATCAAATTAAAGGCCTACTTAAATGGATTAAGATAATATATCTGTGGAGTGTTGGTGTTCTAGCTATGTTCTAACAGTATCTTATGTTTATTGGAGATTGTAATATGCAATTTTAATTTTGTTTCCAATAGAAAGAGGATCCAGTGTGGAGTCCCACAGGGCTCTATACTGGGTCCTCTCCTTTTCTTGATCTATATAAATGATCTGAGCTCTTCTTCGTCCTTTTTTCGTTTTATACTGTTTGCCGACGATACCAACTTAATTGCATGTCATAAAGATTTCAATAGATTAATATTACAGGTAAATAGAGAATTAGAAAATGTTATACAATGGTTTGATGCTAATGAATTAATCATAAACAATGACAAAACGTGTGTATTGTATTTTAATAGAAAATCCCACCCATATAATTGTAATAATATTAGAATACTTATAAACCATGTTAATATGAATGTGTGCACTTCAGTTACATTTTTAGGAATAATTCTTGATGATACTCTATCTTTCCAGGACCATCGTCAATATATTGCAAACAAAATATCTAAAAACATTGGTATCCTCCGTAAATTACGTATATCCCTACCTCAAAATGTATTATTTATGTTGTATAACTGCTTAATTTTACCATACTTATATTATTGTACCATTACCTGGGCAGCAGTGGGTAAAACTAAATTAGAATCTTTATACAAACTGCAAAAGAAAGCTCTTCCTTTATTTTTTAGGTTACAAACACTTACGATTTATGATATATATACATTCCAAATTGCCATAATGATGTTTAATATTAATAATAGTATTGCACCTAAAATAATTTGTCAAATGTTTACTCTTAATAAATCTATCCATTCCCATAATACCCGCTCATGTATAAAATACCATTACCCAAAGGTTTCGTCTCAGTCCTTACTCAACTATTTTAGACACAACGGTCCCCGTATTTGGAACAATTTACCTAATTATTTTATGTCATGCACTACATTGTCATCTTTTAAGGTCTTATTGAAGAGACAGCTCGTCTCTTCCTATTCCTTGTAACTCTATTTTAAGTACCTATGTATCATGCGTGTCATGGTGTGTGTGTGTGTGTGTGTGATGGTGTGTGTGTGTTTGTATTATATCGTAACATATGTTGCTTTTCCCTGTTTTGGGGGACTATGACTCACAAGTTTTTAAACTTTCATATTAGTCTCCAATTTCATTCATTAGATTAAATCTCGATTGTTGCATGTTACTTTGTATATATTTTATGATTTTATGATTGAAATAAAATTGAAATTGAATTGAATTGAATTTCGTGATTTTCTGTAAATTTTAGCATCAATATAAGAGTTTGTAAGGATACGTTCATCCTAGCATCAGATAAATAATAACCTCTATCTGGATCCCAGTAATAAATGAATTACAGATTACCAAGTCAAGGTTAAATGTTATTCGAGGTGTGTGAACTTCTTGTTTAATTCCTGAAAGTATTTTTTCAGTAATTTTAAAAAGTTATTCATCCCATATGTTTTCAATAAAGCTTTATGCCAGGAGTATCAAGTATCAGCCGTTGCTTGAGTAAAATTTGAGGTCTCTGAATCCAGGTCAAATGTCATTCCTTAGGTTATCCCAAGGAGCTCCTTGGTAATCCCTTAACCCTAAAAGGACTGGGCTATTTGAGATGGATTGAGGACGGGGGGGGGGGGCATGATGGCCCCCTTTTGATCTCGGCCGCCGTTCGCGCGATCGCGCCGAAATTTGGCACACACGTACTTTACAACATGAACTACAGGTCAGTATAAAAAAAAATTCTGAAAATAATAATTATTTCTAATGAATAAGATATGCAAATTTATTCGTGAAAAACGTTATTTGCATATTTAACACCCAATTTCACTTCAAATATTCTTCTTTTTCCAAATGTCATCTTTGTAATCTAATTTGAAGGTTTCCACAATGAGAAATTGCGAAAGCCAATTTTTACTTTATGTATTTCTTTGTTTTTACGATTTATCATGTATTTCTCTGTTTTTTTTGTTGTCTTTTTGGGTTTTTTTTTTCAATGGGAATTATTACAGACCATTAAGCAACTAAATATTCAATATTGTTTATTAAATCATTTTAGCCGTATATGGTGTACGTGTGTTTTCTCATTCATATTTCTTAAACGTGTGGTCAATATACACTCTAATATGCAGGGATTTGAAATAAATCCAGATGGAATTGTAGTGACGGACCAATCATATTTGGGATTAACTATTAATCCTAAAAATATTTTTAAATCTCAAAGGATTTAATTTTGAATTCTTTGAGATTAAAAATCGAATCTTACGATTAAAACCAAATCCCAAATTTGATTGGTCCCTTTCTATACAGTGCGTATCAAAAAAAAGTTTACACTTAGAAGAAATCCTGTAAAATTATACATTTGTAATATCCTGAAGATTTTTCCACATTTTAACATTGGCACAGATCCATTTAAGCAAATGACGATATAACTGTCGAAAAATATTTCCGCTTGAGTGAGCACCACTTTCTTCTGAAAAGTTAGTGAAAAATGATTTGCGCAGAACTTTGAAATAGTTATGCGAATAAAAGTAGACCTTAATCATGAAGAACACGTGGAATTTAGCTAATAAAATTGATTTGAAGACATCTTTTACCTTTTTAAACCTGTTTCCTTGCCCAAAACACTTCGAAGAGTGCATTGCGCCCCATCCCACTCCCCACACACGGAGGCCATTGTGACGATATTTGCTTTACATTGAGCTGTGATTTACATGAAATGGCTTAGGCTTGATTTTCATTTTGTTAAACATTGCCAAGCTTGGGAAAAGTATGGAGAAACAAGTATTAAATGAACAATGAAATGTAAACCCTCTTTAAATGAGAAAAAGTTAGTGAAAAAATGCTGGAGATGTCTGATATAAACTTTTGTTCAGATTCAGTTATGTCCTCAGATCCAGCTGGCACAAAAAGGGGAAAGGTTGTGCTTACTAGGTGTTGAAATTTCAATTTGGGTGGCATTATTGTTACAAAATGCTTGAATGTATCCGTTTTATTTTAATTGACTAAAAACGCAAGGGAAATGTATAAGAAATGTTTTGCAGGGTAAGTTTGATTTCGCCCTTTCCCCTTGACAAAGCGTGAAAACGAGCATTTCTGCGCAAATAGATTTCTGCGAGCTTTACAAAAATGGACAGTGCTCACTCAAGTGTAACATTCTGTCATAACTTTTACTTCCATTGGATAGATGAGACCCTAACCCAGGAATATGTGTGATAAAATTAACCATATGTTGTATGTTTTTTAATTCCCAGGGCTTTTTCAAAGTGAAACCTTTTTTTTTTGATGCGCACTGTAGTACATCTGGATTTATTTTAAATCGCGCAATTTAGTGCTCACACAGAGTCACTGAGCCAATATTCTACGCAGAGGAGTCGATCCTGGGGGGGGGGGGGGTAGGGGGCGATCGCCCTACCAATGAAAATATTGGGGGCAAACATATCGTTTTGTCCCCCCCCCCCCCAATAATTTCGGATGTGCAAAAATAAAATAAGATTGTAATTGTAATGTTACACAAAAATCGGCAAGCGAGATTGAGATACACAACTCGTTCTTCATTTGAAATCGTGCTCAAAATGTCCGCTTTTCAGATTGGAATATAAAAATTTTCAGCTCGCGCTTCCCGCTCGCATAGTTTCTTTAGCAAAACCCATACTATTCATGATTAAATAGGTGAATAGAATGTCCCGTTTTCAGTTCTCAACCTCAAAAGAACTCCCGCTTCGATTTTGTTGGATGTAGATTTATTTCTTGTTCTTTATTAAATTAAACAGTCTGCAAGTCCCTATGTTAATGAGCAAATTAGCAAGAAATACCCAAGTCCTCTAGTGGCTGCATTCATATCACTGCAAAATCTCGTGAATTGTGAGACGTTCTTTCTCAAAGAATTTAACCATTTTCTCCTTGAGCAAAATTTATTATTTTTGTACCACACGAAAGGGTAAACGTTTTTACTCTTTTATTTGTTATTTCTTTAGAATATAATATTTTGATAAATAAGTAAATTTCTAGCCTGAAAAGATGCCTCAAATGGAATTTTCTTCTTCTGTTTCTCTGGCAAATTGTGCAAAATTTTGTGTTTTAATTGGGCACAAACATTATTTTATATCATCAGAAGCTCAAACTCTATACTTTTTTACAATGTCACTTCTGATTGTGGCACCTTTTAGATGGGTAAGCAGCCAGCTTTTTCCATCAAGATGCGAGATTTCTGAGTAGCATAAAATCTTATTCTGATTGGCTGAATAATGTTTTCAAAACAACAGGCGCGGGTAATTTGAAGAGATTAGCACGTGGTGGGTGTGAACTTGCAGAGGCCCACTGTGGGGGAACATTGAAATTTGCTTGGGTGTGTGGTCTCTATATGACCAATCAGAGCGTAGTATTCTTGTTTTTGAGCTGCTAAATGTACTTGGCCTATGAAAAGCTGGCTGCTGACCCATCTAAAAAACATATAAAAATTACATCATATTGATTGATTGATTGATTGATTGATTGATTGATTAATTCTTCTTAAATAACAGAAATGAAAAAAGGGGAACTCACTGGAAAGCATCGCTTGTTTATGTGAGTCCCCTGAAATAAATAACTGATTAAAATTTATCAAATACAAATAGAAATTAACAATATTCAATTGAAAAATACTAATGGGGTCAAGCTTCGTAAGTTTATGCACTATATAAAACTTAATACAATCATTACATCATAATCATACCCATGGTATACAAATAATATACAAAACAACGATTCAGGTAGTGTTTATAAAATAAATTAGACAAGACAAGACGGAATATTAATAACAAAAAAAAACAAAGACAGTGAACAGAGGACAAGACAGGACAAAACAGGACAGAGAAACCACAAAAAAACACTACAGAAAACAATCCAAAAGACCAAAGCAGACAAAAAAACAAGAAAACTGCACATTAAGAATTAAAAGAGAAGACAAAAGTGTGAGGAGAGGGGAAGATAGAAAAAAAGAGGAGGAAGCTGCTTAAGTAGAGACGTTGGAGATCTGCGGTTTATATTTGTGGAGAAGAATTTTCTTTAACCCATTACTGAAACTAAAATGTGTCGGTTTATTGCGCACTGATTCCAAAAGAGAGTTCCAAAGTTTTGTAGCGGTAAAAATAAATGTTTTATTCAGAAGGATGGTTCTAGCTCTTGGTGGGTGAAATAGTCCGGAGGACCGTGTTGGATAATGACGAATATTGACATTTTTAGTGAACATGGAATACAAAACGTTTGGTAGTTCATTTCTATCTAAAGTATACATAAGCTTTTCAAGATTATAACTATATAAATCACCGACCTTCAAAATATTATGATTGTAGAAAAGTGCATCAGTGTGTGAACGAAAGTCTGTATGACAAATAATGCGCATAACCTTTTTCTGCAAAAGTAGAATTCTGTTGACGAGGTAGTCAGCACAATTCCCCTATGCTATTATACCATAGATTAAGTGGGGCAGAATCAAAGTTGAATACAAATTAAATAAGATATGGGTGGGGAAGAAAATTTTTACTTTATTAATGATACCAATATTTCTCGAAATTATTTTACAAATGTGATCTACGCGTTCCTTCAAGGATAAATTGCTGTCAATAGTTACACCAAGAAACTTAGTACTGTTAACTCTTTGTATATTAGTATTTTCAAAAATGACATTTCCTGGAAGATAATCTATAATATTACTGAAGAGCATATAGTTTGTTTTTTGAAGATTAAGTGATAATTTATTGGCTTTGATCCATTCTGAAACCCCTTCGAGTTCATGATTAATGGTGGCAAGTAAATGGCGTGGATCCTTGTGGGAGAAAAAAAATATTAGAGTATTATTTTATTAAAATAAAAGATAAAATATTGGAAGACTTTCAAAAATCATTAATATATATAAGGAAAAGAAGGGGACCCAAGATAGAGCCATGCGGAACACCACAGTTAACCATTTTTGTTTCGGAGATAGTATTTTCGATAGAGACAAATTGTTTTCTATTGTCTAGGTAGTTCCTGAACCACTCCAAGGCTATTCCTCTGACTCCATAATAATTGAGTTTGTATAATAATATTTCGTGATTAATGGTATCAAAAGCCTTGGAGAAGTCCAGAAATACCCTAACAGTATGCTCAAAATTGTCGATTCCCCTAGAAATCTTATCAACTATAGTCAATAAAGCATGTGTAGTATTATGATTCGCACGAAAGCCAAATTGTAAAGGATGAAATAAATCATGCATATTAAAGAATTTCGAGGTGCGAACAAATATAAGTTTTTCAAGAACTTTAGACAAACAGGTTAATAGGGATATTGGTCGATAAATACCTAACACAGTATTGTCACCCTTTTTAAATACAGGAATAACACGAGCTATTTTCAATGATGAAGGAACAACACCGGTAGACATACATAAATTATAAATATATGCCAAGGGCTTCACAATTAACTCACAATTCTTTTTAACAAGATATTATTGATACCATCATGACCACAACTTTGCTTATTTTTTAAGTTAAGAATGATGTTCGCAATTTCTGTCTCATCTGTAGGAATAAAATAAATTGAATTTGGGTTGGGGTCACGTAGGAAATCTTTAAAGTTTTTTCTGGGGTTAGGAATAGCTCTGGCAAGATTTGGGCCAATACTAGAGAAATAATTATTAAAAGTGTTTGCCAATGTACGTGGATTTTCTATAAGATTACCATCAACATTTATTTTAGAAACAGAAGATTTTTTAGATCTACCTTGCAAGACTTCCTTGATTATTTTCCAGGTATTTTGTATATCATTTTTGTATAAGTGAAACTGGTTACAAAAATACATATTCTTACTTTTCCTAAGTATTCCAGTAAAAAAAGTTCTTGTAGTCTGTGTACTTTTTTTTATTCTTATCACATGGTTTGACAATAGATTTTAAATAAAGATTATTTTTCCTGTTAATGGATCTTAAAATGCCCTTGGAGATCCATGGGGATCTTGGAATATTTTTGTAGTTTGATCTTTTTTTCCGTGTCAAAGGAATACAAAGATCCATCTTAGAAGAAATAGTACTCATAAAGGAATCAAATGCATCATTGGCATTTTGTAAAGTGAAGATTCCCGACCAGTCTGTGTTTTCTAGCTCTTGTTTGAATTGCCCCATATTACGTTCAGAAAAATCAAGTTGTGTGCTACAAGAAGTTAATATAGGGGAAAGAAGTTAATATCAAAGCTTAGATCTTCAGCTTTATCATAAGCTAAACATCATTTGGGCTCAAACAGAAATTAAGTGCACTGTTAGAAAATTTATCCTTAAAATAAAAGAAGTTCCTGCTGCAGAGTCTCGAGAAACCTGTAATCTTACCGGATTGCGTAATCTTACTTATTGGTATTTGGTGTATGGAATCTTACAAATTTCCTTAAATAAAACATCCTTTCCCCCTTTTTAAACAGACCTGTTAAATTGCAGAAAAATTCCTGTTTTATGAATTTACAGAATGAGTCTGTTATTGCTTTCTGCAAAATCTTCTCTCTTTTTTCCCCTGTAAAATCAGGTTTTTTTTAACAGTGTGTAAGAACAACAACTTTTGTTGCATGAAAAATAGATTGTTTCATGTTTTAGATCAAAATCAAAAGTTTCCCCTATATTATAAAATGTCTTTTCAAAAATCAAAACACATGACCTAAAATAATGATTTTTCTTCTTTATAAAGATACGAAAAACATGAAATTTTGTCAATATTTAGAGCAGCAATGGCCGAATAAAAAGAGGTGTTTTGGTCCGCACCAAGATCATTAACAATGCAAAAACCCTCTAGTCATGAATATCACTTGGATAAAAGAAGCAACTTTTTGAGGGCTTGCCGACTGACTGCAAACTGTCAATATTTATCAGACCGAAATATCAAAATTTTCAGCTCGCGCGCTTCGCGCTTGCATCTACTGTTCATGTAGATACCATCTTAATCATTGGTACCAAAAATGCTTAGAATATCAAGCTTTCAGTCAGAATAAAAAGAAATTTCAGCTTGCTCTCGGCACTCGCATTATCTGCGTATAGTGAGATATGTATCCTCCTCATGAGTTACTACAAACAGTTCTAAACAGGTACCTTTTTCCTGTTTTCAGGTCAGTATACTAAAAATTTCAGCCTATGTGTGTGTGTGTGGTGAGTTTGTTTGTTTGTGTAATGGAGCGCCTTTCAAACTTTGATTCATGATTTTGCCCCCCCCCCCTTCCCCAATCTGAAAAATGAATCGACGCCCCTGATTCTAGGAAGTTACTACTGGGTCTGAAATCCAGAGTTTGTACTCATCAACACAGGGGCAGATCCATTAATTTCCAAAGGTGGGGGGGGGGGGGCACAAAATTTATTGTGACAGTTTCGAGTTGATATTGATAGGGAGTAGTGAGCGCAAAGCGCAAGCTTTTTATGACCTGCAAAACGGAACATTTTAGGCAGCGTTTGAATACATTAAAAAATCGTATATTACTAAACAAAATAAATCTAAACCAGACAAACTCGTGATTTGTAATGAAAATAAAAAAAAATATGTGGTTTTGTTACTAATACATACAAATTTGTTAAAAACGAATTAATTTACAATTTTTAGTTGTCTCAGTTCAGATATAATGAAATCAGTGGTAGCCCATGTATTCTATTTAACTAAAGTTGGAGGTATAATAGCTTTGGAATCCACTTTAAGATCAGTATCTATCTATTTCATTATACTGACCTGCAAACGGAACATTTTAAGCAGCGTTTGAATCATGAAAAAGATACGTAACTTACTAAACAAACTAAAGATACGTATCTCACTAAATAAAATGAAACAAAACAAACACGTGATTTCTAATGGAAATAAATAACAAATAAGTGGTCTGGTGGCTAATGATTAAAATTAAAAAAAATACAAATTTCATTAATCAAAATCATGAGTCAGAAAAATTGGAACCAGTTCATGGAATCAAACCTGCCATCTACTGCTTTCCGAACAGCGACTTAATCACCAGGGGTGGTATTCTGAAAACGTTCTTATCTTAATTTTGTTCTTATCTACGTCACGTTCTCAAATTGGTATTCTGAAAACTTTCTTATCTTTTTTTTATCTTTTGTTCTTGTCTTTTTCTTATTTTGCTTTCCATCCTATGCTGAGCGCGTAAATTAATAACTCGCGCATATAATACAAAAGCCCGCTAAAAAAGATAAGAATAGAATCAAGATAAGTGGTATTCTAAAAACGTTCTTATCTTTTATCTTTCTTATCTTCTTACGATACTTATGATAGTATTTAAGATAGCTAGAGGGTTATCACATCTCATGATGTCCGCGTTCATTCTTGCTCAAAAATCGATGGACACTGATAGTAACAGGTATTTCTCACACCCTTTCTTTCATTCACCCTTTATTTTGCCCGTCTCCTTTTCTATCCTTTTTTTCTTTATTTTTGTTCTCTTTTTCTTATTTTCTATCTGTCTTTCTTCCTTCCTTTCATTCTCCAGTTTTTTCTTTTGTTTTATTCTTTTGAATCTTTTAATTTCTTCTTTATTTTTCTTTTCCTTTGTTTCATTTATTCTTCATGTTTCTTCCTTTTTTATTTTCCCTTTTCCTTTTTTATCCTTTTTTTCTTTACTAAGTCTTTATTTCTGCTTTTTTATTTCCCTTTTTTCTCTCTTTCTTTCCTTTTCTTTCTTTTTTTCCTTGCACTTCTACCTTCACTTTATTTTTTGTATAATCTTTTATTTCTTCCTTATTTTTCTTTCTTTCATTCATTCTTTCGTCTTTATATTTGTTTTTTTCTTTTCTTTCTTCCTTCCCTCAAATTAAAAAATTAACCCTTTTATTTTTCTTTGTTTTCTTTGTTTTATTTTGTGTTCTTTTTTCGTTCGTTCGTTCGTTTGCTCTCATTTTTTTTATTTCTGCTAAATTTCTTTATTTCTTCTTTTTCTTTCTTTCCCTCATTCTTGTTCCGTTCGTTCTTCATGATTTACTTTCTATCTTTACTTTTTTTTCTCTGTCTTTCTTCTATTAATCTATAAAAATCTTTTTCTTTATTCTTTCCATTAATGTTTGTTGTTTTCTTTTTTTCATTCTTCATTTTCCTGCCTTTTTAGTTTCCCTTTTCGTTCTTTTTCTCTCTTTCTTTGAATTTACCTTTCTTTCGATTTATTTGTCTTTAGTCTTTATTTTTGTTTTAATTTCTCTTTCATCTTTTCTCTCTTATCTTTTCCTTTATTTCTCTCTCTCTCTCTTTATTTCTTTAATTCATTTTCCTTTTTTTTTCTCTTCCTTCACTTTTTACATTTTTTATTCCTTTCTTTTATAATCTTTCTTTTTTTTTTTACTTTCTTTCACTCGTTTTTTTAAACTGTTTTCTTCGGTTTTCTTTATTCCTCCATTTTATCCTTTTTAATCTTTTTTAATCTTTTTATTTTGTCCTCTTTCGTTTTTTCCCCTTTAAGTTTCTTTCTTTCCTTTTCTTTCTTTATTTTTACCTTCATTTTTTATTGCTCACTTTATCATTGATAATCGTTCCCTTTCTCCTCCTTTTTATTTCTTTTATTTATTGTTTTTTCTTTCTTTTAATTTTTAATTTTTGATTTTGGAATGTCTCCTTTTGGAAAATATGATGTTCTTGCGGGATGCAGCAAGAAATAGTTATTGCAGACGAACATATATCGGATTTTATTGTAACTCTAAAGATACAAGAATATTTCTCTAAAGACAATTTTCAGAATACGGCCCCTGGTTCACGGCTAAGCCATGATAAACTGGAATTAAAATACTCGCGATTTTCTTCTTTTTGACTCATTTATATGCAAATGCCGTCCGCCGTGGACAATAAGTAGTAATAAGAAAATAGAAAGTAAATAGATAGTAAATGTCCACTGCGGACGGCATTTGCATATTAATGAGTCAGAAAGAAGAGGATCGAGAGTATTTGAATTCCAGATCATCGTGGCTTTGTCGTGAAGGGTGGAGGGGGGGGGGGTAAGTGGTTGGTTTAACAATAAATAAATATATATATATAATATATATATATTTATCATATATATATATATATATCATATATATATATATATATATATATATATATATGTGTGTGTGTGTGTGTGTAAATTTTTACATGTACAACAGCTTTGGCAACTCTTTTATTTAAATATTTTGTGAAATAAATGGATGAAGAGAACAATGGTAGGCGTAGCTTAAATCAAGGTTCCCCAGAGCTATCTCCCCTTTGGAAAAATTGGTGATGCCGAAAAAATGTCTCTGCCGGGAATCTAACCCGGGCCCCCAGCTTTGAACGCCGGTGCCTTAACTACTGGACCACAGAGACGGGTTAGTGGCTAGGGCGACCCCGATCCGATTGACTGTCAGATAGACAGATTTTCGACACTATACCAATTATAATTTCCTTTGTCGGGTGAAGGTGGGTATTGAACAATGACAAGGATGTAAAAACAACGACTTTTCAAAATGACCAGTCATACACTCTCTCTATATATAATATATATATATATATTATATATAGAGAGAGTGTATGACTGGTCATTTTGAAAAGTCGTTTTTACATCCTGCTACGGCAAGGGATATCTTAAACATTGTCTTAAAACTTGATATAGGTAAAGGTCAAGGGTTTTATAACGTTCACCCCAAAGTCTTGAAGAAATTTATTCATAGTCTTCACTTCTCTAATTTGTAATATAATTAATTTGGCCATAGATCATGGTATATTTCCTGATGCACTAAAAATCGCCCGAGTAACTCCGATTTTAAAAGTGGTAATACCTCTTCACTAAATAACTATAATTTTCAGTAAGGTCTTTGAAAAATTATATATAATAAGTTGATTGTTTTTATTGAAAATAACAACATTTTATTGGAAAAGCAATTTGGTTTTAGAAAAAACCATACTACTTGCCATGCACTTTTAAAATTTGTTGATGGCATATCTCAGGCTTTTGAGTGCAATGAATTTTTAATCAGTACATTTTTACATCTATCAAAAGCTTTTTGATTGTATTGATTTTAATATTTTATTCCATAAATTGTATTTTTATGGAATTAGAGGGACTCCATTGTTATTATTAAGAAGTTATTTATCAAATCGTAAGCAATATGTGAGCATTGGCAATAATTCATCAGAATATAGCAATATTCAAATAGGCGTACCTCAGGGATCTAATCTAGGCCAATTAATATTTTTATTGTGTATAAATGACTTGCCAAGTGATAGCAGTATTATCATTTATTCTTTTTGCTGACGACACAACAATATTTTTATCTGGTAAATATCCTTTTAATATGAATTTTATATTAAATACTGAAATAGCCAAATTCACCGATGGTTTCTTGCCAAAAAACATTTTATTAATTTCGAAAAAACAAATTATCTTATTTTTAAAACACACAATAAACATAATTGATAACAGTGCAATACGAATAACAATTGCTAATAAGGCAATAAAGCAGATTAATCAAGTAAAATTATTAGGAGAAAATATGACATGGAAATATCATATAGTGCGTATCAAAAAAGTTTACACTTTGAAAAAGCCCTGGGAATTACAAAGTATACAACATGTGGGTAATTTTTTCACATATAATCTTAGGTTTGGGTTTCATCTATCCAATGAAAGTAAAAGTTTTGACAGAATGTTACACTTAAGTGAGCACTGTCCATTTTTGTAAAGCTCGCAGAAATCTGTTTGCGCAGAAATGCTCGTTTACACGCTGTGTCAAGGGAGAAGGGCAAAATCAAAGTTCCCTGCGAAACATTTCTCATACATTTATCTTGCACTTTTAGTCAACTGAAATAAAACAGATACATTCAAGCATTTTGTAACAATTTTGGCACCGAAATTGAAATTTCAACGCTTTATAAGCACAACCTTTACCCTTTTTGTGCCAGCTGGATCTGAGGACATAACTAAATCTGAACAAAAGTTTATATCAGACATCTCCAGCATTTTTTCACTTAGTTTTATCATTTAAAGTGGATTTACATTTCATTTTTTAATTAATACTTGTTTCTCCTCACCTTTGCCAAGCTTGACAATGATTAACAAAACGAAAATCAAGCCTAAGCCATTTCATGTAAATCACAGCTCAGTGTAAAGCAAATATCGTCACGATGGCCTCGGTGTGTGTGGGGGGGGGGGGTGGGATGCATGGGGCGCAATGAACTCTTCAAAGTGTTTTGGGCAAGGAAACAAGTTAAAAAGGTAAAAGATATCTTCAAATCAATATTACTAGCTAAATTCAACGTGTTCTTCATGATTAAGGTCTACTTTTATTCGCATAACAATTTCAAAGTTCTGCGCAAATCATTTTTCACTAACTTTTCAAAAGTATGTGGTGCTCACTCAAGCGGAAATATTTTTCGACAGTTATATCGTCATTTGCTTAAATCGATCTGTACCAATGTTAAAATGTTGAAAAATCTTCAGGATATTACAAATGTATAATTTTACAGGATTTCTTCTAAGTGTTTTTATACGCACTGTAGATTACATTTGTAAAAAGATTTCTAGAGTAATTGGAGTATTAAACAGAGTCAAGAAAATTATACCATTACGCATCCTTGTAAATATATATAATACCTTGGTCTTGCCACATTTAAACTATTGTCTGATTATCTGGGGTGGCTGTGCATCATACTTATTCCAAAGGATATATGTAATTCAAAAACGTGCAATAAGGGTAACAACAAATTCCTTTTTTAGTGATCATACACAGATTTTATTTTTTTAGCTCAAAATTTTAAAGCTAAATGAACTTTATGTATCGCAAATTATTTTATTTATGTACAAATATTTAAATTTAAATACTACTTTTCCATCTTTTTTATACTTTTTTTTATATTTAATAGATGTATAAATAATTATGTAACGAGAAAGTCAAACAAATTATATATTCCGTTCGTTCGTTATACACTTTCTAAATCTACAATTCGTTATAAAGGACCAAACTTGTGGAATAATTGACCCGATACTTTAAAATTGTCAGTTACATTCTCATAATTGAAACGTAGATTGAAACAAAACCAACTGTCTACTTATAGTTAAGATCGAATTCCAACTGCTTATCTAAGGGGGGGGGGGGTGATGTCGATATGTTCGTGTCTGTTATTATTTTTTTTGCGACTATTCCATTTGTGTGTTTAATCGTACCATAATATAGTAATCAAGGGAGTCGGCTTTGACAGGTCAATGGCCTTTCTGACTTTCTACAACCGCTACATTTTCTTTTTAATTTTTTTTATATTTCTACCATTTTTTAATGCTTAAACTGTGATTTAAATTCTTTTACTCCTTTTACTACTGTTGTATCATATTATACTTGTATGTATGTTTGTATGTTTTAAAATATCAAATAAATGAATTGAAAAATTTATATTATATATATATTTTATATATATATTATTTATATATATATTATATATATATTACATATATATTATATATATATATATATATATATTTTTTTTTTCTTTCAGATAAGGTCATTCATTCGTATTTAAACAAGCTGGAATGATGAATGAAAAAGTTTCCATTTAAAAAAATAAGCAATGTGTTTCACATTCAGAGGAAAGGAATATTGTTCCCCCATCCCTTTCCATTTTACTAGATCTTTTGATCTCGGCGAGAACCCCATCCACTTTAAACCTCGAATCCCCCTAGCAGATTCGATTCACCCATGCATGTGTGTAAAATGTCAAGCATTCCATAGCGTTCATGCCACCAATTCAGTGTTGCGTTACCGCGTTCAGCCACGACGATCGATCGCTCAGCGGAGTAAAACGCCCGGAATGTGATAGGGAAAGGGATGGGAAACCTCGATGGTATCGTATCGAAGGTGATCGCCAGAATTTCGGCTCATCGTACGTCCCGAGCGGAAACCTTCTTGGAAAATTATCCCCGAACAATGGAATAACCTGATTTCTCCCCCATCTGCATCCACCGGGAAAGAATTCTTGAGAGCAACACAACGTTGGACGATTAATACTGCATCCTTGTTTTCACCCTGAGGCACACTTTCACGGGCACGGGCAACCATTTCGGATTACATTATTCAGGGATTGTGTGAAATCGTCTCCATCTGTGTGAGTGCTATACGCCCAATCGTCTTTTTCCAACTACTTCACAATCTACCGTAGATTGTCTGCAGGTTTATCTCATCGATGTTACATCAATAAACTCATCGTGTATTTTTCAAATATAGTTCAAGAGGAAACAAACACAGCTGATATATACAATACAAGGTACGTATGTTCAGACGGCTTATTCATAATTATCAAGTCACATGCTTCATTTCTATATACCTCCCTACAAACATACTTTTGGGAAAACTTGATGCAAAGTGCATTATTCTTTGTAGTATCACAATCTGGCTAAGTGGCAAACGGTAAAGGCCTGCATGAATCAATAAAATTTCCTGGACTCAAATCTACGCGCAGGCGTGAGTGTATCCCTTGTATCATAAGCCCTAGATGATACTACGATCTGCACTACATATTCCCACATATACATCGAGCTAATGTATGTGCAAGTATGTACATACGAGAGAAGTGCCTGCGATTATGCTGCCCATGCCGCCCAATATAGCAATTTAATTCCCCCTGCTCCCATAGATATGTATGTTTATGATTTTTGCTTCCAGGCGTTTGGTCCGTGCTAATGTTAACTCGCCACTCTTAGAGACATGGTTGTATGCGTCACCATATTTGCTTTGTTATGATGAATAATTTCTGGTTGCAGGTTAATAGAAAAAAAAAGACTAAAACAAAGAACCCAAACAGAAAACAAGGGGGGAGGGGGTGTGTAGGAGACACGAGCAAGATATATATTTTTCTATAGTGACTCGGAGCTCAACGACAGACTTGGACATGGAGCCCTGATACATCAAACACGCAATCATCTGAAGACTGATACCAATCCTTAAACAGTGGTTGTAAGCTAGACAAATGATTACAAAACATTGTTAAATTGCTATGCCGCTTTGTAGAACATTGGTGTCAATTACGACATGAGGATTTCTTAATATACGAGAAGGGAGTATTAACCGGGTATTAATGATTATGAGGGTACCTTGATACAGTATTGCCAGTGTGGTAAAAAGCAATAAGGGATAATACTTGCGGAAGAAAAATACTTCGTAGTTCAATAGTTCAATTTTTTTAGTAAATAGTTAATGGAAATGATACTGGAAAATATCTCAACAAAACGGACATGCACTATTTTAAGTAATCTACAATGTCACTATACTCTTAACGCGTATTGTATTTACAGAACAATGAGGAAAAGAGAATCGTCTGGACTATCGTGTACATGATTGTGTATCAACATTTCATTTTACTAGGCTAACCCTGAGGGTGACACGACATTTGCTCCTGCGACAATTGCTCCTGGCTTTATTTCGTCTAAGATATAGGGTTAGGGTTGCAATGGGATTTTGTGTTAGGTTTAGGGTTTGGGATAGGGTATATTGAATCCATGCAGGGATGAAGTTGGCCATTAGTGTGTGGAATTTACAGCGGAGTAATTGTCACCGGAGCAAATGTCATGAACCCAAACTGAGTTGCTTTTTATTTATTAATTTATTCATGTATTTATTCATTTTTTGGGGAGGGGGGAGTGCATGATACAGAGCAGTTTTAGATGCACGTAGACAATCATTAGATGATTTCTGATGTTTGCACTGTAAAGAGTAATCAATCTGTCTAAGATTAATTACTGTAAAAAAAAGGGGAGGCTAGAATTGAAATTACGATGCAAATGCAAGGATATGCTAATGAAACCTGTTCGTTTTGTTTTCACTCAACAATCTATAGCTATTTTTTTTTCATTCCATCCGTTTCCCCATACTCAATTCCCCAATCCATTATGACGTCAGAGTGACGTCATGCCATAGTTACTCTGACCCTCGGCCAGACTTTGACAGTGGATCTATATTTGTCACTAAACTGTTTACATTTCATCGGCTGGTATTGTTTTAAGGTCCCGATATGCATGAGAGGCGATGCAAGTTACAGGGATGACAGTGATGGTGATGGGGGTGCTCATTAAAATGGTAACGTTAGACATTCGAAATCTTGTACTGATTTATTGCCATGTATAGTTACTGATGTACAATCCACATGGGCCTTTAGAAGTGTGGTCCTTTTCACTAAGATCAAAGAATATAAAACTAAATGGAAAATGAAGGGAAAACGATATTCCATTTCCTCTAACTTTGAAACGATTATCTAGAAACTCTTATGATATCATTATTATCTTGTAGATTAGTTCAAACACAGAACATGCAGAACAAGTGTCCTTAACTGTATGAGGAAAACATCATTTCATGAAACGGAATTCAAAATGATTTTATGATGTAAATTTATATTTAAAAATGTCCTCTAAAACTTTAATCATGTTTCATATATATTTCCCATTTTGCACATACCACAATAAACCTGATTTTTTTTAAATTATCATTCTTATTCTTTTAACTTTGAGAACCGATGCGTATCAACATACATTTTATTAGGCCAAAAGATAAAGTTTTAACATTGAAAATAATGATATAATATCAATGATGGAAATGATGGTAGGCCAATGATATAATATTAGGCTTAATAATGTATTATCATTACTTATAATGACGACAATAGGCTTCTATTGCTTATAATGTGGTCAGAAGAATTTTCAGACTGAACCCAAATATAGGAAGTAGCAATTAAGATTACCTTTATTTTAAGAAAATAATTCGAATGACAGAAGATCCTTCACATATCAAACTTATTCATGAATGATGACATTAAAAAAACACTATAAAATCATACTATTTGTAGACTCAGCAACTTGCAAACGGTTATTAATGTCATTCAATCAACCTTCATTCTAAAAATAAGTTTTCACCCAAAACAACTTATATCATGAAATTATTAAGGTTATTTATTGACATTGTTTGAAAAAAAAGGCCACGAACACATTTTGTAACTTTGATTAAGAGCAGTCATAATTTCTACAAACTTCCCTTAGATCATACAGCGAGATGAGTTTCAAGATCCATCCATGGGCGAGCTTTTCTTTTTTTTTCCTTGCTTGAGGATTTTGGCGTATTGACGTTAAGAATATGACAGAAAACTAAAACCATTGTGGCCCCCTTATTCTTATATTCATTTTAACTTAAACCATGTTCTATAAGTCTGGGTAAAAATTGTTAAAAATGTTTAAGTGTAAAAATGCTGTTCATACTGCTAGCATTTTGTATTTGTCATTTGTAGATGGTTTGTCATGTTATCACCATCGGACCATGGTTTTTAGTTTAACCGAAATTTAGAATACGGGCTGGGATTATTGTACCCCACACTTAACCATGCAATATTAATGCACATAATAAAAACAGACACGGCTCATAAGCAACTCAATGGATTGAAAACACCAGTCTATGCACCTGTAAACACATTTCTAATGCACTTTCCATCAGAGCTGTGTGTAATTACCAGCCACACACTGCATGTTCATTTCCAATATGTACATTATTCAAAATATGAACCCTCATTTCAATCGATTGAGCGTTCAGATTGTCGACAGATTGCTAAATTGTGAACATTAAGGTGACACGCTTGGAAGATTATGTATGTGCGGAGAGTTGGTTTTGTTTAGAGTAAAATGAGCGCGAAATTGGCCTTTTCTTTCGACACGAGGAGAGGAGTGGATGTAGATAAAAGAATATATCGATAATTTTCAGAAAACTGTAAGTTATTTTTTAGATTTTCGTATTTTATATTAGTCCCATCTCCTACTGAAATCGAATACACACATCTTTCCATTACGAGTGTAAAGGGGGGGGGGGGGTTCTAAACCTGCGAATATATGATTCTGTTAAAAATATTCTCCAATATAATTGTGTGATAGCAAATCCTTCTCCTTGTGTACATCGTAATAATCGTCTTCAATTTCAATAAAGTCATACGTGGAAATTCACGAAAGTTTAGACGTTTCGATCAGAAAAAGCATTACGCTAAATAAAATCAGACCAGGGCCCCGCCTTACAAAGAGTTACGATTGATCCGATCAATCACAACTATGGACAGCCAGCGACGTCAACATCTTTTGCATGTTTGTTCAAAATATTGTCTAGCTATCATGTATATTCATGCAATCATTGTTTTCTTGAAAATTCACTGCACTTCTCTTTGCAAACAAAGAACATTGTGCAAATTTTTTGTAGAAAAAAAAATATGACACTGATGGATTTCCATATAGAGTTACGATTGATCGGATCAATTGTAACTCTTTGTAAGACGGGGGCACAGGTAGAGAGAGTGCTTGCTTAGATATTTGTAAAAGATATCGAGTGTGGTTTTAGAAAGAGGTCGTATCGTACGTGACTGGATTGCATCCATTTAGGAGGTAATATAACGAAATTGCCAATTTGCGGAGGGAATTGGACGGTACACAGATATACACTTTTAACCCTCCATTGCTATATACCGACAGTGCCGATGCATTATATTGCCTGAATATCGCTAGCATTTCACAGACATCCTTTCAGTTTCTGCAGTATGGACACTAAAATTGGCGGGGGGGGGGGGGTCTGCTGTATGCTGTAGAATTACGGTTGATTTTTTTCTAAAATTTTCACGCATTTCTATTTTTTATATTATACAGGAATGGCGTAACGATTTTCAAAGAAGGGGTGAAAGTGTTAGCTGGACATGCTTAAAAATAATGACACAATTTTATGGACATTTTCATATTTTCGTAAACGTATACTCACTTTCCTGGAAAGTGCATCCACCCCCACCCCCTTCCACTGCTACTGTTATAGTATGCGGAGGACCAAATTCTTTACCATGTTAAATTAGGCTTATATGATTAATTTTTCATACGTGCTTGTTTTATTTTTTTCCCTTCTCCGTTTTATTTCAAGCTTTGATATTGATCTAAATAATGACGGATGCTATTTCTTGATTGGTTATCTTTTACCCAATCATCATGAGAGAAGGGGATGTGTTATACCTGGTGGACCGTCTTACAAAGAGTTGTGATTGATCCGATCAATCGTAACTCTATGGAAATCCATCAGTGTCATAATTTTTTTCTACTGGGAATTCGCTGAATCTTCAAGAGAACGATAAATGTATGAATGTAGAAAATATTTTGAACAAGTTTGCATTTTTAGATGTTGACAGTACTGGCCGTCCATAGTTGTGATTGATCGGATCGATTGTAACTCTTTGTAAGACGGGGACCTGATGAGTCACCCATAAAAGACCCTTTTTTATCATAGTGGTAGCTAATATAGTCCAAGAACTCTTAGAGATAATCAACAACAAACGAGTACAATATGTCTCTTTTTATAAGATTTATATTTTCACAAATACAAAATGTAACACGTTCTTTGTGTACAGGTGTAAGAATTGTTTTCGTTTAGATAATGAATCGTGAAGTAACATAACAGTTAAATTTTTCTCCCCCCCCCCCCCCACCTATACATCGAACATGTTGAAGGTTAATATGGAAACCAATGTTAGAAGAAAGATATCTTGTGTTCAAGTTATACGACTCTTAATAAAGGATCATCTCCTTGATGACGTCATATATTCCCACCAAGACTGATATTCGACAGTCAATTAAACTCCGTAATCATAATATGCAATGGAACGGCAAGTCATACTGTGTGTGAACATGCGACTTTTACGATATGTTGATACAGCCTACATGACAGGTAACACTCTTGATACATGACATGTACGATCGATAGGTGCATGAATGAACTCAATCAAAATTAATGTTATAATAATATACAAAATACAAGGGAGGCGCTAAGGTACTAGTATTTTGATCGGGGTATATGGCAATTTACCTAGTCATTTCTATCTTGATGAAATTAGGGGCATTATAATTCCACGATCTATACATCTCGTTTATGTGGTCTCCTTCCTTTCTTCTTTTTTCATCCCTCTCCTTTTTATGTTTTCTCCTATTTTTAATAAATCTTAAGTTTAAGGGGGCAGTTCCGCACTGCTTCAATTTCTACCGCCGCCCCACATAATGTACAATGCGTGTTTGATTCTAACGATTGAACTTGACTGACACGCATGTCATGCATATAACAAATAAAGATAACCCATAGTGAGTGCAAATTGGGGGGGGGGGGAGTATTTTATCTTATTTATTACATTCACTTTTAAAGATGGCGATGTAAAGTAAACTGCATAGATGAAGTTCTTTTATACCAACAACGTAGCACACTCACATCTGACATGGTTATCTTTCAAAATACGTCACGGTAAAATGAAAATGTCTTCAGCTTTGAATGGTGAACTCATGAATTGTATGAGTCATTCAATAAGAAATGGATCTTTACATCAAACATTACTGTTCACATTCCATAATTTCCAGGGAGACAGTGAACTGCAATAATTTCTTCGGCATGAAGAAGTGACACCCTTGATACAATAGACTAGGCCCCCACTGGTCTGTTCATTAGTTGAATAAAGTCGCATGTACTTGTGATGCCACTTATGTCCATTGCTTTACTATCCCCTTAATGGATGCCACTAGCCACCAGCTAACACCTTACATTATTGATGTCATCGATGATCAGAAACCTCTTCACTCAAGGTGAAGCACCATGATAGGTTATGCAATATGCATTAGGTGTCAGATGACTGGGCAGTAAGGATCAGTGTAAGAGGCTAATCCACAGGGCAGGCAGGGCATAGGGGGTTGTTTAAAGATTCGCAATTTACAAGGACTTGACATCAGGAATTATATACCATAAAATAGACCTTTGTATTATTACTTTGGAATATGCCATCTTCGTTGAGAATAAATGTGTTGCCTAACTGTCCAGTACTCAAAGAAGGACTAGGCATCAATCCAGTTGTTCGTATTTACCTTTCTTCAATATACAACAATTTTTCGGAGTAAAGCTATATTATCGTTTCATTATTTTAATGGAGTAATTTTCCTAAACCTCCTAGACCAATCAAGTCCATACAAGCTGAGGAGAGGAGCCACTGTTTAACACAAAATTGTTCCCTTCGACAGAAAATGTCCACCATGGCGGTACAATAGGTAGATATAATTTTGAAAGATTGAAAAGCCAGAAATAAGAATAAAAAAGTAAACGAAAATAAACACTTCCCCTATTTGGTATCTACTGATCCAGGGTGGCGAGGGGTCGCATGCACTAAGGTACAGATGGAGGGCTTGAGCCCATGTCCCCCCCCCCTTCTAACGTTATACGACCAAAGAAAAAAGAAAGAAGAGCAAATGAAACAAAAATAAAAGATAAAAAAGAAAATATTTTATCAAAATCTATCTGAAAGTTGGTACTTCATTTTAAAATGTCAAAGATTTCGTTCGCTCGCTTTTAGCTCGGGACTGTAAAGAAATGTTGTCACACGCAATGTTGTGCTTTTCATTTTTTTATGGTCATTGAGGCCGTGGTCGCATGCTCCCCTAGGTGTTATGGTGCTGAAAGTGGCGCCACACAATGCGACCAATTCCAAATTACCATATTGATCAGATAGGTATATCGTGATTTCAAATACATATACATGTATGGGTGTATGTATGTATGTTACATATACATGTATATATATATATATATATATATATATATATATAACCTGCTGTGCAAACAAACGACTAACTTCAATTTGTTTTGTGGTAATATTAAAGTACTACTGGATTGTCAAGTGAAAAAATGACAACCAACAAAAATTATGTTTTCCATGATGAATAAGGGGTGAAAATGTTGCGTGTCGTACAGGGCATTTCTGAGTTCCGAACGACACACAACATTTTCACCTTTAATTCACCCGTACCCAAACATTTTTTTGTTGATTATCAGTTGTTCACGTCATTACCCGCTAAGTCCCGCTTTATTTTCATCATTGACATAAAAGAAAGATTTATTGCGCGGGCATTCTGCTAAGAGACTATGAATTATTGTTGTCAAAATGTCCCGTACGACATGTATAGAATCTCCTATATATGCAACTATTAAATTCATTACTTTCTCTGATTCCGTTCAAACTTTAACCTTTCCGATTTGCTCATTCTTTTTAAAAAAAATTTGCACCTTGGTTGCATGGATTCGCCTTTGATTATCAGTGCCACCAACGAGGATGGTTTTAATTTTAATTGTTCCGAGGCTCAGCATCCGTGTGTGTGTGTAATTGATTTTTGTCAGATGTGTATCAATCAGATATGATTATTTACGTCTGGGACCGACCTTTAACGTCACCATCCAAAAGACGTGACTAGGGCTTGAACCTCGAAACTCTGCATAAATGTATAACCTTGCATGGATTACATGCAAGCGAACGCCACACCACCAAGATAACGGCCGTGGGTTGAAGCAGACAGATGGTTCCAAGATTATGATTTAGTTGTTTTCTTCGACACATATGTATAATTTTATAAACATCTGGAAGCAGTGTTTAACCATCCTGATACATTCTCCTGTGTCTCTTTATAAAGCTTGCAAAGATATAATGCTTTCATGTGTCAAGATTGAAAAGTAGGTCGAAAAATACGTCACAAATTTATGTCAATCTTTATTGTACAACAATGCGGTGCTCAGCTATGTGTTTATAACGAGATTTTCAAATCATTTTTAGCTGAATGCACTGCAAAAGCATGATAAATTTTTAGAACAAGAGGCTTAGCATGCGTAATTAAAACAGTAATTATGCCCCAGCTTCTAAACCACTGCTCACTTAATCACTGATTAACGGTCGTTCAGATGATCGTTAAACTACATGTGTTCCTAAATGTTTGTTGTTCGTCTTTGAGCGTGATTGCCAATGCAGTTGCGGACTCTGCGTACTGTCAAAAGTTTCAAGAGCTTATATGTATTTATGCTATTGATGAGCTTTCTCCGAGAGAAAATATTCTTTATTGTAAAAGAGGGACACTTTATGTTCAATAAAAAACTGTTGTAATCAATGGTATTATATTTAAATCATGGAGGCAGAAAGATGCAAAAATTGATTATAAGCGAACAAAGATTACGGACATCTTTAATTGCTCGGATGTTTGTATCATTGAAATCTATAGAAGATATGAATGTACCATCGTGTACTGTGGGGGCTGCAATCCAACATCCTATGCATGGGTGTATATAGACTACACATCCATGCCGGCAGGCTTTTGATTATTTCCACCACCCCTGATAATAGGCATATAATTTGTTCCAATCGGTGTCATTTCTAATATTCTTTGAAAGTATGTCATGTTGAACAAGGGTGACTGTTTTTTTGGTTTCAGCAGAGATTTCGTCGGATCAATATAACTTCATGATCTTATTTAGCATATAAATCTATTCCTCTCTAGTCATTCTGTTCCTATTTTGTCTTTGAAGCAATAATATATAACTACAGGTGCCAAAATGCAGCGAAAGTATATGATTGTTTCATCATTGAAAATCAGTACATGCCTATAGAACTTTAGCAATGCATGTTTAGGCTAGGCCTACTGAACTCACAAAGTCATAATTCTGCAGACTGCTTCATTCTGAGACCGAATACTGTTTCGGGGAACACGTCTCGTGTCGTAATCGCCTGACATTGCCTCTGAGCACGATGCAAAGGGGCCAAAAAGGTTCGCGCTCTGGAAGTTGACTCGTCAGTTTACAATGCCATGGATACACTTACATCTACATGATGTCAATGGCAACATGGTATGTACCCCAGCCAAAGACATTTCTAATACATGACAGCCAATATGTTCTCAATCGCACGAGACTACCCCATGTGATATTCACGCTCAGTTGGGTACATTAGCAATGCAGGCATAACCCCATTACGACCGTATTCCCACATTTTCATGAGAGCGCATGCGTAAAGCATGTCAATAGGATGGGCAGGTTTGGAGAGATTCCCACTGGAACGAGTTACAAATCATTGTTCATATGCCATATTTCCCATTTTTAAATACTTGGTATTTTGAATCGTTCTCTGTTGCTACAGTTGCACTTCTCCCTTTGCCCCACTATCTTCCTGTAAAACAACAGTAGTAGTTCTAAGTGAGGTGATTTACAAGTACTTTGGAATAATATTGCATCGGAATTTGTGAGGGGATACAGCAGAGTAGTTATAAATATCATGAAGTTAACAAATTTAGCAGTGCTTTTTTATGTAATCAATGTGATCTTACATATTTCTTTCTATCCCCTGAATTTGATACGGTATATGGTCAATTACAGTGTCTTCTCGGTGGGCTGCTAACTCTAATGTACTAAATAAATTGATGCCTTGAATTATATGAAATTACATTGTTTAGGAATATTGAATAACTTAATTTATCTTTAGTTCTATACTCTAAAAAACGAAGAGCTAATTTAGCTCTTAAAGAGCGTGTAGTGACTGCACTTGGGAGTGCTGATTTGTCTAGTTCAAATGTGAACGAGAAAAATCGGCTCTTTGAAGTGCAGTCACGCTACACGCTCTATAAGAGCTAAATTAGCTCTTCGTAGCTCTTCGTTTTTTTAAGTGTAAACTTGCCATAGAAATTAATCTTAGGTAGGTTTGCATGATCATTAAAGTGTCCCTTAACGGTAAATGGGCAAACAAACAATTCTTAATTATTCATCATCAATTTCCATTCCCAATCATTTAAACAAAAAGTACCCTGGAACATGACTTGTGGACAATATTGATTTAAACAGATACTTCTCATTATCTTCTAATGAAATGTTATCTGAACGTGATTTGTTTATGTACGTTGTAAATGGTTTACAACCGCAATGTCTGTTTAGCAGTCGAAATACGGCACAAAAATATATCCGTGTTTCGAGGACCAAGAAATTTCACCCTTGATTAAAAAAAAACACATTACACTTGCGATAAATCCTGATGCATTAGTTCCTAGTCAAGCTATACTCGACCATGTGATATTGGCGTACATTAATTATCGTAACTGTATTTAAAAAAAAAAACTATTCATTTTTAGGTAGTGCCTATAAATGTTCGAAATATAAGAGCAATTATCAATCTCAGACCTTACAAATCAGCATGATTAATTGCAGACTTTGCAGTATTCTTATTTGATAAAGAAAATTGTTGTGTTTATACCTTTCTCAAAAGTATACTCATGTGTCTTAATCACTTTCTTTGGTATTCAGGTTCGCATTACCAGTTAAATCTACATCATGTGGGTAGCATTAACTTATTTTTGTCGGATCTCTTGCTTTTGTCATTGCCCTCAAATCTTCCTAAAACATAAATTATAAACGACCAGTTTTCCATTACTACCCTGTATTTCTATTTTAAGACGTCAATATTGCCCCTCTTCTATTCCTCATCGTCTTATCGCTCTCTCTCCCCCTCCCCCTCTCTCTCTCTCTCTCTGACTGATGTACACCAAACCATTCATGGCGTATTTCCCTGCGAGTTAACATCCCATTGTATGGCGCCAAACTACGATATATTGGAATCGACATAACGATGAGCTCCGGGCTCACTGTTGGGGAAATATTGTATCTCCGGGATGTCATCAGTCTCTCCGCATCAAATAAAACGATGTAGTCAGAAATTGACCCCGGATAAGGGATTTTCCTAGATATCCCAAATGCACAATTTGCTTGCAAAAAATGACGTATATCGGATGTAAGTGCTTGGGGGAAGGGAAAGCATTTGTGTGCTAAGTCCCTGCCTTTTTTCCACAGACATGTGTGGTGTGCCTCAGTAGCGAAGAGGTATGTAGGCCTATGTAGTCTTTGTAGATACATGTAGACTTAAAACACCCTTTGTTTGGTTCTATAAACTGTATACAACCATTTACGCCACAGAATGTCAATACCAATACACAATATACTAGTCAAAACATTATGATGTTCATAAGTATAATAATTTCTTCACAGTAATGGCAGTCGAGTATATATCACGAGAATGTATTTTGGATGTTTTTTTTCATATTCATAATATTCATCGAAAAAATGAGTGCTCGTTCTCGTTTCTCTTCTGTTCTACTTTAAAATTTTATTAGTGACATGATTTTAATTTATTGGCTGATGAATGTCAATAGTCTAATACATCTTTCAGTTGTTCTGAGCTGTACTCCGATTAATTTTTTTTTAAATTTACATTGTTGGGATAGTTAGAAATAACCAACTAAATCACAATGCAGAGCAGTTCAGTATAATGTATAAGTGTTTATGTTTTCTTTGGTGTTGAACCCCACGCAAGACAAGCATGACCATGCCAGAAAAGCCAGCATTCCATCGTATTTTATTATTAATTATTATTATACTTTTTTATAAAACCAGCCTTACAAATCACGTTTGTAGTACTTTACCGAGATAAAAAAAAAACCAAATCATTTATAGTTAGTTATGCTTATAATATTGTCGGGTTCACCTTTAGCCTGTTTCACCATAGTATAAAGATATCATCTATTACAATATGGTGATAGAGGTATGATAGAATTGCATAGATGTAATCAAATTGGAATGGTAGTCCATCGGATGCCATAACACGAGTAAACGGTCATGGGTCCTTGACATCGGGTAGTCTCATAACTGTCATATCAATTTCTTGCCAAATAATAACCCATGCGTGATAAAGTGATCACTCTTTATTTTGATTTTTTTCACATGCAGGACTTCATTACTCATGTGACATACGTTCATTTCATTCGACACCAGCCATCGGGAAAAGCTGAAAACTGCTCCAACGGTAACCAAGTTCACCGACAATCGTCAGACTCGACAACACATTAATTGTTCTTGCAGGTTCTGTGATTGTTCTTGGTGAAATAATTGAAGGGCTGAGGATTGTGCAACATCGCTGATTTGAAGTCAGTGTTGATTTTTCATCGTGGAAGGATACTGTGAGGGAGAAGGTTCCTATGTTCTGGGAAATCATACTCTCGCTAAAATTTGGAATAATCCATCCTTGCCTGCTATGCTAATTACAAATGGAAAGTGTAGAAGGTTATTGGCTTCATTAGAATGCAACCGATCAAGAGTGTTCCAAACTCCAATCAACATCTCAATCGTGTGTCCGTATCTGTTGGAGTAATAGCGACAACAAATTGATTAGGAAGGGTGCATATAGCATTCGTGGACGGGTGATGCAGCGCCTTGTTGGCTTGTCACTGGTGGAATACCATAGTGTGGAGAAAAAAATAGTCGGCTATGTTAATGGTGATCAGATAGCATGTGACAGCTAAATAGTCTCGCCGCATGGAATGTAAATATGGAGTAGAAATTGCTTCACCGTCTGGCACTTTACTGCGTAGGCTCGTTCACTCCGTTCACCTTTAAGCAATATGGCATATGAAGGAGTTATCCAAATTAAACCTACCAATAATTCTCATCTAAGCGTGCAATAATATTTCCAACAACCAACATATTTGACATCTGATTCGTATAATTACGAAAGCTGCAATGTCGGTTTATCAAGAGTAAACAACATTTCTTCTTTCACTATTATAGCGTAAACACACACTTGATATCTTACAGTGACAAGATCCGAAGGGCTCATCTCTTTCATACGTCGTTTAAGTTTATAATGGGCTAACCTCGCAATGCATCTCTACCTACAGGGTGAAGATGCAACTACTCTCTCCCTAGTACAACGCCCCTGGTTCCGATATGCCAGACCTCATACCAATATGGACTCGAGCCGATCGACGACGGCGGCCCAAGCCGCTGGAAGTAGCAGCAGTAGCAGCCCATCTTCAGGTGCCCGAAGCCGACATGGGGCGCGAGCCAGAAATTCGTTTTCGTATCAACCACCACATAAGAGAGCACCGACGGAAAAAGTTGTTACAGCGCTCCTGAATGGGGACTTGGACGCGCATGCCAAAAATTTCGCACGGCACCTTAGTGGATCTCGTGGGGCAGAGGACCAATCGCAACTGTGCTTGCTCTTGGACGCCTTAGACGTTCTCAGCTCACGCGAAAAACCTATCTACTGTCAATTGGTACAGAGGTTAGCTGAAGAATTGCTATTTGAATGCATTGATTATCTATGCAGCACAATTACGGGTGTCGGACGTGTGCACCTGGATGTTAAACTTTATAACGTTATACGATTGCTGTGGGTGTCATGTCTGTATGCACCCGCTCTTCATCATCTCGCGGGTTACTTCCGCGAGTTGCTTATACCTTATCATGGAATCCTGTTAGCATGTTGCCGATCCCTTCGCCGTTCCCTGAGTACATGTAGTGACTCCTCGACGACTACTTCAGGAACGTACAGTCGTGATTTAAACAGCGATGGTGATGCCCTTGTAAGTAAGGACAGCGTGATGGGTGTGGCCATATGCACTCTTAGTGTTCTATACAACAATTTGATGATGGTCCACAATCGAGACGTGATGGAATATTGTTGCCAAATGGGAATCTTCGGCATCATCGTTTCACTTCTCAGGCGGACGCGTCAGGTCATGGTTGGTGAAGCTTGTCTTCGGATCCTTGACCTCGCCTGTGAGCACGGTGGCACTATGGCACGGACACTACTTCGTGATCACCAGGTCATGCGCGAGGCGGCCAACCTTTGGCACTTCATGCTTAGACACGACCTTGTCACAAAATCGGGCTTCCAAATCGCTGAACTCATCGCTCGTCTCAGTGAGTATCTTCGCCATGGAAGCAAAGGTTACGCTGGATCTAGTGGGTTTGCTGCTGCAGCTCCGAGCCAACACGGGTCTCATTCAAAACCGGAGAAAGCGACATTTCTTTATCGATGCTCGCAAATAAAGATGGTGCTATGGTGTTCTTCGCCAAACTGTGCTCTCTCCGAAGAATCCACAGGTCAAAAACTGAAGATGTGTGCGCGCTGCCGATTAATGATGTATTGCAGTCAAGACTGCCAGTCTTACCACTGGACTAACGGACATCGTGAACGATGTGGAAGTCGAAATCGTAAAAGTGCACGAGAGCAAGAAGACGTATCGTAGCACTTCTACTTAAATTACAATCGTTTATCACCAATGTGTCGTGAGTTCTATTTGTTAGTACCTTATCCTTTCAACTGATGAATTATCCGATTTTTTTTACACCAATATGTTATCACTGACTTCCAAAATGAACAAGTTTGTGTATGCAATAGGAGTAGACTTCGTATACATTAGATAACATGTTACTTCTGTTGACGAAACAGTATAACTTCCGTTCACAATGTTACTTCCATATTCGATAGAATAGCAATCCGTCTTAAGGGATTTCTGTATTCTACATGCACGAACACGATACTGAAATGGAATGGCAAATGTGAACAATTCAAGGATAGGTTGCTGGTATTCTTGTGGTTGATCCGTCTCAATACTTAAATTGGTAAACGCGTTCGCACGAAGGATACCTCAGTTTTCAACGTCCTAGACATGTACTAACTTTATGGCAATGTTGAATGGTGAGTGGCCGAAGAAACAAATTCAGGCCCCATTCGTATCATGATTTGTTCGGATACTATCCACTGAACAAAAGCAGAACAATGATGATAATTTCGGGAAGACAATTTTAGCCAATGAATATAAAATGGTCGCGTCATTATTCTACGATGTGATGAAGCTCTGAATATGACTGCTAGTAAAGTATTTATACTCATATCACTATCATTAGAAGTATATATGAAGTTATGATTCAATATTAACCTTGAGAGTACAACAATGACGTATAAGCACATAATAATCATGTACAGAACAATACCAAACATCGTTTAATCCAAGTTTTGTAGCGTTGGAAAGTCTTGCTTATAGAATGTTTATACCATGATCTTTTCCTCACTGCAAGTGTCTTTCGTTTTTTGCGGAGCTTTGAACCATTAACAATTAATCTATCTATTGCTGTGAAAAGTAAGAATGTGGCTACTTATAAATAGGAAAAGGTGAAAGAATTTGAAAAAATATAAAGGCTAGAGACTGAACCAAAATTCAACTAAATTTGAATAAATGCTCATACCATTTTCTTCAAACAATGTTATACAAAAATAAATACTATGAAGAATCTGGTAGAAGATCAAATGAAACAGCTTTCTTGAATGTACTTAAAAGTCCGGTTTTCTATAAATCATTTGAATATACATAAATGAAGGAATACTTTGAATGAAAAAGTAGAAATATTTTTTGTCCTGAAAGATAAACGTATATTACCCTGGGATGATCGGAAGAAAATTGGACTTTATTCATTATGAAAGGATAGTTTCGCCTTCAAACGACTAGAGCATTTCATTTCACAAAACATTCACACATCTAGCACAAGAACAACCCCTCCTTTGAATTATCTTTGATTACAAACAAAATGAAAGCAACCTCGCTCCAACATTTTACAAACTCGTAGTTAGCAGGAAAATCGTTGAAAGTGAGTAAAAAGAGAAAATGCACACAAGTGCCTGGCATGGATTCTTCACTCTTAATATAGTTTTGATAATTTTTTATTTGTGGAAGTCGGTTGCTTTTAGTATTAATATTTTTTTTAGTTATGTTCATTATTTCATTTCATATACTTTATTTTAATCAATTTATTATTCTAGAATACATTACTAATACTCCTGTGGCATATTGTCTGTTAATTTGCTGTAGAAAAGTATAATCATATATCAATGGCATTATGCCAGCATCACTATGCAAACTAGTATTTTATAGGCTACACATATAACTACTTGATAATGATGTCTGATTGTGTCAATTTACCCATACTAATATTACGATATGTCTCATCAGAAATGAGCGTATATCATGTACATGTATATCAAGGAATCAATAATACTATACTTGCAACACACATACAAACGCTTTAAAGCCAGCTGTAACATATTTTGAAATATCATACACAGATTTTAAAGTTGGGTATGATATCATTATTGATGCAAAATTATATATTCACATTAGTCATGTTAGATAAGTGTACTTTCATATCTTGACACTGTCATGATGAAGTTTGTTTTGGGTCAAAAGTATGGGCAAGTACTAAAATTTGGGTAAAATATTGTGATAATGAGGTTGTTGTCATTATACTACTACAAATTAATTGGTACTTAATTTCATTAGATTACAAGTCAGTAAATATATAGTACACGAAATTATACATTAAAGGAATGTATACTAACATAAAGTTTAATGTAATGCTTGCTTTCAATATTATTCAATCACTAATAGAAGTATATATTTTGTTTTAAAATCGAAGAAAGAATTGGTGTCAGAGCACCCTGGGGTGTGTGTAACGTTTGAACTCGGGAGGAAGATCAAGGACCTGTTGCATTATTAAGTTACGATTACGGTAACTTTGCCATCCAATGGTGACTTCCATGAAATCCTTGATACTGATTGGCTGTTGAGAATTGCTACCATGGTGGTCATCATTGGATTGCAAAGTCACTATATTGCACTTATATCTAACGGGGCTTAGTGCTCTTAATATCTGATATTTAATGCTGTTTAGACAACACATCCTCATAAAAGTATTGATAAACGTGGTAAAATACCGTTAGGCGTTCCTAAGGTTTGGAAAATTTTGGCAAATGTTATGTAAAATATGAATTATTGAAGAATGAAGAAAACAAGGAATTTATTACTAAACGCTGGGTGGGTATGTGCCTTGAGTTATTATCGGATTGATTATTAGCTCAACTGTAGGCAGTATTTTCGTTGGCCCAAATTCTAAAGCTTTCTTTCACCGGGAGTTTCGAGAAATAAAAAGTCAAACAAAAATACTGCAACACCTACCCAGGTAATTATGATTTCATCTATACCAGTACTTTTGTTCATGCATGTACGCTGAGGAATATACACTGCTAAAACTCTGGTGTTGATTTGACACCAGCCCGGAATCTACATATATCCACACCAGAGAAGTGTTAAACAACACCAGTTTCGTTTTGGTCTAACACCAGATAGGTGTTTATACAACACCAATTAGTATCAAAACAGCAGTGTTGTTTCAATATTTATCTGTTGTGGACATATATAGATTCCGGGCTGGTGTTAAATCAACACCGGAGCTTTTGCAGTGTGCCTATACCCTTAACGAGCTAGACTAAACTTTACTCAGTTTTTTTTTTTTTTAAAGGGACTGGGAGTAAAGGTTATCAGGTATACTTCGTTCTACGGGAAATAATGAACACATCATTGTAAATTATTTGAAATTTTGTTTAATTTTACCCTAAAACGTTTATGTTCCATAATTTATTTATCTAATATTTTGGTAAACTATGGTCTATAAAACGGCATCTTTGGGTTAACATATCTGAGAGTGTATCATGGTAATTTTGACCCTGATAGAATGGCTTATGTAGCATGTGATCCATCTCATTCGTGTTCTTGTACATGCAGAAAGATTTGTGAATTGTTAATGTGTGACAAACTTGTTCCAGTTTTCGCCTAATGTATCTTCTTTATTGGGGATATGCGTACTAAACAAAGAAAATTATTTTATAAAGACAATACCTCCGTCTCGATTCCACCTCCGCACTGATTTATTTTCTTGACAGTGTAACGAACAGACTGATATAATAAAATGATGTTGACATTCTGTAGGCTTACTAGACCATTGCCTCATCCCACATTCCCGATCCGTCTTGTGATGTTATTAAGGTGCTTGTCTCGGGCATCCTTCAAGAGGCAAAGGCGCCGTAGAACACTAATCAATACCAATGCCCTTTCCACCATTGATAGTTCAAAGTTCATCAAATCTACCATTGCTTTTGATCATAGCCATACACACTTTGTTCGTGTTAAAGATGCCTGGCTCCGTATCAGACCTCGAGAAATCAAAAGTAGATAATTTTACCAGATTTGCTTGGATTACGAAGTTATCTTTGAGGTAGAGAGGGAGGGGGGAGATTCAAATTTAGTTCCATTAAAGTCAGGTGTGCGCCTTAAATTTGAATGTTTTCTTTCTTTAGACAACAGTTTACCAACTATTCGTTGTCCAGGGTAAATATGACATCATAATGCAATATGATTTTCTGCGTTCGAATTTATCTGTAAAATACATGTCTTGCCTTATAAGAGACAATATTGTTCTAGTTTCACCAGATACGTTGTAACTTTTTACTCAAACTTGTTTAAAGTATACACCACTTTAACATAGTGGATTCAATCATTTACACCAATAACAGTTTTTCTATTTGATCCATTATTTGAAATTGGTAAAATTAACAATTACCTGTGAGATCTTTATGTTCCGTATGTCAGTTGGTATTATATTTTAATTGCAGAATGAGTGTTAAAGTTGACAATGAAAAAAAATTGGGTGCATGATTCGGTACCAAACGAAAACAACAGATAAATGATATCTCAAAATAAAGACAAAATAAGAAGGCCAAGATCAAATATTGGTATCTGCATTTTTGAGAATATATAGCAAGCAAGTTTATTGAACTTTAAACCGGTCCTAAGTATGATAAGTACTTACAAACTTTTCTGCCTTTTTAAGGGAAAAGTCATTTTAAATACAGAGCAATGGTGTTCCTGTTTATTGGGTATCTTCAGATACAGCTAGTTTATATTCTGTGTTCATATGATTCATTTTCCATTTACAAATCCGTATTTCTTTAATTCACAGTGTGTATCACTCCACTCCATACACTTTTGCACATCTGTCATTCTGGATTGTTAATCTTCTTATAACAAGATACAATTATCTTTCCGTTGATGGCTTCCGTATCCAATATGGTCTAATCATTTTGGGGGTATGTCAGTTTTGACATTAAGTCGACCTATATTCCCTCTTTTAAATCCTTTGTACTTCCTTCGATTCACAAAGTAAAGTAGATGTTTATATATCCATTTCAATATTATTGTAAACATGGAATGTGGTGGATTTTCAATTGTAAGATGTCATCATGACAAACACGACTCCTAATCAAACATTCTCTATTTTTTTACATCTCCTTCTATATTGTAGGGTTAAACAAGATCACAACTGTTAAAGTGCTCAGTGATTGTCTCTATTTTGGATAATGTAAAATTACTGCAATATCTAGCAATGGTACCACCAGATTTACTTGAAATCGTCGATCAAAGGGATTGAATGATTATTGTGAATGCGATGGAGGTCGTATTAAATTAGTAGATATATCGGAATGACAGTATCTTTCCGACTTAAACACGGACGTTTATATACGAATCCCGGATACTCATGTATTTCGCATCTTATTGACAGCACCGTGATGTCGCAGTAATACCACAAATTATATGCCATTCAAGACAACACATTACATTTTGTCGTCTGGAGTCGGCTTCGCTGGCTTGGCTGCGATGTTAAATCGACTCAAAGCATCGCATTTCGTTCTTTCAAACGTATAGATTTTACCAAACCCTAAAAACGCGTGATAGCAATATTGAGATGAAGACAGACATAACTGGGTGGGGTTCGTCACCTATGGCATGGGTATTCGCTCATGTATCACACAGTAAAACCGTGCATAGAATGTGTTTTACATTAATACAAGCACCGCGTACATGCTGATTCATCTTACAGAGAAGCATACATCGAGTATGTTGAAGAGTAGAAATCATAGTCCCTCGTTTCCTCTATGGACCCCGGGCTGTGAATTCTCGACACAGTACTGCACATAATATCAGACTGCTAGTAAGAACATTGTTGCTCACGGTATATATCATCGTTCATATTCACTCCCGATGTATATCACTCAGTTTCTATCCCGTTGCATGCACGGTGCCCCCAGGGGTTAGAAAATAGAAGCGCTGTGTAGTATAGGGTATGTTATAAAAAGGAAAAAAATATCTGAGGACATAACGATTTTTTTTTACACGATCACATTCAGTGGCATAATGAGACGGGGGGGGGGGGGGATGCGGCCAGACATGGCGGGCGGGGCAGATTTGTTTAACCTTTTAACCCACAAATCTAATATTTGATAGAATTTTCTTTCTCCATTTTTTTTTTGGTTGTGAAGCTCTTGGTGGCCCATGGCCCCCAGGTTTCCCCATCTGTACAACAATGATCACATTATTCACCGTTGATCACAGAATGACCGTGAACAAAAACAATGTTCTCACAAGCAATGTTAGGACAAAAGGTTTGATTTGATACCATTCTGATATCCGATTAATAGCCATATTCTCATGGTTCTCTGAAGCATCCCCTCAGGATTTGCCCGGGGTGCTGCATGTGTATTTCACCCTCTGGAAATCAGGTAGGTATGCTTAAAAGAAGAACTTGAATCAAAATCATCTTCATTTATTAGTGAAAACACTTTTGCGGGGCTTGTCAAATTTATCCTGACTAAAATCACCTTCATTTTTTAGCGAAAACCTTTTTTTGCCAAACCTTTATTCAAAACCAGCACCCCTGCTAAGAATCGTTTCCGATCAATTCTGAATGGGTTTCCTTAAGTTTCAATGATAAAGCCATTCCTATAACCAACTTATTAATTTATCTAAGTCACACATTTAGGGGAAAACCTTGTAAGTGTATTACCATGTGAATTTTTCTTTTAAATGCTAATGAATCTTCCTGAAAATAAATCTACCACGTGATAAAATGCATCTAATCATAGTTTTGTCGAGGAAGATCTATATTCCTATAGGTCACAGCCATTGATAACAATGGACATATTAACTTCATATAAGTCACTTTGTCGAAGAAGGGATGAAATTCCCGAGAAACCATGACGTTTAATCTAGTAGACCCAATCTATGGAGTTTTGTTTATGCAGCCTGTATAGCTTCCTACTCGCCGAGCGATAAAAGATGCAGTCTTCATCGCATCCAACCACACATTCAAACGTAGCCGATGTATTCCTGAATATGTCAACATCAAGTACACATTCCTTCCTTGTACTATATTGCACTGGCTTGGCCGATTGCTGAACGAAAAGTAGCTGACTTAAAAGGAGTCTGTTGATTTATGAATGTAGGACAATAATTGAGGTTGAGCATGTTGGTGTTACTACTAGTAGTCGAAGAGTGAGATTGGCAACAGCACTGAGCCGACGTGGCATTATACAATTGTCTAAATTGCATCGAACATGATAAAAGATTTAATAACACGTATACCTTTTTTATTCAATATTCTTTGAAGGTGTATATGGTGATTTAGGAATGATCTTCTATCAGCCTATATAGATAAACAGTATAAATGTAAAATCAAAGAATTCGTCGTTGGGTGATAAAGATATATGATGAGTTATTCAATTTATTATCATATGTTCATAATTATGGAATTAAATGTTTACTACCTTTCTATGGTGTATAGATATTTTTTTCTGTAGCGCTTGAACTTACCGAGAACAAAATATATCTTATGAAGATATGAACACACATACCGTACTTGACACAATAGCTTTAGATTTAGATAATGTCATACCTTATAAATAAAAATATCATAATTACCTGATAAGGAACGTCTTGATTATTGAAAGTATTTTGTAACCACATTGGCATCAGGTAGAAAGCATGCCATGATCATTTAGGACATTGCTGTTTTCATGAAATCAAGTTATATAGATATTCAATAATTCGTTAAATTGAACACTGCAATAGTTTTGCACTCTGAAGCTCGGAGACAGCCTATGCCTAGTAGTAAATAATCAAATAGCTACAACTATTCCTCAATAATCCAATGGCTTTGTCATACGGTGCTAACCCCCCTTTGGAGATGGGAAGTGACCTAGAATGAAAAAAAAAATGTTTCTGAAAATAATAAATAAATGTAAAACATAAATTGTTCAATTAAAGTGTTCAGATAGAGCAGAGTAAGAAAAGTCAATCCAATTTCTATAATACTAGTATTGGAGATTTAAATGAAATGTGTATTTTATATAATTGAAGCAGCAGGTTCCGTGCAGCAATCTAAAATGTCTTTGTACCCCTTTATCTTTCCAAGATGCCTCGGCGAATGGTATCCTAGCGAAGAGGAAATCGACCTTTTGTCTCTGGCCCTAGACGTATCTAGCTACCGCTCAGTGCGGCCAGCTGTTAATTAGGACAGACATACCCATGTCCTTTTAGACTTGTGGTTTCCAGGCTTCTTTAAGATACTGTGGTTCATTTGCTTCCTGAACAATTCAAAGTTAATCATTACTGGTAGTCTGAAACCTTGTGAGGGTTTGGAATGGCCCTTCCTTCATCACTGGAACAGAAAGGACATGAAAGGAAAAACTACTTTTGACATGTTTGATGCCACAAGTCATTGTTGATAACTGCACCAAACACAATCTCATCATAAAGATAAATAGCATAAGCATTATAAGTTCTAGACTTTATATTCTAAGTGTGTCCCGGATAAGAAATGCGAAATATGGGGACAATAATTCATCTAGCGATGTTCATACAAAATATATTATTGGAGAATATCTTTATGCATATCAATATCCGATGTAACCGTACCATAACGAATGCGTTAGTGCTTGAGGTTTACTGAGCCTGATCAAACTTTCAGTGGGTCTCGTGGAGGTGTAGACTAATTGGCAATCCAGCCTTAGAATAGCAATAGTGACCTTTCGCAGTATGGGGTGTACGATATATTGAGAGGTATATATCAGATAACGAGACGCTATGCATGCAAGTGATGTGATATATATACATTGTGGGTATAATGTGAATCTTTAGCTCGTGACCAAGAAGAACATGATATATTCGCTAATGTCACCCAGCTGATAAGAAGTCCAGATCTAATGAAGACGTAAATAGTGCTTACACACACGCATACACATTATCTCTTATATATATATATATATCTTATCTTATAAACACACTATATATCTTATCTATAAACACACTTTATATCTTATCTATAAACGCACTATATACGTGTATACGCACACACTCTCATATACACGCACACCCACACCCCAAAGCACACACATAATTATACACAAACATCCCCCACACTCACGTGGCTTATCCTTGACTACACATCACAAACCTTCTCCATGATATCAATATACACTCTTAAAATAGTTGGGCAAAAACTTTTAACCAACCCTTGGCAACATAATTTCCACACAACTATTTGTTAAAATCTGTCCAAATTGGGTAATAAAAACTAATAATTGGGTAATAAATTTGCTAAATTGGATAATAATTGCCCAGAATATAATTTTTTTTATTTATATTTTATTTACCAAATTCCCCAACACAGTGGACAGTATATGTTGCCCAACATTTTAAGTGTGTACTTACTCTTTTATCTTGTTGGGCGTAGAAAGTGTATGCTCTCGTACATTTTCTTCAATATTTATTTCTATTCAAGAATACGTTTTTGTATATATAAAAAAAAAATCATGATTTCAGTGAGTACTGTGGTCTATCCCCCCCCCCCCCCCCGCCTCCCCCTGACAATGACACAATAATGTTTTTTTTTAATCATTATTTGAGAAAGTTAGACACGTGGAATGCGACCAATTGAATATTTCGGCTAAACTACCCGTGCTATTTTGCTTGTTGGATATGATAATCCTTTTCCGTTTCTCAGTTAAGATTTTCTGCCATTCTCTCACCAGGAACTAAGACGAAAATGTGATACTTTCTTGGTGTATCCAAACTTAAGAGTAAGAACAATCGTAAAATAGGTATTTTACCATAAAGAGATCGAGTGAATTACGAATGCTGTCTATGGTATATTACAATCTGATCTATTTGTGTTTGCTTCTGATGTCCATTTTTGCAATAAAACTACTTTGTGTAACCATGACTGCATGTGTACAAGCGGTAACCCTCCTGTTAACTAATAAGCAATAATGTTATTTCTTTTGCATGATGACATACACTCTTTAAACAAATTAATCAAAATAGCAAACTTGTTGGTTGTTTCCGATCAAGTTAGACTCATTCGAAGTTATGATATATCTTAACCAAAATTAATTTACTCTCTAAATACCGTAGATTAAAAGTCATTCTAATAGATTGTGGTTAGGGACCAATCCAAAATTGGATCGAAAATTTCAGTCGAATAAGATTGAATTCTAAATCTGTTAGATTGAAAACTTCAATCCACCTTTGGATTGGTCCCTGATCGCAATGTATTTCGATCTGAGGAATTTAGAAAGTAATAATTACAATTTTATTCAATCAGACTCTAGCAATACTTTTGATTGGATATGTTTACGAACATAATACTTTAATCATTAGAAAAATCCTTCAGCGTGTACATTCATGCCACACACTGTGACCTGATTTTGAATTACTTATTTTTATTGAACGACCATATAGCTTGTATTGTAAAACAATATTTCTCTTTTTACAAGCATTAACAAGTGGACATTTAATTTGCGGGTAAATGTGGCATTTGCACTATTACATAATTATGATTATGTGTTGTATACTTATTATTCTTTTTCCTTCACCATTATTTCGCTGAAAATATATGATATCGAGTGTATTCCGTTAAAGGATCATAATAGAGAACACTTTGTTTGATTAGCCTAATATCTATGCAAATGCTATGGCAACATTATCAATAATGAGTCGCATGGTGGGGATTTTTTAATACCTTTGTATATTTTACTATTACATTTGATACAGCTGTTCAACCCAATCATTTGCATATAGTAATAGTTTTATCTTGTTTACATGGATTTTTAATCTCGCTTGTTTAACTTGTGAATAGCGTATGTAGTGATTTATTTTGTTTCTATAAAATGATTCGCATTACTTCCTTTATTAGAGATGTGGATTATGATCTGCCTGATTATACATATATTTGTGTATTTTTCGCCCCCCTCCATTTTTTAAAGCGTTTATCATAGAAATAAGGTACGATCGATAGACCAACATAGCGAAACAATTAAAAATAAACAGTATACTTTGACGGTGAAATAAAAGACCATCTTGTCATGGTGTATATCTCTCTTTACGAACAATCAATTTGGGGTCAGTATTTCAAATAAAAAAAAAATTAGTAGATTGACAATGCAATATATAAAATTTATAGAATATTATACCATCGTGTTATGGTGTATAATTATGATTATGTTTGAGGTAAAGGCTTCATTCTAGTATACATTTCTTCCTGCCTACTCAAATGATTGTCAGTATAGTAAAGGAATCTTGATCGTTGGGTCAAACCGACGATTTTTATGATGCACTTTGTATATCACTTATAGGCTTGTACCAATCGATCCCAAGGTTATCTATGCGATATTTTCTTGTTCGATCGATAATCTTACAAGATTTCTTCTTTCAGAGATATAACACTTATTAGAATGAAATAGATGTTCCCTATTCATGTGATATCATATAACGTAATCTTGTCGTTCTTATATTCACGTGTTTATGATAGATAACGATGATTGAATATATGAATAATCTACACTGTGTATGTTCTGTTTTAAACACGATTAACCACCATTGTGATCAAAATAAACGATGTTATTTCATAAATTACCGAGTTGGTGTAGTGTAATGGACATGTACGAGAGTGAAGAACGCATCCTTAATATTTTCTTTTAAAAAATAAAAAGGGAAATGACATTTGTTTAGAGTTGTGGTGTTTTTGATGTAGGCTGATGGCTGTTTGATAATAATAGTTACAATTATATAGCGCTTCATACGTTGGTTTGTAAGCGCTTTACATTGTATTTTAAATTATTATTACTCCGGTCAAAGGATCCATCACTGTCCCACACACAAAGTGCTCCATATCCACTCCCTCGGGAGTATCCTAGCCAGGCAACCGTTTATCGATGCACACATGCCAATCTAATCACATTGACTTTCACATCCTATCGGGTATCCATCTAACACGTGGGTGGAGAGTGACAAACCTGGATAAGTGCCTCGCTAAAGGACATTAGCGCCGGGTGGGATTCGAACCCTCGACCCTTGCTTTAAGAGTCAAGTGACTAGACTTGGTGATTGAATATTTTGGTGATGTTAGCATTGCAAGGTGTTGGTTTTAATTGAGTGCAAAAACTATATTGTTTTGTGATGTTTTGAGAGAATGAACACGAAATCGGAATGTGAAGAAGGACTAGATTAGTTATGCATAATTAGTGAAAATCTAAGAGTAATATTGTCATCCAGACATCCATTAACCTGCGGCAAAACAAAGTGAAGTGAGTGGCGCCCAGAGAGATCATGGTGGCGCCATTCTAACGTGGTCAGAGTGAACGTGGTATAAACACGCACTGTGGCGTCACCTCTGCAAGTGTGTCATCCATTAATGTACGATCATAAGTGCCACTTGGGTATAGTATGTCTCGTTTGTAAATCGTGTACATGCACCGTATCGCTGCTCGTTACATCAGCTACCATGCTTAAAGGACAAGTCCACCCCAGAAAAAGGTTGATTTGAATAAAAAGAGAAAAATTCAACAAGCATAACACTGAAAATATTATTAAAATCGGATGTAAAATAAGAAAGTTATGACATTTTAAAGTTTTGCTTGTATTCGCAAAATAGTTATATGCACATCCTGGTCGATATACAAATGAGTAGACCGATGACATCATCCACTCACTATTTCTTTTGTATTTTATTATATGACATATGAAATATGCTAATTTTTTCCTCATTGCCAAGTGAAACGACAATTAATTTCTCTCGGAACATGTGGAATAAGCACTGTATAGTATTATATGGTTCAGTCAAGTTGGTCCTTATTGTCAAATCTGTAAAAAAAATGAAATAATGTATAATTCAAACAATAAAAAAAGGGGAAAAAAAAGAAATAGTAAGGGAGGGACATCATCGACTGTCTCATTTGCATGTCACTGAGTTGTGCACATCACTGATTTGTGAAAAACAAGTAAAACTTTAAAATGTCATAACTTTCTTATTTTACATTCGATTTTGATTGAAATTTTCAGCGTTATGCTAGTTTGATTTTTCTTTATTTATTCAAATCAATATTTATCTGGGGTGGACTTGACCTTTAAACACAATCCTCTCCTTTCTGTATACTATCCCTTCTCTCTACCCCCCCCCCTTCTTCCCCACCCCTTTCTTTCTCTATCCACCTTTCATTGACATATAGGAAATATATAGGGTACTTCGTCTACACTGTTAGAAAATTTATCCTTAAAATAAAAGAAGTTCCTGCAGCTGAGTCTCGAGAACACCTGTAATCTTACCAGATTGCGTAATCTTACAGGAAATTGGTACTTGGTGTATGGAACCTTACAAATTTCCTTTAATAAACACCCTTTTCCCCTTTTTAAACAGACCTGTTCTGTTAAATTGCAGAAAAATTCCTGTTTTAAGAATTTACAGAATGATTCTGTAAATTTTATTTTTTCTGTAAAATCAGGTTTTCTTTAACAATGTATCCTTGGGATAAGGGCTGTCATGCATCAACGCTGGCGATTTCATAAGGTCTTTAAACTTTACACTTTAAATAAAAATCGACTGTGATTGAGGACAAATAACACCAATTTAATTCTAAGTTTCTAAACCTAACATATTTGTTCCCTTTATGAGTTTTAAAATAAACATACAGGATTCGAATCAAATCCAGAATGTGGTCAAAGTGGATTCAAAGGGGAATCCAACCCAAATAAAAACTTGTTTTTTAGAGGAAAAAGGACAAACAATGAGAAAGTTATGAATTTTGAAAAGGTGTAAAAATTGGTAATCACTATAATTAATAATAATAATAATGGGTATTTAGAGGCGCTAAAAACAAAAAGTACCATAGCGCGTACAATGTAGGAATAACAATTTAACATTTGCAATAATTACTACAATATTCAAGATAAAAAGGGAAATTAATTATTGAGGAAAAAGGTATGTCTGTACCCATGGAGACTTCAAATTGGCCGCATATGGGATGTCATAGTGATGTAAGGCACGGCTCTTCCATGTACTAGTACATAAAATGGCTAAAATGTCTCTATTTTAAGTTATACTTCAAATTATATTTTTTCTTTCATGAGGAAATAAAACAGTATACTGCCTGGGTTATATTAAGATTACTGCCCCAGGGAAATGGGTACTTGGGAGAAAACCACAAATCCCTGATTATTAAGTACATGGCCTATGGTAAAGTTGTCATTGCCCCTTGTCATAATTTACTTACCCAATCGCCAATTTGAAATCTACTTAGTCGTAGGGATCTCAATATTAAAGCAGCCATAACTTTCTCATCGCTTGTCCGATTTCTTTCGAATTTTCACCATTCTGTTTTCTTTATTGTTCTCCTTTACAACACAACATTTATGACGACCAAGGCTGGGCTCTCCTTTAAACAAAATCTATGCAACACATAAACACACGTACAGTTCAGTTAACAAGTTGTAGAAAAGTTCAATTTACAGTGCTAGCAAGGTGGGCTTGTACTTCCGGGGGGGGGGGGTAGCCAAATATATTGACGTACACATGCATGCACTCGTTAAGGGTATCAAAACATCGATTTTCAAGAAAAGGGATGGATTTGAAAGACTGGTCAACGGTCAATCACGGGGTCAAACGTATTTAGGGTATTTTTTCGAAAGCTTTTTTTTAAGACTAGCCAAACGAGTTTACATATGTTTTTTTCTCCAAGGTTTTTCCCCCGGGGTGGTATTCTGGAGACAATTTGTTTAGGGGCCAAAATGTGGAAATAAAGCCCGCGAAAAACTTGTTTAGGGGGTTACTTTGCACACAGAGAAAAAACTCGTTTAGGGGGTGTTTGGAAATAACTTGGTCACGCATGTGTACAGCAATACATTTGACTGCCCCCCCCCCCCCCCGGTTGTACTTCACCTTAAATATTGATAATTTACCGGTAGAGGCAATATCAGAATTAAAGGAGAATGAAACCCTTGAAACCAGCTGAATTCATATCAAAGAGAAAAATCAAAGAAACATATTGTTGAAAGTTTGAGGAAGATTGAATGAATAATAAGAAAGTTATGAGCATTTGAATATTGAGATCACTAATGCCATGTAGATCCTCCCATTGGCAATGCGACCAAGATCTGTGATGTCACGCACGTACAACACCCTCATTACTTTAGTACTTATTTCACTTATATTCTCACTTTTATAGAGTCTATCACAAGGTGAGGTGTTCTCTTTATGAGAGGACAAGTACAGAGGTTTCTCAACATTATATCATTGATGAATCGTTTGTCATATGATAAGAATGAGCAAAAAGATATGTTTTGGGGTATATTTTCAGTGTCCAAAAGGGGAGAGTTGTTCATCAGTGACATCATAGATCTTGGTTGCATTGCCAATGAGAGGATCTCCATAGCATTAGTGATCTCGACATTCAAATGCTCATAACTCTTCTATTGCTAGTCCTATTTTACTCAAACTTTTGTTGATCTTATTCTTTGATTTTTCTGCTTTCACAAAAGCTAACTTGCTCCAAGAGTTTCATTCTCCTTTAATGATATTCCAAATACGGGGGCCACGACGGGGGACGAATATAGAGTTCAAGCTAAGTTGGTTTTTTACTTCAAAATAGTGGAATTTCTGAGAGGATTGGGTATTATAAGCATGAAATTGTGAGATAAACTCAAACAGTCAATGGATATTCATACACATATGAAACCCAAACTGTTCATAATTGTCTGGGAATGATTTTTCTTTATCATGAAAGCAAATAAGGGAAACAAAATAATAAAAGTAAGAAATAATGTACATTATAAACAGATTTTTTATTTATTTTGGCTCCCCGTAATTTTAGCACAGAGTTAGACCGTGGGAAGTTAAAACTGAGTCAGAATACGTCATGTGACTCTGTATTTCGTCATGTGTTTGATATCCGTATTTTGTGATAAAATAAGATTTGAAATATTCCCAATTATCTTTTTTCAACACAAATCACTTTCAGTTTTCCCATGATACTGGCGGCATCACAGTCGCCACCAACTAAAAGCTAGGCCTGCCAGTACGTGCATCTGAGTATTCATTTAAATTGAATTGAATTGAATAACTTTATTGTCCATAAAGGAAAAAATTCCACCGGTTAACACACATGTAGATACAATGTACAACGTATTTACACAGAACAAATCAAAAGATGGTGAAAACATTTCAACATGAGGAAATTATTTTAGCTCAGGTATTGTCATGGTTAATGCAAAATTTACAATACACAAATATGAATTACAAGTCAAAGTTAAAGTCTGGTTCAAGAATTATTAATATTCTAAAATAGCCATATTTGGTTATACTTATCAGCAAAAGATTGCAAATAAGTGCAGTACTAATTGAGAGTAAGGGAACTGCAAGTGTGGTATGCCTGTTTCCAAAAGAGAACCTCCAATTAATATTGGCCTAATTATGTATGGTCAAAATTGTCTGTTGTGATTATTAAACAATCAATTAAAAAAGAGTAGGGTACTAATTACGGCGAGACACAGTCCTTCGGACTTGAGTGTTAAAGTGATGAATAGCATTAGGGGCAGTGGCGTACCGTGGGTCACGGCATTGGGGGGGGGGGGCACCAGCCAAACTTTGGAGTCACTTAGTGAGCGCGCGAAGCGTGCTCAGTTGCCAGGTATACTGACCTAATATAGACATTTTAAGGACAGTGCCATTAAACGGATATGTATCTCACTGATCAAATAATACGAGCGCGAAGCGCAAGCTAAATTTTTTTGTATATATTGACCCCAAACAGGCACATTTTAAGGACTATATTTTAGGAATCAATTAAGAGTATACATATATCACCATATTCATCTAATGCGAGTGCCAAGCGCTTGCTGATTTTGTTAGAATTATATCTAAACACAGGAAGCACTTGTTATGCTTGTAGTCATTGTAATCATGATTAACAGTCGCATCTCACCAATCAAATATTGCGAGCGCGCGACCTGAAAATTTAGGAAATTCAGACCTGAAGAGGGGCATTCTAAGGCTTGTTTGTAGGAATTCACTATAAGACCATACATATTTAACTAACCAAATGATGCGAGCGCGAAGCGCGAGCTGAAAATTTTTGATATTCAGATCAGAAAAAGGGATATTTTCAGGACTGATTTTAGGAATTCATGAAGAGCAGACATATCTCACCAATCCTTTAATGCGAACGTAAGCACGGACAGGAAATGTTTTGAATTAAGACCTTAAAATTGGACGATCACTTTAAGTAGTCATGTAAAAGAAGCATATGTCACTACATAAAACAATAATAGCTCGAAGTGCGAGGAAATATATTTGGTGTATATTGACTTGATTTGACAACGTCAAGTTTCTCAAATATACTTGAAAACTATAGTATTCCGAAAAAAAATATTTAATATATTATATCTAGTTAAACAGACAATACGAGCACCAGGAACAATAAAGACATAGGCCCTGAGCAAATTATGTTTCATAAAGTTATGAAATTTTTTTTATGTATTATACAGTAATATAACATAATTAGTACATAATTATAACATTATAATGAACAATAATTTCTTTTTCCCAATATGTTTCTCTCTCTTTCTCCCTCTTTTTCTCCTTTTCCCCGGTTTTTTTTTTTTTTTTTTTTTGGCCAATCGATTTTGGGGGGGGGGGGCACGTGCCCTCCATGCTCCCCCCGTACTTACGCCACTGATTGGGGACAAAATTGTCTCAAACGGGTTTTCAGTGTGCATGGCGTACATAGACGAATGCTTGAACAGTTGAAAGTAAAATTATCGTAGAGTGGGTGGGTGCTGGGGTCCTGATCTTCGGGCATAATCTTTAGGAAGAAGCGACGGCTATAGGTAGAGACCATCAAGGGATGGGAAGTCTAACCCTAATAAGCGTTGTAATATTTTTATGGGTTGATTTAGCTTCAAGTCGTATTTTGCTGCATTGGCAAAATACACATAATATTATATACTAGTACATCAGAATACCCTGGATGATGGATAAAGAACAATGATTCTGTCTTCCACAGTGGCGGACCGTGACCCGGAGGAGACAAAGCATTGGAGGGGCACTGTATTGTTTTTTAACAATATGCTGTGACCCTGTCTCCTCCGGGTCACGGTCCGCCACTGGTCTTCCACATGAAGCTTTTTCAAGGTTTGAAATGGAAATGGGAAGCTATACGAATTATTGCATTTAGTTGTCACTTCACCCTTTTTACCTGCATGATATCTTTAACAATCTTCAAATTTAAAGGAGAACCCCCCCCTCCTTCCACACAGGGTCCTCCATACGGATACCGCCCCGGGACCGCCCCCCCCCCCCCACCTTGTCCCCATAGGGGAAGCAAACGATGAGCGGATCTAGAGGTGTGGGCGTGGCTAATTCGTATATGACGCAATCATGAATATTCACGATAAAATCTCGGCGGCGAAGGAAACTTGTGGATCCGTTCTGTGAACTTGTTAATCTTAATGCGAGGCGGAGCTACTACTAGTAATATTACACCCCTACCCTCCGCCAACACAACCCATCGGCGGATCCAGGGGGGTGGCGCAGGGGGCGCGCGCCCCCCCCCCCCCCTAATATCTGAGCGGCGCCGAAGGCGCCGCTCAAAATAAAAAATAAAAGAAAAGTAAAAGAAAGAAAAGGCGCCGCTTGAAAAAATAAAAATAAAGGAAAGAAAAGAAAAGGCGCTGCTTAAAAAAATTATACACTGATATGAGCAACAATAAAGGAAAGACTATCCCCCAGCAAAGCACAATCATATCATCTTCCTTATCTTTTCTTTTAACTACCTTTTTCCAAACAACTTCGACGGTAGCAGTGCGCTGCCTGCATCTCATTGGCGCCAATCAAGAATAATCAGCGTCACCTTAATCTAAATCGGCGCCGGACAAGAATAATCAGTGCTATTTGGTTACAAATCGGCGCCAGTCAAGAAAAATCGGCACTGCCAGAGTCTTAACCGGCGCCGATCAAGGATAATTAGCGCCACCTAAATCTAAATCGGCGCCGGACAAGAATAATCGGCGCCATCTGGTTATAAATCGGCGCCGGTAAAGAAAAATTGGTGCTGCCTGAGTTCTTAACCGGCGCTGATCAAGGATAATCAGCGGCACCTATATCTAAATCGGGGCTGGTCAAGAATAATCAGCGCCATCTGGTTATAGATCGGCCCAGATCAGCGCTGCCTGAGTCTTAACCGGCGCCGATCAAGAATAATCAGCTCCACCTAAATCTAATTCGGCGCCAGACAAGAATAATCGGCGCCATCTGGTTATAAATCGGCGCCAGTCAAGAATAATCGGCGCCTCCTGGTTCTAAATCGGCGCCAGTCGATTATGAATTGCCGCTGTCTGAATCTTACGTGACGTCGGTAAAAATAATCAGCGCTACTTGTTTAAATCGGCGCCTGTCAAGACAAATCGGTGCTGCCTTTGTCTTAACCGGCGTCATCTAAATTTAAATCGTTTCCGGTCAAGAATGATCAGCGTCCCCTGATTCCAATAAATAGGCGCCGGTAGAATAATGAAGAAGGGCCTATTGCTAACCAAATCTAGATCGGCGCCGGTCAAGAATGATCAGCGGCACCCGGCTCCCAATAATTCCGCATGTGCAAAAATACAATAAGATGGTAATGTTACGCAGAAATCAGCAAACGAGAATGAGCTACACAACTCGTTCTTTATTTAAAATCGTGCTCAAATTGTCCGCTTTTCAGATTGGAATATAAAAATTTTCAGCTCGCGCTTCGCGCTCGCATCATTTCCGTAGCAAAACCCCATACTTTTCATGATTAGATAGGTGAATAGAATGTCCCGTTTTCAGTTCTGAACCTCAAAAGAACTCCCGCTTCGATTTGCAATAATCTTTTGTTGGATATAATCTTGTTCTTTATTAAAAACGTCCATTAAACTCATTTTTTTTCAGATCGAAATATCAAAATTTTAAGCTCGCGTTTCGCGCTGGCATCTATTGTTTTTTTTTAGATACCCATCTTAATCATTGGTACCAAAAATGCTTAGAATATCAAGCTACCCTACTTCTGCTCCTACAACATCTAATTCAGCTCTTATTATCACATATATCGTTGTATATCGCACTCCTACCCTACTTCTGCTCCTACAACCTCTAGTTCAGCTCTTATTATCACATATATCGATGTATACCGCACTCCTACCCAACTTCTGCTCCTACAACCTATAATTCAGCTCTTATTATCACATATATCGTTGTATACCACACTCCTACCCTACTTCTGCTCCTACAACCTCTAGTTCAGCTCTTATTATCACATATATCGTTGTATATCGCACTCCTACCCTACTTCTGCTCCTACAACCTCTAGTTCAGCTCTTATTATCACATATATCGATGTATACCGCACTCCTACCCAACTTCTGCTCCTACAACCTCTAATTCAGCTCTTATTATCACTTATATCGTTGTATACCACACTCCTACCCTACTTCTGCTCCTACAACCTCTAGTTCAGCTCTTATTATCACATATATCGATGTATACCGCACTCCTACCCAACTTCTGCTCCTACAACCTCTAATTCAGCTCTTATTATCACATATATCGTTGTATACCACACTCCTACCCTACTTCTGCTCCTACAACCTCTAATTCAGCTCTTATTATCACATATATCATTGTATACCACACTCCTACCCTACTTCTGCTCCTACAACCTCTAGTTCAGCTCTTTGTATCACATATACTTTGTATATCGCACTCCTACCCTACTTCTGCTCCTACAACCTCTAATTCAGCTCTTATTATCACATATACGTTGTATACCACATTCCTACCCTACTTCTGCTCCTACAACCTCTAATTCAGTTCTTATTATCACATATACGTTGTATATCGCACTCCTACCCTACTTCTGCTCCTACAACCTCTAATTCAGTGGTGCATTTTAGCTCATTCCAAGTTTGCAGCACTGCTGTATTTATGCACTGCCTCTAGCATGTTAACCCCCATTTAACATCCAGGATCTGAGCAGGGATTGATCCCTGATCTGACCAGGCTCATCAAATCACAAACATGAGCATGTTCAGAAGGGAAAGAAATATCCATCATGAAAATTTTGGTGTACCAACCTGAAAGAAAATGAGTGAGTACAATAAGCTGAACAATGAAGGACAAATCATAAGTGTAACTTTGCCTAAGCAACCCATTACTAGTGGAAATTGAATTTTTTAATCAAATAGGTAAATAAAGTTTACCTTAGTAAGTTTATAACAAATTATTAATGCAACAACAATGCAGTACATGTAGTTGAAATACTTAATCAGGCCTGACACAGGCATAGCCTATTGTCTCAATCAGTGTGCATAAATCTTGCAATGGACTGTCAAGCATTGGTGTAAGTTCTGGGTGTAACATTTTTTGACCTTCTGAACATGATCAAGGTTGTGATTTGATGAGCTAGGTTTGATCATGGAGATTTCCCTGGTCAGATTAGGGAATTCCCTTGTCAGATTCTGGAGGATCAAAGGCAGTTGATATGCTAGACAGTACAGAACATACAACATTCCTGCATGCAAACTTGTAATTTGGCTGAAAAGCACCACTGTTACATAATAGATTGTGTATTCAAAACTGCTGAAGCGAAACCAATGAAATTTATAAAGAAGTTAGAACATGAAATGAACTTTCTAGTTCTGCACATTTCAATCAGAATAATACTTAATTTTATAATTAATTCAGCCATTCGTCAGAGGGACATTTTGGGGGGACGCGCTGTATAGTTAATGGTTTAATCAGTTTACATTGGTTTTTAAAAAATACCATTATTTTACTAGGAATGGTTCAATAGTGGAATAATCTATTTAGATGATATTTTGAATGTCAATGGAAGTTTTAAATATGTATTCAAAATAGCATCTTAGTCGAAATTTATAAATAATAATTGATCTGTTATTTTTTGTTATTCATAATTAAGACAAGCTAAAATTTGGCTTTCAAATTTATCTCATAAAAACCCCCAAATATCTACCAAGCTTAATATACCCAAAGTAAAAATAGGTAATTCAGTAAATTATATATTGACATCAAGATACTTTTACAATATTATGTTATACATCATGGAGGATCAAATTAACGGTGTTGTTTCTTTTTGGAAAATATTTTGAAAATGAATACAGACTAGAATTTGTTAAGAGTAAAAGAAATCATTTAATTTCAAATTACTGTATAATTTATTACCTGTAAAATGAAACTTATGGAGGATAATTAAAGATGCAAATTGTAATACTTGTCACGAAGAGGAAGACAATACATGCATTGATAACATGTAAACTGAATCAAAGTTTTTGGACATATAATTAGGTTGATTAAAAGGGTCTTTAAAAACATGTTATTATTGTTGCCAATCTTTTGATAAGAAGTATTGAGCACAAAGAATTAGATATTTTTAATATATATTTTTGGACTGTGTACAAATCAATTTTGTTATGTAATTACAAGGGAGTAAAAAAAAGTTTGAAATTTCTATGTGCATCTGAATTGCATGAAAGACTTAAAATCAACCAAAATTGTACAGGTAAAACTTTGTATCGTCTTCCGTATGAATTATTTGATTATGTTTGATGTTTTGATGTAAATGTAAAATGAAGATACAGATGATTAATATATGCTATTGAAAGAATAAAATATTTCTTTTCTTTGGACTTAATCAGATGCAAAAATAGTAAAAACTCTGCAAATATTCACATCATTTGCAAAAAAACCGCTTCCTACAAACACACAAATTGACTCAAAGTGCTCTCAAATCAAATTTATTTTCACTCTTTTCAAAAATCACTTTCTATGACTGGTAAGAGAATGTAGCCAGTGAGCACCCTCTCAATTGTAGTTTTCAGTTTGATTCTTCTTGAATCATTTTATGAAATCATTGCTCTCCAAAAGTCATGGCTTTGATATTCAGTTTCTAAGTTTCCTTGTTTAGGGCCTGGAACATTCTCATTTTCTTTTTCCTTTTTTTTCTTCAGAATGCCCTCGCCATTGTTAAAGGCATTGAACCGCAGGGTCTTGGCAACAAAGCAGATGCTATGCGCATCTTTGTGCAGCACCAGCTTCTGAACAAATCAAAGACTGCGCCTGAACCACTGCTAATTTGTGATGCGCCTGATTGCCTCTTAGAGCCTGTTCAGACCGGCAGAGATAGCGCGATCTAGCGCGCGCTAGATCGCGCTATCTCTGCGGTGTGGAAGGTACAACGTCGTTTCGGTCCGCCCAACAGCGAGCCACGGCGAGCCAAAACGGCGTGCCACTGGAGCACCTCTTGGGGGTGGTCCACGAGAGATAGCGCGGTCTAGCGCGCGCTAGATCGCGCTATCTCTGCCGGTGTGAACCCGAGCTACGATAGCACGCCGGAAGTCATCGTTCTACAACGCCATGAAATAAACGTAGGCCGGCTAGCATAATAGGCACAGCGATATCGAGCTCTCAACTAACTAGTACAGGTTCGTAATAGCGCGCGAAATCTTTGACCGCTCTGACCTCATGACGTCACGCGTCATGGCAACAGGACCTCTCAAAAAAGGGGGTGCTACGATAGACCGCGCTATCTCACTGCGGTGTGAATCCGGCGAATGCCAATGGGCGGACCGTGGATCGCGCTACGATAGCGCGATCAACGGTCCGCCCACGGTCCCCCCTTGCGGTGTGAACAAACCTCAGAAGAAGGAGGACTGGGCAAAATGTGAAGTCTGTGGTGGCTGGATGCATTATAAATGTGTTGCACTGGAAAATCCACCACCACCCAGGACAGACTACATTTGTCCTTTTTGCCAAGCAAAGTTCAAGTAGCAGGGGTGTGAGAGTTCAGATTTTTATCTGATTTCAGATTTTTTTGTTTTGATTTTCAGCTGAATTTCAGCTTATATTTGGCTTTCCTCTGTACAAATAGTATGGGAGCTCTTTCTATTTCAGACCTTTTCAATACTCTTCAGCTTTTTTCAGATCTTTTTATTTGTGACCACTCACACCCCTAAAGTAGAGATCTGCAATGATTGAAGGGGAAGTCTGGGTCAAAACTACAATTGGTGGTGACGTGAAGGTATTAGCAGTCACAGCGTTATGATATAGTCGCAAATATGCCTTTTTGTACGTCCATTGAAGCAATGCCATTACATTTGGTTACTTGATATAGACATGTAAATTGCTGAAGTATTTTTGTTTTCTAGCAACCTGGTACTAGATTTTATTTAGAACCCTTTTCAGAAAGGCTTTGAGACATTTGGAGCAAATTGTAATGTTCTGCCAGTATTTCATTATCCCTTCAAAAGGAAGGTCAAGTATAAATAAATGAGAATTCTTGCATAGCAACATATTTTGGGCAAAACTCAACTTTCACCGGAAATGCTATTTAAAAAAAAAAATTTGTCTCGCCTGCATAGCAGAGCAAGACTATAGGCACCGCTTTTCCGACGGCGGCAACGGCGTCAACAATGAAATCTTAACCAAGGTTAAGTTTTTGAAATGTCATCATATGGACCTAATTCATGAAACTTTGACATGAATGAGCAAATATGAAAAACAATAAATCTCCTGGTCTAGATGGATTCACTGTTGAATTTTTTAAACATTTTTGGAAGGAAATCCATATATTTTTAGTTAGATATTTAAACTCTTCATTTTTATCTGGTATGCCTTACATACAGAAGTTAGGAGTTATTACTTTAATCCCCAAAGGAAGTAAAGATAGACACTATTTAAAAAAATTGAGACCCATATCATTATTAAATGTTGTATACAAAATAGGATCTACTTGTATAGCTAATAGATTGAAGAATGTACTCCCTCTTCTTATTCATGAGAATCAGAAAGGGTTTATGTCCGGACGCTTTATCGGAGAAAACATCCGCTTGTTATATGATATATTATTATATACTGAATTAAACGATATTCCCGGTTTATTGTTACTTATAGATTTTGAGAAGGCATTCGATTCAATTTCTCATGACTTTATTCGCAATGTACTACACTTCTTTAAATTTGGTCCGACCATTGTTAAATGGTTTGATGTGTTTTATGAAAATGCTCAATCTTGTGTTTTAATCAATGGACACCTGTCTCCCAGATTTTCAATAGAGCGGGGCTGTCGCCAAGGAGATCCATTGTCTCCATATATTTTTCTATTATGTGCTGAAATACTTGGCGTTTTGTTTCGACAATCAACGTCAATAGATGGTTTGAGGATGCCCTCTGGTAAATGTCATAAAATATTACAGTATGCAGATGACACTCTTCTGACATTAAACGGTTCAGAAAGAGAATTGAGTAGTGCTTTTGACATCTTGGAAAAGTATAAAACAATATCAGGTTTGACTGTTAATATAACCAAGACACATGCAATATGGATTGGAGGATATAAGAACAAGAAAGACTGTATTCTTGCCAATAGGAATTTGAATTGGGTATTTGATGAATACTTCAGATATTTAGGTATAGATTTTTGTACAGATCTTCAGAAAATGACGGTGCATAATTACAATGAAAAGTTTAAAGAGATCAAAAGTCATATGACTTCATGGTTAAGACGTTGCCTGACGGTCCTTGGAAGAGTTACGGTTGTCAAGTCATTGTTTGTGTCTAAATTGAACTACTTAATTCTTTCTCTCCCGAATCCAAGTGAGTTATTTCTAAAAGATGTAAATTCCCAATTTCATAGATTCATATGGGGAGAGAAACCAGATAAAGTAAGTAGAAATCAAATGTCTCAGAGTTATTCTGAAGGTGGAGTAAAAATGATAGACATAAATCTGCATTGCCAGTCATTGAAAATTTCTTGGATGAAAAAAATGATAAACGGTTCCATTGACGGTAATATTATTTGTCTTCTTCAGTATTTTTTGCATAAAACGCAAAACTTGGATCTTTATATGGGAAATAGCTATTTTTTTAGACTGGCACACGAAATTAAAAATCCTTTTTGGAAAGAAATGTTCTTAGCGTATAGCACACTGTTATCTATGCACTGTAATGATATACCTTGCCAACCCTTATAGAACAATGATTTTATCAAAATAGGTAATAGCTCAATTCACAGTAGATCTCTAAATAATAGGGGTGTTCGTTTTGTTAATGATATTTTAGATGTACATGGCAATTTCCTCTCTTTGAATGACCTTAAGGAAAAATACAATGTTCAAATAAATTTTATTTTTTACCGTGGATTATGTGATGCTATAAGAGACGGTTTTAGCAATGGCACACACTTTAGCAAGTTCCAAGAACCTATTATCCCTGATACAATAGCACTTGTTATGAAATATAATAAAGGTTGTTCACACATCTATACGATTCTTAAAAAGAAAAGAAAAGTGGAATGTAAAAGTTTCCTTAAGTGGAAGTGTATATTCGATATGAATGACAAGCAATGGCAATCGTATTGCTCTATTGGATTCAGTTGTACTACCGATGTGAATTTACGTTGGTTTCACTTAAAAATAATGCAACATATTTTATATACAAATGAAATATTGTTTAAAATTAATTTAGCTCAACAAAAAGAATGTACTTTTTGTAATGTACACCGTGAAACAGTTACTCATCTACTTTGTGAATGTACATGTATTAAACATATATGGGACAGGTTTGAACAATGGATATTTCTTAAGACTGGAAATAGAATTTTTTTCTCTAATAAAGAAAAATTATTTGGTTTAAGAGGTTCAAGTAATTATGCATTAAATTGTTTATTGATAGTGATACGACAGATGATCTATACTTCCAGAGTAAAACATCCATTACCTGTTTTTGATAATATCAAATTTGCACTTCAGAATTATTTCAAGAATGAAAAATATATCGCAGAGTCAAATTGTAAAATGGTAAAGTTTACAAAGAAATGGTTTCAATTACGTGCCATGTTTACATGAAGTGATCTTTTCAGTTCCCTTTCCATGTACAATGATACACATGAATATTATTGTTCATTTACTCCTTGCTTGTTCCTTAAATTGTTTACTATTATGTAAACCTGACAGTTCAATTTATATATTTGTTACAATTACTGTTGTATTGTATTTCGTTGTTATTAATTTGATTTGTCATTGAAAAGATATCTTGTTATGTTTTGAATAATAATAAATTTTAGCGGTGTTTAATCGCTCAAATGATTTACAGTCGCAATTTGCACATTTTGTCGCGCGGTAGTTGCGCGGAGCGGCAGTTCTTATTGCGGCTGTGATAAGTACTTGCGGTCACCTAGATCAAACGAAACCGCTCACAAAGCTGCCGCGAGTAGGATTAGCGGCGCTCCATATAAAGCGGCCGCCTGTTTGTACTGCCGCGATGTTTACAAAACAGAATTCCTCGGGAAGTTACCGCGCATCAGAGGCGTGGGAAAGAAGCCTTTACTTGCATTCAGCATGAGTTACTGAGAGAATGTAATAATTTTGAGTTGTGGTTTCGTTGAGAACACTTGTTATGTGTGAATCATCCCAATTTTAATTCCATCTCGGACTCGATATTGGAACTAATATCAACAGCAATAGGATTAATAGTATTGCGGCGGCCCCTGCTTCGATTCAAATCAAATTGAATTTCAAACCTTTTGCATATGTTACATCGGTTTAACCTGCTTCTGGGTCTCAAGTTGAAATTTCGTAAATGAACTGGTTTCAGCAATACTCGTTGGGGAGCCTGATTTGAGCTGTTTAGTGGAAACCAAGGAGAAATCCAAATTTCTCGTATTTATGATGTACTTGGTGGATTTATACGAACTGGTGACCGACTAACCAAGGATATCGAGTTTTGCCTCGCAGATTATAGACAAAAGATTCCTACCTAACTACAAACATATACTGGCCAGATACTATAGGAAATATTTGGCATGCTCCATGTGGTTATAAAGGAATGAAGGTGGCGAGTCGGTATTCGTGGAAAAAGTCGGGGCCGCAGAACTGCAGTTTGTGCGTGGAGTTCATATAATTGTAGTCGGTTGGCAATTAGACCTGAAAATGTAACTTCTTTTGTCCAAGTGATCATGTTCAGGACTAGAGGGTTTTTAGTCGTTAATGAGCTTGACTGACGGAGTTGATCTTAAACGGACCCTCGAATGCAATGGACCATGGTTCCTTGGTAGATCCACGAGAGACCAAGGCTAGGATATGCAAGCATCCTGTGAGTATGGTATTCATGAGTTGGATCTACATGTAATTTTATTATTTTAGGTTGACCGCCGATATACCGCCGCCCAGAGCGGCGCCTCAGTCCGTCGTCTGAAAATGTATAGATTATCCTGCGTACGGTACTTCAGACTTCTAATAACTGCTGTCGAGTTGCTCTTTAAAAAAAAAAAAAAAAAAAAAAAAAAATATATGACTTGCCCTTCAAAATGCCGTCTTCTTCACCCAAATTCAAATCGAATATAGCATACGTTCAAAAACTTCATATTTATAAAGATGCTAAATATTACATTTGTAAAATGGCCATAACTTCCTTAAGTTTGTTTGCATTTTCGTTTTATATTTTCAGAGTTTACTAATCATGCCATCCCTCAACATTTTAGCTCGCATCAGTGATCATTAAGTTAAGATCTAGCACCCTCGATTTAAAAGTCGAAAATACTAAAGTGGCCATAACTTCCTTGTTTCAATTATTCCGGTCTCATATTTGCAGAGTTTGCCTATGGTATCATCCATCATAAATCGAACGGCTTTTACGCATCAGTGAACAAGACCTTACTAAATAGCACCCTCTATTGAAAAAGGGCAACTTGCCATAACTTCCTCGTTTTCACCCATTTTGGTCTCATATTTTCTGAGCTTACTAATTATGACTACATCCTTCATAATTCACTGGTTTGTTACGCATCAGTGACCATTATCTTTAGAAAGAGTGCCCTCTATTGAAAAGTTGAAAATAGTAAAATGGCCATAACTTGTTTTTAATTATTTTGGTCTCATATTTTCAGTGTTTGCCTAGGGTATCATCCCTCACAATTCAAACGGGTTTTTCGCATCAGTGACCATCACCTTAATGAATAGCGCCCTCTATTGAAAAGTTGCAAAATGCAAACTTGCCATACTTACTTAATTCCTCTTTTTCATTCAATTTGGTCTCATATTTTCAGGGTTTGCTTATGGTATCATTTTCCATAATTCTAATGTTTTTCTTACGCATCGGTGAAAATTAGCTTAATAAATAGCGCCCTCTATTGAAAAGTGGAAAGTAGTGTAATGGCTGTAAATTGTTTTCATTCATTTTGGTGAGTTGACTGTACGTAGCTCAAGAGGTCCCTACGGGCACGTTTGTTTTGCTAATACGGGAAATCTTTCAATTATTACTTCTGGATGATTTCATATTCCGAATAGGCTAGTATGAATAGTTACATGATTACTATCTCAGAATATTGGGAAAACGTAACTTGTAAGTTGTACATTAAGTCTTTTTCAATCGGAGGCAGATATTCATTACTCAAATTTTATGCATTGCGATATGTCTGGGTGATTATGATTTACGTGTTCCTGTAATGGATGCAAGATTCTGCCAAAAGCTTCTTTTTATTTTTGCAGCCTTTACTGTCTGATTCACCGGGATTCAATGAAACATACCCGGCAAGCGGAGAAGAGCAGGTTATGCAGGCTGAGGGGGTTGCCCGGTTCAACGGAATGGTCCATCGAGTTGGAGGTTTGCCAGCTGCCATGCCAGTGATGGGGCGGTTTGTCGATGGCGAAAACGGCCTATTCCAATGACCTGAGGACGAACGAGGTGCAGCAATGTAAGAAGAATGATATTAAGAAACACCCACGGCGTATGTATGACGATCATCGGCCCTTCCCAAGCTCTGGCATATACCTTGGCGATACTATCGATATAAGGGGCTGTCCCTTAATTGGCAAAAGGCCCTCATCGATTGGAAATGGTGGTTCGATATCATGCTGCAGCTCAGAAGGTTCAACAACTACACTTTGTTATGCTTCTATGCAACGACGATAACTGAGAGAACTAAATCCATGGTTTGGGTAGATCTTTCAGCTACTTACACTCTCTTAGACGGATATTTGCCACCTTTCGCACACCTCAGGAAAGGTTAGAGTTCTACGACCATGACGACGGACCCAAAAGTCTCTTCCAAAATCAACTTACGTCGTAAAGTAGCGTTCGCGTCTCCAACGAAAGGTCCGGATTATTATTGGGCACGTCGGAACGACACAGTGGCAGTTAAGCTGAATATTGCTAGCCTTTCCCCCAAATTGGGTTGGAAAGCTAAGCGTATCGTTTCCGGGACATCCTGTAGGCTCTTGGCTTTTATTATTTTTATCATTCGTAATATTTACGTTTATTATTGATTAGTTTTGTTTCTAATATCGATGCCAAGGGTTGAACATTGAGCTATAGTTTTGTTTACAAACCGTAGAATGAGATGCGACTAAAAAAAAAAAAAAAAAAAAAAAAAAACGGTACTTCTAATTCCTTATGTTTTGCAATGTAAAGTTACTTTAAAGAGTTGAAATTGGCGAAATTAAGCATACGATACGCCTGCATGGTTAAGCCAATTAGCCTACGTACGTAATGTCATTATGGACGTTATTTATATAGTCAACGTTTAGGTGGTTATTCTGGTTTAGTTTTTTTTTTTTTTTTTTCTTAATGCTACATGTGCCGTTCTTTGATTGTTATATATTTTTATCATTTATTATATATACATACATAGATTAACATGAAATATACTTTAATTTTTTTTTCTTTCTTTCTTTCAATGCTAGTGAAGAAACTATGAATAATTCTTCCCACTTTCATCATGATATTTTGTTGGATCTGTTTATTCAGTTTTCTCTCGCACACATATAGAATGTTGTTTGTATCCAGCTAAGATGTTAGTTGGTCGATCCTTAGGCTTGTCTTACTGCGTCTCAACCAGGTATTCGTCTAATACACGAATACACGAAAGGTTTATTCCTTTCTTTCATTCTGTATATATTATGGTAGAAACATACTGAAGCCCATTTCATCTGGCATGGGAAATAACGAGCTTCACGGGATTCGCAGACAATATGTGAGCGACGAAGCGATATGCACAGTGGCGGCGGGCATTGCCCGTGTGGCGGTAAATTGTACAATTTTTGAGCCCCTGTGCCTATCTTACGTAACTTTGGCCGGCTTCAGCATGTAAAGCTCAGTAGGAAGGTGTATTGTTTTCAATTATTTGAGATCGGATGTATTGGCCATTGCGTCTTAATTATGCCCATTTATTTCATGTTGTGCCCTTGATTGTTTCCTCGTCCATATAGGTTCACACCCTATCATGTGGAGAGGGATTTTGTTCGGGCAGTGTTTATTAATGTTGTGCCCTTTGAATGTTTCCTCGTCTGTAGAGGTGGGCACCCTATGCAGAGGGGAATTGGTGGCGTCATTATGCACCCCGGGTAGGGATGTGCGGACGCGGGGCGGACGCTTTAGTAAATTGTGATTGAATTATCGGATAAAATATACCCGGGTCCTTCCAAGTAGTTATGCTGAAGCCGTCCTCTTTAAGTGGTATACCCATTTTATGAAGTTATAACATTGAACTTAGGATGGAGATCTACAGATTTAAGAATCGTAATATTATGTATTCAAATTATGTTAGTATAAAATCATCCCACAACCAAGTTATTCATGTTGTAATCGTCAAGATTATCAAGCCTATTCACATAATGTATTATGTAATATGTATGAGATTAAAACCACAACCAATGGCACACCTTAGTTTCTTGTGCTTGTGTGAATTGTGAGTGTAATAAATTTTAGCGGTGTTTAATCGCTCAAATGATTTACAGTCGCAATTTGCACATTTTGTCGCGCGGTAGTTGCGCGGAGCGGCAGTTCTTATTGCGGCTGTGATAAGTACTTGCGGTCACCTAGATCAAACGAAACCGCTCACAAAGCTGCCGCGAGTAGGATTAGCGGCGCTCCATATAAAGCGGCCGCCTGTTTGTACTGCCGCGATGTTTACAAAACAGAATTCCTCGGGAAGTTACCGCGCATCAGAGGCGTGGGAAAGAAGCCTTTACTTGCATTCAGCATGAGTTACTGAGAGAATGTAATAATTTTGAGTTGTGGTTTCGTTGAGAACACTTGTTATGTGTGAATCATCCCAATTTTAATTCCCTCCTCCTCCCCTCTTAGACCACCTGTCATACGTTATCATAATTAAATTACATAATCACGGGTCTGGTAGTGAATTGGCGGAAAAGTTATATTGTCTGTAGATTTATTTATAGTCTTAAGGGCGCTACGCCCTCAAATTGAGTACCCATGGAGAACATTCAAATAAGCTATCATGTCTGTGCAATTTGCTGGTGCCTCAGACTGTTAGTATTGTTTAGTTGTCGAAGCTTTGCTTGGCAGTAAGGGGCTTTTCTCCTCCTTCGACCATGGAGGTTTTCACCCTTACCTGAGGTTCGCAGCACTTTGCACTCGAGCATGGGTGCATTTATATTGCCCCTGCCCGGTCATTTAGGGTACGTGTTCAAGTTCAAGGGGACCATCGATCCCACGGATATAGTTATATAATGTAAACTTATACACTTAATGTAAACTTAGATATATATTGCTAGAATGATTTCAGCAGTTGGTTTATGATGTTGGTATGTCTGTTCTATCTGAACATACATTGCACATCTTTCGTTAGGTAAATTGTACAATTTTTGAGCCCCTGTGCCTATCTTACGTAACTTTGGCCGGCTTCAGCATGTAAAGCTCAGTAGGAAGGTGTATTGTTTTCAATTATTTGAGATCGGATGTATTGGCCATTGCGTCTTAATTATGCCCATTTATTTCATGTTGTGCCCTTGATTGTTTCCTCGTCCATATAGGTTCACACCCTATCATGTGGAGAGGGATTTTGTTCGGGCAGTGTTTATTAATGTTGTGCCCTTTGAATGTTTCCTCGTCTGTAGAGGTGGGCACCCTATGCAGAGGGGAATTGGTGGCGTCATTATGCACCCCGGGTAGGGATGTGCGGACGCGGGGCGGACGCTTTAGTAAATTGTGATTGAATTATCGGATAAAATATACCCGGGTCCTTCCAAGTAGTTATGCTGAAGCCGTCCTCTTTAAGTGGTATACCCATTTTATGAAGTTATAACATTGAACTTAGGATGGAGATCTACAGATTTAAGAATCGTAATATTATGTATTCAAATTATGTTAGTATAAAATCATCCCACAACCAAGTTATTCATGTTGTAATCGTCAAGATTATCAAGCCTATTCACATAATGTATTATGTAATATGTATGAGATTAAAACCACAACCAATGGCACACCTTAGTTTCTTGTGCTTGTGTGAATTGTGAGTGTAATAAAATCCCTGTGGAGGGGAAACAAATTGAAAAAAAAAATGAATGAGCATTAACAACAAATTAAATACAGCTGTTCAAAAGTACATCAACATATGGGATGAAATGAAACTTTCAATATGAATCGAAACTATTGACTTTGTTAAGTAAAATAAATTGGGATCTCGTAAAAACCCTCAACTTTTAGGGAAATTGTAGTTAATGCGTACTCATCGAAAATGTAGTACAAAGATCGAGCAGTAACATGTGCGGTATGTCACATATGATATCACTATACTTTAAGTGGTACAGCTATACCATACAGATATTTTCAAAGTTACATTATGTTTTGAGAGATTGTAGCTTTTGAAGTTCAAATTCTCTTGTGTGAGAGTTCCGAACCATTTTCCCTTTTTCCTTGATGACCTGAAGATTCTGACTACAGTAATAATACGATGTCGGTGTCAAAATTAAATAATGGAACGGATGTTATCTATACTAACATTTGGCTTTCGTACTGGTGCTACGCATTTTAGTTAAACATCTAACAAGTTTGTAATTGTAATGCTGTGCTAATAGAGTTTTTGCTTGAAATCATTTGATTTCTATTTTAGCTTCTAGCATAACAGCGCTGCTTTTTTATATAGGTTTGAAGTACATCAGTGGGTAAACCCACTTTCTATGTGGGATCATTCTAATCGGTAATTACTTTACCATTATCCTGATTATTGCACCATTTCTGTTGTTGAAAATTTGCATAATGAAGAATGAACAGCTATCAGTCAATTGATTTATAACTTTTCAAAACTTAGTTAAAGTTTCAGGCAATTGTCCATTATGTCTCTTTCTGTTTCGTCACCTGCCTTGAAATTCTTATAAAATCAATCAGTAAAATTTCCCTGTTCATATTCACAACTGTACTTTTTATCTGTCTTGGGCAAGATATTTTTGTATGGCATGTATCATAGTTCAAGTTTGGGTCACATTATATGGCCAATAATAAGAGCTGAACAAGAGGTTGTAGGAGCAGAAGTAGGGTAGGAGTGTGGTATACAATGATATATGTGATAATAAGAGCTGAACTAGAGGTTGTAGGAGCAGAAGTAGGGTAGGAGTGTGGTATACAACGATATATGTGATAATAAGAGCTGAATTAGAGGTTGTAGGAGCAGAAGTTGGGTAGGAGTGCGGTATACATCGATATATGTGATAATAAGAGCTGAACTAGAGGTTGTAGGAGCAGAAGTAGGGTAGGAGTGTGGTATACAACGTATATGTGATAATAAGAGCTGAATTAGAGGTTGTAGGAGCAGAAGTAGGGTAGGAGTGTGGTATACAACGATATATGTGATAATAAGAGCTGAATTAGAGGTTGTAGGAGCAGAAGTAGGGTAGGAGTGTGGTATACAACGATATATGTGATAATAAGAGCTGAATTAGAGGTTGTAGGAGCAGAAGTTGGGTAGGAGTACGGTATACAACGATATAAGTGATAATAAGAGCTGAACTAGAGGTTGTAGGAGCAGAAGTAGGGTAGGAGTGTGGTATACAACGATATATGTGATAATAAGAGCTGAATTAGAGGTTGTAGGAGCAGAAGTAGGGTAGGAGTGTGGTATACAACGATATATGTGATAATAAGAGCTGAATTAGAGGTTGTAGGAGCAGAAGTAGGGTAGGAGTGCGATATACAACGTATATGTGATAATAAGAGCTGAACTAGAGGTTGTAGGAGCAGAAGTAGGGTAGGAGTGTGGTTTACAACGATATAAGTGATAATAAGAGCTGAACTAGAGGTTGTAGGAGCAGAAGTAGGGTAGGAGTGTGGTATACAACGATATATGTGATAATAAGAGCTGAATTAGAGGTTGTAGGAGCAGAAGTAGGGTAGGAGTGCGATATACAACGTATATGTGATAATAAGAGCTGAATTAGAGGTTGTAGGAGCAGAAGTAGGGTAGGAGTGCGATATACAACGATATATGTGATAATAAGAGCTGAACTAGAGGTTGTAGGAGCAGAAGTAGGGTAGGAGTGCGATATACAATGATATATGTGATAATAAGAGCTGAACTAGAGGTTGTAGGAGCAGAAGTAGGGTAGGAGTGCGGTATACAATGATATATGTGATAATAAGAGCTGAACTAGAGGTTGTAGGAGCAGAAGTAGGGTAGGAGTGTGGTATACAATGATATATGTGATAATAAGAGCTGAACTAGAGGTTGTAGGAGCAGAAGTAGGGTAGGAGTGTGGTATACAACGATATATGTGATAATAAGAGCTGAATTAGAGGTTGTAGGAGCAGAAGTTGGGTAGGAGTGCGGTATACATCGATATATGTGATAATAAGAGCTGAACTAGAGGTTGTAGGAGCAGAAGTAGGGTAGGAGTGTGGTATACAACGTATATGTGATAATAAGAGCTGAATTAGAGGTTGTAGGAGCAGAAGTATAGGGTAGGAGTGTGGTATACAACGATATATGTGATAATAAGAGCTGAATTAGAGGTTGTAGGAGCAGAAGTAGGGTAGGAGTGCGATATACAACGTATATGTGATAATAAGAGCTGAACTAGAGGTTGTAGGAGCAGAAGTAGGGTAGGAGTGTGGTATACAACGATATAAGTGATAATAAGAGCTGAACTAGAGGTTGTAGGAGCAGAAGTAGGGTAGGAGTGCGGTATACAATGATATATGTGATAATAAGAGCTGAACTAGAGGTTGTAGGAGCAGAAGTAGGGTAGGAGTGTGGTATACAACGATATATGTGATAATAAGAGCTGAATTAGAGGTTGTAGGAGCAGAAGTAGGGTAGGAGTGCGATATACAACGTATATGTGATAATAAGAGCTGAATTAGAGGTTGTAGGAGCAGAAGTAGGGTAGGAGTGCGATATACAAAGTAATATATGTGATAATAAGAGCTGAACTAGAGGTTGTAGGAGCAGAAGTAGGGTAGGAGTGTGGTATACAACGATATATGTGATAATAAGAGCTGAATTAGAGGTTGTAGGAGCAGAAGTAGGGTAGGAGTGCGATATACAACGTATATGTGATAATAAGAGCTGAATTAGAGGTTGTAGGAGCAGAAGTAGGGTAGGAGTGTGGTATACAACGATATATGTGATAATAAGAGCTGAATTAGAGGTTGTAGGAGCAGAAGTAGGGTAGGAGTGCGATATACAACGATATATGTGATAAAAAGAGCTGAACTAGAGGTTGTAGGAGCAGAAGTAGGGTAGGAGTGCGATATACAACGATATATGTGATAATAAGAGCTGAACTAGAGGTTGTAGGAGCAGAAGTAGGGTAGGAGTGCGATATACAACGTATATGTGATAATAAGAGCTGAATTAGAAGTTGTAGGAGCAGAAGTAGGGTAGCTAGGAGTGTGGTATACAACGATATAAGTGATAATAAGAGCTGAACTAGAGGTTGTAGGAGCAGAAGTAGGGTAGGAATGTGGTATACAACGTATATGTGATAATAAGAGCTGAATTAGAGGTTGTAGGAGCAGAAGTAGGGTAGGAGTGTGGTATACAATGATATATGTGATAATAAGAGCTGAACTAGAGGTTGTAGGAGCAGAAGTAGAGTAGGAGTGTGGTATACTTTATTATTATATATGTGATAATAAGAGCTGATATATAGGTTGTGTTGGCGGAGGGTAGGGGTGTAATATTACTAGTAGTAGCTCCGCCTCGCATTAAGATTAACAAGTTCACAGAACGGATCCACAAGTTTCCTTCGCCGCCGAGATTTTATCGTGAATATTCATGATTGCGTCATATACGAATTAGCCACGCCCACACCTCTAGATCCGCTCATCGTTTGCTTCCCGCCCCATAGCGGTGCATTCGCTGCTCCTATAGTATAGTAGAAATACTCATTATTATGGGTAAGTGCCTGCATGCACGATCGAGCGATCATTTCGATACAGCGAAATACTACCGTCTTGTCTGCTTTCACCTTCCAAAATGGCGACTTGGCTCCCCCGAACTTCTGGCATTTTATCCAGATTTGCAACTAAATCACAAGTGGTATGAAATTCCTACTTTAATGTTGTTGTGTGGGGATATCGAAAAATGTAAAGGTGTAATTTTGTTGTGTTTATATCTTGCTGAGCTGGCGAAATGGGTATTCTAAACTGAACACCGTCACCAGCCACAGGCACAGCACACTGCACAGGCGCAGGCAGGCCCAGCACATTACATAAATTTTCTATTCGCATTCGCACGTCGCGCAGATCTATTCGGCTATCATCTGTGCTGTGCAATGTGCGGCCCGGCGTAGCTAGCCTGAGTGGAGGCTTCTGGGGAGTATGAAGGTGGTCCCCAAGTCTGCGCACCTAACAATTTGAGTTAAGATTTAACATGAATTTCTTTTTATTTCACAAAGTCTTTAAGATAATGATGTTCCTTATATTATTATGAGTACCGGTAAGTGTACCAAATATCTCAAAAATTTGAAAGAAATATACCGTATACCGGCCAGAACTCGAACACCTGGCTCAACTGCCAGCGGCTGCGTCAGTGCGCCTTTCATTGCCAGCGCAAACGCGTATCGGGGAATGACAATACGCAACGGGGCTACTGCCGGGTAGGCCACGATCGTGCCTTTGCAAACATGCGCGATAAGCATCGAAAACGATAATTAAACTTGGCAAAAACTAGTCTTTTTACTTCACAATTTGAGTAGCGGTTGATCTTATTCACGATTTTCTACGGGGTGCCCGTAATCAGTATTTTTACGGAAATTTCACCTTTTTAAATAAAATTGGAAGAAGTTGACCAAAAAATATACAATATTCCGAAAGTGCTTCTTACGTCGGCTCGGTGTTCGTCAGGGCATCTCGTAATTACGGATAATTTTCGTTTCAGAAGGGGAAAAAGATGACACCAACATGACAATTTTTTCATGCCAGAACTCGAACACCCCGATTTATTGATATTTGCACTTCAACACGTAATTAATTAATGGTAGACTAGTCTTTATCAAGCATTAATTATGATCTCTTTTCTTTTGATATCAATTTGTTTTCTTTTATTTTTTTACCAAATGCTTTTTTCTTGTGTGTTAATTTGCCCATTATAATACACATATTTTATTATTTATTTAGTCTTTTTTTTGGGGGGGGGTGGCAAATACTAAGGATTTAAAATGACCTTACATTTTGGGTGAACCCCCCCTTTTTTTTTGCTTGTAAAATTTTTCTGTTAAAATAACATTACATTTTGGGTGATAACACTTTTTTTTTTGCTTGCCATTTTTTTTAAAATAACCTTACATTATACGGCTTAACTGCAGAATACCCCGACACTGCTCACTACCCAATCGTTGGTCAGCCAACACAACGATGTCAAGACCTATAGCTATATACTAATTCAATGGTATATAGCCTAGATATATCCATACTATTACATACGTACATGCATTACTGGTACTACTACTACTACTATACTACGTACGTACGTACGTATGACGGTACGTACGAGCAATGCATCCAGGCCATACGTAATGACCTTTGCCCTTTGACTACTACTAGAGCTATAATTAAACATCGTTGGGTGCGCTGCTAGCCAACGACCCACGTTGTGACGGTACGGACGGTGCAATATAATATTCAAAACATCGTTGGCTAACCAACGACCCACGATGTGAAACTGTTATATTATAAAATAAGATTAATACACTCTTTTAAATTACCTACTAGGCCTAGAGCTATATACATCGTTGGGTGCGCCGCTAGCCAACGACCAACGATGTGACGGTGCCATGTAACATTTAAAACATCGTTGGCTAACCAACGACCCACGATGTGAAGGTGCAATAGTACAAGATTAATACACTCTTTTAAATTACCTACTACTACTAGCTATTGCTATACATCGTTGGGTGCGCCGCTAGCCAACGACCAACGATGTGACCGTGCAATGCAACATTCAAAACATCGTTGGCAAGCGTTTCAAAGTATGGTTTCACAAAACAGTTTAATATATGCATATCCTGGTTAGTGAGGTGATCGATGTCATTCACTCTCTATTTCTTTTGTATTTTTTATACATGAAATATTTTCATTTTTTCTTCAATAAAATATGAAATAAAGTTTTAATTCCCATTGAAGGAATTCAATGGGAATTGAATTCAATGGGAATTGAATTCAATTAGGGTTAGGGTTAGGGTTAGGGTTTAGGGTTAGGGTTAGGGTTAGGGTTAGGGTTAGGGTTAGGGGTTAGGGTTAGGGTTAGGGTTAGGGTTAGGGTTAGGGTTTAGGGTTAGGGTTAGGGTTTAGGGTTAGGGTTAGGGTTTAGGGTTAGGGTTAGGGTTAGGGTTAGGGTTATATTCACATCGTTGGCATCGCCGGCAATGTTGGCCTCTACAACAGGCATATTCACATCGTTGGCATCGCCGGCAATGTTGGCCTATGTAAGATACATTCACATCGTTGGCACTGTTGGCATCTACTACAGGCACCAACACATCGTTGGCATCGCGGGCGCTGTTGGTATATACATACTAAACATACATTCACATCGTTGGCATCGCCGGCAAAGTTGGCCTATACTTACTAAAGATACATTCACATCGTTGGCATCGCCGGCAATGTTGGCCTCTACTACAGGCATATTCACATCGTTGGCATCGCCGGCAATGTTGGCCTCTACTACAGGCATATTCACATCGTTGGCATCGCCGGCAATGTTGGCCTATGTAAGATACATTCACATTGTTGGCACTGTTGGCATCTACTACAGGCACCAACACATCGTTGGCATCGCGGGCGCTGTTGGTATATACATACTAAACATACGTTCACATCGTTGGCATCGCCGGCAAAGTTGGCCTATACTTACTAAAGATACATTCACATCGTTGGCATCGATGGCAAGGTTGGCCTGTACTACAGACACCAACACATCGTTGGCATCCTGGCCGGCGCTGTTGGCCTATACGTACTAAAGATACATTTACATTGTTGGCATCGTTGGCACTGTTGGCATCTACTACAGGCACCAACACATCGTTGGCATCGCGGGCGCTGTTGGCCTATACATACAAAAGATACATTCACATCGTTGGCATCGCGGGCAAGGTTGGCCTATACTACAGACACCAACACATCGTTGGCATCCTGGCCGGCGCTGTTGGCCTATACGTACTAAAGATACATTTACATTGTTGGCATCGTTGGCACTGTTGGCATCTACTACAGGCACCAACACATCGTTGGCATCGCGGGCGCTGTTGGCCTATACCTACTAAAGATACATTCACATCGTTGGCATCGAGGGCAATGTTAGCCTGTACTCTACAGTACAGACACCAACACATCGTTGGCATCGCGGGCAATGTTGGTCTACATAGGAAACTACAGATATGATCGCATCGTTGGCATCGCGGGCACTGTTGGCATGTACTACAGACACCAACACATCGTTGCCATGGCGGGCAATGTTGGTTTACATAGGCAACTACAGATATGATCGCATCGTTGGCATCGAGGGCAATGTTGGCCTGTACTACAGACACCAACACATCGTTGGCATCGCGGGCAATGTTGGTCTACACATACTACGGAAATATACACATCGTTGGCATCGCGGACACTGTTGGTCTACATACTACAGAACACAGATATAGATCGTTGGCATCGAGGGCAGTGTTGGCCTGTACCGACTACAGACACCAACACACCGCTACCATCGCGGACTGTGTTGGCCTACACGTACTACGAAAATATACACATCGTTGGCATCGCGGGCAATGTCGGTCTACATACTACAGATGCACACAGATATATATATAGATCGTTGGCATCGCGGGCAGTGTTGGCCTGTACTACGGACACCAACGCACCGCTAGCATCGCGGACTGTGTTGGCCTACACGTACTACGAAAATATACACATCGTTGGCATCGCGGACACTGTTGGTCTACATACTAATCGCGCGCGCTCGCATCGTTAGCGTTACAGTGCAGTCTGAACACTTAGAATCTATTCAAAAAATACTTGTAAGTTGTAAATCATTCAATTATTTATTATAGCTGATTTTCTGATTTGATAGCTTAAGTACATCGTTGTGCGTTGGCTCTCCAACGATAAGGTAACGCAGTGTCCGGGTATTCTGCAGTTGTTCCCATTATACTTTTGGTGATGACCTTTTTTTTTGGGGGGGGGGGTTGTTAATTTTTTTTTGGGGGGGGGTTAAAAAGGCCTTACATTTTGGGTGATAACCTTTTTTTTTCTTTGCTTGTCATTTTTTTAATGACCTTACATTATATTTTGGGGGGGGGGGGTTGTTAATTTTTGGGGGGTTAAAAAGACCTAACATTTTGGGTGATAACTTTTTTTTTGGGGGGGGGGTCAGGTCCCCCTACCTTTGGGGACAGATTTACGCCCATGTCAAATCTTTCTGTTAAAAGTACCTTACATTTTGAGTGATCTTTTTTTTTTGCTTGCCATTTTTTTAAAATGACCTTACATTATACTTTTGGTGATAACCTTTTTTTTTTTGGGGGGGGGTTGTTAAATTTTTTGTTGGGGGGGGGGGGTTAAAAAGACCTTACATTTTGGGTGATAACCTTTTTTTTCTTTGCTTGTCATTTTTTTAAATGACCTTACATTATATTTTTGGTGATTTTTTTTATGGGGGGTTGTTAATTTTTTGGGGGTTAAAAAGACCTTACATTTTGGGTGATAACCTTTTTTTTGGGGGGGGGGGTCAGGTCCCCCTACCTTTGGGGACAGATTTACGCCCGTGGGAGGGTTTCCTTTTTATTATAATTTTTCAACCGTTTCCTTTTATTTATTTTTGTATAGATCGGGTGATTTTTTATCCTTCATATACAGACCTTTTTGGTCAGAATACCCCTATTTTTCATTTTTAATATTTCTTTATTGGGCGATTCTCCCTAATATTAAATTATTTTGATCCAATATCTAATTTTGGTCATATATCGAGAACCACCCCACGGATCCTTGAGACCTTGACTATGATTGATATATAATTTCATCTACATGTTGCTATTGTTGTCATCATTATCATTGTGACATTACTTTTGTCATTACTATATATTAAAATTATAATCATTATCTCGAACATTCTTACCTTTTTCTGTGATGGTATGGCCAGGACCGAATCCATTTTTTTCTTTCTCTACATTCTAGGCTGGGTATTTTGCTCACTGTGGGCATGCAGGCTATGTATGAACAGTATATCCAATATGCAACGGCAGCACCAAGATTTTGACTAGGAGGCAAGTGGGGGGGGGGGGGGTTGGTTTCAAAGATATATTTGGGGCCAAGTTTGGCAAAAGCACATTACAATTTACTAAACACGTTTTTCCAGGTTTATTTATTTTAAATTATCAGGGGACAACTGGGGAATGCCCCATAATGCCACCCCCCCCCTTGCAACCACTTTTAATTTGTATGCCATGGACAATGCCCTATTTTGATGGAATGAAGATTTTAATATTAACTATTTCTAAAAATTACAGGACTAATAACTCAACTAATACATGTTCTCTTAAGCTCCTTTTCTTATTTCCCTTTTTTTCCTAATTTTATCCCTTTATTCTATCAGGGGGTAATTGTTATTTTCACAGCCACGACTCATTGAACCCCCCCCCCCCCCCCCCGTTGTATACTTTCCTGCACTTTTATAACATGATATTCTCTCTTTCTCTCCTATACTATAGAGGTGGATTTATTGTCATATTTACAAGAAGATCTGTAGGCCTACCAAGTCCATAAAGATGTCTTCTGTGGATAGGCTATACCTAGCCATCAATGTTCTCTGCGGTTATACATATACTTTGAAATGTAGAAAAAGATGCTTTTACTGTTAATATGGAAAGTTTATTTGTTTTTAATGAACAGTTTCACAGTGATCATATGATTAATAATGCTTTCACTGTTTCACAACTGAGACTGATTGAAAGATGAACGCAAAAGATTTTGAATTGAAAAAGACTACATCATTCATACTCATTGTGCTTTTTATTGCATAGTATATAAGCGATACAATTATGATTTTGATTTTGCTAATCCATAAATGATTGGTCTCAAAATAAATATGTTTCATTTATGATTACAGCATTTCATCATTGTAGAAATATTTATTCTGCTTAATTAATAAGTATAAGATACAGAATGGATCAAGAATAAAAATAAGGGCTGCAGTGATCAAGGAAAAAAAATGTCTACTGAAATGATGCATGACAGGCAATAATTTTCCTGGTATCGCATCGCAATTTGCTCCACACTTTTTAAAGACTGCTACGCATAAATTCTTTCGTAAAGCATATTTTTACATATAGGACTGTACATTACTTAGTTGAGAGCTAAATTATGACCAAAATGCTATTCGAATATGTAAGCAAAATTATTCCCTGCATGATATAACAATTACTTTTATTTGGTTGTCTCATCTTTCTTTCTTAAAAAAAAATGATTGACAGTCTATGATCACTAAAAACAATTTTTAAATCTCATTTTGGGACATGATAAATGTCTTTGTGTTATTATATTATAATTAATGCATTAATGCTCATAAGTAATTTATTGAAGTTGATGAAACCATTAAAAGTGCTTTATGAATATATTTTATGATTTTTTTATATTTATAATTCATTTATTCATTTTTATTTATTTATTTATTTAAGTTGATAAAACAAATAAAAATTACTTATGATCTTTTTCAATTTTGTGTATTTATTTATTCATTTTTTTATTTACTATTACATGTATTTTTTATTTAGTTATTATTGTATTTACTGTATAGTTTCTGTTATGTTTTTGGAGATAAAGGAATCGATAATAAGGCAAGAGTGATCGATATATATATCATCAGTAAGTTATATTTTATTATGCAATCGGAATTGAGCGCCCATGCAGAGTGTGCTAAGGTAAGTGGTAAACTTCTATTTCGCACTTCTTTAGATGAACCAAGAAACCTGCAATAAAACACAGAAATCAAGTACCGGTAAGTGATATATGGAAATCAATAATGTTAAATCTCAATATGAATATAAAAAAAAAAACTGAAATACTCCTACTTGCCTCAATAAAAGTAGCGAGACAACAGACATGCATTGTGGTTATATCCTCCAAAATATATTCCCTACATGAATTACTCCATGAAATAAGTTCATATACTGGCAGAGAGAAATTATACCAATGTGATAATAAGTAATAATAACACAAATGATATAGGCCCATATGAAAGAAGATGCCAATGATGGTGATGATATTGATAACATTGATAATAGTAAATATTATTTTAAGAATGACAATAATGAAAATGACAATAGATATAAAAATATAATAAATCAATAACAATATTAATAATTTTATAAGTCATAGAAGAATAGTAATTGAGAGGAATACATAAAAAAGCTATTGCAAATAGATGTATCCATTCTCATTTTTCTAAATAAACAAATTAGAAAATCTATATGCACAAAACTCAAAATAAAAGTAAGTGATATGACTGAAATTATTCTAAAATTGAAATATAAATTAAATGTAGCAGAAACTCATTCAAACAATGAAATTTATGATTTAATGTATAAATAGTTGAAGAAATTAAAAAATAACTACATGGAAATAGATAAAGAGGTGAATTAAGTCAATAAACAATGAATTAACAACAAACCAATCATTTAATTATCACAGAGCGAGGGGGATATGATCGCGCGATCATCAACAGGCAAATTGTATTGCGCCATCTGGTGTTCGAATTCTGGCATGAGGTGTACGAATTCTGGCAGGCTCGAAGCCTTCGGCGATCGCCGCGCCACCCGAAACTTTCCCCAGAAAATCCAAATCGGACGGCACCTATGGAAAGCTTAGAATTTCGGCTACATCGCAAGCCCAAGAATGTAAGCCAGAAACACCGTAAATACATTTTATGCGACCTTTATTGAAAAGGTGTTCGAGTTCTGGCGGTTATACGGTAGGGCCTAGCCTGGCCTATTGGGATTTTCTTGGAAAAAACCTTGGGCAGTCATTATCACTTAATTAGTACTAATATTTTTAGGCCTAGTAAGTAGTAATAGTATCAGATTGAAAAAAAAAATGGGCCATGTCTGCGCGCCCATTCACTTTGCACACAATTCAGGGATTTTGATGAGAAAGGCTGCATTTTGAGGCCGTCACATGAAATGCCCCAAATTAATTATTTTTCCACCGTTTTGAGTCAGATTTTTTAATGAATATCTGTCTATATATTGCATGTGTAATGTCCGTGTTCATTGTGTATCTTCTTTTACTAGAATCGTGCAGATACGCGTGGGCGCAGACTTGGGGGAACTTGCCATAAAATTCTTTCTACTATACGTAGGCTTACTCTAGTCTTGAGGACGCAATGATGATGACTTATATAATGAAATATACTTCTTCATCATTGACGTCTTGACACTCTTCCCTTAGTCGCAGAAGAGAAGGACCAAAACAAAGATGGATTTCCGAGGGAAATCCATCTTTTGAAACAAAAATCACTTGAATTTTATGAATTTCATTGATTTTTACACCTTCCTACGCCAAATGCGAAGGAAGGTTTTAAAAATTATAATATAAAAATGTGAAAAAATTAAGGTTTCTTACCTAACTGATTTTTGTTTCAAAAGATGGATTTCCCTCTGAAATCCATCTTTGTTTTGGTCCTTCTCTTCTGCGACTAAGGGAAGAGTGTCAAGACGTCAATGATGAAGAAGTATATTTCATTATTTTAAAAGTCATCATCATTGCGTCCTAAAGACTAGGCTTACTCCCCAGGCCATGAAGCCTGGGGCAGGATACTATTGGCTCACACACACCGACGAATTGAGCAACAATGATAATGCGCCAAACTGCTAGTTATATTTAGAATGTGATGTTAACACATTGTCAATGACAATGGGCGATAATGTTGGTTGGCAACATTTGGCAAAAAATTGTTAGTTTTTCTTTTGTTTTAGAATAAAATGAAATGAAATGATTAAAAGTAGAAGAGCGTTTTACTTACATGTTATTGACGCCATCTTGTCTCCTTTGTGATTGCATCCTAGCGACTCGACGTGTCTATAGAGGGCGGCAAAATCATGAGCAGTGCCAATCTAGATTTAAAAAATACTTGCATCGACCGATAAATTTCATGAATTGTAAAATACTTGCATCGGCTGGTAAATATCATGAATTGTATATTATGATATTTACCGCCGATGTTCTATTCAGAGCATGTCTGTTGTAGACTCTAACAAGGATGTCAGTCTCCTAGTCACTTTCAATATGGGAAAAGTGACACTGTCAGCAACAAGTTGCTTCAACCTTGGCACAAAAGGTGTAATTACCAGATGAAGGCACTGGTGCAAATGTTCACTGGACAAAAGACAAGGTGCTTCGGTATGAGATAGTTCTTTAAAATGTTCATTGCACTTTCGCACCTCTATGTAGATCCAAACATGGTGAGAACAGCGCTGGTCATCTAATAAGAAAGTAGATCAAACAGACAGAAAAGACTCCACTAAACTTTGTTTAAAAGTCAAATTTATTTGACTGCCATTACTTTTACTACGGTTAGGTCTACATGGATGCACAATGTAATAATATTTAGCTATGTTTCATATTGTGACTAAGTGATTAAAAAAACCCAGCAGAGTCTTGCGGGCTGGATTGAGACGTTTGAGAACCCCTGCTATAGATATTCCTTTTCCCAGTCCGTAAAGTAGAATTATGATTCCAACTAATTTACCTGAAAAATTTGTTGAATATATTGGTGGTCAATGCATAAAATGGCTAAACAGGTACCGATGCGCTTGTGCAGGAATTGCAATTGCTTGTTTATGTTCCACACAAATTTAAAAAATGGGGAGCTTCCCATCTCTGCGTCACATATTCTTTCTTTTTTTTGAATGCCGATCCATTCATTTCTTTCACGGTAAACATGATTTTGTTAACAGTAGACCAAAACAATTTTTTAGGAAACGCAAGAATAATTTGCCAATGGTTACATGTATGTTGCCATGTTGGCTTTGGTCATGGAAAGCAATTGAAAATTGTTTTGTTTGTATTTAGCTGATTGCTAGCCAGGCATTGATATCAATGCTTGATTTGATTGTCCCGCTGATTAATCGGCCCATTCAAAATTTGAAATATTAATACATCATTAACTTCAATTTGTAATTTGATTTTCAGGGACGTCATGCAGCAAGACGGCTGAGATCAACACAGACTGCTTCACAGACCCTCGTCAATGTACCAGAAACGAGAGTGACAACACTCAACAATGGGTTCCGTGTAGCCAGTGAAGACTCTGGAATCCCTACAGCCACAGTGAGTACTGAGTAGTAATATAACTTAAGCCTATTTCAAAAACTCAACTCAGAGGTACGTGTATGTGTAAAGTCTTGTTTGGTGGTGCAAAAAAGAGAAGTTACCATAGCAAACAGGTGACTCACAATTAATCTGTGACGGGCTTTGATCAGATGAGATCTATGTCCATGAAAATATAGTATGCATGCCTGATTCATGGAAACAACAACTAATCAAGAGGCATGGCATTCGTATGATGTAACATGCTTTTATGTATTGGAGAGATCTCTAAATGGTCTAGCGAATGTCATTCTAGCACCTCCTGATAGCTCTGTGTCACAACGCATTGCCGAGAGAAAACAGGCTATTACAGATAAGAATCAGGCGCGTAGCCAGGGGGGGGCGGTGGGGGCGGTCGCCCCCCCCAAAACGTCCCCAAAAAGAAAAAAAAGAAGGGAAAAAAAGAGAGGAGAAAAGGAAAAGCGAAGGGAAGAAAGGTAGCTTTGTGGGTTTTTCCTTTTATTCTTTATTTTTTTTTTTCAAAAAGAGAAACTCCTTCACTCTTGCTCTAAATTTATATATATGAATTTTGCTTCCGCGCTGCGCGCGGATAAATGACAATATTGCAGTTCTCCTCTGTTTCCCCCACCCTTTCTCTAACCCTGTTTTTCCACCTCAGCTATACGTGTTTCTTGCCACTTCAAGTTCAAATGTATACATGAGGGCATGGAATTAGAGTAAGGTTAGGCCGAAGTGTATGAAGTCTTTTTTTTCAAATTGATCGCGAAACTTCTGGTCGGGTTGACTCCAGGCGGGTCAAATCTTTATATCAATTTCTGCCGTCACCTCCACTAGGGCAACTTCTCCCGCTTTTCAACTCATTATTTAACAACCATAATTTTGGGGCAAACGGGTTTCTAATAAAAAAAAAAGAAGGTATAAAATTCGTGTCGTATCAAATAAAAAAGTACAATATTTTTTTAATCAAATTCTAGTAAATTTCATGTCATTTCCCTGCCCTGTCCTATTTTGCGCCCTCAGTTTGAAATTTTGAATGACACTTAAGTTTCTTTATCGTTAATAATGAAGCGCTTCAAGATTAGTCAAAGACATTATACATCATCCTTTTTATATAATTTTAATAAATCACAGAAGTTTCAACTTTTTGAGCGGTATTTTCCTTGTAATGAAGTTAAATAATCTTAGAAAATCAATTGAATTAGAACCGCTGGGTATAGAGATATCTGCATGTAATGAAACGTCCGACCTTTAAGATTTCAGAGTTTCATTGCTCTGCGCGGGGAAGAATATCTTCCTCCCGGCATATCTTCTCCTCTGTTTTGCGAGTTAAAGATATGCACTGTGGCTAAATTGTAATCAAATCTGATCTTTCCGAGGGAAGCATTCAATATGACTTAGAGAATACCATTATTTCGGGACCCTTTTCTTTGCCAAAAAATTATAAAATGCATGAGCTTCCGCGCTTCGAGCGGGGTAATTATTATTATAATTTCCTTTATTTTATCCCTTTTTGTGCGTTCACAATTACTTTTGAAAACAAGATTCAAAATCACAATAGAGTGAACTGAATTGGAGCTGATACAGGCAGGGTTGGAAACAGGTACTAGAGACAAGATAGACGGCTCCTTTTCATTTTAATTTATGAAACACCGAAAGCTTCGCGCTTCGCGCGGGAGGGGGAAACTCCCCCTCCCTGCACCCACCCCCTAGGGAGCGCGCTTCGCGCGCTCTGTAAGTGTTGGCACGCTTCGCGTGCACTTACCGCCCCCTCCAAAATGAAATCCTGGCTACGCGGTTGATAAGAATGCATTTCTTTTAATTGACTGGTACCTTGCCTTGAGGCGAATGAAGCTGTTTGTTAATTTATTTGGAGGGATATGAGAAGAATAATTGGAATGCATTAATAAGAAATCAATATTTTACAAGTTATGTTCCGGCTGTCTCATTGTATTTTTATGAAGTTCTATAATGCATATGATTTCTATAGTGTCATTTTTGAAAGAATAAAAGATTTTAAAAATGAGAGTTTGTAGTTAAAAGGTGTAATCCACCCAGATCTGCATTTGATTTTCAACATGTTTACATTTTCATGCCAATCTTCCAGGTCAGAAAATTCTCATTTTGAATCATAAGGAACATGTGTAAATGACAAGCAGTCATAGGATTAGCACAAAAAGGTCTTTCTAAACGTGCTTATAGCAATACATAAAGTAATTAAGCCTCCATTCCACTAGGTAGTATTTATTCTGGTATAGTCTTTTCCCCTGATCCTGCTGATCTGTAGATTTTCCAAATCATAGCAAGATCAGCATAGGGGAACAAGGGCTTAACAGAAACTTCTTTATAAAGAACAATATTGTTCAAAACACTAAAACAGGTGGGAAATTCAAATTTTAACTCTCCATCTTGTCATATGTTGGGTGCAGAGTAGATGATTTGGTAATTGGTAAATGTCTGTCAATATCTGGAGAAAAGTTTAATTCAGACTACCTTTTATTTTTTCTCTTCCTAGGTGGGTTTATGGATTGACGCTGGAAGCAGATATGAGAATGAGAAGAACAATGGAGTTGCACACTATCTTGAGCACATGGCATTCAAGGTATAGATTGTATAAATTGGGTGCAAGTGTGTGGCCCATGTCTAGACATGCTCAGTGGCAAACATGTAAAGCGGGTTTGATAAGCCTTCTACATACTAGGCCTGGGTTTTTCTGGTATTTTTGTTTTCGGGTACCTGTGGTAATTTTCGGGCGGGTACCCGAAATTCATGTCGCATGAAATATTACTGGTGGAACCTCATAGGTGACATCATCCCTCCACTCGGTGATGGGGACCTGCTGTTGGGAACTTCTTAGAAGTGTTTCAGCTAAAAAAATACCTTTAATTTCAAACTCTAATAGTTTGGCTGTTGATCTTGTGAATGTGTTTTCAGGGTACATCAAACAGGACACAAATGGAATTGGAGTTGGAGATAGAAAACATGGGTGCTCATCTAAATGCATACACATCAAGGGAACAGACAGTATATTATGCCAAATGCTTCGAGTCGGATGTCCCCAAAGGTAATGATTGCACTTCGTCTTTTAGTGTTAGTCATCATCTTGGTTTTAAGTGATATTAGTCAGGAAGGATTAAGTTTGTGATTAGTATTTAGTAGCAAGTGTGATTTAAATATACATATATATATATATGATTGTTTCAAATTATTTATGTTACAAAGACCTATTAAAATACTTGGCAAATGTTAATTGGGGATCCCATAAATTTGAAGAAATAATGATATAATATATTGCAGAATATCTTGATATCATCCAGGGTTGGCTGATTTAAATCACGCTGATTTAAATCACGTTGATTTAAGTCATTATTTAAATAGCAATTTAAATCACTTTGATTTAAAAAAATCATTGATTTGATTTTAAATCACTTACATTGAAACATGTACAAATGATTGACATGTTTTGTTGTTGTTGAGGCAGTTTCATTTCTTTTCACTCAAAAGAAAAAGATTTTATCAACTCTATATCATGATCATCAAAACATGAATAAATCCTTAATATATTTTCAGAGCAATTGAAATCGAGTCAATAAAATCAGGTTAATCATGCAAAACCAAGGATGTACATGTAGCCTATGAGTGGTTAACACTTAACCTCTATACTCCATTTTTATAAGTGGACTTTCAACATTTTCCCTGTAAAAATTTTCTTTGTTGATAGTAAACAAAGTTCTTGTTTCTTTATGTCAAAATCAAAAATTGAGTTTAGATCAGTTTTTAAGAAAATATTCTATTCTATTCTGACCATTCACTTGAACTACTACTGTTTTGCTCTCCAACATTAACAATTTCATTTGTTCATATCTATCCATAGCAATGGCACGTCAGAAAAAAAATATGTAAACAAATATAAAAAGAATTTAAAAAAAGAAACTCTGAATTTATATGGCCGAATTCCATCATGGGTTTGATACAAGGCCTGTTCAGACTTTCTGTACATGTATACGATTGTGATTCATTCATCTGTTACACTGAGAAAGGTTCAGTAATCCATGTACTGGGAATAAAAAATGTATGCATGCTCTTGGTAAAGGACACTAAATCATGGCAACAAGTTACAACCATACATTTGTGCCCTATGCGAAAAGTGAGCATTTATTTTTCTTACATTTTCAGTGATTGTGTTGAATTGAGTACAATAATACATACAGTACAATCTGCATTGTCCCTGGTAACTCATAGTTTTACATTTTATTATTTTATATGTTTTGTAGCTGTAGAACCTGTTTTCTAATTTTTAGCAAAACTGCTAAGAACTGCCAAATACTTCTATTCAGGTTTATTTTCAAAGAAATCATTCAAATCAACTTGCAAATTTTTGTCCCAATCGGTCAGAACTTTGCAAGTCAATTCTTTGAAAATGTCAAAGAGTTCCAACTATATGGCTCAAAGAACAAAGGAGGTATTTATAAACCAACAATAAATAATATGAATTTCAGTCCTTGACTGAAAATGAAAAAATGTTTCTCTTCGGAGAATGTGAGTCTCAGAGTCATGGAATTCTTCGAAAGAAACTGAACCTCATTTCATGTTAAGAGCTTTGAATGGGAACACCAACTATGCAGCATTAGCTGTACCAAGACAGTTCATCGACTTGGATTGAACCAGTCAGTAGGAGCTCTCTACATCAGAGGAAGCAGAAAATGTCAGCATCTTCATGACGTTAATATTTTCTATAACTTAACTGTGACCTGATTTTATAATGAAATAGAAAGTTGAGAATGATTTTAGTAGTGAAATGTACAATTTTAAAGTATATGACTGTAAAGGATTATATTTTTGGTATTTGCGCTTTGTTTTGAAATTTAAAAAAAAAAATTAAATTAAAAAAATCAGATTTGAATAAAAAAAAATCGCCAACCCTGATATCATCACATTTGTAGTTGTTGCTGTTTAATCATTAACAAGATGTTTTTCAACATAGAATAATTTGAAGTTCTATGTAGGTATGGATTAAACATAGATATAGAATGCCAGTTGTATTGATATAACAGTGAATTTAAACAATGAGTTTAAAACAATAAAATGACCTCCCAAAATATGTTCTTAATGATTCTGGAAGAAAGAGTGTAATTGCCGAGATATTGACAAAATTCCAGTCAGGTGTTTGGTTTTTTCCAAGTGATGATAATACACTGTAGTGACATGTAGTGGCTGTAGTGACAGTTACACTGTAAGCTTGATATATTGACTTTCTCATGAATCATTATTTGCTGCAACTATAGGTTCTTGGTTTAAATGAGTGATATTCATGATCATGTGGAGCTCATTCAGCATTTTTTTTTTACAACAGCTGTTGAAATCCTTGCTGATATCATTCAGAACAGCACACTCGGAGAGGCTGAAATAGAGCGAGAGAGGGGTGTCATCCTCAGAGAAATGCAGGTATGTTAACATGAAATAAAAATATTATTGAATAGAAGCATGCATGACTGTACATTGTCTTTAAAGGCACAATGTACTTTGTTGATAACCTTTTCATTATACCTTCGTCCACCATGGATGGTTGCATGAGGTATTATGTTTTAGGGTTTTCCATACATCTGTCTCTGTATATCAAGTGTTGATTTTCATGGTAACTATACAACTGTTTAAATATATCAAATTCAATTGGACAGCCATGTTGTGCTGAAGAATGCATCATGACTTTTTCAAATCAATGTTCTGTTAATATATTTATATATAATTTAGGAAGTAGAAACCAATCTCCAAGAAGTGATCTTTGATCATCTGCATGCAACAGCTTACCAAGGAACTCCTCTTGGTAGAACTATCCTAGGACCCACTGAAAACATCAGGTATGTCACCATCAATTTTCTTGTAACAGCATCAATAGAATACTTGGTACTTGGTTTCTAATTATTAGTCAAATATCAGGTAGTTTCCGTTGATATTTTTTTTTGGAATGGGGATTTAAAGAAGTATTCCATGACCCATGCTACAGCATGGAAGGTAACCAATGGATTGGATAACAATAAAATGTTATGTTACAGTTGATGTAGTGGTAAAGAACCGTTAAAGAAAAGTATGTTAATTGTGCGTTTCTATATTTTCCTGTTCATGTGTACATGATTTGAATTTTTACCGTGTAAACGTGCAGGTTTGGTTTGTCAAATATTGGGAGCAAAGCCAAGCTTGGACTTGGAGATCAGGGAGTTTGAAGGTCAAGTCCACCCCAAAAAAATGTTGATTTGAATAAATAGAGAAAAATCAAACTAGCATATCACTGAAAATGTCATCGAAATCGGATGTAAAATAAAAAAGTTATGACATTTTAAGTTTTTTTTTTTCACAAAACAGTGATATGCATAACTCAGTGACATGCAAATGAGTCAGTCGATGATGTCCATCACTCTCTATTTCTTTTGTTTTTATTGTTTGAATAATACAATATTTCATTTTTTACAGACTTGACTATAACAGAGCTTCCAAGTCTCCCGGATCCTGCGGGAGAATACTGGATTTCGATCCAATCTCCCGTTCTCCCGACCCCATGCCAAAATCTCCCGGATAATTGTGATTTTTAGCTGTTAAATTGTAAAATTCATACAAAAGACTGTTTTACGAGTCTAGCATGTTCAACTCCCTTTACACCCACGTGGAAACTCCTTATCACATTTTCATTTTACCCAGTTACTTTTACCAGTTTTTGTATAATCGTACATTGATTTCCAATGTAAATGAAGATAATTTTACCGAACGACTGGTGAATTAGTCTAACAAGCAATTTTTTTTTCTGGTTCTGCATGTGCGTGATGGAAACACTTTAGCGGCACTCCATGCCTATGCCCCCCGGCGCGGCACTGCCTGGTCTCCGGCAGACTGCGCCGCGGCAGGAGGCTATGCGAGAAGGGAAGTCCGATGTATTTTTCGGAAGCTTGTGTGCGCTTTATTCGAGCTGGAACTGTGGATCAACGATGGGTTACTATTATAATTACACCCTGACTTTTAGGAATAATTTTATTGACAATCCTGAAGAACAGAAGCAAAGTGGAGATTTTTTTTGCCTACTTTTACTTGGGTTGATCGGATTCGAACATTTTCTCTTTCGTGAGTGAGCTAGCCTGGCGCTGGCTGGCTGTGCGTGCTTGCTACAAAAAGGCAATTTTCACAGGAATCCCTCGTTCCTCAGACTTTAAACAGGCCACATATAAGTCTTTACAGGGCCAGGCAAGCTCATCTTCCACTACTGCGGCCCTTTCCCCCTCTGGACAATAAAGGTATTTTCTTGTTGAATGCATTCTTTTGTGAATCATTTTATGTTCTACTGTATTGCCTGAAATCAGGCTTGAACTTATTTTTTTAGTCAATGACAGACAATTCATCATTTCATGAAATCTCTCTAATGTGCATTTAATCTATGAGCCAAAAGTTTTGATGGTTTAGACAGCTGTCGGATACTATCAAATGTTGTTTCTTAATGAGTTTTGCTACCCAAAACTCCCGTCCGTGGGACATTTCGCCGCGCGCTCCCTCACAAAATCATACCTCCGCGAAATCTTCTGGATTCTATCATCCCAATGTTGGCAGCTCTGCATTAAGGACTAACTTGGACTGAAACATATAGTCTTAAACAATGCTAATTCCGCATGTTCATCAGGGAGGAATTGTTTCACTTGATAATGAGGAGAAAATTGGAATATTTCATACAATAAAATACACAAAAAAATAGTGAGTGGATGACATCATCTGTCTCATTTACATACCGACGAGAATGTGCATATAACTGTTTTGTGAAATTAAGCAAATTTTTTATATGTCATAACTTTCTTATTTTACATCCGATTTTGATGAAATTGTCATTTTTATGTTTGTTGGATTTTTCTCTTTTCATTGACATCAACTTTTTGTTTGGGTGGACTTGTTTTTTAAGTCATTTTCGCACCTGAGCCGAGCCAGGGTTATTTGCCATGATGTCAAAGATAAGAAGCTGATTTGTGTCTTAGAAATTATGACCACTTACCGCCAGGTGTGGAATGAGCTGGGGGTTTTCTCCTTAAATGATATTCTGATGTTGATTTCCTAATTCATTTGAATTTTTCATGTGATTCTTTATAAGGTCTATCAATCGGGATGATCTTCAGAATTATATATCTACTCACTACAAGGGACCTCGCATTGTGCTATCTGGAGCTGGTGGTGTCAACCATGATGAATTGGTCCAACTTGCCCAAAAGCACTTTGGCAACCTGGGAACTGAATATGAGAATGAGATTCCAGCTCTAACCCCATGCAGATTCACTGGCAGTGGTGTAAGTTCATTATTGCTATGAATGTATGGTATTTTAACTAAATCTTATCAATGTAATATAATAAAGATGATATCAAAACTAAATTTTGTAGCCACAGAATGATGGTTATTATTCGATAAATGCCTTTGTGAAGTAATGCTTAAATGGAAATATAAAAACACTTACTCATGCATGCATTTTGACTACACTATTCATTTGATAATAATAAGGTTACATGTATGTTATTAGACTTATTCAACTTGACAAGTAAGTCCTGAAATGCGTCCAGTAAAACCTAACAAATCTGTAATGATAGTATTACCTTTATTAGAATAGTATGCTTTGATTTGTCTTATGTCTATCTTTTTCATCTGATTTTATGCCCTGTATTATGTTGGCAAACCTGTATTCTTGGATTTATGCTATTCCTTTACTATGTCTGTTCAAACAAAAGGATTGGCAAAAAATTCAAACTGCAAATTGAATTTAATCTTTACATGTTTTCCTTTGAGTGTTTTTATTAAAAAAAGATTGAACAAACGATAAGCCTGGCTCACGCTTTGTGAACTTGTCATGTAATTGCTGCAGCATGTTCATTTTTAACATGTGTCATATTTTGTATTATTTGTTAGATTCAATTTTTGTCAAGCCTTTGCCCAACAACAACCTAGGGCATTTGGGATTGTTTTATTGTAAACAACATCAACAGTTTTTTAAATGGAAAAACTTAAGCTTATTTGTGCATGTAAGAGGGCTGGCAATCTGATTATTACTGAGGATGCTAAATGTATTAAGTTCAAAGCCAAAGGACATGTCATTATTTACCTGAAAATCACTGGATCCAGTAATAACTAAAGAATTGTGAAATGGATCAACCTTATACTAAAATTAATTTTGAACATGTGAAGAAACAATCCAATGCTCATTAAGAGTAAGTCATTGTATTACTTTTTCCCACAGATCACAGTGCGTGATGACAAGATGCCACTGGCTCACATTGCTTTGTGTGTTGAAGGAGTTGGCTGGGCCCATCCTGATAACATCCCTCTCATGGTTGCCAACACTGTAAGACATCTTAGCTTTGTTTTAATGATTTATTAAACAGGTGCTGACCAGACGGCAAACTTTTGTTAATATTTTTTGTGAGAATATCTAGATTGTCATCTGCTTTGATTGTACATTTTGAAATATTTAAAGAGATTTTGTTTAGTAGAACAGCAGGATGTTTAATTTGAACTAATAACTAGATATATTCGTACGAATTTGGTTTTTGATTCTTTTTTAATGCTGTTGTCAATATTGAGTCATGTGTTAGTATTAAATATCAAGTTGAACTCTTTTCTGCGATTATTTTTAGTAAAATCTCAATTTGTTCTTTCTAATTTTTAGGGTTGACATGTGCTTTCTTTTTATTTATTTTTTTAGTTGATTGGAAGCTGGGATCGTTCATTTGGAGGAGGAGCAGTAAGTAAACAATCCATTGTAGTTAATTATGCTTCATTTACATGTATTATCACACTGGCAGTCATATGAATACTTTCAACCATCGTATCACAATATGACTGTCAGGTCTATTCAGATGGTCATCAACTAAATGATTAATCATACTAAACATAAATTTTATCTTCCAACTATTTGTATCCAGCCATTCACTATTTTCACTGCTAGAATTATATATGACAGGGTTGCTATCAGTAGACAACTTGATGATTGGTGTATGCAAGCTTTTGTCTGTACAAAAATGCCATAATACAATAGAACACGACTGACTGCACATTTAATCTACCTATCTGTCAGAAACAGTTGCCCATGTAATGTTGATCATATCTGAATTTTATATTTTGGAATTTTGAGGGCCCCTATGTTAGCATGATTTAATGCTTCTTGAAGATCCCCATCTCATTTCTATGTATAAGTTTTGTAATATTGTGTGTTTGTAAGGCTGAAAGATCACTGGCTGATTATGATAGTCATTTTTAGAAGTATTATACAGTCAACCCATCTAAGTGGCCACCTGTCAATAATGAGACCCCTATTGTAGTGGCCACCAAACTTGCCTCCAGTTCGAAAGTAATATATGTTATAGAACCTGTCTATAAAGGTCTTGTCTCTCCATTGGCCACTATTTCTTTTTTCCCTTGGGTTGCTTTAATAGACAGGTTTTTGACTGTATCAAGGTATGATTTAAAAAGGCCCCTTTAAGATGAGTCATTCATGAAAACATTTCAGAGTTCTTCATATGTAAGTGTGTTCAAGGAAAAATTATGACAACCAATTGCCTGGAAAGTCTTAAATGAAAATTACAAGAGACAAAACAAGTGCTGTTATAAATATTTTCAGTCAAATAACTCGAATTGAATTCACATGAGTTTTGTTGTATATTCTTCCGCAGAACACATCAAGTCGACTGGCTAGAGTTGCATTCGAAGATAACTTATGCCATTCCTTCCAGGCCTTCAATACCTGCTACACAGATACAGGGCTATGGTAAGAAATGATTCTGAACAGCCTTCTCCATATCGGGTGACAAATTGCTCTTGTAAGACAATTTATAGTTTATACTATAAATTGATATTTAAGAGGGTACTACAAATCACAAAATTTGAAGAGCTGTAAGGGATTGATTACAATTTAATGGTAAGGCTCCTTTACAAGGTTTTTTTTTTTTTTTTACATTTTCCCTTAAGTATTACAAATGATTTACGCCTTTCTAGGTAAAAAATATTATTGTTGAGATATAAAGGATCTTGTAAGATCTTTAGTACACTATTTTGTTGGTAGGAGTTAGACTTAAGAAGAACCCCTTCATGAGAATGGTAAGGTATTAGAAATGTTACTATCATGATCTGTTACAGGGGAGTGTACATGGTGAGTGATCCTCTTAGCGTTGAAGACATGGTATACCACGTCCAGAACCAGTGGATGTACCTGTGCACCAGTGTGACCGAGAGTGAGGTAGCACGTGCCAAGAATCTCCTCAGGACCAACATGCTACTTCAATTGGATGGTGAGTTATCATTTATAGCAATTTACATCTAATAGTCGAAGCAATTATTCAGACCAGTTTGTGCAAATTTGTCGGCATTCATTCGAACCGTCGTATCAGTCAGTTTTGGTTTAAAAAGAAAGAAAGATTTTGAGATTTTGCAGAAGTCCTACTCTATACATAAGTAAATTTCAAGGCAGCAATTTATTTTAGTTTTTGAGATATGAGGAGATTTTCAAGGCAATGCCATACAAATTTTTGCTAAAATGGGCAAATCCCATTGAAAGCGTGTACTGTAGCAAAGCAAACAACAGCTGTGCGCACCTAATATGCAAATGCACGGTCAGCCAAGCCATCATATCTGCATTGCATTGACTTTGCATGTGAAAGAGGGATACAACCTTTTGCTTGATCATGCTCATTGAAATCGTAGTCAGTGTTGTTTTTTTCCCTTTGGCGTTTTTGTACAGGGAATATCTAAACCGCAACTGAAAGTACAAGCATGTAGCTCTTTTGTGATATCTTCTCTAATTCTTGGTTATGTGTAAAAAGAAAATTATCAGTACAAAACACATGTCTTGGTATTTCCTACCATGTATTTTCATAGCAATAAAAATCTTTTTTGGCTTGGGAGAAAAAGTGCAAATTAAAGTGAACTTTGAAGTTGATTTTTCTCTGAAATGGGTTTGGCACTGTCGTATTGCGATACAACGGTTCAGATGATCGCTGATGAAATGTGTGTTATTTGACTTTTCTAAGTAGAATTACACACAGATTTCTGTGGTCCTAAGAGAATTGCCTTTAGCAGATTCACCTCTATTCAACAATTGTAACTGAATTACCAGAAAATAAAGCCATTGTCAGAAGTCTATATTCTCATGTGAAATTTCCATGAAGCATTTTTCAACTTAAGTTTGCAATCTTCTGTAATGACAGAATTCATCTGGTCTTTGAAACAAGAACTAGGTGAATCTCCTGGCTTTTCTACAGAATACCTCACCTTTCATCAGTAGTGAGTGACCCAGGGAAATTTGTCCTTCTGCTGTCCCAAATTCATAGGATTCAAAGTTCAAACTGGAATGATATATGTAATCTTGTTTAATCCAGGGTCGACCCCAATCTGTGAAGACATTGGCCGTCAGATGTTGTGCTACGGACGTCGTATTCCTCTGCCTGAGCTTGAAGCAAGGATTGATAGCATCAGTGCCAAGACTATCCGTGATGTATGTACACGATACATCTATGACAAATGTCCTGCTGTTGCCGGAGTTGGTAAGTTGCATTTTTACCCAATAAGTAATAGTTCATTTATCAAGAATTTGAATAAAGTATGATGATCTTAAAACCATCTCTAAGTCACTAATGCAGTGTATTACTCTATTATATGAGTTTGTATGTTCTAAATACCGACATTGTGTGAATCATTTGTCTATTATATTTAGCTATTTTATATGAAACTCATTTTTTGTTGTAAGCAATTTCTTTATTGTGAATTAGCTGGGAATTTAATTATATTTGCTTTGTAGCCTTCTCATGTACAATTACTTAATTTGTAAGATGGTTTTTCAAAAGGCCTTTTGTGAAGAGAAAATTTTATAGAGATGATGCGAAATATCACCAAACATATAATTCAAATTTCACAGAGAATCTTCTGACAAAAAAAAATTAATGGTCACCACGATTCCGTAAGACTGGATGTTAGATTATCCTCCAAAATATAATTCATATTATTGCACTTATGACAGGCTTTAATACCCTTGATTAAACAAATAGTCAGAATCAAACCTTACGTGGAGCCATGAAGTAACTGTAAAATCTTGTCTTTGTCATTTAATAGATTAGACTTTGGATTACATACTACTGAAATGCCATATAGCACTTTTAGATTATTGATAATACAACCTTGTCTTGTCTTGTTCTGTAGTGTACTCATGTCAGTCCATGTGAAGAACATGCATGGTGCATATCTTATTCAAAATCAGTATTCATATTGATGTATTTTGCCTCCCTCTCCACCCTCCCCACTATACAGGCCCAGTTGAGCAGCTCCCAGACTACAACAGAATACGTGCTAGCATGTACTGGATCAGACTTTAACTGAGTTCTTGAAGGAGATTTATTTAAATAATGAATGTTAGGAGAGAATTTATTTGTGCAAGAGTTTTATAGGGCAGCGTTTGCTGTCTGTGTTTGATGTAAAAGGACAATTAATGAGGCATCCTATCATTCTTATTCTCAACTGGAGAAAATTAACGAGATTCACCGAAAGAACAGAATTGAAAGATGATATTATGCATTTTCTTTGAAATGGATGTATGGTCAATTCTGACATCAGGTGTTTTTCAGATATGAATAATGTTTTAATAGAATGTATTTATGAAGTTTATTCCTCTTTGTGTGTTTTACAAAACATGATATCTGAATTGAAGTTGGCCTCCAGTTTCAAAGGTAAAAATAAATTCAAAAATGAACATTTGACCTAAGTAATAAATCTTACCACATTATGCCTTTGGTGGTTCAAAATTACCCATGAAGGAATGCATATAGCACCCTTGTGAATTTCTTTGTATAAAAAAATCTAATATCATACAGGGGTGTGAGAGTTCAGATTTTTAGCTGATTTCAGATATTTTGTTTTTCCAGCTTAATTTCAGCTTATTTTTGGCTTTTCTCTGTGAAAAAAAGTATGAGAGCTCTTTCTATTTCAGACGTTTCACCACTCTTCAGCTTTTTTCAGATCTTTTTATTTGTGACCACTCACACTCCTGATCATATCACCCCCTAAAGCTTTATAACAACTTCTGTGAAATTAATCCAAACCACTTGTCAGAGGGAATGACACACTGCGTAGTGATGATGTCAGTACCACTATGTCATGGAGATGAAATAAACTGGCAACATTCTGTGTTGTATAAAACTGTATTTGGGTCTGATCGTTGTTGTTTTTATCCGTTTCCAAGTATTTGCTCAGGTTAGCTCCCCCCATGCCTTTCAACTTTCACACATGCACACAAAACAGTGGCACTCACAAGTGAGAGGAGAAAAAAAAAACACAGCCTTTAACCCCTCTGTCCACTTGAAACGTTTCAGATGAGATCAATTCATCAAATAATTACTGTTGATTAAAGTGATTGGGCGTTTTATCATTAAGAAGGGGGGGGGGGGGAGATTATCCTCATTAAAGATGAAATCCAAACGCACAAAAAATGATATGATTTTTCTCTATTCCTTCAAATCAACTTTTTTGGGTGTGGACTCGACCTTTAAGGGATGTAGATTTCAAACTATAATTATAGACCAAAACTTTTTGGTCTATAATTATCCAAGCATGGTCTGCTTTCACTACATATAATAAGCGGCTCACTAAAAAACTAAATTAGAGATAGTAAATCTCAATGTAATCCATGTAGTGATAAACAAAATTTAAGAAAGTAAAGAGATGGGGAGAGAAAGCGATGGAGAAAGTAAGTAATAGTGTGGAAGTAGATATGAGTGAAATAGAAAGAAGTGCATTAGAAGACTGATAGAGAGGGAGGAGGGACAAAGGAGAGAAGACGGAGGATGTAGGGGTTGAATGACAGAGGTAAAGTGCATTGTTAGAGTGAAAAAGGAACGATGTGGGTCAAAAGGTGAAAAGAATGAGAAGGGATCGGGGGAAATTCCTGATGGGTCACAACAATGATATGTCCTAGTATGTAGACGATGAGGTCACGCCCTCAATTTTTCTTATGTATTTCTCATGTTATGAAGTTTCAAATATTTCAATTTTTAAAGATTTGACTCGTCATCTCATTCTTGTCGCAAGCAAGTCGACTTGACATGTTCATCTTGTCCAGTAGCGTATCTAAGGTGGCCGGGGGGGGGGGGGGGGGGCAAGGGGGCACATGCCGCGGGCGCTACTTTCACGGAGGTGCAAATGAAGAAAAGGAAAACGAAAAAAAAATGAAGAGAAGAAGCATTATGATTAATACCCGTCCTATGCTATTACCATGGAAATGCACTTTCCAACACATTTACCCAGGGATATATATAAACTCCTCAAAAAAAGTTTGGAAATCTGACTTTGATCAATAATCCCTCCTCGGTTATAGTAAATATCAATGTGATATTAATATCAATGAATAGATCATTTAATTCTCTTTAAAATGATACCTACATGATATGATTATGGTTTACGTGGAGGTGCAGTGCCTTGAAATGTGGGGCAAGGTCGAAATTCAAAAGTTGCAATATGACACAATATTGAAAGTCACTGTTCTTTTTTCCGTGGTGATGAGTGAGTTTCTCAGTGGTTTCTTTTAATTGTTTTCATGCACCTTAACATCAACATTAACATGGAATCAAACACACCTCTGCACAAGCAAACACATAACAAACAAACCATCACTACATAAACCACAGCAAAACATACAAAATGAAGCAGGGGCTTGATTTGAATGGATTTTCATCTCTATTGACACAGACAAAAGAATCATGTTCTGTATTGACCCTCCATGACTATTTCTGCTCGTTTTGCAGCTTTTAAATTCAGACCTCATCCATCACTTTTGAATCCTTTTCTTTTCGTGATGGCATGATCATAACAAGCATGGTATCATTTTAAAGATAATTGAATGATCTTTTAAGTGATGTCAAATATGCATTGTGTAAAATTTGGAGTTGGGAGAAATTAATGGCCAAACTCAGATTTCCATACTTTTTTTTGCTCGTTTGCAGCTTTTCAATTCAGACATCATCCAACACTTTTGAATCTTGCTCTTTTCGTGATGGCATGATCATAACAATCATGGTATCATTTCAAAGAGAATTAAATGATCTTTTAAATGATGTCAAATATGCATTGTGTAAAATTGGGAGTTGGGAGAAATTAATGGCCAAACTCAGATTTCCAAACTTTTTTGAGGGGTTTATATAAATGATGATGATGGTGATGATGATGATGTTGATGATGATGATGATGATAATGGTGATGATGATGATGATGTTGATGATGATGATGATAATGATGATAAGGAAAAGAAGAAAAATAAAGCATTTTATTTGCCCAGTGAGGGTAACCACGTCAGTTAGGAAATATGTTCATGTCAGCTTTTGATTAGTGATATACTTATTCTCTTGAAAAGTTCCAACAAACAGTCTTTAAAGATAAAAATATTCCTTTTTCAAAACGCAAATGTCATAACTTGTTATCTCTATATAGCTGCGGGTTTGCACTTTGATACGCTTTTCACCTCGATCCTCTCGCCATCCAAAACATAGACCTTCCTGACTCTAAACTATATGTTTTAAACAAGTTAGGCCTCAATCGAGGATTATAGGCCCTATAGCGACAGAGCCATTTTCTATAAAAAAAAAGATTTCCTAAAGAATGACAAAAATACGGAGCGCTTTCATTGGTGGCGGAAGCCAAACAATTTAGGGGGGTCCACCTGAAATTTTGGGATGGACACAGGTTAAAAAAATTGACAAGCCAAAAGAAAAAAAAGGTTATCAACCAAAATTTTAGGGGGGACCACAACAATTTTAGGGGGGTCCACCGAAAAAAAAGGTTATCAACCAAAATTTTCGTACAAGCAAAAAAAAAAAGGTTATCAAATTTTTTTTTAGGGATGATAGGACCAACCACCCCCCCCCCCCCCCGCTTCCGCCGCCTAAGAGCGGCGCTTTTGTAGAGCATTCATGTACTCTGCATTTAGATGTTATTTTGCGCGGGAGCGTTTAGCGACCGAGCGATAAATTTTTCGAATTTGAATAGGAGCCTATTCATGTACTGAACTTTGATTTTAGAGCACTTGCACATGAATGGAAAACTACATTAATTAGTACATATATACGCATATAAGGACCTACACACATATATATATATATATATATATTGTGGTCGAAATCCATGCATTCCTATAAAGGAATTTTTTAAAAGGGAAGTTCACCCTCATGAAGAAAAGTTTTTTGTAAAAATAGCAGAAAAGAATATTGGTGAAGGTTTGAGGAAATCCGTTAAAGATTAAGAAAGTCATTAGAATTTTAAATTATGGATATGTGACATTATAAACCAGCTGCCCCATATGTAATATAAAATGCATGAATTTAATTTGTTTTTAATGGTTCCTGGAGCTGGTGATTTATTTTTGTTTTCATGATAGGGTGTGAAATGATTTCTATTGATTTACAAAAGGTACAGTAAAAGCATTTTTAATTTTCTGAGAGAGTGACATTTCATTGATTTTTTATTAGCTTATAGGAATTGCTGCAGCTCGCATATGACGTCACAAATCAAATAATTAACATTCTAATAACTTTTTAATTCTTTGATTGATTTTTCTCAAACCTTCGGCAATATTTTGTATTATTTTTTCTGCTATTTTTACAACTTTTTGTCAGGGTGAACTTCCCCTTTAAATGTTCCTTTTCCGTGTCTGAATATCAATTTTCAGCTCGCTCTTCGTGCTCGCATTCTGTTAGAGGCCATCATTTAAAAAAAACTGAGAATATTCCGTCTTAAGGTCTTAATATATGTCGTGTGTTTAGGCCTACTATGTATAAGGGGCGCGATTTTTCTTACTACGCAACATGCATGGGCGGAAATATGTCCCCAAAGGTAGGGGGGCTGGGGGCTGGAAACCTTGACAAGCAAACAAACAAAAAGCAAAACAAAAAAAAAAGGTTATCACCCAAAATATAAGGTCATTTTTACAAAAAATAATTTGACAAGCAAAAAAAAAAAAAAGGTTTCCCCAAAAAATGTAAGGTCATTTAGCCAAAATAAGTATTATTTCGATTGGGAATGATTTATTTTTCTCCATCATAAAAGACCCAAAATAGTAGGGGGGCATTTGATATTATGTCCCCCTTTACTATTTTTTGGTAGGGGGGACGCGTCCCCCCTGTCCCCCTGGGATTTCCGCCCATTGCCACATGATTTTATCTTCTTGTCCCAAACAAGTCGACCTGCCGAGGGGTTCCAACACTCGTTTTTCTGTAACCCCGTCTTCCGTGCTTTTGGGGAAGGGAGCTACGTGTACGTCATCGGCATCATCATGATGGGCGGATTGCGCAATTCTCCCTGTTTACGCCACGCCCATCATTTTGCCGGTCATTTTGTTCCTAAAGACCCTCTACAAAGTCTGTGTCTAGCTGTTATTGTTATGATAAGGGCAATGACTGATTGTCTTAAAATAGATTGAAACCCGAGTCTTGTATATTAGAAAGTTCGGCTATGCCTATGTCAATCATAATCAGCTAGCATGCATGTAGGCCGGTGTACTGAATTTGAAGTTCGCATTTAGCGGTGCCGGTGCGTAAACTTGATGATCGTGGGTAAGAAATATTGGGAAAAGGTGTGTATTCAGGTTTCTTTTTGAAAAGTTTGGGTCAAGATATATGATTTGAAATTATATATGACAATGGCGCGGTCGCCCCGAAAATTATACCGGGTTTTCTAGTGACGCAGCCGCCTGCCTGCACTGTTACGCCATAAGTTTAAGAGAAATTTTATTTCCACACTTAAATTGATTTTACATGAAAACGGAATCTCTTTCATTATTGATGAATTAGGAATAATCATGAACACTCGAATCGAATTAGATCTATGAGATATTTTTTGTCAGATGAATCCTCTGGCCGCATCTCTGGGCTCTTTTTATTTACTATTGAAAATGACCGTAGCAGCCGCTATTTCAGAACCGTCATTTGGGGGTACGACTATTGCTTCATTTGTCCTCCCCCTATAGACGCAATTGCGAGGTGTGGCTCGCATACATACAACACGGGATGAGATATTCAAGGGGGTGTTATCTGACTCTTCCTGGTATTATTTTATGAAAATTGGTAAGTATATAACATTTTTGTTCCAAGAGGCTTAACCACATTGTATATTAGAATTTGCGATTCACGTATGTTGATGTCAAAACTTTATTTCATGACCGTTTCTTGTAATAAAAGGCAACTTTTTCGTGGGTTCCGAGTATTTTTTAGACCGTTATTCATTTTTATACACGCATTACACACATTGTCAGGTGTGTGAGGGAGTTCGATTGTATTGTTTGTGTGAACATGGTGAATGTGTCCTGTCGACTGTGTCTGGACGAAACTCGAAAGGGTGCCGTGGACTTGGTTGAGCAGAACGTGAACGTCCATTTCCTATTTTGGATTGCAAGATCATGTTAACCACATAATTTCTAATTTGCAAATTCACTGACACTGTACATATGAATTATGATGTTGGCCTAGTAGTACTAGTACTACTACTAGTAGTAGTAGTAGTACAGTGATACTGATAAAAGTGATGGTACGGTAGACTACTTTCAATTTTCCAGATTTAAATTTGGGCTTGCCAGTTGCCTGGCTGCTTGCACTTGCTCACCCAAGGCCAGGGTTCATTACCCTGCCGCCGCGCACAGAAAAATCAAGCCATAGAAGTTGTGTGTTGTGGACACCAGAAGTGAGATCCCAGCACACGCGACCCACTAACGTCCATGCGCAGTGAGTCGCCATCGGCAGTCTTCAACCTTCAATTTTGCACAAAAAAAAAAAATTCTTACCCAAATCTTTGTATGAGATGAAAGTATCCACAAATCCTCTCAAATATATTATAAACTTTTCTCCTGAAATTGCTACAGTTTTTAGTAAGAACATCATGTATTACACACTTCCGGAACGGCGACACAATGATGGGTATAGTTTGAGTCGCCGATTCGAAAAATCCAATACATTAATACTATACAGACATATCGCGCATGCGCACACACACGCACCGATCGTACACAAAAGTGCATTGACTCAGCTGCGTTGTTGAAACCTCTCCGTGGGTTGAGATATACGTTGAGTCGCCAACCCCTCTTATTTTGATAACAATTGTCACCCCCACCTTCAAAATGAAATGATCGTGAGCATTTTTTTATAATCTATATTTTGATACCAAATATTGGTAACTTGAGCGGGCAGTTTTGGAAACATCGATTGCTTAGTGTGGGCGTCTCAAATCGTCGCCCGAGAAAAATGGCAGCTTAAATTCACACCGTACGGATCCAAATTTGCAAGCTGACTTTGACTGCGCTAAGCTCCTTTGTCTTTTGCTGGATCTTTTAACCAAACGTTGCAGCATTTCAGGGAATTACTGAGGATTAATATCAGATGCCACAAGACACTTTTCAACATTGCAAAAGATTTCTAGAACCATTGTAGTCAGGCAGTGACAGGTGAGTGGCGCAACAGTAAAAAATTTGCACATGGCGACTCACTGCGCATGGACGTTAGTTAGAAATCCACTGCCAAACGCGGTTCATGGTGTGAGGTTAGTATACTAATACTAACCTCGCAATATGTGTGAGTGGCACTTGCTAAACGTTAGGACTGGGCCTGGCCTGGGGAATATTACAGGGGCCGATTGCACGAAAGGGTCTTTGCAAGATCCGTCTTTCGTGTCGCCGATTTATTATGATGCGCCATGTGAAATGCATTTTAAATAAATTACCTACAAACATATTTCATTCATCCATTAAAGTAAACAAAATCTTTGTTTATAAGATGATGCGATATATTAATGAAATTGTATACAAATTGATTTGAATGCTAGCTAACAAATTTTATTTCTTCATCATACATTTCAGAAATGTCCCGCATACAGCACATCATAAAAGATGGGCGACACGAAAGACGGTCCTTGGAAAGACCCTTTCGTGCAATCGGCCCCAGAATGACGAGAATCACTGAGGCCTGAGCCAAGGCTCTGACCGAGTCTGACTCTGATCGATATGGGCCCTGTCTTACAAAGTCATAGTTGCAATTGATCCAATGATCATAACTCTATGAAAATCCATCACATCAGTGTCGTAATTTTTTCTACAGGAAATTTGCACAATGTGCTTTGTAAGCGCAGTGAATTTTCAAGAAAACAATGACTGCATGGCCATGAATATACATCATTCATAGCTGGAAAATATTTTGAACAAACATAATAGATGTTGATGTTGCTGGCTGTCCATAGCTGTGATTGATCGGATTAATCACAACTCTTTGTAAGATGGGGCCCTGGTCTGAGCAGCTGAGCCTGAGATAGACTTGCAATTGCAAGCAGTAGGCCTACCACCTAGGCTAGATATCTCTAAAAATGCAAGATGTCTACACAGTACAGCTGTGCATTTGCGCATATGCAGCATGCATGCAGTGTAGACTGATATATCCGCTGTTTCAGAGGAGTTTAAAAAAAAAATTTGATTATTTTTTGTCCTACATGTACACAGACTGATGTCTACCATAGGCTTGTAATGGTGGAGGTTCGACAAATGCTTAGCTACAGTGTCAATGAAGGAAAGGGTGCACCTAGTGCACTAATCAATTAGATCTAGATATACTGCTTAATTCCCCTTTTGATGGGCGAAACCACCTTTCCGAAATCTGTGTTGGAAAATACTGAATTTTAATGACAAACACACATGGACAAGATCTTTTTTCTATCATTTGTCGTCATGTTTGTAATGAAGCTTAAACATACGAAAGCGCCAGCCAATGAATCATGTCCGTGTTACCATTTTCAGTGAAAATGGTAATGGATTGGCTGTTGTGTTGGTACGCTCAATCTACATTAGAAACATGACGACAAACAAACTTATAAGGGGAAATTAAACATCAAAAGGGGAAATCAAGCAGTAACCGAGGAGGGCTAGGTAGCTCACCCTCTTCCCCATATAGGCATAGATGCTTTAGTCAAGCGTCGGGGGCAACCACTGTCACTACGAGTCAGGGTTGGCAATTTTTTTTTAAGCAAAGCGCAAACACCAAAAATATTCTTACCCTTTCCTTAACTTTCTTATTTTACATCCGATTTGATGATATTTTCAATGTTACCGGTATGCTTGTTAGATTTTTCTCTTTTTATTTAAATCAACTATTTGTTGGGGTGGACATGTCCTTTAACATGAAATGAGGATCAGTTTCTTTGGAAGAATTCCACAACTCAGAGACTCACATTCTCCAAAGAGAAACATTTTTTTATTTTCAAGCCAAGGACTGTCAAGATTCATTTATTCTTTGAGCAAAAAAGTTGCAAGTTGATTTGAATGATTTCTTTTAAAAATTGAAATAATATTAGTATTTGGCAGTTGTTAGCAGTTTTGCTAAAAATAAGAAAACAGGTTCTACAGCTACATGTACAATATTACTACAGTGTATGTGTTTTATTTTTAATAAAATGTTAAACAATGGGATACCAGGGACAATGCAGATTTTGTGCATTATTATTGCACTCAATTCAACACATTCACTGGGAAATGTACAAAAGTAAATGATCACTTTTGGCAAAGGGCACTAAATGTATGGTTTTTGCCCACTCACACTAGTGCGAGGGACCCTCCGAGGGTAGTATGCTATACTAACCTCGCACACCGAACAGTGTTTGACCCTGGATTTATGTAGTCGGCAAACATCACTTCATTACAGAAGTAATATTTGCCGAAACTCCTAGCTACTCATCGGGGCTCTTTCCGGTGAGTAGCCATACAATCGTAATTTTTGGTCGAAATTTATAAATCAAAATCATACAAAAACGAGCAAATTCGCTTACCTTGGCCTGGAAAGTGACTTCGCATGTCTCTTCTCCGGAAATAAAAGGAAGCCCGATGGTGGCGCTGACAAATTTCACAACCTTAATTCAGCTCCTCGGTAATTTTATAACTGTGTCTAAATTCTTTCAATGCGCAATTCTTATGACATGACTACATGTATATGGGCATTTTCACGGTAACTGACATTACACGGCACAATGTTTTCACACCTTCCATTGTGTGTATCTCTAAAACAACAAATGATGGGAGCTTGCTTTTAATAGAGTTAATAAAGTGAACCTTGCTGTATACTCTGATACTAAGTTTTCCTATGTAACCACATTTTTTTACGCATCAGCAAGCAAAAATGTGTCGGTAACTGACATTACGCAAAAGGACATGCAATTTCAGGGTGTTCATTAAAATTGAAATATCTCATGTCCCTGAGTAGATAGAGAAATAATTTGAATATGTAAATATACCTCCGTTACTAGGTTAAGATGTGTCAAAATATTAAACAATTCGTTTTTGTCTTTTGGGGACTATGATAATTTTTCCACAACCATGCTGGTAACTGACATTACGGTAACTGACATTACACTTAATTTGCCATAGAGATAACACATGGAAGTCATATGTGTGGAATCATTGTATTGTATCTTCTGTGCAGGGCTTCACATGAAAGTGAGCTTGATGTGGAAGTATACCCGAGTTTTTAGGAACATTTCAATGAAAAAACTTTTTCTTTTTCTTAATTCCTTTCTTTGATTTGAACATTTTTATCATTACTTGTCGGTAACTGACAATACACATTAACATTATCCAGTGCTATATGATTTTCAAAGGCATAATTTTCTTGGTACTTATATGTAAGGCTTTTTAAAATCATAAGAGTTTCATAATACTTCACATTTTTAATTATCAAAAGATAAGAAATGTATGTTTTACTTACCGGGGGGGGGGGGGGGGGGTGGGGTCATAGCAGCTACATGTTTTCCTATAGTAATTTAATATTGCATTGACTGTACACATGGATTTTTCTGACTATACACCCATAATATATTCATCAGTTTTATATTGACTTTTTAAACCTTTTCCTTCTCCAACCTCCCCCTCCCCTCAAAAAAGGCAAAATTAATAAGGGTCTCCTCCCCTAGGCTACATGTACCCCTCCCCCAAATCTCATGCAGCCATGTAGTTTTAGTGATTTCTATTCTGGTCAGTGCAAGCAATGCTTGTTCATATCTGTCGGATTTCAATTCTCTTCATAATTTGTTGAATCATTTTCTTTGCTAATTTCTTTTATAAGCTGTCAACAAAAAATAAACTCCAGCTTCTAAACTGAAACTGAACTATTTGTAAATTAGAAAAAACACCACAGTTTTAGTAGATCCATGCAACATTGATCAGAACTGTCAAATTTCACTTTTCATCTATACTTATAAACCAAAAACAAAATTGTATCACACATCCACACTACTAACAGGTATAAAATCCAGGAATTTACTTTTAGCGAGGCAATGCTCAAAGAATCCTAGAAACTAAAAAAGGGACCCTGGAAATCCCCTTCATCACAATGTTAAGCTTAAAAAATGTTGCAGATTTAGGCAATAGGTTGGGAAAAGTACCCCCTACCCCCCCCCCCCCCCCGAAAACCAAACAAAAAATTGTCTGATACAAACAATTAGGTACTTGGTAAAGTGCATGTACAAAACAATTTCATAGTAATTTTTTTTGCACGATGGGAATGCAACTGATTCAGCCCCCCTTTATGATCTCGGCCGTCGATCGCGCGATCGCAATGAAAATTGGCACGCGCTTTACCCATGGCATTATCTACAAAACTATAAAATCAAATTCTGCAGAAAATCTCATTGCTGATTAATTATGCTAATTTATGCGTAAAATCATAAGTTTGATCTAATTAATAAAATAATGACCCTAAAATGCTAATTTTTGTTTCACATACTCTAGATAGGCATCTGATCAAATTTATTTTTCAAAAATTTCAACATCACATTTATTTTCTTATGTATTCTATTGTTTTCTAAATTTCTTATGTATTTCTTTGTTTTTTGGACTTTTTGTTTTTTATTGTTTTTTCAATGGAAATTGTCAGGGACTTTATTTTGGCCCTATACAAGATAAAATTAATTGATTTTAGCAGTAAAAGGAAAAATAATGATACATTTTATGAATTTTGGCTGAAAACACTATTTGCATTGGATTTGTACACAAATTCACGTTTTTTAGTAATTTTGGGTCTGCATGCACTTACAAAATGTTGCGTAATTTCGGAACCGTGTACCCGGGGGTCACAATTTTGGTCTCAAAAGTTGCTCGAGACTTGAAGGTAAAAAGTCAGCTAGCGACGCGGTCAAAAACATTCGAGCAGTGGATTTATCGCGAAAAATGTCGAGGGGGGGGGGGCTGAATCAGCCCCCCCCAGTCTTCTTAGGGTTAAATAACAAGTATACAATATTTCTTCACCATAAAATTGACCACATATTTGCATTTCAATATTGGTAACCAACGTTTTATCATGGTAACTGACATTACATCTTGGTAACTGACATTACATTTTCCACTTGGTAACTGACATTACATATATTTAATGGTACCATATTGCTTCATTGTTAATTGGTAATCTTTAATTTTGGTGTAGAAGGGAGGGGTGTTACCTAGAGAGGAAATCTACCAAGTTTCATATAATATATCCTCTTTTCCAGGAAATGAGAAAAAAAAGTTCATGTTTTCGGTAACTGACATTACATACCATATCACATACTTCATCAATGTTTTTTTATCAGATGAATGAATTACTGGAGTTTCTTTCTGTGGGATTTTAAAAAGTGTTATAATAGCAAGCTTAATCAAAGGCGAAAACATCATGATCAAACCTGTTCTTTAAAAATCTGTCAAAACAAAATATGTATCAATATACTATTTTCAACACTAATTTGTATCCATACTTTGGCAGCCATTTTGAAATAAAAAATGGCTGCCAGAGTCGGAAAAAAATTTTGTCTCAGAAACTTCAGGTCTTGTTTTATTAAAAAACATAAAGCATTTGACATGAATATCAACTTTATTTTTTTGCCTCTGTGTCCATCTGTGGTGAAAATGCCCATATGGACACCAATAAATGAAATACATGTACCTTCAAAAACATAGTTTGGCAATGATTACACTTTTATTGCAAATAATTCAAAACGATGACTAATCTTTAAAAAAATTGAAAAATCTAAGTACCTTGACCGAAAGCAGCAGTACAAGCTTTGTTCGTTTGTCAATAATACGGTCCACAAAATCTATACAATGAAAAGTTTGGACAATTCACATACTTCGTGTAATGCTTTGTGTCAATTTGTGTGTAAAATAGTTTAGGTGCCTCGTCTTTTCCTCGTCGTGTCTTTGATATGAATATAAATCGCGCGCCCTCTTTAGGCCAAAAATTTATGTCGCGGTTTTACAGGCAGCGACGTCAAGATCAAGAAAGATAATGTTTATTTCGAGCAGAGTGCTGAAAGAAGTCACCAAAGGGGCTTTATATCGAACGGTATTAAGTGAAATGGGTTTTGTTTTTCTCAATAAACCATACCAATTCAATTAGATTAGATATTAGATTTCTTCAAGGTAATTTATTTCGTGCAATCCCATGAAGTTTTTCATCTGGACTCCAGGAATCTCCAAAGAAGTGGAAGGATCAACTCAGATAGAGAGTTGCATGTGTCGTGCCTTGATTTTCCTGTGCATGGCCGGCGGCATGTGATGAAACCTTGAGTGGTTGTTGCCATGATTTGCCATGTATTATTGAATCTTTCTGGGTGTACCAGCTGAATGAAATCACAATCGTATACAGAAAGTCTGAACAGGCCTTGGTACATGTACAAACCCATCCTCTGTTGGAATTCAGCCTAATATGAGTTCAGGCCTTCAAGGTTTCTTCTTTTAATTCCTCTTTTTAGATTTTTACATATTTTTTTGTTCTGAAGTGCCCCCGAGTATGGATAGATATGAACAATTTGTTGGTGTTGGAGAGCAATATACAAGAGACATAATTTAGGGTGTAGAGTTATTTTCATTTTTGTCTCGCCTGCATAGCAGAGCGAGACTAGAGGCGCCGCTTTTCCGACGGCGGCGGCGGCGTCAACATCAAATCTTAACCTAAGGTTAAGTTTTTGAAATGACATCATAACTTAAAAAGTATATAGACCTAGTTCATGAAACTTGGACATAAGGTTAATCAAGTATTACTGAACATCCTGCCTGAGTTTTCAGGTCACATGACTAAGGTCAAAGGTCATTTAGGGTCAATGAACTTAGACCATGTTGGGAGAATTATTTTCAAAATCTTAACCGAAGGTTAAGTTTTTGAAATGACATCATAACTTAGAAAGTATATAGACCTAGTTTATGAAACTTGGACATAAGGTTAATCAAGTATTAGTAAACATCCTGCTCGAGTTTCAGGTCACATGACCAAGGTCAAAGGTCATTTAGGGTCAATGAACTTTGGTCAAGTTGGGGGTATTTATTGAATTACTATCATAACTTTGAAAATTTATGGATCTAGTTCATGAAACTTGGACATAAGGTTAATCAAGTATTAGTGAACATCCTTCCTGAGTTTCAGGTCACACGACCAAGGTCAAAGGTCATTTAGGGTCAATGAACTTTGGCCAAGTTGGGGGTATTTGTTGAATTACCTTCATAACTTTGAAAATTTATGGATCTACTTCATGAAACTTGGACATTAGGTTAATCACGTACCACTGAATATCCTGTGCGAGTTTCAGGTCACATGACCATGGTCAATGGTCATTTAAGGTCAATGAACTTTGGCTGTGTTGGGGGTCTTTGTTAAATTACCATCATAACTCTGAAGGTTTATGGATCTAGTTCATAAAACTTGGACATAAGAGTAATTGAGTATCACTGAACATCCTGTACAAGTTTCAGGTCACATGACCATGGTCAAAGGTCACTTGAGGTCAATGAACTTTGGCCGTGTTCGGGATATTTGTTGAATTACCATCCTAACTCTGAAGTTTATGGATCTATTTCATAAAACTTGGGATATAAGAGTAATCAAGTATCGCTGAACATCCCCTGTGAGTTTCAGGTCAATAAACTTAGGCCATGTTGGGGTAATTGTTGAATTGCCATCATAACTTTGAAAATTTATGGATAGAGTGAATGAAATGTGGACATGGGTGTAGTTGACAAGTCTTTAAGTCACCGTTCAAATTTGAAAATTTATGGATAGAGTGAATGAAATGTGGACATGGGTGTAGTTGACAAGTCTTAAGTCACCGTTCAAATGTCATCTATGGTCAATGAACGTGGTATTATGTCATTATATGAATGGTGTTTTTGTGAATGATTATTTTATAGTAGTTTTCAAAGTTAGCACTGCTGCTATATTAAATCGCGTAATGCAGGCGAGACTGCCAGAGGCGTTCCACTTGTTTTCAGTTAAACAGCAGTTTATTTAAAAAGAAAAGTGTGATACATACATTTACATGTACATGTAAGAAGCACAAATATATTGGGTTTGATTACTTTTCACTCAAAGGATAAAAACTGCAGCAGAGCTTCATATAAAAGAAATATTTTTTCAATCTGACACAGCTTATAACTGATACTGATTGCTACTTAAAAACCTATTTTTACAATTTCTGTTTTCAGTTTGAAAATTGTACTTATAGAGCTTTCGTCATATATTTATGCGGATGCAAAATTTCTGTTGATATTTGTAGCACTGCAATTGAGAATGAAATGAGCCAAGAGTGATTTAAAATATCTTTATAAGAGATTTTTTTTTAAAATAAATTGCGACTTTAATTGCATTGATATTTATTTTCGTTGTTGAAAGCATCAGTTGTTTGATAACAAGAAGGAATAACAATTAAATGTAAAATCTGTTGACAAAATATTCATCTTTCTTTTGACACAGCAAGAGAAGTTCATGTGAATGATAAAAGTAGAAGAATTACCAACTACCCTTTACTAAGTTATATTTTCTTAACTGTCCTCTAAAAACACTATTGGATTTTGACATAAAGAAAAAAGAACTTTGCATTACTATCGACAAAGAAAAATTTCACAGGGAAAAATTTTGTTAGTCCACCTATAAAATTGGCTTAGGAAAGAGTTCACCAATATAGGCTACATGTACTTATTTGCTTTTGCAAGATTAACCTTATTTTATTGACTTGGTTTCAATTGTTCTGAGTAGATATGAAGGATTTATTTCATGTTTTGATGATATAAAGTTGATAAAATGTTTTCTTTTGGGTAAAAAAAAGAACACTGCCACAAACATACAAAATGTCAATTTTGTACATGTTTCAACTTTCATTGGAAGTGATTTTGTGGAGCGTTGTGGCCCAGTGGATTAGTCTTCAGACTTTGAAACAGGGTTGTGGGTTCGAATCCCAGCCATGGCTTAATTTCCTTCAGCAATAAATTTAATATATTGAATGCACTGAGCGCTGAAAGGTAGCTCAAGCTAAAGCCAGGGTAATAATCGGAATAGATTATTTCTAGATAGATGGCGCCATATACATGTAAATGCCTATTAAAGCCACAGCCTATTATCATTATTATTATTTTAATCCATGATTTAAAAAAAAATCATGGTGATTTGAATCAACATGATTTAAATTGGCCAACCCTGCTTTGAGTCCTACATGTACATGTATGGCCGTCATGGCGTCATTAGTCTATTACGGAGGGGATACCGCAGAGCCAGACAAAGTCTCAGCGGAGCCACTGTTAGACAGCTGAAGTCCGTCTGTTTGGAGGAGTTTTTGTCTCACCTGCATAGCAGAGTGAAACTATAGGCGCCGCTTTTCCGACAACGGCGGCGTCAATATCAAATCTCAACCGAAGGTTAAGTTTTTTAAATGACAGCAAAACTATAAGGTTAATGAAGTATTACTGAACTTCATCGACTGTCTCATTTGCATGTCAATGAGTTGTGCACATCACTGTTTTGTGAAAAATAAGCCAAACTTTAAAATGTCATAACTTACTTATTTTACATCTGATTTTGATGAAATTTTCAGCATTAAGCTAGTTTGATTTTTCTCTTTTTATTTAAGTCAACAGGTTTTTTCTTGGGTGGACTTGACCTTTAAGTCACATGATCAAGGTCAAAAGTCATTTAGGGTCAATGAATGTTGTTCAGTATTGTATTAATGGTGGTTTTTTTTGTGAATAATTATTTTGTAGTAGTTTCAATGTCAGCACTGATGCTATATTGAATCGCGTAATGCATGTGAGACTGCCAGAGGTGCTCCACTTGTTAAATATTTGAAAACTTTTTGTAGTTTCTCTTCCTCCAGCGCACACTGTGCAACACGATTTCACTATGAAGTAAGATCCGAAAGCAACAACACAACGAAATTTGGCATACACCATAGAAGAATAATATAATGTTCACCAAAGTGGTCGGCATACATATACACTGCGTATTACATGACTTCATCCAGCCATGATCGCAAGCCAATTTATATTAAGCATGCGCATAGACTGATGACTGCAGTAATCTAAATATAACCCAGGTAGTATATTGTTTTATGTCTTGAAAGAAAAATATAATTTGCAGTAAAAAATTTTACTGCAAATTATATCAGATAGGTAAGGGATTGATTGCAGGGCTGAGTGCCATAGAAAAATCATCTTATTTCATTTTTTGGTAGCCCAAAGAAATATGGCAAAAAATTGGAGATTGAATAAAACCTTAAATTACTATTAAACATATTAAAATAAACTCTACCACCACAAACAATAAGAAGTTTGTTTTGGATTTCTTTGATTTACACAAGAAAGTCAGATCTGTACATGTGCAATATTTATCCTAAGGTGGAGCTGTAAGTAAACGGTGAGCACTGCTATCACCAGGTTTTAGAATTACTTTATTTTTGGTAGCCATATGGAAAATCACCCAAGCAATTTTTTGTCTCGCCTGCATAGCAGAGCGAGACTAGGCGCCGCTTTTCCGACGGCGGCGGCGTCAACATCGAAATCTTAACCAAGGTTAAGTTTTTGAAATGTCATCATAACTTAGTAAGTATATGGACCTAGTTCATGAAAATTGGACATAAGGGTAATCAAGTATTACTGAACATCCTTCCTGAGTTTCAGGTCACATGACCAAGGTCAAAGGTCATTTAGGGTCAATGAACTTAGACCATGTTGGGGGAATCAATATCAAATCTTAACCAAGGTTAAGTTTTTGAAATGTCATAACTTCGAAAGTATATGGACCTAGTTCATAAAACTTAGACATAAGGGTAATAGTGTATCACTGAAGATCCTGCCTGAGTTTCAGGTCACATGATTAAGGTCAAAGGTCACTTAGGGTCAACAAACTTTGGCCATATTGGGGGTATTTGAGGAGTTGTTATCATAACTTTGAAATTTTATGGATCTAGTTCATGAAACTTGGACATAAGAGCAGCAATGTATCCTTGAATACCCTATGTGCATTTTAGGAACATGACCAAGATCAAAGGTAATTTAAAGGTCAATGAACTCTGGCCATGTTGGGAGTATGTGTTGAATTGGCATCATAACTTACGAAGTCTATTGATCTAGCTCATGAAACATCGACATAAGGGTAATCAAGTATGGATGATTGTTTTGCACATGTCTTAGGTCACATGATCATGGTCAAAGGTAATTTTGGGTCATTGGACATAATATTTTATTATCATATTTGTGTTTTCTTCTGTGAATAATTATTCATTAGCTGTTTTCAAAGGAAGCACTGCTGCTATATCAAATTGCGTAATGCAGGCGAGTCTGCCAGAGGCGTTCCACTTGTTTTTAGAATTTACCATGGCCTTTTTTTTTTCTAATTTAAAAAAAAATTGTCAGGAGCAAGCTTCATCTACATGTAGCTATTTCTTTTAATCAGGCAACTCAAAGGGAAGGGTTTAAATCTTTTACCCAACCACTGTAAAAAAAAAAGTAAGATACATGCAGTGATTTTCATTTTGGGGCAAAACTTAGATTTGTAGAAAAAAAATCCAAAAGATATAAAAAATGTAAGCCCAAAAAATATAACAAGTGAGTTTGGGGGAAGGGGGGTATGAAGGGTTGTTATGAACGTAATTCATTTATCTTGGCATAGTGGGCGAGGCAACCTCAATCTTTCTTTGTGATAATCTTTTTTTACAATTTCCTCTTCATTTTCTTTCATAATTTCATGTAAAAAAGTCTTTCCTCTCAACTACTACATACATTCTTCAAAGTGGTTTTTACAAGTCATAAACAATATGGAACGAAACTATAAGTTTCTTTTTGGTGCAAAAACACAAGCCTTTTGATAGAAACCAGTATCAGCACATTATACATTACGTCTGACATGTCCTTTCATGAAATGCTCCCTTGGTTGTGTGTCATGAGGTGGTTCCCAAAAATATTTGATGGAGTAACACTTTTCAAAATGTTGACAAAGAAAAAAATGTGTAGTTCAGTAATCCCTTGTCTTTTAGTATTAACCCAGTTGAGATTTCATTTTAATGTTTAACAACAAGGCTATTCTAGAAATATTCAAAAACAATCTTACAATTATGATAGTACCAACTAGGATATCTTAAGTTTTTGCTTGAATTGATCAGACTGTAACATTGTAATCCGGTGTACATGTATGAGTGCTGCTATCTGTTCAAATTATATGATTTTCCACCTGAAGAACTCCAAGGCAAAAAAGTGATCATTGCTATTCATGCACATTCAATAAATACTGTATATTCAATTGTTCATTGTTTTTGTTTTCAAAGTACATGTGCATACTGCATTTACGTGTACTTATTGTGAAATAATTCCTGGTACATGCAGATTGGTTTCTTGCATTCCTAAAGGGAGTTGCCGTATTTTGCTGCTGACTATAATATGAGTCAGGCCCCATACAGAGAAGAGTTTCAGGTCATTGCAACACGCTAGTCTCTCTATCATTTACTTCTTCTGGTGAATGGACAGTGGCAATTTTTTTTAAATAGTTATACCCCCCCCCCCCAACTCTCTCACTCTCCCATCTCACACACACAAAACATACAACCCTGTACATGTACACTCGCAACATGCGCTTGGGCACAAAGTCACAAGCATGCTTTCCCCCTCATTCTCTTTCTTTCTATGAAATATACCTGTACATGTACTTGTGTAAGTTATACCATGTACATATGCATGTGTGTGTTTTGTGAAGACTTCCTCTTGTACTTTCATTCATTTCATAATTATCCCGTACATTTAGTTTCGCTTTATTCTAATTTTGAAAGGTTATACATTACTGGAATCCAGGCCTAGTAAGGTTTTTAGTCCTGTATAATAAACAGTGTTTGTGAAACAGAAGAAGATACTTGTATGTTTTTCTTGTGGTAACTCCTGTAGAAACTCGGCAGGACATCTTTCTGCTGGTATAATGCCAAGCTGGTACAGAAGAAACATTTAGTTAATCAGGCAAAGTGGCTGTACATACCCATTCCAACCTCGTTTGTCCAAACTTTATCATATATTTAGAAAGATAGACCTGAAGCTGTAGTTAAACTGAAATGAAACTAACACTTACATGACCATGTAGCCAGGGTCAGAAAGGACAGCATACTTGAATTTGTTCGATGTGATCAGGTTCCAATAATGTTTTCCCACATGCCAGTGTTCTGATGAAACAAGTAACTGTACTTAGCATAATAATAAAATCTACAGTATCTCAGAGTTTTATTCTTGGTATGTTTAATTAAGCTTTCTCTTAATATTGACATTCGAATTCAAAACTCATCAAACTATGGAAGCATTGGCATGTTGTGTTTTGTCTAGATTCATTGGCGTTGTATATCATTTATAATTAATGATGGTCATATTTGATGCAGCGCACCTTGTGGGTGCAATGAATTTTGAGATTACAAAATGGCCTTCTGGTAACAAATACATGTAGTGCATGATATGGAGACATCTTACAGAGCAGCGATTTAGGATAGGAAAGTGAGGAGGAGTGGCATGCTAACCTTGCTTCCAATTTGATTGATTATAGTTTGGAAATCAATTTCAACTGCCAGAAGCGTTCCACTCGTTGTTTTGTGTGTTCAAATTTCTTACATCTATCTTTCTTAATACCGGTCACCAGATTTTGGGGAAAACATTTTTTTAAGTATATACTTACATGTACAGTACATGTATATGCTATCTTTGGGCAATCTTTAAAGTATTCAGAAATGAAAATGGGTAAGGTTTAATTCTTCCATATTCTTACTTCTCCTTTCGTTGCAGTGTGAAAAACTAAGACAATGGCTGCTATAAGGAAAAAGCTGGTCATCGTTGGAGATGGTGCTTGCGGAAAGACATGTTTGCTGATAGTATTCAGCAAAGATCAGTTCCCAGAAGTTTACGTCCCAACAGTATTTGAGAACTATGTAGCTGATATAGAAGTAGATGGTAAACAGGTGAGTGAAGAGTATTACATGTAGTTTGATTATTGTTTATTTTCTCCTGTACTTTTTAAGCATGATGATATAAAATAATGAATATAATCAATATATGAGGCCAAGATGAAAGATTTTTTAAATTTGGTATAATTTTGTTTGTTTTTCGGAATATGGTCTCATTTTATACCCATATTGACACTGTCTTGGAACTTGAAACAACCTGGGGCAGTTATTTGAACACTGTCTACATGAATTCTCGATATGGCTAAATGTAAATTAGCGTTCTGGTGGATGTAATAACTTACATGTATATGTCATCAGTATCTTCATAACTTTTATGTTGACTTTCTCTTTTGCGCGCACAGAAAATGTGTGGTTTCATAAACAAGCATAATCCTATTACTTGCAAAAATCATGATAAAACTTTAATACGACAGGGTCTACCAGTTTTTGGCGGGTAGTTCATGTACTTCTGAAAGAGATATGGCAGAGAAAAGACAATCTTCTTCAGAATACTGATTTGTGACAATCATAGCGGTCTCTCATCTCGAGAGAAATGACAAAAGAAATGACAGTTATCCAGAATACCACTCCAGTCATGAGCCAGCTAACAACATGAAGGATGGTGGTATTCATTTCCAGATGAATGATATATTCTACCAGATTTGATTTTATGCTATTTAAGATGGGGGCATAAATGAGTTTACAGTAGTGCATCATTTTGAAAGCTGCTTTGTAAACTAGTAGTACCAATATCATATGTTCCAATAAAAATACATGTAAGCTCCATAATGGAATTCCTGGAAGTTTTCTTTTTTATTATTAAAAGGTTTTGGTGGAACTTATACATTCAGGAACTAAATGATTTGAAATTACATGTGCATCATCTTTGGTATTGTTGAATTGATTATTCTCCAATTTATTATTACCTAGGTTGAGTTAGCATTATGGGATACTGCAGGTCAGGAAGACTACGACAGACTGAGACCGCTCTCATATCCAGACACAGATGTTATACTCATGTGCTTTTCAATTGACAACCCGGACAGTTTAGAGAATATCCCAGAAAAATGGACACCTGAGGTAAGGCTACATGTACATCTATTGGAAGTCCCCAGTTTTCTGTTTTCTTAATTCCACATTCTGCAGTGTTCTGAACATCAGATTTCGGTGCACTTAGGATGCATGCATGTTACAGAGATGCTTACTGCTACAGATTTCCTGTATTTACTACAGGAAACTAAGCCCCAGTACAGACGGTACGCTTTTCCAACTGAAATCCTGGCTTTTGCCCTTTTTGAATTAGTATTTTCTGAACTTGCATCGGTTCAATAAATGTTTTAAGATCTATTAGTCTCTGAAAGCTTTTGTCCTATTATTGATTCAGTTATAAATTTTAGAATATTTGTGACCATTATTTTATTTTTTGTTATAATGGGAGAACATTTGAAGATGTAACTGCTAAAGGGGGCATTGTGGTCTACTGGTTATGACTCTCAATCTGAGGGACGTGGGTTCAATTCCAAGTCCTGGCATGTTTTCTTTCAGCAAGTAATTTACCCACATTTGTGTTGCACTCAACCCAGGTGAAGTGAATGGATACCTGATAGGAATTTATTCTTTGAAACAGTGTGCGTTATTGCTACTCTACTAAAGCCAGGTTAATTATGCTGCATTACTGAGAGTGCTTAGAGACTTCTGATGAAGTAAGTATTAGGCACTATATAAGTAAGTATTATTATTAAAGATTCCCAAATTGTGTTTTTTACGAATATGCAAGTTTGTCCTCTTCTGTTTGTTAAAATAGGTGAAGCATTTTTGCCCTAATGTACCTGTTATCCTGGTCGGAAACAAGAAAGATCTCCGAATGGATGAAAACACTAAACGAGAACTGATGAAGATGAAACAGGAACCGGTGAGAACAGCTGATGCCCAGTCGATGTCAGACAAGATCAGTGCTTACAAATACCTAGAATGCTCAGCCAAGTCTAACGATGGTGTCAGGGAAGTGTTTGAGACAGCTACCAGGGCAGCACTACAAGTCAAAAAGAAGAATAAATCAAAATGCAATCTCTTGTAAGAGATGTCTTCATACAAGCTGGCAAGGCATGTTAGTGGTCAACAAGAGCTCCTCAAGAGAATAATGCATTTGATGTACATGTATATGTTTTGGGGAAAGAGAGAGCCATTATATAATATTTTTGGACGTGCTTGGAAGGTCAAAGACAGCAGTAGTACCAGCATACATTGTTTTAATTGCTTATTGTGGTAATAAAGAGACAATTGGCTTAATTTGTAGTTGCAGGTTTATGAAACCACTTTTCTTTCTTTTTTCCCCCTGAAGGCTTGGTGCCATTTAGCTAAGATCAAGAAAATGTGGACCTAGCTTTAACAAGTACTCCATGGTTATTATATAAGAAGACTGACTGATTTGTTCAATTTATATGCATAAATTGAAGAAATTTAGTATCCTGACAAGGAAAGAGACAAAAGATATATATTTAGATACATCACTGCATTTTACCCTTAATAACTCAAGACCTCTTATATTTCAGTTTTACAAGGAGAAAACATGAGTAGTTTGCTGTGATGGTTCTATGTTGTATGCTTTTAGCAAAACAACAATTGAATCTACATTCATATTCAGATTCCATTGTGGATATGATATTACAAATGTTTTGTCGCTTTATTGAAATCTCCTTTGAAGGTGCTCAATGAGCATAAACAACATATATTTGGTGAAAGCTTTTCAGCTTGCAGACCCATATAACATTATATTTATTGAAGAAAAAATTGTACACTCTTAACCATGTGGGAAATGTGCACTTCTTGATTGTGGTGGGGATATTTTACTGAACTAAAAGGGTTACTGTTCTGTTATCGTGCATAAGCCCATTTGACCTTCATCATGTCTGCCACCCATTGGACGTCATGTCAGAGCACTTTCAGTTATTGTATGTAAGGAATGGTCTACATCTTTCTGGAGGCATCCCACTATCCTTTGCTTAAGCAGGATTACATATTGTGAACACTTATCTCGTTCAGAGACCATCACTGAAATGTTGGCTGTTTCACTTAGTGCTCTATGCAAGGAGGTATTTTTTTCTCAGTCAGTAGCCATGTTTTTGCATTATGGGGTTCTTTGATCCTCTATTCTGCATTGTGTTTTTGGCTGAGTAGGACAGGAAGAACATCCTGCCAAGCATTCCAGCAATTCCATTTGTAAAAAAAAAAAGAAAAATGAATAAATGAATTAGGAAACAGGGAAGGAAGGATATTCAAAGCAAGGAGGATATCTTGCTGAATGGATATGGTGTGTGGCATCTGCAACTTGATGACTCTGCACCTGTGTAAATTATTGGGAAATTGTAAAATTGACTAAAAAGGGGGAAATGATTGTTAAAATAGCTTTGCATTAGTCGTATCAAAGGGTGCTTTTTACATTTATTTGCATTATTTGTTTGCTTTTGGAGACTTTCATAGAATGAATATTGAATTGGAAGTAGTACAGTTGTAAGGAAAGCGGAATGGCTATTTATTATTGTGATTGGTGTACCTGTAGCACAATATAAGGGAGGAAGCTGACCCAATTTGACTGAATGAGTTTAAGATGCATTACTACAGAATATGTTACATTAGAAAAAAAAACGCATAATCTGGCTGTGATAAATCTCAGTGAATTGATAGAAATTTTCTATGTTGACTTTCAAGACAAACACAAGTTATTGATCGTGTATGTAGTAACCAAAAAAAAGGCAAGATGTTGAGATAGCTGACTTCTCACTGATCTTAAAGTCAACAGCTTTTTGCACCTGTTTTCAATCAAACAGGAATCTTTGACCAAGGGGCAATGATAGTTGTTGCACTACGTTTGCAAAACGATATTATATAGTTATACACTGTACATTGTTTTTATACGAGTTCTGTCGTAAATAACTAGTACATGTAAACTGTGGTAGCTGTGTGTTAGTGTATAATGATTGTGATTCTTCAGACTAAATTTTTAAAAAGTGATGAAAATATGGCAATGATGGTGACAGTTAAATATAGTAACACCAAGACTCAATATTTCTACCATTATCCCCATGCACTGCTTGTCATAAATATCTAATATTTGTATCATTCACATATACTTATATTTATGGGAAAATGTTATTTTTTAGACCTTGTTTGCTCACTACTTGCTCAGTTGATGTGAGGCTTATGACATACTTGCAGGAGCTTGCTAAACTTTGTGATATCTTTATTTGTAAATGACAGCAAAGTGTTGGTCACTGGACAAGTTCCATTCCATGCAAAGTAATTTCAGAAGGGCCTTGTTCATAAAACTTAGCATTAATACTAATAAATGTGTTTAGTTTCTCAATTAAATACGGTTTCATTAAAAAAAAAAGTTTTATGAAACAAGGCCTGATTCGATGGTACAATGTATGCAACTTGGCATGGGGTGAAATGAAATGGACTACCTCTAAACAGCAAAAGCAGTCAACATTCCATTTCTCTTGTAATATTTTGGTTTCTTGTAAGTGAAGTATGATGAATCAGTAATTGAAGGATCCTTGGTTCCTTTAAAGGGAAAATGCATAGAGTTCTGGTATCATTGGTTTTGCTGTTTATTGGCAGGAAGAGAATACAAGTCCTTCAACCTTTTGATGTCATTTTCATTTTCTTCTCTCAATAATTGGAATTTCAGTGCTGTTATGTATTTTCAAATGTGTGTGTGCATATGTTTCTACAAGTTTGAATGTTTGATTGATAATTTGCAGAATGATAATGGACAGGAAGGCAGTAAGGAAGCTACTCTGAACCTGTCCAAATATATATAAAAAATGTGATTTCTGCATTTTTTTTTTCATTCAAAATGTCCTTTGATTGGTTTATTTTTTCATCGTTAAAATGTAATGTATGTTTTTATAACTGAATAATTTTTGCCCTGTGGCTGTCTTTTTGTTTCTTGTATATTATCCCCTAAACAAGATACAGATATAAATTTATATGTATTTACCTTTTTTTTCTTCTTTTTTTATCTCAACTCATTTAAAGATGTTTTTTCCATGGATTATTTTCAATTTGATTTTGAATGGTCAGGGTATTTATTTACATGGGAACAATATTCAGAGTAAATATCAAACTAAAGAATATTAGGAAATGTAATGGAACATTTATTATGAGTTACAACATATTTTAATTTACCTTTATGTCATTTCAGCATGAGTTTGAATTTCGAAAGTCTTGTTAAATTTGGACTTACTGATTATTTATATAAAATATTTTAAAACACTAGCCTGAGAGGTATTGCAGTCATATTGACATTGTGTGGAAAATTCCCCCAAATGAATCTGTCTTGTTAATGTTTTCACTGTCGTGTCTTTTGTTCCTATGTGATGAAAGAGGACTAAACTGCATCATATTTTCCACATTTTTTTCTTTGTGTTTTATTCATTGTTGAAAGATGTACTAACTAGGCTTTGCATAGAAAACTGACTTGTAACATTTTGGTATGTTTGTGAATTAATTTACATGTAGATTTTTAAAATCAAGAATAGAAGAAAATAAGCATCACTATTACATTAACTGCACAAAACACTGCATTGTTAGCTTTTAGGTACAAATGGCTAACATTATGTTGTCTTTGTGCCTGCGTATATATATATATTTTATATACCTATTCCTTTTCTTATCATTTTCTCCCCTCACACTTTTTGAATTTTTCAGTACTGGAGTTTTAAAGTGGAAGAAATGTAATCCATAAATAATGAGTATCTAGAATGTAGTTGCTTTTAATAGTTGAGTATTACTCTTGACAAAATGAAAAATATTCTAGATAAATGCATATTATAATCTTGTGTATAACATGCTCTCTCAGCGTGATGAAAATAACTTGTGTATTTTATTTCCTTTTTTCATTTTCTATTAGAAGTAGTAATAGTGTCATGTACCAGTATATATATAACTATTTCTGAAGATGTTGCATTTAGAGCAACTATGTTCATGTTCCATATCTTGATCAATGTTTTGCTATTATTCTTATGGATCAACTGAGCAGAATACATGTGCATATGATTAATAAATTACAGAAGTATGTGGAGTCAAATCATTACTTTCCATGCAGTTTCTTTTGTGTTCGTCCATTATCCTTTTAAAAAATGTAGTTAAAAAGTCATGAATTTCACTGGTTTTGAGTAATCATCTTCTAAGCGTTAGGGGTGCATATTTGCATCTTGATTCGTCTTTACCCAATTTCTTCCTGGTTTTCATCTTTTCAACCAGCATTCATTTTGCCTTTTATGCGATTCAGAAAAAAAAACGTTTTTCAGCTCTCTGCCTTTTTTTTTTTAGATGACATTATTCTGTGGTTACCCTGTCTACCCTTTTGAATCTTAATTTTCAGTACACAAGGAATCGTGATTTTGCATTAAATGAACTCGATAGGTGATGATATGCATGAAGTGTTGGTGATCCTGCAGCCTTCAGTGTATTTTGATGGCAAATTTTTGTTTCTATAAAAAGTGCAATTTCTCACAGTTCTCACTATACATTGTCATTGTTATTAAATATAATATAAGAACAAAGAATTGTTACCGAAACCCAGGACCGTGGAAAAACGAATAGATGTTTCAAATGCAGTGTCTTGTTACAAAATGGGATAAACAAGATTATAAAACAAGAGTGGAAGAAAAAAGAGCAGGAAAAAGGGAAGAGAAAGAGGATCAGGAGAGGATGAGGGGCGAAGAAGAACGAGTAGAGAAGAAAAGGGGAAGAGACAAAAAGGCGGTTATGCAGGTAGTCATAATCCCCTCAGAAATTATAAATACGAATAATGAGCAAATGCTTTTACACCCAGTGGCGGCACCAGAGGGCGGGGCATTTGCTCCCTCTACTTGCCCCCCCCAAAAAAAAAAAATTTAGTATTTAAAAAATAGCTCGCTCTTCGTGCCCGATTTTGTGAAACGGGCAAAACAATTCATGTCCGCCTTTGCTCCCCAAAATGTTATTTTGACCCCCTCCCCATTTGCCCCCCTAAATTAAAAATCCTGGTGCCGCCACTGGTCACATCCGAATCTAAGCCTTCCTCAAGTGTTCAAAGATATCATGTTGACTATCAAAATTTTAGAATTTTCTGTTTAATTTTGGACAGAGTTGATGCTGACCTACAATGAATGTATGTCATGATTTTTTTTTACACCGTTAACTTTCCAGTAAGTTCCCTTTTTCATTTCTGTTATTTGTATTCTGTGTTGTACTTATTTTGATATTCTGTTTGACTTTGAAATGAAAAAGAATAAAATTCAAGCAATCAACCAAAAGCATGAAAAAGTCTGTTATTTTTGTCATCTGAAATAGGAGACGCATGAGCACCCCCCCCCCCTCCCACCATATAATTTCATACCATCGCTATTAGGCTTATAGGTGCGTTTTTAAACTAAATGTATTGGGGGCTTCTTCCGGGTGCTTGAGATTTTTTTCCCTTTCATCTGATATTTGATACAAGGAAAATGGTCTGTCATATATAGGGGTAAATTGCCAATTCGTCTACTGCCAACTCGTCCACTCACCACATGGTCTACTTTCATTTAGTTTAATGCCATTCCGTCCATCAACATTTCGTCTAACCACCATTTGGTCCAATAACCATTTGGTCAAACTATCACTTCGTCTAATCACCATTTCGTCTATGACCATTTCGTCTCATAACCAGTTGGTATAATATCCGTTTCAATTTCATTCATTTTGCACAATTAACACTTAGTCCAATTAGACCAAATGGTACATGGACTAAATGGCTATTGGACCAACTGGTTATTAGACGAAATGGTGAGTGGACGAATTGACAATTAGACCATGTGGATAGTGGACGAACTGGTGGTAGACCAAATGATAGTAGACGAGTTGGTAATTGGACGAATTGGCATTAGACCTATTGGAAATAAACCGTCATAATTTATGGTAGTCTACTAAGTAGCTGAGAATTAATTGTGTCTGTAATACCAGCCTCCCCCCCCCCCCCCCGGAAAAATTCATAATGGTTAGTGTCGGTCATGTTCGCTCATTTGGTTTACGTAGCAGACGATGCTAGCCTAGTAGTATATAGTATACTTACGTGGACCCTATTGCAAATTAAAATCAATTTTGGACTCGATACTTGCTTCCTCAAACTGTAGCTATTTTATAAATATCAGTAGGCAAAGCTTTATAGTACAAGAACATTGTTACTTTCAACATTAAATGCGTTAATTAAGTTTGTTTGGACTGTATTAATTGTTTCAAATGAAAAGGGTCTATGAACGGAAACTATCATACGTTAGTCACGTGACGTTGTACACAGAAATATGCCATGTTCTGCCTGCTTGACCTCAAAGTTTGGGAGAAAAATGAGATGTAACCATTACACCAGTCATAAAGTATTATACATCAAACTATAGGTAATCTATTTAGCATTCGGATGACAATCAATCTCGACCTTTTTTACCCTTAGGGATATTTCAGTGGGAAAACAAAGGTGCCAGAGTCTCGAAAATATGGATGATTTCAGACCGTTTGCCATAACAAGAGTTGTGAACATGGACACTTTCAAATAAACAGCGAGACGTAAATAGTGAATTAATTGTAATAATATTTACATCAAATTAATGGAATTGGATAAAATGTTCACACTATTATCAATGTGGTGTGAGCTATTAATAGTTATAAAGATATACCCGGATTTCTGCAATATTACGTTCAGTGGCGTAACTACGGGGGGGGGGGGGCATCGGCTGGCCAAAAAAAAAAAAAAAACGGGGAAAAGGAGAAAAAGAGGGAGAAAGGAAGAGAAACGTAGTGGGGAAAGAAGAAATTATGTTCATTATAAATGTTATATTATATTATAATTATGTTATATGAAGCATTTTTTCATAACTTTATGAAACATTATTTGCTCAGGGCCTATGTCTTTATTGTTCCTGGTGCTCGCATAGACTGTTTAACGAGATATATAATCCTGTTGTACTAAAACCTCGCAATTCGAGTTATTATTTGATGTAGTGATATTTGCTTCTTTTTCATGACTACTTAAAGTGATTGCCCGATTTAAGGTCTTAATATAAAACATTTCCTGTCTGTGCTAATGTTCGCATTAGTTGATTAGTGAGATGTCTGCTCTTCATGAATTCCTAAAATCAGTCCTTAAAATGTCAATTTTTCTGATCTCAATATCAAAAATTTTCAGCTCGCGCTTCGCGCTCGCATCATTTGGTTAGTGAAATACGTACGGTCTTAGTGAATTCCTGCAAACAAGCCTTAGAATGCCCCTCTTCAGGTCTGAATTTCCTAAATTTTCAGCTCCCGCTTCGCGCTCGCAGTATTTGATTAGTGAGATGCGTAAAATAATCATGATTGCCATGTCTACAAAAAGTGCTAAATGTCTTTAGATGTAATTCAAACAAAATCAGCAAAGGATGGCACTAGCATTAGATGACTATGCTGAGATATGTATACTCTTAATGGATTCCTAAAATACAAAAATTCCCTGTTTGGGGTCAATATATACAAAAATTTCAGCTCGCGCTTCGCGTTCGCATTGTTTGTTTAGCGAGGCAGGTACGTATCAAGATTACAAAAAATTTGCTTATAATGTCCCTTTTTAGGTCTGAATATCAAAAATTTTCAGCTCGCGCTTCACGCTCGCATTAAATCAGTGAGATACATATCCGTTTAATGGCACTGCATGTCCTTAAAATGTCTCTATTAGGTCAGTATACCTGGCAACTGAGCACGCTTCGCGCGCTCCCTAAATGACTCGAAATTTTTGCTGGTGCCCCCCCAATGCCGTGACCCACGGTACGCCACTGATTACGTTCATGCATGAAAACCACTGTTCCCTGTGTTGAAGCTGTGTGTGTGGATTTTCGGACACTCAAATGCACGCGACTAACCATTATGATAGCGATGGAGCATAGCGACCGAGCGAAAAAAATATATTCGAACTGCTTTTCAGAACCACTAACATCCTTCAGGGCATGGCATTTAATTCGCTTTGATAAGGGGGACTGACTTGCACTCGGGAAGCGGGCCTGTGCTCCTAACATGCCTAACCGCAGGCGTTTCAATAGTTAGTAAGTGAGGCTAATGGGCCAGAAAATTCCTACTTTGAAGAACTATATATACTTCACATTTTATAGACTTTATAAACGAATGAGATACAACAGGCTATTGTAGGGAAAATGTGCATGGAATAGGGATTTAGACGTGGTGACTGAGGAGTGAGGAAGGGATTTCACAGTGAAGCTTTCCATTTGGAGCACTTAATGATATGAACTTCCAAATTAATATATCTACAACATTTTCAAATTCCTGATTGGCATCATGGTGAAAAGAACACCGTAATACGTAGTGCATAAAGACAGTTATGATCACTTTCAGTCAATTCAGTGCATTAAAAAAGGCTCGGTCAGGGAGAATATAGCGACCAAACAGAGAAACTATAATGCCTCTACTAAGGTATGACAAAACTGCTTTTGAAAAAAGAGGAAATTTTTAGGATTCAAACGTCGATTTTACGCCACTTTTACATGAATATTTTATTTTCACGATTGGGGAGTACGATGGTTACGTTGGAAAAAAAAGGTTCCTCGCTTCTTAATTCATGACCAACTGGGTTTACGGTAGTTCACTTTATTGCAGGTAAATGATGAAAGAGCAATTAACGTTTTGCGAGGGGGCGTGTGGCGACCGAGCCAGGAAATTTTCGAATTCGAATGGTATAGGCCTATTATAAAAAGGTCATTTTAGCTAGAGCACTTGACAACATGAATGCAGAATTAATTGCAGGTCTATATATGCGTATATTTTTCTTGTCATTTTTTGTTGGGGTTGGGGTTGGGGGGTTGGGACGTGAGTCCCCAAATCCACCCCTGTAGAACCGCTTCTTCATTGTTGTAGATAAAATTGTCAGATTTTCAGACTTTCGTTATTAGTATACTATATATACATGTATAACAATTCGCCCTAGTATACTAGGTTTTAATTTACAGCTCATCGTTATTTCATTTATTAAAAAAAATAAATCTATTCATCAGAAAGGGGATATTCTGGCATTTTGAAATGCTAACTTCTCAACCGAAGGCTGATCAATGGTGCATTCGCGGGGTCAAACGTATTTAGGGTATGTTTTTTTTCAAAGCTTTTTTTTAAAGACTTCCCAAACGTGTTTAGGGTATGTTTTTCCCCAAGCTTTTTCCCCGGAGCTTTTTCCTCCTGGTTTCTGAAAAGTATACCTGGTTCTTCCCGAACCACTGGGGCAGTGGCGTAACAGGCGGGGGGGGGGGGCAGGGGGGGGGGGGCAAGCTGCCCCCCCCTGGCGGATTTCACCGGGAAAAATTAAAAAAAACGGGAAAAAGAAAAAAGGTAGGGAGAAAGAAAGGGAAAGGGGAAAGGAAAGGAGGAGAAGGAAAGGGAAATGGAAAAGAAAACGAAGATAAATATATATTTTTTTAACAGAATAGGAAGGAAGGACAGCGGGAAAAGGAACGAAAGAAGAACATTTGAGAAAGGATAAATCATTCCGAAATAGGCCTATGTAATGCAATAGTGTGATGGGAAATAGATTTAAAAGATGACAAATGACAAACAATAGCGGGAAATGAAGTTAGAAGGGAATTAGTCAAAAGCTGAAGGTGGAAAACGAAGAAAAGGGACAAGAAAAACATAACACTTAATAACACGACCGGGCTGCCGATGATTGAAAATGAAGAGCGGGAAGAAAGATGGACTGCATACAACATTGCGCTGTAAGCTTGCTAAATTTTATTCAAATAAGATACCGGGGCTTTGCCCCGACCCCACGCAGTAGGGGCTCTTCATCTATAACCTTCAAATGGCTCTATATAACTTCTCCCTGTAGGGACCCTTCTTACATTTAGCTTTACGTTCAATGAATGGCGTACAGGCCCGGGGGTCTTGGTTCCAAACCCAAAGGAAATAAAAGAAATTAAAGGAGACAACGTATAATGAAACAAATGGAAACAATGAAATTTGTTATTTACTGAATGAAAAAAATCTATATATCACATAATTAGAATTTAAGTTCAGTATAGGCAATCTTTTTTTCCAGCTTGCTTTCCTCGCTGGCGACTTTTATTAAAATGATATTCCCACATTGCCCCCCCCCCCCCTCAAAATATTTGGTTCATTACGCAACTGGGCTGAATAAATGTGTTGTGTATAAAAGCTATATTCTGTATATACCCGCGATATTTGATTAAAAATAGCGGCAATCTGCGAGGTTTAAATGGCTTTGATATCAAGAAGTTCCGGGGGCTCCACCCCCGACCCCAATCGCATAGCACTTCGTATATGAGTATGGTAGGGTTGGGCCATGGCCCCAAAAAGTTCTACAACCAAGAACAAAAAACAAGGAGGAAAGGAAGGCAAAGGAAAAGTGTAGGATATAATTTTTTACTGAATATTATGTCAAAAGATATCTCAAAGTTAAATTATCATTAAAAGGTGATTTTTTTGTCGCTCGCTTCGCTCGCTCGGGACTTATATTAAGCAGCTTTTTTTAACACATGCGCCATACTGCGCCCCTCGTTTGTTTGTTTTTAAATACTCATCACGTTACTGCCGCAAAGAATCCTGTTCATAGTGGCGTACAGACCACGAAAACAAGGAATGGAAAGAGAGAAAGGTGAAATATATGATTCTCTGCATATCAAAAAAAAATTTGGATTAAAAATGTCAAAATTTTTGCTCGCTCTCTTCGCTCGCTCGCAAATTTTTTTTTAAAGATAAATTCTGCCGATACGCAATAGGCCTATCTGGCCCTTTAAAAATTGTTGCCTCATTTCTCCATTACGCCTGTTCATACCATAATTATGACCGGGAAATTTTTGGCTCTTGCCCCCCCCCCCCCCTGGCCACCGACCCCTGTTACGCCGCTGCACTGGGGACATGCAATACCCATGAAGTTATAGTTTTGTCCATTTTAAGCTTGTTGCCGGGCTTATTGTTAGCAAGTAGACAAAACTTGTTTAGGGGTCATATTCTGATATTATTCTGGCGACAACTTGTTTAGGGGCCAAAATGTGTAAATGAAGCCGCGGCGAACAACTTGTTTATATATTTGCACACAGAGAAAAACTTGTTTAGGTGGTGTTTAGAAATAATTTGGCCACGCATGTGTACAGCAATGACTTTTGACTATCCCCCCCCCCCACAGGATTTCTCATTCCTTTTTAAGCTGTGACTGTAAATGATTTTCAGAAGTGACGAATTTTCCAATTAAGATTTTTTTTTAATTGCGCTCCACAGATCGATTTGATCTACTTGAACAGCGCCATCTCGTTAGCTGATTTGCAACGAACGAAAACCTGGAAAACAATATGAGTCATCATAAGTACACACCCATACAGAGACCTCTCTGGTTCGTAACTTCTTTTCTTCTGTCTTTGAGCAGTTTAAGTCCTATTAATAGACATGTTGTCAATTCTAAATAATCGTATCTGATTGATACACGTCTGACAAAACTCAAATACACACACACACACACTCTATCAAATTGGAAACTTCATTATATTTTAATTTATTTATGAGAGAAAACATTGAATAACCAAATGTGAAATAAAAGTGGAAACAGTTTATCAGCGGTCTTCTTGTTTTCATTCAAAGGCGGCAACGGAATATTTTGATAGGTTGATATAGCGAGGGTGTTTTTTTTTTTCATCTTTTTTAGAATTTGTTCCTTTCTCCATATGCCTATATAGCATTACAATGATTTTCATGAATATCACTATTATCATTCCATATTTTCTTGTACACTATGTTAAGCCCTTTTATTTGTTATTGTGTGGCATTCAGACTTCAGGATTGGAGTTAGAAGGGGCAAGGGAAATCGTCTCATTAAGAATTTTAAAGTAATAGGCTAAGTGGAAAAATAAAATGTGACCTGCATCACCTTTGTACACTCTTTGTATGTATGACCCATATCAGGAGAATGGTTTTGAATGTGTGTAGGGGAAGGATCCGCGGGGGGGGGGGGGGTGAGTGGAGTGTGGTCTTACCATGCCACCCCCAGAGATGGCCATTTTACGCAGCCCCTGCCCCCTTACTTCATGGCCTAGTATGATATTTAATTACAAGTCAAAATTTGAGAATGAAGACGTTCCATGATTGTAAATTGTAAAGCCCTTTGTGGATACAGGGAGCCAAAGTGGCCACGTCATCCCCTCTTCCGGCCCTAGTTGGAGGCACCCCCCCCCCCCAAAAAAAAATAAGACAGAAGAAAACAGGGGGAATAGATAAAGAATTTAAATTTAAAAAAATGTCCCCGTTTGTAATAATGTATAACTAAGACACTTCAACTCACTCTTGCAGTCTCCGATAGGCTAGTTGGAAATATCCATTGTTTGTAAAAAAAATAATAATAAAATAAAGGCAAAAAGTACTTAAAATTCATTCTTTATATATAATGACAGAGTTTCTTGCATATGACCAAATAACAATAACCCTATTGTTCTTCAAGGCGAGCCGATGGGGGGGGGGGGGTTCCGCCCCCCCCCCCCCCCCCCGCCTCCCGTGCCATTGGGCGATGCTGGATCCCGCCTGATGGGGTTAATGATACACCCTATAATATCAGCAGTGGTGTTATATGAGCTAAAATTGTTGATAGGGCACGACATGGCGTTTTGGCAAAATTTGTTCATGAGCGAGAGAAGCAAGTGAGCGAAAATTGTTGGCCTTTCTAAAAATCGAATTTGGGGGAGATGTTGACATGACAAAAATGATCTACCTTTGCACCCCTTTTTCTTTACCATTCCCCTCTCCCAATTCCCCCATATAGGGTCATACTGCGTTTTTTTTACTTTAGGGGGACTTTAGTTACCCCCTCGGGTACCCCCTTCACAACAAATTAATGCTTGTTAAATAAATACTGTAGTCCAATGCTTTTACTTACGAATGTAAATTACAATGATAGAAGTAACAACGTTTCATAGGTACCGGTAAATAAAAACAAGGAGCTTCCAAGCTCCTTGATAAAAACCACAAAGGTCTAAAAAGATAGAAAGAAAAAAAACTTGAAAGATTTCGTCACTTTGCTTCCAACCAATGAAATGACTTCCCCGTGCTATTTTTAGCGTGCACTCCAAAACGTATAAAATGCATACAAACTCCGTATGATCGCATAGAATCAATGCAAAATTAAAGCGAAGCCAGCTAGTCAGCTCACCTACGGTACCGTACTACTACGGTACGCCGACTTTATTTAGCAACCAATCCAATTTCAGGTGCAATTGCCAGCAGCAGAGAAAAGGGCCAGGAACACAGTCAGGAACGGATCTTTTTATGGATTTATGATTTTATCACAATAGTAACTGCGAATTTTGTGCACTATACCTACGCTGTTATACATTTGATGCCCTGTGCATTGCAATTGCAACTTTTTGGTGAGTTCAGATTTGATTCATTCAAATTTCTATACAGTTTGCTAGAACTTGTTGACAGTTTCTATTCTAACGATCTTCTTTGCGAGACCTCAGCTCGAGGGAGTCGCGGGGGGAGCTGCAGCTGGAGTCGCTACCTTACTGCATTTGCTATTTGCTGCATCATTCGGTAGTACCAACCATGGTAGTGTGGATCGTATTACCGAACACTGTTCATGAATTCAATCAGACATATCAAACACATTATTCTCATAAAATTCACCAAACTTTCACCATAAATACACAATTACCTACAAAATATAAATATGTAAAAATTTTGTAGAAATCGTTTTTCCTTTTTACGATATTAGCTTCCAATCGGACCCCTCTTCGCATGTGAAATATTTTGGTCACTTGAAAAAGGTATCTTCTTCTTCTTCTTATGTTGGTTTGAGTGGCGATTAGTCATATTTGACTATTGTCGCCATTGACATTATTAATAAAAAAAATCTCACTTCTCACATAATAATATTATTACCAATATGATGTATACATATATAAAATATTTTTTTTGTATCCTTCTGATATGAAAGAGGATAATTATGATATGTACAAAAGTTTGCAGTAACTCTTGTCAAAATGGCATATAAACAAAACTTCACCAAAAACAAACCGCTATCTTCAGCTCAGTTCCAACTAGTTGCGCTTGCCCTGCCCTATCGTATTACCGAACGTGTGTTTTCTATGGGAAAAGTTGAGAAAACAACAAAAATTACTGATGAGCCATTTTTACCGTATTTTATTATTTTTAGAATATTGATACTTTGAAAATGTGTTTTTGACCATTTTTCATCATCTTTCTATTCAAGTTCCCCTTGGAAGAATGCTGCAAAGTTTTGAGCGTATGAAATTATTTTCTGACGCTACGCCTACGATGCGCACGTTCGGTAATACAAGGCCGGTCGGTAATACAATCACTCACTATACACTACAGTCTACATGGGCCTAGGCCCAGGCTAGGGCTAGGCCCTAGGTAAAAATTGAAAATCAAAAGCTTGGCTTGACTGGAAAGTGGTCTTGCGCTTCGTGCGAGTTAGAGTGAGTTTGAGTTATCTTAGACTAAGATTCTAGTTAACATTTTACAAGTGAAATTTTAACATTAGGATAATGTCTTGTAATAATGATTATCTATAATCAATAAATAGACAAAACAACAAAAAGTAGCAACAGGAAATATATACTTTAAAACAGGTGCATGTATGTATTTCTTGAATGGGTAAAACCTTATTATACATGTTCAGAGAAGAGACACTTATTCATGGTAGGTACTATATGTAGGTAGACTCTAATCATTCTGATTGCTGGAACAGATCTCACAATTTTTTTTAAATACAGTACAAGGAATGAAAAATTATAGCCGTCAGATGGGAAGTAATTTTATTTTCAAAAATTTACTCCAGTCATTGAGTACATCACATGTATGCATTAAACTGTTCTGGATTCCGGAAACGTTAAGGAGAAGAGAATGAAACCTGTTGAATTCATATGAAAGAGAAAAAATGAAAACTCATGATTCATGCAGTGTACAGTGTATGTATAGTGAGTGATTGTATTACTGACTGGCCTTGCAAGGCGAATACGCACACATATACACGTCAGAAAATGATTTCATAATTCATACGCTCAAAACATTGCAACATCCTTCCAAATGGAACTTTGATAGAATTAGAAAGACGATGAAAATGGTCAAACACATTTCCAAAGTCTTTGTATTCTCAAAATAATAAGATATTGTAAAAATAGCTGATCAGTGTCATCAGTGTACAGTTGTATTTTGTTTTCTCGACTTTTCCCACAGAAAACACCCATTTGGTAATATGATACCATTTTCAAGTAAAGATAAGAAGCTGATATCGTAAAAAAAAAAGATTTCAGCGAAGTTTAACATATTTATATTTTGTACAAATTTGTGTGTTTATGGTGAAAGTTTGTTGAATTTTCCTAATTAGAACATCGCCATCGTGTTTTATTTATATGATTGAATTCATGAAAAGTGTTTGGTAATATGATCCACTACCATACACATACATGTACGTGTGCGCAGACATGTAGGGCACCATGTTTCTATCTTACAAATGTACAAGTGCAGGGCACTTGCTGTGGCTTTTAGTAAAGAAAAAAAAAGAAATTTCTTGTTCTAATCTTTATATTCATATTAAACATTTGGCACACTTTTTAGAATTTGAGAAACAAAGTGAGTCATTTTTTTACTATTATTTCAAGATAAATAGAATTTTGGCACACTTTAGAATTTGAGAAACAATATCAAATGAAGCTTTTTTGTGGAATGTTAAAGAAATTTATCTTGTTACAAGATCATATACATGTACATGTATATAGAACTTCCACCACCAGCAAAAAAAGTGATATAAATGAAATGAGAAGAATCAAACAAGCTTAAGGCTGAAAAATCTTCCAAGTTGGATAAAACTTGAAGTTCACTTTAGCAAAGATCAGTTCCCAGAAGTTTATTTCCCAACAGTATTTGAGAACTATGTAGCTGATATTGAAGTAGATAATAAACAAGTGAGTCATTTTTTTACTATTATTTCAAGATAAATAGAATTTTGGCACACTTTTTAGAATTTGAGAAACAATATCAAATGATGCTTTTTTGTGGAATGTTATTAGAAATTAATCTTGTTTATATATAAGATCAATAGTAGAACTTCCACCACCAGCAAAAAAATGATTTTAATGAAAAATATGAGAAAAAATCAAACAAGCTTAAGGCTGAAAAATCCTCCAAGATGGATAAAACTTGAAAGTTTCACTTTATAATTTTACAAAGCAGTTATGTGCCTAGATCTGTTATGTGAAAAATAAGTGAATTTGATATGTCATACTTTCACATCCATTTTTGAATGAAATATGTTGTGTTATATTGTATGCAAACTACATACCGGTATGCATTTTTGAAAAAAATGTTTACTTACATGCAAATGGATTAAATATTATGTGTGTATTTTTGTAATTTTTGTCATTCTAATGGCCTGTAATCTGATTGAACATTATTAGTTTGTTGGTAGTCCACTTAAGAATTTTATTGTTTTCCTTTTAATACACAGGGCGAGATTTTACAGATTCACCGAAACAAGTACATATGGCTGCGATTAGGAAAAAGCTGGTCATTGTTGGAGATGGTGCTTGCGGAAAGACATGTTTGCTGATAGTATTTAGCAAAGATCAGTTCCCAGAAGTTTACGTCCCAACAGTATTTGAGAACTATGTAGCTGATATTGAAGTAGATAATAAACAAGTGAGTCATTTTTTAACTACTGTATTATTTCAAGATAAATAGAATCCAGCACAATAAAAAAAAGCATTTTGCAGTACACCAAATTACATGCATTGCACGTTGCCATGTTTTAGTATAAAGTCCATGAATGAGCTGTGGTGTGGTTAAGATTTATTTTAATCTGATTGTCCTCGAATTTCAGGTCCATGGTGCATGTATGCCAAAAGTGATAACCAAAGTCACATGCTTAGCATCACTCCTACATGTACCTGTACATGTAGCAGGGCATTTTTTTTTAATCAATCGTTGCAGAATGCAGAGTTAGACACTCTTCAGTTTTGGAAAATATTTGTAAACATGATTATCCAAACTTTCCATGTACATATACATGTAGCCCACATGTTTTTGTACAGCAGGCAAAAGAATATTTTTATTTTTTCGTGGGCAGAGGCGGATCCAGGATTTTCCAACGGGGGGGGGGGGGCAAAAAAAAAAAGTTTTTAACCAAAAATTAATGATATTTTGTCCTAAAAAAATTGACAAGCAAAAAAAACAAAAAAAGGGGGGGGGGGAGGTGGCACACTTAAGTCTTCTATTTTAATGGCATTTTTACATTACAAATTTTAATTTTGCTTCTCAAAGGGGGGGGGGGGGCACAGGCCGGCTGTGCCCCTCCCCCTGGATTTGCCAGTGTTTGTGGTGCCTACATTGTACCTTGGATAAACTTTAACCTTGCAATGAATGGGAATTTTCCAGATCTCTTTTTTACATTTACGTTTCCATGGTTCTTTTGAATTTGTGCATTTCGGGGGTAAAATTGCCCCGAGCCCCCATGTAATTTTTTCCCCCTAGTGTACAGTATTCAGGTTCAAGAAAACTGGATCCCATTCTGTTTTTCAAATTTTCTGTTTTGATATGAACTTTGATACAAGTACGTGTATACAGTTCATGTTTGGTTTGGTTCTTGAAATCCCTGCTCATGTTTTTCTGTTAATAATGATCAACACACATCTATATTCACTTCCCTCTATTGAAATCCTGTTGGACACATGCCACCTATTGTTACTAAACAATAGGATGAGTTGACAGTGAAGATGGAAGGTTACTGTTTTCTGCTCCCTGCATTCTTACGTTGCTTACATACCATGCATACCACTGGTGGGTGGAGTTTGTTAGGTCATCGCTATCCATTGGACATGCCTGGATAGTGGATACATTTGTCACAAATTAAAGGATATACTGTGCAGTGCGCATACATGTAGTCATGTACATGTACTCCATTGCATGGATGTAAATACATGTAATCCTCTGCCTTTAGATTTTAGCATGCACTGGATCTATATCCATGATATTTCGGCAAATGCTTTGTTGAAACCATGATAAACAATGATCTGAATTTTCAGCCTTCCTGGTCATAATTGGACCTGTGTGGTAAACTATCACAAATGTTGTGCAAGTCTTTCCTGAGACCCACTTTGTGTATTTAATTTTTAAACTATAATAATTCTGACAGGGATATCAAATTTAAGCTTTGTATTTTATAACTCAGGAATTTTAAATTGAAATAAATTTGTGTTGTGCTTATAAAGTAGACAAGTCTCTGACAGAACTCACCTGTTGATTCAATGTTTCAATCAGGGTTTGTGCTGGTAGTGAATACACAAGTTACAATGTAGCCTTATTTGACACTGAAATTTACACACGGTACAAATGTACATGTACATGTATGTACAATAGCTGGTAGTGCATACATTTACATACATTTAGGCCAGTACCTGAAGACCTGTAAATTTACAAACACAACCTTCTAGTCAGATTTGCCCTAAAAGATATTAAAATGAAAGTACATACATGTACATGATGTTATGAGAAAGTCTGTAAAACCAATGTTAATTTGTTACTAAATCATCCTAGATTTAGCTCTGAGTACATTTGAACTGAAGTATTTTACAGAACTTTGTGAAATCATGAAGTCTATTAAACGCTGAAAAACATCATACTGAAGATCGCCAACACAGATAAGTGCTTGTGGGCTAGTGTATTATTATTGTTTGGAAAAAGATCTGACAATTGCCGGTAGATGGAATTCCTTGCTTATTTTGCTAATTTCTCTGTAGTAACTCATTTTGAAATTGCTTCCCCATTATCCCCAACTAGCATTTCTCTTATATACACAGGGTGCTACATAAGCACTTGCCCGATTGCCCGGGGCAAGTAAAAGTTAGAGCCGGGCCAGTGTTTTGAATTAAAGACCAAAACTACTTGCCCGAATTGGGCAAACAAAGTTCTCACAGTAGAATAACCAAAAACAATATGATATATTGACCCTAAATTTGGTCATGGCAGGCAAGATAAAATCTCAATTGGAAAAAGAAATGCAATAACAAGGATACATCAGTTCATGTCAAAAGAGAGAGAAAAAGGCCAATGGCTTTAATATAAAACTGCAATATTTTCGTCTTTTTTTGAAGGTTTTTTCGGGCAAGTGAAATAGATTTTCGGGCAAGTATATTCCAACTATTTAAAATTTTACTTGCCTGAGAGGGCAAGTCCTTCTAAAAAATTTATGTAGCACCCTGATACAGTACATGTATGTAGTACTTCGGCCTGACATGTGTACATGTACATGCATGATAAAACAGTCTCCAATAAAGATTCGCATTGTCGCTTTTGTTTGACAGAGATGCTATTTTGTTTTCCTTAATAATACATACTTGGAAGTTGTACATGTACAGTTGTATGTACATATACATGTACGGTACATGTATGTACACTTGAGGGCCTAAATTAGTTCTCTTAATAGCTTCATGGTTAGAATAAAAATCTCCCTTTCTTCTATCCTGTTGAAGAATTGAAGACAGATACACTCTGCATTCTCGTTCATAACATTATTTTCATGTGTTTGCATAGGGTTTACGGAACATGATACTGCAACTATATGAAACATCATGTGATTATCAATTTTTATAAGTTCCTTTTCTCAAATTCATTATCTGTCTGCTAAAGAATTCAGGCAGTGCCGCCCACGAAAGTTTTCGGTGCAGTGCACATGGACAAAGTCTCAGTTTTAATCATACAAAATACGCCCTAATGTAAATAGAGCCTGGGAGACTTGTTCTTTCTGTGGTACCTGTATAATGACTTCCCAGTTCATGTCTACAGACAATATTTACATTTGGAAATACCCTTCAGTACAAAATGCAAAGTACATGTTCATCCATCCATGTATTGTAGCCTGCACCTCCTTGTAGTACTTTAGGCCTACACATGTAGGCCTACATGTACATGTATTTGATCAAGTGTTTTCATACATCTACTTTAAAAATTTCAAGTGGAAAGATAATTTACATACATGTAATGCACCCATCATCATTAATGTAAATTTACATTGCATGTAGGCCTACTTTGTAGACAACGTAGGTGTATACTAGTGAAATTGCAGTTGTACTAAGGCATTACTTCAGAGCACAATGCTGCTTTAATTCAGTCATCATTTCAAGTCAAATGCTGGTAAATAATAACTTAGCTTGTAGTACTTGTACATCATCCCCAGTTAAATTTTCACATTCATTGCTGGTGTAAATATACATTTATTTTCACCTTGAAATTCCTTCAGTTTCCCACATTCCATACCTTTGTTTATGTAGTATTTGTGGAGCCTTTGCTATACACATCCACACACCATGGACCAAATGTACATGTACATGTATTACAAATAGGTCCATGCACACACACACCCTCAATACTCAACTTGTTGTTTTGGGTGTGGCTTAGTTTCGGTACTTTCAAGGCAAACATATTTGCCACTGACCTAGAAATATTTGGCCGTGTCTTGAACCATGTAATCTTGATCTTAAATCTAACTTTTAGCTTGCTTTTACTAGCTTTCGATGGGACTGAATGTCTATAGTAGGCCTACATGTACATGTTGCTTGAATTCACTTGGGATTTCCTTGTTTTGGTTCAGAATGGCTTCAAAGGGAAAGTTCACCTTGACGATAAAGATGTTTTGATAAAAGCAGAAAGAGAGAAGGAAGATATTGGTGAAGATTCTTATAGAAATAATAAATATTTTTGTAATTTTAAATAACAAAATAAATTCAGGATGAACGTACTGTACATGGCTAGTATGATTGTACAGTGGTGTATTTTGTCAGTAGCAAACTTTGCAACATAAATTCCCACACTGGAACATACACATGTAGCCTACATGTACATGTACATGTATACTGTAGGCCATCATTATGATTGCACACCCACATCTACTTTACATGTGCATGCTACATGTACACGTATACACACCTTTTTTTTGTTATCTAGTTTAGATTTTTTTTTATTGCACAATGCATTACAAACAAAGAAAAATCAATACATGTACAACAGGTCTCCCAGGCGAGAGAAGAGGTGTGACATAGATACATGTAGAATGATTCTCCTTGTTTTGCATCAGATGCATTTTCATTTTGACTGCTGTACATAATACTGGATTTTATATAGAGCTGTATCTTTTGTCAAAAAAATTTCCAATGGCCAAAACTGCAAATGAAATTTGAAAAGTAAAAAATTATTCTTTGTGATAAAAAAAAGGGAGGTGGGGATTTCAAATTTTATCCACCAACAATTCCCTCTTCAAACTACTAATTAGAACCTTGTATCCCATACATGTAGGATAATCTTCTAATTTGGTCAGGCATAGCTGCCTCATTATTATTTAGTACAGGGTTAATAAACATGGAGACTCTATACAACATTTGTTCTTTTAAAACTAATATTTGAGATACAAAGTCTCACAGTGACAAATTTAATCAGCATATGAAATGATAGCCTAAAAAAAGTAAAGCATATTTTTACACTAGATTTTGCAAAGGATTATTAATTATCTGCAGTACTGTATGTAATTGGAAATTAGAATTCACCCAAATCGGACAGAAAATGTATTCCCCCTTTTTCTCAAGAAACTCAACTTTTTGTGTACTATGGAAAAGAATTGTACAGGTCAAGTGGGTGTGTGTGCTTTTTTTTTTTAATAATATCAATTGGAGCTAAGCCAATCACTTTACTGGACATTATGAAAAAAAAAATAATAATAATTTTGCAATTTGCAAAGTATAATAAGCTTTCCAAAGTGTAGTAAACTATTAGCGGGTAACGCCCTAGGTTATGGATTTGTAGAAACTTCCCTGTAGGCCGCCCGACACCATATCTACAGTACGCAATGTTGCTCCCAAACAAAATCAATAGTATCATTACAAAGGAATGTGTGCATTTCTACTGTAATAGAGCTCCTGTACATTGCATGATTTTTTTTACCAAAAGGACAATGGGTATTCTGTACATGTAGGCTACATTGTAACTCTTTGTACATTAACAAATGAAAAAAACATACCAGTGAACAAGCTTGTTTGTTCATTAGTCTATCCACATAAATTTGGTAATAGGCCCAAGTACATGAGTCTGAAAAATGAAAAGAAAAAAATATCCATCAGGCCGAGTTTGATTAGAAACACTACATTTTTCTTCATTAATTTGCCCTTGAGTCAGGGGTATTAGGAACACTACATACATTTCTTCATTAATTTGCCCTTGAATCAGGGATATTGTTGATTTAAAACTAGGGGCTACCACGTTAGAATACTAGTAGGGGGTATCTTCACAAACTTTGGAGAATTCACCAAATGTCTTGCCAGTCTACATATGTACAGTAGGCCTCCCTGTACATGTACATATTGTACACTATACAGTATCTTCATGTATAAACACGATCTAGTTGACTCTGGATTGTACATGTAGGTATGTACAGTAGTAGGCCCATAGGCTGTGCTGCCCTCTTCGCGATTAATCTCGAGATTCAAGAAACCCCGTCTCCACCATCGCAAGAAGAGCGATCCCTTCTCGAGCGAGGCATCGATGCATTATGGTCTAACTACGTGAATAAATAATCCCGAGTGCGTCTGCACCTACGAATTTGCGCGATAATTCTTAAAATAGCGCGCTATTTTGCAAATAATCCCAAGTTGACTTGGGATTGCAATCTCGAGATTAATCCTACGAACTAGCGCGATAATTGCGTCTCCACTCTCCATTGCAAATAATCTCGAGATTGTTCAGATCGGGATAATTTTTCGGATCAGAAATAGCGCGCTAATTTGAACTCGGGATGGTGCAGACAGCCCTTATGTAACCTTGGGATGGATACTAAATGCTTTTTGCTTATCTTCATTACAAGTACATGTAATCTCCAGATTGTTCTCATCTGGGTAGTTTGTGGGATCAGAATGAGTTAGGGATAAATTGAAATCTAATGCTGACGGAGGGGCCTACGAAAATCATCGTGAAAGTTATTTCAGACAGGGTAGAAGAAGACATCTTGCTGAAAGGAAAAGAAGGAAGTGGTTGAGTTTGGATCGTCAATCACCATTTCCTCATTCTTCATACCTGGTTCCTGTTCTTGATCATTGTTAATCGTTTGAGCTTGTGTCTTGTTATTAGGGAATAATCATCACTCTTGGTGACACTCACGTTATGTACATGTATGTATGCCTATGTTCATACAGTACAGGTACATGTATGTGTAAATTACCTATTTGGGTGATTATACAACATCTTTGCAATTCAGTCTTTAATCAGTATTCAAAGATGCTTAGTGATTTAATAGCCTACACAGTCACCCCAGAAAAAAATTGATGGCAGCAGAATACGTGATTAGCCTTATTCTCCTCCTCATGTAATTTGCGTTTGAGGTACAAAATGTTTTCACATTTCTTGACAAGTCTGGAAGACGGGATCTCCTAATTAAAAATTCTTAGAAAATTGATAAAGAAAAAAAACATGAACTGATGATATCCTCGTTTTCACTTTCAAGCAGAGTATTAATATCTCTCTTTGTATAGTTTTGCACATGTAGGTAATATTGATTGAGATTTGAGCAAATTTATTGTTTGAGTACTGAGTTACAGTAGTCACCCTCTAAAAAATCATTCTCTTTCTTGAATGAACTTTCAGTTATTAGAATTGTGGGTGGAGTTTGACTATTTAAAGCATATGCCATACAAATTATACACCCCCACCAACCCACCATGTATGTACATGTATTACACACCCATTATGACTGATTCATCAAGATTTCAGAATAGAAGAGGGCAACTACCCATTATACAAACACACTTGTCCTACGAAATATGCATACGCTGAACAGTACATCATGTACATGTAGGCCCTATCCAGAAAAAATTGTAAAAATTGAACAATTATAAAAAAAAAGCATAACACTGAAAATTCATCAAATTTGAAATTTAAGTGGAATCAAAAGGAATCTGTGATGAATCGATAGATCTACATGTACTACATCATATTTCTATACAATTTTCAATGCTACATGTACAGTACATGTATGCTTGTTTCATTTTCTTAATTATTTCAACTTACTCTTAGTTTGGAGTAGTCTTTTCCCTAATGTTTATTTAGCATACATTAAATGTAATATCTTCACTTGAGGAGTGTGTTACTGAATTATCTGATGTCTTTTACTAGTAATATATTAAAAACATATTCTTGAGGTACAGATGTAGGCCTACTCTATATGCAGACACTTCTGCCAAGTAGATGCGAACTTACTCAACTTCTTTCTTGAGTATTATGAAATGAGGCAATGTATTTTTACAACTAGGTACATGTATACATGAAAACATGATTTACTATTCTTTTCAATTTTATGAGCTACAAATTTATATGAAAGGCCAAAACATGCCTCTTTGATTAGAATAATACTCTGAGGGGGAAATAAATAGCCCACACCCATGCACACTAATCCATGTATCACATATCAAGGGCAGAGATATCCATCATGCACATAAATGCTTGTTTATAATTTTTTTTTCAACTTGCTGCCTGTAGTATTAAAACTAATCATATTTTGAATATGACATCAAGTAATTAACAAAATAGAGTCGAAATGATTAGTTTAACTCACACAAAGTTATTCATTCATTGTATTTTTACAGGTATTTAATCTTATATTATCATGTGTCTGAAAAATTATTGCATTTAAAAAAATATATTATGTCTATTACTACTCGTACAGGTTGAATTAGCATTATGGGATACTGCAGGTCAGGAAGACTACGACAGACTGAGACCACTCTCATATCCAGACACAGATGTTATACTCATGTGCTTTGCCATAGATAATCCAGACAGCTTGGAAAATATCCCTGAGAAATGGACACCAGAGGTAAGTGCCCCACTTCTTATAAAGTAGTCTGTTTAGCAAAATTGTTACGATTAGTCCAGAGGAGCATTTCATGAAGTACATGTACTTGTCAGACGTTTTATCCAACAGTTACCATAATAACAGTGCTTCTTAGCCAATCAAAATCCAGGAAAGTTGTCAGATCTGACAACTTGTCGGACAAAAACGTTGATGAAACACTCCCAGGTGTTCATGGAATCATGGATAAAGAAAAGGATCAAAATTCAAATTACCAATGTTTTCTCGATTTATATTTTCCGCTATTTTTTTAAAATTGTATATGAAGAGGAAAAAGCTGTATGGTAATATTTTCCTCATACTTTTGTTACATCTTTGTATCTAGGTGAGGCATTTCTGTCCCAACGTCCCTATTATCCTGGTTGGTAACAAGAAGGACCTTCGAAATGATGATCACACCAAGCTGGAGCTACAGCGAACAAAGCAAAGTCCTGTCTCGTATGACGAAGGTCACCAGATGGCCGTGAAGAGCGGTGCTGCCAAGTACATGGAGTGCTCAGCCAAGACTAATGATGGAGTGAGAGAAGTCTTTGAAACGGCAACCAGACAAGCTCTGCAGAGCAGGAAGAAGAAGAACAGAATCAAGTGCCAGATCTTCTAAAAAAAACATGCACTTATTATAAAACTATTTCAGTCAAAGACTGAGCTTTTGGGAAAGGCACATTTTCAGTGAATCCTTGAGTAATGTGAGATCATCCATGTGAGATGCCAATAGGAGATATGGACATTCTGCAGGAAGAACATTTGAAGAGTTAAATTTACTGCAGTGATATTCTACATTGCAGATGTAATTCTTAGTTTTACCAAGTTTGGAGTTATTCACAATGTAATGTGTGAACTACATTATGCCTTGCCTATTATAAGTGTCTTGAGGTTTTATACTGTACATCTGTACATGTACATGTAGGTGACAGTATAAACCTTTTTTCATGTAAAATATGTATGGCCAGCTGAGCTTACAAAGTACAAACATAAGTAAATCAAATCATCTAAAACCCCTCTTTGGTAATAAAACATACATGTACAAATACAATTTATTTTCTGTTTGAAACTAGGGTAAGAGATGACTCTAAAAAGTTACTGTTGAAAAAGGCAAATTGAAACTGAATCCAACACTCACTGCAACAGTTGTATTATTTTTCTCTAAAAGTGGTACCGTAATTCGTGGATAGGGAAGATTACACAAAACTGAATATGTTGTGTATGTATGTATATTGTTTGCAGGGATTGTGGTTCTGTGCATGAATGCTACATGTATGTTGTTATCTCACTTACATGTAATCACTTTCAAATTTATAGAGGTATATAAGATTTTCACTGCTTTATTTATTCAGTGATAATGTACATGTATTAACAGTTATGTTTAACATAAAACTTATTGTGCTATTAAAAGCATAAAACATGTTTAAGCATTATATTAAAAAAAAAAAAAAAAAGAGCTTTAAAAAGTCTCTTGATGAAATGGCAGATTCTTGTAAATTATCAATAATGCTTGTTTGTGTGTGAGAAAGTGAGTGTGCACTGGTGTAGATAACACCTACTGTCCTTTTCAAGGGGGGGGGGTGGTCATTGAGTCACCCCCATTTGAAAGCGTGGCCATGACATCACACATCTGTACTTGTGTAAGCATAATATACTGTATCAAATTGTAATTAAGAATAAGACACCCATGATGGTTGTTTTTAGCAAGATTTTTATGTGCCTTTTCAAACTGAAATGCCATCCTACATTTTTTTAATATGTAACGTTTGCAATTGAGAAATTATTCTGGGTTTAGGGAGGGGATTTTTTGGTACAATTTCTTTCAACTGTGATCTTCATGTATGTATGTATCGTAACATTGCCAAGAGGTGAAAAGGGTATTCCTTTCCAAGGCTTTCATCTATGTACATGTATTTGCCGATTTTCTCTTTTTATTCTGTTTTGAAGTATGGATTATAATCAGAGTATGTACAGTCTGTATAATGTAATAAGGAAAATCGCTACATCCTAGTGTGTTCCTGGATTTGTTTTGTGCATCTCATTGTTTTTGAGCCACCACCATACATGATAGAAATAATCACTGCTTAAATACATGTACATGTATGTTGTGAGTGTATGGGCATGTTTAATGAATCATCAAGGGGGGGGGGGGTTCATGTGCAGTAGACTTTACAAGAAAGCTGTCTTTCAAAGATTTTTGTTTTGTTTGAACTTGACGTATAAGTCTTGTTGGATGAAATTGAAAATTCAAATCTGATCTTAAAAATAATACCATGTGGTTCCGTCTTTCGATACTTGTACATGTAGGAAATAAACTCCATATAGTATATTCTACATTCATTTCAGTGATTCAGTGCCTTAATATGATTCAACTTTTGTCAGGTACTTTAATTATAATGCTGTATTAATCAGTATTAAAGGCAAAGTCTACCACTAGTGTATGAGTAAGTTTTTTTTTTTCAAATTACATTATATAATCAACTTTTGGCAGATAGTAGCAGAGATGTGATGAATTAGGAAATAAAGCATTTGAGGATGATCACAAAGAGAGACATTTGTAAAACTCCCATGTATTTGTATCCTATCCAGGCAGAATATTTGTTGACTTGTTTTGATAGAATCAAAACAAAAGAATTTCCGCTGAAAGCTTCAATGACAATTATCTTTCGAGCAAACTCTTTTTTATATACTTTTAACAAATATGCTTTTACAAGACATTTCTTGTTCTGTTTTGCTGTTGGAAGGGAGTATCCATTCATATATCGCTTTGGTAATTTGTATATATATACTTTATGCATATATTGGAAAGGGAAATTTTGATGGTTATGAATATAATATGAGGTTGTAGATAAGACACACAAAGAAAGATAAAAACATTAAATTCCTGATGAAATTGTATTCAATGTTTGTATGTTGCCATGGCAAGTTTGTAGTGTGTCAATGACAGAACATCCTGTTGTTGGGTGTTGCCACCTGATAATGTATGGTCAGTTAATTATATGATTGAGATTAGTCACATTGATAATTATGGAAGTGTTTGAAGATTGAGTGTTTGAGGTTTTTTTTTTTTTTTTTTTTGCATGAATAAACTTGAACAATACTTCCTTCCATGATTCATGCATGTACAACAGTACCAAAACAGAGAAATAAGGGAAGGTTCTCAAACAATGAACTGCTTGGGATATGAATTTGGCTATTCAGACTAGGCTATTTTCAGAGAGTGATGGAATTGCAAAGCATGTTTGTGGCTTGGAAAAATAGATATTACAGGAAGTTGAATAACAGGACTTCGGGGAGGGGGGGGGGGAGGTTTTAGATCAGGAAAAATTCAAACTTAGTGAGAGAGTGACAGACAGAGAGAAGGGGGGGGGAGAAAGAAATAGAGGGGAGAGAGGAAGAAAGAGATAGTTACCATTGAGTGGGGAGAGCACAAGATGAGTAACCTTTAGTATAATGCCCCGGTCAACTGTCCAAATATGTTGTTTTTTCCATCCTATTAGGCTCAACTATCTCATACATCAATTGGGCTTGACACAAACAGGATGTTTTTGCCTAACTTCAGCCTAATCTCATACTGTTTCAAAGACATCCTATTAAAAGGTGTATTTAGATTAACTTTATCCCTTCGCAATCTGAATATGGGTTGGCAAAGTCAGTCATTCTTTTGTTGACTTACTTGTAAACTTTCTAAAGGGATGACCTCATTGCGCTGGCATGTGTGGAATGGGAGAATCTATTGTTAAATACATGCTTCCCTGCACAACAATGTTTGTACCACCAGTCGATGAAAGGGGTACAGGGTGTGCAGTGGCACAGGGCTTGTTTCACAGCAAGTTAATGCTGAAACTCCTTTGTCGATTAAATGAGAAACAGAAAAATTTTCTCATCACCAAATATGGACATGAAGGAAGCGTATGGAGAGTAATGGGAGGTGCGGATGGGCAAAAAAAATACCGAAAACAAATCAGCGAGAGCAAACTTTGCAACTGAGACAGTCCTATAAGTGTGTCCAAGTTTGAATAGTAATTGGTAAATAATTTAGTTCTGTATCCACTATATTGTAATTGAGTAATACTTTATTATTAATTCATGCACCATGATGGGGGAGGGGTATTGCAGTGAACATGTATAGAATGTCATTCGCTTGAACTGTTTTGGGGGTTTAGCAAAACATAATTTTCTTGCATAAAGAAAGCACTGCTGCTATATCGAATCTTGTAATGCAGGTGAGACTGCCAGAGGCATTCCACTTGTTTATTATCTAAACAGGATCTTTGTATGAAGCGGCTGGTGCCATCACATCGGGTTATGGTGTCAGCTTGTTAGGACCATATTCCAATCATCTACGATTCGTGGAATATTTGCCCAAAATCTTGGAATATTTTTTATATTCCATTCTTAAAGGTCAAGTCCACCCCAGAAAAATGTTGATTTGAATAAAATAAAAATCAAACTAGCATAATGCTGAAAATTTCATCAAAATCGGATGTAAAATAAGAAAGTTATGGAATTTTACAGTTTTGCTTATTTTTCACAAAACTGTGATATGCACAATTAGGTGAGTCAGTCGATGATGTCCATCAACTCACTATTTCTTTTGTTTTTTATTGTTTGAATTATACAATTTTACAGATTTGACAATAAGGACCAACTTGACTGATCCATATAGTATAAAACAATTCTATCTACGCATGTTCAGGGAGGAATTAATCATTTTTTTCACTTGACAATGAGGAGAAAATTAAAATATTTCATACAAAAGAAATAGTGAGTGGATGACGTCATCAGCCTCCTCATTTGCATACCGACCAGGATGTGAATAGAACTGTTTTGTGAAATTAAGCGAAACTTTATGTCATAACTTTCTTATTTGACATCCGATTTTGATGATTTTTTCAGTGTTATGCTTTTTGGATTTTTCTCTTTTTATTCAAATCAACTTTTTGTTGGGGTGGACTTGTCTTTTAAGCCATCCATATAATATAAATACACGTTTTTATAATGCAGGGTCCACTTCGTTATTGCACAATACTCAATTTCCCCATGTAGGGCCCACTTGGTTATTTATATAATATTAACTGGCCTTGAGGGGACCATCAAATATATTGCCAGCAAAAGAATTATATTGGCATGAGTCTTAAGTCAAGGGCAATATGGGTCTTTTAAGGGCAATATTTTTTATGTTCCCCGAAAGAATTGCCAGTCAATATTTTTATTATCATCCAAATCAGATAGCTAGAGCAAAAATCATAATGGTGATTTTTCTTTTAAAAATAGAGTTCTATTGTGTCATGTTAATATCAGGGTCTAGGCTTTCCACTTTACCATTATGACGTACTTGCAAGCGCCCAGACATAACGTTGTCTTAATTATGAAGTATATTGTTGGTGCCCAGATCATTATGAAGCGTATCTCTCTATACGCATCCTCAAATGCTCGGATGTGAGACCAAAGGTATTATTTTGCGTCGTCTCTGCATACAAAACAAATACCCGCATTGAGACAGGAAAATACAAACAATATACCTATCCCTTCCCGATATTCAGAAAATGTAGGGCAATGCGGTTTTGTAAATGACCAGCTCAGATGTCTGATACGGGTAATATGCAATATATAATACCATCATTATAATTATCACTATCATCATCATCACCAGCACCAGGATCCTCCTCAACATGATCATCATTATTATTAACCGTATCAGACATCTGAGCAGGGCAACTTTGAAACATTGTTGCCTGCTTAAGACTGGGATCAATGGCCGGTCAATAAAATTCCAATTGTTTATCCACGGGCCCAATTTATTGCCCGCTCAGGAAAGTCAATGTGAAAATGCGTGGAAATGTAGCGGGCAATAAAAGGCAGCACTAATATCCGGGTATTCTACGCGTTTTTGCACGCGTCCTTGAACCATGCAGTGCTTACGTCATAATGGTAATCAAGTTAAGACAACGCTGGATACTGCGTCCCTAGGCCAGGGACGCGTCATTTCAATTACGTCACAATGGTAAAGTTCAGAGGCCCAGTCTGCTCAACATGATAAACTAGATTCTCATTCTACAAATTTAAAATATCTAAATTTTAAAGATTTTTGCTCTAGATGTCTGATTTGATTAATAATAGCAATATTGACTGGCCTGGGGGCGAAAGGACATATATCGCCCTCACTAAATTGATATCACCCTCGTCTACGACTCGGGCGATATAAATCTAGTTTGGGCGATATATGTCGTATCGCCCCGAGGCCAGTCAATATTGCTTTATTGTTACTGCCACCATCATTGCAAAATTGATTGTCACTAATATCACCCTCAAAGTCCCTGACCAAACCCAACAGTGAAATTGACAAATCATATACCAATCCAAAACTTATACCAGCAGAACCAGTCTCACCTGCATTTTTTGATTCAGTATAGCAGCAGTGCAGGCCCTAATGACCTTTGACCTTGGTCACGTGACCTAAAACTCTCAAAGGATGTAGAGTGACACTTGATTACCCTGATGTCGAAGTTACATGAATCAGATCCATAGACTCTCAAAGTTATGACATTTCAAAATCTTAACCTTTGTTAATATTTTAATGTTGATTTCTCCCAATATGATGTATATTCATCGACCCTAAATGACCTTTGGCCTTGGCCATGTGACCTCAAACTCAGACAGGATGTTCAGTAATACTTTATTAAGTTTATGTCCAAGTTTCATGAACTAGGTGCATATACCTTCTAAGTTATGATGACATTTCAAAGATTTAACCTTGGTTAAGATTTCAATGTTGACACCGCCGCCTCAGCTGCTGTCGGAAAAGCGGCGCCTATATCTTGCTCTGCAATGCAGGCAAGACAAAAATGATACTTATTTAAGATAATTTTATAATTTAATTTTGATGAGAAATTAGACTATAAAAATAAAGATACTAAAACAATCTTGGGTCCATTATAATTCATTAGAATATTTCCCCATGGTTTATTATATTAGTATTAGACAACATCCTTCAAAATATGATCAAATGATCTAATACAATAATACTACATAGACTTCAGAAGTCACTTTTAAACACCTTTAACTAATATACTGCTGTTTCAATTACTAATTTTCCCTAATGAAATGAATGTACATAAATCAAATAAGATTTCTGTAAATAGTTTCCATGATAATCACTATATGAAATTTAAATATAAACAAATATTGTAAGCTTGAGTTGCACATATCCTATGCACAAACATCCTCATAATAACCATATGATGGCATATATAAATATTTTTTTCAACTTACAAAATGGCATTCACAAAACAACGCCTTTACTCTAAAATGCTCATAAAATAAATGTCCAAGTTATTAGCAAACTCTTGGTTATAATCGTAAGTCGTCTATAATATTACAATGTTATAGTTATACATTATATATATACATATAGAGATATATATATATACACACATATATAGTTAGTCGCAGTAGTTCACTTGTTGTCTAACAATTTTCTGTCCTTTATTTAAATCATTTAAAACACGTATATTTACCAGAGGTACATGTATCTGTCGAATTTGTATGGTACATGTATTCAGAGTCGATTCTCAAGATGGATGGACGCAAGAGTTTTTTAAAATTGGGTTTACATGGCCATCAGTTGATACATGTGAATAAGGTGACAAGAAATAATCACCGATAGAAAAATATTGATCTGTAACAGCTGTAATACTGATATCTCTCTAGTGTTATAGATTAATATAGCCATTTCTTCTCCACCAAACCCCAAAGTCTGTCTGAAATAACAAAGGGAGGTAAAACAACATACAAAGGTGTGAAACTTCTCTCTGCTTTTTAAATACTACAGTACAAAACTTACATGAAATTCAATTTTGGCCTTTACATAAGGGGTAAACAAAGGAAGGGGGTGAGGGGAGAAGGGGAGGAAGAGGGTCATTCTTACTTCCTTAAATATCTCTTTGATAAATTCTAATTGATTGCTTTAATTTCTGGGGGAAGGGGGAGTGAATCAGCTTCATATTTACTACTTCGTGACTAAAATACAAACAATCAGTGTATAATCACATAATACTGAATTCCAGGATTTTTTGGCAAGGGGGTGTAGATTTACTACTTTAAGCAAAGAGAAATCTTCACATGTAGATATATATCTTTTTTACTTCATCAAGTATTCATCCATGGATGAGGTTCCGATAATGGAGAGAGAAAAAAAAACGTATATAAAATCCTTTCTAGACAGGGTTGAAGGAAAATCTAACCAAAACTATAATTATTTCGACAGGCCATTACTTTGCTGTTCTTAACAATATCAATGTATAGTTTCATCATATTCTAGATATTTCACAAAAATAAATTATAACACCTAAAGATTTAAAGAGAAAGACAAGAGAAAGTTGTTATCTTAAATCACAGAAATGATTTGAGTTGGAGTCTAACTAGCAGACCAATGATAAAGTGACATGGTAATAACATAAAATATACATGTATCCTATCCAAAATTCTAATTTCATTGATTTATTAATTTAAAAAAAAAAAAAGAATATATGAAGTTCATCATCAGATGTTGCGACAAGAAGTCTTCTTTTGGGGACAGGTGAAATATTTTTATTAAGTCTTCAATTTTGTAGATGATGAATGTTCACAAACAATATTCTGGAGTTTGACCCATTTACAAGAATTTTGATAAAATCACAGCCCACCAAACTAATACACAACATGGTCCTCATAAACAGCTGGAAAACAGAATGAGGAATGTATATTTCAAATTTCAACTGACATAACGGAACAGATAAGATAAACTTTGCAACATAAAATACCTACGTGATATAACACAGAGCTCAAAATCAGGTGAATACTTTAATACACATGCAACCACATCAGAAATAATTGTATTCACTTTACACCTTGAGACAAATAATAGCACATCTAATGTCTCTCCCTTGCACAATTTTTCTCAAAGATACACTCAAATAGATATCAACATAAAATTGCACTACATACGTAAATATAATATACATAAACATGGTTTGATATAGATACATAAAGTAATTCCATCTTTAGAATTTCACAATACAGTGTTTTTGTTAACTAGATAATTATATTATATTGGATGGTTCAGAATGGAATACCAGAAATATTCCAAGAGTTTGGACAAATATTCCACGAATTGCAGATGAGTGGAATATTGGCCCTAATGAGTGGAACATTTCTGGTATTCCATGATATAAAGTCATCCAATAATATTATCATCTATCCCATTCCCCCAAAAAAAAATTGATATGAATTTGTCACTTCATAACATAAAATTTGGTCTTTGACAGGCTAGGTGACTTACATGTAGTTCACTATGATGTCACTGAGTGTCATTGTGATCTATGCTGTGCATCGCTCTGCTTTCATTGTTGTACACATTGTAAATTTCACGCATTCCCGCATGCACCCTAGACTTTGAATACGGTCTCATATTCAATGGCAAGTTTTGTACAGGAGCCTTTGGGATATTCGTCAGATTTTGGTCCTTTTAGGGATACGCTCTGGTATTAAACGGGCATATTATGCAGACCAAAGATACACATTTTTAATGTTTCGCTAAAACACTCTATATAGATGATAATATATCATATTCTGCCATATTACCTTACCTCTTTGGAATGAGTTTACACACCAGTGTATGTTGTATATGACTATGATGAAATCATTAAGTTATTTTGAAAAATGCCTTTATCGCTAATAATGTATGCACTACCATACAGGATTATTTAATTAATAATAAAGAGATTAGTGGAATACCTTGTAATAAGGTCACAATAAAAAAGGTCACGAACTTAACTTGTTAATCCTGTTGTATAAATGTATATGTGCGAGTAAGTATTGTATCTTAATGTTTGTATGTAGGGCAGCACTTAAAGCAGCCTTACTTCTTAGAGACCTTGACCATAATACTCATCATAATTCGTTGGCGGTTCTTAATTTTCTTATAATTGTATTGATGTTTCTTTATATACCACATTGCTATTCATGGTGAAATAAATGAATAATTCAAATGATATCAATAAAAATTTCTTGATTCAAAGAGATATCATAGTCGCCTATTAAAACAATGTTACTGTTAATTTTCAGGACAAACCAAATGCGTTAAAGAATATCAAAGCGCTTTGTGATAGAGCTCACTGGCAAAGCATGAACTAAACATAATAAAACAAGGGAAACTACTAAGCATTTACATGCAGCATACTGTTAAATATAGGAGGTTAAGCCTCCTCTGTAGTACTTGTTTAATCTATATATTGAATATCACATGATACCACATCTGTTAGATTTATTTGAAATTGTGATACTAGGATTAAATTTAATACAGATTAAATGAAAGTTCATTCTGTACATTCAGTTGCAAAACATGAAATAGGATTGAACCAAATTATTACTCCTATTGTTTTGTAACATTAACTTTTTTTAAAGCAAAATAATGTGCAATTGATGTATTGCAGCCCATGTGAATTTAAAAACTGGAGAGGGATGAAGTTTAAATTGAATGAAAGTACAAAAATGTCTCCCAGATGCTATTACTTGTCTCCTGGGGAGGTGCTTGCATTCAAACTTCAGAGTGAATAATTAGCCTGTCTGAGAATGAATACAAAGTACAAATAAAAAAATCAATATTCCTTGTAAATTCATATGATGAATAGAATAGTAACCCACGATTAATTTTAGGGCCTTAGAATGTCAACTTAAATTACCATATTGTTATTCAAATAGTCCTTCTCTCAGAAGAATTCCCTGTTCTATAATAGAGCAGTCTATCAAAGAATAAGTTATTCACTGATTTTGTGCCTCACAGACATACACCCACATTGTACAAAAATATGAATAATACACATTACTGTATACAATCAATTTATAGGCAAGTCTATCTAGTAGCTTTATAAAGTACTCCACTAAAACTCATTCTTTCTTTACAATGTATAACCCTTAAACTTCAGATTAAGTTTAAAACCGATGCATTACTACTTGGCTATATTGCTCTCAACATGTGTTCAAGAAGTCAATTGATTCTCAAATCTAGTAGTCACTCTTTATCAAGGTTTGGAATGACAAAAGATTGTAGAATTTCTGATGACTTTAGAGCATACAACGAACATAAATCGTTAAAGGTTCTTTAACAAAAAAAAGGAAATGATAATGATTCCAGGATTCCATTATCATAATTAAAGATGCCCTTTTAAGGTGAAAATAATAATGAATCTTTGGATTTTGTGTAAACAAAGGCTGCACTTGCCAATTTTTTTCACATTGATAGTGTATGTAATGGCTACTAAATGGATTAACATGATTCTAAAGAACCCTCTGGTGCCTTATGACAGGCATTAATCATACCAACTCTGATCACCAGAGATGGATAGAGCTTATAGGCAACTAACAAGATCTTCTGCATTTCAGGTCATGTCATAAGACTTAACAACAATTATTGATTGGTGCCAATAAACTCAAACAAGCTGTAGAAACGTGCCGGAACTGACATAAAACCGATCTCATTTGAATTATAAGTCCAGTAGACAAGAATACTATTACAGTGTTAGTTGATATTCATCTTTCACTTTCAAAGTGTCCACCACAAAAGATGTGATGACCATGCGGCAACCCCAGCTACCGTTGATTAAGGTTTCAGATTTAATATATGATCATGCAGAGGATTAGATCCAGGGCTGGAGTAGACATCTTGTGAAGACTTGACAGTAGATACCACAAGTTCGTTGCATGATCATTTTGGAAATTATGTTGCAAACTCTGCATGGAGGCATTGGTCATGAGATGCTATACTACAGAACACTATTCTGATTCACCATCATGGTAGGTATCAAGATGAGTTCTTGGAACTGATGTCTTCTTCGGTTGTCCTGGTGGGTGTTTGACGAAGATTTAAGAGTGACCTAATATCACACTAAAATTCCCAGTTGCGTGCGGTATACAACTCATCCATCAATGAGTTTATGCGTTACACCATAGCGGTGTTGGTGTTAGTGTGAAACACCACCTTGGTGTAATAGACAGGTAGTACAGTTTACAAGGACTGGGTTGTGACCCATCATCACTTCCCATTCACCATTCTGGAAGGAGGATGAGGAGCTACAAGGAGTTCTTGGAATTGATAGAGGGCTTCTTTGAGTGCCTTACAGACTTGGGACGACGTACATGTGGTGCAGTCCACTAGGAATGGGTACAGACCAATGACCTGGCTCCATGTACTTTGGTCAACTGCAACAATGAAAAGATATGAGAAGTAATAGTGGTAAAAGAGAAGTGGGTCGAACAAGTAGAACAGAGTTGTCTATGAATACTTATCACAATGAACAAACATGAAACCTCCATATACACTCTTCATTTGATGAGATATTTGAATAATGGATAGGTGTACATTAATGAATACCTTAATGAATACATCGCGGGAAAATGTGCGGTTTGTGTCAACCAACTATAGAGTACACAAAGAGTGAAAGACTGAATCTCTCCCCCAATAACAGTTACAGTTTGCTCAAAGTCTCTCTTTAAGTTTTGGTAAATCCATCCAAGAGTGATTGCCACTTCTCCAGTTCATGGAAACATGAAAATATGAATATTTGTCTGAAAAATGTTATTACTTAAACAATATGAAGAAAAAATGTTTTACTGGATGCTTCTGGTGAATGGTGATTTTACATCAAAATTAAATTCTGTCCAGATACCATACATATACTAAGGGCTGAATGTTCAATAATATATTCTTTGTTTGAAATTTCCTAGTAAACATGCAATCACCAAAGATAAGTGTTCAAAGGACCCTTTATAAAATGAAAATAAAAAAAATAAAAAAAATAAAAAAGAGGGTACAAGATATCATCAAAAGGAATCAATGGATGAAAAGAAATTCAATGGTCTTTACACATTTGGATGATCAGAATACTAGAAGATACTCCAGTATAATTCATGATCCTGAACCTTTACTAAAGCTTCAGACAAGTTTTAAAGAGAACAAAGTCAATATTATGACACAGCCAATAGGAATAATTCTGGGATATCTCATATTATGATTACATAGCATACCGTTTTCGGGGGAAGCCCTCTTCAGTGATTGCATCAAGGTTGTTATAGCTTGCAAAACAAATGACATCTCAGTCATTCTTGACCTGAAATAAAGATGAAAGAAGAATATGCAACAGATGTGAAATTCAGGCAATATCTATAAGAATACATCAATATCTCCCATAACACTTAATACTTCATTGCAGAGACAAATCTTAAGGCCGAACATACATTTACACTCACTTGGTCTACATGCAGTTGGTCATGTGTCAGATAGTCTAATATCACATGGGCTAAACACATTTGGTCTCTACCATTGGTCTACACAACACATGATTAAATTTCCATTTTGTCTACTTATTATCTTTCAATATGTCGAATAAAAATTTTGGTCATCAAAAGCTTATTAAACAATAAATAAGTGGTTTTAAAACAAGTGGATATTAGACGTAAGGTGTACAGGCAAATTGGATATTAGACAAAATGTTAATAAGGATTAATTGCCATTAGACCATATGGTTGGGAGATGAACCAGTTGTGGACAAACTAGGACTAGACCATGCGGAATGAGATCAAATGGATAGAAGAAATGGGTGTAGACCATTCAGCAATTTACCAACATACATACTAGTCGTGTTATTGAGAGAAAAATGTTCAAAGATGAAGCATAGTTGATGTTACCTTGGTAAAGGACATTTGCCACTCAACCTCTCATCTTCAACATATTTTTTCAGCACCTCCTGGCATCTCTGGAGCAAGGAAGCCAGCGCCATCTTGGTAAGGGCTCCCTCGTCTGCTGCATCATGGAGAGGTTTCGTCTGGGAGATGAACGAGAACTGGAGAAGGGTCTCAAAACAAGCCTTGGCAAACTCCTCTCGTAGCTGACGATTATCAACATCTGCAGAGAAACAATGATTTTTAGTTTTTGAGATAATTACACAACAAATTCAAAGTGACCATAACAATCATCAAGATTATGTCTGAAGAAACATGTGGTTAAAGGGATTGTTTAACATTGGTTTGACTTTTAAAAAATCTGAGCTAGAAGGTCACACTTGTCACCTGTGTCTGTGATATGTTACAAAAATGAAGCCCAGAAAAAATTGCGTTCGAAAATAATTATTTAGTGCTTCAAAAATTGAAATATAAAGTGACCGAAAACACCATCTTAATTTCAGCCCATACACTTATGTGTACTATTTAGGCGTCTATAAGACGCCTATTTACAAAATCGGGGTTTGCCTTGTAGTTTTAGCTTTTCATTCTCAATAATGGTTGTTTTCAGGGTTTATTAGTTCTAATACATGCACTTGTACACATGTTTCATCTTGGTTTGAGAATTTTTTAAATCGGCTGCTCACAAAGTTAAACAATACCTTTAAGTATATAATACTGAATAATCATATTCATATTCATATATTATAATATTCAATAATTAATAAGGCTGTTGATTACTTGAAAGGTTTAAAGTGTCATCATGAGCTAAAAGAGCACCTTCAGTCTAACAAAAATGAAAAAAAAAATGGATAAGTATTAAGCATAAATAAAAACAACAGGTTTATTTTTTCAAAACTGTGAATGTATTGCACAGATGGTGTCTCTTATTGACTCACTCATTCCTAAGAAGAGACTCATCAACAGAGTGCAATATAAAGAGTCGGCCGTATTCAATGCATTGCCCATGCACATCTGCACAGTTTGTTTTTTGAACACTCTATCCACACACATGAAAAAAAAAAAATGTCCATCCAAAATTTCTAAACAGCACTTGACAACCTAGCGAGCCACATCGCAAAGTAGCAGCACCATATCTGGACAATGGTGCTGAATAGCAAGATCCTGAGTACTGATAATCATAAGTGTATGAGTTTTTTTTTCAATCTCACCTAAGAAGCTTGCTGTACTTGCTGAATGGATAGACCCTCTGTTGAGAAGAGTCATGATACGAGCTGTAAACTGCTCAGGAACACTAGATGAAAACGGTAGAATCTCCTCACGTATCAGGAGCACAACCTTTACATCCATGCCTTCGTCTTTCTGCTGCTCCTCAACCGAAAGAGTGGAAGGTGTAGGGCTAAGAAATAGAGGATCAAATAATGAATGACTTTCAGAGTTTAACAGAGATAACAATTTCTTTATTTCTTCACAACACTACCACTATCACAATCACCTTAATTAGCATCCTCTCCTCTTCATCAACACATCACTATATTAACATATATCACAAATATAAGTTGTACAATAACTTCTATTTTGCTTTTGTCTTTACTTGATATCATCCATAATACCTTCACCATCATTATCATTGACATTTTAATAACCATCATCATCATTATCATCATCATCACCACCACCACCACCACCGCCGCCACCACCACCACCATCACCACCACCATCACCACCACCATCACCATCACCACTTTTTTCAATCAATTTTTTTTTGTCTCAAAACTATCACAATCCCAAACACCATCGATATCATGAATCTCATCCCTTTTATCTTTTTTTTCCAAGCGTCATCACCATCCTCATCATTATTGAGTTTCTAACCCATCATACTGCTACTCACTGTTCTGAAAAGAGGAATAATTCAAGGGAAGCAGCTAAATCCATCCACATGTCTTCAAATATTGCAGTGAATTCTTGTTTCCTGGCTACTGGAAGTCCCACATGTAGAATATCAAGTAGGCACTGTACCGCAAGTTTCCATGTTGATGGGGCTGGACAAGCGTACTTCAAACCCAATGGCAGTTGGAAAACCTATGCAATGATGAAATGAAAGGTTCTATCTAATTGAATCATGCAGAAAAGTATATTATTAAACTTAAAGGCTAAACAAAATTTGGATGAAAATGTATTCATATTATAAACATGTCCCATTCGTCTCAATTTACCTTTGTATTTCTGTATCTCTGCTATTTCACATGTGCATGCATACTTCATAAATTGTGTCTGTCAGTTTTTTTTTTCTTTAGACTACATGTATATAAAGTTGAGGCCAGAAATTTACATACACCCAGGAAATTCAAAGAAAAGTTGACACTTGCCAAACATCATAAAATTTACTGTATCTTATAAAATATTTGTGTTATCGTGACAAATTTGATATCAAACAAATTAGTATGTCATGCCCCTTCATCACATTGCTTTGTCATCAGGAGCTGAAAAATATTTAGGTGTCATTTTCCCCAAAAATATCTTGATATTTTAGACAAATTTAAAGTAAAAACTGGACAAATACATTTCATATTTGTGCTAGTTACTTCTCAATGTTCACAAACATTTCAGATTACACTTTTTTGTTCAGTGGTGACATATCATGATAAATGTAATTATAAATCATAGATTTGACATTTATATATTTCTATGAAATGATGTTTGAAAATATAATAATAATAGAATAACAATAGAATACATTTGGCAAAAATATTACTTTTTTTCTTCAGAGAAAATCCCACCTGAAATATACTTTAATCCCAATGGCATCCTTTTCTTGTGAAAGAGCTAATACACTCTTTCATTCGTTACCAAATTCATCATAGTATTATTTATATTTCTGAAGATATAGTTAATTTTAAGATGTTTGGCAAGCGAACAAATTTCACTAAATTCCATGGGTGTATGTAAACTTTTGGCCTCAACTGTATCTAAATCCTTGAATGTCGTTGTCACCCTAAATTTTCCCACTTTAATTTATCTTTTATTTCAGTTTTAATCATCATCTACTTTAATGGGGTGGGGGGTTAATCCTTGTTTCCACCTTCCTTGAGCCATCTTCTCTTCCCCTACAAATAATGCAATAATTATTTGAAAGTAAAAAAAAAAGAAAGAGAAAAGAAAAATCATGGAATTCAAGTGATTGTACACTGTCTGCCATGCTCCAATAATCACACAAAATCAAGTGAGATTAGGTCTCTGTCTGATAAAGACACATATTAAATCATCAACAACAATGAGCCCTATGTCACTATTCCTAGTGTAGAGCATTGTCCTATTTTCCCTCGTGTTCCAAGGGGCTGGCTAGGGCGTTTCCCTGGCTTATCACAGACAATTCACAGACTTGACAGCCAAACTCTGATTGACCTTAAGAGCCCCAAACACAAGTTCAAAACATGTCAGCTTGAATTACTATCTCTTGTGAGACATGTCCCATGCATGCGATTTAAGCATGGATAAATCCAGGCTCTAAATCTCTCTCCACTTGTACCCTGGGTCTGTGCAGTTCTCTCTTCATTATACAACTGTATGATTATTAGTTTTCATATAATTTTTCAATGGGCATTGTACATTCATTCTCACATGTTTCTCTACAGTTTTCTCTCTTTCATCCATCTTTCCCTTTGAAATAAATCTACTATTTTTCAATTATTACCCCTAATTTGTTATTGCTCTGTTTCTTTGCTACATGTATATACTAAAAGTTCTCTTCTGTTAATTACTAGTAACCTTATTTTAATTCATTCCAATTCTAGCTGATTCACTCCTCTAAATTATTAATCTCCTTCTTTCCACAGCCCTCACACTTTCTCTTCTTTCACTATCTTAGTTAGAGCCCAATGTTTTTTTTTTCATTGTCCCCCATTTACCTTTAAGCCATCCAAAAAGCAATAACAACAAACATTAACAAGATTTTGACAGGACTTACAGTACGTTTCTTATAGTGTGCTTGATTCGATCCCCATTCCTAAGCTTGTCTATCCCCTCCTCCTCCCTCTTTTTCACCCACATATCCCCAAACCACATGTCTAACCAAACACATGTCAGTATCAATTAACAAGATTCTGCAAATTGGACTCTACATACTCTGGCTACACAATGGCTATCACATAATCCATAAAACAATCCATAACAAAATTCTACCCATTCTATCCTTCTCACTAATAAGGAATAAGAGCTTCCCCCGAAGTCAAGGCCAAAGCTGCAATTATAACACCAAACAAAGTCTTATTTAAATTTCTCCCCTAATTTCTTGGCTGTGCTAAAAAAAGGAACCCCCTATTGAAACTGTAACTGAAAATACAGAGACCAGGGTCCCAAAACACAAACAGGTTAATAGCAATTACTTGTACATGTATGCTTGATTTTTATGATTGATTGTATATTGTAGTCAATGGAATCAATCATAAAAAATGTTCTACGATCAGTACTAATCTTTGTGTTACAGGGCACAGGGTCCAGTTTCAAAAAGACTTATAATAGTAACAAATGCACAATTTTTCTATAACAAATTTTATACCATAAGCCAATTACCAATCACATAGGATTTCAGCAGCTTTCACCTGTTATTGCAATTTTGTTATTATAACAAGTTTTATGAAACGGGCCCAGAATAATAAATAACCCTTGATACAATGAGTTCCTTGCACAGCCATTGGATTTATTTTTGCCATCCATTTACATATTATGCAAATGGTGATTAACTCATATATAAATGATGCACATGACTCTACAACTACAAGTCTCTGTTTACCCCCTTCCTCCAAATAAACCAAAGCAGCGGATTCTTTTGCCCACAAGCTGATGACCTAGGCCCCGAAAGGATAAAGCTTATCGATTGATTATGATGATAATTTCTATGATTGTTTGCATTGATTATTATGCAAGATAAAATCCTAAAAATCAGCCCATGATTAATTGCTAAGCTTTATGATACAGGGGCAAAGTATGGCTAGACCTTTCAGACAAGTACTCATCAAGCTTGAACCTTCTACAGGAAGCATCTTACAAATTGAATCATTCAAGCTAGGCCCTGTTCACACAAGCTTTGGAAGCATCTTACAAATTGAATCATTCAAGCTAGGCCCTGTTCACACAAGCTTTGGAAGCATCTTACAAATTGAATCATTCAAGCTAGGCCCTGTTCACACAAGCTTTGGAAGCATCTTACAAATTGAATCATTCAAGTTAGGCCCTGTTCACACAAGCTTTGGAAGCATCTTACAAATTGAATCATTCAAACCTGGCCATGTTCACACAAGCTGTGGAAGCATCTTACAAATTGAATCATTCAAGTTAGGCCCTGTTCACACAAGCTTTGGAAGCATCTTACAAATTGAATCATTCAAACCTGGCCCTGTTCACACAAGCTGTGGAAGCCTGATCCTGTTCGGGCATGCTGTAACAACCCGACTAATATGAATCATAAGAAAATCGAAATACAGATGACATCCAAAACCAGTCATCTGTCCGAACACAGAACATATTGAATACCAGAAATGACCTTCCAACTTGACCTCTCAACTCAAGACAGTCATCTATATTTGTAGAAGGATGGCCATCAAATAGAAGTACACCAATATCTAATATGAACCTAAATGCTTAAAGCATTAAAATCAAATAAACTGATAGACTAGACAATACCAAAATGTTGACAATGGACTGACAACTGGAATGACAGATGGACAATCATAATAGTACCTAAAATACAGTTTCCGTCACAATTGATTGACTACATGTAGTTTAATCCAATGAGCATTTCCACTTACACCATAACTAGTTCTCACCAACAAGGGATTCAGTGGATTCACAATGCGGACAGGGTGAAGTTCGCAAAGCCTCATGGGGAAAAAGGTCGACTTTTAAAATTAATGTCTGTGGCGCGTGCTGCATGAATGCGATTTTGCTGTGCTGGCCCGTGTGGCTCGGCCGGCTGGCTTGCATATGCTGTCAACCAGGGTCCAGGAGGAGGGAGAAAAAATTTGTCGCATATTTAATTCACAAAATTCAGACTGTTTTTGGTGAATTCGGTAAAAACACATGCACACCGTGACACTACAGTACACTAGCAATGTGCGTTGTCTGCGCCTGGGATGTCGACCCTGAAGTTAAAAACTGGCCTGTCCGCTGCAACCGATAGGTGGCGCACCGTATTCATATCATAAATCCACTGAATGGCTGCGTTGGTATAAATAAGTAAAAAAACATGGTGAATTTTCAAAATATATTTTTATTAAATACAGCACTTACCCTGAGTATATTCTGCAGGACATGCTGCTTCATGACGGATGGATGCTCAGCCGTTGACCTATACAGGTCAGAGGTTAATTGTAAGGCCTTCTCAGCAAACGGCACATAGTTCATGGCAACCCAGTCAGACTGGCGAATTAACAGAGAAAACATTGATAAACCAATTTCTAACAATATTGTACATAACTGTGATAAATCTTGATTTGGTTCATCATTAAAGGTCAAGTCCACCCCAGAAAAATATTGATTTGAATCAATAGCGAAATATCAAACAAGCATTAAAAAAAAATTTCATCAAAATCGGATGTAAAATAAGAAAGTGCTGACATTTAAAGTTTTGCTTATTTTTCACACAACAGTTATATGTACATGTCAGTGATATGCAAATGAGAAAGTCGATGATGTCCCCCACTCACTACCGGTATTTCTTTTGTTTTTTATTGTTTGATGTTTACATCCTATTTTCATGAAATTTTCAATGTGTTACTTGATCAATTTTTCTCTTTTTATTCAAATCAACTTTTTGTTGATGTGAACTTTCCTTTCAGTTAAAATATGTAAACATGATCAGATCAATTTATGTTAAGAAAATGCTTTCTTTGATGCAACTTAAATCACAATTTTTTGTCATAAAAATGATGAATTTATTAGTTTATCATAAAATGAGACCAAAATCATGAGAAGTGACTAAAGCAGTAAGCAGTGCATGCGTGTAAAAGGGGAAGCTCACCCTGCAGCATGTTGGTGTAAATAAAATTTAAAATAAAATAAAATCATAAGGTTTGACAAAATCCATAAAAGAAAAAAAAAAGTTACGATTTAAAAAAAAAGTTTTTATTGTGAAACGGGTAGCTACTCCATTTGTGATATAAATTCCACAATATGGACTCCATGACGAGTGAAATCATTGTTCTCATGTAAAAAGTATTCTCATGTAAGTGTGTTTGAAATAGTGTGTCTGATGATATGTTGAAATGACAAGGAAAATCATTTATAATTTCATGAGGGCACTGCAATTTGTGTTATTTATGTCACATGACATATGGGGAGGCAGCTCACATGTGATTCCATAAACTTTATATTATTTGCAATAGATTTTTGCCAAATCTTTACTAATGCATCTTTTTGCTATTTCTATTACAATAATTTGGATGTCAATGCAAACTTCACCTTTAAAAGAAACAATAGTCAATTTAATTTAAAAACATATTTATATGAATTTTTCTTTTTAAAATTATAATATGAGTGCATGCATGTTAATATTGTACATTCACATGCACATCAAACAATTTATATAAATGAAAATCAACATTTAAAAAAAGATCTATCTTGCAGGTTACGTAATTCTTTTATTAAATTAACAATCCCAAATTGCCCCCAAATTCCATCCTTAAGGATTCCATTTATCATTTTACACTTTGGCATACAAAATACTACAAGAGTTCTTTTCATCATGGGCGGAAATCCCAAGGGGGACGCGTCCCCCTACCAATAACAGTAGGGGGGGACACAATATCAAATGTCCCCTACTATTTTTGGCATTTTATGATGGAAAGAAATACATCATTCAAAATCGAAATAAAACATGTATTTTGGACAAGATGACCTTACTTTTTGGGTGATAACCCTTTTCTTTTGCTTGTCAAATTCATTTTTGTCAAAATAAGCTTATATTTGGGGTGATAACCTTTTTTTTGCTTTTCAAATTTAATTTGGTCAAAATGACCTTACATTTGGGGTGATAACCTTTTTTTTCTTTTTTTTTTTGCTTGTCAAATTTTCCAGCCCCTGGTCCCCCATTTGGGGAGAGATTTCCACCCTTGCTTTTCAATAGTAAATTTTCTAACTTAGGAAAATGAATGAGTAGAAACGTATATGATACCAGGCGAAAATGGAATGAAGAGAAAAAATACAGTAAACTTTGTGAACCACAGCTTGCATTAAGAATTAGTTTCTGTTTTTAATAGTGCTATTAAAAACAACAAAGCAATCATGGCAAAATAGTCTTTCTTAAAGACAGAAGTTAGCTGGGCTAATAAAGCATATATGTATCATCAAAATAAGTCGGACACAGTGATACATGCCATAACATGAATAAATTAACAAATATCTGATTGTGGTATAATGTGGCAGTCTGATGATACTCATTTGATATGGATAAACCCATGAGAATGAAAGAGATCTGATACTGTTTCAATACCATGAATGTACAACAATTACATTGACATGATGATGAAACAAAATATGAATGATAAAAAAATATATTTTATATTAAAACCACATGACTGAAAATAACACTTTTTTGTATATTAGCATGCACCTTGCTATAAAACATACAGACATACAAATGATACATGTAACAAAAACATTTGTAGGATGGTTAGTAATAAACAATGAAAATATATTAGTTTCAAATCAATGAAAACATGATTCATGATAAACAAAAAAGGTCAGACACATTGAGGGAATGAAAAATATGAATAAAAAACAGTATAAAGGTTATTTTCAACAACAAAAAACAACAACAACCTACAAACACAATAAAGAAATGAGGATGTAATAAAAACATAAATTTTATCATAAAAACAAGGGTCTACTAATACTACTTAAATGAGAATACCACAACCGTGCACTTTTCTTGGAAGTAGAGAGATAAACAGAGTATATTAATGGCTTGGTAAGTACACAAGTACACCACACATTTTATTTGTAGTTCTTGGATTATATTTTGAAATTAATGAAATAAAATAACAATATTCCAGACATGCTAATATTCTATATTTATCCTTGTCATCATTAACTTAAGGTGGTGTTTATTTACTTTTTTGGGGGTGGTGATGTTGGTGATGATTCTCATTAAAAATATTTTTAATTAAGACAACAGAATTTACCACATAATTGGATTAAAAACATGATCATTATTTTCAGGTCATTGTCTCAAAGCAAAATATTTACAGCTGGTATCACATCAATTGAATATAAACTGTATATACACAGTTATTGGTGAATTTAATTTCCTCTCCATATAATGAATTATTATCATATAGTAATGATGGATATGGACACTTTTGACAAAGATTCAATTTCATTTGTTATGATTCATCTTCTCTTTCTCATCAAATATGTAAACTTCTCTGTACATGATAATTTTTCCTTTCTTTTTGCTAATCCTCCCTTAAATATGGGATACAATATTATATATTTATGAAATCTTCGGCAAGTTAGGCTAAAAAACTTCGCACACAACTCAGTCCTGACTATGTTATTCTCTTATCTCTAAATATACTATGGTTTTGTAAAGAGTTGGCATTTTTGCATTTATTTGCTATAAAATGGGATACACCATGGATAGATCCATACATACACTGAACTTGACTATTAATGCATTCAGGGCTTTCGCACCCCCCCCCCCCCAGATCTCTTTCACCTACATCACAATCTGTCCCCATTATTATAATTTTTACTAGGTAAATATATCCCATTATTATAAATTGACTGATGATCTCACAGTTACTTTGCTACATAAAATATAACAGATCAATTATCTTAGAACCAACATCACTTCACAAATTCAAGATGTGTTAAATCTTGTAAAAAAAATTCTTTAAAATAGTTACATTTATACCACAAAATGCTATGGAAATACACTATCTAGAAAAAAGGGTGAATTTAATTTTAAAAAGTTTAAATTTAATCCATTCGCATGACCTGAAATGTTAGCTTGCCCCCTTGTTACAATATTGCATTATTATTAAACCAAGACCTGTATTTCCTTTTCCCATCCCAGCCATGATTTCCAGGTGATGATTGTTTAGGCATATAAATGTTTCAATTAAATACTAATCCAACACCTTTTTTTAGTTCCTCATTCCTTTCTCGTCATATAATAGCTAATGAACGAATGTATCTTGACAAAGATAGCATCTCTTGGTAATTAAAGCTAAATCTATAATCATATCAAACAGGGGTTAATAGAAAACACACTGCAGTCAAAGGAAGGGGAATACAAATCACATTAGGCCACAGAACCAGTATCTACATACCTGTGTGGCAGATCTATAACTCTCCCATTTCTCCTGTTTCATGTTGGTAAGTGACATAAATTTACAAAAATGTGGTGAAATAACAATGATCAAATTCATTTGAAAGGTAATAAATATTATAAGCTTATTTAAAGGACAAGTCCACCCCACAAAGAGATGATTTGAATAAAAAGATAAAAATACAACAAGCATAAGACTGAAATTTCATCAAAATCGGATGTAAAATAAGAAAGTTATGACATTTTAAAGAAAGTTTTGCTTTATTTCATCCTGGTTGGTATGCAAATGAGGAGAATGATGATGCCATCCACTCACTTTTTCTTTTGTATTTTATTATGTGAAATATTCGAATTTTCTCCTTATTGTCAAGTGAAACAACGATGAATCCTCAATGAACATGTGGAATTAGCCATTGTTCAATACTATATGGTTCAATTAACTTGGTCCTTATTTTCAAATCTGTAAAAAAATAAAATATTGTATAAAAAATAATTCAAACAATTAAAAAACACAAGGAATAGTGAGTGAGGGACATCATTGACCGTCTCATTTGCATGTCACTGCAGTTGTGCATATCACTGTTTTGTGAAAAATAAGCCAAATTTAAAAATGTCATAACTTTCTTAATTTACATCCGATTTTGATGAAATTTTCAGGGTCATGCTATTTTTATTTTCCTCTATTTCTTCAAATCAACATTTTAAGGAGTGGACTTGACCTTTAAGGACAGAAACTACTCTAATAACAAAAGAGCACTTGTCCTGGAGTGTGTAGACATCAATGATTGGAAACTTGGTTTCTTCAGATAGTGCACAATGGGCACTCGCCTTAGCAGCTAACATTCAGTGTGCCATGAACCTAAGAAACCTACTCAAGTTACATGCATTATTTATATGAAATATGCAATAAGTAAAGATGAACATTTTAAACAAAATCATATCATGAAAGTGAAGAAAGGTGCATTTAATCACAGAATAAAGCTTTATGAAAAAGCACTTGCTAGGAAACACAATGATGTTCTCAAACAAATGGAAAGTACAAAAATTATCATCTACAGGAATCAAAATCCCTCATATATTTTTTTTAGATGGAAAACAATTTTTGAAAAAGAAAAAGTGAATAAGTGACAATGAGTTACTTTAAAAAAAACTGGATGCATACCTGAAAAACAAGCTTATTTTAAAATGAACCAAATCAAACATGATGACAACAATAACAACAACACAATCAATGAATTGCAGCTAAACACAAAAACAAGAATAATGTAACAATATAATGTATGCATGAAAATGAAATATTGAATTTGAGAAAAAAAAAACTTATCAAAATCACACAAATAAATATAGCATGATCAGGACACAGGCACATTTGGTTATATATAAAAAGATGGAATAAAATAAAGTTAAAGAAAAGGATTCCACACCCAACACATATTTCTTAGTCATTGTCATTTTTTTTCAATAAAGAAAAGTGGACAGATAATAGATTCAACTACAAAATAAAAACAAAAATTAAATTGATAAAATCATAACAACTGTTCTGCACTTTCAAAAATTATCTATTATTATTATCAATTAGCTGTTATGTCCTTATCTTCATTTCATTTCAATCAATGCTATATAAAGTTACAGGAAGGTAGAATGAAAAGCCCCATGTATGTTTCTCGAAATAGCCCTTGCTTAATCTTGGACTATCCCTTTTTATGTATACAAGCATAGCCATGGTCTTACATGAAAAGGACAAGTATTACAAGAATAAGGTTCCTACTATGTAACTGACAGAAAAGGGGGGGGGGTACATGTAGGTCATACATGTAATCATAAATCATAAACATGAAATATATTCAATGTTTACATTTGCAATTGGATTTTATAATTAATTAAGTAATAATTTCAGCACCTTGGACTCTTGTGAATTTTACAAAATTTGTGAACAATATCAATGTTCAGAGCTAATCAAAATGGAATCCATGTCATTTGATTGGATTAAATCTGTGATAGGATAGGAACAAGTTTTATGAAACCTGGCCCATTTGGTCTTTCTGCAAGTAGAAAATGTCATTGGGACTGGCAAGGTATGTGGATTAGACATTATTGCTCAATTGGTCAGGCTAACTAAGTAATGGTGTTTCAGTGGAACTGGGGTGTGGACTACATGCATAAAAGAGGACAAATTATACTGAAAATAAAAATCGACAGAACATGAACAAGAATGTACAGTGTACCTTAGAATCAAATATTCCCTGATAGAGCTAATGTCGCATTAAATGAAGGGAAAAGAAGCATGAAGATGGGAGTGGTTAGTACGATGTATTGGATTAGATTTATTTACAATGGTTTTTTCAATCACTGCAATATTGGTGAATGAAAACGTTAGTTCACTCATTCTTTTTTGATGGTCTATACATGAGTGATAATTGGGGAAGGGAATGTGAAATTGGCCCACATAATTTCTGACCATGTGAGAGACAATATGGCTGAGTAAAACCCATGTAAGAGTTTAATGTCTCTTCCCATGCAAAGGAGATATGTTTTGAAAATGATCACGGCAAAAATAATTTTGATATTCGAATGAGCTTTTAAATTTTTCAGATATGCTGGAGTAAATCCGGCACACATATAAAAAAAATTAAAATGTCACAAAACCAAGAAACTTTTATATTGAAAATGAAATAATACTTTAGAGTTTAGACCATAAATCAAAGTTTCAGTTTACGTGCATAATCTCTATTTAACACCATTTTCTCTTTTTGCAATGAATTGAAGCGGGAATATACAGACTTCTTTTTCTCATCTTTAATAGCATCAAATATGTTAGGATTTTGGTATTAGTTTCTCCATGCACAATACAAATTTCTCATATTTACCTGAGTCTTTTTCTATTGATAAACAAACAGGGAAGTCAAATAAAACATGAGAAGCATTTTATTAACAGACCCATTAAAATGAACAAACTTCAAGGAAAAAAGAGCATCAATTTTCATTATAAACACAAACAAAAAATAAAAGCATTATGAAATAGGCTCTAGGATATTCTTCATGCACCTTTCTATTCTTGACAATGTTAAAAAAAGGTTTAAGTTTGTCCTTGCTTGATAGAACACTATAACCTTCAAATACTACCAAATCATTAAAACAACAACTTCCTCCTTAAGTTAGCACACATGCACTTTGGTATGTTAAATATTTCCCCTTTGATGTCTAGAAAAATAAAGTAATTCATAATCTAGTACCTATACACACAATTCCTGATTCTTTGAATACTACGGATTACTGTAACAGTAACTTCCTCTTCTATAACTTTGCAACGATAAAATAATTCCCTTTTCATGTCAATAAAACAAAGGTAATCTACACATACACACAGTAACGATGTAATTTATCAGATAACACTGAGCACTATCAAGAAATAAAAGGATTCTTTTTTTTCAAAATGAAGGGATCAAATGAGATAATTTGCACCTGTGCCATTGTTTTTTTCAAGGTTGCTGAATACATACAATACTTCTCAAATTATCGGTATATTATTTCATTAAATGGGGTTTCTTAAACTTTACAAGGCCAACATGGATCATTATCAATTATATGTATGTATGTGGTTAGTATCCACTTGGTTAGACTGAAAAATCTGCCGTTTAGGAGATTTTTAATATTTTCTGATTTTTCAGCCCTCCTCCTACATACATGTAGACGCAAGACTCCCTTAGGACTTGTAATGGTGGTGGTTCATGCGAGGCCTAACTACTGCATCAATGGGCAAAAAGGATGCACTATATCACCCTCTTAGATTTCTCCTTAAAATCCAACTTTTATGAATACAATCAGCTTACCAGTTTCTTAAAATATGTGATTTAAAATCCAAAATTTTTATTCCAAAGTGCCGGTGTCAGGTTCATTGATCGTTTGTCATAACGTTTCTAATGCAGCTAGTACATACGGATGCACCAGCCAATCGTGTTTGTGTTACCATATCACGGCACAATGTCTACCACCACCACCACTGCGGCGCGTATGGGATGATGGTCTATGGAGGGAGGGGATGCCGCGAAGCCAGACAAAGTCTCAGCGGAGCATATCCTGACCAAAATAGACTGATTTTTCAGTCTACCACTTGGTCTATTATAAATGCGATCTCTGTACTGTTTGGTCAAACCATCACTAGGTCTGTCATTTAGTCTTATGCCCCGACATTCTAACTTTCACTATATCTACTAAATATTATTCAATTGTCAAATAAAAATTTGATTCATAATCAGATCATAAATCATATAAAAATTGGTGTTAGATCACATGGATACTAGATGAAATGGGTTTAGCCTGATTGTAGATTAGGCCAAATGGTCAATGAGCTAAATGACAACTACATCAAATGTACATAGTAGATGGATACGTTGTAGACAAAATGGGAATAGACCACGTGGCAATTCACCACTTTAAAGTCACTGAATGTCTATTACCTGGATATAAAAGACAAGGAAATGTAAGTATGACTCCTAGGTGACTCAAACATGAGAATCGTGTGTGTGGTTTTCCCTTCCAGAGAGGAAACTCGAGGGAATGGCGTATTGTGAACGATGATGGAATGTCAAGTAAACTTTACAACAGGAAACGTGTTGTTCTGGATTGGATTTTAAGGATGTCCTGTATGTGGCAATGATCATGGTCTAAAGGGACATCATTTATATTGCCATAAAGTCCAACAATCACAATCAGTAAACTGATGATGTACATGTATGGGATATTAAAGTCAATAGAAACTTGGAAAATCTACACATATTGAATTATGAACGTATATAGCATACACATACATGAACAATATACTAATGGAGAACAATGCCCATGTACATGTACTTTGGAGAAATAAACCCAAATATATGATGTGAAATCAGTTTATCCTAGAACAAATGCATGACTTATGACATTATAAAGTAGATATAAGATCTGGTGGGTGTTTCACAAAGCTTTCCATAAGTAACAAGCAAGTTTAAGTGGAGCAACTTCACAAACGAGTGGTGATCCTTTCTTGTAGTAAATCATATACACCACATAAGGATCACCAGTCGTTCATGAAGTCACAAATTACTTACAAACAGATTTATGAACAACCAATGGGTGTAGTTAATAAAGCAAATTTTATCTTTACATGTTCAAAATAGATTGGAGGTAAATATCAGTCAATTCTACAATATCAAAATCATTGCTTAGTCAGGAAAATGTATCATCCTTCCCTTCTGTATACTTATGACATGTAAGTCTTATGTACAGCTAAATATTTCAAGAAATCATTCAGGTCCCTCAATGCTATAATTCAGCTGGTGCTAGAATCTTAATCTAACCAAACATCTAAATTGGGCTGGGAGTGATGCATTGACTCCAGAGGATAGACAATGCACTTTTGGGTGTAATTATTTCCCTTTTGGTGACGCTAGACCACACACATCATGTTATTATTCAGGAAATGTTTGTCTTCACTTTTTGTTCCATTTTCTTACATCTCCTCACAACTAGTAATCCAGGAAGCAATATGTCTGAGTGTGTGAAAGAGAGGGGGGGGGTGGGCATGGAAGGGTGGGGGTATTGTTTGATCCAACTCTCAGGATACAATTTACACTCTAGTGCACAAAGAAATAGTACATGATTTTCCTTTCTTTAGTAATTATAATGGACAAGGACACTTTCATTTTTATAAGTATTTGAATAAAGAACTGATTGTGGAACAGATGGTCATTGTTATCCTACTGCAGCATAACCTGTCAACTACTAAAAACATTGGGAATTAAAAAAAAGAAATTAAATAACCTATTTAGAAAAAGTAAAGCAGATAATTACCATGAGAAAATGCAAACTAAGACTACATTGTAAAAAAATAGAGAAGTTAGTTTCATTTAGAAGTGAAATGAATTGTTTAATAACTACATTTTTAGCATTGTAAAGCTATTTTTTTCAATTTTAAAGTAGACTAAGAGTTAAATACTAGTTAAAAACAACTATTGGTAATGAGAGGTCCCTGCAAAAAGCCCAGACGAAAATTACTGAATGAAGTAATCAACCAGTTAATTTATATACTAAGCTTGGCGCATTATTTCTACAGAGGCAACAGTTGCAGACAATGCACTTTTTAACAAAATTAACTAAAGTGTGTATTATTTCACACTTCAAGCATATTCTAAACATACAGCTACACTCTGAGTAATGGCTAAATTGGAGAAAAAAAATTATTTCTGGGTTTTTCATTTTTATATTAAGTTTGATACCTTATTTTCTTTCAATTTCTGCCTTGACAAGTAACAAAAAGAAGAATAAATGCGACTTCTTCTCCATTTCATGTTATAATCTTCATTCTATAACCATGTAGCAACATGATATGAAGTACAAAATGAAAAGCAGGCTTAGATAAAAGGGAAAGTACATTCCAATTTAAATTCAATTTGTATCCAATACTAGAGAATTAAATGTCCTATTTCATAGTGTGAGATTGTGCAAATATGAGAACTATTTTCTTTTCTTACCTGTTTAGGAGCAGCTTTAGTGATAGCCTTGGTCTCAATATGACCGAATGACGGAGGCTGGCAGGAGTATGTGATGAAGGTTAAGAGTTGATCAAAGATGGCTGGATACATAGACTGCATTATCTCACTGCCTTCTGCAACAGCCTTGGGGGTTCAATTGAGAATGAAATTGCCATCATTTTAGTATATTACATCAGCAACATAAAGAGTGGATACCTAAATTTAGTCAAACCTGTCATAGAGCTATATCATGTGTTCATAGAATTCTTGTAGATCTTTAATTATCTTTTATTCCTCTCTTTTTATCCTTTTAAAATCATCCCATTCAAGATTTTGAAAAATTATTGGCTTCAGTTAAAAAAAAAGAGTAAGTGATTAGACTTCTCTCTTTTTGTTTTATATAATTATTTACAACATAATGGTCAACATTATATGAGGCCAATTGATCCTTTTGTTGACCATGTTTTATTATTGACCATGTATTCCCAATTTGAATGTATCCTTGGATTTGTATGTTTTTTAATGGAAAATGAAATAAATAAACTTGAAACTTGAAAAATAGCTTTCATTGTATCAGGAACTGTTTTAAACTTTAAGAGTATCATGGAGTGTATCTAATTGCTTCGTTTTGTCAACCTCCTTGATGAAGCATTAGTTCTAAAGTTCATAATTGACCTTGACATGCGTACCCTCAATTACGATTTTAAATTCATGATTACAAAGAAGGATTTTAGTCAGACCATGAGGGAAAAATCCTTCAACAAAATTACCTTTTTGAGTACTTCAAATACATGTAAGACAGCAGACTGCAGTGTAGTGATCTCAGTTTCAGTGGCTGATGGTATCAAGAAAACTGACATGTCTGCCTGCACTGGCACTGATACGGCACTCTGCAGAACCAAGCACAACTTCTGCAAGTCCGATGCCACAAACTTGTCCTTGACATGATCAAAGAGGTAGGGGAATATCTGGACAAGGGCTGTCAGGAAAGCTTGCGTAGGAAGCACAGCATCCGCTTTGGATTCTGGTGGTTTGGTGCTGTTGCTACCTATACTGATCCAAACCCTCCATGCGTTGGACCACAAGGCAGCATCTTCAAACCCTGGGAATGTCCCTTCAGCAGTTTCCATGCTTCCATTGGATTCATCAAAAGTCCTTTCATTGTCCATTTCAAATGCATCAGAGTTTGATACTGAGCCTGCAGGCTGCATACGAATGATGGTCTCACTACCTGGAATAGGAAGATCCGTTGCAAGTGATGATGTCTCAAGGCTACCATTTCCTCCTGATTTCTGTGGGGTCAGTTGAGGGTCTGGGATGACTGTTACTATCTGCTTAGGTGTCTTCATCTGGATGACTTCTAGGAAGCTCTTGAGGGCATTCAGAGAGACTTCTTTGCTTGGGCTCAGGGCAGAAGCTTCTATGTGCTCTAACAGCAGTGCCCATGCTCTGGGGAAATCCCCTGCAAAGATAACAGTAGTATCCAATATTCATTACAATTACAACGGATGCACAGGATGCAAATATAAAGGAGCTATTATCTAGTTTCAGTGAACGTAGAGCAAAGATTTAAGACATGAACTAACCCAAAAAATTTTCTTGCAGCTAATTACAACAGAAAACTGCTAATGCACTCACAGAAATATTCCTTTCACATTAAATTAATTAAAGTGAACTAAAAATCATCTGTAGAGGTTTACCTAGGGGTAAAAGTGCATATCTCCATGTATTGAAGACCCTAGCCACACCAGCTAGAGTAAGAACCTTGGTCTCTGCCCATTGCTTCTCTGCTGTATCCCTCGAGTGATGTATGAGAATGTTCCCACTGGGCTCTGACTGCTCAGTAGCAGCTACGCTCGAACACTTCTTTACTTTGTCAAGCAATGGGAACAAAACCTAGACAGACAGGAAAAATAGGTGAAAATTATTCATATCCCATAATGCCTTTTAATTTGTGGAAGAACCTCTAAACTTTGACTCTATTTATGGAATATCAGACACATGCCCTTGATTACGTATCTCCCATATCAGATTCAAGGTCCATACTGGTAGACTAATATTGTCCTAGCATCACTTTAAGCTGGGAAAAAGTTGAATTTAAGGTTGAGACTCTAAACCATATAGCAAATTGCTGCATAAACATGTACTATAGGTTAAAATCCTAACCGAAAGCTGCTTTTCAAGATGAGCCAATGCCAAAACACTCTACAAGCAATGTATACTATGACTTGCCCTTCAATTTCCTACACTAAGTATACATTTTCTGAATAAAATGTAGATTTATCATTACAAGACTTACATGCCATAGTACAATCTGCCATGTTGTATGTTTGAGGAGAGCTCCATGAGCACTGATGGTAGAAAAGAGAGTTTGGCCACCGCTCTTCCTAACCGCTGGTCTGGAGTCTACACATAGGTCAGCTAACCTGCAAGTTCAAAAATACACACAATTTTATATTACACAATAAAACATAATGGAGGAACCACTTGAGGAGGTGTGACAGCCCCAGTAAAACAATATCGATCATGCAGTGTGGTTATCCAAGCTTACACACTGGTAAGGCAATGATTCTCATTAGATCTCTCAAAAAGAGGACCTGAAACACTCAGTGATACAAATGTTCATGCTTTCTTATGGGGTACTGTAGTAAGCTTACAATTGCAAACGATTGTTAATCTGCTTATTGCAACAAAGAGGCTACATTCATATTCTTAAGCCTAGGTAAAATCAATTCATCAATTATACTCTTGCAACAGAAATTTGTCATTGATTTCAAAGATTCTTGCAACATGCCCTTAAAACCTGGCTAAACCTTACCTCGGTGAATATACTTATGTATTGTATTTTAGTGGGTAGTGGTGGTGGATCATTCTGATCAGATAGCAGTAGAGAGGGGTGAACCATTGTGTCTTGACAATGGCTCACCCCACCACTCCTATGATCCGAATGTTCAGAAGGGGATGAACTAACCTTGAATAAAGGGTTAACCAAAGAGCATCAAATGGAGGAATGGGTTGCTCCCCATTGCTTGTGGTTTTAGGTCCACCTATGGTTTCCTTACTAAGCACCGTTCTGATCTTCTCTCTGTTCTGGTACAGGTAGTCTGAGATATTCCACTAAAGAAATGAGAGATAGAGAGAGAGTGGGGAAGGGCAAAGTATTTATTTGAGAATACCTTCTAATTGGTACATAGCAACAATATGTACAACTAGATACACTTTCAACTGGGTACAGTCAAAATCTATGCCTCTGCCATTGGCAGATCTGAAATATATTCCACTTTTTTTTTTTTTCCAGAAATATTAATCACCTCATTAGATTAGCAGTCCAATATTCACTCATGATGCAAGGTCAACAATGATTTAACCAATAGATCTATAATGGTGGAGCGTTGTGGCCCAGTGGATTAGTCTCCGGAATTTGAAACAAAGGGTCGTAGGTTCGAATCCCAGCCATGGCGTAATTTCCTTCAGCAAGAAACTGATCCACAATGTGCTGCACTCAACCCAGGTGAGGTAAATGGGTACCGGTAGGAAGTAATTCCTCAAGAAGCTGTGTGCGCTGTGAACGCCTAGCTTAGCCCGGTAATATAGGAGCTCCTTGAGCACCTAATAAGGTGGATATGTGCGCAATATAAATACCCTATATTATTATTATATTATAACTAATGGTAACAGTAAGCCATGACCTCTATACTCTTGTGACCCCAAAATCAGAATGGAGAGACTGGCTGACAAGCCAATGACATTTACACCTCAGGCAATCACTAATCGCTAAATGAAATGGCCTATCAAGATCATCATTGCATTCGCATTTTGCTTAGTAGGCTAACTAGGAACCAATCAAAACTGTTCTTTCAAATTAGCGATCAATCGCTAACCTTTGTGTTACGGGGCCAGAGGCGTAAATATAACATGAGGGAAGAGGGAGGAGGGAAAGAGATGAGGGGGTGGGAGTGTAGAGAGAAAATGACAGGGAAGAGGGAGGATGATGGCAAGGGGGGTATGAATTTGATAAATAAAATTACCATATATAAACAATATTTGTTCAGAACTTACAAGTAAACCTATTGCTGTGAGACTGATGTTAAGCTCTTCTTTCTGCAATCCAAACTTGGCTGCCACCTCAACACAGATTTGTAAACAATAGCAAGGCATGATGGGAAGGAAATCTGTTACGACCAACTGAATACTCTGGAATGCTGATCGAATTAATGACTCTCTGCAATGCATCAGAAACAAAAAAAAGAATTGAAACAGAATGATATTACTTACTTTTGACATCCAGAAGAAATACTATCATTAATACTTTTATTGTTTTACTAAGACATAGAGTATGTTTATTTTCTTCTCTTCTTGTTGTTTTGAAGAAAATTCAGAATTTGTATGTCCAAATCCCATTATACTCCATTCTTACTTTACTTCATTAATTGATCGCGTAATGATACCTTGTGCGCATTATAACTTTACAAATGATCTTTAAAACAGAGAACAGTCACTTCAGGAAGCTCCTATAAGGGGTCAGGTGTATATACTATAGAATTGCCCTATTATGGATACCATATTGTCGGGCTGTTCAGGGGCGGATCCAGGATTTTCCAAAAGGGGGGGGGGGCACATTTTTCCAAGGAAAAATTTGACAAGCCGAAAAAAAAAAGGTCTTCACTTTCAAAGGGGGGGGGGCATATTTTTTGTTTTAACGGCATTTTTACATTACAAATTTTAATTTTGCTTCTCAAAGGGGGGGGGGGGGGAGACAAAGGCCGGCTGTGCCACCCCCCCCTGGCATCCGCCAGTGGGGGTGTTTCACAAAGATTTAAGCATGACTTAAGTCGCACTTAAATGCCGACGCGTACATGATATGCAACGCGCGATCTTATTGATAATTACGCATTAGTGCGCGTCCTCATGACACGATCTGACCAATGCGGTCAAGCCTTTCATACCGTACGCAACTCGGTATTTAAGTGCGACTCTAAGTCATACTTAAATCTTTGTGAAACACCCCCCTGGTATCTCAAAATCTAAAAAAAATTAGGGCAGCTGAGGAAAAGCTGTATCTTACAAATATGGCAATGAAGGCAACCTCATATCGTCTGAAAACAGTCTTTATTATGAAGCAAAAAATATTACCACTTTCGTCATAACATCTAAAATTGAACTTTTTCCAAGCTGCCCTCTAAAAGCATTTTAAAACCCCCGCAATGATATTAACTACGTACCCTTGGTCAGTAGTAACAGCACCAATCACCCCTAAGACAAGAGGCCATCCATGGACGAGTGTCTCTCCATTGTTAGATAGGATCTGATGAACACAATCTAACTGTTTCTGTCTGATGTCTGCATGAGGAATTAATGACAGTTCCTGGAGAGGACTAAGGAGAAGTGTCTGCAACCTCTATAGCAGGGAGAAATAAACAAATATCATGCCAAATTTGTTGATTACTGATATTACTAATTCAACTATTCATTGAACAAATGTTATGTAGTATTCTAAAATTCAAACATACATCAAATTAATATTTTTAACACATATAATGATTACAATGAAAACTTCTTATCTTTTAGCAACCTTCTCAGGGAGAAATGGAGAATAGATGAATACTCTACAAAAAGCAGGCAACATTCACGCCGTGCAATTGCCAGATTAAATTTAAAGATTTTTGAATAATTTCATACTTACTTAACAGATCATCACTTCTAAATGTATATTTATGAATCAAGTCTAAATTCAATTTTTTTTAGTGGATCTATCAAGTTGTTGCAAAAATAAGCCGTTTTTGTGAGTGACCTTTATGACCTTTGACCCATGTTCTCATAACATGATCAAATAAATGTCGCTTGAATATGCATATTTACCAGATTTTCATGTAGCGGAGGGCTGTGTTTGAACGCTAGAGCAGCCTTGATAAGGGATGTGACTGCCTCAGCTCCCCACTCCCTCATTTTGACATTTGGGTGCTGGCAGATCTCGGACAAATGTGCTGTAAGAGGGCGCCAGAGGACCTCCATGCGAGGTAAATTGACCAATCCTGTCTCCAGGAGCTTGGCTACTGCAAAAAGTGATGGCTCTTGCTGTAAATAGAAGGGAGATGAAAATGTTAAAATGGTAGTTACCAACAACCCCCATTAAAAATAATAATCATGAATTAATCTGACTTAAGAAAAAGAGCTCTGATCAAATATGTTCATATAAAACATCATGACTGGATATAAACATTGGTTGGGCACAAAAAGAACATACATGAGAGAGTGTCTAGTATTTACTACCAATCCTCAAACATGAAAAATCAATTGGAGCTGACTAATTCAATCGACTCCGACGAAAGTTAACAAACTGAAAGGATGGCGTACAAAGGTGTCAGCTACCATTCTAAACTTTTTTAAATAAAACATCATCAACAACAAAACTTGCCATTGTTCATACATCTTTTAAAATAAATAATGTATTATGCCTCGAATAGGTATAATGCCAACTAATCTAGATATAAAGACTTCACTTAATATTATACTCAGTCTGATTGAAAATGCTGGTAAAATAGTTTCTTTAGATAGAAGCCCTGACAGTGTGGTCTAAAGCAACATCATTACAATACTTAAAGCTCTTCAGGAAGAGCTTTAAGTATTGTATTTATCAAAATTGGTTATATTTATCAAACTCACCCTATTTGAGTATGCCAGTTCCATTGCTTCTGACGACAGCTTACACAGAGCACTGATAAGATGGTGTAAGGTCAGATCATCAAGGCTCTAGACACCTCTTCAGATTATACCTTACTAGTCAAACTTGGTTACAATGTTCAAACTCACCCTATTTGAGTATGCTAGTTCCATTGCTTCTGACGACAGCTTACACAGAGCACTGATAAGATGGTGTAAGGTCAGATCATCAAGGCTCTAGACACCTCTTCAGATTATACCTTACTAGTCAAACTTGGTTACAATGTTCAAACTCACCCTATTTGAGTATGCTAGTTCCATTGCTTCTGACGACAGCTTACACAGAGCACTGATAAGATGGTGTAAGGTCAGATCATCAAGGCTCTAGACACCTCTTCAGATTATACCTTACTAGTCAAACTTGGTTACAATGTTCAAACTCACCCTATTTGAGTATGCTAGTTCCATTGCTTCTGACGACAGCTTACACAGAGCACTGATAAGATGGTGTAAGGTCAGATCATCAAGGCTCTAGACACCTCTTCAGATTATACCTTACTAGTCAAACTTGGTTACAATGTTCAAACTCACCCTATTTGAGTATGCTAGTTCCATTGCTTCTGACGACAGCTTACACAGAGCACTGATAAGATGGTGTAAGGTCAGATCATCAAGGCTCTAGACACCTCTTCAGATTATACCTTACTAGTCAAACTTGGTTACAATGTTCAAACTCACCCTATTTGAGTATGCTAGTTCCATTGCTTCTGACGACAGCTTACACAGAGCACTGATAAGATGGTGTAAGGTCAGATCATCAAGGCTCTAGACACCTCTTCAGATTATACCTTACTAGTCAAACTTGGTTACAATGTTCAAACTCACCCTATTTGAGTATGCTAGTTCCATTGCTTCTGACGACAGCTTACACAGAGCACTGATAAGATGGTGTAAGGCCACATCATCAAGGTACTTGGAGCTTTCAAAGAGCTGAGAAAGCATAGATGATAGTACAGGAAGCTCTGTCATGGCTGCTGTAGTGATGACTGTGGTGTGTGAATCCGTACCTCCTCCAACTAGTCAAAACAACAGACAATTTAAAATCATTCATTCATAAGTTCAAGTAGAAACACCTAAAGTCAGTTGAAATAACATCAAATTTGTGCTCATTTCTGCTTTTGTTCAATTACAGTTACAGTTTTTTGTTGCAATTATTATACATCATAGATATCATTTTGATTTGATCCTTCTTTATTTGCCACATAACCAGTATACCGGCTGTGCCAATATCACATTTCTTTCGTTATTCATGGATTTAATATGTTTAGAGGATAAAGATTCACTTTGTGCAAGCTAGGAACATGAAATCTGCTTAATACATGTATATATTTGGGTATGAATATTGCAGAAAATTCTTTTATGTAACTTGTCTTCTTCACTGTATTTTCTACCATTGTTTTAAATTGTTTTATAACCCATTGTAAGCAGAACTTCTATATATGTATTGCTTGCAATCAGGGACCAATAACCACTTACCTTGCATTATTTCATACAATATGTTAGATATATAATAACTTCAAATAGACAGTCTGCAGAATGAGAAGCATTGAGGTGCTACTTAGAGAGACAAAATATGCATTAATATTTTTCATAGGGCAATTATCAGAACAAAAAAAAAGAATCACATAGGGGTAAATTTTGGGTCAGAGTATAAGGCCAGTTTAGGATAAGTGTTTCAAAGAGAATGAGATAGATCCCTGGTCAACTCTTCAAGTTCAAACCCAAAGGCACCAGCCGGTAAAAAACCATCCCCAGATAATCCCACTGTGTCCAGAGTTGAATAATCAAAGCCATAGGTCAATTTGAGAAAAGAACATCCATTGAGAAAAACAACCATTAGCACAGACCAGAGATTTCCAGCATTATTTTTTTCAAAGGGTCATTATTTTATTCTGCACTGAACATTTTTTCATTAGACATAAAGATTCATTTTCACCATCAGGTATCACTTATAGTACTAAACTAATCTACAACTAATACATATTGGTAGGATTGGAAAGCATGCTTACTGCACAAATTCACAAGGGTTGGGGATGGGTTGCAGTTACAGAAAAGATACATTCTGTTTTTCATGAAAGACATACAGTAAACACCACAAAACCGTTAATTACGAGCAAAGTTTGAAATATGCAAAGTGCAACAATTTGGGGGTAATGATATATTAACTGATGCAAATATAATTTGCTGTTATATGCTGTATCTGATTATCATTCTTCACTGAACTCTGAACTAATATCACACAGTACATTGACTTTGGTATGGTCTTATATACAAAGTAAGTTGGTCAAGTGCAAATTTCAAAATATTCTAGTTTCTCAATGATTTTAAGGATCCATACAATGTTAACAAATCACTTAACTTGCTATTGCAATGAAAATGCACTTCATACTTATCTACATTTGTATATAATTATACATGGTCATCCATGCTGAAGTCTAATGTTGTATTAATATGACAGAAGCTACATGAATCTCTTTTAGTATATATAAGTATAAAGATTAAATCTATTTCTCAAAGACATTCCCTATATCCTAACACATTTGACAAACACAAGATATGTACTTTGTGTGAATGAATATGTATGAATGGATGATACATGTATATGAGAACAACATTCTTTGTACATGTAATAAAGTCTATCAAAATGTGTTTTCGTCTTATTCTTACTTGATCTCATTATGAGGTGCAGATGTAATGCATTTTTTTTTATATACATAAACCAACCTGTTCATTCATCCATCTCTTTGTGTATCTATCTACATACACTACTATCTACAAGCCTGTCTGTCTATCAGTCAATCCATCAAATTGACAGCTAATTACTCTATCTATCTACCTCCTATTCATCTACCAGTTGCGCTTTCCAGTCGTTTAGACATTTCAATTTCAGTAAAATATCAATCTTTCTTTTTTTCTTCACCCTCACCGTCTTCTCATCTTTTAAACTCAGTCGTTTTCCAAATTTGACCTTTTCCATTTTTTTTCAGCCACCTTTTTTCCCCCTCCACCCTTACATTGGTATTATCTCTCTTCACCCATCACCTTCTTTTTATCTACAGGACCAGAGGAATGTTGTTAGCTGGTTGAAACAAAAGTTGACAAGTCTATTATGCAATTCTGTTAAAGACAATGGTTAATGCATAAATGTAGGATGCATGCTTGTTCAGCTACACTACATGTATGCATCAATCACGAGGTATGCATGACAGAGAACTGCTAGAGGAGAATCTTACGCTTTCTACTCACATTTCATCACAACGGTTTGTGATTCATCCGCTAAATCATAAAATCAATACAAGGTCAGGATATAAATTAATCATCTATTTGACTACAATGTCGAAGGAGTATTGGAGGTTTTAAAAAAATGCTTTGGAAAACAGCTTGTGCTGAATACCAATATTGATTACTGGGTACTTCATCTTCAAGCATTGAACAAAAATACTATACAAAATAATAAATTGAATATGGAAGAAGAAACTGAGGTTGTACAGGAAAGGATGACTCAACATGCACTTCACACAACAAAATAGCATTGCTTTTATAGGTTGTGAGGGGTAATGTAGAGGAAAAAAATTACATTTGAAATAATTCGCAAATAAAAACAAATAATCTAACAACCCCCCCCCCATAAAACTAATCTCATCAGGGCTAAAAGAAAGCTTCTACACTTGACTGCACACATTGAAACTCATATCTACTATTAATTTAATGAAATGCACCCTAGATCAATGATATGTATCAATCTATTAATTCAACTTTAAATTTGACAAATTGATCTTGCCCCTGCACATCAACTCTACAGGGTTTGCTAAAGAAATGAAATATAAAAATTAAAAAAATGGCATGTTTGAAATGTGGTATGATTGTTACAAAGCTTTCATGCCGGGTATTGTCAAGAAGATTTATTACCTTTGAGACCTCCACCTGGTGTAGGTTTGAGACCTAATATCCATACCAGATGTTGAAGGGTGGATAGAATAAGGTGCCAGGATGCTCCTAAGATAGCACCATGGCAGTGTGCTAGAGATAGGATGGCTCTCATACATTGGATGTTCTTAGCTGTCAGCTGTACAGAAAAAAAAAACAAGAAAAAGATAAATGTTGAATCTATTAATCATCTTATTGAAAGTCTGAGTGACTCATGGGCATTACTAATAAGAGATATCAACTCAGCATCCTTTTCTCTCTAATCCTTCAGTGTTTGTATTGAGAAATCTGCTGTGGAATCCTTTACGTGCCAAATCCAATGGATATGACTCTTCCTTGGGTACCAAATGCACTCCTTTTAATATGGTATGCATGGTGGTACTGATAACTTAAAAGATTTTATGGTTAATCCAGGACAGGCCTCTACAAAAAAAATTTCATCACTTGCCCTGTCGGGCAAGTGATAAAAAAATTTGCTTGCCCGATAGAAAAAACTGCTTGCCAGGTTTTTTTTCAAAAATTCTTTTGCTCCTAATTATTCTTTTCTGTCCTGGTTGAACTTGATTTACTGGCGCTGGCCTCGGCATTTCTTTTTCTTGACTCTTGTTCAAGTTGTTCTGGTCGCCAATTGCGACAACAAAAGTCGCCTTTTTTAGTCTGCATGACGACTCATTGTTTATTTGGTTTATTTGCATGCATTCAGCGCGATCGAGCTCGAGAGTCGGCTGGCTCGCGATCGCTCATGTACGTACGTACATGTACTGTAGCGCCGATGTATTAGAGCATGCGCTAAGAGGGCGAGAGAGGGGTTTCCCCAGCTAGCTCCTCCGTCGATTAATAGTGCATGCACACAGTATAGTTTAGAAAGTAAGATGGCAGCCCCCATCGAACGGGACCGTTGGCGATAAATTGTTGGTAAATTGGCGCTGATTTGACATGTTTCCACTTTTTTTTTACTGGGATGACATTTTGTATGAGAGATAATTGGCCGATGATTGCAATTTATCGAAAAATTATTTAAATTTACTGTAATATCGTTTTCATTTTCAAACCAACCACTTGCCCAATCGGGCAATTGACTTTGAGAAATGCTTGCCCGCACGTCATTTTCACTTGCCCCGGTCAAGCGGGCAAGCGGTTTTGTCGCGCCCTGGTTAATCATCTTATTAATATTTAACCATTCGCCACTTTCACCAAAGACTCTTGCCACTTTAATGAAAATATATGATTAAGGTTTTTAATGATCGAGAATTTTCTTTGATGCTGATTCGAAGTTAGGACCATAATAGAGATTATAGAATTAATAATAGACAAAACAATTTTTAATGAACCTTATTCAATGTTATCTTTAGAATATTGGTTATTTTCTGATGGGGAAATTGAGCACATCCCAGTTTGATATTGAAATTATTACACTTCATGACAACAGGCACATCAGGGGTATATAAATAAAAGATATATCTGACACAATAGAATTCAAGAACTGCTTGGGATTTCCTCTCTTCACAAATGATAATAATTATTGTTTGGGTGACTGTTAACACACAGATTATTCCAGAATTGCCATAATTTCAAAGATATTTTTAGAATAATTCTTTTAAAATATTACCATGACAGGACCCTGCTGCCCACCAACAACTGAGGTAAGAGGGGTGCCGACGGCAACCACTTGGTTTCTACTATCTGTAGGATCAGCAGTACCTCCTTCAGTGGCCTGAAGAAACCCATCACGACTGGCACTGCTTGAACTCCTCTTGTGATCTGTAGAAAAAGGTAGGAATAAGGGAGAAGGAAAGAATAAACAAGAGAGAAAGAGGGAGAGAGGGAGAGGGATGGGCAAAGTGAGGAAAGATGAAAAGAGAGAAACAATAAAGAGAAGATGAAATAAAAGAGAATGAAATGAATCTTTTGATTCATTGGATATTGCTTGATGGGTAATGTTTGAATTATCAAAAAAAAAGTCAATTATGCACATAACAAGGTGAAAGTTCCAGAAAATTTATCTGAGGTGAAAGAAATTGACAATCAAGCAAAGCACATAACTCATGATTTCCAATGAATTTGTATTTCTGCACAAATAGTGTTAAAGAATGGCCTTCTAGAAAACAAATTGGCCTCAGCCTTCCCTGTTATGAATATCCTGTAATAATTTATAAGTGTGTTCATGCAAAGAGATCTCGTTTTTATTTCACAAAGGAGTACACAACTCGGAATTCTTATGTTGGGCAAGAATTGTATAACAGACATGACATATTTTCACATCTCGTTTGCTTATCATTTATATTAATAATGAAAAACTCAGCATCAGCATCTTTGTTCTGCTACTGGCTGGCAAACAGTAACTCATTGCGAATACAACATTTTCACATTCTTACCCAAGCTGGAACTGGTATTTAGTACCTTATCTCAACCCTCATGCAACCCATTCTACCTAAAACATTGTTTCACCTGTTCCTACCTTTAGGGGTACTGATCCCGGTTGGCAGTGCAATGTTGAGTACAGCCAAGGCATAGTGAGGAGGTAAGGAGGACTTGCACAGAGCTGTCACAAAAGCATCCCTGGACACAGTAAGACCAAGCTTACCACATAGACTGGCATACAGCTCAAGACACTTCAATATGGCTTCTGCGGCTGCTTCATCGGTACTACAGGTTAAGGAAAAATAAGGACAGTATTTCTTGGTCAGTGGTGATATTTGTATGGTAGGGCTCTGCAAGTATGGACAATTAGATGATAAATGACAGAAGATTATTCTTTCTGAATAACTGCTTTTGTTTTGATAAATGGCACGTTTGTCTTGGAAGAAGACATTACTTTTGACAACTATGGCAAGATCAACCAAATTGTTTAAAGATATAATAAGCTTGAGGTTAACTCTCAAAGCTAAGCCTTACGCACTTCTGCATTCTGGATGAAAGACTCCAATAATAGTACTAAGGTCGAACTACTCTGAAACCAAAATGTCTAAATGAAAGTAACCTCCTTCATAAAAAGTTCAACATCAAACAAGGGCACAGTCAAAATGGCAACTCATCAAAAGTCAGAGCTTCTTCTTTACACACAGGAATCCTGTAAGCATCTTTTCATCACTAATCTTCACTTTTATCATAGCCAAAACAATGGGAAGTATGGAAAAGCCAATGTTAAAGACACATTGCCTGTATATTAAAAAGTATGATTCCTGTTGAAAGTCACAGCACAAATTGGTAAAGAGAGATATACACTGTTTGATCTTTTACATACCATGCTTCTAAGAGGAGTGACAGAGCAGCTAATACACCACACCATGAAGAATTGACCATCTCAACCCAAAGATCTTTCAGATCTATAGTGAAAAGAAACAATAACACAGTAATGTATGAGTAACACCAATTAGGTAGATAACAATGCATATTAAAGAAAAGGGTTACTTTCAATCCTGCAATTCATTTTAAATATGTGGATCCCCCATTATTGATACGAGACAAAAAAAAACGCTTCGTTCAGGTATTGAAGGGAAAGTGTCACAGCTGATTACGCTGATAAAATGGCTGGCAATAAATTTGATTGCTGTATCATATGCCATGTTTTGTTTATATGTTGGAAGTATTTGCCTGTAAAAAAGAAATATACACAACCATGGGAAAGACTTTCTATGTTGTGTCCCTCAGGAAGATATGCAGTTGGGATGCAGCATCCACCCTAATCAGTTAAATCACGAGGATAGACCTGTGGGTCATAATGATTCGGGTTAGCGTTTCATAAAGCTGTTTGTAATTGGAGAGCGACTTTAAGAATGACTGGTGAACCTTTCTTCACGCTAAATAATCACCAATGAACATTAAAATGGAGAGCATCATTTACTACAAGGATCACCATTCGTTCTTAAAGTCGCTCTTAACTTACAAACAGCTTTATGAAACAGCCCCCAGTTCACTTTTTGCCTCCCAGGAACAGGTGACACCAAACAAATAATAAAAATCAATTCTTATTGATGACCCAAAGGGGTCACACACCTTTATTTACTGTAGCTAATACACTATCTACACTCCTAGGCCTATCATCCTCCTCCTCTTCCTCTTGATCATCATCCTTGTCAAGAACTGATCCTTGTTCCATCTGCTTTCTTTCCCTCTCTTCCCTATCTACTCTCTTCTCCTCTGCCTCAAGCTCAAGGGTGACGACCGAAGAGACGCTCTTGGTCACGTCCAGGAGACATGCAAAGGATACAGACATGGCGTACCCGTCGGGTATCGGAGGGGAATCCGTTTTTTCTAACATGTCCATTCTGTTGAGGAGGAATATAAAGCAGAGATAATGTTAAGGGTATGGCCACTTCTACATATCATGAATGGGAAAATAAAAAGTATGCAACGGATCTCCAAGTCCAATGCAGAGGGCATAAAGGCCAGTCAAATGAGCATCAATGGCCATGGCCTTCAGTGGCCTTGGATGACAAATCCTTTGAGTTTGTTTAACACTCCTGTCCTCAAAAGTAAACTTGAAGATCATCACTATCACAAATAATGATGTTGACCAACCTACCATAAAATCAATGAATGAATAAATTAACAAAATATTATCAATAGAACAAGATAACCATATCACACGCAATGTTAATTTCACAGTGAAGATATACAATCACCTCTGATTTTTCCTCAATATCCTCTGGGGAAAAAAATGCAGTGCATTATCGCTAGACTGAAATGAATGTCCTGGCATATATACAGTAAATTCACCTTTCTCTTTCCATATAATGAACATGGGGGGGGGGAAGCACTTACATTAAAGCCTTTGATGTGCCTAATGCTGCTACAGGAATGAGTGGTATCCAAACCCCCTTGTATGTGAAAGCTGCTTGGGGGTGTATACTAGCTGCAGGTGAGCTTCCAGTACTGCTCTGAGATGTGCTACCAGTCTCCTTGGTAGATTTATCAGCTAATAAAAAAAAAATAATAATAATCACTGGAGCCATATACTTGTACCGTTTACTAACATTAATGATATGATTGGTAATAAAGGATTGCCAGTTGATGGGGGAAATCTGAACCAGAGGAAACTTAATGAAGCGTCATCATTGTTTTTAGAACAATTTTCATCAACAATTTTAATCTCCAAGTCTGATATCTGTACAGCAACCCAGGCATTATTAGTTTAATGGCTACATTGTATTTCATTCCAATTATCAGTGATTCATTATATCTCGGTCATTAAATAATGAATTCTATTGCTCTTAAAGACTTTATAATATATATAACAAACAGTTATTGCATCACAATAGCAAAGAACATATGATCTTTAATTGCCTACAGGATCCAGGTAATTCTTATACAAAGCCAAGATAGGAATCACATAATTCAGAAGTACATTGGTCAAGGAAGTTCAAAGAATATGATAAATCATTTATCAACTCCCAGCAGGCATAAGTATGTATAGATCATATCCAAAATTTAAAAAAAAAAGAGAAATAATCTTGCAACATTTCATATTTTCATGTTCAGGCCGAAGACATATTTTGCAAGTCCAGGAGAAAAATATGACACCTGCCCACTCCCCCATTATTATTTTCAATATTTACAACAATGTTTAAATTATTTGGACTTCAAAATCAAGTACAATTTGAATTTACACAAGATGTTATCATAAAATTTTGATAATATGTGACTTACATGACTGACTATTTTGTCTTTCTGCGGTAGGGCTCATGAAGAGAGACTGTGTGAACACACCAAGGGCATTCACTATGTTGGCAAAGATCTTGGTTGAATGAGGTTTCATGTCATATGACTTGCAGAACATCCTGTAAACATAATACAGGGGAGGCAAAGAACATATTGTTTTAGAGCACTGCGATGACTTCTAATATTACTGCTACTACTTTTACTTCTACTTCTACTACTACGAATACGACTTATAATACTTGTACAACAACGAGGAGGACAGCGAGGACTTCTAATAATACTGAGACCGCTACTTCTACTTCGACTACTACTACTATTTCTATGACGAGGAGGATGGAGATGACTATAAAAAACTACCACTTCTATTACTACTACAAATACTGTTACTTCTACCGCTATTACTGTGATGCTAAAATTACTACTACTACCACTACCTACAACTACTGTTACTACTACCATTATTACTGTGCTGCTAATATTACTACTACTACTACTACTACTACGACTACTACTACTAGTACTACTACTACTACTACTATTACTACTGCTACTACCACTACCACCACCACCACCACCACCACCACCACCACCACTACTACTACTACTACTACTACTACCACCTCCATCACCAACAACAATATCTATTTAAGTTATGGATCTGCCTTACCAGCAGGCTCTGTGTAAAATAAAAGTGTTGATGTTATTCTTCTCCGATCTTTAATAATGCTGAGTTGAAAGCCAATTATTATAGTCTTCTGTATCACCTTGCTAGGAATGGAACCCACAACCTCCAATTCACAAGACCATCTCTCTACCACTGAGCCATCATGCCAGGTCAAAACAATCATTATTTGTATGACCTCACTAGTTCACAAGAAGATACATATGATGTAAAAGAATCCCTGCCCTATCAAATGGGCAATATATTGAAAACATATTTGAGCATGAAATGGATTATATCCACTTCTTATTCTTCTCACCTTAAAAGCTTGGATTGTGAACAAATCTTGTGTAAGACTTCTAATGCCATGACTCTTTGCCATAGTGGTTTATCCCCTTCCATGAATTTCACCAATAATGAGAGAAATATCTCACATTCTGTCATCTGAAGAAAAAAAAATACAAGTAGGAAGATGATTAGACCACAATGGATACAAAATCAATTCACTTTCACTTTATCATGCAACACTATGTCAAGACCATACTACATACTCTTACACAGCATATGTTAATCATAGACTATATATTCAAAGTTTCAACTACAAAAAACTAACAAAAAACATACTGAGATACAAATATGTCTTTCCTATCTCGAAGAATACCTGTCCTCTCTATTTTCACAGAACAAACCAATGATAACAATTTGGGATCTAAACAAATTTTCTTCTCTTTCATGACAAGACGAAATTGGCAAGATATTGTTACACTGAAATAATCTCTTGGAATGAAGTGTTTTGGGGACCAGGGAATCCCTTCTCTAAGACATAAGCAAGAACTAAATGTCAAGGTATGATGTTACAAAGGAACAGAATCACATAATATCTATCAATCTGGATGAGTATCAGGACTTGATCATTCAAATCTGCTTAGGGAAGATCTATGAAATCTCTGAGTAGAGCCGTGAAATCTGTAAGCCTTGGGCAATTTGCATAAACAAGATGATGATTACGATCTGCAGCTGAGTATTACTTTCAACACACGCACAGCCTTGAAGAAATGATTAGTTCAAAGAATCAATCAAGAGAAGAAGATTATATGGTGATCAATACAGTCTATATCTTGCAAACATCAAATTCAATAGCATAGATATACATTGTGGATTTCAAGAGAAGATGTAAAGTGGAAGATAAATCTATAAATTTGACATAATTATGCTTTTAATCAAGACCGCTATCACTTTACTATTAAGGATTGACACAGCATGTCCAAGACTCCAATAAAGGTCCAAATATCTTTGGAATTTTTTTAATTATTAACAATAAAAAATAAAAGTCCTTATAAAATACACCTGCTTAGGTCATACAATTTTCTTGTTGAGCAAAGAACTTTTTATCTCGCAAAATTGCTAATTTTTTGTACAAATGACTGAGATTGAAAAGTAAAATAACACAGAATTAGCCTCTAAATCATAATTCAATATTACAAAAACTTATTTTGCTATGTTGAACAGAAAAAAACACCTTGTCACATCTAATGAACTGGTCAGCAGTAAGACACAATACATGTAACTTACAAGAAGAGAGTAGTACTTGTTGATGACGACAGACACCACTCTGAGTAGCCTAAGGCTCATATGGAAGGTGGGCTTCTCTGGTGGGTTGGCAGGTGCAGTAGGGGCTGATAATCCCTGACGATGCTTCAAGCTAGGGGAGAAGAGCTTGATCAGGAGGGGGCATACTCGCTCCTTCAGGAGGAAACTGAATTCTGTGTGCTGCACATTTGGTCGGGGGAAATATAACATACATGTATCATTATTATTTGTATTACATATCTTCCTCACAATTTTATTTCAAAATGCTGAGCAAATCCCTGCCCGGCACTGGTATTCAAATTTTCAGTAATAATTGTTAATCAGTCATGGTACATCCTTAAATCTTATTACATCACCTTTCACATTAGTTCCTTTAATCATATGATCTTTATTTCCCAGTACAGATCGAGAATAAAATGAGAGAAGCCCCCACCCTGACACAATTTTAAAGAAAATGAAATCATGACAATACAAATGAGTCCTTTCAAATTCAATATCACCCTAACTACATGTATATAGTAAAGTATTTCATAGTTGACCAACCTACCATGGAAAAACCTTATCTCTAAGTGAATACATATTTTAAAATAAAAATGTAAATATTATGCGGGGGGGGGGGGAAAGGGGTCCTTTTCATCATATCCTCCAATTTTATAGCAGACTGCATGGCATGAAAGAATGATTGCTTTCAGGTGTACACATTATTTATGTATACAGAAAAAATATAAAAGATTATTCAATTCTCTGATCTAGGACAATGCAAAATGAATATTTGGCCCAATGTTAACACATTGTGCATACATAATGAAATGACAAGATTGTGTAGACGCATTGTGACGATGAACCACTTTTGGCAGCCAACATACATAACAGATTGCACAGGAAAGCAGCTTATAATGAATTATTCAAAAGGACTAGATGACTTTCATATCAGGTTGAAAAAAGTAACGTACTACTAGTTTAGAGAAGAGATTGACTTGTGACATTTTCCTTTGCTGTATGTTCATGAATATGATCGTATCATAGGTGGTTGCTCTTTCAGAAGTCAAATGCATTTACACAGATATCTATTTTGCTGTTATCACTATAACCTGAAATATCTTTATCGATGCAAAAGTCTCTTTCACTTCTTGTGATTAATTTTTTTCTAAATCATGTCTTTGAAAACCTTGTCACTTTAAATTTTTATACTGCTCTTAATATAAAATCAAAGATTTATCTCTAAATAGTCAATTATGAATAATGAAACAATTTGAAAATCTATTTATATTGTTTGTTTTCATATTTCACTGACAAGGCTTAATAGTACTTGGGAAAGATGGCATTTCTGATATTACAATGTAATTCGAATTGTTTGTCAGCTGAAATAACTACAGGTTTATACAAAGCGCAACAAAGAGTTAACCATTTTAAGAGAATGAGATGGATATCACAAAATTTAGAAATGTTTTGATTATAAATCAATTCCAATAGTAAGAGTGAAACTTCTTCTTCCATTTGAAATCAAAGTGAATAGTTCATGCATGGAAAATATTAATATTTTAGGCCTAAAATACATTGTTCATGAGTGCTACACAATGCTTTGGTTCAGTCACAATACATGCAAATGAACTTAACAAATTCCATTGGGAATACTGCACAATTGCACTTTACCATTAATACAAAATATAAGAAGTATACATTTCTTACCCTGAGGAACACTTGAGGGAAGCTATTTAGTACAGACTCTAGAAGCTCTAAACCAAACTTCTTGGTCATTGTAGTCATACCCTGCAACCAACATGGTGGGTCTCCATTCACTAGATTACACAGATCCTGTTCAAATCAAATCCAATGGAACATACCGAAGTTGATATTCAGATATTGTTTAAAAAAAAATTTGATACCAAGTTAAATATGGTAGTTAAATGTAGATCAAATATAAATAGAAATAGTAGTAGCATTCTCTCTACAACAGTCACCTGTCTATAGGGCAATTCCATAATATAATCAACCTTTTTGTACGTTCAACCCCCATTTTTCTTAAGTCTTAGTTCACTTCATAAAATGACCAAGTCATGGTCCTTTGAGAACAATACAGACTATCAAAAGAACAAAAAATCAGAGACAGAAAATTTCATTAAGTTCCCACATATAGGAGGTTGGACGTACATATTTTATGGAATTGCCCTATAGCGACAACAAAAGCGATTCCTATGAAGGTATTTTACATATATAAGAACCTGTCTATGCGGTAGTAGTCACTTGTATATAAAGGACATATTATGTGTTTCCCTTGGGTGGTCACTGTAAACAGCTTTCACTGCATCAGTCTATGAAATACAGGATACCGCAAATTTTATCAATACAAAAAAACCCCATTAAAATAGGCTTCCAATCAATGCCAATGTATTTTATCATCTATAAAACTAAACTTATGAAGGAAAAGATAACCATATACAAGAAAATTCTGTTCTGTAATGCGATATGCAAGACAAGATCATAATTATCCTTTTCTTCATCTTGGTATATAAATGTAAATATCAATGAACTGATGCTGTTTATTTACAACTGATTACCTCAATTGTGTTGCAGTGCCAAATGTATGGTACAAACCTGAAACAGCATATACGCATCTGTAGCACAGGGTCTCAGAGACTTAGGGGCTTCTCGATTGCCCAAACTTATCTTGAGTTGTTCTTCATCCACTCCAACCTCAGAACCATCTGAAACAAGGATAGTAATCATATAGATATGAAACATAATTCATTTTCTTTCTGATGAATGCAAATAGTTTCCAAAACAAGAGATTTCATCTAAGATTTTAGAAATTGTGATGATTAGACTCCAGTAGAACAATAAAAGTTACTCTTTGATGTTCCTTTTTCTGTCCTTAACCAAGCTGATCAAAGCAGTATGGAGATTCTCAACTGCATTACCTTCTACTGAAATCTTTCACTTACAAATTAAAAAATTACATGAGAAATATATTCATCTCTCTACTCCTATAACTACTGACCATCTATACTATAAACCAGATCAATTTCTTTTGGTCTCATTTTGTCAAAGAATAATAATAACTAGCATCAATTTGTTGACTATCAAACTACTTCAGTTTCTTTGGTCTTATTTTGATAGATTCCACTTTCTGCAAGTATCCTCTCAAAGACAAAAAATTATATTTCTTCTCACTCAAAACCTAAAACCATGTAATGTCTCTTGTTGTCTTACCTGCATTTGCTTCATCTTCAGCAAGAACCCTCTCAAAGACAATAGAAATAACTTGCTGGACAATGGCAGAAGCTGTGTTACTTGTTGTATTGTCCTTTGAGAAATGCAGTCGGAAGCACACCACAACAGCCTAGAGGAAAGGTTTGAACATTTCACATGGACATTTTCATCAAAATTACTTATTGAAACAAGGTAAACAATTCCCATCAAATAATTAATAATTCAAATATAATGGTACCCTACCAAATCTAAGCCACTTATAGAGCTATCTTATGGCAGGAATCCTGCTTAAGTGTGCTTTCCTTTTTGTAATAAAGGATCGGGAATGACTCTGGGAGATACTGCATTAAACAAAAAGCAATATAAACAAATTTTGATATGTTAATGATATGCACGCTTCTTGATCTACAGATAAATGTAGATCAGGGACATGGCAAGAAAATATCCATGATGTCATATAGAATATAATTCCTTCTCTTGTTTTTTTTTTCATCTATCAAGATCTTCAGGTCTTCTGTGCAAGGTGCAGCTTACCCTTTCAAACATAATATTATACACACTTGACAATTAAACCACAACTCTACATTCATTTATTCATACTTTATTTTACTATCTCATATTTCATCTTATAAATCAATATTATTCTAAAATTACTAAGATTTTGAATTTGAATACTCCACAATGTAGTATACATACATGTACACAGTGTACAAGCAAATGAATGAAGAGGTCCTTTATTTAAAAGCCTCAAAACCTTGTTATAGATTTTGTTGATACATGTACATGACTGCATGTACATGTAGTACCTAGAGCCATTCAAGGTACATACAGTAACCTAACTATGCCAGTACAAGTTTTAAGCATGATTATTTACTAGTATGATGCTGAATTGAATTACACTGTAATATCACTAATATGCCAATTAACAATAAATAATTTTGAGCTCTGGTGACCTTGCGTTTTTCATACTGATGTAACACAACAAGCCTGAACAAGGCTTGCAAAAGAAAAGTGGGTTCTGTAAACAAGGTGAACGATTCAAATTTGTGTTTCTGATGGTCAGTTTTTTTTTTTTTTTTTTTTTACAGGCAGTAGAACTGCGATAACTAAATAATATGATTCATGCATACTTCCAAACTTTTATTTATTTATGGTATTTATACAGGATACCACATATCACCAAAGTGGTTGTCTTCCATGAGGCCCTGTTTATTAGTTCAATAAAACAAATAGCAACAACAATAAACAAGGACCAAAATATCATAAAAATGTACATGTAAGCCCAAATACACAGGAATACTGAATTCAGCATTATGACATGTACACATACATGTAGAAGATTAAGTCTTAAAAATTAATCATCAAAATAAATATCTACAATAATACTACATTGAAAATGTGTAATGTTCTGATTTTCAGACAATTTGCCATTCAATAAAACTACATTACAGTATGAGTTTTATTATTATGACTTCTGATGTGAATCAATTACATGTATGCTACATGTCTATAGCAGGTCTACATGTATGTACATTTAAATTTGGAATAATGCAATTTAAATGATTAAAACAATATTACTTTATCAACAAGGGCATAATGTGTCCACTTCACCTTGCATTCAAATTCATAATAATTCATACATGCCAGGAGATGCCAACAAAAGAGAAAATTCTAATGGCTTTCACTTAAAAGCCTATCACACAAATAATCAATTTTCGATTGCCTGGATTACCCTACCATGGGATCTTATTTCAACATCAATAATTTGTGGGTCAGTCCCTACATGCATTCTCCATGCCATAAAAGGGAATGTAGAAATGGTTAATAGATTATTTCAGAAGTGTTCACATATGTACGATCTACAACATGTATACCAATAATGTCTTGAAAGAATTCAACCTATTTTACATATGTACACCAATAAATCATCACACTCTTCCTACTTCAAGCAATAAAACAAAACAGAAATGAAATCTTGCTTAGTCAAAATCATTTTGGAAGGTGAAAAAAAAAAAAATAATAATAATACCCTTTCTGGCAATTTCTTATTCCCACACTATTGTTCACCCATATACTATCCTTAACTTCGCACTTCATTTTTCCTGCTTGTACATGCCAAACTTTCTGTTCTCACACATTATTTGTTATTATTAGAAACATCAATAGAAACATCAATATTTGATAACTCAATTAATTTCATATTTTAAAAAATGGTAGATAATTATAAGCCCGATGAGCCTTGGACACATGAACAGAAAATCTACAATGTAGACTCTCGATACACCATTTACACCGTTAAGCACCAGCTATCAGCATATAATTAGCATTTTCATTCTGTTTACATTTTAAGCATACAGTTTATGAGTATCACTCTAGCAGACAGGCAAACATCATGCAAGTACATACAAGAACACTGCGATAAGCATCCCACGCCTAACGGGAAAATTATTCTTGACTGAAATTGATACTGATAGGGGGATCTCATTCCACAAAATGAGCTCAACTCTCTCTCGAGGTGTTTGCGCTGCTAGGTAGAGTTCCAGGATAATAATGATGATCACTTTCTTGTCTTCTCCTCCTGCCTCAAGATATGAGGAAATCTGATTGCAAAGTCATATCAGAATATGCTTCCTCCTAATCTTTTTATATTTATTCATGCAGAATAGAGGTACATACAGGAAAACATGTATGCACAAGTGTACATTGTACAGTGCAGTCAGTACTTCAAACTTTCAGTTGAGGAAAATGATAGGCAAATTGTATTAAAAGTACCTGATACATTCTGCAGTGTAGAGTGTAGATTATAATAACAATCGTAACAAAAATATTAATACGCCACATTTATAAAGAGCACAATGTTTTTAAGCACTACATTAGAAATTCATTATTTTAGTAATTCAACTTAGTAATTCATGCCCGCCTCCCCGCTCACGTCTCCCTCTCTCTTTCCTTTCCTTCTCTTCTTTTCTCTGCCCTTTCCTTTTCATTGTTTATTGTATTGTATTTTTGCCTATAGGCGTATCCGGCCACAAGCCTCAGCTTTTAAGGGTATACGCCTTCCTCTTTAAACCCAACATGTACATATTTATATTCTTCATAACAAATTGATTTTTGTATGAATTAATGTTTACGAAATATGTAATGAAATGAAATGAAATTGAATTGAATACTGTTATGCTTAATGTTCTTAATTCAATGTATATTTCCAAGACAAAACTTGCATACAGCAGAACCCAGTCTTACCAAGAGTTGTGGTTGATTTGATCAATCCCAAGTTCTCCACTATGGAGTCATAACTTATCTACAATCTATCTCAATTGGGGAAATTGATCAGAAATTTACCATCACCCCTTTCGAAACGGAGCAAACTGATTGGTCCAAAATAAGGTGCATGCATGAGTACACTTTAGAAAACAATTTGATGACACACATTCATTCAAAATGATAGCACCATAAACTTTCAATAGTTATGATTGATCGGATCAATCGCATCTCTTTGTAAGACAGGGCCCTGATCTCAGATACAAGTGACTGCTGTGGAGTCACAAAACAAACCACATGAAGCCATTCATGGCTTTTAATCTATTAAATATGGAATATGTTCTTACCTTTGCTAAAGCTGGTCCCCTGACAATAGTATTGGTTGTGAGGATAACCAGGGTTGTCTGTAGGACCTTAAGATCCTCCATTCCACACTCCATTAAACCCCATAGCATATTAATCACATTACTTGCTGCACACTGTCAGAGACAGAGAAAGATACACAATAAAGTAAACACAAATTTAAATTAATTTTTTTTTAATTGGAAAGTGGAAATTCATAGTAAACAATGCTAACGATCATCAAGTAAAAATTGTATCAATCAGTGTGAAATATATCACAAATCAAACCCAAAATACCCCTCCAATAAGAATAACAAATAATCATGGATCAATAAAAGTGTAAATACATGTAGTAAAAGAAGTACCGTCTTTTTAAGATTATTTTATACTTTTGCATAGACAAAATCTTTTTGTCAAAAGCAAAAAGAAGTAAACAGACCTGCCAACCTCTGGGAATGAAAAACTGTATTCTGTGATTTTAAAAAATGTATTTTTCCCCGCAAAAAAGTGTATTTCATAATAAAATGCTTGGCGCATCCATTTGCTCATCGCAGCGCTCAAGCTGCATGCAAGCTAAAATGCACACTGCTCTTGGAGATGAAAAAAAACCATTAAAACATGTGTATATCTTCACCCTGGTTTTAAACAAAATGATTGAAAAAAAAAACAAGTTACCTGAAATTACATTGATCTAATAACCATATTTGTGTACGGTTTATGAAATAGAGACATATAGAAGTGATTTTTCTCAATAAATTACGATTTTGTATTAAAACAAAATTACAAATAACATATTTTTTAAAGAAAAAACGTACTGCCGCATTTTGGTTGCAAAAACGTACTAAATACGCCTAAAACGTGCTGGTTGACAGGTCTGAGTAAACGCTTAAAAAAAAAGAGCAGATCATTGTGCTTCTGGATTTCAAAGAACAATATCAGAAAATCTTCACTCTGATAACTACCTACCATTGGTGTGCATCTACTAATGCAGGAGAGTATTCTAATTTTAGAAGAGCTTTAATACTTACGACTTCACACCCAAGAAATAGCCCACAATCTGATTATTAGTATATAGTCGCAATCAGGGGTGCTGGTACTAGCATTACTATTACAATCATGTTACATGCATTTACTAATGAACTATACGGCCACAGGGGGGCATTAATTGCACACACTCTCTCACCAAGAGTGTTGAGAACAAGACTTCTATATATATACAGTGGATGTGTCTACCTCTTACACATGCCCTAATGTAATAAACTCTACATGTAATATGTATAGGGCCTTCGCCTCTCTAAATTTTATACCTATGCCCTAAAATTGCAACAGTTATGACCTTCAACACACATGTGGTATATACACAACTATCCTCAATTCAATTCAAAAGTTTTTATAAACAAATAATATGCTAAATAGGTTCATTATTGCGGATTGAAATAATCGCTAGAGGGTATTCATTTGTCTCGCAATCTACTATGGTCAACAAGGAAATTCGTGATCACTCTCGCAAAAAGTGTTCACTGGCTTTCTAGGAAATTCGTGATCACTCTCGCAAAAAGTGTTCACTAGCTTACAAGTTCACGAGCTTTCGAGTGCCGCTGCAACTCTTTATCAAGTGACGAAAATTATCTGATGACGTACTCTATTTATACTAATCTCCAGGACCGTACGCACGAACGCGAGAACAATAGGTGGGTATTGATCCGTTGCGTCGGTATGCGGCGCGGCCGGTAATCCGTATATGCAAATAAGCCGGGGGTATATGCAAATACGCCGTGGGTCGGCGATATGCAAATTAGACAAAATTGGCGGGCTCGCTAGTTTCCCGTGGGCGGGGGCTGACTAGCTGAGCGGTCCCTCGTTCGGGGCCGGGAACGATCGGGTCGGCGTGCACTGCCAGGCAAGGGGGTATTGTGCTGTCTGATGGTTCGCATCCAGAAGTCGGGGATGTCGATCCCGCTGTCTCTGTTGAAGTTGTTAGGACAAAGACGTATACTAATAGCCTCCTTAATCCTGCGTGTATACCAATGTCTCTCTTTGGCAATGCAATGTACACCCTCCCAATCTGGGTGGTGTTGTTTCTCCCAAGCATGTTCTGCCACCGCGGATGTGTCGGTTCGCTGTAACCGAACATCGCGCTTGTGTTCAGAAATGCGTTCAACTATCGGTCGGGCTGTTTCTCCGATGTAAGACCCGTCACATCCCTGGCAAGGAATGTTGTATACTACGCCATCACGTCTGTGATCAGGGATAGGGTCTTTGGGGTGTACAAGCTGTTTGTGTAAGGTGGTGTCCGAGCGGAAAACCGTTCGGATACCGTGACCTTCTAATCGGCGTTTAAGTTGTTGTGAGAGGCCATCTATGTATGGCAAGACTGTGCAAGTCTTGAAAACCTTCTGATCCCTTGGTGGTAGTTTTTTCTTGAAAGTGTTCTTGATAAAACGGCGTGGGTAGCCGTTGCTGTACAAGGCGCCACGTATGTGTGCTCTTTCTTTCGGGAGTTCAGGTGGGTGAGTTATCTCTGAGGACGAAGATCCACATATTTTCTGTACAGAGGCTCTTTCTATGAGCAAACAGAAGGAGCAGCAATGGGTAGCCCAGTCTCAGCGGTTGTGGCTAACCTATATATGGAAGGTTTTGAACAGAACGCTTTGCCCAAGTGTCCTTCCACATGCCACCCTCGGGTGTGGAAGAGATACGTCGATGACACTTTCATAATCGTAAATAGATCCGAAACAGACAGCCTACTCTCATACATGAATAGCCAGCAACCGTCCATCCAGTTCACTCTGGAGACTGAGCAAGGAGGGAAATTAGCATTCCTTGACACGCTAGTCCAAAGACACGAGGGCGGGAAACTCTCCACCTCTGTCTACCGCAAGCCCACTCATACAGACCAATACATACCATTTGATTCTCATCACGACAAATCGGTCAAGAAAGGTCTTGTTAAATGCCTGTTCGACAGAGCAGCGCGTATCATAACTCACCCACCTGAACTCCCGAAAGAAAGAGCACACATACGTGGCGCCTTGTACAGCAACGGCTACCCACGCCGTTTTATCAAGAACACTTTCAAGAAAAAACTACCACCAAGGGATCAGAAGGTTTTCAAGACTTGCACAGTCTTGCCATACATAGATGGCCTCTCACAACAACTTAAACGCCGATTAGAAGGTCACGGTATCCGAACGGTTTTCCGCTCGGACACCACCTTACACAAACAGCTTGTACACCCCAAAGACCCTATCCCTGATCACAGACGTGATGGCGTAGTATACAACATTCCTTGCCAGGGATGTGACGGGTCTTACATCGGAGAAACAGCCCGACCGATAGTTGAACGCATTTCTGAACACAAGCGCGATGTTCGGTTACAGCGAACCGACACATCCGCGGTGGCAGAACATGCTTGGGAGAAACAACACCACCCAGATTGGGAGGGTGTACATTGCATTGCCAAAGAGAGACATTGGTATACACGCAGGATTAAGGAGGCTATTAGTATACGTCTTTGTCCTAACAACTTCAACAGAGACAGCGGGATCGACATCCCCGACTTCTGGATGCGAACCATCAGACAGCACAATACCCCCTTGCCTGGCAGTGCACGCCGACCCGATCGTTCCCGGCCCCGAACGAGGGACCGCTCAGCTAGTCAGCCCCCGCCCACGGGAAACTAGCGAGCCCGCCAATTTTGTCTAATTTGCATATCGCCGACCCACGGCGTATTTGCATATACCCCCGGCTTATTTGCATATACGGATTACCGGCCGCGCCGCATACCGACGCAACGGATCAATACCCACCTATTGTTCTCGCGTTCGTGCGTACGGTCCTGGAGATTAGTATAAATAGAGTACGTCATCAGATAATTTTCGTCACTTGATAAAGAGTTGCAGCGGCACTCGAAAGCTCGTGAACTTGTAAGCTAGTGAACACTTTTTGCGAGAGTGATCACGAATTTCCTAGAAAGCCAGTGAACACTTTTTGCGAGAGTGATCACGAATTTCCTTGTTGACCATAGTAGATTGCGAGACAAATGAATACCCTCTAGCGAAATAATATGCTGGTTTTCCAAACTACATGTACATTAGATCACTTCAAGTATTTCCATAAAGCCCCCCCCCCAAAAAAAAAAAAAATGTTTACTTGGCGTAACCCACCCGACCCTATGCTTTTATATTTTTTAATCCGATATCGATTGCATAAATATTGAAATCGCAATGCGGAAAACCCCTGGATGTTCTTTGCTTTCAAGATAATTTTTCAACAATTTCTGGCTCGTTCTGTGTCCATATATTAGTGTGTGTGTATGTGGGGAGAGTTATTTGAACAAATTGTGGTTTACCCCTCTCATCAAATTATCCCAAAGGTCTGAGGACCTATCTAATCTACGCCACTGTATGTAAGTAGGTGTATAAATTGCTACTTTCGTGCATACAAATATAATCGACAACAATGACCCCCCCAAAAAAAATCCGCCCTCCCTACCCCAATTTTCATTGGCCTATTACGCCAATTCAACCATTTTTTTTTTAGGGGGGGCCTGAAGGACATGTTGGCTACTGTAATACATGTAGGTTTTTATGAATGTCAAAATTCACTAACCCAAAACTCATTAAAAAATTTTATTGATAACAACTCCTCCAATCATGGACCTACTACAACTGGGGCCCATTGCAGATAGAGTTGCAATTAATCGCAACTCTAAAAATCATGCGCAACTTGATTTTCAACCAATCAACAGCGTGCATTTTGGACTTGCGATTGATTTTTTGACTTGCGTTTAAACGCAACTCTTTCTGCCACAGACCCCTGGACATTCAACGAGCAAATTTTACAGCCATTATCTGCTTTCAGCTGTCAAAATTACTGTCAAAGTCACACAGTTTTCTCTTTACACTGTTTTTATGACCTTGCCCATGGTGCGTGTTTATACAACACTCCTGTGAACCCGCTGATCGTCCCCGAGAAATCACTGGCCATCTTTTGGCCAGAGACGATCATTGCTCGAGCTCTGATCGTTCTGTTCGCGGGGAAGCCCCTGCTTCATGTTACCATCGATGCAATGCACTCTTAACATCCGGTTTTCAGTGCATGATATTACATTGCAATTATTGCAATTATCATCTGATCATTATAAAAATTCTGGTTAAATTTTGTTAATCCTGTAGAATATTACACCCATATCTAAATCACCTTGCAAGCGAAGGTTAGAGCAACTTTAGAGGTAAGGATTCTTCTAAAATAAGGGATTTTTAACGTCTTTCCAAACATTTTTCTGACAAAGTTTTGCTGCAATTTCATTGTAGATAATCTGATCTGCACAATGAGAGCAATGAATTCTGTGAGCAGTTGTACTTGTAAGTGATGTACATGTACGTAAAAAATATGAAAATGCAAGGCTGTTTTTTTTTGTTTCTGCAATCATTTTGGCAGCGCTAGCGTTCGCTGCTGTGCATACTGCTTTTGAAATGAACGAACAAAATTTGCAATGTGTGGGAGCAGTGCACAAATGATTTCTGCTATTTTATGTCCGGCTTGATAAGCTTGCGTCAACTGTTGCGCTTTGTTTATAAAAGGATTAGCAGCAACAGTCTTTAGCCAAAGGGATGGGATTCGTTGAATGTCCAGTTGTAGTAGGTCCATGCTCCAATCAAGTGTAAATTATCACTCTCATTCATGTACTACATGATTATGAAGGCCTATCTTTATGCACATCTTGATCAAAACTACATGTACATGTATGTAACACCAGACTTATTCAGCATTTGGTGGATAGAAGATATCATTAATGAGCTCAGAAAATTGTTCCGTTTCATTCCAAGGTGATAACGAGTCCGGGGGGGGGGGGGGGCAATGTCTTCTTTGATCATAGACATTACGATGTTGGATCATCAGAGGCATGGGGATGGGGGGACTCTGTGACTGGCATTCTTCAAAGAAGGAGTGACTAGTGAAATATTACCAATGTGACATTCATTTTTGATCACTTTTCTCAAGACCAGCATAAAAAACTTCACTTCTAACTCCCCCTCAAACCCCTCAGCCCCCAAAAGTCCATAAGTGTGTCTCCTTCCTAGCTGCCCTGAATATATACGTAACAACCTTCTTGTGGGAAGCTGAGATACACCTTTAATACACTGTACATGTACATGTATGTCTTATTTGGGAAGGCTGGAAGGAATTAGGTGGTTTGCACCACCCTCAAAAACTCTGGCCAAGTTCTCAACTTCCTGTACCAGCAATGATATCTAGATTTGTTATGTGAACACTCTATTACAATCCAAACAGAAAAGGGAGGAACTAAGCGATACAAATTACATATTTCATTGACGTACCATTCTAAAAACAATAGAGCAATACTCACAGCTGATAAGGCCTCATGTGTGATAAGGCGCTGAACAGATCCAAGACAAAGCTGAACAATCCGCAGATTTTTGGTGTCACATCCGAGTAGAAATGGCTGCAGGATTTCTCCACTGTTTGTGACCATAGCTATAACAGTTTGAGAAAATAATAAGCCGTGATTGGGGTTTGGGAAGAGAAAAAGCTTCCTACATGTACATGGACAATTTACATTGTTGGTATAGTTTGACTTGGAAGAATCATATCACAACTGTACTTAAAAGTTTTTTTTATTGTTTTTTTTAAACTGTATTAAAGTTGATAAGTTGATAATATTAAATGATGAAATCACATACAAGTAATACTATAAACTGTGCTTGTATTGAACATCACAATTACAAAATTAATGTACATATATAACTTTTATAACCTCAGGGATTAATTTGGTTTTCTTTTTAGTGGGAATGTATCATACTGTAAAATGTCTCATAATATCATCAAAAATAAAATGGCATGCTTCCAATGATCCCTTTCAGTATTTTGACCATGTACAACTGAGAAAATGCAATGAATTCCATGTACTGTCTAGGATGTTACGTCTAACCTACATGTTAAGAACGGAGTGACACTAGTGAAATAAATAACACTCAACTGAGAGTCAGGGTACCAATCTGTGTTATTCGCAAATAGCTACAGTAATGATGATTACCAAATAGAACATAAAGCAACTACAAAAATGAATTTTAAAAATGCAGACAAAAAATGTAAGACCAATACATTTTGAGTGTGTACTATTAAAATCACTTTGTTTCATAAATTGGCCTTGTCCAACTACACATACATGTACATACGTACTTCACATAGGAATAAGTCAAAGGTTTTAATACTATTTTTTTAGTATGCATACTCAAATTTATGAAGAATCATGCCTAAAAGAAATTAAAAATTGCAGGCTATACATGTATGAACTATGAAGATGATTCTTATAAAACATATAGTTGCTCTAAAAGTTTTAATATTCTTTTCAAAATGATCTGTTTACATGATACCAGAAGATCAAGATCCCTACTATGGACCTAGTCAGAGTAGTAGTTCCAACTTCCATACTCCAACAGGGTGACTTTGTTTCATTGGAGATTTACATGTCTACATGTATGTGTCCACACTGAGGCACACTGTGTCACAACATGTCACAAGGGTTTATTATCAATTGGTCCAATGCCAATTGGTCCAATTACCAATTTGTCTACTATGATTTGGTCTACCATCAGTTCGTCCACTATCCACATGGTCCAATTGGCAATTAATCCACTCACCATTTCGTCTAATAACCAGATCAGTCCAATAGCCATATACATGTAGTCCATACCATTTGGTCTAATTGGGCGAAATTCAGGAAAATTAAATGGAAATTAGACCATATGGTTATGAGACGAAATGGTCATGAGACAAAATGGTCATAGACGAACTGGTAATTAGACAAAGTGATGATTGGACCAAATGGTTATTGGACCAAATGGTTGATAGACGAAATGTTGATGGACGGAACGGCATTAGACGAATTGGCAATTTACCGTCACAAGGTGTTCTTTCCATCAGGAACTAAACAGAACATACAGTGTATTCCATAGCATCCCATGTTGTGCAGTCTGCAATGTCAGTATGCAGACCTGTTCATTTATAATGATGGCTTAAAGTCAGGCATGAGGCAATCGTTGATAATCTAAGCTCAGTCTATGACCCTATTGTATTGATTGAAGGATTGAGTTTCATGCTTACTGAAAACAGGGTACCTCAGCATACTACCAAGGGATTGAATTACGTTGAGCATTATTCATGTCATGTCCACAACAGGCACAAATATATCCCTACATATAGGATAATGAAGATTACAGGTACGGTAGTTCGATACAGGAAAAAATATCACTAACGTTGAAAGTCAAACATTGAAAACCAAAGATACATGTATTTAAAAAGGAGGTTTAAAATTTTAAAGTTCTGGTATTTTGCTCTTTTCACTACCTAAAATTAGGCCTAGGCCTAATAGAGTCCCCAATTTCCATGAAACCCAAAAATTAACAAATTTCATAGAATTCCAGAAGAACTTTGACAACAAAAACATTTTTTCAGCCCAAAATAATCAAAGATACAAAGGAGATTAGGAAAATCAAAGTTGCATGGAAATTTCTGCATGTTAGGTGTTGTAATTTGGGTTGCATGGTCAAAATGGGCACAATTCATGTTTTTCATATATATGCATACATGTACTACATGTATGTATAACCCTTTTTTTTTATTCACACAGGTTTTTTTTTACCAAATACAAAACATTGGTTTTAGCATTATTTGCAAATTACTGTTCAAGTACACAGTCTATCTAAACATTAGCAATTTTTCTTTTTTTCTTCTTCAAAATAGAACATTTGATTTAAATCAAGTGTAAAATTCAATTGATACATGAACATGAGATCAGAATCATGTCTCCAGGACCTGTATTAATGAGCAATATTAAACTTGAATTAAACAAATATTCAAAATTTGTGTTTATGACCTTTGATTGATTACCATATTTCATGTCACATAATTTGTACAACTTTAATGTCAGTGCGCTGCCAACCTGAGCATATATCAAGTTCTTAAAAATAAGTCAAATTGGTATAAATTGTAAGGTACATGTATTAAACTAAAGACCATGTTAAAAAAAAATAAAAGTATAACTCTACAATGTGTACCGGTATCCAAACTAGATATTCCATCAACTACATTTATCTAGACAGGGATGAATGCAAAATCATTTTCCTATAGATGTATTCAAAATTCATGTCATATTGATAATACTACAAAGAAGTTTGTTTAAAAAGGGGTTTCATACACATATTTTGTTTCAATTTCACTGCTTAGCTTTACACACATCAGATCTGCAGTTAGAGCACATAACACAGAAATATCATCTGGTACTTATAGCTCTTTAATTAGCTGAGAAATTATTGTAATGCTTATATCAACTTTACATGTTGAAAAGGGGAATCCTACCCAAATAAAAACTTGTTTTTAGAGGGAAAATAAAAATTTGAGAAGTTGATAGGAGAAAGTTTGAACCATATCGGACAAACAATTAGAAAGTTATGAATTTTCAAAAATTCAAAGTATTGGTAATCATTAAACCCAAGGAGACTTCAAATTGGCCGCATATGTGATGTCAAAGAGATGTAAGGCAAGGACTACTCTTCCATGTACTCCAATACATGAAATTGCTAAAATTTCATTTTTTTTTTCAAATTAAAGTTTTACTTTAAATTATATTTTTCTTTCATGAGGACATAAAACAATACACTATCTGGGTTATATTTAGATTACTGCCTCAGGGGATTGGGTACTTAGGAGAAAACCAGAAATCCCTGATAATTAAGTACACTGTACATGTACATGGCCTATGAGAAAATAGTCCTTGCCCCTTTATTTACTTACCCAGTTGCCAATTTGAAATCTACATCTAGTCTTAGGGATCTCAATTTTAAAGCAGCCATAACTTTCTTTAATATTGCTTGTCCAATTTTCTTTCAAACTTTCTCCTTTCCAACACAACATTTTATGACCAATACTGGATTCCCCTTTAAACATGTTCAGATCTCAATGCACTAAACATAACTGGGGAACTTCCTGAGATTGATAAACATACATGTACATTGTCATAACTTTGCATAAATTTATTTTGAACAATACTTTGCATTTGTATTACAGGAATGCCTCATTTCTCAAATATTAAAGAATGATCAAGATGATATCTAGTTATCAACAAAAGTTGTGTTTTTCGTTTGGAGAAGGGGGGGGGGGGGTCTTACTTGATATCATGCATCTTCACTGGTACTTTGCATGTTGTTCAATCTACTAAACATATTGAAATAGCCCCCTTCCCTAATTACATGATTCTGTAATTCTATCAATGATATCTTGTAAATTTGTAAATTCAGTTGAGTGTGATCAGTCTATCATGGATGAATGACAACATTTTAAAAAATCAAAACTTTTTAAGACCTGTTAAATAAATATTGATTTCAGGGGCAGATCCAGGATGGACTAGAGAGGGGGGACACTTAAATCTTACTGAATGTATTGTCTCCTGATTTGTGTTTTCACAAAGGCAAAATAACAATTTACAGAGCGCAGATAATTCTTTGAATCAGAGAAAATATAACATGGGGGCTGGGGGCTATTAGCCCTTGGAATGCTCAAAGAGCCCTGGAAATACCAATTCAGCACAATGAAAGTTCATCCAATGTTACAGATAAAGGCAGTAAGTTGTGAAAAGTAGCCCCCTAAAAATAAGAAATATTTTTGGCCTGCTTTGAATGTGGGTAATTACACACATCACACATGTATACCTGTGATAGCACTATTCCGTACAATGTAGCAGCACCCCCTCAAATTATTAATGGCAATAAACTGCACATAGACTGGAACACCTGACAGGTATGTTCTCAAATACATTGTACAAGAAAGATGTTGAAAAAACCTCTGGGGTTCTTTACATACATATAAATGAACAAAACTGATTCAATGACAGTTCCTTAACCCTAAATCTCCCGGGGTATTTTAATTCTTGTCATTCCCGGGGGGGGGGGGGGCCATTATGGCCCCCCTTAAAGGAGAATGAAACCCTTGAAACCAGCTGAATCCATATCAAAGAGAAAAATCAAAGAAACATATTGTTGAAAGTTTGAGGAAGATTTAATGAATAATAAGAAAGTTATGAGCATTCGAATATTGAGATCACTAGTGCCATGTAGATCCTCCCAACGGCAATGCGACCAAGATCTGTGATATCACACACGTACAACTCCCTCATTACTTTAGTACTTATTTCACTTATATTCTCACTTTTATAGAGTCTATCACAAGGTGAGGTGTTCTCTTTATGAGATGACAAGTACAGAGGTTTCACAACATTATATCATTGATGAATCGTTTGTCATATGATTAGAATGAGCAAAAAGAGATGTTTTGGGGTATATTTTCAGTGTCCAAATGGGAGAGTTGTACGTGTGTGACATCACAGATCTTGGTCGCATTGCCAATGGGAGGATCTCCATAGCATTAGTGATCTCGACATTCAAATGCTCATAACTCTTTTATTGCTAGTCCTATTTTACTCAAAGTTTTGTTAATCTTATTCTTTGATTTTTCTGCTTTCACAAAAGCTAACTTGCTCCAAGAGTTTCATTCTCCTTTAAGATCTCAGCCGCGGATTGCACGATCACAACGAAAATTTGCATGATGGTAGAGAATGACGTAATCTACGCAGTTGCATTGGTAAATTTCACTGAATTCATATATTTTTATTTTATATGAATTAATTATGCTAATTTATTCATGAACTCATACTTTTTGCTCTGATTCACTAAATAAAGCTCCTAGAATGCTATTCTTTGGTGAAAATATTCTTTATAGCATTCCTAACAATTGTGAATGAAAAAAATTCTGGTACCAAGACCGATTTCTTATGTATTTTATTGTTTTTTTAATTTCTTATGTATTTCTTTGTTTTTTTACTTTTTGTTTTTTTATTGTTTTTTCGATGGAAATCGTTCCAGACTTAATTCTGATCATAAACAAGGCAAAATTGATTAAGTTTAATCAGTAAAAGTAGAAATAATGATACATTTATGAATTTTGTCTAAATACACAATTTGCATTGGATTTGTACATGACATTACGTTTATGAGCAATTTTGGGTCTGACATGCACTTACATAAAGTTGCGTAATGTTGTAACCGCGTACCCGGGTGTCACAAATTTGGTCTCAAAAATTTGCGCGAGACTTGAAAGTAAAGTCAGTGAGCGACGAGGTCAACAAGTTTTGCGCAGCAGATATATCGCGAAAATTGTCGAGGGGGGGGGGGGCCATTATGCCCCCCCCCCCCCCCCCCCCCCCCGGAGAATTAGGGTTGAAGGACAAGTGCATTCCAACAAAAAGTTGATTTGAATAAAAAAAGAAAAATCCAACAAGCATAACACTGAAAATTTCATCAAAATCGGATGTAAAATAAGAAAGTTATGACATTTTAAAGATTCACTTAATTCCACAAAACAGTTATATGCACATCCTGGCTGGTATGCAAATTTTCTTTTGTATTTTATTATATGAAATATTCTAATTTTCTCCTCATTTTCAAGTGATACAACAATTAATTCCTCCCTGAACATGTGGAATTAGCATTGTTTAATACTATATGGTTCAGTCAAGTTGGGCCTTATTGTCAAATCTGTAAAAAATGAAATATTGTATAATTCAAACAATTAAAAAAAAAATAGTGAGTGATGGACATCATCGACTGACTCACCTAATTGTGCATATCACTGTTTTGTGAAAAATAAGCAAAACTTTGAAATGTCGCAACTTTCTTATTTTACATCCGATTTTGATGAAATTTTCAGCACTATGCTAAGTTGATTTTTCTCTATTTATTCAAGTCAGCATTTTTCTGGGGTGGACGTGACCTTTAAAATATTCTCCTTCAAGATATGAAAGGGTTCACAAGGGGCAGAACAGAAGTAAAGTGCTCATAATACAGGAAAAATAAGTTGACTTTAACTTACCAGGAATAACATCTTTACTTCTTGCAACTATAGTCCTGATTTTCAAGATATCAGCCTCTGCAGCCTAATCATAAAAAAACAAGCACAAAAATAGAAAAATCATTTTGTTCTGCCAATCAAAATTGATAACTGATCTGTGTTGATTTTGTGACACAAAAAAATCAAGTTTCTGTAAGACAAAATGAATATCTGGCTCAAGTAGCAGGACAAACATTCCATTGATTATTTTCCTTCTCATTCAATTGGAAAATATTAATTGCATCCAGTAATGTATCATCATAAAGATGAGTATTCATCTGAAAATCAAATAAGCAAAACACTTCATTTTCATCACTAACTGATCAAATAAAAAAGTGAGCTGATGATGTCTATATGAACTTTATACTCACTCTTCATTTTGCATTTTATTAAGAATTTCAATTTTATTAACTTTGATAAGAAACAAGCTATTATTATGATTTCACATGCTCAAAGCGTCCGGAGTAATTTTTTTTCTTTACATGTTAAAAGGGTGGGTGGACTTCTCATTTAATTGGTTGGAGTGTTAAACTCTGAATTGTACCTCTTTGACAGGTGGATATTTTCTCTTTGTTTCATTAAAGAGTGCTCTCAGATCAGTCTGCAAGTTTTCCACCAGCCTCTTTGCAATCGCTGAATCCGAAGTCATTTTGAATGCTCTTTACATACACCTGGTTCAATCACTTCCAATCCTTTCGAGACAGATCTTATCAGAGATAACAAGAAACTGAGAAAAGGGAAAATCAGTATCATCTACATGTATGCAGAGGAAAGAAGTCTGTCATATTTTTTTTCATAAATGAAATATACCAGTAAATCATTCTGAAATTAAATTCAATGAATTAAATTCTATAAATTTTATAATAAATATGCATTTTACCCACCTTTGCCACTCGGAGTATCCGAACGAGTTCACCGACTTGAGGTTCGGGTAGGTGGAGCGTAGTGTAGCGGTAGTGAAGTGGAGTGGAGCCTGCACGAACATCACTTGAGGTAGGTCGGGTGTCCGGACACTTTTTTGAAAACTTGAAGCCTTCTTAATCTTAGTTCTTAAAATAACTAGTAGGACCCTAATATTTAAGACTTAAATTAATTCAAGTTAAGTGCTTTTTTGTCTTTACACTAAAAATATGAATTCAATAGTTGTAATCATCTTCTATTTTGTTCTCTATAATATTTCCTAACATTTTGTACTAAAAATTGATGAAACTTTGCTTGTAAATGTTTCCAAATGATTTTCTAAAATTGATCGTCCGGACACACAACAACTGGCAGTGGCATACACAGAGCAGTGCAGAGCAGAGTGAGTGCACCGCACTGAGGCTGCACTGGTGACCGAGTGAGTGACACCACTGCCAAAACTACTAGATTTCACGAGCATATCGATTAAATTTACATTATTGCTGAATTACTCCCTACTAGTTTAGAATTAACATAGATGAACTTTCGATCAATCGAGAGGTAAGAATGTTACGTAACTCACCGTTCAATTACTTGACGTCTTCAGCTTCTAATAGAATGCTAAATGTCCATTATTTTGAGGAAGATTTTGTCTTCGTGGAGCTGGAGGCAGCCATACTGTTTTCGTATTGATAATATGAATAATAGTCTGGAATTTAGACCCCTTTAGCTTTAAGCTTTGAGCAGAAATAGAAACCAAGTGGCAGTGCAATTAGGACAACGTCAGGGCCGGTAGAGGAGGGGGGGGGGGGGGGTTGACCTTTGATGATTTTCATGTGATGAAAAGTTAAGACAAAATACTAGAGATGAAAAAAGAGATAAAGAAAAAATAGTATGGAGTCTGGACAGAGATAACTTGGTAACATTTAGACAGGAATAATAAAGGGGGAATAATAACCGTCGTTTCTTGGCAATTTCTGACATTTTATTGTCATCCCCATAGGTGAGTGGAGCGGAGTGGAGCCAACGTAGTTCAGCAGACCAAGCAATAAAATTTTTACAGAGACTGAAGCTTTTGGTGTAGCTAGGTAACATTCGTCTTCGTGAGCTTTGATCCTGGGCTTATGATAGATATTTTGCGACCAGGCATGGACCTACTGGCACAGGTCAAAATTGAATATGGTCCAACACACTTCATACCTCCTTCTCCTACCCTTGAATGTAAATCATGGCAATAAAATAGAAAAGGACCCCAAATACTGCTATCATTTGCACATTATTATCATCACAATTATGATAATGATAAAGTAGATAAGTATGATAACAATAATAATGATTATAATTATCATTAATATTATGATTTTTGTTATTATTATTATTACTATTTTCATTATCATCATCATCATCATCATCCTCATCACCACCACCACCACCATCATTATCAGCATCACTACGGCAAACGAAACTGCGCAACAAGACTAGTATTCTATCCCGGTTCGATGTCGGGCCGGGTCGCGAATGTTGTACTCGGCTGGGTCACAGATCCGCGAATTCCACATTGGGGGTGTGTCCTCATTTTGTTTCGCCGTATTTTGTTTTGTGGACTCTTGACCTTTCCCCCTTTTCTCATAATCTCATCTATTACCAGGCTTTTTCCAAAACCTTGAACAAAAACATAAAAATTACCAAAACCGTTTCGCGGTCCCTGACTTTATATACAAGTGATGTCATCAAAGAATGATCATCATGTTATTCGAAATTATGTCAACATGGCGAGATACGCCAACTTACATACATGAAAAGTTGTATGTCGACATGGAGATCGCCATGATGACATTTTTGGCAAGAGAGCTTATTTCGCCATGTTGATAATTATAAATGGTCAGGAGGTAATGGCATAAACCCATATTGTTACATTGATCGTGACAAGAAAACGTTAATGACTGTATCTAGCCGGGGGGGGGGGGGGGCAGTCAAATATATTGTTGTACACACGCGTGAATAGCGTGACCAAAACGTCTAAATCGCGGGGTCAGTGGGTTTTTTTTTTTCAAAGCTTTTTTTTTAAGACTAGCCAAACGTGTTATGGTATGTTTTTTCCCCAAGCCGCTTTTCCCTGGTGTCCTATTCTGGCGACAACTTGTTTAGGGGTCAAAATGTGTAAATGAAGCCTTCGAAAAACTTGTTTAGGGGGTTATTCTGCACACAGAGTAAAACTCGTTTAGGGGTTAATTGTTTTAGAAATAATTTGGTCACGCATGACAGCAATACATTTGACTGCCCCCCCCCCCCCGGGGGTACTCGTCATTTCGTCAAAGCATGGAACTTGATTTTCCACAGCATGCAAAAACAAGGGCCGCGAAACGATTTGATAATGTGTGTGTGTTCGCGGGGGGGGGGGGGTGAACATGCATAAAACGGCCATTTTCACGTATTTGTATACGCTTACTGACAATTTTTTTTGGGGGGAGGGGGGCTGGAGTCCCCCCCCCCCCCCCCAGTTCTTTATGATGATATGTATAAAGCAAGGCATTCAGAATACTCCATAACAGACTTTTCATTGTTAAAAAAAAGAAGGGATAGGTCTTACTGAAGGGGAATGAAGAGTACAACCAAAACCGGGTCAAGAATATAATACGAAGAGAAGTTCAGAGGGCTCTCAGAAAATCAGGAAATAAATACAAATTCGCTCATCCAAGTTTGCTCTTCATGCGTATAGTGCCCATTTGTAGTTATATTCTGTTCTTACTCGGTCTATTGTTATAACCCAGAATGTTCTACCAATTGATATCATAGGCCTAGGCAGTGCGTTAAGTTTAAATTAAAGAGAAAAGGTGTTGTCATCTGAACGCAGTGCCAAAAAGAAGATATTTTCATAATATTGGATGAAATTCAAACGGGTTGAAATTTACATGTTGCAGAACCAAGTTCTGACAAAGATTGTCCTTGATTTGCTAGTACATGGGTGTGATTTTATTAAATAAGATGCAAATTTGTAAAGAATAATTTTGGCATCAATAATTGGAACAAAATAAAGATAGCAAAATGCAAAGGCCCGCGGTGAGTATAATTGGTGAAAGGAAAAATCATAACAAAACTTCGATGAACACTGAAAGTGGCGTTCAGAGTCCAATGAAATGCTGCCATCTATATACGACACTCGTAAGTGGTGAATTGGTGTTGTGGACCACGGAATTTAAATGCAATGCAATTCAATTTAAAGGTCAAGTCCACCCCAGGAAAATGCTGACTTGAATAAATAGAGAAAAATCAAACTAGCATAACGCTGAAAATTTCATCAAAATCGGATGTAAAATAGGAAAGTTATGACATTTTAAAGTTTCGCTTATTTTTCACAAAACAGTGATACGCATGCACAATAGTCAATTAGGTAAGTCAGTCGATGATGTCCATCACTCACTATTTCTTTTTTTTTTATTGTTTGAATTATACAATATTTCATTTTTTACAGATTTGACAATAAGGATCAACTTGACTAAACCATATAGTATTAAACAATGCAAATTCCACATGTTCATGGAGGAATTAATTGTTGTATCACTTGACAATGAGGAGAAAATTAGAATATTTCATGATAAAATACAAAAGAAATAGTGAGTGGATGATGTGAGTCTCATCATTTGCATACCAGCCAGGATGTGCATATATAACCGTTTTGTAAAATTAAGCGAAAATCTAAAATGTCATTACTTTCTTATTTGACATCAGATTTTGATGAAATTTTCAGTGTTATACTTGTTGGGTTTTTCTCTTTTTATTCAAATCAACTTTTTTGTTGGGGTGGACTTGTCCTTTAATCAGATATGGAACAATCCTAAAGAGTTTATCGCGGGTAGCCGGTCACACCGTATTTCGGGTATATCGTGGTATTAAATTAAAGTAAATGGTCAAACTGCCAACTCGTCCACTCACCACATGTTCTACTTTCATTTAGTATAATGCCATCCCGTCCATCAACATTTCGTCTAACAACCATTTGGTCCAATCATCACTTCATCTAATCACCATTTCGTCTATGACCATTTCGTATCATAACCAGTTGGTCTCAATATCCGTTTCATTTTCATTCTTTTGCACAATTAACACTTACTCCAATTAGACTAAATGGCTATTAAACAAACTGGTTATTAGACGAAATTAATGGTGAGTGGACGGATTAGCAATTAGAGCATGTAGATAGTGGACGAACGGATGGTAGACCAAATCATTGTAGACGCATTGGCAATTGGACGAATTGGAATTAGACGAATTGGTTATAAAACCATATTAACCCTATCTAGGCCGCGCCGGAGGGGTGGGGGCCTCGGAGGCTCTTCCCCCCTCGACGATTCGCGCAATATTTGCACCACGCAAAATTTTTCGACCGTGCCGCTCGCAGACCTTTTACTTTCATTCAAGTCTTTCGCATCTTTTGAGACAAATTTTACGACACCCGGGTACGCGGTTCCGAATTTACGCTACATTTTGTTAGTGCATGTCAGACCAAAACTTGCTCAAAAACGTAATTTTGTGTACAAAGTCAATGTAAATTGTGTCTTTTACCCAAAATCATAAATCTATGATCATTTTTAGTTTTACTGGTCTAAATGGATTCATCTTATGATGTTTATGATCACAAAATTGAAGGTCCCCGACAAAGTTCATCGAAAGAACAATGAAAAACATAATTCGAAAAAACAAAGAAATTGCTAAAAACGATAAATACATAAGAAACTCCTTTTTAATGTACATTTGCTGAGAACCTCACAAAGAGCTTCTTTACCAAAAATTAGAATATTTGGAGCTTTATTTTGGGAGTTAGAGGAAAAACCCCATGCAGTCAATCATGACTGTTACACGTCTGTAAAAACTAAAGTACATAAGCATGGGTATGATTTACGACGACAATATTATGGCAAGTATAATGAGGAAAAGGAGAGGAGGAAGATGATAGTGATGGTATAGTGACGATTATTGCATCAATCTCGTTTTCTTGTAATTTTCTTATTTGTATTGTATGATGCCATTACTTTGCGGGAAACTGTTAGAAACGGATGGATGAAGAAAGAGAACAAAATTTGACAAAGAAATGAAATTAAACATGTTAAATGTTTGTCGATGTTTTTAAAAATGACATTTTCCCCTAAAATTATCCGCTCCAGCGAAATAGTGCATGTCACACCATTTTTGTTGTAGTGTTTATTATTGTTTATGGTGTAAAATAGGTGAAAAATATACAAAATGAATGAGAATTTAAATATAAGAGGGTGTAAAAGGAAAAAAAAACATGAAAAACGGCACCTCATTAAAATTACTCTATTGAATGCCCGTTGAATACATTGCATGCAAATTCAAAATAATTTTAATGTCCAAAGTTTCGGGGGTCCTCCTGTCCTCTTCGTCAGGGAAAACACAATCCATTCATCCATCGATGTCCATCTGTCCAGTATTGTATGATACATGTACCTCTCCAGATCATAGAGATCTCTCAGCGCTCCAGATCCATCTATCGAGGCTCTATATTCTGCTCGTACCGATAGATGGCGGCATTCGCCTTATAATTCAGTGCGTCGGACCAAGATCAAATGAGTTAACAATCCATGATCATTGTCGAATACAGTATGAAAATAGACGAAGAGCTCCGCCCATTTTGTATAATTTGCACGCTCCTCTGATCTGGTGGTGAGGTACGTACATATGCATAATAGTAACCGTACCGGGTCCCCTGCGGCTCTGGCTTGCATTTGATTGGATTTCCGTCGGACGTGGTTCGTGTTCGGACTTGGGCTTTCAGGGTGACGTGAGCTGAGACCTGAGTAGAGTGATACAGGTAAGTTGAGTAAGTTTTGGTTGAACATGGTTTAACATAAGTTTTGATATGAGATAAGACACTCTCTTACATACCGATGAACAATGAAAAGCCTTCCTTTATAACTGTAAAGTGTAATTTGTGTGGCAAACTTCTTCTTATGTTGGTTTGAGTGGCGATTAGTCATATTTGACTATTGTCGCCATGAAATGAAAGACTTCTAATGTTACTTAGTACGGTATAATTAAAGATCAAATTTCATATTTTGCATTGTGATGAAAAATGAGGCTGCCTTGGCGAGAGCTGAGAGAATAATATTCAAATCAACTAGGTGACCTGTGGCCACCACAAAAATAGTAGAGCCTAGTCAGATAAAAAGCTTAACTTGGTGAGTTGGAGTAAGTGTAAATAAAATGTTTTAATGCCTAATAAAATATGGCATTCTACAGTTGCAGACTTGCAGTTACATTTGTACTTGTATGTAATTGTGATGAATTTAAATTCCTGACCATGTTCACTAATCATTCTACTATTAATTAACATATTGAATGTTTATTGAATTCTAATGGGAAGAGCATAAGAGAAAGATTTTTTAAAGATTGTTAATTTTATTATTATATAGTCTTATGTCAGTAATGATCCTGAACTTAGGCATTATAACCCCCATCTTTTTATCACTGTCTTGAGTCTCAGTGCTTTAGGCATAATGGGAAGAGTGCACTACCTCCACCACCACCACCTCCACTATGCCCACCCCACTACCACCACCTTGTGCACCACCACCATCCCCCACCTTTACCACCACCACCACCCCATTACTGCCACTTTCACCTCCTCCACCCCCACCCCACCCCACTTTCATCACCACCATGCCACCACTCCACTACCACCACCCCAGCCACTACCACCACCACCCCCATCCCACTTCTACTGCCACCACCACCATGCCACCACCCCGGCCACTACCACCTCCACACCCTCTTGATCTCCCTGTCTCCCCCTTTTCAGTCTTCAATTTACTGTTGCTTCCAGGCAACCTGCTTCCAGGTGTATAATTTAGGAATCAAATGGTAAAAGCTAGATTAATAAATTTAGGGACACTAGTGCATAAGCTGATGTATAATAAGAAACATTGATACTTTGTATTTTGATGCAATCCATTCTTGTTGAATCATTGGAAGCATGGCACATCATACTGTCAACATGAAGGCAAACTTAATAAATGACTAATAGATTTTATTTCTATTCTGGTTGTCATACTTTGCTAATGCACTCTGTTTGTGTCATTAGTTAATTGATGCACTTCACATCAATTTTAAAACAGATTTCAGCAGCTATTATGTTTGCATGAGCAAGGTTGTACATGCAAGGGCGTAGGCATAGCCATACTAGTGAGTATGGAGAGGTGCTCATCCTGGGGAGGTGGAACTAAAGTGGTATGGGGGTGCACACCTTGGGGAGGTGGAACTAAAGTTTGGAAAATCAGCTGCTGAAAGCAGACGGAAGTAGGGATTTTGTTTTGTTTGCCCTGTGTTGGAACTCCTCTGCCTCAGCGCGAGGGTGCTTGTGCACCAAGTGCACCCTCCCTGCCTGCGCCCTTGGTGTGTCAGGATGATGTATGTTTGCAATGTACAGTACATGGTGAATGTTTTTAACCTGTCTCTAGACTCATACACAGAGACGAAATAAGCCATCAGGTTTACTTGCTGTGGGTTAAATTTTGTATGCAGTGAGCCGAGCCATAGATGTCTATATACCCCAGTCACACATTATCTATTTTGATTGATGGGTTGTACTATGAAATAGATAATTAGGGAATGTATGCATACCTATATTTTGTTGTAAAGTCTACACAAGGATTTATATTAACATATTGAAAAGTTTGCAGGTTCAGAAGTAGCAGTTTATTATTTTATTTTATTCAGTGTGTGTCAAATTGTTAAATTCATGCAGTGTTTATTTTTTCATATTTATAATGTGATTATTTGTGATACCATAAAGTCATGCCATTTTTATACGCACGTCCTAGACAGGACGTATTATGGTATCACGCTTGGTGTCCGTCTTTCTGTCCATCCTTCCATCTGTCTGTCCGTCCGTCCGTTAACTTTTCTTTGTAAACGCGATAACTTCAGTTTAACTTAAGCTCATATAATGTGGTACGTATGATACTAGCATGGATCCCAGGAAGCCTCTTGAATTTGAGGTCCAAAGGTCATGGTCACAGTGACATGTTTTCATCTTTCCCTTCTGAAGTCCTTGTAAATGCGATAACTTCAGTTTAACTTAACCTAGGCTTATATAATTTGTTGTCTATAGGTGGTTTCAGACCGCCTCGAAGTTCGCCAGTTCCAGGTATTCTCTGATCGGGAAATTTACCCCGATCAGAAAATACCAGGTATTTTGGCGGTGTGAAAGCAAACTACGCGTAATATCCCCGAAAGAAAATACCCGATAAATAGTAGGTACTTGGCGAAATTACAAGAACTTTCGTGGGGATTTTTCCAAGGTCGTGGGTATTTTGGCGGTCTGAAAGCAAATTACGGGAACTTTTAGCCCAGCGTGTTGTTGGGTGCGGCGCCGTGCATGGGTTGCTGCTGGGCTAGTGATTTTGAATTTCGCGCCTTGCTGCTTATCAGACCATACTGCGCATGCTCGTAACTTCAGGAACTTATCCCGAAGGGTATGTTTCAGGGCGGTGTGAATGCAGGAATAATTAATGGGTATTTTTCAGCCTAAAAAAGTTCTCGTAATTTAACGGGGATTCTTGTGATCGAGGCGGTTTGAAACCACCTTATGATACTAGCATGGATCCCAGAAAGCCTATCGATTTTAGGTCAAAGGTCAAGGTCACAGTGACATGTTTTCATCTTGCCCTTCTGAAGTCCTTGTACATGTAAGTTGTTAACACGATAACTTTAGTTTAACCTAACCTAGGCTCAAATAATTTGGTTTGTATGATACTAGCATGGATCCCAGGAAGTGTATTGATTTTTAGGTCGAAAGGTCAAGTTGCTACCTTTCACTTTTCTTGCTTGACCAATAACTCCATTTTCTGTGTTACAGGCGGGCGTAATATGTGCTCGCCGTAGCGACACTCGTTATAATTTCAATTACGGTAGGAAAATTAAAACAGATTGAAAGAAAAGGGGGGGGGGAAAGAAGAAAGAGAGAGGGGAGGGGTAGGGAACTTGTACATGTAGGAGAGGGAAGGAGGAATGCATATGGGAAGAAAGAATATTGTACATTAAGGAGAGAGAATGAAAGAGTTCGGAGTGATATAAGAGTGGGAAATGAGAAAGATAGATTGAAGAAGAGAATTTTAAACTGTAAATTATACACAGGTGTTTTATATCTGAATCAACTAATATCCTCAGTAAATCAGAGTGATTATGAATCCCAAGGGCTACACAAATTGTAACGAGATGATACAGCCACTGACGTCAAAAGGCATAGATTGCAAACTTGTGCAGGTTCATTCTGTCACTTGGAATTTTGGTTGATTATGTTTGCTTATGGTTGATTTGAGAATAATGAAAGAAAAATTAATTTTCCTGCTTCAGTCTAGTACTCTCCGAATGTAATTACAATCAGTCATAGGTGTGATTAGTTTGCATAACTCTTTTGTGAAAAAATAATCACAAGATAAAGCAAAACAAAACAAAACGAAATACCACTATAGCAATAATGATGCTCCTTGCCAACAACCAAAAGCAATGTATTTGATAACTAGCCTTATTAAAATGTATATTTACAAAAACCAGTATGGACAATGAAGCAGCCCTAGATATACCACACATCAATATTTTGATGCAGGGAGAAAACAAGAATTCAGACATCTCTCATGGCTGACTCCGCTTCAATCAGAAACTGATCCTCTGTAATTGTGTGATATTCCTTGATGAATTGAGCGATCAATTTGTTCATTTGCCAATATCCTGTTGTACTTGGGTGTTTCATACTGGTATTCAATCTGGAGCTGTCATTTTAAACATTGTCATTTTGATTGCATCCTTGAGCTATTGTAAATTTTTGTCTATGAAATATCATCACTTTGTGGACCTGTGATCCTTTTGATGAATATGGCAAATGAGGGAACTGATGACATCACTCACTATTTCTTTTGTATTTTATTATATGAAATATTCTAATTTTCTCCCCATTGTCCTGTGAAACAATGTTTTATTTCTCCCTGAACATGTAGAATTACCATTGTTTAAAATTTTATGGTTCAGTCAAGTAAAATTTGTAAAAATTGAAATATTGTATAATTAAAAAAAAAAAAGTGAGAGAGGGACATCATCGATTCTCTCACATTATCACGTGACTAAATTGTGCATATAACTATTTTGTGAAAAACAATCGAAACTTCAAAATGTCATACCTTTCTTATTTAACATCTGATTTTGATGAAATTTTCAGCATTATGCTTGTCTGATTTTTTCTCTATTAATTCAAACCAACATTTTTCTGAGGTGGACTTGACCTTTAAATTTAATGTGTTTCAGTTGAAACCTCCTGGTCAGTGGCAGAACCAGGTGGGGACCTGGGGTGAAAGAGATTGTGCACCCCTCTGTATTAGTCATGGACGATTCAGATTTGCTCCGTGTACCCCCTCTGTTTTAAAATCCTGGATCAGCCACTGCTGGTAGATTTGACCATTGATGCATGCTAACCATATGTCAACCCATATCTTGATATCAGGCATTGCATACATGTAGTCTGTTAACCATACACTCCCAAAATACACAATTTTCAAAGATCTCCATTATTGACATTTTCATTTTTTCAATGAAATACCCCCTGAAGAAGTTGCAGACCAGTGGCATATATCCAGGGGGGGGGGGGGTGTAAGGGGCGCATGCCACCACAATATTTTGAGATTTGTCTATTAAACATACACCTTCAAATCTAAGACAACGGTTATCTGTGCCCCCTCTATTTTCAATTTTGTTATTTGTGTCCCCTCTATTTCAAATCCTAGATCCCCCACTGCTGATGATTCAGATCTATCCCTTTAATTTCTTTGAAATGACTGACACACACCAAAGCGGATTGCGTTGGAAATATCTGTAAAATATCTACCTCTATCAATGAATACACTCCACGGAGGGATATGGTTTGGTTTCAAATTTGGATCAATTTTGCTGGTAGTTACTGAGCAAAGTAACGGTTAAGGAAGTTCATATACGAAATATCAATAATTGCATTGTAATTCATGTAGCCACTATGATAAAATGTGTACTCGGGTGGATGCATAGAACACTTTACATTTGAATATAGATGTTCTAATCATTTCAATCATTGTTGAATGATAAAACTCAGAGAAAAGAAATTTAGGTTATTTTATTTCATTTGTATTTAAATAAATGAATGAACACCAAATAATCAACATGAATGATTAAGAATGATATTTGAAATATTTCAGCATTATTCATGCTTTGAATTTACATTGTAAATGGGGGAAAAAATCAGAGATATCAAAATCCAGGAGGGAAAGGAGGTCCTCACCTTAAACACCTTAAAGGTCAAGTCCACCCCAGAAAAATGTTGAGTTGAATAAATAGAGAAAAATCAAACTAGCATAATGCTGAAAAATTCATCAAAATCAGTTGTAAAATGAGAAAGTTATGACATTTTAAACTTTCGCTTATTTTTCACAAATAAGTGATATGTACAACTCGGTGACATGCAAATGATGATGTCCCCCACTCACTATTTCTTTTGTTTTTTATTGTTTGAATTAAACAATATCATTTTTTACAAATTTGACAATCAGAACCAACTTGACTGAACCAGAGATTATTAAACAATGCTAATTACACATGTTCAGGGAGGAATTAATTGTTGTTTCATTTAACAAGGAGGAGAAAATTAGAATATTTCATATTTCATATAATAAAATACAAAAGAAATAGTGAGTGAATGACGTCATCAGTCTCCTCATTGCATACCGACCAGGATGTGCATATACCTGTTTTGTGAAATTAAGCGAAACTTTAAAATGTCATAACTTCCTTGTTTTACATCCGATTTTGATGAAATTTTCAGTGTTAAGCTTGTAGGATTTTTTTCTTTATATTCAAATCAACCTTTTGTTGGGGTGGACTTCTCCTTTTAGCTCTGAAATACATGGAGATAAGCAATTCCACTCACTTGCAGAAGTTTGTTTTTTTGTTGGAGAAGGGGGGGGGAACTGGGGAGTTAACTACCTCTGCGGGGGGGGGGGGGGGGGGGAAGGAGAGGACCCCTCATTTGACAAAATTTCCAATCTACCCTTGATATTATCCATTAGCACTACTGGTAACTCATAGCAGCTATGGCCATGATCATGATCATTATCTCATTCTACTCATTGGGTGATGTATGCTCAGCTGTCTTTGGTTCAAATTGATTTATTTGTAATGTATCTTTTAGTATAACCTTGGGACAGATCTCACACCCATGTTGGTAATGGATTGCATGTTCTTTAAAGTGATGAATCACACACATATGTATTATTTTACTAGGAATTATTATGATTATTTTTTTCCATAGCATATTAAAGACCAAATTACATCATTTATTGATGTATGTGGCATACTGGAACTAACCTCAAAGTTTGGCTTTTCATATCCAGGACAAACATATATTAAATATGTTTAAATATTTTTTCATATAGGGTCTATTTTGTTTGAAATGGTGGTGCATTATGTCATGCTTGGCTGCAATATATTCTGATTTTTATTTTAATCATCAAAGATGGATTTAATACATTTTAAATATGGATTGGATTCTTTGATATGTGTAGTATAAAGATTGCATGCTTTGAACTTTAGCTTTAGATGCAAACTGTTTATGCTATAATTACAATGCTCCAGTACCATTATTGACTGAATGTAGTAATTTTTACTCAGAGACTAGACAGACAGAGAGATAGAGAAAAATGGGGGGGGGGGGGTGGTAGATAAACCAATAAACAGATAATAGGAATTTGATGAAGGATAGAGAGTGAAATTGGAAGAAAAAGAAGGAAAGAAAGAGGACGAATTTGGTCTACATGAAGGGTGAGACAAAACATAAAGGAAATGAGAATTGATATAGGGAAATTCTGCCCCCATTGCCGACTGATTCATGGTGATATCAAATTCATGTATCATAATTCTTTCTCAGGGGTTCAGTTTTCTTTTTTCATGCAGTAGGTGTCATGAAAGTGCATTTTGCAGTTGAATAATGCTCATTTTTTATGATTTGAATAAATATATATTCTTGCATATTGATTGTACTCAGTTCCACCTGTTCATACAATTACATGTCTTTCAGACTTGTTGCTCGAACAATTGATTAGGGTGTGATTGAGGTGTTGTAGCAAGGTTACTGACAGATGATAGGATTAGCGACAAAGGTTGAAGAGAGTGGTGTGTCAAGACTTAATTGGGAAAGGGTTAATTAAGTTGTTTGGTGTAAAGTTTTTTTTTTTTATGAAGAAATGAAAATGGAATTACACTGTCTGTCGAAACTTGTGCTTGGATGGCTTGTTATGCAGAGACATTATCCTTTCTGGGGGGGGGGGGTTGAATTACATTTGGTATCAAATAATTTTATTAGAAGAGGGGAAGGAGAAGGGCTTGTCATTTCACCCCTTGATACATACAAATGATCTGTTTGGTGTTCAATGATGATACTTTAATACTTTGTTCATCTTTACACCTTAACCCATACACACCTTAATAATAAAGTCTTCAACAAATTGGGTGATTATTCAAAGATAACTGCATGTATGACTGCATTTTGTCAATGAAGATTTTGTCAGGGAAATGCAACAATTCCTGGAGAATAGGATACAGATCATAAATCAACCCTATAATTTGGTTTCATGGAATCAATAGCTTCTAAGGGAGAAATAGAACTTGTTAAGTCTGTGATTGGGCACAAAGCCAAACAGTGTGATTTCCTTTTAGATATATAGGTTTACTTCTGAAAATCTTATACTACTAAAACTACTAGTAGTCCCATGTTCACAGTTTCTCCTGCTAGCTCTGTCAGCCGTAGTATTACTCAGTCGTATCAGAATTTTGTTATTTCAATGACAGTACATGTATGCCCGTAGTTGTAGTTTTTTTCTCTTTCCCCTTTCTCTTTCAATTTTAAACAAAATTTGTCTTCCTTTTCTCCTGTGTGTTGACTGTCCAATTGAATTCACAACTTTCACTCCAATTCTTGCCAAACATGGAATAAACTGGACGATTGTCACACAGTATAATGGATTATTGTCTTTTAAGGATTGGAGATTCTAAAGACAGAAAGGAGGGGACAGTAGGTGGTTTCAAACCGCCTCGATCACAAGAATCCCCGTTAAATTACGAGAACTTTTTTAGGCTGAAAAATACCCATTAATTATTCCTGCATTCACACCGCCCTGAAACATACCCTTCGGGATAAGTTCCTGAAGTTACGAGCATGCGCAGTATGGTCTGATAAGCAGCAAGGCGCGAAATTCAAAATCACTAGCCCAGCAGCAACCCATGCACGGCGCCGCACCCAACGACACGCTGGGCTAAAAGTTCCCGTAATTTGCTTTCAGACCGCCAAAATACCCACGACCTTGGAAAAATCCCCGCGAAAGTTCTCGTAATTTCGCCAAGTACCTACTATTTATCGGGTATTTTCTTTCGGGGATATTACGCGTAGTTTGCTTTCAGACCGCCAAAATACCTGGTATTTTCTTGATCGGGGTAAATTTCCCGATCAGAGAATACCTGGAACTGGCGAACTTCGAGGCGGTCTGAAACCACCTAGTGAGGGGGTGGAAAGGAACTTGCCTCTTGTAGGAACCACATGTATCTATACAGTGCGTCCCCAAAAAAACTATACACTTTTGAAATGGCTGCCAAATAAAAAATATATCACTTTAGAGGGAAAGACTTCTATATATTGAAAGCAAATAAAGTCAACTTTCAAATGACACCAAAAAGTTGGAAAACTTTTCATGCTTGAGCGAGCACTGCCCACTGAAACAAAGGGTATGAAAATTAGGCTGGGCTGGAATTAGCCTTCCAATTTCTTTCAGGTTTTTTGTTTGGAACTTGCAAAGTAGAGGGTTTTGTGATGAATTAATGATCAATTGTGATCAGTTTGTTGTTTGATAAAATTTCATGCATTATCAAATTGAAATTTAATGCATGAGTGATCATGAATTGCAATTATTAGTGCAGCATTTTGACGTTATCATGTGGATCTCAGCAATGTGTTCATGAGAGTCAGGAGATTGAAACATTCATAACCAACTGAAGTATGTTTATTTTCCTCAGTCTATAAATGATTTTTAATTGCATCCAGTGAAATGAAATTAAAGGTTAACATCCCATTTACCTCTGTGAAGTTTGATGTATTAGTGCTTTATTTCTGGTCATCTTCAAAATAAGAACTTCTTTAAGTGCCAAGCTGCTGATGTCACTTATTTTTATTTTGTCTTGTTCTGTAAAGTGTAAACAATCAATGAGATGTTATCATGACTTGTGATGAAGTGTGGAGAAACGATGTGATTAAAAATCCATATTTTATTGTTCAAAATAGACATGAAATGAAATACTCCGAAAATTTGCTTTGCCCAATTGATCGTGGGTCCGGCAGCTGCTGTGCAACGCCAGATCAACGAGGCTCTATCCCTTTAATCGTTGAACACCAGACAGGGTAGCACCAACTCCCATCTTTTAACATCTTTTGGTCTGACGCAGCCAGGGTGTGAACTCCCGACCTCCCGGTTGTGAGATGGACGCTCACCAACTGAGCCAACACACCGGTTGATTAATAATCATTTAATGATTAATTTGTTAATTTTATTGTTTTTGGGGTGGAGCATAGAAACAGACCTTCCCTTTTTCTTCCTGCACTTTTCCAATTAGCACTCAAAAATCAATAGCAAAGAAAGTGAATGATGAAAGACCTCCGAACCCCCCCCCCCCCATGAGAGATGAGAGAAACATGTGGGAAGAAGAAACAAAGAAATTTCAAGAATTGTTTTAAGTACATTTTTTCAGTTGGAAGAACTGATCCTCAGTGTCACCTTCAAACATTCCTACCAGTTCATGAACTTGGTAGCAGAAGGAAAGGTTTACATCACACAGATGACAAATTGATGCCACCCAAAGTAATCTGATATTAGTTGTTCCAGCAGATGATTTCAAGGTAGTCAAATGACATTTGAAATATGAAGCCAAATTATGAATGATATGAGATTTATTCATTAACATTGAAAGAGGGCATCGTGGGCTGTTTGGCAATGGAATTCTATGCACTAATACAATTCATCATAATCTGTCACCATTGAATTTGTAGAATCAGATGACTGACATCAAATCTTTAAATGAACGTTCACAATTAATGAGAAAACTGGATTAGTGATTCAATATGGAAAAAAAAAAATAATTTTCTTTAGCCCATGGGGGAAAATCTATGAGGTTCATTACTAAGGCTTAAAAGTTATGTTAAAAACCAGGGTGACTTTAAGAATTCTGCAACTTTTATTGAAAAGAAAAGAGTAGAGTCCCCAGATTAGTGTGATATGGAAAACAAAAAAAATCATGGAATTGAGAAAAGAGACTTGTAGAATTTCCTGAAAATTGCATTTTTTGTCAAAAATTTTGCATTATGACAATTTAAGCGAGATTAATGGAAAGCAAAGCAAAATCCAAATTGAGGGAAAATCTGCCCATAGAAACAACTTTGCAGTATTTAGCATGATTTTGCTAAGCTTTATTTGCATGGAAACATGTTTCAACTAAGATTTTTGTATTGATTGCTTCATCATGATAGATGTACATGTCACCTTTGAATACAGATTCTGCATTTTAGAAAATTGAAAGAGGGGCCTCTGGAGTAGAGATTTGAAATTATATATGGTGTGAAAGAGGAGTCTAATCATCTAGAGGTTTTTGGTATAAACTTTACATCCCTGGGGAGAGGCAGTAGATAGACATAATGAGAAGCATGATATTAATATTCCTTTGTGGTTACCAAGTATCATGAGGTGGTTTCAAACCGCATCGATCACAAGAATCCCCATTAAATTACGAGAACATTTTTAGGCTAAAAAATACCCATTAATTATTCCTGCATTCACACCGCCCCGAAACATACCCTTCGGGATAAATTCCTGAATTTAGGAGCATGCGCAGTATGGTCTAATAAGCAGGCAAGGTGCGAGATTCAAAACCACTAGCCCAGCAGCCACCCACGGCGCCCGCGCCCAACGACACGCTGGGCTAAAAGTTCCTGTAAATTGCTTTCACATTGCCAAAATACCTGCGACCTTGGAAAAATCCCCTCGAAAGTTCTCGTAATTTCGCCAAGTACCTACTATTTAGCGGGTATTTTCTTTCGGGGAAACTACGCGTAGTTTGCTTTCACATTACCAAAATACCTGGTATTTTCTGATAGGGGTAAATTTCCCGATCAGAGAATACCTGGAACTGACGAACTTCGAGGCGGTCTGAAACCACCTATGGATGCTGTGCCAACAAACCACCCAACCCACTAGACCTATTATTCATTCATGTGGACGATGGAGATACCATGAATAATTTTCATTTTTTGGAGAGATAAACATTGAATTATTAATCTTGCCACATACACATTGAATGGAATGTATAGTGTGGCTTGATGGTAGAAACTGGGTACGAGTTGTGATTTGTAGTGGGTTTTATTTATGACTGTACTCGTGATTGAAGTTGAAGATTCTTATACAAATTGAATGAAAACATGATTAAGATAACATGTCATTGAAATTAGAAATTTATATAATGAGTTGGACAGATCAATAATGTAGTGGACTGCTTGATAAGATCGAAATTGTTCCCAGAATAATTCACTATACTATACACGCCAATATTGTTTTTCACGTGCTCTTTGTTCACGCAATGCTGAAAACGAATTTCCAATATGGCATTATTTCTGTTGAGTTGCAGGGCAGCAATGACATAATCTCTCATCGGCAGTTGTAACTGAATAAAACTTATTCACGGTTCAGGATTAACGACCTAATCCCCTCGCTAATGGTTCTTCCTCCCCTGTTCTTTACAGCAAACATTCTCTCGCATCGCTGTTCCAACATAGGATTGCATGGTGTTGGCATGATCCCTGCCCCCATCCCTCTCTGTAGAGGTCACATGATAAAGCTTGTTGCCTGTGATTGATAGCGAGGGAAGAGAGAGGGAGAGACAGAGAGAAGTAGAAGAGGCAGTGGTATTGTTCTACGAACTTCACAGTCTGTCGAGAGACCGGATTGCTTGTTCCGAGTAATAACACCGCTTGATAATGGTGAGTACCTTACACACTTTTTTGTACACCTATTGAATTTTTTTATTTTCTTTCATGACCATGAAAATTTATGTTTATATATATATATGCGCTGCATTCATGTTTTGTTGTTTGCAGGGTTTTGGAGTAAATATAAAGCTATCCATAGATAAACAGTATTTGCCATTCTGACTTTTATGTACTCAAAATGTATTTTAACTGCAAGACTTGAGCAATTAGATTTGATGAAAATTAAGATGAAAGTTTTTTTTTAGCTCAGTAAAAATGATTGCAACTGAAAGAAAGAAAGGAATATTGTGAACTCATACATTTTAGAAAAAATCCAAAGTCAAGAGGCAATATGTCCATGATTGACTTGATATTTATTCCAATACTCTATTTTGTAATGAAATGACATTTGTAGTGTATAAGCATAAACACATTTTTCAAAAATATTTTGATTTGATTTGAATTAATTCAATAAGATTTGAAAAATTAATATTTTTGAATGAAAATGCATTGCAAATATTAAAACTTACAAACAGATTTGAGAATATTTGATTTGAATTAATTCTTTGATATTCATTCAGTTTTAATTGAATATATTCTTTGATATATATTAGATCTTTTTTTTTTTTTAAATCACCAAAGGGGTACAGAAAACTTATTTTTCTTAGTTTAATGCTATTTTTTAGCTCAGAATGTTTTTTTTTTTTACAAACATCAGTCATTATTTTGGGATTACGATTACTTTAAAAGATAACAGTATTAAGAACATAGGAGCTCATTTATAACTGAATGTTATTGAAAAAATCAGTGTAATATGAGTGGGATTACATTTCGTCATTTGGGGATCAATATTTGCAAAAGAAAACCACAATAGATCAGATACTGTCCAACATTTAGGCTGGATATTCCAGTTGTAGGTAAAACTATATGTGTGTTCAAAATGAAGCCAATACTTCAGACCACAGAACACCCTTTTCCATTGTATGCAGTAGCTTTTGTTAAAAGCATATTATGAAAATATATTTATCACCAAGAATCACAGTGCAAATGCCAGTCTGAGTTGGGAGGACTTCACTTTTATAATAACCATTCAACAAGCCTCCTTGCTTTTAGTGATCAGTGATTAAAGAAAGGAAATTAAAAAAGCTCTAGAGAATCTTTATCCATCAGCCAATATGTTGTTGTGGACAGAGATGGTGTTTTTTAGTAGTCTTCTCTCACTTTTTTTTTGTAAAGCCACACAAATCTTTGATATAGAGTGTAATACTCAATAAAGAGAAGGTGTAGGATTGAGTATAATTCATTCATGATCTGTGTATACATATTATTCTAATGGTTAATGGGTTTTTCTTGTTGGCACAATACAAAAGCCAGCTACATTAGCATACCTACCTGTTCAGAGAGGTTATTATGATGATGATGTTAATTTATAATGGTGATGAAGGTAGTGATGTTAATGATAATGTCAATATTGATTTAGATAATAATAAGTCAACTTAGTCGAGAATATATATATTTAAATGCACTCAGTTGACTTACTCATTTCGATTGCATCATTTGGAAACCTCGATGATGTTTTTAGATGACGAGTGTCTTGCTGTCATATTATCTGAATTACATGAATATTTGATGATTTGAAGAGACAGTAAATTAAGTTTACCTGCTGTGACAATGTAATTCTAGGTCAGTACAGCACAGCATGGGAGATCCTGTAATAGTCTACTTGATCAGTCTCAAATGATATGAATGGTATGGTGATTGAAATTGATTTACTTCCAAAATGCCAATGATTTGAATGTTATTTTATATCCTGATTATTTAATAGATGACAGGATTTTTTCAAACCATGTTAGTATGAATGGCTGTAAGACAAGTCAAATGTATACCAGGTTGACAAGTTTGAAGATCATTTTGAAATTATAATGTTATTGTTGTGAATGTAAAATCAATGACAATTTTTAACCGTCTCAAATTAATGATATCCTTAATGGTTTAATGTTAGGAAATTTGCATCCTTACTGTTTCAAAATGAAAGATTTAAAAAGTAATTTGTGATGAAGAATGATCGATCAAGTCTCTGCCCATTTGTATTTCCATGTTTGCTTGTGTCCCTTGTATTAAAATATGGCATGATTTTTTTCATAATTTCATTGAATTATGTCTGCATCATTACCAGGTTCTCACCTATGCCCACACATCAGGAAACAAAAGAATACGACGATTATGAGTTGGTAGAAGGAAGAAGATGCACTACATTGTGATGTCATAGAATACCTGGATTACCATAGCAACTCCTCATTCCCATTCCATCTCTATATAAAAATGAGGGCTCTTAGAATCTTGACACCCAAACTCCTAAAGTCATCTCATTCAGCCACCAGGATGTTTCTCCTTCTCCTCCTGGTCTGTCTTATGGGCGGGGCTGGCTCTGTCTCCATCACCGTGGGAACATACAACATCTGGAATGTCATGTTCAACTGGGATGTACGCAAGCACCACATTGCAGAAATGGTAATATACATGAGATGCATGCTTTAACAATCAGATTTTGTGTATTTTTTCTTATTCATTGTTCTTAAAATTTCATTTCATCTATATTTAGGATAATGATCCCTCATGTACTTACTACCTCATGGCTTTTAATGTTTGTCAAACATTGGTGAAGCATGAAACCTTGAAGACCAATCATTTTGTTAAAATTTCAAAATAACATAAACCCCAAAAGTTGCTTCCCATGAATGTCTTTTGAATGGATGACAGTGAGCCACTCACTCTGAAAAGTGAGCTGTCTTGATTCCACTCCCTGATTTGCAACCAGGAGATGAATGATGTGACCTGGATATCAAAGAACTGTTTATTTTGTTTGATATTCCCCTTAAGATTTAACATCCTACACATGATATCTTCAAATGAATATACATGTATAATGAACTGAAATTATCCCATTTAAGTGATGTACATGTAAACTCTTTTAAAGCACTCTTTGAATTGATCATTAAATGGATTTTGTCTTTTATATAAGTTTCAACATATCTCCAATGTATATTAGTTTCATATTCTGAGACATGGAATATGATAATCCATTTTAATCTCTGCTTTCATCTTAGTTAAGCAAGAACATTTTTATTTTTAAAATTTATTATTATTTTTTTATTTAATTAATTTATTTATCTATTTGTTTATTAATTCATTTATTGTTATTATTATTGGGGGGGGGGCGCTTGCTTCTAAGATGATTTGTAATTCTTCATTACATTCAATATTTTCACTACGTGCATATCGTTGACTATTTTTGTTTGAAGATCATTTTTCAATTTGAAGTAGTAGAGCACGGGACAAGTTGATATTCCTGTGAGTTTCTATCAAGAGTTGGAGGTTGTATCCCTGGGGACCGTGGGTCACTGCTAAGCTACATGTATTATCATAGATATCATATTCTGCCTGGGGGCTTGCAGAGAGACTCTCGTTAGCTGATTGAAGTGATGATAATTGGCTTCTGGAGGAATCTATGGATGAACTTTGGTCTGAGACTGAGGAGGGATGTGAGATTCATGTTTATCAACTTTATGATGATGCAAGAGAAGTATTCCATAGTTAGAACAGAAGGTCATTGACTTCCTCTATGGTTATCAAGATCTTTTCTTGAAAATAGAAATATGTGTCTGTGCGTGTGATCTGTTTGAGATGGCAGAACTCTCTTCTTATTCTATTTTTGTCATTTCCCTTTGCATAGAAGATCAAATCAAATGTAGAAATTCAAGAACGTGTTTGTCCTTATCTTATTCCATGCAGAACCAAATACATGCTCGATCGTTTTATCATTTTAATTCAGGCTTCATTTTACTCTCCAATTATTTAAATGTTTGTTCCTTTCAGAGATTTGAAAAATGAGAAGTAGTAGTAGAAGAAAGAGAAGAGAAGAGGAAGAGGAGGAGGTGGAAGAAATAAATAAGACAGAGAAAGTGGAAAAGACAGAGAGACAAGAGAAAAGAGTGTGAGGGTGTCTGGAGACAAAAGTCATTTTGTCTTGTTAATTCTTTAAGATCAATATCAGATGTTACAAGCCTAAAAATCTCTCCCCTTTTGAAACATAACAATATGTCTTCAAGTGTTGAAAGATACAGTATTGAATGAAAGAGCATATCAGCTATTGTTAAAAATTTTATCTGCCTTATAGCCCTTACTGTATTATCTGTTGATATATGTTCATATGCATCTGCCATTAATCAAACTTACTGATCGAAACTTCCTCATTTTATTTCCTTTATTCAAGCATTGCTTGGCTGTCTGCCCTTTCTTGTATCATGAGAGAGAGAGAGAGAGAGAGAGAAATCATATCCCACCTTCTGTTGTAATGATTGGTCAAGAGAATCACAAAGATCATTAAAAGTTTTTATGGAGTTTGATACTTCAACAATAGTAGAGAAAGTATGTAAGTAAATCCTATGGGGGTTATGAAACTGTTTTGCTGTACACATGCACAACAAGAGGTTAGCGATTGATTGCATTGACTAGGGATATATGTTGCATATCCCTGCATTGACTACTGTGTATGATCACTCATATACTAGTATCATGGGGCCCAGTTTTATAAAATTACCCCTCAATATGAACTTTTCAATACATCCTCACTCATTTGATAAGATTTGTTATTCATTTGTCTATTTACTGTTTTAATTTTTTTTTGGGGGGGGGAGGTCATTTTGCTATTCTAATTTATTTTTCTTACAAATAATGTATATATTTTCATTCTATTGCGTATCATTTTATTTATTGATTTATTCATTGATTTGTTTTTCTTAAGTGGAGAGTGAGCCACATCCTACTCCTCCATCAGAAAGTCACAGAGACTTCTTGGCTGGGCAACTCTCACCTGTACGCCAGGGGGCCGTGTTTACCAGATTGACTGTCATATTACAAATTTGCTGATATCATGGACCCTACTGATATTAAAGATAAATTCCAGTTCTGGTAACGATCTCAAAATGACTTTGTACAGAATCTAATATAATGACCACCCAAGTGTCTGTTTGTATGAATAAAAAATATGTGCCAAAGGATTCCGGAAGAAATTGTGTAATTGCTGAGAAATAAGCAAAATAAGCGCGGATTCGGTCACTTCCGTCAGGTCTTTATTCCAGCAATAATAATACACTGTCCCACGTGTGCCTATCTGTGTTGGCGATCTTCAGTGTGAACATTTTTCAGCGTAGATTTCAAGATTTCACAAGGTTCAGTTTATGTAACTGTACCAGATCTAGATCCGAGATGATATACTGACAATTAAGCCTGGTTTTACAGACTTTCTCATGAAATGAGTGTTTACTGCAACTACCGGCATTTCTCTTTAAGCTATTAAAAAGATGGGGGGAAAAAACTTGTGTCCCAACTTAACTATCAGGAGAAATATCAATTTTATCTTTGTTGTGTCTATCAATTTTATCTACATTTCATTATAATCATATTTTGTTGTTGCAACAATGCATGCATTCCTTACCACGGCTGGTAAGAAAAGATAGAATTGTACTGTGTGCATGCTCTCAATAACATTTTTATCCAACACTATGGAGATAGCCTTTAATGAAAATTGTATTGCTTTACACTTCCTTTCTTGTTTCCTCCCTGTCACAACATGGCTTGGCACAATGCCTTTCATGTGGTCCTGGCTTCTTTTTTGGAACAAGGTTGTATTAAATGTGTCAATATACCAAAAATATTTATTGATAGTGCACATCATATAACCTTGTTATATGTCCTCCAAATCATGCATTCTAATGAAAAAAAAATGTTTAGGTGTAGCTGTGTAGGCCTGAAATAGATGTAGATCTATAAAACACATTGGCCCATATTCTGAAGTCAGGTTTAACTTAGACAATGGTCTAACTCTGTGCTAAAATTATGGGGAGTAAAAAAAAAATCAAAAATTCTTTTCACATTGTATATTTCTTATGTTTACTATTTTGTTTCCTTTTGATTTGATATTGAAGAAAAATACCTCAATAAAGTTCATTTATCATTCCCAGATAATTTGAGTGTCATTTGAGTTAATAAATTGAATGTGTACTGTTAGGGATTTGTGTCCCAATTGGCTCTCCATAGTTAAACCGCAACTTTAAACCAGGGTTTAATTTAAACACGACTTCAGAATACAGGCCATCATGTGTTATGTATGGGGGTATGTGTGTAATAGCTGGTTGTGTTACTGCAGTAATTTCAATTTCTTTATGGGGGGGGGGGGGTATGCTACTACTCCCATCTCATGCTATAGAAACCAACCACACTTTCATTTGTTGAAGACAGTAGAGATATTGATGGATTGGATGCCATGACTGTATTATTGAACTTTTTATTTTCTTTGCATTGCTACAGACAAAGAAATATATAACCCCCTAAAAAAATGATGTTTGATACATGAACACTGATGCCTGGTAAGGAAGAAAGAATATTATGTTAATATTCTTATGATGTAAAGTGGTTTCCTTTAAGGAGCAAAGTGGTTATTTCTCATTCTTGAGACCATCAATCACATCAGTGTGACACGTTTGATAATTTGTTGTAGAACTCCTCTTCCTACACCAAACTTGTCTACTGTGTGTGTTTAGTGGTTTGGCACAGTGCCTGTAATGTACACACACACATAATAGTGAACAGAGAGAACTTGGAATGATTCGAGTGTGAAAAAAAATGCAAATTCACATAAAGGTATTATTTGCCAGATGACAGAAATGAAAATTTGGAAACGTAATTATACAATAAGCATCTGGTGCCAGAATTGTTAAATACAGAGTTTCAGTTTCCTATTAGTTGTAAGTGGAGCCTTGAGGTGCTGAATTGAGTCCTATTTTTGTTAGTTTTATCCTATCTATGTTATTGTCACAAGTTGATTTGGATAAAATGGGTTGAATTGATGAAAAGGTCTGGAGGTGGGTTGGGAAAGAGAATTCAAAGAAATATAAAAAAAGGAGATGCAGTAAGAAGGCAGGAAGTTGATTACTGGTTGCTTATATTTGTGGAAGAATATTCTGCTTGTATTGGTCTCTACATTGTTTTGTATTCCTCCTATTTCCCCACAGCAAAAAAGACTCCTCATTTTGATGCACCCAACCCAGGTGAAGAATATGGAATCTAGTAGAAATGACAAGATTCCTTCAAATTGCAGAATGCTGAAAATGACTCTTCTGTGAGCTCTGAGTCTGTTTAAGGCCTGTTATGCAGTAATATTTTTTTATCTGTTTAAAAGTCTTTATCACAAGTAACTGTTAGGTCTGTAGTACCATTGATAATCTTAGTTGTTACTATTATAGTGATGAAATAAATGTAAAAGGGATTATGAGTGACGGTCGTGAATAATGGAGGGGATATGACACAAGATCATGAGGGATAATAGAGGAGGAAGATTGAGAAAGACGAGGGGAACGGGCATCTAAGTCCTGATTTTGCAATGCGATGCAATACAAGAAACACCAATTAGTGATGTGACATAATCAGAGAGGACTGAAAGAGAGAAATAAAAAGATGAAGGAGACTCTGATAGGTTGGACTTGCGAGTAGGAATGAGGAGAATTCAGAAAAAGGAGGAAAAGGAGGATTTCAGTTTGAGAAGTTGTCATGGCAACATCTAGCCTCAACCGCGTGTCCCCGAACATGACTGTTGGATATTCCTTCCTCGTATGGCCTGTGAGAATCAAACAAGTGACAGAACTTTGGAAAAAAAAATGTAAATATGAATTAATCTGGAACGATATTTCATGAGTCATAAGAAAGTTGAGTGGGGAGTACGCCAGGTTATTTGAAAGAACAAGTAAAGGTATATTTCATTGGGAAGGCTTAGAAGAAGATACCTGTAATTTCAATCAGAAGATTAGTGGTATTTGTTCCTTCTCCCATTGACAGTTGCCAATACATTTTTTATGTCCCTAATAACTTCTGAATACAATGGCACCCTTTCCAAGTATTAATACATTTATTTTTACAATTTTTAGCTGAATGATATGAAAAATAGCAGTATGCAGAAACACTTTATTGTGAAACCTTTCTCATCAGGCATGATATAGCCAGGAACTTCAAGCTCCTTGGATATATATGTATTTTTTTATGATTTCATATTTTATTTGCACAACATATTGTATATATCTTTTTGTAAGTCAAGCCTTTTGCACAGAAAGGAAGCAATGTGCTTGAAAGATAATGGGAGTCTTGTGGAGTGTGGGAAATCAATTATTGCTGATGGTCTCTCCTCCCTGTCTGTCTCATCTCTCTTTGTCTCTCATTGTCTCTCTATAACAAGCCGATTATGACACTTTCACTTGGCACTTATACCATGGAGCCTGGTAGGGTCCATGGTTATATCAAGGAGGTGTGACCACGTAGTCTTATTGCTGAAACCGTACCAAGGGAGCTGTATTATGTTTCCTTTGTCAAGGCAGAATAAGCTGAAGCATTGTGAAATGCTCATCATAACTATCATCTTAATGCTCATTGTAAAATACGCTCGCATGGAGTAATGCTTTTTTTAGGTGAATATCACAGGAGGAGAGGTCAAGTTGGGTCAAGTGCTTTTTGAAAAGAGTATTGTGTTGTTATGTTACAATCTTAAAGGAGAATGAAACCTTTGGAACAAAATAGCTTGTGTGAAAACAGAAAAATCAAAGAAACAGATCAACGAAAGTTTGAGAAAAATCGGAATTTGAATAATGCGATCACTAATGCTATGGAGGTCCTCAAATTGGCAATGCAACAAAGATGTGGGATGTCACTTGTGAACAACTGTCCCCATTACTTTAGTATATATTTCACTTAAACCACCTATTTTATCACATTTATCAGTTGATCATGTGTTATTTCTATAGGAGGGCATGTAAACAGATAAAAAAATACATCATGGATAAAGAGTTTGCATCACCTTAAAATAAAGCAAAAAGGGACATTTTGGGGGTATTTTATAGTCCATCAAAGGGACAGTTGTTGATATGTGACATCACACATCCTTGTCGTATTGCCAATGGGAGGATCTCCATAGCATTAGTGATTGCAATATTCAAATGCTCATAACTCTCTCATTATTTGTCCAATTTTTCTCAAACTTTCTTTGTTCTTATTCTTTGATTTTTCTGTTTCGACACAAGCCTATTTGTTCCAAAGGTTTCATTCCTCTTTAAAACCAGAATGACGATAATTGTGTACAATAATTATTGTAATGATGTCATTCAAATTAGATGCGATTATAATGGGCTTCCCCAGAAACCTTTCTTGATAAATGCTGGTCATAAATAAACATTTTTGTGAGTTGTAGATCAGTGTATATGGAAATGAGAAAGGATATATAACCCAACGAATGTACCTGACTTGAGCTAGGAAATGGGAAACATTAAAACTCGCCCTAATTCCATTTCAATTTTTTTATATTAAGGACATGAAAAGAAGAACATCTAATTACTTTGTAATATTTAACTTCCTGTCTTGCCTTGATCCAATTATTGTTCAGTGTATGACATGACAAGTATTGCAAATATGAACAGTCTCGATATTGAACAAAGTATTGATTTTTTAAAACATGACAATATTCTTAAACGCTGGCATCAATTATGAATAGCCAAGAATTGAGGGGCATGCATGTACAAGTAAGGCCAACAAAAGACTTATTAACCTAAAAATGGATTGGAAATGTGTCCAAGGTTTTCAGGGTAGACCTCACTTTATCTTCATTCAAAACAAGGCTGCATTTTAATTCTGAAAGATGAGCAGTTGTCATGATATTTAGGGTGTGCCCTTGAATTTGATATTCAGAGATCGAACAGAAGGGAAATCATTTGGCTTACGGCCCTAGTTCTTATATAGTTTCAAGTTCATGTTGGTCAGTTTGGGAAATATAGCTGCCATAATTTCCATTTATGAAAATAAAGGGAATGAAAGATATGCCATATATCTTGTCAGTTACGTTGGGTAGTTATAGTCGTAATAAATCCGGTATTCATATCAAATCTGTTTTTCTATTTCTGTTAGTAGATTTTATAATTTGTATTGAAACGAAAATACTTTGGAAGTACATTCTGTGAAAAATATCTGTTCAGAAGTTCATAGGAAGCAAAACTAGCTGCTGCAAGACTTGATTATTGTTACTATTATTATTTTATTTTTCATTTATTTATTTTTTATCAATATTATCATTTTTTTTTTTTTTGGGGGGGGATTTATCTTTGTTGATTATTTGTTCATTTGGATTAATTTGATTAATAATGTGTTATTGGTATTATGTTGTGGTATGATTCTTCATGGATTCATATTGCTATAAAGCACATTATGAAGTACACGTTTAAAGAAAACAATCATATTACACCATGAACTATCCTTTCCAAACATATAAACTTTTAAAGAACAATTCATTGATTTTCAGAAAAAAAAATAATGCCTTTACTTTGATATAGGAGCATTTTTTCCCATTAGAGTCCACAATTATTATTGACACTTTTGAAGGTAGGGAAATGTTTTACAATGAAGTATTTGCTTTCTTCTGCATAGCACCTCCAGTCATGATCTGAATACAAATGCCAGATTACTAATAATTCAAGAAAGAGAGAAAAACCCTTCAAAATTGCAGCAGCTTTGGGAAGTATCCTTAATACATGTCCATGATTATGAATATTTTTGCTGGTGCGAAAGCCATCAATCAATCTTTTACAGGGACTGTTCACACTGTTGACATTTGGTGGGTTTTTCTCATTTGGAATTACGCATAATATTAAAAGTGGGCCTGTATTTGGTATGTCCAGAAATTCAGTGTAAAAACAATGGAATATAGGTAGAATGAATAATGTGTTTTGTCATTAAAACGGAGGAAAAATAACTCCTTTGTTTTTAAATTCAAATGCTGATAATGTCCGGTCCAATATAAAGGGGTTGTTAGAAGAACAAGGACTTAAACACTAATGTCCTTGTAAATATTTTCTAGTGACAGAAAGATATTGAACTTGCCTGCTCAGTGAGAGGTCATTCCCACAAGACTATCTAAGTCAGGTCTTTAAATCCCAGGTCAGCTGCATGAAGGTGTTGAGGATGGTTTGATTTATTGGGCTGTCATTGCTAATCATGACTCTTAATGGAGATACAACCTGGGAAGCACTGTACTCTGAGTGGCTATTGGAATAAGAATGTTATGGATTGATGTATCTGTAAATTTATAATAATTTTAAAAGGAATAGTGATATTGATGATGGTGGTGGTGATAATGGTAAGGATGCTGCTGATGATGATCACGATGATGATTATGATGATGTTAAAAGCAACAAAAAAAGTAACCTTTACTTATCCACATACATGTAGCAATTCAACGATCTTCCAATGGAGCCTATAATATAACACAAAGTGTTATTATAAAAAAGGCAAAAGGTCCCATTTTATTAGTCGCTTGTATGACTTGGCTTAGGATTGACCCCTCTCCCCCCCCCCCCCCCACTTTCCATTCATATGGCAGGCACTCTTCAATGTAGTTACCTTGCCCGGGTTATTAGTTTCATTGCCTTTTGTCTGGCAACATTGATAAAAGTCCACCTTTTTCTGTATTGAAGAAAATTATATTAACAGAATGAAATCTAGAAAATAAAATCTAATTGGTTTATCCCTATTGTTATTGACAAGGCTATTGAAAAGAATCTTTTGAAACTAGTCTTAATTGACTGATGGAGACATTCGTTTTTCTTTCAGTAAGAACCACCACTCCTCAGTTTTTTAATAAGGAGAATCTTTTAAGGTTGAATATTTGAGCTGATATTATGGAGAGGCCACCAAGATAACAGCAAATGAGATTAATATATCGATTTGAATACCCATTATGTTGAGACCCAAAACCGTATCAATCTATTGTAATACAAGCAGACAACATTCAGATATTTCTTCCATATCAGTCATTCATTTCATGTCCAGTACCAACAACTTAATGCTATTCTCACATGTGTTGTAAGAGATGAAATTAAACAAAATTAAGGAACTCAATCTTTCAGAGACAAATTGCATAGCTCTGTTAGCTCATATGATCTCAATAATCCATAATATTCAGTATAATTGCAGGTCAATCATATTTAAGATTTATAAGAAAGTCAAGTATGGGATCTGTTATTGAATTGCTGTCAAGAAAGCATTTTAATCAAACAGTACAAAGGGTTTGTAACCATGGAGATATATGTCACTTATCATTGATGAAATAACATTATACACCCATTTGTATAATATATATTTATATATGTAAAATGACCCAGCTTCTTTTACACCGTTCAAAATTAAATTGAAAAACGGGGAAAATTTTTCCTCTGCAATACATCATGAATACTACAGACAAATAATAAATGAGACAAGTGCTAGTTCAGCTCAAAGAATATATTTGGCTTCACCAATGTTTAATCAATTGAATCTGGTATTATCAAATCTCTGTTAATAATATTAGTATGAATCTTGCAAACTAGTTTTGATAAATGCGATTCCTTTTCTCTTTATTCTCGCTCTTTACCTTCTCTTACTCCACATCTTATTCAAAATATACTCTAGGATCATTTGATCTGTTTGAATCTACAATGACCTTGAAACACAATATTTTAATGCAGTATCTATACCCTTTATAGCAGGCTCTCGGTTGATATTCAATACCACTCGATTATTAATTTAAAATTCAGCAATGATTGTGCCTTGATATCTTGATGTCATGGATACCATTTTGATCAAGAATTTCATTGTGAACAAAGTCAATATAATGAACAGAAAGAAATCTAGATACGTGTGTTGCAGTAGACAATCGATATGACTTTGTTACTTCTACAAAGCTGGAACTCGTTATATGACACGAAATTGCTGTTTTGATTTTGACTTTGAGTATAAACACAAGGCTAATATAAGTCATTGTTGTGAGAGGTCTGGATTTGAGTTAATAATTTAATGGATATTTAGTTTCCGAGTTACGTGGAATTCATTTGTATTTTTATTTGAACTGCACTTTTATAACAATCACTTTCGATCATCATATTTCTTGTTTTACAAATTTCATTTATATGAACCTGAGACCATGATTAACTCCTTGTGAATAAGTATTCAACAAAAAAAAATTTTAAACTCAAAAATTTTTCCACGCATGGAAGATGGTTCAGTCAGCAAAATTTGTCATGACCTTCCCCCCACACATGGAATTCAAACAATTCCATAAGCTTACAAGCAGTGAAGTAAGAAATGCAGTTAATACATGTACATGTAGGTCTGCATTCCCCTGTATCTCATGTATTGAGGAGTTTCAATTATTTTGTCTTTTTACCAAAATTTTAACACTTTCCACACACCAATTAAATGCCACATAATAGTTTCCTGTGAAAGTATCTATAGGCAGATTTGCTTTTAGGAATCACCTCCATTTCACTCTGGTATAGGAATGAAAGATATTGGATGTGGTGTACAATCAAAAATAAAATTCAAATATTACCAAAGCATTGAAGGCTTATCATTATTTGTGTGAAAAATACAGCTGTTATTGATGATCTAATCTACTACGATAATAAGAATAAAACTTTATAATTGACTAAAATGTGAGATATCATTTTGAACTTTGGTTGTTGTTTTTTTCAGATCAGAGCCTCAAACCTTGATGTGATTGGTTTTCAGGAGGTTAGGGCAGATCAAAACCCGAGCTTCCCCAGTCGGCGACGTCAAACCCAGGTCGATGAACTCCAGGAGCTCTTGCTGCCCGAATACAAGTGGTCCACATTCCAGCTTGGTCATGACATGCATTCACCAAGAGATGGCGCTGTTAAGGAATGGCAGCATGAAGGTATATGATTGTGGTAGAGCTGTATGTCAATGCTTTCAAGTTGAAACTAGCTTGTTTTGTACTGGATCGTGTAGGCTGTGTAGCACATATAGAAATATGATGTCAAAAATCCATGTTTAAAAGATGATATTATAATATTTATGATTTCATACCAAATTTTGTCCAATGTATGTGGTGCCACAAATCTTATTTTAATATTCTCCTGGGCCAGTATCAAATACAACTTGATTTTCATCCAAAAGCATGAATTAATTTGGTACATTTATTTGGTATTGGGAGTTTTAACAAACTCTTTCTCCAATGGGACTCGGGTGGGTGTTTCATAAAGCTGTTCGTAACGTTACGCACGACTGGAACATGATCTTAGGTCATAACTCAATTACATAGTCATAGGGATATCACGTAGCACAAGAAAGGATCACCAGTCGTGCGTAAAGTCATTCGTATGCTACAAACAGCTATATGAAACACCCACCTCGATGATAATTAATCAGAATCAGAAGAGATCATCAGAGTCATCTTTTTGTGAATTTGCGTCTTCACTGCCCTAATCAAATTCAAATTCATTCAACACTAATCGTAAAAACGTGTTGCAAAATTTATACAAGTGTTACATAAGGTGAGGTAAATATAAGACTTAAAATGACAAAACACAAGGTATAAACGTGATTGGAGTGTAAGGTGAGCAGAAAGGAGGTTCCTTTTATAATCGCTACCCCAACAAAATCATAAAATTACGAGTTATAGATACACATACATGTACAAAACAAAGAGAATACTTTTCATTTAAGACAACAGATAAATTAGAAACGTAATAAACACAGTGCCTAGATCATTTACAATTTCAATTAATGTACATGTACTTGTTCGATAGGAAATTTTTGTATTTGTATTTGAAAACTTGAAGAGCTTTGCTTGCCTTAATCAGGGGCTACATGTTGCCATATTTGTGGTCCTATATAAAAGAAACAATGAATTTTTCATGCAATGTAGTTCTTATGTTGGGGTACTGATAATACTAGAATTCCTCGCATTGTAACTATGAACATCCGTGTTAAGAATAAAAAGGCGAGAAGTTATCCATTAAAACATAGAAACGTAAAAAACAATATGAAAATTTCCCAGGTCGATTACATCTAATATTTTCATTTCATGCAATTTCATTGCATGTTACCAAAATGCCTTCAATTCTTGGAGTGACTGTAACATCAACTACAGATGGCAGCATTTAATTTAATGGGTAGATTCTTATTCAGGAGCTTAGTCGGGGAATGTTACTCTGCCCAGCAAACAGTTTTTAAGGTTGTCGTGTATAATCAGTAATAATGAAACATACATGAAAAGTGTTCCATTATGTCAGATAGAAATTTCACAATTTTCTCCACCAGTCAGGGGCAGACTTAAGATTTTTTTTTTTGGGGGGGGGGCATTGGGCTCAGAAAATGGATGTATTCTGCACAAAAGATGATTCACAAGGACCAAATTTTATCAAAATAAAATTGACAATGAAAAAAATAAAGGCCTTTGCTTCAAAAAAGGGGGCACTACTACTCATTAATTATGTACAAATTTGGCCAGAGGGTATCAAAGAAGAACAAAAGCACTTTCTATAGATTTATGCAACAATCCAGAAGCATTAATGTTAGTGCACCAATGGCTGTTTGGTACAAACTCATACATGAAGCCCCCAGCTAATTTTTTTTTTTAATTTTAAAGGCAACCCAAAATCAAAGTATTCCATATTTTCACATGGAGATTAATTTCATTTTGGCTCTATACTATGTACCTCTTGTCCAATACTATTCATATTCTTCTATGAGTATATATTTCTAATCATTTTTTGGTTCAAATTAATCCCAGTACAGGTCTAGCCCTCCTGAGCAGACACCAAATCCTCAAGTCTCAGAAGCAGGACCTGTCCCACCACTCAAGGACAGACAAGGTCAAAAGAAAGGTCCTTCATGTCACCTTGATGGTCAGTGGGTATGAGGTTGTTGTCTCTGTGGTCCACTTTTCTTATGACAAATGGCAACAGTGCAACAATGTGGCTGAGGTCATGGAATATATCAGAGGTAAGTGGTTTATTTGTGAAAACATTGTGATATTTCCAGTGTTGTTATTTGATAACATGGTTAATATCTCTGTGGCACTCATTTCTTAAGACAAGTGGCAGCGAGGCAACTTTGTGGCCGAGATCATGGAAAATATCTGAAGTAAATGGTCTATTTGTGGAAACATTGTGATATTTAGAGGGTTGGTATTTGATGACATGGTCATTTCTGTGGCACACATTTCTTATGGCAGGTGGCAACAATGTGGCCAAGATCATGTAAAGTATCCAAAGCAAGTGGTTTATAAATGAAAATGTGATATTTTGATGTTTTGTGTGGTATGAATTTATCAGAGGTAAGTAATTCCTTGACAATCTGCGATGCACCTTCCTTACCACATGTGCCAACAGTACAACTAGGTGGCTTTGATCATGGAATTTATCAAGATAATTGACGTACTTGTGAATCCCCTGTGATGATTATTTTGATGTCTGGTACATGCGAGGGTTGTGGATTCTACCGTCCTTCTTATGACAAGTGGCAGCAGTGCAATAATGTAGCAAAGTTCATGGAATATATCCAAAGTAAGTTGTTTTTGTGAAACCGCTGTGATATTTTGATGTTTGTTAGGAATGAAGTGACAACAGTAATGTCATGTGGCAGAGATCTTGGAATGTATCCAAGGTTAGAGGATTCTTTTTTAAAACCTTGTTATGAGGCGTCGTCTCTGTGGTTCACTTGCTTACCACAAGATCTTATGAAGACATTAAAGCTGCATTTGGTGTTACCCTCTAAGTATTTGTAAATGAGATCTACATTTCTTCTTCTTCATTTAAATAAAAACCTTGTAGGGGAACGTGGGTAAGTTGAGCCATTTTTTTTTTTTTTCATGTTAGAACTTAGATGATTCATAATCTTGTAGAAATCAGAACCTTATCTTAAAATTTAATTCTTGGGAAATATTTTTTTACTTATATATATAAATTTATCCCCACACTGAAAGTCACCGACTCACACCTTAAAAAAAAAGATGTCAAATGGCTCAACTTACCCCATGGGTGGGGCAAGTTGAGCCATTTGACATCTTTCTTTGGTAAGTTAAGCCCCCAAAAACTATGTACAAAAGGTTTCGGACAAGAACCAGCATGACAATTTTATTCAAAGTCTTTTCACTCGCGAATTCTCTGTAAACACTCACATCCTATGAAAGTAAAACGACCGTCTTGGAATTTGGTCCTTTCTGCCTGCATATCAATGGCTTTTCAAGTTTCTTTTTTTTATATGTGTATACATTACCATATGAATTACCATGGCTCAACTTGCCCCATGTTGGCTGGCTGAACCTACCCCAGTCCGAACTTAATGCGACATTTTCACATCCACACATTTCTTGTGCATCCATCATGTAAAAGACTATGACAAGAATGAGGATCAATACCTGGAATAACAATATTGTTCTTATGCTTTTATTATCTTTAAAGATGCATATGGGGCAAAAAGCGCTTATCTATTTCACACAATTTTTTACTTTTTTGACTGAAATTTGTATTTTTCCCTCTGAAAAATTATTTTTGTTTCAAAGTTAAAAACAATGTGGTGGGGTTAGGGGTTATGCGATGGGTCATCAATATGTGGCACCACCACAATGTCTGACTCATTCATTATCGGCCTGGGGGTGGTGGCTCAACTTACCCCGCCTTCACCTACTTGCACTTGGATGTTCCCTTCAATGATTTATTACGGACTGTGTTTTGTGTCTTTGCACTTGGTGAAATACATTATATGAAATGAAATGTCTCCCTCTATGGGCAAAAGGGAGCAAGCACTTTGTGGTGATTGTAACCCTGTTTGTATTAACCAAAGTAATCAATGCCATAAACTCTGCTCAAATGAAGTCATGCCATGGATGCTTTGTGAGGGTCTATACATGTGGGTGTGTGGATACATAAAAACAAGTGAATATATTAAAATGGAATTTTGATTTATTTCTAAAATTGTTATTATCAATAAAGTCCAAGTCATAAACAAATTTACAGTTTTGTTTGTGTCGTTATGTACTGTAGATAAGAGTGAAATGCACATTTGTTGGTGAGATAATTTCAGTATTGGGTACTTTGTCAAACTGGTTTGATTTTCTATTCTAATGGCAAGATATGTATACATTGCTGTACTTTATTATTGACTCATATGCTGATGTCAGGTTTGAATTATTAAATTATTTTTTTTTTTTCTCATTTTCACCGGGGGTGGGGGAGGCTGGTATCTAATTTGATCATTTAAAAAGATACATTTATCATTGATGGGCCTCATATTCAGCAAGTTTCTCTTTGCTTCTATCACCCATATCTCTTGTTTCTTTGTCACTCTTCTACCCATATCAATCGAACTAATAGAAGAGCCGTGGTGTAGTGGTTCTGACTCTCGCCTTGTAATCAGAGGGTCGTGTGTTCGAATCCCACCTTGGTCTAGCGTCCTTTGGCAAGGCGTGTAATCCATACTTTGCCACTCTCCACTCAGGTGCTAAATGGGTACCCAGTAGAATGTGAAAGTCATTGTAGTTTGACCAGTAGTGTGTGCAACCCAATGGGGACTGGCTGGAATACTCCACAGGGAGTAGATGACGTGCATACATTGTGCATGGGAATGACTGATAACCAGGGTAATAATAAATATGTTAGCACTTAGATATGTACAATGTAAGTCTTAGGCGCATTGTTTCTCATCAATGTGGCAAGATATGTTATCTTGCCACATTGGGATACAACTTTTCAAAAGTCGACTTGGCAAGAAAATATATCTTGCAATGTTGACTTCCATTTTTTCATACATGTACGTCCATTTGGAGAGATAACACCATCTCATCAAGTCAATGGCACTTTAAAGCTTCTGACCTTCCGTAGGTCAACTAAATTCAACTAAAATCCATTATGATGAGTGCCAGAAGGTTACAGACCTTTCCTCTTGTTCACTCTCAAGAAGTCAGAAGTAGTCAGATAAAGAAATATATATTACTCCCTGTCATCATTAGAAGGATTAATAGCAAATCCTTATAGATCATGGTGCCTTAGTGGTCCATTAGAAAGGCAAACTTGGGGATGAGAAAAGAAAAGTCTGTTATATCACTTCCATTCATTTCCCATTGATGTCTTACATCTTGTGCACCATACTTCTATTTCTGACATCTTAACCACTCTGTAATTTATGGTCCTCATTAATGGCAGACTGTTGGAAACTTGCTTCTAAATGTCAAGTACTCATAGGGCTTTAAAAAGACAGAAATACTGGGGTTGAATTCGTCAAGCTTTTCAGGTAGATTCAAGCAGACTGGCTCAGCATTTATCCCCCTTTGTCTAAATATATTCTTGTGGAATTACTCTGATATATGGTGAGGAATTATCACTTGTGATATGACAGTCAGAACCCATCATGTCTAATGCTTGACAAAGTCCATATGGTCTGTGAGGGAAAGCGACCATTTCTTTTTTTCTTTTTTTTTTTGGTTTGCAGCGGAAAACACTTCCGTAATTTGCACCATTTCTTAGAAAGTTCATTTGATAAGAGCATGTGTAAATTATCTGTAGAAATAATATAAAATAACAAGTCCACCCAAGCATGATTCGAATATAAAAAAAAATGAAACAAGTATGTGCACTGAAAATTTCTTCAATATCAAACATATAGTCAGAATGTTATAACATAGATTAAAATTTGTTTTATTTACACAATACAATAAACCTGTAAATGCACAAAACTCCTTTAATTGAATCTTATCATATGATTTTTTTTCTTCAATTTTTGTAGATTTGATACTAAAGGAACTTTTGATTTAATCATGAATTACAATAATGACAATTCCACAATGTTAACATGGAGTCAAATAATTATATCAAACATTGCAGAAGAAAAAATAAGTCATATTTCATATCATAAAATACTTCATATCTTAAAATATTTCATATCATAAAATACAATAAGTAGTGAATGTGTGATCTTGTTAGTTCCATCCTCTGCACACCACCCATTTTGTACCAAATAATTATTTAATGAAATGAAAAACATCTGATTTTGATTTGTCTCTCTTTGATATTGTTGTTAAATTTGCCTTAGGGAATATGTCAGACATTGTGAGTTCCGATGCTTAGAAGAAATTTGACTAGCTCAAGACAAGGGAAGTTCATGTATTATTAGTATCTAGAATAAATCAGACTTCAGTCTTGTGGGTGTTGCAAGAAACTTGCGATCAATTGCAAGAAACTTTGCAAGAAACATGCAATTGATCGCAAGTCAATTTCAGGTCCCAAACTCAATTGAAAGTCAGACATTTCATTGCAAATATGCGAATGACTAATGGTCTGCTTCTTGCATTAAAAAGTATAAATTGATCTCCGTTAGTTAAAATTGTTCTATCAATTGTAAATTTGCATCTGAAATTTGCAATGGATTTCAAATATTTTCTTGCAACATCCCCAATAGACTTGACAAACATACTTTACAATGGCCAGGATTAGATTAAAAAAAATTCAAAGTTTACATATACACATAAAATGAGGAGAATAAAGAGGGTTACTGTTACTGAGTTACTGATTTCACAATTTTAGATTGATTAACATTTTTTTTTTTCATTTTTGAGGGTTTGGGGCTGGGGAAAAGTCATTAAAAAGTATGTCTTCTACCCCGGGTGAACGTTCCAGGCTTTTTTTATTTCTTATTTTATTATGAGTTAACTTTCTGCTTGACCTTGAGAGAAGCTTGCAAAATATTCTCATTATTGTACATTCACGTTTTCTACAGGGGCTCGAGGACATGGTTTCGTTGAATCCTTGCTCATGCATCTATTAAACAGGAAAGATGAATTCAACCATATGGGACTTCATTCCAAAAATTCTTAAAATTCCACATTGCTTGGATATTAAGTTGAAATCCAATGTAAGATTTATAATAGTGGATTGAGGTAGATTTACTTGTATAGTAATTTTATACAAACTTTTGGAATTAAGAAGAGAGTACATGTAATGAAATATTTTCTCAAATTCATGATTTTTTTAAATTATAAGTTAATAGAATGAGGTTAGTTCACACAACAACTTGAGATGAAATCAGGGCACAAATTAAAATAAGCCTTAGCCCCACAATGATTTCAGATGTATTTTAATTTTTATTAAATTTTTACTTGTTTAGATTCTATCATAAAGCTGTTCATGAACATTCAAGTGATTTTATATCAACAACAACAACAACAAAAGTAGGAATATCAAGTGCCAGAATGTAGGAATCAACTTTTTTTTATGTTTGAAAATTATTTGTATTTCCTAATTTCTTAAATAAAATGGTACAACACAGAAAATGTGATTATATGTCCTTTAAACATTAATCTTCTAAAAGCCTACTGTATGCTAACTTAACCAATGTGGTTGTTATAAAACAACAATTTCTAGATTGCTTTATTCTTGGGGTTTTCATGAACTAATACATAAATTTCTCAAGAGCTTAAGTTGAAAACACTATAAATTCAGAATAGGTAAAGTGGATTCTGAATTCAATTCCATTTATTCAAGCTCATATGATTTTATTTCAAATCAAGTATTTGACTCCATATGATTCTATTTCTATAAAGCATAGAATATATTCCTAAATATTGCTAATGTCAATTTTAAGCTAGATAGATGCTATAATCTTGTCTGTAAGAAAACAGATTATTGCATCCCGTACTCCATAGATCTACAGGTATATGTCCATTATTTTCTTAAAGTCTTGTAAATACAAAGCAGGTAGTATTGCTTGTGAATATCCTGCATGGTGGAGCAGTAATCCTAATGATGTCAAATTATTCAGCTTTATTAGATTTCCTTTAATAATTGTGAAAATACTTCTGCTTGAAAATGCCTTGAGCACTCCTTATCTGACTCATGTAATGTTTTGTAATGGCTTCCTCATTGATGCTATTCGTGGTTGGAGTATTAAACAAATTCAAGTAAATATTTGCATCATTTATTCTCCTGGTCTGTCATATTTCAGCTATATATTATTCTAATGTCTCATGAATCATCTCAAAGACAGTGAAAGCCTTCATTTCGTCCCATACAAAATCAATCCCAGTTACAAATGTTTGAATTCTTGATTATTTCCTTGTGTTCTAAACCTTGATCATGTCTTGTTTTGTTCAAAATTTATGTTTATGAGAGGAAAAACATTCTCCAGATTCCTTGTCGCTAGTGAACAAGAAGTTCATTCACAATTGCTACTGCATAAATCTAGTTAGTAAACAATATGTGCCTGGCAGAAGAAGAGGAGGAGGGGGAGGTGGAGAGAGAAGAGGAGGGGTCTGGTGCCAGTGGAAGGAGAAGAAGATGAGGGGTGGGGTGGAAAGAGAAGAGGAGGAGGGGTGGGGTGGAAAGAGAAGAGGAGGAGGATGAGGTGAAGGATACATGTATGAAGGAGTTGAAGTTTTAAAAATGGAATCAACTTCTTAAATGAATTCTTTTGTATCTTCTGAATATAGCAATGTATCACCAAAAAGTTAGTACTGATGTAATGGCTTTAATTTTAGAGTAGAAAAGAGGTTGTGTTTCTGATTGGTTTGATGGTGTGAATCTAAATGTTACTACAAAAGAAAAGAGACAATGATATGACAATTATCACCTGATGGAATGCAGATTGATGTTGCTTTGAATGTAATATTGTTTTTTCAGATTTTGCACCCTTTCTTTAATAGAAATATATCAAAAGTTAATGTTTTCTTTGATTTGAGATCATATGGAAAAAGTCTCGTGTAGAAAGAAGTAAACATCCATTTGCTTAAATTGCATGAATCACATGTTTATAATAAAGTATACATTTAGATTAGAAAGTTGGGAGTGAATCATGAAATGCAGTCAAAACAACAAGCTAACTCATATACCCTGCACACTAATTTACTTGCCCCACCTACTCGCGATCATGTAATTAGAATGAGATACTTGCTATCACTTTCAATTTGACTTAATTGACCATCTCATTTACAGAACCTCCCATTGCATGTGTTCCCTCGCAGCAAAGTCCATGTTCCCGCTGGGAAAGTGATGGTAATCCTAGATGCAACACTGGAATTTCTTTTTCACCTCTTCTAGACCTATATTGTGACAAGCCTTCACAGCCAATCACGGTCGTGATTGGCTGGGGAATGAAAGCATAGCATGTGTAGACGGCTATGGCTGGCGACGTTCTGCTGATCTTTCATTTCCATGTTTGTTACTTAAGAGCTACACTACCCTAGTGTGTGATATTCAACCTGATTATTTCCTTGGGCCATCTTATGGTGGTCTGGCAGTGTATCATATGGATGGTGATAGGTTAAATGAGTCATCAAAGCAGTTTGTATCCAGATAACATTTGCAGGATACAATTTTTGTTGTGTAAATTAGACCTGAAATTGAATTGAATGGAGTTGTCCATACAGGATACTGTTTCACAAAGCTGTTTGTTAATTTTTGCACAACTAATAATAATAATAATAAATGTGATTTGTAATGCGCCAAATCTACTCTGCGTAGTGCCCAAGGCGCAGATCGAAGGACAACTGGCGCTTATTGAGATTCTATATAAATTGTATTGCCATTGGCTTAAGTAGAAATTTGATTCTTTTAGTTAAAAAAATGATTGTAGTTATTAATAAGCATGTGAATGCCTATGTTTGAAATTTGAATCTGTCATGTGAAAACAGAAAATTTTTGCCATGTCTTTTTATTGCACAAGAATAAATCACCAGTCATGCATGATGTCATGCGTAACACACTAAAAACTTGATGAAATGGCCCCAGTTCCTTTAAGCAGTAACCAACCTATTGTCAGTTTTGTACCATTTATACCAACAAAAGCCATCTTCAGGGAAAAAAATAAGGTTTAACATGATGTGGATATTTAAGATGAAAAATAAACCATACCTTTTCAAAACAAGTTTTGAGGTTGATGAAATATTACAGTATTTCTAACTGTTATTATACAAAGCTAAGTTCAATCTTCCTAAGATATGAAGTCACTAGTAATTTCATAAAGTGCTGTGCTACAGGCCTCACCGTGAGTTAATGAGAGGGATTAAAGGGATTTTATTTTGAATCAATTTCAAACAAACCATCAAACTGCAAAATCAATCTGGCTTGAGAGAGTACATGAAATAAAAAGAAAGAAATCTCATAGGGGTTGTACAGAAGAAATGCTGGCATCCCAGGGCACTCTCCAGTTTATGAAGACGGCGCCAGAAATCTTTCATTCGACTCTTGATCCAGGTGAATAGCATATTGAAGGACGCTGGGTAATAGCCAGATGCGTATTAGATAAGTACGCAGGGATGAGGCAGGGAATTCAGTTGTTGAAAAGGTCGGGAGAAGTTCACCACCTTTCCCAAAAAAGTGGTATCCATATTTTATTGATGACAAATGGTGAGGAGAAATAAACGAGAAAGGAATATCAGGAAGCTGGATGTGGCAGAAACTATAAGGACGTCAGCTTTCATCTTCTGTTGGCATTGGTAATGCCCTTTTTGCACAGAAGCAAGAAATTTCTACTTGAACATTAATGTCAATCCATATAGCAGCTGGCTTTTACGCCTCAATGATATCAATGAAGTAAAAGCAAGCTTTAGTTCAAGGTTACATCTGCAAAATCTCTCTGGAAATGGCACTGGGAAATCAAAATTCTAGACAATGCGTTCACACTGCTCTAGGATCTGGTTTTGTTCATGGTTTAATCAGACATGCTGCCTGCATTTCTTGCCTGCTTTTCACCATTGATTTGCAGAGCCTGCCTTATTTTGAGAGTGTGAACAAAGTTGATTATGAAGATAACAACGATGCGTCTTACTCAGACACAAGCCCTAGAAGTGATTAATATATTCATAAGAAACTGATATAAAGCAATGTTAAGAAAGTATTGTAAATTGTCAGTGTGGATACACCCTACATGCGGATACCAAATGGCTTGATACCTATATCAAATTTGCCTTTTTTTTTTACTAGTGTAAATTGTTTATCCATATCTGATGTGCTTTCAAATTGATCTTCCAGACGTGGGGAAATTTCGAAATAGGAGCCTTGAAGGTTTATTTCATTCCTTCTAAAAAATCACCTTAATAGAACAGTCTGGGTTGTGTACTTTACTGTGTGTGTAGTGTTGTAATGATAAGGTAATAATGATGACACTGATGGTGATGAAGATAATGATGATGGGGGGAGTAGAAGGGTGATATAAGATGATATTAGTGGTGGTCAATAGCGTACGCAGGATTTTTGAAAGGGGGGTGGGTTCAAGCTGAATGAAAATTTGACAACCCCCCCTTAAAAAAAAAGGTCTTCACCACAAATTATAGGTCATTTTGTACCTTTTAAAAAATTGGACAAGCAAAAAAAAAGGAAGGTCTTCACCACAAATTTAAAGTCATTTTGTACCCAACACAAATTTGACAAGCAAAAAAAAAGGTCTTCAACATCTTGGTGGGGGGGGGGGGGGGGTTGGATATCCAAAAAGTTAAAGGGGGGTTTTGAACACCTGTAACCCCCCCCCCCCTGCATTAGCCACCGGTGCTGGTTGTGGTGCTGGTTTTGATGATGATGATGATGATAATGTTAATGGTGTGATGATCTTCATGAAGGTTTTTCTTCTGCTGATGATTTCATGAATTGGATGCTACTCCCCACAGGCCCAAATAATACAATAACAGTGATGTTAGTGATAATGATGATGCTGAAAATGATCTTGAAAATCAGAAACAAACCCTGAAAGCACTAAATTATAATTCTGTATCTGATGTTTTCACCATGAAAATAAATGTATGAAAAAATGAGGCAGACATGGCTATAGCCTAAAAATATAAATAGTAACGTGGCAGTTTGAAATGGTTCAATGACATTTGATTCGGCAACAATTGCTCTACTGCAAATTCTATACATTAATGCAATGACCAACCCTGGATTTAACACTATATCCTATCCTAAACCTAACCCTATATCTTAGACGAAATGAAGCCTGGAGCAATTTTTAACGGAGTAAATGTTGTGTCACTGTTTGAAATATGGTTATATTTGACATTTTAACCCATTTCTGCATCCAATTTCCCATATGAATTCACAGGAAATGAGACATCTACTATTCTTTTATTCACTCCTACAGATGTGAAGCCCAAGTACTCCATCCTCCTTGGTGATTTTAACACCTACAATGATTACGAAGGTCCCCTGGAGGGGCTGCACATGGGCTACTTTTCCTCGCAGAATAAGTGCCCCAAGTATGCCAAATCCAAGAACCCAACGGTGGAGTCTGAACTCACAGCTTACGATGATGCCTGGAAGGTCATGCACTATGGGGACAATGGTTTCACTTTCAGTAATATGGTAAGGAATATTGTTGCTCTGGCAAGAATTTAATTACTCCGATCTTGTTTTTATAGTTATGTTCTTGTTTTTTCTAACTTTGTTATGATATTATGAATTGGCCCTTTCAGCCCTGCTGCTGGTCAATATTTAAATGTGCATACATACTAATAAATGATAATGAAAATAAATAGATAAAAGTTATACATTTGTTGATTTATTTCCCCATCATAAGGATTGATAAAGTATTTGGATGCTGCTTTTCACATTATTTTATTAAATCAATTATACAATACAAACAACAACACTTAATGAAGTGTTGATTAAGTGTTTGATACAGATCACAGAATGGAGGAATGATTTGGCTTTTTCCGAGTAGAAATTTAGTTCATTAAATGAGGAATTTAATCTTGATACATGTAGTTCAATTAATTTCTTATTGATTTCAAGATTAATGTAATGCAACTAGATTTGGTAATAGGGATCGTGAGTATACACATGTTTTTGTTGGATAAAATTCGTGCCATTTTAAAAAAGATAGATAAAAAAACAGAGAAAGAAATCTTCATATTCAGTTTAAGTGAATTTTTCACAGTCTTCCATTGCTATTTCTCTCTTTTTATCTGTAGCACACTTTTTTGTTTCCTTACTGTTTTCTTTCTTCTCTCTTTCTCCCTATCTTTATCTCTCCCTCTCTCTCTCTTGCTCTCTCTCTGTCTCTCCATTTTTTTTTCTATTGATGTATATATTTTTCTGAACCTTCTCATCTGACCTACCCCAAAGGAGCTCAAACCCCTAGCCAATTAGTCTGGATCTAAATTCGATCATCCATAGATAGCATGATCTTGTCATTATTCACGCTGAAAAAGACCCAAGATTTCCTGACTGGTCATCCCTTCTCAGTCAATCCCAGCATTGTCTGGTATTTAAAATCCATTTTGGAAGATTATCGGTATTCTAACTTTAGCCAGATCTCACTGCAGCTCTCCCAACCCTCGTGGAATACGGCATAGATGCCCTAGATTCTGTTGTCTAGACTTTTAATTAGACTCATTCGTAAAACTTTTCTTCTCGTTATCCGTGCATTACCGCATCTCAAATTTTCTGAAGAAAGATTTATTCCTGAAAAGGGAACGCAGTGACCTCGTTCGGATAATTCAAATGGATAGGGATTAGGTGTCTTGTGAAATCATGTCCTAAACATATGAGAGGTCATTGTCCCTTTCAATGAAACATATTTTTTATCATTAGTAAAATATGAGTATCATATGTTCTATTTTACCCTTAGTTTTGGGGTATGTATGCAAGAAGATATCCTTTCCTATTTTAAAATATTTAAAGGGGTACTCCAGGCTGTAAATAGTTATATCTAAATGAATAGAGGAATAATCCCCTGAGTAAAACCCTGAAATTTTTATCAAAATCTGATAAATAATAAAGTTATTGAATTTTAAAATTTAGCAATATTATTTTGTGAAACAGTTATATGGGTACTGTAATAAATGTACTATAGGTGTGCTGATTATACCCCCGATTTCCATTTTCTTTATGTTATTACATGATTATTGCATATTTTCATACATGTGTGTATTGTATATCTCCTTTGTAACAAAATGAATTGCAGCAGTGATTATTTTACTCATTTCATCAGTTGTCAATCCATTTTTGTCTTGCCTGCATAGCAGAGCAAGGCTATAGGCACCGCTTTTCTGACGGCGGTGGCGACGTCGTCAACATCAAATCTTAACCGCAGATTTTTTTTAAATGTCATCATAACTTAGAAAGGTATATGGGCCTAGTTCATGAAACTTAGACATAATGGTTATCAGGTATTACTGAACACCCTGCCAGAGTTTCAGGTCACATGACCTCGGTCAAAGGTCATTTAGGGTCTATGAACTTTGGCTATGTTGGGGGTATTTGTTGATTTTCATCATAACTTTGAAGGAAGTTTATGGATCTGGTTCTTGAAACTTGGACATGAGAGCAATCAAGTATCACTGAACATCCTTTGTGAGTATCAGGTCACATGGCCAAGGTCAAAAGTCACTCATGGTCAATGAACTTAGATTATGTTGGGGGAATCAAAACAAAATCTTACCCAATGTTCAGTTAAATATCATGACTCTGAAAGTATATGGATCTAGTTCATGAAACTTGGACATAAGAGAAATCAAGCATCAGTGATCATCCTTCATGAGTTTCAGGTCACATGACCAAGGTCAATGAACTTTGGCCATGTTGGGGGTATTTGTTGAATTGCCATCATAACTTTCAAAGTTTATGGATCTAGTTCATAAAATGTGGACATAAGGGTAATCAAGTATCACTGATCGTCTTGCACAAGTCTTTGCTCACAAGATCAAGGTCAAATGCCATTTAGGGTCAGTGAACATAGTATCTTATCATCATATTATGAATGATGTTTTTTGTGAATGATTATTCTATAATCGTTTTCAAAGTCAGCACTGCTGCTATATTGAATCGCGTATTTGCAGGCGAGTCTGCCAGAGGCACTCCACTTGTCTCCCATTCTTGGCAGTTTAAATTAGAATAGGTAAAATTTTGTATAATAAGAGAAATAAAAAATAAAATAAAATAAATTAAAATAACTGGGATTATGACATCATCAGCTTGCTCATTGAATATTCATGAAGTCATGCAAAGAACTGTTTCACTGAAAAAATTGAAAACTTTAAAATGCCATAAATTTGTTATTCCTTAATCCTTGTCCAATTTTGATGAAATTTTCAGTTAAAAAAAAATGTTATTCAAACATTATTTTTCATATTCTAATATGCTAAATTATTGAATAAATATTGTATATGAATGCATGCATGGAAAATTTGTGTCATATTTGTTAGATTGCCAATGTTCATCTGCACGTTCATTTTAGAGACAATTCATGAATAACCAGCAAATTTAAAGTTATGTCACAAAATTGATTTTTATTTCAAACAGTTCATCATTAATGTTATATTACTGATAATATTTCTTGAAACATTTATCTGACAGCCATCGCCGGGCTTTCTTAGCAGGCCAGACAGAATTCTTGCCAGTAATCGCTTCTTTAGAGTCATCTCTGCAGACATCAAAGGCTATGGCAACATCTATGCAGAGAAATATCAAAGATACATAACTTTTGCCAGAAGGAAAGCTATAATAGAGGCAGGCAGGCGGACATATTCTGGAGAGCCTGGAGGAGATTGCTTGCATGATTGTGGGCCAAATGGTGTGTGCCAGTGTGGTGTGTGTGTTAGGGGCAGAGACAGGGAACCATGTTCAGTTCCACACTGTACGGCATGCAGTGCAGACTTATACAGACGCTATTGTATTTTGAGGATCATTTTTGGAGCTTTTACCTTACAACTCTTTGTTGGTTTAATCCAGACAGTACTTGCCATAACTCAAAGTGGCACTGTGCATAGACATAAATCTTTTGCACGCCTTTGCCAAGTTCCCCTCATTGTTGCCCCGTCATGGAGACACGTGCGCCACTTCCATTTGGCCTCATCGATACGTACCATCTTGAGTTCATGTCGTAACCTAGCTCTCGTCAATCTCTCAATCAGCCTTCTAGGGATGTTTTCTCTTGTGATGTTGTCACAGTCCTGGTTTAAAGAACCTTTGCAGCTCTTGGAAAGTCCACTTCTAGAAGAGTTCAATCCATCTGATCACCTTTTGGTCATTGCAGAATTGAGATTTCTCTAGGGAGTATTAATCATAGATTTTATATATTCCATTCTTTCAAATGAAGTTTTCAGGTGTTATCTATTTTCGTGTAATAGATCAGAGAGATGGATGTTTAAATTAGTGATATATCTCTCATATGTATTATTTGATAGGAAGTTGTAAATGGGGTCACAAAAGCCAATACATCAAAAGAAGGAATCATGATTTAATAATAGTCATGTAAACCCAAACTGTCATAAAATTGTATGCCTCTCTGAAACTGCCTTAGTGAATCTAACTATTTTCTTTTCTTTCTTTACTGTTCGCTTTTTGTAATAAAAAAGATATTTTGCCAATATTCTATATCATTTCTGGTGCTATATATCAAATATATGTTGTGCTTGCCTTGAATATTAATTTCCTTGCATATTAACCACTTTTGTATCGTTGAGAAGGTCTTTTGTGTATAGACAATAGTCTTTCTCTTGATGTAGGAACACTTTAGCTTTAAAATCATTTGGTAATTGATCTGTTCAGCCATCTTGCTTATTAGTTTATGAATTATGTTATTCCTTGTCAAAATTAGTTGGACCCTTTGTGTCACCTTGCTTGATCGTGTGTCTTGTTTATTAATGTAACATTTGAAATTTAATGAATGATTAAAACCAACCACTCCTTGTAATGGAACTACATGTACAATTTTAAAATGGCATCAAATAGAACTGTCTTTCTTCTTACATCACTTATGCAGATATATTTTAGCTATTGCATTTTGGTATACTTCCTGTTTAAGACATAAATGGACATTAAAACTTGTTTATAGACGATAGTCTTTCTCTTGATGTAGGAACACTTTAGCTTTAAAATCATTAAAATCAAAGAGAAGTGCAAATTATATTAGTATATATATACACATACACTGTGTTTGAATGATATTAGATACATGAAAATGGTATACTGTGTGGCTTTTCAGGAAATGCAATTGAAATTATTACAAACTCGGCTGTAAGAATGAGTACAATTTCTTTGGTAAGTGTGTTAATGTTTTGTGATTCAAGATATTTATTTATTAGAAAGTATATAATACACATTTTCAATTCTGCATGTTATTGTGTCCTATGTATTATCCTATTTATAGACAATTCTATCCTGTATATGTACTGAAATTGAACCCATTTTAGCTGATATTTATTATACATTCCAGAAGTTTGAACGAGGTTTGTCTTTCCATGCAAAAAAATAACAAATCAAAATAATAAAAGATTCTATTTCTTGGTACATAAAGATCCCTTTTTGTCTGTCTTATCATATGGAATTCTTATTAAAGTAAAGGGAGTATTTAGGTACTTTAGTAACTTTATGGCAAAGGAATACTAGCAGAGCATTTTTTAATGTTTTGTTTAGCTGGTCAAGTTTGACTGTAAATGCTGGATCTGTCATGTTGTGAAGCAAAGAGAAGTTTGCAAAAAATAATTTAATTTTAATCAATTTCTATTGTTTTAATCTTGAGAATGACCCATTTCTTTCAGTTGTGTCAATGTGTAATAATATCTTTACATGGGTGCAAGATATATTTTTGTTGTTTGATATACACATATTTATGAATATATAATCTATGTATTTGTGCCTTTAGAAAATTTTATGTCTGTTACCCATTTATTGATCTTTTATCATACTGCTACCTCAATTTCAAAACATTTACACTTTTAAATGCCATATTTTCATCTATTTTTGATGAAAAAGATAAATTAGTCCCATGCTTATTTGATTTATCCAACATGTTAAATTCAATTTCATTTTAAAGTCAACCTGACAATGAGTTTTCCCCTGTTTTTTTTTTAAATGAGTAAAATGATTTATCACATCCCACTCATAAGATATTTATTTTGTTACATTTAAATCTTATACTAATAAGACTTTAGGGGCAAGTGATTGCTTGAATTTTCATACTAATTACAAATAATTCCAGGATGATTGTTAAAAACAAGTGTGTATTCTATGTCTTTTGTAGCTTTTTTCCATTTTCGATATAATACGATTTTTCCTATTTCATGTGCCTCGCTTTTTGTGTTTGAGGATTTACTGATTACTTCTGATTACTTATTTTGAGTTATCAAAGTGTAACTGTTGAGGAATGACTGTTTTTGTTTCATTTAAAGCCTTTGAGAATTGTTTTTTTATTATGACGTTACCTTTACTCTTATTTCTTCATGTAATTATGGGTTAAACATACTTAATTATAAAACCTTGAATTTCATTCAGGAAAGGAAGTGCATTTCTTTTTCAATTTGACATGACTGTACTAAATGTTATACAAAATAACATCTGACTAATTAATGAATATGCAATCTCCAGGAAAATTCGAAATGTATTTGAGTTTTTGAAAATGTTATTCACCCAAGAAATGTGTTTCTCAGGAGGTTTATCCTGGATTGATTATGAAAAATTATGTTGGATTTTAAAATGGGGAACAGTTCTATTGAATATTTAAAAATCTGATGTTTGCTGCATTTTCCTTTCAAATATTTCCTTTCAAACAATGGAATTCATTAAATGAAGAGTAGAAACCTATCACAATGATGTCAATATATGATTCGACAATATATTTGATATTCACTTACAAATTGTTTTATAATGTCTTTAAACTTATCTCAATGAGAATGATATACATGTATTTGTGAGTGCAATAAAATACAATAGAATTGAATGAGTCTGTTGGAAATTCTTAAAACCAAACTTTTTAATAACTTCATTTGTTATGAACCATCGCCCTTTAACATACACAAATGTTTTATGGAATCTATGGTTTTTCTTAGGCTCTCATAAACGAACTTTAGGGAAAAACCCCTTTTTACGCTTGTATGGATACTTTATCTTCATTTAATTTCCAACCTCCCCGCGATTGCTCTAAAACAAGAATAAGATATAAGACTATATATAAGACTATGATCCTACAGAAGTTGATGATTAAAACCTAATAGTTCCGGCCATACCCACTTGCAACAGTATTCCTTATTATTGATATTTTTGGACTTGGACCTTGGGCCCTGTTTTTCCAACACTATCTCGTCATATTTCTAAGATTTTTTTTCTCATTTTAAATCGTCTCATTGTTGTGATATATATTTTTAGTATATCAGTACAATTACAGTTTAAAAAACGTCCCTTTTTTCAGCCAAGTCAATATACATTATACACATGTGTATCATATCTGTATTTCGTTTAGTAATTCTGTTCAAACGTGAAGCCTTTCTTTCTCAGGTATTTTTCTTTTTTTTTATTTCATGTTACAATTACGCGATTACCATCTTTATGTAAGGTTAAAGGAGAATGAAACCCTTGAAACCAGCTGAATCCATATCAAAGAGAAAAAAAAAAACATATTGTTGAAAGTTTGAGGAAGATTGAATGAATAATAAGAAAGTTATGAGCATTTGAATATTGAGATCACTAATGCCATGTAGATCCTCCCATTGGCAATGCGACCAAGATCTGTGATGTCACACACGTACAACTCCCTCATTACTTTAGTACTTATTTCACTTATATTCTCACTTTTCTAGAGTCTATCACAAGGTGAGGTGTTCTCTTTATGAGAGGACAAGTACAGAGGTTTCACAACATTATATCATTGATGAATCGCTTGTCATATGATTAGAATGAGCAAAAAGAGATGTTTTGGGGTATATTTTCAGTGTCCAAAAGGGGAGAGTTGTTCATCTTTGACATCATAGATCTTGGTCGCATTGCCAATGGGAGGATCTCCATAGCATTAGTGATCTCGACATTCAAATGCTCATAACTCTTCTATTGCTAGTCCTATTTTACTCAAACTTTTGTTGATCTTATCCTCTGATTTTTCTGCTTTCACAAAAGCTAACTTGCTCCAAGAGTTTCATTCTCCTTTAAATATAGCACTAATAGAAAGCCTCCCATATCCGAATATCGTAACTTTTCAACGGAATGGTTTTGAGTAGGCCGAAAATAAATCGGCAGTAATATTGGTTTAAAACTAAAGTCGATCCGTTAAGTCTTGCATGAATATGGCCGTCGGTAGAAATATTTTGCTGGGGGGGGGGGGGGGCGCGTACAAACTAAACAGCGAGGAGCGAAGCGACCGAGCTTATCATTTGGGAACTTTTGCATTTTTTTAAGTTAAATTATTTGATTTCTTGCATACTTTTCATGAATTTTGTGAAAGAATTTCAGTAAAAAATGTAAGTTTTCAATTTCCGGGGGGGGGGGGATCTGCCCCTCCTACGCTGCGTACGACCTTACTTGGATAAGCACGTATCAAACGTGAATGTATGAGCATAGTTTATTAAAGATGAATTGTAGAAGTTATTGCTGTTTATTTGAAAGTATGCTCTGACCCATGAAATTAAAGTTGTGTTAATACAATTGGCCAACAACATAGTAAACAACCCCATCCCCCCAAAAAAATATGGATCGATAATATTTAAAGATACTTCCTAATGTCCCCTAATCTTCTGTTCGTCGACCCTATCGAATACGATTTTGAAAAAAATAACTGTTTGGATAGGCTACTGGATTTATGGATGAACGTCAGCACATTCACTACAAGGAATTCGGCGAAATAAAATCTGAATAGGACTTAATGAAAAGTGGTAATTTCGCCCTTTATGTGAACCTGGTCATGTATGACGTAACGGATTGATTTAATTTTCAAACATAAGTTAATTGATACAAGGAGGAAAGCAACTAGGATAAAGCTTCTGTTATATTGGTTTTGAATAACATTTTCATTGAAGGGTTACGGTATTTCGATTTATGGGAACTGATTTTTTTGTCTCATGTTTACCTATAGGGCAGTCTGTGGTGTAAATCCGATCTGAGCAGAGAAAGGGGGGCGATAGCAAATCATTGAGCTCAACACTATGTATAAAAAAGGGAGGGAGGGTTGTTACGGGGTGGGCGTACCTAGAATATGTACTCACAGATGACAGGTTAGGTCTATCACGAACAGTTTTTCCTGATCGATGTTTTCATGGATTTGTTGTGACATAAAACTACTGAAATGCAGTTTTCACTAGTCCAACAACGTCTTTCAGTTGATATAACTAAGACTAAAAGAGCCTTCAAATATATAAATTAAATTTAATATTGATTGATTGACTCACTGTAGTGAGAAATAATTTAAAACAGATATTACCGCCATGTAAAAGTAAAATGAAACTAAAGAGTCTCTTGAACGAAATGACACGAAAATGATAAAAATATAAATAAATGTGTCCAAATGAGCAAAAGGGGAGGGGGAATTCATGTTATTTACAAACAACACTCATTTCATTTGACTCGGAAACTTTACATATTTTGACATTTAGATGGCTCTGTATCCAATTTATCGTTAATCCATAATGCTATGTATTCCCGTTCTATTTAACATCGGTCTTTTTTTTTCTTGGATGAATAAGCCTGGAGTGTTTACAAGGTCTGATAAGACTCAATGCAGGTATCATCACATCAATGCAGGTATTTCCCGAAGATACTGTATTAAAAAGTTATTTCCTTCCAATCATGCCAATATTAATTTTCAATATTGAGGGATGGACATCTGCACCTTAAATTCTGTAATGTTTTATATACGACATGATTGTAGCCGAATGTTGGAATCAAATGCTTCAGGGTTAATGTAAGAGAAAGATGTCAGGAGTTCTAAAGCAAAAACTTTGGTGTTCACCGGTGGACACAGAGGACAGCTAGCACCAGTCATTTTTACTCCGATCTCAAATTTACAGTTTTATTTCAGCACTGATGGGAGTTATTATCACTCTAAATTACAGGGATTTAAAACAAGTCCACATGGACTGTAGTTAGGGACCAATCGAATTCCGGATTTAGTTTGAATCCTTAAGATTCATTTTTAAATCTCGAAAGATTTAAATTTAAATCATTTGAGATATAAATTTAAGTCGTTAGGATTAAAACTAAATTCAGAAATCGATTGGTCCCTAGCTACAGTCCATCTGGACTTATTTTAAATCCCTGTAATTTAGAGTGTTATACAGCTTTCGTTGTTACTTTAACACCCTTGGTTATAATGATCAAACTTCAGAGTTTAATTTTAACATCTCAGGGCGTGCTCTTCCGTTGGGACACCAACTGGTTGCAGTATTAACATCCCAGTTTACATAGTTAGGGCGCAAAGAGTAGATAAAAAAAAATGGGTGCAGATGCCAATTTTTTTATTTAGCTATATCACTGTTCAGTGGATGATTATTATTTTTAGAGGGAAGCGCTTCCTTTGCGCCTCCCTCCTTGATCCGTCTTTTCCACCTTGAAAATTGATAACATTTCATAATAAAAAAGTTTATGACTATAGAACATATTTCACCAGATATGGTGCCTGTGGCATTACGTTGTCCGTCTATCCATCTGTCAGTGCGTCCCATTTCAAGCTCTCTTGGCCCAAGTATGTATGACGATATTCCCATCAGTATATTTTCATCATGATGATTATTGCCATTTTAAGTTAATTTTTGTGATTATAAATGAGCTGAGTAAAAAAGATGAAAAATCGAACCTGTATTAGTAAAGATTTGTGTCACTTTCGCTGACCAATCCATATTAAACCACAACTTTAGACCAGATATTAAAGTAATCCCAAGTTCAGAATACGGGCTAGGCATGGCAGGGTCACGAGGCCCAATTCCGCATCTGATATGCACAAAAGGTCTTAAGAGCCACTCCAGGGCCACGAATGCAATGTGTTGTATACACTAATACAGAAGAAAAAGAAGTATAAGAAAATACAAATAGCTCTGATTTTTTGATATCCGTTAAAGATGATAACATGTTATGCTTTCTCATAACTCTTTTGTATGCTCTTATTGTGCGAAAATCTGCAATCTGGAAACCTATGGGCCCTCATCAAGACTTAGAGATGAAACATGTAGGTCTACAATCAGGGATTCAATTCAATATTCGAAATAAAACTATGCTGAATTCAATATTAATAAAAGATTATACTTTTGGTTCATTGATCTCGAGATGAAGTCAATCCCATGCCCTTTTTGTGATAAAATCGCAATTAGGTGTGATCTTGTACTGTATTGAACTCTCCAATATTCTCCCTCATAACAGATCCTTTTTGTAAGTGGATAGCATTTCTTTGGAATTGTAAAGATCGGGTCAATAGATTTTATTACAAATCGGGGGCGAATTACAGGAAATAGCATTTCACCGCTTGAAAGAACTCTTACAAAATTGAAAAAGTTGCATCGCCTCAATTCTGACCCCCCAATCCCCCAAAGATTTGTTCGATGGCCTTTATTCGCCACTGCTTTGGAATAAAAAAAATACAAGAGATTTATGCTTTAATGGGGAGGGTGCCCGGTGTAATATATCGACTAAGATTAAGTTCGTATGAGCTGTGTTTGAAGTTTGAAAGAATTTCAGTGGTTTATCATCTTAATGAAAACAAGTTTAAGGGAAGCTTATGAATAAAAAGTACATTCTCAAAATTAATTTTAACTTGAAATTATCAAGGAGTGGCATACCGGAAATATGTTTTTACTTGGGAAAGAAGTAAGCATGTAAAGACCCAGACCGGAGCTAAAAGAAAAAAAAAAAAAAGATCTACTATATAACCTCAACAATGTAAGTTCCATGCATATCAACCACTTGCCAGCTGAATAAGTCTACCCCAGAAAATTGTTGATTTGAATCATAAGAAAAAAAATCAAACAAGTATAATGCTGAAAATTTCATCGAAATCGGATGTAAAATAAGAAAGTTATGACATTTTAAAGTTTCGCTTATTTTTTCACAAAATAGTAAAGAACAGCCCAGTGACATGCAAATGAGAGAGTCGATGATGCTTCGCCATTTCTTTTGTTTTTTATTGTTTGAATTATACAGTTTTTACAGATTTTGAAATAAAGACCAAATTGAGTGAACCATAAAATCTTAATGTGCATACAACTACTTTGTGAAAAATAAGTTCCCCGACTAAGAGACGAAAAGGACATGAATCCCAGAATTCATCCGAATCAGACCATATTTGGGCAGAATCGGTCCGAATTTATTTGGGAGAATTTGGTTTCGGTGTAACCCTGGCTTAAAGATAAATGCGTACTCGGGAAAGAAAAATAATCATCCAGCCGTGATTTCTGCGTACAGACGTAAGGAATCATGACGCTTTTACAAATAACGACGTCACTGACTTGAGGCCACGCAGGTGAAAAGTCCAATTAAGCCTATTTACTGAGCTTAGTAGACCCAATTGGGGCTATTGTTAAGCAAAATACTCATCTGACATCATCTATGTAAATTCATAAACCTAACCAGTTCTCTGTTTTGTAGTTTATAAGCTTTCGATTGGTAAATGGTTTGTCAATTTAGGGTCTTAAAACTTTGGACTTTTGCGATATATTCTCCGGCTGTACTACGAAACGTAAAATAAGCGTCGAATTAGGATCGAATGAAATTTAATCACGTATTTATCATCCATAGTTAATCATTAGTGTTTCCCAATATAGTAATGAGGAGCCGTGAAGTGAATATTGCAGTCTGTGTCGTATTTGTAGAATTGAAAATTGTAATTTGGCGTAGGGATTGGGGCGGGGAATTGCTCCCAGAAAATAATGTTTAACCCCGGCCCTTTTGAAAATGAAATATAAAATAATTCCACCTTACACATGCATATCCTTCGATTTCAATTTCAAATACAAAAAAAAAACACCCACGAAAACAGCTCGGATGCTTCGCTATTTTGCATAAGTATATATGTTTTATTGAATGTTTTACAATTAAAGGATAATTCGTACATGCAGCTATTATTGGATCTCTACACTCCAAAAAAAGGTTTACCCAATATTGGGTAAAATGGGAACATGCATGTTGGTTGGGTAAAAAAATACCAAATATTTTGTAAATTTTATGCAATATTGCGTTGAAATAGCCCATTATGAGGTAAAAAAAATACCCAGCAAATATGCATGTTCCCTTTCTACCCAATAATGGGTAAAAAATTGTACTCAGTGTTCTTAGAGTGTATGTGTGTCGTACATAATCAAATACACTACATTATCATAAGGTATCACTATAACCACGCTAATTTCAAAATAATTACATATAATTAGGTATAGGACTATATACTTTTCAGAAAACACAAGAGACAAGTGAATTTTGTCAATCAGAACTTTAAGCTGAGAGATGTAGGGATGGATGGCGAATTGAAAAAAAAGCATAATCCTGAAAAGTACTATTTTATAGGTCTATTTTCTATTCTACTCTGCCTTGCAATATAACTACAGACCAGTAATGGCACTGGCACGCATTCCATAGCCAAACGCGACCATTCCTTATCTTAAGTAGTTGCATACCATATACTGTTGAAATGCACAGTTTGAAATGCATTGCAGCTATATAGAAGTCAACTCTGTTATGCAGTTCTTAGTCATATAAATTCGGAGTTTCAGTCTCTTTTACTCTAAATCGAGTTTACTTACATGCTGTTAATGCCATTCGGATTCAAACTGACATCATGGAAATTAATATAAGATTATATTGAAGCAGGGCAAAGGCAGCGAAATAACCAGCAATGAAAAGGAGACTGCGTATATCGATAGATTTAATTTCGTCGAAAAACCGACACTTAACAAGCAATGCACATATCCTATTGTCGCCATACACCGCAAAAATATAATAAACAAATATATCGGGCTTTGAGAAAGTATAGTGGAATTATTTATCCGAGGTTGGTCTGGCAATTACTATTTTTTCCCGAGGGGCGAAGCCCCGAGGGAAATATAGTAGTTTTGCCAGTCCAACCGAGGATTAATAATTCCCACTATGCTTTCGAATGAAACGCCTGATATATTTGCTTTATATCCTACTTTTAATAATTTATAACCAAAATCAAAATCTATGCGCTGAGTATGCAAAGTCCTGTTGAATTACCTACTTTTCTCCGAGCCACCGCGCCCAGCGGAACGCAGATTAGTGTCTGCGCTGACGCATCGCGCTGGACTTGCGCGCCCGGGAGAGAGAGAGCGCGCAAGCCGGTGCGCCGAGATATCCAGTTTTGTGAAATAATGACGTCAGAATATTGGTATATCCAAAAATATATCGAGGTCTGACGTCACGCAACATCATAGTTGAAATATATTCGGTCACATGATGCTACTTGAACCAATCACTATACAGGATTTACTCTATGTAGGATATAATATAAAATATTCATCAACTGCTTCCTTCTCTAAAGAAAAAAAAATCACACCATCACCGCAGGTGTTAAAGATATGTGCATGAGCATCGGACGAAAGGGTTTATGAGGAGTTAGGAAGGGACTTTGATAAACCAAGGTGATACAGAAATAACCACCAGAGCTTGTCCTATGGAGTAATAACATCATCAATTACACTACTCCTATACGCATCATTTATTGAGTGGTGACATTAATCATATATCCCTAGTGCATATAATAACCAGACATAACCAGGGTGGGATAGACCGATAGTCAGGGTGTTATTTCAAGATATCAGTATGGTGAGGGGGTGGGGGGGGGGGGCTGGTCAGGAGAAAAAATAGGGAGCATTCCATGTCATAGAATAAATAGTGATTTTTGCTGACTATATACTGTCACAAGCTACTGAATTCCTTGCATCTGATTGGCTGAGAACAAATCAGTGAAAGTCATTCAAGATGCTTCGTGAAATACTTTCCAGATTAGGGGCCCGTCTTACAAAGAGTTGCCATTGATCCGATCAATCGCAACTATAGAAAACCAGCACAGTCAACCTATCCAATGCATGTTTGTTCAAAAAAATTCTAGATATGAATGTATATCCATAAATTAATTGATTTCTTGACAATTTGGTGTGTTCTCCTTTGTTTACATAGGACATTTTGCAAATTTCCTGTAAAAAAATTATGACACTGATGGATTTCCTAGAGTTATGATTGATTGGATCAATCGTAACTATTTGTAAGACGCGGCCCAGATGTTAATGTGTTTTTGGTAGGTATAGCGTGGATTAGATGAAGAAAGAGAGTGGCTGAGAAGAAGAGAAAATATGGAAGCGAGGAGATGTGCAATGATGTGCGAGAAAGAGAAAAGGAGAGAGAGAGAGGGGGGGGGGAAGATGGGGACGAACTCGTGGGAAAGTGACGAACCGAATTGATTAAACTTATAATCTCTTCTAAGCCTTTAACCCTCCAACCCCCCAAAAATGGACCCTCGAATAAAGAGAAATATACAAAGCAAAATAAAAATGGTATTATCATTTCTAATTATCATTTTTATTGTTTTTTATGTTTGAAGATCCTCTTTATCCCTTCTTCATTGGTGCCAGTTGGATTTGAATACCGTTAACTCATTGCCTATACTGGAACAAGGTGGTCCCTGTAGGTGGTCCCTGTAAGAGGCCAAGGGAATTCCAGTTTTCAGCAGTCAACGGTTTAACACTATATTCATAGTCTATAGTAGATATGAAACTGTTTCATTCAATCGCTGATAGGTTTCTACCCGCTCAGTTTAATTACCATTTGGACTCATCTGACATGATCCAACCCAACCTCCAGTTCACCTACTAACGATTTGGTCCAATTGCCATTGAGCATATTTTCCATATGGTCTATACTTTCCAGTTAGGCTTTACACATTTCGTCTAATTTTCACTTGGTCTATAACACCACTAAGTCTGTGTTGAATGAAACGTTTATGAACCAAGTTTTAATTTGATGAAGTAAATGATAAGACGAGTTTAGACTAAATGTTAATTAGACTAAATGGGTATCAGACCCATGCGAATCTCAAAGAATATTTACCAAAAAAAGTAAAAGAGAATGTAAGATTATTTCTTACCGTCATTTGAATAGTTTTTGTATTTAAATGTTAGCATAACTAGGTCATAAAAGGACTGTTTAAAGTTAAATATGAAATCGTTTTATCACAAATATTGTAGTTCAATTAAATTCCGAACGGTGAAATGATATAATAGTTGAGCATCTGTTGGAAAATATGCTAGCTTAAACCGAAGAAGATTCCACCTCATTAAAAATCCTATATACTAAATATCCCAATACTGAATAGATTAATGACGTTTATGTTCTTCTGCAAACATCTTGCTATATCATTGTAAATCACTATAGGTGATGATAATACAACGTTATAGCTCCTGTATATAAAAAAATAATAATGTTCAGGTTTCTTCAAATACAACAGATTGTTCATGACACACATAGTACACATGGTTAAATCAATGATATACAATGTTTTATCAGACGACCAGTATACATTGGACAAGTTGATCTAACGAAACGTTGAGTTGTAAAAAAAAAAACGATTCACATTAATGCTCGCAACGGCGATATGTTTAGTTTACTGTATAGCAATATTTTTGATTTATTACGCAATTATCTATGCAATGGTTGTACAAACACGTATAACTTAAATTGCGTCACTTTACTCAGACCCTGTAGGCGTTAAATGGTGGTTTTGGAATAATCAATTTATGGGATTTGCTCTTAGTTTTTACAAAATAAAGATTTGATTTATTATGGCAGTTTTTTACCGCTAGACGAAATTTGACGTCGTTCTGTGACAAACGCATAACGGTAAATCGTTAATCCAACATGTGTTATTACTCTGTAAACTACTAGTAAACGTCATCATGATGACGCAATGGAATATGTATGTATAGTTTAGATCTAATATGTGCGTACACTTGCCTTGTTTTTCATGACCTTCTGATAATTTCCGATTTCACACTTTAGCATATCAGCACGTCGTGATGTTAATTCACCATCTTCTCGGAATGAAATTAACAAGTTTGTTAGAAATTATGTATATAATATCCATTAAGCTGCTAAAACACATGCGCAAACATGATGCGCTCATAATAACCAGAGAGAAAGAGATAGAGAGAGAGAGGGGGGGGGGGGGGGGGGAGGTGGAGGGGGTTGGTGTTTCATGTCAATAATGTTTGGAAGGACATATCAATGATACAATCCATTAAAGCTATCACATAATCATGTTCGTTTGTTTGTTTGTTCGAAAGTTGGTATTATCATGTTTGCTGTGTTTGTTGTAAACACTTTACATAATTTAGGAAACCTTATTTACAAGCAATGCTGTCTGAGTTTCCTCTATCGCTATGTATACCTGTTTAACATAATTTGTACATACCTTCCCAAAATACTTTTATCATTATCATATCATCAGTTTTATTGGAGACATTACAATGTCCTATGAATTTCGACGTGCATTGCGTACTTTTTGATGTATTCAATGTGAAACAAAATCTAAATGAAATAAATTACTCTCCTTTAGATAAGTTCCACTTAATAACGATGATCATAAAACGACAAGAAATATTATGACTTTCAAACTTCATTTTCCACTTTTGAGACTCAGGGACCGTTTCATGAGAGTTAATAAATTGTCAGCGCTGAAAAGTTGTCTTTCTCCGACAGTTACCATAGTGACAGTCAGAGGCCAGTGCCTTTCAGCCAATAAAAACCAAGGATTTCACTGAAATTGTCAGCACTGACAATTCATCTGACAACTTTCATGAAAAACCCACCTGTACGCCTACATGTTTATTTTATTATTTCGTAAAGTACATCTCTTTGTTTTAAAGAGAAAACGCCCAAAGCGAATACATACAAGGGTTATACAGGATTTACTTTTCTATCTTTAACATAATTTCTTTCGCTTTTAGGTTTCCTGTAGGCGGTGGGATCCTTCCTTCTTAGACATGAGTTCAATTATCATTTAAACACCCCTCTAGCTGGAATTTCACAGGATACAAAGTGAAAAATATCAAACAATTTTATATATTTTCTGGAATTGTAAATAAAAAGGATTCTTCTGAATGCAAAATAATCATTAAAACAGGAAAAAACCTAATAGATTCATTTAAGAAAAATAAAAATATCAGCACAAACAGGAAAGGATGATTTTCGACTGAGCGGAAGGAGGGGGTACATTTTGTTAATGATGATATTGAATGGAAGGTGGTGTGCATCTAGCATTTTAACTTACGCTCCCCAGGGAGTGGAGTACGTGCATGTTATTGTGTGCGGGCAAGCCATGTAGGATCCGATCACAGGGGATAATAAAAGGGTGACACGACATTTGCCCAGTCTGCGAAATTTACTCCAGTCTAAATCTCAGCGGGCATATACGGTTAGAGTTATAGTAGAGTCTGAATGATATAAAGATAAGAATAAGGAGTTATTTAGTGTTGGAGGATAGATTTTATGTTTGGCTCAACGTGCAGAATTTCCATCGGAGCAATTGTCGCCGGAACTAATGTCATGGTACCGATAAAAGAGAAGGGGTGGGGTAGAACAACAAGCTGACACGCACTCTAAAACGCTCTAAGGTTCACCAAAAGTGTAACGTGTTTGCCTCTTCAAACATCCCATTCCATATCTGGGATAACAACCATGAAAATCTGCTAAAACTCTTCCAGGCATGAACAAAACATATTTTAATTTATCAAACAGTTGTCTTCTTTGTAAAATAAAAAAAGCCAGTTGCTGCTAGATTACTTTCACACAGTTTCAGTTGATCTTGGCAAAATTCATCAGCTTTTGTTTATACCATTCCGCCTGTTATTAACTGCTTTAAAGAAGCACACTTTCGGAAAAAGGGTAGACCTAAATCCATCAAATTTACCTTCCGACTCTTGGTACAATGAGGGGAAAGATCGGATGGGCAGAATATCATGAACATCAAAACAGACAATGATATGAAAACATGAGACTTTTCGGAGAAATGACAAGTCACAAGGTCTCATATCGAAAATCGCCATGAAGTTGCCAAAAGTAATTGCTCCAGTTGTTCCAAAAGATGCCTTTAGGCCTTCGCAGATCTGAAATAAGACAAGTGTATCTCCTCCATCTTCTTCCAAACAGGACGCTCGCCCACTCATTTCTCTGTATAGAGTAAAATCTATATTTTCACTCTCATATGAGCTAAGGACGTTATTAATCTGAACATTAACTTTAAATGAAACTACATAACAATCATTTTGAGACCCTCTTCAGTTCATTATGATGTTATTTTGTCAATCATTTTATGTCAAGAAATATGACAAAAAAGAATCACGCTTTGATAAAGACAAAGGATGCCATTACCCTCATTTTTTTTATATTTGGGGAGAGGTAAATAAACTCTAATCACTCTTAAATTGTAGAGATTATTATACTTTCAATAGATAACCTATCAGAGAAGCACATGATATATTTCCTAAGTGTAACATGCCACAGACATTGCTATTTGGGGATTTGATAAGTGCCATTATCCGTATATGGCGCCATATTTCTCTTCAAAAAGATAAAGGCGTCACAATGCAGCTAATGGCACCTTATAGCCCTCGCTTTGAACCACCTACTGTCTTCGGCTTGTTCGTCATCCAAGTTCAATCCTGAAATAATACACAAAGTTCAAGAAGAGGTCAGCACAGCCTGATCTGATAAGTTAACCCGTCAGCGACTCCGGGGTGTTTTCTTTGATAACACCTCGAGCATTTTCACTGGTTCGCGGCTCTATCCCGTAAAACTATTTTTCTCCCTCACACACCTTGGTATGTAAGCATGATTGTAAATCACGTGACAACCTCATCACAATCTATTAATAGCATGATGAATCCTATATTGAGATTCCATCCCTTCCAGGTAGCTTTTTATGAGATTCGATCACCCAAACAGGTGGTGGCGCCGTATTAGAAACTATCAACCATATACTGCTCTTGATTTCAACTCGCGCTCATTACGGCAGACATACCCCCTCTGGGAATTCATGGGATGTTGATGAGTGTTTCTCAGAAGGGATCCGGGTGAATATTAGAGATGGACGAACCACTCGTGTTCCAGCGCATTAATGGCAAACTGCACCCCTCCCCCACCTAGCTCATTTTGAAAATATAATGCTGAAATGATGATTACTATACCATGCTATAACATGCCCCATCTAATTGTACAATTTATTTGATGATCCAGTTTCTCTACCTCTGAAAATGAAGGAAGGGGGGGGGGGGGGGTGGGGTGAGTCATATCTCTAGTTCTGTTACGAAATAAAATTTATTGTGAACGTTAATGATCCCCTATTGCGACAAAGAAGATAATTGCACCCCATCAGATTTACAACATCATGGGACTTTTATAGCCTGTGTATTGAAGTAGACCGAACATTAATTTGCTACAATACATTAAGACATAAATCAATAAAGACTTCAAACATCATTACATACCCGGATTATAACAAACATAATCACTCTTTCATGTTCATGTTAGGGTCAGTCAATAAATACTTGTGAATCTCCAGGTATGTTTTAGCGTGTTTCCTCACATTGCATTTTGAACCATGTTACTACAGTATCAAAGTGTTAACGAAACTTGATTATTGAAGTGTATTTATCATATTCATCGTGATCTAAACGCATTTTGATGTATTGCATCTTAGTAATATATATGTAAAAAGAAATAATAATCATATTCGAATTTGAACACCACTTTGGACGGGGTGGGTCCACGAGACCGAGGGTCCGCGAGGCCAATCTTTTTCCAACGAGGCCGATTTTCTTCCAGTGTATTTTCTTTCATGAGGATGTTTGTCTACATCAGTGGAAAAGTTTCCGCTTAGCATATTCTCCAATGAATACTGAAATATAATCCTAGAAGTTACGAATGATAACGGACATTAATTTCGTAAATTTGGTAAATCAGGGCAACTTAATTAATACTCGAGTATCGTCTCACTTTCCATCATTCCAAAATATGGCCGTTAAACCCTTTTACAGTCGTTTATTCTTTGTAAAAATTAAAAAATAAAATTAAACCTTACTTATTGTTATTGTGTCTCATTTATGTTTCTTCTTGGAGTGTAGATTTTATTCCATTTCACAACGACAAAATATAGACAAAAATAAGTTGACAAAGTCTGCAAATTTTGAAGAACGATCAGGAGCTTAATACAAAAATGACATTTGAACTGCCAAATTATGGATTTATATTTTAAGATTTGAATGTAAATTATTTGATATTAGAAAGAAATCTAAAAGATTTGAATACAATCCAAATGTTTCGATTTGGATTTGTCATTAAAACCTAATGAAATTTTAATTCAAAGTCTTCATAGCTATCATTAGCTGCGATTTAGTTGATCAACATCGATAAAGACAAAGATCCTGATAAAAAAATATGATTTGAGAAAAATCAGCCTTGTGGATTCTTGGCCTCGTGAGAAGACCCCCTTTGGACAACATCCAGGGGCCGATGTTTTTTACCATCACGGTATATATGGAGCGGGCGGGGGGGGGGGGTGGTGTTACTCAAAGGGTGGGGCTTTCATCGTGACGGGTAAAACCCAGGGGACTATGTTGTTCCCTTTCCTTGCCAGATAGGACAAGTGTTATTTTCTTTGGATACAAGATACGTTACCAGACGACGCTGGAATCTAAATTGTTCCCAGTCTGATCTGTATTGCACATTTTCTGGTTGCACGGAACCTGCTCACCCTAATTTCAACCCTTGACACCAAACTTGTTTGTTGCAGAAAATAAATCATCTTCTCTGTTCTTACTATCTCTTTGTCATTTGTCTCGTTTCAGAAGCAACATTCTTATCAGATCTTTCAATTTGAGAATTTTCATCATAGTCTGATAGTAGTTGTGCAAAACAAAACAGGCGGTGGAGAACGTAGGAGGAAAGAGAGATAGAAAGAGAGAGAGATGGGGGGGGGGGTTGGTAAATTAATCTTTACTGTAAAAAAATGCTCATAAGCTTGAACAAGTTATAAAGATCGCAATCGATATTAAACAGGATCTTCATTTCAATAATTCTTTCTCATTCTTCCCACTTATCTCCAATTCTGGACCGCTAAAAAACTCCATTGTAATTTTTGCTATATTTATAGAATAATTATTTTCTTTATCATTGCCATTGCGCACATAAAGGGGCTGGAAATGTTTTGGCCAAAGGGCACAATATAAACACTTATGATACTTTTTTATCCACTTAATATATCTATACTATTTGCATTCTGATGCGTCTGTTCAGAAAGGGCGGCATCGTGAGAAATTTTCTCCAACAAATTATCAAATCTTAATCCCTTCTGGTGCGCATAGAGATCCTAGCGAATATCATGTACGTCATTATGACGTCAAGAGTGCGGAAATGGGGTTTTAACCACTTGATTTTTTTTACGAAGACATTCGATAAAAACTGAAAATAATTGTCCAAATGTAGAACTTTCTTGAGCATGTCAAGTGTTTTGGATGAAAGGGTTTTGGGTGGGATACTTGTTAAAATAAAGGAAGTATACAGAAATAAGAAATGTGTAAGTCTTTAAAAATGGAAACAGACCACCGATATATATATATATATATATATATATATATATGCATATATATATTTATATTATATTATTGATTATTGCATACTGCACTTCCTCATTAAAAAAATGCAATCACAAGTCATATTTAATATTTAAACCCTGGTTATATGCTATATAGTCTAGGCGAGCATTTTAGTCTACACTTCTCTTGGATGCCAGATTTTATGTATCGAATTCAACAATCATCAAAAGGATAATGTAACAAATGATTTTGTTCAGGTCGAATTAAATGATATCATTCACTCTTTGCTTCATACACCCCAACCCCCCCCCCCCAAAAAAAAACAATAACAATACAAACAAAACCGAAAAGCAAGCACAAATAATGTCAAGACAACTGAATTCAAGTTATTCTTTAAAATTGGAATATGTAGGATCCGTGGTTAAAAGTAGGAGTATGCCTCTAAACTTTCTTAAATGTTTTCATGAAATATCCTTAATGCTTTATCCAGGCATAATAAGATTGCAATATTTTGGGTTAGACTTTACTTAGGCCGATTGCCATTGACTAAGGGGCATCAGATGCAGCAGAAATTAATTGACACATCTTTAAGCCTTGTTGTTCCTCTTCTAATTTCCGTCCACTATCTGTTCTTTCAACGTGGCGTTAAAGTTGGTCCGGGGCACGGGATCATGTTTCAAGAGAGGCGCCTCGGTTGAGGCAGTCAAGAGGATAAAAAGGTATAGTGCTTTGGGGTGGAGGGTTCAATTAAAATAAGTGTACTCAACAATAAAAGATGACGCAGGACTGAACATGCTATAGGTGAGGAGATGCGGAAGATGCTGGTAATATCCTGAATGAGAGAGAGAGAGAGAGAGAGAGAGGGAGGGGGGGGGGGGGAATTGAAAGTAAAGGGGAGGGGTTAACGAAAGGAAAGTTAAAAATTGAGGTTTGTCACTTACGAGATATTGCAATGAAGGATAAAAGGAGGTGGCCAAGATGTTGAAAAAGGAAAAAAAAACTCATGAGGAATATGATAGTAATAAAAGAGTGGGGAGAAGTAAGAAAAAAGGGATATGCAAATTAATGAATTTTTGTATCACACACTCACTATTATAATTAGATTATATATACACTGTATAGTGATTTGACAAGAAGACTGTTTTATGACAATTTCACATTCGGGGAGGAATCAAACCTTGCTCTATATTAAAGATATGAAGTATTGAAACAATAATAAAATATCATAATAAAATATAAAATGAATATTTCATGGGCGACATTGTCTGTTCCTCTTGCATACTTACCAAAATGAGCACAAAACTGTTAAAAATGAATGAAACTTTTTAACTTCAAACGTTTCCTATTTCTCGTTCAATTTTAATCAATTCTCATGATTCTCCTTCTCTATCATGTCTATTGAGAATAAACCCTTTTTAAGGTGGATTTGGTCTTTGAGTATTCGCGAAGGGATAGGCCACTATAGAATGTATAGTAACCTCACCGTGAAATCCTTATGCCATTCTGACAAAGGAATGATATATACCGGAAGCTATTATAAAGTACACATAATGCATCATTTTGTGATCTCTGTCTGTTTAGAATCCATACGACATAACACTGTTTTTGGAATTCAGTCAGAGACCGTGACGACAGGATTTCACGGCTCTAATCAGTATGATCCTCATCTCACGGAATTCTTCGTAACATGCCATATACAGCCGCTTACTTCAGAGGGATGCGTTTTAAAGTCTGAACTGTATATATAAGTGGACGGTCTAGCTATCACAAGAGAAGTGTTTGATATAAATTAAATGAAGCTATGCAAAGTATACTGCACATCTATATACGATCATGATGAATACCCTTCTATTTTTTTTTGATAAAGTGAACTTGTATCCAGGAAGCACACTGCTCTGCCGATAGTTTAGGTAGTATTCGTATAGTTATATTTTGGTAAAGTCAATACATATATTTTACTTTGGATTCTTAATCACCCCTTCGAATATTAAAATAATGGCAAATCAACATTTTACTATAGTTATCGAACGCTTTAATTGTCGTATGTGCCAAGCTTGGCACGCTTGGTGTCTTGGATATATTATTCCAATAAAAACAGTATGGCTCGCGGTCGCACTGAAAATTAGTCTGCGGACTTTAAATTGATTACCCGTGTCCTTCTTTAAAAAAAGGGTGTTAGACAATTCCTTCGGCCAACTCCTCATTTTCATCACCACATCATATGTTATTGAATGTTTGGAATGAAGAAAAGAATTAGCACATTTTGAGGAAGTAATTTAAGAAATCTGTTCAACAGTTGCAATAATTTGTTTGCAATTTTTCAATACCTACAAATGCAACTGATGCAATTCAAAACATTGACATAGTTCAGAAAAATTATGTGGTGTTCTGTGCTGTTCGTTCTTCCTTATACATGGAGATCCTATAGACATGGTAGAGGTAAAAAAAAAGGAAGGATAGACGTGGTAGACGACAAGGAAGAGAATCTAGAAAAAAAGCAGAAAAAAAGGAAAGAAACTGATTATCAGAGAGGTGGAAAGATAGGGGAAGGGGGTATGGGAAGGGGGATCCTGGAAAATCGTTGATAAAATGCACATAAGGCTTCACTGCGCCTAATGCGAAATGATGCAGGCAGTGCACTACGGGGGGGGGGGGGGGGTGAATGCCATATCAAACAGTGACCTGGACATATCAAACACCTCATGACCAGTCTACAAAATAGGCAGTGTTTGCTTCCCGGACTACAGTGCAAGGCCTGCTGGGTACACCAATGGGATATCGACTCTTTGGTGTGAGTCCCCTATAGTATTCAATTACCCTGGTTAAAATGTGAAGGGCCGATTTAGAGAGGGTCAAGTCTTATTTCATCCCTGCATGCGGAACGTTGTAGGAGAACTGAAGAAGAAGAAGAAGATGATGACGGTGATGAGCAGCATTTGTATAGCGCCATTTATCTGTAAAACAAAAACATTAACAGGCTCCGACTCCCTAATGAGTCAAACATTTCATTTGCTGAAAAATAGGTCTTTCGTTCAGATTTGAATGTCCTAATGTTGTTACAATCAAGTTTGATTGGTAGAGACCTTATATTGTTTTTTCATAAACCACGTTTGAAACACTAATCTTTTTCACATTCTGTAGAAGCGCATAAGAGTGAAATCAGAGTTGCTTTCTTATTTATTTTGAGTTCTTCCATGGAAAGTGTGCCTGCAAATTCCTATCTTAGCTAATTGCAGATCGAGGGATGTGTAATGTTGTAACATGGTTCTGTCCACAACCGGAAGTGGGCATGGTGAACTGCCACCAAAATATAAATTATAGAAAATACAGTATTTTGAGAGAATCTGAATTTCCACCGTCGAATGACTCACTTTATTCCGCCCTATCATGGAGGCCAAACACACCCCTGCATTGAATTTGCGTTGACCATAGACCAGTGAATTCAAAGACCCGTCATCCACCCCAATCCACTTATTTCCGATTTTCGCGAGTCGCCCATTGCTGTGAGGCCTTCTAAGAAAAGAAATCAGATATTTTACCAGTCAATCGCATAATCGTCTGTCGCGATCCCCAATATTCATTTTCATCTGACAGTCTCGTCTCCTCTTTGCGACTCGATTCTCTTCTTTTTGTATATAGGGCATAGTGGTGATCCCATAACGGATGAGGAGTTTCCTTGAACCTTAATGGGGATAAGAAGATTATTGAGTGTTAAAAATGATTCTGCCACAAGGGATGTTCAAGCATGCTGACATCCCATCTTCCGAGAAATTGAGAGGGCTAGAGGATGAGCCTACTTCTAAATAGAACCTTATTGGTATTCTTTATATTAGATGAGGGTAAAATGATGGAATCGAATTGAAAAAAAGTAATTTTTTAGTGTCAGAAAAAAGAAATCGTTGATAATTCAGGGTTCCTTTTCTAAGCACTGTTGTCCAATGCTGCGCAGTGGCTTGCTGCCTATACAAAGTCTACTGCAAGAAAAAAAGGTCACAGAATGGTAGAATTAGGCCCCTTTTATTAACCCATCTTTTTTTTTGGGGGGGGGGGCGGGCAGGTGTAGACTTGTAGTAGATCCTTTCTGGTCGTCCATCCATTACATTGACCCCGTGGACCTTGTGAAGATTACAATGAAGGCACGACTGTACACCCTTAAAGACAATGATAACCTCTAGAACTTAAATCAGATAGGAGTGCTAATATTTTCACGTGGAGGTGGGTGTATAATGACTAATGTCTGGGTAGACTCATTTCTAAGGAGGAGGTCGAGGAGGAGGAGGAAGAGGGGGATGACGAAGAGAAGGAGGTGGAAGAAGTAAAATCCATATTCTTTTGGGTGATATAAAACTATATCACACTGATCCATATTTGGTGAGCCTCATGATATATAATTTACGGGTTAACAGGTTTGATCCTCGCCCTTAATTTTTTGGATGTTTTTGTTTTTGTTGTGTGTCTCATGAATAGATAATAAAATACTCTTATCTACTTTTTATAATTGCACTCTCAGGAAAACAGGCTGTTAACAAAATAAAGACACTCAAAGAAAAAAATTCAATTAACACATAGTATTGATTGAACGTATTTCAAACAAACGTGGGAACATTGAATATTGAAATGAGAAGTCTGTAAAATATTGTACTATTTAAGACATTACTACATGCACCAAATCATCTTTTCCAGACATGCTGGCTCCTTTCACTTAATATGATAGTGTTTTTTAATGATCTTGAAAGCATCAATAACCGAAAAATTGTCGTCTCAACAAACATAATGCATTTGAAATCTATAACTTCATCATCATCATCATCATCATCATCCGTTAAAGTACAGTCCACCAGGTTGGTGTATCATCGTACTTGCAGAATTGTGCAGCAGTATATACAGTGCTGTGGAAGATTTTTCTGCACCTCAGCCTTGAAGCTGGCTACTGAAGTGCAGTTAACTGTAATGGCAGGGAGAATATTCCACAGTCTAATGGCATCAGGAATAAAATGATATGACTTGAAATTAATGCAAACTATGTTTGAATGGTTAACAGGTTGATACAAAATGAAAAGGAGAAAGTACAGTTGCGTGTAATTTTATATCCACAACTATCCCGAAGACTTGAATTTTCGTTCTTGCAGGGGGCGTGGCGGGGCGATCTTTCCTTTGAGTTTTCAAGTGGTAAAAAAAAGAAATACTTGGAATCGAGATGGTTTGGTCATATTAGTAGTCATTTCTATATGAAATAATCCACACAAACCGTAATCAAAATTACATATGGGCTCATTGGGCTGACATCCCCTGTTATTAAGACATATTATTCTTTATTTGTCGCAGTGTTTATTCAAAATTAATATTAAAAGAAAGCAATTATGTGAACCTCCCTAACAAGGACAATGTTGTAAATAGATTAGTAATGAGTTCACATTCCTAGATTATACAGTTTGACGCGTATTCAAGTACGCCTCTCGTGTTACTTTGTACTCGTAACTTCATGTAATAAATACTTTTTTAAATATTTAACTGCGTCAGTTATCCTTGACCTATTATTCAAACCTCTTACAAAATGTGACGTCATCTTTCCGGCGAGAATCTTGAAACAGAGGCCCATTTCCTTTCCTCCTCGATCCCTAAATCAACTTTTTCAGCGTCTCGATGTGCATTTTATTCTTCTTACGAATTCTCCACGAGAATATGGTTATACTATGTTTGAAATATTAATAAAACGTCTCTAGAAATGCTTGTATTATTCGCTTCTCTTCATACAAAACACATAACATATTATAAATATCTATCAATATTGATGACTGTTTTAGAGAAATTAGAAATCAGCGGTATGCTTTCCTATTATTGAACTGTGTATCTTAGTGTTTATTTCATCGTTGGATAGTTTCTTTATTGTTGAAATTTATTTGTACCATTAACTCCTCTTCATTGTGCCAAAATCATCGCCAGTATGGTCAATATTCATCACCAGTTACTGCTCTAGGACCCTTAACACCCACGCCGTCGCCGACATTCTAAACATTTCAAATTTATTTCATAGGACCAACTCTTTTGCTTTCTCTCCATTCCCCCTCCCTTTCTCCACTCTCGTTCATTTTCTCTCTAAGTAAACCATGGACCTTAATGGTACAAACATGTTAAGGTTTGAAAAGTTTTGATCGACTTCTATGTCCATCAGCCCATCATACCTTGTAGAATAATATCAATCAAGCGTTATGGTAGGCATGTTATAGAATAAGCGAATCATTTCCCTGAATTTTGAAGACTGATCAAAGGTATGGGATAAAATTAATAAACTCTGTCATAGCATTCCTTTAGGCCGTCAAATGCTCTGAATTGACATTTCCATTACAATTGAACATTTTCTTACTCGGTCAATATTTGCATAGTACATGTATATACCATGCAAGCATATTGCATATCTCAAAACATGAAAATAAATGTAAAAGTGGATTTCTTTAGGCAAGATAACGACGCTATGTTAACACCTTAACGGATGAGAAACATAATTATTTAAGTTTGCTACTCTACGAAAATGTGATTTTTTTTTCGATTGTTGCATGTCATGACCTACAGTTAAGTGTTCAAATATCTGTTCATGATTTTTTCCGTCATGTCTGTGTTAATTTGTACATTAAAATAAAGACAATTTTCTTTGCTCTGCCTGTCTCTTTCTCTCTGTTCTTCTCATGGTTTCTTTCTGAATCTTTGAATTCGTTCCGTCTGTCCGATTGATTAATTTCCGTTATCCTTTCTAATTCTTTTCTCCTTTCATCTCCTCTATCTTTTTCTCTCTCCATTCGGGATACCCCACTTGTCTCTCTTTATCATTGAGCCTCTTCTCCTCCCCCTCGGGCCCACATCATCCACGCTTGGATATTTCGACCTCATTGATCCTAAAATAATTTAATACTAGTACTGACCCGACAAATCCATGGCCTGGTTTTCTGACGTGGTCACGGTAAGTAGGTTAAATGATACAAGAAAAATTACCCCAATCTCAAATTAAAAAAAAAGTCAAAAGCCTGGACTATAAATTACAAAATTTAAGACAAAAAAAAATTTAATGGACAAGAGGCAATCGACAGTAATTATAAGATTTGAAAACCACAAATGATATGCAAAATATTACATACACTCTAAAAAGAGGTTTACCCAATGTTGGGTAAAATGGGAACATTCATGTTGGTTGGGTAAAATTTTTACGCAATGTTGCGTTGAAATAGCTAAATATTATAAAGTAAGAAAAATACCCAGCAAACACGCTATTCCCTTTTTACCCAATATTGTGTAAAATTTTACTCAGTGTTTTTAGAGTGTATATATATATAATTATATTTTAAGAATCATTTTTTGCTTTGAACATGCTTTGAATTTGGTTAGTATCTTAAACATAAATACTGCATGTGTCCACCTCAGCCGGCCCCCTTATATACACTGTTGGTCATAAAGGGGGAATATTTTTTTCACCAAATTTTCACAGCGTTATTATTACAACATGATTTGAATATGGCATTCATGGTGCATGATAACCACTTTACTTTATTATTCTGCCTTTTACACACGTTTGACAGTGATATTTTACAAGTTTATGTCCTAAGCGATGGATGACGACAATATACAGTAAATTAAAGGATCATGAGATATTTATTTTCAATCTCTCTCAGTTTTCCAGATGACTTCTTTTTTGTGATTTCATGGACAAATTTGCATCAAACTTGAGTCATTGTTCTTACTCAGTCACTAGTATCGGGTATGTCCACCCCTGGCACGAACCAGCGCATGCAGACATCGTGGCATACTGTCCACTAGCTTGTTGATGACGTCAACAGGCATAGCGTCCCATTCTTCCCTCAGAGCATCTGCCAACTCCTGCAGATTTTGAGGAATGACCTCTCTGTCGTTGATGGCTCGGCCTAGGGCATCCCATGCATGCTCTATGGGGTTCATATCCGGCTAACAAGCCGGCCATGGCAACTGTACGACGCCCTCTGCCTCCAGGAATTCCCTTACTGCAGCGGTCCTGTGCGGTTTAGCGTTGTCATCCTGCAGTCGGAAATTGTGCCCATACACTCGTCTTGCATATGGAAGACAGTGGAACTCCAAGATATCCCTGTAGGCGGCGGCGTTGACGTTTCCGTCCGGAACCACCAGTGGCGTTTTCCCTCCATAATGGATGCCGGCCCATATCATCACTGAGCCGCATCCGCCTTGAGTCGTCTCGTGGATACATTCATCGCGAAGGTTTTCCCCGGCTAATCGACGAACTCGTTGTCTCCCTTCCTTTCGGTCAAGGATGAACCGGCTCCCATCCGTGAAGACCACATGTTGCCAATGTCCTGGATGAAGCCTTCTGTGCTCCCTAGCCCAAAGAAGACGAGCTACTCTGTGGCGAACAGACAGGCGTGGACATTTGGTCAACTGTCGTGCTCGGTAACTATGTTGGAGCAATCTGCGATTAACGGTTGACCGGGAAACGTTGATCCCATGATATCTCCTCCACAAGCGACGAAGACGGCTCGTGGGCAATTTCCGGTTTCTGCGGCTGAAATTCAACAGTTGGCGATCATCTCTTCTTGTGGTCAATCTGGGACGTCCTGGATATTTCCGTGGCCGCACATTCCCCGCCTCACGTTGACGTTTCAGGATCTTAGAGACTGCACTCTGTGATATCCCTAGGACTTATGCGATATCAGTCTGCTTGTAGCCCTCCTGTCACAGTGCTACCACTCTCTCGCGTGTTGCTGTTGCCGTTGGACCAGGCATAGTCCAGGGGACGTCTCTACCGATTTTTATTTCAAACGGTACAAGGAACTCGAAAAATGCAACCTGCTTATACACAGTGCTAAATGAGGGAAAGGGACAGAATATCATATGCATAGGCTTTTATAGTCTACAACAAAAGAATTTATTACGTAATCCAAATTTCTCATGTTATAATTTCACCTGTGTAATGGGGAAACATTTTGTAATCACTTAATTACCATTATGTCTACGCGTAGCCTTTGAAATACCAACAAAAATGTCGATTTTTATTCAAAAATATTTTATTCCACCTTTATGACCAACAGTGTACATGTAGAATGCCGAAAATCCATGAAGGTGAATTTGCTTCATGCTTGAATTCGATGACTATAATGCATAATCATAAGTGAGCGATGTATATACCTATATGCGTCTCATTATTATTTATATTTCGTTTGGTGATGAAAGAATTTGATCAGCTGGCTAGTACATGAGAACAGAGTTCAAAACTAAAGTTCTACATTTTATTGTTCAATTACGTGTAAAGGCTTTATACTCGCAGATGCTAAACAAGTTAAAGACGCGACAAGGATGATTAAAAATCCACTGATGTATGAACAGCTGTTATGACCCATTGACCATGCTGACTGACCAATTCAGCTGACCTCTGACGGTGTGTTTGATTCTGGCCGCGTCCACTTATCCCCCTAGTACTTTCTGGGCATGCAATGCTATCGGTCAACATGCAATAGGTCTAAATATCACACGGTCAATGGGACGGGAATTCGTATATCATACCAACCTGGTGTGATATATCACCATTATTTACCTTTGTGTCAGGCTTTGGTGTCGAATGAATACTCAAATAAAAAAGAATAGATATTGTGGAAATCAGGGGCGGATCCAGGATTTTTCGAAAGGGGGGGGGCACATTTTCCCGATGAAAAATATGACAAGAAAAAAAGGGTTTAACCAAAAATTAAGGGGATTTTGTTCGCGAAAAAAATTGACAACCCCGAAAAAAAGTCTTCACATTCAAGGGGGGGGGGGCACACTTCTGTTTTAACGGCATTTCTACATTACAAATCTTAATTTTGCCTCTCAAAGGGGGGGGGGGGGCACGGGCCGGCTGTGCATCCCCTGGATCCGCCAGTGGTGGAAATAGAAATAAAACACATACTCACGTGCCATGAAAATCTAAAGAAGGGATCGCTAACAAGTGCAACTGAAAAGCATTTGGATTGCAAAGAAGAAATAAAAAATGGTGCGCCATGGCCATTATATTAATATTGATTATAATAATCATAATACTGCTATTTTAGAGTAGGTCTACTTTACAGACTCAATAAGATCCACAATTATGATGGTGTTTGATAACTTTCTGCAAATTACTTACCCTGTTTTCTTCAGTTTTCAGTATTTCTGTATGGAGAGCAAACTGTATTACGAACAATGATTTCATATCTACTATAGATAGTATATACATTACGTCTGGAAATGAGCCACTTTTTAAACATAAAATAATGTGGAACGTTGCTTTTAATGCCAATGACATAACACATTTATTAGAATCTGAAAAACCATTTCTGATTGGTGTGGTGTGTAGAGGGGCGGGGGCACTGTACCTCCCAAAATTCACGACAAAATTAAGAAGAAAAAAAAAGGAAAGGGTGAAATATGATACTATTGTTAACTATTAAATCAAAATTAATCACAAAATTAGATATTGAGTCTAAAAAAGGTCAACATTTTTGATGGATAGCTTCGCTCGCTTGATATATTTTGTCCCATCCGTCGTGCCGTGCCCCTCATTTTTTGTGTGAGAATCTGCCATTTCATGACTTTATTTACATGTTTCCACTATAAAAACATATTTTTACGTGTAACGTTACCCTCGTGCAATTTTCTAGCCATGCGCAATATTTAAGAAATTCCCTCTGACATATTTGTCCTAATTAAGGGAATATTGGTACAAACGAAAATTCTAGTGACGTAACACAGAATCGACTGCTCTGATCTACCTGCAAAAATGTGAGAAAATATTTGTCACGATTTTTTGATAAACTAAAATTTGTGTGAATATTTGAGGAGGAAGTCAAGTCCGTGTGTCAATTTCAACCCTGTCCTCCTTTCAAGCCTTTGATGTCGATAAATTTAGACTTGGTCTTGGTAATCTAAAGATATTTGACACATGGTCGTACGCAGCCGGAGGGGGGGGGGGGGGGCAGTCGCCCCCAAGAAAATTTTGAAAACTTACATATTTTTACTGAAAATTTTCATAAATATTTGATCAAAAGCATGCACGCAATCCTTAAATTTCACTTGAGAAAATGCAAAAGTGCATCCCAATGACAAGTTCGGTCGATTTGCTCTGTCGCTTTTGATGTTTTTTTAAAGTTTACGCGTGCTGCCCCCTCCCGCGAAAAATTCATGCGTACGGCCATGATTTGACTAGACCAGTGACGACCCTGAAACGTCACCGTACTGGAAACTATACACTGGGGAGACATATCCAGGGTGGTTCAACAGTGGTTGGGGAGGGTGACAGTCCCCCCCCCCTATGATTCCAATTAGTGGAAAAGAAGAAAAGATGAAAAGAGGAAAAAGAGGGAAAATTAGTGAATGTGGTCGTGTAATCCTTAAACACCCTAAAAACATAATGGAGGAAAAATAAGCCTCCTGTCTCCCTCCCTCATCATGCTATATCTGTGCCGCCCCTGGACCAATCCCAACATGCTTAATCCAGGGGAAATAAAGAGCTCAAGGATGTTAGAATTAGATTACAAATAGGCCCCAAATCTGTCGGGAATTGAACTTGTTGATCAACCGAGTTACAGCTGTCTCGCGTTTCCTGAAACCCATCGTTTGTCTTTCTTTCTATCTTTTCTTACTCTCTCGAATGAATAGATTTGTAATTAGATGAAGAGGTAAAGGAAGACATACATAAACAGGTACACACCCAAAATACGCCCCAACACACACCCTCACACCCACCCCCCCCCCCCACACACATACGCAGTAGCGGATCCGAGGGGGAGGGGGGGTACGGGTGACCTCCTGATCGTATTTGATATACAAGAGAAGGCACTTGGCCCCCGCCTACTGGATCCAAATACCTTTTTTGTAAATGAATTTTTGCTCGTCAGATTTATTTTCAGCGACAGTCATTTTTATCTCATAATGGAACAATTTTCTGCCCCTCAGAGGCCCTCTTATTTATGAAATATTACTTCTGCTGCTTTTCAGGCAAAATTGATGCCAAATTTGTCTTGATGAAAGGAACATTTTAAAAGACAACCGTTATTCCTTTTTCAGCTGAGAGAAATAGATACTATGTGTTCTGCAGGAATCAATGAGAATTTGCTTTATAACTGAAAGATAATCACAAAAAGTACGCCCTGTTTCATTTTTTTTTCGTCATGAGGTTATTTCAATATTAAAGAAATAATATAGTAAATTCTGCAAATACTTGGGTAAGCTAACATAAGCAAATATAATGTTAGTGTATAGAAAACAATTTTATTGTCATTTTTAATCTGATTGAATTTCGTGCCACTATGAATACCTTTGTTTCGTGAATACCTTTGTAGCAGATGTCATACGATTTTTTTTTGGCATGGCAGAGTGGTTGAGCTTGGAGTGTTCTGACTCCGTATGTTTCGGGATGCAGGGGGGGGGGGTAGTTTTTAAAAAATGACGTAGATGACATCCGATCCTGCCTATCGAAATAATTACGATATTGGTAATCGTCCTGGTTGTTATTATCAGTCTTGACTGTCGGACTAGAGCAGAAAGTTGGGCTAAATTGGGAGTTAGCATCAAGGACAGCGCCAACCCTATCACTTTCAAATCCATCGCTTATCATCACTTTCTTCCGGCTAAGTTATGATTGGAGATAAGAGTTTCTGTAGTCTCTGTGATCAGACACCTAACCTTTATCATTAAAGTTTAACAATGCTTGAATTCTAAATCTCCAGCTGGAGTGAATGTTGATAAAATTTGATTATTTCACGTTCAAAAAGATAAGTCAAATTGCCTTCAGAAGGTCCAAGACCATCATCAGAGCAACGAGGAGAATTCATTCTGAATTTATCAAACAATGTACAGTTTAATTGTGCGCAATGAAGTATATCCATCAGAAAAGTTACTATGATAAACATATAGGCCTAGTAAAGAAGGTTGAAATATCGGATTCACCCTTAATTTACGAATGACTATTATAAAAGGAAGCTAAGACTAAGTCTCAGGTTAAATGAAAATTGTTAAAAACTGAAGCGCCATGCATGGAAACCCCTCCCTATCAATGATTATACAGAACATAAAATGATCATATTAAAACATTGATAAAGAATCAGGTACACATTATGAGACTAACTCGGCATGAAAGAGGAGAAAGGAGATGGGACTTGCAAACGTATCGATCATACAAGTAGGTCTCAAAACGTCGCATTTGTCACGTACATTTTAGGCGCCAAAAGATCATTCTCAGGTTTCTGTGTCCGAAAGTTGTCGTCTGTCCAGGGTTAAAGGGATAAAATGGAAGGGACTCGGATATTAAGGATGAGGTCACGATGCTCTGGTTCGGTAGCGTTTTAAAAGAAGAGGCAAAAAAAGAAGAAGGAAACTAGTACCTGGGAATATGTGACGTCAAGAATAGGAGAATTAGAAGACAAGGATAGGATGGATGCTAGGGGAGGAAACTAGTACGAGAGACGGGTTTAGGGTAATAGCGGTTAAAAAGTGTGTAGAGAGAGAATAAAAGAGAGAGAGAGGGGGGAGCGAGAAGGGAGAGGGGTGCACTAGCTACATTCCAACGAGTTTGGAAATAATGTAGATGCTTAGATGGCGTGCATACAACCCTTATATGAATCGGATAATTTAGGTACTGCATATCACATTGTTTTGTAAAGTTAATATGCCAAAAATATATATACTTCAAAATGAGTATATTAAATCGTTTCTTGGTGATAAAGCAATATTGTAGATAATAACCACTTCATTAAAATAATTCTAAAGAAATAAGAAAGCCAGACGCTAAAACGTGGCATAGCGTAGTGGTGAAATGCGGCACGTTTCTCGTTACACCACAGACGCTGAATGAAGCGATCGATTTCAGCGATCGATAACAGGGTAAAGTTTTTCTGCCCAATTACCGTTTCCAAGACAACCTTGGGGTAGTTTTATACTTTCGAACAGGGGCAATGTAATACCAAGACGACACCTTTATCACTCGTAGTTTAACTCACATGTATACGAGTGCATATCTTTACATGATTAGATAATCTGTATTTATTTTACACAGAGGGAAAGGCAAGGTCCAATTTGCACGTGGAGGTATGTGACAAAAGATGACGGCATCATACAATACCTTGGCAGACATTTATTATAAAGACTAATTTTACACTTTGTAGTTGAATTATACACGCCCTCAAAGCAGTATCCAAACGAAATAGTATGAATTCAAGCGCACATTACGATCTTTACCTTCTAGTATCTCCCTCTTTCTTTGTAGCACGAATCTCTTCCAATGACTTTGTTGGTCGTTTATAAGGATACTGTTCCCGCTGTGTTCCCATTACCCTTTACAACAGTGATAAGTTCGTGCGCAATCCGGATGAAGGTGACCTTCAACTCCAACATACAAGTTAGTTATACAGTAGTGGACTTTATTTCCCGGAAGGTGACTGGGAATCTTGTGGAAAAGATATGGGATGAAAGTCAACAAAATGACGTGCTCTGGGGAGAACACATTTTGTTATACAAGAGATACAAGAACATGGCCACGTAACCACTTCAATTAAAGTTTGACGAATAATAAATTGTCTAAAACCATCAGCATGATCAGTGTACTCATTGTTTGTTCGAACTTAGAATAATATTATCAAAATTACTCATAGAAAAGTACTTTTAGAAAATAAAAGGCCTTTCCGGTAACTACCCCAGGTCAGGTGTATTATATAATGCCATACTTGTCAAATAGATCTATTCACTCATCTAAAGAAGATGTGAAACAAGTGAGGTTCAATTGAAAGTATGCGTGGGATGAGAAAAAGGGTGAGGATAATAATGGTAAAAGAGAAAGGGAGGGGGAGAGAGGGAGAGAGGGGGAGGGGGAGAGGGGGATATGATGAGAAATAGCGAGCTAGAGAGAAAGAGGGGGGGGGGGAGAGAAAGAAGTGATACATGAGCAAAATTACCTGATGGATTGGAGGGGAAACACAAAATTACTATACGTGAGTCTTCATAATCTTTCTATTGCCTTCAAGGGTAAACTCACAAATTTGCATTGGATGCTGCAAGGAATATTTAGAATCTAAAATGACAAACGAAGTGATCTTTTGCAAATTGCATTGCACATGGCAATGTAGAGTTAACAAAGTTTTACTTATAAAATCTGTCCAAATTTGGTAATAAAAATTAACAATTGGGTAATAAATTTGCTCAATTGGATAATAATTGCCCAGAATATATATATTTACCAACATACATTACCCAACATAGTGGACAGTATGTTGCCCAACATTTAAAGTGTGTACATTATCTGGGTCATGCTACTGGGTGTTTTGTGCTCCAATCTGTGAATTGGGAACGTGGATATTAAGTTTCTTACTAGAATGTTAACCGTTCTCACTAGTTCCCTGGATGTCATTACTCTTTAGAGGGCCTAGCAGAAATGTGGCACCTTTCTATCGGCCTGTAATGTCAGAAATAGCACGGCGCGTCTGCATTAGTAAGACCTCCTTACGTGACTTGTAACTTTGAAAGTGGCATGATCAAACCACTTCTTATACATATTTCCTTTGGAGTTAAAGATTGGTTTTTACTGTCTGTTGTAATATTCAGCTCCAAAGTTCTTGAATCATGAAGAACATCGCTAAATTATGCAATTGATAGACATATCACATCCATGATAATGAACGGACATAACAATCTTGGGTAACAAAAACCGATAATTCGTGAAATAAAAACAGCTTTCTCAAATCTCTCCACAGTTTTTTTTGGTATAAGGTTTCATTAAATTTGTATCACCACATGTTTTAAAGGTAAATTCAAGGCACCAAATTTACGTTCTTTAGTCCCAACCGAACCCTTATTCGACAGTGCAGATATAGGGTGAAAGAGTCGTTGACATACAAAATATACATCCAGGGCTGATTCGGAACGGAGATGTGATTCCCTCATCACTTGTTTACATATTCCTATACCGCTAATGGGAGTTTTGAAACAAAATAGCTTTTGTTGCTTAAGGCGAAGTTATTTCATATTTATTTAGAAGTATTTATCACTCATTGGATCATTATTTTTACTGACACTCTTTAAACACATATCGGCAAAATGCCTTAGCATTTAAATTATGAAAGGACTAAAAGGTGACTGCTATATTCTTCGAAATAACATGAATGATATTGCTTTTGAAATTGACTTCTTAAAAAGCGAATACGAAGGACTGACGCCCATGGTGATAAAGTGTTTATGTTTAATGTTGGTATTCCTATAATTTATATAGGCCATACAACTATTACACCTTATGAAAAAGTAACAGTTACACTATCCAAACCGAGTAAATTATGTATTATGTAATATATGTTATTTACCAATGGCTTACTATCGGATCGGTCAGGTTTATTAGGGTTGGCTTCATTAGTGAGACTGCAGCCTAATAGATCTCTAATTAAGCTTTTACACGTGAATGTCACAAGTCGCAATTTTGCACAACGGTACAATGAAGTTCAATGATTAATTAATCAATGAATTTATATATTCGGGAAATGATTTCAAGCACCTCGTAGCAACATCAAATAAGAAAGAAAGAAAGAAAAGGAAAATACCAGGGTTATGGCTTGCCTGTACACGATGTATGCATTTCATCCATCCCGAGGGGAACATGCAACATCATTCTACCAAAGCTCTAATTGGTACTGAGTAACAATGTACAAACGACGACAATGTATATTGCGACAATGGGGGAATCTGTACGACCATGGACCTACTAGACTCATGGTACGACAAAGGTATTTCTTCCACATTCAATAATGGGTTAGTAAAAGCCTTTGTTAATCTAAATAAAAACAAAATCATTAGGTCATAGCGGAAGTCAAGTTCTAATGCAGGACTTTTTCTATTCGAAACCGAAATAAACATTACATGGATAACATTTCAGACGCTGAATAGTTGAATGTTGTTGATGAAAATCCATAATCTCTCATTTCTCGGTTGGAGAACTAACTGATCTGAAAACTGGACTGCATCTATCGGAGATTTTTGTCCAAATTGGTAAAATGAGACTTTGTTTACGTGGATGGAGCTAGTCTGTACTTCAGATAAGACGGGATGTTGAAATTTGACAGCTTACCGACAAGAGACGAAGGACGAGTCAGCGGAAATGTAGGTTTGTGCTATAGTACACCGATAACTAAGTGTGAAGATGTCACGGGCCATGTACAAGGTAGCTGACAGCTATTTATAACTTCACTGATCGACAAACTAATTTACTACCAAAATGCCAAATACCATGCCGATCATTCCTGCACTCTAACCTATTTTCATTTCTCGTTTCATCTTTATACCAATTTTCAAGTTTTTCCTTGATGATGACTGGTGAGCATTATCCTCTTTGAAGTATTGTGAAAATGGTTTCATATCTTCTCAAGATAAAAAAATAACGAAAATTGCTACGCTGACAGATATCCACAACTGTTCATTTTTCACGGAGAAATTATGAATGATATTAACTACCATTGTAAGTTGTACTAAAGTGGGTAAACACATTACATCAAGTCTCTGGTTTGGTGTACGTTTCTATGTTCCTCTCCCTTGTTACTCGATGGCTCTTGACAATATCGGTGAGCTTCATCGGTCACTTTCTTCTTACCATGCATCCTTTCTTTCCTCAGGGTTAGCTCCATGTATTTCATTTAATTTTTAAGCAATCTTAACATCATGATGACCTTTAAATCGTGACTCGTTTTTCGTCGATGAATCGAACAATGTTTGGACCAAGGTTGTTTATTGGACCACCTGCGGTAGATAAACGCTACGATGTCGTTGTACTGTTCATCAGCAGCTTCGCTACAATGAAGCACGGGGGAGGGGTGGAACGGGAGTGGGGACGGGGTGGGTAGTGGAACAAAGAAGCATAAAAACAACAAAACAGAGAAGAGGTATTTTTATCTGTGACAGGAACACGTCTTAAATGTAGCTTCTAACCACACCTATTGCAAGTGGACTTTGCCATTTTGCATTTGATTACATCCTTCTGAAGGACAGGGGCCTGAGTAACCAGAACTGGCAAAATCATTATAGGCTACCCCCCTGCTATGTGGTGCTGATCCATGGAAGGGTGGTGCGAGTGGATTTAACCCCTAGTGACCAATATAAATGAACATTAAAAAAAAAATTATTCTTGTTATTATTATTGTAACAGTTTTTGGTACGGAATTTGCATTGTTCAGACATGCTGTTGCTAGTTTCTAGATTTTTTTTTTACTTTAAAATAATCCTCTTGGATGGAAACAACTTTCCCTTTTTCGATTGTCCCTTTTCTATGGGGGGGGGGGGTGCATCCGCTGGTAAATCCTTGATCAATTGCTGTCTGCTACCCTCATTCTCTCTCTCTAAGGAGTGGGGGGGGGGGGGTCACTGTTTGGTGTTAAGACCCTCTCGTACTTCATTAAGATATCGGCAGGTGCTAGCGAGATTTCGATCGCTGTCGAGGATCCGTCGAAGTTTCCTCGAAACAGATATTCTGTCGATTGTAATTAAGTGTTAGTATCTTGATGTCATGTGGACAAGATTGATAGTACATGATGTCATGGCTGAAGCCCAAGGGGTTGGCTAATGACACCAGAGAACATTCACTCCAAAGTAATCTTTCATTCTTAATGTCTATTCTGGTCGCTATAAAAATTTCTGACATATTTTGTCAATACGAATTCACTAAACACTGTTGAAAATGTCATGCATTTCATTGATTCTATCATTGAATATAATGATATGTTTATGGCCTATGAATTCAATGATTAACCCATATTGCGGTTATTTGAAGAGCATATTATTTTACAGGTTAGAGGAGAGTCTGTCAAATCCGCCATCAAATTACACTGGCATGATCAACACATTATTAGCTTCATATAGCAATTTCGATGACAAGGATTGTTTCTGAAAAATCTACTAAGTATCAAGTATCAATGCAGTATTCTTTTGCAGATTTTGTAATTTTAAGGATACCTAATAGTGTTTGATTAAGTGAGGTATGAACCATTCACATAGCAAGGGGGGCATGGGGGGGGGCACGTGCCCCCCCCTCCCCATCGGCTGGCCAAAAAAAAAGGTGGAAAGGAGAAAAAGAGGGAGAAAGGAAGAGAAACGTAGTGGGGAAAGAATAAATTATTGTTCATTATAATATTATATTATATTATGTTATATTACATAAGAAGCATTTTTTCATAACTTTATGAATCATTATTTGCTCAGGGTCTATGTCTTTATTGTTCCTGGTGCTCGCATATACTGTTTAACGAGATATATAATCCTGTTGTACTAAAACCTCCCGTTTTCAGATCAATATACTGTACACCAAATATATTTCCTCGCAATTCGAGTAATTATTGTTTCATGTAGTGACATTTGCTTCTTTTTCATGACTACTTAAAGTGATTGCCCTATTTTAAGGTCTTAATATAAAACATTTCCTGTCCGTGCTAACGGTCGCATTAGTTGACTGGTGAGATGTCTGGCTCTTCATGAATTCCTAAAATCAGTCCTTAAAATGTCAATTTTTCTGATCTCAATATCAAAAATTTTCAGCTCGCGCATCGCGCTCGCATCATTTGGTTAGTGAAATACATACGGTCTTAGTGAATACCTGCAAACAAGCCTTAGAATGCCCCTCTTCAGGTCTGAATTTCCTAAATTTTCAAGTATTTGATTAGTGAGATGCGTATGACTATGACAACAAAAAGTGCTTCGTGTGTTTAGATGTAATTCTAGCAAAATCAGAAAGCGCTTGGCACTCGCATTAGATGACTATTATGAGATAATCTTAATGGATTCCTTAAAAAATAGTCCTTAAAATATCCATGTTTGGGGTCAATATATAAAAAAAAATCAGCTGGCGCTTCGCGCTCGCATCATTTGGTTAGTGAAATACGTACGGTCTTAGTGAATTCCTACAAACAAGCCTTAGAATGCCCCTCTTCAGGTCTGAATTTCCTAGATTTTCAGCTCGCGCTTCGCGCTCGCAGTATTTGATTAGTGAGATGCGTATGATAATCAAGATTACAATGAGTACAAAAAGTGCTAAATGTGTCTAGATGTAATTCTAACAAAATCAGCAAAGGATGGCTCTAGCATTAGATAATTATGCTGAGATATGTATACTCTTAATGGATTCCTAACAGATAGTCCTTAAAATGTCCCTGTTTGGGGTCAATATATACAAAAATTTCAGCTCGCGCTTCGCGCTCGCATTGTTTGTTTAGCGAGACAGGTACGCATCATGTTTACATTTTTTTATAATGTCAATTTTTAGGTCTGAATATCAAAAATTATCAGCTCGCGCTTCGCGCTCGCATTATCTAATCAGTGAGATACATATCCGTTTAATGGCACTGCATGTCCTTAAAATGTCTCTATTAGGTCAGTATACCTGGCAACTGAGCGCGCTTCGCGCTCAGTTGCTCCCTAAGTGACTCGAAATTTTTGCTGGTGCCCCCCCCCCCCATGCCGTGACCCACGGTACGCCACTGTTTATGCAACATCATACGTTGGCTTATTCCTGTTTCATGAATGCTTTACGAGGAACCTCTGACCTTCTTTAATAATAGCCACCGCCATGTGCCTTTAAACCTCCACAGAATACTCCTTGTTAATTCATATGAATAAATCCATACCGATCATGATGGCCAATCATCATCAATTATATATTTCATGGGACAATGAGAAGATGGAAAATCTCATTTTACAACTAGTGTGTCTCGAATGGATCGTGGCGATTCACACTCTGAGATTGCCTCGTTGCATGTTTTTCCCATCGCTATTTTAATATCCTACATCTTTCAACAAATATGTCAACCCTGCATGGTGTTTCCGTCACAGTATTGGCGATCTAAATGCATAATTGCCGAACCTTCAATATTTTCTTCTTGCTTTGATTAGATACAATTATCTTATAAGGATAAAGCTAAGTTACTAATCATTATAGGACTACCCCTTCAAAGAAAGCAACAAAACAAATTCAGCTTTGAGCGGCCAATCAGGGAAAATATACAATGTATATGAAAATATCCCTCACTTGGCGAAAGCTGGACCCGCCCCTGTAATAACCATCACTTCATTTTCCTTGAAATGTTTGCCAAAAATGTGCACGTCCTTAAATAGTGGGTGTTTGATTAGTATCATGGTTATACTTTCACATTGAATTAAGAATTGAAAGTGCTTTTTTTTAATCATGTTAATGTATCGAAGAATTTATTTCAATATCTGCAATGTCTCTAACCCTGGAATTGGGGCAAGCCCCTCTCCCAGACCCGCCCCGCTCGGTTGCTCCGCTCCCTCGACGGGTCTACCGCTTTCGCAGTCTTGCATATTGGCAAGTATGGCTCTAGCATGGTTGAATTAACGATAAGGGTCATAGAGCACAAAGGTTCACTGTAGGAGGCGGGAAAATCCCCGATTAGGGAGGCTAACGAAACGTCCTTGCCTATTACCAATGCATGATATTCGATTCAATTTGATTTTTCATGAAGTCTGAATAAACACGTGATGAACGTACATTTAGATAATATTTTTCTTACAAGCAGCCGTCACACCTAACGGGTCTAATGCAGGATATGTTGCACTGATGAAACATTACTGATGATGTCATTAACATGTACTTAACGGATTGTTGAAGGCAGTTTTCGAGGCAAGTTTCATTGATGACAGAGTTCCAACTGATGGTACGTACCGTGAAAACTACCCTAGATCAAAGTCCGATTTCGAGAACCGGGCCCCGTCTTACAAAGAGTTGTGATTGATCCAATCGATCGCAACTATGGAAAGCCAGCAAAGTGAACATCTAAAATGTATGTTTGTTTAAAAAAAATAGATATGAATGTATATCCATAAATTTATTGATTTCTCGAAAATTTGGTGTGTTCTCCTTTGTTTACATAGGACATTTTGCAAATTTCCTGTAGAAAAATTTAGGACACTGATGGATTTCCATAGAGTTACGATTGATTGGATCAATCGTAACTCAGGACTATTGCTGCCATGATGTCATTTGGAGTCTAATTGGTAATGCTATTATGATACTCTAAATTTCCTGGCCAGTTCATTTCAAAAGAAAAACACATGCACTCTTAATTATAGAGAAGGGAAGTGAAGCCACGTAAATCTTTTGTCACATGATTTATCGTAGAATAACGATCTCTTGAACAGCAGTTATGGTTAATATTTTCCTGAGCAAAACTCTAAGCACATGCATGCATACTCGGATGTTTGGTACCCGGATATCCGGTATAACTGCACGGCAGGAATCATGATACAGTCACGCCGAATGACCTAAATGCGATGCCCGTTTTCTACTTACTCTCGAATAAGACACCATCACTTTAAACGACTTTAGTCCTAAAGGAGACAAAGTTTTTAATGCTCATGGTTGACTAAAATCCATTATTCAATAATATATTTTTAAAGTACAATATGAATCACCATTATCAAGCGAACGTGACTGAACCCGTTCTACTTTTCACCAAACATCACAGGAGAACGATACCACTCTTTCTTTACTATCTTAAAAGAGTTGAGAATCAGCTACTCTTGACCTGTTTAAACAGGAAATCCATTTTGGTAGCAATTCAACGATGGACAAATATAAATAGAGGAGATACCAAGGGCTTCCGAAAAAAAGTTCAATTTCGAAAAAAATTCGCGCCTTCATGTCAATGAATGTTGGTTGGGGGTAAACCAAGAAGTAGTTCGGGGCAACAACAAGGTTGTATATATAGTACTGTCATATTGGACTTGATTGAGCTGTTTGAAATTAACAAGAGAATACTAGGAAAGGTCGATTATCATCACGAAAAGTATCATCAGGATATATTCCTTAACTTGAATTGTTGCAGTCCCGCAGATAATTTTAGACATTACTGTAGGGAAAATGTGGGTCATATATTTATATATAAAAGATTAGCCAATGAAGCCATATCGAATCTATTTTGGTAAATTCTGTTGTATCATTCCTATTTCTTAGAGTTCCATACACGTGCATTAATTTATTAGAGATTACGTTATATATAAAATATGTGAACCCAATTAAATGTCTCTATGCTCAATCTTGTATAAGGTTATCCCTTTATATTGCAATAACTGTGTACATACAAAGAAATCAGTCTAGGAGATCGTGATAAAAATTCTAATTTAATTTCTCCCTGCCCCCCCCTCTTTTTATCTTGATTGGTTTTTTTTATCTGTATGCTCCCCTTTCTTGTCTATCTATACTAATCGTTTTCGCAACACCTCCATACAATCCCTTTGTCTTCTCAAACCCTAAATTTCTCCAGTGCGCCTCCTCCTTTCAACCCTTTCTCTTTTTTCAGTCTTTATTTCTCTCTCCACCTCTCTCTCTTCATCTCTCCCTCTATTTCCAACCTCATGTTTCCGCCCCTTCCTCTCGTTCTAATCTTATCCATCAAATTCTGTTTTCCGAGCGGGACGAGGATAAGGTGTGCACGAAGTGAAATCACGTTCTCATTTTGATCGCCAGCGCCTCTCAATAAAGCTTCATTTTTATTTTAAGACCATGCGGGGACCTGGGAAAGCTGTAGACAAGCCTGCAGCCATCGTGTCCTATCATATGGACCTATTTCTATTGCATGAATAGTCTAGTTTTCGCTTATTCAATAATAACAAGATGAACAATGATTCCCACAATTTGATATGTTCTTGTTTTTATTTCTTCTCCCACTCTAGAATCAGATGAAAAATAGAATAAAGCTCACTCGTCGGAGTATGGATTCTTATGTGTAATTATGAACCCTTCGGAAGAACAGCCATCCAACCCAAAGTGGAAAAAATAAATGATTAAATAAAATAAAAAAATGATAATAAATATGCCATAATCATGATGGTCTGTTATTATAAACTTAATGGATTTGATCTGCCTGGAGTCGGTTTGCCTGTGACCGTGGCCTAAATCTGCTGTTTGGTTCCTAACCATTTAAAAAACTTTCATTTCACTACAATGACTAGGAACATGTATGAAAGAAGAAAAAAACGTTTGATAAAATAACATTCCATAACTTGGTTTGCCTTTAAATGAAATGTCTGGGGATCGTTTGAGCAAGGATGGAGGGCACCCATTGACTATGTCACCAGGTACTCACGAATAAAAAGGAAGACCCTCATCAATTTCAATGTTTGATCCTGGATCTTTGACGAAGGTCTCCTAAGATGGCTCCAGGGGACTTGGTACTAAGTGCAGTTTGAAATATGGATGAGTGACGTGGGTATTAGACAGCGGATAGGAACAGAAAGACAAGGAAGACAGGAGGATAAAAACCGAAAATGAAAAGAATGGAAAATCGGGATTTAGAGATGAATATGACTACGTCAACGAACGAGTAAGGTTATGAGATGGGGAGGACAAAGAGAAAAAATACTTTAAACGAAGGGAACTTAGGGGCAGGCGGGCGTCCAACCGATGGTTTATTTTGAAAACTGCAATCAACGACTGGCTCGTCGCTTTCTACTTCTTACTTTCTATTTTCGAGATGCTTGCCAACATCCATGTACATATGCCGAATAAATGAAGCATGTCGAGAAGAGTGGTGAATAACACTTGAGGTGAAATCAATCCCCATTTCGACAGGCCAAACTCACTAGAAAGTACGGATGCAAAAAAAGGGTCACGTGAATGATTTCAAGTGGGGGCACCCCCATCGAAGGTGGGACAACTCTAGAAGGCAATAGTACTTACGTGGGTGAATGAATGCATCCTAAACATGATAAAGTAAAATACTTTACAGCATTCCTCATCAATTCACGTGTATTCCATACGCTATAATCATTCCTTTCATTATTACTATTAACACTTTCAATTACTTAATCATCTACTTGAAAGAATAATATAGTATAGTTGAAATTAAATCCCCCATGCAGACCTGCCCCCCTTTTTGAAATTTTGTAAAGCTTGAGAAAACTATATAATCATGTCGAATGTATCTAAATACTTCTTTGAGAGTTGGCTAAGCTGTTTTCATTTTTTTCATACACAGTATACATGATGGAGGGGGGGGGGGGTCAGCAAGACGACCTTATTGTTTTTAATTGAATTTTAGAGGAGTTACGTGACCAATACCTGTCTTTACCCTTTTTCCTTCTCTTTTTCCCCAACTTCTTGAAAATTATAGGAGACAGTCAACCTCTCGCCCTCTGTAGGACCGCCTATATAATTCAAATTATAGCGACAGTAAAAGTTTTAACATTGGCTCATGCTAATCATTCTTCTCATAATGATGTTGTTCTTGAAATAAAATGTAGCAAAAGCTTCTTGACCCCAAGAAGAGTGACCTGATTTTAGACTAGAGAAGTATGCTCCCTTTTCTCTCTCTGTCATTATTTACTTTCAGAGACATTTCAACTTAAAGAACTTTCTCCATTAGATTCTAATTTACCCTGGTCAATATGACCCCAAAGGCATCTCGTTCGTGTTGCTTTATATCTTTCATTTTTGCCATCATCATATCGTTTTGTTTCTCGGATAAATCGATGGATACAGATGGAAGTACAAAATGAGGGTCTGTAAAACATAGACTGTATCTAACTTCAACAGAGCATGTCCTGGGAAAGGAGCTCACTCTCTTCCGGGGCATTCGCACACAAGTGTCTACTTTAACGAAAAACGACGATATTTTCGCAATTCTAAGAGCCGCTCTCGAAAATTTCTCGGCCAATGTGGATTGGAGATGCAACATTATTTTTGTAGGCTGAAGAGAATCAAAAGCGATAAAAAGCTCTTAGCGAAATTATGGGAGAGGCACAGTGTTGGATAAGTAAGAAATGTAGGAGAAATGAAAAACACCATCAAATTTTGGGTCAAAATCAAGCCTTTCTTATTCAGGGGAAGCAAATAAAAAAATCAAAGGTAAAGAGAGAGGTTGGGATAACGAAGATAAACAGATGTTCAGATCTTCGAACGAGGTTATTTGCTATTGTTTCACATTATACGTTTTTAAACCATACTTCCCTCGAAAAAAGGAAGCTTCTGAATTCAGTTTGTTTTTAGACAAGTAGGGCATCCCATCAAACATGCCAAACTAAGTACTCACCAAGCTCATGATGAATATTGAATTACCCATAAGAATAATTTCCAATGTCTGTAAGCTGTAATTGGTTTCTAAAAAGGTATCGAGGACAGAGAGGAGGGGGGGGGGGGGCAAACAACATCTCCGTTTTGCCCCCATCACATTTTTTTTAAATCAGTGGTTGCCAAAGTGTTATAATGACGAAAGGTCTAACAGTTTGATTCGTTATATATCATTTATATTCTTCTATTTTGTTTTCATTCATATTATTGAATTTCATGAATTTAGATTCATTCTATTTACATGTATGGATCTATTGTATAGGAATATATGTGTGAATGTGTGCATAAATTCACGCCCATTTACATTACAATGTACATACATTTTTTTTTTCTATTTGACTATCTTTTTTTAATGGGTCTTAAGCGAAGGGGTAGGGGAGATAATGTCGCCATCGGTAGTATTTTGTTATTTTGTTTTTCATGATTATTGTTATCTTGGAAGGGGATCGGAAAATACAATTTCGAACTAATCAATCAATCCAAACCAACTATAGTGTCCTGTTTCACCTTATAGTCCTCCCCTGAACTCTTTGATTCATTTGTTTCAGTTCTTATCAAATGAAATGAAAGCACCTCTACTTACACGTATGAAGAGAGATGAAGAAGTAGTAAACGATTAAGTGATTTAAGCATTTGATTTCATTACAAATAGGATTTTTTAAATTTCTTTCCACCATACAAAAAGTGCTAAGATTGCACTTTGTTCTTTTTTTTTATTCCATACGTCACTATGGTTATTAAAGGTACATTTTTGCTCTGAATGAAGTAAGAGGGAGTATCCCATACAGAGCTAAAGCTCATTAAATTAGATTCAATGGCTAATATGATTAGTGTTCTAATTAGACAATCCAGTCATTATTTGGACCTGGCGTGCAGTGCTTTATCAAAATGAAATGATCAATGTACGCTGTAAACATAATTGATATATATGGAAACCACTTCTACTATACAACAAAATGACATAAAGGGGGGATACTGATTATAAAAACTCAATGCATATCCTTCCTAAAATCCAAAAGGGAAATAAAAATGAGTGTTTTTCAATGTTTTAAGAGATGTTATTTAGAATTTCTTCTTTTGTATGGAAAAAATCGATGCCAAGTAAATACACTTTACAAATCCCGGGACAGATTTGATAAAAAATTGTTTTCAAACTCATCTCATGATTTTTTTAACGATTTAAAGGAATTATGGGTAAAAAAAAAGGAAAAAATGTACAAAACAATGCTTATTCATTAGCCATATAGGTTCAATCCTATGACTGCATGACTTGCGAATCTCAAACAGTGACTATAAAGTTTTCTGCATTTCTTTCCATCTCTATTTAATTTTGTATACAATAATCATACGTTCTCTACAAATAAATCGGGTGTAAAATTGTGAACCACTTGAAGAACCAATATCTTTTGTGCATGATACACAAAATCGATTTTGAAATTGACTATGCTTTTTTATTCTTTTGCTATTTTCATCAAAGGAGTTCAATTCTCTTAAGCACGTACTCTTTAGATTCTTTGGTTTAAAATGGATCACTTACCAAGCCCCTGACCGAGTTTTATATCAGGAGTAAACAACTTTTACTTTCCTGTAGGAGAAATTAAATCTGGAAAAGGGGTGAAAAGTTTGCTTCACGCTTCTAGGCGACTGACTAATTCTATCTTTATCGAATAATTGTTTTTGTTCTTTTATGAAAAAAAATCCAACTTTAAACGCGACCCTAGAAATTTTAATGTTCATTCTCCTTCAGTATTGGATAAACGGCTTGATTTCTCGTGTTATCCGATTTAAATGATGATAGTGAATGAAGAACGAAAGAAACAAATATTTTAAATTCCCCCATATTCATTTCAAGTATCTCAAATATGCTGAATTCAATTCCCACAACATGAAAAATGTAATCTTGGATAGAATCATAATATTGTAAATCATGCAGCAGCTTCAGTACTCGTGACCGTACGCAGAATGTTTTTGCTGGGAGGCAGGACGCGTTAACTTTTTTTTCGAAAAAAAACTCGAGAGTGAGGGAGCGAAGCGACCGATCTTGCCATATGGACGCTTTTTCATTATGTAAAGTGAAATTGAATGATTCCGTGCATAATTTTCATGAATATTGTGAAAAATTTTAGTAAGAAAATGTCTCTTTACAAAATGTCGGGGAGGGGGAGATTCAGCTGCCCCTGCCCCCCCCCCCCCCCCCCCGCCCCGCTGCTTACGGCCATGTCCGTACAAGGTACTAGTTCATTTGTACTTTGAATTTTACGGAGGGGAGCAAGGTCCATTTTCGATGTTTAAATAAGAGATATTTTATACCACGTGGTTATAGTTTCTCATAATTTTGTTAAGTATTTCTGAACTTCTAGACAATGATTTACATACAGTGAAAAGCATATTCCTTCACTTTGTTAAAAGACAATTCTGGAACACATAGTCTTAACCTACTCATTCTTGCAAAAAAAACCTAATACTGGAAAGTCGTGTTTAATCGATGAACTTTCACGACGGCTCTCGACTCTAAAGAACCAGTGTAATTATCCAACAACAAAGTATTGCTGCCAACAACAAATATTGATTGAAAGATTGCCAATGAAATACTTGAGTAAACTTATTATCTTCGTATTACTTTCTCATCTATCTATCTATTGTACTAGTTGTTTTCTTAGGATAGCGAGTCCTATGGTACTTCATAACGATGCACCACAACGTGTAGTGATAGCTTGGAATATAATGTTGTATCGTGATATTACCTTTTAAGGTGTAGTTGAAATTATGGACAAGAACATGTTAAACCACACAAGGATAACAAGTATAAAAGGAGGATAGAAATGAATAGAAAATCGTATGAATGATACACAAAAAACCTTGTTACATTGCACCTGGTACATACAGAAGTCCCATATGATTTCTATAGTACATAAATATTATAATCGAGCAATAAATAAGAAATTAATGTTTCTTAAATCATTCTTGTTTTAGAGTTTAAAAAATATATTCTGCTTGGATATCTGACCTGATCGAACTAAAGTTGCAGCCTTCACATATTGGTAAATATTAATTAAAAACAATAGAACGTCTAGGCCAAGTTTGCTTGAGATAAATTTACTGTAGTCAAAGCTACAATTCACAATATAATTTTCAGAAGTGAGACTTTCTACTGTATCCTTATCGATCAGGTTGAACAATCCCTTTCTCTTCCGAATCATTCAATTTACATCTTCTCTAAAGTGAGATTCACTATGTAGATTATCCATTCGAACTATACTATCTTTTGACCCCGTAATGAATAATGGCCTGATGGGGGGGGGGGGGGTGGAATGGTCTAGTGTTGCCACCATCATGACACACCATCTAAACAACGCATGGGGAATAGGAAGGAGAAATTCAGGGGGGGGGGAATTGATACAGACTGTAATATGTTTTATATGAGCCTTCACATATGGCATGAAAATCAAGATTATTGATCGATAATGTCTTTCTCAATTTATCTCATAACCTCTACGAGTTTGAAAAAAACATTTTGCTCCCCAGATGATATTGGACGTTGTGTACTCACATTTTTTGTTATACTATAAACTGCTTTTATTTCCAGTACTGTATCGATATTAAAAGTCGGAATTCCTAGCAGTCTCATCGTGAACGTGATCATCTTATGATTACTAAAATAATGAAGAAGATAACCATTTTGATCATTCTTATCCACGCCACCACCACCACCACCCCATTCATCACTATGCTGATAATCATCGTCATCTTCAAAATTGTCACCTTCGTCACACAATATCACCTCCGTCACAAGATATCACTGACTAAATATCACTCGGCGCATAATTTTGAAAGATTTATCTTGCCCTGTTTAAACTTGTCTTTTAAAGATCAGAACGGATTGTCTTTGAATCATTTTAGATATGTAATCGAACTAAATGAAAGCTTCGATCAAAATACTTCGGATGTTATGACATTTTAATGGATGAACTACAATGAAATGATAAAGGAGACAGGTAGAGCGATAGATCCTGTTCATTGTTAGATGATATTCCGGTGACCTTGATCCATATCACAGAGTTAATTTGAAAACGCACGGAGGGGATAGCATGTGCATGTTTAATCATTCAGTGGGAGGAAGTTTTCTTCTCCAAATTGATAGCGTTGCACGACACGCTTACAGCTGAAATTCATCGACAAAAACATTTCATTGAAGCTAAGATAGAGATAGAGAGAAATAGAGATGTAAGAATCCTCGTCAGTTGCATTTTTTTGGTAAAATGTCAAATCAATACGGAAGAACACATGTCTCCAACAAAACAATTGGAAATGTCATGAATCCTAAGGCCCAAGGGGGACGGTATTAGGAAGGCAGTGACTCAGTTACGAAGCTTTACAAACATATACAAAACATATACGTCGGCATGCGTATATGAATAAATAAATTATAAATGCACATTGATAAGTATTGTGGTATTGTATTTCAATTTTATCATAGTTGTCATGAGCAGAAAGAAGATGGAAAGGGTTTCCTTTTTATCCCACGAAGATGCGCAGATCCTCTTTGCTGCTGCTCAAAATCGTCTAATATCATTTATTCCAGCAAAGTGGGAGTAAGATTGTGATTGGATGGTTTCAGGCTAGTCTGAGTTTTCAGTCCTTACTATACATTGGACGCCTTTCACCGCATTTATGAAAGGCTGTTTTTTAATCTTTTGTTGTAATTTGTTAAGTTTTTGTATCATCCATGTACAGTACCTACTAGATAAAAATGGGAATATATATTGTTTCATAGATCGTGAGGAATATTTCATTAGAAAAATAAATAAGTTTGGAATAAAAGACTGATAAGGTGGTTTTTACAACGCCAGGCGTACGATGGGGTGAGAAAGAGAAAGAGTCGGAGAGAGATAGAGAGGCAGAGGCAGAGAGTATATAAAAAGGCACTCAAATTCCCTGAGGCGGAGACAATGAATGCAAAGTAGCTCAGGCATGGCAACGATGCGGCGTTAGCTTCTGGCTTGAAATGCGAGCAGCGAGCAGTTGAAATTTGGATTGCGAGCGGGAGAGACGGAGAAACGAGATGCTCTCTTCACCCACTAATAACACATTAGACACCAAGGCGGTAACGCTTTGCCTTAACTGCTCTTCTAAATAGCCTTATCTACTGCTGATGTGATGTTAGAAGAACGATATAGACGGGTGCTTAATCAAGACAAGTTGGTTACCAATGAATGCTATGATTATGGATCGTGAAGACCCTGACAGGTGGGAGTCTGTGTCACACGTTGCCGCCTCTAAGATAGCGATGGTCACTACTCAGCTGGCCGAACGACTGGCCGCAGAATGGAACGTAACACCAACAGTAACCGTATCGCTGACCAACGTTGAGGTAGAACACGGTATCATCGACGACGTCGCTGCTATCGTCAGTGACCCTGATCAGCAAACCGAAACTGTTATCATTGCACTCAAAGCTGTCCTGGTTATTTTTCTTTCCTTTATTGTAACTATCTCAAATGCAGTTGTAATACATGTGATGAGACTCGATCGCAGTTTACACACAGTGGGGAATTTATTTACCGCCAGTCTTGCTATTGCAGATCTTTGTGTTGGTATTTTTGTTATACCATTCAATATTTTTGATATTTTATCCGTGCGAGGATGGCAGGCCCATCCCAACGCAGTGAGGAGTATCTGGATAACACTGGACTACTTTTTCACCACGTCAAGTATTATGAACCTCGTGCTACTCAATCTTGATCGCTTCTGGTCGATCACGTCGCCTATAAAATACATCCGACAACGAACCCGTCGACGAGCCTTGCTTTTGATTGCGTGTGTGTGGGGTGTACCTGTTGTGTTCATAGTTGGTCCTGCAACCACATGGAAATTTGCCTTCACCAATGTTCCTGTCCCATCCCGCACTGTTTTTGTGGACTATACCGTCGGGTCGTGGTTGATGGCTGCCGGTGCCGTCTTTATCTACATCATTCCACTCTTCATACTTTGTGCAATTTATTCTCAAATCTACCGCGCCATTCACCGCCGATCTAAGATGGACGTTGGTCGTTCAAGTATAGCAAGCAGTGCCATGTCAACAAGGCCTGGTAGCTCTCGACGGGACAGCGAATCTCAACATAATTTCATTACCGAGCACGAGCTTCAGAGATTGAAGGGAATCTATGAGAAGACTGTCCGAAGGGAACGAGGGGAGCGACAGCTTATGGCTATGATAAGAAGGCGGAGTCGAGGGTATGGAACAGGAGCTCGTGAAATAAGAAGATACGCGAGCATTGATGAGGAGGATCATGAAGTACATGGTGATGAGAACGAAGAAAACGAAGTCAATGACCGTAATGAAGACCAAGAGTTAGGTGACGGTTGTAGTATTTATGAAGGTGTCAATGACCACTCTGCGCCATCAAGTGATGGAAAGCTAGCAGACGCCGAGTCCAACGATGCTGAACATGATGATGATGATGACGATGGAAGCATAGGGCCATACGAGATACGGGAAGGAGAAAATGAAGCTTTGATGACGAGTTTAAAAAATATAGAAAATGAGCATAGATTATCCATTATTGGAACACAAAGGGAAGATACAGAAATTAGTATCTCGCCGATTACTCGAGCAAGGAAAAGAATTGATCGAATGTCTATTGATTCGGCGACGAACAGCCCCAAGCCCCACCTTTCACCTTGTTCGCTTAAACCGGATCGATTAGAATGTGATTTATTTTCAAATGGAATGGTTATGTGTCCGAATTGTCCGAATAGCCGCGGTTCAAGCCGGGGTTCCAGTCCAAATAGGCGACTCGGCACGAGCATGGACGACACATGTGAGAGTATGAATCGATTGAATAGGTCACCAGCCAAAACTCAACCACCTTCGATCCCCACAACACCGGAAAGAGCAACGACAGTTACATCCAACTCGCAACCAAATACAGACCAAAATGTGCCCCTTCATCAAAATGGAGACGTCATGCACTGCAATGGGATACTCCAAAAAGCATTTACAGAGTCGATATTGACGTCGATGCAAGAAAGTTCCTTTACGACTTCAAGCGAAAATATCGAGACATCACCCCGGAGTGACGAGAGATCGATCTCTCCGACGGAGAGTGATCATGTTATCCTATCAGATATCGAGAGTGATACGGGGCTACCCACCTCCCCAAAACAACGGACATCATTTTCATTTGATCTCATCAACGAGGTCACTCATTGTCGATGTAATAACGTGGTCATCGATCCACGACCGTCTTCGAGGAGTTTATCGTATCCCAAAAATGACAATAGAAATTCTCTTACATTTCCAATGGATGTCTCATCTATGAACGGATTCCGAAGTCGCGTTCGCAAGTCGTTAAGCTCTTCCTTAACAGCTTTAGGCGGACGAGGAAGCAAAGCGTTAATGCTGTTGCGCAAACAGGACAAAGCTGCAAAACAACTGGGGATCATCCTAACCTGTCTCATTGTCTGTTGGACGCCATATTTCTTCCAAGTGCTACTTTATTCCTTCATGTATGACGTCAGCAATACCACTGCCATGACGATAGCAGTGTATTTGGGCTACGCGCATTCATTTTTCAACCCCGTTCTTTACGCGCTCTTTAACCTGCGATTTCAGAGAGCGTTTAGACATGTTTTATGTGGATGTTGTTTACGCACAGAGACATCGCCTCGTCTACCATGTAGTGTTCCACCATCTCTAATCTGATAATGTGGATTTTTACTTGGATAATGGCAGCCGTCCTGATATTCCCTTCACAAACATCATTCATCTATTATATACAGTTCATTAAGCAATCATATTTTGTTGATAATTTCAGAATATTCATGTCACATTATTGTTGTTAACAAAATGTTTACGCTTATTATATATCTATATTTATATGTAAATTTGAAATTGCATAAAAATTATTTTTTACCAAAGATGACTTATGACATTAAATTTCAATGAAGATGTAATTGAAATGTATTAGTTTTGTAAATGAAGATAATATAAAATTGGTATGATTATCGTCGACTAAGTATATCCATGAGCAAAAAAACTGTTTGATATTATTCAAGATCAGTTTTTAAGTATCTGCCAGAAAATCTGATTTCCAGAGTACGTTCGTGTTGCTTTAATAAAGTTTGATAATCTTATAATGCACCATTCTTTGTTAAATCTATTGATGTTTTCATTATAATATACCTCATCAATAGGCCAGTGGTCCTATAATCATGACATCATTATAAATTATGCGCACAGAACTTTGTTGATGCAGTTGTGCGCTCTAGGTTTTAAATGCTGATTAATTAGCCAGTGACCGTGCTAAACTGACTATTTACATATTTGAGAAGATTTTTTGGAGCCAATTATATTGTAAAAAAATACATGTGCTTTTTACAGAGGCAGCTTTACACGACACGTAATACTATCATGATATTCGTAATATATTTGATGATAGTTTTCACCCTTGTTATGACATTTGCGAATGATTGAAAACTTGTAACTCAAGAATTATCTATATATATTAGCATTATTTTCAGTATTCCTGTTTTGTTAACAGAGTTATGTACGTGATTGCGCTGGTTCGTAAACGTTGAAGTTTTATTATTATGAAATAATTTTGTTTAACGCTTTAATTTCTACACATTAAAGAACGCCTGCGAAGATGCGTATTTTGTTTGGGAAAGGGGTCAGGTCAAATAGAAGAACGTTTAAGAATAACAATTTAATATGACACCTTATTTGTCAGTTAACATTAATTGGTCTATAAATATCGTACGGTGTCCGTAGGGTGATCGTATATGATGATTGCACAATTTTTTTATGGATTCACGATCATCATAAGGTGTACGATTTTGCTTACCACGCAGTTATACAAGGTTTTCAAAATCGTAGGATAATAGCCCTTATACATTATCGTGGGGGCATCGTGCGATCTGTGCAGGGCAGCGTAAAATATACGGGCATCATACGATCAGCCCTGGGTTATTGTACGACCTTTGTATGGCTTTGTCTTTGGACATCTACGATGTCCAACAAATGAAATCGCACGATGACCACAACGCTACAAAAAACGTAGACTAATGCATCGTACGATGATCGTAGCAAATGTACACGAGGCGTTATTCATAACCCGTTTTGCTATTAGACATATCATTAAAAATATAGAGAGAAAAACATGATACTGATATTCAATTTACTGTGTGCTTCATCTCTTAAAGATCGTACAGAAGATTAGTATAATATTCTCTGTCTCTACATGTATTTCAGCCATCATTACCGATTTTGCACACCTGAGAACGATCGGGTCAAACCATGGACCTATTACAATAGGTCCATGGTCAAACTAATTAATCGCTGATATCCTTTTGATAATTTGGATGAGTAGTGTTGGAGTTTGAAGTGAAACCCTATAAAGTCGAACATTTTGTATTGATTGTCTGCAGAGTAGAATAATTTTCAAAATATGATATATTGTGTTGATTTATTATGTGTTTCACGTTAAGTTTGTTTTTCATGGATTTTACACGAGTTTTTTTTTATGTTGCGCCACTTCTTATACTTTGTCATAACTTTTTATACATGAATATGTCCTTTTTTACGGAAACTGTATGTGCAAGACCTTGAAGAGATAACTATAACAATATGTATTGAAAGGAATATGAGAAGAATGTAAACGTTTTTATAATCTGAAAACGAAGATGTCTAATCACCCATTAAATATGACGGTAACGCACCCACCAAACCAATATATTCGACTGATAAAGCTGTCTTTATTTCAAAAGAATGGTATAGAAAGGGGAGGGGGTGAAGGGTGACCCTCATGCAGAAAAAAAAGAAACCCACAGCACACACAATAAGATGACAATTTTTACCCCCACGCCCCCCCCCCCATCCCCGGTTCCATGGTCCCTAATGCTGCTCTGATTGATGATATTAAATCATACAATGAGATAAATGGACAATTATTAGCTCACGCAAGACATTAGATGCAAAGAAAACATTATTCAATATGCAGTAATCGCTTGAACTTGACATGCTTGATGTGTAACTTTCCATATCTACATAAAAAAATAAGATTTTGTCACCGCACAGTTAATGAATATATATCTTAGTTTCATTTATTAAAAAAAATATTTTCATTTTTGAATGTCAAGATCATTTTACATTTTATCACAATGTGGTTTCTTTATTTGAACTTCATTAATTTAAAATGTATTTATTTTTTCCGTATGCATACCAACCATGCGAGAACAAAATACTGATCAAAGTATTTAATCGACAAACTTTATCTGACACTAAATTGGTCAGTGGCTTTAGGAACATAAAGGAAAATAACAAAATATTGGACCACCACTCGGAGCCGAACCTTTGGTTAGGTTCTGAGAGTGGTCCTTATATCTACGAGCATGCACGCCTCTAAGAGTGTGTCCTTTATTCATTACATCTTAATTAACCCTATAACATCTCTTTACATATTTCTTTGATATCATGATCTGAACGTAGACTGACCTTAAAATGCCTGAGGTCAGTGTCCTTTTGTCTGACCAAACCGTTTTACATCAAAGACAACGATCGATATTGTTGATAGGTTTATTATTGTTACAAGTATTACTCAATTGCTGTCGGGCTTGAAAGGAATTAATGCACAATTTTTTTATTATTATTATTATTATTTTTTTTTTTTTTTTTGGGGGGGGCCTAAAGCAAGGTTCATGCGCGATACTTTTTTCAAAGAAATTCCAATATTGCCACAAACACAAATCTTCTTGATAAAGCTCAAAAACATTTTAGAGAAATGTTGAAGAATCAAAACTGAAATATATTCTTATCAACGCTCTAAAGTAAAGGAAATACATTATGTGGTACCTAGATTTTGATCAATGCGTGTTTTAAGTTGATGGAAGTTTGATTCGGGAGTATCCATTGATTTACTCCAACCCTTTCAATAAAATCACGTCTCTATAAATATGAAATGAATGTACATCCAAGCAGGTCAGTCGACCAAGGAAAAAGCGACAGAAGGGGAAGGGGAGGCATAGGCGGATTCAGGGGGGTGGCAAGGGGGCCCGCCCTCCCCCTATTAGCGGAGCAAAAGAAAGAAGGAAAAAAAGGGAAAGAAAGAAAAAAAGGGAAGAAGGTAAAAGGGGGTAAAAGAGAGGAGAAAAAGAAAAGGAAAATAAGAGGAGGAAAACGAGTGAATAAAATAAGATGAGGGCAAGATTTGGAAAAAAAAATCTTTCATGTCACTATATTAAATTTTCGCTCGCGCTTCGCGCTCGCATTGTCTGATTGGTGATACATATCTTGCTCAAAAGGATGATATAAAGCTTTAAGTATCAAGTTTGAAGTCAATATACAAGACATTTCATATCGGACATCGAGCTTTCATTGTTTTGTTTGATTTACAAATTTGAAAAAAAAAATGCTTTGTAAAATGTCCGCTTTATGGTCTTTTTTTAATTGTCGAGTTCTGTTTTGTTGTGGTTTATGTAGTGATGGTTATGTGAGATAACATGGTTTGAGTCATAGTTTGAATGCATGTTTGTTTGTTTGTTTGTTATGTGTTTGCTTGTGCAGAGGTGTGTGTTGATTCCATGTTAACTCTTAAGCTGCTCCCCCAGCAACACACCTACTGCCAGTGCACTCAACCCTTAAGTGCCAGCCACTAAACCCCCCTTTGCCAAGTTTATTTTGGGTAATGCTCAAGAGAGTGATTTTCTGATATTATTAACATGAAAACAAAAGAAACCGCTAAGAAACTCACTCATCAGCACGGAAAAAAAGAACAGTGACTTTCAATATTGTGTCATTTTGCAACTTTTGAATTTTGACCTTGCCCCACATTTCAAGGCACTGCACCTCCATGTGAACCATAATCATATCATATAGGGTATCATTTTTAAGAGAACTAACTGATCTATTCATTGGTATCAATCACACATTAATATTCACTAAAACCGAGGAAGGATAATCGATCAAAGTCAAATTTCCAAACTTTTTTGAGGAGTTTATATATATATCTCAGAAAGGAATAGCGACAAGTTTCATCTCACGCTTAGGAAGAGGAATAGGAAGATAGTCATCATTGTCATATGATGACGAATGTTCTTAGAATGTCCCGGTCGTAGGTCAAAATAATGATTAAAAAATATCAGCTCGCTCACACCATTCATTAAAGACAATGACCGGTGTAAAAACAATCATATATCAAAATAAAGGTAATGATTCATACAATTCGAATATACCAAAAATATTACATATATCTCCTTCCAATAGTTAAAAATATTAAATAAAAATCAAAGAAACTGCTCCTCCAAAGTACGCTTCGATTGAGCACCCCCACGTCGCCTGGAAATGATGACGTCACGTTGTGTCAGGAGGGTTGTGATTCCATAGGTTTGTGTACAAAAGCATTGGGTATTTTCTTCCATTTCCATGTTATGAATCCATTTTTTTTTCGTTTTCAGATGAAAATGGCACTCAAAATTATTCACTGTTCAAATTGTTGTAAACCTACAACTATTCACTACCTTTTTTGTGATTTCTTTGTTTGGCTCTTATTGGGCCTAAATTGCTATGTCAGGAAAAGTTGTTATACATAATCTAAATGCAGATAGAATTGAAATCTGCGCCAAATAAGCAGGAAATAAAATATGGCAAAAACTAGTTCAAAACTGCAGATTTCATAAATTCAAGCTTGTGGGTAAAAATATATGTGATATCCCTCTGTGATAGAAGTGAAGAGAATGAAATGCGTTATCTGGAAAGCAAAAAAATCACCCAGTTTTTCTGTGTACAAACCTATGGAATCACGACGCTTCTTACACAACGTGACGTCACGGTCTTGAGGCAGGTGAAAAGCACAATAAAGCCTATTTTCTAAGCGGGGTTCGAAACCCGATAATTGGAATATTCTTAAGCAAAATACTCAGCTGGGAAGCGGTGAAAATGCATAAAGCATACCTTGGTGTATTAAGTAGCTTATAAGCTTTCGATTGGTATATAATTTATCAATTTCATTTTCGGGTCCGGTCTGGATCTTTAAGTGAAATCCATATCCACTTTACAAATTTCCTAGACAGTGCTTGAACTAGTGCTTGAATTTACCCTTTTCAGATCGGAATATCAACTAATTTAAGCTCATGCTTTGCGCTCGCATTATCAATATTCATGATAAAAATGTATTTAGAATGCCCAGATTCTAGGTCTTAATCTGGAACACGTGCACATTATGTTAATTGATATACGCAAATTTTTTTTTTATACGTGCTTAAATTATCCACTTTCAGATCAAAATATCAAAAAATTTCTGCTGGCGCTTTCTTGCGCTCGCATTATGTTTGGAGGAAAATACCCAATTACCCAGATTTCATGATTAAAAAAGCATGAATATAGTGTCCCATTGTTAGCTCTGTGGAGGTGCCGTGGCCGAGTAGTCTAAGGCGCCTGTCTATACATGGAAAGTCCAGGGTTCGATCCCCGGCTACGACACCTATGCTCTTTTATCCTGCATTCAAATAAAAGGAAATGCTTTAAGCGTTATTTGTAACTAGGTGTGCACTTTGTTTCTTTTTTAAAGGTCTAAACCTCTTTTTTTTCCCGCTCGCGCTTCGCACGCGCATCAATCGTTTAGTTACATACCTATCTTGTTCGAACAAGTGCTTAGAATTCAATTTTTTAGGTAAAAAAAAAAACGTTAACAAATTTTAGCTCACGCTTCGCGCTCGCATTATTTGATTGTTGAACTATGTGTTGTCCTTAATAGATCCCTTTCCGATCAGGCTAGAATGTATATTAAAACTTCTGCTCGCGGTCGCATTAATTATTTAGTTACATACGCATCTTGTTCAGGATCACAAACATTGCCCAGAATGTTCAATTTTCAGGACAAAATACACTAAATTTCAAAAAATTTTAGCTCGCGCTTCTCGCACCCACTATCAAAATAGGGCTTATGAAATTGTTCAATATCTACAGTATGTTGTTCTAAAAGAATAAAGCTATAGTGGATGTTAGGACTACCCCTTAAAAGAAACAAACAAAAATCAACTAACAAAATATTACGGATCAGAGTTCAGAATAGTGGTAGATCTATACTGAAATCGAAATTCAGTCTAATTCGATTCCAAAAACAAATTCAATTCCAAATCGTAATGACGTCATCATCGGCTCCGATTTGAAGCCGATTTGGACTTTACTCCGACCATAGGGCTTGCCGCAAAGTAAAAATATGATAGTTTTCCTAACAATATGCCAAACTTCAAATAAAATTATTTTACATCTTGGAACTTTTATATTTAATGCAAAATGCGATTTCTTGACAAATCGCGTCGCACCGGATCGTCTGGTGTGAGACGGGCTTTAGATAGTGCTCTAGGAGCAATGAATGGATGGATGTTACAATGAAGCTGAAATAATCAACAGGAATGGGGAAGCATGCACAGATGGAGAGAGAATTGGACAGAGATGGGTGGAGAACGGAAGTACAGTATGCATAGTGATGTATGGAATGGTGTGTGAATGAAAGTGAATGTGAAATGAATAATCCTTTAAGACTTTGAATCGAGAAGGAAAGGGGATGAAATAAATGGGAGAAACGTGTGAGAGGGAGGGGGAGATTTAGATAGATTATGAGAAAAAAAAGAGAGAGACTGAAAAACAAAGAAAGACATAAAAACAATGATACCTGTAGAGAGGGGGATAGTGACTGTGTGTGGGTGTGCATTACAGAGACATAAACGGGAAATGAGGGAGAGAGATGGAAAGAAAATGAGGGAAATGTGATAGTGGGAAGGAACATGTTTTTTTTCCTTTTAAATGAGAGCGCAGTAAAACCAAACAACAACAACAAACATGAATCCACTGTCCCACCAACGGAAGCGATTACAAACCGAACGATGGTCTGCTATCCGAATTTTATTTATTTATTTATTTTTTTAAAACAAGTTCACACTTAGTTACCAATAATGCATATAGCATTTCCATTTATTTGAAAGCAGGATAAAAGAGCATTGTAGATTAAATGCCTTGCTCACGGGCATAGCTGCCGCGGCCAGGGATCGAACCCCGGACTTTTTCATGTATAGCCAGGCGCCTTAAGGCCACCGCACACCTTACGACTGTCAGCGATCCGATTTTGGAACAAATCGCATTTTGCTCATTTTCTGAAAATGTGAATAGAACATATCATTTAATTTGAGGTTTAGATTAATTGAAAGAATACCGATATAACCATTTTGAAAGATTGCAAGTCTTTATTTCGGAGTAAAGGCCAAATTAGTTTTAAATCGTAGCCAATCGTACGACTGCTATGACGTCATTACGACTAGATATTAAATTCGCTTTTATTCTAAGAAGGATGATAGCATAGTCACAGATTTGAACATAGGTATTCGTACGATGATTTAGAACATTACACAGTAAGATATTCCAAATCTCAATGTTAGCATCAAATTCTACTACATTTCATTCTGAAATCGGGTCGCAGACCAATCGTAAGGTGTGCGGTCGCCTTTAGACCACTCGGCCACGGCACCTCCACTAAATAACGTAATGAGCTTTGATCGGTCTGGTGTCGATATCCGTGGTGTGACACAAAAGGTTACCTGTATGGTTTGATGAATCATATACAGAGTGAGAGACGGGATAGATATATATTCAGCGACTCTGAAAACGTAAAATAAAAATAATAGAATAAGAGAGAGAGAGAGAGAGAGAGAGAGATAGAGATACTAGTAAGTGATGATTGTGATGTGATAAGAAATAAATTACGGTGCTCGGACAAGGGGTCCAAGGATACAGTTTGGTGAAGTGAAAATAAATTGCATTTGTCAACAATGGCGTGATCTTCTTAGATCTATACACTACAAGAACAACTTGATTTGCTCTAATATATAGATACCTCACTCTCCAGCGGCCAATATTTGGATTTATTCTTGTAATATGGTTGAACAACAACCTTTAAAATCCATGCTACGTGCCAATGTTGAACAGTAGGGAAGCTCGCGCTCTAATTAATTGCTTTTTGTTGTATGGTGCGCTCTCTTTTCTGCAGTCGAATTTAGATTCACCCAGAAGCAAATTTCGAAGGAGTATTTTTTTTCTTTCTATGCTGCAAGTTATGACAAAAATATGTACTCAGTGAGTTTTTCGTATGCATGTTCTAAATCTGTCCAAGGAGTTGAGATGATTGATGTAGGGGAGGTTTAGATTGAGTTCCTTGCTGATTTAGGAGCGTTGTCTAATAATGTAGTAAGAAAAGCACGTAGGAAACATGTCGCAAAAGGCTTGTACAAGTAACCAGAATGACGTTCGATTGTACGTTACATACGATTTTCTGACTGATCTACTAACAGATTACCACTCTTGGTATGTAGATACATTCCATAAATTCCATTAATAAATCGATACTCTCTCTGAAATAATGAGCGATTTTTCAATCGCTTTTCACATGCCCTTGGTAGTGATACAAAGACTCACTAAATTTGGAGCGGATTTTACACGCAAGTTTCACTTTGAAAAAGATGAAATTCACTCAACAAGATTGAAAGTCTAGTGAATTTAATTCATTTCCTTTGAGGAGTGAATCATTCACTCGACTCCAGAGATTAGAATACAGTGGCGTAATAAGGTAAACATTTTGAAGGGTGTAGCTGAGGTTTGTACGCAGTACACACTTTTCTGTTGTTGAAAAGGCGATTAGTGAATCGTACACAACGGCAGTCCAATTTAAAACACCAATTAATACTAGTGAAGAGACTATCACCTTGGCGCCGTAGAATAACATCTAGAGATGAAAGCACCAATTCTAATGATAAACATTTACATGCACTGATCTATGTCGGTGCTGTAATCAAGGTCTCATTGCCACCTGTTTTTTTATGATCTCTCTCATTGTACAATATTTAACATGTAGCCATATGTTCTTTTTTGTATGTTCCTCTATTTGTGAATCGTCATCATGATTTCGTTTTGTATTCAGAAGTATACTCTTAAGAGCCGAACAAAGCTAAACGTTAACAAGTGAGATAATGATGATTCGCCTTTGCTGTCTGTCCGTACATTATTCTGTCATTGCCTGTCTCTCGCTTTCTCAATCCTCTCCTTTACCCGTTTCCGTTTCCCCTGTTCCCTACCTCTTTCTCTTTTCAATGTGATCTTTGAATAATTCGCTATTCGCATGTCTTATCTCATCTTTTATGGTTTATCATTTTATGAAATCCTTAGGAAAGTCCGGAAGCATTAATTATCAAACAAAACACAAGAACCTGTAGATCACGAAAGAGGGGAATAAAAACATCAAACATTATGAGACTTTATTTCTTGATAGAATAGGGTGTTGTCGCAACTGCAATGGAGACAGTTTCAATAACAGAGTAAATGCATTGACAATGCCCATCAAATGACAATGAGCAGTTGGGAAATCTTCGTCGAAAATTGGTGAACCGGAAGAGCAGTTTCGTCCGAATTTTCGGAGGTGACGAAAAATTACGAATACGTCGTTTGTCCATAGTCCAGGAAGGAACCGCTGATTTAATTCACCAATTTTCGACAAAGCCTTCTTGGTTGTGCTTTGTCATAAAAGGCATTCGACAATACATTTTCTACGTTCTTGAATCCTTCGTGGTCGTGGAAGCGAGAACTCTCTTATGTTAATTTCCAATCGCTTGAGTCACGCAACCGGAGGCACTGAAACTGTATAGATTCGAATGAACCAAGGCAACTCATTGAGTTTTCTACAGGTTGTATGAGCTTGTATACTAGCAAGCGGGGGTATTTCTTATTCCATTCACATCCGCCGGCAGATTCGTTCATAATTATGCTCTCCTTGGTGTTTAAAGGATGGGTGGATCTTATGATATGTCTGGGTATGATATAAGTCTGTCATTGCTTCTGCTCCAGTCACATCACCAAAACTCTTAACCGACAACGGTATATATCATTGGAAATATCGTAGCTTTTGTCTGTCTACAGTCCGTTTCACCTGTCTGACTGGAACATTATTTGATATCAGAAGATAAAATATTATTAATTTAAATTCCAGGATTATCAGGACTTTCTAAAATAAAATAAAACTAAAGACTTATAACAATAATCACTTTCATCAAAACGTAAAAATCAACATCACCGTGTCTAATTGGCTTGCTTACGAATAAACCAATAAACCAATAAAATTTAAACATTTCTTTTCCAAATATACGGGGATATATTTCCATAATTGCTAAAGGCAGAATTTACATCTGATATTTTCTGTGTATCAGCTGATTGCATAAAGGAAAACACGATATATAAGGTTTCCCTTTAAAGAACTTCACAAAAGCAACGTAGCGTTATTCAATGTCTGTATACATTTTACTCGAATATGATCAACGCTGCCTAATGAATGGCAAATATCTTTTCATACCTGTGCGCAGGCAATATCGCCAAGGCTATATATATGCAATTGTTGATACCTTAGAAAGCAAACTGAAGAAAATCTAAAAATAAATTTTCTTTTTTAGTATCATTACCAATAGGATCAAAGATCTTAGTTCCAGAATGCTCTCTAGTATACTGAGTTGAGAATCTTATTTATTATAAAAGAGTATCCAGATATGAATCGAAATGCTCAATTGACTGTTAAAGCAAAAGTACATTGGTGAAGAATAAATCTTAAGAATACAATAAAATAAACTAAAATGCATTTAAAAGGAGTTACTAATACAATCTTTATTTGTTTGTTTATCAATTCCCACATATTAAAAAATACAAGATCAGAATTACAATTCTTGTTTTGGATCATGATCCTGGTATATAAACATCGTAAAAGAGTAATTAATATAAGTACATGCATTGATTCAGAGTACGAGACCAATTTGGAAGCATGGTATTTAGAGGTCATTGCAGAAACCAATCAAGAGGTGATTAAATAAATGTAAATGAATAAAGCAATTAATTGATGTCGATCAATTAAATTGATTTAGAAAATATAAATTATATGATAACCAGCAATAACAATTCTGAAAGTATATCTTAACTAAATTAGTACGAAAGGAGACAAAGAATTTGATTGTGTCTGCCTAAGATACTAGAAGTACATGGCTTTGGATTTCTATCTAGACAAAGGATAAAGATATTTTAATAAATCACCGATATTCATATTTATCTTTCCAAATTAATTGTTTAAGTTTTACAATGAATGCGTTTTCAGATGAAAAAATAACACAGGAATAATAGTCAGACACACACAAAACAAAACCGATGATAAAACATTCCCATGGACTGCCATGGATTTCGTATTTTGTCGACCTGCATGGAGTCGGTTTCGCCGTTATAGCACAAAATATTGCCCTGGAAATGTATTTCTAAACCACCACCATCTAAACACATCACACCACATTTTAATCAGTGGGCTTTTCCTCTTCGGTCTCCCGTCGTCTGCTTTATTGAACACAAATATAGCAAGATGACATTCTGCTCACATCAAACCCAACTCGTTGAGACATTCATTTTCCCTTCGCTCACTCTTTCCGATCATCATCTTTCCCACTCGATGCAATAAAAGTAAGGGAAGAGATCTTCACTTGATCGAGCAAACGGTGAAATAAAGATGAGAAGGGTCATTTCGTATGCATCGAGAGGTGTGCAACGCTTTTACGTATACAAACATTGTTGTATGCTACACTCCAAGGTTCAAGTGCGTATATATTTAGTTCAGATGAGAATGGCATGAGTGTGGTGAAAAACTGGGATGCATCCATCTTCCAAGGGCACATCAAGAAGACGGCTTTTGCAAACTTTTTCTCAGTCGAGAATTCTTGAACGTGTGCGACATGTTGGATCTACATTTATGTTCGTCTTTGAAGTACTCGATGCTATACCGATAAAAATAAACATAAACATAAATAAACCAAACTATTTGATAACAGTCTAACTTTGGTTTATGATGGATACAATGTGATACAAAGTTTGGATACAAATAAGTATAATTACATATATTTGTTTGCAGTCATGTAATCTGGAATTGCTTTAATCTAAAATCAGGTCAAAATTTGTGGTTTAACTATATATATGCATCACCAATTATAACACAAACCTCTATCAGTTATCAACACATTTAAGTTCAAATTATTTATGAATATCTCGACTTAATAGTCTTAAAACATGACGAAGGGGCACCGTAAAGATAAGAAAGCTAATAGCACTTAGATTTATCTTTACAAATTCGGCTTCCTATTAAGAGTTAATAGAAAGGGCGTAAGTTGAACTGCCCTTCAGCATGTTCAGAATAGACACCTGAGTGTATACCAAATTATAATCTTACTCAACCACAGGCAATCTCTACCACTGATATAAATGTTACCATTTATTACAAGTTTTTATCCAAACGGGTCCAAGGTGTTTAAAGTTCCAGCTAAATTTGTCTGGGTTGTAATAATTTTTGACGCGAGCCGATGGATGTATCGTCAAGTAGGCTAGCGGTTAATGAATGATGACATGCATCCTTGCATGCATAGAGAATGAAGGTTTTGGTGAATTTGGCACCGTTTGACCGACGAAGCGAGGCGACAGACCATCTTAAGTTTCTTGTACAGAACTAATACCTTAACAGTTCTCTCCCCATTTGCGTCACTCAGAAGAGTCCCTGAAGTACAGTGAGTATTGAACCGGATGGTAGTCAGGAGAAGAGAGGATATGAATACAGGCAAGGTTAAAACGGAGTCTAGGGAACAGTTAAGGTTAAATGGAAGTTATACGAGGTAGATATAGGTAATGTCAAGAAACTTTTGATGGAAATCTAAATCAAGGCTGAGGCTTGATGTTATAATGTACAAGAATCAGGATAATGCCTGAATGAGATTGAGGAGAGTACTGCGTGTCGATGATGCCACCTGAAGAATAGGAAACCTAGTATGTATCACACAAATAATCTAAACTGATTAATGAAATAAAATTGCGAGGAAATAAACAAACAAAAAATGAGCCATCATATCATACATGTAGAAAATGGAAAACATTATCAAATGCCAAGAAGGAAAAAGACGGGGATACCAACAAACTTATGAGGACAGGGGAAACATCAAAACACAAAAAGGTGAATTTGTATTTGAAGAGGGCAAAACAAAAAACAACAACAACGAAGTGCATGTGCACTCCTGGGCAAAACGAGATGAACATTACGCAGAGCAAAAATAGATGATTAATGACAGTGAGAATCGGTTTAGCATTTTGGTACAGTAACACCAACGAAACCAACTCCAAACCAATCGATGGTATGCCATTGGTAATAATGTAAGAGGTTTTTGTCGATCAGGAGTCGGTTTGGCCGATGCGACTGTAGCATGAAGAAGGCTTTTTGGAAACGAAGGCGTGTTATGTCAACAGAGCGTCGGATGGAACAACCACGTGACTATAATCATCCAAAGATATGAACTCCCTTTATTAAAGCAGTCGAATATACTGATTCTTATCAGAGGACAGGGGAGCGATGATTGTCACAAGGAGTCTACAGAATCAACGGAAATAATAACGCCTGGGCACAATGTAGTAATTGAATTCGTAGAGCCAGGTAAGGTAGGGAATTCCCCACTTGAGATGGAGACTTAGATTTTGAAGAAATGGCTACAGACACTCTCAGAAAATGTCCATCATTAAATGTGATATTGATAGGTCACGGAATGGTGCGACAAATTGCTATCATTATTGATTCAAATGTATCTTTCAACCATATTTCATCGATCATAAACTAGACATATTCAGAAATTACCCAGGCTACAGAGCCAACATGAATTCCTCTCTTATTCAATGCAAATAAAGAATCGATCGAAATGCATTTAGAAAGGTTGCGGTATTGCCAGTGGTAAACCCAATTTAAACTTTCTTATAATCATACACTGCATTTTCTCTCCTTCCCGAAAGGATTCTAATACATTTAGATTTTAATGTTTTTATTATCCTTTTGTGGAAAAAGGTTTGGTAGCGATTGTGTTATGGTTGTTTGAAAATGCTGGATAAAGTTGCGGTTTTCAGAATAACATAACAAAGATTTGTCATTTATTATTTTCTGCTTGTCTTAACAAAACGTATAACAAAATAGACCATGGAGACATGAAGAAACGGAGATTTTATGTACGATATGTACATAAAAAGAGTATATATATATATATTTTATGTATACATATATATATATATATATATATACTTCGGGAATACTATCCTTGTATAGAGTGCTCGATGTCCTTCACAGGAAGAGCTTTGAATAATAAACACAAGTTCACAAGGTTGACTGGAGGTTCATCAAATTTAATTGCAACTCTGAGTTTCACGCAACTTTGAGTTTCACGCAATTGCAGAGTTGCAATTAAATTTGATGAACCTCCAGTCAACCTTGTGAACTTGTGTTTATTATATATATATATATATATATATATATATATATGTGTGTGTGTGTGTGTGTGTAACATTATACATGTACAACAGCTTTTGGCAACTCTTTTATTTAAATATTTTGTGAAAGAAATGGATGAAGAGAACAGAACAATATATATATATATATATATATATATATATAAATGTATATATATATAATATGGTAGGCGTAGCTAAAATCAAGGTTCCCCAGAGCTATCTGCCCTTTGGAAAAATTGGTGATGCCGAAAAAATGTCTCAGCCGGGAATCGAACCCGGGCCTCTAGCTTTGAACGCCGATGCCTTAACCACTAGACCACAGAGACGGGTTAGTGGTTTGGGTGACCCCGATCCGATCGACCGTCAGATAGACAGATTTTCGACACTATACAAATTATAATTTCCGGCAGAGACATTTTTTTTTCGGCTTCACCAATTTTTCCAATGGGCAGATAGCTCTGGGGAACCTTGATTTAAGCTACGCCTACCATTGTTCTCTTCATCCATTTCTTTCACAAAATATTTAAATAAAAAGAGTTGCCAAAGCTGTTGTACATGTATGATATCACACATATATATATACTGTATATATATATATATATATATATATATCTCTCTATATATATATATATCTATATATATATATATGTATGTATGTATTCTTTTTGCGAAGGTCGAAAGCTTGGCTATCAAAAAGAGAAACCATCGTTCTTTTTCGTCACATTTATAAAATATGCATACTAGAGAGAACTATAAGATTTAAACATAATTTAGAAAGATCAAGCATCTATACATTGTCCATTTTTGCTAAAACCAATCGAACGTGCTATCAAAGATAGAGACCTACATAGTCCATCGATATGTCTTCTCATTTTACATTCATGCATTCAACATTCCAGCTATCCGTGGTTGGTAGATATTTCACATCCCTGCCTGGACCTCACCGTAAAGTGGCACACGTAGGATAGGATTTCGATCGAGCGAAAGTGGGCCTAAATCATGACTGCATAATACCACAACACATACTAATGAGCTCAAACCCTATACCAAATAGATGGTTTGCCGGACGCCGTGAGGAAATGTTTGCTTGTTTGATGCAGTTCTGCGTCAACAATGTTTGTAGATTTGTATGCGGCATGTGAGCTGAAATGTTAAGTACGAATGATTTGTGATACACTTGGACCAACTGGACCCCTTTGGACCTTGGGAGAACACCCGTTCGGCTGATGATGGCTATCCAGCCATGTTTTGAAAACGAATTAATAATTAAATATAAAAAAAATGCACCAATACGCCAAGGAAAGTATTATTGAATTGCTATAAAAGTTCTGAGACAATTATTGCAACGGTTTTTTGTAAGCTGAATACCAAGTAGAGCACTGATGTTATTTTATACATACATTATGTACAAGGTTGTGAGTCGGCGACGAAAGGAACTACATGTCACATTAATGATTTCAGCAACATCGTGCAAAGCGGGTCAGAATATAAGGGCCTTCACTTCTTTGAATACCATTCGGATGAAGTTAATCGACCGATTTTGCTTGAAACTAACATGCCACCTCTCGCAATTTCGTATCACATCAATAGTAATGCCATATAATATAAACATTTCAAATGTACATAAAACCAATGATATGAAAAAAATAGATCAAACCCAATCAATCAATCATATTGTGCATCAATCCTAGTAAGTGACATGTAGAACTGTCATATCGACCTGATTTTCCTGAGAATTTCAACAATAAATTTCGACATTAACAATGCCTTTTTCCTTTTCTGTTTGAAAATGTTAAAGATGTTTGATTACGTGTTTTGTCATTTCTATAATATATACATTCAGTGGCGAGAAAGTGATTAGACAATGAATACAATAGTAATTTTATTAATGTGTGCATTTATGTACAATCATCACGCTATAATTACACTTATCTCTTTATTGATTCGTTCATTTCTCTATGCAGAGTTACTCGAAGCCTGTTCAATGATTATCAAGTATTGTTCTTTCAACATGTTCAAGGAGCCCTGTAAATACAAATTAAAATACACATTACAATAGTAAAACAAAACTTAGCATAAAGGCAACTGCACACCTTGCGATTGGTCTGCGACTCAGTTTTGGAATAAAACGTAGTAGAATTTGATGCTAATAATGAGACTTGGAATATCTTACTGTGTAAAGTTCGAAATCATCATACGAAAACCGATGTTCAAATCTGTGACTATGCTATCATCCTTCTTAGAAGAAAAACAAATTTAATATCTAGTCGTAATGACGCCATAGCAGTCGTACGATTGGCTACGATTTGAAACTAATTTGGCCTTTACTCCAAAATAAAGGCGTACAATCTTACAAAGTGGTTATATTAGTATTCTTTCAATTAATCTTAATCTCAAACAAAATGATATGGTCCATTCACATTTTCAGAAAATGAGCAAAATGCGATTTGTTCCAAAATCGGATCGCGAACAGTCGTAAGGTGTGCGGTGGCCTTAAGACAATGGGGTATGGCGTTGGATACAAAACATTGTGCAAAGCTATCATGTATCTATGATCATGTTTTCATACCTATCACATGCACGTCCGCACACCCACACACACTCACAGCCATCCTGTCCTGAGTTTCTTCCACCCACGCATCATCAACCATTATACGTCTTTGACACACACACAATATTAGCAAAGTCAAATCCACCCAAGGAAAATATTGAATTGAATAAATAGAAAAAAAATCAATCTAGCATATCCAACGCTGAAAATTTCATCAAAATCGGATGTAAAATAAGAGAGTTATGACATTTTAAAGTTTCGCTTATTTTTCACAAAACGGTGATATGCACAACTAAGTGACATGCAAATGAGACAGTAAATGATGTCCCTCACTTATTATTTATTTTGCTTTTTATTGTTTGAATTATACAATATTTCATTTTTTTTACAGAACAATATGAACCAACTTGACTGAACCATTATAGTATCAAACAAAGCTAATTCCACTTGTTCAGGCAAGAATTAATCACTTGACAATAAGGAGAAAATTAAAAGATTTCATGTTATAATAAAAATACAAAAAATGGTAAGTGAGTGATGGCATCAGTTCCCTCATTTGCATACCAACTGGTATGTGCATATAAATTTTTTGTGTATTAAGCGATACTTTAAAATTTCATAACTTTCTTATTTTGCAACTGATTTGATGAAATTTTCAGTGTTTTGCTTGTTCGATTTTGCTCTTTTTATTCAAATCAACTTCTTGCTGGGGTAGACTTGTCCTTTAAAAAAGATGCTTATTACACTGTTATGTCTTTAGGACTACCTTGAAACTAGAAGACCATGAACACACTAAGAAGATGATCAGAGTTAATATAGATAAATTTGTTGATAAACAAACCATGAAGTCTCAAATCACTTTCAATAAAATCTGGCGTCTAGGGTAGACACGCCAATGACATCATGCATGATTACTACATAATCAGAATAAGAAAGGTCCAAATTCCTTGATAAGTGAAAATTGATCGGCCTCCATTCACAAATGTGATAACTCGCATAACCTTTCGCAGTAATAGAAATAAAAGTTACCCTTTCTTGTTCTTGATAAATGATTCTCTGTTCTTGATAACATCTGAAGGTAAATGTGTCTCATATGGGATTTGTTGTCTTGATTTTATTGGGGGTTCATCATCCTACTGGGTCATTTGAGAATGAATTACATCTCTATTGTATTCTCCTTTGTGTGAGAGAGCTAAATTTCTAACGACTTAATCTCACTCTGTATAAATTCTATAATAAATGGCTTGCAAATTGTTTCATTGGATATGGATACCAGGGGGTAACCACAGATTTATTTACCGACCTAGATGACACGTGAATGTGAAATTTGGGTATTTCGGTGAATTGTTCTCCTTGAAATTTTCCCCAATTACTAAAAAACAACGCAAACCGTCTGAAGATCGAAGATGCGTATAATAGGGTAGGCGAATTGTACGCCATGATAAAATATTAAGTAATATCTTTATAAACTTATCTCTGATCAGAACGTAGAGAGAGAGAGAGAGGGGGGGGTTGGGGGAGGTGGTGTGGAAATGACATAAATGGAAAGAGGGATAGTAAGATAGGGGAAGGTGAGAAACATCCATGCAGAGAGATTGAGAGAGAGCAAGAGAGAGAGAGAGAGAGAGAGAAAGGGCTTGGGGGCGAAATAGTATGTAGGAATAAGATACCTGTGTTTGTGTGTTTGACATAATATTGGCTTCAGAAATGATGGGGGTAATATAACAGTTAGAAAAAGGCATATAAAAGACTTACGACTCGATCGATTTGTTTTGTTGGCTATAAAGAAAATGTTTTGGCGCGGAACCTTGAGTTAATAGCTCTTTACGGTATGTTTATGGTACATCTGTCGAAGATCTGTAAATTCTCTATAACAAGGCTCGGGATATACGAGCTTGCTTCGTGCTCTCATATTAAACGACTCTATACTTGGTTTATTATCTCAACGAACGCATCATTGCCCGAATGGAAATACAAAGAATGCGATGCACATAAATGACATGTAGTATCTGGCTTTTGAGACATCTCGTGCAATATTTTCTATCGTCAAGACGGGTTAGACATTTGTCAACAATGCAGCTAGGGTCCACACCTTATATCACCAACCGTTAAGATGACACGACATTTGCTCCCGTGACAATTGCTCCGGGCTTAATTTCGTCGAAGATGTATAGGGTAAGGGTTGCAATAGTGTTTTATGTTAGGTTTAGGGTAGAATGTAACATTAAACCCAAAGATTGAAGATGTTCATTCGATTAGTGTGTTGAATGTAGAGGGGAGCAATTGTCGCCGGAGCAAATGTCATGGTGTCCTGTATCCAAAGGTAGCTGGCCGAATGAACTAAAATGGAAGAGTGAGTGTATGCACGTGAGTGAGAGAGGGTGTGTGGGTGTGTGTGTGTGAGAGAGAGAGAGCAGGGAGGGTGGGGGTAGAAAGCTTTTATTTGTGAGGGGGATGACATGAGTAACATTCGTTCACCCGCCAAACCTGGTCTCCCTTCACGTACCCATGCATGACAGCGGTGCACACCAATTCCCATGCTCTACGTTATTACCTGGTAATTGGAGGGTCCCTGGTAAAATCTCCCTTACACGCCGTGATGTAGGAATAAAACACCACTCACTCGACCAACAGCTGCTAACATTAAAGGTCGTTGTATTGATCTTGTAAACCCCTTCGGGAAGGCCAGTTCGTCGCTTCAAAATTCGATGACAGAATATCGAGTTGATAATTTATCTAATATGAAAAATAAAATGATAGTCACCTCACTATATACCATCGCCGATGAGTCTATAATGTTCTTCAATTCGGCGTATATGAACTGTGAGAAAAAAGTAATCCCAAGAGTAGTATGGGCTTAAGCATCTAAAGAAAAATCTAGACAAATTATGAGGTGAATAAGGTGAATACTTTGCTATTTGCACCATCATATTAAATTGCCTTTTTTCTCAAATCACACGCCACACCAAAACAGGAATCACTGCCCTGTAACTTCTAACTTCTTGAAATCATCTGATTGCTTTTGGAAGATTTTCAACGATGAAAATTCACAACTTTTATTGTATTATCATGCATATTAAAGTTCACATGCTATAGTTCCTTTACCGTGTTTGCGTCTGCTCATTCCCAATAACGACCAGTATTTTGTCATCTGTTTATCATTTTGTGCGTTTATCAATTCGATATGATTACTTACGTAGTTAATTCAAACAACAATAATTACTTTATCAAGTAATCGATAAATTAATCATGTTAAAAAGGCAGTTATAACCATAGACTTTATGCAAATTTATATGAAATCTGTTATCCAACATTAATATTATTGTATAAGGCAGTCCATGTGCATAATCTATATTACACATTATGGTAAACGTGAGGGTATAGGTGATATTCAATTCAGTCGATATGAAACAATAATAAATTTGAGGCTAAAACTGTTTTTACAAAATATTAGAACTAGCCTCTTCAAGCAAGGTGTGATACATTTTGCAGTTTGAAATCCAAAAGAATGAAAATCATTGTAAATCCCTGCAGCGAACTCTCTAATATCTGCAATTCGGAAAAAATGTAGCTACAGAGCACCCTTACCATGTTTTTACACACCAATTCCTTTTTATAACTTGATTATTATTTGGTTTCATTTTAAGAAGCGACTGAATTGAGTGTGAAGTGATGTCGAAGTAATAATTCACAAAAAAATATGTACAGCCATCATTTTGATATGGAAGAAATAACGAAAGAGCATTATCTGACACAATATTACACATCCATATCATTTCTTTGTCGTTTTATGTTATTTTACAGATGAAGACATGATGAAATGCTCTAAGTCTTGAAACATATACCGATAGCATAAAAAAAGAAATGCTGGGTCGCTTCATTGCTCACTCTCACTAAATGGTAAGTTGGTATACACTATATACAAAGACGATGGGAGGCTTTATATCAGAACTTGGAACTTTTATTTGCAACATTAAAAAATGTTACAATTAGAGGAAGTGAATTATTGGAACTATTACCACCGTCTGCTCAAACTTAATAACAATAATAATGATACTACTACTACTACTACCACCACTACTACTACTATCATCACTACTACTACTACTACTACTACTACTACTACTACTACTACTACTACTAACAATAATAATAATTAGGATAATGATAATGAATAATGATAATACTTCTACTATACTACTACTACTACTACTATTATTACTACTACTACCACCACTACTACTACTACTACTTCTACTACTACTACTACTACTACTACTACTACTACTACTACTACTACTCCTTTTACTACTACTACTGTTACTACTACTACTACTACTACTATTTATCATATATCTCATTTAATGAGCCACCATGCCTTTGGATTATTCGTACAATCAATCTTGCAATAAATTACATTCCGTGAACAGCTTGCGTCGAAATAATAACTTTGAGTAAATTTCATAGCATTCCTTTACTGATAATACGATCTTCACAAATTATTCAACGTAGAAACTGTATTTCTAAAATAATGCATCATAATAACGTTAATGCAAACTTAATACGGATAGATTTTTAATTCGATGAAAAGTTTTGATCCATCCGCCTATAAGTGAATTTAACGTCACCACCATGCTGAGCAGATGAATAGTGCACTGAGTAGACTAACGAACATAATGCTGAACGCTATATTGAACATCATTTTAATAAATATGATTCGAGCAAACCAATTTAACTTTTCGAGGAGACGCGAGCCTCGGCAAGAAACACATATTTTAGTAACCATGACTGATTCGTTAAACAGCTTCTTTTGGCATCTGCTCTCCAATCTACACTACTCAATCTATCATCGTATGATTTAACTTCACACAGTCATTATAAATAAACCTATGCAATACGGAAAACAAGTGCAAAATTTCATGCAGAAGTAGAACAAAACCCGATATAAAAACTTGGCTTACAAATAATGTTACAGGGATATAAAGTAGTCTACTGACATTATGTTTCAAAGATGCTAATCATATTCCACCACTGATACACAACACTCCTCACTTTGAATTGCAACAAGGCCACCGAGAGGATGGGCGAGGGGTGAGGAGGGGGGGGGGGGGAGGAGGTGGTTTTCAATTGTGGAATAAGGACGTGCCCATGATTAAAAAACTAAAAGCTAAAAGTAAGACAGAATACATCATGTAGAACAATTTTTATGCTGTCGTTATATTTACCCCAGGTTGTGTCTCGCTAACTCCTTAGTATACCATTATGAGGCGCCGAATGTACCAATATTATATAGAACAATTGTTTGTTATATAATCATTATTTATTAAATAATAACTATTATTTATATATAATTTACATTTTATTTGTAAATAACTACTATTATATAAAATATCATTTCTAATTATTTATATATAATTCCAAGTAATACTTCATTATTTGTAAATAATAATAGTTCGACATTCCATTATTTATAAATAATGATTATTTGTTTTTCATTATTTATAAATAATGATTATTTGTTTTTCATTATTTATAAATAATGATTATTTGTTTTTCATTATTTACAAATAATGATTATTTGTTTTTCATTATTTATAAATAATGATTATTTGTTTTTCATTATTTATAAATAATGATTATTTGTTTTTCATTATTTACAAATAATGATTATTTGTTTTTCATTATTTATAAATAATGATTATTTGTTTTTCATTATTTATAAATAATGATTATTTGTTTTTCATTATTTACAAATAATGATTATTTGTTTTTCATTATTTATAAATAATTTGTTGAGTTTTCCATTATTTATAAATAATGATTATTTGTTAAATAATGAAAACGTCTACTTCATTATTTATAAATAATTTTTTCGAGTGCACCATTATTCTCATTATTTATAAATAATCATTATTTAATGTTCGAGTTTTCCATTATTTATAAATAAAGATTATTTGTTAAATAATGAAATATCTACTTCATTATTTATAAATAATAATTTTGTTTCAATATCCCATTATTTATAAATAATCATTATTTATAAACAATTTTTACAGTTTGCCATTATATACAAATAATCATTATTTATATACAAATAACCATTATTTATTAAATAATGCCATTATTTATTAAATAATGGAAAACCCGCTATAACATGCAAATGTGGGACCGCCCATGATATGAATATTCATGTTGCGATTTCCTTTTTCGTGATTTTTCTTCACAAATTTTTGTCCATTTCCTCTTCATAATGACATTTCTTGAAGCAATTTTCTAGGGATATGGTCTGATTGTAATATTCTTCATTTTCTATATAACTTCGTCTTCGTAGAAATATCAAAAAGTGTAATTTTATACGATTTTTCCTACAGTTCACAATCCCCATAGGCGCGCGTGTATCGTAGGGACAACCGGTGAATCGACGGAGTGCTCTTCATCGAAATACTACGTTGGTTGGTCCCCGGAAGTGGCGGGCGGAATTTAGCCCGAATCTTTGATGGAAGTCGATCAAGTGCATATGAGCTGAGAGAGTGAAATATCAGTGTACTTGTACAGGCCCTTCTACTTTTTATAAATATTTCTTGTTGCTTTTTTTGTTAAGTTAATTTTTCCTGGTGTAGAGATAAGTTTCAGTTCTAATAATGCACTTCAAATACATTTTGGAGTGTCTGTTTGAGGCGTTTGGGGCGATTTCACCCTGGCCCCAAAATGCTCGCAACGACAATACGGGGGCATGATGACCCCTAAATTTTTAAAAACTTATTTTTCTATTGAAAATTATCACAAAATTCACCAAAAGTGTGCACAAAAGCCTTCGTATTTCACTTTTAAAACTCCAAAAAGTGCCCAAATGACAAGCTTGGTCGCTTCGCTGTGTCGCTTTCAACTTGAGAACGTTTACGCGTCTGCTTACCCCCCCCCTCCTCCGAAAGAAATTCTGTATATGGCCATGCTCTAAAGAGCCTGGCACATTGATTTATGTATACTTCATTTTCATTATTTTTATCTCATTATCATCATGGCCTTACGCAGAATTTTTTCCGGGGGGGGGGGTGGGGGGAGCAGGACGCGCGTAAACTTTCTCATAAAAATCTTGAAAAAGCGAAGCGACCAAGCTTGTCATTTGAGCTTGGTCGCGTCGCTGTCTCGCTTTCAAGATTTTTTTGAGAAACTTTACGCGCGTCCTAGCTGCTCCCCCCCCCCCGGTAAAAATTTTGTGTAAGGCCATGATGATAATGTGATAAAAAAAATGAAAATGAAAAGTACATATAAATCAATGTGCCATATGCTCTTTTGAGCATGGCCATTCACAGAATTTCTTTCGGGGGGTGGGGGCAGACGCGCGTAAACGTTCTCAAGTTGAAAGCGAGACAGCAAAGCGACCAAGCTTGTCATTTGGGCTTGGTCCCGTGGCTGTCTCGCTTTCAAGATTTTTTTGAGAAAGTTTACGCGCGTCATGCTCTGGCCCCGGCCCCCCTGGAAAAAATTATGCGTAAGGCCATGTTGATAATGAGATAAAAATAATGAAAATGAAAGTATACATAAATCAATGTGCCAGGCTCTTTAGAGCATGGCCGTATACAGAATTTCTTTCGGAGGAGGGGGGGGGGGGAAGCAGACGCGTAAACGTTCTCAAGTTGAAAGCGACACAGCGAAGCGACCAAGCTTGTCATTTGGGCAATTTTTGGAGTTTTAAAAATGAAATACGAAGGCTTTCGTGCACACTTTTGGTGAATTTTGTGATAATTTTCAATAGAAAAATAAGTTTTTAAAAATGTAGGGGTCATCATGACCCCGTATTGTCGTTGCGAGCATTTTGGGGCCAGGGTGAAATCGCCCCAAACGCCTCAAACAGACACTCCAAAATGTATTTGAAGTGCATTATTAGAACTGAAACTTATCTCTACACCAGGAAAAATTAACTTAACAAAAAAAGCAACAAGAAATATTTATAAAAAGTAGAAGGGCCTGTACAAGTACACTGATATTTCACTCTCTCAGCTCATATGCACTTGATCGACTTCCATCGAGGATTCGGGCTAAATTCCGCCCGCCACTTCCGGGGACCAACCAACGTAGTATTTCGATGAAGAGCACTCCGTCGATTCACCGGTTGTCCCTACGATACACGCGCGCCTATGGGGATTGTGAACTGTAGGAAAAATCGTATAAAATTACACTTTTTGATATTTCTACGAAGACGAAGTTATATAGAAAATGAAGAATATTACAATCAAACCATACCCCTAGAAAATTGCTTCAAGAAATGTCATTATGAAGAGGAAATGGACAAACATTTGTGAAGAAAAATCACGAAAAAGGAAATCGCATCATGAATATTCATATCATGGGCGGTCCCACATTTGCATGTTATAGCGAGTTTTCCATTATTTAATAAATAATGGCATTATTTAATAAATAATGGTTATTTGTATATAAATAATGATTATTTGTATATAATGGCAAACTGTAAAAATTGTTTATAAATAATGATTATTTATAAATAATGGGATATTGAAACAAAATTATTATTTATAAATAATGAAGTAGATATTTCATTATTTAACAAATAATCTTTATTTATAAATAATGGAAAACTCGAACATTAAATAATGATTATTTATAAATAATGAGAATAATGGTGCACTCGAAAAAATTATTTATAAATAATGAAGTAGACGTTTTCATTATTTAACAAATAATCATTATTTATAAATAATGGAAAACTCAACAAATTATTTATAAATAATGAAAAACAAATAATCATTATTTGTAAATAATGAAAAACAAATAATCATTATTTATAAATAATGGAAAACTCAACAAATTATTTATAAATAATGAAAAACAAATAATCATTATTTATAAATAATGAAAAACAAATAATCATTATTTGTAAATAATTAAAAACAAATAATCATTATTTATAAATAATGAAAAACAAATAATCATTATTTGTAAATAATGAAAAACAAATAATCATTATTTATAAATAATGAAAAACAAATAATCATTATTTATAAATAATGAAAAACAAATAATCATTATTTATAAATAATGGAATGTCGAACTATTATTATTTACAAATAATGAAGTATTACTTGGAATTATATATAAATAATTAGAAATGATATTTTATATAATAGTAGTTATTTACAAATAAAATGTAAATTATATATAAATAATAGTTATTATTTAATAAATAATGATTATATAACAAATAATTGTTCTATATAATATTGGTACATTCGGCGCCTCATATACCATAGCTACCGGAAATTCATCAAATACCAAGATGTTGGAGAAAAAGGATAAGGAGAAATTACAGAAACCACACAATCATAATACAGAGACGAGTTTCTGACTTGAGAACGTGATCGATTTGAGGGGGAATTTTCGGACATCGTAAAGGGTAATAAACGACCATGATATACGATATTGATGTGATTGGAATGTATCGTGGGAATAGACCTACTCCTTTTTTATCTGACCTGTCTGTACGATAGACATGCTCTGAATAGCACGGTTGCCCTTAACCTTAAACTTCTACTTCGGATAGGTCAATGCCACGTTGTACCTTGATCTCATTTCCCATATAGGTGACGAACTTGTTTAGGCAGTTTCTTCAAACGATAATATTCTATCTCTTTGAATATCTTACCTTCCCTGATGACATTTGACTTTAATATACAAAATAATCATCATCTTATTATTTTCATCCCACTCTCAAATTACACTTCTATATTTACCACATATTAACATAATCAATCCTGTGCGCATCATCCCTCATTGAATGTATTTAAATAACTAACTAGGGTCCCGTAACCATGGTAACAATCTTGCGCTTGATTTTAACTTTGTTATAGTCAATGCAATCAATCATAAAAAAATACATGTTCTATGATGGTTGCTAAGAGGGGAATGAAGGTGCGCTGGAATAGAGCAGGGGAGAGGGTGTCCAAATCTGACATAAAAACGTACTTAGTTGAAAAATTTTCCGTTAAATTTTTTTTATTGATTTTTTTTCCTTATTTGATGACGCTGTCAAAATTCCTAATAATACCAACCATGCCTGTTTTAAGCAAATCAAACCATCCTCATGCTCTCTGATAATATGTCCATCATTAAATAACATGTGTCCTTCGGCGCATAGTCACGTACTATCCTGCATCATATTATATCGGACTACTCCTTCATATGATCCGGAAATTTAATAAATTTAAGTAATTTACGATTCCACTTCCGTCCCTATAACCGGGTATAGATGCTGCAGCCTGTTTAACACATGTAACATGTTCTGTATAAAGGGAATGGTTTACTGGTATAGATGTTTGCTATGCTTGTACAAGGGCCGCTGAACAGGGGGCTGCCACCCCCAATTTTTTTTTTTAAACCGTGTACAAAACGTAAAAATCACCATCTGATTGTGATTTTTGACATGGTTAGCCCACACTTTCAAAACTGTTCCGCGGCCCCTGTATTATAAAACTAATCAAACGGATAAAAATATTGATGACGATGATGACGGTGATGATGATGATACTGATGATAATATGGTGTAGGCTAAGGATGTGCTGATGGGAACGATTTTTCTGTAAGTGAGCAGCCGTGGTAGCTGAGAGGGCTGCTATCCATCAACCATGCATGACTTTCAAAGAATGTTATCGATCGACATTTTTGACTTTCGTAGAAAAGTACATGATAGCAAGGTCATTGGAAACGAAATACTAATTGGATTAGTTGAAATTCGGTTATACACGTTATAATACTTTATATGTATTGTTTTGTGCAGGGATTAAAAGCTGGAGAGAATTTCATTAAGCAATTTCTATAGTAGGTGATTTTCACTGACAACTGTTATGAGCTATTGATAATAATCGTATTTGATTGGCTAAGAGCATCGGAATAGACACGAATCGTAAAACTATAAAGTAATTTGCAACAACTCGAGCAACTCGTCAGCCTGACTCAATATGATCATCATTTGCATGTTCGGACAAAAACTTAGCTTTTAGTTTTTTTTGGGCATGAAAGAAAACAACAACACAAGTTCAAGACAGATTTAAAGACTTCAAGAAAAAAAATTGTACGAAAAAAATCCCCATCCGGGGGATTATCGCCTTTGGTTTTGGGCATCACACTCAGCAAGTCACACGAATCTTACTAAACACATAATTTTAAATGAATAAAATTCCAAGGTTGGTATTGGTCTAGGTGGTAGCGACTCTTTCAGTGTGACCGACTACTTGTAGTCTAATAAGGCCGTCTACAGCCAAGCAAAGCATAATTAATGCGATTTTTTTCTTCTTCTGTGATCGTTGAGCATAATATGGATGAATGGCGTTCACAGCAAGGACACATCTCACTTAAAATTCCCTGATCAAATCATTAATTCATTCTTGACCTGTTTTCATTTATTTGAACATTCAAATTAGAGAGAAAGAGAGAGGGGGGAGGGGGGAGGATGTGAGATTCGAAACCACAATTTTTCATGCTTTCATCATCGTATCGTGTCCAGTGGCGTACCGTGGGTCACGGCATGGGGGGGGGGGGAAGCACCAGCAAAAAACTTGAGCCATTTAGTGGGCACGCAAAGAGCGCTCAATAGCCAGGTATACTGATCTAATAGAGAGATTTTAAGGACTGTCCCATTAAATGGATATGTATATCACTGATCAAATAAGGCGAGTGAGAAGCGCGAGCTGAAATTTTTTTATATTCAAACCTAAAAAGGGACATTATAAGCAAATTTTTGTAATCATGATACGTACCTGTCTCACTAAACAAACAATGCGAGCGCGAAGCCCGAGCAGAAATGTTTGTATGTATTGCCCCAAACAGGAACATTTTGATGACCCTTTTAAAAGGAATTCTTGAAGAGCATACATATCTTACCATAGTCATTTAATGCGAGCGCCAAGCGCTTGTTGATTTTTTTTTAGAATTCCACCTAAACACATGAAGCACTTTTTGTAGTCACTGTAATCATGAACATGATACGTATCTCACTAATCAAATATTGCGAGAACGAAGCGCGAGCTGAACATTTTTGAAATTCAGACTTGAAGAGGGACAATCTAAGACTTGTTTATTGAAATCCATGAAGACCATACGTATTTTACTAACCAAATGATACGAGCGCGAAGCGCGAACTGAAAGTATTTTATATTTAGAATGGAAAAGGGGACATTTTAGGACTGTTTTAAGGAATTCATGAAGAGCAGATATATTTCACCAATCCACTAATGCAAACGTAAGCACGGACTTGAAATGTTGTATATTCAAAAGAAGCATATGTCACTACAAAGAATAATAAAAACTTGAAGTGCAAGGAAATATATTTGGTTTATATTGACTTAAAAACGGGGTGTTTTGGTACCTTTTAATCCCCTTGAAAAGGATTATTTACTTTATTAAACAGACAACGAGAGCACCGGGAGTGATGAACGCATAGGCAAAACTTATTGTGTTTCATGAAGTTATCAAAAAATACATATATAATACAATTCATATAAAATATAATATAATACACAATAAGTTCTTCTACCACTACGTTTTTCTTTCTCCCTCTTTTTCTCCTTTTCCCCATTTTTTTGGCCAGGTGATGGGTAGTTACGCCACTGATTGTGTCACGTGACATTTAAGTCCTAAACATACGAACCATGCAACCGTGATCTTCACCTCGCTTTCCACGTTTCAAAGGTAAGCAAGAAACTTCTTTTACATCTGATTTGAATTTGGTTTATTATCAAAATCGTAAGTAGATTATATTGATATCTCATCATAATACACAATATGAACATGTTGATGTAATTGACATTTTGTTTTGAGAAAGTGTCAGGTTAAGGTGAGAAAGATTTGGTAATATAATGTAACAAAAAGAGTGTGCGACTTTACGCATAGCACTTACACATTAAATTGCCTAGAGCGCGTATAGGCCTTGGATGAATGCATTGTACGTGCATACTCCAGTGATCATGCTCGTATAGCCCTATTGTATTGGTTTAAATAAGAATGTGAAGCATTCAAACAGTTTTCAATCGTTGTAAATTGTAATTCAATTCTTTTGTAATAATAATGGGTCACTTTTAACGAGGCCCCCTCATTTTATTTATTCATTCATAGTAGGCCCTAGTTCTTTTATCTATTTGAATATTGTGAACGCTTCATGATTATTTATCAAATAAAATATATTCCTCACTGATACTTTATTTATAATTTCTTATAATTGTTTTGTGACTCCACTTTTCCCGTTATGCAGTGAATAGAAAATGAAAAAAATAAATAAAGAGCACAAAATTCCACCTCTTGGACTACTGATGCCAATCTACCATGTATCTGTTGTGTGACGTTTCCTGCTGACGCTCATACGGTCATGTTCCAACTAGCGACGGGGATGGGATCACGTTGACTTCGCTCCAGCGATTCATCTGATGAACGACCCGATTGAATGTAACACTCAAAAAAGGTAAAAGATTTTTTCTTCTTCAAAAGCTACCATTCTGCCCCTTTTACATTACGTTGCGCACGCGGTAAGTGTGTTTTGCGTGCCTACAACGTATGTTCTCAGTGCGATTGCTACGTAATCGCACGTTGGCCGCACGTAGACGTACTGCTCATGTGCAGTGTCCTTACTCATTGTACAATTCATTCGCTGGGCATGCGCGTCACAAAACCTGGGGATGAATCCGTAGCGACAGCAGTCCGAAAGCAGCGAAAGTCCCCACGCCATTAACAATCTTACCGTTTTTCGCGAACACCTGTGATCTGCATATTGATATTTAGCTTTCACATTCTTGATTTTGCCTTTGACATTTAACCAAGCTCTATTTCTTATGCGATACTGTAATGGTTACCCCAAGTTTCCCCTTATAATTCCATGATTATTTTTGAAACTAAGTAGTTTTGAGAATGAAATTGATATACTCCTGTAGGAACAGACTAATTGCGTACGCAGATGACAATGAAATCTGTATTATTTTATACAGTTAGAAATTAGACATTGAGTAACCATGGTAGTAATAATAAATAAGCAAAATACAAGTTATTTTGTAAACATACGCCCATCTTCTCTACCAGCATTATTATGACCCAAAATACAAATACAAAAGTTTTGTCTACAGGGAATAGATACTTATCCATGAGTTCCTAAATTATATATTGATTACGAATGTCACGTTACTATAATAGTCACATAAATTACATGGGAGTTCGAGCCATAGTAGCCAATATACTGTACCTTTACATCTATTTTTTTCGAGCACCACGCAAGCTCCAAAATACGATGAAGTATTTAATAAGTTAAACCATAGAGATACATACTAATAACGCATATTTCTGTGGTTTAACAATTTCTCTATCCATCAACTAATATCAGCCATATGCAGTGAGCATGGTAATCACATTTGCAGGAACTCTTCTTCTTAGGGAAAAGATAGAAACAGAAATGGGAATCAAAAATGAAGAAATTAGGCTACACGAACGGATAGGCAAGATGGCAAAGCAGTTCTTTCTACTCTCAAAGGAAGACGATTATATATCTGCATCTCACATATTTTTACCCCCCCCCTCGCGAAATGAAGCTGCTCCACACCACATAGGGTTTCTTAACCTGAACTATTCGATTTCGCTGTCAAACATATTTACGTGATTTCAGCGCGGTCTTCCTAATCAATCAATTTGGTCATATGACAAAAGTCGAATAAGATAACTCGAGTAATAGATTTATCATGTTCACAGACACGAAAGTTCGGGGGACCTAACAAAACATTATTAAGGGTGAAGTGTGAAAATTGTTTTATTTTCGATAGGAGGTGATTTTCAACAATGTGTGGAGGTTCTTCATCATCATACAAACAGTTAATTAAGATAAATATCTAAACAATTTTGGAAAACTGTCCTGAAACTTCTGCTATGGAAAAATGTCGCTAGTTTTTATGCACCAAAATAATGGACGAGCTAAATGCAATTTATAAAAAGATACGAAATATGAATTAAATTGATTATGACTATTTATTTCAGTAAGAAAACGAACGATTATCAATTAATACCTTCCGTGCCTTGTAATGACTACAAAGAAACACCTTTCCGGTTGAATTGTCCTCTCGAGGCTATTAGAAATAACAACCCTTTCTACCATACGCGTGATTGGGAACTATTAACTTAAACTTGGCCGGAGCTTACGTCCAAAGGGCAATAAATAAATCCAAATCCTACGTTGACGGGTCGCCAATTGATTAGGGTGTAAAAGCAGGCAGTGTGTTGTAAGATGGCCTCATCATTGGAGTAAGGTTGATTTATTTTTGGTGGTCGAGTGTTGATCTAGAGGTTTGTTGTGGAGTGATAAATATTTTGGTTTGAAAGGTTCCCTACGGGGGGTAAGTCATATAGATAATGGGTGAACAAGGAGGCCAGGGTAGGCTTGGGGAGAACTGGATATGCATGGGGTGAATACTTGAAGAGATGATGGGCCGAATTACACGTTGCTAAGGGAGATGATGAGAGTCGGGGCCCCTCTCTTTACGGGATCGCGACGTTACATAAAAATTACAAGGAAATAAAAACAAAGAAGTAGATATGAAAACAATATACAACGAGATCGATTTTAGGTAATAATAAAGTTTGTTGATTTGTGTAATCATATACATCTGGTATTTTATTACAAAAAATTGTTTTAAAATTAATGTAGAGCATGTCCATGGAGACTAATTGCAATTATTGAAGCAATGGACATCAGGGGTAGATGTGAAGTAAGTTACAATATAAGTTTAGTGAAACCTTAACGCCGTAACAATCTATCAATGTAATCGCATGCGGTGTCATAATCGAATTTTTCATATCTTTTACTCATATCTTTGACAATACCACCGCAGGATGCTTCTCCCACCGTCATTAACTGTAATAAAATAAAAACAGCAACAACAACCAACTTTAAGAATTATATAACCATGATTATAATGACGAGGGTAATGATGACGATAATAACTATTGATTGATGGGGAGAGCTTGGGATAGATTCACCTTTAAAATGATTTAAATTATATCAATGACAGCAATCTATAAATACACAAAATAACCCTATTGTCGCTGCTTATTAAATAGTACTGCTCCTCTTTTAGCGTCTACTACTATTTCTACTACTATTACTACTACTACTACTACTACTGTTAACATTGAATATACCATGATTGTCTACCTGCTTCGATAATGCATAATATGGTTTGACTCATCCTTAATGATAGTCAAACAGGGCAAACCAACTCTAGACCGACAAAATATATTTACGTTATTTACAATCGGTGGGCTTCGTTGGTGTTACATGTAGCATGATATTGTATAATTGTCATAAATATAGAATATGAATAAATGGACATCTATATTCACCTATACATTTGAATTGATACATTATGCTCACTATAATAGTGACTATGCAGTTATTGTGATGCCATGAAGCGAAAAAAAATAAATTATTTTTTGAGATACATATTTCGACAATTCTAAGATTTGGCGATACTTTTTTTTGTACTCTTCAATAAATTCTGTATTTTTACCCCACTCCATCAAATCTAAATGACTGCTACCTTTTTCAATCTGTATTAGTTAAGCATATCAAAGCACAAAATCCACTAGGGATATGTATCACGATTTACCACAAAGAGACACGAAACAGTTTACCATGTAATTTCAAACCGTCGCGATCGAAGTTATGTACATGTAGTTATTGGTCTTGTTCTGCAGAATTCCCGAAGAGTCTAATGAATGTAGACGTTATCCCACTGCCTCGTCTTAGTTTAAAATCACAAGATTGCTCATAACAATGACATGCATGGTTTTCTTTCAAACCGACTCCTAAAACTGCACTTGTTAAGAACATAGCCGGGGATAGGGGGTTCGTGTGTTAGAACGACCCCCTTAATTTTCTAAATCAAGAAAAAATAGGGCAGGAAAACAATTTTTATGGGGCGAAATGGCCATTCCTTTTTTTTCTGATTACCTTTTATATTTCATGTCCATTTTTTTCAGAGACGAAAGGGCGCAACAGTTTTGACCGTTTACCTTCTTTAAAGCCACGTTTGCACTCCGACCCCCCATCGACATCCCTGGATACGGGCGTGCTTGTCTTAAAAGGTGATTATCAAAATATAGTTATGATATTTGATTGAATATCTCTTTTACGTTTGGCACTGAAGACAATGGGAAATCATGAATATAAATAACCCCGTAAACATTTTTCCTATTAAGTATATGATTATGCAAGCTATCAGTGGTACATCATTGTGGAATAAATTTCTTTATTCTTTCTCGATATCTGTTTTGGAATGAAAATTATTCCATTCCAATGAACCTGTGGATACTTTTTGGACGTTTTATCCGACAGTTACCATAGTAACATTGCCTCTCAGCCAATCAAAATCAAGGAAAAAAATGTTGATGAAACGATGCCCAGTACTGAATTGATCCTGCTGATCGAAACCCAACCAGAATAACTCCGTATATATTTGTCTTGTCGTTCAAGTAGCTTTCATTATCTATTCCGTGCTAGTCCTAATTTGTCACGTGTCTGACATGCCAATATAACATTCTACCATCCTGCTGATTCAACAAACTTTCACCGTCATTGCAATCAAGACCCCCTGCGTTCCAATTGCCAGTGTAACTATTCGGTTGGTTGAAATTAAAGGCAAGACACTGAGATCGATTCCCAAAGATCAATTCAGGATGGCTAAAAGAAGTTTAATGCAAATGAAGATGAAATCATGACTGTACCTGGATGGCGATTTGGAACAGAATATATCCACTGCCTGGAAGTGATGCACTTAATACTGCAGCAATATATATCATTCATCAGAAGTCGTACACCCTATTATCATTCTGAACACGGTGAAGGTATATCAAGGAGCAAGGGCGAAGGAAGCTTCTTTGCCAAAGCTAAAGCTGGGCGAATGATTTTCCAAGATATTTTCCAAAGCCCCCTCGCAAGGTCATAAATACTTTAGATCACGGTAATTATAATTATTCCTGCTACGACGCTGACATAAATGTGTAGGATAGTAGCTTTGATAGACAGTGACTTCACATGGGAGGGGGAAATCCCAGACATAATTTTGTCCTTTATCAGGGTTTACTGTAATTAATTGTGTCGCCATAGTTATACCATGTGCATTTGTACATATTAACTTCAGTAACGCCGTTGTGGTACATCTAGGACTTATTTCGCGTATCTGCACCCCCGCACCCTTTTGTGTCTGGCATGTCATCAGGAGACGGTAACTCTATCTATTTTCATATCCTACAACCCGTAGGTATCAAACACCATACCCCCTCCTGGCCCTAACAATCTTAACCCCGCTGCTTGCACCGATATCCCTGCACATAACCAAGAAATGGTACAAGATTGTAATGATATTCGGCGGAGACGTACCCAAGTGGCGGGGGTGTTGTCCAATTTGTCATGAGGCCTGGATGCAAAATGATGTCTGATGTTTTGCACTCACTCCGAGACGATTAGCTTTAGAGCAGCATCTGAAACTCTCTAATGGAAATTCAAAGGAAATTAGTTTATCTAAGCGGCAGTTCATCTGTCCCTGCAGTTGGAGATGCCTTGCTTCACCGACCCCCATAACACATCCCTTTCAACATGTTGCTATATTTACAACAAAAAGACTTGTCTTATTTGTGTGTGAGTTTTTGGTTTTAATTGCATATCGATATATTTTTACTATACATCATGTATACAAATTACTAGTCTTTTGATGTACATGTAGTCCCTGCTGACAGGTTTTCAAAGAACCGAAATACATAAATGTAACAATCCAATGATATATCCATGTCAGGTGGAAATGTTTGGTGGGCTTGGTAGATTCATTTAAGTATACTGTCAGACTATCTGATAAGCCCGTGTCACTGCCAAGTTTGCACAATCTAGGGGCTTATGTTTTGACGGGATCTTATATTTTTTTCTCTCTCCCTCCCTTCCGCTGTTCCAATCTCTCTTTATCGCGTGTGTTAACGTGGTGAGGGTGTGTATGTCTGTGTGGCAAAAAGGAAAGAGAGAAATGTATATCTTTTTAGACACACGCGCCCATTACTGTTTAAACACCCACGCACACACCCTTTCGCTCATCCACACATATCCGCACACTCCCCATAAAACTTTCTTTAATGCTCTCGTATAAAACTCGCTATCTCATTATTTTTCTCTTCTTCATCCTCTTCATCTTATATTTTGCAGTTCAGTCCCAGTTTATTTATTTTTATTTTCGGATAACCAACAAACACTGCGCATATACATGATATATAATGCACAGAAACAGAATAAATGTCATTAGAAAGTGCAATATAGATGAAATAAAGTACAAATTACAAATGAAAATAAAGCTAAGCTCTGTTTAATGGCAAGACCCTTAATTCTTCGACATAAAGTCAAGAGGTCTTGATCATTGATCATAATGGTAAAGTAAGTTAGGATAATTGTAATCATAGATGAAGTAAAGGAAACTGGTTATTTTCTATTTTGTGATATCGTGATATTGATTTTGCATAGCTTGTCTTGTATGATGGATAACATTATTTTATCATTTATTCCTTTCTTCTCCCTTGCACTCGTCGTCTTCGCTTTGTCTCCAACTTCTGTATTCTCGCAATTTTCTCCCTAGTTATATCTTCTTTCTATCAACTCTCTTCAGTGTGGAATGCAGATAGAGGACATATGTTATCGCAGTTGTCAGAGAGAATCGACCCAACGTTATAATCATGTTATGAAGAGTAGGAGGGCCGAGGAGAGGTAGGGATATTGGATGTATGAATAGATATAAACAGACACAGAAGCCATGATTATCATTAATAATTGTATCAAAGGCTCGAACTCTTATTGCTGTGAGAAATTCATTCACGTAAACATGATCTCGTCCTAGCTAGGTCTACTACAATGTCTTGCCTGCTGTCCATGATTCGTCACGTGATAGATAACATCAATCCACAGACCCATTACCCGCTCTAGTTCAGACTAGTTAACACGTAATCACTTGATTTCATCTCAAGTCTCGGCAAGGCCGGGTTGAGACACTGAAATATTTGAATGTAAATAGAGTCAGAATGTGTTGGACCGATTGTCCGACGGCTCAGGATGACTGGGACAACGTCATGTTTAATCGTCGAGTTCTTACCCGTCGATGTCAGCCTGAATGATTGAAGAGGATGCTGTGTACATTAAACAAGGTATTAGGTTAGGACAACCCAGCCATAGGAGAACTGATAAATGAAGCTTTAATGAAAGACACGTGTAAACGGAAGTGACGAGATTGATCGCATACTTGACCCCAAAGAAGGGTCAAATAACTCATCAGGAGTTAAATGGTGTTAAGTGACATCCGTGTCTGGCATGCCAACCATGTCAACTAGCATCATCGTATGGGGGTACCTAATATCGAGGTAGATTAATTGGCAATGTACATGTAGAGGTGGGTAAAGTACTCCACATCAACCGGTAGTGGTGGCTGTGGCAGCAGAATGTTTTTAAGGCCAAATAATGAATACTCTTATCAGATATTCTAAAAAAGAAATATATCAACCAAAACCGGCTTATATATGTGGCTAACATACCCTTAATCTATGATAATTGTAGTTTGAAAATGAAAAAGAAGTTTAAGAAGGAAAATTCAGAAATAAAAATGTATGCTGTGATGCAGATGGTGTTCCATTTTACAATTTTACAATAAATAAGCTACATTACTTCCCAGTTACCATCCATGTGGTATGCTATTTGCGCACTACGAAACATTGCAAGTTCATCCATACTTCAGGCTGAAAAGAGGTACATAATTATTTGGTAGCATACAGAATATCATCTGCTGGTGTTTAGCAATCAATTACTACCAGCCAGCCTACAGTCATACTGTTTCCCTACAAAAGAAAACATGCCAACGGTCGCGTGCAGATTGATTGACAACGTGTCCTCAGGAGAAACAAACCCTCCGTTTCTGCTAATTGGAAATCTATAGAAGCAACATCACGAAGAACTAGTTTATTTTGCTCTTCGGTAGTATCTGTACAATGACTACTTGACTCTCACTATGTTATTGTGGAACTTTATAAATTGTAAAATGAGTGAATCACACCATGATCATCACATGTAACAATGAACAAAACTTGCTTCTTTGATGTTTCACTTTCGCATTAAAACACGAGGGGTTAACGAGACGGTAGACGTCACCATATGTCACTTTGTCGAAATTCCAGTCTAGAATGATGCGAGAGAGGGTGTCATTGTAAGGTTCATCAATCAAAATTCGATCATTTTGCTCCAACCCCTAAAACATACGACTGGCAATAGAAAATGTAGTCAAAATAAAGGTCTTTACTTTAAAATGTGATCGAATTTTTCACACTTTAAAAAGAGTCACGCATGAAAAAGAGGTCACAAAATACCACACAGTTATATTCATGTTCTTTGTGTACATATTTGGGACAAAAGTGAATGAAACGTGCACCTCATGCCCTCTGGATCCGTACCACATAATTTATTTACACCCGTGAGAAAATGAATGATGATAGCGACATAATGTACATGTATCTGATGCCACCATTTCTACACCCAAGCTTTCGAAGAGCTGATCTTGTAGAGAAATGGATCTGGATCGCCCATGTCTGACCCATCAACAGGGGCGGATCCAGCTTTCGCCAATAGGGGGGGGGGGCGAAAAATATTTTCATCAACATTTTTCCCGATTGGCCACTATAATCTGATTTTTTTGTTGGTTTTTCAGGGGGTAGTCCTAACAATAGACTGAAGTTTTAAGTATATGTTAGTTTTTATTGTTATAAACAAGATAAGGTATCTCATGTGGTCTTAATAAATGATGCGAGCGCGATGTGCGAGCTAAAATTCTTTGATATTTTATGTCCTTAGAACTGAAGAATCTGAGCTTTTTTTTATAATCATGAACAAAGATAAGTATCCAACTAAACAATGCGAGCGCGAAGCGCGAGCCGAAAATTGTATTATAGTAACGTGAAAAGGGACTCAATTAGGACTGTTTTTAGCGATTAATGAAGAGGATACAAGTATCACCAATTAAATAATGAGAGTGCGAAGCGCGAGCTCAAAATTTTTGATATTCCGACCTGAAAACTGGACAGTCTAAGCGCGTTTTTATTTAAATAAAGAACAAGCTGTGTGTCTCAACAATTAAATGCGAGCGCGAAGCACGAGCTTAATTTTTTGATATACTCACATGATAAAGGAGCATTTTGACAAATTTTGGAAAGAATTTTCAAAGAGGATAGGTATCTCACAAATTAAACAATGCGAACGCGCAGCGCGAGCTGAAAATTTTGATATAACAATTTGTGTAAATCAAACAAAATAATGAAAGCTTGATGTGCGAGCTAAAATATTGTGTGCAAATTGATTTCAGAACTGGATATATTTAGTGTCATTTAATCCTCTTGAATGGGATTCATTACACAGGCAATGCGAACGCGAAGCGCGAGCGAAAATTTGTATATAAAGTCTATTTTCCAATTCTTCCCCTCACCTTTTTCTTGTTTCCTTTCGGGGTTGGGCCGGCCGTTACGAGGCTGTAAATTACACATCATGGGTATAATACCTCTTTCCTACTTTTCTTTCTGATTTTGTAGTTTCTATCAAGTTAAAGAGTACACTTTTTCTGCAAGTTGTCAAAAAATAGGGGGGGGGCGGCTCGGCCCCCTCCTGGATCCGCTCCTGATCAAGAAGAGATCATCTCATAGCGAGATACTGGATCTCACCATGTCTACACTACTAAGAAGAGATCATCTCATAGCGAGATACTCGATCTCAACATGTCTACACTACTATATAAGAGGAGATCATCTCATAGCGAGATACTGGATCTCACCATGTCTACGCTACTAAGAGGAGATCATCTCATAGCGAGATACTGGGTCTTACCATGTCTACACAACTAAGAGATCATCTCATATCGAGATACTGGATATCACCATGTCTACACTACTAAGAGGAGATCATTTCATAGCGAGATGTTGGATCTCACCATGTCTACACTACTAAGATGAGATCATCTCATAGCGAGATACTGGATTATTTCAACATGTCTACACCATCAAGTAAAAGTGATCTCATAGCCCGGTCTCGTAGCTACATGGTGGACCTCACCATGTCTATAGACACGTACATACACACTTAAGAAGAGATTATGTATACACCATTAAGAAGAGATCATAGTGAGATGCTGAAAATATAACTATTTCTACAGCATTATAAGAACAGATCATCTAATAGTGAGATTCAACATGTCTAGTAAAGAATGATACTGGATTTTACCCTGTCTACAGCATGAATACCAAACTGATCTCAAAGAGAGATGCTGAAAAGATGCTACACTAATTACATTAAAAGAGCATTCTCCCTGCTTTACAACTCTACTCGCCGACTCGAGTCAGTTTTCTCTTATTTTCCCAACCACTCAGCCCTCTCAAATGTTCTGGTTAACATTCCTTTCAATACTCATTTTATAAAAGACAAAAACTCAGCAATGTACCATAAACATGTTCCGTTATTATCATTACCGCAATGCAAACCTTCAAACATCGTTGTGGTGCTTTATGTGATATGATGTAAAACTGCTTGATCTAAAAAGTTCCCTGATGTCACCATGCTTATATCATCATTATATAGCTTAATATCTATTTATCATAATTTTTTAGTCATTCATTCGGCTAAATAAAATGCTTAAGGAACTGATTTCAAGGTGGTCCAAGGGCCAAAACTGAACGTGTTGACAACAATCTCGGCATAATGGTAGGTGAACGAAAACGAATTTATGATACAAACCAAACATGTAGGCCTATCTGTGAAACTGGACCACAGAATCTACAAAACCAGTATAATGTCAAGGGTTGGAATATAACAGTCTACTTATTGTGATATGTTTTGATAGATACCTGCCTATACCTATTACTGCTTGTTCGGCTCAAGCTTTCAACTGATGATAAACTCCATAGTTTATCTCATGAAGCTAATTAAATGGCATGGACGTTAATTATTGGGATATCAAATAACGCTAACGACCAAGCCGTTCTCCCTCTTCCGCAAATACTAATTAAAGGTAAATTAAATTTTCGATTACTTTTATGACGGACGTGATGAACAGGTATTTCTATGTATACGCTTCTCGGTTTTTAAGCCGATCAGGGGCACGAGACTGAACATTCCCATTTCAAAACATCCTTATTGAGTTATGTAATTTTACTTTGGCCGTTAGGGATCTCTGCTTTATTATCTGGAGCATGGAAGTGCAATACTCTCAACTTTAAAATAATGCATGAATGAGGATTCAAACGAGACGAAATCGGAGTCATTGTGATTATACGCTATAGGGGGAGAGAGATGGGTGGCGATAAAGAGACGTAGACAGAGAGAGCGAGGGAGAGAGAGAGAGAGAGAGGTGGAGTGAGATGCTATAATTACTAATAGATGTTTACACACTTATAAATAGCTTCATGATGGAAAATCGCAATTTAATTTCTGTGAGGGTGCAATTGAACTTTTGAACTTCATTCAGTGAGCAGTCAACGGGAATATTTGACGATTAGTCGGCCATTAGCAAAACTATTAAAATAGTTGCTTTTGGCTTACATCTCATAATTTTGTAGAAGTGCAAAGGAAGTATTAGAATGAGTCCTCTTACAAAAAAAGATAGTGCTGGTCTGCAACCCCTCTTTTGGTGCGAAAGATGAACAATGACCGACGAGCATTGTATTGTAATAGCTCATCGTATCTACCCTAAGTTCTTAAGGGTCTGAACTATAAAAAATACCTCTGTCGGCCAAGGGGAAACCAATTAGTAGACCGTGCCCTCTTTTACATCTTAATCATGTTCGTAATTAAGTGTCGGTAATAAAGTGGCCGTTGAGTTGATATATCATGTATGAACTTTACTTCCTTTGAATACCCTGTGCGATTATTAACATTCCGACTTTAATGAGCTTATTTACAACATCACAGCCATTGATTACAGCCGCCATTGATTGCGATGTACTTCTAGTATTCCACTTTTTGTGTAAAAGGATGACATGGTGGCCTGTATTATGAACTCCAGTCAAACTTAAACTGTTTTTTAATTTTCTTAAATCATGGAAGGATATGAGTGTCGAACATTATTTAGCTTACACTGCATTTTTTTGCAATATTACTGGAATCGGATCAAGGACCCGACTAGAAAAAGGCTTTCGAGCTGTCGTGGGCTATCCTGTGCAAGCCTATTGTTTTTAAATGCTACAGTATATTGTTTTGGTGACGCGCCAAATAAAATCAATCAATATAACAGGCAATGTATAACATTACAAAATCATTTTTATTTCCTCTAAAACATAATGTTAGTCCCAAAATAATCATGTTTGATATGTTTAAGACAATATGAGGTATATCGTATAAATGAAATAAAGTGGATCATTCAATTTTCAGACAGTTTTTTATCCTACAGCTGGGTATTTCTAACATTCTTTAGGGAAAAAATCCTTTACTTACTTCTGTTTTTTTAGGACGAATAGTACCTTCAACTTGTATATATAGTTTGAAGGGCATTATGTCCGCTTGCTAAACATGCAGCGAGATAATCGCCACATTGAGGTTGTGTCGTGGTAAGAGTGAATTCTATGCATGGCTTATAGGCATGTCATGGGCGAGTGGATATGATGTGATTATTATATTATAAAACAGAACAAACAAGATAAAACAAAATGAAAATACCAACACTTCTTTAATGGGGCACTGCCTTCTAGTGAGTTGAATCACAAAGTGGGGGTCCTCGTCCTCTATAACATTTACAGCCCCATGTACAATAGAATATTATTGATACAGTTACTCGTGATAAAGCAATTGGAAATGTATCGTTTAGTTATCGATATGTAATCAGGACCATTTGATGTTTCTCGGATTCATTTTGTTCTGTAACAACACATACTTACTAATGCTGTAAATAGGTAAGGGTAATGACGCGGTCATATTGACAAAAGTAAACTCCAGTCCGACCGATGGTAAGTTATTGAAAATAAATGTAATCGTTTGGATCGGTCTGTATTCGGTTTCGTTGGTGGGACTGTGACATGAAGTGAGAAAATTCAAACGACACATGTAAGAATGAATATTTATTGGGAAACCCGCTGTATTGGCATTTTATTATCCAGTTAATGTGACGAAGGTTAGAAACAGCCACGGATCCAGAATTTACTAGAAAGGAAGATAGATAGATATACAGATAGATAGATAGATAGATAGATAGATAGATAGATAGATAGATAGATAGATAGATAGAGTGAGTGAGAGAGGGGGGGGGGGTGGAGGTGCCCCCCTCCAGTAGAGGTTACATAATACTAGTAGACAAACGTTTACATTTGGCCTCGTGATCTATACCTGATATATCTTTTTAGAGTTCTCCGGGGACACGATTACCGTGTTGCAAAATTCAGCAATTTACTTTTCTCTTGGTATTCTTTGTGAGGACCTTTTGGATGTTAAACCAAAAATCAGTAATAATTTTGTTAAATGTAAATACGTTTAGCGGTAATAAAGTATATGTAGCTTTGTTGAACGTAATGAATTCTTCTAATGTGAACATTTGTCACAGTTAATTAACTCTATAATTGATGTGTCCTCATGGAACAAACTTAAATTATACGTTGATGATCATTGATTGTCAATTACCAGAGCTCAACTTCAATTACATGTAAAAGACTTGGTCTTAAATGTCAATGCGAGATGGTAACGTCATTAAATCCTTCTGTCTAAACTCTCTCCCACCCAGTTGTGGTGTGTACAGATGCTGACGCCCGATGATTATCACACGCATGCATGCGCATTTTAAAGTGCACACTAAAAGAGAGAGATAGGGAGAGTTTTATTAAATACAGCTATAGTCATTTTATTGATGACAGTGGTAACGTATAGATATCAGCCTCCAGGCATTCATTCAATGAGTTACTATCTACCTTAGATGTAGAATATTATGTTAACAGCTTGTAATGTTATTATTCACAAAATAATGAAATAGAAAATAGCTATTAGAGAAATTCGTAAATCTATTAATTATTACATAAGTATGATAATTTGTCAAGAATAACAAAAGTTGATGATAATTTGTAGTTTATTTTAAATGGCACAGCTTGAAGAAAACAAAATTTCCAGAAAATTCCTTAGGTACATGTATACCATTCAAAACTAAACGATGTTTACTTATAATAACAAAAGTGGAAGACTAGAAACTAATTTGTAAAGTTTTAATTTTTGTTTAAATTCTTTTTTTTTCACCCTTTCGACTTGGCACGGGGGGGGGGGGGGGGGAAGAGAGCCTCAAAAGAATTTCGATACATTTTTTATTTGCTTGTCAAAACGTGTTTGCCCCTCCTTGTGACAAGACTGACCCTTCTTTGGCAAATCAATCAATCTTCAGTACATTAATTTCAGTTCTATTTCAGCTCTCCTTCTTAGACATGAGTTTTTTATTCGGGAGATGGTGGTATACGAAAGTCATCAACTCACGTAACTCTTTTTTGAAAATGGACTTTAACGTTGACAATCGCCATGCTTTAATGTCATTCACAGTGCATCTGTTCCATGTGTAAACATCTTTACTGTTGGTGCAGAATACGCACTCAGGCTATCTTAAAGAACCGTAGTGAAAGATGGGTCTGAGTAGAGAGTTCGAGGGACATTAGAGCTCAAATTCTCAAGAATACCGTCACGAATTGGGTTTGTTTGTTGATGGCTATTGGATTGGGAGAATGGAGAAATGATATTCTGGTAGAAGGACTAACAGTAGAGAAAGGAGAGCAAATAAAACAAGACGAGAAGAAAGAAAATAGAAAAAGATATATATTGATAAATTCATGATGATAGAGATAAAGGTGGATTAAGGCGAGCGAAGTACATGAAGTAGTTAATGAAAAACTTCCATATCAGATTTTTGTTCTTCTGAAAAATAATCATGCAATGTATGCTAACACTGCATTAACTTTCTATTAATAAGACGTTTCGTCTTTATCGTGAACAAAGAACAAGTATACAGGCGTCTACCTGGAATGATGTTTCAATATACTGCCGACAGAAGACTCCAACATCAAAATAACTGTAAATTGATAAAATTAAAATGATGAAACAGCTGTGTACATGGACACCAGGTAAGGTATTGAATGTCCATGCGAATCCCTAAAGATCCCAAACATTATTATGATTTTTTATAAAAATATAACTTGTTTTGACTTTTAATGATTCGTAAAGCTATGTTTTATCGTAATAAGACTAAGTGTAAATGCTATACCTATTTTGACACTATGATTAATTATATATTTTTTTAATCACAACAAAATTGAAGCCAAGATATATGACAATCAATAATTGTAATATGTATATTAGTTGATTTAAATGAATACTAGCAATAGCAGAAGACATAGTAGTTTCTGATCCAGTATGTCTGCATCTCTTTTGTCAATTTTTGCCGTTTAAAAAACATTATCACTGTCTGCATTTTAGCCTTCTTAATGAAGACCGGTATCGGCAGCCAGATTTTTTTCACGAATTAGAGTTGGACTCCATTTATAAACCAAATACATGACGGGAATATTTTCACCTCATATATAGGCCTATGTATATAGCAGATCGGATACATTTTTGTCCTTAAAAGTGTGCAACTTTCGCCTACATTTTTAATTCGAGCAGGAATAGGTCATTATGTCTGAAATATATTAATTGACCGTCTGTTTCTGGCTGGTTTTTTTAATATTCTGAACATGCTACATGAGAGCAATCCATTTTACACATCCTATAAAATTATCTAATAACGTGATGTGACATATACTTATTTCATGATGAGACTACGATCATAATCAGATTTCCCTAATGACCAAATCATATATCAGCAGGGGAAAACAGCGTTATCTTTTTAAGTATAGTTACCCATATACGATACGACCATATACGATACGAATGAGATTTATGAAGAAGATGGAGAGAGGAAAGATAGAATGTGATATGTAAAGATAGCATTGTGTGTGTGTGTGTGCGTGAGAGAGAGATATACAAGGGTATAAAAGGAGAGAGGCAAGGATGACTAAATGGAGAGACATAAAAAGAGAGGAAAGAAGAAAGAGTGTGTATGAGAGAGAGAGAGAGAGGGGGGGTGTGTGTATGTGTGCGTGTGTGTGGAAGAGAAGAAGGGGGAGAGAGGAAAAGAAATAAAGAACAAGGGCGGGGAGGGGAGGGATGCGAGGTAAGAAAATTGTTGTAGCTATTGCTGTCATTGCTATCTTTAAAATAGTTCAAATTGGGAAGTGAGTTTATAGGTTGGGGACCGATCCCCATTTCCTTATTTCAAATATTATTTTGTATCATCATCACTAGTCATCAATCATGGATCATCATCGTCAACATTATCCTCTTTATCACCATCATGGTTATAGAATTCTTAAAGTTGGTTGTTGTTGTTGTTTTATCATATTCCTGTAAATGACATTAGAATCATCTTGCAAAGGTATGTAGAAGATATGCGTGATGACACCGCACGCGATTGCATTCATAGATTAAGGTGTTAAGGTTTAACTTTACTGATATTGTAACTTACTTCACATCTTCCGCTGATGTCCATAATTTCAATAATTGCAATTAGTCTTAATAATCATGCTTTACAGTGATAATCAAATGATTTATTTTTTTATAGAGCTGTCTAACAGGCAAAATATTTACATAAATTGACAAGCTCTATTGTTATCCAAGATTTGACGTCACGACTATGGTATATTCCATCACCATTATAGCAACGTTCTATAACGTCACTAACGTGCAACCCTGAACATTTTATTACTTTTTTTGCAGATAATAACAAATATTGATGCTCGATATAAAAAAGTAAGTAAAAAGTCATGTAGTCATAATAGCAATTCATATCACCTGCACGTGTACATTCGCCATTTTATCATTGAGATTTTTTGAACAGGTTTAGTTCCCAAGGATTCATGTCCATGCAGACGCACGTTTACATGGTTCAGATAGAGTGGGGTTAGATCACGACGAGGCGGTGCGTGGGAAGTAGTTTGCATGATGCATGCGAGCATATGATTACGAGAGAAATTAGGACTTCTTTTTCTTTTTTTTAAACTTTTATTTTGAAACTTATTAGATTCTAAAGGATGCATCGACACAACCCAATGGTAGTGTAGTGACGTCATTGATTTTGTTTAGATGTGATGTTAATCTCAAAGACATTCTACAATCCAAGACCCAGGACCCCAAATAAGAAAGCACCAATATCATGAAATCCCCCTGATCAATGCAGATAATGAATTAAATAATTGATAGATGATGTATGAATTAGACTGGCAATTGGATTTCGGGAAAGAAACAAAAACAGAAAAGAAAGGAATGAAAACAAAAGATGATAACCCGCTTCCTACCTACTAAATACTGTCAACTCTTTTTTTTCTTTGAAGTTAATACACTTTCGTCAGAGGTCGATCACCCTACCCTACTTCCCTTCTTTGCATCAATCTTCTATAAGAGACCCATCTCCCTTGTCGAATCACCTCGATTTGGTAGCACTGTATATGGGCCAGATTACACATAATCTGATGGTATCTACGCTAATACCAAGACGGTCCTCTTTGAGAGGTGTGCAAAAATCTCTTTCTTGTGAAGTTTTCAGTTAAAGATAAAACTTTGAAACGCTTCAAAATGCTTAGTTACATATTAGTAATTTAATCAGGCCAGGAACGATTCTCTTAAAATATAGCAAACATAAAATAACAAAAGCATTGATACTAATTATAAAATAATGGCATTAGTGATAAAGGAAGTAATGTCATAATAATAGTAGAAGTAATAGTAGTAAGTAATGATAATGATTATAAAAATACTAATAATTATGATGATTATGATTATGATGATGATAATAATAATGATAACAATGATGATAATGATAATACAACTACAAAGTAAGACAAACGCATTAGTTTTGATTTGATGAAATTACAGAGATACCGGGCACTTTCATTAAAAGTTTTCATCAAATCTAGAATATAATCATTTTATATTAGATTCACCATCAATTTTCTTCAATTCTGATCGTAAATACTATTGAAATGTGCATATTCACCTAAATACAGGAGCTAAGTATACAATAATCTATTCGAGCGTTCTCTCTAATAAGCACTTTTAATTGTGAATAGAAAAATATACGTGATATCATTTAAAAGCATCGCTTTGTATGAATTTTGCTCCAAACTGTTTAAGTACTTCGGTTCATCGAAAGTTCAACCGAGGAAAGCCTCGGAAAGTATTACCTTCACAATAATAAGAAATACGATACATGCACCCTTTCCTTTCTTGTCCCTTTCTCTCCCTTTGAAAGCTTGAATTTTTTTCTCGACAAATTGTTTTTTAAGATCGAAGATGAAAAAAATCCTAGACATTCTCGGAGTTTGAGCCAATATTCAATGACATTTTGTTTTAATTATCTCTCGGTTGAACTCTCTTGGCCTATATTTTGTTCTTCTAGGTACCCAAGCACAGGGTGACAGTCCATCTGGTATATTAGGTGAAAAGTGCGTATTTCCGGTCGTCCCGGTCAGTAAATTGATTTCTTTCTTGATATACATACACCTCATCGACAATTTACAGTTTGAATCTAGAGATAAAATGCAGAGAACGACTTGTATGTTGGAATTAATTTGCCGAAATCATAAAAAATCCAGGAATCCAATGATAACCCCTTATGTATTTATACCTATAACAGCATAAGGTTAATTTTCTATAATAACGCGTTCTTGACCAAGTTCTAAGATGATAACTAATGAGTATCGAACTTATCTCTGCACATGTATTTGTCACTTGATAGCTGTACTTTGATTTTGTCTTCATATTATGCAGCGATTGCTCTGTAAAGCATCAGGATCTTGGCACTCATAAGAGCACCATCTTCATCAATATGTAATTTGGAATACACGGAATCTCTGTTGTAGACATCTCCATCTTTAATATTCCACCAGGAGCAACAACAACCTTCTAATAGATTATTGCTTTCGCTCCATTTCCATTTTATTCCTTTGATTTGCTCTCGCGATTTTTGTCACTCTGTGCAGTGAGGTAAACCTCAATCATTGCCGACGTCCCAGGGAAGTCCGAATTTTACCCGATTCGTTCAAATATCACAGGTACCTCGTAATGACGTCATAGAATCATATTGGATAGCAAAGAGAGAGGAAAATGATGCCGGCTTGGCGGTTATTCTCTGTCACTTGGCTGTCCTTTTGTTTCTTTGTATGAGACGATGCGATGAGATGATCTCTGCTTTTATTTAAAGATAGTACACATTGTGTTAAAAAAGAACCTTGTCCATTGTACAAATATCCACTATCGAATGTCTGCTATTGGGAAACAAATTAGCTAATTAACTGATTTGTCTGCTTTGAGTGAACACTCAAAATTAATGTATCCTTTTCATTCTTAGAAACTGCTAGCGGGCAATATATTAAGGTAATACGAGTACAGTGGAATACCGTGATCATATCAAGTTAAAGGAGGGGGGGGGGGCACCCGACTAGCTGTACATGCTATAAAAAAATATTGAAACATCGGTGAATATCGTATCTTATATTGATACAGAATGAAACGAAATGTAGGGCGATATACGCGATGTATCAAAATAGATTTCCATACAGCCATTACATCGGGTGAGTAAAAGACAATTTTTATACCTAAACAAAGGGCACAATTCAAACGCAAATGTGAACAACTCACTCTTATACTGCGTAATTATTAAGGAGTTTTAAAAGTATACACATTAATTAACGCAACCCCAAAGTCATTTCTTTTATGAGCTGTCATTCCCAGAGTAAATATTGAGTTAATCTTTCAGTATTTTTTTTCGGAGTAAAGCTTTCTGTCATATCAATGATATTTCTGAGTCAGTCAAAAACAAGTTTTAACGTCCTGATTACGTAATAGCTTTATACCAAACGTTTTACTGAATATCAAATCACAATGCAAATAAAAAATTTATGCCAATTTCCAACTGATTGTTTCTCCTTACAGAAGTGTCGATCCGGGGTGCAGGGGGCGATCGGCCCCGGAAATATTTTGGGGGTAAAAAAAAAACGATTTGCCTCCAATAATTTTGACAACTCGAAAAAAGAAAGCGCTGCAAATACATGTTAAAATCAGCATTGCAAAGCACTATACAACAGTTAAACTTGCCATAAGAATACTATCAAACATATAAAATTGTTTAAATTTTGCCATCCCTCAATCCGGAACATGGATCTACATCCCTTCTCCTAAAAATGATTAAATCCATACATCGTAGATTCCAGTCAGTTTTATGTTTAATTATAAGTGAGTGATTTGACAGATACCTTGTGTAAAGATAATGGGATAAACTCAAGAGGGTTTAATCCCGCTACCACAAGTATTCAAATATTACTGTTATTACTTTTTCTTTCGAAATGTCATTAATCTGGACAGTAGGGTCACATCCTTTCTGCTCGCAAACTGAGTGAGTTGTGTGTTGTATTTTTGATTGGATATATAGTCGCAATCATTATCTCTTAATGTCCCAAAGTCCCACTCGTGTAACATAACGTGACAATATGAAAGTCGTGTGCCGTGCGCAGCCCCTAGAGATTATCAACCTGGGATGAACCTCCGGATTGCTTCCTTGGAAATGGCACCTGCGATGATTGTGAATTGTTTGAATAGTGCAGGGGGAAGTGTGTACATTTCGAATTGAAATACGAATTCCAATAATATTATTTGATTGAAATTAACGAGAAGCGGATTGCTCCAAGATACTGTTATGAAAAAGCCATACACTCTTATATACCCCCCTCCGATTCCAGAAAGTATCAAATAAATCATGTTCCTGTTATATAAGATTTAGCTGCAGGGTGCTTTTCATCAAGTTCGTGTTGATGTCAATATATATATATATACATATATATATATATATATATATATATATATATATATATATATATATATATATATATATATATATATATATATATACATACATACATCTATAGATATTGAAAGCATGGAAATGAATCGAGCGTTTTGATACAGTTCTATCATTGATGTTTACCATCACGTTGATTGCAACATATTCGTACGTTTCTCTTTTCTTAAAAGCACTTCCGATGCACACTCATCAAAAGCATAGACCAGGTGCAAAGCTATTTGGTACAAGCGTGAACACGTCAAACATATATTAATATTCCATCCCATCGTGTGTTTGAGCGGGAAAGTAATCTGTCTCTCCTCCCCGTCTACGATAGAGATTCCCGCCAATCAGACAGTAATCCCTAAAAGGTTCTCAAAATCTCAACTTCGGGTCTGACGTCGAACATTCCATCAAGGATCAGCGACAGATACCACTTTAAGGCAACACATAACCCAGTTTACCAGGTACTCTCATACTAAACACACGGAAAGCCCTGTCCCAAAATGTGCCCAAGATAGTTCTGTTAGATGGGCATTTGAATATTTCGCGACACGACGTTACAGCATTTAATGGAAGAAAATAACTCATGCCAATTGATGTTGAGATATGGAAGGAAGTGGGTGAGCAGTGATTTTGTTTAAAAATAAATTTTATGTTGTTCATTAATTAAGGTTTTAAAATGTTCACATCTAAGCTAGATAAGTAGTTGCACTCCAGTCTGTTTAATATCAACAAAAATAAAGATAATTAGGAGAGATGGCATATGGAGAGAGAGTGTGTGTGTGCGTGGGGGGGGGGGTACGCATGTTAATTGGGAATATTACGATTCGCACACTCCATGTGTTCGCTCTAGAGGGAATTGTATACTGATTAAAAATAAACTCTCGGAATAGAGCGGCGTTTAGTATTTGAGTGCATGAGGATTTGGGTGACTAGATCCGTTTATCCGGTTAGGCTTATGGACATGCAGAGTCCGCCTATAAAGTACAGCTGTTTGAAATGCTTGACAAGGGGAATGTCAGTAGCTGTTGATAGATGAACATTGGGATGTTGATCAATCTGGAGTTTTGATCCTCAAACATGAATGACCTTCTTTCAACATGCAGGTGCGGATGCATTTCATTTATCATTGCACGATAAAGTGCGTTACAATATCATCTCGATCATGATCATACCAGTTTCATTATCTGTTATATCTGAATAAAAAATCCCTCCAAACGAAATAAGAAAACGAATTTTGTAAAATGAAATCATTCCAAAGACAAATTGGGATATCAAATCGTTAATGACATATTAATGCATGGTGTGCAGACTGAGTATTTGTTTAAAAGAATGATTTAAAGTTTGTTGTCTGGTATTCTGGTTTGTCCAATTACCACTTTGAATCCTTTCTTCATCTTCTTATTATTTAGGTGAGCGTATCTCTTCTATTAGCCCCATTAGGGGGTTTGCAGCTTGATGTTCAATGAATAATTGTAAAGCGTATAAGACTTTGTATGAGTTACAGTTGATTGTCTGTACTGTAATGATACTGATCAAAGTATCATTTTGACACTCTAGAAGTGGTATCGTTTTAGCAAGGTGATGAATTAAATGTGATTGTGTGTGAGAGATAGAGAGAGAGAGAGAGAGAGAGCGAGAGAAAGGATAGACATTTACTGTAAATAAAACATAATAATATTACACACTAACACGCTTTCCACATCAAATTCATTTTGTCCTGACATTTCTTCATCCGAATCAATGTCCGTCGTAGGTCTTTTACTAATGATATCATGTATCTATAAGTCATTTTTGTCTGACCAAAACATGAATAAACGCCCATATCTTTTGACTTTCAAATTTACGCTGTGCAAAAAGGGGCGTATAAACCCGATATTTTCTAAATACACTGTTCTCGGAATTAATTCAGGAGTAGGTTGATTGCGACTCCGAGGTCATGAAGTAATGATGATTAACCTTATTAGACCTTGGGCTATTATTACCATTAGTCTTGGTTCATTCCACTCTATACTACTTATTTTGCTGACCATCACTACCCTACCGAACCACCACCACCACCGGGACCAACACCTCAGCCGCCGCTGATGCCACCACAATATTTAATACTGATCCTACTACTCAAACTTCCCCCTTTTCCTCTTGGAATTCTAAAATCGTTACTTCTCAAGTATCCCATGAATGCTCAAGTACATTTTATGCCGAGTATCCAGAAAGAAAAGAAATATTCAGAGCTGATATCGACACCCTCTGTTTGAAATCAAGAATAATTCCTTTCTTCGTTACGCTTGGTTGTCTTGCTCCTCCCCGCGAATGAAATATTCAAGCCCATCAGACTTTCCCTCAAGTTACTAATCACTCATTTCTCCATGCTGTCGAAGGAGACATCAATTAGACTTCTGTGAGTGTGTGTGTGTTTATATTCGGAATGGATATAAGGTTGCGCTTGCATACCAATCCCCCCCCCCCCATTCACGAAGACAAAACCCGACTCTAGACTGAACAAATCTGTTACGCACAAATAATACATATATACTTTAAAATTATTTGACCCAAGGCTTTTGACGCATACTCGGTGCTAACGGGGAAGGTGATTTATTTCGCAGTACTCGAATCATCTTATATTTAGTATTGTTTCTTTTCTTTTTTTAACTTGTATAACGACTTTAACACACCCTTAATGATTATGCTGCTTGAGGTTCGACAAAGACACGTTCTACATTTTGCATAAAGTAAGCCTCGTTGAAATATCAACCTTTTTTGTAGAATTTACATTTTTGTAATAGTTTGCATTACTAATTTTCTCATTCGTTACAATAAATTAAAGTCTCCGGGCTTTGAAATCGAGGGTTGTGGATTCGGATCCCAGCCATGACGTAATCTCCTTCAGCAAGACATTAATGAATTTTAAAGACGGCTTGACGATTTAAAATGATTTATTGGCTGGCTGGCAAAATACCTTCATAACGATTGTTTGTTTTGACTGGGTAAGGGGTTCGTCCAGACAGTGAGTCATGGCCCGGCCCCAAAAGGGGGCGGGGCGCATATTTGTCTTGACAACGGGGCGTGCGCTCCCAGGGGACGCGGGCACAATGCCAAGTATTTGCCGCGCTTTAGTGAAGCGCGGCAGGAATTCTTCATTCTGGTCTTGGCTTTAACTAGAGCTGGATGTGCGCAACGGAAAGTGTTTGCAAAATTCCCACCTCCTCCCCATCACCTTCCTCTTGTGATATTTAGGCAATATATATAGGCATATTGTTGGGGAATTCATGTAGTCCTACATGTAGGTCATGCACTTCGTATGTAATGCTTCACTTTATCGCTCTCTGAGTACGAATTAGCAAATTTATTGTAACACAAATGTAGAATCTGTTTGGTAATATCATGTCCATGTACGGGAGGCCTGCAATTTGTCATGAGTTAATTGGGGGGGGGGGGGTGTTATATAAGGAACTTGGTCAGCTTAAAGAAATCATTGAACATGTCTGTTTTGAAGAATTTTAGGCAACTTGGGTTGCTGATTGTGAGTTTCGCCATGTTGATATGTAATTTTGAGATGATTAATGATTACAGCTTAGGCTAGTAGGTATTGAATATTGGGTGTAAATATGTTATAATTGTATTGAATTGTTCAATTTCAGGTTTTCGGTATGATATATGAATCTTAAGGAATTTAGTGACGAACTATATATATATATATATCTCTGTGATGGTTCAATAATTTTGCGGTCAAACGAAAGCATACTTGGTTGAATTTTGGGAGAAAATCAAACTTTGGGATTAACTTATGTCGGATGGGGGTGTAAAATTTGTTGAGGGCGTAGGACATGATGCAGGGTCGTATAGCATGTATCGATAGAATAATGTAGTAGGTACCCTAATTATTTATGGTTTTTTAGGCCGCTCAGGCCGTGTTCTGGTGAGTTGAAAGGCGTAGCATGAATCTGAATTCGGGGGTAATTAGCCTGGTCGCACACCAATCGTCGTGCAATGTGGGCCGTAAGGGAATTTTATCCTCCTTTCCTATTTTGGATCGTGGTCAGGTGGGTTTTCGCCCTTACCCGTTTTTGGGAGGAATGTTGACGCTTTTCTGATTACTGGTTAATCACGCTCATTTGACTTATTATTAGACGTGTGAACTCGATTTGACGATCATTATTCACTTTTGGTAGGATTTTTACACGAGACGTTTTATTTGTAGTCATTCATGGGCTGCGGGTGTAATGTTAACGTTCATACACCTCTTCCTATAATTATAGAGTAGGGTATTCCTTTCCATGCTAGGCCAGGCATGTGGATTTTAATAAATTATGTTCTCATGTTATTATGTAATTTGCAGGTCCCCACTCGGTACCTAGGTGAGGGGGACCTAGCTATTTCTACATAAATATTTGTAAGAACGTTGTTAAGCTGAAGTAATAATATTGTGTCACGCTTAAAGTTTAATCTTAGCCTCACCTGATCTTAAAGGCAGGGAGGCTGGTCTATACATGGTCATTCATATATTTATATATGCTATAATTGTGCCATCTGTAATCAACCGATAGCTTAGTTAATAGCTGTACTGGGATTCCGGGCCGGCTAGCAGGGAACCAGTGGGAAAACAGCAATGAATTTAAACCCTGAATTTAGGAGGGGGGCCTTCTAGCCGGGGGTTTAACCCCTCTCCGAGGAGCTTAACATGGGTATCGGTTGGTTTCAGACATTATCAGTATATATGGTGATATCCAGGTTTTATTTGTGACAAAGGCAAAGTTGGAAAGATGCACATTCATCTCTATTTCATTAAAGCCACGACAAACCGCAATTAAATTGTCTTGTTATTTTGTTAGCCGTGAATAATCCAGGTTGTGCTGCATTCAACCCATGCAGGTGAGGTAAATGGGTAATCGTCAGCTAGATAAATTCCTCGAATGCACCAAACGCCTTAATTAGCGAATTATTTAAAGCCGGGGCAATGAAGAGTGCGCAATTGAATAGGCAACTAGATAAAATAAATAGGCGCCTCATAATCGTCTAGGTTGCTCTATATGTAGTTTCCTTTCTTTGATCGTTATTATTATAATTTAAAGACAGCAAGACATTCGTTGGAAAATGCAAACAGCATATAGAGAAAAAAGCGATGAGTAGTTTATCATCTTAAGAGTGACCGCTGCACGTATTGCCCGGTCAGTGGGTCATCCGTGGATATAAATCGTCTTAAACTTTAGTCCTACTTTGAATGACCATGAAATAAGTAAAGTCTTTAATATAGCTTTAAAGGTTCTAGAAAGCTGAATTATCTTCGGGTATCACCAAACATTACAATCTTACAAAATTACCAATTTAAGGTAATTTGATTCTGTTATCTATATTCAGAAGCCTCTCATATTCATGTCAGTCTTTAAAATGTTTTTTTTAATTCTTCCCTTACAAATAATGTGACTAAATATATTCTAAAAGAGCTGCAGCAGAGACTATATAAATGGTAAAGTACATGCACATTCTGATATACAACAATAACGTCATTTTAAAGGTATTTGTAAATGATGTTAATATTTTTAGAAGGAAATATTTTATATACTTATGTTGAAATAGTATACTAGTAAACTATAGTGTAGAATGTATATCAATTACCGATGTTCATTGAAATTTGAAATTCTGAGTCTATTTAATGTCGCTTCTGTAGTCAGCTCCAATTTCCAAGTTCTATCTTTAAAACAAGTAATTCAGATGTATGAATGTATGGCGCTTGTTACAACAGATAACGTCGCAGCGACGCAGAATGTCGCAACTACGACATTATGCGTTAGGTGATTTTCGCATAGTGTCACAGTCAATGCCTAATGTCGTAGCTTGAACTAAAACGCATAACGTCGCAAGTTTTAACGCATAATGTCGTATCGGTATTTTCTTCAGGATTCGAGTCACAGATAAGATATAAAATTATGTTTTTACTCAGTAATTTGTTCAAGCTCTGTCATCTGAACGTTTTTTAAAAGTGTGTTTGGTGGGACAGGTGCAGATGCAGGGGGCAGTATTTAATTTATTATGATGAAGAGGGGTCACGTTTGAAAAAAAAGATATTTCATAGTTAATGACATTTTGATAAAGAAATTATATTTCGTATTGTTACTCGGAATGTGCCGTATTTTTTTTTATAGCGATAGGTCCTATTCAAATTTTCCTTGGGGGAGAGGGGAGCATGGTGGTACGTAGAGGGAGGGGGCAGAGTTAATGTTGCCCCCCCCCCAAAAAAAAATGAATAAATAAAAACCTACCTTTTTTACTGAAGATTTTCATGAATTCACTAAAATGTGTACTAAATTATTAAATTGTATTTAAAATTCGTTTTTCAAATCCCTTTTTCAAATCCCCTACCCACAGAAAAAAAAATTAAGAAAAAAAAAACTGGGCATGACTTTTTTTTTATATGCATCGACAACCTATTTTCGTTTCTCTTATAAATAACGGGTGCCCCCGAGAAGTGGCTGCACCAATATTTTAATACTGGTGGATGGCAAAATATGGCATAATGTCATTTCCTGCGACATTATTGGTTGTAACAGCAGTCAGATTTGGGAAGGAATTCAATTCAGTTCAATTATAAGTTTAATAAGGTAGGTCATGCCTCCCTGGTTTGATGCAGAAAGGTGCGAATGGTACAAAAACAATAATTCAGAATATATGAGGTTATGATATTCCTTGCTTTTACAAACCACAACAAATTGAAATCCTCAACTTTTCCTTCGATTCACGGTCGATGAATTAAAAGGGATTATCAAGGTTGAGGGGGTAAAGAGAAGATCCGTGATTATTGTAACCTAAAGGCGAGTGACTTTCATCGTGTCGTTGGGGGTTAATGCAAGCAACATGGGAAATGAAATGAATATCTATTATTCATATATCACCGGCCTATTTCATTCGCAGGGGTCGCAGTTTTATAATTATAACTGTTTCCGCGCGTTTATCTCAATTATCTGTCATTCTAAAGATGGGCGTAGCCTGCAGTATAGTAGACAACTTTATGATCCAGCTGTAAATTGCGAAAATTTAACTCGGCCATCAGTCACCTGCTATAGACATTTGAAATGAAATGTAACCGTGTCTGTTAAACTCGTCTCAATAGGCACGTGTAGGCCTGTGCGAAGTACCTACACTCTTAATTATAAGGATTTTAAATGAACACATAGGTCTAATAGTGATCAGTCGATCATTAGACGGCTGGTCACTATAGTTCACGGACGATTTTAAATGCTTGAAATCTACACATTTTTAACGATAAGCTACATTTCGATTGCAATGAATATATATTTGGAATGACAAAGAAATTAGAAAGTATGCTACTTAGGGATAAAGAAGTATACAATCTTATACAATAAAGTTAATTTTTAATAGTTAATTTCCAATAAATATTCATTGAGCATGTTTTTAAACTGTTAAACAACTACTTTAAAGTTGATACCATGACAGATAAGAGAAGGTTAGAAAGATAATAAACAAATGATTACTGTTGGTGAAAGTGCTTGGTTCATGCAGGGCAGCATTTCATTGACATATTTGTCTACAAGTTGGATCTGATAACTCTCCTTGATTTTGATTGGCTAAGAATCACAGTTCCTATGGTGACTGTAGCATTCCTTGATTTTGATTGGCTAAGAATCACAGTTCCTATGGTGACTGTAGCATTTTCGTCGGATGAAATATCCGACATAGTACGGGTTACGTTCGTTTTTCCTAAGGTTCGAATATTTCGAAGTTTTGTTATTCCGGAGGTTCATAATTCCGATGGTTCGTTAGTCTGAAAACGAAACAAGGTCCGTTATTCCGAAGGTTCGTTAATCCGAAAAACTAATTATCGCCGTACTACAATTAAGTGTTGTAATATTAAAATCGATTTATACAGTGTTTTGAACATCAATCAAATATGATTATTTTACTGCAATAGTGTTGTTCGGATTGTATGCCCCCCCCATCTGGTTGCTTTTCTTCAAATGGTGATATCAACGGAATCATACTAACAGTAAACGAAGCTCAATGCATATTCTGAGTCTAAACCTAATAGTACGGGACATTATTGTATAACTTACCCATTACCTAGCTGATCTACCCTTTGTACAAAATACTTTTACACATATTAATATAATAAAATAGTGTTTTGTCACATTGTTGAAAATATAGCGTGTGAGTCAAAAAGTGATGACACCTCACAAATCTCCAATTTAAGGAAAAAATAGGTCATGAATATATAATAGTGCATATGGCTATAGAAGAGTATCATCTCTTACATAAGTTGATACCATTTTTATAGGGTATGTATTAATGCTTGGATAATCGGGAGGTATTTTTTTACTGTGATGTAAAGTTTGATTTGCGCCAAAGTAAGGCATGGCTGCAATGAATAAATCCAGATGCCAATCATGTCATAATCCTACATGAGTTAGTAAACATATTAATCCCTTTTTTCAATTATATTATCTTGATAATTGATACTCCAAAAGATTATTGAACAATTCTTATGTTAATTATTGAAAAAAATCTTTTGCAATGGGTTTTAACCCAACCCTTGTACATTGACATGGGTTCATTAATTGGAGTCCTGCCGTACTTTGGCGCAAATCAAAATTTAGATCACTGATTATCCAATCGTGAATACATGCCACATAAATACAGTACCAAATTATCTGACAGAAGATACTGTTTCAGGGCATATAAAATGATCATGTGTTCATGACATAATTTTTTTTCATAAATTTGAATTTGAGAAAGGTCATTTCTTTTACTCACATAGTATTGTAATCAACTGAGAACAGCAATTTTTAAATTGTACCCTCATGATATTCCCTCCGGTTTTATGAGTCTTAAAAACAACTTTAATATTGGTTAATTCCCTTTGCTTTTCAAGGTATTCCTATTGGGTCCTATTACATTTTCATTACCAAATCATTGCTCATTTTATAATAAATGTTGAGATTATTAAATGAATGTTTATTGTATATTTGGTCATTTTTCAGACAGAATCACAATTCGGAGCTTCAAAAATATCCTGAGTGAATAATTAATCTGCTAAATAAAATGGAGCTTCATCTGGATTAAGAACTGAACCTGAAAAAAGAAGGTACGAATAGCTTGCAATAACATAATTAAACTAAAAGTATACAATAGCAAAGTGAAATTTAGAGGAAGTTCAAAGTTTCATTTGTAGCCGTATCCACCAATAGACAGTTCTCATTTAAAAGAATGGAGTGGTATAACGCACATTTCCTGCAGAAAATATAATATGGATGTCAAATAAATCTTTTGAAGCCAAACTTATTTTGGAAGTATTTTTTATTACATTCTATTTCAGGAGAGCAGCATGGACCTTTAACAGGATCTTTAGATGGTGGGAACCTGGAGCAAAATATGAAGATTCTCCTGTGCGTGAATCAACAATTGAAGCTGAAAACAATGCTAGCAAGGATATAATTGAGAAAGTAAACAGGTAAGGACCTACTATTTTTTTGCAAGTGGTTACCCTTTTTTTTATTAGAATAGTATCAAGAAAACAAAGTAAAATGGGAGGGGGGAACACATAACAAAGGGATTTTGAGGAAACTCTACTAAAGAAAATGTCAGTTTTTTCAGAATGACCAGGGGGGATATTGATAACAACCATGAGCAAATAAACTTATTCCGATTTGCATGATTTATGCGGGCAATGACTACAAAATAAAGAAACGTGCAATAGATTCTAATCGATTAATAAACAGCTCTCCATTTGCTTTTATTTCAAACAAAGTTATTGAGATTAGAGAATGAATGCTAGTGTTACAATTTATTTTTCTCACCGAAGCAAAATTCGGACCTTCAAAACAATCTTCATGAAACTGCCAAAGAATATAAACTTCATCTGGATCAAGGACAGAACCTGAAAGAAATGCAGGTAAGAATGTCTTATAATTACATCTTTAAACTATATACAAGTGTGCAATACACGGAAATAATAACAATCTAGTTGACTATATAGGCCCGTATTCTGAAGTCAGCTTTAATTTAGACCATTGTCTAACTCTGTGCTAAAATTATAAGCCAACAGTGTCAAAATTTCTATTAAGTTGTATGTTTCTTATGTTTACTGTGCTCTTTCCTGATTCATCGATGGTGAAGATAATCATCTTTTTATACTTCCTAGACAATTATGAATGATTTGAGAGCCAAATGAGCTGAAATATGATGTCTCTACTGTAAGTGAATTTATGTAACAATTGGTTGTCCATAGTTAAACCACAACTTTAAACCTGAGTTTAATTTAAACCGACTTCAGAATACGGGCCTATACGCCAAATCTGTTAACTTCTGAGATCATGGAAAATCAGACCACCATCTTGTGTTTGGTGGGTAAATGTACAATCAATTCATACGGGATTTGTCAATCTGACAGCAACAGTCTTAGTACATGTATATTGAATATAATATGACAAATATTTAAGGATGCATAATTTGTCTTCTCTAACGGAATCATTGCTACACCTTTGTAGGCCCTTTCAAAATAAATTCTGCCATAGACCCTTGACAGACACTGATTATGGCCGAAAATTGACACTATTGATTTCCAGGGGCTTGTTTTGAAGACCTTCATTACGATTTCTGAAACATACTGCTGTAGGGTATCTCAGCTCATGTTAATAAATGTACCAGTGCTAATTAATTGTGATACCATTCTAACAACGCCAATAAAGTTGTTTGCTTTTCGTTTTTAATTGTTAATTTGAAGGGCCATACGCGTACCTAGACAGGTTGATTATACCATTCTTTATATAAGTAAGAAATTTGAAAATGAGGAACTTTACAGGGAATTGTTCGATTTTTACTTCATTTGTTATTCTAAAACAAATAGAAAGTAAAGCCCATATTTGAATATTGGATACAGAAAAAATAGTATTGATTACGTGATGATGAATTTATTTGTTTTTGTTTATGGTAAAAATCTCATTATGTTTATTTTATGAAATGCTTTCCTGACCATTATTCCGCTATCATGCTAATCAAAATGCAAGTGACAAGTTTACTGGTGTTGCCAATAGTGAATTCCGATGGTTATCTATCCATGCGGAAACTCCCCTTTTCTGCCATATAATGCGATTGGAGATGAGGAGAAAGATCCATTTGCAAAGGATAGTGTATACTTTCCAGAGTTCTTCAGCTCGGTTTCATTCTCTCAATTCCAGATCCAGGGTAGTCATTGACAAATAACTCGCTGTCAATCGAGTTACCCGGGTAAATAGAGAAAAGATGTTAGTAGGCACAAACCATGCTTGGATATACATTCGGACGTGTTTCTCCTCCTCTTAGGCATATACTCAACCCTGTCGCGCTTCCTTTCCCCATTCCGCGTATTTTAGTAGCTCAGTCCCAACAAGACTGCTTATATAACCAGTTTTATAAAGTTTCATAAAGGACTTGCAACTGTTGTAATTTTGCCATGATGGCAACTACCATGTTAATCTTAATTTTGATCGGATGCTGAGCCCTGTTGCGATGGTAGTTGCCATTATGGCAAAGTTACAACAGTTGTTACTCTTTATGAAATTAGCACCTGGTCATTGATGTTAATAGAAAGCTAACTATCATCTATTGCATTGCGATTTGTTTTAGTATTTTGAGATTCATCCAAAAAATTTCACTTTCAGCTATGCTCGATGGCATGAGTACATCCCTGAGTTTGTTGCGGAGGCATATACTGAAAGTGTCGTTTTATGGCTTTATAGATTTTTTTATCGACTTGCCTCAATAGCAAATCGTTCAATGTTACGATATTTACTTCCGCCAATGACAAAAAAAAAAAAAAAAAATGTATTGCGGTTCACGGCCATTCCTATACTAAAAACTGCGAACAATGAAAGTGCATCAGAAATGATAAAAAAAACCCGGCAGAACGTTAAATGAATGATAAGAGTGGAGAAAGTATGTATGGGTTTATTTAAAAGAAAGAGAGGTCAGAGCGAAGCATTATGGAGGAGGAAACGAACGGAGATGTGGGTGGGGGGGGGGAGGGGTGTCGAGATAAAGAGGAAGGGGGAGTGTGTCGAATATGAAAACAGAGCGAGGTAAATGCTTATGGTATTTTGCTCATGTCAGGCACATATTGGTATTCTCAAATAAATAAAATAATGATAGGATTTTTACCGATACTTTAACATCTACTTTAGATGGTTCATTTTGTCCTTTAGGAGTAGAACTCAATAATGTTAGCCAACATATCACTACAAATCTGGATCATGTAATATCTTCAATTACGAGATCCCTCATCTCCTCCCTTTCACATTCCCTCTTCTCTCCCAATATCTCTCTTAGTTCTGTCTGTCTGCCTGCCTGCATGTCTGTCTATTTTGCTCTGTCTCATTCTCGTTTCTGGTCATTTCTGCTTCTCGCTCTCTCTTTCTCTGTTTCACCAACCTTTCCTTACTCTCTCTGTCTCTCTTCTATTTTTACTACCAAGACTTGATGTAGTAGTTCTCCTATGAGAATATTGGCACAAGTATATGATCGATTGTGAGCGGGTCCTTTGACAGCCTTTGCTCCTCACCATAATGCATTTTTCATGATGCTGTTTGACACGTCGTAAAACATAGCGCAGCGTTCTATAATTCCCTTGCTCCAATCTAGCCGAGGTAAAGGAAGCGATGCTCATACTGAGAAATATATGATATAGTAATTTGTAACACGGATCGGAAGAACACACGTTTACAGTAGGATTATTCTTCTACTGTATATACGAGTGTTCCTCCAGGATAGTCAGATGGTGAATTGGAGGGGGGCAGGGGGTGGGGGAGATAGATGTAGACAGAGAGAGGGAGCGGGTGGGCAAGATTACATAAAGATTACAAATCTATCTTGGAAGAAATAAGATGGACATGGAGGACAGAAGGCGAAAAAGCTCAAAGAAGAGGCTAAACAACCGAGTACATTACATTCCTAAGAAAAATTCATCAGTGGCTTGTATTCTAAATAAACCATTAGACATTAAAAATTAGGCAACTCAGTTTGACTGTCGTCAGACCCACCTCAATTTCACCTTCTAAAAAATAGAGAAAGTAACATCTCAATGCTAATCTAGGCGATATATTAATGATAATCTGCAGGTATGTTATTATATCGAGTGTTTTTTTTTCTACTGAGCAGAGTTATTGAGAGTGTACTACAGTGTAATTATTGCTGAGCGACATGTAGGACAATTTTATAACTACATTTTTGGATGAAGAAATTACAACAAGTACAAGGTTTTTTACAGATGCAAAGTTAGTCCTATCCAGTTAAATTCTTACCCGCTGCTCTCCAGACATGATCCAATTAACATATTAAAAGATATAAGGTTATTTATACCGTACCCTTCTCACTTATAATATCGATTTGGGCTTCAAGTAAAATGTTCGTGACCTCAGACATCTCTTTAAGTCATTAAATATTTGCCCCTATTGACAATGTTTCCAAGGTACAGCACTGCAATGTATACGCGTATTAATATAGTTCAGTAAAAATTGTTTAACCTTTTCATTATGTAGTAATCAGATAACTATTCAGAAGAGTTGTAAGAAGTACGATTAGTGACCAGATTACTTGACCCTAATCTCTTGGAAAGTTCGTACATTGGTCAATCGTTCTCTCAAATCAACGGATATCCTATTCTTTTTTTTCTGTCATGTTTACGATCTCTCGACCCAACTTACTAATGAAGAATAGAAGCGAATCTATTGAGCCCGCCCCAAGGAAACAGATCTCCATCTCCGCTCCTTTATAAACGCTACATGTACGTGTTCTCATCAGATCTTCAAAAAGCGATGTAACTCTATTGAATGAAAGGACGATTGTAAGACTTCACATAGGTACCAGACATTCAATGTCAGCTTTAGCATGTTACATAAATTAAGATACAGAATCTCGATATTCATAATGATGTTGATTTAAAATAGTAACGTCGTGAGAGGGGATGACCTAAGTCAGGCATTGCCATTGTAGAATGTTCACTGACCCGTGATTGAACCAAAGTGAGATTTTGTGAGGATGGGGGGGGGGGGGGGGAAATAGATTCTGACATGATTTTAAGAAAATGGTATCATATTTCACACTTTTTTATTGGTCGTGATTTTTTCTATTGGGGGCAAGCGCCCCATTCCCCATCTGTACCAGAAAACAATGACTATAAAAGTGTGTAAAGTTTTAGCTTTTCTTTTCTCTAAACCTCCAACTTATTCAGATCAAACCATAAATCTACAGAAGATATACCTTTTTGTATAACTGTGTATCTTAAACATGATAGTAGTCAGCAATTCGAGTATTTTCCTTTCACACGTTCGCTCATCTATTGGTAATGATTGTTTCTCCTTCCAGTCCTCGATCTTGATCACTTAAAAGCATTGTCTCCTTTGCACGACAGAAAAAAGAAACCCTAACCTAATTTGACCTTTTTTTACAGACGAATTTGACAATTATCAAATATCAAGTGCAAATGCGAGAAGTAGAGGATGAGAGAGACAGAGAGAGAAAGATAGTGTGTGTGTGTTTGTGTTTGTGTGAGAGAGAAAGAGAGAGGGAGAGACAGAGAGAGAGATAAAGAGAGAGGAGGATATACTTTCGTAAAAAAATGGGCATGTTTTAAGTGCATGCGTAAAATACATATTATAGATGTTTTAACTCCATACATGACTATCAAAATTACGTAAACGTTTAAGTTTGATATGAAATGATTTCTATCATGTAAATTAGTTCTGTGAAATGTGAGTAAAACGCATAGGATGCATGATAGAGACATTTAAATATTTCTTGGGGTGGGCGAGAAGAATAAGAAAGACAAAAAGAAGGAAAGTGCGGAATTATCATAAGTATTTTGAAATCTCATAATCTTAGAAAATGCTCTGTATTCATGAAAAAAAAGCTATTATTCATGAAATTATAATCTTTCTATGATATGAGAAAATATTTGATTATGAACCAACTATTAGATCAAGCTTGAAAGAAAATAAGGGAAAATTGTGAAATAGCTTCTATAATCTTTTTCATCCTCATTCTACACCCGAGGGCGTAGTAATCAGGATCCGTTGATGGCGCTCATATGAAAAAAAGATATCCCATAACTGCTTCAGCAAGATGCATAAGTCACTTGTACTTCCGATGAGAGGGAGAGAGAGAGAGAGAAGGGGGGGGGGGGGTGAATATTGAAAATGCAATTCTTGTTTGCTCCAGGCTGAAAATAATATCTAAACATATTAAGTATTATACAGTAATTAAAGAGCATATCGCTGGAAATTGGGTTTTAAAATTTTGTGTCATTTCGTGAAAATAGTTAAATGCATGCCGTCATGAATATGCAATAGCTGAGCTGATGATGATGTCCTGTCCCCAATTACCATTTTTGTTTTCATGTTCTTGTAATGTGAGTAGAAAATATTCCCTGTGTAACAAAATAAATTTAAGCAATGGTGATCTTAAACCCCAGTATTCAATACCGTTTTTAATTCTTCGAGGTGCTTCGAGGTGACACCCCCCTTCTGAATATGACATCTCCACTTTTGCATATCATATTCAAAACGACATGCATATAATTTTTTCAACGAAATAATGAAGACCTTTAACCCTAAATAGACTGGGCTATTTCGACTTCTAAGAAAAAAAAAAGGGGTTGATTCATCCTCCCCCATATGATCTCGGTCGTCGATCTTAGTCTGCTGGGCAAACCCTTCACTCGAGTAAAGGGTCTGAATTGCAACCTACTCATGCCTATGTGCTAATCTTTGCATGGAGACACACTTGTTGATCAAAGTTTCAATCAGGGTCTGTGCCTGCAGACTACGTCGATCTCGCGATCGTGACAAAAATTGGCATGCGTGTTACCCAATGCATAATTTACAAAACGGTAAGATTAAATTCTTTGAAAAATCACATTGCTAATTAATAAAGCTAATTTTTGCATAAAACCAATAGTTTGCTCTAATTAACTAAATAATGCGCCTAAAATGCTTAATTTTGGATTACAAACTTTTTTTAAATAAAATTCTGATCAAATGTACTTAAACAAAAATCAATATCACTTTTATTTTCTATGTATTTCATTGTTTTCTAAATTTCTTATGTATGTCTTTGCTTTTCGACTTTTTGTTTTTTATTGTTTTTCGATGGTCCAATTGCCGGCGACTTTATTTTGACCATAAACAAGATGAAATTAATTGATTTTGGTCAGTAAAATGAAAAATAATGATACATTTATGTCTTTTGGCTAAAAACACAATTTGCATTGGATTTGCACACAGCGCGAGACTTATGTCGAGGGGGGGGGGGGGGGGGGGGCTGAATCGGCCCCAGGTCTTACTAGGGTTAATATGTTTGAAATGTTATAAATTTGTTATTCCTTGTCAGAATTTGATGAAATTTTATGTTATCCTGAAATTACTATTACTGTTCAAATCACACTTTATCTAAGCCTGGTGTACCACTTTTTATAAGTGACTAGTGACTAGATCTGCACTTTACCACTTCTGCCCAGATGACGTTGGTTTTTCCTTCTTCATAACCACATGTACTATCCGGTCAATGTTTCTGTTCTCGTTATCATGGCTATATATTATACCATGTATGCCACATTGAAGTGCAAAACAGAGACAAGATGTACATGAATTATTGATCCTTTATCATTGAAAACCCAACCACAAATCGTCAGTAGACCTACGCTTACATGACTTTTATATGTTTACCGCACTTATGACTAACTGCATCGTAGATGGAGCTATAATGGATCTGAATTAAACACACATTGCTTCTTCGACACTCCAAAAAATGCGTGTTAATCTTTTTAACTTTACAAGTAGTAAGTACATCATGACGTTTCCATCAAATTTCATTCCTTAGATGCGCAAGTGAAAAACTTCTTAAGAATGATTTTACTTAATCGCTCACACAGGAATTTCATATAAATGTTCGCTGATATACGCATGAAATCACAATCATATATCACTAGAAGCTTATTAAAATCATAAAAATTTGACCTTGACTTTGTACATGCTGATCAAAATAAACGTATAAGAAACACGTTCGGTGTTTCCACATGCAGCTACATAATAACAATTGACATCATTGAACTCTTCAAATCGTCCCTCAAAACTCACTTAATTCAGCAGATGTGTAGTAATTAACTTATGCGCCTATGAATGTTTTAACACTGAGAAATATGGCGCAATATACTTGATGTAGATAATCATCATCATCACTTTCCCCCGAAATACCCAATTAGAATATTTTAGCACTTCCTGGAATTTTTCAAAAAAATTATGTGTTTTACAATAATAAATAATGAAATAGAAACAGAATCAAAATTATGTGAGCACGAAGTGTAAGCGCAAAAATTAGGCAAATAATTTATTGACATCATGAATATTAAATAGAAAAAATCTGGTGTACAATATCTTGAATTTTTTCTTACTTTCCGGAAATTACCTAAAAAACTTATATGTAGATTTCTTTGAAATCAGGTAGTTTCCTTCAAAGTAGAAACAATTTAGAATATAACACGGATAAAAACGGGCCCATCATGCATTCCCAGACGATGATATATTATTGATTGACCACTGCATTGCAGCTATCTTCAAATTACAATTATTTAAGATGGATTTAAACAGGCCCTCATAAGATGTGTGAAACCATTCCTGATTAGTAACCCTTTTGCTTACACTAATTCTAAGTCTTACACTCTGAGACTAGTGCATGTATCGATGATGAATAATAGAAAATCATATTTTCGAAGTAAAATGCCTGCCGAATACAGCAGCAGCTTCGAATCTCCCCTCTTTTTGTAATAACGGTGAAATTTGTGAATCGATATATATATATATAAATATATATATATATATATATATACGTATATTGAAAAGGTTGAAATTGAAACTTATTAAGAAACTTAGAGGGAGGAATGTATTCTAGAAAAAAGAAAGAAAAAAAACCGTGACGTTATAATTTTCCCAACGTTATGAAGTGATTACAAAAAAAATGTAAATATATATTCATTTATGAAATCGCTTTTTATTCTTTATATTTGTAATTCCACAACCAGATAACCACGCATTGGCTGTATCCAAGTACAATCTTTTCTGAAGAGAATTGTGCAATTTAGTTTCAGTCAAATTTCGGTCAATCTCTCTTTACACAAATCACCCCTCTATGTATTCTAGAAAAAAAAAACATAACGCTATAATTTTCCAAAACGTTATGAAGTGATTACCAAAAAAATGTAAATATATATAATTTATGAAATCGCCTTTTATTCTTTATATTTGTAATTTCACATGCGGAAAACCACGCATTCGCTGTAACTAAATACAATATTTTCTGAAGAGAATTGTGCAATTTAGTTTCAGTCAAATTTCGGTCAATCTCTCCATACACAAACCACCCCTCTACCTCTCTCGATCTCATTCTGTTACCATTACCACCACAATCGGAAGTCCGTGAACCACAAATGTTATTATACGGTTCTTCGTATGACTTGCATGGTAGCCGACCCACTTCCTGAGGTCCCAAAGGGTCGAATCCCGACGAAGTATCTTTCTCCTACGCTCAAGTTGCGAAGCCAGTAATTCGTCCGATGAGGGTTATGAATGATTACGTTACGACACTTGCAGAAACCAGGGTCTCGAGCTAGGGAATAGAAATAAAGAAGGAGAATGGAAAGACGGGGGGAAAGGAAACATGAAACATGAAAGAGAACATTATTTGAGAAGTGGAGCAAGCATGTGCAATAAATATTCCATGCATAAAATTTGGTAAAGTAGGTTGTTATGTGTTCGGATATGCATTTACGAATGCAGTGTATGACATGTGTACCTACAACTATACTTATTCGAATTATTCTTGAAGATTTCTTTTTGTAAATGTCATGAAATAATAATCAAAATGTTTTTTTGTAAATGTATGAAGAAAGAATAAAAATAATCTTAAATAACAAATAAAAAACTAAGCAATGAGCAAATAAGACATTCAACAATTGATTATTTAAGAAAACCAAAAGTCATAAAAACATATACCGAGAATATCCTAATTCAATACATTATTATGGACAACTCAAAATAATTGTCAATTTTTGTTTCGACTGCTTAGCAAATCGAGACTATAGGTGCCGCTTTTCCGGCGGCGGCGTCGTCAACATTGAAATCTTAACCAAGGTGAAGTTTTTGAAATGTCATCATAACTTAGAATTGTATGGACCTCGTTCATGAAACTTGAGCATAAGGGTAATAAAGTATTACTAAGTACCCTGCTTGTGTTTCAGGTCACATGACCAAGGTCAAAGGTCATTCGATGAACGTAGACCAGTACTTCTAACCAAAACTTCATGTAAGACTTCGTGTAACACGTTGATTGTCAAGTTGGGCGTAAAATGACAATTTCCACAATAAAAAAAAATGTATAGTATCAAATCAAAATGAAATTAATAATACTGAATACTGTCTCGTGAGTTGTTTTATTTTTCATAACCTCTTAATTGATAGTCCTTACCCGATTTTATTTGTATCCTGTATCCCTTGGGTTGTCCAGGCCAGGAAGATGGCTTCTGCCAAGTGAGCTTAACCCCATTTTTCCCCTTTGGTCTGTTGCCAAACATTGTGACAGGCGGATAATCTGCAACGGGATAATTCATCAAAATGGTGCTATTATGACTGTATAAAATGACAGTGTGAGTTTCATCTAATCTGTAGCAACCTAGAATGTAATTGTTTATAATTGTTGAAAAGAACAAAATGATAAATAGTTCATGGTTTTAATTTTGGGGATATCCATATTGTATTTTTTTCTAATATATATATAATTTTGATTTTTTTAAATTTACCTTGCTGTGAGTCTCTGTTTGAATCTGGATTGCTGTTCTCCGAAAACCCGACAGGATAGGCATATGACATTTCGTCATCGGTCACGTGGACAGTCACTGAGTACCCTACATCAGGTGACTCATGATGTAACACATGATTTCCACTGTCAACTGGAGTTCGAATGACACAATCTACCCTGTCGCTGGCTCTCACTATATATTTTGAACTTGGTAGTTCTTCGAGATCCAAGTGGAAGCCCTCGGTATTTACACAGTCGACCGTAATAAGTAGATGAGACTGACCATTTCGGTTGCTGCTGGTAATAGAAGGTACCAAGATTGATCCGGTAACCCGATGACTATCTGGAGTTACAGCCGTAAGAGCCTGTCCATTTCCTTCATAAAGTATGACGTACACCGGTTTGTCGGATTGCACTAAGTATATATTATTTGGACGGGCTCTTTCGAGCGATGACTCCCCAAGCATCAGAGGAGACGCTACCTCGGATCCACCACCGGATAGTCGAAGAGTAGTCTTGTCGGATATTGCAAAGATTTGATAAACGCTGTCTTCAGAAGACGCATACGTTGTCACCACGAACCTCTGGCCCCACTGGTCGGTTGGTAGTAGTTGGTGAGGCTGCCTGCACAAGGTTGTACCTGGCATATTCGGGTCGCAGTGATCCCCGACAATAACAGAAACCGGGTTATCAGAGACAATTAAGGTTCCTGTCAAGTCACCATCACTCCGAAGAATAAGCGATTCGAATCTCTGAAGGTTTACATGAAATTCATCCCCTTTATTGTATCGCATCCCGTCAAGCTCTACAAATGAACTTGGAACGATGCTTAGATCTGATCGACTTCCTGCGGCCGTAATGATCAGTTCCGTCGGTGACGCCGCGTTTCCAGGATCCACGACAAAGTACGGTGTACCTAGCATCGATGTCGGCAAGGAAAGGAACGCTGTTGGCATGTTGGGCATCAAGTGCTCCTGATGCATGCGGACAGCGATTGGTTCATCAGATACAACGTGAAGCGCACTTGTCTGGGTACCGACCTCCTTAGCAGATAATCTGCAGTTCAAGAGGACGGGTATGGTGCATCCCTCTCCAACGGAGAAGTGCAATGATTTATCTTGCCCTGGGACGGTCAAGTTGATGCTTGCTGAGGAATCCACACCTGATATGTATAGCTTAGGATTCTCATCATACACCACATCCTCACCATACGTAGTATAGAAAGCAGGGATGACAAAGTCTCGACCAGCCGTGCCTGGGATAGAGGCTTGGATATCTAGGAAAAATGAACGATGATGAGGCAATTAAAAATACACTACTCAAAAAAAGTTAAGGACCACTTTTTAAAACGTACATAAAGATTTTATACAAGGTGTTTTATTTCTGGAAATACCTCAGTACAACTGTCCTAAATGTCCTTAAACACGCTGTAATCAATTTCACGCATGGGTGGTTTCAGTTGTTGCACAATGTCTCTCGCATCACTGCACATCCTGAAAAGTGGGCCCCGAGGGGTATCAGCTACCGACATGAAGTGGTAAAAACGAATGTCTGAGTGTCTTTCAGGCAGTTCAGTAACGAGTGTGACCACCTCCTGCAGCAATAACGGCTTCACAGCGCTGTCTCATGGAGCTGATGAGGCGATTGATGTCTCTGACGTCCAGTGCATCCCATGCAGCCTCCAGAGCCACACCCAGCTGCTGCAGTCCAAGTGGATGGGCTTCGAGCTGGTCGAGACTCCTCCCCATCATGTCCCAGACGTGCTCTATCGGGTTTAAGTCCGGGGACCTCGCTGGCCACTCCATACGCTCAATCCCCTGGCCCTCAAGGAACTCGGTCACCACCCTAGCTCGGTGGGCACGGGCATTGTCATCCATGAAAATGATGTTTTGTCCCACATTTTCTGCAAATGGCACCACTATAGGTTCAAGGACCTCATCCCTGTACCTCACTCCTGTCATTGCTCCCCCTGGGACCACGTAGAGACGAGTACGGTTGGCGTAGGTGATGCCTCCCCACACCATGACGCTGCCTCCCCCATAACGGTCATGTTCTGCAATACAGGGGTCTGCAAATCTCTCTCCTGGTCGCCTCCAGACTCTCGAACGTCCATCATTGTGGTCAAGGGAAAATCTGCTCTCATCTGTGAACAGAACTCTACGCCATTGCTGTCTGGTCCATCTGACATGCTCCCGGGCCCAGTTGAGACGAATTCTTCTGTGAGCAGGGGTGAGTGGGACACACTGAGCTGGCCGTCTGGCATGCATATTGGCTCTGTGAAGTCGGTTACGGGTGTTGTATTTCTAGAAATACCCGAATATGGCTGTCTTGAATCTCCTCAAACACCCTGTAACAATTTCACACATGGGTGGTTTCAGTTGTTGCATGATGTCTCTCGCATTATTGCATATCCTGAAAAGTGGGCCCATTGTGAAGTGGTACAAATGTGGATTCAAATGCATTTTCTGTCTTTAGTCTCTACAATCAACAAATTGCTGACAACAGCAATGCCAAGATACAGCTGTCCAGGATGCCATCAAACACAATGAAATTAATTTCACACATGCAGTTCTTTCATGTCTCTTGCATCATTGCAATGTGCCCGTACAAAAGTGGCTTCCAAAGCATTTTCTGTCTTTAGTCTCTACAATCAACAACTTGCTGACAATAGCAATGCCAAGATACAGCTGTCCAGAATGCAATCAAACACAATGACATCAATTTCACACATGCAGTTCTTTCATGATGTCTCTGGCATCATTGCAGTGGGCCATAAGACAAGTGTCTTCCAAAGCATTTTCCGTCTTTAGTCTGTACAATCAACAACTTGCCTACAACAGCAATGCCAAGACACCACCTAAGTGAAACAGATGTAGCCAGAGCCCTAGTGATGCTGGATGCTGGCCTCAGTCAGCGAAGAGTAGCCAGAATGATGGGCGTGTCACACAGTGTCATTAGCAGAGCAAATCAAAGACACCGAGAGACAGGGCTATACTCCGAGAGACCCCGCAGTGGCCGACCAGTTTCGACAACCCCTAGAGATGATCGCTACTTGACGAATCTCAGCCTCCGCAACCGCTTTCACAGTGCACGCCGCCTCAACAATGACTTCGCTGCAGCAACTGGAGTGATTGTTTCCACTCAAACAATCCGTAACCGACTTCACAGAGCCAATATGCATGCCAGACGGCCAGCTCAGTGTGTCCCACTCACCCCTGCTCACAGAAGAATTCGTCTCAACTGGGCCCGGGAGCATGTCAGATGGACCAGACAGCAATGGCGTAGAGTTCTGTTCACAGATGAGAGCAGATTTTCTCTTGACCACAATGATGGACGTTCGAGAGTCTGGAGGCGACCAGGAGAGAGATTTGCAGACCCCTGTATTGCAGAACATGACCGTTATGGGGGAGGCAGCGTCATGGTGTGGGGAGGCATCACCTACGCCAACCGTACTCGTCTCTACGTGGTCCCAGGGGGAGCAATGACAGGAGTGAGGTACAAGGATGAGGTCCTTGAACCTATAGTGGTGCCATTTGCAGAAAATGTGGGACAAAACATCATTTTCATGGATGACAATGCCCGTGCCCACCGAGCTAGGGTGGTGACCGAGTTCCTTGAGGGCCAGGGGATTGAGCGTATGGAGTGGCCAGCGAGGTCCCCGGACTTAAACCCGATAGAGCACGTCTGGGACATGATGGGGAGGAGTCTCGACCAGCTCGAAGCCCATCCACTTGGACTGCAGCAGCTGGGTGTGGCTCTGGAGGCTGCATGGGATGCACTGGACGTCAGAGACATCAATCGCCTCATCAGCTCCATGAGACAGCGCTGTGAAGCCGTTATTGCTGCAGGAGGTGGTCACACTCGTTACTGAACTGCCTGAAAGACACTCAGACATTCGTTTTTACCACTTCATGTCGGTAGCTGATACCCCTCGGGGCCCACTTTTCAGGATGTGCAGTGATGCGAGAGACATTGTGCAACAACTGAAACCACCCATGCGTGAAATTGATTACAGCGTGTTTAAGGACATTTAGGACAGTTGTACTGAGGTATTTCCAGAAATAAAACACCTTGTATAAAATCTTTATGTACGTTTTAAAAAGTGGTCCTTAACTTTTTTTGAGTAGTGTATTAACCTAGCAATTTAAATCAATTCAAAGATACGTATAGGCATATAGGCTACATGGTGTTTAAAAAGGTAACCGAAGTTCAAAGGTCAGCTATATCAAAATGCATTATTTATGCATTATTTATTCTTGTGATGTCTATTCTACCTCAATGGAGTAACTCAACAACTTTAATTTGACACCTTCCTTGCGTCACAATCATGACAATTATCACGGGTCATAGGCCCGTATTCTAAAGTTAGGTTTAACTATTGTCTAACTCTGTGCTAAAATTATGGGAAGCCAAAAGTATCAACAATTTTATCAAGTTGTATTTTTCTAATGTTTACTGCATGTGCTCTTTCCTGATTCATCGATGGCGAAAACAATCATCTATTTATACTTCCTACATGTCCTAGACAATTATGAATGATTTGAGAGCCAAATGAGCTAAAATAATGATATCTCTACCGTTATTGATTTATGTAACAATTGGCTTTCCATACTTAAACCACAACTTTAAACCTGAGTTTAAATTAAACCCGACTTCAGAATACGGGCCATGGAGTCAATTAAGAGTCTTGAAAGGTACAAAACCCACTTATTCCAAGTTTAGGGTTTTAGTTTACGAATGCACGAAACCAACTTTATTGTAAGGTTTTTGTTTCATCAGTTTTCCCTTCCAAATTTCAGTGAATGGCTATCTCCTCAGTTAACTTTTTGTGAGTTACCGACAGCATATTAACTACCTAGCTTCCGTCTCTGTTGAACATGTCGTTCATCCCCTAAATTTTGCACCAAAATTTTCAACATTTTCACAGTACCTCACAATCGATGCTGCATGTCTTGCACTGCTCTTCTAACCATTGCTGAATTGTGACGAAAAACATTTATATTATGCTAAACAAGTCACCAAGGATGTGCTGAACTAAAATTGCTGCTAGACACCAGTTTTGTAACATTTACTTGCAAAAAAGTTATAAGAAGGGTAACATTTCGCTGATATTTGCAGGGAAATCTCTGATGAAACCCAAATCTTTAATACAACAAAGTACGTTTCGTGCATGTACATTAAAACCCAGAACTTGGAAAAAGTGGGTTTTGTACCTTTCGCCTTCGCTGTACCATAACTCTGTGACACGTGTCAATTGTGACGCAAGGAAGGTGTCAAATTAAAGTTGTTGAGTAAGTCAATTATTAAGAATAGAAATCACAAGAATAAATCATGTATTCTTAATACAGCTGACCTCTGAACTTCGGTTAACTTTTTTTTTAAACATCCTGTATCGCTGTTGTGACTGTGTGGTCATGATGGCAGCCTCATCAATTTTACTACTATCATCTAAACTTAGGTTGAGAGAGAATACGAGTAACATTGCGTATGATCGATTGTTTCACTTTATTTTTGCTTTAATGTGAAATCTCAGCACATTCTAAAAATAAGGCGCTAACGTCTTCATTTTATAATGACTGCACTTCGGATTTGCACTAAGGCAGCACGCGACACGTTTCATTGGACACCAAAAGTGCTGCTTTTAGCACCCAAGTTCTGAAACAGCACTTTTAAGAGCAGTCACTATAGGAACTCCTAGCACTTTATTATCAAAAGTGCAGATATGGTAACCCCTTCAAAAATGTGAGCCAATAGTTCGGAAAGAAAAAAAAATGTTTGCGCAGCATTTAAAATGAAATAAAAATATAGCGGGTTACACAACTAGACACTCTCAGATAGTAACAAGAGATAAGATTATGACGCTTGAAAAAACCAGTTACTTAATATTCGTAGACCACTTTTTACTTTCCCAAATAATTTAGATTTATCTTTTCCAAAATATAAACATAACAAAATAATTAAACTTGACTTACCGCGGACTAATCCAAATACAATGAAATATAGTAACACACACCTGTCCATCTTTAACCTGAAACCATGCTAACACTAGAACAAGAATGAAAAGGATTCACTGCATCTGCTCTTCAGAAACAAGAACTAGGTATATAAACTTGGATTTGCTTGTGTAACTTTGTTTAACTTTGTTTACAGATCGCAGCTTCCTCCGATGAAGAGTGCAAGGACCTGGATCATTAAAGACAAAGTCAAAGTTTTGGAGTTACTAACCCATGAAAAAAATAAAAGTAAATACATAAAATAAAAAGGAGAGAGCATAACAGAGGTTGCATTTTGTGTTTTTCCCCATGATAATTGAAAGAATTTCTCCCCATTTTATCTTACAGCTTCGAACAAAAATGAATTGAACATACCTTGCTGAATATGATTTACGGTTGTTTGATATTGAAGGAAATTAAAATCGAAATGTACCTACAATGTATACCTTCCTTGTTTTATTAAGTTTCTGGAGAATTGGAGAATATGACGTAATTCGAAACAATACCCACAATACTTTTTCAGTACACGATATTATCGATTTGAAAGGGAACAGACTGTGCCCACCCCTTAATTCATCCCGAGATCCACTGCGCCTTTAAGATTTTCAGTTGTGACTAGAAAGGAAACAGTAAAGTTTCTTCAGCCGTCCAACCCGCGATCCCATTTCCCATAACCATGATACCTTGGCAAAGATGTCAGGGTCACAGATTCGAATATGTTATAATTTTGACAAGAGCCAAGAAAGAATGGCAATATAATAGCAAAATAAATATATTAAACTGTAGTATGTCAGTATAAAAAAAAATAATAAAGCTCTGTATCACAGTGCGAATTTTTTTTTTTCGCTATGGCTCATGATGTGGAGAAAGGTAGAAGCATTTCGAGAGAAGGAATAAAGTTGAATACCATGTTATCGTTTTTTATGAGCCACGCTGGCAGATCTTAAGCATTTTGTTCCGTTTGAAAATTATTTACCAACGGGGATAAATCCGAAGTCAAGTGTATTCATGATCAGTCAAAGAGTTCACTTGATTAACGCGGAACAGGTGTACAAGAAATGTCGATGAAAGTTCATTGGTCTTTTGATTTAATATCATCCATTCTGAAAAAGTACAGAGTACCAAGCATTATGTATTAAGCACTAAATGTTGGTGTTCTGGATATTTTTCAGCGGTATAATCGTTCTACTTGCGAAAAAACAAATTTGCAAACACTGCACATGATTTGTGTTATTTAATATATACAGTATATTTAAACAAATATGTTATATATTGATCTTAAAGCGTATATTCTTGTGAAAAAAACAAAACAGAGTGGGAAACCAGTGTGATGATTTTTTTTGCTATTAGACATTGGATTTGTACCAGTGTTGTAGTCAAGGCTCAATCCTCCAAGGCCAAGGCCAAGGCTTAAATACCCAAGGCCAAGGCTTCAATACACAAGGCCGAGGCCAAGGCATGCAAGCCCAAGGCCAAGGCCAAGGCCTGAAAACCTCAAGGCCAAGGCCAAGGCATTTCAAACTTTCAAAACATGTATATGGAACAATGAGACAACAATGCTTAGGCGGCGGACATGACACACAGGGCAAAATGTATTAAAGGTGTGAGCGAGCGAAAATTTTGACCCTTGTACATGTAAAACAAAAATAATTTCATGATAGATTTAGACATTATTAAAATAATAATGTAGTTACCTTTGTATATTTAATACATTATTTTTCTAGGCGATTTACATTGCAATAATTATCATTACCACGGTCATCTGATCCTGGCATGCCTATTATCAACGTATGTCTTTCTCCACTCCCTGGGACAGGAGAGGCAGAACGTTTTTTTTTGGGGGGGGGTGTCAAAGCCTAAAAATACATTTATAAGTCAAAATGAAAGCCTTTTTAAAGTGATTTCTAATTGATAAGACAGATATTTTGATTTAGGCTTTACTTTTCTGCCAGAAAGCGTAGCGAGTGAGCGGTTTTGAATTAAAAAAAAATTATGAAGTTGTAAAACTCGATTTTCGGTCAATTATGGCGCTAATCACTGTTAAAAGGGCATCCTTGCGAGATGTTGCCAGCATGAACCACGAGCTCAAACTTCTGGACATTTCGTGTAATGAGAAATGAAAATCAAATATTCCAAGCTGTTTTTGTAATCATGAAAAAGATGTGCATCTTACTAAAAAATTAACGCGAACGCGAAGCGCGAGTTAAAATTTTACTGACCAGAAAAGGAAGTTGTTCTGGACTGCATTTAGTGACTCATAAATAGGATACATTAAACTCACCAATCAAATAATGCGAGCGCAAAGCGCGAACTCAAAAAATTGTGATATTCTAACCTGATAACTGGACATTCTACGCATTTTTTTTTGTAAATGGGAACAGAATGAGTACCTTACTTAACAATAATTTATGCGAGCGCGATCCAAAATTTGGTGATTTTTTAATCTAAAATGTATTATGTTTTACTATAAAAAAAGGTATTTCTTTTTGAAAAAGGGCACATTTGATTTGGAAAAAAGGGCATTTTCGATTTTGGAAAACGGGCATTTTTCCTACAGGGAATTTGTCAGGGGGGGGGGGGGGCAAGAGAGCACAAAGCGCAAGTTGAAATTTTTAAATGCTGACCTGAAAATGAGTAATTTTTAGGACTCTTGTCAGTTTTCATGGTTTTTTTTCTGCTTACAACCAATATTAAATTTCAATTCTCTTTTCTTGTATCTTCTATTAATTTACCTAAAAAACTGGAATAAAGAATACTAAAAAATGAACGTTATATTCAAAAGGATATAAAATAAACGGGGCACACCCCACACCATTAATTGGGGGAGGTTAAATCTTAATTATTTCTTAAAACAATAAAATAGAGTTTTCTATGAAACCACACTGACACAAAAACAAATATTTTGTTTCCTTGAAACTGTAGTGAAATGAAATTCACTGTCGAACCATATGATTAAAAACAAGTAATCTTTTTTTTACTCTGTTTTGTCAATCTGAGACACTATACCCCCCAAAAAAATTAGATGTACTGCTTATCAACATATTAACTGATTTAGCAGTATATTCTGCCAAACCAGCATCCCCCTTCTCTGTCTCTCTTCCCATTCCTCTGTCTTGCCTGTTGTGTTCAAGTTTACCAAATCTTTTCAGAATATCAGTAAGACTTAAAACATTCTTGTTGATCAAAGATTATACAAGGAAAATCCTAATGGAATAGAAATCAACCTTGTTATCATTCTTTGGAGTTACATGTAGCTATTCTGAAAGTATGAAATTGTTGTCAAAATTGCAGTCAGATCTGTCAGAATTATTCCTGTCATAAAATCACTATAATCTTCATCATTATCATTATTATTGATTTTGCCATTATCATCATTTTTAAACAACATATTACCAATAAATAATGTTATTTTTCATCACTTCTGTTTTCTTTGTTACTTAAGTATGTGATGATAATTCTCAATAATTAAAATTGATGGCACTGCTAAGTACACTTACTACTGCTGCTGCTACTGCTACTGCTGACTGGTAGTATTGACCATTAGTGTCATTAGATATACAGAACAATTTAAACATTTGTAACTACTTATATAAAAACAAATGAAAGTACAACATATAAAATGCCTTGAAAAAGCCTTGAAAATGCCTTGAAATTTCAAGGCTAAAAATCCTCAAGGCCCTCTCAAGGCCAAGGCTTTGAAAAAGTAGGCCTTAAGGCGCCTTAAGGCCAAGGCCGAGCATCAAGGCACTACAACACTGATTTGTACCAAATTTAAACTTTGAACATGTTGAAGTAGGCATCACTAGTTCTTTTTCACTTCATTAATCAAAACGGGTTTATAAATTATGATTTGAAGATGCATTATATGTAAAAGAGATAGTTAGATTCGTTATGAATTTAAATAAGAGCAGGGTAATTTTTCATCCTCTGCGGTGAAAAGGATTCCTTATGATCATTATATGTCCAGTAACGATTGTGAGTTCACTCTGGATATAAAGTGCGTCCCACAATAAAGGAAACCAGTTTTCAGAGACAGATTTCACAATTATTAAATTCTGTCTTTAATATATATTTGATTCTCATGGAAAGAGTAGAATCTCATCTTTAGTTTGAAACCAACAGCTTAGCAAATCGTTCACTCATGGCAGATTACAAATACTGAGGCAAATCAGAAACGATCTGCGCAGAAACTCACGTGTGAATATGAATCCGTTCTCATTTAAGGGATCGCTGAGAGAATCCTAACAAAGAATACTTTAGAAATACTAAGGCCCAATCGTCGAATAAGCACCTTCTTCGTATCATGAACCAATCTTGTCCAATTTTTCTGCGCAACCTGGTTTTGACATTAAAATTTTAAACTCGCTTTCCTCATTAATGAGTAAAGTGTTCGTCACATATTAGGCATCAAAATAAAGAGCCGGAATAATTGAATTATATGATTCTGTAAATTAGATATCATATTTCATTTGCCTTTGAAGAAAAAGACCTGGGAATCCCGGTTTCTTTTTTTTTCTGGGACGCACTGTATGATTTGTCCTTCCTTTTTTATCATACCAAGAAGATTCTATGACTGGAGTTCCAACTGGCAACAAATTTATTCAAGCAGCTGTTCATTTCTAAAGAAGCACAAAAGAAAGAACGGCAGTAAAGAACTTTTTGATGTCCGCCTTCGAAGCCGCCAGTTTCAGAGAAGAAATGCGAGGAGTGAAATTTTACGAATATCAATTTGTATCAATTTTCCATCTTTGATATTAATAAAAAAAACTGAAATTTGAATGCATGACAAGACATCAACAGCGAAGCACTAATACCAGATTTACACAGAAATTTGCCCAGATTATATCAATTTACCTTTAAGTAGTGAAAAAAGTAAGAATTTGACCTTTTACCAAAACCAGCTTTTAACACTTTTCCGATCGTTTGCGGCAAATGAAAAAATATTGCTATTCATTATTGTATATGCCAGATGAGTGCCCGCACATGCCCAGTCGAGTAAATTTGAGTCATATTACAGGACATATGGCATAGTTTTTTTTCGCATGCCTCCGAATTATGTACTACACATATAACCAGACCAGATGCGGCGAAAAAGTAATTATCATCACAATAGCATATTTTCCTTTATATATGACCTATAGCTGCCGAGTCATGCGGGAATCATTTGTCTACACAATTGCAAGAAATGTTGAGCAAAGTGCATGCCTGACATACTTTCTGCTGGCGGTTTTTAACCTTGTTCAAATGGATTTTAATTGCTGTTATTCCATCTCATTTGAAACCTCCTTGTATCAGACAAAAAACTTCAACACTCACCACATAGCGCCATCTACAGCTCATCAGTGGAACAATCAAGATTGTCGACTTTTATTCTTTGGACTTATGCCCAGCCACACAGGACTTTGACTCAAAACCTACTGATTGTATGTCAATGATGATGATGATAATAATAATATGCATTTATATTGTGCCATCTATCTAGAAATAATCTATTTCGAGGCACATTGTAATGATTATTATTACCCCAGCTTTAGCTAAGGCGACCTTCACGCGCTCATTGCAGTTCAAGAAATTAATCCGACTGGGTACTCATTCACCTCACCTGGGTTGAGTGCTGCACAATTTTGGTTAATATCTTGCTGAAGGAAAACACGTCATGGCTAGTATTCGAACCCACGCCCCTCTGATTGAGAGACAAGAACCGTAAACACTAGACCACGACGCCCCCACTGTAAGTAGTGTAAAACCTTTGATCGGTCCGATTTGGTTTCGCTTGTCTGACTGTGAGATGACACAGCGCCATATATTGGCGTAGCAATATACTGGCTCAGAAGTTTCTGATTTGAGATTGAAGTCTGTCTTTAGCTCTGGTAAATACCCCCCCCCCCGGTGCGTCTATAACTATTCAATTTCATCATGACTATGAATGTGTGTGCCTTTAAACGTTTATGAAGAGGAAATAAAATGAAAATGTGTTCTACATTGTTGCAATTTTACATGAAATTGTTTTTTATTAGTGACGGATTTGAATACAGATATGTTCGTGTTTTTTTTCTCTCTTTATGATATAAAACCTATTCAAAAGCCCTTAAAAGGCTCACAATCTCAAGATATAATTTTATTTGAAATGGTAACTTTGCCATCCAATGATAACTTGAATGGAATCCTTGATTCTGATTTGCTGTTGATCAGCTTTATCATGGTTGTTACCATTGGATTGCAAAGTTGCCTTTATATTTATCTTTATGCAACGGGGCCCAGATGAATACGAAATGAAAATGTGTGATTGACAAATTCATCTATTAAATAGAAGAAAAACCTCGGTAAAGTGACAGTTCCCAAACTGCTTGCATTAGTTGATATGCATGGCCTTTCTTAAATCTTCGATTCCTAGATTCTGGAAAGTGATCGGATCACTTTCTTTGGATATGACCTTTATAAAATAGATCACCGTCAATAATATTGTACCATATTCAAGTGGACAGGTCATGTAGCAGTCATATCAACGATACAAGCTGATGATTATGTAATTCGATTTAACGTTAATATATTTGATCGTTCTTGAGTCAATTTCGCATGTGTGACTGTATCATTATGAATTATGAGGATGGAAGCGGTCGTTAGCTTGTTCATTCGTTGTTAAAATAAGCATAGGCGCATTAGGCGGACCCGTCTTTTTTAAGATTACGAAAAGTGGCTAGGATGACCCGCTTTTTAGGTCTGAATCGCCAAAAAAATTCAACCTGCACTTCGCTCTCGCTTTAAATTATATACGCATCTTGATTATAAATATCTACGCATTGATTTCATTTGCAAATTTAAGTTTAACTGAGCTATAAATTGATAACGATAACACCCCCTCCCCGACATTGTCGGACATTCGAATTGACATGGTGGCACATGACCGAATTTTTATGTTATTGAAGGCTATAGATATGAAACACGATTCAGGGCTCATGCATTTTGAGTATAGGGGCCTGATAATAATTATACAACTTCATTTTTATAGATCATTTAGAAACCAATTTTTGTTTTCGATGATAATTCCGTTGTTAGTAAATTATGGTTTTTTAGACAGCGTAAAAAGATCAAAAATGGATGATTCCTTACTAAATGTAAAACACACTCTTTGTTGATGATCTATCTAGCCCTGCAGCCTGTATCCCATTTAATACCGAAGACTTTTCGTTCAGCAATGTGTTTCTGTTGAGAGTCTCTTCGAATTATGTTTTATCAGTCGTCCCCCAAAAAAAAGAAACATATAGTTTGCTAAATTTATCTTGTGATTTGTCAGCTTTTTTCGGATTCTAAACAGTTTCTAATCCTATTACAATTCAGTGATCTGGAAATGTTAAGTAAATATATTGTCACTAGCAATCCGTCACAGAATCACTTCATTGATAATGTTGATCGAGTGAATTACAACATTAATCACGGGTCCAGACCGCGTCACGTTTGATGCCAGATGAAGAGAATGGAAGAATGAATGTATCCTTGATGGACAATCGAGGTCGGAACGAGGAGGGAACCTTTTGTTGTGAATCCAGAGAGGTGTCGGGCAATTCATTAAGATTATAAGAAACCGGACAAATGGTGACTTTGTAAAGAAGAGGAGATAGAGACGGTAAAGGTTGACTAATCTTAGTGCTAAATCCGTTTGAGCATCTACCTGCATGGTTTGGAGGACGCATAAAACAGTTTGGGAAAGGTCCTTATATACAGGAAAATCTCCATTAATAAAAAAGTTACTTTAAAAGGGGAAACGAATTAGAATTTAGATATATACGCTTATATTCGAAATTCGACAAAATCCGTCAAACGATATGGAAGTTAATATGAAATATTTGTTTTAAATGTGTATATCATATCGGCAACACCATTAATTTCATTGTAATGTATGTTGTGGGTTACCCTTCGAAGTGCTCTAGTACGCTAAATAATTCAAAACAATAATCCTTAAAAAATATAACAACAACATTGGTTTGAATAGTTTTTATTTCATGGGAAAATCAAAGAAAACACCACATATTTAAAAAAAAATCAAATCAAAAGTGAGATTTCTATTAAATAGTGATTTTATTTTGAAGCAGCCCTGAATTTCTTTTAAAGTTAAACTTTTACTATTATACAGTATACATATGCTTTTTTTAATGCACCAAGGTTTATTTATGTATACATAATTTTATGTATACATAATGCATGAAGCAATGGTATTTTTGGTCAAATTTTTCTTTTTGTTTTGTTTTATTGATGTAGGTTCTCTAAATTAAGCCAAACAACTATGGAGTAATCCAATGCTACAACATTTGAATTTGCCTCCAACATATCCAAATGGATAAGCCTACACCATGTTCTTCGGTAGCATCTTTTTACCATTTTGAAGTATTTGTATAAGAGAGACTGGAAGTGTTTGACTTTCCCCCAAAGTTTCACTACTTTTTCAATCCAGCAAAAGAAAACTTACAAATTACATGTACTGGGATTCGAATCCGCAAATGTGCTATTCAAAATGCATTTTACTTGGCTCAACCCACTGCGCCTCACCGACAGTGGCAACACGAGACGTGATCTTATCGAAGGAGATAAACCCTTAATGTGCCTATTATGGACCTAATATTCTCAAAACTACAATGTACGTTGAACCGCATGGGAACCATTTCTTTGGTATATCCAGTAAATATAATTCTTCAAAGGCTAAGCCCCCGACAAGTTGATTTTGAAAAGAAAAAAAAATATTCGACAAGCATACCAGTGATTTTTTCTCTAAATTTGATGCGGAATGTTTCCTGAAAAATATGCCATTATATAATATCATTTATTTTACTCTCAACAGCATTTTTCTCATTCAAATCATTTGGCGAATAAAACGACGATGTCACATACTTTCTCCTATGTATTTTTTTCGTTTGATATATGAAAATCGAATAAACTCTTTTTTTTAAATAATGAAAAAAAAGGATCTCCACGAAATCACACTGAATTATAAATATAATCATGATTTTTCATGATGATTCAAACCATGTTCTACATAATTTTCGCAAAAATGAATATATTTCACATTATAGTTATTTACCAAATAAAGAGTGAATTCGTATAACCATTGGCTTTCTCATTTGCATTTAACATGATTTGTATTATCATTCTTATGTGGAAATGCGCGAAACATATCGTCACTTTCTTATTTTACATCCAGTTTCGATCAAATGTTTAGTATTAATTATGCAATTTTTTGTTATCAAGGTGGAATTGACCTTTTACACTCTAAAAAATATTTGGTGTTCCATTAGGGTAATTATGTGTCCAACCAACATTGGGCATTTCTTATGGGCATTTTTATTTATCCAGTGTGATGAAAAAGTTTGACCATTCTAAATTAATTGCTGCTTGTTTTTTAACCTTACTGGAGAATATACTTCCCGCATTGGGTAACATACTGCCCCAAATTGGTTGGACACATAATTACCCTCGTGCTGGTTAAAATTTTACCCACTATTTTTTACAGTGTATATAATAATATTCGAGACAAGATATATAATCAAGAGAAAGAGTTGAAGGGAGGGGAAAGAGAAAGAAAGAGGAACCATAGAAAGAGAGAGAGACAGAGAAAGACAGAGACGGAGAGAGGGAGACAGAGAGAGAGAGAGAGAGTGAGAGAGAGGGGGGGGGGGGTAGAGAGAAAAATGGGAAACGATTGCCTCTGCGAAAGAAAGGTATTTTGCGGGATTTGCCATATCATTTTACATTCCATTTACGACATGAACACATTAGCTGTGTGCGGACGAAAGAAGAATTCCCTGGGGTAAAAATGTTGCTTTAGAGGATTTTTTCCCCCTGAAATTGCCCCCAATCCTTAATGGGATGAATAGAAACGATGTGAGGTTTAACGTTGCTGAAAAAAGTACTACTACTAATAACAAAAAACAGCGATGCGCGTCAGCACGACCGACAGAAGCTCAGTATTTGACGGTCTTTGACACCACTTAAAATCAGCCTGCGGTCTGAGTTGCACTGAAAATACCCACAACAACACAAGAAGAATAGGCATTCGGAAGAGTCAAATGACATTACTCTTCAACTTCACCAATGTGGTCCCTTTTACGAAAAATATAAAACATTGGTTAGTGAGGGAAATTATGGTAAGAAAATACTTATTGACCGTTCAAGAAGACAAAATCGTATACAATGTCAGGAAACGATAATAGCCCTTTTTTTAACGCTATTGCCAAATTATGAAAACAAAATAGAATTACTGTTTTTTGTATAAAGCGTGGTGATCAGTATAAAAAGTCTAATTTCCCGGGTTTGTGATATTCTTCCAATAAAATAAATTCGTTATTTTTTTAGTCTAGTGTCCACTACTGCTGCCGCTTCCTTAGCGATTGCGAAAGAGCTAAAATATATTCCGAGTACGAAATCGCGAATTGGACACAAACAAGGGAGCGAGCGAGCGAAAAAAGTTCTGACGTATTAAAAGTAAAATCTAATGGTAAAAGTTGGCATAAATGCTTGGCAAGTAATGTTATTATTTCACTCCTTTCCTTTACAATATTTTGTTTATACCTTGGTCAAGAAAGTTTTGGGGTCCAGTGCCCCCAAGCCCAGTGATCCCATCATCATATCAATAATGTATTTTATTTGTATACTCTAAAACGCTCAGAGAACAGTTTCCATCATTATTTATCTTGATATTATTCTTGATTGGGTGGTTGAGGTTTAATAGTTTTATGTGCATTACCAATTTACATTCACAAAACAAATTTACATACAAATCAAGTAGGTTTCTTAATTAGCGTAAGCCTACTTTTCATTAAAAGAACAAGTTTAAAGAAATTTGATAGTATTAATCTCAATTTGCATTATTATTTTATTGTTTTTTTCATCACAAACCAACTGGTTTCGTTTTGCATCTGTATAAGCATTCTGTACGTGTCTTTCGATAAACTAAAGGTGCTATTTCTATGCATAATACCAATTTTCAGTAATTTGATTGGCCTATGTAGAAAAAAATAATAACAATCGAATACTATTTATTGCGACTCTCGAGAAATTATCAAACATGAATGGTTACCAATATCATTTTGAAGTTTCATAGTTAAAGTTAATAGAATTAATCAATTAAACAATCAATTTTAGTGGTGAAATATGATAACCTTTTAAATACTAGTTGTCCTGAACAAAATATAATAATAGGTTTGACGAAAATCCACTAAAAATAAAGAGGTATGTTTCTTTAAGGTTTTGAATCTATGTCGTCATATATACGAGCAGCTGCCAGATGACGTGTAACATAATTTTAATTGATTCCTTTTATGATGAATGAAAAACAATATTCCCGTAGAGGCCTGTATATAAAATAACGCTTGTGGTGATTGAAGAAGTAAACATATTTCAAATTTCAAAGAAAATGGCATCATGCATGAGAGAGCTGCTCGTGAGGCGTCATGAAATAGACATTCTTAAAAGCGATCTTTGTTAATATTCGATGGAATTTCTCCAAATCCACATAAATACCATTATATACAGGGAATATTTATACACCCAACGGCGTAAGTTTACATGTTTCAACTATTAAAATCAGACAAGAATCAAATATATTTTCGTGCATACTACTTTGAAATATCTATGACTCAAGGTTCATAAAAGAAATTATGCATGTCTGCTCCACCTGTCTGTCAAATCTTACCCAAAATGTAAAAAAAAACCTAGGATCCTGGGGGGAAAAACTATCCCGGATAAGGTAATGTTGCATGCTTGCGGCCTAGGACATGACGGGTCATAATGTGGAGCATGAGCGGTACGAAGTTCAAAGATCTGATGGCTTGAAGGAATATCGCCCCGATATCTGCAATACTACACTAATTGATTCCCCTCAGACTCTGCTCTGATTGAGTTATTTCATTAATAACATCTTGGAGGCGTACTCACTATGCTACCCTGTTCTATCATATCCACATGAAGACATCCAGGAAACATAGATGTTGACTTTCGTCCGGTATCGAAAGGAGTAAAAATATGAATGATAAAAGTGTCACAGTTCTTTTGGAGGCAAAGTTAGGTGCAAGTTTCAAGTTCTGACCGAGACCGGCAGATGCGGTGTTTGTCCGAGGGCGCTATAACGCCATGAACTCTCCTGACTTCAAGGGTAGGTGCCTGGGCCATAATGAGCTTCTCCAGAGATTAGACCATTTTGTATTACCCACCTTTATTTGAATAGATGCTTACCACGAAAGCGCAAAGAGATGATAATTTATACCAATAATCCTCAGCCTGTCATGCATGTATATGTATTGCCTGATTGCCATTCGTGGATGCTTTTGTCTTGTTTCAAGATATTTATGTCTTACACGTCAAAAGTAAAAGCAATGTACTCCGACAAGCTTACTAAACAAAACCCATTTAACTATCAAGGATGTGATCGATTGGCTCGGAAAAGAAAATGTTACATTGCCGTTTAACGGAGGGGGAGGGGGGGGGGGTTATTCTCTGATCCTCATTTCTAGGTGGTAATGATCAAACCTATTTATAGTCATTAGTAAATAAAACAAATAGCTCAAGAATCATAATCATGATAGGTCAAGTGTTTAGACAGAGCATGCCCACCGGCACTAAGAATCAAGCAATGGCATCATACCAGGCTCATTGACCTCAAGAACCAATAAATGGCATATGACCAATCTCATCGAGACCAAGGGCCAGGTATGGACATCAGACCAGGGTCATCGGAATAAAGGATTGAGTAGGGGCATGTCAGACAAGGGTCATCGGAATCAACGATCAATCAACGATTAAGTAGGGACCTCAGACCAGGCTCATCGGGACCACAAGGATCAATAACATATATAAGTCCAGGCTCATCAGGATCAAAGAACATAGGGACATCAGACTGGGCTCAACGGAATCAAGGATCAAAAGTCATCAAAACCAGGCTTATCGGGATCATTGTAGGGACATTTTTGACCAGACTCATCGTGATCAAGGGTCAAGTAGAAATAGACCAACTCATCGTGCTTAAGGATCAAGTAGGGACACCATACAAGGACCGTATATGCATCTAGGGCCAACTAGGGAAATCAGGTCTGGGTCATGATCAATGAATATTAAACAATATGAACGGGTTTCGGGGCCAAGAATGGACATCAGGACAGGGTCATCGGGACTGAGGATCAAGTAGGAACATCATATTAGGTTAATCGTGATAAAAAATCAAGTATTGACAGTGTAGACCAGGTTCACCAGGATCAAGGATAAAATAGGGACATCAGAGCAGGTTCGTCGTAATCAAGAATCAAGTAGGGCCAGCAGACCTGGCTCATTGGGATCAAGAATCAATTTTTTGACAGAAGATCAGTCTTAGCGGGACCAACGCACATCAGACTAGGCTCATCGGAATCAATAGTCAAGCAGAGACAACAGACCAGGCCCATCGGGACCAAGAATCAGTAATGACATCAAACCAGTCGCATCGATTGGGATCAATGTAGAGACATTTAGCCAAACTCACCGTGATCAAGGGTCAAGTAGGGACATCATTCCGGATCAAAGGTCAAGTAGGAATAGACCAGGATCATCGTGCTTAATGGTCAATTGGAGACACCGAACCAAGATCATCCGACTCTAGGGACATTAAATCGGGGTCATGAGAATAAGTATGAATATTAGACAGAGATGATCGAGATTCAGGGTCAAGAATGGACATCAGAACAGGGTCATCGGGGTCAAGCGTATGTATTGATATCATTCCAGGGTAACCGGGTGAATGGTCACGTATTGACGTCCAACAAGGGTAATCGGGAACAAGAGAATCTTATTGATGTCAGACTATTGGCATCTATTAATGTCCTACTATGATAAGGAAAAGCGTTTTGACAATATATACGATATAATATAGTGACTTTTTAAACACTACAACACGGTATACAATAAAACAATGAAATGCGGTGAAGAGAACGTGCGACCATAGAAACCAAACAAGAAATGTTGTGGTTTTTTACCAGTGAAACTTAGTATTTTGAACCTAAAACAAGGTATATACATGAAATATTGAAAAGACGATTGCGCGTATGCAAGGGACCATACCGATCGAGTCCCAAAACTAGCATTTTTCTCATGTGAAACTAAGCATTTTGAACTATACAGTGTATTGAAAGTAAAAGACTCTTTGTAAGTTTATACCGTTGCACTTAGCATTTCCAAATTATAGAATAGTAGACCTATATTTTATTTTTCCCTTTTTCACTGACCAATGAACAACCATGATCCTCTGTACCACTTGGTAACACCAGTGCATATTATCATCATACTCCAAAATGAAAAATTAAATCCACATTTCATTGTTTGAAATATGAATATCAAGAGAAATTGAAACCAGAAAGTGAATCTATTACTAGCCTCAAAATAATGCTCCATTAAAGAGATACGACCATCGTTTTAGCATGTTGAAAAAAATAAACCCCGACATTATAATTGACTTGTATAAGAATTCAAAAGCCCTGATGTAATAAAATATTAAATGATTCCGGTTTTCACTGACCAATGAACAACCATGATCCTCTGTACCACTTGGCAACACCAGTGCATATTATCATCATACTCCAAAATGAAAAATTAAATCCACATTTCATTGTTTGAATTAGAAATACTCCACAAATTTTGCCCAATTGATCGTGGGCCCAGCAGCGCCATATCGACAATGCTATATCCCTTAAATATTTGAACGCCAAACAGGGAAGCAGCAACTTCTATCTTTTAACGTCTTTGGTCTGACGCAGCCGGGGTTTGAATTCCCGAGCTCTCGGTTGTGAGCCGGGGTAGTGAGACGGATGCTCTACCCACTGAGCCAACATACCAGTATATTTTGTCAAGTGATCAGATGAGTAATGAACGTATATATAAAAAATAGAGATTCTTAAAGACAGCTTTAAAACAGCTGAAAATTCCCATCAGACTTAAATGACCTTTTAAACGCCAACTAAGATGTCCCTAAAGTGTCTATAAGTGGCACTTTGAATATGGTTGGTGGCGGAGAGTTTCATCATTTCGTCAGGAAAGATTACCTTTTACTATGTTTTGGTTCTGACTTGAATAGGAGATGTGAATGGCCACAAAGGAAGTGTTGGATGGGGTGTTTCCTGAACATGAACGCTGAAGACAACAAGAGCCGATGTCCGCTCTCTTCGACCCTCTTCCTACATGGATGAAATAATTAAACGTAAAAATGGACATGGCCGTGAGGGCGTTGAAATGAGAGGTTCTGTCGTCTCGGCAATGGTTGTTTGAGACGTGATTATCTGCCTCGAAGTATTATCTATTTGTCCGAAATATATTCTTGCTGTATATTGATAAAATAATACTCTTAGTTTCATTTCAATTTGTCACCGTCAATGTCACCCACCATTTTCTCACCCCTTCTATATACTTACAAGCTTTTGTTCCCGTCTTCACCTTCTTTCACAGTGTCCATCAACCAATTTGTTTTTGGGGGTTTCCGTTATTGTTTCAATGGTGCTGAATATCATATCAGAGCTCTTGCAATCGAGGTTTGTGGTAGGAAGCTATTATGAGGAATATGTATTATTCATAATTGTGCCTGGCCATTATTCATGGAGATGCATTACATGCCACTATATGATTTCCCAACAAATGTCAATCTTCATTTTGCATGTCTTGTTGTCATCAATAGTGTGGGCTGTCAATTATTAACACGCATGAATATCAAGAGAAATTGAAACCAGAAAGTGAATCTATTACTAACCTCAAAAAATGCTCCATTAAAGAGATACGACCATCGTTTTAGCATGTTGAAAAAAATAAACCCCGACATTATAATTGACTTGTATAAGAAATCAAAAGCCCTGATGTAATAAAATATTAAATGATTCAGGTTATTATCTGTGACACGGTGAATTTGATAAAATGCGATCATGGTTTAAACCAATCGTTCGCTCAAGTACACTTCGTCGCACTGTTTGACGCCAAAAGATATCATAACTTGACGAATTACATGCTTCACATATTCCATCACGAATAGAACAATGCAAATATTGATACAGACGTTAAATATAGCATAGGTATTAATGTAGTAATAGTAATATATTACAGTGCATTGTTAGCTTGATGACATGGGCCGCTCAGTCAAAGATCTAATCCTAATTGCCACTGTGTACTTAACAAGCGCACATGGATCAATGACGTGATATTACCTTTCAATTTTATCAAAGTGTTATATTGCGATTTAAGTGGAATGAGCGGTCAAAGTACTATTCTATATACTAATAAAGGAGCCACTCCTTTATAAAGACATCAAAAGAGAAACTGTTGTATTACTTTGGTGATATTACTCTGTAATTGGGACCTATATTAGGGTGAGGATGATCATACCAGAGTCTTGTTATTGAGCCTCAATGCAAGTGAATGTTGTGAGTACGTAACAAGCTCACGGAGACGTAACATAAGATATTTAAGTCATAGGAATATAGATTTTTATCATCGCCAGTATAAAAGATTTACTCTCAGCTTCCGCTCACAAAGCCGTAGCGATGAAATTTGTTGTATATTTCGGCCACAGCCCTTTCGATTTTTCTTTGACAAATGTTTTGTGCTTCGCTTTTTTGTGTTCATAATTGTCTTTAATATAAGTTTTTCATCAAAAACCGACGCAGAGAACTCACGTTTTCAAAATATCGACTCACTTGAAACGATTGCAACATTGATGAATTGTTTAAGGGAATTAATACACATGCTATTTCTTAAAAGGGATAAAGAGGAGTGAAGGAAAAACGGCTGTCACCTGTCAACATTAGAATATCAGCATGTTTTTTTTAGTAATCATTATCGATGTCGAAACAGATTAAGTGGAAAAATAAGGATAATAAGATAAACCAAAATAAAACTATAAAGAAAAGAATTGAGGAGATTAGGCAATACGGCATTATGTATGCAATGCAAGAAATACAAATGCACTATGGAAAAGATGTAGAGAGAGAGAGAGAGAGAGAGAGAGAGAGGGAGTGATAGAAGACAGAGTAATAGAAAGAGAATGGGAGGAAGAGTGGAAGAGTGTGTGCCGACTGCCGGGAGAAGAGAGATAGAAAATGCAATAAAAACAAATTTGTTAGATCTCAAAAAAGATTGATCGGTATCAAGACAAAATGAATTGGATTTGTCAAGAGATTTCGGCAAAATGAATGCGATTTCAACTCATTGCCGATGTAAGTGTTTGAATCTCGGGCACAATGTTGTTATATTCTTATTGTCATCTGGGTATCTCTTGCGTCATCTTTGACGTTGTAAATCTTTGTCGTAACTTGTTGCTGAAGAATAGCTGATTGGATTGTATTTTGTTATATTATGCTAATCGTAGAGGCCTGAGAAATGGGAGTTTATTTCTTCCATCCTGAAGAGATGCTATCTTGTCGATGAAAATACACGTGGAACTATTTTTTAAAATCACAATTACAAAATTATTCAATGAAATATGAATCCTTGTTATGTAAGAAAAGCTAAATACTTTTAAAAATGGTTTTGCCAGCAATGTAACCATTGCTCATGTGCAGTTTTGTTTATATTGTGTGTGTGTGTGTGTGTGTGTTTATTTGAGTTTTGTCAGACGTGTATCAATCAGATATGATTATTTACGTCTGGGACCGACCTCTATAACGTCACCATCCGAAAGACGTGACCGGGGCTCGAACCTCGAACCTCTGCATCAATTTGTAACTTCCCCAGTTGTGGCACAGTTAATTTTATTTCGTGTACATGTAATAGCTTTATAAGCCATAGATTTCATGCTGGTTTATATCTCGTTGGATACATACCAGAAAATGAAGCCTGCGTTGTTCAGCCATTGCGTTATAAACGTCTTCATGGTCTTCTATTCACACAGAGGTTGATTCAGTGGCGCGCATTCTGAACTCGGGTTTAAATTAAACCCTGGTTTAAAGTTGTGGTTTAACTATGGAGTGCCATTTAGGGCACAAATCTCTATTAGAACATGTTCAATTTATTAACTCTTGTGACACTAAAATCATTTATAACTGTCTCAAAATGATAACTGAAATATTTTCTTCATTATGAAAGCAAAGGGAAACAAAAAAGTAAATAAAAAGGAAATACAATATAAGCCGAATTTTTTAGTTTTGGGGTTCCCATAATATTAGCACAGAGTGAGACCATGGTCTTTTAAATTAAACCTGACTTCAGAATACGGGCCAGTGTGACCAAAAAGCATAACGTATTATCGAATTAGATGATCGTTTTCAATAACTTTATTTTATATTTCGAAATAAAGCACTTGAGTTAAAAAAGCTACTTCCTTTGTAGTACATGGCGGAAATGCGCGACTAATGTAACTCGTATTACCCATATACTTCACTTGTAACACATCCAATTAAAACAATCTATCAGTGATGTGTTACTCAAAACCGGACTCGAGCCCGTTTATGCCAGACTCGGTCTCGGACTCGGTCTAGGACTCGGACACGGGGCCCGTGACTCGATGACTCGGCGACGAGTCTTTGAAGATATTTTGGTACTCGGGTATTACGCAATACTTTTGCACATGTGCCGGACTGGAACATGCCGGACTCGGTCTCAGTCTCGGACTCGTAGGGTCGGACTCGATCTCGGACTCGGATTGACTGGACTCGGACACTTCACTGCAATCTTTAGTTTTTGCTAATACATTCCATTTCCCATAAAATCTTTATCAGGTTATTGTTGCTGTCTTGTTATTCATTTATTATACAATCAAAGATCAATGCAGATAAGTATATCTAACTTGATCTTGATCTTGAATGTATCCCATTTTTCATGTGTTTAGTCATGGGGCATAGAACTCTTTCTGACGGCACCCACGTTTTTATCTTCATTCATATTAAATGATATTCACTTTTTTTTATTTATCTTTATTTGTTACTGTCAATTATTGTACTCAAACAGGAGCTTCGCCAGGGGTATTTTGATAGGGGCATGACTACCTGCATCAATTGAATAATCATGACAATAGAATACGACACAAACCTCGAATTTCATACTTTTCTTTCCTCCTTCATATTTCTCCTTAGCAAAATCTAACGATAGTAAAGCGCTTTAAATTATGTATTCATCACATACATGTATGGTTTCTTGCTGCAAAACGTGTGAAGTATAAACCTTTGCATAAGCTACCGTTAAATTTACGGAAATAATGTTCTCTTAATAACGAAAAACAACAGTCATTTTGCACATTGTAAAAATATCTTAAACACATTGAAAATATCCGTGCGTAATTTTTCACGCGTAATTTTACATGCTTAAGCAGAAACGTCCATGACATATTTGCTTAAGAAAGCGCTATACTATTTATATCAGGAGTGGCGCCTGTTATTTCCTTGCTGTTGTGTAGGATCGTGTCTCTCTTAACCTCTTGTCAACATTCACTTCACGGATTGCTCATTCATGAGAACATCAACGACCTTTTGAGGAGAAAGTTCATGTGACCCTTTGCATGTATAATGAAGGGGTCCTGCACAGCATTTAAAAGTATAATGCCCATTATTTCATTCGTTTCATCTGACATGTTTCACTAATTTCTTTAAATAATCGGTTTGCTTGAATATTAGTTTAGCCCATTTTAGTCGGGCCTCTTTTGGGATGTTTACCAGACAGGAGATAATTAATGTTTGCAATTCACTTATTTGCTGTATATTTTTATTTGCATACTGTTGCTGCTGTGATTTATTTTTTTGGGGACACGTACATCCTCCAACATTGTGTAAGGAAGAAACTAAACCAAACCTTGATCGTTATGAATTGACATCTTAGAATTAAAAAAAAAAATTGAAACATATTATGAACTCAATAGATGAAGATTTATTTTAGAAGGCCATGGGAGAGGAGCGACAGGTGCGCCAGAAACAAATAATTTTTTTTTTTTTGGGGGGGGGGGGGGAGGAGGGGGGGGGGTGAGGCTCATGTAACAAATTTCCCTTTCTCTACCGACACTGGGTACGAACATGGAGGTGACTACTTACTTGTGCATAAAATTTGCATAAAATAAATCCCATATGCATACCCTTTTTAAAACGATCTTCTAGAACTATCCTTCCCCACTTCAAACACACACCCAACCACATCTGCCCTTCCCATTTCTAGCGGCTATGCTGTGGACCTACTTCTTTATGTTAATTTGTATCATATTTTATTTCATGTCACCCGATGTCATCTTATCTCAATTCTCATCTAATCCCATCATATTTCTTTTCATTTGGTATTATTTTTTTAATTTTCGTTCTATTTTTTGTATTCATTGGTTTATCAATTTATTTCCTTATTTATTCATCTATTATTTACGCATTGCATCTTTGTTTATTGAGTTTTTTTTATGGAGGGGGTATGCATTTTGTCCCTTCTTTTTTATCTTGATTGGGGTCGACAGCTCCCTGCCCCTTACTTCCAGGGATGAGAGCTGAACTTTTGCAACCTTTAAGAAATTCTCGCATCGAATACTGTCACATTCCGATTGATTTTTGTACTGGCTTCAGTCACTGTGCTTTTTACAGGAGGGATGTGGTATCGATGACTTGAAATTTCTCTTTCGGCTGAAATTAAGGAAGAACTTGAAACATTAATCAGAAAGGGATGCATATTCTATGATTTTGTATATATGAATGTACTGCTCTTGATGTCGGTCGGCTATAACATCTAAACCTGTATATAATTCAACAAGAACCATCTTGTATCGAATTGAATATTTTCATGTTCAACATTAATGGAATTCAATGGAAAGACGAGTACAAACAGCGACATTTTTCATTCTCACAATTGAAATTGGTTATGAATTTATTTCTTATAAAGGTTTCAATAATGTTTTTGGCGCGCACACACACACTCACACACCCACGTTGAAATATATGTTCACTTTAAATTAAAACCCGCTTGTTTATGTTTCAAATGCATTAATGATTATATATATCTAACAAGAAAGATTATGAAAAATAGCCTTGTCTATTGAGAAAGTGTATCATCTGTAACTAGGGAGACGAGAAACCTGGGGAAAAGGCAATTTTCTTCCCTCGCTTCTACTCCCTCTCTCTCTCTCTTTGTAATTTTCTATCTACATTCCATCAAGTGGTTCTTACGCCCTTCAAGGGATAAGTACCCCAGAGCGTGAGGGAGCATACCAAATGAAACACATGGTGGTAATTTATCCACTACTCTTCTACAACCTGAATGCAAACCCAGTGTCAATTTGATGGTGTTAGTCGATGGGATTATTTGATTTGAAGTGTGTATAAAATAGCATTAAAATGCATTGCTGTTACCTCCCATGTGCTTCATGTGTTGTTTGTTATTTCAACCTCGTTTGAATTTGTTTAAAGGCACCCTTTCCCTTTCCGTCTAAAACCTTTCGAATTAGGCCTATCTTTGTTTATAGATTTGTGAAATTCTATATTCATGGTTAGTTTCGCATTGAAAAAAACATTATTTTGAATAACACCCTAGTAATTGTACTTTATGATAATTCCTTAGTTTTGTAAAAAAGCTGTAGTTTTTATCTTAACTTACATCTAATTTATCATCCTTTTTTGGATTGTTGAGGATCCAATACCTATCGTTGTGTGTAACTTTGCAGTAAATAAATTATCGTGCCAAAATTACTGCAATACCCATCTACAGGATGTTGTCATTAAAACGGGCTTAAGTTTGCCATTGTCGTCGTACATGATCATACATCACTCATCTAACACCTCTCAATAATGTAAGGAACATGTAGGAGATGATAACATGATTGTGAGATTGTGCTGTGGCATCCGTCGTGTTCGTTGAGGAGAAAGTTGTTCTGTTATTTAAATGGTTTAATGATAAATTGCTTTTTTGTTTCCATGGAAATATCCTTATTTATTCTATAATTTTTTTTGGTTGCACTGTTAGAATTTTTTGTATTAAAAATACAAAAAAAAGTTCATGCAGCGGAGACTCGAGAACACCTAAAATCCTAATTCACTGTGTAATAATCTGCCACACCTTGTGTAAAATTACCAAAAAATGGTATTTGGTGTATGAAACCTTACAAATTATCTGTAATAATACATTTTATTTATTTATTACAAAAAAAAGACATGTGTTGTTCAATTACATGGAATTTCAGTTATAACAATTTATATAACAATTATTGGAAGAAAATGCTAATGGTTAAACAATCAGAATGCCAAATGTCCAGATTGGTAAATTTGATTTTTTTGTTGTTTCTTTCACTTTAATAACCTGTCCCTTCCGTCTTTTCACTTTTCATCTATTCATTCATTTATTCAATTATTCATTCATTCATTTTATTCATTCATTCGTTCATTCATTCACTCACTCATTCATTCTTTTTAGTATGACATTAAACAGAGGTGCTTTCCGTAATTCTCTTCTACCCTGCCTATTCCTAGGTTTATCTATCTCATCCGATACGAAGGCAGCATTTGGTTGACATGGGTCGACTATCCCTGTATTATCGTAGTTTCGTTTAAAGTTAGAAACGTGCAAAGGGCTCATGTAGCATAATGAAGTCTTAACTAACTGCAAACAAGGGAATCGTTGATATCAGCGCTACACACTAAGAAACTTTTAAACCCTAAATGAAATTATACCAACCTTTAGGGGTGTAATCTTGCAACCTAAGTGGAAAAAGATGCAAAACTGTACCTTTTATCATTATCTGTACCAAGAAATGCTCGTTTACATCCTAAAAGATGCAAATTTAAACCTTTTAAGGTGTATAGTACTTGACAATAAAAAGGTTCAAATTTGAACCCTTAATATCACGGTTCATTTCTACACCTTATAGGGTATATAAATTGCACCCTTAAAGGTGCACAAATTAGCAAAATTGCACTCATTAGCATCCCCTGAGTGTTGCTATTGTACCAACCCCAAGGGTTCAAATTCTAACCCTTATTTCTTAGGGTGTACATCGTAATAATAAGTATATCATTTTAAATATGATAGTTTCCAAAGTTTCGCTTATAAATAAGTTGGTGCGAAATTACGATTCCCCTCTTTTAAAATTCATTTTTGTCAATTCACTTTTTCATTTCTTTAAGAAATATTCAACTGTCCCAAATCATTTCAGGGTTATACAAGTGTAACTGCCACAAACTATGGAGACGATAAACTATCAACACTTCTATTTGCAAATCTCCCTGTTATCATCTTACATCATCTTGATCCCATTTTGCCGCCATGCTCTTTTTTTTCCTTGGCGGATACCATATCTACGAGAATCCGAAATGAAGAGAAGACCTGGCATCATTTACAAACTCATTTGAAGTGAACTCTTCTTGACTTTCGCGATGTTGTCCGAGGTTTATGTTTCATTGATTTGGACAAATGGGCACGTTCTCGGTTCTTGAGTTGCGCAGTTGTTTGCATATTCAACAAGCATATACGTCCGTCTGCAGTAAAGTTATTGTGGCGCCTTTTCCCCCTATATGTTGGTTATGACTGTGGTGGTAACACAATCATGTCGACATAATAAACTTGGTAAAGAACATGAGAATAAACGAAAAACACATTTTACAAGAAATTACTAAGGGTATTGTATTTAACCACAAGTCAGAGAATCTGAACGTTGAATCTGAATTGGAACGTTTGTGATAGTTGTCAACTTGCTTTGTTTTCATTTTGTCCTAAACTTGTTTTAATTTTTTTTTAAATAGGCCATTATTCCACCATGTAGATATGCGCAAAGCGATGACTGTGTCACTCAATCTCATGTGAAAAACGCATAATTATTTTTTAAAAGTGAAAATGTAAAAAATATCGTAATACTCTTTCTGTCATAATTATATTAACAAAATCTAATTTTAGATATCAAAACCCAAAATACTTATAGGTTTTAGCACATCTTGAATGTGATAAGACTATTGTCAAAAATAATAAAAACAATGTGTTTGCGATAACTTGATCATTTTATTTCTCTCCGACATAAAGCAATTTTCGAGCAAAAAATGGGAGGAAGTTTGCACAATATAACCTTCATATAAAACGGATTGACGATGAGAGGAGTGATTGAAGGACTTTTTTGAAAACAAATCAATACTTTCAGAGAGAGAGAGAGAGAGGAAGAGAGAGAGATCTGAGCTAACAGCTTTATTTCAAGAAGGGTATCCACCGGGTTTATAGTGGTAGAAATATAAAATGGCCATCTGTAGATCTCGTGGTTAAAATAAGAAAAACAATTAGATATAGCTTATGCAGCAATGCCAACATTACCGCCCATCTATCTCGAATTTTATCATATATCTACGATTGCCAATTGAGCCTGATGCTTTTTTCAATAGAAGTGCTAATAATACATTCTCTTGATCTTGAAGCAGGATATATTCTATACAGAACACCTTTTCCTCCTCGTCAAAAGGTGAAATGATTTACCCAATCCTCCCCGAGATCCTTCCTCTCCCTCCCGAATGGTGTATGAATATGCTAATTCATTATTGTTTTATGAAGAGAATGCAAAAATATAGATCTACGTCATTGTCATGACTGTACTTATATCTGATAATGATATAAATGAAGCCATTTCAAATGTCATTTAATGTGACAATGGAAAAGATGAATAATGATTTTGAATAAAACATGTAAAACAGTAAGTCTTGTAAAATGCAGGGGCCAGCTATAATAAACAGGAAAATGCTTGCAGCAACACCAGTCAGGAATTGCAGGGTTTTAACATGTTTAAGTGAACTTATTTCAGAATACCTTCGACTTACAATTTCAGAATTATTCATATATACTCTCACACACTTGGGCAACATACTGTCCACTGTGTTGGGTAATGTATGATGGTAAATATCAACATATATTTATATATATATATATATATAATTATATATAGACAAGAATAAAAATGAAGGTCCTGCGTCGGTTATGGTTAGTATATAGCGAAATACAAGGTGAATAAAACCAACCGTTGATAGAAAAGGTATATACATGTGTGTATATATATATATATATATATATATATATATATATATATATATATATATTCTGGTCTATCATTATCCAATTGAGTAAATTTATTACCCAATTATGAGTTTTTATTACCCAATTTTGACACATTTTAACCAATTATTGTGTGGGTAGTACGTTGACCAGGGTTGATTAAAAGTTGGGCAATTTTTGGCAAACTATTTTAAGAGTGCACGGTAGCAATCATTGTTTTAAATTTTGCGTATGCATGCATTTTTTTTGAACTGTAAAACAATATATTGATGTCTAATATTCAAATGACGATATTTTAATGACCATTATCTGTCTATATAATACAAAACAACATTATTTTCTTATTAAAAAATAAGTACCTATTATTTTCTACTGATTACTTTTCCTATATCGAAAAAAGAACATATACAAGCAGTCCTTCTTCCATCCTGACTTTTAATCTTTCATACTTAAAACTGAAGAATATGGAAATTAATCTAATCCTTTTCTTGCAAAGTCATTCTGAATCTACTTAAGATTGTCGCGTAGCAATGCTCGAAACGGACCATTGAGACCGCGAGTCTACAATTCCAGACCTTCAAACCCGCAAAGGTTTTCGAACTTACATACGGCAGTTACTCATTAGATATACTTGGTATCTCCATCTTCTATGTTTTACATATATTCGTAGCCATTTTGGCTGTAATTTTATAAACAAAATTGGTAAAAATTAATAGATAGATGATATTTTCATATCCCGAACATGATAGCTTGGTAAGACTATTTGCCATCTAGGTAGTGGGACCATTAATCAAATCATATCGATCAACGTTGTGAGCTAGCCTCCTGTCCTCGTGACCCAGTTAAAACACTGACTCAAACACCTCTCCCTTCAAACTCCCTTGCATTAGATTCATTACCCCAATAAAAATGTTGCATTTGCGATAAATAGACTACTTACAGCATAGTCTTCAGACCCGTAATTATAAGACCACCCTCTTCATTTTGAGAGGTACGATAGCAAACCACCCACGCAAATACCCGCAGTCACTTTGTCAATTGGGTTGAGGGACGAGTATAGGGGGCTAAACCTGTTGAAACCTATACCAGACTTGCTTTACGCATGTGCAAAAGCGAAGTCATATCGTTCCAAATATGAAATAAGAGAAGACATGTGGGAGGTACAGATGTTTCAAGTTAACCAAATATTACAGCCATAACCCAGAAAAAAAGTAATGTCACGAATCAGGGATTCTTATGAAACTATAATAATGTAGAAAAGGGAATCAGACCGATGATGGCCAGGAAGGGATTATCATTTGGATTTTCCAATCATAATCTCTGAGCAATCATTATAATCTCAGATAGGGATATAATATGAATGAATTTCTATCAAAGTAATTGTAACCTGGCAAACCCAGACAAAGTCTGAACAAACTCCAACACCCACGTTCACCAAGCCTTTCAAACCTAAAACACATCGTGGCCTAATTCAGTAAAGGAACTAAATTCTTACATCTGGATGTGATGATGGATTAATAGAAGAACAGTGGGAGGTGAAATAAGATCAATAAGCATGAAATATCAACAGAGGCGGGGCAAGAACATTTTTAATGGAGGAGGAGAACCTGACGACCTAGAGTGACGTATTTCTGTTTTAAGATAAATTATAAAGGTACTAGAGAGTTCAGCACAAACGACTTCCCCTGTATATACTCGTCTCCCTTCTTTCCTTTTCTTCCCTATTTCTTGTTTCATTACTTGAAAAATAATAAGGATCGATCCCTGTCCCCTCATGTGGTGCCGCCCCTGAAAGTCCAGACCCGATTTTCCAAAGACCAAATGCAATTTCATGTTAACCGTACTTCACGTCAAGTCTTATTTCATAATATCTTCATTTTTATAAGTGTTTTTTAACTTGAAATAAATATTTTGTTGTTCGTATACTAACATCGTTGGCCTTATAGTCACTCGCACATTAAAGCATAGTAATGTCTTGGGAATTAATTGGACCAATCATTAAAGTATTCATTAAAAACCTATGTCAACTGAGGACTATGATAGGGGGGGGGGTTGCCCACGAAATAAACCCAGATATTTTAAATGATTAACAACCAAATTACTTGAAGCAGACTTCTGTTGTTCACCAATAATTCACCAATAACTTTCACTGTGCGGAATGCGGAATATAGTGAGACGTACAGTTTATGTTGCCATTATTTTTCGTCTCGACGTTATTACGACGTGTCGAAGACGTACCTGATATTACGGACTTTTTGCAACCACTACGTATTTTGGAGCCCGGGGGGGGGGGGGGCACTTCCATTGACGAATGGATACCATGCGCGACCATGGGGTCTCGAAAAGCACCCTAAATGCACCCCTTAACAAGTATTGGTGTGTGAAACCTTACCCTTAACGAGTATTGGAAACAAAACGATACCCTTGGCAAGTATTCCATGAATTGAACCCCTAAACAAGTACAGCGATATTTTAATTTTTATATGTCACGGACGTCGGTTTTACCTTTACCTACATGTACATAATTGGGTTTAGTACGGCCCAACCTCCCACACCACGCGCAAATCAGACTCTAAACACGTGTTGAATGTTGGAGCAAAAAGTACATCCTTTATAAAACATTTTAGTCTTTTTTTATACCCTCGAAAATTTGACCCTAAACACGTAGCTTTTTTAGCAAAATAGATACCTTTTTTCATTATTTTAGTGTTTTTGACACCCTTATTACGTTACGTACGTAACGTGCCCTATCTTGAAAAAGACATACTTTTTTACGTGTTTTGGGGGTCACGCATGGTATCTAATCGTCATTGCCAGTAGCCTCCTCCCCCGGGTTTGGAACGTAGAGAAGTTATTCTCAAAAACCCTTCTTGACATACAGAGTAGCAGCCTTTGTCGAAAATTGGTGAAGCACTCTGGACAAACGGCGTATTTGCAATTTTTCGTTAATAGCTCCAAATCTTAGGACGATCTGCTGTCCCGGTTCACCAATTTTCGACAAAGACCTCTACACTGTTCATTGTGATTTGACAGGAATATTTAGTAGACATTAAACTATGTATAGTAGATGACAGCAGGGGAACGGCTCACCGTTGCTGAAAGGACCACTCTGGGAAGTCGAAATGGTCGCCTTGAAGGGAGCGCACGCTATTTGTCCTCATGAAATCCGGTAGGCCTCATGTATCCGGTATAGGTTATGTGAGATTTATGTTATATTCAACCTCATGCAATGGGTTTAGATGGATTAATTTTTTTTTCACTTTTCATTATTTTTACTCTTCTCACCCTTTTCTTACTTGCACAATTTCCCATTCGATTGTATTTCATTCTGCCAATCATTGTTAAAATCTATATATGGCGTAACGATAAACAATCAATTTAGGAATAAATCAATGCAGGCGAAACAGATCATTCTCATTCTGTCATCAGGTGACATGTACGCCATTAACACGGAAGTTGTATTATTGCATCATTAAAATGTAATTCAATGCACATTTCCAAGTATAAATATAAATATATTATATGTAAATGATCATACACAACTGACACATAAAAAACACATCTGAATTACCTGAGTTTAATATAAAACGTATCTTCTTTAGTCTTTTATTTTTCATATTTGCATGCCATTTCGTTATGATAAACACGTTCAAATGAAACACATCACAAACATCTTTCTATATCATACAAAATAATACAGACGCAATAAATTAAAGACAAACACAAACTTATGGATCGCCGGTCATGTAAATTTGATGATACAAAGTAGGGATAACACGCAATATATGACTTTCTGTTTCCGTCTCCTACTCATGGTATCCACTTTACTCAACAAATATTTTGAGATTATCCTCGAAAATGGATACTGCTCGCTCTCGAGCACTGAGACATATTTGAATAAAACCATATATTGACCAAATGTATGCTAACTTTGTAAGAGTCGAGCACTTCATACTCTCACATACTCATGGTTAATAAATGTCAACCACTAGTCTATCTCGGGGCGGTGGCAAGGAGTTTAATGCACAAAAACACACTTGGTAAGTACAAAGTAAATATGGTTTACTCAGAATGGGAAGCATATTTATGCTCTAGAAAAGGATTTAAGCGGTTGTCTTCTATTTTTAACAACCGGAAACCCATGTATATAGAACGCAGCAGCCGTTTTCATTATTATTCCAATTTGTATTGGCGAATCACGTAAAATTTATTACAACAAGAATTGCCAGACATAGGACGAGAATGATCGTTCTAGATAAAATGAAAAAAAAAAGATAGATGCAAAGTGATAAATTACTTTAAAAAAAAGTTCATGGAGATGGAGAGAGGTAATAGTTCTATTTATCAAAACGTAAGAACCAAACAATTAAAAATCAAAGGAAACAAATAGCTTCGGAAGAACAACAAAAAGCGTCGAATTAAACAGTATCTTCTGATTTGATGTATTGAATATTTTCTTCATTTGTGACAATGCGGGAAGCATGTTGACATTATCTATAATTGAGTGTTTTAAGAAACAACCTTCTGCATGTAAACATCAATAGAACATTATTATGCAGTCCCCAAATTGAATGAATGTTCATGATGTTGGTGATGGTCCGAACATAATGGTTGCCAAGGTGATGAAAAAGGTAAACAAAAGATTGACGGGGACAATCACAAGACTTGGAAAATTTAACCCGAAGACATCGTACATTAAAAAGGGCATGCTTGTGGTAGGCATATATTGCGGCTTATATTTTCAACGTTCTTGGGTTTTTGCACTATTTCAAAATAAAGGGAGCTTTGTCTTTTATGGAATTTAGTTTTTAGTAAGGCGTTGTTAACATAAGTAGTAGTAGAAGTTGTCACGGCAGTAGAAACATTAGTACAGTGATAGTAGTAGAAGTTGTAGTAGTAGTAGTAGTATTATAAGTAGTAGCAGGCGTAGAAGTAGGAGTAGAGACAGTAGTAATAGTAGTAGTAGAAGTAGTAATGGTAGTCATCGGAGTAGTAGTAGCATTAGTAGTAGAAGTAGTATAGTAGTAATAGTAGTAGTAGTAGTAGTAGTAGTAGTAGTAGTAGTAGTAGTATAGGAGTAGTAGTAATGATATACATTTGTATATGTATTCCGATATGCACTTTAATAAATACTCAAGTTTCAAATTGGGTTCATTCAAAGAAGTACCCATTTACCTCATATGGATTGGGGGCAGCAAAATATGGCAATCGTCGTTGTCGTAATAGTACATGCAGTCGGTAGTAGTTGCAGTAATAATAATAATAGCAGCATTAGCGGTAGTAGTAGTAGTAGTAGTAACAATAGTGAAATAGTAGTAGGATAAGTTGAAGTAGCAGTGGTAGTGGTAGAAGTAGAACTAGGATTTGTTCTAGTGTTAGCAGTAGTAGTAAAAGTTGTAGTAGTTCTAGTAGTAATAATAGTAGTAGTCGTTGTAGAAGTGCAGTTAAATTATTAGTAATGTTGTTATCAGTCTTTTTCGTCGTTGTAGTAGTACTAGTAGTAATATTAGTAGTAGTAGTGGTGGTAGTAGTAGTAGCAGCGGTAGTAGTAGTAGTAGTAGTAGCAGCAGTAGTAGTAGTAATATAGTAGTAGTAGTAGTAGTAGTAGTAATAGTAAAATTAGTGGTAGTAGTACTACTCGTAGTAGAAGTACAATTAGAGGTAGTAGTAGTTATGAAAATTAGGAACTGTAGTATTAATAGTTGTTGCTGTTGGTTATTTGGTGGTGGTGGTGGTGATGCATGGTCTCCATTCATTTAGTAGGTTTCAATGTCTTGGCATTGATGGTGAGTAGAGCATCCCCTAATATACGTAGAACAAATGGTTCGTTTGGAGTTTTAAAACTAAACTACATGGAAGTAACATGGGGTGAGGAGTCTTGATTTTCAAAGGATGAATTAAACCGTTATGTATGACATGTGTAATGGGCGATTATTTTTGGCCGAAAATCAATCGAAGGATATTCTGTCCAGTTTTGCGATCCATGGTCTCATCAGGGGTAGTCTGGAACTCAGGTAAAGTCTTTCTTCGTATGTCCATGGTCAACTTCAATCCCAACTGCAGACTTTTGGGAAATTTGATTTTTTTTTTTTTTTTTTTTTTTTTTTTTTTGGGGGGGGGCGTTCTGGAGGTCTGAATACAGACCCGCGTCCTTTTGGGTCAACTTGTCAAGATTTTTTGTATTACTGTGTCCAATGATTTATTTTTAGTTGACATAACGTCTCTGACTTGTCGCCGAACCCAATGTATTTCCAAGCCTCCTTCACATGCGATTTAGGTGGGCTCGTTGTAATTTTTCTCATTGGGATATATTTAATCGTCACTTCGTCTCGTTATAGTTTTGGAGATGTCTTTTTGATATAATAAACATTGTGCCAGACATGTCTGTATACTATTTGATATATCATTCAACAACGAAAACAACTACATTGGCTGATATCAACTTAATCGATGCCCTATAACATGTATAAGGGGCACCGGTCATGTTGACCCCAACTAGGTATCTGACTCAAAAGCCGTTGGTTCGTTGGCTGGTAATACTTCAGTCAAACTTTAAGTCATTGTAGCATCGTCTCGTCACATTTCATTGTAATTTTTGTGTATGTATCGGGTCATAATTATGTCGGTGGTCATATTATAAAAGAATCTTCCTCTAGTTTAATTCTAGCGTCTTGTAGCTTCTCGATGGACTTTCTAGTGGTCATTTTGCGAGAGTCTCCATTAAATTTCGTACTAAAGTTGTATCGTCAGTCGTAGAACCAGTGAAGACTACGTGATTGTATCCGAAAGTATTATACCGTATTTTAATGTATATTAATTACAATACAGTATAGTCCATCAACATTGTAGTGTTGTTTACTGGTCATGGATACAACTGCTATTTTCTGAGGAAAAAGTGACGTAGCGAAAGTCAGTCGAATAATGGATGTTTGCCCTGCTTTCCGCTTTTTTTGTTGTTTATGTCTACATGTAGGTCAGGTTAGATTTCCCAATTAATTATTTCTGTTATTCATGCTATTGTTAATTGGTTATTCCAATATACTTTGTTCTTATAATGTCAGTTCTTGACAGATATTTTATCAATATTTCTTCTAATATAATTGTACGAGCCGCAGGTACCCATCTTCCCGTTTGTCGAGACAAAATAAAAGTTTGTATACATGAACTCATTAGAGATGAAATTAGCTATGAATAATGTGTAGAAGATTGGCGGAAAGTCCTCGCCTACATCAAAGGTGATTAGTTTACTTATCATGCAAACAAGTTAACGGCCACGTAGTGGGATTAATATGGAATGAATGTCAAAGGGTACAATCCCATACAGCAAACAGCTATCAAATGATAGACTATAAATTTGGGCGCGAAGTCATGTTAGGGTCTTCTAACGTGTCTAAGGAGGATAAAGGCATCCTCAAATGTTTTAATGTTAACATACACATCACGACAAAGCAAACTTGTTCGATAAGCATGGTATGTCTCGTCGTCGTCCAGTTACTCTGATTGGCGATAGTTTAGTTGAAACAAATGTATACATATGGATCAGTCTTTATGAAGTAATCGTTCCTCGTACATAGAAACTCTGCATTAGGTTTACGTGGTCTATGTATATTTTAACCTGTTTAACTTTGATCACCCTTCATCTCTCACATGTCTTATATAGGCTCCATTCTCGACCGTCGTGAATCTGAAAGCTTAACCATGTTAATGCAGCAGAATCTATATTGTTCAGTTTGTCCGCATCGATTTTCATATCACCAAAAATCAGCGTTTGGTCATTTTATTGTCGTCGAATGGGAACTGGTCGTCTAAAAGTCAGGAAAATAATCTAAAAAACAGACAAATCTTATCCGTCTAGTATCTCGTATAATGTTTAAGTGCTCCCAAATTGCAATATCATTTTAAAGGCAGCATTAATGGTCCTTGCCCTTCCATTTACATTGTTCTTTTACTCCATGTACAAGTGGACTTGTCATTACGGTTAGCAACATTGTCATCATAACATTCCATGAGAAGTACAACTTTGTGCTGTGTCTTTGACATTGCCCAAAGTTTATTTTATTAAAAATACAAACATTTGTGTGTAAGAAGTTTAGTTTTAGTGGAATATGGTAATATAACAGTTTGGAAGTCGTTCAAAAACAGTCTTAAGATGCCTGATACTATATCATGTATATTGTGATTGGAAAAAGACTGATTATCGACATAATTATGTTTTTTTTTCAATCAATGATACGTTTACCTTCTCTCCTCGTTGTGTCATGTAGCGTCAGCCGTCTGACTTATTTATTACCATGTTAAAACCTTAATAAGTGTTAAAACCTTAGTATAGAGTAACATGTTCAAAGTCAGGTCTTACGAATGGTAAAATGATCGACACCAACAGCAACCCGGTCTGACATAATATTGCCATCAGCTTTGTTCCGTAAAAGTCTGTTGAACATGTTGAAGAGATATGTACAGAGCGTCGGTCACAATTAGCTTATGGGTTAAAAAGAATCACAGCCCCAGGTGTGTCAGTCTTATTGGTATCGGCCTCGTGATTGTTCTGCATTAAACAAAATATGTTGTAATAGGTTCATGGTGATACGAACAGCGTCAAAGTTGCTATTATAGTATTCACACGTCTTCATGTAATTGTCATGGAGCCAAGGAACGTCCGTCCCAATAGAAGTCAGTCCCATTAATGCTCCTGTCAAATCGATCGTGAAATTGTATGAAGTGGGGACGTTTGTCTCGTCAGCAGTCAGACTCACATCCGTCAATAGACAAAAAGTTGGGGGTAAGGGACGTCGATGTATTTGGTAGTCCTGTCTTTGACTTAATTGTACTCTTGTCATATCTCAAAAAAATTATCGGATAGCAAACGTTGGTCTCATTTGTAATCAGTCGTGATTAAAATAATAAGTCTTGGTAAAATCTGAAGAAAAAAAACCCGGGAACATCCGTCTCGTTCGTAGTCAGTCTTATCCTGTCTCAGAGTCAGTGCTTTTGTGAAGACAGATAAAATACTTGGGTTCAGAAACCATGGATATATCCGTCCCACCCACAGGTGTTTTCGGGTCGGGGACTTACGTCTCCCAGGTAACCTTAAATGACACATTCGCACCTAAATATGTGAAATAACAGATTAGTTTTTTTATTACTTGTCACATGACATGCGGAATATCTTTGTGTGACATGAAAATGAGTTATGTCACATTTAAGTCCGTGATATGGCACTCGAGTTTCTTGGTAGTTTTGAATCCTATAAAGTGTGTCATTTCATCACAGATGGGCTAGCTTGGACAACAGTCATTTTGAGATCAAGAACATTTGTCTCATTTGCAATAAATCTCATATATTTCTTTGAAAATTATTGAGTCTATGAATATCTCACTCATTTTTAGTTAGTCCTTGGATAAGAAACATCGTCTTATTCGTAGATAGATGAATATCACCCTATTTTGTCATATCAGAGAAAACTCTCGAGAGCGTCCGTCTCATTAGTCTCGGAGTCATCCATATCTAAGAAAGATGCCCGGCCGTCCGATTTGTTGGTAACGATAATGACATGCAATAACTGTTTAGCGCTCGTTAAATGCATTTTATTTTATAAGAAGCGCTAGCTGTATACCATTATACCGGCTCCCGTCCTTAGCACGCATACCTAGAACAGGCGCTCTATTTGTCAAGGAACTTTTGCCTACCAGGTAACTATTTACTACAGCTGGAAAGTGGAAAATGTAGATAAACACTATGCCAGAGAACGCGAGTGCTGTGGTAGAATTTTAACCCAAAACTCTGTGATTCAAAATTCGAAAACCTGCCCACTGCGCCAGAACACTTTCTGTCAAATCTGAACTAATTCCTATACGATATTACGGAAATAACAATGTTGTTATAGTAGGTCTCTTCATACTACATACAGGTCAGGGGTATCTTGTTAATGGTCAGTAGAAAAAAATCATCCTTGTTTGATAACAGTCAATGATACTTCCGTCATTCACCAAAAAGGATCGTGGAACTAGGAAAGTCTGTCTTGTTCGTAGTCAATTCTTTTTGTTTGGAGACGAGGTTGTGTCTCCCTTATGCCCTCAATTCCATTGCGCCTTTATCTTTAGCACCTCAGATTTATGGTTATTTTGGACTATTTCACGAAGCAATTCGTTAGTTACAGCATTTGTAAGCTATACTGATATATCTGTCCCTGATTAACAAAGAGGAAGTTTAGGGTGAAAATCACTGAAAAAAAATCGTCCAATGACACTTCAGTCTTGTTTGTGGTTAGAAACGTGGCACTTCAGATAATTGTTGGTCTCCTAATTTGTTATGTTGAACATATTTTGCTAAAGAACGTATATATATTTTTTTTCGAAGTCGTTTTTAAAATTCAAATTTATTTTTTAACGATCTAGGCATAATAGTGATTATTTGGGAGTCTTTTCTAGGAAAATCATGTATGAGCTCGGTTAATGGAGTTACTGGTAAAGGCAATCATATTTTACGAGAACTTTATATCGAGTGATTAATGATATTTTCTTCAAAGCACCTCTCGATGCCATTATATCAGTCAGTTGAATAGGATTCTGATAAATTGATTGGAAGTTGAATAAACTGTCGTTCCATGTATTAAAATTGCAATGAAATGATTTTTCCAACTTGATTCAACGTGTTCATCGTGTAGGGTTAAGTAAAATTTAGCATGACATTAATCCAACACATTCTCAAAATTGATTAACATTGAATTTGATAACATGTTATTTGCATGATTGTGAAGATGTAGGCTATATAAATAATATTCTATAAAAGTATAAATAGACTTCAGAATCGACAGGTCAACCGAATTCCATTAGGCAACATATACAGTACTAAACTAAAAAGAAAACCAAAAAAGCACACGAGCGAATTGATAAATGAAATACATTTAGTACATGCGGGAAAATTATGACAGATGTTGAGGAACGGTAAATTATATGATCACAGTAGAAATTACTTGAAATTGTTGTGTAAATGTCAAACAATAATTTGCATCTTAATTATATCATCTTTATTACCTTTCATAGTGGCATTCGTTTTATGAGGATTTCTAGTCGGAATCAGTGTCAACTATTGTTACTCCTATATACGTGTGTTACATACAAGACTATACCCGATTCAATTGCATGTCATAATAGTATAATTAATTCATCTTGCAAAATATATGTCTATGTATATTTTTACTGGCACTTCAATGCGGAAAAAAAAATCTGAACAAGATTGCAAGCAGCTATTTGCTTTTCGGTCTTCTGTACATTGATCTAGTCTGGGGTTTGGGTTTAGTCGAAGATCTACAGGATGTGATGCCAAAAATTTTCTTGAAGGCTTTCCTAAAGTTACTGTTGCACAGTGGATATATAAAGGGATTCATGGTTGAGTTCAAGTAGCCCAGCCATATCAGAGCATAGTGAACATTCGGGTCAACACAATTTGGACAGTAAGCAATAACCATGAATGATATGAAGTACGGTAGCCAACAGGTGATGAAACAACTGACAATAATACCCAATTGCTTAGCAGCTTTTCTTTCTTTGTTCAACGAGAAACGTCGGATTCGGTCCCGTAAGAACTCGCTCGTCTTTCCATGTCTAATACTAAATCTTGCAAATGAAAATCGACCCGCGATTCCACCGTTCTTTACTTGAGGTTTAGGTTTTGCTCGACTAGGAGATAAATTATCCGGGCTGACATTATCAGTTGGAAGTAGATGAGTAGGACTTGAACTCTCTTTGTTGTACCTAACGCCCCTATACTTTGGACTTGTAGTTTTCCTCTCATCGTAAGAGTTTCTACGCAATGGTTCAAGTTCTTCTTTGGATGCGACAGAATCAACAGTAAATGATATCCTCCTTTTTGTCGTCCCATTTGGAGCACGATCGGGACATAAATACGTTTCTCCTTGTCTCAATATAGACTTATTATCTGATACATTACCATTGATTTCTTTCATTTGAATGACCTCTCCATCCGTCTGGATATCTCCAGGACCACTGGAAGTACTATTAGACGGTTCTTTTATCATGGGAACATTTGTTTCTATCCTATGTTTGTTATTCTCGTCAGGTAGAATTCTTTTTACTTGCTTTATGGCAAGTGAATCCTTTTCTGCTCTTTTTCTCTTAAGTATCCGCTGCCCAGGAGGAACTCCTCCCATCATACTGGGACCTACTATACCAGCAAGACCCATTGTTGCCAATGTTAAATGCGAGATATTTTTCAACTGATGATCAACCTCTCCTTTCTTTATTCGTTTAGCAGCGATGTTTGGCGGACACGACTCGCTCTGGTCGGCATATTCTTGCGAGGTGTCTTTACTCGTACTTAATGAATCGAAGTCAGGTATCCATGAAGCATTTTGTTCTTCCACTTCTTCCGGCTCCTCATTCGAAGGGGTATTTGGACAAACATCTACCGCTACAGGTAACGGAATCATGTGAGCAGAGTGTCTGATCGAATACTTCTTATTTCCACTCGACCTCTGCCCTACACACATCTTTGATCTTGTCTTGATTTCATAAAATATCTTTCCGTAAACGAATAGCATGGATATTAGCGGAATGTAAAAATTAAGTATTGCTGTCAGGACTTTGAATATTATATTTGCATGGAATTCCGTGTCGCACTCGTTGGACGGAACAGCCCTTGGTTTTCCATCCCGTTCAAAGTAATGCCATCCCCAGACCGGTACGATCCATGCGCAAGAAAGACACCACGCCAAACTTATCATGAGCATAGCACGGCGTGGCGTTCTTTTCTTCATGTATTTCAACGGCGAGCTAATGGACCAGTACCGATCGAGACTGAGAATAAATAGATTGAAAATGGAAGCCGTACAGGTGACGTAGTCGGTGGTTAACCATGTTTGGCACACGATGAGTCCAAGTAGCCATTGACCTTCCACGAAGTAGATGATACTTAGCGGCATCACGAGGGTTCCAATGAGTAGGTCCGCAACAGCTAGACTGAGAATAAAGTAATTGCTTACAGTTCGAAGTCTTCTGTCCGTCCGCACCGCAACAATTACAAGGGCGTTGCCAATACATGTGATAAGGCTTACGAACGACATGGCAGTAGCTATTGGTATGATCACTTGCAGAGGGAGCTTGACGGCGCCAGATGACACCGTGCTTTCGTTAAAGTTGCTCTCGTTCATGGGGAACCCAGAATAACCACTGTAGTCCTCCTCCCCGAACAGGAGAGGAGAATTACTAGCATGGTCGATGTTCAGATAGGTTTCGCCTATATTTCCTAATCCAGACGCCATCTTGGACGTTTCTCTTACGGGGTTGCCACAAGAGAACTTGCATCAGCGTGTATCCATTTCATACGCGAATCACATCAACACAGCAACTTCAGTCATTTGAGCCACTTAATGAAACGCGATTATCGTTTCTTAACCGTCTTGCAATATGAATTATAGCTAGTTTAAAGTTTCATCGGATTGGCATAGCTATTCTTCCATGTAGTATCAGCGAAGAGGGGTCGCTCCTCGTGACGTCGTGGTATCTGAAATGAAAGAAAAGAAAATATACTCCACATCACTTATTTCTTCTGCATGAAGGACAAAAATATGCCAATATATATTTGTTCAAGATTTTATTTTTTCTGTCTAGGAAAACTGTTTGTGAAACCAACGGTCCTTATTATGGAATAAGAAAACGCTACAGAAATGTTCACTATTACTATGATAGCAAACAAGGATACAGGAAACCTTTTCTTGAACAAAGGAGGGACGAGTCAATATCATTCAGAGAAATATCAATAGTGAGGAAATGGATATGGTGAGTGAGTAGAGTTTGACATTCGATATTGTGAAAATACGGGGACGAATAAAATATTTTTTTCTGTAAAATATCAAAATAATGTGACATTCTTTTGATGAAATTGCGAGTATGACCACTGAGAATCGGAGAGAAAGAAGGGAAGGAGTGAACGGAGAGGTATAGCATGGGTAAAGGATGTAGACGAAGAGAGGGAGTTTCGTTTTCATTCAAGTAACACCAATCTTCCGCCCATTTGCCATAATTACACCAGACAGGTCAAGACAAGAAACCCATATTCCAATCCTCGGGCGAGTGGTCAATGTCCAGTGTGGTGTCGATAACAAGGAGAGATGATCACGATGATGGGTAACCTAGATAAGACTTGAAAGTTCACATTAGATTTACTTGATTTGATGTTTGCCATTCTGATCATGTCTTCAAGCATTTATCAAGTATAGTAAATAAATCAATGTGGACAAACTACTGCCGGTTCTTTGGGTCTGTAAAGTTATTAATAATTTGTTTTTGATAGAGAACTTCGAAAAATACATTTATCACCTCAAATGCGTAACCAAGACTTTTTGTTTAAACCGTAAATTAATTAATGAATCAATCACATCTTAAATCTCTCTGGTCATCCCTTTTTTCTTGGAAAGTGTACCCAGGGAGTCGAAAAGGATGAGTTGAAGAAGATACATGTGTTACAGAAAAAAAAGTATGTTATTAAGTCGGCTTGACCGAAATGATGAAGCGTGGGGTATAAAAACGAGATTTTGCAGGTGAAAGTGTGATTTATTGCCTTAAGTTGACTGATGAGGGAATTTTCTTTTCAATTTCTTCAGACAGATAACCTTTACAGTTTGCGTATTGTTTAGGATGTAGGTAAATTGATAACTTTAATAGGCCTTAACAGTGTAGTGTTCTTTATACGCAAAAGCGAAAAGGGATTATTACAAAACTAGAATCGACTGGCAGTGGCATCGAGTCGTAATCTCAATTATCACCAGACTGGTATGGACATCATCATACTAGAGGTTTTCAGCAACATCTAACCCGATATCTCTGTGTTCGGCGTTCCAAATCAATGAATCTAGTTTGGTCCTGTTTCATGTCTGTATTACCGATATAACCCATGGGATGTAACGAACAAGACGTTCGTAACGCCTAATTGGCTCTTGGTTGATAGCGTTACAACGCATGGGAAATAAGATGATGTGTGCGATTGACAAGGCATCGATATAAGGACGTGATCCTGGAGATTTTTCCATTCATCCGATATGTATCTTCTAAAATTACAACGGGAAACACAAATATGTCATTTGAAGGAGAAGTCCACCCCAATAAAAAGTTGAGTTTAATAAAAGCAGAAAAAACAAGAAAAAAAAAACAAGTGTAACCCTTAAAATTTCATCAAAATCGGATGTAAAAAAGGAAAGTTATGGCATTTTAAAGTTTCGCCTAATTTCACAAAACAGTTAAAATTATGCACATCGAAGTCGGTATGCAAGTGAGCAGACTGATGACCTCACCCACTCACTAGTTCTTTTGTATTTTATCATATGAAATACGAAAAATTCTAATTTCATCCTCCTTGTCAGTAACACAAAATTGTATTCCTCCTTGAACATGTGGGATTACCATTATTTTAACAGTGTTTGATTAAGTCAAATTGTTCGTTATTGTCAAATCTGTAAAAATTGAAATATTGTATAATAAAAAAAAAAAAAAGAAATAGTGAGTGAGGGACACCATCTTCTCTCTCACTTGCTGTCAATGAGTTGTGCATATATTCTTTTTTTTGTGAAAAATAAGCAAAACTTCAATATGTCATAACTTTCTTATTTTACATCCAATTTTGATGAAATTTTCAGTGTTATGCTTGCTTGATTGTTCTCTATTAATTTAAATCAACACTTTTCTGGGGTGGACTTGACCTCTAAGTGCCACTTTAGGAGTGTATCGTAACTCCTACGCTCAACTTTCTGAATAAAGAAAAAAAATCATGAAATATCATACACCCAACAATCATGACGAAATAAAACTTATCATGCTTTCTGTAGTCATGATAGTTCTCAGTGTATTGCTTTATTATTCTAGATGCCTTGTAATGTTTGCTCTATCTGGATATTGATCCTTTAAACACCATCGTCGCTGTCGACAATGGCAATCATCATAAGTAGTAACAATAACATGTAACAGTATGACAAAGAGAAGGATGGAAGAAGAACGAGAAGGAGCAGTGCTACTACTGATGCAACATTATCATGACTATCCCACTTGAAATAAAACACAGCTAAATAATTATTACAACTCCCCCATTCGGTCTACTTTCAATGCACATGTATTATTAAACAAGGTCTAAAATATACCATGATCATGATAATCATATTTAGCAGCCCTCCTTCCAACGTCATTGCTTATTCGTATGAGATTTTTATATATTCATAATGACTTATCTCGATACGGTAATATCGTTATCAGGGCACTCAAGATTTTAAGCAGAGTCGTATGATCAGATAACCTAATCGTTCAACCCACGTCAGAACGTTAAAAGCAAGAATATATGATAAATGTCCTCTTTTCATCTTTAATCATATTTACTTTATCAGCTGATGGACAGTGCGTCATGATTAACTTCTGTCACGGCATTGGTAAACTTCGACAAGTAAATTTAGCTTGGAAATTTTGTTAAAATATAAATGGACCGATCGTCTTTTCCATCGAGAAGACGTTTCCGTTGATGTACCTAATGGAGAGGATGGATCAGAACTTGTATAGAAATTTCCCAGAAGTCAGAATAAATTTGGAGTAAACAGAGGTCACACGAACAGAAAGTATGTATTAATAATGGGCTGTTAAGTTTAAATAGTAAGGGCATTTATCCATACGTATACAAAAAATTGCGTAGGATGCTGTTGATATCCTTAGCTGCTTAAGAAAGAAATCGTATTAATTATCATGTTTTAAATAAACATTATTAGTTATCATTTTTTCGATTCGACAAATAGTAACGAGTTGTTTCTCTCATTGATTTTTAGTTCAATCGAATATAGTTGATTTTCGACAAACATACATAAGAATTGATTTCCAAAAGTTATACGGGTTTTTCCTTAAATGGAATAAGTCTCTGACAGTTGAAGTAACTCTTGTATAAACTCTTCTCATACATTGTATGCCGCCACTATTTTTAGCTCTCCCTTTTTTTTGGAAGCCATTATTACTATGAATAATATATAAAAACGTATGTTTTATCCAGGGTATAGAGATCGTGCAGGTTTTCAAAGTAAAGCAGTTATGAATCACAAATCATTCACTCCTACTTGCCTAATGACCATAAATGCTAAATGACATTCAAATAGTACAACGTTTCCAAGAATATTTTCTTCAAGTAAGATTCCATGTCAACTTGGGTTCAAACAATTGACACGAAAGAAGGGTTGGCGACTCATTTATGACGTCACAAATCCAAAACTTAAAATTCTAATAACTTAATCTTTAATGGATTTTACTCAAACCTTCATCAATACTTTTATCATTTTTTCTGTTATCTTTTAACAACAAAATTGTCTTCAGGGTGAACTTCCCCTTTAAGCCGCCTGTAACTCATTCTCTTACCACCATAGCCAGTTTCTTTATATACCATCTACATGTTAAACCAAACAGAGTTATATATATGGTGAATCGAGTTGAGTACGTGTTTTTTATAGTCAAATTTCAACGGTGATGAAACAAAAGTAGGCAAAGCTACATGCAACTCTCAATTCGATTACATAAGTAATTAAACAATGTCACCATGGTATAAACCTAAATAAGTAATGCGGGATATTTTCAAAAATCAACACCATTATCATCACGATCATGCTTGCAGAAAAAAGAAGAAAACCAAATATCTGCGTGGCACACTTAATACTACCTCTTCGGATCGGTGGGCAAGAGGGTGCCATATCACCAGAGGCACTTTTCTTTAAGAGGGAGAACCTCTTTGATAATTCTACACGACTTCAGGTATACATGAAAAATGTACTTTGTCGTAATCCAGTATGTTGCTCTTCAAATATGTATACTTATCATTAGGGGGACCATGAATGGAGATGGAGAACAGTACTGTGGAGAATGACCAGTGAAGAGAGAAGGGAGGAGCCAGATCAGGTACGATAGCTATACTCCAATTTGCCTGAGCCAGCAGAGCTAACGGATCCTACAAACTTAAGGCGACGGCCGTCGCTTTCGTCTGCAAACCTCGTCAAATGGCGTAGAGCAGTCCGCGCCTCCATCGACCACATGAGTACAGTACACAAGACAGTGAAGTACGTTAACCTGTAGAGATTACAAGCCTGCGAATCATTGCTGAAACATTCTGATAACAAGATTAAATTCTGCATATATCTATGATTCTAGGCAGTGGTAACAGTTCAGAACAGAACAGTACATGAACTGGTCAGGATTATTTTTGTTCTTGTAATGGCCCTGGAGTTACGCCAAGGGCCAAGACACGATCAGGTAAATGTATTTTGGATCATAAGCTGGCTTATCAACAATATAAAAGTAGCTTAGATGGCACGGATGGATTGGGTTAATGATTAACATGCCCCAACTTTCCATTTTGTCAATGTTTGTAATAAATATCTCTAGCAAAGTGTAGGTTTTTCTCTGAGATCACATTACTAATGATACAGACACACTTGTCAGACCGACCTCTAATGAACAAAAGTTATCAACTCTTCCAATAACGTCGGTTTGGGCTCGGTTAAGCTGCAACCCATTTACATCTAGTTTTAAGTTTAAAAATGAAACAAATGGATCACTTCTGACGGTTTCGCTTGCATCAATACGAGATTCAATATAAATACAGCAGCATTGCTGGTTTTGAAAACATCCAAGATGAATAATTATTCACAAAAGAATGCATATGATTATAAAATATTAAGTTAATTGACCCTAAATTACCTTTGATCTTAATGATGTGACCTGAAACTCGTGCAAAGTGATCAGTGATACTTGATTGCCCTTATGCTCAAGTTACATTATGAAAAATCAATTCACTTTCAAAGTTAATATTGAAACATTTCAAAAAAATTAACCTTAGTTTAGATCCAAATGTTGACACCACAACATGATCAAAGTTCATTAACTGTAAATGACCTTTGACCTTGATCATGTGACCTGACCTGAAACTGCAAGATGAGATACTTGAACACACTCATCTCCAAGTTATGATGGCATTTCAAAAACCTAACTTTGGTTAAGATTTTAATGTTGATTCCCCTAACATGGTCAAGGTTCATTAAGCCTAAATGACATTTGACCTTGGTTATGGGACCTGAAATTCACTTTAGTTTCATTCCAGATGCAGTCAGTGGGATGACTTTATACCAATATCTTAGATGTAAAAAATGTAAGGACAGAGAGAAAAGAGTGGGCGGGGCCTTCATTCCCCCCCCCGGCCCCTGTCGGGGATTGCAGAACTGTTACATGACATGTAAAATAATGTCATAACCAATTATGATGTATGCTATATCATCCCTCATCGAAATCATGGAACGTAATAAATGAAAGCGCGTTGATCGATCATAAATTTAGTTTTTGAAGAACCCGTAAAGTGTCAATGGAACGAAATAGAGGTCAGTGTTGTGTTACGAGAGAAAAGTTAAATCAAGCTTTTCCATTTTCAGGTTTACTTCCATCTTGTTGTGCAGTGAATAAAAAAAATACATTAGTTTGTTCAAGATTTCAGTTAGCATTAACCGAATGGTATCTGACAGACCAGTTATCATTTCAGGGAGCATTAATGACTACATATCCCTCCGTGGAAACGGAGTACATTACGGTACATTACGGTTCGTAACCTTTAACGGCTTGGGAAGGTGGATGGGGACAATTGAAACAGTTAAGTCAACATACAGTTAACATGGAGCCACGTTCATGATTCTTCAATTCATGCAATCCATTTGCTGTTGAATTTGGATTAATAATGACAGATTTTTGACACCCACGAAGTATCGATGTGTACATATTTATTTCAATCGTCTGTGTTGTTCATCTTTCCACTCACAATATTAATTTGAAGGCAACGTTTCTGTCGAATCATAAACATGATAAAACCATTTGAACCACACCATGGGGCCTCTCATTTTAAATAGGTGAAACTTGAATAATTCATGTTGCCCCTATACAGTAGCGTGTATTTATGCACCCACGCATGATATACATATTTGTACATGCATATTTTACATTGTATTTTTACAAAGGGCCCCAATAAAAACCAGTTTTTCTGCTGATATGGCTACCCTTTTTAAATATGTGCAATAAATAAACAAAGTTGAACCATTAAATCGTCGAACTGTTTCAATGATTGGAGGAAGATTTAATGTTCTTTTGTCGAAATTATGCAATTAAACATGACTCCATTGTGATCCACATAAGAGGATAGGCTACTCATATTGTCTGCTAATTGAATCAGAGTTTGCTTTTTGGGAAAACAGTGGAAGGTTATTCAAAAATGAGATGTCTGCGGCAAATGATATATTCAGATGAGTAAACAAATTGAAGAACAACGAACCTCAATGTATTTATTTAAGATAATGGCATCATCAGTTAATGAAGGTTTTCATTATCTATAATTATAATGATATAATTATATAATAAAGGCCTTCATTTTATTAGGGGAAACTATATGACGATTACGATCGCTCACACTTAGATTCTTATTTAAGATCGTGATTGTGTTTTAGCTGGGTTTTCGATTCTTTATTCTCCTGTACCTGCAGTGAAGCAACCATCATGCAGCCCGATCTTGGCAAATAATGGTAGTCTAGAAGGAAAGCCCCCCAAACCAGGGTTGATATCATAATTATTCTAAATGTATCATATCTCCGAACAGTTTGTTCGTTTGGCTTTGGCGATCTGTGAAAGTGACCTCAGGATGATCTACGACGATTCAGGCTGAGAGGGTAAGGAAGTCATCATTGATAAATTTCTTGAGCATGTTGGGATCTTAAACGCATCAGTCTTTAAGGGGACATCTCGTCCGCCCTGAGATTGCCACGCACTTTTGCTGCTCTGGAAATGACAAAATAAATGGAGCAGATAACACATTTAGATGTCGGTCGAACGGCGTTACGACATCGGCAGGAGATTTGATTCATATTGCTGCAAGGCATCGACATAATACCGGGCATCTATCTATCTAGTATTAAGGTCGAGCACACCTGGTAAAAGAAGAGATGTCAAACAAGGGAGGCGTCACTGCCTTTTAAGGTCTGTATATTTATGCAGCATAGTTACGAAAACAAGGATATGCTAATTGTAAGGGTAGTACTTAAAGTCAAATGAAGAGGCGCGTTTATGTTATATATCATGGATGAATTAAAAAAAACAATCAAGCTTTGACAGGATGACAAGATTACATTTTTGGTTCTCTCAAATTTAGCTATAAGGTGTATAAATTGATTTTAGTTCCTGGTGTGAGATAAAGCATTTACACGTGACCCAACAAAGTCCTATTTTGAAGACTTTATTGCAAAATACATAATGCATTGCTATATTCAATCTCCAAGTCAATAAATGGACGAATTCATAGGGCGGACTAACATTGCGAAATAAAACACAGTTTGTCATATTTTAAGAAACACACTTAACACCCTTGAAACTTCCTCCTTTGTCATGTGTGATCTTTAAAAGAACGGGTCGGATATAGTTGGAGAATCCGTTCCTGGAGAGGGCGGGCCTTGAGAATAAGGGTCCTCAACTGGGAATATGGGTTGTTATCGGAACACAAAACCTAACGAGGTTATCTTCGAAAAACGCAGGTGTGTGATGAGTTATAAGACGGTTAAGCTGTCAGACAAATATCAAGATAAATTTCCCCTCGCGCACAAGTTTCACAAACTGAAGTCACTTGACCTACTTACAAGTAGGCTTAGATCTTTAATGTAAATGCGGATGTCATGCCCTATAGTCTGATTCTGTCTTATTTGTACTTTTTCATCAGCGCGACTTACCTGTCCGTCTTAGTTATCAATATCAATGCTTAATTCATTCATTCGATTATTGTTTTCATCACGTGCAATTTTTGAAACCTAAAGTAAAACGGTCATTGAATAGCACATTCGATCTACGCGTTTAATAATGTTCTAATATATTGGCTCGGCGAAATAGCAGGAAAACACATTCATGCTATTATTCCACTCTCTACATTCTCCTTGTCTTACTTGCATCATACGTATTCCATAAAGACGAAATGGCTCCACAGTAAACAATCGAAATAAAAACCGTATCCATAGCACCAAAGTGAGACATGAAGTCCAAAGGGGAGTACACGATACTTGCTTGGAAATGTTATTCCTCTTGTGTTCACAATTCAATACCCGATTGTATCGAGTTTGCTTCTTGCGATGCACGGGCGCCGATCCGAAACACTCCCCCACATGATAAATTCATTACAGGGAAATCATAAATAAAACACGGTGGGTATTGAATTGCACATTTTGTTGTGCTGCTTTCATGTTTTTATACTGTTTCCCATCATGTTCAAGTAACCTAAACATGATATGTGCGTTTAATAACTATCTTGCCATGTTTACTGACAAGATGCGTTTTCCTAGTCTTGAGTGATGTGTTTCATGAGCCAAATAGTGATTTTGCATCGACTAATTTGTTCTGAGCCAATCAGATGGAAAGATTTTACTAGCTTATAACAGTTGTCAGCGAAATGTTTTTGTTATAATATATATATAATTTTTTTTTTTGGGGGGGGACAATTTCTGTTTTAAAATAGTCAAATCGTGTTAATCAGTAAAATCATGTATGAGCGGGAACGCGTTAAAAGTTGAAACGCCACTTTTCAAAAGTCACATGGGTCGGGGGAGGGGGGGGGGGGAAGAAAAGATCCAGAGATTTTGACAATCATTATTCATGATGTATGGATGTTCTTTATTGATCCTTTCAGACTTTTTAATAAATCGCATATCAATTGTTAATGAATCAAATCAGATATTTGTCTGCAGATCTATCGACACACAATGTATGAGCACGAGAGGTCGTTAAGATAAAGAAATACAGAATAATTGCTATTTACTGGTATTTTGATATAAAAGAACCATATAACTTTTTAATGGCAATTTGGTCCAAAAAGCATGCTCACTTTTTACAACATACAAGTTCATCATTATTGAGATTTTACGAACACTTTAGTCCGTGGTTGTAGAGACACTCGTGTCAACTTAATTGGTTGAAAATTGTGTTTATGTACAATGTATGAAGTATCGTTGTCGTGATTAGACCATTGTTTTGCTCATCAACTTTATGAATACAACTTTGAATACCATAGCTGTGGTTGAGTTTTATGACTGGGTCTTGACTTTGGCGGGGCCGAGTTTCTTTAAAATTTCCTCCCTATTTTCCTCCACGAAAGGGGTAGAAAATTATCATCCCTTCAATGATCGTTGTTATCAATTATCACGCTAGGACTGTACCCAAAATTAACAAAAAGGAGGATCACTATCATGATATATTAATAGAGAGAAAATAGAGAAAGGGAGAAGGGGATACATAGATAAAGAAATAAAACGAATAATGGTTAGGCCTCACCAAAATAATTTTCGAATAAAGTATTAAGAATTGAGGAGAGATAGACCTAGCTGCAGTTTTATGAGTAATGTAGACAGTCTGTTTACTAAATAAAAGCTACAATTCAGAAATAAAATGTAGGCAATCAGCAAGATTGAAAATGTCAAAAGAAATATAAAGATGTGGGGGGGGGGGGCAGAGTTTGGGACAGATAACAAAATAATGGTATGAAAGTGAATAAAAAATGAAAAATGAAAGACAAGAGGAAAACAGAATGAGATGGGGAGAAAGGGGATTACAGTAAAGTGAGAAGGGTGACTTTAAGTGATAAAGGTTGACGGTCGAAATTTTAGATATGGGGCCCTGAAAGAAATAAAAAAAAAGGAGAAAGGAATGAAGACAGGAGAGAAGATACAAGATGCTGTGATGATCTAAGGTTGGAGAATGATGTCACCCTAGGTTGTCTGAGGACATCAATCTCCCATTCGAACAAGGATACGACCCACATGAGAGATTAAAGATACACGACCATAGTTTCTCTGTTACGGTATCATGTACTTTCATACCACCACTACAAAACAAAAAAACAATGACTTACTATCTATTGCCTAAAACCTACATGTATATAGTAAAATTGTATAATTACATTTCCTTGAACCATAGTGTCACGATCATTATTTTACTTTTAAAGCGATGTAGATGTTAAATGATGACATTTTCCTCCGTCTACAAGAAGGGAAAACTTGTTAAATAATTCCAAAAGTATGAAAAGAATTGACATTGATACTGTTGTCATGGTCATGGTTGAAGCCATATTACAGATGCAAAATTAATGTCAGTATTAATACTCACAATAATCACATTTTGTAAAGCGCAAATCACGATTTACTATGTTTAATTGCGCCTGTAATAGGAAACGGATGGATAGGATGAAAAAGAAAGAATCATATACACTAAAAAACGAAGAGCTGATTAAGTTCTTAAAGATTGTGTATAGTGACTGCACTTTGGTGTGCTGATTTGTCTGGTTGAAATTATTTTGTACGAGAAAAATCAGCACTCCGAAGTGCAATCATTGTATACACGCTCTTTAAGAGCTGAATTAGCTCTTCGAATTTTAGAGTGTATTATTGAAAAATATTAATTTTGATAAAAAGTGAACATAGTTTTGGAATGTATTGTAAAATACCTTTTATTATGTCAAGTTTTCGCTAATTCCGTGCATGACGCACGACGAATGAATCACAGTGAATGCATTAACAGTTCCCGCCAAAATGACAATGAACAACTGGGAGGTCTTTGTAAAAATTTGGGGAACCGAACAGCAGTTTTGTCCTAATATTCGTTCTTTCCAGAGTCCAGGACGAAACTTCTATTTTGATTCACCAATTTTCGACAAAGATTTCTTGAAGTGCATTTGACAATAAATTTGTATGCTCTTGAATGGCCTAAAAGAGTATTTTCTCCCAAATAATTTTGTACCATATTCATGTGGTATGTGTTAGCGCTTTGATGACCATCATCATCATCATCCGTTAAAGTACAGTCCACCAGGTTGGCAGAGGCGTCGATCCTGGGGGGGGGGGGGGCAGGGGGGCGATCGCCCCACCAATGAAAATATTGGGGGGGGGGCAAACATATCGTTTTGCCCCCCCAATAATTCCGGATGTGCAAAAATAAAATAAGATTGTAATGTTCAGCAAGCGAGATTGAGATACACAAATCGTGCTCAAAATGTCCGCTTTCCAGATTGGAATATGCAAAATTTTAGCTCGCGCTTCGCGCTCGCATCATTTCTGTAGCAAAAAGCCATACTTTTCATGATTAAATAGGTGAATATAATAATAATAATAATGAACCATTCTTTTATAGCGCATATCACAAAAAGTAAATTTAAGTCCCTATGCGCTTGAAAGAAGAAAAGAAAAAGAGAAAAAAAGAGAAATAGATATATGGTCAGTGTCATATAAAGATGAAAATACCTTGGCACAAATTCCAAAAAATATTATTATAAAGAAAGAAAGAAATGTGTCTTTAAAAGATGTCCTGTTTTAAGTTCTAAACCTCTAAAGAACTACCGCTTCGATTTTCAATAATATACATCTTGTTTTTATCAAACGGCCATTAAACTGTCATTTTTTCAGATCGAAATATCAAAATTTTCAGCTCACACTTCGCGCTCGCATCTATTGTTCTTTTAGATACCAATCTTAATCATTGGTACTAAAAATGCTTACAATATATCAAGCTTTCAGGTCAGAATATAAAGAAATTTCAGCTCGCTCTAGGCACTCGCATTATCTGTTTAGTAAGATATGTATCCTCCTCATGAGTTACTACAAACAGTCCTGCTTTTCCTGTTTTAAGGTCAGTATACTAAAAAAAATTCAGCTCGCGCTTCGCGCTCGCATTAATTTGTTGGTGAGATACGTGTCTGTAGGGAGTCATATATATATATATATATATATAAATGTGTAAAGTTATACATGTACAACAGCTTTGGCAACTCTTTTTATTTAAATATTGTAAAGAAATGGATGAAGAGAACAATGGTAGGCGTAGCTTAAATCAAGGTTCCCCAGAGCTATCTACCCTTTGGAAAAATTGGTGATGCCGAAAAAATGTCTCTGCCGGGAATCGAACCCGGGCCCCCAGCTTTGAACGCCGGTGCCTTAACCACTAGACCAGCTTTGATCCAGCTGAAGCATGGCGGCTTGTCATTGTTCGAAACCCACCTTCACCCGACAAAGGAAATTATAATTGGTATAGTGTCGAAAATTTGTCTATCTGACGGTCAATCGGATCGGGGTCGCCCTAGCCACTAACCCGTCTCTGTGGTCTAGTGGTTAAGGCACCGGCGTTCAAAGCTGGGGGCCCGGGTTCGATTCCCGGCAGAGACATTTTTTCGGCATCACCAATTTTTCCAAAGGGTAGATAGCTCTGGGGAACCTTGATTTAAGCTACGCCTACCATTGTTCTCTTCATCCATTTCTTTACAATATATATATATATATATATATATATATATATATATGCCTATGTGTGTGTGTGGGTGGGTGGGTGTTTTTTGTGATCGAGCCCTTTGGAACGCTGATTCATGATTTTGCCCCCCCCCCAATCTGAAAAATGGATCGACGCCCCTGCAGGTTGGTGTATCATCGTACTTGTAGAATTGTGCAGGAGTATGTACAGTGCTGTGGAAGATCTATTCTACGTGCGGTATTATTTTAATACAGTAATGTAAACTTTGATTTGCACTAAATTAAGGCATGACTACAATGAATGAATCCATATGCCAATGATGTCATAAATCCTACAAGGATTGCATTAAAATCAATTTCAAAACACCTTTTCAGTATATAATTTACATTATCATTGTTTAATAAGCACATTTTGGTATCAAGTTAATTTTATTGAATATGGATTAGCAAATAATGTTTTATATCCCATTAAAGATTTTGACATCACTGGCATCTGGATTCATTCAATGCACTCATGCCCTACTTTGGCGCAAGTCAAAATTTACATCGCTGCAAAGAATACCTACTGAATTATTCAAGCGTGAAGACAAACCACATAAATCTGGTATCAACTTATTTGGGAGAAGCCATATATAATAATTATGCGTTCATGACATTTTTCCCCATAAATTGGGGATTGGTGAGGTGTCAATTTTTTTTTACTCACCCGGTAGGTGTGCACTTGTTTTTGTTTTTTGTTTTAGGATGATGCGCGCTTTCTTTTACATTTGACGACAAGTTCCAAACAGCTGCATCATTGAAATTATTTATGGGTGACATTGCTAAGATATATCTGATATTTTGGTAATGACTAACAAAAAGAGATAGTTTCCAGAGATGATGGGTAAATCGAATAAAATTTCAAATTAATTTGCATCATTCTCAATAACTAACACCAATAAGAGGGAATCGTGCTTTGCTAAATATTGATCCACTAAAATGTTCAAATGGCAAGTGACTAATATCAAAGCATGTGTGCAACTCCATAAAGATTTGACACCATTATACAGTAAAACACGAAAAGAAATCGTTCAGTATTCATCACAATTGTTTGTATACGTGTTCTCCAAGAACACAAGTTACCTCTTGTTTGTATATATCGTGTATATCATGTTGTAAGATGATATGGTAACGATGGCAACGTATGTAAACAGCTACCATCGCGTAGACGTGACCCCTTGACTTAACGCTTATCCCTCCGTTGACAAAATGTTCCTTTCTGAGTGTTTAGAGACAACATCGCCGCTCTTTCGAAACCAAGAACGAAATGTCACGTACGGATTCAATGTCATACAATAGGCTCTGCAACACACGATATGTGACACCCACCCCATGCAAAGAAATAACAATTACTATGATTATATAGACCCCCATACTGATTCCTCCCATGAAACATCGTGAATCACAGCTGGTTACTGTTACATTACCATACCGAAATCAAACAATTCATTCATCGAATTGTTCTCTCTGAATATGGTCTATGGGAACATTAAATTGACTTAATTGAGCGTCAAACACACCAACAAAACGATATAAATGTAACTGTTCGTAAATCCTTACGGTATGGTATGGGTTTCGATTGTGTGTGTTAAACGTTTCAAATTGGTTTCAAGTTGTGCCTAAATAGCTCGAATTAGTCTCGAATTGGAAGATGAGAATGTGTTCATATGGGGTGTTATAAAAAGCTGTATCAGTGGTAATAGGGAACGAGAGAAAGTGAGGAGAGATAGATGACAGAGTGCTAAATATATGATAGTGCGTTTGAACATAGGCCTATACCAAGACATCATGACATCACAAGTATTACCTCAAAAATAATTATACAGAAGATCTATTGGCTTTGACAGATTTAGTAAAAGTTAAGTCAGTACTTTGAACAATGCATTATTTTGCTGCACGACAGAGGCTCTTGTCGTATTGTGTTACAGAGGTTGTTTTTAGTACTATTATCCAACCTCTACTTGTACAATTACAAATCGTACAATTTGCATCCCACTCAGTAAGACGGAGGCCATGAGACGTATTTTAAAACCTTATTATAACGTACATTTTGGGAAAACCGGAGAAGGCGGGGGGGGGGGGGCGGGGGTAAATTTCCAATTCGTCCACTGTCAACTCGTCCACTCACCACATGGTCTACCTTCATTTAGTCTAATACCATTCCGTCCATCAACATTTCGTCTAACAACCATTTGGTCCAATAACCTTTTGGTCCAACCATCACTTCGTCTAATCACCAGTTCGTCTATTACCGTTTCGTCTAATAACCAATACCAATTTTCTTTTCATTCACTTTGCACAAATGACACTTTAGTGTAATAAGACGAAATGGTATAAGGACTAAATGGCTATTGGACCAACTGGTTATTAGACTGAATGGCATTAGACGAATTGGAAATAAACCGGCGGGGGAGGGGGTAATGATAATGATAAGACCGTGTCGGCGTGGTCGATATGATATCCTCTACAACTAATATACTATTGATTGTTGACCGCAGTTCAATCTGAAATCCTTTTGATTTGAAGATGCATTTCGCTAGTACCATAGTATCCTTTAGTCATGTTAGTCTCACCCTTCGAATGGGTCTCAACCTCCGAATGAGAAGGAAATTATATATTTCAATCGTTAGCCCAATTTTCTTTTTTTTTAATGGGGATTACTCGCTACTTTGGATTGACATAAGCCTTTATAATTTATTTTGTAGTAACTAAAATGCAAATAAATTCTACTGTCCGGAGAAGATTATACGCCTGACAAGATGCTATTTTAAACCTTATAAATATTCTGTTTTTCGGGGCAGCTTGTTCTTAAGTCAAGGTTCAGGAATCACAACAGCTGAAATCTATCAATCCTGACCCCATAAACGTGATAAATGTAAGCACACGGACAGAAGGGGCATATTCCGGTTAAAATAATTTCATACGACTGGTATAACTGCCTCCAAAATATTAATAAAAAAGGCCATAAAGTAAGCGCGTTCCACATATTTTTGTACATCATCAATGTACAGTATAATTCTATGACAATTAAACTGAACTGACAATTGGACGTATGTCGTCGTCTGTCGTCACACCAACGAAACTGACTCCAGATCAATCAAAACTTTTGCGTTATACATTTTTTTGATCATTTTGAGGTCGGTTTCGTTGGCGTGCATTGTCACCCCCCCCCCCTCACCCACTTTCGAAACCGTTCCGCGTCCCCTGATCGTGCTGATAAGTCTTGGGAATTATTTCTCTTTTTATATGTCTTGGGATTTATTTCTCTTTTATGTCTTGGGATTTATTTCTCTTTTATATGTCTTGGGATTTATTTCTCTTTTATATGTCTTGGGATTTATTTCTCTTTAATGTCTTGTGATCTATTTCTCTTTTTTGCATGATACACACAAAGAGCTACTGTGGGATTACACAAAATGCACAATTACAGGCATTTTTGGAATACGCTTTTTAGCGCTTACATTTCGCATGAGATGCAATTTATCCTAACATTGCATTGGGCTATCGATATTGATTATGAGCCTATTATAAGCATCAACCGCAACGGTTCCGTTCTATCGTTGTCAGGTACGTTGTCCTTCGCAAGAATAATACGTGAACACTATTCACATTCTTCTATGTCTTTTGGTTATTTTACCTTCAATGTCAGAATGTCTTTGGTGATCAATAATTTTTCTAAAATCCGTTTGATGAACCATATAAAAAAAAAACATTCTACGTGATCAGCTTTTACAATGACAATCGGCTTCGAAAAAAATGCATAAGATATCAAGATGGGTGCTATATAAAACTTCATCCGTCGATGACTTTACTTTATGCATAATAATGCATATCACAACAACGTTATTTTTTTAGTGTTTGCTTTTAGATTGCTCCTTTCCCTTAACCACGAAGTTTCACTAAATCAAGTAAAATTAAACAAGTATAAAACGGAAAATCACATAAAACATGGCTTAAGAAAAAAAGATGAGATTTTCAAGTTTCATTCAATTGCACAAAACTTTTATATTATATCATTACATGAATATCAAATTATATTTTATAATAATAAGGGCAATCAACGTGCTCAAGGTGGCATCACACCACGTTCTACATTTAAGGTGGCGAATAAAAAATATTTTACTATTCTAATATTAAATTTTACTATTCTCATATTAAATATTATCGTATATAATTAGTCAACATTTTTTTATAATTAAAAAATAGGTAATTTTCGGCTTGACTTTAGCCTTTAAGAATGAAGAAAATGTCTCAAAAAAAGAAGTAAGTACCATGCACTTATGTCTATGATTGTTTTTCTCTATTTTGTTTAATATTTTGGATGTGTGAATTTCACAAAAAAAGTTGCATAAGATATTTATTGCCATTACCTTCAGTGAAGGGGTTACGGTTATCCATTATTACCATTCAGATTGGTATGGCATACAGTGAAAGAAGAGGGATTCTCCCTTTTCCGGTTTACCGCATCTTCATGATCTTATCGGTTATCAAACCAAGTCGTCTCCGATGTATCTTGAAGTCATATTTCCGTTGGTTGAAACCGCAATTAAGAAAGCGATTAGGCGGTCAAGGGGCAGTTTTTACTCCTGAGAATACTGTTGCTATCTGTGGACGATTTCTTTGCGCTCGGTTGTTAAAAAAAATGTGCAAATTTGTATACGTGGATCATAGCACGCAAGATCGTGTTGATTGCACAGATTTCATTGCACTTTGGAGAGCCTTTCCATTATCACGATCTGATGTCTACCCCGATCATGAGATCGTAGTTTCTTGCCGACTTTAAGCTCCTTTCACAATTGACGTACGACCTGTTTACGACCGCCTGCAACAGTTTTTTCTTGTTGTTGCACGATCGATCTCTTGGTGTCTTGCGAGCACTCGCAGTGGTTGTAGACGAACGCACGAATTTGAGGTGGTCGGAGGTGGTCGTGACTGGCCGCATCTGAATTTGAACATGTTCAAAATCCAAACGCGATCAAATACGATTGATTTACTCGCATCAGGTCGTACCATCGGTCGGGCGATCATCGTGTGAGTGTTGTTCAACGTTGTACGACTTGGTGCGAGAGGTGACACAACTACGTATAGTCGCATTTAGTCGACTGGAGGTCGTACAACACTTGCACATGCGCTAGATACCTACAGAGACCAGTCTTGCGACTGGTTGCGATAATATAAGACTGTTGCAAGACCGATCGAAATTACGGCTTACAACATTCCACTACCGTTGCATTCGCATGTATGCGACCGTACAGCCCCTTTCACAATTGACATCCGACCAGTTTACGACCGCCTGCAACAGTTTTTTCCTGCTGTTGCACGATCGATCTCTTGGTGACTTGCGAGCACTCGCAGTCGTTGTAGACGGTCGCACGAACTCAAGGTGGTCGTGACTGGTCACATCTGAACTTTGAACATGTTCAAAATCCGAACGCGATCAAATACGACCGATTCACTCGCATCAGCTCGTATCCGGGGTCGTACCATCGGTCGGGCGATCATCGTGGGAGTGTTGTTCAACGTTGCACGACTTGGTGCGACAGGTGGCACAACTAAGTAGTCGCATTTACTCGACTGGAGGTCGTACAACACTTGCACATGTGCTAGCGACCTACATGTACAGAGACCTGTCTTGCGACTGGGTGCGATAATATGATGGGCCATAAGACTGTTGCAAGACCGATCGCAACGGCTTACAACATTGCACTACCGTTGTGTGCGACCGTTCCCCTCGCAATCCCTCGTGCAACACTCGCATGTGATCGCACGAGCACAATAGGATCATAAGCGACTTACTCGTGCAACGGGTTTTAATGGTTGTTTTTGTTGTACGACAGCTGTTGCAACTGTGAAAGCCTCTGTGCGATATTATGAGATGACTGGCGATTGATGCCTGTTGCAGCCTGTCGCACGACCAAAAGGTCGCAAGTGGTCGTACGTCAATTGTGAACCGATCATTCAGAACACCCCTTTTTTTAAATCGTGAGCAGTGGCGTAATGAGTCATGATAATTGAGGGGTACACAACAAGGCATGTGTGACAATATAACTTAAAAGTCCCCAGCGAGCCCCAAAAATGAACCTTTTTAAAAATAAAAATATAATTTTGCGTTACAAATTTCCCCTTTCCTTTCACCTTTTTTTGCTTTTCCCTTTCTCTTCATTTTGGTGAGGGAGGGGGGGGGGGCTCCCATCTATACGCCTCTGATCGTGAATAAGATGAGGACAGGTAAACGATACGGAACGCAGTCGCCGCGGAATTAATGTAGAGTTGTGGTTTTCTTTTTCTTTAACCCACACGTACGGTTTAACAGCGGCACGATAATGTGAAAACTTGACATGGAATTGGTCTCACTAGCGCATTGTTATTCCTATGAACTATTTTTTATGTATACAATGTTCCGATCTGATGGGTTTGTCAAATCGCGGCAAGAAAAGCGTTGGTGGAACTTATATGGTCTGAAAATATTGATAACTATGCACAATCCATCAATGAGGGATAAGATATGAATATTGAAAGCAATCTGTACTCTTATTTGCAAATGTTACACTTTTTTGTCAATGGGAATGGTTCCATTTAGAATCTTCTTTTTTACTTCATTAGAAAAAATCATTTACAAGTTTAAAATGTTTGGTTTAAAGCATGGTGGTATTTCTTGATACTGATAACATTTCAAACAATACCAACGTGTGTAGAGAAAAGACATTATCGATCGTTCTCTCGCATTAGGATACGCTAATCAATAAAAATGCCCAGGGGCGATAGAGACAGAAGTCTGAATGTTAGCCATGAACGGAATGCCTTAAAGCCCGAGCAATATTGTCCAGAAAAAAAATCAATTTCATCCAAATATTAAAACAAAGACAGGATAAGTGAATCAGCATTTCAGAATTAGAGGGGAAAATGATTAAAATAATTGAAAGGGAACGAAATTTGATTTGTTAATGATCATCCATCAAACATTTTATAAAGAAAGAATGATCACGTAAAGAACTATTTGATAATGACAGGGAGAATGTATGTAACATGAGCAAGAAAAAAAAGGTTAACTAAGTTCATCCAAAATAGATATCAATCAATGAAAATAACAAATTATTGCTGGGCTTAAAATGCACCGTTTTTGCAACTTTGTCATTAACTGTTGGTAAGCCTAAGTCTCCACGAGATTATATAGGGAGTGCTGTATAAGCAAGGAGATCTCCTTGGTATAAGCTACTTTGCGGTGTTCACGAGTCTGTATACGGTATGTGATTACGTACCTTTTCCTGCATAATTATTATTTTCGATCAGCGAGTACTCTCTTCATAATAAGATGTTCAACGCCATCGCATTATACAGTTTTCTTTGGAGCTGAATATGTTCATTTCAGCTTTGATTTTTTAATACATGTATACACTGTATAATATATAAAAGCTTCGTATGTTTTCTTTATTTAACCATGCTAACACAGGTATATTTTTACACCCAATGACCCAAATATATATCTGTACGTTAATGAAGTGTAGGAAAAAATGGTCGAGTATTTCAAAACCACAGTCATCAACGAAAACGACGCCAGAAACCGACCGACGCCTCGCGACGGTATATTATGTCATTGGATAACGTCATCTGTCTGGCGTCGTTTTCGCCGGTGTGATCGTAGCTTTATAGGAGAACCATGCTGAACATTTTGAAAACACAATTTAAGATGTAATGAAACGTCATATTCACTTCATGATATTACAGTGTGGTTTCTGAGTTACCCAGTAGGGCCAGTACTCTCCTTGGCTTTCTTAAAATTTATTCGCTAGAAAAAAAGGCGAAATCATGGAATGAAAATCGCAAGTCGAGAGTTAGGATGTAGAAATGGTGAATAGGGGCAATAGAAGCAGACGGAGACAGGAGGAAGAGGAGGGGAAGAAGAAGAAGGATAAAAGGGAAAAGAAAAAAAGACGAAGGGGAGAAGAAGAAGTAGGAGGAGGAGAAAAAGGAGGATGAGAAGAAGAAGAAGAAGAAGGAGGAGGGGAAGAAGGATGAGAGGAAGAAAAATAGGAAGAATAAAAAATAAAGAGAAACATTAGAAAGAAGAAATTACTAATGGTTAATAGTTAATAGGCAGAAAGAGTGATATATTTTTTAAGATACAGACTATAAGACAAGAAAGAAAGTTTTAGTAGGAAAATGAATAGAAGCAAATAATTTCACTCATATTGCAGTGCGCTTCGACGAACTTACCATCACGGGGAATAATTCTAGGCTGATAAGCTATTGCTGGTCATCGATGCAGCTAGCAAAGCAAATCCTCATTATAAAATCCATCATGATAGTCATTCAATTTTCACTACTGAAGTAGTCAACAATTTAATTCCCGAAACGAATGCAAAATATACTGAACATCCAAACATTATCGTCACAAAATAGAGCGAGGACTAGCATCGCTTTTCGAACTCGCTCTGGGGCCACTTGTTCCGTTGAATAAACAATTGACTATCGAGTCAACAATACTTAACAACATGTATATATGGTATGGAGGCGCTGTCCGCAAAAAAAATTCCAGTACACCGATTGAGGTTTGTCTCATTAACTACACCGTATACGGCTTCGCTCGACGTTTTACCTCCTCATTTGATCCTCAGACGAAGCATACGTCACTATTTGCAATTCTTCTGATTGCAGAGCTCGGTTTAAATGAAGGGAAAGTAGATTTCACGGTCTAGCACATTTCTTGCCCATCGAAAACTCGTTAAGTTCTCTCGTAAAATAACACGTTTTGCTTCAGAACCTACAAGAAAAATGTTGATAATCTACTTATTCATTTCTCCATTGGAGGCTTTAAAAAATGTGTTTAGGCGGAATGTTTAGCTCCATAATACATCAATCAGCGCAAACGATCATATTTGAATTCAACTAACGGAATTACGAGAAAATAAAATTAATTCGCTCCATCCTGAAAGGTTGATTTATTGACTGAATGATTTGTCCATTTATCAATTGATTTGATTTAAAACAGAATCACATAATGTATAAATCTTAATTCTTATCTGCATTAACCGTAATAGTAATAAGGAGGAGGTTTTTTTTTCCTCAACTGTGGACTAATTTCAACCAAAAGTTAGAGCCAAATAATTGTCCAGAGGTGTGGGCCAGGACAAACTTTTTGGCACATTCCAACAAAACCCATGACGTCACAACAAAATTAACCGTGTGACATGAGCTATGTACATGTATCTTGAAAATTAAGTCATTACAATTTTGACTTTTTTCAGCAAAACTTTAATGATACAATTTATTTTTTAAATCAGAAAGTGCATTAAGTACCTCTGTTACATGTGTGTGCTTCTACTGGGATAACAGTAGGGCGATAATTAGTATTACAAAGTTTGTTCACTATAATTATCTGGACAGGGCCTTCTTTATCATATTTGAATAAAATCAGTGAGAAATATATTTAAAAAAAATCAGGATGAAAAGAATTCAAGTGAAACAGCAAGAAATTTGTTGCATTTCTGTCTTGTACGTATATGCAACATTATTATGACACAACCCCCGAAAGGTTTATAGTTTATGAGTGAAAAATATTAAAACAAATTCATTCTCACAATTCTCAATACTCTTTTCAAAGTAAGGTCGTGAACTTGCCTAAAACCATCGCGAGGACATGACCTATTGAGATTTTTCTGAGGCTACCATAACATTTCATTGGAAGATACTCGGATACTTGAAAGAAACCTGACCTTAGTGTAGCGAACGTACAGCTTCAAGGCCTTTAGGCATGTTAGGAGTTTAACAAGCATGGCATTTATCCGAATCACTATCTTTTGAGAAATACTACAGATGCATGAGACAACCAAAATGATTAGAACTTAACTATATAATCATTACCTGACAGATTGCCAAAACTTGACTGTAATTAAGAATGAAATATATAACAACAATTAGTTTATAAAATGTCAAATATCATCATATTTTTTCTTCTATTATTTCCACTTTGTTAATTCCTTTCGGGATTTCTCGAATTCAGACAAGATGGCAAGTGATGCTCTGTCTCTGTGCATCCCAATGGGCATTATTCCCTCGTGCTTTGCTACACCACCTAATGATCACGCTTCTGTCATAAATCAAGAAACTATTTCGTGGAGCTTTCCGACAATTCCCTCATCATACCAAGAATGCGTCAAAAAGAATTCGTTTGATTTTGATGAGCCACATGCCTAACACTATGCATAGTATATACGTTCAAAGATTCCATCAAAATTAAAATCAGCGGTTAGTGTAACCCCAAGTAATTTCTATGCCTGCTTATCAGAGTCCCTTATCACCATGGTAACAGTTGGAATTTCAATACTCAATATAGATATTGCTTGTGATAACGTAATATTTACAATTTTCCAATTATATTCTATCATTCTTACGAGTTAAAATCCTGACAACAATAGGTATTTGGTGATAATAGGATGAAGAAACACTGGAAACAGGGATGATCGCAATATTTTGTTCAACAATTTGTTATCTCATATTCATTTTCCAGTATGTGGGTAAAAAAAACCGTATAGGCCTACACTTGCACGCTTGAAAAACAAATAAATGAAAAATATAAGTAGCAATGATAATTTCCAAGAAAATTTAATCTTCCAGGGAAAACTTGAGATTACAATACGATTGTCGAACGTCATTATGATTTGTGAATATATAGTACTAAGGGACATCCCTGAAAATAACCCTTATCCCCACAATCACCTTTTTCATGAAGAAACAAAGATTTCTTGCTAGACTCTTCAGACTATTCATCAAGTCTCAGCTCATCTAAATACAAAGGGTATCGATAGAATGACCCAAAGGCGAGACCACAATGTGAAACGTAGCGCATTATAATTATCATTGGGAGAGATATTTCCAATCCTCAAATTAAATCAAAGAATAACAATTTGGTTATTTATCGTTAATGTCTTGTACACTGTTTGCACAATGTAAAATCTCCACAAATCGAATAGTTAATAAAGGCTCATTACTTCTTTTTGTGAGTATCAACATATTTGCACAGAGAGAGAGAGAAGCATTTAGCCGGTAATGCTGGACGAATACCATTGAAATGAAAAATACGCGAGAATATTAGTAAAAAAAATCACTTGAAACAGAATCAGAAATATCTGTTATTAAAGATCTACCGTTAATGATTTCCTAAAACTAGGACTAATAATTCTAAATGCAAATTTTGTATGATTCTCATATGATAATTCAGTCCAAGATAACATAAACTAATTTCCGATATTGTGTATATTTACGTATCAAGCATAACTTATAACTATCAAAATTAATTTTCGTCCATTAGAAGTAACATAAGGATACGTCTCAACATCCCCTCCCATCCTACTGAGACAGGAATAAAGATTACTTTTAATCATTTCGATATTTATTTTACCCATTAACCTAAATACCTATGAATTATTAATTTCATCACAATCAGCTCTTATCAAATCCTTGTTCGTTGATTGTTTTGCACAGAACAAGAAATCCAGTTTATAAAAACAAATTTGTTTATAGAATAATGATAATCATACATTATAGGATAATATTGCTTTGGAAAATATATTTTAAGACGAATATTTTAATTATTTCACGACAATACATATGCCGGAGAAAAGATGAGATGAAATGCATAAGGATGATTGGAAGGTGGCCCATTGGCCATATCAGAACGGTAATCATAGTATCTTGAACTAAATCAGAGAAATCGGGATAATGATGAGAAAAGAAGGGCAAGGTGGACAGATGGTGACAAGACCCATTAATATATATATATATATATATATATATAATAAACACAAGTTCACAAGGTTGACTGGAGGTTCATCAAATTTAATTGCAACTCTGAGTTTCACGCAACCTACGTGAGGTGCGATCTTCAGGCAACTGATAAAACATTTCAATACCATTGAACAATGCATGTCGCGATCGCGCGAAGCGCGTTACACCAAACACGCACATACTGGGCGCAGGAAACTAGGTAACCAGTGCGCGCTGAGGTTTTTATAATTTGAATGTTTTTCAAATAATCGATACTCCGCGATTAATCGATAATTAGATGAGATGCCATAGAATTGATAATAATGAAAGTGAAAATGAAAATTATGTCTATAAAGGCTGCATCACTAGTATTGGTGATGTCACTGCATCATACGATGTGCGTGCATGGTGATTACGGAAGATTGTCTTTGAAATTGCATAACTTGAACTTGTTTTGGTGGCGGCATTTCGAAACGAGTTCTGGGCGTTTGTTCAGCAGTGACTGCTTATCAGCGTTCATAATGAGAAGTTTTTCGGTGAGGCACAGGTCACATCTCTTTGTCTCGTTGGAGTATGCTTGCGCATGGCTGGCGATGGACCACTTGATGGTATACGTCGTGTCGCATCGTTTCAGGTCCCAGATGAACTTCGACAGTTCCGTGCTGTTCTGGTACCGTTCGTGTCGGAAGGATTGGAGGTGGTTATAGTATCTGGACTTGAAGGGGGGCTCCGTGAGGCCAATGTAGGTCATCCTCTTGTCTGGGGTTGTTACTTCCGCGTTGTAGATGACGTTGGTAGCCAAGCAATTCCCTTGGAGAGGGCAGAGGTCTTTTTTCCGGCAGTTGCACGTTTTGCTGTTTGACTTATTGTCTACCTTCAGGGCTTGCTTGTTGTGAGTTTTGATGATGCTGGCGACGTTCGGCATGCAGCTGTAACTCACTTTGAGCGTGTTTCTATTGAAGATGCGATTGAGTTTGGATTTCTTTGGGAAGTGTTTGTCGACCAGCTTTAAGAAGATGCAGCCGATATTGGTTGATACGTTCTTGCTGAATGGTGGGTTGAACCAGATGATATTACGCTGCCTGTTTTTTCTTTTCCGTCTTGGTTGGTCATTCGTGTAGGACAGGCTATCAGCGTATCCACTGGATCTCAGGGCGTTGTCATACATTGGAGCGGCTTTCTTGAAGGTCTCTTCATCACAGGAGATATTTGACACTCGTCTGAACAAACGCCCAGAACTCGTTTCGAAATGCCGCCACCAAAACAAGTTCAAGTTATGCAATTTCAAAGACAATCTTCCGTAATCACAATGCACGCACATCGTATAATGCAGTGACATCACCAATACTAGTGATGCAGCCTTTATAGACATAATTTTCATTTTCACTTTCATTATTATCAATTCTATGGCATCTCATCTAATTATCGATTAATCGCGGAGTATCGATTATTTGAAAAACATTCAAATTATAAAAACCTCAGCGCGCACTGGTTACCTAGTTTCCTGCGCCCAGTATGTGCGTGTTTGGTGTAACGCGCTTCGCGCGATCGCGACATGCATTGTTCAATGGTATTGAAATGTTTTATCAGTTGCCTGAAGATCGCACCTCACGTAGGTTGCGTGAAACTCAGAGTTGCAATTAAATTTGATGAACCTCCAGTCAACCTTGTGAACTTGTGTTTATTATTCAAAGCTCTTCCTGTAAAGGACATCGAGCACTCTATACAAGGATAGTATTCCCGAAGTATATATATATATATATATATTGTTACGAAACCTAAATCATACTCTTTTATTATTACGTAACTTACGTCATTAATGGTCTATTACCCAAAAGCGCGCACTATACATTCATAACAGCATTTTGCGCACCTAGCAGTGGTTACCCTAGTCCTGCTGAGATCGCGCACGCTTTAATAAAAACAACCGTCATTCAAACTTGTCACAATTCACGAATCTTCCCTGAAGAAGGTAGATGTCTACCGAAAATTTGGAGAGTGAATAAAAGAACTTAATTGTTGGCACTTCAAAAACTGCATTACTCGTGAATTTGTTTCGCATTTCTAATGTCTTATATATATATATATATATATATATATATATATATATATGATCTCCGAAAAATGAAAAATGCCAGGGTGACCCTTTATTTCAACTATGTTTGAAGCTCCGTCATATCCGTTGAATAATGAAAAAAAAAAGAGTAAAAGAAAACATCGTTTGTTTATGTTGTTTAACGACATTTAAAGGGCTGGCTTACTACAACGTCATATAATATCCAATAAGATGATTACTGGACACAACATAATGGAAGGGAAGGTGTACATTAGGTAATAAAAAATTGTGATTAATAGAAAAAAGCAGCGCAGTTCAAAGATTCAAGGGTAAATTGCTTTGCCACTCAATAATTTCCCAATTTGTTGATTTCAATCAATAAAGAAAAATCAGACAAGCATAATGGTGAAAATTTCATCAAAATCGGATGTAAAAATAAGAAAGTTATGACATTTTAAAGTTTCGCTTATTTTTCACAAAATAGTTATATGCACAATTTGGTCACAAGCAAATGAGAGAATCGATGATGTCTCTCACTCACATTTAATCACAAGGCATTTAATCTATAAATGCTCTTTTATCCTGCTTTCAAATGAATGGAAAATGCTATATGCATTATTAGTGACTAGGTGTGCACTTGTTTTTTTTTTTAATCACTATTTCTTTTGTTTTTTATTGTTTAAATTATACAATGCACATGTATTTCATTTTGTTTACAAATTTTACAAGAAGGACCAAGTACTTGACTGAACCATAAAATGTTGAACAAGGGTAATCCCACATGTTCAGGGAGAAATAAAACTTTGTTTCAAAGGACAATGAGGATAAAATTAGATTATTTCATATTTCATATAATAAAATACAAAGAAATAGTGAGTGATGTCATCAGTTCCCTCAAAATTTTGCATACCGACCGGGATGTGCATATAACTATTTTCTGAAATCAAGAGAAACTTTAAAATGTCATAACTTTCTTAGTTTTCATCCGATTTTGATGAAATTGTCAGTGTTATGCTGGTTGGATTTTTTTAATATTCAAATAAACTTTTTGTTGAGGTGGACTTGTCCTTTAAGCAATAGTATTCACTCTATAGTCCCTTCATTCAAATTTGTTTCATGTTTGCGCAACGAGTATATTAAAATAACACTTGCGAGGGATGCTGGTTTCGAAAAAAAAATGAATAAGAAGAAAACAGGTTTTCGTTTGAAAAATGAAGGTGATTAGGGTAAAAACTATGCATTTTAGCACACCAACCTCATTTCCAGGGATGGGGGCTGCCTATTGTTAGTGATAAACGCAGCTCCCACAGCAAAGCAATCTTGGGGGTGATTCAGCATCCCCGCTTCCCATGGCAATTTAGGTAGCATATTTGTATGTTCGTATGATCAAACTTTTTTCCCCAAATGCCCCTCCCCCTCACTTTTGTCTTCTCCCTTATGAGTGGCGCCTGGAGCACGTGTCCCCGAGTTCATGAAGATACGCTTCTGAAAAACACCTTTATTTCTAGCTTTATTCAATTTGAATACAGCGCATTATACATCTGCAATTCAGTGATGTGTTCGAGTTGATGATACCATGAAGCTGTTTTATAGCTCCATGATGATACAATCCTCGAACATTTGTATCATGAAGCTATAGCTCCATGTTTGTATCATTCTAAACCCTTCTTTAAGGACGATGATTTGATATAAGGAACAAAATACAGGGAGGGATACATCGGACACGAAATGCTGCTATTATACATGCTAAAGGAATGTGTGTACAAGTGGTGCTCCCAAGTTGCCATATGTAGGTCCTATAGCAAAATGGGGCATACATAATTATGTTTACAACAAATTATATACGAACTTGATATAATAAACAGGTCTCTTACCTCACTGGCATTGTCCTATATGACCCAGTTGGCGTTATGATATGATCAACTAGTAACTATATCTAGGTACGTGTCACACAATACACACAGGGTAATGTTAATCAAGATATACGTGACAGTCTGAACGGAGAGGATGTGACGAGGAGATACATTCATATGAGGGGACCAATCTATACTCTTCTTATCATTTATGTTCTTTTTTAATTTCATTCACACGACCTCACGCACGTGTAAATCACAAAATGACTTCGCCATTGTGTGCGTGGGGGGGGATTAAGGTAGTATATTGTGGAGTTACATTAATTGAGGATGTGAGTATAGATTATGTGCGTGTTATTGAATAGGAGTGGTGGAGGGGGGGTGGCTATGCCCCATCTGGGGGCTTCATATCTCACATTTCAAAAGATGGATAACAGCACTCGGCTCGTCAATTGAGATGAACAAATGTCGTATATTTAGAGCCACCAGGGTAAACTTCAGGTCATCAACACAAGTGAACATGATGAAGGCAGTCTTAGATGTCAGACGTTTTGATATTGATTTCTCATATAAAAATGAATTATTCGTGCAACTACGCAATCTGAAATTATCGTTCTTTCTTCGTTAGCCCTGTGATAAATCTCGTCGGAATATACCTTGATATTCATTTATACAATTTTCTAAAACACACAAAAAACGATATAAAAACAAGAAAAAATAGTTTGATTAAAGCGCGGCATTGGAATATCCATACCGAATACAAAAGTTAAAAAACATGCTTATAGATAATATAAAAAAAAAATCAAGAATATAGCAGAACCCCATCTGTCATGTTTGTAGGCTATGATTGCTTTGAATGAATGCTATGAGATAACACTTTTTTGCTCATTGAAACCCATTATCATGTTTATTGCAATATAATATTCGGAAGCCATGCACATGCATTCATTTCCCCCTCAATTTGATGACGTGCAGGAGAACGAACAATCCAAGCGAAGGTAATTAATTGAACCGACATAGATTTTTAAACCTGTATTGCGAGTTTTCGCAAATAGAATCTAAACGAAGAGAAACATGATCATTATCAGTGTATAATGGTTAGGAATCTCCCATGCCTCCAACTGGTTAATTGCTAATGTTAAGGGGAGCCTACATGATTTTATATCGTGGGAGGGACACAGAAAACATAGAAAAATAAGCAATTATATTTGGCAATTCTTGACAAGGGTGGGAGCACAAGAGCAACCACGAAGCCAGGATTTAATTTGGGAGGGTTGGAAATGAGCACGCAAAGGGGGTTGGTGCAAGGAGTGGAAATCTATAACCAGCTACAAAATGACTTGGCCTAACGAACATCAGCGTTGACCGAGTGACAAAAAACAACCCGTGTTAACGTGACGACTAGCGGACCACTAGGCGATTTTCCTGTTAACATCACAGCACATCAGAGGTTCCGAAGTATTTGTTTTAATTCCATCATTTGCTGTTATAATTTTGTACTATTTGAAGTTTTGTTATATCATGTTTTTGTTGTTGATATTTTGTAAATCCAATATTCTCTTGCATTGTTCACGGCTTTGCTGAAAAGCAGCTTTCCTTTAAGATGTTAACAGGCTTTTTAACCGTGATAAAAAAAATACAATAAAAGTAAATAACCGTGCATGATCTAATGATGGTCTGGTGTGCATGGACAAGGCATGGTGGAAGTGTCGCTGTCCCTGGATGATAGATTCAAATCCCGTTGGTTCCAAGACATGGCTTATTTTTCATATCAAATTTGCCATCGTCAAGTTCTGACTGTACATGTATATTAGCCAAACATATCACATTGTAATATGCTAAATCACCTATTTTATGTCAATTGATGACACATCCGACTACGTTTCCTATGTGTACAATTTGGTTACATAATAGTAATCCGGTTTCAGTTGGACTGGATGTTCAACCTTGTGAGGTAAAGGATTACTTCGTCTGCAAATATGGTTTCTTAACGTGACAAGTGATTCTTGTCCAATTGTTAAAAAGATTTGAGGTGTTTCATCGTTGACACTTAGATTACGTAATCACGTTATATGAAGCTGAACAATAAGAAAAACGAGAGCATTGTCTCTTAAGTCTTCATTTGAATGAAAAGTACTCTTCTGAACTGGCCCCGAGTATTTAAGTATCGAATTATCATGAATCATGTAATAGTACGCGTGCCATTTCAAAGTTGTGTTTTCCTTATTTCCCCGCATGATATAAACGTTACATGGAATTTCTATTTTGCTGCTCTGAATCTTCTCATTTGTGACAGGTTATTGAATTTTGGAAATGTTAGCAGTCATAAAATCATCGTATATACAGACTAACATTCGTATAAATGCATAGCAATACGTAATGGTGACATTTCATGAGGAAAATGATTAAAATAATACAGCCATTATCATCTTATAAATGACAGTTTATATTCGCATATGATCAAGTCACATAAAATGAGGTCTAAAATGTTGTTTTTGGGGGGAAAGCAATGATGATATATTCCATGAAATATAGCTAATCCATGGGTTTTCAGACACCATTTCATCATGTCCTGCAACAAGAAAATATTTTCCCCTAACCATGCCAATTGTTGTCATAAACGTGGACTGTCGTGTTTCATATTTAATATAACAGGCCAAAAGATCTTCCAGGAAATACTATTTTCTCTTTTGAATTCTACCTTGACTAGTTGATTATTTCTTAATTTTTTGTATTTATCGTCCATGCGTGAAATATGCATCAGAATTATGTATTTCAGCTCTGAAAATATTTACTATTCAGTAATAATTATAAGCGTGATAAGATTATGACTTATATTTTAATCCCTTGCAAACCGATAGATCTCGGGTATCTTTTTTTCTCTTGGAACACACTCTAGAAATATTGAAATACGTCAGTTTTCATTACTGTCAACGCCCTCCATTTCATAAAATATATATATTTCCTGTTAATGGGGGCAGAGGCGTCGATCCTGGGGGGGGGGGGGCAGGGGGGCGATCGCCCCACCAATGAAAATATTGGGGGGGCAAACATATCATTTTGCCCCCCCAATAATTCCGGATATGCATAAGAAAAAACAAGATTGTAATGTTCAGCAAGCGAGATTGAGATGCACAACTCGTTCTTTATTTAAAATCGTGCTCAAAATGTCCGCTTTTCAGATTGGAATATAAACATTTTCAGCTCGCGCTTCGCGCTCGCATCATTTCTGTAGCAAAAACCCATACTTTTCATGATTAAATTGGTGAATGTAAATGTCCCGTTTTCAGTTCTAAGCCTCAAAAGAACTGCTTCAATTTGCAATAATCTTTTCTTGGATATATAGCTTGTTCTTTATAAAAAAACGTCCAGTAAACTGTCATTTTTTCGGATCGAAATATCAAAATTTTCAGCTCGCGCTTCGCGCTCGCATCTATTCTTCTTTTAGATACAAATCTTAATCATTGGTACCAAAAATGCTTAGAATATCAAGTTTTTAGCTCAGAATATAAAGTAATTTGAGCTCACTCTCGGCACTCGTACTATCTGTGTAGTGAGATACGTGTCTGTGTCTCATGAGTCATATATATATATATATATATATATATATATATATATATGTGTGTGTGTGTGTGTGCGTGCGTGTGCGTGTGTGTGTGTATATATAATATATATATATATATATATATATATGTGTGTGTGTGTGTGTGTGTGTGGGTGTGTTGTACGATCGAGCGCCTTTGGAACGTTAATGATTTTGCCCCCCCAATCTGAAAAATGGATCGACGCCCCTGAATGGGGGGGGGGGGGGGTGGGAACATTTGAACCTTTAGCGTTTAGCGAGGTATTCTCCTGCCATCAAAATAAAATACAACTAAGTCAAGAAGTATTTTTAAAATTATTGTTCTAAGGATTTTGTTGATAAATCATGGACATAAGCAAAATTATGACGACGATGATGATGATAATGAAAATCAGCAACCATGACAACGAAGAAAAGGAAAATAACAAGGGGTGATACTCGGAAAGACAAGTAGGAGGGAAATTGATTGATTACATACTTTGTGACTGAGGTTATGAAATATAATGAACAGGTCATCGTCATACGGGTTGATTAATCATCATATTTGTGTTGTTGTTTTTATATATGCCTGTCGAATGAGAGTTATTGTAGCTTATTTAATGACCCGTTGAGCGATCGCTCATGATACTGTCTGGAAATCGAAGCTTGAGGTGGCACTATGCGATGATTCCAAATAAATTATATTGAGGACTTGAAACTACCATGTATACAGAATCATCGATCAGAGCAACATTCCTTTTTTTTTTCAATAGTCCACATGGATAATGGGTTACTTAAGAATAATGTGCTAAATGATATTCAAACGAGAAAGCAGTTAGGCACTAGGCCTGTGTGGATGAAGTGTTTTAGAAAAAAGAAATTGAGAAAAATAAGCGCATACTTTCGTGCATATTAAGGATTGACGACTATACAGCATTAGGGAGGATTGAATGTGGGGGGAGTTTTGAACATCTTTGAAATAATGTCCCCTGGTTTAAGACTTAAAACAAAAAATCTATGTGAATTTAGATATAATCGATTAAAATAGTGATAAATTCATTTTCTTGGAGTATAAAATGGTTAGCATCTTTGGTTTCAGTTGATAATGGACGTACTTTCTCAGCGATATTAATGTCACATGCGTGGTACTAAACAAGGGCAATTGGCAGTGATTTTTTTTCTCATTAGATCCACAAACGATTTATATTTTTTTTCGCAAAATCCATGCAGCAGTCAATCGGTTATCAACATGTTTAGTTAAAACAAGGAGAGATGGAAGATGATATACTTGATTCAGATGAATGATACGAATGCTATAGGATTAGTTTCAAGATTCTGAGTTGGAAGAATAATCTACAAATAAACAAACTTTCATAGAAAAAGCTTGTATGTAGATGATTTAATGGTAAATTACCAATTCGTCTGTAACCAACTCGTCCACTTACCACGTGGTCTACTTTCATTTAATAAATAATATTCATTTTATATTTTGCACAATTAACACTTAGTGCAATTAGACCAAATGGTATATGGACTAAATGGCTATTGGACCAACTGGTTATTAGACGAAATGGTGAGTGGACAAATTGGCAGTTAGACCATGTGGACAGTGGACGAACTGATGGTAGACCAAATGATAGTAGACGAGTTGGCAATACGACGAATTGGTATTAGGCGAATTGGAAATAACCCGACTCAATTATGATATTATACTGTGGCGATCGATACTTTGCTCATGCCGGTCCAGCCCTGTGGAATTCACTACTACAGAAGCTGAAGAACTCAAACTCTGCAACATCCTTTAAGGGCTTTGTTCACCGTACAGGGTTTGAAGACATATTTTTTTCCTCATTTTTAAGGTACCTTTTCTTGTACTTCTCTAAGTTTTCTTTATTTAATCAAAATGGAAAAGACGCTATATATATAAATCCTATGTATTATTATTTATCATTATAAACATGAAGAAAGTGAAACGAAAACAAAATACGTACCTTCTCTTTACCCCAAATAAGAGATATCCAAATAAAGTGATCAGAGTGTGTGTCATCAAATGGAAATCTGTTTACTGTGAAGAGAATAACAAAAGACACTGATATAAACATCAAAGGCAAAACGCATTTTTCCACAGGGAACGATACCAAGCAAAATTAATGCACCTCAATACTCATTATTTTATTCATTAAAGTTGCAATGAGCGAGATTTGCATGTTTGAATCATGAATATTAATCAGTTGTACATGAAGAGCATAACAATATCACAGTGGACATTTTCAAAGTTGTTGATATTCAGACGGTGCAAGAACTTCTGCATGGTTACAGAAAGAGCAAAACTCTTTATTGATATCGAATTAGAACCAAACTATTCAAGCTGTGTATTGACCGTAGTCATTCGGAGAATGATGTTTTTGAATAATAAATGAATGATGAAAATGGGCATTCAAATGTTGATGAGTAATGGGATGCATACTAAAGTTCATCTATGCTAGGGATGCTGACCACGATGGTATAAATCATACCATACTCCGGATGACAGATGCCGTCTGCAAATCATCAGTTCGTTTTCAAAAATATGTTATTTATTTTTACGCTGAAGAGCAATTGCCATTTCCCGAGGATGGGCATTTTGAATGAGTTTTATTGGTCACGCGTTCAAATAGCGTAGCCATGCTTGAGCACCCCCACCCCCCAAAAAAAATTACTCCAGATGATGATATAATTAAATTACTTCTTGATAGCCAAGACAACGAGAAATTACGATCCAAATTTCGAAGAATGATTATGTCCTTTAAAGTTGCTTTTATCGGGCAGGGGGTGTAGTAATGGCTTATTCAGGAACACACACATATTCATATTTTTGCTTACGTCGTGCAAAAACCCGTTAATATTGAAAAAAAGTATGTCGAGAGAATGCCCATTTGGTCATTGTAGGTGTTAGTATGGCTAAAAGAAGAGAAATGACAAGCAGAAAAAATACAATAATTTTGGTAGCCAAAATTAGGTCATGGGAGTCGGCTTATACTAATCAGTCCGGTCGCGTGCGCGTGCGAAATCACTCGAGTTTTTGGATTTCGATGCGATTTTTTTTTCTAACGGTTTCTTCGATGGGACGAACACGCTGGGAAAATAAAATGAAATTCGAGGTTTAGTTTTAAGCTGGAAAGTGCCTTAAATAAAATGTAATGGACTACTTTTTTAACATAATCACATTCCACAAATTTGACCTGATTTCTGTTGAATTTTGTGTACATCCAACATCGTTATCTCCCATTTACTCCAACATGTACTTCTCTCTCCGCACACTTGATTTTGATCGTGACGTACTGAACTGAAGTTATTGGTCACAAACACACGAACTTCTAAGGTCTTCGGTATCCTTAAAAGGATTCTTATCCAAGTCGTATTTACTTTTTTTGCCGTGCTTTTTACATTGCATGTAGATCTATACGCTTCGTTGTAAATATACGTCGTACATGATTGCTTTTTAATTTCGTTTCGCTTTTCTATCGTCGTTTCTTTTCTCTTGATTTAGCCTCTTGTCATAACAAAGACAAACAGGGAAAGAAGTGAGCTACGTATATTTACAACGAAGCGTACAATGTAAAAAACATGGCAAAGAGGTAAACACGACTTGGACAAGAATCTTTTTTAAGGATACCATAGATCCTAGAAGTTCGTGTGTTTTTAACCAATAACTTCGATTAGAAATCAGGTCAAATATTTATGTGGAATGTGATGATGTTAAAACTCTAGTCGAAATTCGCTTGTTTGTAATGTTAAAACGGTAGTCCAGTACATTTTATTTAAGGCACTTGCCGGCTTAAAACGAAACTCGAATTTAAATTTAATTTTATTTTCCAAGCGTGTCTGTCCCATGGAAGACACCGTTAGAAAAAAAAATAGCATCGAAATCCAAAACCCGAGTGATTTCACACGCGCACGCGACCCAACTGATTAGTATAAGCCTGGGAGTCCAATGGAAAATCTTCAAAATTGTCTGTTCCTACATTAAGTTTATTGAATTAAAAAATATTCCGGAAAATGTTTCATGATCGCCGACTTAACTTCGCTGTCTAAAAAGACAAATTAAGATTACTCTTGACAAATTAAAGAACACACCCATTTTCAAATAAAAATATATGAAGATAAAGACCGATGATTAAAGATAAATGCCACTTGTGAAAATTTCAAAATTTTTGTTTGCGATCTTCGATGTGATCGTTTATTTTCAGCTAATATTTCATGATTTCAAAAAGTTCAGTTTTTAGTACCCTTACAAGATCTAGGATCCCGGTGATATGGTGTCAATAACTTTAGCTTTACAGACTTTTTCATGAATTTATTATTTGCTTTAGTTTTATTTATCTTTTGATCAGGGATATATTACGGTGCATTTATTTATTTTGTTTACTTTGTTGCTTTCAAACTGAATTTATTTACGTTTTCTTATATATCATCTAATTTCGTATATATTTTCTTTTTCGTCGGTCTATACGACTTTGAATTAATGATTTCTTTTTTGCAATATCTTACTTGTTTTACAAATTTTGTAATACATGTATTTTCATCTTTTGGGCTAATCCCGTGGGACGGATAAATAAGTAACGTTGACATTTTACAAATGTCATATCCGCTTTTTGATGATTCATTCTGCCATTAGTCATTGTATTTTAAAATGTCAAAATATTTTAGTCTGATAACCTTTTGCGTTGAATAGCCTCAGTCTTTTTTGGCACTATATCTTTATCACTGGCATGATTGGGAAAGAATATTGATATATAAAAAATGAAAACCTTGTCAATGAAAAGAGGATGAGAAAAGAAGGGGATGAAGAGGAAGAAATAGGGATTACACACACACACACACACACACGCATTATAAAGATAGATTAAGAGAGAGAGAGGGATGAGAAAAAGAGAGTGGGAGAGGGATTGATATATGGAGAAAAAGAGAGAATGGGGAGAAAAGAGGGTGGGAGAGAGGGAGAATTGGATTAAGAGAGAGAGAGTGGGTGTGTGTGAAGGGGAGGGGTGCGATAAAGCTCCTCCACCATTATATATATCTATGGATATGACATAACTATGAAATGCAGCCCTACAGAGCGACACATTTTATCGAGAGCCCTTTGTCAAATGAAAGGTCAACCAACGTCCTCACCAATTCTGTTTCTCATGTAAAAATCATCCAGTGATGATTAGATTGATCGTGGTCTTGAATACCCTGATTAAATTTCAACCTTGGTTCGATTGCGATGTAAACAAGTCACCTATATGGGGTCGATTTGATATATGTACATTACTTTTCATTATGCCTTCATCACAAGCTATATACCCTTGACTTTGATTTCGTTCCGCCAGCATGAGCTTTACCGCTCAAAAGCAGTAATTTCGGTTTCTCTATACACATTTTGACATGTTCGAAGCATCATCAATATAGGAATAATTTTGTAGCGAATCGAGAATTTGATAGTATAAAGGGATTTGTTTTAGTACAGTTCCCTTTCCCCATTTCTGGACTCTTTTTTATGAGTTGTTTATAAAGACTCTACTAAAAAGGTGTCCAGAAACTAGACTATATTTATCTATATACTGTGACAAAGGATTACATGTAACTATCTTTTGGGTTTGTTGGGAATGCAGTCGGGGATTCAGACAACTTATTCCATGAGCAAATATATATATATATATATATATATATATATATATATGTATATAAATATATATTTATATGTATATAAATATATATATATATATATACACACACATATATATATATATATATATATATATATATATATATATATATATATATATATACACGAAGAGCTTGATTTCAAAAGGAGCTAAATCCACTATGCGGTTATTTAGAATTTGTTATTTTTCCTATTTTAAATAAATTTATGCATTCAAATTTTAGGGCCATGTTTTGGATCCAGGTTCACACCATCAGTGCAAATTTTATGAATATTTTTGGATTTAGCTCCTTTTGGAATTAGATATCAAAAAGTCACCGTCCTTAGAAAAGATGAAAAAATATCATTTTATTTTCTTTTTGTAATTTTCAATGGATAAACATAATAAAAGATGCTAGCCATATTTATGTGCTTCGTGATCGATTTCCAATATTAAACATGTCAAATTGGCAAAAATTGACATTTTACTAGGGTTTTGTTCCAAAAGGAGCTAAATCCATGAAAAATAAAATTTCAAAAATTGATGATAAATGCTAGATTTTTAAAATCATGATTTTATAATCTAAGGTGGTAGTACTATCATATATATCAAACTAAAACAGTAGTGGCTAAGGAAAAGTGGTGAATTAAAAAACCTTGATTTACAGATATATACCAAAAGTGGATTTAGCTCCTTTGGAACAAAACTCGTCACATACAGTGCCGGCCGCGGGAAACGTCACAGTGCCCCCTAGGGCGAACGCGGTAGCCCGTAGCGGACATTTGAGGGGAGCGGACGAGGGAAGACGCCCGCGTCCGCTCCCCTAGGACATGAGTGCCCTAGGGGAGCGCCCGAGGATAGTGCCCGCGTCTATCCTAGGGTGTTTCCCTAGGATGTTCAGCCGTGCATTCTTGGTCGAAAGAGGAGGTCTGATTTGACACATTCGTTCAAGACTGCGTGTGATTTTTATCTCATATCAAGCATAAGTTTTCGATAATTTATCGTGGATAAAATCTGTTATGAAAATTACAAATTTTGGGTTGTCCGTTATTTCATTCACTGACATGGTTAGTCGTGATCGTAAATGAGTTTCTGACGAAGGAGCAGGTATTTGTCGATGTTGACCCTACATTCCAGAGGTCGTCCTAGAACTATTTACTCTATTCTTTCCCTACATGGTCATCCTTTTTTATATACCCTGACATGCCTTTCAGGCGCGGATCAACGAGATGCAGATAAAAGGGAGAAGAAGAAAGCAAAAATGAAAGAAAAGGCGAAAATGAAGGGATGGATTGAAGACGAGAAGGAAAGAGTTAAGAGAAATAGAAAAAGTGAGAGAAGGGGAAAGGGAAGAAAGAGAAACAGAGGGGATAAAAAGGGAAGGTGAGGCAGAAAGAAAAGAGGGAGAAGGAGAAAAGGAAAATAGATTGAAAATCGAAGGGGAGAAGAAGAGACAAAGGAAGAAAAGGAAGGACAGAATGAGAAAGAGAGAATGATAAGGAGGGGGAAATTAAATAAAATGAAGAAGGGAGACATAATAAAATGGAGTAAAAAAGCGAAAAAGGGAAGAGAAGGAAGGGCGCAGGAAAAGGTAAGAAGTACAGGGGACAATAGAAGTGGGACTTAAGAAAAAGTAGAGGAAAAGAGAGAAAGTGGGAAGAAAAATTTGGGAATTTGTCCAGATTTTCATGTCAGAAAATACGTTAGTAACTCGCATATGCCCATTTTTACGCTGATGACAAGTATTGAACATTCTTGCGCTCATAAAATCTTGTAATTATTTTCTCTCACCATGCTCACAATTTCCTGCTCTCGTTGCATCAATTAAAAACTTGTCCCGAATTAACATCCGCTCATTCAAGAAAGAAGAAAGAAAAATGAAAGAAAAAGGCAAATAGGAAGGGATGGAGGGAAAATGAGAAGGAAATAGAAAAAGTGAGAGAAGCAGAAGGGAGCGAAGAAACGAAGGGGAAAGGGGAGAAAGAGAAAATAGAGGGGGCTTATTGTTTCATAATAATATGGATACCATATAGTTCTGCAGTACTTAGTTATAAAACTTGTTTTACTCAGTAATGCTCACGCGTGATGATTAAAAGGATTTTCGACTATATAAAGGTGAACCGGGACGGGGCTTTCATTCTTTAACTTGGCTTGACTGACTCCTTTGTTCCCCCAAAAGAATTGTTAGGTTTGATAGTTAGCGTTTGCGTGAGCACCCACCAAAACTCTTAAGAAAAGAAAAGAATGGTTTGTATAGCTGCTCCATTCTTGCTTTGTCGGCAAGTGATAATTAACTCGTTAAGTACCCATTCCACACACTACTTCATAGTAGCTTTCGAAAACATACTTTTACTAGGGTATGTGTTTAAACATTGAAGCTAAATGCGCTAGAATTTTGTTAAATAGTTACATTATGTAAATAGCTTTGGTTGCTTTGCTCTGAAGCGCATTGAGCATCCAATCAAGATGGAAAGTGCGCTTTACAAATGCCATGTATTATTATTTTTAGCTGCCATATAACACTGAATTCTGTATTATACCAAGTTGCGACTTGGTTATATCATTTCCAATTCATATAACAAAGTATATTTCTTCCTTCTTCTCATTTATTATTTCCACCACTTTCATCTCTTCCCAATTCGAATATCTACCAATGTAACTTAAAAACCGCAATAGAGTGCAGGTAATGTAATCAGATGTTTTAGCAAAAAGATAAATCTGTTCCATTTAGGTAAATTTATACTTTTTATAGGGTGAGGGTTTTAGAGACCCGATTTGAACCGAAATGAAAAGAACATCCTCATTTATTGTTGTTAACGCATCAACAAATTAATCCCCCCCCCCCATTTCTACGAACATCCTGTCATAAATTGGGAAGCGGATGTGATCAAAGGAGATCAAAGGTGTGGGCGGGGAGCAAGACTCTACCAGACTGTTGACAATAACAAAAGAACCAAATAACAAATCGATGAGCACAACCAGTTTTGCTGGTGTTCGCTTTTTGCACGTCTACTATACTTTGTATGATCTTGGTCATACTAGTATTCGTTTTCACGTACCTTTCATTCCCTTTATTAGGGTTTTATCAACCATGTCAACGAATTGACGATCCCAATATTGACCGCACGTTTGTTTTAACATAATGAGAATTCGCAAATGCCCTTGATATTCATAATTCTGTTTTATTTTAAGTTTGTCATTAATGTTTGTTAACATTCACTCTGTTAATAACTTGTCAATTTTGATTTACAAAAAAAATCATGTCTGCTTATTAATGTCTTTTGTCTATTTTAATTATTTTTTGTTGTTGATATGCCTTTCTTTCTTCTTTCCTGATTCCACCCTGTGCACCCCGTTAAAACTCAAGGAAAAATATTTCAAATGTTTTCTAGTTCTTACACTGTTCATAATAAGGAGATGGGATTAGGTGTAAAGTTCACGCTGAAGGGAGAGGAATGGGTACGTTTGGAGAGAAAAAAAAACTTATCACAAAAGATAAAGAATTGATCTCCATGACATTAAATCACAATTGTGTCCTATTTTTTTTTACAAGTTTGTATGATACATGTATGCCTCCCACGTAAGGCGTAAGGAAAATAAGTTTACATAATACATCAAATTAGATTAATTGATTAGATTCATTGCGGTAAATGAAAAACAATAAATTCGATGTTCCAGCAAGGGTGACCAGATTTCACAAAATTAAATACGGGACAATCGACAAAGCACTATGTACAATCGGATCGACCGAGCCAGGCCAAAAAATCAACAAAAAGGCTACACAGTGTTAGACTTGTTAACAAAATATATTAAGAAAGGGGAAGGGAGGGTGAGCGGAAGAAACAAAAGAGAAAAAAATGAGGAAACAAGAAATGAATTGAGAAAAAAGAAAAAAATAAGGAAAAATTAAAAGGAAAAAAGTTTGAATAAAAGGATGAAAGAAAGAATAAAAGACAGATAACAGTTTCCGTCATTACTTGAAATGAATAAAGAAAGAAAGAATTAATATAAAGGAAGGGAAGATGAATAAATGTGTGAAAGCAAAAACATAAGGAGAAAAAAGAGAAAAGTAAGAAAAATGGAGGAAAAGAGAAAGAAAGAAAGAAAAAGAATTCCTTCATTATTTGAAAGAAACAAAGACAGAAGAAAACATGAAGGAAGGAAGAAAGGAAAGAGGGAATAAGGGAAAAGAATTAAAAGGGAAAACAGAAATGAAAAAATGAAAGAAAAGAAAACACATAACATCTAAAAAAAAATATCTAGAATAGATTCTGATCACGCTAGTTTAAAAATATAATGGTCTATCACAACATAACCAAAGTACATGCACATGTAAACATAATGCAATGTACGTACCCTAGGGTACCCGAGGATAAGTGCGGGCACGGCCAATATTATATAGCACGCAGGAAACTGCGGGCGCGGCTAAACACCCTAGGGGGCTCCCCTTGAATACCCTCGGTTAGACGCAAAAGCCCCCTAGGGTGTTTGCGTGCTCGGGCGTGACGTTTCCTGCGGCCGGCACTGTATATATATATATATATATATATATATATATATATATTCGATATTCGATATATATCTGCCCTTTTTCCAAAGGGTAGATAGCTCTGGGGAACCTTGATTTAAGCTACGCCTACCATTGTTCTCTTCATCCATTTCTTTCACAATATATATATATATATATGTGTGTAAAGTTATACATGTACAACAGCTTTGGCAACTCTTTTATTTAAATATTGTAAAGAAATGGATAAAGAGAACAATGGTAGGCGTAGCTTAAATCAAGGTTCCCCAGAGCTATCTACCCTTTGGAAAAATTGGTGATGCCGAAAAAATGTCTCTGCCGGGAATCGAACCCGGGCCCCCAGCTTTCCATTTCTTTCCATTTCTTTACAATATTTAAATAAAAGAGCTGCCAAAGCTGTTGTACATGTATAACTTTACACATTTGTATACGTTCTCCCTTACGTGTACTGTATCAAAGCAATAGCTTTGATCCAGCTGAAGCATGGCGGCTTGTCATTGTTCGAAACCCACCTTCACCCGACAAAGGAAATTATAATTGGTATAGTGTCGAAAATCTGTCTATCTGACGGTCAATCGGATCGGGGTCGCCCTAGCCACTAACCCGTCTCTGTGGTCTAGTGGTTAAGGCACCGGCGTTCAAAGCTGGGGGCCCGGGTTCGATTCCCGGCAGAGACATTTTTTCGGCATCACCAATTTTTCCAAAGGGTAGATAGCTCTGGGGAACCTTGATTTAAGCTACGCCTACCATTGTTCTCTTCATCCATTTCTTTATATATATATATATATATATATATATATATAATTATTGCAATTCTCCTCCATCATGAATTATTCCCATTCTTTTTTATGCAAGTGGGAATTACTATCATGACTATGGCAAGCACGTGTCGTGTTTGAGTTCCAAAATTGCAGCTTTTGAAGCAACTTGGTAATCGTTAATAAACTAATTCTTTGCTTCGTATTAACACTAAAAATCAAAACATTTTATTCAAAAGAAAATGAATAAATACATACTGTTCATTTATGTGTATTTGTTAGTAATACATTCCATTTCCATATCATTATATTCATGTTTTGTGAATAAATGCCTACCTTTATAAGACAACGGCCCATTTAAATACTCATCTCACCAGAAGTGAGTGTTGGACATCCATGTAGTTTCATTTTATTCCTTTTCCATATCCATTTCTGTGGATTTGTTCGAGATTGTGTTTTTATTCATGGTTATTGGTTATTTTGATTCACCCACTATGTTAATCCTTAATTCGATATTATGTTTGGGTAACGCTCTTAAGGCATACAGCAGCAGAAAACGGTTTATTTAGTAATTCACTGCTACTATCTTTGCAAAGTTGCTTATTGAGCTTTTCAGCGATCTCCGGTTTCGGTAACGTTATTTTGTTTGAATTTGAGAGTCCAGTCGCCCATGAGTTGATTTTGTACTCAGCTTGACCTTAAAACTCAAGTACAATTCAAGTCGTATAGCCATCTTCTATTTTCTGGGATGCAATAGGCGTGGCCGGATTAGGACAAGGAGCATTGCAAGTTGTCCGTACAAAAAAAGTGTTTCTGTTGTGATGAAAGCTATTACGATCTCATTATCTCGGTCGAATTGCAAATCGATTTAACCCAATTTGAATAATAAATGGAGCTTAAACGCGACCGTCGCCATATCGCTAGCCATAGGCGCGATACCATCATAAACTCACAGAAAGATCATTATAATTCAAAATCTTACATCACATCTAAGAGAAACGAGAAATGTGTCTCCTCATGGACTTTTACAGTTTACTGTCTGAGGGAGGTATTTCTTTCTTTGTTGGTCATTGGCCTAGTTTGAAATAAAAATGTCAACTAGGCCATACTTTGGAAACATACAAGGTTAATGTTGTATGAAAAACTATACATGTATAATATCATAACGATGAAATCACGAGTGCTATAATTTCTAGCCTAAAAGAATGTAATCTGAAACAATTGACAATTCATAATTAGGGTTACTAATTACTGCACACTCATTAATGTTTCAAACAGAGATGAAAACGATTAGATTAAATCCCGGATATCTTGATAAGGTCTACCAGATTTCATTGGCTAATAATGCTCTCCATGATAGATCGTACAGGAATCCTTCGCCAAATCATGTCTCGATTAAACGTTTCGCGCCGTTTCTCTCTCATCTTTAAATACCAATATTCCCTCAAGCACATTTAATCCACAAGAGAAATGCATTACAGATCGGTAGATCAACATCGGGTAATTGCTACAAAACACTAACACTGGAGGGACCTCGATAAATTGATGCAATCACTGATGAAACAGGACAACGCTAAAAACTTGGAGAAATATATTTATAAAAAAAAGAGGTCAAAGGCGCATGAACGATTTCATCGGGAGAACAACGTAAGTAAATAATATATTATGGAGGAGAGGGGGTTGGGGTGGTAAGCTCTGACGCAAGCTACTTACATATCGAAGCAATTCGATCAGAAAAAATATATATAGTTGTATCGAAATAAGCAGGGGTAGAGGCAAGTCAAGTTGAACCCGTTTATTGTGCTTCGTGAGCATGGTAAAAAAAATATTTAACCCCCTATATGTTGCAGCTTTATGCAAAGAAAAAAAGAAACATTTGATCATATCAAGGCTGATAAACAGAGTAAGGGCAGACAGTATGAATGGGTTAACATGTTATCGGTTGTGAATAGGGTGTGCGGATGTGTGTGTGTGCATGTGAATGTGCAATGGGGGGGGGGGGGGGCTTGGGGGCGCTTGCTCCCCAAGGAAAATTTTCACGACCAAGAAAAAAAATAGAAAAGGAAAGAGAGAAGGGTTAAATAGGATATTATTTTCTGAATATTATGTCTAAATCTATCACATGATAACTGGATTTTTGTATTAAAAATGTCGAAATAGAAATTTATGCTCGCTCTCTCGCAACCTGTTACAAATTTTGCCCGATACGCCATATCTGGCCCCCTCTAAATTTTTGGCTCATTACACCACTGTGAGGGTGTGTGAGTATTCGTGTGTATTTGAATCACATTTAAAGAGTGTGTGAGCGTGGGGGTGAAGAGAGAAAGAGGGAAAAGGGAGCAGGGAAAAAGACTTAAGGTACGTGATGCACAATGGATTGCTGCTGAGGGAAAAAGATGCTTTGGACATGCAGGAATGTAAGAGCGACGACAGTAACAAAAGCGTAGGTTCATATTGGAAGAAAATTAGTTTATCCCGCGGTACAGTCTAGAGTATGCACCCAAATTGCAGAACCAGCATAGAAAATTACTTAATAAATATCCACGGGGATGCTAGAAACCTTTATCAGAAAGCTTGCTGCACTTACGATGCAGTTTGCGAGTAAGAAGCAGTCACACTATTATATATTACGTAATCGAGTTACTTGTGATTTTACATCTAATTTTCACATTCTAATTTTGTTTCTATGCTTGCCGAATTTCTTTCCTCTTCAGCTTTTTTATCCGTATATTGAGGACCGATAATCTGCTATATGAGACACTCGCACCTGGTATAGAGGATGTTCAAACAAAGATGGAAAGCTTTACCGTGGTAGAAAACGGAGCCATAGAATCAATCGAGTTTAACTTCCAACCCAACAGGGCTTTCTGTGGAATCTATAAGAATTATCACAACAGACAAACAACTTCTAAAAACAAACGATCCAATCACCTCGAAAATCAGGTCACCACATTTCAGGATTTTCTTTCACATTACACCGGAGGACTTAAATATCCACAGGTACTAGCCTCGCACTCCTCAATTACTACAAATGGGTGATGTCCAATTTCTCGAATTTCTTTGTGCAGATCAGCGTTTATTTTGCATCTCAATGCGGCCATTTGTCGTATCTTTTTCAACCCAAGTTGAAACATGATATGCTCATTAGAAGGAAAGTTGGGAATAATTAAAGGGTAATTGACGGGACAGTATCACAAGAACATTATCGGATTTCGTTTGAATCTTCTCTCACTTGTTGCTCAAGACATACATAGCCTACGTTTTTATTCGGGTCAGTGAGGTCAAAGTATGGCACCTATATAGTCTCTGATTTTGTTTATGTTGCTATAAGCCACAATTCCTGAAGGGGTCATCCCACGAAGTACGCACCCACGAGCCTCACTGCTCAAGAGTTGTACAGTGAAAACAAGTCACGTGAGATATACCCCCTTTATAGCAAACGTTCCCACTACGATCGTTGAAATTCATAACCAAAAAAAAAAAAAATCCAGGTCGTAGCGCCAACTCCATTGTTTTTTTTTTGTTTTTTGTGGAGAAAAATCAATGTAAAGTCGTCCCGTGCATGTTTCGCCCGCAAAAGATCCTGGCTAATACTCCTCTTTACACCAACAATACATCCATGCAATTATCGCTACGTCAACGAAAAAATGGCCATGACGCAGTGGGAACTGCTACATCGCACCAAGAGCGTAGCGAAAACTGTTATTGACGTGGCAAAGTCTGCATGATATCCGGAGACCAATATACCTGGACTTTGTACATGTCAAACGTCCACGTAGGAGCGCCGTCTAAACAGTGCGTAGTAATGACGCAGTAATGACCTTCTTCTGAACTACAAACAGCTCCAACGACGTAGAAACAACTCTGTTGCGCCACATCCTTGTGTAGTTTCCACTAGGTTTATTTTGCGCGTCGAAACGGTCTCTGCTTCGTTCTGACTACATCCAACATATTGCACGATTTTCGTACCTTGGTCTATTCGGACGTAGCGCCGAACTGATGTGCGTGATGGCTGCGGAGTGGTCGCGTAATGGCAGTACAGTAGATATGTGCATAGTTGTCACGTTCTCTTCTTGTCCGCTACTTCAATGCTACTAGTCCGGTCTGTTAGCGTCAAAAATACCCTACTTGTGGACACGGTGGACAAAAGCATGATTTTTTCTCCAGACATTTGTTTATGTATAAGAATTAAAAATGGGGTATGCTCCAAAAAATCTGGCTGCAGGAACATAGAAAAAATGGGTGAAAATGTCAGAATTTATGAGTTTAGATTGGTCTGATATATAGACTAGCGGTAGTGCAAAACTCAATAGCAGTGCATTATTTTGCATTGGTTTAGTTCTTGAATTCAGACCCTTTTTGAACAGATGTTCTGTATGTCCTCACATCTCAATGCACCAAATATCTGAATGCAGATGCTAAACAAGCTGAAGGGTCGCGGTGGAGGGGGTTGAACGTTGGTGTGTATGTACATATTTTGGTCTTGGGGTAAAGATGTGCAAGACCCATTTTTTGCATGTGTTGGAAATTGTGTTGCCATGGTAACAGTGTATTATGGCAAAAATAAGGTAAAAGTCTTGCAGTTAGAACTACTTCCTCTTATTTCATCCGTTTCTCATGAAATTTGGCACACACATTGGTCTTGAGGTGAAGATGCCTAAGACACATTTTTGTGTGTCTTTCAGAAATCTTGTTGCCATGGTAACAACGTATTATATGGTGAAAATTGGGGGAAAAATAATTACAATTCAAACTGCTTCATCAGTTTTCAATCGATTCTCATGAAATTTGGCACACATATTGGTATTAAAGTAAAGATGTACACGGCACTTTTTGTGTGTGTTTTAGAAATTGTGTTGCCATGGTAACAACATATTATATGGCAAAATCTAGGTAAAAACCTTGCAATTTGAACTAGTTCATCAGTTTTGAACCAATTTTCATGAAATACGGCTCACACATTGGCCTTGAGGTAAAGATGTGCAAGAACTTTTTTTTGCATTTGTCAGAGAGTGCATTGCCATGGTAACCACATATGGAAACTCATTGTGGATCAATCTACTTCTCAGTTTTCAACCTGTGCTCTTAAAAGTTGACACAAATATTCATTTTGGGTAAAGAATCATATTCAGTGTTAAAGGGGAATCCAGCCTTGGTCATAAAATGTAGTGTGGAAAAAGAGAAAAATAAGAATTGTGACAGTTGGATAGAAATCGGACAAGCAAAATAAAGTTATGGCTGTCTTAAAATTAAGATCCCTAAGACTACTAGTATGTAGATTTCAAATTGGCAACTGGGTAAGTTAATTATGACAAGGGGCGAGGCCGCAAGGACACCTTTCCCATAGGCCTTGTACTTAATTATCAGGATTTTGGGTTTTCTCCTAAATCCCTATTCCATTGGGGCCGTAATATAAACCTGGTAGTATATTGTTTTATGTCCTCATGATAGAAAAATATAATTTGAAGTAAAACTTTTGAAAAAAGACATTTTAGCCAATACCAGTACATGAAAGAGTGGTCCTTGCCTCACACCACTATGACATCACATATGCGGCCAATTTGTCTTCATGGGTATAGTGATTACCAATGTTTACAACTTTTATATATTCACAACTTTCTTATGGTTTGTCCGATATTGTTCAAACTTCGACCTATAAACTTGTCTGATTTTTCCTTTTCCTCTAAAAACAAGTGTTTATTTGGATTGGATTCCCCTTTAACGTCATAACGCAGGGTATTAATCACCTTCAATAATATTAATAGGTTTTTTTTTTTTTGGGGGGGGGGCGGAGGAGGTCCTTAAAAACTGACAACATAAAAATATAGAAGGTTAAAGGCTATATGACCATTAGGAACTGAAACACCTTTTTTTTTTGGGGGGGGGGGGCTTTAGAAAATTGCCACATAAAGAGTAAAAGGAAATCATTATGACTAGGAACTTAACCCCCCTTCCAAAAAAAAAGGGGGGGACGAAAAATACTTCACACTTCAGCGTATTAATTTAAAGCCTTAAACATTCTTCTTTCTTGATAAAAGATCGTTTTCGGTGCCCAATATATAATCAATATTTTATTTATCTTCTACTCAGTGTTTGTTCATTTCAGTTCCTACTCTGACTTTCTTACATCACTTTTTGCACTTTTGAGCTTTACCATACCTTCTTCTTGTTTTGTTTCCTCTCTCCCCCTCTTTGTCTCCCTTCTAAGTACATTTTTCTTTGCTATTTTAATTCATTATTATCTAGCAACAATTATTCCATTTTTAATGCTTACACCAACACCGAAATATAATACCATGACATTTTTTTTCTTCATAATCTTTTAAACTCCATTTTGGCTACACTCTGTCCTGAATAATACTATTAGCAATATTTAATGTCTAGTTTAAAGAATTGAAGAAATGACTGTCATGATATTTTATTTTGAAAAAGGTGCATCAAATTCATATTAACAAGGTTGCAGCATTCAGAATGGAATAACTGTTGCTTGACAAAAATGGATTTAGTTATTTTCCGAAAATCCTCTGTGAAAATTTTAGTTTTATCACTCAGTTTTCCCATTCCTGCAGTTTCCACCATCTGAAAGGGATATGACTAGAATATGATTATATGTAGAGAAATAAAAAGTCATCATTTCCTCAATGAACAGTGAATACGTTTGTCTTTACTCCAATGGAAAATTATTTGCATTTTTTTATGACAGTCAGTGTTAGCATCCAACAATTTTGCTACTGAAACATAATATTGATTTTTTGACAATGGGAGATGTAGAAAGCAGGGGCTGTCACAAAATTATGCTGAAAAAATTTATTGAAAGAAAATAGAAGGCTAAAATTTATTGTGCACATATGTATATTTTCGATATGGTATGTATTGAGTCCTGGATTTGCAAGTGAATTTCTATTAAAAGTGCAGAGATTTTTGTATATATTTCTATAATTAGTTGCATGATTAAAGGTACACTTTATAATATGTCAGAAAAAAATATACTTGGAGAGAGTAAAACACGGAGAGAGGAAACAGAAGGAGATGGTACGGTGAAGCTCAAAATCAAGAGTGATGTGATAGTAGGAACGGAATATGAATAAAAGACTGAGTAGGAGAATATAAATAAGCAATGATTAATTGGGTACCGTAAACAATTTTTTATCAAAGCAGAATGCATTAAACTTCAAATGAATGGTCTGAAGTGCAAAGGACTATTCTTACCTTTTAAGGGGGGGGGGGGGGCATTTTTCTGCTCAAAAAAATATATCAGCCCCCTATTTTTTTCGGGGGGGGGGTAAGTTCCTAGTCATAATCCTTTAACTTTTACTTTTATAAGGTCATTTTCTAAAGACCCCCCCCCCCCCCCCAAAAAAGGAGTAATGTCTCGCTTTAAAAATGCAGAGACCTCCATGAGGGGCAAAGGCGTAGACTAGCTGGTTTGAACCTGGGAGGTAGAACTAAAAGTGGTATGGGGAGGGGTGCACATCTTGGGGAGGTGGAATTAAGGTTTGGAAAATCAGCTGTTGAAAGTAGAAAGGGTACACATTTCGTTTTGCTTGCCAGTGTTGGAACTCCTCTGCCTCAGCGGAAGGTTTCACATTCACCCAGTGTACCCCCAGCCTATGCCCTTGAGGGGATGCTTATTTTAAGAGTGTTTATGTTCCTAATGGCCACCGCCTTTAACTTTCTTTATTTTGATGTCAGATTTCAAGGACCAGTTCCGCCCCTCCCCCCAAAACCTAGAAATATTACTGAAGGTGATTAATAACCCCACAATCTGGCGTGAACATTTTAATGCAGTTTAGAACAGCGCTTCTCAACCGGTGCTTCGCGGCCCACTGGTGGGCCGCGATAAGCTGAAGAGAGAGAGAAAAAAATAGAGGAAAACTATAGTATACACATACTGTATACCTGTCTGATCATGTTAAAATGTTTTGTCCGATCGGTCTACTTAGGTCAAACAAAATCTAAGCACACTTTTTTGGTATCAAGCGTGTTGCAAAGCATATACATGCACACTTTACTATATGATGTTTTCGATCTAACTTTGATGTATACCTCATGTGCATGCATATTGTGTATGTAGTTAATTGTCGCCCATTTACCGGACATTTCCGAATGCAGATTAGTTCTCAAACAGCTTGTTGCGAATGTGCTTCAGAGCTTTGTGTTCAAATTTCATGACACGTTTTTTTTTCATCAAAATGGACGTTTTCTTAAGTTTTGGGTATAGGTGGGCCTCGAAAAAAAAAAACGAGAGTCAAAGTGGTCCTCAAGTAAAAAAAAGGTTGAGAAGCACTGCATGGTTTAGAAGACACTTAAAATTTAATATGAATCTTTACCCCAAGATGAATATTTCTTCCAATTTTTATGAGCACTGACTAAAAACAGGGAAGAAGTTTGATCCACAATGAGTTTTCCTGCATTTCTGGCTATCATATGTGGTTACCATGGCAATGCAATCTCTGACAAATGCACACAAAAAATGGATCTTGCACATCTTTACCTCAAGGCAAATGTGTGAGCCAAATTTCATGAGAATTGGTTCAAAACTGTTGAAGAGGTTCAAATTGCAAGGTTTTTACCTAGATTTTGCCATATAATATGTTGTTCCCATGGCAACACAATCTCTGAAACACACACAAAAAGTGCCGTGTACATCTTTACTTTAATACCAATATGTGTGCCAAATTTCATGAGAATTGATTGAAAACTGATGAAGCAGTTTGAATTGTAATTATTTTCCCCCCAATTTTCACCATATAATACGTTGTTACCATGGCAACAAGATTTCTGAAAGACACACAAAAATGTGTCTTAGGCATCTTCACCTCAAGACCAATGTGTGTGCCAAATTTCACGAGAAACGGATGAAAACAGAGGAAGTAGTTCTAACTGCAAGACTTTTACCTTATTTTTGCCATAATACACTGTTACCATGGCAACACAATTTCCAACACATGCAAAAAATGGGTCTTGCACATCTTTACCCCAAGACCAAAATATGTACATACACACCAACGTTCAACCCCCTCCACCGCGACCCTTCAGCTTGTTTAGCATCTGCATTCAGATATTTGGTGCATTGAGATGTGAGGACATACAGAACATCTGTTCAAAAAGGGTCTGAATTCAAGAACTAAACCAATGCAAAATAATGCACTGCTATTGAGTTTTGCACTACCGCTAGTCTATATATCAGACCAATCTAAACTCATAAATTCTGACATTTTCACCCATTTTTTCTATGTTCCTGCGGCCAGATTTTTTGGAGCATACCCCATTTTTAATTCTTATACATAAACAAAGGTCTGGAGAAAAAAATCATGCTTTTGTCCACCGTGTCCACATAATTTCGCTAACAGACCAGACTATACGTCGATGGAGCTGTTAGAAGGTCCTTACTGCGCCACTACTCTATGCACCGTTCAGACGTGGACTTTGGACATGTTCAAAGTTCAAGTGGCGGAAAATGTGTCTCTTCGACGCAGCGGAACTGCATGGACGTAGCGTTGGTGTAATAGGTTATTAGTTTGCGCTATGTTCAAATGGATGAACGTTAAACAAGTCGCGTAATCTCATGTATGTAGTTAGAACCTAGCGGGAACAGTTTCGACGCAGCATGGACCAGAATAAACTCAGGGGGACCACCGCACAAGGAACATAAACTTCAGAATGACGTAGAGAGGACGTAGCACGCACCTAAAAGTTTCAGATATTTCAAGAAAATGAAACGAATTTGGCGCCACGTCCTCGGTTTTTTTTTTAAATTCAAACAACCTAGCTGGAAGTTAACCTGGTGTAAAGGGGGCTTAGATTCATAGTGGGCACTCAGAACTCGGTCTGCATTAGTTTATAAGTAGCGAGATTTTTAGAATACGTGGTAGTCGCGCATTAGACTTGAACGTTCTTGTTGCTATACATTCCTTTCGCCCGCTGCGTCAGAGCTACGTCGATAGAGCTGTCGGTAGGGCCTAAGAAGTTCGTCACTTTGTCATTACCGCTCGCCGTTAGACGGCTCTTCCGCTAGATATCTCCAGAGACTCTGCAGACTATGTTACATGACGAGTCAACACAATTTTCGTTACGCTCTGTTTGTTATAGCAGTTCCTTCTTCGTCATTTTCTTTGACGCAGCGAGAACCGCACATAAAAAAGTAGCGATGATGTCATGGGGGTATTACAGGGATTGTATGCAATATGCTTAATAGGGAAAAATGGGTTAAAAGCAAAACAATACACAAAAAACACCGGTAAATGTTCAGCTCGTGGACTGTGTAAACAGATGATCTATTCCACGAGTAGGTCGTGGATTTATGCGTCATCGGGTTGTCTATGTCTTATGATGTTCGCCTTATATCAAGTATGTGAACATTTTACCTTTGTTTTGTATACTTGCAAAGAAAAAATACAGATTTCTTTCAAATTAGAAGGTGAATTATTTGATTTCCTTTTTATCTAAATCGTATGGCGTCATTAAAAGGAAATCAACAGGTGTATGACAATTGTTATTCTATTCAGTAATCATTCCATACTAGTCAGATGTGATTTAAAGGTCAAGTCCACCCAAGTAAAATGTTGATTTGTATTTTAAAAAAAGAAAGAAAAATCGAACAAGCATAGCGCTGAAAATTTCATCCAAATCGGATTTAAAATAAGAAAGTTATAACATTTTGAAGTTTCACTTATTTTTTTTACAAAAAGTCATATGCACCACTCAGTGACAAGCAAACGAAATAGTCGATGGTTTACCTCACTCATTTTTATTGCTTGAATTACACAATATTTCAATTTTTACAAACTTGACAATATTGACCAAACTTGTTACTGAGCCACATAATGTTAACAAAATGGTAATTCCGCATATCGAGGGAGAATAAAACTCCTTTCACAATTTATGACAGGGAGGATAAAATTTGAACATTTCCCCTTTAATTCAATAAAATACAAACTAAAAAGTGAGTGGATAATGTCATCAGTCGCCTCATTTGCATACCCACGAGGATTTGCATAACTGTTTTGTGAAATTAAGCGAAATTTCAAAATGTAATTACTGTCTTATTATAAATCAAATTTTGATCATTTTTTTCAGTGTTATGCTTGTTTTTTTATTGTTTTTTATTCAAATCAACTTTTTGTTGGGGTGGACTTGTCCTATGATTTAAAATGGCGCACCATAATCAACTTCTTTGTTATGTAGCCTGTGTATTTACCCGAGAAATAATTCAGATTCACGATTCTTCCTATTTTGTTACCACATTCATGGCAATACCGTGGGTATGGTGGAGTAAAGAAGGCATAAAGAAGGGAGATACTTTAGATGAGAAAGATGAAGCAGTTTATCATAATTCCTTTTGGCTGCTTTTTAAAGAAAAATATAGTAAAACAATAAATCCCTCTTAGTCAAATTGAACTTCAAATAGAAAAAAAAGTTAGGTAATGCTAGTAATAAATATTTTACACAAAAAATATTAAGAAATCTTTAAAACCCAAATGATAAAAAATCACTCTTGGTATTTTAAATTTCTTTGTGTGTTTATGTTCTCGCTACGTCAACGAACATGTATTTTGTTTGCTTTTGGAGCAAAAATACCCCCAACTTCGACAAGCATTTCCATTAAGCTTAATCTGTGTATATTTGCTAGAAGATAACCGTTTGTGGGCGATAGATTAGGTACAGAAATGAAAGTTGCATGTTTAGTTAGAAGAACGATTAGTTCAGCTCATCGAAATATACATCTAGAATAAATTCCCTTTTAGCATAAAGTATACAGAGAGGAAAAAAAAAGATGAGAGAACGAGAGTATTTAAGAGACGCCGTTGGATACGGTGAATCCGGGTACAGAGAAGGAATGCATCCCGGGGGGTTTCAATCGTTGATAAAAAGGTTCAATGTTTTCTTGTAATACCCCTCCAAGACTGTTTTTCCTGAGTATGCTTCTTGCATGAAAGGTCAACGCCGTGTGCGTAGCTAAGGTGGGTTTTGCCAAGAAACATCCTGCTTCAGAAAACATTTATACCTTGGTTGATTTATTTTACATATCATTCCTTTCCTATCCATCTTTTGTCTGATGTAATGAATTACCTATAGTTTGTTACCCAACATATTAAGAATATCTACAAAAAATATAATCTAATAAATGAACATTTAGATGTACAATGTACACGAGTATATGACAGTTTAAGCCCATTTTACACCTCCACGGATGCAACACTGTCAGGATAGAAATTTAATTACAGATTTTAAACATGTGTTTAAAATAGTTATTTGGTCCAAGCATGTTGATATGTTTTGGATACTTTGAAAGCAAGCATTGGAAACCCCCCCCCCTTTAGAGTACAAGTGTACCAGGTTTATGTCATATTTTATACAGGTGTTCGAAATATTTCTTATTAGAAGTATTTTCATACAGGTGGCGTAAATAACCTAAAGTGATCTAGCATTGATGAGTGTAGATGTATAGATACACAGGAAGTGTCTTTTATTAATAAGAATGTGTTTTATGCACTCATCTGTTATCGAAATTCTTTGGATTACTTTTTAGAAATCTTACAGTTAGTCCTAGTAACGGTAGGGTATATTAGGAGGTTAATTTCGGTAATTCAGGGAGAACCACCTAAGCTAGAATAGACTACAGATGTTCGTATAGGCAGTCTAAGTTATAACTGAGGGACTACGCCGGTGACGAGATAACGACCCCAGCTGCCGCCGGTTCTCCACCGACATGATTGGTCAAAATTCATGTCATCTTTGGGGGCTCGATCTCGTCCAATAATTCGTTGAAGCCACATCTCTGATCTGAGGGCTACTCATCAGGGGGTAACTGTCTGCGGAGGCCGAGGCCGTGTGGAAGAGACATCGCAAGCTGCGGAGGCCAGGAACTGGACCGACTACCAGGGCCGAGTGGGGCATGTCAAGCCAGAACAGATGACCGGGGCTCTATTCAACTATTGTTTAAGTTAAGTTATATTTTGTTATAACCATGTATATTTCCATGTAAATCATTGTAAAAGATATCAAAGGAAACCACATAATGATTTAAGAGCTTTGATTAAATCTTTTACTAACTGTATTTATCAGTTTTACGTATTCTTTATTTGGCGTCAAGCAGCAGTAGATAAATAATTAAAAAAAGTCACTTCCCACGTGACAATTTGGAGGTCCCACCGAGATACTGCTGCTTGAAATAATTCAAAATTATTTAGGAAAGAAATAAATCTGTGGTCATCTTTCCGAATGGATACTTTAATGATGGTCTATTGGTAATAGCTCTTAAAGTATTTCTCCCCAAGGTGTGCATTGAAGCCTTGGTACTATAATCATACTTGCTATGCTTGAATTTACATTTGGATAGTACAGTGAATTATTGTGGGAAATTTTCGCTAGGAAAATATATTTCATACCTTTTTCGGCCGGGTAAACAGCATTTAGGGAAAGCAGACCCTGTTTTAATTCTATGGTATATAGTGGGCTGTTGGTCGTTAGGATAAAGGATATGTCGGGAAGAACCGTTTGTTCTTAATTCACATAATTACTGTCTATTCTTACGGGTAACTCGTTGGCATGGTAGCAAGCATTGAATGTTCAAGTTTACGTGCTTGAATAGATTCCAGTGTTGAATTTGACTAGGCTTTGAATCCTCTTGTGTGAAGTGGATTGGTGTGGTTCCGCATGGTTAAATTGTATGCTCATTGGGAGATACATTCTAGTGTGCTTGATAAAAGGCACTAGGGGTTTGGCATTTGTTGCCAGGTGTTAAAGCTTTTGCTTTGTTTATGCGGATGGTTAAAGCCTGTTAGGATATTTGAATTTGTTGGAATCTATTGTTAATAGTCGCTATGGCTAGCATTGAACAAATGAAAGAATTTTCCACGTTAGGTAGGGAAATGGGCCTTAGTGGTGGCGAGTTGAGTAGGTTTGTGTCTGAGCGTTGCCAGGCAATAGAACGTGAGAAAGAAATTAAGGCTGAGCGTGAAGCTCGGGAAAAGGAGCTCGAAGCTCAAGAAAAGGAGCGCGAAGCTCGAGAAAAGGAACGTGAGCATGAACTGAAGTTAGCGCATATGCGTAAGGAAGAGGTGAATAATGTACCTCAGTTAGGTGGGATAAAACTTGAAGTAGGTCGTTTTGACGATGCCCACGATAAGTTCGATGCTTACATAACCAAATTTGAGATGTTAATGAAAAGCCAAAAAGTTTCTGATGACTTATGGGTAATATATCTAATCTCTAATCTAACAGGGAAAGCTTTAGATGTAGTGAATAGGATGAATGTAGATGATCGCCAGAAATATACCGCGGTAAAAGATGAGCTGATGCAATACTATCATCTCACTGAGGAAGGGTATAGGCGAAATTTCAGATCAAGTAGGCCGTTAAACTCTGAACGTCCCAAACAGTTTGCTACTAGAATGAAGGCTCATTTTGATAAGTGGGTAGAGGCGGCTAAGATAGATAGTAGTAGAGGGGCTCTTGAGGATCTGATGTTGCGAGAGCAATTTTTGACTGATTGTCCAAAAGAGGTTGCTATTTTCATTAGGGAACGAAAATGCATGAATTTTGATGAAGCCGTTAATTGTGCGGAAGTTTATGTTAGTGCGCATGGGCCTCATGTGTTCTCTAGTGGGCAGAAACCCGAAAAGTTCCGATCAGAGCCGAAGTTTGGTAGAAAGAGCCCTCCGTCAAGCCCATTAAGAAAAACTGCAGGTATTCAGAAATCGGGTGAAGTTCAGACTAGATTCAGGAAGAATGAAGGTAATAAGCCTTATCAAACGAGAGGGTGTTACATGTGTAGGAATCCTAATCACATAAAGAGGGAGTGTCCCATGTTGTCCAGGCCTGCGGCGGCTCAAGGTATGCTGTTTGTAGGGGGAGGAGGCCCTAAGTTAGACATTGGTGAGGGGTGTCCTCAGGTAAATGAAATAGAGTCTGAAGTTGTAGACATGACGGCATGTTGTATGTCTGTTGAGTCCGTGGTCGATGATTTCGATAATAGGGACGAAGCTATTGAAAAAATTGGAATAGCTGATGATATCGATTCAATGGGCGATGATTTGTTTGTCGTATCTGGGAGATTGATGCCTGGGAATGTTCCCGTTTCAGTGTTGCGTGATACAGGTTGCACTGCCTGTGTAGTGAAAGAGGCATTGGTTAGGAAAGATCAGTTTATAGGTCAATATCGAGCAGTCAGGTTAATAGATACTACAATCAGGCGTTTTCCATTGGCTAAAATAGTTGTAGATTCGCCGTATTTCGAAGGAGAGATTGTGGCTGTGTGTCTGCCCGATTGTTTGTATGATCTAGTTATTGGTAATGTAAAAGGGGCTCGTAAAGCGAGTGACCCCAATTTACATTGGGTCCCGAAGAATGATGTTGAGGTCGTTGGTGTGGTAGAACAGAAGGAAGGAATAGATAGGGAGTGTTCAAGTGACTTGAAGTCTGACGCTGAAGGCGTGATTTCGGAGGAAGTTGATGTTGAATTGCAGGCGGTTCAGACTCGTTTGCAAAAATTGAGAGACTCTAAGCCCATTAAAGGCTTGACTTTGGTTGACCCTTTAGTTAACATAGTATCCAATGAGTTTTTGACAGAACAAAAAGATGAGGTAACGTTAGGCCCTCTATGGCAGAGAATTGATATGCTTAACAATTCACAGTACAAGTATTTGTGTGAACGTGAGCTTCTGTTCCGACAGAAAAAGGATGGAAATGATCGAGGTATAGGTCCTAAATTCCTTGTAGCTCCCCAGTCTCGAAGAGAAGAGATAATGCAAGTTGCGCATGAGTCATTACTAAATGGACATTTAGGTATCAATGATACACTGTCTAAGACCAAGGCGCAGTTCTTCTGGCCTGGGATGTCAGAATATGTTGCAAATTTCTGTAGGTCATGTGTAATATCTCGGAAAAATGTGGTGGAGGCTCATGTTTGTAACAGAGTCGATATTCCCTCGGTCAATGTGTGTAACTTAGGTACTCGAGTCGTTTCGGATCTGATGTTTGAAGCATCTAATTTGTTGCCAGTCAAGCGACTGACCAGTTCTCGGTACTATCCTGCGAAATTATGTAACTGGTTGCTCAAGCGTTGCAACGTTGTGAAGTCTGTTTTGAAACGATTGTGCACCAAAGAAACGTCAGAGTCGGATAAATATCCGCCTTGAAAATAAACGAGCGAATTGTAAGACAGATTTTGTGCCTACAATGTTTTAAGTTTCGCTTGGTCTCAAATAGAAAACAAAGCTGTTAATTTAATGAAGAGATTACTGTAAATATTGACTTTTACCCAAACCCATTTATTTCATTTATAATGGTATATGAAAAAAAAAATCATTTCAATATGTTTAGAGTATATACATGACAGATACTTCATATCTCATTCATTCATTCATCGAAATAATGTTGAATATAAAGTTAAAATTTGAACTGACAGTTTGCGAAATTATATGCTGCTTTCTTGCAGATTCAGAAGTGTTCTAAATTATACACTGCATTTTAACATTACATTAAAAAAAAATTATACTTTTGACTAGTCAGGATTTGAATGAAAAGTAAAACTCATATCTTGCATGTCATATATATATACATACCTGTGTCAACGATATTGTCTCTCAGATACGAGACATCTTGTTTTTATATATGAAATGTCATTTTGAATTTCCAAATCTTAAAAAAAAAAGTGATTTACTTATTTTGGAAAAAGACTGATTTTGATTTAGCAAAGCAATGTTTAAAAGTTGTAAAAGATGTAAAAATTTCTGTGATGTAGAATTTTAAACCACAATATAAAAATCATTTCACTTTGTTAAGAAAATACAATTTTAAGACAGTTTAATGATTTTGGTTTAAAAGCATGCAGTTTTTAAGCACTGTACTTAAAAAAAAAAAAAAATCAAGAAGTTTACTGAATTTGATAATTCTCTTTATTTTATCTTAAACAAGTTTTAAATTGATTGTAGAAATTAATTCAAAACAGCTTTTGCAAAACACAATGACATTTGGACTGTTATCTTTAAAAGACGATATGTTTTAAAACTTTAATACAGATGGCTTATTTGGAATAAGCTCTTGACATGTATATTTGGATGTTTATATATCTTTATATGTATCACTGAATGTAGATAATGAACTATTCGTAATAATATGGATAGTTAACTTTTTCATTATGATAGAGATTTGAGTAATACCTTGTTAAAGGAGACTCTGTTATAAATTTCTTTAATGGATATAATTCAGGTTCCCTTAATTTTATCTTAAGGTGGGGGATATTGTCAGGATAGAAATTTAATTACAGATTTTAAACATGTGTTTAAAATAGTTATTTGGTCCAAGCATGTTGATATGTTTTGGATACTTTGAAAGCAAGCATTGGAAACCCCCCCCCCCTTTAGAGTACAAGTGTACCAGGTTTATGTCATATTTTATACAGGTGTTCGAAATATTTCTTATTAGAAGTATTTTCATACAGGTGGCGTAAATAACCTAAAGTGATCTAGCATTGATGAGTGTAGATGTATAGATACACAGGAAGTGTCTTTTATTAATAAGAATGTGTTTTATGCACTCATCTGTTATCGAAATTCTTTGGATTACTTTTTAGAAATCTTACAGTTAGTCCTAGTAACGGTAGGGTATATTAGGAGGTTAATTTCGGTAATTCAGGGAGAACCACCTAAGCTAGAATAGACTACAGATGTTCGTATAGGCAGTCTAAGTTATAACTGAGGGACTACGCCGGTGACGAGATAACGACCCCAGCTGCCGCCGGTTCTCCACCGACATGATTGGTCAAAATTCATGTCATCTTTGGGGGCTCGATCTCGTCCAATAATTCGTTGAAGCCACATCTCTGATCTGAGGGCTACTCATCAGGGGGTAACTGTCTGCGGAGGCCGAGGCCGAGTGGAAGAGACATCGCAAGCTGCGGAGGCCAGGAACTGGACCGACTACCAGGGCCGAGTGGGGCATGTCAAGCCAGAACAGATGACCGGGGCTCTATTCAACTATTGTTTAAGTTAAGTTATATTTTGTTATAACCATGTATATTTCCATGTAAATCATTGTAAAAGATATCAAAGGAAACCACATAATGATTTAAGAGCTTTGATTAAATCTTTTACTAACTGTATTTATCAGTTTTACGTATTCTTTATTTGGCGTCAAGCAGCAGTAGATAAATAATTAAAAAAAGTCACTTCCCACGTGACAAACACTCACCCGACACTATCCTTGATATACCGGCATATACTGGCAACGCTATAGGAACATATGAATTTGGCACCAGGGATCACCAACGATTAATTTAGATCCATGATGATCCGTGTTGCATCCTTAAAAGTATTAAAAGGGACTCTACCCTTCATCATGGTAATAAGTGGGTTTGTATAAGGGTGACTTTGTATGTGTGTGTGTGTGAGGGGGAGATTTTAATGACCTACTTCTTGGGGCGTTTTCTTATACCCTCTTCACACTGACCACAAAAAAAAACACCGCTATACCGCACCGGGACTATATCCCGAGACTGTGGCGGTGTTGCCTTCAGTGTGAATTCTCGGACCCGTAAAAAACTACCCCGGGATATATAACCTCGCCTTGCAATAACTCTGCAACAAACTATCGCTAGGCAAGTCATATAGTAATAGGAGCGGGACAGCCACGCGACTGTCGCGGTGTTCCTTCAGTGTGAAGGCACACCGCTTCACCACCGGGATAAACCACTTGTGATTATGTTTACTATCATGTGCGGGCGTCGTGGTCTCTTCTTTCATTCTGAAGAACGTGGGTTCGATTCCCCGCAATCAAGTATTTCCGATGTATCAGAGTCGGGTCACCATAGGGTCACAAGCCTACACATGGTTTGTTACGGAGGTAATATAAATCACTTGCTGCAGTGTGAATTGCACATGAAATTTGTCCCGGGACTGTGCCAGGATAACTTTTCCACTGTGAATGCACTTATAGCGGGCTTCCCGGCATAAATTTGAAAACCAGTGTGAGAGGGGTATTATATTTCAACGGGGAACGTCTTCGTCTTAGAAAACAATGCTAATCAATCCTCATTTCAAACCGTTTCAGATTGTAAACTATTTATTTGTAGAAAGTTTCCGTCGGCTAATTAAACTCATGATGAGTGTAAGGCAGTAGCAAGCGTACCCGGTTTGCGAACTATGCTCGCCTACATGTATGTCAGAAAATGAATTCGGCTACACTCTAAGAAAGGTTTACCCAATATTGGGTAAAATGGGAACATGCATGTTGGTTGGGTAAAAAGATTTTACGCAATGTTGCGTTGAAATAGCCCACTATGGGGTAAAAAGGAAATACCCAGCAAACATGTATATTCCCTTTCTGTCCAGTATTGGGTAAAAATTTTACTCAATGTTTTAAGAGTGTAGTAAATTAAATTCGGAAGTTTGAGTGTTTGAACCCACAAACAATATTGGCCAATGTTCTAGAGCTATCACAGTACCATGGAGGTTTGAGTAAGGACCCATTGACATCCGTGCTCTTCCGCGTGTAGTCTTGGTGTGCTCCTGGGAGCTTATCAAGCAAGATCCCTATATATTGCTATCTTGTCTCTCCATCTCCTAAGGCCTTATAAAAAATTGATGTATTATAAGAATAGAATGGATGAATTAAAATGCAAACTGCGATAAAAAAATTATTTCTTAAGCACGCAAAAATACTGCTGGAGACCTTGGTTATCAACGGTTGCAAGTCGAGATATGTATCACAAAAAAAAATTAAAAACAATACCTGATTTATTTTGTAATGTAATAAACAGTATGGATTGGTAGCGCTCAAAAATAAAGGGACCCTGACTAATCAAAATTGTTCTGAATCTTAAGTTTGATGACGTCAGATCGCGTTATGATATTATTAACGGCTGAATGAATTGTACCTCGACGAGCTCTCATTGTTTGGAGGGCATGGTTAATCGGATACCAATACCACTCCTCTCGCGTGCCAACAATTCTGATGTTATCACGCATTTTGCATAGAGCGATAATTCTCGGGAAATGCTAATGAGAAAATGGCTAGTCGGTGCACGTCTGAGTATGGAATTTTCTCTCGAAATTGATGATAGAACGTTTTTAATTTAATTAAACTTAGTACACAGAATAAGGTGTGATAACCATAAGGAAATTTTATAAGAATTAAAAAGGGAGTAAAGCAGCACACGGTTTGCTCTTATTAAACTTGCATTGATATTGTGTATGTTTTTGTAGATGAATAGATAATTGATTGTCGAATATACTCCAAACTTTAAGAAAAAAATCACGAACTGATGAAATTTATCACTTTTAATAAAACTGCCCAATGGACACGCAGCACAATTTTTTTCGATGATGGTTATTGTTATTGTTTGAACATAACACGGTAACAAGACGGCATATATCCATAGAACCATATAGTAAAAAAAAAAAATATTTTAATGATAATAATTCGTCAATTCATGTCTCACTTAAGATGTCAGTATACATACTGGCGGCACAGCATTACTATAAATGTCTCCCTTCATTAAAACATCTCTGAGTTGGCGGCGATGGTCAGAAGTTTACAGTACACGCGCTTTATGTTCGTCATTCTGTTATCACGCCTGAGGCGAAAGGATACACACGAGCATGAAATGTCTGGTAGAATTTAAGCGAAATGGGGAAAACAATCACTATACGAAGAGCGACGAACTTTGAGATTTAATTTTGTTTGTTTTACATTTTCCTCCCAGTTTCCCACTGTCGTCAAAATGTCGGAGAGACAACGCAAAATTTCTGCCCACCGATTCACATCCATCTATACTCGAAATGAATCCTGGAGAAATTACAAACACTTTTTTTTCTTAATTTTGCGACACTTCACGCTTAAAACACCGTAGGAAATCATCGTTCATTACTACTTGAACATGATGATTGGTTTAACCATTTTACGATTTGGATAAATCTACTCGTCCCTTCTAGTAACCCCCCCAAAAAAAAGTTTTTGATGCATACTGGCATATTTGCATCTAGAAAGCAAGGTGAACACGCGGTTGACATGGTTACAGACATCATCATTTGGGGAAGAAATAAACAGGCAAACTTCCCTAGGAAATCGGACATCAGCTCGTGGGTAGGAGAATCGAATTTCTTGCGAATGTGGTTCTTATTGATTTTGTAATGACAAACCAAGCCGGAACCGGGCTATAGCATGTATAGCAGATTTCCCGGCTAATGTTGAAAAGTGCATGAGTGACTTGTCATGTATCCATGAACTTGAAAGGTACGAGGCAAAATAATAAAGGTGTGCTTCCTAAGTGGCAGGAGAACGTTTTACGACTACATTTGAGACAGAATTTGAGGTTTTACATGTTAATGAATAATATTTTTTTTAATAGAAGTGTATGTCTAATGTAAAAAAAGCCGGTGAATATATTACTCTCTGACAAGAGTGCGTGAGAGAGATAGAGAGATGTATTTTAAAAACCACTCTGTAGTCAAAATAAAAAAAAATAGGTAAAGAGAGGGGAAAATTAGATAAATTCTGGTATATATTCAAAAGTCAAGTCTACCCAAAAATATATTGATTCAAATCAATATACAAACGAGCATAACACTGAAAGTTCCATCAAAATTTGATGTAAAATAAGAAAGTTGATTGGTGAAAATGACTTGGGTGTAATTTTTACTGTCGAACGTCCAAGGATGAATAACATATTTTGATTTCAATTAGAAAACCCAATGTTGAAGTACCTCTTCAAGTGTTTGAGCGTGTCTAGGTATACATTGTCTACTTTTTTATATAGAATATTAAAGTATAATCTTCAGAGGCTACGCAGCGGGGGGGGGGGGGTCTAAGGGTGGCTTCTTCCCCCACTTTTTTTTCTCCACTGGACAAAACGTAACATTTATCACCTTATGTGTCTTATTGTGATAAATTATGTTGCATGGCCGCCTCCCAATTTTCAAAACCATTTTGCGGACCTTGCTCTTGACTGTTATGTTATGGTCATTGTGGTTATGACCACTGGGCATTGATGTTTCGTTTTACCAAATTGTGTCATTAATCCAAGTATTTACATGGAGAGAATGAAGTGTTTTGAAGAAAAACAAGGCAAACGCCAAGCGTTGTCTCGCCTGCATATTGCAGTCATGAAGATATTGCATGTCAAATCTGAAGGGTAACATTTAAGAAACTTTGACAGCTTTTCTATTGTACCATTAGCAAATTTGTGTGAATATTATAAATGGTGCCAAGAACTATAGCTCATTAAATAAATAACAACAGTTTTTAAAGAATAAACAAGTAAAATACAAAATCTGGTTCAGGTATAGAGAGTGCTGAGTTCTGAAGTAAAATGTTAGTGTTAAAAAGGATAAAAATTATAAAGTTCATGTCACTAGAGGAACAAAGTAGTGTGAAAGTTCATTGACCTTTGACCTTAATCAAATTCAACTCACATTCGAACCTGACCTGCACCTTCAAGAGATGGACCTCTGTTACGAGTTTGGCGATCCCACCTCGAAGCTATAGAAAGTTATTGTGTGTACACAATAGCACAGTGCCAGTCATGGAAAGTTCATTGACCTTTGACCTTAATCAAATTCAACTCACATTTGAACTTGACCTGCACCTTCAAGAGATGGACCTCTTGTATGAATTTGGCAATCCTACCTCGAAGATATAGAAAGTTATTGTGTGTACAGCACAGCACAGTGCCAGTCATGGAAAGTTCATTGATCTTTGACCTTTGACCTTATTCACATTCGACTAATATTCGAACTTGACCTGTGCCTTCAGGAGATGGACCTCTGGTATGAATTTGGCGATCCCAACTCGAAGCTATAGAAATTTATTGTGTGTACAACACAGCACAGTGCCAGTCATGGAAAGTTCATTGACCTTTGACATTTGACCTTATTCACATTTCGACTCATATTCGAACTTGACCTGTGCCTTCAGGAGATGGACCTCTGGTATGAATTTGGTGATCCCACTTTTAAGATATAGAAAGTTATTATGTGTACAACATAGCACAGTGCCAGTCATGGAAAGTTCATTGACCTTTGACCATTGAACTTATTCAAATTCGACTCATATTCGAAGTTGACCTGTGCATTCAGGAGATGGACCTCTGGTATGAATTTGGTGATCCCACCTCGAAGCTATAAAAAGTTATTGGGTGTACAACACAATTGTTGACGACGACGACGACGCCGACGCCGACACCGGAAATTGTGATACCTATGTCTCACTCCGCTACACAGGCGAGACAAAAACCAAAACATCGAATGTTAAAATTCCCTTTCCTCCAACATGCTAAGGAAAGGAGTAAAATACAAAAAGTAATTATAAAGTTTGCTGGTTGATAAACGACGGGAGTAGAAAATACTCCTGGATACAAGGATAAATGAGGAAATTGATGTGAGCGTGTGGTTTGGCTTTGTGGCGTATTTGAGCTTTGTGTGTGTTAGGGTGTGTGTGAAGGGAACAGCAGAATATGTTATAAAAATGACTGATATAGGGAGGTTTGGAATATTACCTTCACGATGTTCACTAACAATGAAGAAGCGGCAACGGAGGAAATACAAAGGTGCAATTGCAATTTCCTACTTTATACACAATCTTGAGACAAGTAAACTCGCTCGCAACGTACACTCTAAAAACAAAGAGTAAAAATTTACCCAATATTGAGTACAAAGGGAACATGCATGTTTGTTGAGTAATTTTTTCCCCTCAATATAGGGCAAAATGCATGTTTGAAGGGTAAACTTCATCACAACATTGCGTAAAATTTACAAAATATTTGGTATCTTTTTACCCAACAAACATGTATGTTCCTATTTTACCTAATATTGGGTAAACCTTTTTTGTTATTGTATGGATGCATGGACAGGTGATGTCTTTACCCACGAGGTTTAAATCCAGTGGACTCCTTTTGAATACACCGATGACATTTTGTCCTTACTCGCTCACCCCCAAACGACTGAAGGGAAACGCGTGATAAAAGCATCTCCAAAAATCGAAGAACGGATGACAAGAATTGAAAGAGAAATATTTTCATTTGCGCTTCCAAATCAATACGCGCGACCCCCTGGACATCTCCCCTTTCAGCACTTTTATCTTTGATTGAAAACAAAATAAGGGAAAAAGTGTAATTTGAGGAAATAGTAATGGGGAAATGGATTTAACTTATCATAAGCCCATCTTTTCTTTTTTTCTTCACGTATTTTCTTCTATTTCTTCCTTTTCTCTGTATTGCACTCCCATCAGCGTTTCTCCCCCTCCTCTTTTCTATATACCTTACACGCTCTGTCATGTTTGTATGATATGTAACTTCATGGTATTTCTCCAGCAGTTACAAGCCACTTTCTGCCATTTTTGTCCTTTTTGACGACGAATCATTGTAAGATGATCGAAATTTGTAGCTTTATCAAAATAATGGATGTACGGACACGCTCGTCAACCATGTCGATGTACATCATGTCTGCGCACGGTTTCATTTTTTGATGCAAAAAAGTACTTATTCTCAAACTTATCCTTCCCTAACATACACAAATACACACAACCACAACCCACGCCCACCTGCACACATATTCACTCACACATTGCACACGTCCTCACTCACCCAGTGCAATTTCTGAAGAAGAAGATGAAATTTTGAATGACTCAACTTGTTAAAAAAAATGTAGCCCTTTCGGATTTGTAAGAACCGCTTAACAATATATAAAATACAAATAGTCTCTAAGGTCCATGCGGACTCCGAAGTAATCCTTTAGGCAGTTGCAATTAAAATTTGAACCATGTATCGCTGAAGACATCCTTTCAAAAACAAGAAAACAAAAATAACAAAATCAAAGTTTTAACCATCAATATCTTAATGACAGAAATACTTTTGCTGTGACCCTCTTGGGTTTAAATGTTTTCGTATATCTTTCTCATGACAATTTCTACCCAACATTTCTAATAGTTTCATTCACGTTCTATCTATATTCCAAACCCTCAGATTACTTTCTTTCGCCTACGCTCAATCTTGTGTCTCTGCGTCTCAAGTTGTTCTCTTTCCTAGCTCCTGTTTTTAGATAATTATAAAACATTGCTCTTTGTCGAAGCAAAGCTCTTCCATCTCCTTACCCACATTGATCACACATTCTCTGATTTCCAACCTCTTCTTTCAAAGCTGACCTGGCTTCCACTTCATCTGGTGGAGTGGTCGCCGATTCTTCTTGTTTACAGAAGGCTACACTTGACACTCTACTCTTGCCCTTCGGTTACCCTTCTACATATTGATGAGTTGCCCATTAGAGACCCGTTAATAGCTCCTACAAATAGGACCTTGTTCCTGCGTTGCTCTTCTCAATGGGCAACTTCCACAGATGCTGCAAGAACGCTGCTCGATATCACTTGAGAAGCATATTCATCCATCTTTCAAAATTTATTGTCCCGTAGAAGTAGGACCATTGTAATCTAACAAGCCCTGGGTATAGCAGTGGGTTCAGAAAGGGAAGAATTATAATTATAATAGGTGAAGGAGGGCGCCCAGTCTTAACAATATCAACATTTTACACATTAATTATACATTGAAATAATTATGATTGACAATGATAAATTGATTTATGAAGGAAAGAATACCACGGTAGCATACATCTTTTAAAGTGCATGTGTTATTATGAATTTCATGTGTTATATAAAGTCTATCAAATTTGTTCGTCATTGCATATCATAAGGCACAGTAAATACTTTATTAAATTATTTTCATGCTCAGCACGATTGTCGATCTTCTACATATAACGTTAAATATGAGATATTAATGAGAAGACAATTATCCCTACTGAAAGGAACAGCCGGTGTTTCAGAGTGTGTGCCCCGCTGTGTTCACAGTGTGGAACACCATGTAAAATCACCTTCATGCTGTTAAACTTCAGCATTTCAACAGTATGAATAACAAATTAACATAGTCGACCGTGTGAACATGCTGTTAACAGTTGCACTGTCGAGATATTCACAGTGTGAAAATATTTTAATACAGTCCAGTATGTGAACATAATGTGATCACACTATGTGACTCTGTGTTCTTTCCAGCAGTCAAGGAACAAAGACGAGATCAAACATTTTTCTCATGATCTCTCCGGACATCGTTTATAGCTTTCAACACCACCTTTCCAATTACAACGCTTCTATAGCTGTCAGCATGGCACAAGCTCAAGTAAATCTGTCATTACTACAACCAGATCTTTCATTGCATCAGTTCATGTGGTTATGTTGAATGCAAATGATACAAATCACGATAGAAAAATGACTGAAATGTATTAGCACATAGCATTCAAAGATAACATACCTTTGGTTTGGGGATGGGAAGAGAAGGATAAGCAAGAGGAAAAAAACTGACAGAAGGAAAGCAACTTAACAGCTCGGCGAACAAAGGGCGGGTTGGGTGCGAGAGTGATAGATGGAATAGAGAATACATTTTGATTGCTGCCTAAAACGTTTTGTTGACCAACAATCATCCGCTATTTCCTCTTTTTCATGTCGAAGAGAGAAGTCAAATTAATTGAGACATCTCTCTGTTATCGCGATTGGGCAGCGGTCAGCTTGTAATGACCAGTCCGCTGAGTGGTCAAACTCAACGAGCAATACGAACAAAAATTTCACACCTTCCAGATGGAATGTTTTCTTCCTCTCACGGGGCACGGGCAAAGCAGTCAGGGTGATTCATTCAGATATACGATGGGCATTAGGTTCTTCAAATGCCACTACTCAATCGTCTGCTAGCATTTTGGGAGAGCATCAACCTGGATACCAACAGCCCTACTCAACTTATCCATCGTTAAGATGCAATAACAGGAACAAATTTCCTCTTGAAGAAAAACATGCAGATCAAACGTGTCAAGCGCTGCGTTTGTGACTCATAAATTGGTTACCGCGCTAGGCTTAATCCTGCAACATTGGACCTTCATATTCGTGGAACAAGGACTCGTAATTGTCTCCTCATTTTTATAAAAAAAACACAATAAAAAAATCTATTTTAGGAAAATCATATCAGAGAAAGTCCCTTCACAGGCTCATCCATATCACGAGGTTACAGTTAAAGTCACATAGCAGATTCTTCAAGGTCATATCAAGATAATAATAACAATAATAATATTCACTTCCTTATAGCGCATAACACATAGCTACGCATGTTCCTATTGCCCATTACACTTATCACGTTTCGGTTGTATCTCGATCCATTTCTCCCCTCCTCTCCCGCTTCCTTACTGTATCTGGGTTGCTTATTATACGTTCACTTGATCAACTCACATGGAAAAAAAGGTTTCCAGAAGTGAACAACTAAACCTAAATCATAATGACTGTACACGCTTGAAAGAATGCTCTACTTAACATTTCTAAAGTAATTACAGATCGTTAAATTTAGCATTTGTTCCTGTGTTCACTTCCTGCTCTTTTCCGTCCCTGCTGCTCCACGCCTTATCATCTCCCAAGCTCAACCATCCCATTTCACTTGGAAACACATTTACGTGACTAGGTTGTGAAGCGGTTTAATTTGAATTAGCTATGAATAATGGTTCTACTTCTCACCTCAAATGATTCAATTATGAAGAAGGAAGATGTGCTGAATTTCCGATTGGGATGAATCTGATCAATTACACGCACTGGGATTTGCGCCGATCTTACTGCTTCTCAAAACTATATTGACAAACCTCTAAGTTGCCCCTTCCGTATCCTAGGCTGCCGTGCCCTTGTGCAGTATTTCCGTCTCTTTTTCGGCAACTTATTGACCCCGAAATGTCCCGAAACTGACGAGCAAATTCTTGTTATCTCTCTTTCCCTTTTTTTCCCTTTACAGTCCAAGTCTAATAAGATGCAACACCTAACACCTTCTGGACTCCCGCCCTCGAGATCTAACGATCGATCTTCGACTGTTTGCATCCATGTCTCTATCTATCCATCATGTACGTTCACTCACTCAATAGGCAGCAGACCCTCCCGGCTTTACCGGACGGGTTGGCGGCAACACCAGCCGTGCGTGCACCATGCAAGCAGTGCAGCAGGGACCCTTACCTTCAGGGAAAAGGTAATGTATTCTTCTTACAGATTCTTTGAATGAAACAAGTTCGTTTATTCCAGTAAAAAAATCTTCATAAGGACTTAGAGTGACTTCTTCGCTATTCAATGTGTCATCTTTGGTAGATATGAACATAGTTTCTCTTTAACTCTGATAAGTTTCAGCTCTATGGGTTCTACGTGCATTATGTGGCGCCTACATGTTACCTGGGCATATTAAGAGTTAAGAACAGCTCACGTTATTTTTTATTGGTAGCTCACGTGAGTAATTCAAGAAAATTAATGAATCGATCTTTCTTTCATAATTACAGGTAAGGCAATCTCTCATTAACATCCCAGTGAAATATTTTCGTATACCCTACACAAAGAGACCATCGTGACCCTTTTAGATCACTTACCCGACTTGTTATCACATTTGCTCTGAAACAATCCGTCAATTATCGATTTGTTCTCTCAGGTGAAAAAAACTCACCCTCTTTTTTACGTCCTGGCAGTTTATTTGTTTATCTAGACACACTGAAATGATTGGCATGCGAACAGTAGATAGTTTCCCCTCATCTCCCCTACCCCTCCTTTTCTCCAGTTTAACCTGAGGGCTTCCTGAGAAGACACGCGCAGGCGGTGTCAATGAACCCGTATTTCCTTCCCGTTAACTGAAAATTCTTGGGAAATGCATCAATGGGAAGGAAAATTCAAACGTTTTGATAGGAATATGTAGTAAGGCAGAAGGATATATTTTTGTAATATATAAAAAGGACTTCCGATTAAGATTAAGAACGATAGAAAGCCACAAAAGAATGTTTTCAATAGGGAAGCCAAGGGAAATTGGAACCTGTTAGAAAATTGTATTAAACGGGAACATGTCGGCGATTCAGATAAAAGTACAAATAAATCAATCAATGAAAATGTTGCTAATTATCAAACAGTGGACAAAGTTTATTCTTTACACCAATGAGGATTTCAATTTAGCGAATAATGCTTAGATATGGAAACCTTTTCTTCACCATGCATTGCTTAAAATTATTTTTTCTTTCATCAATATCACGCTATCTACGTAATATCGTATTACTACCTAAAGTTAAATGTGCTTTGGTGGAAACTGAACTCCCTCGTAATTAAATTTCATGGCAAATGGAGTACTTGTCTCCAATCTAATCGTAAAATGCCATTCTGCGATTTACACTCTCGATGATACATATTTCATGAGCCATTATTTTCCTATTCTTGGCCAATAACTTTCAAACTGAGTGTACACTTATCTTGTTTTTATATAATTTTTCTACTTTATTGACACAAATCAATCTATTGATTATCGCCATAGCAGTTTACCTTCTTCGTTTTCTTCATCGTGCCTAAGAATTTTGTAAAAGAAATAGACTTTAAAAAATGCCCCCAAAATGAATACATCGCCCATTAAGCACATCTTTCGGTAACGTTCTGTATTTTGAATGTATAATGGCGACGTCTTGCATTAATGCTATTTAGCTGATGCTTAAGGGTTTAAGGTTGCTCTATTAGGGCCGGACCTCGACTCATAAAAACCTCTTTAAGATTGAACACTTCTTGAATCTCTTATCCTTCCAATCACTGTAAGTGTTTCTTTGTATCACTACTTCTATTTCTGCATTTGGTAATCCTTCATGGTTCCTGGAAGATGATTCTCAGGATCCTACTATCCTTGGTGAACAGTGGGTTGTATTACAAGACACTATATCCTGCCTGATTTTCCTCTGTCTCTCGCCACTTCTTACATAGAAAACGAGTAATACAATGATGCGCCATATATTCTTTATATAAATGATTCGTCTCAACAATGGAAAACACATTTATTCATTCTTTTCCATGTTCTTTTCTGGTTTGAAATTATATCCGAGTTCAACAATAGTCCATGCAACAAAACTATAAGGTAGTAAATGCATATCTTGGATCTAATGTTTGATGATGTAGTCACACCAAAGCAACCGACTCCAAACCGACCAATCATGCCTTTGGTATGCCCTTGGTAATAATCTTTTGTCGGTCTGGAGCCGGTTTCGCCGATGTGACTGTAGCGCTTACATGTAGGTAAGTAGACTTATGACTTTTTTGGTTTCGAAAACAGACAAAATAGCACAGTTCTAATTTAGAAGATTTTTTCATGTATTCAGACAGATGCTTACGCAAATAGAAAAAAAAAATATTCTTAAAGTTCTTTAAGTCACTTTATTAATGAAAAAACATACGAATCTTTGTCTAATAAATAATTTATATACCGACACTGAAGCAACGCAAATATAATATGTGACTGAATTGTTGCAAGCTTCGTTTAATTTCATGGTTATCTGGTGATTCTTTGCGCATTTCTAAGGGTCCAGTTTTATCTTTTCCTTAGTCTGAACACGCTTTCAGAATAAAAAGAGAGGAAATAAAAGGTGAAATAGAGAGAGAGAGAGATATATATATATATATATATATATATATATATATATATATATATATATATATATATATATATATATTGAGAGGTAAAAAAGAAATACAGATTGAGGGAGAGAGAAAAAAAAGAGGGGGAAGAGATAGAGAGAGAGGGGGGATAAGGAGGGAGCCAATGAAAAGGGAAAAGGCCACATCCTCGCAAACATCCATTGTGGAAATATCACCGTTGTCCAACGGAAAGCATGGTAACCTAATGATGCTCAGAAATCCGCAGAATATAGATTCCAAACTAAAAATGCATGCTCGCAAACCCCCTCGAGCATCGGCTTTAAAGGCTTCATCTACCGTCCACCCTTACCTAGAGTTACTAACTTTAATCCCGACTTCTATTTCTTAAAAATTTTACGTGACTCGACATCTGACATGATAGAGGAAGATAAAAAAAATGTCTTACATACAGAACTATTTGTCATCATATCTGTCATAAAAGCTTTCATTGAGACCGGGTTTATCAAGTCTGGCATTTCAACCGAAGTTTCGATATGTACGCGTTACACTCTTTTTTTGTTTTCCAGTTCTTTAGGGCAAATGCAATGCTAAAGACTCATGATGTCGAAAATAGTGGGTTCCCGGGCCTGTTTCATTAATACTTACAACTAGTGTAAATGTTTCATTGTACCTTCCATGGAAACATTGATTGTTCTTGGTTGCTGAGCCCTGTTACCATTGTAGTTGCCATACTGACAGAGTTACAATCGTTTCACTTCATGAGACGGGCCTCTGACTGATCAAAGACACATGCGGAAAAGGAAGGTGTGAGGCATAGGAAAATAGAAAGTAGATAGGAGGGGAAGAAAACTAAAATAATACAATTAGAACACGAGAGATTGTGACGTAACATGGTTTCAACTAGAAAATCGCTATTTCGAACCGAGAACTGTGTTCAATGGAGGGTTTGATCAACAAGTTGTTGCGTACTGGTATCAGGACACCCCTTTGTCTAGGTCTGAGCCTTTCCGCCAACATGGTACATGTATATTGATGTGTATTTCCCGGTGAGCCTCCACACGTAACCCAAGGGCGACAGGTGATAGGACAGTAATCCTTATGAATATGAAATAGTGGCTATGAGCAATGGTGTCACGGAATTTCGTCAAGGTTGCATAGTGTGTGCTCATGAAACTTGATATTACATTCCAATGAGGAGCTATGACAAGATTTTTTTAATATTACTAATATAACTAATTCTATTCATGAACTGGGTATGCCATCCTTTGCTAAGAGTGATGATTTGGTTGACGAAAAAGAAACGACACAGCATACGAAAACACAACATGTATGGTTAAGGCTATGTCGATTACAAACGACTATTTCATCGTTTACTCCTTTTTAATTCAATTTTTTTCAACCCAAAAAAAAGAATATATTCATAAAATCATGGAGAATCGTTTTTTAAAGAAAATCGCTAAATGATGATTTAGACCATTAAACAATCGTGTATTCGCCATGGCCTAATTTCAGGAACAACTTTCATCAATATTCTACACTAATTCCCGCTTTCTTGATTTAAATTGATTGATTGATTTTAATAGCAAGTCGCCACAACATATATACAGTAGCAATAAAACAACAGGATTGCACAGGATGCCCCACGAAAGCTCAAAAGCTTATTTCCAGTGGGGTCCTCGACATGCATAGAATTACGATAATAAAAGGTAAAATTATTATATTTACACAAAGAAAACATTGAAAAAAATCAGGATTTACTATTAGCAATAAATAAGATATAGAGATGATATGTACAAGAAGAATATAAAGAAGATCAGAAAAAGAAGGAGAAGAAGGAGAAAAGGAAAAAGAAGAAGAAGGTAAATGAGAAGAAGAACAACAATAACAACACGAAGGGGAGAAGGAAGAAAGAAAATAAAAAGAAGGAAAAGAAGAAAGGACATACCAATCAAAAATATTTAATCATATCATGTAAAATAAATTGGCAGAGAAGAGAAAAGAACACGGTCAGTAAATACCATTTTTTTAATTCGTGAATAATCCAACGAGAAAATTTAGGGATATCTTAAGTCTATGTTGGAGCCAAGTTGCATGCCAAACTAGTTGTACGAGTTTGCATCACTCACAGTGAAACGGAGCTGTTGCAATTATGAAATTATTATTTTACAATTTGAAGCAATATCGGCTCATATTTCTTGATATCATTATTGAAACCTGGGGGCATTTTTTTTTCTTCAATCCAACGATGCTCAATATGAATCGTATGACAACCATGATAAAAGTGACTATTGTCCCTGATTCGTTTATCATTGCGTAGACGCAAAATTTCAGTTCCTTTCTCTTGTATCATTCCATCTGTTATTCTGTTTACTACCAAATCAAAGTACACAGCATTGACAGATAATAGAACCCTTCCACCCGTTCACAATACAAGTAGTTTGAAAAGTTTCATTAACTCTGTCGGCGCGAAAAACAAATAATTAAAAATCTATACATTATACTGCCAATGCTGTTAAAGCAGTCCTTGAGTATAATAAATTCTGCCGTCACTCTATCATAGGCATTAATATAAACAATGTTCACATTTTATTCAGAATTTAGGGCTTTGCCCGCCCCCTCCAAAATTAGTAATAATACTTAATATAATATTTTGGGCTGCTGTTTTGATCAGAGTGTATTAAATTTATGAAAATTTGCGCTATGATTCGGCTTTGTACTTATCTGAAAGTGTGGGAAACAATCCATGTATCTGAGAAATTATCGCTTTGCAATGCCCACGTATGAGAATTGCCTTGGCTGTACTGTGGATGCTACATTCTCGCAGCTAGGTTGGCAGTTGATAAAGCGGGTAGGTTTTTGAAAACTGTGAACATTATCAGATCATAGAGGAGAAGGGGGAAGCAGTATCACACTTCCACTTGACCGCATCGACAAGTTGGAAGCCGATTGCCTTGGTAACGCGTGGAAGGGTGCTAATGGATGTTCACCTGAAAGGTTAATGGTGACATCACGCCTTATCGGAGTAAGGGAAAGACGGAGGTAAGGGACTCAGGGGCTGGAGGTAATTACGAGTTGCAGAAAGTGGTATCAAGAGGGAGAAATGTAGCCCATTGACTGAAAAGGAAAAGGTACTTTATCTATAAAAAAAAAAAAAAAAAAAAAAAAAACCGGCATGCCGACTTTCATTCTATCTTTCATTCTATCTCTAATTCTGTCTCCCTGCTTCTCCTTTACCGAAATCTTCAAAACTATATGTTAGCTTAAATGAGTACTCATTAAAAACCAGGGATTCCAACTCCCTGATAAAAAAACCTTTTTTTTTAAAGATTACGTTCGTTTGCTAACTGAAATGTACAAAATTTGCCCCGCGTGACGTCATGTTTGAGGTTGGTTTATTTTCATTGCAGTGTTCGTGCTTTGAGCGCCACTTACTCTTTTGTCGAAATGTAATAATGGAAATTAGTGAAAGTGTTTGCTTATTGCTTGAGTTTTCGAGATTTAATGCGATAGATTTACCCCGGATTTCGGTTTTGGACATTTCAACGAATTTCTTCTTTAAATTATATTATATCGTAATGAGTAAAATGTTGAAATAATGACCAACTGGCGACTGACTGAACTTTGACAATCAAAATGAAAGTAATATGTCAAAAATATTTGCTTGATCAATATTTTGAGCAGCGAAAAAACAAAAGCGAAAAGTACATTTTTTAGTGACTATCAAAATACATAACAAACTGATCTGTTGTACGCTATAATCGTAGAATCGATTCTCGGCTCGTGGATATTACCATATTCTGAATATTCGCGGGCTTAATTAGGTTGTTCTTATTTTTATTCCCTTGTTTATGGCAAACATAAATGATTTTGTTTTGTTTTAAATGTGAAGGTTTTAAATTCTACCCTTGGATCTACGTCAGGGCGTCAGACGTGACAGGTAAATCAATTTGCTCCGAAAATACACCCGTAAACGGATTTGACTAGTATAAAATCATTCATAAATCAATAAAGCCTCGGATATTGTACAATTTATAAACTTTTCTTCAAAACTTTAAAACTATAGGCATCGGTCGATACATATAGCTAAAGTAATGCAGAAAGACTGAGGGAGGGGAGAGAGGACAGAAATTTGATTTTTTGTTGTTGTTGGAAACTAGAACACAAAATATAATACTGAATAGAAAAATACATTGTCAAAGTCAAAATATTACCAAAAGGAAATGTTGTAGGGCTACATGACTCATAAATATTAAACATGGACATTATATATATTGATTATTTACCTGACGAATATATGGTCCCCACTCTTGCTTTAATGACACATTGGAACTCTGAAATGAGAGATTTGAAAGAAAATATTCATATTACCAGAAGGTATTTTTTTACAGCCAGTTATACCTATTCTGAGGAATAAACGCAATTATTTCAAAACGGCTTGTCTGTTATTGCCTGAGGAATCAATAAAATGACTACCTGTAATTCAATTTTAAACGATTTGTGTATGGTAATTATTTTTAGGTGTTATATGAGGCCGGATAAAATCAAAGGTATATCTTTGTCCATATGAAAGTATTATTCTGTTATGACTTTTGAATATTACAAAAATAATAATAATATGTCGAATTACTTAAATTTTCTTGTTCTATTCAAACTTACATTTTAATGATCCGGAAACAGTTTAAATGGCGATATTAAAACACATTTATAAGTTCGTTTACAGGATATTAAATTCGTTTTAACACATTTATGTAACCATTTCAATTTTGGATAGACCTTCGAAATGACTCATATTTTAAGTGATACAAAATATTTTATTATTTTATTACTGAAAATGTACACAGTTTGAAATATTATTGGTATATTCGGATTACAAAGTCTTGAGTCATGTAGTGTAAAAAAAAACCATCCTAATAAATGCATTCATGATAATTTGAAATGTTGATGATGCGGAAATACCATGATTACATGACATGGATGCAATGTCTGCTCTAGAACACTATCGTGATCAATAAACATGATCAATCTAGCGCATAATAAAGTATCGCCGGATGTGTCGAGCCCTAGGCAAAGCAATCCATGCAACTCCTTGTTCAATCACTCTAACATATTCACATTTCTGTCTAGCTAGACTTGATTCAATCAAAAGTGTTTATTTTTACTAGAACCTCTGTCTCGACCAGACACCCATTTCATGTTTCACGTGTTCGATCTATTTTCAAGCATAGCAGGATGGATCGTTACTTGGGTGAATCACAGTTCCTTTCTCTCTGCAAATATTGACACTTGACGTTTTCCGAATTGGCCATATGTCAATCCAATCAACGAAAGTAACTTTGTCAGATTGGCGCACGCATAACACTTCATTTCTGTTCTAAATATACACGGGAAGCACAATGGCGTGTTTAAACACCCATGAAAAGAGACAAATACGACTGTCTTGATCACATGTGGTGTCTTTGATGAACGCGAAATGTTACCTGCATGATTTGAGTAATGCCTTGAGTCTTTGTAAGAAGTGGTAAAAAGATAGAACGAATGATATTGCAACTATTCTGCTTTTCATGTAGAATTTATTATATCCTCTTCCTTTCACGAATGATGCCAATGCTACCTCGAGATTGGCAATGAGCAATAATGTGTTCCGTTATTGTTTTTATTTAGTAACATCTTTTCCAGGTTTATGAATTCTTCGAAACATTTCTATAGATACCATTCCAATGTTGATGTCACTTCTTGTAATGGTTCCAAACTCAAATAAGACATGTTATCAGCGCCAGATTTTATTTAGGTGAAAATCTAGCAGGGCAGACTGCGCTGAAACGTGTCCAGGAGACGAGCATCTTTGTTAGTGAAGCAGGTGCTTGTTGGAAGGAACATAGTGAAAGAGAGGTGAAGCAGACTTTGTTGAGTGTCTGTCAGTTTGGCACGCATACTTGACTGGCTGTCTTATCAAGGTACTTTCGAATGAAAAGAGAAGAGTTATGAATTTAAGGTCCATGCTTTCATTCCACATATTCTCTTCCGTCAGCTGGAAAGAGACTGCCATTTGCACTTTCAAAGCAGCTAATAACTGGTAATTCTAATCTGTAATTTTACTTTCATCTTCAATTTAGAAAAGAAGGAAAGAAAGAAAGGAAGTTCTATTCTACATAGCATCAAGGCCACTGAGACCTTTTCCATTAATTCAGTTTTAGATAAATTTAATATCATGTCGTGTGTAATTAATGTTCTCTTCCAATTACTAACTCTCACCACTCTGCCTAATTGTCCCCCAACAGCCACAAGATAATCTTAATTTGATCCATTTAAAAATAACAAAGATAGCATCTGGTCATTAGGGGCATAATCTGGTGTCCAAGATGTCTCTTCTACTAATATGTCATTCATTTTTATTGGATGGAAAACAGGAGCAGGATCTATTGGTGAAACAGAATTAAACATGGCGAAAGAGGCAAGATAAGACTAATCTGACGAAAATGAAATGAATATCCGTTAATGGGAAATCTTCCTTGGGTATGATGTGAAGATTACATCAACCGATGTCTTATGATGGTTCTTTCTTCCATGCAGTATCTAAACTCCCAGATATGATGCAAGGACTGAAAACAAAAATGTACTGTTCCTGTGCATGTATTGCTCATCTATCATACACCAATCATTGAGACGTCTACGATACTCGGAAATAACCATGCAGGGACTATGGTGTTGTATAGAAATGACTGACAAATTGTCAAACATGACAAGGTATAACATGCTTGAAGATGATACTCTTAACCATTTTCGAATTTGCTTTTGATTTAAAAAAGATTTAAATAATTTCCAATCATTCCCACCCTAAGAGCGATATTGAAATGAACTTTGAAAAAAAAATCTTTAATCAACATCTGGCCAGCACGAGTTTGATTATACAACAGCAACCATTCGTGGAAAAAGAACATTATTTGGCTTACCTCTTTTCCTTCTACTACATCTACTAATGAAAATGTCAGCTACCCTAGTCACCTTCCGGCTGCACTTTAATTAAAAGCTGTGAAAACAGTTTAGAGTTCTATACAGGAGCGCTAGGAATGAGCCCGTTGCACGTTATTCATAGAAACGTCACTATAATTTTTCCTCCATTGTCAAATTATTCTTTGATTGAGGGACATTCAATAAATTACATAATTCATTACTCTCCGTCGTTATCATGAAAGTAAGAGAATGCGATGGGAAAGTGGAAAGGCAAAACATATTTGTTTCCATTGCGAGCATTTTAGCGCAAATCTCAATCATGTGGATGGTAATGATTCTACAGTAAATGATTTTTAAAATCCTTTGATCGAACTCTTAGGTAATATAAAATTGCTCGGGAATAATGAGTTTATCCAAAAGTTTCAATATCCTCGCAAGATATATATTTTTTTTAAAGATATACAAGCTTTTAAAGGAAATTATACCGGATTTTAACGATCGATTCTTTTTAATGGGTTACTGTATTATGAATATGTTATCAAACTCTCTGTTTGGAACAAATCTAATAGGGAGATATTTGAGAGGTTGTTATGAAATTTAGGCATTTCTCATCTCGACTTCGGTTTCTACTATTATGCTCGAAATTTTCCATTATGTGTTCAGAGACAAATTACACACATCCAGCAATTTGAATGAACAAAAAAGAATATAACATTAACAAATAAAATGTTTCCTTATTGAAAGTTTATTTTGATAATCAATTGTCCTTTTCAAGTATCCATATTACAGTATAACAAAGGGATAGTTGAAAAGAAATAGTGAGTAGCATCATCAGTTCAATTTGCATATCAGTCATGTCGATAATACATGAAGAACGTTTTTTTTGTATATTTAAGCCACACTTGTAATTTTTTTAAATTCTACATTCGATTTTATTTCAGTTTAAGTCTATGCTAGGGAGGACTTGACTTAAAAGCCGGACATTCCATCATAATATTTATGTTTTATTTGCAGCTTGTAAAATAATGCCCCTTTTTAAAGAATTCTTGATGCAAAAATTAACAATTGACATAAAATTCAGTTCCACTTTGCTTAACCTTACGATGAGAAAGGGAGTAGATTTTAAGAGTGCTTTGGGGAGACGCTATATGTTGCAGAGTCTACAGAGCTCTAAAAGTCCCCAATGATTAATTTGCAGAGGTAGATAAGTTCAATAAAGATTCATGATTCATCAAAGATTCAGAATAAGAAAGCATTTCTCAGATGAAAAAAAAATGAATCTTCGGATCGTTTGTGTCTCGGCTCTTAAAAGTTATGTAATGACTAACTCAAGGGAATACCGTTGAAACATGAAAGCAGTCAACCTATCAAAACAAGGGGTCCAGACAGAATACAAGTAAATCAAAACCTTTTACAACTAAAAATAACATAGGGTGCGTTAAAATATCACTTTTCAAACAACACAAATTATGGCTTGGCCCGGAAGAGGAACTCGTCCTGAGCAGATCGCAATATGTTTTGAAAAACTCGGAGAAGAATGAACAGAACTAAAGTTTTATCCATTATAATTTAATTACAATTAACAATGTGGGCAATGGTATATTTGGGAGTGCTCTCGTATGTGGACGTTATGCATGGCAGAGTTCGTGCAAGGCTGCTTATAAAAAATTTCAGGGGGTAGGAAATACACAACATTAATAATAATAATACAATCGTACATCTTAGGTAGATATTAAACGACTAGTATAGTAGAATAATTATTAAAGGAGATAATAATGAGAAATTGGTATAATGATAGAGAAAGATGGGCGGGTGGGGGGATGTGAACAATGGGAGAAATTATAGATGATGGGCGGGGGGGGGGGGAGCGAAAAATGTATGTCTTACTGAGACTATAAATTACTTTGAATAATTGATTCCAGTGTATTGTTCTGAACACGGGAAACTTTCTTCGGGTGAGTAACGAAAGTAAATAATTGCATTCTGGATGAGTGTGTGTGGTTGACTAAGTGGGACGTGCGCAATGGTGAGTGAGTGTGTGTGTGTGCATACATAGGTGTACGAAAGAGAATGGGTGAGGGTGTGTGTGTGATTGTGCGTGCGTGTGTCTGTGGTAGTATGCGGGGGTGGGCGCGACATCAGAGCTGCAACGTGTCATTTTATAATGATTACGCACGATGGAGTGGAGGGGATAAGCCTCAAATAGTCCCATGGGGCGACCATTCTTCGATCGTGACCCAAAGGAAACATGGAACTCTTATGACCTCACTGACAAGAAAAACATCCTCCAGGATCATGGCCTAACTCTCGCGTCAACCCACTTATTATTTTAGACACATTCCACTATATTCATATCCTTCATGATGCCTACTTTTCCTTCATAGAGCACATTGCCCTTTTTTCCTTCTTATATCTTTCCATCAATTTCTCATCTGCCCACGACCGTGAAAATGTCTGTAGCCGAGGGCCAAGACTGTTTGCTCATCCGCTCTCGCGCATAATCAGCTGGAATTGAGGAGGGCGTCCAGAGGGCAAAACCCGTTTGAAAAAATGTAACATACTGCATGAGAAGAGAGACAGAGACGGAAAGAGTTCATGATCAATATCGTTTTGTGTCATTTATGTAATGACATACATCGGCAAGATGATGTAGGCTCTCCATCTTCACCTTTCCTTTTTTTTCACCTTTCCATTGTTTTGGGATTTATCTTTCTTTTCAATATGACCGGACTCTTAGACCATTATTAATTATCAAAAGGGGGAGCGAGATAAATAATTGAAATGTGTCATGTTTTGACAATATATGCTCCTTGATGTTACGATACCTGTATTTCAAAGATGTAAATATATTTAAATTTGCGACGAATCTTCTGATGGAAACAAACATCCCTTTTCCGATAAATTATTGATGGGCAAAGGCCAGTGGTGTTTGGTAACCGCACGAATCGGGCACCTAGATACACGACATGGTTAAATATCTGACAATATACATGTATTAGAAGGCGTATCCACATAAATACCACAGGTTTTCTTTTTTTGGTAAAGAATCATGTCATGGCCGTCAGCCATGTCAGTAGAGAGGCCTCATTATAGGATTAAAACTAAAATACCTTCGAAGCTCGCATACATTCGGGCACCCACCCCCTCCCACGAACACACACTCGTAATTAACCAAGTGCGTACCGGTCGTGCCTGCCCACAGCTCTCAACCCAGCGTGCCAACTTCCCGCCGTTCGAGGCAGCAAAGTTGATACAGTATCAAATTGTTGAGCTAATTTAATAAGGACTCAATGCCACCCCAAGGTCTTCTTATGTCAATCTAGGCCATTTGATAACACACAGCGTCAAGTAATGGTGTAGAATAAATGTAGACACGACAAGACGTTCCTATGCAATGCGCTTTAATGCATTAAATGTGAAAAGGGACATTTTAAACACTTAATACTTTGCATTGAAGGAGTATTTTTTTAATTGTGAACAGTGCCAAGTGTTATTTTATTACTGGTGTAAAAGCAGCAGTGCAAAGCTAATTGTTATCAAAATTTTGAAAAAACAAACAAACATATATTTCGATACTTTTTCATTTTAAAAGAAAACTGCTCAAAAAAAATATCAGGAAATGAACTAAGCGCTAATTCGAAATTACGTCATTTTAGTTTTGAATACGAGGGTTATAATTATTATATCCCTTATTTAAACATCTTGAAAAAAAGAGAGATTTATTTTAAAAAACGACCTTTTATTAACTTCTTCTTTTGTTTATATATTTTAGGTTGTAAATGAAAGATTTTTTGTACTCATGTTAATGTTTAAAAGGTTTTTATGATTTAAATTTTAATTTAAGAGTATGTGGAACTCTTTTTTTTCATTCCTATTTAAACAAAAGTATCTTACCTCAAGATAGCCATGTCTACAATGTTTTTTACATCAAAATATCGGCCATTGTTAATCTTTTCATTTAAAGTTCAATATCTTAAAAGATGATTACATGGCTGTATAGATAAACAAGAACAGGCACTTTACTTTTTTGAACACGAGAAAGAGAAGGAAGAACTTGACCGGAATAAAGAAACTACAACGTTTTCTACATCGAAATATCAGCCATTGATACTATTATAATTTGAAGTTCAATATCTTATAAAATGATTCCATGCCTGTATAGTCGAAAAAGAACAGGTACTGTACTCTTTTGAACACGGGAAAGAGAAGGAAGAATTTGACCGGAATAAAGAAATTTAGGGTCAGAAATTTCAAAGCCAAATTGACTTTTCTCCTTCGGCTTGACATATCGTTGTGAGTCTAGCAACACAGGAATAAGAATGAAGAATAGAGTGTCACTTGGGAGGTGTTTAGTACATCGCTCACAGAATAGTCTCAAAGAAGTAGAAGAATTGAATCGACTAGATGTACAGATGCCTCAAGTAGACATTGTGAGATGATAATTGTATAAGGTGTCGCCGGTGAGTTCAAATGGTAAAGGATTTTAGACTCATGTGTATGAGATAATCATTCTTATGTTGTTGCAAGTGAACCCAAATGCAACGTGTTGGAAATTGTTTATATTGGTTTTCGTACGATTTAACACCTTGATAAGTGTATATATATATATAAATATATATATATATATATTAGGTATTAAATATTGTCAGAACTTAAATGCAATGTTACCGTTGCAGTAGTCGATTGTGGGCGCCCTGGTTTGATTATTAATTTAAGTAAATTGCTTTTCTTAACCCATTGCATGCAAATTGAAATGTGCAACGCTCCATATTTCTACAATTAATTTCAGCAATCAAAATACTGACTGCTCTTGATCTCGTATTTGTGCTACTGGAATTACATATAAATACGTTTGAATAAAATATACTGAAATACTATCAATCTGGAATGTGTAATGAGAATGCAATATTGAAATAGCATTTTCAAACGAATGATTGTCATTTACTATAATATATACTGAATCAATTTATACCACAAAGAGTTGATAAACGCTCAAGAAACTGGAAAGTATTAAGACATGTGCTATGCATTACATTGTTCCAATGATATCTAGGATACTAGCATTGTTTTTGGCATCATACTCATGGTAATTGCCATGATGATGATCATCATTATCATCATTTTCGTCATCGTAAATATAAGCATCATCAACGTAACAAAATAGACGTGAACACCAAAGCTGTCTTCTTTGCCACAGCCACCATCATCATAATTGTTATCATTGGCATCATCATCTACACCAACTCTTTGTCATCAACGAGCTATACATGCCGACAGAACAGGGGATGCATCTTTATTTAGCATATTTTCATACATTATACTATTAAGCTTAAAAGACTTGTATCCATAGAATTATCAACGGACGTCGTCCATAAAGAATGTAAATTATATATATCGTACTATCTTATGTGTGGCTTATAACTGTATATTAACAGCTAGATAATAAAAGGAGAAAACTCAATACTTTGTGCTGGAGTGATTGTAAGTCACCATTTCAATGGTCATTTACGTCATCACTTAGGTAATCTGGACGTAAATGAATTTCGGCTGACTACTTTTCCATAACTTTGCTTTGACAAAACCAAAAGCGGATGGATCGAAATATTGCAAAAGAGAGTGTCTGTACTAGCATCTTGAAAATTGCAGATACTTCGTCTTAATAGGTATAAAAGTTCTGTATCCACACCCCTCCCCCGGATTACACGGCAAATTGCAAGTTAAGATATGGAAGAAAATAGTAACAGTAAATAATGAGTGCTCCTCACATTTTCATAAAAAAAACCAGTGAGATAGCTCAGATAAAGGGACAGATCTTCTAAACAGCATTTATTTTATCCTTTCTTGTCGTTTTTGCTTTAATTCTCTATGAGCAAGATTAAATGCTAAACAAGCGATATAGAATTTAGCCAGTCTTGTATCAAAGATGAGAAACGATGCAGAAGGGCATTTAGATGTTTTTCTTGAGGATAACACATTTTGAAATCGAATACTGATAGATTGTGGAGAGCCAATGCTCATCATCAAGACGTGGCTTTACCTATTTCATAATCCGACGGCTTAATAATCATTAGTCAAATCCTTATATTGATAAAATACAGTACATGTCTTCACGAGTACATCTTTATGACACCTATCACAGTAAACAAGCGCATGACCTGTTTGACGGGAACCATAATGATTTATGATGATCGCGATGAAGGACTTCTTTCAAGTATATTCCTCTTTTTAGAAAAAGGCAGGTGGAACCGACTGTATATTATTATATCAATCCATACTCATCCGATCTTCCTGACTGTGCTGACGGGCCGACTTTGATTATGATTAAATGGGGTCATCGCGAGAGAATAATGATGAAGGCATGGCAGGGAGGCATTCAAATACAGAGAAAAAAAGTCAAAAAGGAACATTGCATGTTGATTGACAAAGGGAAACCATTACGCGAAATGGTAATTATCATTAGCATGATTTTGCCTTATGTCATCCATCAGTAATTTTGACACAATAAATGGCTCGAAAATTCTGACCTCGTATTTAGGTTTTGTGAACCAATTTTGTCTTTCATTCATTATGAAATAGGCAGAAGCGCTCGCCTCGAGATGTTTTGTGGTATTTTAAAAGAAGCAGATGATGATACTAAGATACACTTTCACGTATCACTTTGCTAATGAAGACATAAAACAGAAGAAAAGGATGTCACTTTTCATTGTTTTTTATCTTTAGAAACAGGTTCGGGAAGGCAAGATACCAGGTTATACATAAAGAAACATACAAGTCAAAACCACAGAAAACGGTATGGAGAGAAAGAGACTGAGACGGAGAGGCAGGCAAACTGACAGGCAAACAGATGTGGAAGAGTAAGAGGAGGTGGCAAAGATAAACACGTTACAATAGAGACAAACGGACAGACAGACAAACATAGAGTGAGAGATATAGACTTAGAGAGAGGATAGGGTAGTGAAGAAGTGTAGTCATGAAAATGTTATAGTGGTATCGTCATCCTTTGGTACAGGTATCAAAGTTGTATGGATAAAAAAGCAAGGCGCATTCTCTGTTTTGCTCTTATTCAGAGTTTATTTGACTTTGCTAACCCTGCTTGGTTTAGTGGCATAAGCGAACTTGATAAAAAGAAGTTGAAAATTATACAGAATAAAATGGTTAGATTCATTAACTGTTCTGGTCCCAGAACCCATGTTGGCTACGCCGAACTCTCTGGAGCAGGTTTTCTTGAAGTCAACAAAAGATCAAAACAGCTTATTTTGCACCACGGGCATAAAATCTATCACAATAGATCGAATCATTACATTGGATCAAACTTTAATCTAGTTACCGAATTACATAACTATAATACAAGAAACAGCCATTTCAACTTTTGCTTACCAAAAAAGGTAGGTAGTATTGGTAACTCATTTTATTACAATGCTATTAAACATTGGAATTCCCTTCCCAATGATATAAAGGAAATAGGAAACTTTTTGCATTTTAAGAGGAAATTGAAAGAATATATTTCACTTGAGAGTCAAAGAGAAGATGCAAATGATATGTTGTACGGTTGATTTAGCCTGAATACTGACCACGATCTTTTCTCTTCTCTACCAGGTATTATTATGTATTTTACATAGTTTGATTGAAGCTTCGATATGTCCTTTCTTCTATTCTATTTCGTTTATCTCTTCCTTCTATTCTCCTCTTCGTGCTGTTATCGTTGTCGCCGTTTTTGCTGTTGATCTTCTCCTTATTATTTTTCTTTCTCATCCTTTTTTTCGTCTCCTTCTCCTCCTCCTCCCCTTTCATCTTCTATTCCTCCTCCTTCTTCTTCTTTTCTTCTTCTTCTTCGTTATATTCTTGTATATACTATCTATATATCTTATTTATTGGTAATAGTAAATACTGATTTTTTTTCTTCATTTTTTAATATGTAAATAGTATAATTCTACCATGTTATTATCTTAATTCTGTATGTCGAGGACCCCACTGGAAATAAGCTTTCGAGGGTCATCCTGTGCAAGCATGTTGTTTTAATGCTACTGTATATATATGTTATGGTGACTTGCCAAATAAAATCAATCAATCACTGAGTACCACACTGTTGATAGTTTGAGTTCAATCGTGGCATTCATGTCTCTTGGTACACTATTAGCCAGTATAATTCGTCATCCTCTGTCTGGAAAGAATGTATTCAGAGAATGCATCCAATACACTAGGGTAGTGTGTTAAAGCAATAGTATTTTACAGTCGCTTTAAACACCCCCAAGGGATGTTTACGTGCGCAATAGGATGTTCATTTATATCATAACTGTCTATTACATGGAAACTATTCACTAGGAATGTAAATTTCTGAGTAATTGACATTTATTGATTCATATCAGTGCCACAGTGTATATAGATGCAAGATAACCGACAAATGGAAATAACCAGAAGTTAAACTATGATTTACCTCATTTGAAAATGTTCCTACCATGCGAACTCTACACCTTGTTCCTTTTCACTGAATACTAAATATTCAAGGATTATACACTGTAAAAAATGAAGTGCTAATTTAGCACTTACAGTGCTTGTGTAGTGACTACACTACGAATGCTGATTTTTCTAGTTTAAATTTGAACTAGAAAATCAGCACCCGTAGTGCAGTCACTCCAAAAGCACTGTAAGTGCTAAATTAGCACTTCATTTTTTACAGTGTACTACGTCTCCCAGAGATGCGTACCTACCAAAACGTTTAAGTTCCATCTGGACAACTTAGTTTCCTTTTCATATCGACTGAGCATGTTTTTTTAAGTTGACACGACGACAGGCATTTTGCCACGTTGACATTTACAACGATACATTTCAAGGTGACACAAGGTATCTTGCAAAGTCTACTTGTTAAGAATTGCGTATTTTCATAGTGACTTAAGGTACCAAGCAAAGTAGATTCTATAAAGTATTATAACATGACGTCATGTAACTGTAAATGAGCCATTACTACTTGTATATTCTCCGTTATGTTTTTCATATGTTCCGGCAATAAGAATCTGAATTCACAATGGCTAAAGATGTAATAACGTCTCAGACTCATTTCGTATTCCTTGGAATCCTCTATCCACATCAAGTGCTCTTGCCATCAAGAGGAGGAGATATGGCCCGTTCGGATTTCATTCGTTAAGTAACGTTTGGAGCGCGGAGAAACCAACGGATAAGCCCACGATTGCAGATATTGTCTACGCAAAAGGGATTATGATGTGATCGCTACCTCGAGAAAAACCTAGAGAAAAAAGTTAATATCTGCTTTCTTAATCAAGGAGGTGTAATAGTTAAGTGGTAGAGAAATGGTCTCGTTACCGGATTCAAAACCAGGTATAGCTGTGCACGTGTCCTTTCGAAACAAATCTTCAATCAGTTACCTTTGTCAACTTCAGGCTTATCCGTTTGAATACGCACCATTCAATTGTCTCGGTAGGTCACATCAACGTTTTGAAACATTCAGAGGACTAATCACACTGTTAAAAAAAACCTGATTTTACAGGAAAAAAGAGAAGATTTTGCAAAAAGCAATCACGAAATCATTATGTAATTTTTTTTAACAGGAATTTTTCTGCAATTTAACAGAACAGGTCTGTTTGAAAAGGGGAAAAGGGTGTTTTCTTTTAGGAAATTTGTAAGGTTCCATACACCAAATACCAATTTCCTGTAAAATTACGCAATCTGGTAAGATTACAGGTGTTCTCGAGACTCTGCTGCAGGAACTTCTTTTATTTTAAGGATAAATTTTCTAACAGTGCAGCATTCAAATATTAAAAAATATTATGTCAGCCTGCAAACTTTAAACCCACAATGATTTCTCCTCCGCCTGTGAGAAGATTAAGAGCAACAAAAATAAAAAAATATATATATTTGGAATAAAGATAGGCAATGTACTTTGAGGGATAAAGTGCAGTTAGTTCTTTCAGCTCAACCGACAAATATTGAGACATCCGTTTCTTCGAGCCCCATGGAAGAAATATGTCTGTTTGCGCTCATCTTCCCGAACTCCCTTGGCAGAGTCACTTACTACAATTCCACGATCACACTGGTGTGTGCTAGCTCGACAATCTTTTAAGTGCGACGAATAGATGAAATGTAAAATAAGGGATGTTGGTGGTTAACACGACCTTAGTGAGGAAGGGGGCGGGGAATTCTGTTCGTATTATTGTCTTCACAAAATACGTATTGTTTCTATAGTGTAATCGTATTAATCTATCATTATGGCATTCATAAATGTCCGTTTACGATAAAACTCTGATGTAAAAGACTCACTGATTCTACTAGATACGAAATAAGTCAATAGTTGAAAAGGATATCCACCCCCCCCCCAAAAAAAAAAAAGAGACAGTGAAAACCCGTAAGAGGATGCACGCTTTTTTTTTTTACTAAGGCGAATATCACTATGACTATGCAGCGCATGTTTGAATATTCCGCGTATTCAGTTCAGTTCAGTATCAACATTTTTCTTCTGTCTACCCATGCGTTAAATGAATTTCATGTTGGAATTCACATCCATTGTAGTAAGTTCAGCAACTGTGTATTGATTGTGATTGATGGTCTTGCTGGAATGTTTCCTAGGGAGTGGGGAAAGTTCATAAACTACGGGCTGCTAAGCCAGAATCCTATCACCGAGGCAAAGCATATCTCTAACCGATTGTTCCCGTGCTTTAACATAGAGTGATTAAATAATTATATTTTCCATCATGTATTAAAGCTGTTATCTAATAAACATTCAAAATATTCGTTACTTTTTGCTCATAATTTTTAGGTTACATCGCCTCTTAATTCTTTAACGGATTATTCTTAAATCATATCCTACGGAAGAAATTGTGTTTTCGAGAGATTTGGGGTATTCCTTATCCATTATTGTGCTTTGAAAAATTAGCCTTTTCCTTTCATTTTTTGTTTCGGCAAATGTGTCACAAGTGCCACTCATTGTCTTTGATTATAACGGCTTAGAATTATTGGGCACAACCACTCCTCAGATTCCCCATTCGCTTCCCTTGCTCATACAATTTTTTATGCATTGGTCATTAACCTGAACCCCAAGGTTTGGTGCCATTAATAGGTCTAGTCAGTGGTCGTTCATCCTCATCGGTTTTGGCTGCTTTGACGCTCTCCAAGAACCCTACTGGTGGCAAAACATTTCACTGTTGATGCTGCAAAGTTTTGGAGGAAGTTACCAGCCTCCCTTAAAGACTGCTACAACCGTGGACAAGTCTAAGAAGCTTTAAAGGGACCATTTACTTTGACTGGTCTCTTGAAATGTTCTAACTGTTGAGGACCAACCTTAAAATCCAGTGGAACAATTTTGAAGCGTTTTGCGTTGTAATCCAAATAGCCTGCTCAGTGAATCCGTTAGGTTTATTCATAAGGCACAGAAAGGAAAAAGTGAAAAATAAGGCTAATGACAATTTTTTTCACGTGTGAAACCAAATTAAAATATGGTTAGAATCATGAACGCTAATCACAATCACGGATTCAAATTCTACTACGGAGGTGAATTCCAGTTAAGTTTCATTCAAAGTACGGTACAAATTTTGCGTGTGGAAGGCTTGACCTTCAAAACATCTTTTCGGGGCGGATCTTACGTGACCTTATAAGCACTTCCGTAGATAATGCAATTGTCATGCATTCCTCGTAGTTTTGTGATGCGGTGCTTCGATTGATAAGTCGCTAAAGACACATACCGCCTTCGCTCGGGAATTCGAATTCAAACACAGTTTTCGAGTGAGCGTGTGAAAAGTATGATTCTAAAGACGAATTGCAATCATCATTACAATGATGATTCAAGATTCACGTGTGGAAAGGCCCTCAATTTGTCATGTCGGCCATTCTCTATAATTAAAACGACTTGTGCAGTTTAAAGAGTGAGAACTGGGGCTGTACCAAATATTATAAGTTTTACAATGTCTACATGTATCTCCCTCCATACTTGCGTATATGATTAGTCAGAGGGATTAAATAAAATGATAAAAAAGAGAGAAGTAACTTTTATCTCCCTCTATTCTACAGTCATGTCACGAAATGCCAATATTGAAAGGTATATTTTTGTATATTAAAGAGAACTGTGCTTACCTAACACAAATAACACGGAAGATGGTAAAGAGATATATATGAGATCCGGGCACGCTTTTGGACAAACTAGAGCGAATTATGTACCAAGCGTCTCCGTTTGTTTTTGTCATATTAATTTCTTTTTTAGTGACGTGTGCGGTGAAACATTTTTTAACATTAATATTGTAAAATTTGATTTGATTAATTTGATTTTTTTTATTTACCAATATTCACATGTTTACAGGTTATGAAACAAATTGTATAACAGTTACACAAACATGTATAAAAAATCGGTATGATCGGTAGATAAGTTTGTAATACACTTTTCAAACAAACCTTACAATAACAACTTAGAAATGAGTAAATTCTCAGTAAAATATCTCGTTGTGTGCTCAGTTTCTGATGAGGAATCTTGGAGGTTTTCAGGGCATAGTGATGCCATCGGTTACGTGGTATGTCATTTCCATCATACCAACAACATACTTGAATGCCTTAAATCGATGGATACTTTCTCACACCTTCTCACACACGCACATATACACCCCGTCTTTCAAAATCATTCCGCAACCCCTTTAAAAATGAAGGTCCTGCGTCGGTTGTGGTAGTATAAAGCAAAATACAAGATGAATAAAAAAACCGTAGAGAGAAAAATTGATAAAATTTTCGCCCATAGGGCTTCATCAGGAAATGATGAATTTATTAGTCAACAGCACCAAGAAACGCAGTGCGCAAAACGCAAAGCGTAAAAAACAACGCGCTAAAAGGTAAAAGGCGAAAATTTGATCAACTTTCTCTCTACGGTTGTTTTATTCATCTTGTATTTTGTTTATATATATATATATATATATATATATATATATATATATATATATATATATATATATATATATATATATATATGCTGATCATGCAAAATCAAAACCAGATGGTCATTTTTTTTTCGTTTTTGTACACAGTTTTGGAAAAAGGAAGTGTGAAGTGCTGAAGCCAACTCAGCCTCCACTCCCTCCGGTTCCGTGGGCCCTGATACATATATACATATATGTACATATATTTACTAACTTTAATTTCAAATGGACGAAAGAGTTGGGTACACGAAGAAGCGGGAAAACGTAAAGGTAAGTCACTGGCGTTTAATTGCCTTCGGTACCAAGCTATTATTGGAAACTTTCACTCTTCGTCACGTTAAATCGCCCAAGGCACCGATCTGACAAAAAATGAGGTTCACTCCGTTTTTCTGCTAATTCTATCCAGTCTTTGATTTCATTTTCACCAACAACAAAACAATTTCCCCGAGGAAATCATAGCTAGTCTACCAAATACAATCATGGCAGAACAGAAATAAACAAACTTAGCGGTTGAAAAGATGGAATCCAATTATGACTTAAAGTTTATGTTAGGTTTTTTCCCTCGAGGTGCTGTACACGTTTACGTTTGAAAATACGACCTATTTTGATTAATCTGTTGCTTGTTATGCTGCAAGATCAGATTAGCACCGATAAATCAAGATTCAGTGATACGAGGCCAACAGGGAGAGTATTGTTAAATCCCGGTGTTAATTTCTAATTAACGGTTTTCTCGGAGTAAACAACTGCCCTTTTCTCTCCAATGAGGTACCACTTCCTCGTTCAGCTGTTCGGGTGAAGAGAGAAAACAATTTAAAGACAACATTTCAAACCACGCCTCCCAAAAAATCATAATGTTGATAATGAAATATTTTTTGTTTAGTGTTACTTACATTAATTTGAGGGTAAGACGCACATAATAATTTTAACACCAGATAAAGGCTTTCTATATAGGCCAAAAGATTGAGAATTAAAGACGATGAAACCAGCTACTCCTGAAATATTTCTGCTTATCTTGCATCGTTGCATAATTGTAATATAAACGCAATGATTATGTTTGTGCTCTTCAATGTGATCAAAGAGGGAATTACGATTTTGATTGACAAAAAAGCCTCATATCAACTGTCCATGATCAATGAATGTTAACAACTTAGCTAATGAACATTATTATTTAAGTGAATTACATAGATTTGGGTAGGCATTGAAACTATGACATGTTAATACGGTGCTTATACTTGTAAATTTAATGCTAAGTTTATATCAATTTATCAGTTATGAAGAGCGGTGTTTTTTTTTAATTAAAACTATCAGTACATTCATAACCAGAAGTTATTGCTGATATATATGTATTCTAAACTTATCTGGAATTGAAAGGAAAATATATCTTTGCCCTTCTCTTCCTAAAGAGCAAGCAGAATCTTTAAATAGACCATGATCTACAATGATCGTTGTTTTGGATGAGTCGTGCATTATATCTCCATTAATGAATCATTGATCTATCTTCTGGTTTGCATTAACATTTATCTGACAAACGGAATTCTTGGTCGATCAAAGGCTTTGTTGGAAAATAAAACCCAAATCCCTTATTATGCCTATATACAAGATATCAGTACAAGGGTATGTAACGTAACGATAAAATCGATAAAAACATAAAATCTGCACCAAAATTCCCTTAGCTGCCCGAAAGCACGTGCACCTTATCTGTCTCTCTATTATAATGAGTTCAAGATCGTTATGTACGGTTTTGTATTGTATATTAACTTGATTTACTTGGATAATGGGGGATGAGTCTTACGGGTAATTTCCGGTTACCAGTCAGTGTGTTTGTTTTCTTCTGCAACACAGGTCTGCCTTGGCGGAAAACAAAGAAAAACGCAACGAACATAGGAGAAAACATATATACATTTCTCGAATCTTCATATTTTAATGTTAGTATGCAAATGATGGTTTGACATTTAAACATGTTAGAGACTCGTGTCTGTACCCAAGCTCAAGATCAGTGGCACCAGGTGTCTGTATCTTACAGTGAGTGTAAATTGAGAAATATTAAGGTTTGCCAATGCCCTTGGACATGTGTTGCTTTTTCATCCATAATGCATGGTAATATTTCCAAGGGCAAGAAGAATTAAGTAAAAAGCACGACGTAATGTTTGAAGGGGTACTCCGGGCTGAAAATGTTAATATCCAAATAAATAGAGTAAAATTCACAGAGCAAAATGCTGAAAAATTTATCAAAATCGGGTAACAAATGACAAAGTTATTGAATTTTAAAGTTAAGCATTATTTTGTGAAAATAATTATATGCACGTCATCATGAATATCCATTAGGTGGGTTAATGATGTCACTTCTCCACTTTCCTTTTCCTTATGTTATTACATTAAATCATAATTGTTTAATTTTTTCATACATGTGTGAATAATGTGTCTCATCTATAATGAAATAAGTTGCAGCAATGAATATCTATATAGTGCACTAAATCAGTTGTCAGTCCATTTTTTTTCCGTTCTTGGTAGAAAAAATATGAATAAACCTAATTTCGTGTAATAAAATACAAAAGAACAAGTGGGGATATGATATCATCAATTTTCTCATTGATTATTCATGAAGACATGCCTAGAACTGTTTCACCGGAATAATGCATATCTTTAAAATGCCATAACTTTGTTATTCGTTGTCCAATTTTGATCAAATTTTCAATGTTTTGTTTTTCTGATTATTCTATACCTGTTTAAATCATATTATGTTCAGCCCGGATCATACCTTTAAGAGAACAACGAATGAAGCACGACATTTTTAGTATGAGTTTACACAATGCACATACCCCCAAAAGAAGAAATCCATCCTCACAATCGAGATTGTTATATACATGTATTCATAAGCTAATGGACTATATAAATTATCACATTGGTAAGAATTATCAAAAATGATAAAATAAGAACATATTTTTTGGTCAACATTGTCAATGAATTACAAACCTATACACAAATCGGGCATAATTTGTTTAGAAAATCCGGACCTCCTTGTAGTAGCTTATCTAGGACATACGTAATATTAATTTGCTGTAAAGTAACATAAAAAAAACTTGGAAGGGACTGATGTAACAATGCTTATAGATTCATTGTAATAAAGAAGCAGCTTTCTAGTAATATTTTTGTCAGGGAAACCATGAGAATAATAATATACGGTACATAAATTATCTCCCTTCTTTCAAATAAAAGTGGGATAAAAAATTAGATACAAGTAAAAAATAAAATGCACCATCTTCCCCTGTTAATTCCAAGACCCTCCCACATTTTTACTATACTACCCACCAATAGTGTTGGCGCAATGGGAAAAATACACATCATCACGTTCATACCTTTTATGTTGTTATAGTGTACGAGATCCAAAAAAATGGACGAGTGGAAAGACGCCACTATCACGGAGATACCATTTTCTCAATTAAGATGAAATTAATTCAGCGTGAATGAACATAAGAGTGGAACAATGATGGAAATATCAATACTCTATCCAGGGTACGTGATGTAAAAAAAGAGAATATTTTGAAAAACATGCAATGTCTAAATGTATAAAGCGTACAATTAAAGGAAGAAACAAAAAAACATGAGCTGATGGATGAGAAAGGAACAGGTATCGAGGGAAAGAGAAGAAGAATAGCGGTGTATTACACGGAGTGAGAGAAGGAATGGGGAGGGGCAAGAAGAAAATTAGTAAAATGCGTGAAGAGTAAGTGGTTACATATTGAATCTTGAAATGTGCAAAATGGACATTGATACTTGATTGAATGCAACTCGTTACTTTTTGAACCATAGTAAATGTGAGTTTTTGGCTCAAAATCCCAACTTAACAAATTCGACATTGAGTTCATTTCTATTTCAGGCAATGACATCCCCTTGGCAAGATCATGTAGCAATCTCGGAGTTGTTTTTGATTCCTACATGTTCATGAAAAACTGGTACAATCACTTATTTATTCACGATTCGATTTTGGTAATAGCCTTCTTTACAACTTATCAACTTGGGAAATTGCAGAAGTTGCAAAATGCAGCTGCGCGTATTGTTACTTTATCTAGCAAGAGCAGCCACATCACCTTTAACTCTTCACTGGTTGCCCCTCAATGAACGCATAGTATTAAAAAAAAAATCACATAGTCAATGGAACTTCCCTCAGTTACAACATAGAGCTACTAGCTCCATGGTTACAATAAGTCTTTGATACATCTACCAACCGTCAATAACCTTACGATCCTCATCATCTAATTTCTTACAAATTCCAGTTAATAAGAAATCATGGGGGACGGGCCATCGCTCATGCAGGTCCAAACCTGTGAAATTCTCTTCCACATATTTTGAAAGCCCAGACTTCAGTGACCACCTATAGGCGTTTGACATCTTAGGGGCAACCTGAAAATATACCTGTTTAAGAGTGTGTTTTTTGACAGACATCGACATTGAAACATGTATTATATGTAATTTGTTCTTGTTGTTGCTCTGCTCTGAACTGCCTTGAGCATCTAATCAAGATGAAAGTGTGCTATACAAGTCTTATGTATTAAATACTGGAAGATGTATTATTTAGATAATAAACGCAGATTGAGAACAAACAATTCCTTGAATACCTCGTTTTCCCCATTAGTTGACCATTTTCTTCTTTTTTCTGAAAGTTTTTTTTTAACCCAAATCAACAATCACGCGAATCACGAAAGAAACAAATTAAACTCAATTCGAGTAAAGGAAAATCGACAATCGATAGGCCTGAAGCTGTGGCGATAGGATATTTCCATCTTAACAGGAAACGGTCGTTTAATTGGAATCATACTTCAATCACGCCAATGAATTGCTGTCGTTTTTTAGAGTGCATCTACAGCATACACCTAAACCTTATATCGTAATTCGATTATTCAAAAATTTGTGTATGTTTCACAAATACTTCTCCCATTTTTGTTTTATTTTGTTCAAACTATCAATCAATCTATTTCACTAAGTGAACGAATTTCATTTCCGGAATGAACCAGTTTAAACAATTTCGTTCACTTTTTGTATGCAATATTGGCTCCCGTGGCCTGGTAAATTCGATTAGTTTCGTCGGCTAATCATATATTGGAATCATATATTTGAGTCATAATTCATTACTGCCAATTACTGTCATTAATAATTACCCTTTATCTGATCCGCTGATGCATAAATCAAACTTGTTTGCAAGACTTTATATCAAATGTTTAATAAGACCGACTTACCATGACTGATGAAAATAAGGTATAAGCCCTGGAAGTGAATTTTAAACCAATCATGTTTTATCATTACACAATGAAGACTGAGATAAACAATTGTAACTTACATGTATATGTAGATCAACTACAAAATATTTAAAGATAACTTCACACACCCAAGCGATATTATTCTACTCGTAATGACTGCGCAGCTTCTTACTCTGTAAGAACCCACTTCTCCCCCAAAATTACAATGATAATAAATCAATATATGAATAAAAATAAAAGTCGTCGAAATGATTAGACCATATACATATTAGACCTAAATCCACAAACACTATATTTAATTGGTTGTCTCTATCTTCGTTTCAGGGATTTAAAGGAAAACTCTCCCATGAAAATGAGTTTATCAAAGTGCAGTAGAAAATATGAAAAACCAGCAATAAGATTTAAGGCAGATCTTGCCATTACTTGAGATTATTTTGAATATTAACAAGAGTTTATTAAACGCATAAATGTTCATATTTTTGAAGAAAAAAAATCAGGTCTTATGAGAGTAATATTGACGACGAGATGAAGGCAATGCAATCATTTTCACTCTTATAAAGATAATACCTTATTTCTTGCACGATTATATTCATTAATACAGGTTGTTTCTCTAAGAAAGGTTACTTGGCTATATCAAGAGTACATTAATTATTTATTCTACATGACTGATTAACTCATCAAATTTAATTTGACACCTTGCTTGCGTCATAATTGTCAAGGGTCACAGGGTTATTGTCCGAAGGGTACAAAACCAGTTTTCCAAATTTTGGTTTTTAGTGTACATGCAAAAAAACAACTTTGTTGTTAGGTTTTGTTTTATCAGAACTTTTCTTTTCAAATTTCAGTAAAATGCTCTACCATCTGTTAACATTTTGTGAGTGACTTGCCTTTACATATCAACTGCCTATAGCATCAATCTCTGTTTAGCATGTTAATCACCCATACTTTTGGCACCAACACCTTCAGCGTTTTCACTGTACCTCCCCTGTTGATGCTGAAGGAAACATTTATCTCATCTCAAACATGTCAAATGTGCATCCAAGTCACCAATGACGTGTTCGACCAAGATTGCAGCGAGACACCAGTTATGTAACATTCACTTGCAAAAACAGTAGTATCAGGGGTACCATTTCACTGAAGTATGCCGGGAAAAACTCTGACACCAAAACCATGAAAACATTACAGGAAAGAGGGTTTCGTGCATGTGATGTAGGCCTACATTAAAACCCCCCCAAAAAAGTAGGTTTTGTATCCTTCCTTTTCGAAGGACAATAACTCTGACCCGTGGCAATTGTGACGCAAGCAATGTGTCAAATCAAAGTTGATGACGTTACTCAACTTTTAGTGTATAGAATAAAAATCACAAGAATAAATTTTGTATTCATGATATGGCTGACCTTTGAACTTATGTTACCTTGTTTTAGAAACACTCTGTATATAGAATTATTGGGAAACAGACCATTCCAGTGTTGAATTGAAAGATATGCTATCACCATTTCTGACATCATTGCCCACTTATTTTCTTTTTCAAATCATTTCAAAGATTATGAAAATGTATTTGTTTTTTTGTATTTTTGGTTTTTCTCAATTATATTTGTTGCCTGCTTTAATAAATCATTTAAGAAACACTGTTATTATGAAAGCAATATCAGGTCAAATATGATCGTAAGAATGAGGGGAAATTCTTTGAAGGAATAATACTGCGGGCTTTTGAAAACAATTCAACCATTGATTGATATAATTGGGTCGAAAAAGGCAACCTTATCTTCAATCTATCACACTATTTTGCATGCATGAATTAAGAGATATAATTCTTTTCTGTCGTAGATGCAAAGTTCAAGGTGAAAAATGCCGGGCTTGCTCAAATAAGCAGAATAATAATTACACGCAATTCCGTTAGGCGCGAATCAAACATTGAGTCTGTTGAAACTTCTCCTTTGTCTGTGTCAATTGTATTTACTTGGAAACCCAAGTTGGACATAACGCATAAGACAAGAAAATAAGCATGAGATCAAATGTAATGTCGTCGAGCTTTTAAAGCTCGAAATGACATGGACCGCTTCCGACAGGCACGGCATCATGTATCTATTTTCGCTTCATACTCTAAATCCTATTTGACATTTGTAAAATCTTCCGAATCAAGACATCCAATTCCGAATTTCACTTCGTGATCATTGCCCCTCATTTCAGTATCTCATTATTTTTTTTCTACTAGTCTCTTTTCATTTTATGTATAAGCATATTTCATAATAAGAATGATATCAGCCCCATGAGCACTTTCCTTGGAAATTCTCTTTCTCGTAATTCTGAGGGTATTAAAACGTCATTTTTTTATAGGATACCTACTTTTTTCAACTTCTGTAAAAGCCCCCCCCCCCCCCGTTGCTTCTCGTTATGTCTCGGGATTTATCTTTGTTTCCTCTTCCGGCGACTCACATAAGCACCAACACCGACGCACAATAATAAATACTTGTAAATAGAGTCTAGCGTCCAACACAAACGTGGACCTGTGTAAGTGAAATCTTACTCGCTAATACGGACACCTCCTACAGTGTGTGAAACGTAACTCAATAACCGTGGACCCTTGCAACGTTGTATTTCGCCTTTGGCTTACGCATGCGCAGTCTATTTGCATTCGTTTGGAAGACTAATATGCAGGACAGTTCGAGGGTGTCCTCGATTCTAATGTGGCGATTCAGATTTGTGTTCAGGCATGTTTGTGGGTGAATCCAAACTCACATTCGCCCACATATATACACAAACACAGACGTCTACACAAAAACGTGGACAGTAAAAGAAATTAAAACACTCTGTAATCACGCATGATGGCGAGGACATATCCATTTATACAACGGACACCTGGGGAAGTTTGTGTTTGCGTATGATGATATACCGACAACCGGGGACATATTCTCTACTTTTTTTGCATCATTTTCTTAAGTTCTGTAGCGCCATCTACAGTGGTCATGTAGAAACGCATACCATGCGGGAAGTTAATAAAAAGGGCAATAGTCGGGGAAGAGAGAAAGAGTGGAGGAGAAGACATGGGGAGAGCGGTGGGGTAAACGCGGTTAGTGAGGGGAACTTGTTTGTAAGTGTGTGTATGTGTGAGTGAGAGAGTAAAAAGAAAGACGGAAGTTGCTAGCCAAAATGCACTTGGATCAAAACGGTCGCTAAAAAGCACCCATAATATCACTGTTGAGAGCATAGCGGGCATGTATGTCCACGAGGGGCAATTATAATAGGATCAGATGCAAAGTTATATGACAAACATTGTTTTGTAGAACACATGTAGAACACATGATATGAAGTGGACAAAGAATGTCCACTTCAATTCAATTCAATTCATTAAATTGTTTATTGCGTTTGGAATCTATACGTGATACACGGCTGTCAAAAGGCTAAACTTTTCATGTTTACAATAAACGTATATACACAAAAAAAATGCTAATTTAGCGCTTACAGAGCTTGTATAGTGACAGCACTTCATTCTTTAGAGTGTATATAATTTATATAAGTCTTTATATTTATGACAACGCAACAATACATACAATGTAGGGATTCAGGATGTACTTGAACGAAATTGGACGTTCATAATAATGTGAATAAATGCAATGACAAATGTGATCAAGATTAGACCAATAAAAATTGATTGACTCAAATTTATCAAAAGTGACTAAAGTTGACTGAATTTAAAAAAAAAAATTGAATTAACTATTTTCTTCTTTTCCCCCTTTTTTGTCTCGGTCATGGATCTTTTCCATGGGATGTAGGAAGTCCTCAAACCAAAATCTCTACGCCAAAGCTGGGGTTCACTGACTTTCATTTACAGTCACACAAACCACGTGGCATGTTTTATGTGATGAGAATTCGAGAGACATGTTAGCCTACACAAGAAATGTGACTTTTAGTAGACATTTTATGGCGCAATCTATGTACATAATTATTAGATTTGCATGTCGTTTCCACCTCACCTAGTTCAGCTGCAGTGTACACAGTTTCCGCACCTGGGTCGAGTGCAATGCAGTATGATATGCAATGATACATGCAGTTGAGTGTCCAGTGTTCGTGCACGCAATATTTCATCGTGTTATTGTTCAAAACGATTTTATCGAATTCAAAGTGTCATCAAGGAGACACGATGTCCACTTCATCCGTATTTATAGTTGGGTCATTTATCAAGTATTTGAAAAAAAAAATTATAAAAAGCTGTTTTCGACAAAGGGTTTTTCACACATTCATGTGACGTGTATTCAGAATGGTGATGTGTCCTTGCAGTTGTATTGGCAATCACTTGGTAATCTATGTAAGCGGAAACAATTGGTGTCGTGAGTGGTGACGACTACTATTCTACAGATTGGAATCTTGAATGTCCTAGATTATTTTGCTCTCCATATGAAGAGCATTTTGTATTGACATTTTGGCGTTTACGGTTGATATTTTGACACATTAACATCTGTCAGTGTTTGAAAGACACGCTCTCGAAAATGAAATAGAACGAAAGCTTGGATATAGGAGAAGATGAAAACAACAGTCACCACACACTTTGGAAAAGGGCAAAGATTTAACGCATAAAAATACTTAGTCAACGAGTTAATGCAGTCAAAAACGAAAATATGCCAATCAAATTGATGACAACTTCAACTCTTCTATGTCGTATTATGCCAGTTCTATCCACTTACTTTTTCTGTACATGTCAAGGTGTAATAATATTTGCCTCGTTTTAATTAATCTTTTTTCGGTATGCCTCGTCATCAGTATTATCTTTTACAGTCTCGTTATCTCTGTTCATCTGTCTTTTACAGACGGACTGAAATTACATTTCTCATGTGAATCAATAAGCGCATAGGAAAACAGTGAAATTGTGACTTTCCTGTACATGTAGGTACACGTAATATCCCGCTGTTATGAAAGGTTAATATACATCAGAAAATAATGATTAGAGCTTAGTTTTTATTTTCGCCTCTGCGGTTTATTTTGCCATAAATTGTACACCGTGGTAATTAAATTTCCATCAGACATTGGGGTGTTTGCTCTATGGCTTTCAATTGTGGACCTGATTGAAAGTGACAGGTATGATTTTATTTTGCACATCATAAGGAGATATAATGAGTTATTTATTTACAATTTTGAAACTCGATAGAGTTGTTGTTATTGTAGAAATACAATTTTTAAATAATATTTTCAGATTATGCATCATTGGTACAAGTGTTGTTTTCTGTGAAAAAATACCTCTAAATGACATTTTTCCTTTTTCGTATTCGCTTTCTTCTACTTACCGTTACTGATTGAGTTAATATCATTTGTATCTTGGCCATATAGTTAGCTGGATGAACTTATAGGTATTTGGCTAAACGCTCTATACGGGTCTCATAACTGAAATAGAGCTGAAGATCTTGACTCCCTTATGAATAGAATATACCTCTGTCATGTTCTTTCCTTACTTTTACTTTAATATCTTAACCTATCCTTCCCTCCTGTCCTTTCTCCTATACACCTGCCATCGGAGAGTTTATAATTTATCTAATTTTGTCTCCATATCACTCTCTGTCCCTTTGGTTTCAGATTCCTGCATATGCCAGCTTTATTACCATAGATCACTTGCCCAAGCAACTCCTGGTAACCTTCCATGAAATATTCTATTTCACTCAAGGTAACTCATGTACATCTACCGATTCAGTTGCCGCGCTTCGGGTCATTTGCTACTGGCACAGGAGGTCTTGAGACTTTCATAAATCCCTATATGCACGTATGTATCCGCAACAATCCATTCCCGTGTTTAAATATGCTCAAACCCATCACCAACACGACCTACCCTTCATCGTCTTCATCGACTAGTGAATCATAAAAAGCGCCAGAAAAGTGAAGAAGCCAAGGATTACATTTACAGATCCAAGTTTATGAGAAAAACAAGCGCAAAAATCTTCCCGCCGATATCGATATTGTGTAAATTCCAAGGAAGAAAAAGACGGAAGCATTAGAGATTTTGGCGCGGTACCGTTAATTGTATTTTACTGTTGTGGCACTTTACCAGGCTGGCGGCATAGTGGCGCTCGATGCTTAATTGAAAATCGGGTAAAATACCAGGGGTTACAATTTCTTGTTTTATCTTTACCTTGGTATTGTTATTACTGCGGACATTACTGTTGTTAGAAGGGAGCATCGTAGGTCGAGAGCCAAGCTCTCTGAGAAGTTCTGCTGATGTTCAATTTGTAAGAATATAGCCAGAACGTATCTATAAATCCATAATATTGTGGGTATCATTTCTATCACTGATATACATATATTTAAACCAAAAATAAAGTTAAAAACAAAAGCGTGGAATTGTTAACGTGAATAATTTCCTGTAGACATTTTATGGAATATCACCTATGACAATGATCTGTATTGTCTAAAGCAGCGGGTACAATATTCTCTACATAATTGCCTTGCTTAAAAAAACGGTGAATAATGTTATAAGAAACCGGATAGAATGTTAATACCAATTCATTTGTATATACTTAAACCGTTTACAAACTTACGTCACCTCTCTTTACCAAGACCAACACGAACTCTCACAATTCGATCTCCCTATCGTCTATATCAGCCATTTTATTTATTTATTTTTATTATCCTTACTCTCGTGTCTAAACCCCATCGTTACTTCCCATCATTTTACTCCTTTTATGTTTTCTGTCCCCGTTCTCTCCCATATTTCTTTTTCTATTTTCTCATTTTCATAAAGGGCTTATAATATATATATATTATAAATCGTCCAATTGCCACTATACAAAAGCGAAGTCATTTCGAATAACATGCCTCCTTCTACATGCAATTCTCTTACCTCATTCCACATACATGACATGCTGTATAATATCAGTCCTTAGGATCCCCCTTTTGCAAACTCTCTATTCCTTTCTACCACGGTACTGGATCTCTTTCCCCTAATAAATAATGTTTCCTCTCATCTCGTCAGTATCTCCATCATCATGTATGCAATGATGCGTCTATTTATTGGTTTCCATTTAGGGAACACAAAAAGGGACAAGTTGTATTATTGATGCGATGCGAACTGACAAAAACGGAGGAATCAATTGAATTAAGGTCATATCATAACTTGATATTGATTTTCTAAGGGAGACATACAAGGTATGCCGGTATGCATGTCTGTCAAAACGCATTCATTACGATCTTCACCAAGAGAGAATGCAACATGCCTTGATCCGAGATACCATTGCTCTCCTCTAGGTATAAGTGCGTAATATGTTCGTTATTATATAATGTTTGTCTAAAGCTTTGGTAAAGTCTCAGTACAAATGTGAATTCTACACGAGTATCATTGAAAACTACTTTATTACAAAAGCGTAGTAGTCATTGAATGCATTTTTTATCCATAAGAATTTATGTATGGCATGTTACGGCTGTTGGGAATCATATTTAAATCTAGCAACCTCCCTCGGTGAATGTTCAGCTCGTTTCGTTATAAGTTGTTTAAATGTAAACAAGACATAAAGTCGCAGTTATTCTATTTTGATCTGGCATCGAACCGAAGGATTTTTCGTGTAAAAATTGTAAACTTATCCAATAAAACACATTTGTAGTTTATATACGTCACACCACAGATGTTTTGGGGCACATGCACTAACATAATCTAGTAATGAAATGGAATAGTGACATGCACTTTTGGGGGATTTACCTATCGAATGACTTTAACACATGAACTAAAACCATATCTGATTCAGTTGACAGGGAAAATAATACCCAGATTAATTAAGGTTGGGGGTTTCGTTATTATGATTATTACAAACAGATTTAGAGTATATTCATCTTTTAATATACAAACAATTTTGCCGTAAGCAGATGACAATTTCTTCATGCTATTTGTTCTCATAGTCATGGAAAAATTTAGCTCTTCGTGTTTTAGTACTTCGTACCTACATTGCGGATACTTAAGGACGGCTTGCAACTAGGCAATATGAAATCAATGGTTGGTAGCTATGTCAAATGATGATTGCTGGAGAACACTCAATATGTTGGTTCCATTGACGTTTTGCATTTTCACTGGTCTCCCTATTAGACACACGACATTCATCCCTCCAATTAATATCGAAGAAAGGGCAACTGGCGAGAAAATTTTGTAAGGCAAGGACGGATGACGTGTTGGTTTGATCGTATTGATCAGCTACAGCATCGTAAAACGAGCTCTCCTGGTTGAAGCTTGCTTGTCAATAAAAAGAGTAATTATAATAATATACCCTAAATAAAGACATATAGGAAAGCCATCAGGATCAGATTACAATCATTAATCAAATCTGTAGAGAGTCAGTGAGTATACCAGCAAACATGTATCATCGTGACCCTCCAGCGGATATCCACACTGAGAAAGGTATTTAAAGGCATTTCCTCGACGTCATCTAATAAAACAGTGTTCACCATCACTGGGATGTAATCAACTGGTGGTGATGATGTTATACCGATGGTTGAAGCATCATGAATGAGGATACCATTATGAATTATTCAAACAATAGTGGTGATGCTTGGCTGGAAGGGTACAGAGTGTGACAACACCTGCGGTATGCCACTTAAAGTAACTGATGATCCATTATCATGATCATAAAACAACGCCGCGGGATTGATTAGGTAATTGATTAGGAAGTCTGACATGATAAATGTATTAGGCATGTTAAGCGGAAAGATAGCGCTTGCACCATCATGCATGGTATAGATGGTAAATGGGTATTCCAATCATCTTCACCACATTATCATTGCGGTTTTACGTTGCTTTTCTAAATTATATTACTATATCTTTCATTTTTATCATTATTATCATCATGATTGTTTTTTGCTGCTAGGATGCACCTGTTAATAGTTTGAAGGCTTTAAGCATGGATACGCATCATGCTAATATAACAAGAAACAGCAATGCGCGTATAATGTAAGGGAAAATTTAATCTATTACGGTTTATAACCTATTACGGTTCCCATGTATCCCTCCCTCATGGCTGCTATTGTTTCAAGCAGTTACCTGCTTATTATAACTGGTCCCTGCATTTTCACCACATGCTTCATTTATGTAGTTTTCAGTCTTATACATTATCTTTATTTTCGATTGTCACACAAAAATGTACTCATTTATGTCATTGTTATTGTATCAAGTTTTTTTTTCATTTGTTATTGATTTATGAATAACATGCAGAAACTCCTGCCAAAAAAAAATAATCTAAAATTTTGTTCAAAATATATCACTGCCTTTGCTAGTTAACTACTTAGCATTCATGTGTCATGAATTCAGAGACTCGACTGACCAATGAACCTTTGGTGAAGTGTGCATGCCTAAACGAATCTTCATGGATGGAGAGAACAGAAAATGTATTTGATACAGGTCTAAGAGAAAATAACAATCCTTTTTTCCTTTTGTCAAAACTTACTGAAATTAAAAGCTGAAAAATATTGTAAGGGTGCATAGCGTGAAAAAAGGATATGTTGAAGTAATGTAGCGATGGAATTATTAAACTGTCTTGTATTTTCTATAACAATCAAATTTCTACTCCGGGGAAACCTTGAGTTCACCGATAGAGAAAATGGTGCAATGCACTTCAGCAATGACGTGACGGCAAGTGAATGACTGCTAGAAGTAAGTACATTATTACGATCTAACTGCGTTACAAGAACGCGTCATGTGATGAACTGATAGAAAGCACTCTGTCAGTCTGGCTTTCTCATCACAAGTAAAACAAGTAATTTGCTGCACGACATCGTTTTGACTTTATATATATATAGCAAATGATATCAACAGAACGGGGTTTTAATTGTGACACAATTCAATAAATGATCCCGTTTTGTTGAACATACTCAAATATATGTACATGTATTGTATTTCGCCTATCCATTTGAAAGTCACACTCTAAAAACAGAGTGTAAATATTTACCCATTATTTGGTAGAAAGGGAACATGCATGTTTGCCGGGCAAAATGCATAATTGAAGGGTATATTTCAACGCAACATTGCGTAAAATTGACAAAATATTTGGTATCTTTTTACCCAACAAACACGCCTGTTTCAATTTCACGCGTTACTGGGTAGAGTGCAGGTTGCACACTACACTGGTTCAAAGTTAAACCAAGTGACTGGTTCAATATAGCAGCTCCACCAGGGGCGGAATTGTGTGTTCTTATTTATATGGTGCAGTTAACCCAAAGGGGAGTCCTTATACTTTGAGCCTGCATATGGTGCAAACGGGCATATTCAGGTACAAACAATAAAAGGGTGTATACTTGCACCTATTTTCACTTAGGGTGCAATATTACACCCCCTAAAATTAACGTCAAGTGTACAATTTAGTATGCAAGCCCGAACCTTTAAATCTTAACGTGTGTGTATGACATTTTTTTAAAGGAGTCATCGCGGTAATAGCCATTCACAAGCAATAATTCAAGTATACTAAAGAGAATCTGATGTCATATGACTCTATACCAAACTTTACAATTTTATCATTTTACTCCCGTCGAACCGTTTATTTTACTTTAGCATATATAACATGTATAATGGCTGTAACTGCTAATTTTGAATTGATTTTTAAAAGCAGAAAGCATTACGATATTCTTTTGCTCGAAAATAATACAATTCTGATATCAAATCGTCCCTGGCACATGAAGACTGGCTTGATACAAACTACCTTGAATTATCATTCACCAATGATGATGTGTCCATAATTAAATTTGGACTTAACGCATCAGTATGTTCATCTTTAATTGAAGAAAAATGTTAATGTCTTTATAATGGAAGCGTGATGCCGATTAGCGCTCGCCGAGCATGTTAAACTCTTTTCGAAAGGTATTTACCACGTAGTAGGTTCACATTCATGTGCTGAAATATAGGGCCTCTTCACACGTAAATCTTGAATCATCATTGTAATGATGATTGCAATTCGTCTTTAGAATCACCGGACCTTTCACACGGAAAATTCGTACCGTAATTTTAGTGAAACTTAACTGGAATTCACATCCGGAGTAGAATTTGAATTCGTGATTGTGATGAGCGTTCGTGATTCTAGTTTGGTTTCTTACGTGCTAAAAATTTGTCATTAGCCTTAATTTTCTCTGGAATCATTCAAATTCCGATTTTTACCGTGTGAAAGGGTCGATATTCAATTACAGAGTGCAAGCGTTTTATGTCTAAGACATGGTAGGGCCTTTTCACACGTTAATCTTGAATCATCATTGTAATGATTGCAATTCTTCTTTAGAATCATCAGACCTTTCACACGGAAAATTCGTTCCGTAATTTGAGTGAAACTTAACTGGAATTCACCTCCGGAATAGAATTTGAATTCGTGATTGTGATTAGCGTTCGTGATTTTAGTTTGGTGTTACACGTGCTAAAAATTTGTCATTAGCCTTATTTTTCACTGGAATCATCATTCAAATTACGATTTCTTAACCGTGTGAAAGGGCGGTAAGACATTATGAGCTTGCTTTGTCTAGTTTGTATTGGGTATAAGTGGAATGTATCACTGACTCATGGAAAGAGCTGTGTTCTGATTTAGTAGGAAGTTTTCGCACCGCTACGCAAAGCTCTATCACGAACCTAGAAAATGTATTGTAAAAAGAATACGCTTCATGACAAAGAGCAACCAAGAAGATTTGGTCGAAAACTGGTGAATCAGAACAGCATTTCGTTCTGGACTCTTGAAAAACGACATGTTTGTAATTTTTCGTCAGCTACCAAACTTAGGACAAAACTGCTGTTCCTGCTCACCAAGTTTCGACAAAGGCCTCCAAGCTGTTCATTGTCATTTTCTATGTTCTTGAAAGCGTTGTGAGTCGTTGTGCGAAAACTATAATGTACTTTCTTTTCAGTACTCAAGGATAACAAATCAAGATCCGTTTCCGCCTTATGCACTAGCGTACCTACGGGGGGGCAGACTGCCCCCCCCCCTGACAAGTCTTGAAGACCTTTTTTATATATCTTTTTTTTGCTTGTCAAATTTTTTGGCGGACGAATTTGCCCCCCCCCCCTGTGGAAAATCCTAGGTACGCCACTGGCCATATGGTTTGAATGATCTTCACACACACACACACATAAATACTGGATACATAATGTATACAAGATGTACTATTTGTACAGCCACGACACCTCATTGCATCGCTGCGCATTTTATTATTGAAAGACATCATGGCGAAGTTTTGGATATACCATTTCGTGCATCATTAATCAGCTGGTACTATTTTCAACAGTCTCCAGTTGGAATAACTCCCGATCCAAAGCTGAGTATAATAACCTTGCGCCGCGATCCCCGGGGGCGGGGGAGACCAGAAGGGGGAGGGGCAGTTTGTACAACGGCCTATGCGAGAAAGGGTTGTCTCGACCCATCTAACAGTCTAAAGTGACAAACAATCGTTACGCATGTCTGTGATGATCTATGATGTTCAGTCGTGACCTTGCAGTTTGCTAGAAATATGAAACATAAACTGATAAAAGTGAACAAAATGTTTTTTTTTCCTTAGTTAATAGTTATTTGTATTTAATGTGCAGGCATCTATAAAGTACTTTGTAAGTAACAATGAATTGAGACTGTTTGCATCTTACTTTCAATCACTTATATTTTGTTTAATTAAACATATGCCGGCTTCAATATTCATATTAAGCAAATTTATAACTATGAGTTTATGTTTTAAGACAAAATTCAAAGTCGTCACATCCCTTTTGTATTCAATCGAAGCTACAGTGGAATGAAATAAAAAAGACCAAATATAATAATACATTTGCAGTGTAATTGATCACCTTTGTGAGGCAAAACATGCGTAAACAACCATTCGAGTGAACGCATTCCTTATCGTTTAAAATTCAGGATCAATAACTTCATGGATAATGCAATGGTATTGCTTAGTCTAAAACTGTACTGGTCATGTCAGTCACGAAAATGAAGTGAGTGTAAAATCGTTTCCATGACGATATATATATTTTAGTTCTATTTACTTATATTCTCCTTGGTAATGCAGTGAACATAATATCGATGCCAAATCCCAAATGTACCGTGCATTCAACGAGAAAAAAATATCAACATGGTTTATAATACGATGTTACATTCTAAAAAAAGGTTTACCCAGTATTGGGTAAAATGGGAACATGCATGTTGGTTGGGTAAAGAGATACCAAAAATTTAGTAAATTTTACGCAATGTTGCGTTGAAATGTTCCCTTTCTACCCAATATTGGGTAAAATTGTACTTAGTATTTTTAGAGTGTAGCATAACTAAGCATTTCCGCAACATTTCATCAACAATTCCTGATGAACAAATATGGTCATCATTTCATCATCTTGACGCCAGTATAGGAGGGGGTGGGGAAGAAAAAATCACTCTTTATTGTATCTTTTTTTTTTTTGGTCTTTCAGGATTATTTGGATTCGCCACTGGATTCATGAATGTAGACAAATTCAAGAAAAATGGATCACAAAGAATCAACCCAATTTACTATGAGGAACGTGTTTTTGTACATGTACCAGCAACAGTATAACATATTCACTTTTCAATTCTGTTTGTACACTGATTGCAGTAATACAATATGGGGCTCAACTCTCTTAAGTCAACCCACATGGTATTGAATAAAACTTAATAGATGTAACCATGGTGACGACCTCGCAGGTGTATTATGTCATTCAGATCGGAAAACCCTTAAACATTACATTTTCAATCCGCGGGTGAAGAGCAGAGAAATTATTGCTAATATTTATACATAATCTTAATGCAAACTTAGCAAAATGCAAAATAAAGAACAACATTCTGAACAATAACCAATGGAAATATGTCATATTCAGCAATAAAGACAGATAATGACGAGTTCATTCCAAATTGTAAAGTCCAACAAGTTAGACAAAATTACAACACCTGTTTAGGAGTTGCAGAGGGTAAAAAAGAAATGATGAGAAAAGTGGTCCCCTTATCAAGCAACTATAATGATTATAGGGTTCGAAACCCAAACCCAAATACTATATCTCTATGACCACTAAAATCTATGTCAATGCGAACTACCGTAGGAATAAAAAAGAGACACCATTTCATTTTCAATATCCAGAAAGATAACGGGATCTCGATCAACTAATGAATGATGTTTTATCATCGACAGAATAAGAGATTAATATCTATGTTTGATAAAGTAGATGGGGGCCTTGCTTCTCGTGTCGTTAATCTGATCTATTCGAGCTAAGTTAATGTCTGTCCTACATAGCGCTACCCTATCTTTGGTAAGTAAATACACGACTTGCTCTTTACCCTATATGTGATCATGGTGATAGGCATGTCCCCATCAGTAAATCTAACATGAATGTCTTCTGAATTCATTCACCCACTGGAAGTTGTCGTGACGCTGCTGTTTGGTCATGGACTCGTATGATTGTGTACTCAGCGGTCACAGGTAAGCTTTACCCCCGCCTCTTCTTCATCACCTTTCAAGCGTCCGTCCAAGCATCCTTCAAAGCCGTTTGGGAGCCGTTTTCACCACGGAACTCGAAGTCTTCGAGAAAAATTGGTGGTTCAGTCAACAGCTGTAACTCTGTTGAAAGTAAGTGCATTTGAACAGAATGTCTTCCTTTTAGCTGTGTAAACGCCAAGCTGACGTCCTTATGATTGGCCTTGGTGAAGCTCGTCCGGATACAAACCGTGACCATCCATTAATCCATTCATCATCATGACCAAAAGGTGTAGTGGAATGGAAAAGTAATAAGCCTGACTACTCGAGCGGTATACCGCTTTTCAAATATGGTCAAGGACTTTTCTCGTGTATACAGTTATGATTGTAAGGTTGTTGACTTGTAGACTGCGATTGCGATTTGTCTTCCAAAGAATTAAAATCATTTACAATCTACATCCCCTCGATTTATCGTTCTAGAATAATTCGTGAGATGATCATTGGTCATAGAAATAGTTAATATTTAATCGGGTTACAATATAATCTTTATAGCTCGTCTGATTACAACTACTGATATGGACATCAAAGTTAAATCCCCTGAATAAATCTGTACAAATTGAAACAAAAATGAAATTAATAACTCTGGAAAGTATTCCGACTTTGGTAATTGGGTAAAATGATAATGATCTCTTTGGTCGAACTGGGGATTACATCGAAATTGATATCGCTTTTCCACCGCCAAGCTTAAGGACAACAATTTGATAACATGCAGATTTGATATGATAATTAAAGAAATGGAGAGTTGCCGAGCAATTCCTTACAAATGGTAGGCTTCATTTCGATGCACCCACTCCTTTTTTTTTCAGTCCAACAAAACTCTTGTAATCATCGGTTTCAAATCATGACATTTTACCCTGGCTCCTTCGGAGGAGGCGAAAGCTGAGCGAAATTAGATGTCGTTAATTCAAAACTGTTATCACGGAATTAGAACAATCCTGTCTTGTGACTGGCAAATAAGATGTTTTTTCTCTTCTCCGTTGTCTTCTCTCTCTCCCCCTCCACTTTTTCCTTTTTCCTCCTCTCCTCTCCTTGTTCTTCATCCCCTACTTCTAATGTGTACTTTTTCTTTTCTCTCACTCCTCACAGAAAATGAAAAAAAAAATCGAAAAAGAGGACAGTAAAGACAAAATAGAAAGAAGTGCAAAATTATCATGAAACAGAAAGAATGGAAGAGGACAGGGGTGCGAGTGAATCAAGCGAGTTAAATACTTGGAGAAGTAGACAGAGACAGAAAGACAATCAGAAAGAAGTGTGCAAAATAAAATATGGCGCCCTTTCTTGCAAATCGTCGACAATCCTTGCGTGGCGAGAGGGGGTGGGGCGAGAAGTCAGGTTAATGATATAAAACACGAGAATGTTATTCAACGTTAGTAAACAGATTTAATACAGCGTAGATCCTAATAAGCAAACTTCGTAATCTATCTTTTCGGATATAAGTATATTCCGTTTATCTCTAACACATTTAAGTAGATATAATCAGAACGAGCATTAAATGAAATAACAGGCCAATGCACGAATACAGATTGAAATGAGTACTAATGATGAGATGAAAAAGGGTGCTAAGAGGAGAGCAATGTATCGAGGACAGAGACGTCTTTTCAATTTATTTTCTGTATTCTGTAATATCAATTCCACATTTTACCACCTTATGAAATCATCTCATATGTATTAGTTTTGACAGGCAATGATTCTGATGATTATCTTGATCTTGCAAAGTAAGATCCCAAGGGAAATTTCATGCATATAAGTCTCATCAATCTTGTCTCAGTCAAGTGTTAAATTTATGTTTATGAACGGTTTATTTATAACTGAAATGTTATATTTTGCTGCATTATTTTCCATAGTCTCCTTTGTTAAGCCAGGGGCCGTTTCATATATACACCAGTTGGCGATATCTTAGCGCGTAAGAAAGGATCACCAGTCGTTCTTAAAGTCGCTCTTAACTTACGAACAACTTTACGAAACGGCTCCCTGTTGTGTGTTTCATAAAGCTGTTCGTAAGTTAAGACTGTAAGAACGACTGGTGAACATTTCTTACGCGCTAAGTAATGAACATATCATTTGCGACAAAAAAAGGATCCCCAGTCGTTCTTAAAGTCGCTCTTAACTTATGAACAGCTTTATGAAAGGGCCCCGGCCCAGGGGAGGGGGTTCACAAAGATTTACATGTAAGTGTGACCTAAATTCCAAGTTGTGTGCGGTATTGAAGGCAACACCACGTGCGCTATTGCGTATTATACATTATAGTGCATGCTAAGGAGTTCAATATACCATATTATTAACCGTATCAGACATCTGAGCAGGGCAACTTTGAAACATTGTTGCCTGCTTAAGACTGGGATCAAATGGCCGGTCAATAAAATTCCAATTGTTTATCCACGGGCCCAATTTATTGCCCGCTCAGGAAAGTCAATGAGAAAATGCTTGGAAATGTAGCGGGCAATAAAAGGCAGCGCTAATATCCGGGTATTCTACGCGTTTTTGCACGCGTCCTTGAACCGCGCAGTGCTATACGTCATAATGGTAATCAAGTTTAGACAACGCTGGATACTGCGTCCCTAGGCCAGGGACGCGTCATTTCAATTACGTCACAATGGTAAAGTTCAGAGGCCCAGTCTGCTCAACATGATAAACTAGATTCTCATTCTAAAAATTTAAAATATCTAAATTTTAACGATTTTTGCTCTAGATGTCTGATTTGGTTAATAATAGCAATATTGACTGGCCTGGGGGCGAAAGGACATATATCGCCCTCACTAAATTGATATCACCCTCGTCTACGACTCGGGCGATATAAATCTAGTTTGGGCAATATATGTCGTATCGCCCCGAGGCCAGTCAATATTGCTTTATTATCACCCGTATCAGACATCTGAGCTGGTCATTTACAAAACTGTATTTCCCTGTATTTTATTATTATCAGGAAGGTATATTGTTTGTATTTTCCTCGGTCTCAATGCGCGTATTGACTTTGCATGCAGAGACGACGCAAAATATACATTTGTATTTTCCCTGGTCTCACATCCGGGCCTTTGAGGATGCGAATGAAGTGATACGCTTCATAATGTTCCGCGCACCAACGATCTACGTCATAATAAAGACAACACTGGATCTGGGCGCTTGCAAGTACGTCATAACGGTAAAGTGCAGAGCCTAGACACTGATATTATCATGACACAACAGAACTCTATTCTTAAAAGATATCACTGTTATCATGATTTTTGCTCTAGATATCTGATTTGGATGATAATAAAAATATTGACTGCCCTTCTTTCGGGGAACATCAAATATATTGCCCTTAAAAGACCCATATTGCCCTCGTCTAAAGACTCGGGCCAATATGATTCTTTTGCTGGCAATATATTTGATGTTCACCCCAAGACCAGTCAATATTATATAATTATACAACTCCCAAGAATGTTCCGTTATCTGATTGGTCCAAATCAGATCACATGATATTCAGCGAATTGCACTACGCACTTTCACGCCATACCAACTATCCTGCACTCTGACGTCATACCGAATGCACTATCCTGCACTCTGACGTCAGAGTGCAGGATAGTGCGAGGTCTGGAAATATCTAGAATTATCTAGAATTTAAATCAAATATAGCATTTGGGACAACTCAGTAACATGGGGGAGGGGGTGTATAAAACAAACAATGCACGCATTCTTGTGCATAGAGGACCGAAATAATGAACTCTGTGCTCGACTCGCCAAATGGATATACCGCACTCGGTCTTGCGGACCTCGGTGCGGTATATCCATTGGCTCTTCTCGCACATCGTTCATTAGAGACCTTTCGTTTTCTGTGACGAGCCATGTGGACGTACGAGATTAAGGAATTTTGGGAGCGCTGCGAATGCGCGAAATAATCTGTGACGAGCCTTCTCGTTCACTGCCCAAATCTGTGACTCGTATTTGAGGGTTTTGACGTTCGGTGTCATAGTGCTCGAACGAGCGCTAGTTCGTACATGATGACGTCATCCAAGCTTAGCAAAAAAAAAAGCCGCATCAACATTCGAGTTTCGTTGATTCAGCAGGGCTGGTTAACTGCAAATTACTGCTTGTTACTAGCTTTTCCATTACATTTAGTGTGTCCTGTTTTCAGACACTACATATCCGATAGGTAATTGATGTTCTATTTCGAAACAACTGTGTTTTTTCGGCTTTTTGCGCAAGAGTGCAAATGTTGCACTCACAGCTCGCCCCACATGGTTCGTAGCCTGATGCTACGCCTGATTCTCCGGCCGAGCATCGGCCCACGGCCCGCTCGCTATGCACGCTGGTATATGCTGTAGCCTGGTACGGGTACGTTGACTTAAATCGAAACTGTTTTCATCAATGTACGAACGTGATACTGAACGAGCGGTGTCACCACTTCCGGTGAACTAGGACTACGTTGCAGTCGCAGACAATCGAAAGCTCTCTACTATTTGGCCCTGCACGCACGCGCTTACGTGAATTATCTGTATAATATTAGTGTCCATAAATTTCGTTATGTATATGAATGATATTGGGTGATTTCAAGTACGGTGTTGAAATCTGGTGTTGGTGTTGTGACAACACCAGCACCAGCCACAACACCGTACTTGAAATCAGGCTGGTGTTGGGATTGACCTCGGAAAATATGACGTATTTCCGGCAGTTCGTGTTGAAGGCTGGTGTTGAATGTCGTCTGCTGAACCCAGCACTGCAGCTGGTGTTGACGATATACGTGCGATTTCCCCATTCACCAACACCAACCCCCAGGGATTGGGAAAATCGTGATTTCAAGTTCGGTGTTGGTGTTGGTGTTGATGAATTGTAGCTCACGAACAGGCAGCGAACACGATGAAACATCCCCGTAAAATTATCTTTTACAGTTAAGATGAGCGCAAATCATAAGTGTTTTACACATTTTAGTGAAAAATAATATTCATGCTTTCTGATTATTGCAGTGATTTTAACCTTTGCATTCTGTACGATAAGATTTTATTGGAGTTTATTCCCGATTTCAATTTCGTCGTCGAGAATTTCTTGCGTAAAGTTGAGATGATCAGCAGCGCAGCACAGAGGCGTGACGTCATAGGTTATCGATAACGCGATCGGTATCGCTTCTCTGAACTCAGCTCGGTGTTGGAGCTCGGTTCAGCCGCCTTTTCACGCTCTCAACACCAACACCAACTCCGAACACCGTACTTGAAATCACCCACTGTATATTTGAACGACAATTAGCATGTTATATGTGTTATATAAGATGGGAATACTTCTGACTTGATATTGTGTCAAAATAAATCTGAACTTACCTGAACTACAAAATAAACCGTTGAACGGCTTCAATATTTTTGGCTCCTTTTTCATAGATTAATGCAGGCAAAACTCGATTTTTTTTCATATCTTCGAGGTTCCGAGGTGTTAAGGCCACCGCACACCGTACGACCCGACCAGTCGCCGACTGGCTTGCGACTGGGTGAGGGGAGATGAGTCGCAAGGCAGTCATAAGCCTCGACACCGCACACCTTGCGATCCGATCTGCGACTCACGCATGCGCTTTTTGCTTTTTGGCATAGCAACTGAGAAAGTGCGCTTACTACTGCGTATGCGCGTTGTTTATCATATACGCGTCGTGCAACTTGCTGTCTGATTGGTTGGAAGTTGGATCGAGCTTGCGATCGAGTCATAAAGGCCACCGCACACCTTACGACCCGACCAGTCGCCGACTGGCTTGCGACTGGGTGAGGGGAGATGAGTCGCAAGGCAGTCATAAGCCTCGACACCGCACACCTTGCGATCCGATCTGCGACTCACGCATGCGCTTTTTGCTTTTTGGCATAGCAACTGAGAAAGTGCGCTTACTACTGCGTATGCGCGTTGTTTATCATATACGCGTCGTGCAACTTGCTGTCTGATTGGTTGGAAGTTGGATTGAGCTTGCGATCGAGTCATAAGGATTCGACATGTCAAATCCTTCCGATTTTCCTTGCGACTTGTCTTTGACCGGTCTGCGACTCGAAGCTGACAAGAGCTGTGACGTCACATCTCCCCTCACCCAGTCGCAAGCCAGTCGGCGACTGGTCGGGTCGTAAGGTGTGCGGTGGCCTTTAAGGCCACCGCACACCTTACGACCCGACCAGTCGCCGACTGGCTTGCGACTGAGTGAGGGGAGATGTGACGTCACAGCTCTTGTCAGCTTCGAGTCGCAGACCGGTCAAAGACAAGTCGCAAGGAAAATCGGAAGGATTTGACATGTCGAATCCTTATGACTGGATCGCAAGCTCAATCCAAATTCCAGCCAATCAGACAGCAGAGTTGCACGACGCGTATGTGATAAACAACGCGCATACGCAGTAGTAAACGCATTCTCTTTGTTGTTATGCCAAAAAGCAAAAAGCGCATGCGTGAGTCGCAAATCGGATCGCAAGGTGTGCGGTGTCGTGGCTTATGACTGCCTTGCGATTCATCTCCCCTCTCTCAGTCGCAAGCCAGTCGCCGACCAGTCGGGTCGTAAGGTGTGCGGTGGCCTTTAAACACAAATAGCGAATAATTTTATTGTTATGAAAAAATCACAGAATCGTTATCTTCAAGGTATCGATCGGTACATTACCCTATGAGGTTTTGTACACAAGCTACCGTGCAGAAATTGCATATGCCACGATCATGGCCATATACTGGATTACGTAATTGCGAAAAGAGGGCAATTGACCAATCAGAAGCCTTCTCTCATACAACCCATCTTATATAAATCAATAAGATTACATTAATCAAGTGCAAGTCGGAATATAAGGACGTTCCCCAGTTATGCTTGTGAGCATCCCTATCTGTGCATATTTTTTACGCCATGCGCGTTGACGTCACAATTGGTAAACAGTGTTGATTAATTACTAGTAATTAATGGAATCAGCTGATTTTTTTCCAGTCATCTGCACTCTAAAAGCAAATCTTGATGTCTTATTATACGAAGCTATTAGCTGAAAATAATCTATGGACCAAATTTTTAAACACCTCTACTAGCTCTTCAGAATACTTTTCTCTGCAGTGCTGCGAAGTATGACGAATATGACCTCGAGTTTGATTAAATGGGGAAAGTGTGTAGATTTTGTTTTCTTTATGCAGATTTTTTTTACTCGTTTTTTTGTGTTATTAGAACCACATTTGCTCCAACAAAAGTGTAGAAAGTTTGAAAAACAAGCACATGAGCCCCCATTTTTTTATTCACTCCTCTGTAGTATACCTTTCTCTACAACCATGGAAAGTTTGGTGAAATGAATTGGTTTTGAATTAAGTGCGGCATTTATTGTACTTCTTAAACTTGTTATATAAATATATAAAAAATCTTAAATATGTTTCGTCGTTTTTCACACCTTATTTTCAAAATTGAAGGTGCTGCTTCACCTTAAGAGCAATCAAATAGCAATAAGGGTGATTTTTTATCTTAAGTATAATTATAATTCTGAACTATATATGTGAAATCTGGTGAATTTAGACGGATTTTGACTGAGTGATAGAGGTTTATACTCAACGTTGTGATCTCGTGGGTTCTAAAATGCCAAATTATTTGTATTGCACATCTCTCAGAGACTGAAGTTCACCCATTTGAAAGGCTTTCAAATAAGTGAACTTCGATGCACTTGAACCCATGTTAATTTTTGCATATTTGTAATGTTTAGGTACTGAAGAAACTGTGAAAAATTTGGTAAAAATGACATGGATTTCATGTTAACTGTGGAACGACCTTAAGCACGACAATAAGTCATGCTTACCTCTTTGTGAAACACCCTCTCTCTACCCTACGTTTTAAGGTAAAAGGGATTGAACATTGTCAATGCAGATCTTTTTGGATCATGATAGTCAATATTATTATACAGGTTTTTTTTGCAATATACAAATGAGTGTTGATGATATTTACTAGCTGCTACGCTTTATCCACATTACAGTGATAATACAAAACGATGAATTAAAGCAGCCTTGTACAACATAGATGAACGTATAGTTATCTATATTCATAAAAATTTCAACATAGAGAATTTGAAAGTTAATTGTAGATCTACTTTCCCACCTTTTATAATCTAGGGCCTAATATGTGGCATTATTTCATTTCATACCTTTTGATTAAACATGTTAAAAGCATATACCTACGTATTTCGGAGTACTTGGAATGAGATGTAAGCTCTTATTTTCCACTTTAACGGTTGTTGTATATTTCGTAGGTGAATATGATTTAACGTGATGCTATTATAATACCTGTGTATGCTCAGTATCGCAGTATGGAGAACTACCCCAGGAGTTAGCATCGAACATTTATAAGATTATAGACATTTAGAATCAACTCTGACCTTCATTTTCCAAGCGACAAACAGTAGACTGATACTTCGTGCGATACTTAGTTCCCAATTCGATCTTTACGGTCGTTGAAAGGTTGCATTTTGTTATAAAAATAGCGCTTTGCTCTTTTTTTTCTACCTAGAAAGTGAAAAGGGGGAATATACTTTAATTTATTCTGATGATGTAGCAGTTCAATAGTCATGACAATGGAAGTGGATGTTATTGAAGATATTTCAGTTTCATTCACACTTCTCTCTCTCTCTCTCTCTCGCTTAGTTGTGACGCAATTCGCAATCATCAATAGACATAAAAGTGCGTATTCCTGAAGGGCTTGTTGAATAACAAGCTATCGGCGTTAAAATATAATAAAGAGAACGTTGGAAATAAGTGAATAGGGAAGAGGTTATCGGTTTGACAGAATAAAGTAAATTCATTTTAAATATCAAATTCTGTACAATTTCCCAAACTCCCCTCCCCAATCATGCATCTAGAAAAGGCAGGGTTTTACATTAATTTTACTTTATAACAACATGTAATGACGAAGGAGTGCGCAACCCCTCATCCCTTTGGCGACGAATCTTGAAGTTGGAACCGATTCGGTTTTTTCATCAACATAGATATCTAGCAACCTAATTCTAGAGCGTGTAAATGCATTCATGGGTGCATCTCACTTCAGCTGAGTTGGCGGTAACTAGTGTGGGTCGTTTGATAAGACAATATTTACACTTCAAGCCGTCACCATCCACAGAATTAATCTGGCGTGATACAACATTGCAATTTATTCTTTTCCTCTTCTCATCTGTAATTTTTTTCCATTCGTCACTCCTCCCCCTTCCCTCTTCGTTCCTCCCACGGACTAACGACCTTTTAAATTTAAACACACGAACATGTAGTTTTGTAATATGGTGAATTTGGGAAATGGTTTGCCAAGACCATAATTATTCTATTAATCTTCACTAATGAAGCCGTCGGGAGAATGTGTTGATGCATGTGGGTGCGAGTGTGAGCATAAGAAATGCCATATTTCCAAACCACAGATCGAAATTAATGTGCAAAAAACGATGCGCATGCGAATATTTTATACCCCAGACACACAGTGGCCACAAGTGGGGACTTGGATAGCGAATGTTCGATACATGAAATATCTTCCCCCTTTCGATCGTTGCTCATGAGTACAACTATCCAATCAAGAGAGAATAGCATATGAAAATTATTTCACAGAAGCTCAGGTTTTCTGATGATTAAACAGTAAAAAAAAAAACAATACAAGAGCAGCAACAACAACAAAATAAAGATTATTTCCGGTTGGACTAGGACCATCATTATCGTTTATACAGAATCAGAACATTGTTTTTTGGAATGATAATTGCAATCATGATATTAATGTATGCGGGTTTATAATTTCCTGGACGTATGTCAACTAGTAAAAAAAAAATCGAATTATAAATACAAATTATAAAGTTTTCGACGTTTTAAAACAAAGTTGGTTTTTTTTTAATGAATAGCAATATTTTTGTTATAAGCGTCAACTTATTTCTTTAAATACTACCAATTGTAATACAAAACAGCTAAAAATCTGAAAATCGATTTCTTTGTTTCAATATGTTAAATGCTTTGTATGCGATTCTTTAACAACCATTATAGAGAGTAAGCACTTTCGATGACCATGCAAACTATGCAAATTATAATAACGGCGATGTTAAGACATTATCATCATTTGCAGCACGAACTATCTATCACATACCGTACCTGTATGTCATGTTGAAATTTAAGATGATTGCGCTGTAAACATAAAACAGAAATGATATTGAAATACAATCCTGATGAGCAGATTGATTTCTTATTTGTGATTGGATCTCCGGGATATGCGATCACCCCGACACTTTATCTGTAACATCCAGGTTAATGGATAAACAAGTTAACTCAATAAAATCAACATATTATTACAGGTGCCCGTTGGACATGATAAGTATGTTTTTCTTCGAGGGGGGGTTGAAGATTTTTTTTAACAATGTGCATCAATATAAATCATCGGGAGGGGATGTAGAATGAACATTAAAAAGGTGAATATTTCTTATAACCATTGTTGAGAGAACGGCAGAATATTTATGTTGTCATTTATTTTTTGGATTCGTTCAAACAGAAATGCCTCCTAATTTATATACCTTTTCATCAAATACATGAGCAAACAAGATGAAATAAATTGACGAAAAAAATCCCTCTAATACGAAGACCGGTCGTTATATAAGCATGCCATTTAAAAATATTGCTGTATTCAAGGCTTTGTTACGTTGAAGCTGAAAGTCGATGCGTTTTATGACAGGCAAGGATTGATGGGTAGAAACCTAATGAAACTGCGTCGACAGAATGAAAACAAGTTATTTTAAAACGAAGAGTTATGTTACAAGGTTAACGAATGCACATTTCTTAAAACAGTTTGATCAGTATTGCATTTCCTGTTTTTCCCCCGTATGTTTATCTACCTTCTACGTTAAGAACCCGGTCTAACCCTTGTACAGAATTTCGATATTAATATAGACCTACATGAATTAGCATTAAGCACTTCTAATATGTCATGACTGAAGAATAATGAATGCATTTCATTTTGTTTTAAAAATCCTATTCACATGTCATGATGTTAATTACTGATATGTATTATAAAGATGATGACTACAATGATGATGCTGGCGACGATATAAATAAAAGCTATCTCATCAAGAACAATAATAGTAATAATGATAATACAACCCACTAGATATAGCTCCCATTAGTAATATATAAAGTCACCATTACGATGTACTTATGTCGGTTATGTGATTGCTGATTAACAAGCATTCATTCTTTTCCAGCAGTAAAATTACCTCCACCGAACCCATTATAACTCCCTGTACTGTCCTTTAAAAAAATATTCTTTCATTTAGGAACGATCATTTTATTTCATTTAACAAATTCTGTTGCCATAAAGACTATGGGCCATTGCGTTTAAAATACAAAGGATCAATATTGTGTATGAGGTTGCTACCTTGAGCTAATCATAAATAAGATCCTCGGGAAATAGAAATGACTCTTACAAGCTTTTTTCGGCCCTTGCCGGTCAGCTTCCTAACTATTTCCGAAACTTAAAATCATTCAATATATTATTGCGATCATCAGTGACGTAATCTCTGACGCAGGATTTGTCGGTTCCCTGATATCATGGGTATTAGTGTTTCTCCGAAAAGACCTTGGCTTGTAATATAAGCCAAAATAAACCCCTTGAAATTCCCATAAATTATACTTAAAATACCCTGACAGTGGCAGAATGAAGTGCCTTGCCATGGTTCCCTCTCGATGGCATAGCGCACGAAATGCAATATGAAGACCAAAATGTCAAAGTCTTACCCAGGTCCTCTGTTATTCAATTCTTGTTTTCTTTCGGTAATCTGTAGGCTTTTTCGATCTTGTGCTAAAGGTTTCTATCCATCCTCGTTGACCATTTCATTCTGACTTCTTCTTTCCCTCTCTACATTTATCTTGTTCATGCCATCTATCTCCCTGGCCGACCTCTTTCTATTGTTTTCATCAATACTATCACACTTTCTATAAATTTTCTACCTAAACTGAAAACTGATAGTCCTGTCTTTTACAGTCAGTACTGGGCCTATGCCTTATGCCCAAATTCCCAACGCGTTATTTCCTGGACCTTTACCTCTTTAAGTCTGCCATAGTCTTTACCAAGTTTTGTATGTCTGTCTTTCTTTCTCTGTGTCATTCTACCTAAAGCTACCCGTGTACATTGACGTAAAAGCTGAATGTTTCCTTCAGCGCAACTAGACAAAGGTCAATATTGTGCAGCTTGTAATTGGATTTAAGACTGCTGTGCGGCAGATTTTTGCCTTAATATGTCCCCAAGATTCAATCAAGCGCTCCAAACCAAGGTTCGGCTGCACGACCGACGCGAGATCGAAGGTCTAGCGGGACTGTAAGAAGCAAGTTCCTGTCGTATTTTTTTATTTTAAATCAAGAGGTATTTTTACACCCTTCTATGTCAGTCCACTCTACTCGTTAATATGATACATACATTGGCTATTTTAGATTACATCCACTGCTGAATTAAGAGAGGATGGTGGAACATTAGTCCAACGAGGCATGCAAGGAATTGTCCCTCAAAGCTCAATAATAGGAAAGAGAGAAAAAAGAGAAAAGAATGAGATTAAAGACAGTCGGACAGGGAGAGAGAGAGAGAGGAGTAGAGATAGCGAGAGAGAGAAGGAAAGAACGAGAGATGGATGAGTGAAAGTTTACTTCATTTGAATGTTGCACTGAAAGTATTTTTAGGTTTAAAAGATTTTGTACGTGTTCGTCCTTAAGGAAGCAATTATCAGTCGACTAGATACATCTAAGGTAGATGTGAAGATATGGTTACTTAGAAATACTGTAGTATCATGGTCTCTTTCTCGTTGTATCTTCACCCCGCCCCCTCTCTCTCCCTTCCCTTCATTTTCCTCTCTATCTTGCTTTTTCCAACTCTGACCTTGGTCTAGCCTTCCGTCAGCACATCAGAGACCCCTTGATAGTGTTCATGTTGCCTTCCTTTTTTCTCCTGCATTCCAATAGGATTCTACATTGTCTAAACAACATCAAAGTGATAAAGAGCATAGGAGATCTAAACAGAAAATTCCCGTGGCATCACAATGCGTCAGCCACGATAAACATGACAAAGCAACAAAAACAAAACATAATCAAATCATGTTGTTTGGCAAGCGGATTCAGGTGACTACATTACCACAGTTTATACATTTTAGGAAGTAATGCTGTTGGAATTTATGTTACCATTCATGGTTACAACCATTTTGACGTTGTCTTGATTCAGATGTTATTCCTTCCATCATCCTGAATACTGTTAATGTTCTCTCTCTCTGCAGGTATGAATGACAGCGATTCTGATATTCATTATAGGTTGGGATCATTTAATGCCCAACTCGTCCAAGCTATGAGTGTTGAAACGACTCTCTCAAATTGTTTATAAGATTGATGTTATTGCTTTACAGACGTAAAACAAGAATAGTAAATTCATGAGAGTCCTATAGAAGAATCGAATAAATCAGGTGGTATTTATTATAGGAATGGAAATAGATAGAATGGGAATAATAATAGATTAGCGTACTTGGTGAAAGTCCTAAAGTTCAGAATACTTATCCACTTCAACAAATGCTCAAGCCTTGAGATTATTCAATGATATTACTTGAGACTAATTAGTGAATGAGTTAAAATGCATGGCCGACCTATTGTATCTAGGACACTGCGAAGAGAGTAGAATCTATCGTAAGACCAATCAATGTTGTAAAATAACATTTTGCGGAAACCGTTACCGTCACTGTCTCCTCTTGATTGTTTCTCTTTTCCGTCCCATGTGCCCTTGATTCCCCCAAATGGATTGCCTGAAATTTGGTTAGCTTTTAGCTAATTGGTTTCGACTATAAGACCGATCAAATCAGCCGGGAAAAGCTGCCTGACCAGCAATGGTCCCGTGGCGTCAGTGGACCACGTTTTGACTTGTTCCAATGATCAACAGATTGATCAAAGAAATTGAGTTTCACCAGACATCAGCCACCCTCCGCTTTTTTCTACACTCCCCGGTGCCCTTCAAGTCCGATGTGTTTCCGGGCTCAAGTCACGATCGCTTGGAGAGAACTTTTCTTGGGAGCAATGCCGCGATATTCAAGGATGTTGCTGTTGTTGAATTTGTTTGCATGCTCCTTTCTTGTTTTGGTAAAATGATGCATAGTGTGGAGATAAGAGTTGGTAATCGATGCTTGAAGTCAATGCACTGGCATTGTCTGGGGTGATCCTTGGACTCGGATATACATGTATATCTGTCTTGAATTCCCATCCCAAGTTGTCTGTTTACTTTCGATTTTCAATTCGACATGCTCAAAAGAATGTTCTCTTTACACGCATGATGATCAACAACATCAATGTCCATGACTAAATTCTTTGATGAAATTTCATAGTTCTGGGATGAATTAAAATTCATGCAACATTTAGATGAGTACATACAAGGATAAGAAAGCAGAGCTGTAGGCCTATGGGCTGAATTGTTATTACCAGTACATCATCCGTACCGCCCTCTTTGCAACAATCACTTAAGCTGCCTAATAGGTATATATTTCATTTTTGTCATTTATCGGTCAACAAAATCTGACCAGCTGTCATTGCTCATATATCAATGATCAGCAATATAAACGTTAGAAAATTCGTTATCAAATTCTTCGCATTATTTCAGTAAAGCGAACGTTATATAATCTACAATTTTTATATTAATGCATATTACGCCGTGTTCTTTATTGCATTATTTAGAAAGGAAAAGTAAATTGAAGGTGGTCTGGGTTGTTTAATCTTTGATATATTCTATTTGCAAGTTCACAAGACAGACAATTTTATCGATCAAACTAAAGTAAATTCAAGCGATATAATTAATGATTAAAGGAAGGTTCTAACATGCAGTAACTAATTAAGCAAAAAAAAAACCCACTAACTCTTGGTCTAATCAAAGACAAAATATTACAGTTTGATTATTTTTTGTATTATGTTTATATGAAATATTGTAACCGTGCCTCTGTAAACTCATTGTAATTCGGCTATGCCACAATGATGTTTTTTTTATCAACAAACCAGTTATCTATCTATCTTTCTATCTATCTATCTAGTATATCCTCTGTATAATGTTAAAAAAAAAAAACCCACAAGTATGCTTATGCAAAGGGCATATCCTAATTCTGTCATATGACGACAAAACAAGAAAAGGGACATTAAAGCATCAAAGCCTTACAATAATCAAACTGTAATATTTTGTCTTTGATTAGATCAAGAGTAATGAATTGTTATTGCTTAATCACTTACTATCATTTATTGTTTCAACTAATATGAAGTTGCTCCAGTTGGTTCGGGTGTCGATTTTTCTTTCATTCTTGATAGAAAAAGCCCAATATTACTCAATAAAAATACATGTTTTTTCCCTTTTACCAAACACTATTATTAGTTTCAGGGTTAATAAAAATCACTCTACCATATCCCATGAATTGCGTTTTTTTTTAATCCTTCAGTTATAATATATTTTGTTTTTAATTTCAATGACATCGTAAATGACCCAAGGTGATTATATGACCGTGATTAGGAATAAATTAATATCGAACCCATTCAAGCGAAATTTTACTCAACCTATTTATGTTGATAAATGAATTCACTGGACTTTCAATAATTTTCTTTTGATACGACATCACATGACGTGAACATGTAAGTATAATTAACATCATGTGAGTTTCCAACATAGGTTTTGTATTTCAAAACAATTATATACACATTTAGAAAGGGGGGGGGGGTTTAAACGAAATGTTGCGTAGCGTATTCAAAAGCTGATTATTATCGTCAAGTTCATTACACAAAATGATTTCCCAACAAAAAAATAATGAAAATAAGGACCATGTTTTAATAAAAGTGCAATGACGAGTATGTTTCATCATATTTGACACATTTTATTTTAATGAAAGAATATGTATATACTTTGGTTAAATATATATGTATTAGAAAAACCAACATTCACACTCGATTAAAATATGTTTGGGTTTTTTATTAGTTAAAGAAAAAGTGATTGCTATCATAATGATGAGGCACAGCAGGTCAATATAATTATTGAGCCTTTGCAAATGATTGAAATAATCATAAAAGGATAGCTACATTTTGTTTTCTGAATAACTGAATGAAGCAGATATAACTTACTCTTTAACTCTCTATAGTTGATTGCCGAGTTTCAGTCTTGGATATTGGCGACAGTTATCTCCGTTGAAACGTGTCCAGGTGTATCAAGTCAACAGAAGATGATCAAATCAATGATAACAACGATCATTACACCGTCTTTGTTATTGTTTCGAACTTATTAGGTAGGAACAGTCAATTGAATGTCAGGAAGAACACCTGAATAATATTAAATTAGATCATGAATCACTGGGCACCCTAACGAACCACATTTTCTAGCCAAAGGTTGCTAGAAATATATGTAAAGTTGAAGACGAAGCATTTCAAGCCAAGCTCCCAGTAAGGTTAGGTCCAGAAATAAAATCCAAGATGCTTCACAATGAAGTAGCATCTCTTCGTAATACAAAGACATACAAAATATTTAGATGATTATTTGCACAATACGTAGATCCAAGATTTTGTCCTGAAATACTCATAAAAAAGTCACTAATTTGGGTAGAAAGTAAATCTCTTTTTAGCACCTGCAACATCAAATGAGCTTTCGAGGCGCCATGAATCAGCCACAGTCTGCTCTATTAGTCCACATACGCGAGCGAAAGTGATGCCGCGAAATGGCTAGTATACTGTCACCGGCAGCCTGCATTGTGTGTGAGCATGTGTGTGTCTATATAATAGGAGTGCAATGTTTGAAGAGAGTTTTGCGAGGTGATCATGTGAGAAAAGGGAGTTGGCCAATCAGCCGAAACGAGGAGAACTGAATCATGAATATTAATCTTTGCCCGCAAGGACCTCAGTACTAACACAATAGACCAACTGTCACACAGATATATCATAATCATTGTCTGGATTGCATTTTAATTATATCAACTATTGTTCAAAATGTATTATCATGTCCAAAGGAATTTGGTTCTATTCACAGATGATAAATTATACATCTCATTAAGAATACAATACATGAGCTGCCTCTATTTTCTCCTCTAACTGTCTAAGAACGGTACCCGTTTAATGGGAAATTCGAATATGTGTGGTATTTGTATGGTTACACTTTGACAAATTGTGAAATTAGCAATGATACGGAGGAATAAATGGAAACCCATTTCAGATATATATTTGGAATATTGATTAATACTACCAACCTTCCATGCCTACGAACATAATTACTCGTTAGGATTAAATGTTCATGAAATACCGGGGGTATACTAGAACAGTAAATGACTGTGCATGCATTCATTTGCAACTCAATGACGCAATGACACCCCCCTTTTGGGGGGAGGGGGTAATCATTATTTGGTACTTTCTCACAGTTTTGATGACACTTTGGTGTTTTCGTTTTATTTTTGCTTATTCGTTTGCAGGTCCTCTGTTTGTGTTTATGCTTTTAACGGAACAAATCCAACATAATATTGGATGAATCGCCATTATTTCTGGTCGTTTTACTCGGACGAAATAAAATCGTGTTTTTTTTATTAAATAGCACGTACTGATAAACTACCATGACTAATACTAGTCTTTATATCTAATGTCAACTTATTTCATCACATGGTTCTTATGTTTGATACATCATTAATTCAGACTTATTATTTCAGAGATGGGTTGATCTTGAAGGAGATCTATGACAAATAAATTTCAGCTGATACCACAATGTGCTACTAATAGCAGTCTTCTAAAGTAAAAGAATCATTTTGACATGTAAGGTTAATGTATATTAATGTTTATAGAGATAACGGGGCATGATATAAGTTTGTTTTAATTGCATGATCTCCAGAATGGGGCGGGGTTGGGTTAGTATTACAGCATGACAACCGAAGGTAGTTTTCTTAGGATGGTGTGTCGGTGTATATATTTTCTTATTTATGTATATTCATCCGCTAACCCTCAAGCTTTCAGAAACAGGTCGGTCTTCAGATCGAGAACAATATATTAAGCGTAAGTGAGCTTCATTCGAATAGTTATGTAACAAAATTGTGGTGTTCCAACAGAATCACTGTTCTTTCTTTGTTTTTTTTTTTTTTTAAGAATCCGCGTGGGGTAAATGTACCCTCATGTGGGATTGCTCGTATCCAGGCTTAGTTATAGGACATTTCTAAAGAAAATTGCGCGGACATAAGAATAATTGCACATATTCGTTAACTTTGAAACAGCCCAAACATCTTCAGCTTATCTTTGGCCTTTTAAAAGGCACCTCGTGCGTATAACTCTTAAAAGCCCTCGATGGGGTTATTTGTATATATAAAATGATAAATGTAGTTTGCATGATCTTATAATTATGTAAAGGTGTTGTCTTATACTATCAATAGTTCAAATACTTTTCATACAAAATCGTATATACTGTATGTGAAAAAAAAATTATTCAAAGGAAAATATACTATGCCCACTTGTGAAGTTTTGATTATAAAGTTCAAAGGAGCATCCTTGACTTTCTAATGTTAGATTTTCTACATTGAGATATTTCAATCTATCATGTCTCTGCAGAGTATTTTAAACTAAAATTGTATATAAAGTCAAAATCTGGTGTATTTAGAGGATTGACAGCCTCATAAATATGTATGGTGCTGTCTACTTATTCCTGCCAACCACAGTCTCAGATGTCAAACATCGATATGGGTTGGCGTCTACTTCCATATCCTGATATATTCCCTAAAACCTTGAGAAATTTATTATTCCGACAGCATCGAACCTTTCGTGAGAAAAAGAAATAAAAATTTGGAAATCAAATTCATTGTCGAGAAATAGTATGTCCATCACTATGATGTCATAGGTGTTGTGGTTTAAGAAAGAAGTATCCCCATATTATAAACTAATAGTAATAATACACATAGATAAATTGGTAGATCTCCACATCGCCACTATGATGTAAATGCATTTTTGTTAACAACATTTAATGTAAGGTTTATCTTAAGAAAGGACCGGGGCAATTCTTTAAAAAAATGTAATAAATCCAATCAAGTATCCGCATTAATACCCAAAGGCAATAGACATCAGCCCACAAATATGAGCACCTGCACATTTTTGCTTACCCAACAGCAAATGTAATACTCATTACACGGTGTATTTGTGCAGTAATTAGTAAGTACCTGAACAAAAAAAAATATTTGAGTAAAGAAAACAAGGCGTAAGCGGTTTTGTGTCTCGCCCACTTATGAAAATAACAAGCAATATCGTGATTTGCGAGGGCACGCAACAGAATTGTATCGAAAATTCACTGTGAAATGACTGAAATGGAATAACACTTGTCATAGGAAAGTTTTGCACGTAAACTTTAACATTGACCTGAAAATGACCTTTGACCTTTCCATGTGACCTCCAACTGCAGCCTGACATGCAGGTCTCCTAACTACACCTACAACCAAAGCTTGGTCGAAAAGTGACTTGCGGTTGCGGAGTTAGAAGTTATAAGAGAGTCTTGCATGTAAACTTTAACGTTGACCTGAAAATGACCTTTGACCTTACCATGTGACCTCCGACTGCAGCATAACAGGCAGGTCCCCCAAGTCCATCTACCATCCAAGTTTGGTTGAAAAGTGACTTACGGTTGCGAAGTTATGTGTCATATGGTTTGTGACGGACGGATGGCATTTGGATCCCTAAGTCCTGCCTTTACCTCTGGTGGGCGAGACCAAAAAAATCAATAAAGCATAACGCTTAAAATATTCGGATGTAAAATCAGAAATGTGTGACTTTTGAAATTGTGCTTCTTATTCACAAAACGGTTATGCACATCATAGTTATATGCAAATGAGACAGTCAATGGGGGCTAATTGCCTAGAGTGAATAACAACGTACATACACCATTTGATGATCGACAATCTTGTATGAGAATGATTGATAATACACATTTAGTCACCCACCCTTATGTATGTATGTTTTGGAAAATTATACGTTATTGATTCATGTCCCTTAAACACATTTACCGATTGTGATTAAAAACAGATTGTTGTTGTGTTTTTTTAGCTTATACGGCGCGTATCATTCAGTAGTAAATATTTAGGCCAGCTTAATTTGCGGAATTTTGTTATACAACTTTTTATGTATCTAAATCAATTCAATAAAAGGAAGGTGTAGCGCTGCATTATTTTCGCAACTTTGGGAGAATCACAACAGAGTGTCATCTGTCATCTATTTGCACAGTAGTCTAAAAAAATTCACTAAAAGAGCATAAAATACGCAGTTTTGATGAATGCTTGTTTTCTGTTTTTTTAAGAGTGGTCAAGTATTACTGAGTATCCTGTGTGAGTTTCAGGTCACATGACGAAGGTCCAAGGTCATTTCGGGTCAACGAACTTTGGCCATGTTAGGGGTGTTCGTTGCATTGCCATCATAACCTTGAAAGTTTATGGATCTAGTTCAAGCAACTTGGACATAAGAGCAATCAACTATCACTGAACATCCTGTGTGACTTTCAGGTCACATGACCAAGGTCAAAGGCGGTCATCCGAACCGTCGTATCACACATTATGAGGGGTGCAAACCCATTTCAGAGAAAATCGACTTCAAAGTTTTTTTTTATAGTTTTCACACTTAGTTCCCCAGCCTTACAACATATTTCTTGCTAGAAAAATACATGGTTGGACAGACCAATACAATTGCTTGACATTGGTATATTTATTTTTACACAAAACTAAGCATCCGAGAAAACATCGCAAAAGAGCTACCTGCTTGTAGTTTCGGTTTGAGCGGTTTAGATTTTCTCTGTACAAAAACGCCATAAGGAATACAATAACCCTGACCGCGATTTCAATGCGCGCGGTCACTCAAAATGTCGTATCGCTTTTCACGTGCACAGCCAATGCATGCAGTTCCTAGTGCCCAAAGCAAAGACCTAGTGCCGATACGACGGTTTGGCTGACTGCGCGCATTGAAATCGCGATCAGTCAAAACGTCGTATCGCTCTGTTACAGTACACGTGTCCAATGGGATTTGCGCATTTTATTAAAAATATGTATGGCATCGCCGTGAAAATCCTCTCATATCTCAGAAAATAAAATAAATTGCTGCCTAGAAATTAAGTTATGAATAGAGTAGGACTTGTACTTTCATTTTATGAAAAAATCTCATAATCTATTTTTTGACCAAAATTGACTGATACGACGGTTCGGAAGACCGCCGACGTTTATGGATCTAGTTCATGAAACGTAGACATTTTGATGTCGGTTATCCGGTAATCAAGTATCACTGATCGTTTTACACGAGTCTTAGTTCACATGACCAAGGTCAAAGTTTATTAAGGGTCAATGAACAAAGTATTTTATATTGACAATATATGAATGATGCTTTTTGTGAATAAGTATTCAAAGCCAGCACTGCTGCTATATTGAATAGCGTAATGCAGGCGAAAGAGCCAGAGGCATTCGATTTGTTAATGTAATACAAATATTGTTTCTGCCGGATCTTATTTGACACAACGGATTTGAAAATATATAAGAGGGCCTCTGCTCTTGTTTGAGACAAATTAAATTGCAGCTTGGTTTTCCACTGTTCAGAAATAAAATTTCAATGTATTATTTAATGTGTTAGTTGCGATTTATTCTAACTGTCTCTGCATGTTTCTGTTCATTCCGTGATTGCATATGAGAAAGCTATTCCCCCAGTTTTAAGGTACTTCACGGGCATAACGGAGCTATTAAACTAGAACAGTGACAGAAACGTTGGGGATGGGGTGTGAAGAGAGGGGTTTGTAGAAGCATAAATAATCGGCTTTCATCTTTAAAACCTATGTAAGAACTTGTACTATCGCTGTCAATAACTGAATGAACGGTGCGGGGGGTCTTTATCGTGACGCACTACTGCGTCATTTAGTTTTAACATACTTGAACATGCTTTGTAATATTGGTGCCCACTCCGTCAGACTCCGCACTTAATAGATATGAAACGTATACCATATATATATCATCTAATCATTTCATTTTTAATTTGGTAAATAGAATTATCAACACTGTTTCACTGAGTCCGTTGGAGAAAGAATCGGATATTATTGCGAATTAAAAAAAAAAATTACAAAACGAAAAAAAAATCGTTAAATAGTCCACTTCTTATTGATTGAAGATGTACCGTTACTTTATTTTGATTATTTTTTATTGTGTTTAGTGATGATTCTTTCTGCAACAGGTCACTTGATTGGGTAACTATCTTACGGTGGCATTAATGATGCAAACTATCTAAACCATTAACATCTTAAGAGATGTGACAAAGGAGTCAGATGCCGAGGACCATAACCTCATGTACCCCCTTTAATGTGCATTTTTTTCAGTAGGCTAGGCATTTGTCATGTCAAAGAAAGAAAGATGGCTGTTAACATCGATGACGTGGATGAACTAATAATCTCGAAGCGTCATCGAAAACCCGTTTCTTGGCCCTCAATTTAGAACAAGTGCCCTAACCCTCAATCGTAAAAAGTGCCGACCTTTACAGTCTGAGAAGCGAGCGGCTTTTGACTTATTGTGCTATCTTTCACCCACCAGGCCACCATGTCTGTCTGCCCCTCCCCCTATTTCTCTTTTCCCTCTAGATACATTTCTCTATGTCTTTTCCCTATTAAAAAACCCCACTCTTTCCCTCTCACACGCTAATAAACCTCCAGATCTCTCTCCTGCCGCCTCTACTCCTGCCCTTATTCATCATCCATTCTATAGCAGCGATTTCCAATATTCAATCATGTAATTTCATCTATAATAATTTGATTATTGTATTTTGATCACCATATTTGTACCTGTTGATGTAACATTTTTTGTTATATATGGAATGGAATTAAATCAAATTAAATTTAATTCAATTGAATTGAATCTGTATAGTAGCAAAGCATAAAACCACTTTTTTATCTAAAATCATTATTTTTCATATTCGTACTTCAATGTCAATGAATCCAGAGCCAGATAAATACAAAACTATTTGTAAATTGCTATCTAACATTAATTCTATTCACTATTTTATCATTGGAGGTGTTTTTCAGAGAAAATATTTACGAAAGAGTATTATCATTCCTGCACACATCATGCACACTTCAATGATTTTTTTCCATAGATAATAAATCTAGGTTGTAATAATATACGCGCTCTTTGAACGAACAAAGTTGATTAAACTTAACCATTGATCATTGCCATATTACATGAAATCATATCTGAAAATACGAGCCAGGTAATTATTTCATCTGACCATTTAAACGGAAAACTTGCACCATCTTAAATGGTCATCAAAGTTGAGATGCATTATAAAGTAGGATACCTACATTGGACGTTTGTACAAATGAATATAAGTCGTCGTCTGATACATATATGATTCACAAGACCAAAAAAGGTTTAATGTAATAATAAAAAAGAGGACAAGAAGAAAGAGGCGTTGTTTTCACCATGGTGACTGCTGCAAATTAATGTGGAAGCGATGAATGGTTGTTTTGAATGAGAACATCTATAGAAACTCAGTCAAGGATATTGAAACATTAAGATTAAAATCAATGAAGCAATATGTGCGTGAAAGGTTAACATGAGAGAGTAGCGATAATGCGACATGACAAACAGTTCAATGAGGGTAAACTATGATACAGGAGACAGGGAATTGTTTTTGTCACCTCTCAAGTGTGTTTGAGTGATAAATCAATTAATTTCTTGCGTGGTTGTTCGATCACTTCACGACATATTATTCATTTCCATCTCTATTTACAAATCAGCATCAATTGTGACGCATTTGGGCTTAATATTATTAGAAATATGTGATGTTTATTATTCTTAAAATGCAACGGTATTGTAGAACTTATTTTTACTTGTATTTATTTTTTATTTCTAACCAGGAAACGTGTTTGAATGTCTTCAGTTATTACTGACTTATATAAAAAAAAAAAAATCTGTATTCTATTTATTAGTAATATATATATATATGTATTGGATGTCCCACTCATCAAGCTTTTGCTTTTAGGGGCACCCTAATCATTTAAACTATACTGTTACATTCATGTATGATTTGTATATATTTTGGTTTGTATATTGATTTTTTAAATGATTGAATAAAATGAATTGAATTGAATTGAAATTAAATTTTGTCCTTAAATATGTATTAAAGAATGACAATAATTCATGTAATATTGCAATGCCCACTATTGTGCATAGTTTCATTTGTGATTTGTGATTTTTTTGGGGGGGAAATCCTCATAACTGAGTATCATTCGGTAAACAAGAAAGCAGACGGTGATAGTATTCATGTACCTATTCACTATCATGATATGGGGCGTGGCCGGGGCACGGAGTAGATGCAATATCCCCCCCCCAAAAAAAAAAAAAAAAAAAACCCGGTCTAAAGTAGTACAAGCGTGAAAAATTATAATAAAAGTGGGATCGAAGAATGCGAGTCTATTGGCAAAATGCTAATTTATGTGAAGAATATTGTCAATATAGTGACTGTCAGTTGTCTATCTTCGTGCAGGGTTAGACAAATGTCCTGCGAATTATCAGCCTTCGAAAAGGGCAATAAAAATATTCAGAAAGTATGATTACATATTGAAATAAGAATTAATTACCTGTGAGTTGCATTTGTTTTGTTTTATTTGTATGAGTTGAAGATGATGAAGGAAATTCATAATGATACATGAGATGGTATCGATTATCAACTTTTCTTATCCATTTCCTTCTTATCCTTCCTCTACTCATCCTTCTTCGCCTTCCTTTTCATTGTATCACATTCTTCGTCTTCTTCTACTTCGCTGTCGTCGTCGTCACAGCCTTCCCTGTTCTTCTTCTTTTTGTTAATTATTCTCCTTTTCTTGTTCCTATTTGCCTTCTCTCTCCTTGAAACGATATTTTCTCGTCCCATCTGAACCATACTATAAAATAAATTGTGCTAAGTGGCTTCATCACAATCATGTAATTACATTTTGTCACCATTCAGAAAGATTCCCTAGGAGATATTTTCCCTACCCACGCCATCTTTATTGTGCAAGTAGCCTGCAACCAGAACTTTGTTTTGAGAGTCAGGGACGTCATCCCGATCCTAAAAATATCTCCTAACATTTTCATCAAATCTGTTGAGTAAAGGTAACTAGCCTTAAAATGAATAATAATATGCTAACAAAATTTCGGGGCTATAATAGTGTGGCATCCACGTAATGTCAACGTTATAATGATAAAACCCATTTCTAAATCATCAGAACGTTCTTGTTATTGAACCTATCGTTTTAATGGTACATGACAGATTAGATAATTATCAAATGTAAACTTTTACTCAAAAAGCAGAAAAACGGTTACAGCAACAGTACATCAGTCATTGTTTGATTTTCAGTCATAATCAGTCCCCCACTTTGGGTATTAAGAGGCTTTTATTTCAGATATACACCTTCCACTAAACCCCCCCCCCCCATATTTTTAGAGGGGTTTATTAAGATTCCTCTGTGACAATGAATATGTAATTGTGACGTTTCATTGGAAAAATGAAAAACATAGGCATGGTTTTTTTGCAACAGTATGACATTTGTTCCCAGATTTGATTTATTTATTATTCTTTTTTTTTCAATTCATTTTCATTTTTTTTTTTTTGTGGGGGGGGGGGGGGCGGGATGCACAAATCGCACTGAATACTAAACGCGGTGCCGCTAACGTTAAATACTCCATTTTCTATATGATAATGGTATTTATTTCCAAGACACTTCTCTAGTTACCCGACATCATCTATAACCCAATCGAATAAGAAACTGTCCCTTTAAATTACTTGTGGGAAACATTGTTAACATATTCATAAAGTAAAAATCCAGAAACATTCATTTGGATGAAGGGTAGAAAGATTCAGTGAGTATTGGACGGATGTTAACATTGATACGTACATGTATGGTAAATATCAGATCATCTATAGACCTACACTATACAGTGCGCTCATGCAATGTGATTTTCATATGGAAAATCACTCAGTTATATGTCAATTTCTAACATTTATTCGCTAGTCAAACATATTTCCATCGCCATAATCAACCTAAATAGAAATATTACTTTTTTCAAACGTAAAGAATTGAAGTGGATTACGATAATTTGTGCTCATGCACGACCTAATTAAAATAATTACATTGGATGATATGTCAACTTTTACATTTGGAAACCTAATGTCATTTAGAAAATTTGATTACTTTGCTCTAAAGTACTATACTTAATCGTATTTCCCCTTTCTAAAGTTTTTGTGCTAATTACATAATTAACGAATATATCTTAACGCTGATATCCTCGTCCGCTACATGTATGTATCAAAGTGTATCAATATTTTACAAATCAGGTTATAAACTGCAGTAACGTTTTTTAGTAGATGATTTCTAGCTCTTTTTTAAAAGCCATTTCTTGCAACTTTTAGAGAAATTTTAAAGACACTGATAGAGCAAAACATTTCTGGGTAATCTAATTACATTTTTTCTTAGTAGAAATGACAACAGGAAAGCGCATTACACTTTATGTTCATCTAGTTTTTCCTTTACCTATATGAAATATCCTGCACGGAATATCAGACACTATGTATTCCCGTGACATTCTCACCTACAAAATGTTGGAGTGATTGTTATAGAAACCAAGAAAAGGGACACAATAGTAATTTTTCAGTCAAAGATTTATATTCGGTCATGGGATGTATAATATTGTAGCGACGAATTTGTCGAAGATGCATGGGCTTTTTTTCATTGTCTTACTGAGAGCTGTCTCTTATGATGAAAACATGCATTTCTAAACTATCAAATTAATAAGTGCATTTCAAAGGAGCTCTCGAGAGCTTATCTCAAGCATTATTACTCCCCAGTGCTTTCTATCTCTCTAGCAACCAAGCTGAAGTACTTTGGACGTGATCAGTTTTTGTCTTACATGGCTAGTTACCATTTACAATATTTCAACCAGAATCTAGAACTAATATTTTTCATCCTCCGATTAGCATCGATAGAGAATTGATCAAAGCCCGCGGCAGGGGGCACCGTTGCATTTGGTCGCTGTTAATCCTTGTGCCAAATAACACGATCGACTTTGGAAACATCAATGTACCTGTATTTTCTCGCAACACACAACCGCCATTGAATGTGTATAAAATTGCAGTTATTCTCAGGGAGACTTGATTTTATTTAGCACCATGTTGGAGCATTGCACTTACCGAAGCATGTCCTCTCACTAAAACCAAACAAGCGGACGTAATATGTGCAATTGCGTTCTTTTTCTTTGCTATCGTCTGTCGTGTCGGTAGGTTTCACAGCGTTGTGTGTGGGAAGGAAAAGGTGCGTTTACAAATACAAGTGGGCGTGCGTTATGAGTGAGAGTGATATACGTGCGTGTGTGTGTGTGTTAAGTATGTATATGTATGGACGGTGATTGAAAAAAGAGAGTGAACCCACAACATACACATACACAAAGAACTAGAACAATAGTTAAAAGTCAGATTTGACTAAAAGGCAACATCTGGATTTAGAACTACACGAGAACCAATAATATTCTATCAACGTGATCAAGAAATTGATCCACTTTACTACAATGATCAGATTCTAGTAAATATAGTAAACTATATTGGTACGCAATCCCATGAAAGATAACGCATCGCCAGTCAAACTGACATAATGACAATTTTCAATGGTCAGAATTATATTTCTGCATCCATTGTTAGCATCTAATCGACAGACGTCATATAATATTTGCACCTTATTTCCTACGACTCGTATGATATCATGGTGATTTCATTATGTCATGAATGTTAGATGAAGATTCATATCTGTGCGCGCTTCTTGTAACAGAATTGTGAAATCAACTAATATTTGTCCTAACCATGTTTCAGATTTAGTTTTTGATGTTTTCGAAACAACTTTGAGACTGCATATTTCAAGGTCCAAGTTTTATCCTCTTCATAGCGCCCCCAAACAAAATGTTTTTTTTTCTTCTTTAATGGCAAGTTTAACATTCATGTATTAAAAAAAATATAGCAAAGTATCAAAAGCAAAGGTCAGTCGTACATTTGAAGGATTTCCACATCTGAATCGAGTTACATATAAATTCGTTGCATAGCAACGTGAGGAATAAAGCTAGGGTATCAACGATTCATTAATGTTCGCAAGGCAAGAAAATGCGAAAATCTCCCCCAAATGGCGTGTAAAAACCATCATCATAAGAAGAGAGCGGCTAGACACCAAATTGCCCCTGGTGACAGATTGTATATTGAGAAATGCTTATCCGTCAAACGGACCGGTGATCTATCTTACTCTCTCAACCATTACAATAAGAAAACTCCTATCCAGCATGTCTAGCAGTGAAAGCAGTGGCTGGTAAATTGTGTAAAGAACATGCAGAATATGAGTGAATGTTACGAATTTAACATTTTGTTATTTTGTTTTTAATTAGAATAAAAATAGTCTTAATGATAATGAAAGTGATGATATTAACATTAATTTTGGAATGTACCGCTATCTATCATGGCGTAGATAAAGAACGAAATAAGATATTATTACACTAGTTCTGTCAATGAAATAACTGACATTTTCTAAATATGAAAATCATACTCTTGGATCTCGGATATTTTATCAAATCTACACAATAACGTTACATTAGCACTAATAAAAAAGATAATTCTGTCAATATTTTGAAAATCTTATAGAACAATATGTAATTCCTATGGACGAATATCCTGGTACATCCCCTGTGTGTGTCTGTGTGTGTGAGAGGGGGCAGAGAGAGTAGATATATAGAGAGATATAAAATGAAGAAAGAGAGAGGAGGGCTTTTAAAATATTTTTTTCATAACTTTCATAAACGAATATAAGGTCAAGGTGAAAATAGAAATTTTGTAATTAGAAATTACAATTTGCCTCAGGGCTCAGGCTCCTAGCGGTAAAATCCTTTGATGTTTTTACTAATGTAGAATAATTAACTGAAAAAGAAAAATGCAGATTTTTTTTCTTTGAAACCCCGTAATTTTAGATTCAAGAACTATCGTTGCAGAAGTAGCCGGATATAAATAGCTTTGCAATGAATATGTTATAGGATAATGCAACCATTGTAATAAGCTCAATTGCAAGAAAAGAGGAAACGATCAAAACAGAATGGTTAAGTTTGAAATAAATCGAATAAGGAATAAGAAAGTCTCTTTCCTATCTTTCTGTACCCCTCTCTTTACCTCCTTCCCCAACACACACACACACCCACACACACACCCACGAACACCCCGCATAACTAGACACACCTACTATCGTACTTCTTATTTCAGAAAATACCCTATGCCATCAAGGAAACCACAATCTGTAGTATTATACACGCTGTTTTGAATGACAACCGTTATGCGCCTATGCCAAATGGAGAAAAAGTACATTATATGGGGCACAATTCTCATTTATTTCCCCTTACTTTCAATTTGCTAGATAGTTAGTCTACCCCCCCGCCCAACATTACTGTTTTGTTAATGACGATATCGTCTTCAATGCTCAAGGCGGACCGTTATATAGGGCCTCCTCCCTTTTCCCAACCGATACCCAGTAATTAAAGGATTAAATATTCACGACTTATGCCGGGCTTTTCAAATATTATGGTTCATGGCGGCTATTATTTTGTGCCTTCAAATCGCTCCTTCTCTAATTATGTATTGCAGGCAACACTTTTTATGAAATAGGAAAGAGGAATCGGCATACCGCTGGAATTCGAAACGATAATTCTAAATTAGTCGGCGATCTGTACAATCATATACTTGTTCACAAAGCGCCCATCACTTACTTATTGACGTTTTGAAGTCTTTTGGGATAACTCCTCATTATTTTAGCAAAGAAAATAATAACACGTGAAAAGTGATCATTAATTTGTGCTGAATACTTCTCTAATATTTATTTATCAGCAATTATTGTAGTAATCTCCCTGAACACCTTTTACTCCTCATTAACACCTGTCATTAACGTCATCGATAAACATTGTTAGCATACTTTTTTCCACTTTAATGATTTACCTTCTTTTCAAAAAAATGAATACAGAACTGCATAAGAGTTTGATCTGATAACTACGTTATACTGTTTGAGAAAGAAGAGAAGAGTTGAATCATCTTTTCAAAATCAAGGGGTAATCCAAAGATATAATATTATCTAGTAATCATTTTAATGGCAACAAAAGGTTAATTTCACGATGATATTTTCATTTTGGATTTTTCCGATGTTTTTCTTGTCCCTGCTTCCCGATGCGTGTTTGCCAGGTTCCCTCTGAGATTGAAGAAAAAAAGCTGGGACTATTGCGCTACAGCTTAAATCCAAGTGCAGGCATCTATCTTCCTTATCACTCATCAATATACCAGATCGATCAATGAATGAACATGATTCGGGCTGTTAAGGTGTTTAAAGCTATACATTTTTATTAGAGAATTATAAGACCGCATGATTAGCATGGTGAGGTGTATATACGATGTCGCCACAATATCCACAAATAATCATGAGCGGAATGCACGTAATTCCATCGGGTATACCCGATGGAATATAATTCATGTTTGAATCTTTCCAATTACAATGTTCATGTACAATATAAACATTACAGCTGGATTAAAGGGATGGTCCGGGCTGAGAATATTTATATCTAAATAAATAGAGTAAAATTCAGAGCAAAATGCTGAAAATTTCATCAAAATCGGATAACAAATAAGGAAGTTATTGAATTTTAAAGTTTAGCAATATTTTGTGAAAACAGTTATATGCACGTCGTCATGAATATTTATTAGTTAGGCTATCCCCACATTTCTTTTTCTTATGTTATTACATGAAATCGTTTTTGTTTAATGTTTTCATGCATGAGTAAATTATGTGTCCGTTATGATGAAATAAGTTGCAGCAATATATAACTAATGCACTTAATCAGTTGTCAATCCAATTGGTTTAGTTCTTGGAAGAAAATTTTTGAATAAACCTAATTTCATACAATAAAATACAAAAGAACAAGTGGGAATATATATGACATCATCGGCCCACCTAATGAATACTTATGAAGACATGCCTAGAACTGTTTCACCAGCATAATGCAATCTTTAAAATTATTAACTTCGTTATTTGTTATCCTTTTTTTGATCAAATTTTCTGCGTTTTGCTTTGTGAATTTAATTCTATTTATTGAGAAATAAATATATTCAGTCGGGAGCATTCCTTTAAACTGTTTTGTAAGGAGACCATGGACAAATGAACAATGTGACCACTTTTACTTCTCCTTTTTTAGGAGGGTGGGGCAGTAACCGGGAGGGTATTTTAATGCTGTCTTTCAAAACTAGAGAATAACGATCTGCAAAAAGTAAATCATTATATAAGCTTGTCATACAAAAGTTCACAAGGCATTAAATGGTAATGCCATTGAGCCACCATTTTTATATAATATTATTTTTTGTAAGAATAAGTCAGCAATCTCTTGTTCAACTGGGGGAAAATGAAATTGCGTGGCGCCTTCTCATTTTACCTCCTACGGTGTCATTATAATTATCAACTCTTTCTCCTCTTCTGCAATAATCTCTATTCACTCTTTCTTTCTATGCCCCCCCCCCCCTCTCTCTCTCTCTTTCCCTCTCTCAGCATCTTTTCCTCCGAGGCAGATAGTGTGACTGGCAAGACAAGACTTTAATTAGCCTCCCAATCTTCGTTCGCTATAGTCTGCCCATTGCGCTAATTTTTCTTCTTTCCTCTTCAGTAGCGGGCGTAATAATATTATCAACGCATACTATTTGAGACTTGAGATTCCACATTATCCTCATTCTGCTCTGTCTGTCTCTTGTCCTTTACCATGTAAAGAGGTCGAGAGCTTATGAGTTAACAAATTTATCATCTGTTTTTATATAATTTATTTCCATTGATATTCCATAACATTCTGCGTTCTTTCTTTATTTCTTTGTTAAGTTCTCTCGACATTTCTCTCCCTTTCTATTTTCATGCGGTCCGTTTCCTCTCAAGACGCCATCCCATAGGTTGAAATATGATGTCTATGAAAATGAAATAGCACGGAGATTGATCAGCTTCATGGTTTGACCCTGATAACAGAAGATTCACCTCCTCTTGTATTCTCTTCCGACCTTTCTCAGTGCACTACCCCACATAGGCTTTAACCTCCCCTCTTGACACACTTCTTGTCCATTTACTCCATGTACTCATTCAGACATGACTTCTTCGGCTTCAACCGGACAAGGCCGAAACGACCTGTAGCCAGGTTTAGGTACTTACTCTGCAGGTGCATCCATGTTCGGTAAAGCGAGCCGAAAGCAGGTTAACATATTCAATCACGTTCTTATAGCAGACGCGCAGATGCCGCTCATAATTACATGGACAGGCATGTTTCGGTAATTTAGCCTTTTTCCTCGAACTAACACGAAACGGGGCTTCCAGTCAACCTCGGGCATCTATCTTTGGTACATTTTAAAGTTGCTGTAATGAAAAGAAAACCTGTCTAAAATGACCATTACTGCGTTTGTGCACCACCGTCTATACAATATACAATTAAAAATATAGGAGTGTTCATTTCAACATCGCTACTGACAGATATAAATTTCACGATACCATGGTTACTGGTCAATTTCTCCAATTGGTTATGCTGATTAACACCGTGAATGTCATTTTTTGAGATTCTTTTCCCAAAATGTCAAAAATATGACACAACTTTGAAAAAATTACATTTATTTAATGTATATAAATGGGAAGTGGAGCAAAAAAACAACAACCATAATTATTGCGAAATCATTAATAGGGAAGACACAGATACTACCCCGAACTGATATGCTTACAAAAGGGGAGTGTCATTACAATATAATACTGCCCTGGAAGAAAACAATACGGAAGACATCAAAGTATCCCCAAAGTTCATAAATCCGACTTTGCCAGATAATCGCATCCGTAGGCATGGTAGGTGAGATGCAAAGCTTAAAGACATGGAACAGAATCAGAACGTTAAGTCATTTTACATCGTCTAATAACTACGTAATAAACTTCAAAATGCGCTAATGGAGATTATCGGCGGCTGTCTATATGGAATAAAGTATCACAAGAACGGCAATCATCCCAAAGCAACAGTGAGATACAAGCTCTGTGAAATATTGCTATAGGTATATACCTTTACTTGAGTAAAGTACTCCTCTAATGCTTTGTTTCCTGATCAATGTCAGGTTTTTTTTCTCCATTTTCCACTTTTTTTCATCAGGAGTCCCAATCTGTATTCACAAATAGGAACCCCTTTACCTGATCACCGCAATGGAACATGATCAATTGCTTTCTAAATTCGTCGTTGATTTTAGAGATCGGTGTGACTGTCCGATTGCTTAAGCAAGGCATTACAATTACAAATCTGTTCTTGTTTAGCGAAATATTAGAAATATTATAACGTAGCCTATTGATACAGACACTGCTTGGGCCAGATCGCAAGGTAAAGGATGGGGGGGGTCTGAAAGAAAAATATTGGGCTCTTAGGCTACATCTGCATGGCGAGTGGTACGAGTATTTCAGGTTCTTGTTTGTTTGTGTTTTTTCCCCGTTTATTGAAATATCATGAAGCCGTGGGATTAAGGTAATTAAACGTACAATCGGCTATAGACCTACAGGCTAAACGGACACGTAAGAATGATTGAAAGCCATGTTTGAACGAACATGGATCATTTGCAAATCCAAAACTATGCAGTGTAAACAAATTTTAATTTTTACGGCGAAACCGTAATATTTTACGTTGGAAATAGCGTGATAAATCACGAAAGAACCAAGTTAATGGTGAAAATCGGTGTAAAATCCCTAAAATTCTACAATAATTTTGGAAAAACGCGCTGCAAGTTGCCAGGAATTTAAAATTATTTTTATTTGGACGGTAAATTGCTGCCAACTTACTGCGAGACATTTAACGGTAAAATTTACGTTTTATCGTAAAATTTGGGGGCTTTTAGACCGATTATACCGTTAATCCGGGTCTTTCGTAAATTTTACGCTATTTTCTCATAAAATTTGGGCGGAAAATAACGGTTATCCGTAACAATAAAGTATTTTTTTTACATAGTATGATGAACCCAATCCCCCATTTAATTACCGTTTTCCATTCAGGGCAGATTATTACAATTTTTCACCTTATATATAAAAAAAAAACAAGATTAAGCAGTATTACTCGATTAGTAATTACAGGATGAGGAATCACTTGTATTCAATCCTGATTAATCATTCATAGACCAATAAACTTCGTTTCTGTAAAATAATAACCTAACATGTAACTTCTGAAGGTTTCCATGGCGAAGAAGAATAGTGTAGAAGGTTTCACGGTACACCATGTGTCTTTCTTGGGCAAGTGTTGGTCCTGAAAAAGACCAAGGACCTAAAAGTAGTTTGCAAGGTACATATGAGAGTTGATCCCGTTTCCATTGAAAACCAGTATTAGTTAGAAAGAATGTTCCTAAGTAATAATGACCGAGATTTCTACCCACAATTTTGCCGCCGATGATCTTTTCTTCACCGATGAAAATGCTTAATGGCATCATCTGCCATGATTACCCGACATATAAATTCGATAAAGCCCACCTGTTCTATATCGGGAAAGGACAATATTTTGATTGGGCTGCCTTCAATATCAATATTAGAGAACAAAATCTATATCATCCACACCAGATAGTTTAACCTTTACGCTTAATGTGATAATCGGCTGGGATGGTGATTACGACATCAAATTACTAATATTTCAGTATTATTAACCGAGTAATGACTCAGATGATATTTTGTAAACGTTAATTATTCCAGGGAACCAAGTTTATATTAACTGTATAACATCAAACGGAATTTGATAACATTAGAAAGGGGTTGTGAAAGCAATAACAATAACGAAGTAATAATAGTAGTAGTGGTAGTAGTAGTGGTAGTAGAAGTACTAGTAGTAGTAGTAGTAGTAGTAGTAGAAGTAGTAGTAGTAGTAGTAGTAGTAGTAGTAGTAGTAGCAGTAGCAGCAGTAGTAGTAGTATTGTAAGTATTACATGTAGCAGTAGTATCAATAGCAGTACTACTAGTAGTAATATAAAAAGTAGCTGAAGTAGTTGTAGTATTAGTATTAGTAGTACTTGTAGTAGTAGCAGTAGTAGTAGGTATAGTAGTAGATGTAGTAAAATGTAGCAGCAACATTACTACTACTACTATTCCCCTAAATTACTACTACTACTAATGCTAATAATAATAATGATAATACTTTTCTACTAATCCACTTCTACTTAAAAACAAAGGATAATTGAATTTAAATAATGTTGGAATAGCTCATTCATTAAGACATGAACAATGACATATTAAATGAATTTGATAACATCATACCAATTACCATGGACAAGTTGTGAGAAACATAACTGTTCAACAATATCAACTTTTTGTAGAATGGATGTATGATAGTAGTACTGTAATCCAACTCTTAACATACCCTTGCTATCAAACGCATATATATTATATATATATGAAACTATTTGCATGTTTGATGAAGAAACTTCCTTTTACCTTTCCTTGAGAACATGCCAGCTGCTCCCCTAAAAAATTCAATACAACAAAAATCGAACAATATCCTACTCCAGTGATCTGAATCAGATCTACATTTTCATGAGGTTTCTGATAGCGGCATATTATGACCTGATATGGGGGACTTAATTGCGACCCTTCAAACGCCAGCGGCCGAATTTTTATATTGATGAGGTAAATAGGGACATGTGAAAGGCTTTATAAGGTATGTACGGTCGAGAGTTGAGAGGGGATCGATTGATTTAAAATGAAATTTTCTTCTCTTCGAGAGCCGATACACGAACATCTCGCACCTTTATACAGACTAGATCATGTTCAAGATAGTTCAAGCAAAAGGCAATGTTCGTTTCTGAATTTGTTTGTAAGAGAACCTACTACTCAAATGATAATACCATAGATTTATAATTTGATTACTTGTTGTGAAGGTGGTAAACCTATAAACGCAATATTAATCCATTTACATCGTCATAAAATATCTTATACGCAATTCTCAAGTTTTATGTATTAACTTTTTTCCAAGTTCTTTTAACGTCTTCGGATGAAAACCGTATAAACTGTTCTCCGAGGAAGTGGTAGCAGATTATTCAGTCGGGACATGCCTCTCATTATTTCACATCCCTTCCCGACATCTTCCTGGATGGATGCATTATGATCGAGTCTCAAAAATAAGACCGATCTATACCCCCTTATTAAATATTACGCCGTGTTCTTTATTGCATTATTTAGAAAGGAAAGGTAAATTGAAGGTGGTCTGGGTTGTTTAACGTTCTATTTCTATGCAAAGTTTTATATGTATTAAAATGGAAGAAATATTACTCGTAATCAGGGGCGGATCCTGGATTTTCCAAAAGAGGGGTACATTTTTCGGAGGAAAAATTTGACAAGCAAAAAAAAAAGGGGGGGGGGAGTTAACCCAAAATTAAGGATATTTCGTACCCGAAAAATTTTGAGAAGCAAAAAAACAACAACAAAAAAGGTATTCACTTTCAAAAGAGGGGGCACTCCTCTGTTTTAATGGCATTTTTTACATCACAAATTTAAATTTTTGCTTCCGCCAGTGCTGGTAATCACTTTTACAGAAACAGGGACAATTAATCTAATTTTTCTTAAATCACTGTTTCCATGATTACCGCTATATGCCCTGATTGGCAAACCACCATCACGTGCACTTGGATCTGATATGAATTTATATCGATTGGTGCCACTCTTTAGTAGGTCTAAAAATATATCTACTTCTGGCAGAACTCTTACAGCCCCATATTCTTTCAATACGAGTTGAATGAAAAAAACAAAACTAGGTACTCTTACAAATGATGCTGTTTAGAACACTTTTATTTTTCAAGAAGCATGCGGTCTAAAGCTAGGTTTTGAGAATCATTATTGGTCCTAAAAGGGAACCCTTTGGGGGATGATATAAATTTTAACGAACAGATGGAATTTATGAATATTGTACACAGAATATCTTCTCCTAAGTACAGACATTTGATTTTGTAACCATAATTATTAAAACCAAAATGAATATGAAACCCAGGAACAATGAGGGATAGGGAACGGGGATGGTGAATCGAGAAGAGAGTAGGAGAAAGATGGAGTGTTTGAGAGAGAGCGAGAGAGATAAGAGAGGGGGGAGAGATGGGGAGCGAGCGCGCGGGGAGAGGGGTGCTGGTCGGAGCGGGTGATGTGTGTGGGGGTGTGGGCGTGATGCGTGTGTGGGGTGTTTGGGTGTGTGCGTGTGTGTGTATGAGAAAAAGAACGACAAGGGAGATGTGGCGTAGGGGTGGGTAGAGATGGAAACGGAGAATGCTACAGTCTATCAGATATATAGATGAATAGGAAATAATATATCCACATCTACTTTAGATGTGGATATTGTTTATTGTGTATTGTTTTCTTCTCTTATAACAAAACATATAAAAGATAAAGGAATGATGCATTGATATCCCGTGTTAATATTTTCTTTAGTTGGATCTTTTATTAGTAGTTAGTTCATGCTATTGAGAGTATTTTTGACCGCTAAATGATGGTTTTGTTTGGTCCAGTAAAAATACTCCATCGATCTTACAAAGGTTACAGCATTTGAAGATGATAAAGAAATAAGCATTTCTTTGCCTCGGTAAGAAATCCCCCGTGGGGAATTTAATGACTTTTTTTCGTGCGACCTCCTTGACAATTTGACAAACATTTTAATGGACAGATCATTCACTTCTCAATAGCAAAATAAAGATAGTCGCACAAATGAATCCCAGTGAGTGGTAATGCAATTACTCTTTAAATCTTATATGATTTATTTATGCCAGTATACTTATTCGGTACATAGTCAATACTTTTGATTAATATATAAAAAAGATGTATAGTTTTTATGCTTTTTACGACAAATTTCGTGGACTTGACTACATTCTTTGGGAAAAAAGCAGATAGATTCAATATTTTTTCCTTTATGTATGCATAGCGAATAAAGCCAATGAATAAACAAAAGGCAATGTATACATTTTTGTTTATTATCTTCGTTAGTTTTGTACATGCCTAAAAAAGAATTTTCGTATCAAAGAGTAGCAATTGGTAATTTTTTGTCTGCCTTTTTTAAATCTTCGTTAGTTATGTTAAAAGGAGGTTCGTATCAAAAAGCTTTATTTCTGCTATCAGCTTGCAACTTGTATCGTTAAAGGGATGGTCCGGGCTGAAAACATTTTAAATTTAAATAAAAAGAGTAAAATTCACAAAGCACAATGCTGAAAATTTCATCAAAATCGGAGAACAAATAACGAAGTTATTGAATTTTAAAGTTTATCAATATTTTTGTGAAAACAGTTATAATGCACATCGTCATGAATAAACCTAATTTCATATAATAAAATACAAAAGAACAAGTGGGAACATGACATCATCAGCCCACCTAATGAATATTCATTAGGACATGCCTAGAACTGTTTCACCGGAATAATGCAAATCTTTAAAATTCAATAACTTAGTTATTTGTTATCCGATTTTAGTCAAATTTTCAGTATTTTGCTCTGTGAATTTTACTCTATTTATTGCGATATAAAAAAATTCCAGCCCGGATCATCCCTTTAAATCAAATGTTGCTAATTAGACCAAGCTTCATTCGCGTTTTTGAATAATATCCATCAGTTTATTTTAGGATGTTTGCAGCGAGGGGAAAATATTTGGCAAGAACGTTTGGCAATGATGGTGTTCAGCAACTGGACACGTTGGTCAAATAATGACGCCATATCTGCCCTGAATCATTCTTTGTTGAAACATAGTTGTAACAGCGAACACTTATGTAGATTCTATACATTTCAGTTTGACATGGTGTAACCCCTATAATAGAATCCCTAATTAAACATCATCATGTAAGCCTACTACGAGTAATAAAACAATTCAGACTCAAATTCACATATTACTTCTCATAAAAATATCATCTTGTACAGATTTATTTTAGTGCTCCGGAGGAATCATCATTTACGGTAAAACAGATCCTTAATAGGGGGTTTACTCATGTCAATAAATAATTATCAGGTCTGAAATAAAACTAACCACAATTACAGACATTATTTAATTTTCAGTCATGTTAGTAATCTCATTGAGCATAAAACAGCGCTGGTAAAGAAAAAAAAGACGACATGATACAGGACTACGTTCGTTCGAGGTTCGAGCCCTGATCATATCCTTCGGATGGTAATGATACAGGTTCAGTCACAGTCGTAATTATCTGATAAATGTCTCTAACAAAAATATTACATACACAAACTCACACTCACTATATGACCACGTAGCTACATCACTGTCAGATCTTTTTCAACCGTTGTCAAATATTGTCAATTCTATCAAGAGGCAAAGGCCTATGTATACGTCTATTCGTCAACAAGTTTACGAATACAGTAGCATAAACTTTCCAACCACTTTCACAGTTTGTTCGGGTATCAAGTCGGAAAAATAACAATTTGTTTTTATCAAACTAATTTTATTATTAAAATGATTGTTTTATCAGAACAATTATCGTAGCATGTTAATCGTGGCAACATTTCAAACAGCACGACGTGTCATCCACATGTATGTAGGTCAGGGTGAACCTAATCGCGTTATATCGTTGTGGTTTATGTGCCATTTGTAAACATGACTTGGACTTATTGATCGTAAGAGTAGAAAGTGAATTTCCCTCGCGCCTAATAAATTTGCTGGCGGTTGACATCCTATTCTTTAATGATCCATAACTTTCACACAAATGTACCTTTATCGTTAATACCAGCATGGCAAGGATGGTTATTTATTAACAGACAACTGTTCTTCTCATATACAAACAACGAATACATGAAGTTGAATTCTAGTCATATGAGAGGGTTCCCGGCACCGCTGACCCTTAATTGAATGAGAATTCTTTTTTTAAGAAACAAGCGGGCCTACAAGGCAATGATTAAAAATAGTGGGTTTGTAACAAACAACGTTAACTGTAGAGATATTACGATCTGGCATCGTTCTATCTACTTGTGTTTGAGAATTCTTATCTCCCCAATAGTAGGTGGTCCCAGGCGACCGACCCAAAACATTTCTCCAATGGGCGTGAGGGGTTCAAGTGTAATCATATCGGGTTTTTTTTTTTTTTTTTGGGGGGGGGGTTAATATGTTTTTGCGATTAAAATATTTCGAGCTTCAATTTCTTGCATTACTTGAAAAATTAAGACGGACGGCCCTAACCTCCTTTCATAAGTTAACCCCCCCCCCCCTCATGACCATGGAAGAGCTCATGACATTGTCACCATTGCAGTAACGGGCATAAACTATGTTACAACCTTATACAATTTCATATCCGTTCAAATGGGGGTCAATTATATTCCTTTGCCAAGTGTCACGTGACGTAAAGATTTATTACATACATGATAATTTTAAGCGTTTTTGTATGGGATAATTTATGTCTGAATATATTCTTTGGACATCGCTCTAAGGCTCTTAGAACTTATGATAATCCACTCATGTATCTGAATGATTACACCATTTACAAACGTTATGTAATGTTGACATTACAATTAATCAATCGATCGATCAATCAATCAATCAATCAATTCGTATTATACCCCGCCAAACGAAGTTTGAAGGGGGTATATACATGGGTGTCGATCACGGGGGGGATGGGGGGGATATATCCCCCCAATATTTCAAGTGGGGGGGATGGCCTGTATTATCATCCCCCCCAATAACTTAGGGTAGAAAATTTATAACAATGATGAAAAAATGTAAATGTTTGATCATGATGATTATAGTGATGATTATAGTATGCCATCAATCAGTTTGTTTCCCTCGCAATTTGTGTATATTGTTATTAAATTAAAACATTCTTTTCCAGGACTTTTAAACAGATTGGAGGAGGTTCAAGATGAAAAAGAATGAAATGTTGACGTATATGATATTTTTTAACACATGACATAAAAGGACCCCGACGAAAGACAACTTTTGTTGATAGGGTGTTCCATCCCACCAGTGGTAATATGATCATATTTTTACAATTTTTAATAAGTGAAATCAATTAATGGTTTCAGAAAGAATAATCATTCATTTCTCTCTAAAGCGTATCTTCGGATATGAACATCGGATTTTTTCCCCTTGTTATTCTTGTTATTGTTATGGACTTGAATAACTAAACTTGATTGGCTCTTTCTTATTTTGGCAAAAAGAAATCTCTTTTGAGTTTGGAGAGGGATGACAGTTTTGCATTCTATATGAGCACACTCATGCGGTGCGTACATTTCATTTTAACACATATATTAGCTGATATTACACACTGATGGTTCAAGAAAATGTTGGAGAAATATCATAACATGACAGTTGAGTTTTGATTGTTTTTATTTTTTGTTTTATGCACTTATAAAGCATTTAAAACATGTTAAAATCCAGGGATAAAATCGTCTAAGGAATGACGGTAAGCCCGATGGCGCACGAGAAGCCACACAGTTTGTAATTTGTGCTAGTCTTAATTTGTCCGAAACTGCATTTTATCATCATGCATTAAGAAGAAAAAAGATATCGCCAGTCGGTTTAGATTTAAGAGAGAAGTTGTATACATCATGTCCAATAAACAGATCACTTTGTACATGGTCCAGACAATTTTTGTCATTTTTTCTTTCGTATGAGTTTAGAATAGGCTTTCTTGTAACACAAATTGAATTTTCAAAAAAAAAATATAAGTACAGTACACTGCAATAATGAAAGAATTTCCAAGAACACAGTGGCGTAACTACGGGGGGGGCATGGGGGCACATGCCCCCCAATCGGCTGGCCCAAAAAAATACGGGGAAGAGGAAAAAGGAAGAGAAACGTAGTGGGAATGAAGAAATTATTGTTCATTATAATGTTATATTATAATAATGTTATGTTATAATACATAAGAAACATTTTTTCATAACTTTATTTTGCTCAGGCCTAGATTTCTTCATTGTTCCCGGTACTCGCATTGTCTGTTTAACATTTTAAAGTCAATATACACCAAATATATTTCCTCACACTTCGACTTATTATTGTTTTATGTAGTGACATATGGTTCTTTTTCATGACTACTTAAAGTGATTGCCCCATTTTAAGGTGTTAATATAAAACATTTCCTGTCAGTGCTTACGTTCGCACTGTACTAGTAGATTGGTGAGATATGACTGCTCTTCATGAATTCCTAAAAGTCAGTCCTTAAAATGTCCCTTTTTACGATCTGAATATCAAAAATTTTCGATCGCATCATTTGTTTAGTGAAATACGTATCGTATGGTCTTAGTGAATTCTTACAAACAGGCCTTAGAATGCCTCTCTTCAGGTCTGAATATCCTAAATTTTCAGCTCGCGCTTTGCGCTCGCAATATTTGATGAGTGAGATGCGTATTATCATGATTACAATGACTACAAAAAGTGCTTCATGTGTTTAGATGTAGCAAAATCAGCAAGCGCTTTGCACTCGCATAAGATGACTATGGTGAGATATGTATACTCTTAATGGATTCCTAAAATATAGTCCTTAACATGTCCTTGTTTGGGGTAAATATTTACAAAAATTTCAGCTCGCGCTTCGCGCTCGCATTGTTTGTTTAGCGAGACAGGTATGTATCATGATTACAAAAAATTGCTTATAATGTCCTTTTTTGGTCTGCATATCAAAAATTTTCAGCTCGCGCTTTGCGCTCGCATTATTTGAGCAGTGAGATACATATCCGTTTAATGGCACTGTCCTTAAAATGTCCCTATCAGTATACCTGGCAACGGAGCGCGCGCGCTCACTAAGTGACTCAAAAATTTTGCTGGTACCCCCCCCCCCCATGCCGTGACTCACGGTACGCCACTGCAAGAACACCATGCATATCAACCACTCCCAAATGTCCTAACTTGTGATTTTAGTAGGGGTAATGTTGAAAGATCCCCATCCACAAGAACATTTGTGTCAATCATCCCCCCCAACCAAGAATACCGATCGACACCCATGGGTATATAGGAATCAGTGTACGGTCGGTCGGTCGGTCCGTTGCAAATCTTGCGCATCGAACTACTTCCTCAGATATTGACCAATTCTCATGAAACTTGCAACACATATTGGTGTTGGGGTAAAGATGTGCAAGACACATTTGTCGTATGTGTCGGAAATTGTGTTGCCATGGTAACGGCATATGGCAAAAATAAGGTAAAAATCTTGCAGTTCAAACTACTTTTCAACCAATAATATTTTCATAAAATCTGGCTCACACAATGGTCTTAAGGAAAAGATGTGCAGGGCATATTTTTCCAAGTGTTGGAAATCGTGTTGTCATGGTAACAACATATTATAAGTCAAAAAATTGGCAAAAATCTTGCAGTTTGAACTACTTCATCTGTTTTTTAACCAACTCTCATGATATTTAGCTCACACATTGGTCTTGGGGAAATACTAGGCAAGACATATTTTTCTCCATGTGTTGGAAACTGTTGCTATGGTAACGGCATACGGCGGGTTATTAATCACCTTCAGTGATACTTTTAGTTTAGCACCCATTTAAAATAAGCCATTTAGCATGTTTAGGTGGGTATAATGTTCATGTGCAATGTACCCTACATGCATTGACCCTATCTTTGTATTATTTTGTGCATATAGTTTAATGGACCTTTTATGACTATAAAGTACAAGATTATGATAGTAAATAGTTGAGAGCTATATTGTGTACATATGCGAACGGGATTTCCAATGATGGGAATTATAAGCTTTCATAATGAACACTTTCAAATTTCCTTTTGGTTTCATGCTCATGATAAACGCAAAACGTTTTGTTATTCGCTCACAGCAGTCATTTCCTCACGTCATTACCTTTCTTGTCGAATTTTTTTCTTTGATGTGGTAATCATTCATAAAATCATCAACTTCATGGCCGTCATAATCATACCGGTATATATTGATTATCTTCACCTGACAAGATTTAGAAATTGCTTTGAATTATTCCTTTCTCATTGGTGAATGCAATACTACTCTTAGAAATGAACGTTAGAAGGTGATAAGCTATATTCCCCTGTGTTTCCCGCGCAGGTGAAATTGCGAGGAGTTTTATTTTATTCCACAAAATGATCAGGATAATCGTCGGCACAGAGATATAATCATAATGATTAGGCACATGAATATGAGTATACACTGTGCGAGCTTTGTGTAGGAAAGATACATCATCGTACAATTTTACAATTAAGTGCACATTGGAATTAAATTGCTTAAAATTGGCACATTATGTTTACATGATGAATTCAATGCGATGACAATAATTGATGAGTACCACACACGCTCGTAGCATATGTAATACTAAAATTTTCCCAATGATATATTTTGTTTGCCCAGATGAAAGTTGATTGAGCATGCATGCGTCTAATTTGCATGGGGGAAAATGTTCGTCATCTTAATGAACTGCGAGTAGCACAACATAATTTGAGATTCGCATGGTATTTACTTGTATACGTATAGCAATTGCAATATTTGAAAACTTAAAAAAGAATTACTTCAAGTCAAGTGAATGAGAATAGGACAAGTGTGGTAAATTTGTTCAAAATCTATGATTCCCACCTGCCCCCCTCATTATAACCAGAGAAATGCCAGTCATTCAGTGAAATATCTCGTTATCTGTTTAAAACATTAGAATGGTAATGCAAAAGTAGCCTGATGACAAAGTGTTTAGCTTTTAGACTTTTTATATGCAATATTATATATATTAAGATAATAATTGGTCTTATAAAATAATGACACCACCCCCCCCCGAAAAAAAAAGAAATAGATAAATAGATAAAAGAGTAAAGATTGTTTATTTCGTGAAATGTAATGACTGTATTACTTTTAAAATAAAGAGATTTGTATCAAACAAAACAGGGATGAATACTTACAATATGGCATGAACTTTAACTTCTATGGCACGTTATTCAAGCAAAGTATTTAATCTCTTTTGACAGCTTTATTTGATTACCAAATATAGTTTTCGGAAATGTGAATGAATGGAGTGTCCAGAGAATTCACGACCTTTAGTGTGATGAATTAAAAAAGAGTTTAGGTACTGTATAGTCTGTTTCTATAAACCTTAAACGAATCCACCTGTCCTATATGCAAACAAATAGAAATAGATGTCAATGGGTCGAAAGCGTCAATCAAACTTGCAATCCAGTTCGAAAAAAGTGACAATTGACATTCCACTTTATTTAATATTCAATGCACATTTATTACCCCTCCCCTAATTGAATAGCCACTCCAAACCACCCCTTCCTCTCTTAAAAAAACCATAGTGTCTCACAGAGTCATTACATATAGTGAACAATGTGAATTATAACAATGTATAAACCTTCACACCCTGGACATGTTTGATTTTTGAGTGTCCAGTGTGTATACACAGTAGACTGCGTGACAGTATGGTTCACACTGTTTAAATGTTCAATGTAGCAGTGTAAATGTGATTTAACATTCTGTGAACACACTTTCAAAGTGTGGTCGGCGTGTTGAGCACAAACTGTACCAAATTGGTAAACTATTTTTTTTTCAGAGGAAAAAAACAAGCATAATTAGTGTTAAGGATCGATTTGTTTTTCTTGAGTTGTTGATTGCTAAAATTTTGAGATAGCATTTCTTAAAAACCTGATAACATAACTATTATCCTTAAAGTTATAAATATTAATTCGTTGTAAATTATATTTGTGGACAAACGTAAATGAAGAGAATCATCCATTCAATAGTTATACAAATGGGCTTTCGTTTTAGGGAAAAAAAATGGAGAATCAAGACATTACATCAATGTGAATGGAAACTTGAAGGCAACTCTAAGATTTCATTATGTTGAAGGCAATGTAATATCAGCTCACATCGTAATACTACACCAGCTATTTTTGTCTGGACTAGAAGACTATATGGTTTTTCTCATTGTGAAGGTGATACGATGCGTAAAGCTGTTATATGCTGACGATGGATAAAGAATAAATGTCATCTAGGCTTTCTTTTGGAGAGTAAAAACAATATCTGACTTTACAGTGCGTCAGAATGCATGTTTTTGCGGCGATCAGGTCTCCGTAGCGGGTGTTTATACGAAAATGGCCTCTAGGGTAGGCAGAAAACTCCCAAGTCAGAAATAGGAAAGGGAAGAAAAGGGAACTGTGCATGCTTTTGAGTTTTGTTGCGCAAGGGCATAGACGGCTGACATCATAGGAGCGGATGAAAACTCCTCTCTTTCGATAATGGCATTGTAGTAGACGTTCCTAGGGTTGATTTCGAGGAAGAAATAAAATATGATGCTGCTATCATATAGCAATCTCTTGTCACGTAATAGAGTGATAATGACGTAAACACAATGTTATGATGACGTTTAAATGTTGCATTGAGCGGCGTCGTCAGTATACCGCTTGGGACTTCCTAATCAGTCTGCAATATAGAGGGAGCAAACGTTTTTACATGATTATAAGGTTCGCGTAATCTCTAAACCTCAGGATCGTTTTGGATTAGCAGGGTTTTGATAAGTTATAATACTATCAAGATTTTGATGTGTTATAACACTAATGGAAAGAGGACAGAATGTGACACAGCGTGAACACAATCTCACTATGCATGAAAATTATCCAATTTAACACTGTCACTGTTAAATTGGAGCTTCTTCACAAAGTGATGTGTTCACACAGTCATCATTATGTTCTTCCGAGTAGAGAAGAAAGAAAGAAGGTGGGGAAGGGAGACAGGGTGCTCTTTGGGAAGTGAGTGGAAAAAGTAATAAAGGATAGGCAGGGCGATGGTACCAGACGATGCGATGGCAACGAGGGATATCGGTGATATAAAATATGAAAAGAAAAGACTCGAATCAAATTCATAATAAAAAAAATGTTCAGAAAGGATTATTCAACAATGCTATGCAGGAAATCTTAGAAAAGCTTAAAGGATTTAACACTTCAGGAACCTCAAAATCACCGAATTGAATTTTCGCTCACGCCTCGGGAACTTTATCTTGAAGTTGATTTAGGTTAGATAAGACAAACCGATTGTGGCGCTCCATTCGTTTGTCGAACTGTGCTTTCTTCGAATGTTTCAAGAACAACAATGTGATTTGGAGGGACTACGTGAGAAAATGAATAAAACATCGGAGTTATATTCAGGAATAAGGGAAGAAATTTCACAATAGTACTTTTGGCAAACTTAAAGCAATCAAATGATTCAATTTGTGGATTTTTTTGTTCATTGACGGTAAAGTGTAACTTTCTTTCATACTTAAAGGGGAATGAAACCTTTGGTCAAGTAGGCTTGTGTTAAAACAGAAAAATCAAAGAATAAGACAAAATGAAGTTTGAGAAAAATCGGACAAATAATGAGAAAGTTATGAGCATTTGAATATTGCAATCACTAATGCTATGGAGATCCTCACATTGGCAATGCGACAAAGATGTGTGATGTCACATGTGAACAACTTTCCCTTTCATGGACTATAAAATACCCCCAAAATGTCTCTTTTTGCTTTTTCTTATGGTGATACAAACTCTTTATCCATGATGTATTCGTTAAAAATCTGTATTACATGCCCTCCTATAGAAAGAACACATGATCTACTGATAGATATGATAAAAAAAGCAGTTTAAGTGAAATATATACTAAAGTAATGGGGAGAGTTGTTCACAAGTGACATCACACATTTTTGTCGCATTGCCAATATGAGGATCTCCATAGCATTAGTGATCGCAATATTCAAATGCTCATAACTTTCTCATCATTTGTACGATTTTTCTCAAACTTTCGTTGATCTGTTTCTTTGATTTTCCGTTTTCACACAAGCTATCTTGTTCCAAAGGTTTCATTCTCCTTTAAGAGTATATTTCTTACACGATTTTTCTATAATTTCAGTAGTAAAGAAAACGAATGTGTTTTCAATAAAGTCCTAAACCGTCGTACAGTGAGAATGATAAAGTCATAGTTTCAACCTTAGCTACTGCATGGCCAGTGCATCGTCTTTTTATCGAGGAAATTACAAATGAATGAGTGAATACATAGATACATGGATACAAACATAAATAGATATATAATAAGCATGCACTATAGCATGAAATCGAGGTAATTTTAATTGGTACGATTTGAATTTACTCTTATAAAGAAGTAATCAATTTTACGATATACTTCTATATTCTGAACCTTATAACCCCTTCTTTCTCACCCCTTAACACCAGGGTTGGGGGAGCACCCATCCCCCCCAAAAAAAATAGTATGATACTTTTGTGTTGTCCTTATCACAATCATAAATAGGGAACAGAAGTATTAGACTGGGCATAGCAATTAATTGATTTGGTCGAAGTGAAAATGTTATTTCTGGAAATATTTTCCCGTCAAAAATATTGTTTTAATTATGACAAGCGAAAAAAGGGAGTCGGCATATTTTTTTCAGAGGGATGAGGCATGTGAGGGGAAATCTCCAAACCTGGTACGCTCGTGCCTGGTTGCAAACGGATGAATCATCTGACGGAGAGTCGCCTCAATTACATAACAGGTAAGGGTGCATGAAATAAAAGGCAAATGGGGAGAAACGCAATCACAAAATAGACGGATAAAGTCATCGTCGTAGCCTACCCCTGCGAAAAACAGTTATGATATCTAGCCGTGTGCTGCCAAAGGCACGACATTCCCATTAATAAAAAAATATATAATTAATGCTGTATCGATAAGTAAAAAAAAAGAATTAACTAAATTAACCATAATAAATTATTCACAATGATCATTTAAGGCGCTTTATAGACAAACATTAAGATGGGACGTGGTCGGTGGAGGGGGGGGGGGGGGCAAACGATGGTTTAACAAAAATGTATTCAGTTGCTTTCGGTTGCAAACATGTCAGGAAGCGATGCAACTGAAGCAGTTCCGGAAAATATCTAATATCCATCATTATATATTGCATTGCGGAATCTCCAGGCGTGAATGTCTAGACCTAATGACAGGTTCGAAGCCCTGGACAATTAAATTTTACCCTATTTGTAACGAGAATCCCACCTCCACGAAGGTTCTATTTCCCTCCATCCTGTCACCCCCTATTGAATCGCGGAGATTGCATTGAAGTCTAATAACTTCCCACTATTGCATTTCAAATGCATTTAGAGGGCCGAGATACTCCAAATATAGAAAACAAGGGGAGAAAAACACCACGTGAATAAGGACGTGTTGTGGTGGTTATGTTTCCACCATTTCCTCATCGTGTCACAAAATATATAGTTCTTTCTCCAAACTTACAGAGACCACACAATAACCCACCCGTTATGTCCATAATGTTATTTACTTTAAGTCAATTGTTGATGCACATGCCATGAAGGAAGTGCTGTTTGGAGAGTGTAGTATCCATACAACATGCTTATTTAAAGTATAAAAGAGGGTTACCAGGTCAAAAGACATCGAAATTTTGAAACAATTGACACGGTCACTTTAATATTCCTCAAACTCAGTGACTTGAAGTACCACACTCAAGGAATATTCATAGCGTTTAAACGCATGGTAGATGGCACCTATCGTCTGTATTTTGTGTGCCTGTATTATATTGGGAAATCGAATATATTGAAGGCATGAGTAAAAGTAAAAATAACAAGCTCTCAAGCATGTCAGTGTGGGGAAATGGCGACGACACCCTTATATTAATTGCCAAAGCCTACTTACCCCTACCTTGGAGGTAACAAGAATGGAGTGACAACGATATGCAAATAGCTTCCAATTTCTAAAGAAGTACAACAGAAATACATAGGTGCAATGTAGCTTTTGGTGGCGACCTGGGATGCCGTCGGTTTCATGGGAAAACTGAAAATGATTTGTAGTGAAAAAAGATGACTGGGATATTTTTATTTGAGCACAAACATAGATATTGAACACATAACGAAATATAACACCAAAGGCGTATTATGCCCTGATATTGGGCAATTTTTTTTTTTTTAATTAACATGTTAAAAAATCGCACGCACTTCCACACTATAAAAATATTATGATTAGTTTGTTTGAATGTATCAATTTGTGGTGCTATGTGTCAGAACCGCGGCCAAATGCGGCCAGTCGTGTAATTTCAAATCATATTTTAAGAAATATTGCAACATTTATTTTTGCTGTCCCCTGTCAAAGCAAGGAGGTTTCAAATGGGATGGAGTAACAACAAATAAAATCACTTTGAACAAGGTTAAAAACCGCCAGCAGAAAGTATGTCAGGCATGCACTTTGCTCAACATCTCTTGCAATTGTGTAGACAAATGATTCCCGCATTACTCTGCAGCTATAGGTCATATATAAATGGAAATATGATATTGTGATGATAATTACCTTTTCGCCGCATCTGGTCTGGTTATATGTGTAGTACATAATTCGGAGGCATGCGAAAATAAACTATGCAATATGTCCTGAAATATGACTCAAATTTACTCAACTGGGCATGTGCGGGCACTCATCTGGCATATAAAATAATGAATAGCAATATTCTACCGACCACATTTGAAAATTTCATTGGCCGCAAACGATCGGAAAAGTGTGAAAATCTAATTTCAGTAAAAGGTCAAATTCTTACTTTTTTCACTAATTAAAGGTAAATTGATATAATCTGGGCAAATATCTCAGTGTAATCCTGTGCTTTGTTATTGATGTCTTGTCATGCGTTCAAATTTCAGTTTGTTTATTAATATAAAAGATGGAAAATTGATACAAATGGATATTTGTAAAATTTCACTGCTCGGTTTTCTTCCCTGAAACTGGTGGCTTCGAAGGCGGACATCAAAAAGGTCTTTACTGCCGTTCTTTCTTTTGTGCTTCTTTAGAAATGAACAGCTGCTTGAAAAAAGTGTTGCCTGATGGAACTCCAGTCATAGAATATTCTTGGTCAAAGTGAGCAATGTGTCTGCTCATATTATCCGACCAGAAGCAGCGTAAAGTAATTATCATTACTAAAGCATGTTTCATTTTGTAATTCTCCTGTAAGTCTGTAGTTAGGAAGGAATCTTTTGTCTATAATCTGCAAGAGAATATGCAATGAAACACATGTCTAACATATTTTATCATCGCAGCATCAAAGTGGCTATAAAGGGAAAGTGTTAGATGGTTCTCCATGCCTTTAATCCCCTTGCCCCTACTTCTTGTGCTAATAGGAGTAAAATATCGGGGTGGCTATTATTAATTTGATGTAAAGGGTACCATCGTCGAAGTGATGTAGTCGAACCATATCCACGTGAAAGGGCATAATTATCTATATTGAGAATTAATGAATAGATTCATGTTGACTGTTAACATTTTATTCACATACATGTAACTCAGAGAAGCTGAAATGCTTAATTTTATTCAAAAAACTAATGCCTCATGACTGTCCGAGATCGGGAACGAATATGCCTACTTGCAACCATGGACCTATCAATGGACTCTCATCAATAGACACTCGTCAATACTTAATGAATTCACTAATATGTGACCGTCATTGTGCTATGAATAACATTTACTTCATATTTCTTTTCCAATCCTATACCGTGTTCCGCCGTCAATTAAGCAATAAGTTGAGGGAAGCAGATCGTGATTAGACATTAATTGATTTTGCACAAACTGTATGCGCAGAAGATGATGAATCACTTAAATCTTTGAAAATCTGTGTACAGTTCTGGTTTGTCTTTGGCAATCTTAGTTCAATGTGTTTTATTTGGGAAAAGGTATGCATATTTTAAGATAGAGGCAATATTGTGATTGTCTATTATTTATAATACAATTTTTTCCCATTTTCCTCCTATTATTCCAGAGATACATTGCTCATATCGTGTAGAGAACGTTGATCTCTTAATGTTATTGAGGTCATTATGTGCGTGCGGAAGTGTGCGGATCAAAATAATAACATATTTTATGGCACATAAGATACTCTGCCTCTTAATTTTGCTGCTTCAAATCTAAAGCATGTTGATTGAAAAGCATTTTATAAAACAGGGCATCCGCCGACAAAACCAAAACCAGGAAAGCTGTGCATTTAGCCCCTTTCACAATGACGTACGACCAGTTTACGACCGCCTGCAACAGTTTTGTCTTGATGTTGCACGATCGATCTCTTGGTGTCTTGCGAACACTCGCAGTCGTTGTAGACGATCGCACGAATTCGAGGTGCTCGTGACTGGTCGCGATAATATATAGGCCATAAGACTGTTGCAAGACTGATCGCAACACGGCTTACAACATTGCACAACCGTTACATTCGCATGTATGCGACCGTTCATCGGTGTTAAAAAAGGGGGGTTAAGAATAGATAAAAGAGAGGGCAGAAAATATAAGAAAAAATGTAATATAAACTGCACGAAATTAAAGGGCAAGATAAGTTTATATTTTGTCTTTTAAAACACAAATCAAACTTTTCCGAAATACAACCTAGATAAAAATAGGGTAAAGGGCGTTCCTCCCTCAAGAAATAGGCCCGTATACTGAATTCGGGCTTAAATTAAACTCTTGTAAGGTTGTGGTTTAATTATGGATAGCTAATTGTAACATAAATCTGTAATTGTGCAGGTTTAATTTATTAGCTCATTCGGATATGTACATACGCGCACCTAGCTCATCACATGCGAACACTAGCACTGATTTCATTCAAACGTATGAGCAATCGCATTGTCTCACGTCGACTCTCACGACTATGCAATACATCGTGCAACTATTGAGACTGATATGAAACCACTCGCAATCCCTCGTGCAACACTCGCTTGTGATCGCACGACCACTCACACGAGCACAATACGAGCATGTGCGACTTACTCGTGCACGGGGTTTACTGGTTGCTTTTGTAGTACGACAGCTGTTGCAACTGTGAAAGCCTCTGTGCGATCTTATGAGATAAATAGCGATTGATGCCTGTTGCAGCCTGTTGCGCGACCAAAATGTCGCAAATGGTCGTACGTCAATTGTGAAAGGGGCTTTAGTAAAACCAGATACGCCTTGGCAGTCGCTATTGTCAAAACACCTGTACGTTCTCATTAAGATGCACATAATCACTAGGCGGCGGAACTCGTTCGATCAAAGAAAAGTAGCGTTGAATGTCCATCTCTAACCGCTCTTTCACACGGTAAAAAAAATCGTAATTTGAATGATGATTCCGGTGAAAAACAAAGATAATGACGAATATTTAGTACGCGTGAAACCAAACTAGAACATGATTACAATCACGAACGCTAATCACAATTACGAATTCAAATTCTACTCCGGAGGTGAATTCCAGTTAAGTATCACTCAAATTATGGTACGAATTTTGCGTGTGTATTGCTCGACCTCCAAAACATATTTCTGGGGCGGAACTCACGTGAACTTTCCAGCATTTCCGTAGATAATACAATTGTCATGCACTCATCATAGTTCGTATTTGGGATGCAGTGCTTTGATTGACAAGTCACCAAGGACATATACCGCCTTTGCTCGGGAATTCGAATTCAAATCACAGTTTTCGAGTGAGCGTGTGAAGGGTCCGATGATTCTAAAGACGAATTGCAATCATTATTACAATGATGATTCAAGACTCACGTGTGAAAAGGCCCTTTTAGGTCCATATTGCATCCAAATATCCTTTGAGACTTTGGGACAAATATAACACAAAATCTTCCCCTAGAAAGAAGGGAAAGTTACGAATTGATGGAGAGGTTCGAGATTCGAGCCCTGGTCACGTTTTTCGGGGGGATGGTGTCGTTAAAGATCGGTCTCCTACGTATTTCATAATATCTGCTCCATACAGGTCTGTTTCTCAATGCCACAGAACGCAATGTTTTAATTTGAGCTCTTCTATTTTCATTATTTGTGAAATCTGGATTGTATAAACACCCAAGACTTGTATAACGGGAAGAGGTAACAAAATAACAAGTTGAAGTGGAGAAAGACGGTTCGGGGGGGGGGGTACGTTGTTGTTAAAGTGTTCAATATCATACCAGCACATTCTAATCAGCAGAATAATAAAGCGCAAGTAGAAAATTAAAGTCAAATTACAATAACATGTCAATTAATATACCTCCATAAAGGACTACCCAGCCACTCTCGATTACATTTCTGGTTGTATATAACGGCACTCTTTACATTGCAAATTTTAATTGTGCCTCTCAAAGGGGGGGGGGGGGGGCACGGTCCGGCTGTGACCCCCTCCCCCTAGATCTGCCAGTGCTTATGAATTGAATTGAATTGAATTTATTTATTACCAAATATCACTGTCAGGTACAATTACAAGGAATAGTACATCACATATAAACAAAACATTTGGTAATTGGAGCTAACATAATATCTTAAGTATTTACAAAATCTTTATATAGAATTATTTGTTTTCAGGCAGTATTTTACCATACCAAAGTAATTATAATCTCCCAGTAGCATTAATTTTAACGATTTGCTAAATATCTTGCGACTGTGGGTGTTTCTAATATTACTTGGCAGATGATTCCATAAAGTAGGACCAGAAAATGAAATTGATTGTTTTCCCAAATTGGTATTATTTTTGTCAAAATTAACATTTCGCTTTTCTCTATTTCTTGTATTGTAAGGATGGTCTATAAATGAAAAAATAATCAATAAAACTATGCGGCAACCGATTATTAATTAAATCGTGCATAAATACTCCTATCAAATATTGGTATTGTTTGAAAATATCGAGAATATTTAGATCATAAAATAAAGGAGCAGAGTGATAAGTATGATGGTTGAACGTCATTATTCTAGCTATTCTTTTTTAAAGTAATAATATAGGGTTCAGGGTTGTTTTGCACGTCCCACCCCAAACTTCCAGACCATACGTTATATGTGGTAAAATAAATGGGCTGTATAACATAACTAAAATTCTCTTTGTTACATAATTCCTCAATCTATAAAGTATTCCAATTTTTTTGCTAAGCACATTGCATACAATGTCAACCTGTTTCTTCCATGTAAGGTTTTTGTCGATACATATACCAAGAAATAATGTTGATTCCACACACTCTAATAAAGTTCCTTTCAGTGACAATTGTCCTGATATTAAAATATTTTTTCGTTTATTTTTAAACAACATATATTTAGTTTTCGTAACATTGATTGTCAATTTGTTGGCATTGCACCATGCTATTATATTGTTTAAATTGAGACTAATTTCTGATAAATCAATATGTTGTTCATCACCATTGAAAGTATGAAATACATTTGAGTCATCCGCAAAAAGACGGAAATTGAAATAATTTGATAAGTTTGCCAGATCGTTTATATACAACAAGAACAAAGTTGGACCCTAAACTGATCCTTGTGGAATATCGCATGAAATCGACCTGTATTCGGAATTTACACCATCATAATTAACAAATTGCTTTCTGTTTCGTAAATAATCATTAACCATTCTACTGCCTTACCACGAATGCCATAGTGTTCTAGTTTCTTAATGAGAATAGAATGATTAATCGTACCAAAAGCTTTAGCAAAATCTATGAATACTCCTATACTGTCACCTTTCCTTCATCAGTATATCTTGTAATTTGATTGATCAGATTTATCAGTGAAAGTTTCGTACTGTATCCATTTCTAAAACCATAATGGTGTTTAAATACAATATTTCATTCTTTTCTATGAATTTCATCAATCGTGCATTCACTAGTTTTTCAAATATTTTGCAAATGGCGGGTAAAATCGATATTGGTCTATAATTTCCAGGTAACTCTTTATCTCCCTTTTTGAAAACTGAGAAATGACTCAGCGTTTTAAAGTAATAATGTGAAGATGATCGTGAATGAAAAATCGGTAAAACACACCTGGGTATAGATATGTGAAGAGATATGAATACTCCTTACTAACCATGCTAACTCTTGTTTTAATATAATTATTGCTGGTCTGTCCGTCATGTGTTGTAGCTTTATACAATACAATGTTACTTATGTATATGTTATATCGTACATGGTACTTTATATGATTAATATGATTTGAACTGAATTAATTTAATAAGTATTATTAGAAAATAGTTTTAAAACAAACCGGATCGGTAGCCTATTCAATTTTAACTTTGTGCGTACCGTAGTCCTGTATAGATTGGATAAAATCGATGACCATTGATTGAACTAAGATCATCATAAGGGGGCAAAACAAGGCATATAGTCTATTCTTCTTTGTGTGTGCTAAGTGGATACTAAAATAGTAAATGAATACCCATACAGATATCAGTAAGGAGATAGCCAATAGGAAGGAAATTATTATTAGAAAGGCAGTATGACAGAGGGTAGTGAACTCATCTCAGGGTATGAGGAGATCAGTTAGTGTCGTACTTTCTGTTTTCAAAATGTATCATTACATCATAAGTCGATGTTTATGAAAATTGATCATGATTATACTAATAGGCCATTGCGTATATAAACGTAGTTGTGAGCTCGTGATTCGCGCTACATAAGCGGGCCCAAAAAATGAAACTGTCAAGTTTGATTGACGAAAGTTAAATTATTAAACGTCTTATCGAGAATGGCAGTTTGCTTTGGAATAATATTCTTCCAACCGTTCAGCGTATGATCAACTCGCAATCAGGGCAAGGAGATATGATCAGGATGAACGAAGAGAAACCATTTCGCTTCGGTGCTCCAGCAACCAAGTTTCCCAAATTGCACATCCACCCCCTTTACTTTCCAAATTGATTTTAGTAAACGTTTTATTCAAGATTCAGATATGCGATGGGGAATCCATTGGGAAGAGTATGAAGGTGTGTGGGTGTAAGTCTGTACTCTGAACTTATACATACTTAATAAGAGGTCAGTCTCCTTTTAGCATATATGAACAACGTGCATGCTGGTACATTAAAATCTGATTAGGTTTTAGCTTGATGTGACAAAGTGATTTCGCAATATATTGAGTATACACAGATTCACCCTATGGCTGTTATTGAAGCATTATTTCGATTAGCTAATGGACAGTATGGATGTTGGAATAACTTGTTTTGTCAGCTAATTTGAACGATAAATCACTGACAACTAATATCATGTCTGTTACGGGAAAATTTCCCACATTTTTTCTTTATAGATATGTTTTCCTCCCTTTTTGTGTTGAATTCATATCCCCAATATATTTAAATCCATCAACTCATATATCAAGCTTCTAATTACGACTGCATGACACTTATCTGCATTACAGCAAAACTCGGAAAATTAAAAAGGCACAAAACTATCCTAAAATAATAGGAGGGACAGCGAGGTCAATCAATACGGTCTTGGTATAGTTTTGAATTAATTTATGCCCTGTTATTTCGTGTTTCACGTTCTCCTAATTTTGTTCATGATTGTGATCATCCTTTGCAAAAAACGCATTCATTTTTCTTGTTTTTCATGTTTAAAATTTGAATAACATTCATGATATATTTTTCTTAATTCATCTTTAGTTTCTAAGGCCATATTATGTTTGTTACTTCTGAAGACAAAAACAAATTCACATCATATAGGCCAGTGGATACGATTGGTAGCATTTATTGAATCGCAATTCTACACATGCACCCTTCAATTTTTCTAAGGAGAATTGTTGTGTCATTTATAGAGGGAAAAAATATGTCAGATGATAAAACTTAGCGGTTTAGCAAGCTGGACATGTCTTGACCGCCATGCATCGGTAACAAACACTGTGAGCAACAGGGCAAGTTGAAACGAAAGTAACTAGACATGTAATGCTAGACCTCTCCGCTTGTTATTAAGAGATGGATCCGATGCAAGAAATTATCTATAAAGACACGGACACTGAAAAAAATAATAGGGGGGGGGGGCCTAATAATCACAAGGCATGGGGGTGATTTGTATCAAATTAGTACAGCAAATTAGATAAGATCTAATGGGGTTACCAGAAGACTGTGTCAGAGTGAGAAATTATGGAGATGTATTTTAATAAGGAACACCAAGGGCAAGCATGACGATAATTTGCACTTCGGCAATCATAGAGTTGGCATGCTGGGTGCACAGTTAACGTAATGTTTTAAGTTGATTCACATCTATATATTGTATTCCAATATCAAACATGCATTTATTTTAGTCCCCGTGAGCACTGTTTTTACTCGGACATCATACTCGTAAATGAACTTTTAAAATGGACCCAATTTGTCATCCTTAATCATCCGTAAACAAGTATTTTGACACATTTTCCCTGACCTTGATAATGCATCAAATATATATTTCCCTGATAGGGCTAAACATTTCTCTCCTGATTTTGGCAATTTCGATACCCTTAAGATAACGTTCCGTTGTGGGGTGTCCACAATTTTAATGTCATGTTTGCCCAGGCCTTCTAACGAATTCAGTTTTAATATTTATTCGAATTCTTAAATTTTGATATTGTGTACAGTGGCATGAATCTGGTCCGAACAATAGGGGGTACCGAACATGTACAATAGGCCCCATTAATATATTGGGTTAAAATTTCATAGTTCTGAAATTTTGAAACACTCATAATCAAGCGCAATTCAACAAAGATGTACCTTCCTTCATATTAATTAAGTATCATACTACGATCTCTCATTATTTGATGACAATTTAGATACATGTGTTTCTTGATTGATCTTTTGCTGTGGCAGTATATAATGACGCTTCAAATTTTACAATGGGGTTCGATGACACAATCTTAGGAAAGACAGTCAGAGCAAATTTTGAGTAGATTTCTGATTGCCCGGTGTCTAATCGGTGTCTTTTCAAAGGAGGTAAATATGAGACATTGAAAAAAAAACCAGTATTACTGCGAGGGAGTAAGAAGTTGCATTCCGTCGTTGAAAATTAGACCGGGGTAAAAATGTCCAAAAAAATGAACAGGGACAATTATACAGAACATAGATGATACTTGAATACTTCACCTTTGATGTTAATGAACAAGACTACAAAATAATATACAACAACGAAATTGCTGCGTTCCTATGTACCCCATTTTATGTTAGGCTTTACAAATTACTGTCAATAACCATGATACAATATAATAACTTACCTATTTTCCTCACACGAATCAGAAGTTAGCGATATAAGTTCATTTATGCGTATTTAGCGTCAACGTTTTGAATATGTAGAACAGAATGATAAAATAACAGCGTCTAATTTCATTTTGCTTTTGCAGTGACCATGATTGCAACAATTTGTCATTGAAATCGAGAATTGAGAAACATCACTCTTTAACTTACTACTTTACAGTTGGAGTGTAGGACGGCAAGGTCGACGGTGAAAACGATGATTCCTATCACAAAATCTAGGTAAGTCATCACTGATGATCGAAGCTCTGTAAACCAATGCTTTGTGATGTCTCCTTGATGTTAAACGCCGTTAGGAATACCATCCAAGAGGGTCGTATCACTTTCTAACGAAATTGTCAATATGAGGGTCTAACCAGATCTGCCACCTGCACCAGGTGTAAGGTTGTCCATCCAAACCAAAATATAGATTCATATCAGTTCTAGATTTCAAGATTGCGAAAGGGCTTGGCCTATATTGTTGTTCACCAGTTCGTGCATTTTCGGCTTTGATTTCATGGCAAAAAATTGTTTAAATCGGCGATAACACAATGATTAGGAAAATAATCGAACTGAGAAGGAACAAGGTTCTAGACGCATTTGTAGTTGCAAAGAGTCTAGCCTTTCATGTTACAGTTTTCAATTAGCGTGTTACGGCGTAAGCGTCGTGTAAGTAAACAGTGCCTGAAGCTGTGAAGGTATATTTTGCATACTGGCAAGAGGCCTTTGTCGTCTTATTTCAACCTCTCTACCCCACCCCCTCTAGTTTCTTCTCCTCTTTTTCTTATCCCCACACATTTATCTCTTCTATTTTAAAGGACAGTGAGATGTGTGCAGAGATTTGGGTCATGCAGGCTCGCTTGGCCTGGGTCTAGTTTTGTTTTTGAATCAAAGCGACAGCCCCGGCAGCAAGTTCCTGATGAGAAGGCTCGAATGACAGGTAGGCGTGAAGTATGCCACTGCTCAGGTTATGACCTATATGCATACAGGTTTGTCAGACATTTCCAAAAGGCTGAATGGTTTAAAAATTGCATGTCAATTTCCAGGGGGTGATCCTAGGCCAGGTTATAATAAAAAGAAGATCAATTAATAATGTTAACATAGTAAATTGCCGATTTCGAATAAAAAAGTGGGACATTTTTTTTTATTGATGAAACCAGTACATTCCCTGTAAATCTTAAGAAATAATTAAATGTCAACTTTCTTGATAACGACCCGGCGGTTTAGACAGGTCATTCTCATTCTTTCTTGTTTAGATCCATAATTTGCAAGAATAACAACAACAAACAACATCAACCAAATCACCAAATCCACTAAATCACATCATCCACCAAATCGGCCTATACGATAAAATTCTTTAAAGATATCATGCGTTCAATCTGAGTAGTACCATGGACCTACAACATGTACTGGCCGTGTTTTGCTATTCCTGCATCGTGATCTCAGCCTACATAACAACGAGAATTACTGGCCTCTAAATTTTTAAAACTGTTTAAAGGACAAGTCCACCCCAACAATAAGTTGGTTTGAATAAAAAAGGAAAAATCAAACAAGCATAACACTGAAAAATCATCAGAATTGGATGTCAAATAAGAAAGTTATAACGTTTTAAAGTTTTGCTTAATTTCACATAATAGTTATATTTACATCCTGGTCGGTATGCAAATGAGGGGACTGGTGACATCATCCGCTCACTATTTCTTTTGTATTTTCATTACGTGGAATGTGAAATATTGTAATTTTCTCCTCGTACTCATGTAAAAAAGAGTTTTATTTCTCCCTGAACATGTGTAATTATCATTGTTTTTTGTTTCATTTTTTTTCATTTTGTGGTTTTAACAAGAGGGTCCTATATTGTCAAATCAGTAAAAAAAGTAATATTGTATAATTCAAACAATAACAAACAAAATAAATAGTGAGTGAGGGACATCAGCGACTCTCTTATCTGCATGTCACCGAATTATGCATATCAACTGTTTTGTGAAAAATAAGCGAAATCTTAAATTGTCATAACTTTCTTACTTTACATCCGATTTTGAAGAAATTTTCAGTGTTATGTTTTTTTTTCCTCTCTTTTTCTTCTAATCAACTTTCTTCTGGGATGTATTTGACCTTTAAGTATATTATTTCCATTTTTACATGATTATGATCCGTACATCAGGGATTTCTCCTTTTGCATTTTATCTGTCGTTCACGAATTCTCAGAAGTCGGAACGTATACAGGTAAGAGACACCGAAAAGCAAGACAAATATTGTGCTTCACTAGCTTACATTCGAGACTCAACTCCACGTCAAAAAAAATAATGAATACATTGTCGGACAAGCCGAACATGCCAAAAATAATTTCAAAATGTGATTGAATTTTCCCCCATGCATGTAAATCGTAAGTGCAGGGCAAAAAACATGGTTGCCTGTGGCTCTAGAATGATCGAGATTGACATTGTTTGCTTTCCAGATGCCACAGACCTGTCTAACTCCACGATAGATTAAGTTTGTTGTAATGAGGAAGCAATACATCTGCAGAGGGGCTGACGTGACGAGGTTTTCACCATCGGGGGGGGGGGTACACTCTTTGTTGCATTAGTTGATCAAGAAGATAAAGTAACGTCCACTGGACGCGATAAAAGCAGCTATATATTTACTAATCATCATTAGCTACAGTTTACTGTAACAGTATTGATAACCATGGTTTCAGTGACGTACTAGTTGTGATTTTGGGGCCGGATCCCACTGGCCGACGGATACCAAACGTATTCATGAACGACACAGCGGATGAGCAAAATTTCGGGGTGGCTCCATCCGTTTACATCCACTCCAGAAATTGACAAAATTAGCGAAAAAATTGCGAAAACATAACGGAAAAGAACGAACGTGGGTAGTTTTAGCGCGGATGTTAAAAGGGTGTTCATCGGAAATCTAGCACATGAAAACGAATGAAAGTGGATGACAGCTCCGAAGTGGTTACCGGGGGTTTAAATACTTTATGCATACGCTTACATCCTTTCTATTTCCGTGCTACTAACAATGTATAGACGTTCCATGTACCTTATCTTTCCTCCCTCTTTCCGTGTTCAGCTTCAGTGATGGTGAGTTGCGAGGAAGCAGAGAGGATACAGCGGACGTTTAACAGAGGATAACGGACATGGAACGTTTGTTGCTCGTATATGTTGCGGCTTTAAATCGTATATCGGTGGAAAATTAATCCGTTCTTAACGTTTTGTGCAGCTCAAAACTGTATTGCGGATGAAATCACAGAGCACGAATGATCGATGGATAGAGCATAAAAGCGCGTATGCAATGAGTACACAACGGATGCATAGCGTTTTCCAACGGATGGCACGATTCCCCCCCCCCCCCCCCCCCCGTTTTACATCCTATTTGCATCCGTAAGTGCATTGGGACCGGGCATTTAACTGTTTAAGGCCTGGTCCCACATCCCGATGGACACAAAACGTATGAATAAAGGATACAGCCGATTAGCAAAATTTCGAAGGTGGCTCTTTCCATTTTCATCCGCTCCAGAAATAGACAAAAGTGGCGAAAATTTGCGAAAACACAACGGAAAAACCTAACGTGGGTAGTAATAGCGGAGATGTTAAATATGTTTATCGGAAGCCTAGAGAATGAAAGCGGATAGAAGTGGGGTTACCGGGGGGTTTAGTAGACTTGTTAAGAGGTTGAACGCTGCATTTTTTAGTACAAATGTCCAACTTGGCACAAATGTTCCTTGAGTCAAAAGAAAAAGATTCATCCAAAGAGACACGCTGTATCTATGCAAATAAGCAAGTAATTTGCATAAATTTGCATATTATGTCGATATAGTAAAAACAAGTATTTCAGAATAAATATTTAACCAGAACTGCCCTAAAATTGGAAATAAAGACTTAGGGTAAAAAAGGGAAGAAAATTGTCATAAAATAATTGGGATATCCTTGTTTATTATTACCTAATTTACATAAATTATGCAAATTATAATTTAAAACAGAGCCTAGCTTAGCCGGGTAATATAGGAGCGCCTTGAGCACCTAACAAGGTGGATATGTGCGCAATATAAATACCCTATATTATTATTATTATTATTATTATTATTTTTTCATGAATCCTGAACTGCTCTTAAAAAACAGCAACTAATACACAATGTCAACATTCTACATGAAAGAGAATATATTAGCGAAAACATCGATATGCTTCATGACAGTATTAGTGTCTTAATTTGCTTAGAAAGAGGGCAAATATGTCAAAATGTATGACGTGATATTGCGCTTAAACGAGACCAAAACAATCTCTATGTCACAGTCACACTCACGAATAGGACAATAAAGCGACCAATGGTATGTCATTCGAGATAACACAATCTCAACACAATAGCTTCCATCGGCTTCTCGTATCGCTTTTGTTGGTGTGTCTGCCACACCGTAATCTATGATACATACGGACAAAATGCATTTCGGTATCGGTAAAACACTATTAATTTTGTTTTATTTGTTTCTAATTTACAGGAGACATTGCTTTGCAGGTTACTGCTTTAATGAAACTCTGGCACATGAATCATGACGAATGTATACTACCTCAATCCATATTTTAACTTTATTAAAATATATATCTTTTTGGAGACCCCGAGGTGGCAAAACTGCATCCCCCTGCATTCCCGCCACAAAACCAGTTTGACTTGTATAATCGACTTGGAAAAGACAGATGTATGAGACATCAGTCAACATGTTTCCTGAAGAAAGTTTTTTTTGTTTATTTAAGCCTACGCCCACGGGAGCCCTCCGAATTTACCCCATCCCCTCTCCGTATTTCGACTTTAAATAAAAGAATATCGTGTTTTAAAACCATCGGCGTTGCGTTTGCGTTTTTTGGTATAATAAAGCAACTTTTATATCTGTATTTTTATATTCTTTGCATTCTCCTCTTGAAAAAAAAAAAACATAGAAGGCATTGTTTTATATCTCATAAAATAAGTTCGTGTCGAAGTTGCCCAACCGTTTATTTTGTTTCGACAATATATATTTAGAATATCGTCTAAATGAAACCCTCATCTGGAAAAGGGCACTTATTAAAGGCAGCATCTACATTATATAGAGGAGGCCCTGGCACTGGGAAGAGGGGGCTGAAGCTTGTTAAATTTCTTCGGACCAAAATTTTACATTGAAACTTTTTTGCTTTTCAAATTAACATTAAGAAATTTAACAAGCAAATAAACAAAATGGATTGCACTACAAAATGAAGGTTTTTTTTTGGTAACGTTTCTTTTTTTCGTTTTGTCACATCTGCCGGAATTCCAGGGGGTGCTGTCTATGGAGAATAACACACGCAGCCCCCCCCCCCCTTCAGAAAAATCTTGCGGGTGCTTCAGCCCCCGCTTCCAAGTATCAGGGCCTCCTCTATATAATGTAGATGCTGCCTTTAATAAGTGCCCTTTTCCACGAACTTATTTTATGCGATATAAAACAATGCCTTCTATGTTTTTTTTTTCAAGAGGAGAAAGTAAAGAGGCTTTACTGTGTGTAGTAGAAATGTATCTTTCTTCCGAATGGACTCTAAAAATATTTAAATTTAACATAGAGTGGAATCAATAAAGGGGTATTTTAGAGCTTATACGTGTGGCTTTTCTTCAATGTACCACAGCTCTTCTACATGTCAATTGTAGAGTATTTTCACCTCAATCTATTCCAAGATATGAGTTCTAAAGACAATAAACTATTTTTGAATACATAAAACCAAAATGGAAAGGGTATCCTAGTCATGCTCCTGTTGGGTTATAGCCTTTACTGTGCTAGAGCATTATTACAAACTGCAAAACAACAACAACAATAATAATAATAACAATAATAATAATAATAATATTAATGATAACAATAATATTAATATAGATAAATATGAAATATAGATATAAAAGTTGATTTATTATACCAAAAACGCAATTTGCCTTGCCGGTGGCTTTAAAACACGATATTTTTTTTTATTTAGTGTCGAAATACAGAGAGGGGATGGGGTAAATTCGGAGGGCTCCCATGGACGTAGGCTTAAATAAAAAAAAAACTATCTTCTGGAAACATGTTAACTGATGTCTCATACATCTGTCTTTTCCAAGTCGATAATACAAGTCAAACTGGTTTTGTAAAGTAGCGGGAATGCCGCGGGGAATGCAGTTTTGCCACTTTGGGGTCTCCAAAAGATATATATTTTAACAAAGTTAAAATATGGATTGAGGTGGGGTACATTCGTCATGATTCATGTGCCAGAGCTTCATTAAAGCAGTAACCTGCAAAGCAATGTCTCCTGTAAATTTTCCAAGAGAAACAAATTAGAAACAAATAAAACAAAATTAATAGTGTTTTACCGATACCGAAATGCATTTTGCCCGTATATACCATAGATTACGGTGTGGCAGACACACCAACAAAAGCGATACGAGAAGCCGATGGAAGCTATTGTGTTGAGATTGTGTTATCTCGAATGTCATACTATTGATCGCTTTATTGTCCGATTCGTGAGTGTGACTGTGACATAGAGGTTGTTTTGGTCTCGTTTTAGCGCAATATCACGTCATACATTTTGACATATTTGCCCTCTTTCTAAGCAAATTAAGACACTAATACTGTCATGAAGCATATCGATGTTTTCGCTAATATATTCTCTTTCATGTAGAATGTTGACATTGTGTATTAACTGCTGTTATTTATAAAACAGTTCAGGATTCATGAAAAAATACTTTGTTTTAAATTATAATTTGCATAATTTATGTAAATTAGGTAATAATAAACAAGGATATCCCAATTATTTTATGACAATTTTCTTCTCTTTCTTACCCTAAGTCTTTATTTCCAATTTTAGGGCAGTTCTGGTTTAAAATATATTCTGAAATACTTGTTTTTACTATATCGACATAATATGCAAATTTATGCAAATTACTTTCTTATTTGCATAGATACAGCGTGTCTCTTTGGATGAATCCTTTTCTTTTGACTCAAGGAACATTTGTGCCAAGTGGGACATTTGTACTAAAAAATGCAGCGTTCACCTCTTTTTTTGCAGTTAACAAGTCTACTAGTTGAATACTTTATATACGAGATGCATACGCTTTCATCCTTTCTATTTCCGTGCTAAAAACGTTCCATGTACCTTATCTTTCTTCCCTCTTTTCGTTTTCAGCTGCAGTGGATGTGAGTTGCGAGGGTGGGATAATAAAATATGTCTAGAGGAAACAAAGAAGATAAAGCGGACGTTTAACTGATGATAACGGACATAGAACGTTTGTTGCTCGTATGTCGCGGATTTACAACGTACATGGCGGAAAGATCATCCTTCATGTCCTTTCTGAAAGTTTTGTGCAGCTGAAAACATATAGTGGGCGGATGCTCGATGGACAGAGCATTATGAAAGACGTATGCAATGAGTATACACAACGGATGGATAGCGTTTTCCAACGGATGGCAAGATTTTGTTACGTTTTACATCCTCTTTGCATCCGTAAGTGCAGTGGGACCGGGCCTTTATTGAAATTTATCGAATCTTTCCCTATTGATTTTTATACTTTCCTTTTTTTCTTAAAAAAGTTATCATTTCAAAATGCATTCGCGTATAGGTCCATGATGTAATCAGACACTTTAACATTAGGAGTCATCAGACCAACCTCGGGAAAGGGGGCGATTAACATGATTAATACGCGCTTGTTTCGATTAAAGGTTTACAATGGCACATGCTTCTCCATACATGGAAAAATAAATCTTAGTAAGATTTACACAATATTACATGTCACCGGATGCCTAACTAACTCGTAGAAGGAATTATTTGCAGTATAATGAATCGGGGGGGGGGGGGTGGGTTCGTCGTAATATCACAAACCGCATGTAGTTAAAATGCTCTAAAGAGCACAATGTCATATATACACAGCAAAAAGTAGAGGTGGTGGTTATTTGTACAGAGAGGACCAATCATTATTAATTTCCGGTGTTAAATCATTTGGTGTAAGTTATAAACACCTATTATTACAATACATTTGGATGTTACTTCTACAATTTTTTGTTCTGTGTTCAATCTGTAGCTTGTAGGGTGTAGATCTGTCGGGATATCAACTGGTGTTAGTATCATCCGTGTAAAAAAAAATTAAATGATGAAAGGGAAAGAAGGTTACAACGCAGTAATAATATTTTCCTAATTTTAGGTAATAAGACTTAAGTATGAATATTGTATTAAGAAATTACCCACTTTAATCGTCACAAGATGCTTATTTCAGTTTAGCACTTTGCAACTCAGATCCAGACGGAACACAGAAGAAGAAAAATAAAGAATGTTGGGGTTGTTTCATATTCTGCTGCTGATGGCGCTCTATAGACTTCATTTTCCTTTCACATTCAGTTAATTTTTTATAAGAAATGTTCTCAACTGTTTCACGTTCTAAAATCCGATACCAGAAGGGAATCTGGGAGAGACATATATAGACTGAGGGAGGGAGAGAGAGAGTGAGTGGAGGCAGGGAAAATTAGACGGGGGCTGCGCGGGCGACTAGAGCCCCCCCCCCCCTGAATTCCTAAAATGAGCCCTGGAAATAAAAAAATAAGTCCTTGGAAATTCTCTCCATCGAATGTTGCAGATCATTATTATCATTATCATCATCATCATCATCACCACCATCATCATTATTATTATCATCATCATTATTACCATTATCTACGCAAGGTACTAAATTAAATCCAGTTCTCGACGTTTGGGTATTGACATTAATCCTATCAACGTTTGGGTATGCAGAATTTGATCACTCACACAAGCATGCGAGGTTAGCTATATACAAATTTTGATAGTCAATCTATAATATTTGTTACATTAAGGAATCGGGCTCGTGTTATTGGGTGAAATTATTATGGGGATACATATTCGACCAAGAGATATCGCAGGAAATTACGACTTTTAGGACAAATTCACAGAGTGAAGACGCATAGGAGTTGAGTCCCAACCCCCCCCCCCATCCGTCCCACCCTATTCCACGGTAGTAGGGATCATGACAAATTTACTTGAATGGGGGACTCTGCATGAGATAGAAAGATGATACTTTTAAGGGTCCATTTGGATAATCCATCTCCGTGCATGATGTCTACCAGGGGAACGTTTCATCAATATTTTCATCCGACAAGTTGTCAGATCTGACATCTTTCCATGATTTTGATTGGCTGAGAGGCACTGTTCCTATGGCGACTGTCGGATAAAATTGGACTTGTCGGATAAAACGTCCGACAAGTCCTTTCATGAAACGCCCCCCTGGTAAAGACACTGCCCCACCCCTAATATACCCCCCCCCCCCCCGATCTTAATGCCAGAGCCCCCAAATTTTAACTCGAGGGCATGTGTCGTCTGCTAGTGTATAATGTTTGCTGGCTGGAACGCCGCTGCTGTCGCCCTTCGCTGGCGCTGGCGATCCCGATCACCGGAGCGTCGCGGGGCGGGGCTTCTTGCATTCTCTGGCAATGCTGGCAGGAGTCCTCTTTCGAAATGGCGAGCACGGGGCCCATCGTTTTAAGTTATCACAACTGCCTTCTTCGACGTAGTGATCTAGCGTTACTTGAAAAGCCAAGATGGCTAAACGACCAAGTGATTTCCTTTGCATTTGAGTAAGTTTTCTGTAACGTTAGATGGTAGATCGTAGATTTGCCTGTATCTGTTATTCAAGCTGTGTTGGATTTTGCGGCTCAACATTTACCTCGGTCCCATATATAGCGAATTTTATTTGTAGGATTTAGTGGAAGAAGAGATTTTTTAACCACTCACACATTTCCACTTGCTCACTGCAACCATCCTGCCTGTGGTGTGGGGACACGTATGTTCACGGCCTCAACTCAGTGGAGCGCGCCATTGAAAGGCCTTTTCGCCTAGCAATATTGTTAGCGACGTTTGTTAGCATCACTTTGCTCACTCTCCAAAATGTCTGCGACATTAAAATTCTAAAAACAATGGATTTGTTCAATTTTAGTGAGGCTATGAATGTTTATCATTTACATTGACTATCATATCAGTGTACCAACATATACCGAATTTACAAGCAAGTGTGGGTAAGACTTTGAATTATCAGTCATTTCGATGCAATCCCAAAATTGATGAAAATATAACAGAAATTTGATATAGCATTGCAAAATCCTTATTTTCATATCCCCTTAATTTTTAATCATTTGCAAAAGCATCTTAGTACGTTTCCTAGAATTTTTCACAACTGATAACGGTGGTGGCTTATTGATTCTAGTTTTTTTTAAGAAATGGCAGGCATTTGAAATCAGGTAAATTGTTGTTATATTTTTAAAAGAAAATCGTTAGATTCGAACAACTTACTAATAGTTCTCCAAAAGAAGGGTTATATTCAATTATCTGTGTGTAAATGATACATGACGACAAATTTTTTACGAGTATATCATTGCATGTTGGATAACCTTTTCCACGATGAGTTTCGTAATTGAGAGAAAAATCAAGTTCATTCCTAGCACGCGAGCCGCAGAATGATAAATTTTAGCGTGCGCACACGGGCTGATCGCCGTGTCTGCGGGGACGGATATCTAGTCCCATACTGGTGTAAGGTGGTATTTTCCACGTACCTTTTCCCCTTGTAATGACCACTTCGCACTTTAATACTTAATTTTGACACTTAATCTGTGAAATTAATGGTTTAACGATTTTGGAAAATGTTCGGAATATACCTAACACATAAATGATTTCATTTTCTAGAATTATTATTTCTTTCCTGAATTACCAAAAGGCAAATTTAGGTCAAGATTGCATATACTCACATTGACTGTTTAGCATAGCGCATATCTATTACAATTTCTATTATGTTTGTCTATATTAGATAAATTGTCCTGATGTAAATATATGTTATAGAATCATATTGGATACAAAAATCATGACGGGTGTCATGGTCTGAGTTTTCTTTGTGTATAACAAACAAAATACTGCATGATTCCAATTTTATTTGAACATGTCATCGTATGCAACGGCAATTTCAATCAGTTTATAATTTTCTTTTGCTTAGTCAGCGTTTATTTTTCAATGTGCAGAATTGGTTCGCAAGCGGTTTTTACACCAAAGAGCTTGCCAAAGAGCTCATTCCTGGCACTTCGACTAAAGATGGATACGATTATTTTGTTTCTCATGGTTATCCATTTTTAAAAACAATATTTATTTACTGCAGCCAACGAGTTCCTGACACAATTTATTTTTTGACTAAAAACTACATTATGAATGTCCCCCGAGCGGTCTTAAAATAAAAAAGAAATACCCTTTTTCGCAAATGAATCATAGTTGTAGCTGTAAAATTACTTTGTCTTAATTCCTTTCCTCTTAATTTAATATTTTAGTATTTCATTTACATAACCTAAATGAAGGAGGATTCGGAACGATTATTGTTTGATGATTATGGGTGTGAAAGGACCCCTCCCCAAAAATAATAATGAGTAAGAATAAATAAATAAATAAATGAATAAATAAATTAAATTAAATTAAAATAAAAGTCAGTAATCTTTAACAGGATAGTTCGAAAGCTTATTTTCAGTGGGGTCCTCAACACGTATAGAATTGTAATTATAAAAGGTAAAATCTGTTTACACTATAAATATGAATATGAACTACTATTAAAAATAAATAAGATCTTGAGATGGTATGTACAAGAAATATATAAAAAAGAGAACGAAGAAGAAAGTTGAAGGTACTAATGTACCCTTTTTACACACGCTAAAATTTCCTTAACCCCGTACTATAGGTGGGGCTAAATGGCAATTTAGCCCCACCTATAGTACGGGGTTAAGCTTAGCCCACTTTCTTTTTACACAGCATTTTTGCAAAGTGGGCTAACCCCACCTTTAGTACGGGATTATTTGGCCCTGCAAAAAAGCAGGGTTATCCCAGCAATTGCGGTGCTAAGAGCGATAGTACGGGGTTAAGATCGCTAGTGTAAAACGAAAGTGGGCTAAGCTTAACCCCGTACTATAGGTGGGGCTAAATGGCAATTTGGCCCCACCTATAGTACGGGGTTAAGGAAATTGTAGCGTGTGTAAAAAGGTACGAGTGAAGTACTTGTACTACGAATGATCGACAAAAACCACTAGTCCGGGGTTAGCGAGTTTCGTGTGTGAAAAGCAAGGATTCCTTATCCGGGGTTAGCAATAACAATTTGGCATGTGTAAAAAGGAAAAAAAATAGTACGGGGTTAAGGATAGTACGGGGTTAGCGATAGTCCGGGGCTAAGAAAATCCTGTGTAAAAAGGGTAATGTTGTCTCAAGCGGATCGGGAGAAGGGGGTGCTCCTTTCCCTCTCTTTTCCAATACACCGGGTGAGTTATGTATATATCAATATTGATTTTATAACAAACTACTTAAAATCCCCATTTCATGACAGATTAAAATAAAAAAATTCGGCTTACGATTTGTGCTCGCATTGATTGTTGAAAATATATTAAATCGTGCATCATAATTACAAAAGTGCTTTAAATGTCAATTTTTCAAGCCATAATATTAACAGATTACGCGCTCTCATTAGGCTTATTAGACTAATAAATAAGATATTAATTTAGTAATCACTATGTCCTTGTTTTCAGAATGGAATATCGACAAGTTCTATTTCGTGCTTAGGAAGAGAAATAGGAAGACAGTCATCATTTTCATTTGATGACATAATGTTCTTAGGATGTCCCGGTCCTAGGTCAAAACTCAAAGGAATAATATTGAAACATATCGGATTTTTTAAAACTGTGATCCAAATCCACCTCACAATTGTCCTACAAAGTGCTTGCAATACAGAGATTAAATTGTCCCTTTTTCAGATCGGAATATCTATTACTTTAAGCTCGCGCTTTTTGCGCTCGCTTTATTGATTTTCATGATGTAAAATGTATTTAGAATGCCCAGATTCTAGGTCGCGCATGTTTATTCAGATACGCAGCTTGTTCACTATTTAAATCATCCAAATATAAAACATTTTGTGCTCGCATTATAAGAGTGGACGACTGAGTGTCCCATTTTTGGGTGTAAATCTCGATTTTTTTTCCGCACGCGCTTCGCGCTCGCAACAATTGTTTAGTCATTTACTTATTATTATCACGATTACAAAAAGTGCTTAGAATTTCCGTACTTCGTCTAGAAATGTCAAAATTTTCAGCCTATGCTTTTCGCTCGCATTATTTGATTGTTGAAAAATGTAAGGTAGTTGCGGTGGATACACATCTGTCTTAGGATCACAAACATTGCCCAGAATATTTAGATTTTAGGACAAAATACTTTGCACTCGCACTAATCAAATAAGGCTTATGAGATTATTATATATTTATGTTGATTTATAAGAATAAAGCTTAGACTATTATAATAAAAGACTACCCCTTCAAAGATACAAACAAAAATCAACTTCGAGTGGCCGATCGGGAAAATGTGGCTAAAAAAATTCGGCTCCCCCCCCCATATTGGCAAAGGCTGGATCCGCCCCTGTCTACTGATAGCTCTTGAAGGGGGGGGGGGGATGAGTTACCCTTGAATATTATTGTTGAATATTCAGCTCAATATATTGCTTTGACCCCCCATCCCTTCACACACGTTTTGTATATCCCCGTCTACTAACAGCTCTGGGGGGGGGGGGACCATTTTTTTTTTAACTCAACATAATTATTGCTCTCACATCCCCCCCCCCGATCAGATGAATTACGCCACTTGACGTGCGTGATTTCAATTGCAATATAGCCCCAAGATCCACTGACTATTTATTTAGCTTACACATTAAAAAAAACTGGAGAGTTGTCAAACTCAACACAAATATACAATAAAATAACAACAAAATAACATACTATAGAAAGAAAGTATTAAAAAAATTGAAAACTTAGTACAATAAAGATAATAACATGTTGAAATTTTTTACCCCCGTCTCCCACACTCGATCTATTACGTATTAGACAATAATATGAAATTATGCTGATCTGCCTTTATTTGCGCACGATATTCTTAACTAAAGTCATGATATGACCATTGATATAATGGATTATAAATTTTCATAGTTTGATCACACCATATCCACTTTAAATCCCTGGAAATTCCAGCAACAATACATGTTGTCATGGTACGACACACATTTTCTTTATTGAAAAGTATCACGACACCAACGTTGAAACTGTGCAAAGGCCTTTAATGGCGAACTCCACTGGGTTGATACATAGCCTATGGGTGATGAACATACGTGGGGAATCTACAGGTAGGACTATGGTATGCCAATGCTGTACATAGTCATAGCACACACTTTTAAAAATCATTAAAATATCACTTATGTGACCAAAATTACTAATTTCCATACAGTTGCAATTTATTTTTCATTAGTAACTTGGGAATAATTTTTGTATTCACCAGGGGCCCGTTTCTCAACACCTTGACAAGTTAGTCATATATTTATCCACCAACCACGGAGTTAGTTCCAATCTTACTAAACCTGTTTCACGAAAGGCTTCCTCACTAGAATACCTTGATATCGAAACTATCGGTAAAAAGAGCAGACGAGACGTAGCCTTAGTCACAAAATAGCATAATTTTCAAAATGAAAAATTATGACAAAATTGCAAATATTGTGATGAATTGGGAAATACATCTTTTCAAAATAATAGCACAGGTGAACTATGCATCATACACACTTAGTCCATGAAGACTGGAGCATTTAATTGCTGAGAAAATTAAATTATGAATAGTTCTTTTCATGACTAAAAAATCACTTGTGGACGTTGAGATGGGTACCCCCGGGATATCCAATTTTAATAGTTTATGAAAGTAAACTATATAACAGTTTTCTTTGTAAAATGATGATAATTATACGGTCTTTTACGATTCCAAACGTCATCAAAATGTAGTTTAACGAAACATTTTTAAGTCTCTGATACAGAAACATACGATATTTGACAAATTATATGCATAAATTAGAGATAGAATTTATCCAACTGTTAATAGGGGTCTGAAAACAACAAATACGAGTCCAGTTATAGATGGCCTGACGTGGTAGAATCTTTATCGATTAAATTATTTTACTATTTCAAAATAAATGGTTTTGTGGCGTTTTACCAAGAGTTTTTGTAGTTTCTATGTATCACAATTATCATTGAATGCATTATTCCACTTGTTTTTGTGATGTAATTTCAACCTCTATGATTGATTACGTAAGATTATAATTTTAAAATTTCTAGGCACTTTTACATGTCATAGTCTACCCACGTGATGCCACTACGTCATTAAGAAAGAAGTTATGACAGGTTCGGAGGTGTCATAAATATTTAGTGAGGTTGTTGTACCCGAGAGGGTTTCGTGAAACGGTTAGCGGACAAGTAGCTCACTATCTCGGATTTAGTAAAGAAGTTAGACTTATGATGGTGTTGAGAAACCGTCCCCTGAGCGCTCAAAAACTTGAATTTTGGGCATATTTTTGTGTACGCCCTCTATTGGTGGAAAGTAATATGGCAAGAACATTTTCATTTTCAATCACTATTTTTAATTAAGAAAAAATAATTTAAAGAATCGAATTTACATAAGAGCCAAGTTGTATGATGAATAACTGTAATGGAAACTGACAGTGTAAGAAAATTAAGTATTTGTCTTATAGTAAAAGATAAATTAAGCCAAACACTGCCACCCTTATTTTGCCACACATGGAGATGTAACCGAGAACAAGGTTATATCATAACCTTGTTCATTAAATGAGTGCACATTTCAAGGTTAGTAAGCTACTGTATACTAACCTTGTACAACACATGTCGTTTGACAATGGATTTTGATGTTTTCCTTCATCCCACAAATCATTAAGGGGGAATAAAATGCACCAAAACTTTTTACTATTATTATTAAAGTGCGTATAAGATATTTGATAACTTTATGAAAATATAATAAAATCTAATTGTCTTTGAAAATGATTTTTTTTTACGCTTACCTCAAAATCTCGGTCAAGAACCAGTCAAACAATCGAAATGTGAATTTTTCTGATCTAACTGTCTCGATTCATGTCGTTGGCGCATAATAGGAAATAATGCAAATAAATCAACTGGTTACATTGCATCTCATGTAAAACTATTATAGGCAAAGTATGCCATCTTTTGACAGTGGAAAAAAAAAGAGGAAAAAAAATGCTGAGCGCCTAGAATGCAACCAGCAATACAAGCTTCCGATGTAAAAAAGCAACATATTTATCGCGCGCCCTCTCACAGCTCTCTATAATATAAAATCTGGATGTGTTTTTCAACCTTCTTCGGCATCAACAATCAAATATAGTACTGGTACTATTTTTATAGAAAGACAAACAAGAGGAAAAGTGTGGCTTCATATCGTTTAGTAAGGGTTATAGCAAAAAATGATTTCACTAGGAATATCAAATCTAATGTCGAGATAATAATAAATGCCATGGAACTTTTGCGGGTGTTGTGCCTTGCACTTTCCTGTGCACGACGCCCGAGTTGGAACCTTGAGTGTTTTTTACGGCACATCAATTCATGACTCATTGATTATATTTAATAAACTTGAATATTATGTAGAAATGTAGGACAAAGATGGATTTTTGTAACAAAAATGTCAACATTTTTGCCTGCTCATTTCGTTTGATTGCATCTTTTTATAAATTTTGCCAGAATATTTGTGCCCCCCTCAAAATATTTTGCCCATTGCATCACTGCTCTTAAGGATTGTTCTCAGTTGCTGTGACACTAGATATACTAACACAAATGTAACATTTTTTTATAGACTTAATATACATTCTATGCCAAAAGATAATAGGATATTTAATCCTTTATTTTGAACTTATTTATGCTTTTGGGCTCCTTTTCTCAACGTGATAAAAAATTGTATCATTATCATTCAAGGCAGATTTATTATCAGCTTTTGTAAATTCCTGATGATTGTGTATACATGGATGTGCCCTGTTAATTGAGAGGGGGATGTATTTAACTCTTGATGTTGAATTTATATAGGTACTATGAATATGACCTCTTCAAGGATTTTTCAGATGATGTCGCTTTCATTGGTCCTGATATAGCACAGTTTATCAAGTTATCTCAAGGTATGAAATTAAAAGCATTTAAATATTTAGAATATAGCTTCTGGGGTGGTATTCTGAGACCCATTTCATCTCAGATAAAATGAAATATTTTACATGCATATAACTGATAAAATTGAATATTTATCTCAATTAAAATCAATGAGATAAAACACCCTTAAAATCTCTCCAAATTGGTATTCTGAGAACCATTTTATCTCTGTAAGACACACCTATTTTTCAAGCAATATCCAATGAGAAATGCGCTTTTATAGCTCTCTCATCTCACTCAACCAATGGAAATCCATTCCGGCAGGAGGTGTGGCAAAGGAGTGAGATTGCCAGATTGGGTCAATTTATTGACTTCAAATACGCTTGCACTACATGCTAGCGCATGTTTATAGGGATTTTTTTAAATGACAAATTGACAATACTCTTATCTTTTTTTTTATGTCTATAATCATTTCAAGCATCGTTTCAAAGACAATATTAGTCAAGAAAATTCATATGAAATTATTTGATTGTACAGGAATAACGTTAAGGTGATATTCTTCATTTTCATGTCAACAATTGGATTTAGTTCACCTAGAAACAACGATGAAATCAACGTCGTGGAGATAAAATAGCCCCGACCCTCTTTTAAGTTAATTTTATTTTTTTTCTAAGTAACATGGACGCAAGCACATGATCCCCGTTGCAATGGTAAGATACGCAATTGGTATGTCTACGCAGGCACTGCTCTGTCGCGTATCATCTATAGATACACAAGATAATATTTATGCAAAAGATGAAATTTTAAATTTTATCTAAGAGATAAAATGTCATCTCAGAATACCAATCTCATTTTAAGAGATAAAATATTTTAAAGATAAAAAGTGACCTTGAAATACTGCCCCTGGGCTTTATTGATTATATAGATTTTAATCTCCCAGCTTATTTTGGTCACATGCATGTAACTGAAAATGGAATTATTTCAGTTGGTCGAGCTTGTGATATGTAAAATGCAATTTTGTATGTCAGAGAGAAGAATGCAGGAGAAGTAGCTACCCTTGGGGGATATCATGCTGTGTTGTACGGGACACTTTGACAACATTCTAAATCATTTTGATGAGAAAATAAAAGAGAATTTTTTTGATTGATAAAATTGAAAGAAAATATTTTATTGTATGTTATCAAGGATTTATATACAAGAAAGTTTTTATTTTTTTAATCCTTTCACTGTTATAGGTGCAGAGGTTGGGATGTTCCTAGAATCTCTTAATCTAGCCTACAAGCAGCTTGTATTTTTAGCCATAAATGACAGTGAATCTGACACATCTGTTGGTGGTTCGCATTGGTGAGTAGATGTTTCATTCCTTTGCCAAGTTGAGCTTTTTACATTGGGTATCTTTGCTTGCATGTAGTTGGCAGCAGGAGTAAACTAATGAATTCAGACTTCATGAATTATTCTAAGAATTTATTTCTTCTGTATTCTTGCCAAAATTTATCTTCAAGATTTTGTTCCATTGGCATTGTAATGTAGGCCTATTTTTGTAACTTTAACCGTTTTATGCAATTTTGTATTCTTCTGCCCACCATTCATGTAGGCGGTTGCTGAAGGCATTATGCTCTGGGGTCATCAGTCTATCCTTTCTTCCTGTTTTTTTTCACTATAACTGATATTAACTTCAAGCATCAATCATGATGCATATACTTTTTTAGGGTATAAATGTCAAAGATCCTTGAGACATGCAGGTCTGAAGATATCCTGTTTTCATGATAATTGAAAATCATAAGCTTTGAAGGTTTAGGGTACTCCTGGTATAGGACTGTTTTGTTAATCTTTTGGTAAAAGTCCTAGGAAGAACTGTGTTCTCGCACATTTCAGAGCAATGTAAACTGTTCTTCATCAGTTCATTCTTTTCAGGATAATCATATCTACATATTGCATCTACAATCCTCTTCACCTAATTGTAGATTACTTTAAGTTTAAGGTATCAACTTCAAACATTGATTTGATTAGATTTAGGGGTAATGTGTCAAATTATCTTTTATGGATCATGAAAGTTAATTGTCTTCTAGCTTGTGATAAATGGAGAGATGTTTTATGGACCAATTTCAAACCTGGCTCATGTTTGCATGCATATAATGAGATTGAGAATGATGATGATCATATTAGATTTTTAATGAAAGTTTTGAATATTCATAATTCAAGTGTGTTATATATTTTCAGATCTGGCTATAGTGGAGGCATAGCTTTGAATACACGCAGTTGAGAATCCATCTAGATTATGATTGTTTTTCAGTGATCAGACATGATGAAACAAATAGCCTTATTTATTAATGATAATATCTCATATTTATCAAGGGTAGCCAGTAGCCACTTATTCAGGACAAAGATTCAATTGCAACAAAATCATAGTGTGTGCACCAAACTACAGCGCGCTGCAACTGCGGCCTGCAGTAGGATCGCAGTCAAAATCTCAGACACTTGACCTGTCTCAATCTTTTTGCAATTTTCAGCTATTTTGCGAATTTCAGCCAGTCAGATTTGTCTTAGACGATGACGTCTGCGTTGCTGCAGAGCTGTTGCAATGTGTGCGCTGGCATGCAATGCGATTGCACTGATTGGCAATCGGCAACTTTGTTCCAGTCGGATCCTGTGCAATTGCATTACATTGTGAAATCACCTGTAGGATATATCTCTACTCTAGACAAGTCCCTTTAGGCATAGATACAGCTTATCTAAACTCCATTCTCTATGACCATTACAGGAGCTTGCTGGTGTGTTGTAGACGAGACAGTACCTTCAGACACTATGACTCCGCAAGTTCCTATAATGAGCATGCAGCAAGGCAGATAGCAGAGAAAATGCAGCCTCATGTTGGTCTGGAGAAGTCCCATGTCATGTTTGTACAAGAACAGTGTACTCAGCAGGAAAATGGTAATTTACTGTTGTTGGATTTATTATTATTAAAGAACTAAACAGAATGCAGAGCTGCCAACTGTTAGCAAAAAGTAATATCTAGTATAAAAGTATTACATACAGGAATACAGAAGTATGAAAGAGCAAAAAAAGGAAAATGAATGAATAAAATGAATAGAAATAGGGTCGATTGAAAAGATACTAGTTTTGCTGGAACAATACAAATTCTGGACGTACAGACTACTAATTTGCTTTTCTACAAGTTTGGCAGCTCTGAAAATGTAGGAAAATTGTAAATGTATCAACTCTCTTGGGACATATTCCGGACCTTTTGCAGTCCTCGGGGACACGACATTAGGGTCCCGTAACACAAAGGTTAACGATTAATCATTCACTTGATTTTACAATTGATTGTACATTATATTTGATGTATTCAATCGTAGAAAACTGTTCTACAATCATTGCTAAGCTTTGTGTTACGGGCTCTAGATCTGCGTTTCGTGTGCAAAATTCTTTCATGCAACACCATGCATACCAAAGTCAGAGTAGCCATCCATGATTCATGTTTTCCAGTGTTTCCTCACTTTCTCAGAGAGGCAGGGACATGGCATTTTTATCACTCCAGTTATAAGATTTCTGCCCTTTTAGAATGCTCATGGATCTCTAAATAGCCACGCTAAGGCACCTTGTAAAAATTCGGAGTCTAATGTTTCCCACAAGAATCCTGCAAGCAGCTTCTTATTACCGATCCCCAGACAAAGTGATGGGATATATGGAAAGGCCACAATGATTAGTCACAAAGAGCCTGTATAGCGGGATTCCCACTAAAAAAAGTGGCTCAGACTTTTGAGAAGTTGCCATAAACTGTACCATTGAAAGTTGTCTTTGTTTTCCATGAGTAAGCATTTACATCGAATTTTGCCTTGCGATGACAGGCTATGACTGTGGCCTGTTTGTGATCTGCAACGCTGAACATATCTGCAAAGATCACTTTCAAGGGACTGCTGGTGCTGTCACCCAGGCTGGTGTAACCAAGAAGAGAGATGATCTGAAGAATCTAATCCTCCAGCTTGCTGCAGCTCAAGATGGTGTCAAATGAATCCAACCCCTCAGCAGATAATGAAGGGGGAAACAATGCTGATGCAAGGTAAGCTTATAAAACAAATAGGGATTGTTACTGACTATTTTGAGGGTTCGTGACATCGGCTCCTGCGACAATTGCTCCAAAAGAATATTTGCCCATTAAGCCAAACGTAAAATCTAACCTCACAAATTAAATAAACAACCCTAATCCTTTTCTTTGCATTATTCTGAGCCAAAAACTCTGTTACAATCCTTACTCTAACCTTATGGCCACTTTAATTTTGTTAAGACTGGAGCAAATGTTGTGTCACCATTGTTAGAATCCTTTGATCTGATTGGTAGATTAGTCAGCGATAATCACTATTGGTTTCATCAATCACTCCTTAAGTTCTTGTTTAGCACTTGTTACTACAATGGCATGTGCAATATTTTTTTTCCTTACTGAATAAAACTCTTCAAAATTATTACATCTACCTCACTCCACCCTGATACGTTTCTGAAAAATCTCAGGAGTAAATTGCTTCCCTCATTCAGCAGAACTGTATTTTCAAAACCTTTGGAGAGGCTTGCAAGAAATAGCAAAACAAGTATAATGTATGGAAACTGGATTCCAAGCATTGTAGTTTCTATATTACCAACAGGATAAAGGAATACCATGTTACAAGGTTCCTGGGTTAGAAACATCCATTAATTTGAATTTAGTAAACAGGCTGACTGAATTTCCATGGCTGTCCTGTGGGCATACAATATCTCTGAGGTACAATTTAAAGGACAAGTCCACCTCAACAAAAAGTTGATTTGAAAAAGAGGAGAAAAATCCAACAAGCAAAACACTGAAAATTTCATCAAAATCGGATGTAAAATAAGAAAGTTATGACATTTTAAAGTTTTGCTTAATTTCACAAAACTGTTATATGCACATCCTGGTCGGTATGCAAATTGGCAGACTGATGACGTTACCCACTCACTATTTCTTTTGTATTTTATTATATGAAATATTCTAATTTTCTCCTCCTTTTCAAGTGAAACAAAGTTTTATTTCTCCCTGAACATGTGGAATTACCATTATTTCAACACTCTATGGTTAAGTTAAGTTGGTGCTTATTGTCAAATCTGTAAAAATTGAACAATTGTATTATTCCAACAATAAAAAACAAAAGAAATAGTGAGTGATGGACATCATCGACTCTCTCATTCGCATATCGCTGAGTTGTGCATTTAACTGTTTTGTGAAAAATAAGCGAAACTTAAAAAATGTCATAACTTTCCTATTTTACATCTGATTTCGATGATATTTGCAGCGTTATGTTTGTTTGATTTTTCTCTATCGATTCAAATCAACAATTTTCTTGGGTAGACTTGACCTTTAAGAAAGGCAATGGCGGCTGGCAATTTTATACCATCCAATTGTAGTGATATTGCTGACTGGAAGATGTGCATTTTTTTTCAAAGTTTATAGCCACTTCACCTACAGCATGTCTTATGAAAATGAAAGTGTTCGCTGCATGGGATCTGTTATCTTTTTTAATTGATTATTTGATATTTGCTACATAAGTTTATAAGTGCAATGGACAGAATACTGCATGAGGTGAAATATGAAATGATCCATTCACCTTGGCGTAGCAGAGTTGAATGGATCATTCATTTTATCTTTCACCGAATGAAGTATTCTGTCCATTGCACAAATGAAAAGAACATTCATTATTTGTTTTATATTATATTAAATTAATCCTTGTGATCTGAATAAAAATGCATTCAGTCTGAACGCGGTCTGTTGATTGTTGCATACATTCAACACGCGCACTGCAAACACACCTATAGCGCAGGTCACTGGTGTCGATCTGTGACATCATACATTTAAGTGGGGGGATGAAACAATAGATCATCCCCCTTAAACAATAGATTCACAACACAACTCGACACCCATGGCGCAGGTGGTCTAGGCGTGCGTGCAATGGTCAAATTGTATGGATTCAAAATTGCACGATGAATGGATCAAAAACTGCACTGATGATGACGTTATTGTAAAATGGGCTGAATGATTGACCTCAAACAATCAATCAAATGACAAGGATCTATCTTGGTGTCATATAATTTGTAATTACATCTATATTCTTTATAAAGAAGCACAGAGAAATCAAGCCATGAGGCAAATGCATTGTGGGTATGATGTTTTTTCCAAGTCTAGACATCAATAAAAAGTATATTAAGGTAGACTTTTGAATGTATAAGAGCTGACTTTATATATTTTTTTCAAACCCTATTTATTTTTGTTACCTTTACTTTATTTTGTATTTCCTTTCCTATTGTTTCATTTTTCCTTCTTTTAGTGTTCCAGATTATCCTATTGATGGGAGAAGTGTTGAAGGGTACATGTATTTCATCAAACTTTGAGACAATTGAGGTATGTTTTACACCCACTTGTCTTTTTGCAGGAAACTGATACCATCAGAGGTTTACAGGATTATTCTTATCGTGTCTTCCAAGCTGCTGTCGTAATATTTCTGTAATTGATATATCTTGATACTTTAAGTGAATACTAATACTTTTTTCATCTAATTGGTTGTTTTCCAGTAAGTTCTCAAGCCATACTTCAAACTATTGTTGAATGAATTTTGTTCAATTAATAGCACATAAACATTTAAAAGTTATATAATATGATGATTAAAATTACCTTAAAATCCAATCAGATACATGAAAATTATTTCAGTTCACAGTTCGCAAACATCTGTGGACATCAATGTGCTCATTGCTTCTCTGTATGGCATGTTTTTAAGTCCATTTAGGGGCATTCATTTAACCCACTAATGTTAATCTTGCCAAAATTTGACTATAAGATAAAGCAATTTTCTAAATAGAGATGAGTTAGCCCCTAGCTATGATTGGTGCATGGGGCGTTGTCTCAGGGAGTATTCCATGAAGCATTCTGTGTTAGTAGTTTTACTTTTAGCCAATCAGATGCAAACTTTTCAGAAGCTTATAACACCTGTCTCTGAAAATTCTTTAGAAATCACTTTGAGAAATTGTCACTCAAATTTTTCTGGTCCTTTTGGCTTGTGTGATAATTAATATGTGACCAGATAGGGTGAACGTCGTTTAAATTATGATCAGCATCATTTTCAAAAAGAATTTGATATCTACAGTGCGTGTTTGTTCATAAACAGTTAAAAACAAAGGTTTTATCACTAATAGATATAATGCAGTACTTCTTCTTGCCTTATAATTATGGTAAAAACATTTCCCTATCCATGGTTCAAATTTGCGAAATGCAGCAACGGAATGCATAGCCCCATATATTATGAAGGTGTTATTACTGGGGTTCCTTTTGCTTTTCATTGAGTCTGATGCCATAAAATCTTATTATATTTCTCATGAAAGATCAAAACAGACTGACTTTAAATGGTATGCGCTGCAAGAACATGATACAGTGATACAATTTATCATAGTGCTTGGTTTGTCCAAGTTCTTGATATTTGCTTTTGTTTGAAATGAAATTGAATTGAATTGCATACATAAAGACAGTATGCATGTACTCTTTTTCTTGTAACCCCATGATAATATAACTTGGATTTCATTCAAGCCATTTATTAATGGAGTGCTATGTTTCATCTCCCTTTAATTCAATGTTCAAGAAATAAGAATTAAATTAATGATGTTTTAGATTGTTGTGGAAAGCATATAGAAAAGAAATATAGCTTTTATAATATGAATTATTTTGTTTAACATTATATGCAAACGGCAAGGGATAATTGGTTTTGTGAAAATGATAATGAGATTATTTGCACTCTTTTCAAATTATTATGATTATTATTATTTCCCTTTAATTTTTTGTTTTTCTAGTTTTGTTCTTTTATTCAAAGCCATATGAAGATAAAATTTATGTTTTTAGAATGAAATTATTTTGGTTGTTTGATTCTACACTTTTCAAATAAGTCAACTTAGATTTGCAAGGTAAACCTGTTTTCCCCGCTTATCAATGGTATGTTGTAATGATCATTGATCAGTTGTGGAAAAGCTGAAGCCAAAAAGAATGATAAAACATAATCTTATTCATAAGGGATTCAGATAACTGTATTTATTAGATTCATTATGCATTCTTCTTTAAGTCTATTACAAACCAATTACTTGATATTAGTTGACAAACCTAACTTGTTTATATTTATCAATATGATAAGCACAATAATCACTTGATAATAAAATATAATATAAACATCACAAATTGATTGCAAATGGGAATATTGAATTTGGCAGAAACAAAAACAATTTCATAATATATGCAAAGGCAATTACTAGTACACTCATTTTTTTGTTGGCCCAGTTGATGTTTTGATTATGACTTAGCTATTCAATGGTAACTTACGTTATAAGAGCTCTTTAGACAATGGAAATGCAAGATTCCATGGAAGTTACCATTGAAAGGCAAAGTGAAAGGAAGAGAAAATTTTGTGCAACCGGGACCTGGGTCCCCTTCATAAAGATTTACAACTAGCTATTTTTGTCATTATGACAACTGCCATAATAACAGGACTCTCCAGCCAATCACACAAGCACAATCGAAAGTTTCCATGTTAGTTACCATATAAATAGCAAAGTTACCTCAGTTGTAATTTTTTATGAAATGGGCTCCTGTTCTATTATTTCCAACTATTATACATTTTTTCAACAAGATTTGTTTGTTTCATCAGGTGACATTCAAATGATGTATTTATCTTGCTAAGTATAAAACAGTATAAATGATATAAATAAACAATATTCTTTTTATATATACTTTAATCTCGTCTTTGCCTTGGTTGCTATCATAATCATAGTTTTCTTTTTAAACCTTACTGTAATTATTAACTGATCAGCAATTAAACGCATCTCATCTGCATAATAGTGTATATATGTCAAAAAAGTATCTACACACATTCCAATAATACATAATATGTTGCATACATCCATAATTATTCTAATCACTCTTATCAAACCAGAAAATACAAGTACTGACTATAATCATTCATGTGTTCATTGTAATTATTAATTGCACATGTTCTCATAAATCACTTCTATGTGTGGATATGACTCATATATTGTATTTATTTCATATCAGATTAAATTTTGTTTATAGAAAAATACATATTTTTGGAGTAGCTTTCCCTTCCATTTTACATGACCAATAATTCCGCAGCAAAGCATTGTGAATATGAAGTGCATGAAAGCCAGTAATGCACTTTATTTCTTTCCCATAACCCAATATAATATATTCTATTTAGAAGCAAATAACAATCTCATAACATGAGTCGTTTTGTAATTGCTTCTAAATAGAATCTCTTTCTTAAAGATTTTAAATTCTGTAAAAAAATTGAAACCATATTCTAAACAGAAGGTTATATCCATACACAATATATTTTTGTCATAATAATGTTAATTTCCATCATTATCACAAACATGATAATAGTCTTTCAAACTTACTTTCCTGCTCAAACACCTTCAGTATTATGTTATTTTTGCGTATCAAAAGTCTATTGCTTTGAGAATGTACGCAGTTGGAATGGTCTATATGCACACCCAGGACTCATAGGCCTCTGCTTTCCATGGCAGCAAAAAGAAAATACAGCGCGACTTATTCTATTTTATCATCCAGTTCATAATTACGATGAATTTGCTGTATGAAAAATGTTGATAAGAAACGTTAGGCACCAGCGATTTAGCACCCTTCACATCACCAACGCAACATAAATTCATATAGTATTATTAGAAGATGGAAATCTTCTAAATGCATTGATATAGTCGAGGAAATTTGTTCTAGGCAATAGAAAAGGCATATTCTAATTTCTAAGCAGTATACTTGTCAAGATCTTTTAGCTTAAATATAGGAATAGTAGTTAAAGTAACAAGTATATTCATCAAATAAATATATTTCTTCTTCACAAAGCACTGTGCAGTTGATTTTTCTTGCTCTAGCAAGCTATTTTGTGTATTAATATTAATTCACAAATCATAATGCCTTTCTATTTGTAGTGTAAAAGAATGATCAGAACGATAGCAAGATCGCAAAAATAGAAGAAATGAATTAGCAAACGAGTTTGGGCGTCGAGACTGAGTTGTGCAGTAATCATCTGTGGTTTTCATTATTGTGCATCAGAGAGATGTCATACATCAGTACATGGTAATCCGTCTGTATCCTCCCAGCTGAGATTAAACTTGCATTTGCTTGCCAGGCCCTTATCCACAACCACAAAATTCACATTTTTCTTGAGTGGAGTCCTTTCTGTCACCTCTTCATCCTCATCATCGTCCAGTTCATCCTCTGCTTCGAGCTCCCCGTTTAGTATTGGGGCAGCAGGGGTTTCAAAATGCACTTCACACGTGACCAACTGCTTTGGCAAAGTTTTATTATTCCCCATTGGTATCGACGCATCAGCTCCTGCGCCTGCGCAGTTGCTGGTGTCTTCTGGCTCGTCCATTTTAAACCGAGTTCGTTTATGCTTTCTGGAGTCTGAGGTCTTGAGTGCAGAGACTAATTTAATCTGTTTCTTTGGCGACGAATACCCGTGATTCAGGTGATCGCCCATGGAGTTCATTTCTATCGTTGTGGGATCGTCGCGCATCTTGCGACCTCGGGAGAACCGTAGTATACTAGGTGGCGACTTGTTTGCATTAAAATTACTTGGTTTCTTGAGTATTGACGGCGACCTACCGCCAGCTAATGTTCGTTTAGGGTGAGCTGGTGGTGAGGTAGAGGTAAAGCGGTTAGAACGCACCTCACCAGGGGAACCCAATCCTGTCTTCGCCACAGGCCGCCACTGACCAAACTTCTCGGGTGTGCCCTCCTGTTAAAATGAAAATATTGAAATTATGTTTGTGTAAATTTCTGCCTGAATGGTTCTCCCGCTCAGTAAATCTTTATATGTATACTGTAGTGTAAAAATAACCACAATTCCAATAATTGACTTTGTACCAGTATCTGCAAGGGATTTTTTCTTTCTTTTTTGAAGTAGGCCTTCTGCAATCTCTTTGCCTTTACTAAAATCCATGACCTCTTATTGAAATTTATTATTTGAATAATAATTTCTTACATTTTCCTCCCGATTATAGTGGTGCTTAAAGGTTTGTGAACCCCACCAGAAAATGAACATATCAAAAATTTTCAAGTTCTGCAATATTTTAGAAAGTTAATTGTGAAGTCAGGTGATACAATGACATTCAATAAAGTTTGTTTCTCTGGGCTCGCCAAACGTTAATTGTAGTCTTGTCTACATTCAGTAGTCAGCATGAAGGAGTCCTTTTTGTGGTGGGGTTCACTACCTTTTGAGCACAACTACGTAGTCTGTCTCGGTTGTATGAGATATATGAATCAATAGAAAACAATTCCCCACTGCAGAAGAATTGGCAATCTATTAACGCAACTGCATTTTTCAAGCAATGCGAAGGGTACATTAATTTTTGATGGTTTTTATGCCTTCGCCCATCGCTGGCGGTTGCCGGAGACATTACATTTTCGTGTCGTCTGTCCATTTGTCCGTCCCGTTTTTATTCCTTTGATAACCGTATGTGAGATCAACTTCAAACTTGGTCTAAGTGTCAGTGATCTTTTTGGGGCCATCAAGGTCATCGGTGAAAGGTCACAAAGGTCATTATGTCAACTTTCTGAGTCATTTGTTGACGAGAGAAATAACTGATGGCCATCGTGCCGTGCGTATATACGATTATCAATCCTACCAAGTACAATTATCATGATCATCATCTTCTATACCCTCCGTATTATCATATGATTCGTCATATTTATCATTATGTTCTACCGTATATTATTGGGGATGATAACACAGGTCATCACCTCACCCCATTCTCCCCTGGGGATTGACACCCATGCTTACACTGTACCTTGGGAACATCCAGATGTACCTTTGGATCGGCAAACGTCGTTTTCTTCTTCGTCTCCTTCTTACGCAGCGTATCCTCCGACGAAGATGAATCGGCACCGGTCGGTTGGTCGGATGACGAAATATTCGTGGAGCTGTTCTGTTCGTCACCTTCGCTTTCTAGTCGATTTCGACCTCGTGAGCCTGTTGATTGTCCCGACCCGCTTTCTGATACATCTTCATCTGATTGAGCTACCCGTATCATTGGCATGTCGTAAATCTCCTGCGCACGGGAAGAATAATCATGCATGTTTTTGATAATCGGATGGGTATATCTCGAGAAAATTTAATGTCTCTTGCCAGACTGATTAAAATAACCCACCAAAACGATGATGGAATATTAATTCGACGGCTGCAATTTTGAATAGGTCCGTGTTTAAAGCACAAACTTCGTATATAAATTTTGTAATACAAATGTGGATAGTTGGTTCATATTATTATCAATTAATAACATAGAAAGACTTACGTGATTCTCTAAAATGAACAAATTATTTTTGATAACGCGCTGGTAGACTAAGGAGTGGTTTTTCATTCATTGTTTAAAGCTTGCGATAAAACAAAGAATTTATTCTAAATATTTGGGTGTTGCACTTTCGTCTCATTTTGAAATCGTCCTCAGCATGTTTAAATGGCCAATAAGCTAATTTAAGCTTCGGTTGATCATGAGTGGCAGTAATATGACTTCGGCTTTGCCTTTGCCAAGTATATAAGGCACCGTCTCTTTGGTTTTCGATAGTAGTAGATTGCATCATATCTTACCATGAGTGTTTTTCTTACTGTAGCTACTTCATGTGGATATTGTCTGGTCTGTGATACATTCTGTTTATCGGATCCTCGTTTCCTGTAGGTCATGGACACCAATACAACAAAGAGAAAATAGCAAGGACTCTGTGACCGCTGTATAATGCCTGGAATATGTGTTGAATTTTAAACTGGATTTTGAAACCTGTTCCTGTAAGTTTTCAAGACACCCCTTTAACACCTGCCGATTTTACTTCAATAGATGCTCCGCCGCTGAAATCATCATGACTTTTTTTTCGTTTGCTTGTCAGATTTTCTGGAAGGAAAATGTAAAGCCATGTTCGACTATGTTCTTTAGGGGGCCTCTGTCATTGCCCCATGCAAATTCCTGGATATATGACGCTGTTCATTATGATACATATTCCGTCAGTGATATTGCATTACTCATTTCCACTTGACAATTTATATACTTTTAATTATGTTGAAGCAAGTGTGTTGACGCTTGCTTCGAAATCCCACCTCTCGGCGACTTCCCATCATGCCGTTGGAGACGTGTTTATGTTAAGTGTTTATTATTTATTTAACATCAATATTTCTCTTAATCAGAAAGAGAGAAGGGGGGGGGTATTGGGATCATTTCAAAACCAGCTGAATACTTACATATATTTTGACTGAGATCGTTTCTCTATCAGAAAGCAGGCTAACCAGAATGCGAGTAGGATAGCAACACCAACACAAAGCCCTGTCACGATCACTTCTAGACGCTCTTCATATGCCGACATTGCATCTGATATAAAGTGGAAAACAGAAACAAAAGCAGTAATGTGTACGCATAACTCCAGAGTATGATAAGAAAAAAGGAGAAAATGAAAGAGAAATTATAATTTTTCTTAATAATATATGGAAATTTATCGCAAATTTTTTGCTAGTCCGCATCTCTTACGTGAATTTGTCCCGTATGTCATTGGCTCATTATGCCGCTGTTATAATTTTTTTTTCTTTGAAAAATATCGGTAAATTAACATATTTAATATAAATGTATATATTTGTTTACTTTGAATAGGAAATAAAGAGGTACTTGGAATGATGTTAAGTGATCTTTAGTCTAAGAGTGAAATGGAATTTAACTCATTAAGTTATGTTTTTATGTAATGTAAAGTATCTTTATCTGACGTGAGAGACTGAATTTGAAGTCAGCAACGTGACTTAATTGGAGTTGGCAGGCTCTTCATTTCTCCCCCCCCCCCCTTCTCTCCTTCTTTTTCCCTCTTTATAACCTCGATCTGTTACGGATACTGATGTAAGCTTTGCGTACTTAAAGGTTCAGGAAATAAATAGGTACATGGATTAAAAACGTTTCGCGAATTACGAACATATACATTTTCAGTCTACGAGTAAAGTGGAAGTCATAAAATCATGTTTTTATGTGAAGTATCTTTAACTGACGTGAGAGACTGACTTTGAAGTCAGCATGTAGCTCCTTTGCAACATGACTTATTTGAGTAGCCAGTCTATTCCTTTCTTTCTTTCTCTCTCTCTCTGTTCTGTATGTCTCTCTTTATTTCAACTATCCTGCCCCTATGCATTCGCCCATTTTGACGATTCTGAATCCTCCTCCCTCATCTTGAGTCTTCCCACTCGCTGCCTATCCTGTCGTCAGGGTTGTAATTAAATAAAATAAATTTATTGTTTTAAAAACCTTTTTTCCAACGAATTATGCAATTTTCTATAAATCAAGTTCTATACAGTATGATTTAACCTCTTGAGGTTTTAAATACAGTAAGTAAGAGCTGACTGCATTTTTTTACTGAATTTCCAATAGAAAAGTTAATATTTCCCTAAATGATTCAATCATGGAAATTGAATGCTTAAAAAACCCCTCTAAAATAGCGTGACATTTCATAAGTTTAATCCTCATAAATATACATGTTGTCCCGGGGTATTTTTATTCTTGGCATTTTGTCAATCTGGGGGGGGGGGCGACGAGAATTTGCACAATGGTAAAAGATGACATGGTCTATCATGTCTATGGGGTTTCAAATCTTAATTTCATGAAATCAATATGCTTTCATTTGAATCAATTACACCAATTTTAGTGCATGAAAAATACAAATTTAAGTTTAAATCTATAAGTAGTGCCTTTGATCTGCTTATTCTTTAATTGAGGAATTCTGATCAAATGTATATTAGCAAAAAATTGGTATAAAAATGTTTTTTAATGTTTATTAGCTGTTTATTTTATATTTCTTATGTACGTTTTTTATTATTATTATCTTTTGATGAAACTATTGTCAATAATTTTCCAAATGAATCATTAACAAAAAGTACACATAATGATACAGATACACATTTTGAAGAGAATTTACATTTGATTTATACATGAAAAAACGTTTTTTGAGTAATTCAGGGTCTGTATTGCACTTGTGTTATATCATGACCGCATACCCAGCATTCATGCATCCCCAAAATAGTCTTGAGCGATATGACGTGGCCCTGTCGTGTTATGGATTTATCATAGAAGTTTTTGAGGGGGCATTAAGGTCGCCTGGGACTGTCAGGGTTAAGGTTTGTTAGGTGATTATACTGTTAAAAGTTTTTTTGTTTTTTTTACATTTTTACGAAGCGCAAAGTTTCACCTGCTTTTATGTGTACCTCAAGATTACGATGTCAGTTTTGGCTGTTTGTAAAATATTTTGATGCCTGTGCAACACTTCCATTTCATTCAAGTACTACTATTACATGTATTTGAGCTAATTTTGAATAGTGTTTCTTTCCATGCCCAAAAAGTGAGCAGAAAACTCAGAATATGCTTTTTAAAATGAGAATATTCTTATGGATTGATTTGCTCAATGGACAAAGCAATGTAGAAAAGAATAAAGGGGAGACAAAGAGGAAAAAAGAGTGGTGTTGAGAAAGAGTTTTAGTTAGTTAAAAGAAAGTAATATACTACTGAATTGATAAAAGTAGAAAAAAAAGAACATTCATATAAAGTCACATCCATGCATATTTACAACAAACAAGTCTATGCGGAGTTTTAAAACGTGTTTTTTGGGTCAAAAAATCAGGTGTTTTACGTGTTTTCAAACATGTTTTGAAACACACCGTTTAAAACGTGCCAACCCTGCCTGTCGCCTCGGCATCTTTCTTTTATTCTCATCCCTCATAGGATGGAGTAATACTCACCCGTCGTCGACGAATTGGTGATATTACTCGTCACAAATTCGACTGGTCCTCCGGGCGTCACCGAGGTATTGAAAATTGACGTCATGCTATCGCCAGAACCACTGATCGCTCCTAACCTATTCCCTGCCGTAGATGGCGTTGATTTTGATTGCCTGAGAACATCGGTTGCTACAGAATCTGACAAAAAAAAAGTATAAAAATAAAATGCCATTTCATTAATAATGAATTTTGAATGAATAGATTTTCATCCTCTTCCTCCTCCTCTCCCGCCTCTTCTTCTTCTTCTGTTATGTGCTTAATTCTATTAGAAAAGTAACATCGCTTCTTGCAACTGCCTATCTCCCCTAAGCCTATCTTTCATATCCAAGCCTTTGCACCAATTAGGTCTATATATTCTTATGTTTCCCATTTTTACACGCATCCTATTTTCCATCTTCAGATATTCACACCTGCACAGTGTTATTTTGATTCCCTTCTTGTATCGAGAGTCAGTATTGAATTGGAAGTGCAGACAACACCTTTTCAATATCTTGGCACATCGAAATCGATCCGTCTCCATTTTTTTAAATTCTTCTCACGTTTATTTCCGATATTAACGAAGAAAGGAAGGAAATTGTAAAATTTTACATCTCTGCTCTGATCAAAACAGAGAACGGCGCCAAGGTGTTATGATATATGCAGGGTGGGGGGGGGGGGGCAAGAGACGATCTAATGGTAACATATATAATATATATATATATATATATATATATATATATATTTATTCATTCAATGTCATGGGTAGTATAAAAATACATTACTCAAATCTCTAATTTGTTTTCCTTCTTATTTTCCTTTAATCTCCTTTTTTCTCCACTCTTCCCATCTTGATCACCTCCCATCACCCATATATTTGTTTAGTTCCCCTAGCTACCTTTGACATGAAAAATAGTTGGTAGGATTGGAGTGAAATTTGCACACCCCTCCCCCACCCCCCCCCCAAAAAAAAAAGGGGGGAGAAGATAGTCATAATGGCGATGGTAATATTAATGATGATGATGATAATGAAAAGGAAAGAATTAAATCCATAAATAGGAAAATATTGGAAAGAGAGGCCAACGAAGAGATAACAGAGGACAAGTCCAGGGTAAAAACAAGACAAGAGAGAAGGGGAATATTATTGCAAAGATGAATGAAGTTATATCGAAACAGCTGCAGGCATCTTAATATTGAATGATGCCGTATGTAATGGTTATTATTCCGAACTAAGCTCCGGCTCATAATTATGTCGTTGCAAAGGAGGAATTCGTGTTGTTTATCGCCCATAGAAGTGTTTTGTTATCAATTGCATGGAGCTTTTTTTTTCTTGTGTAGATCTAGGCCTATTGTGACAAATTAGATAAAATGTACAGGGTCTTGTTTGGTTATAAAATCAATTCAGAAAATATGAAATGTATAATCTAATTTTTATTATAACCGTTTTGTCGGAGCAAAATTGCATGCATGGTGACTTAGATTGTAATTGATCAATGTCCTACATACTCGCGACCTAAGGGAATGATTCATTTTCTCCTCCCCATCATTAATGATATAATGCGCGAGTTAGCTCATATCACTCATCCCAATGATGCAATATATAAATCCCAGGTTCTTATATTGCAATTCCACCAGTCAGCGGATATACGAAGAATGGCAAAACCAGGTATGATTTGCGTAGATGATATCATCATAAGATTTTTGATGAAAGGTACTTGATTTGGTACCTGGGGTGTCGTCGGCAACCGGGCAGCTCAGAGAGGATGAATGGGTTATTTATTAATCACTTCGATACAATATACACCCAGACATTTTGCAGGGGGAATGAGGAGAAATCAAGTAAGAATTGCCTTAGGTTGTATCGGGTTTATAACGTGCATGCTCGGTTGTTGCGATTGTTCAAGAATGCCAGCGCTTCTCCACTCTACAGGAATTTCGAATTGGATTTTGCCAGTTTGATAAAAAAAGATGATTTAATGTTAATTTCATAGCAACTCATAGCAATCAATTCATAAAATGGTTATTACCATCGTTCAGAAATGATAAACAGAATGTACAGGAACTAATGTAATTATTGAATCCACACATTGCCCGGTAAATAATTGAGCAGGAGAGGACTACCCCCCCCCCCCCGATGCATAGTTCACCTTTCCAAAATGACCCCCCCCCCTTCCGTCATCTTATTCCCAGAAATATATCTAAGAGAACCTTTATCGAGTTAAATTGGCGGCATGAATTAGAAGATGAAAGTTAATGTAGAATTCATTATTTTTCAAGTTTGAGAAACAAATCGAACTGTTTGACGAAAAATCATAAAAGAATTTGGAATCACCTTTTTTGCAACAAACTAGTAATAAGGGTTTTTTTTTTTTTTTTTTAATTAAACCATATATTTTCAGAAATATATTGTTATACTCACAATATCTTGATCCAGCGATCTTGAAAACAAGACACGGCGGCAGTAGAACACCATGGAAGCAACAACTGTAATTTATCTGGACGATCGATCCTTTTAACCTCCCGGCTCCAGTTGTATCGGTCCACTGCAAGTTGAGACATTGGAATTAAAGAAAAACATCGATAATGATAATCGTAACACTGATCACGATTGTATTCGGGAAATAATTAAGCACGGGGGACTACGAAAACGAATAAAAGTAGTTTGAAATAATATTAAAAATCATCTGGTTAGACTTAAGAGAACGCCATCTTGAAAGAGGAGATATAACCTGAGGAAAGAGGATAAAAAGTTCAAATTATGCATGAATCGATTATATTTTTCTTTCCGAATCTTGTATTCCCAAACTTTTGAATACAATCATGATATCCGTTTACACATTCAATTACATCAACTTTCAATTATTTTGTCATATAAGTTTTTTTCCTTTGTTAATTCTGAAAGGTGGGGCCAAAGTAAATTCCATTGCCTACTCTATATTGCATGAAGAGACAGAGAACAGCATACATCTTCCATAACATATTTATGTTCGAAATTGCATAACGGAGGAACAAAGATGCATTCAATTCATGAATTGACGCTAAAGTACTCTTAACAAAACATTTATTTCGGCCTACGCAAGAAGAAGCAATAAATGCATGTGCTAGCCTCTTCAATGTGTTAAGACATACCATCAATCTACTTATCTCGGGCCATGAACGTATTACAGACCTACTCAAGTGAACTCAATTCGAAATAATAAAGTGAAAAATAAGTATATGGTGGCGTATAAACACAAATACAAAAGTAGTAAAACCATAGTGGCGAGATGATGAATAATCCTCCGGGCCAATTACCTAAAATTGTATTTTGACATTTACATTCTCCTCAACATATTGATTGAAAAAAACGTTGAGGTTTTTTTCTGAATTAATTTAATTTGATGTTTAAGTAAATCTCAAAAGTCGGTATTTACTTAAGCTATAAGTGGATTGTACTTTATGAGATCTTCCATCACACACTCCCCCTCTCTCGAACACTATTTCACACACCATCACGCGCACCCCCCCCCCATTCATTTATCCATCCCTCTCCTATCTTAAACCTTTTTTCCGTCTCATAATTTCACCTACCATTCCTTCATTTAACATTTCGTGTATCCCCTTAAACATTTCTTGCCTTCCTTTTCATTCGTTACCTGGATTCACTATACTGAAGAAGTACCCCGTCTTCAATCTAATGCTCATGAACCAGGTAGAATGACAAACTTGATTCCGTGCTGCATAATTTCTTTCTCTGGCATAAGCAATATGAAACATGTACTCATCAAAATCACATATCTGCCCAGGAAATTACCTGTCGCTTGCAATGTATGTTAGTAGAATGGTTATTGTACACGCGGGCTATTGTTAGAATGAGCCAGTGTGTATGTACGGTATTAAAGTAATACCGTCCTTGCATTGAGTCTATTTTTATTCAATCTCATTTCCTATCGTCTTCCGTTGTTTGTTCTTATGATGCTCCTTTTCCCCTGTATTTTTGTTAGTATCAACTATCTTTATTTATCTAAATTTGGATCATTCTTTCTTGAATAGTTTCATTTATTTTTGTTTAAAATATCTATCGATTATTACCACCTTTATGTAAAAATGATTCCAGTCATATATAAACTCCTCAAAAAAAGTTTGGAAATCTGAATTTGATCGATAATCCCTCCTCGGTTTTAATAATTATCAATGTGTAATTAATCTTAATGAAAAGAGCATTTAATTATCTTTAAAATGATACCCTACATGATATCATTATGGTTCACATGGAGGTGCAGTACCTTGAAATGTGGGGCAAGGTCAAAATTCAAAAGTTGCAAAATGACACAATATTGAAAGTCACTGTTCTTTTTTCCGTGGTGATGAGTGAGTTTCTCAGCGGTTTATTTTGACTTTGATCGATAATTCCTCATCGGTTTTAGTAAATATCAATGAGTAATTAATATTAATGAGTAGATCATTTATTTTTCTTTAAAATGATACCCTACATGATGTGATTATCGTTCACATGGAGGTGCAGTGCCTCGAAATGTGGGGCAAGGTCAAAATTCAAAAGTTGCAAAATGACACAATATTGAAAGTCACTTTTCTTTTTTCCGTGGTGATGAGTGAGTTTCTCAGCGGTTTCTTTTGACTTTGATCGATAATTCCTCATCGGTTTTAGTAAATATCAATGAGTAATTAATATTAATGAATAAATCATTTATTTTTCTTTAAAATGATACCCTACATGATGTGATTATCGTTCACATGGAGGTGCAGTGCCTCGAAATGTGGGGCAAGGTCAAAATTCAAAAGTTGCAAAATGACACAATATTGAAAGTCACTGTTCTTTTTTCAGTGGTGATGAGTGGGTTTCTCAGCGGTTTTTTAATTATTTTCATGCACCTTAACATCAACATTAACATGGAATCAAATACACCTCTGCACAAGCAAACAAACAAACAATGCATGGGTATTTCAAACCACGACTCAAACCATGTTATCTCACAGAACCATCACTACAGAAGCAGGGGCTTGATTTGAATGGTTTTTCATCTCTATTGACACAGACAAAGGATCATGTTCTTGATTCATGGTATTGACCATTCACGACTATTTCTGCTCGTTTTGCAGCTTTTCAATTCAGACCTCATCCAAGACTTTCGAATCCTGCTCTTTTCGTGATGGCATGATCATATCAAGCATGGTATCATTGTAAAGAGAATTAAATGATCTTTTAAATGATGTCAAATATGCATTGTGTAAAATTGGGAATTGGGAGAAATTAATGTCCAAACACAGATTTCCAAACTTTTTTTTAGGGGTTTATATTGCGTTAAAAAAGAACATGCAATATATGTTTTATACTAGTCTATACCCATGAAACCTTATTACCTAATCATGCTAACATAATTTTTATTCAACATTGTGTTCAATCCATTTTACCCAATGCAAAGGATGCATGGGTTACGATGGCACATGCAAGTTCTTTGGGTAATAAAAGTCAGACGCCATCCATGGAACCTTAATACCTAATACCTAGCCTACATACATAATGTTGATACCCCCCTCCACCCTTTACACAGTTCAGATGTTCGTATATTGGTTACTGTATTATTTACCACATTCTGTCCTCATCGTTGAAAAATGTCTCTTTTCCTCCTGCTATTCCGTTTTCTTTGACTACACAAGAAGCTGTAATGGTGTAATAACCGTTACTGTAGAGCAATCAACTTTAGCAGCTTAGGCTTATGTCACAGAAGATTTGCCAATGCATTTTATATATACAAACGTGTTTTTATTTAAATCCCCATCCACTTGAATGCGAAGAAACAATGCCTCTGAGATGACGACATTGCGCTTTCCAATTAGTCAAAGTGTCGGGCTGCGCTTTTATTTAAACAGATATAAATATTGGTACAAATTAAAGGTTGGATTGATCTCTTGGAGAAGCAGAAAAAGTCGTTGAGTTAAAGGGAGTAGGGGGAGAAAGAAAGAGAAGGAGTAAGTAAGAGCGAGAGAGAGGAAGTGAAAAAGGAAATAAATTAGAAGGGGTAGATATGGTGGTATAAACGAGGGGGAAATGGTTCTTGATTGATCAATAAATCATTAGTATTATGACAATAAATGGAAGAATGGCGAGAGAAATAGAGATAAACATGATAGAACAATGGATAGATAATTATGTGATTTATGCCATGTTTATGTCAAGAAAACAATATATATATTTTAACAAATTTAAATGATATCGAATTCCAATGATATATGTAGTGTAGTGAAAATTATTTTCAAAAAATATGAATTAAGATATAATTTTTAACACCATGTCTGCTCTTATAATGGTTTATAGTCTTTTTTAAATGTATTTGTTAATAATGATTACCATGATTATGACTGGCGTACATTCTGAAACGAACTGAGAACCATGATAAATAAAAGGATTATATCCGGGTAAAATTTATTTCTAAAAAAAAACACTTGTGCAGATCAATTAAGCCATAATTGACTAAAAATTGCCATGATCGTACTTGATTGGATACAGAAACATAGCCCACAATCAATAATAATTGGCTCTGAAAATTTTTATTCTATAATTATCACCCATCGTACAAGTTGCTTCCAGAGAGAGGATAGAAACCAATATCAGAGGAATAGGTCCATGCATACTTTTTGACGCTGTATGGTACAGCCAGCGGCAGGTGAATGTTCTCCCAATCAATAATCTAGCGACTTTCAATTAATGATAGATCAATACATGTTAATTGGGTGTATGGGTTTAAGTGATATTGAATGGACATGCGTTCCGAAAAGCATGCATATGATTATTGAATTTTAAAGTGAAAATTATGAACCACTTGAATGGAATAACAAAAGATAGCAATATTTATATTTATCGAATACTAATATGAATAAATCTGAAACAGCTTTTTTTTTTGGTTTCATTTCGGTGTATACGCAAGTACACTGTACACTTTGTGTATTAGAAAAAAAAGGGAAATCCAACTTATTTAAATCAGTGGCAATAACGGGTATCATCTAAACTACAAACTTCAGAATAAGGGTCGCACGGGCCTAATCACAACTGGCAGGCCATAGATATTCATTCGAGCCAACCCATTGCTCAATTTTTAAATTTGATATTGCTGATTGACAAAAATGAATGAATATGACTGACAATCTAACACTGATTCTAGGGAGGGTACCTACTGAACTTACTTTTTCCAAAGTGGAAAGATATATCACCATTATGGAACTATATTTTTACTGGCGGAAGAATTAGGGTCATTTTACTCTCTCAAGTGATGAATTTGGTCCCGGCAGGTGTAGTCTTCATAAATGCGGATTTATTTTTAAAATGAGCCGGTCGAGGTACCCTTTTCTGGTCAGATATGGAATGTCAGACATTTATCATATCCACTGGTAGTAAACATTCAACCCTCGAATTTCCTCCTTATTTTTTATGAATTCTTTTTAAGTGCCACTTTAACACACGAGTCTATGGGAAATGAATTAGGCCTGTGAGCCCTAATAATAAATCCGCATTTATGAAGACTACACCTGCCGGGACCAAATTCATCACTTGAGAGAGTAAAATGACCCTAATTCTTCCGCCAGTAAAAATATAGTTCCATAATGGTGATATATCTTTCCAATTTGGAAAAAGTAAGTTCAGTAGGTACCCTCCCTAGAATCAGTGTTAGATTGTCAGTCATATTCATTCATTTTTGTCAATCAGCAATATCAAATTTAAAAATTGAGCAACGGGTTGGCTCGAATGAATATCTATGGCCTGCCAGTTGTGATTAGTCCCGTGCGACCTGTATTATATGGCACATTAAGTTATTTTTTTAATTTACCTTCCTGGCTTTTCTTTAACATCTGAACACTCACTTTATCACAAAGAAATGCATGAAATATACAGATGTGTTATGTAATGACCAATTTTAATGTTACTTCTAATGTCTAGTGCCCTATGGATTTACACACATCCTACCTGCCTATATGTAGCTCAACAATGGATGCAATGTAGGGCCCAACATCCTATAATGCATAATTGTATGCATATAGTGTGCATAGCTGGATGCAAGAACTGCCCACAATTATAAATACCAGATTCACATGAGTTAAATGAGATAACAATAAAAAGAAATGATAATTAGCATACAAGCATACTATACATTCACATCTTCCTATGACAAGGGATGTAAGAGGGAGAGAGGGGTGTTAGATGGCCTGTATTCTAAAGGAATGGGGGTTAGTCTGGCTAGAAATAAGTAAAAGTTAGAACAAGATAGCAGTAGCACTCATTATCAGCCACCGCCCCCCCCCCCCCCGACATACTTACCATGCTTTTCTCTACCCCCCCCCTCCCTCTTGAATCCACCACTATTCAGTCAAATTCTAAAGTTCTCTGTTCTCCATCCCTTTCCCATGAACCAATTTCACAATTGCAATTGATCAAAGCCTATCTAATGTTTAGTATCCTGTGATGGGTGCTATACACGAATACAGCAGTGCTCGTTGGTATACAAAAACACACAAAAACATGCAACGCAGAGACTAACGTTAGCCTACAAAAGAGCCTAGCCTCGGTATACAAACACAGATAATCTACTATTCACAATTTGTTACCTGATATACCCCCTCTGTAGCCTTGCACATAACCATTAAGTTGAGTTTTTGGACCTCTTGATGGCTGAAACATGCATACTATTGAAATTAATTTGCTACTGAAGAGTTTGGGCTGGTGTTTCATCCACTAGGGAATTCCCCTTGTAATAGGCCTATAGCCTTGCTATAGCATACATTCAAACCAAATACCAAAGGTTTGCTCACAGTTAACCCAGTCACTGGACTGCAGTGGACACAATTGCTCGTTCAGATATAATTGATAAGTCTAGTGGTATAGCGCCGGCTTCAGGAAAGGGAGGTCGTGGATTCAATCCTCTGCCGAGTCATACCAAAGACTTAGTTATGGGCAGGATCCCAGACCTACCAGTTTTACCGTGGGTAAATACGAATCATTATTATTATTGTATCATTATAAAACAAATTGTCAACTTTTTGTGTAGATGTCTTATTTTACTGATAGGCCCCTGATAAGCGTATCATTCAAATGTTAAGAAGTTATAAATATATGTAATTTAAACATGTTAGATTATACAAAAATTTCACCAATTCAATATTTTCCATGAATCTATATGAAATTGATGGCTTTCTTTATAATTATATGCATTGGAATTTCTTTATGTTGATCATGTTCAACTTGGATTTCCTCTTGAGTGTAAGTTTTGTTATTAACTCAATATGGTAGAGCAAGATTATCACAGAATTCGAACGATTACATCCTTGATATTATATGCTGTATATTATGACCTAATGTCAAGAGTGCCATGTATAATTTCTTTTGATCAATTCCACTCTGTTACCTTGAAAAGTACGAAGAATTTCTTACCTTAATACTCAATGAATGGTTGGCCTTTGTGATGATGAGTTGCCATGGCAATACAGTGATGTTCATTTCGATATCATCTTTCTGATTCGTTCTTCCTGAGGGATGATACGCATGCGTAATATTGCACAAATGGCTCTCTGATCTTTCGCGATCGACTCCGTTTTCATCGATTGGTAAAGAGTCTCTTTCCACACTTTTAATTGGCGATTCGGTCGTTGTCCTCGCTGATGGAGACGATGACGACGGGTTATTTGAATGTAAAGTTGGTGATATCGTTGATGGTAGTGATGATGTGGATGCTAAGGGCGATGATGGTGAGGAGATTGGTCGATCTAAAAACATAACATCGAACGAACTCTTCCTTGGTTCACTGTCGAGGAAGCGGTTACATTCTGAAAATAAACGAAGGAGGAATTAAACGTACAGATCAATAAAAGTAATCACACATGACTTTACTGAAATATTTGAAAGAAAAGGCAGTGTTTTTTTTGTTAATTAAATATAGGATTTTGTCTAAAACTAAATCTCCGATTCTTTTTAAAATCCTCCTCCTCTTTCTCCTTTATCTTCTTATATATATTTCTTATTTTCTTCTTCTTGCTGCCTTCTTTTTTCGTCTCCTTATACATAGTAATATTCCTATTTCCATTCCTTACTTTTATACCTTTTTTTTTTGCTCCTCTCTATTTCCCTCATCTCACACCTCCTCTCCTCCCCCTCTATCTCTCTCTCTCCCTCTCCCAACTTTCGGCAAAGCCTTGTCTTTGTATCGACATTAAGATGCAGTGAAAACTTTACAGTTATTGGAATCATATTTTTTATACAGAATGTGAGTTCTTGGTTCCTTTGACCATACTTTCCAACTATTTTCAGATGAATATTATACAGTCGTGTCCGTGTGGGGTAATTTGTGATCCTGTAGATGTATATTGTTGTTGTTGCTATTGTTATGTTTTGCCTTTTCTATGAAGTATTGAAGTAACATTTTATTATTTTTTAATTGCATTATGATGAACGAGAATCAATATTTTGTCCATGATTGACATTGACGTCACATTGTCACTAACATAAAACAATTTTCATCATTCAGGTTAAATTGATTGATGAAAGTCTTGCGAATTTTATTATTACGTCAATGAAATTTTATCACAAAGAAAAATCTACCGTCCAAATGATGTCATCTTTGGTGCAAAGATTATATGATCATTAATAATTGATATCTTGATAGGGACATAATTATGAGTAATCAGAATGATTGCGTAGATAGATTGTTGATTGACGAAATATGCAGTGTATGCCACAAAGAACAGAAAATCAGTAGTTTTATATTGTCGTAGTATCAAAATTATATCGGATGGTTCCTAGTAGACGCGCTGCCTGTAACAAACAGCGATGAACAAGAATTAACGAATAAATATTTTGTCTATGACTGACGTCAGATTGTTACTAACAAAAAAATATTTTATCGTTCAGGTCAACTTAAGTGACGAAAGTCTTGCGAATTATATTATTACGTCAATGACATTTTATCACAATGAAAAATCTACCGTCCTAATGATGCAATCTGTACTGCAAAGATTATCAACTAACTTAATATGATAATTAATCATTGATATTTTGATCTAACTATGTGTTTCAATAATGTACGCGTTGAAAGATAGGAACATAATATTCAGAATGATTGCGTAGATATATTGTTGATTGACGACATATAACAGTGTAGGCCACAAAGAACAGAAATCAGATTGAAAATCCATTCAATAGTTTATATTGTCGCAATATGATGCTTATTATTCAAAATCATATCCACTGGTTCGTATACTCGCTGCTGGTAACAAACCCCCTTTCATACTAATTTCCCCTTTTCCTTGTTTTTTTTTCTCTGTTTTATTATGTTCAAACTTTTATCGTGATTAAGTGATAATCCAAGCTCTCTGTACAACTGTTCTTGATTCATTTTATTTAGTTAGTTGTTCAAGTGGAAGTCACATTGACCTGAAGTTGGTTCATATTAAAGCAGAACAAATGAGCAAAACAAGTTTGACGAAGATCCATCAACAGGTATGGAGTTTCCCTCTTTTTTGGGGGGGATGTATTCGATGCTCAAGATCTAAAATGAAATTCCTCTGATATTTAATATATTTATTACACGTACATGTCTAGCTTTTCCAAGTGACGTCGTGACTTTGAAAGCAAAACTTTAATATTAACTTTTTTTAAATAATTTTTTTTATGTTGGGTTTTGTCGAACATTCATTGATGTTTCTCTCGTTTTGTTTGAAAAATTGGTTCGAAAGGTCTACTTTCCCTTTAAAACTTTCTCTTCTGGAGGGCCAACAAACATCAAAGCTGCATCCATCAAGCTCGATCGACATTAGGTCTGCCCGGCATCGCTGCCCGACAGCAGTCCTGTCGACGTCGACCTCAATATCTTAGCGGGTCAGAACGCCAGCAGTCTTTCACGATCCGAAGATTCCTTAACCTGCGGCGCCTTCGACTTTGATTTACCTTGTCAATAAATTGGCTTATACTGATCTCTCATTCGGAGAGAAGGGGGAAAGAAAAAATACCTATAGGTTCCTTAATTAAGACAGAAGACTTTGCTGGAGAACTCTTGGGGAAACGTGCGGCACACATTAATAACCTCAAGTATTCCCCAGTCAAAACGGTAATTTAAAGAAAGCGAACGAATTAATAGAAATCGCTTCCTAATTCAGAGACTGGTCATAGCGTTGAAGCAAGTAATTGACTCCGTTGAACTACATGTACTAAAAGAGAAATCATTAATGAAAGATCAAGAAATTACACATACACACACCTCATTCACTAGACACAATTTTCACTGAAACACCATTAGGCAATGGGGAGAGGGAGAGGGTACTCAGTCATCAGTTATGGTTGTAAACCCAACTTCCATGTTTTTCGTTCCGAAACGATCTAGAAAAGGGTCAGGTAATTCATTAGTGTTTCTCTTTTTAACGTACCTGGGCCCCGTTGCATAAAAGTAATCTTTCCATCCAATGGTAACTTGCATGGAATCCTTGATTCTGATTGGCTGTTGATCGGTATAACCATGGTAGTTACCACTGAATGGCAAAGTTACCATAATAGTAACTTTTATGCAACGGGCCCCGTACTAAGACAAAGGTCAACATACTTATAGGCTTATGTTGTGCAGTTTTGGTAGGACTATTAAAATACTCTAACACGCTTTAGCTTCTCAGTACTAAGCCAAAATAACGTTATTAGCTACGTCATCGGAGAGGACCTTAAGCCGTTGATCCCCTGGTTGCTTGCTCACAAGCATTCGTGCTTTCTTAGCAGTCAGGTAAAAACCTCGGTATAACATAATATAGAGGCGAACATATTAATGATCGATTATGTCCTCATCATTATGACAAAAATCGTTTAATTTGATTGTACATCCCAGAGAAAAGCAAACGATACATTTCATTGCGAAACACTCGGCGAATTGCTATTGTGATCACACAGGTGGAAGGCAGTGGTCAGTTGACCAAGTCTGGGCGGGCGAAAAGTGACCATTATAATTGAGCACATTCACTGGAAATCCATTTAGTTAAATATATGACACGATCTCGACCACGTATATCATAGAATCATTCATAACTTCACTTTGGTTTAAGAACATGCTAAATAAGCTGGAAATATTAGTGTTAATGTTGCTTGTAAAATTGCTTTTCCGTGTCATAGCTCTTTTTTAATTTTTCTTTCTTTCACTACAATTCTGACCGATTGTCATGTATTGAACACTGACGGAAACAATCATTAGTAGACAAATTAACGATCTATGATAAACATAGCAATTATAATAAGATGTGTATTTTCAACAGCATTAGCCCAATTATCTCAAAATTACGTCCATAATCATAATCCATCTGAAAGGAAGGTAACTTAACATACTTCAATAATTTCGTTACTTACCATTTTTTGTAAGAAACAAATTGGTATGTTAAAGTTGAACGCTGGTATTGGTCTTAATTATTACGCCTAGTCACAGTCAAATGACATTGTTCGGAATCCGTACTAATTCAAAAAATCGTCTTCACAAAAGCAACGAGACGGTAAACTGCAGTTCTGGAAAGATTTCATGAAATTGAGTTAATGTCAAGTGTCTCATGGTTAACTCGTTGAAATATATAGAGGGTATAAATATTATCCGACTACAGAGGACGCTCACTAAGGGTGTGAAAATAATGATAATGATCCTTAATACCACAATGACACCGTTGAAATTGAGTCCACTTCGGCGAGATTATTAACCAGGCGCTGTTATTATCTTAGTCCAGCCCCCCCCCCAAAAAAAAAAAAAAAAAAAATTAATGAATAAATATTATTACCGATACCATCGTTCGATTGAGAGCCTGTTTAGTTGGTGTGAATGTAACATAAACGTTGACACTCTTTCAGAAGGAAAATAGAAAAAAAAGAATCAGTGTAGTGGACGTATTAAAGGGGGTATTTCGGATGTTAATTGCTTTATGTGAACTTTTTCATTTTACTCCCGTTTTCGTTTCTTCATCTTATGTTGAAATCGAGATACCCAGAAAATGTAGAGTCCCATTTTCACTCGTTTTCTAAAACGGTAATATAGACATTTAATCATAATTATAAAAGGCTGATTTAAGCTATTTAACCGAAAAATACACAAATGGCCCGTATTCTGAACTCGGGTTTAAATTAAACCCAGGTTTAAAGTTGCGGTTTAACTATGGAGAGCCAATTGGAGCACAAAAATACTTCACAATACACATTCAATTTATTAACTCATATGGCACCAAAATTGTTCATAATTGTCTGGGAATGCTAACTGAAGTATTTTCTTCGTTGTGAAAGCAAAATGAAACAAAATAGTAAACATAAGAAATAAACAATATAAACAGAACTTTTTAATTTTTGGCTTCCCATAATTTTAACACAAGAGTTAGACCGTGGTCTAAGTTAAACCTGACTTCAGAATACGGGCCAATGAGCTTAGGTGACACGACATTTGCTCCTGCGACAATTGATCCGGGCTTTATTTCGTCTATAAGATATAGGGTTAGGGTTGCAATATATAGATTTTTTGTTAGGTTTAGGTTTAGTTGTAGGATAGGGTATAGTGTTAAATCCTGGGTTGAAATTGTTTTTTTTTAATTAGGTTGTGGAATTCAGCGGAGCAATTGTTGCCAGATTATTTTTGAAACCCCTTGTTTACATTTCTTTATGAGAGAATGTTTCTTTGAATTACTTGAATAAGATTCCAATATTTTATTTGAATGATAAGGACACCCATTAATTATGATACCCCTAACCCGCGAGATCTGTAAGTATTCGTGCAAAATCTTTCATGGTAAAATCCTTGAAATTAAAGAAAATATTAATCCGTGCATAATTCATTCTTTATCTGCCTATAAAGCTTATAATTTACGCAGACCTTAGGACGTATCACGTGATCTCATTGAGTTTGCACTGACCTTTCACAGCAAATGCACGAGTGTAATCTTCGTGTAAAGAAAGGCAGAAAACTTGACCGAAAATGAAGAGAAAGGACCACATAATAGAGAACGGAAGCAAATGAAAAACAACTTGCGTCACCAATGACGTCAGCATCTCTTTCGCAAAATTGTAACTGACGTATCTTTAATGTAATAGTGTGACCATTTACTTCTCTTTTAAACTTTTTTTTTCTGTAGAATGTAGAACAAAATCCACCGGCAGTTGAAGAATTAAATAGACTGACAATAATGCAACGAAGATTAAACAGTTACTACAAAGGACGTGAAGGGGTGAAAGTATATATATGGCACAAATCAAAATGAATATCAAATTCAGAATTCAGGGTGGAAATGACATTTTAAGTACTTTGGGGAGCTTATGAAATCAAGCATAATGGGAGCCTTGGAATACGGTCTTTCTGGGTGGTTAGATGTAAACAGGGGCGGATGCGGAATAGATATAGTGATAGGAGGGCACTGGCGTACAAAAAATGCTCTACCATGCAAAGAAAAGGGACTAAACGTCATCATGAAATAAATAATATCCCAACAAATTACAAGCAAAGCAAAAAAATAATGTCACAGTCGCTAAGGCAATTACCCCCCCCCCCTCCTCCAAAAAAAAATAATTAACTTGATATAAAATGATACATGTTAAAAAGATGAAATGAATTAAAAAGTTGTGTTATTTGTTTTTAATGGCAAGTAAACAAAATTATACTAGTAGCCCCCACCTCCTCTCCCTCCTTGATCCACCGCTGCGTGGTATAGAAATTGAAGAGATTAACAAGGCATTACTAGGGATGAATGTGGTAGTGTTACTCTGTGCATGAATCATGATTATGATATGTAATTTCGGTAATTAATCCTTGCCCCAATTATTTTGTTTCAATTTTCATCAAGGTTTTATTTTGGACGTATTTGCACACAAACATATTTTCATGTGGTCTTTGATAAATTCCTGAATGTAGCCCATTTAACCTTAAACAACGCTTATACGAAATGCAACTCATAGTATAACCATGCTAAATGTTTAGTGTTTATTATGTTAATATGATGTAGGCTCATATAAATATAAGTTATATAGGCCTACGGCCTTCGATAATATTGTCCCCAAGTATCTTAACTACACCGTAATGAAACACCAATTAGCTAAAAACAATAGCTATCATATAATTATAACTATAACAGTGGATCGTGGCATCGATTAATTATACTGACTTGACGAACAAGATGCCATTTAATGATACATATAATAAACCGTACCAGAGACCGCAGATCTGTTTTGAAAGTTAGGGGGTGACATACACAAAAACATTCACAAAATCGCAACCAAATTGTCATTTTTTATACTGTTTTGCTAATGTTTATTGAAATCCGGTCCCGAGGACCCTGCGTATTCCTTTGTCTAATAAAACCATGCATTCTCTGAAAATGTCAGTGAACACGTTTGATGGCTGTCAGCCTTTTTATTATATAATGAAATTATGTTTGGCATTCCTGAAAAGAAACATGTATAAACCTCCTGAAAATGTCGTTCGATATGATATGACAGTCATTTTCTTTAATTTCATCATTCCTCTGATAATGAACGACCTTCATATTATTTTCGCACTTATTCATTTTCTCACATCCACGACAGCTTTTTTTATGATGGACGTAGTGAGCAATGAAAGCATTTTCATTTCCAATTCGGAAAATTGATGAAAATACTTTAAAAAACACACAAAAAAGAGAGAAAATGTTAGATGGATGGAAATGTCATGGCCCTTTATCACGTTATAAAGGGCAAGGCTTCTATTGCTTTTATTTGAATGCGCTTTTAGAACGTCGGCATTGAAAGCATGATCGTGCTACGTATTATAAAGGCTGTTCCATAATATTCATAAAGGGACCTTTAATATAAGAATACATCTGAGAAGTCAATAAATGATGGGGGTATAGAGAGAAAGGGAGAGTTAATACGGAAAAGAAATGACATCTCCAATGTTATACTAATACTACTAATACTTTTATTATTATCATTCTACCATGACTACTATTTCTACTACTACTACTACTACTACTACTACTACTACTACTACTACTACTACGACTTCTACTACTACTACTACTACTTCTACTACTACTACTACTACTACTACTACTACTACTACTACTACTACTACTACTACTACTACTACTACTAATTCTACTTCTACTACCATGATTACTACTACCACCACTATAAGTACTATTATTTTCATTAAGATTATTATTGTTGTTGTTATTATAATTATTATCATTATTGTTGTTGTTGTTATCATTATTAATATTATTATTTGTTTGGCGTCACCTGTGCCTAAGAGACAAAAAACCAACTGAATCACTTTGACCCGTAGGTCTCCGATACGCAGGTGGACCACTTCACCAGGGTTTCCCCCTACTCTTAACGAATAATGCAGTAGGTTCTTAACGTGCAAAGGTTACTACTACTTCTTCTACTACTACTGATGCTGCTACTATATACTTTTACTAACTCCTATTACACTCACTATCCCATTACTATACTGTAAACTGCAAATGTTTCTGAAGCTGACACTTCTATGGCCTTCACCATGATATTTCCTTTCCCGATCAGCCCCTTCTCTTTCTCTTGTCTTCTGGTATAAGTCAATCATTGTATGTAATAGCTGCTGGCATGACATGAGTACACGTCTCAATGACACCCAGTAGTGTTAAACTATAACTTGATATGTATCCGGGTTAAATTTGAGAGATGCCCATAGCCAATCGATAATGTGTCGATAATCGCCTTCGGACTCGAATTTTGAAGAGCTATTTCCTTCAGGCAAACACCATCTTCAAAATACTGATAGATGTCGCTACCGATGGATCAAAAGAAAAGTGATCTGATGCCCCAATCATGTTCATCACCTTTACTCTAATAGTCCCGGGGTATTTTTGAGTCTTGTCAATCCAGGGGAGATTATGGATCCTATTCTAGTAGCAACCATGGTTTGAGGAATAATTTCCTTTGTAATAAAGAGAAATAGTTTATGATATATTCTTTTATGAAAAAAAGAAAGATCAATCTAGAAATCTGTACGACAAAATAATCAGGGGAGTGTTTCATGAAAGTACTTGGCGGACAAAACATCCGACAAGTCCAGCTTTATCCGACAGTTACCATAGTAGTGGTGGTTCATAGCCAATCAAAATCAAGGAAAGTTGTCAGATCTGACAACTTGTCGGACAAAATGTTGATGAAACGCTCTCCTGGTGTCAATTGATAAAGTTTTCCTATGAATATTTCGATAAATTATACATTAGACCTACCGGTTCATTTTCTATTTCTGGCCCTCTCAACTCCCTATTAAGCTGGGCCCTTCGTTTAACATGTGATGTTTTAGTATACATTGCGTACAAAATGAGATTTGTATACATAAGGCTATTGTTTGACACAACTTTAAGTTTCAGGTGAACCAGCTGCCCCTCATTAACGCGCATCTGAATTCCTCACGACTCGAGACAGAGCACTTCAAATTATTTCATATCTAAACAAGATGAACCATAATCAACAAACATTTCGATTCGCTTTGTCCTTTAGTGTGACATAATTTCCGAAAGCCATCTCGCCTCTTCGTGTTACAGTCTTCAGATTGACACGAGGGCGGAGATCCAGAGGATTTGGGATATACCTCCCAAGCTTAAACCATTTATGGAGAGGGGTGTTGCCTGTACAAACATCACTCCCTCATTTTTCAAGAAAGAATACCATAACCCCCCCCCCCAAAAAAAAAAAAAAAAAAAAAAAAAAAAAAAAATGAGAGGGAGAGAGAGAGATATACTATTATTTACACGTTTTAAGTGACACACCCCTTTGATGTAAATTGATATATTGCTACCACGCATACTGCTCATACCGGATTACAACACTGCAAGAGAAAGGCAATATGAAAATGTGTAACAAGACAACGGAATGTAATAAAATGCTAAGTGACAAATCGAGACCAGCTGTTTCTGAGTAAACGTAGACATGTTGGCTTTGGAGATGGACAAGGAAACAACAGTCTTTGGCGTACTTGGACGGTAATCGATATCGTCAAACTGACACTAGCAGTGTACTGTCTTTCAGTATCATACGTCAGGAGAATAACGAGCAACCACTAAAAACAATCGAATAAATTATTTGTATTTGTATTAGCAACATTAATGAAGTTCATGATGTGATGTTTTTCTCGATTTCTGATTCAAGTACAATAAAATAATTTGATGAAGTGATATTTTGTCTCCGTCAAAGAGCAATAATAATATATATTTTTAATGAAAATGCTTGTGAAAATAAAATGTATCAGATGATGATTAAAACATTTTTTTTTTACTAATACACCATTCTTCTTTACAGGGGTGGTGTCCCTTGGTGCAGGGCGGCCGACTTCTATGAATGTTCATGAAAGTGGAAAAAGAAGAGAACAAAAAGAACGAATGGGAAAATATTGAGAAGGAAGAATAAATATTAATGAGAGGTGTACGTGTCTTCAATGCGCCTATTGGGAGATGACGTCCGCTCTAGGTCATCTCCCACCCCCATCCCCTCTATAAAATACCCTGTGCTCGTATATAAGGGATAGCATGGACAATTTCACTACTGATTTGAGAAAAGGATAAACAACAATGAAGATATATATATATATATATATATATCTATATATTTATACATATATATATATATTTATACATATATATATATATATTTATACATATATATATATATTTATACATAAATAAATATATACATATATATATATATATATATATATATATATATATATATATATATATATATAGATATATATAATACACGGAGGAATCACTGCTTTCTAATAACGCCTTTTTTATATCCTGTTCATTGATTTTGCCTCTAAATATCTGCTCGCGTGCGTGTAAATTGTCAATACATCCACAAGTAATATTTGCCTCGGATATACTATTTTTATAAATGAATAAATCTATTTTAATTTAGATCAACTCATACACGTACAACTCAATCATATCAAAGTTTAGTAGCGTGAACACTGTACGATCAAGAAAGAAACATATAAAGACACGAGATGCAATGTATAAATCACATTTTCTGGTAATAACAGATATTGATTTGTAGTTTCTAAATAAGGTTCAAATTATCTCAGTGAAGCAAACACCAAACCAAGAGTTTATTTATAATCGATTTACATAGACGGCAAAATAAATGGATACATTGGCGTCCAATGCAAGTTTAACCATTATTTAGAAAGACTTCAGACTTATTTTAAGCTCTTATCAAAACTATGCGTGAATATTGCTAAAAGGCATCGGATATAATACGGACAATATTACCCTCCCTTTTATACAAATTAACTCTTGATTACAATTCAACTAATTATAGAACAAATTGAGACATAATTTTCTTTTTCATTTGCCTTCTAACAGTAAATTTCACGATGTTCCAAAGCATATACTTGGGGGAAGTATGTTCGAATAACTAAGGAAAGAGTCGTATAATAAAAAATGATGTGAGAAACTTTTCATATTTAGTACCTACCCCCTGGAATAGATAACACCCCGCAAAAATAGAATTTAATATGAAACCGATTTTCGGTGATATTTGTAGGTCAAAATGATTATGATTAAAATGCAATATATGATATTCATCAGCTGAATATGATAATAGAGACACGACATGGATGTAAAACAGTAAAATAGTCAATTATGTTTTGTATAGGTCAGGCAATGGGGCACAGTAAACGAAGTGACCGAGGTTCGTGACTATGCCCGCAAACATGAGTTAATAATACATCATGCTCCTCCTCTTCATGCCATTAAATCACATTCTGAGCTTTGAGTGAATAACGGTAATGGACAATTACTATGTTATTTCAGACTTGCATGTTCTGGGGATATGACGTCATAAGGGGGTAAGGGAAAGGCCAACAAGAAAAAGAGATGAAAACGGAAAGATGATGGAAAATGCCAGTGGAAGAGAGAGAGAGGGGGGAGGGGGTGGAAGACATGCATCAAGAATGACGGTATAGAGGGATATAGAGGGGTGTATAAACAAATGGGACGTGGAAGAGTTGAAATTAAGTAATTAACAAAACATTATGCTATGATATTAACACCAACGACACCGACTGAAATGAAAAGAAACCCTCCGAAACTTTGCAAAAGTTTTGATTGGTCCAGAGTCGGCATCTTTAGGCATGACTTAAAACGAAGAGAGGGGAGGGGGGATACAGAAATAGAACGTGTATAGTGATACGTGGGGGTACAGTCGTGGGCCATTCACTCTTTTCTGTCTACCCGATATCTCTATCAATGCTGTCATTATTTGAGAACTGTCAAGGATCGCAAGGGATGAACTCCTATGTTCTCATGGCAACCCACGAAACGGAAGAATGTTCTCAACAAGACTAATAAATCGAGAGCATCGTTAGGCTATAGCTTTTTACCCGTCGATAATTCCCTTCAACGTGTTTTTAAAGAATCCTACTAAACTGTAAAGCATGCGCTCATACTGCATGAATGATTTATTGAAGTCGAAGTACATTTCGTTCTTGTGAAGTTTTAATAGCTGCATGTGGCACTTATCGCAATACCGAATCATGCTCACAATCAAACTTATGGGGGATCTTCTCTGCTTTGTTCTAACCACGTACTTAACAAGCGCTCTCTTTAACATCAACCCGACAACCTTTAGGGAAATGGATGATCTTAAAAACTCCTTTTTCAGCTTCAATTCTAAATACCCGTCTCGGTTTAGCTCATTAAATACAGCATTTCTCTGGGCACTTATTCCCATCGGTCAGCTACTCACACACACTGTTCATTAGTGTCTTCCTCTTGCATGATAAATTAGTCCTTGTCAACAGGTAGACACACACATTTATCAATTTAGTTTCTTCCATCCCTTGATTTAAATATCTCTTTGATTATTTGTTCCAGTAATTTGGAACAAAGGACATGAAGGAAAGGATATCCATCTCTCTTCTTTTCTCCATGTCAAGAGTCCAGGGCTTACAAGCCTTGGCAACTGACCATAAGATTGATTGTTACCACTGATTGCATTGATGGTTGTTTGCAATCGTTCTTAAAAATCATTATACGATCAATTACACAGCTATGTTTCACGGGTCTCAAGCTCGAGACGTCTGCAGGTATTGAGAATTTTGGGTGTACTTTGTTCCTTTACTTTGAAACTGAGAGCATACCACAAAACTTCACTATTTCTTTGATAAAGGTCCTTTGCACCTCTGATGATAGAAAAATCTGTGCTATTTCCTTTTTCATTCTCTTGTAATAAGAATAGGAGCTACTGGGTTGGAATTGAATTTTTATTTCCCAATCTTTGCGCCTGCACCTAAAGTCAAAATGATCTTGTAAAAATGTGTTTTTAGAATATTCCAAAAATCCGATTCTGTGTAAAAATGAACAGGAACTGGGTTCAAATGACCGTAAATGCTATCATTACGACTTGTTTCCGGGTTTGTTATTTGGTGACCCGGAACTAAATTGGGTCTAAAGACACACCTTTCCTGCAAGGTCAGTCATACTTAAAATGATGTTGCATCACTTTGCTTGTATGAAGGATGGCAGCCGAGAGTGGGGGGTAAATGTAATTCTTGCCATCGGCTTATCAGCATTAACTTTGTTAAGTCGATAACATTCCATCAGGCACCCAGAGCAGTCTGGGGTTTAGAGTATATACCTGTACATTAGTTACTCATCTACGTAATATCCAATTATCAATCTTGAATGTTTTCTGAGTGCCCATTCAAGCACTCTCGTCCTTTGGAATTGCACATAATGTGCCTTGTACGAAATATTAGGAAATGGTAATCCAAACTGTATGCGAATGACTTAAGAGTTTCACATCTACTTTAGATGTGTATGTTGTAACATGAAATTGGAGTGCATAATTCATACGCATATTAAAAATGATCATCTAAAATTAAATTTCCTTCGGTCAGTGAGCCCCCTCCCCCCCCCCCCCTTTCTCTCTCTCCCTCGCTGTGGATTATGTTCTTCCAACGTGAAGAAAGTCACTTATTGTATTTATTGAAGTTTTTAATAAACAAGCAGCTTTAGGAGTTAACTATCCTTGTCGACACGGATTTTTTTCAAATTATTGTTGACCCCACCCCTCCACAATCTCCCCCATCTCTCTCTTCCATCTTGTGCATTTCAAGTTTATCTAAAGAGGCGGTGAATCTAACACTGATATGGAATGGGATTAAATGTTGTATATTCCTTACCCCTCGCTTTTTGTATACCCTTTGCTACCCGCAACCACTGAAAACGATAACTTCCCCCAGAATCAAATCTTATATACTCACCCTCGGAAATCATCAATCGACAGGAGCCAACCCCATGATGATTCTATTCAATGCATCTATATTTTGTTCATTTATACTAGGGAGGCATCCAATGCATTTACGACCCGTATCTGTGGTATTGGATTTCCTCGCTTGTGGGTAGGATTTTCGTATGGAGTGTCACGTGGCGGGAATCGCGTTTTCTCCTAAAATATGAGTGTTCATGGTATGGGTTTATCAATCTGCCAACGTAGGTAGATTGTCTAATGGGGAATCTGTCAACATGCTTCCGCTCTGCCCCCCCCCCCCCCCGGAATCAATCCTTAACTCACATAAAAACAAATACACACTTAAAACAAATCATATCTGTAATATTTTAACTAAAAAACAACTTGGAAATTTCTTTGAAAGTTGAATTTAGGAGAAATTACGAAATGTTAAGATGTGAATCAGCGAAATGCCATTGGCCAATGGGCAATTACCGGAATCCTAGAAAGTAATGTGTAATTATTGCCCTTTAACTTCTTAACTTCAGTAATTTCCATAATTATGCTTTGTACAGCTAGGGCAGGTAACGGAGTATACTAGTAGACACAAAATTAAAAATATCCACAATACGATAATTTTACCCAAAGTTAACAGATTGCACGCTCCCACAACCATGAAGAAACATGTATAACATGTAGGCCTATGTAATGCATAAGAATAGACCACTGTGGCAATTCAACATGTTTGACCCAACATGAAGCAGTTTCCAGGAATGAGCCAATTATTTTCAGCCTTCGGGCAGATCTTCAATTTCTCTTTAAAACAAGCGGATTCACCTTATTAGGTGAGTGTCGTTGCCCGCCTTTAGAAAATGAGCGTGACATTGAAGTGGCACTCTTGCCATCTCAATCCATTCTTTTGAGTGCGGAAAGGGGTAAGAGGGCGGGGTAATGATGAGGTTCTGATGGGGGCACATGCGAGTTGAAGGTTCGGGCATGTGTTGCTTCGTACAATAATGGGTATGTTCCACGCTCGTATACTCCGCCGTTACTTTTAGCATCATACCAGGTTGCTTTTTCATATAATTTTTCCTATATATAACGACGGGTGACCCTTTATGGTGCTAGATCCGATTCAATAGTAATGTTTATTTCCATCAGCTTAGTAATGTGTTTGTTATTTAAAATACGAACAGCTTTATGGAATGGCCTCCATGTACAACATTTTTACATTAAGACTAAAAGTCGACCATGTCTTTAAGGAGAGTTCTGGCGCTATGTTCCAGCCACGCATTGCCATTTCAAGCTTCACTGGTAGACCAAACAATAATCCTTCTTAATTTGGTCTTAATTAAATCTTGCCGAGAACCCCCGCATCACACGTGACAGTGAAATCTTACTCCAAGATACCAGGCGAATCGAAAGAGTTTATTAAACTGGTGCGGTCTCACATGGGGAAATAGCACACCTTTTTTTTAGTTTTCAAATTAGAGCTTTTTTCATGTCATCGAATGACCTCCCGTGGTTTCGTCGTTCTCAGGTGTTGTGATGATGTCACCATTAACCAGCAATTTGAACATTATTGTTTTGTTTTTTAATTAATCGACCGATAATAGGCCTAAAGGATTACCGGGAAAGGGGAGAGGGTATCACATAATGAGCTATGATACTTCATCCTTCCCGATTGATAATGAATATGATTTTTTTAACTGTCAGTTGCAGGTGGCATAAAAATTAAGTTGACTAATATTAATAAAATAAACCCCCCCCCCCCCATTCAAGAATGTTTTTCGTTAGGAAGAGGGTGCATATGGGGAAGGACGGAGGGGGGAGATTCGATAGATTAACTTTTACGCTGATATAATGTATATTTATATCTTTCTTCAGCATAAATGCCAATGCATTTATTCTCTATTCTTGTTGGTGTTACTGCGACTACTATGCTACTAAGCAAATTTATATCATTAACTGTAATTAATATTACGGTATCCACTTTAATCGAAAAGTCAACCCGAACAACAAATTGCCTTTGGAAAATAAAGGAAAAGCATAGCAAAGAAAATTTCATCAAAATCAGATGGAAACCAAATTGAATTATTGAATTTGTAAGTTCTGCATGCACATTAAATGCCGATAATGTCATGGAATAACTGCATTTTTTTGTCTTAATAGATCTGTAGGTCAAAGAATATTCACCTCATCTTAATAATGAAAGTGATAATTATTTTAACCATTAGAATCAAACCAGGTTTTTCACTGTTGGAGGGGAACGATCAACTATTTCATATTTCATAGCATAAAATACGAATTAAAATTAATATGTTACCTTATTAATTTCTCTCACTCGGATATACAGCCCACAATGTGCATAATTTATGTTTTGTTCAAAAGATAAACATTAATAATGTCTCGTTTTACAGCCACTTCCGATGGGTTTTGAATGTTATGCTTGTTTGTTTTTTCTTTATTCATTCAAGTCAAGTTTTATTGGATGGACTTTACATTGAAAAAATAAATGAAAAAAAATAATTCTTTCGATACATGAAAATATTAATTGATGTTATAAAAATAATTGTAAAACATAAAATGATAAAATATTGATTTATTCATTATAAAATATGAAACCATGTCACTTAACGCAAAATGATTTGCTTTTTTTTTATTCCTGCTCTCAATCCCATTTCTATCAAATTATTCTCTCTTAAATCTTGAACAACACCATTGGGGTCCATCACTGTCTTGTAAATCTAAACGAAAGCTCTAGTTATTCCTTGAGGACCAGTTGAAAGGCATTTGAGGATGAAAAATTAAGAGCGACAACACCCTCTGAGGGGACAGTGAAAGTGCATTACCGGGTCATTGCACTTCATCAATTATGCAAGGGTGAAACTCTTAGAGGAAAAAGGACGAAGTCGCAATTTCAGTTTTTTTCTTAAAGACATATCACTCTGCATGTCTCCTGTTTGTTCCTTTGCTTTGTTTGGCTAGCTCCGTGAGCACCCCCGCCCCTCCCCCTCTTCCCCCAATATTGTTTTGACTCGATCTATTTCTATGGATGATTCCACGCATCCGATTTTTTCTCTGATTTTTTTATTATTTTTGTGTTTCGACATTAATAGGCTACATGGCTCGGCACTTATATACATATGCCATTACTCTCAAACCCAGGTGTCATAAATGGGGGTATGTTGGGATGCGGAAGTAATGTTGCATTTCAAACAACAACAACCCACGTCATAAGATATACAAATTTGTTAAGGCGATGTTATAAGAACATGCATAATTAGACTATGTATCTTTAAGGCAAGTTAATCAAACCTGAGCTAGAACATACAGTTTGCAAAACCGTCATAGTTTGAAAGCACCATTCTCTTTGAAAACCTATCATTTTGATATACATATTTCATAACCCGTCAAATAAATGTGCCAACTAAAATGTACCAAACACACAAACATTATCAAACGACATCTTATTAATGGAGGATAAATCATATTTGGCAATCTGAGCTGCCACCAAATACCCAAATCTCTCCTCCTTCCCACCGCTGGACCCCGGGGGCCCTGCGGTGCTTTTACCAGGTGCGCCGCACTATAACCTCCAGTGAGTTACAAAGCGAGAAAATGGCCAGGGTTTTTCACTCGCTCTTGAGGTATGACGTCAATCTATCGTCTGTTCTTCAGTCGGTTGAATTACGTTCCATCGGCAGTGAGCGCCAAGAAGGAAGGAAAGAAAGAGAGGGAGGGATGTGGGACGAATGGATTCCCATTATCATCATCATTACTTTCATCTTACATCCCTCAGTGAGCGGAGGGATTGATGTTCACACGTATTTCCAATACAGATTTCTTTTTTTTATTTGCTCCAAATTAAGAGAGAAGTCTATGTTTACATGGGATTAGGGGACCAATAGCTAAAGCTGAAGATGCAGATGTTACAATTAGAAAGAAATAAGTTTATAAAGTCAAAATTGGTGGGATCTTTGAGAATGATATAATAATAATAATAATTCAAAGAGAGACACAGTGGGAAAGGAGATGCACAATATTTTTTTTTTTTTACAAAATACGAACAAAATGAAGAAAGAAGTACGGAAACGGGATGAGAGTAACATACGAATAAAATTATGCGTATAGAAGGAGGGGATTGAGGAGAAAAATGAAACAATAATTATTATGAAAGAGGAGGAGGAGAGCGGTAAAAGAAATAAAATGCCAACGGTTGATGCCAATGAGACAAGTGAACAATTTGAATAGACAGGAGTGATTAAAGTATAGGTAACATGATACGTAATCGTCCATGATTAGGACGCAATAAGATACTGCCCTGTTGATACTCAAAGAACGTTAAGTACTTAAAAACCTGCTCAGCTCGATTCCGGGAGTCTGAGATGGAGCCAAATTATTATGCAGTGTGTAACCAAACATTCTAGCATGGGGATGTCCATGGTTCGAAAGGCTTTCTAGGTATCAGTACAATACGGTGGATTCTCTATATCATTTATTTGCAATTTGCATTGCGACTCTGCTCAAAAGATTATCATTATTGTACAGTGATATTATGTTTAATTTACCTGATTATAATCTGAAAGTTTAATCAAAGAATTTCACCTATTTAATACATGCACTGCAAAGGATGGTGTGCATTTCAGGGGAATTAATTCTTTCAAACCTATCCTTGAAAAGTTTATTTTTCTACTACAACCTGTAGAAATAAATATAGGCCTATATATAGATATACATGTACATATATGACTTTGAAAATTTCATCAAATCTCATGCGGTTTGGTTTAGAAATATTCTATTTTTATTTGCATCGCTTTCCTATCCCAGCCAGTGGCAGATCCAGGGGGGGGGGGGACATCCGGCCCGTGCCCCCCCCCCCCTGTGAGAGCCATAAAAATTGTAATGTAAATATTCCGTTTTGTGTACCCCCACTTTTGAAAGTGAGGACCTTTTTTTTAGCTTGTCAAAATTTTCCGCGTACGGAATGACCTTCAATTTTAGGTGAACAACTTTTTTTTTTGCTTGTCAAATTTTCATTGGGTAAATGTGCCCCTTTTGGAGAATACTGGATCCGCCCCTCATCTGAACAGTGTGGTTAAAGCATCGATAAACGAAGAAAGTAAATGAATTTGAAAGCCTCACCCACACTAAATCATTGTACGCAAATTTAATCATTACATTCAATGGCCTAGAATGTGTTAGGTTTGGGTTTGGTTATTTGAGTCAGACATGAAAAAGTATATTTGCCACACATTGATTGATGTATTATGATACAAAGTTGAACAAATGTTTTCGTTTTGATATCGACCATATTCCCTTTTAGTATTAATGACTGCCTATGATCGCGATGATGTGTCATGTTGTAACATACATCCGACATGTCTGGAGCCAAAAGTAATCCTAAGGACATGAAGGATCGGCATAGACTGAAACCATATCGCTTCCATTGATTGGTTGAGAAAATGTCCGCCGACATAGTCGATCGCGCTGAGGATACTATCCAAACATCTGGGAATTATTCCATGACACCATTTGCAGAACTTATTTCTTGTCAAATAATATGGTTGTTTCATGTCTCATCAAGGTTTGTTTGTACTAAAGCTACCCCTCGACGTGACAAACACATCGTAACTGTCCTCATAAGTTAATGGTGTGGCCTAGTTATAAATACCTTGAACATGTTGAAGTATAGCTTCCATCCTGGGCTTCCAGTCATTGGACCCTTCTACATCTACCGAAGAAAGTAATGATACGGACCGTGGGTGTCAAGAAATACCTGTGTTGAATTCTGTTTAACTAATGTATCGTTAAATCCCGGTACGACGCTAATGTTTATGTTAAGTTTGACATGATCCTGCATGCATTCCGTCTAGAAAGCCCTTAATACTATCCATTCACCGTCTCAAGACCGTTGAAAATCACTTTGTCTCTTGCCTCTAGCAATGACGATAGTTTTACAAGGATGAATGTCTTTCGAATAATTCAATGATCGTGGATCTCGAAAAGAAAATATTACACAAGGACTAGATTGGCCTATATGGTTTGTTCTAATAGTTATTCTAAAAGAAATTTCAAACATGTTATGTGTCTTCGGTACGTTTGTCCCTTCATTTTCTTTTCTCCTTGTTTTCGCACTTACATGTATATGTCTATTCATCCTTCTTCTTTATTTGCGTTATTTCTTGTTGCTTAATCCTTTTTTATTTCATTTGCTATCATTGCTTTCATCTTTCCTTTTTATGGTTTTAATGTTCGTGACCCTCGTCACTGCTAATTATGTTAATACATCGTCCAATTTTACGGGTTTCTTTTTAGCTTTTTTCTGCTCATTATTACTTTCCTCGTGTTTCAGTTTCCTTTTCCCCTCGTATTCAATCCTACCTTCTTTCTACATCTCGAATAATGCACGGCAAAATGTCACGGGGTATGTCTTTAAGTCCACGTTTAATTACCACAACATATGGCGGAGACTAAGCCGTCTTACCAATTTCTGAATTCATATATCAGCCTCGTAAATCAGTGCATTAATGGACTCTTGAATTCAAGAACTTTCAAAGGTATCCCCGACATTTTGGTAAATCATTCCCTTTTCAATAATTACCATGAATATATTCCCTTTATCGGAAGGGGTTTAAACTATACTGCTATATACCTAATGCTATCAGTCAAGGTATAAAGTTAGGTCCATTTTGAGCATGTCTTAAACGTTATTATTAATGAAATGCAAGCTTGAAAGTATTCAAAACAGACAATTTAGAATAAAGACTTTCATTAAAAACGTGATTAATTGTTAAATTGAATATATTTTACGTAAGGTTTAGCACGAAGACAAACACCTTAACAATTCGTCAAATAAGTCATGAAAATAACTGGCTAAAGTGTAAATACATTATTGAGGCATCATTAAAATACTAGATGGATGCCTTCATAAGTCAAGATAAGCGGCATCATAAAATACATTACATTTACTAGTATTATAATACCATAGCGTTAATGCGCACAGCTTAACAATTTTAAAGTGCATTATTAAAAATACAAAGCAAGTAAATCCAATTCTGCGGATGATCATGATGTTAATTCAAGGTAATCAGATCAACTCATTTTCAGCTCTTAATAAAGCACGACATGTTTTCACAACCATAGATTTTGGAAGAGTCATTAAAGATGTTGTATATCCCTGTATGTTTGTGTACTGAGACAGGATGATTTAAGTCCTTAAGGAAACAGATAAAACATTGGGAAATTAGGCTTTTGCCCAAATAGTATATAGGTATATTAACCGATACGAAAAACGTGATGAAATACGTCCTTAAATATTGCTGGAAATCAAACTAAAATAAAACGATGCGTATCGATCTATTGCAATAGCCACCTTTCGCAATCATCACGGACGCTAATATTAGGGTCCCCTAACACAAAAGTTAACCTTAATCATACACTTGATTTTTAAGATTGATTGTACATTATAGTCAATAGAATCAAACGTAGAAAACTGCTCTACAATCAATGCTATGCTTTGTGTTACAGGGGGGTTACAGGCCCTACAGATCTGCTTTTCGTGTGCAAAATTCTTTCCCGCGACACCCGCACCATACATGCATGTACATTACGACTGATGGCTGGAGATATTCGATATGCAGGACCTACAATAGATTATGACATGGATAAGAAAGTGGTTTTTCAAACAAATTGAGTACATATTGAGTGAGGAAAAAGTTACCGAATTAAGGCTTAGATATAAATCATTACAGTCCATCGAATCGATATTGCATTTAATGTGGATTATTGGTGGATCTCTGGCAATTGATTCCATGGGTCAAATCATTTGCCGAAACCATTTCGCATGCGTTAATTATGTACACAACATGTATACGTCTGAACACGGTTTTTTTCTTTTGTTTACTCCTACACAAACGATATGCCTCGAGCACACAATGTAATGGGCATTATGTTTTACTTTCCCCAGAAATGGGGGATTAGATTCGAATTCCCGGGGGGGGGGGGGGGGACCACTTCCATTGATGAGTGGATATACCAGGCACGACCATGCGGTTTCGAAAAGCACCCTAAACAAGGGAAGCAAGGCTTTTCCAGATTATGAAAATGCCGGAAAATGCAGCTTGTGAAACCCTACAAGTATTGAAAACAAGTATCCTCCTTTTCAGTATTTTAAACATCGTTTTTGACACCCTTATAACGTTACATAGGCCTATACGTAACGTACTTGCCCACTCTTTCCCTTTTTACGCGTGGTCGCGCCTGGTATCCACTCTTTAATGGAAGTGGGCCACCCGGGCGGCCTCTCGAGCTCTGGGAGGAACCAAATGTGGCTTTGGAAAGTCGTCCTAGATCGGATATATCGCTGTTACCATAGTAGCAACCAGAATTTTGCTCACGAAACGCATGTTGAATGTTTCCGTTGCAGATGCGAAACGAAAAAAAATCTCATGTCACACAATTTGCTTTGCAGGACAGAGTTTTACGACCATGACGACGGGCCCAAAAGTCTCTTCCAAAATCAACTATCGTCGTAAATAAGCGTTCGCGTTCTCCAACGAAAGGTCGGGAATTTCTGGGAGGAAGAACGGAAAACGTTATGAAAGATGTGCAGAGACTTAAAACATAATCTTGAAATGAAACAGCTCCATTATGATTGCGATGGCTATATTGAAATTAAAAAGAAGCAAATACAAAATGGAGGAACGAGAAAAAGATGCAAATTATACTCCAAGAGCCTGATGAAAAGATGCAAATTATACTCCGAGAGCCTGATGAATATTGATGGTTCAGCGGCTATCATAATATCACGCTTAAATTAGATTGCCGAATTTAGTAGACCACAATGATATTATGCATAAATCTCTGTATGCTTTGACTATGGTCTTATCGATTTCAGCTATATAGGGGATCATAATTACCACGATATTCCTTTCATTAAACCTACTTTTGCAGCTGTGTCCTCCTTGTGGTGAGATAAGATAACGCGAGTGGATGTTGATGTCTTAACATGTTATCATGTTAGTGCTTTTAACATGCCATTCCATTGGGGTTAGCATCCTGTATTGAATGCACTCATGCGACAAGAATAGATGTCTGTAATATTGTTTGCGTCATTTTCTCGCGCGTGTAATTGGTTGGTTCAGCTCCAAATATTGGACCTGTTTTACTTTGGGTAAACTTTGCTCACTGCGTCTAAATAATGTGTTGCACTCTTCGCGGAATCCACATTTTGCAATGCCTCGAAACTTCGGTCAACATGGTCAAGTCTGTCATTTATAAAAATAAATGAAAGTTAACTTCGGATAGGCGGGGATGATTATATTTAAGAGGAAGGGGGGCTTTGAATATTTTCAAACTTTTTGCAAATTGCTATGAATCTTCATCACAATCATGATCATAATATATTTTTCCTTATTTTCTTATTCTCCCTTTTCCCATCGGTCTTTATCATCCTACTTGTGTAATTTTCACAGTGAAATTGGTTGTATTTTAATCAAAATGTTGATCCTGCTTGTAATTTTCTTTCTAGATGAAGTCTGCATTTCGAAATTTTTAGCCACCTGTTCATATCGAAGTTTGAAAGCTACTTTCATTTTCATTTTTTCCCTTAAAATGCTTTTAAATATGAAGTAAATGTGCTCTTCAGCTATTTGTTTTCGTAGCTTCCTTTTATTTGTTCTTAAACAATTTTATGACATGAGCAGAAATCAATATTTTCGAAGACAAACGAGCTTGAATTACATCACTTAGTCATCCGCGTTCATACTTATCTTCTTGCACAGTACGATAAGACGAGGGCCTTTACACTACTTGATCGTCCACGTTATTGTTACCGATATTATAATACATGGATTTCGCTTCACCTACACATATATATATATATATATAAGTACAAATTGTGTTGAGAATCTTTTATTTTTTTACTGAACAAATAGAGTGGATTGAATTGAAGAAAAAATATTATCCTGCACTGTTAGAAAATTTATCCTTAAAATAAAAGAAGTTCCTGCAGCAGAGTCTCAAGAACACCTGTAATCTTACCAGATTGCATAATCTTACAGGAAATTGGTATTTGGTGTATGGAACCTTACAAATTTCCTTGAAGAAAACACCCTTTTCCCTTTTTTAAACAGACCTGTTTAAATTTACAGAATGATTCTGTTATTGCTTTCTGCAAAATCATTTTCTTTCTGTAAAATTAGTTTTTTTTAACAGTGTGAAAACACATATTAAAAACTCGCTTTATCATGAAAAGGATGTTTTATGGTTTCATTTTCATCTAGAGCCAGGTCTTTCAGTTGCTAAGTGAAACGCATTTATTACACTTATTTTTCAATCTTTTAGGTGGATTCAAGTGACAGTTATAATGACAACAATTAATATTTATAAGCACTTAAAATAAAACCGTATATCGCGTTGAGTATCGTGTTGAGTTATCATTCGATAAATTCAGTTCCGAAACATTTTAGTTCATTCATTGTAAGTCTGATTATACTTTCACGATATAAATCTCTAATCTCTGTTTTTTTTTTCGTCAAAATTTACTCCATTTATTCTCTTACAATGTTTCCACGTTTAATGTGTTAAATGTACATCAAGGCAATGCTCACATTTGTGTAAAGTGGGATTGGAACCATGAAAATTAGATTAGATTGGTAGGACTTTGATACGATGAGAAAAATACCAAACCCATTGTAAGAATTTTTGCTAATTATGTTATTTCGGACAACTATTTTTTTTACCCCAACGTGTAGTTCAATTCAGACATATAAATAGGGGAAAGTTTTATCATATATACGAATAATATACAAATAAAAACAAGTGTTTTGTACGTATCGTGGAATATCCTGAGTGTTTTGAAAGTACATCATACGCAAAAAAAGTACAATGGTGCATTGTTGTCCTTTTTTCATTTTTTTTTGAGGGGGGGGGGGGGAGTTGTCCATGTATATATTTTATTCGATATGATCAATATTCGAGTATTTCTACAAGTACGAAATTGCTTAATCGCATATATTTTAAAACTAATTTTCATTGAATGATAATGGTTTAATACAGTGCCTAACTTTTTCTTTTATTTTATCTTTAAATGAAATATCTCACCCATATGTATGTATATATATATATATATATATTTATATATTCCGAATCCGAATATAACTCTCATGGTTGTATAAGGCTGCCGTATCTCAAATTTATACATTTCTGCACGCGTTTGAAAGCGCGGGCTATTTCATAAATAGTCATGATTGAATCTTTCTCGACTGGGTTGAAAGAAAATATGGGTCGGAATTATTCATGTCACTTATACACCCGAAGATAATCATGATGAAAGTCCAAATGAAAATGTGTGAAATAAAAATAATTGAAGACCCATGAGTGACAAGGTAAGGAAAAATCGTATCGTTACCCATGATCGAGTTAAGTATTATTAAATATATATATATATTCAATGATTTCAGATGAACATACAGTTATCTTGGTTTAATGAGCCTTTGCATGTGTTTTCATATTATTCTAGAAAAGGTTGTACAGTCCAACATCATGTTATGAAATGTATAATGAATACGGTTGCTTAGTCAACGAATTTACAAAATCGAATAGTTTCTACGCGACATTACACTGTTAAAAAAACCTGATTTTACAGGAAAAAAAGATTTTGCAGAAAGCAATAACAGAATCATTCTGTAAATTCATAAAACAAAAAAAAAATTCTGCAATTTAACAGAACAGGTCTGTCTAAAAAAGGGGAAAATTGTGTTTTATTTAAGGGAATCTGTAAGGTTCCATACACCAAATACCAATTTTTATGTAATTTTACATGATACAATGTAAGATTACGCAATCTGGTAAGATTACAGATGTTCTCGAGACTCTGCTGCAGGAACTTCTTTTATTTTAAGGATAATTTTTTTAACAGTGTAGATTCAAACTGCGAGTAATATTTAGGGATTTTCTACTTATTGTGAACGACAAAGCCTTACCTTTCCAAAGTAACTTTGAGTCGTCGTTTATGCATACCCCATCTGTCGATATTCTTTCATACGGACGTTTTTTAGTTGAGAATGTTGCCGGGAACAACAGACTCCATCCCCACTGAGCAGAAATAATGATATGCGTATAAGATGCACTTTAAATACCTAATCCTCATTTCAATTGCGAGTTCTTGGATTTTGGAAATCACACAGGGATTTACAACCCAGATTTACATCAGTCTAGGTACCTCAGGAATTATCATTATGAAAGGAGAAAATGAAGCTTCTCTATAATGTGAAGTTCTTTTGTGGTATTTCTGTCTTATCTAGTAAATGTAGAATCCTGAATGATAATTTGAAATTAATATATATCAGTATAATTATATATATATATATATTTACGTCACGTTATTTTCATATTCATTTAAGATATGTTAAAATATCTCCTTAATATTCGAAAAAAAAACCATAATGTTTGTCTTTAAAATGGTTTAGAGTTAACTGAAAATTGAGCGAATACTGATATTTTCAAAGGTAGCACAATATTCGAGTAATAATAAATGTGTCATGAAAAAAGAACAGAATAATTCTGGTCGAAAATATCTATGAAAAAATTCAGCATAATTTTATAATGCAGTGCATTTGTACTTAACCATACTAGTTTTATATACTGAAACTAAAACATAAATCATCATGATATAGAGTAGATGGATAAATGGAGGGATGATCGATTTATAAATATTACTGACTAATTAAATCGATAACACCCTACTTAGGATGGACTATCAATGAGCTGAAAAAAAATATGAATAAAGGACGATAGAATGAAAGAGACGGCGATAAAACATACGATCGTCGAGTAAAAATTTAGTCCGTATTGAAATATGACTGCGTACCCATATACTACATGCTCATTAGCTTTTGCTGGCTTCAAATACCAACCAATTTCGCAGAGATTGAATAGATATTCAAAAGCAATTTCAAGTGCTGCTAAAGTTCTGTTAGATTTCGAGTAAATTGGTGAAACTATATTGGATTCGTTGTTTTATAAACAACTGCCTTATCTTCTATGGCTGTGGTCTTTGATGTTATTTGAAATTGCTCTGTAGCAATTCCTATATAGCGGTAATGATGATGAATTGGACGGCCAATGAACTACAACTATACATGAGTAATAAAAAAAATAAAATGTGACGTCTAAAAATACGAATAAATAAAATGTGGAATGATTATTATATGACACTTCACTGGTCTCTTGGAACAATGTCTATTAAACGATCCATGTGATATATCTTTTAATCAGCCCCCCCCCCCCATAATTTATAGACTGTCATATTAGTGAGTTCGCAAACTTTCATTCTGTGGCCTTTTTTCGGGGTATCGATGAAATAGAAAAAAACTTTCAAACTTTTTAAAACTCTTTTTCACGAAGGCGTGATCATTCTGAAAATCTTGCCAAGCATACGATACCTGATATTGTTATTCATTAACAGATCGAAACGGATTAACTTTGTTATCTCAATAACAGTGAATATGCAAGATATTGATAGGTCGCAGTCGAGCAAATGACAAGAAAAAGTTTTGGTTAATAACCGAAAATATTCTGGGGGACTCTTCAAAACCTAGGCTTAGGCTTTGACTTAAAGGTCTAATATCTTGAATCAATCTCCTCTTCGGCCTATGGTCATAGAATCGATCAAAGTTCAGGGTGATAATGAAGCAAGATCGTGAGCGTGCTCGTTCTAGAGCTCAATAGCTCGTACTGTATTTTACAATATTGAGTTGATAAAAGGAATTGGCGGCATGTCACACGTTATGTGTAGCCTGCTGGGAAAGAATGAGAAGCATTGCGACCACAAGACCATACCGTTCCCCACGAAGCTATTAAATCGGCGCCAACATCATTGCATTATTCTACGAGAGCAATTCTACGGAGCCTGACACGGCTGGACGCGAGATTTGACATTTAAACCTTTTACCATTCACCATTGTTTAAGCATTGGATTCATCACACAACAAAATGTACAAGCATAATTAGCTGGGGAAAAAAACTTGCTTTATAGCGGAAAAGTCTGAGGTTGAAAGATGTTTTGGAAAGAAATATAGCTCACAGGAAAGATTTTGTGAGGACATGGTGGCGATAAACATGATAAAGATAAACTACAGATCAAAACAAACAGAATAAAAGTAGTGAGGGCAAGAAAAAAAAGAAAAGAGGGCTATAAGGAGAAGGTGAAGATGGCAAATATGATTGATAGCAGGAAAATGACAGAGAGAGGGGTTAAAACAGATGGACAGACACAGATGAAGATCGTTCATGGAAGACATATATTTTTCTCTCCATTTGAAGTCACAGCGCCCATCTGTCTCCCGATCCAATTTAGTGGCGTTGTCATGGAGATTGGTTATTACATTTTACCTCGTCCCAAAAGCATGCTGTTTGAACATCAAACAGATGGCATTCATGAAAACATATTATTTGTGCTTCTTATTATGACCCTTGGTCCGTTTGATTTAAGGGAGGCGCGCGTTTCATTCGAAGAAGATTCAAATCAGTACAAATCCAAGTCCAACAGATCTCGTATATCAATTCAATTCAAGTATCAGGAAATGATTAACCCATCAAATACATGTATATTATTTACGTCACGTTTGGTTTCTTCCTTTGGCTCATTTATTCAATTTGAGTATTGAATGTTGACCCCTCCCCCCGTTCTCACCCGGACCCTAGCCGTTTCTTTACATACAGTAGTCTTCACAGTATTATCTTAATGATTATTGTAATTTGGTCTTTAAAAGTACCACCAAACAAAACAATTCAATAGCAAAATAATGCATCCAAAAAAATAAACCAATCAACAAAAATACAAATATTAAAAAGCATTTTTCAAAATAATATCCATGTTACGATTTTCATCGTATACTTAAGCTATCACCCACACGAACGCACACTCCATCACCGTTATAAGTGGTTCCTGTCTGCGTCTATCACACGTGTACACACATCGTATCGATTTCTGATATTCCCGTCGTCATGATAATTATGTTTTGTGTTATGATTATTGGAAACGTATGGCTGATATTACCCGTTCGTACCATTCATGACCTGTGCCTGACTTTTTCATTTAATCGTTTAATCATGGCTAGGTGCAATTATTATTGGTCAATGCGTGGGAGTGCCAGGAGTAAAAGAGTTTCATGACATTTTTTGCGGCTATGTCATGTTATTTTTGTATCCATATGCGGCATGAAAGTCATATTGTGACAGGCGTGAGTTATACTCTCACATTATGCAATATATTTGCTTGCTTTTCAAGGGATTGAATTGAAAAAATATTTATTGAAAAATCGCAAATTCAATTTTTAATGATACCAGAATTGTCTTTCAGACAGTCCGGCAAATTAATACCTTAACGGTATTTTGTTATCACACCTATGATGAATCTCTTCGTCTGAGTTTGTATCATAGCTTTATCAAGTTTATATTCGCCGTCACGTTTCATCGTCATACATGCCATATTCCACTTCAAGTTTCCATAGTGGTCTCATTTAGATATGACAATTTTTTTATATTATGTTGATGCGAAATGTTTATTGAGTCGAACGTGTCCAGCATCAGGAGAAGAACAATTACAAGGTTTGGAACATTCTACAAGTTTGAGTATTACATAGAAACTTAGCGATTTATGTTAGGATCGAGTGTTTCCGTTATTTCTCAATTTGATCTTCAGTACATTTGGCCCACATATCTATTGAACATCTTTAAGGCTTCAAGTTTTCACACAGATTTACAGTATTCAAACACTCCCACTCGGACACGTTTTCGTTTCTACGATACAAGAGAATGTTGACCCCCTGTCTTAATCAGACAAACTTTGATTAGTATACAGTGGGACGTGTTCCTGCATTCTATTTATTTCCTCAGATCAAAGACGAATCTTCTCGTCACCCCCCTACCACCATTCCCTTTACTCTCACTCTCTCCCTCCCTCTCCATCTCTCTCCCTCCCTCTCCATCTCTCTCCTTCACTTCTTTCTCTTCCTTGTTGATATCGATCAAGCATATAGGTTTTCCCTACTCAATGGAAGTAGGTCACAGATACATACCAGCTCAATCTAAACCATTTCAATTTCCTCGTCTTTGCTCCCAAACAGATTGATAATTCAAGTCATTGAGTGTCTTATATTCATGTTGCTCTTCCTTCCTTCAATAAAAGCTTTGAGCGTGTTACTCCTTCTCCAGTTAAGTACTTTATCTTTTTTTAATTATACACGACGGTATGTACTTCACTCATAAATATTGTTTCTCTTATCAATCCCATTACTTTGAGGGTATCTTGTAAATCACAGGTTATTCACCGTCCAACGGATTTGACAGCATAAGGAATCGGGAAGGGGCACTAATTCGTCAAGTATGCAAATCTAGAAGGAATTTATTTACTTATACAATGGTGGGCAAATAGACATCTACATCGCATGCAAAATATACATTAATACAGAATATATCAATACGAAATTGGCAAACGTGTTCCTCATAATTATAAGTTGGCCTGTGAGTCTATGTTCCCTATCCAGGCTCTTTGTATCTTTACGTCAGAAATGAGGACAGAGAGAAACTGCAACAGATTCAAATCACGAGGAAGGGCAAGGAGAATCATAATCAAGATTGATCTACCAAAATAATCATATCTTCCTTAAGTAGCAACACTGATGATAACCATGGAAACATTCATTATCCATGTCAGACTACGCAGCAATTGCTCATTTCGCAGCAGGATGTTTAAAGTATCAATACTCTCTAAAATAAATGGCAGGGGTGTTTGCATAATGATTTTGCTTCAATATACACGATATACTTACCATTTCTGATCGAGCCTGCGACCCATGCCCGTCTTTAATTGCCAAGAATTGTGAAGCTTTCCTGAGTACTCTTATATCCCACATAAATATTTTCAAACAGGTTAAGTTTAGGGCATATAGTTTGCTTGTATGGTATCGAACAGGCTGAGATGATCATAATTAGTTAACATTTGGAAGCAGCAAGTATCAGGGAGCGGGAACATCCCTAATTCGGTTCATTCAACATTGGATTCGGGTCTATAATCAACGATATGGATAATGCGCTGTTTTCCTGATGACCACTGCTGTGGTGACTAGCTTATGAATGAAATAACAATTTTCTAGACAAAGTCCGTCATACAACCAAACATACATCAAAACCAATACCGACACTTTGGAATTCCCTAATGAACATTATCATGATAATAGGAAATAAAAGTTTGGTAAAGTAATTCAGCTGGGGTCTTAAAAATATATGAAATAATGAATATTTTTGGAACCTAATTTCAAAGATCTGATTGTGAAATTTTAACCCGAGCTCAACTTTCAATATTATTATCTCATCTTTTTGAAGCAGGTGAAGATGTGTTAATGATTCATAGGAGTCTGTAGATCCGATGGGCATGCGGTTATGAATATGATCAGGTAATTCATGATGACTTGTAAATGAAATCCCTGCTTCATGCAATTACTTTCGCATCAGTAACCGCGAATTAAGTTACTGCCCATGTTTTCTCTCTCTCTCGAGTTTTATCAAAACAAAGAAACCAGAATCGAATATTGTTGTGATGTAAAAGTTGCAAGAACATGTGTATGTTTCGCATATGAGATTAGACGAAGCAGAGTTATTGGGACGAGAGTAATAGTGCAAAACAAGCAGAGTTATTTTCTTGTTTCATTAAGAAGTCTCTACTGTCAATATGTGCAATTTTAGAGCTACAGTTAATTGAACAAGAATGAAAAGTGATGAATAGAAGTACAATAAGAAATAATATCTTTGGCACAAATTATTATCCTGTTCTATGGCTTTCACCATCCAATTATAAGGGCTTTTTTTGCCGTAACAATATTAGCCGATCTATCAGAAATATGGAACATATAAAAATGATCTGCCGTAAGCCATGATCAAGACGAGATTTTGGGGTTGAAAAGTAATTCTTGAATAATGTCGAGAGAGTTTTCAGTATGCTTCTGTTTTAGTCTCCGCGTTTTAGACACATTATTCCGTCCAGTACATTGTTTTTTGTTTTTTTTCAATTTTGGTGATATAGTTGCGCTTACTGTTATCATTAACAGCAACACAAATTTAGTTAATATCCAATATCGTCTGAAGTTGATAGTACTGTTGTTTGCCATGTATGCGAACAACTTACCAAATGAAGATTTCGTTAAAACTGAAAAGTGCCGGTCATTACAGTGTTTAGAAAGTAAAAGAAAGTTTAATGGAAAAAAAATTATCAGTTCTTCTGGGAGTGACTCATTTGGTTTATAATGCTCAGTTTTGGAGGATTCGAAATCAGGCTGTCCTTAATGGGGAATGAAAGTGACACTAATATCAACTTATTATTTTGCTATTTATGGTATAATATTTTACACAGCCAGTATTTTTGTTTATAAATCCTTAAAATATCACATTCAGAAATATTATTTGGACCAATTCGTAGTGACATGGTATAATAAATATACCAAGAAGGAGGTTTCATTTAACATGGCCGTAGCTCGATCACAATTACACAAGTGACTTTCTCCCGTATGCGCTTGATAAGGTTTTAATGGCTGAGATATATAATGCGTTGACATGCCACAGAGATGTAATTTGTGTGGTTGGTAGGCATGGTAGGGGCGACTTTTCCACATACGCTTTCATCGTTTGCTGCTCTGATTCAATATATTCCTCCCAATAAAGCAACCAAAGAATGTCTTTCAAAGCCAGCTTGCTAAAGGATGTTTTTCGAATATCAATGCAGATTCATTTTGCCATCTTGGCCTTGGTCAGATGTTTTCCAATCTTGAAAGGTGTATGACCCGAAGGTTCTGCATGTCGTTATATAATTAATTTCCCCTCTCTTTCAGTATCCTCTATACCATTATCCTTACACGGGCACACATCCTCAAATACATAATAAACATATACAATGTGTGAGAGGTTATGTGTGGATATGTTAAAGTGAAATACGAGGGGTGTTTTATTGTATTTTCTGACAAACATTTAAAAAATAATCCTAGTATTGATATAGCGCCTGATACCTATGCTTCTGGTCAGAAGTCTCTAAGCGCTCTACAATAAAAGCATCGTAATGCAGCATACAGCATTTTGTGTTTCAAAATTAATATGATCACCTAGCTTTTTACAATAACAAAGGTGTCAACAATGGAACTACCATTTCATATTCTGTAAATTACCAATAAGGTAATGGGATTGATCGTTAGTATACCATCGATTGTATTGGATTTTTTTAAAAGAAATTAATTATCAATTTCATTGTGTAACATTTCTAAAATATCTGTAGTTTTGATATATAGCTTGCACCAACGATACCTCAAGTAAAAAAAAAATTGTCCCTGATATTCGAACAAAACTGGCAAAGATTATCAGATGATGAATAATTACCCTCAGGTCTTGAATTAATTAATTATTATACCTACTGCTACAACTACACTTTTACGACACTACTTTTACTACTATAATACCACTACTACCACACTATTAATACCACTTCTACTCCCACTTTTACTACTACTACTAATAATATTATTATTACTACTACTACTAAGCATGGTACTACTACCTCGGACTACTACTTCTAATACTACCACTAGGTATGCTACAACTACTTCTAATACTACCACTAAGCATGCTATTACTACTTCTAATACTACCACTCAGAATGCTACTACTACCACTAGGCATGCTACTACTACTGCCACCACCAAGCATGCTACTACTACTACTGCCTCGACGACGACTACACTTATCGTGTACTTTTATTGTTAATAATACCCCTTTCCACCTATGAATACAATAACTTAATTTATTAGAAAAAAAATCGCATGAAGCTCACCCACCATAGAATGTATTGACACATTTTGCTGTATCCGTCCTGAAAGTGGTTCCCGAGGCACATTTACATTTACAGGGCCAATCCCGGAGGTCACATCTTATTCTAATTGCCCCAATATTTGAGCATAATTCCCGACATCCTCCGTGACAAGGTACAACAACCAAATCACCGTCGACTTCACGCGTGACGTTCATAACAAGTCTTGAGGTTATGTTCCGATTATTGTATTTCCAAGGTAGGCAGGTCCGGTTCGATCTGCGATTCCAATTCGATGACGATGTTGACGACGATGATGATGCCGATGATGGGGGTGCTGATTCAGCTTTTGTAGGGAGGCTAGGAACACCAGACGTGTACACTGTGGTTATCAAAATGGGGGACATGAACATCATGAGAAGAAAATATGATGTAAGTTGCATGCCGAGATCGCTCCGTAGTTCGTAGCTTGCCGAAGCGCCAATATCCTAGGGGGAAGAGGTGGACGAGGCGGCAACTCGATCGTGCCAAGAAGCGGCGAGTCATCGCCAATTGTCATCTATACAACGGCCGCTCGCCAACACTTACGGTGGTCTTGCGTTTCCCCAGTCATGCAGCTTGGCACACTCAATGCCCGCACACCTAAAACCCTAAACACTCGTGTGTTTGTTCAGGAAAGGACGACCTACAAATGCCACAGGTGAAGATTAAAACGCACGTGTTTCTAAGACCTCTGTCCCAAGCGTACATGGGGCCTCCTTTTGCCCCAAGATAACGATCAATCCATATGTAAGCCCTGGATCTTCCTATCGATTCTGGTTCGAACCCATCTTGGTTGGCTGATATTGGTAGCGAGACGGTAGCATCCTTTCACTGAAACCCATAGATTGAACTCCCTTGATGCTCGTTTCACGACCAATCAATGGTGCGTTCATCTCAAAACTCATTCAATCAACAAAAAGTAGAAAGAGTCCAGATCCGTGCCGTTCGAAATTATGCAAATAAAATGCTTGACTACTTAACCATATAATTCTCAGATTTTTATTCAGTATAAACGAAATTCTCCTTCCGTTCATCTTTATGAGTTATATTTTCTGGTGACGGGGCCAAATTCATTATGAAGTAAAAGTTGAAACTGAATCATTGTCATGATTAACTAGTGCACGTTTCCACGAGCCTCGGAAAACTCCAAACAAATGCTGTTCTACTGCGTGTAATGATAGTGAATGCACAATCAAACAATCCTGTTCTTCTGCGTGTAATAATAGTGAATGCACATAATGAGCACATATCGACTCGTATCATTATTGAACTGTGCTCAAATCTCGTCAAACCTCGAGGCGCGCTGTCTTAGGTAGATGACGAAACACTTTTTCTTTCACTCTCACTCTCTTTTCGTCTTTCAACAAATTGCGTTTCACAGCTCAGAGAACATGGAGAAATCTTTCAGAGTAAAATCGAGTCATTTGTATCAAATGGATGAAGTTTGTCCTCTGCTATCGTTACTAGACTGTATAGTCATTAATTTGATACAACACCGCATACCCGCAGACGATTGATGTGGCGGGAATTCAAGCGGCGCGAAAAACAAAATAGATCTTAAAAATCGCCTTACCGCATGGTTGGAAATACTGTAAGTAGAGGATAAGGTGAGAATACTTAAAATAATGGCACGCTTAAAAGCGGTTGATTGAGCATTGCAAAACAAAAAATATATATATATACATACTTTATATCATGACTGTGTTCAAGATGTAGACACTGTTTGTTTTCTGCTCTATGTAATTGTGTTTATGTGTATGTGTGTTGACAGGTTAGAGCGGCCCTTTTGTATAAAAAACAAAGTGATTTCAAGTTATCCTGGAATATTTTCACCCGTAAATATTTCATTAGTGCAGCTGCAACGGCCATGTGAAGATATTTGAAGCTCATATAGAGAAAAGACAATTACGACGAGTTTTCTTTCAACACTCCATGTGCTCCATGAGGGTAATTATGTGTCCAACCAACATTTTTATTAATCCAGGTGATGAAAATTTTGCCCATTTTAAAGTAATCACTGCTTATTTTTTAACCTTACTGGACAATATGCTTCCCGCATTGGGTAAAGTACTACCCGAAATTGGTTGGACACATGATTACCATCGTGGTGGTAAAAATTTTACCCAATATTTTTTACAGTGAAGACGCAACCGTACAAACATCACCGTTGGTCACTAAATCAAACATGATATTGATTTGAATACGAAATCAAATCAAAATAGACCAAAGTGAATTAAAAGCCTCTAAAAATCAAAACGAATATTTTGCTTGCCTGAAATCGAATCAAATGATAGCTGGTTAGTGGAAATATTCTGAATGAAGCGGATATAAAAGACAGCTAAACACCATGCATGTTTCAAGAATTTTGAGGGGGGTAGGTACGACATAAATTATGATAACTGAATACGAAGTCTGTCTATAACCATCATTTTATTGCACTCAACAATGCCATTTGAAATTCTTGCTCTTCTGGATCTCCTTGAGGTCTGAAAATGACGTACGATCGGGTGTTTTTATCAAGCATGCATGCTTGGCGCTACTATACTACGGCACGGATTTCCAGGTCAGTCTGTCCAAATCTTCAAGATAATATCGGGGTCAGACTATCCCCGATGGCTTTTAATTCACTGAGTCGTCTCCTGTGAATAGTACTTGTGATATCTCTTGAGGGACCCACAGTATCGATGAAGATTAACATGATTTATTATATCAAGAAGGGTTTCAAGATATGTTCGGCTGTAATTCTGTGTGCAGGTGTATTACTTAAAGGGGCACGAGGCTAAAGATCCTAGCTGTTTTCTTTGGTTCTCTTTTTAAATCTTGCATTTAATGTTTCATTTCTATACTTAAAAGTAGCAGACTCGCTGCCAGCTCCGGTTTTTTTTTTTTAAGATTAAGGTGAAGCTTGAGACGCCACTTGAGCCTCAAATATGGGGTTGTTCCTCCCTGGGAAGTACCGATCGAATTAAAGCATAATCAACTGGTATACTGAAAATTGGACTAGAGAAAGCCTCTCTCAACTTATACTGTGTAGCAAAGCTCAGATCTTTCTTGTTCAATCCACACACATTTAAAGGTCTAGTCGTCGGGGTGGACCCAAGCACTGGACTACAATTATTTCATTGTGTAAAGATACCTAAATAATTTTTTGAGGAAAATGAACAGACCCCCCTCCCCCCTCTAGAACTGAAATTTTGCAATGTTAATCATCTCCTTCATCCTTAATTTAAGAATAGATACCTGTTTGATTGAATTAGCAAGGAAGCGAGGAAAATGGATTAATTTGTCTTTAATCATGATAATAGAGCACAAAATATCCACATACTATTGATATCATGAATTTTTTTCTCTTATTGGTATTAAGTCGGAATAATCCTTCAACCAAAACCTTACATCATAGATATAAAAATTCACAAACATACACCACACCCAGATACGCATACCACCCCCCCCCCAACACGCACACAAATCAAAGTCATTTTATCATGGCATTACGACTGCCTATCCCTGAATCTATTTTAATTGGCAAATCTGATAATCATCAATTTACGTGAGTTTTTACGTCACAGATTATGATTTATATCTGAATCAGCGCGACATAATTTCTGTTTTTCATGTTTAAGAAAATGATTTCCGCTGCAGTCGTTGTCAACACCTACTGCGGCAAGTCGACGTTGTTGTTAATAGAACTTGGAAACATCACCCATGATCGCGCTGCATGTCACACGCTGTTCAAATCAAAGTGTCACAAACAAGATTGAAGATACCACCAATGACGTTATACGGTTAATGCATTCCCGGCGACATACAATCTTCCCACTCACTGACTCCTATTACTGCATAGTAAAATGGAGAAAACTTAAAAGCAGCCGCCACATTTTCCCCAAGACCAAGCAGCAATAGATTCGACTCATCATGGGGGGAGGGGTGTCGATGTGCTGTAGGAAGGGGTGTTGGTGCCGGTGGTGGTGGGGTGGATGGTTTACGCCTTTCCTCCTTCACCTTCTTTCCCACATTTTGATACTATGATGATCAAGCTATCACTACTCGATCGGAGGATAGCCCCACCATCCCCTATCTAAAACTACAGTATTGACAATGTGTCAAGCGGTTGATATGATATTAATATCTACACCCTCCGGTGATACTCCATATTATCCTACCGGGTAGAATTCCCTGAGGCGAAAATCAAGATATCCAGACACACTGACGCACTGTTTTCAAACGTTATATGTTTCCAAGAGAAGCAATGGACGTAAATGTGCATGAGCAGCATACGTGTAGTTCATTAATGTTTTAATAGTTATAATAATGATAATAATAATACACAGTTCTTGTATAGCGCATATCACAATTATGAATAATGTGTCTATGCGCTTCCAAAGGACTTGGCTCTCATATGATTAAATCAACAATCTTTATGCGTTAGCTAATATACTTAATTTTTCTTTAAATATTGGTTAAAACAAATCTTCACTTGTTCAGCATTCCATCATGTTATAACAAACAGTTAATTTATAACCAGTCTGACGGTTTTTTTTAGAAAGTGTAAACATCCGCCCAAAGAAGTATGAATTCCGTTATGACCCATAGGAGACATCCTTGGACATCTATCTCACGAACTGACATACATGCATACAAAACACGATGCACTCCAAAACCCTTTCATTTCCATAAGAAAAAGGGTTGAGACTTTGAAAGCTTTGGGTAGACACACCACTTGATTTCAGAATATTGGCCCTGGTACTGAGAAGAAGAAACGTTAAAAGAAACGATGAATTATTTAAAGTGTATATAGGGTAATTTTGAATACGGTACTTTATTGAAAGTGCTCTACGAATAGATCCGACTCATGACTTATTAATATGAACATGTGTACATTCTAAACTCTTCTTTAAAAAGATCTTCCTTAAGGTTACTTTGTAACAAATGTATATGCTTGCCAGGGCCCTGGGAACGATTTTTTAAAGAAGGTTCTAATGTAAATTTGACAAGCAAAAAAAAAAAGGGGGGGGTCACTACAAAATGTAGGTCATATTGATCCCGAGAAATTTGACAAGCAAAATAAAACCCGTTTCCCTGCAAAATGAAGGTCATTTGGGCCCCGAGAAATTTGACAACCAAAAATAGGGTTTTCACTAAAAATGTAGGTCATGTTGGTCCCGAAAAATTTAACAAGCAAACAAAGGGGGGTTCACTACAAAATGTGCTGCCTATGGAGCATAACACACGCAGCATCCCCCCCCCCTTCCCGGAAAATCTTGGGGTGTTTCAGCACCCCCGCTTCCTGCAGAGCCATGATGTTTACTGAAAATAATTCAAATTAGTGCCTGTCAGGTATACCTTTATCAATTTGGCCATTCTTTGTCACTTTGTTGTATTGTGTGTCTTTTATCTATTACGAGTCAAATTCTAGTGGCAAATGTATTCGAACTTGTCCATATCTGATCGATTCATGTCATTTGACGCAATATTTAGTCAAATATATAATACATGAATTAATGATAACCTTGACATGATCATGCTCATTAGTGTTCAAATTAGTAGGCTTACATTGTAAATCTCTCAAGTCATTTCTTTTTTTTTTCTTTATTTTAACAGGAAAATGTCTAAAGCTCTCCACACTACTTTGCTGCATATCCTTTGAGAAGGAAATTGGGTGTTGATTTAATGATCCCGTCGATGCGAAGTGCTGACATTCCGTTTACATTTGCAGAGAGCGAGGTAAAATAAGCAAAGGTAAGTGGTCGTACATTTTCTTCCTTGATCCACTAACATGACGTATAAAGTTTTCTATCCTACCCAGCCTGTCTGCTATTAAACATTCAGACTGATTTGCACATACGTAATTACAACTTAAACCCCCGCCATCGATCTCGCTCCTGATTCAGAAGCGCCGCATTATACTGTGTATTCAAATAGATCGACTCTAAAGGAAATGTAGATTTTTTAAACTCACAAATTTGTGAAGCTGTTTGATTTTCATCTTTTATATGAAATTTAGAATTTATTTGGGAGAAATGAACGGATGAGGCTTTAAAAAACAAATAGGCCTATATGAATAAATAGAAAATGAATCACGGCAAGTAGATAAAAAAAAACACAATTTAGGTGTTTCATGTTGATTTTATTCTAAAGCAGCTAAAAATAACAGCTGACAATCTCCTTAAAGAAAACCATGTTTTGCAAAGATATACCAGGCTTTAATACACTAAGTACCATAGTTTTTTTTTAAGATAACTACAATATGCCTTTTAAATTGTTGAAATATTATTATCACTGAAATAACTTTATTAAAATGATTGTTTAGTCTGACACCAGAGAATAAATTGCAACCTTTTTTTACAGAAGCATTACTTTACAGCAATTATTTCAGTGACGTCATGCTGTTAACTAGTGCAATACAGCAATATGTCGTACGAGCATGACAACGTGTTTTTAGAGGAAAATATGGCTCATCATAATTGTGTTTTAACATGTCACTATATGTTTTCTTTTATATTTTGTTTTGCAGCCATTTATGTAATTATCCTGTGGTGAATGGGAATGCAATTATTTTTGCGTGTCAAAGAAATTCTTCTGTCATCTATTTTTACAGCAATTATATCAACTCTATGAAGTGTATGAAAGTTGATAAGAAAAATAATTTGATATAGACACGCCTATCAATATGCTTTATCATGACAATAATAACATAAGTTGACATTCCCGCTATATAATTCGTAAACTTTTTTATGACTATAATTATTGTTCTCGACCTCTCTTCCGTTCTCTCTTCTCTTATCTCTCATTTTTCATTCTATCCATCGCACTCTGCAATTCCCTTTCTCCCATTCTTCTTTTACTTCTTCTCTTTTTTTTTGCTTCTTCTCCCTGTTATTTTTCTTCTGATTGTTTTTGTTATACTCCTTTTCCTCCTCCTTCTTCTTCTTCTTCGTCGTTGTCGTCTTCTTCATTATCTTCCTTTTTGCTTCTTCCCTTTCTGTATCATTTTGTCCAGACAAACCAGCTCTGTGACGCAGCAAACAAATTAAAAAGTTTCAGGTTTGACTAATACAGATGGAAATTGACAAACACGTGATCGGCAATGAAATTGTCAAATAAGAAACGTGATCTCACATGACTTTAGAGAGCATAGTGAGATTGGGTGGAGAAGTTATTCCTCGTCGCACTTTTCAATAATTATTACTCATTGCAATTCGAAAAGAAAATGGTGACATTTTGGGAGAGAGCAGTGCTGTGCGAAGGTTCAATAATGTTCGAGCAGGCACGTCAGCGCGCAATTTTATCTTCGAGGCTAAATCGTGACCATCTCGTACAAGGAATGGCAAAATGAGATAGCCGCGAAATGTAAATGCTTTATGCTCAAAATACAAAGGCCAATGTTCGAAATCAAAGAGATTCAAAAGGAGGTGCGGAGAGTGGCTTCTGTATTTCATTTTAATATTACTTTCATACAATGAATTGTCGAGTGGAATTAATATGATTCAACTTCAAAGAAAGTACGTAAATCGGTATGCTCTAACTAACTCTAACCCTTTCCATTCGTGCTTATTAGTTTTAACTTCCATTCAACATTAAAAAGCTAAAGGAGCTTAAATCATTGGTAATATAAATCGATTTATATGCTCGTTAAAATTATTGAATGCATGTAACATTTGGTCTTTAATTTCGTTATGATGAAAATTCATGACCTTTCATCGGCTTTAACCTGTCCAATCCACAGTCTAAGTAATTTCTCAAATGAGATTGATAATATACATAAATACTTTATAGATACTTAATATTCCAATAATATATCCGGAAGGAGTGCAACGATATGTTGATCACCTACCTTCTTAACCAAGGTCACAATAATTGATTCGCTTCGTCGCCTCCTTCTACTATTTGCCTCCTTCATTGGCAGTGATAGAGAAAAAGCGCACGTCTGCAAAAGGAAAATAAATTATTATTAAAAAAAAACGTTTCAAGAATACATAAACGAATGTGTTAGTAAAGCCAGGGGCGATGCAAGGATTTTAGGAAGGGGGACAAAACGACCTGAATGTTTTTGTGATATTATCATTGAAATACAGAGACAATAGAGTTACAAGATCCAGATCTCCCTTTTGGGAGTCTCATTTCTTCTTTTCTCAATTTTCTTCCCCTTTTCTTCCTTTTCTTATTTCCCCCAATACTTGAGAAAAGTCCCCCCCCCCCTGTTCCGAATCCCTGTAGCGCATTGCTAACTAGATACCATGTATAATGTTCCACGATGGGACTATCGTCTAGATAGAAGGTCAGTTACACCGAGGACACAAGTAATATAATATAGGAACGACAGGAAATTCGGTAGATCTCCCTACCCCATGGCCCCATACTTAAAAGCTCTTGAGCAGCCACTAAAAAACACTATATTCTTTTAACGTCTATATCTGAATCCTAAATGACCAAAAAAAAAATTTTTGGCTACATTATGGTGTTATCATGCACACATTTCCTATGGTGGCCCTAAAGGGACATCGCAAATAGACCAAATACCGAATATTGACGTCGAAATTCACGACGTCGCCGATTCCGTCGCAAAATTCGCGACAATATTCACGATGTCGCCAATTTCGTCGCGAAATTCACGACATCGTGAACTTCGTCACCAATTTTGTCGCGAATTTCGTCGTGAATTTGTTTTGCTTGCTTAGGCGGTCCTCGTACAAGCGCCAGAAGACGACTGATTTCAAGTCGAACACGTGCGTGTTGGCATGGGCTTGGCACTGACTTAAGAAACGAGACATATCGATAGACTTAAAAACAATTAGATTATATTAAATGGTTAATCCATATGCATCTAAATCTAACAAAGCTATACATACTTATCCCACTTTGTACAAAAGGATCATAATTTGAAGTTAAAACCTAACATTTTCACAGAAAGCATGGTTGAAAGTCTCGGCAAGAGTTCCATATGCACGTACCGCCCAAGCAAGCAAAACAAATTCACGACGAAATTGGCGACGTCGTGAATAATTCGCGACGAAATTGGCGAAATCTTGAATATCGTCGTGAATTTCACGACGGAATTGGCGACGTCGTGAATTTCGTCGCGAATTTCGTCGTCAGTATTCGCGATTGTTGGTCTATTTGCAGTGTCCCTTCAGGGCCACCATAATTTCCCAGGATAAAACCATATGCGGGCCTTGTTCTATTTTTCACACTTATCCTTAATCTCGATTCAATTTGGAGACGAAATATGTTCTCAAAAACGAACAAGAAAAAAAACCACTTACTACCATTGATACGAAGGTATGACCTTTGAATGCCTGCTCATTATTTTGGTGAAGAATTGATGTTATTAGGAAAAGCTCATGGGCCCCCGCAGTTATAACATTATGAGCCTGCTGCCTGTTGTTACCCCTCCCATTATTTCTTTATGAGCAGGCAAGGAATTACCTTGCTTTTGGACAAAATAATTCAACAAAATAAAAGCGGGTGTCGTGAACCCAGGAGAGGGGCATATCGTCGTTTTTGTTTTTGTTTTTTTAATTTGTATGTTGTTTAGTTAATGCATCGGTGGATCATCTATAGGGACGGCCATTCACCTGACTACTGAAGTGAACTGATAACAGTGGTGACAGGCAAATGAGGGAGAGAGAGAAGAAAAAAACATTAGCAAACACCACGATTCGATTTATGATATTGGTGAGGAAGACATTATTAGCCTATTTTCAATATACCAACTCCTTTGAATGGTGGATAAACGCCATGCTTTATCCTTTTCTCGTAAGTGATAGCTCATTATAAGAAATGCCTCGAAGCTGTATCATTTCCAAACTTAAGAGTTCATCCAGTTATTTTCCCATGATATTCCAATTACAGTTTGGGGAATATTGGGGTCACCTAATATCACCATTTCAATATTATTTATATTGAAGCAGTCGCCTCTCTTTCCCTCCTAATATCGCGAATCCAACAGCTTCAAAAATGATTCGAGCCGTACAGCTCAATCTCCATAGCACATATCGATTTAATAAAACGTTCTCTCTTTCTTCCTTTCCCTTCTCTCTCTCTATTTGCCGGCGTTGACCGTAAACACATCAATTGATTTCGGAGGAAAATGAAGGGCTCTATAGACGATAACCGTTCAGACTAGCTTGATTCTTGTGGGTACAAAAATGGGTGGTTATGCAAAAGTCACCTTGAGCTGATTACAGGTGCCTTATGAAATAATAAATAGAAGACAATATTTTTTCAATTGAAAGCGGGGGAAAAGTAAACGGGAAAGCATTGCTGACTGGCAAAACAAACCATATGTGTATTCAAAGCCATTAACAAATTTAAATGGGCTGCCTGGAAGACGAATTATGCATAGCAGGTATCATTAAAAAAATGTTTTTAAAGTTTTCTGTTAAACCATTGTCACAAAATAAGAATAAGCCGAAGCCATAATGTATATTTGATATTTATTCTGGGTCTATCTTGCCTCCACAATGATGACAATTTTATTTGTTTCAATAGATTTTTGAGTCATATTGGAGAACATAATTTTTGTATGAGACGGTTTTTCATTAAACACAAAATGATATCAGATAAAATGCTTGGTCTTTTTTTTACAGGTTTAAGTCTAGCATTTTTATCGCCGTAGATGGGGTGATGTCAATTCATTTTTTCCTGCTTACTGCTCAGCAACGATCCAAGGCACCTAAGTCGTATGAATAACATGGTGTCGAATTTTATACTTACATGCAGAATGTGACAAATTAATGATTATTCATGCAGGGTTTGAATTTTTTGGAAGGGTCAAACGTGCGTAACCAGAATTACAAAAGGTTTATTTGGCATTATTCCTAAAATATGATTAGCGCAAATTAAAGGCTAGGTATTGTGCTTTGTTGGAATTATATATCAATTATTATCAACTAGAAATATATCTAATTTAGCTGAGAATAGAGTCTGCAAATCAAAATAGATTTTAGCTTGTTTCCGCTGATCAGAAATACAAAGAAGATAGCTTAAATTTAAGTTAGGGGTGTTGAAATATCGTCAATTTATATTGGAATCTACAATTCTAGTAACATGAATATTGGACTCCTTTCCAGTGGCGTCACCTGACAATCCTTGTCGGGAGGATCAAACAAAAATTGACAAATAAAAACCAAAAAAAATATATTAATAAAAATTCTGTCAGGGTGGCACTCTGCTCCTCACAAGTCATGTACGCGAGTCCTCTTTTCCTAATAATTGAAATTCACTTAAATAGAGAAATAATGGAATTGATTAATGTTGGAACTTTTGATAGATGTCCTGAGAAATAATGTCACGTTATTTTGGGGAACAGGAGCTGAAGAGACGAACCCAAGTGAAGTCGCACACCTATAGATGAGCATTTTAGTAGTCACACAGCTATATAGGTTGTAATTGTACGTACCATTTCACTTATAGTTGCAATTTAATGACATCAGTATCCGTTTCAATTTGATAAAGATATGTCACGTGTACGTAATAATCTGATATTGAAAGCAAATTTTATTCCCAAACGTGATAATGTTCGTCTCTTCTTGCTCTCTCACTCTCTCTTTCCACATCTCTCTCAGGTGAGATGTAAATTGCTTTTACCCAATCCACGTGACGTACTTTGACAAATAAACTTTACATCCAGGTAATAGGTAAAATATGACGGAAGGGGGCCTGTATAATTATGTTTGTATTGGTGAAGTATATACCCCGGCATACCATATACATCGAAAAAGGCAGGTGGCAACGCAAAGAGTTAATTAAACTATATTCCTTTCAACGAGATTAACTCGACCAAACTCTTTCTCTTTGAAGTTGTATAGGCCATTCCTATGCACCTAGCGCAATTAGCCCAAATGTCAAGTACATTATGTGAGATCGTTGAGTCCAGCAAAGAAAACTGTATTATTTATGGCGCGCTATATGCGGTCTTCGTTGATTTATGAGATGGTAGCGAGACGAGTTCTTCTAATTTAGTTAACAGCCTGTGGACGACCATGATGATGATGACGAGCTTATATTTATTAACGTACATAGGACGATGAGCTGACACGGTCAACGGTACTTAATATCATCGTGTAAACACCTTGAACATGATTGATATTGAGGTAGACCAGCTTTTAATGTTAATATCTTGCGTATTTATAATCTTGCCATCTGTAACTCGTAATATATTTTCGTATTTTACTTTGTATTTGTTCCTTTTTTATGTATCTCATAATGACCTGTTACTATGTTTTTCGTATGTTTTTTAATGCTGATCAGGCCACTCTGTATAAATATTCGAGAATAAATAAATAAATAAATAATGAGATAAGGTGTAAATATTCCATGGGATTTTCTTTCTTTTTTTGTCGATAGAATTGTAAGACGTTATGATATCAAGGTGAAAATTAAATTCAATAAAATTTGAAGGTAAAGTTACAACATCTGGTAAAGAAGTTGGTCATTACTTTAAAAATGGTTGTCATTGTAATATATTGTAGAATTGATTTTTATTCAGTTTAATGGATTTTTCAGAATCACGTATTCTACAACGATCAAGTGACATGACACATCCGTTCACATCATATCAATAATATACTTTATACTGTATACTTTTATTTCACGCGCCCTTTTTCGAGTTTCTCGTCTGATTTGTTCATAGCTAAATTTAAACTTTAGGGAACAAATTTGAAAAAAGGACTGACGGGGACCTTCCCCTGATCAGGGACAATACTCTACAGTAACTCTCACCTTTCCCCTGGCCCCGGACATGGACAACACAACCTTGCCTCGAAACAGGTCCGTTTCGATCCCCAGGACATCTACCTTCATGATATTGTCTACCCGATTTGTAATCAGAGACGAAGGGTCGGTCTCAGGTGGTCTTTGAGACGGGGTGTTGAATTAATGATCGACTACAGAGCAGAGGAAGGAGGAGAAGGGATCTAGACTCCTGATCTCAGTCACCCAGCCGGAAGATCCTGGGTGTGAATAGCCTTGTAATTATGGACACCGGTGGTGTCGAGGCAAGATCGCAAATGAGATATTCTTGAGGGGTAATGATACCAGATCCATCCCCCCTCTAGCCATCCTCACATCACCCTTCACTTTAATCACCTTAAGGCTACACAGTCCCACCAACGAAACCCACACCAAACCAACCGATAACATGCCATTCGAAATAATGCTATAGCTTTTCTCGGGTTGGTGTCTGTTCGGCCAGTGTGAATGAGGCATGACTCGCACGTCACGCCCTCACTCTCCATTTTCTCCTTTGGAGTGTTATGCATGGTCTGTCAACAACTTGCTGGGAAAGAACATTGAAACATGCTTAGGCATATATTCACACAATATATAAAATCTGAATATTCCATATTTGCTAGGAATAAACGTAGAAATACTTAACGATTAAACTGAAAATGAACTCTCATCTCACAGTGCTTTGTATTCCAATTCAATAATGAATGTTCATGAAACAAAGCAATTGCTTTCTTCCAATAACTGCCAGCCGAGTGCTCTCAAGCACAGTGTATGGTGAACCTTGATAATGTTCATTTTTTTGTTACCATTTGAAATAGATATTTAGTTAATTTTGCTTTTAGCAAGGTTAATTCACCCCTTTAATTCAAGATAGTCATTGCTAGGCAGGCAAGATAAAGGCTGAACGTGTTAACAAGCATACTTGAGTGTGTTTAATGATGATGTGTGAAATTAATGCATGACATGTTATTTCATGAATGTATGATGATTATTGGACACCTTGCGACCCTGCAGTTTGTCTGGGTGCTTGTGACGGATATCACATGATAATGGCAAGGTTGATATGGGGATAGAATCATTACAGTAAATGTAAAAAATGTCAGTTTTTTCATGCGTAGCTTTTTTTATCACGCCATCACCGTTGTTGTTTAGATTAAAAAGCGTACTTAACATACAAAGCTAGCAAGGGTGAGGAAACGTTTGTCAACTCAGAAAAAAAAAGAAACCAGAGCGCGAATCGTTAGCAGAAAGTTTTGGAGATTAGTATTTGGGAACGGGAAATTTTAACGCTCGTCGTGAAATCATAAGGTGCATATTTCATTTAACTTGCTAGACACAATAATAAGAGTAGTAAATGCTATAGGCCTACATTGGAAATACTACATTGGGAATATTCGATTGCATATTGCGTAATGTTGCCGTATAAGGCTCCATAGACATTATAGTCGAAAAAACCCCCGGAAATACCAGTAAAATGCAATCATTATTTTGATAACCATGATCATGGTTGAGCCAAAGTATTAAACACACCATGGGCATCACAATCTTTACAATAAACGTAAGCTATAGAATATATTATTTTATTTAGTCAATATATCCCATTTTACTCAAACATGTCCGTTATGAAACTAAAACTGAAGCATAATGATTATGATGAAAAGAGATTGCAATGCTATATTGTGTAACCAAACCATTTGCAATAGCTGTTTCATGCTCCGTACTATACAAAAAATGGGCCAATCGAATAACTATTCAAAATTGTCTTAAAAGTTCCCACGAGAAATACCATAAAAATGGGCCAATCGAAGGTGATATGTCCGAAAAGTCCCCACGAGAAATTACATTTGCACTTTATGGCAGCGCGAGCAGCGAGCTGTCGCTTTCACCTAGCGCCTTTTGGAGCAGGTTTGGGGGTGTCGGATAGTTCTAGATATTGAAGCGAACATTGGTCGTCTTGGGCGATAATTGAAAACAAAATTTAGATTGGTTTTATTTTATTATGCAAAATCAGTTTTATGTTTATTTAGACGCTTCTAAGCCGTGTTATGCTCTTGCAACTGGCGTATTACCGATGTGTGTTGTTTTGTTTTTGTTTTTTAATGGGCTCCTTTTTATTCCACCGCCACTGTATATGGTTGCTGGAGATGTTTTGGGGTTGCCTGTTCGTCTAAAGGATCAACTTCAAATTCGGGTCAAGAATGCATATACGATGTTTTATTAATGTTTTGAATAACAAGATTGAGGGTCAGAGATGTCATACTTCCAAAATATTTCGATCCACCTTGTGATTTTTTTCTTGAAGGGAAGTAAAATTATGGTAAACATCGATTTTTTTTTTCTCGATTTGACTTTTCCATGGCAAAATTTGAAGAAAAAAATGAAAGTATATGGCTTATTTCAAACTCAGTGCACTCTAAGATGTGCCTTAATTACTTGGCAGCTATTGAGTAGAAACCAGTTTAATGTTCTTTTAATGTAATGATATTGTTGGTACATACATTACTGTATCGGCATATATATGAATTTTTGATGACTTAGTCTTGTCATCGTCAACTAGGTTATAAATTTTGATGTCATATTCTTGTCATCGTTGATAAGGTTTCCTTTTTTTTACAGTTAAAATGAATGTTATTTCATTAAGAAAATATGCCCTGGTATTATTCATTCATCAGATCATGCAGAATTGATTGAAGAAATGAATTGAACCATATACCCACTGAGGTTGACATCATGCAGATGGAATACTGTTTCGGAAGATATAACCTCATATCTGGGATATAATGGGGATACTAGAAATGATTTTTTTAAATATTAATTATCAATTAGCGAAACCAGAATATACAACTTATTATTACTTCACAAACCTGAAACAATTTAGCCACTTATACTGTATACAGTGAATGTCATACAAAAATAGTTCCACAAAATAAAGACGAGATGTTTATTTGATGTCGATTTTAAATGGCCCCTACCCACCCCTCTCTCTCTTTCTCTCTCTTTCTCTCTCTCTCTCCCTCTCTCTCTCTCTCTCTTTCCAGATTAAAATCTTAATTGATGGATATAGCTTTAAATAAATCACGGCTTACTCATTCTCCATGACCTTTACTCAGTCCAGTTCACTTCATCTCACACGTTCAACGATCATTGCCATGGCCAAAGGCCAATAGGACATTATTATATCATTCCAAAGTATATAGAGTGAGAAACTCAGAGATAGTGTCTAGCCCCCCCCCCCCCCGCACTACCACCACCACCATCCACTCCCACACAACAATTTTTTTTAAGCAAATGGTTTGCATCAAGGTCTAAAGAGTGAGACCCTATGTACTAAGCTTGGGAGCGTTAGAATATATTTTTTGTCATTTATCATGATTGAGTCTCGGAGTGATTAATGCAATCCCCGTGCGTGTTAATTGGTGTCCAGCTCTAATTTTCTCCGGACCGAGGCAATAAAGATGGCAATCACCTCATGAAATATAGCACGTGTGATGGAATGGGGTCAATTAAAGCTTTGATGGCCAACAGAGACAAGGAAAGGATATACACCATCAGTCCATCATCACTCTTTTATAAATCTTGAATAATTTCATTGTTTATTTTTATGATGATTTATTATGTTTTTTATCGTTTTATCGTCCTTATAACATTTCTATCCTTGATACCGACGCGTCGGGTCGAATTACTGCAATAATTTAGCTTTATTTGTCTTTTGTCTAAGTATAATATGCTCATCTTTTCCTGCTTGTCTTATAATCCAAGTTTCCATACATAAATCCTACATTTATATGGATATAATAATCGTTTTTTATTACAAATATAAACTGGCTTCGAATATTCTTTGTGGTTTGAGGTTTATTCCTTTTTATCTCATTTCACAGAGCTAACTCGATTTGAGGGTCCAGAGAGACCTTTATAGTTGGACATAAAATCATGGAGAGTGATTGTGTCAGTGTCAAAGGAATATGAGAGGAAGTGCATTTTCGGTCAAACTCTTGATCAGAAATGTCAAATCTGCTCCAGAGAGTCTTCGAAGGGAAATTTTCTTTTAGATATAGAGCTGTGGAGGAAACTAGTCGAGTCTCATAGTCACAAGAGACTCACCAATCTCTTTTCACACATATCATTTCTCTGGACTGGTCTCTGGTGTTTTGTTTATAATCAGAATTATATATACATCGGTATACTTTTGAAATTCTCCTGAAATAACCTTGTTCATATTAGTATTTTAAGAAAAACAAATCCGTCTGATCTGGTTATTATCTGACTTATCAAGGTCAATATATCTTATACAATTAGACTTAAAGCCCGTATTTAGGTTTGGTAAACACGGTAAATGGTCAGTAATGTGACAAACACTCGAGTATAGCATGCCAATTTTCATGATTTTACAGGAATGTAGTAGCCGATTAATCTTTTTTACCCGCCAATTCTTTGAAAACATCTAATTATTCAATTTCTATCGATGATAAAGCAATATACTTTACGTCTCTCAATCACTTGACATTATTCCACTCTGAATTAAAAATATACATGTATAGAATTGCACCAAAAATATGTCTCTGTAGTTTCGATGCACACTAAGAAAAATTGACTTGTAATATTCAATCCTGTTTTCGCTCTTTTGTGTTGCAAAAAATGAAAATAATGGTTTATCGTAATATTTATGTCAATGTGGCGCCACAGTGCACCTGCACATATGGGATGGGGAGAGGGGGGCGAAGAGAGAGGAGAGGGGATTGAAAATATATGGCAATGTACAATATTCTTGGAAACATGAAATATGGCAGGGGTTTTGTATTCCGAAAAGATCATTACAATTGGAATTGACAGTCAACATTGCTTCTGAAATATTAAAAAATACTCTCTTGAGCCCTACTAGCAGAGTAATGTCAATTGTCTTTCTGTATATACCGTTTTATACAGTCAAACATCCATATTTCATGCACATCTGCACAAAATGACTGCATCCTATATAAAACATGAAGAAAACACAATATTATTTGTATTAATCTTTGCTTTGTGACTGTTTAGTGCATTATGAGACCGACAGGTTGTTCTATTTGTATTATTATGAACATAATTCTACTGTTTTTTGTATTAATTTATATGCAAGTACATAAAATTATCTGATAATGTACTTGTAAAGCGCTTCGAGGCATCGCTTTAATTATGATGGACATATCGCATGAGAAAGAAAAGAATTAAAGGGCGCAATTTTTAAGTGAAGGAAAAGGGAAAGGTGAACATTGTAAACGAGGAAAAGGAAGAGAAAATAGAAATACAGAGATATAAAAGTGATAATATGTTTTCTAAATGTCATTCCACTTGAGTGCAAGCATGGCAAAGAAATTATGAATTCTGTTTCTCTAAGATGTGCATATCTTTGACGACATCCTGAGCAAAATATCAAATTCATCATGTTCATTTACGAAATAGATCAATTCATTTTGGCAATGAAACTATTATCATCCATCATAATAAATATATTTTTATTTTTATTATTTTTCTCATTGCGATGAATAATGTATGACCCAACCCGAGTTCAAGCGGTTGAAGGTTACTAGTATAGTGAAGAAATGTTATGAAATGTTATTTAGTTCAAGTCATATAAGAGAAGAGTGAAGGCCGGCGTTATGGTTGAAAACATAGTGTGGAGGTGTGAAGGACGCAATATTTTGCATGTAAGGTGAAAACATAATAGACTTTCTACATGTATGTTTGCTGAGTTGGGGGGGGGGGGGGGCACTCCCCATATATAGTATCTTATCTTGTGTAATATCAGAAGTTTTTTTGCAATTTGCAATCAACTTTTGAACCGAGGGAGGAAAGCATTGTATTTCAGATCAATAATAAATTGCATTGCATAAAATTACTTTCTGTCAAGAAGCTTGTGCCGAGTTTCTTTGAATATAACTAGTCGGCAGCATCACATGTGTCTTTCTATTTTTTACTTCTCCCAAGAATCTCACTTTGTGTATATATACGCCATTTGGAAGAAAGATTAAGAGTTAGTATAGGCCAATACTTCATCTTAATCATCACGATAAAACATAAGTTGATGGATAATCACGATTATTCTTTTCTTTTGTAGACTTTCCAACAAATGCCCTACAGCGAAAGAAATAAATGCTCATCAATATTCTTACCATAAGGTACGTATTATGAATTGCAAACAATTTTCATTGCTCTGGATAGTTTATCCCTAGATTATTTTCTAAGAGTCCTGAGTATTTTTTTTCAAAGAGAGATCCTCTTCATATAATCCGAGTGCTTTAGAGTATTGTAACTCCTGAAGATTATGGTTGCTATTGGGAGAAGGGAATCACGCCGTGAAATTCAACTTGAGAAATCTACATTTTGTACAAAATACTTACGTAAGGAGTGGTGTGACCTTCTTGTGATGAGCCTATACCTCATTTCAACCAGCGAATGATACCATCTAGGCCTCGTAACATAATGCTTAGCGATTGATCGTGGACTGACGTATACGACTGATTATACATAATAATCAATGCAATCAATCTTTGAAACCAGCTCCATGATCAGTCGCTAAGTTTTATATCACGGGGTCCCGATGTACGTATCGTGGTTGCAACTAATACATCTAATGAAGATGTGAAAGTATCATGCACTAAAATTTGATTACCTGATGATTGACTGCGTATATACAAAAGCTATTGTAATGAGTGACAGTATCAATATGCAAGAAGATAGGTAATAATATAAATCAGTATAACCTTCATCACAATCTATTGAAAATAAATTCAACAAATGCAATAGAGGACAGATCGAGTAAAAATAGGATAAAGTGGATTTGAAATTAATGAACCCTATATAATTCCACCAAAGGACACGCTACTTAACATGTATATCTAAGTAGTCAGCGATATAGGTGCAACTATTATTTCGAGTCATATATCTTAGACTGTTTTTAGTCATGTTTTAGTCATATTTGACTAGAGATTTCAGATATGACTAGAAGAAAAGTTGCCCCCAGCTGGCCTTTTTATCTAGTCATAATTTAAAAGTTTTTGTTAGTGTGTACTCCTGCAGCAAATACAAACTCTTCAAACAAAGTGTCTCAATAAATTCTGCTTTATTTTACATTATTTTCCATTAACATTATTTTGACTAAAAAATAATTCCTGGCTAGATCATAGTTATAAATGACACCTAGGCAATCATTTTTTTGCTAGTTTGAGTTTAGCGTGTACTTCAGTATAAATAGTATGCAATGTTTATGGTAACCATACGATACATAGTAACCTATACTGTTATAAACACTACCAAATTTGCAAAAGAAAATATTGAAACTATAAACCACCAGATAAGGTATCAACACGCTCTTATTACACTGGTCAAATACTATTGGATTCATATTGCTCAAATGACATTTCGATGATAGTTATGGTCTTTCTGCCCTTTCAAAATGAATGATAGTGGGTCATACTCATTTTGGTATTGGAGCAGAACTTAGAAGGTGACAAGCTGCTGAGCATTGATGGAGTTAATAAGAGATTTGGTTTTAAACTTTGAGAGTCAATTTTTGGTTGTGGGTATATAGTGGCGCCATCACGGTAGTTTGCACCTGTTTGTTGTGTGTGGTGTATGTCTTCAGAGTATTTCAGTGCAACTTTTGTATAGTAGGGTAGGGGATTGACAAAAATCGAAATCAACGCATTTGTTTGTATTTCTAGCATGTAATGTTTTTTTTTTGTCTATGACAAGGGATCATATAGCTTTCAAACTCTCAAATTTCTTTCGATAGTTCATTAAGATATCAAAATTTGAAAGATTTCTTATATCATTGTTACCATGGTTATGAAAATAGTACCGCATGATATAATCTCACCCTTTTATATAATATTGTTGAGTTCTATGATTGAAATAAATATATTGAACTTGTAAAGATACACGAAATACTATATTGTCTTGTAATTTCAGGGTGTTAAGTTGAGGGTCAACGCATCAATAACATCTTAAACTCATCAATCTTTTAAACTGTGCCTTCATGATGAACGATAATTATTGATCGATTGAAGAAAATGTGTTTGCATGAGGGCGTATGACTTTACTTAATGAAATATTAATGCCATGTTTTAATCATGATGGAGCCCTCAATCGATGCTAACATTAATGCGGTAGCATATTGAGGGATTTTAGGATCGTATACAAAATTTTCTTGAAATATTGCAAGTTGCCCATCATAATAGTTATATTATAACATTTTCCGCTTCTCATTCTTCTCCCTTTTCTACGTACTCTTCCCAACTTCTTGTTTGTCTTCTAGAAATCTGGACTTACAATCTGTCGTTTTCTTTTTCCTAATGGATTATTCCAAATCGGGAAAAATAGTACTTCCGAGAAAGCTCTAACCTGATGCACACGTAAACACAGTGCAATGTCATGAATGTGAAAATATGATATGATTCTTAAGCAACAATATAAAAGGAGAAAAGTGAGTCGTGTTTTAATGAGGGAAAATGAGGAAAGAGAAAGAGAAAGACGTAACAAGTATATAAGAGAAAGAGAGGGATTGCGGTTGGCATGACGGTGAAACAAACAAAATAATTGGAAATGGAATAACAGGAAAGTGAAAGAACAGTATATTTTGAGAGACCACGGAGAACACAACAGACGTGACTGAATGGATAAAAATGGATAGATGAATGAAAAAAAAAATGTCGGAGAGAATTCTAAACCCGGTATTGATGGATCCTTATAAATCCATTAATCGTTATATCCATTGGGAGTGAGAAATTCTGAATTCAGTGACCGCAAAATAATTTATCTGTTAACGACATGACCCTAAGTCCGTAAGTAATGCATCCTCCATAATTCACTATTATTCTACATTTCTATTCATTTAACGATGATTAGAGAATCTCCTGAAATTAAAGTGGTGTATACTTTAAAAACAGAGAGTAAAAATTAACCCAATATTGGGTAGAAATTGAACTTGCATGTTTGCTGGGTAATTTTCCCCCAATATTGGGCATAATGCAAGTTTCAAGGGTAAATTTCAACGTAAGATTGCATACAATTTACAAAATATTTGGTATCATTTTACCCAACAAACATGCCATGTTCCCACTTTACACAATATTGGGTAAACTATTTTTAGAATGTATACGTCTATAAGATTAACCATAAATGCATATTCAATAATAATGATAGAGCATAATGATACTGATTATGTCAGTAATAATTCGTATTCTGTATTTTCTAATACTCCTTCGGAGTTGACAAATTATGAAAGAAATGCACTCTTGCGAGGATTGTTCTTATAAAAAAAACCAAAGCGATGGTGAAGACATGCGACATGTATATCATTATACATTCTATCAAGATTGAACCAATTATTTGTTGATAACGTGACCATCAAATTAATTGGTAATAATTTTACCAATTATTTTTGATCGGAATCGTTTTACGAACACATTGGGTTCTTTTTGCCAATCCATTTGAAGAAATATGCTTTCAAAAATGACTGCTCATAGGCATGACCGAAGACGAGCGAGGGAGTCGTACAGCCATAGAAGGTGAGGATGGAAACTATACTTTCACCTCCTAAATCCTTTTATAACCCTTCAAACACCTCTATCCTTTATCCTGTGTTGATTTCTTCAGCTCTTTCAGCTAAAGGAAGCTGTGGCAACAAATCCAGTAACTTTATATCTCTCACAAATTAATCAGATTTTTCCCTCCTCCACGTAATCAGTAGGCATTATCAGTAGGCTATCAAATGGCGATACACAATTAGAGCTTAAATAACAAATAAGATAGCATATATCCGCTTCACTTACCCGCATCGGCCTATCACGTCACGCAGTAGAAAGACAAATAAGATTGAGTGAAGCCCCTGACAATCACACAGGCTTTGTGCTGCGCCCTTGTGGGTGCTCTGCCGGCTTTGATGGTTGGCGGCGCCGTCATCTAGATATAGCGAGAGAGTGGAGTATAGAAACTAAGATCGCTTCCTTTTCCCCTCTATTCTTTTCCTTTCTGTCTCATGTTCTCAATTCGTGTCGCTATTGTGGAAGAGACAGGTAGTGAAAGAGAGAGAGAGAGTGGGGGGGGGGGGGAGTTATCGAGCGCACCTCATTTTGTGGGCAGGAACATTCGTCTCCGCAGATCATCACGAGTTATGATATCATGTCTGTTGTAATGTGATAGCCGATTTCTGGATGCTGCTATTATCGTGATGATTCATATCAATAATACCACTCATCACAAGAGTTTATTGCTAGGCACGGGTGTAAGCGCACTAAATGGGCACTTAAGTAGATTGTTGATTCATATCGGGCTAGTTTGCGTTTTCCAAACATTGTTATTGATTTTGCTGACATTTTGTATGAATCCATATAGGGTCTACCTCTGTATGTGTCTTGTTTTTCTGCATTGTTCAAATTTGTTATTTCGGTTCAAATTGATGCCAGTTTTGTCTTTATTCAAAGTATTTAAAGTTACATGAGGAAAGCCATGTTAACATTTGAACATTATATATCTAAAATTATTATTGCAACTTATTTTTGGGAGATTGTACTTTTGCATAGCAGGCTTTGCATTTTCCTATATGTTCATGCGATTACGATTTGTCTCTTTTTTTAAACAAAATAGGTACAGTATATCATTTTTAATGCGTTGTTTCGTTGCAGTTTTATTAACATTTTAATAATTATACTGGGTTGTTGTGTGAATTCTACTCATTCAAATTTGTTTACATAATAAAATCTTAACCAAATAAATCATATTATATTATTTCGAAATGCATTTCAATTAAGAAACGGCGAAGAAAAGATGAGATAAAAGTTTCCTCTGTTCTTTCTGTAAATTATCATAGCAATGACATTGTGTTATGATGATTCAAAGCCGAAACATCATTATAAAAAATTAAACATAAATCATATAAGTTGTACAAGATAATAATTCGTGAATAACATCGTGTAGCTAGGAGGGGAGTAGTGGTCAGTCAGAGACTATCTGCAACCAACCACAAAAAGGAGTTATGGCAAATCTCTATGGCCTATGATTGTTTGCAGTTTACTTGTCGATTGCAAAACTTGTACCAGGCACTAACATGGGTAGAGAAAAAAATCGCAAGATATTCAGAGCACGTAAATGTTTGTAACCTTTTAGTACTAAGAAACATTGCTAAGAGAACGAGTAATATATCATTACACATTATGCGCAGCGAGTGGTTCCCCAGGGAGCTGTAATGGGACCGGTTTAAAATGAGCAGTGTGTATAGCCCTTTTTATCATGACACAGTTGCATAATAAAAGAGAGTCCATGTTATTCAGGGTTAACCCAAGCACTCTAACACATCCAAAACTTAAGACACTCCTGAATTAATGACTTTAACATGTTTGCATGATGTTATGTTTTATTATTTGATCAAAAATGTGATGACTGATGCCCTTTGGGCTCTTTCGTGTCTCTATACCAGGTTTTCACCATGTATATTGTATTGTCAACACAACAAGTCTACTTACCAATTTCTCCCTGTTTTGTGCTCGCTTACTATGATGGTGGAAATGGAATGAAATTCTTGAATCTTGAGTCTTTGTCGTAGAAAAATACATCTTTATTTTTTATATTTCTTTTAGTATTTTATTTTTCCTTTCTGTTTAAATTGCCATTCTCCTTGGCAACTCTCCGTCTCATTCAATTTAATTCGTCACCTCTCTCCCTCCTCTCGCCCACCTCTCTTTCTTTCTCTACCTCCCTCTCTGTCTGTATGTCTACCCATCTTGCCTTCCCCCTCTCCTCCTCTTCTTCCCTGAATACCGAGCCTTGATTCTCCTTGATATTTGAGCAACCCAATTGCTTTCCACGTTCACAATGCAGCTGTGCAATAATACTCGGAGGAAAGGAATCATTTTAAAGAGCCTAGGGCAAGTTGGAAATGGCGATTGATTGATAGTAACGTAATTCCAATACCAACACTGCTAACCGATGCATCCGTTTTACCTATAGTACCTGGGGTTCAGGGTATGTCGATGTGCTTAGGCTTATAAGTAATATATAGTTCCTTCTGATCCACAAAAAATATTGGAAGTTTATAAGTATAGTAGAAGTAGTAGTAGTAGTAGTAGTAGTAGTAGTAGCAGTAGTAGCAGTAGTAGTAGTAGTTGACCATAGTAGTAATAGTGAGAATTAATTGGGGCGGGAACAGGTGGTTTAGTTAAGTAAATTCTCCGCTTTGATATCAGCATATTGAATGGCTGATGCTACTCAGACTTCATGAAAGTTTGACATTTTGCACACAAAGAAATATTTATGGAATAAAGATTTGAACCAATAATATTCCTCAATTGCCCGAATTTGCTCATTTTTAAAGCCCGGAACAAATAAATGAAAAAATATATATAATTAGGAGCAGATGTTTTTGACGAGGATTATCTGGCGTAAAGATTCTTCTTTCATTTTCAAATTTACTCCTGAATAGTAAAATGTACGTGGTTTTCAATTTCCTTAGTCCTTACCCATGTATTCCCATGTCGAAAGCTGGCAGCTGTCTATAAGCAAATCGGCGCCATAATCTCTTTCGAGAAGATGAAAATAATTAATGCAATATACTCACCTTGTCAAGGTCACACACATTATGCAATATCGATGGATGCCGAACAACCAATAATGGAGTTTACGTGGTATATGGCTTAACTGAGGGTTTGACTATAACACCCCTACATTGTTGTTGCAATCGTTTTAATTTCCCTTCGTACGAAGTTTATTGATTTTCCAATGGATTCCATTAATAATTTAAATGAGCTCCGCTGGGTTTAGCAGAAGCACAAAGTAGCAAAGGTGCACGTGATTCTGTAGTATTACTTGGACTGTCATTACGTCACGTGATATCATATTTGAAAGTGGTGAAAATGAGTGGAACAGGAATAGTATTTTTAAGGTATATAGCTATTTAATACACCTCCCCTCTCGTCCTCCTCCACCTCCTCCCGGCGTATATTTTACCAATAGCTTCCATGCTGACCATTATTGCCGACAGGATACATATTTTGACCAGTGGTTACGCTGGCAGTGGCCTGTACCCACAGGCCCTGGAATTCATCCTTTATACAGTACCGAACCACTTACTCATCTTACACACCTGGTGTATACATTTCAACTCAACCCTTTTAAAATCTTGTTTCTCCCTAAAAGTACCCTCAAGGTTGTCCTCGATGGGTTAGGGATATACAGGTTGAGTAGGGGATGTGGATAGAGGGATGTATGTAAGTCCATCTCGCTGACCACGTAGATATCCGGCATACCCGGCGTGACTTGTTGAAGGTGTGAAAGGGCGCACAGTTAAGTTAATATGATCTAAACAAGATGCTGAATGGAGAGTGTGGTGGTTTTGGTGGAGAGGACCCGGTTATTGGTGAAGGTCACGATGAGGTTGGTTTCCTTCGAAGAAGATTGAAAGGAGGTTAAGCAGGAAGACAAAAGCAGAAAGAAGAGGCTACACGGACGACGATGGTGAAGGCGCTCATGGTGATAGTAATGACGATGATTACGGTGATGATTATGATGATGATGATGATGATGGTGATGATGATGATAATGACGGTGATGCTGATGAGATGGTGATGAAATTTGAAAGAGGTTTGGTAACACAACATAATTGTTTGATTTGCGGATTATTTTTAATAATTGCTCATCGCTTCAAGCTGTGATTTTTTTTGTATAATCCTTCAGCTATATGTGTTTTTCTTTTAATCACACACCTTCCATTTTGCTTCCGAAAACAATATTTAAACAGTGTATGTACATAATTAAAAAGTATATGTGTATTCTTTGTAACTCAACCATTGTGAAGCGAAATGAAGATGGAATCTACGGGAAATGAGATACATACATGCTTTCAAATTTGTTTAAGACGGTCCGAATAGAGTAGGATCTGAAAATAATAGAATATGTTAGGGGAGATGGGAGGGGTTAAATACAGGAATCGAGAAAAGGAAGAAACCGAAGGGGATAAAGGTAGAAACGACAAAAGTAGAAGTATAAAATGGGGATTGGGTTGAATGAAAATTAAAATAGACAAAGATTGGAGTTGAGAAGTGTAGTTTAAGATCTATGAAAGAAAACCCGGGGAAACGGGTATGAAGTAATCGGAGATCTAAACCGATGGGGTATCCTATCTGATACACACTCGAAGAAACTTCATAGGCACGCGATGACGTCAAATTGACGACAAAAGTGGTTGACCTCGGGGGAACAGTGTGGTGTACTTTCTCTCGAGACATAGTGAGCTGATATGAATTGTAGACAGATGCTTGTTGCCCTATTAGTTTCTCAGGGTACAAAGTTTGAAGAAGGAAACAACTGAGGAAAGTATGTTATGTTTCGCTAAATGAGATTAATGATTAGATACATTACAAATATTGTCTTCAATTTGATACACGTGTACATTACATACTCGGGCTAAGTTTAGCTAGACGCGACGTTACATACGTGATATGTTAGGGAGGGAGAACATAGTTCACATCTTATGGCTTACTTGTCGTATTAATATTAAATGGGAGTTCAAAGAATAGTAACACCCCAAGAAGCCGAGTAAATTAGTATTAGATAATATGTAAATGAGGTAGTGTAATGGAAGGAATTGAAGATGCTTGTCTTAAGGCATTGCAAGTGTAATGGTGAAAAGGAGAGGAGGTGGGACATCATCTCATTTATATCTTCTGATTCAATGATCCTCGTTTATCCACTTACCCCCCCCCCCCTTTTTTTTTTGTGCAGTTACTCTTAAAAACAGAGACTACCAAAATTACGATGTAGCAAAAACAGCACATCGAACTGAATGTAGGAACACTTGCAAAAATATTATTTAAATTCACTATTTTGTGTGAAAATTGTAAGAATACTACACAACGTCATTAATTAGATGAAAAATTCATCATACCGGGATCTAATCATGTTGTACAAGTGGTTACCGTTTAATATATACCCTTACACGAGTGGATTAAGATTTAGAATAACTGGAAGTAAGACTCTCCTAGCCCTAGGGATAGATGTGAGAGTGGAAATCTTTGCCTCTTTACATAAATAATGTAGATGGAGAAGTAGGATTCACTTTATCCCCCACACAAAGGGGTCTAGAGAAGGTATAGGATTTTATTAAAACCTTTTACTCAAAGGAATCTAGCTAACTTACATAGAAGTATGATTTATTTGCATTCTTAACACAAAAGGGTCTACCGAATATGTGTATAGGATTTCTTTACACCCTTATACAAAGGGATCTAGAGAAGATGTGGAAATGGGATTTATTTACACCCTTACAAAAAGGGATCTAGAGATGTGGAAGTAGGATTTCTTTAAGCCCTTACACAAAGGGATCTAGAGAAGATGTGGAAGTAGGATTTCTTTACACCCTTACTCATAGGGATCTAGAGAAGATGTGGAAGTACGATTTCTTTACACCCTTACACAAAGGGATCTAGAGAAGATGTGGAAGTAGGATTTCTTTACACCATTACACAAAGGGATCTAGAGAAGATGTGGAAGTGGGATTTTTTAAAACCCTTACACAAAGGGATCTGGAGAAGATGCGGAAGTAGGATTTCTTTACACCATTACACAAAGGGATCTAGAGAAGATGTGGAAGTGGGATTTCTTACACCCTTACACAAAGGGATCTAGAGAGAGATGTGGAAGTGGGATTTCTTTACACCCTTACACAAAGGGATCTAGAGAAGATGTGGAAGTGGGATTTCTTACACCCTTACACAAAGGGATCTAGAGAAGATGTGGAAGTAGGATTTCTTTACACCATTACACAAAGGGATCTAGAGAAGATGTGGAAGTGGGATTTTTTAAAACCCTTACACAAAGGGATCTAGAGAAGATGCGGAAGTAGGATTTCTTTACACCATTACACAAAGGGATCTAGAGAAGATGTGGAAGTGGGATTTCTTACACCCTTACACAAAGGGATCTAGAGAGAGATGTGGAAGTGGGATTTCTTTACACCCTTACACAAAGGGATCTAGAGAAGATGTGGAAGTGGGATTTCTTACACCCTTACACAAAGGGATCTAGAGAGGATGTGGAAGTGGAATTTTTTTAAACCCTTACACAAAGGGATCTAGAGAAGATGTGGAAGTAGGATTTCTTTACACCATTACACAAAGGGATCTAGAGAAGATGTGGAAGTAGGATTTCTTTACACCCTTACACAAAGGGATCTAGAGAAGATGTGGAAGTAGGATTTCTTTACACCCTTACACAAAGGGATCTAGAGAAGATGTGGAAGTAGGATTTCTTTACACCATTACACAAAGGGATCTAGAGAAGATGTGGAAGTGGGATTTCTTACACCCTTACACAAAGGGATCTAGAGAGAGATGTGGAAGTGGGATTTCTTTACACCCTTACACAAAGGGATCTAGAGAAGATGTGGAAGTGGGATTTCTTACACCCTTACACAAAGGGATCTAGAGAGGATGTGGAAGTGGAATTTTTTTAAACCCTTACACAAAGGGATCTAGAGAAGATGTGGAAGTAGGATTTCTTTACACCATTACACAAAGGGATCTAGAGAAGATGTGGAAGTGGGATTTCTTTACACCCTTACACAAAGGGATCTAGAGAAGATGTGGAAGTAGGATTTCTTTACACCCTTACACAAAGGGATCTAGAGAAGATGTGGAAGTAGGATTTCTTTACACCCTTTCACAAAGGGATCTAGAGAAGATGTGGAAGTAGGATTTCTTTACACCCTTACACAAAGGGATCTAGAGAAGATGTGGAAGTAGGATTTCTTTACACCCTTACACAAAGGGATCTAGAGAGGATGTGGAAGTGGGATTTTTAAAAACCCTTACACAAAGGGATCTAGAGAAGATGTGGAAGTAGGATTTCTTTACACCATTACACAAAGGGATCTAGAGAAGATGTGGAAGTGTGATTTCCTTACACCCTTACACAAAGGGATCTAGAGAAGATGTGGAAGTAGGATTTCTTTACACCCTTACACAAAGGGATCTAGAGAGGATGTGGAAGTAGGATTTCTTTATACCATTGCATAAAGGGATCTAGAGAAGATGTAGAAGTAGGATTTCTTTACAACCTTATACAAAAGGATATAGAGAAGATGTGGAAGTGGGATTTCTTCACACCTTATCCAAAATCTCCTCTTGCTACCTTTGTGTAAATTACATTAAATACATATACTTTCACACATAGTACAACTATGCTTAACATATATAATGTTTAATGGGACGCATTAACTATTTACATACCTACACCCCTTTTCCCCCCTCTCATATCATCTCTCTCTCTCTCCCTCGCACACATCCAAAATTTCTCCTGTACACTAATGACCAATATTTGAAATGATCGTTAGGTTTCATTACATTCTAACAATTGTTAATCATCTCTCTAAATAGATAATTAAGAAAATTCAAAGCAGAGTTTGCATGTCCTTAAACATTTATTTCATACTCGTGTACAGAAACAAACCTGAAAAAAATATCTAGACACATAACTTACAAAGACATCTAATAAACGAAGATGTATCTATCTAATGTGTTTTCCATAATTTAGAATGGACAATGAATTTTATGATTTATAAGATACATTAATACTCATTCATTTCAACATTGTATGCAATGACCAATTATGAATCAGTTATCAGCAATGCAAAAAACATTGAGTTCGCTGCATGATTTTATTCTTACTAAAAAAAATTAATGAACAATTGCATTATGGCAATCAGAAGGTATTGCACACTTGGAGCCTAAGAATGTACAATAGGCAAAGATAAATATTGTTATTTTTCGAGACAGATCTTGATATTCATTCCTTACCACAGTCCAAGGACAACTGTAATCTACGCAGTATTTCTTTGGCTGCATGCTCTCAATAGAACATCAAAAACTGCTTCGTTATTTATCTAAAACCCTAATTGAGAGCAGTGGTGCATTAATAAAAGAATGACAGCACTAACGTAAATCCAGCAAAAAATTGAACGGAAATGAATAGAAGAGGAATAAAGAAGATTTCAAGTGACCCTAGTATGCCATTCTCCTTGGCATGCAGTGCAAATGTATTCAATTGATTATCCATCGACAAGTCTGAATTTTAAAGGTGGGTTTGCAACTTATACTCTATCATTCTATATACCTGAAGCAGGCTGAGTCTACAAATCTTTACTGAATGATTCAACAAATATTCAATGAAACATGTCATTGTGTACATTTCTTATTCACAGCCTCAATAACTCAGAAATTTTTGCCATAATATTATCAAGGTGACCATTCACATATTTTCTGTCCTAACAGTATGACTCCGTAACAAGATTTATCATCATAAGGTTTTTCACCATTGGTCGCGATAAAGAACGTCACGTTTGCTGAGATTTAGAGACTATTGCTGCAAATCACAAATTGATTTCCATCATATTCACAGGTTGCCTAGAAACCACGATGTCATACAAGACCTTGAAATATTAAATATGACTTCAAGATCATAAAAATCATCTCATAGACATTAAGCTCTTTTACATGAAACATCATGCATAAGTAAATGGAAGAAACCAAGCTTCCAGGTACAACATGCATTCAATTACATTTCATTTGCAGGTGTAAAGACATGCATTATTATTTTTTTTATACTGTGACAGAATCAAGAAAATTACATTTTTGTTGTACATGTACCACACCTATTGATGTTCATTACACAAGAAGAAAACTTTTTGAACTTACTTGCTTTGTTAATTGAAACAAAAAGTCTTTTAATTACTATAAGGCAGACGAATATTGTATGCCATGATTTACACAAGAGTAGAGCACCCAACTGTTGATTTAAATACAGTCCCCCCAAAAAAACTATACTTGCATGAGGGTTAGGCAGATTCCATTCATCAAGCTATTAGGGCATAGACACTTTCCTTGCAATTTTGCCTATGTATTTTGCGCTGTACAAAAAAAAATGTTTCATTACTATTATTCTTGGCAGGTCTTGATGCGATCATAACCATATTGCTAACAAATGAATTATTTTGAACCAACAATAATATGTATTACATGTATCAATGTAATCGATTCTCCTAGCTTTTGTGTGAGCTGACATTTCCAGCAATTTAGTCCATCCATAGCATATCTGATTCTCCTAAACTCACGACTCTGTCTGAATGTTGATATTCAGAACCACAGTCAAAGTTCTTTAGGATGACATCATGCTAAGGCATTCTTCATACCTTTTTTTTCTCATAAAATAAAAATTGATTGGCAAAAACTAAAAAATGTTGAATTAGAATTCAATGAAATACCAATCATTCTGTGATAGACACTGCTAGAATCACACAAGTAATAGTTTCAAGATAGACCACTGAAATCGTTTTATATTAATTTGTTTGATTTGCAATTTACAGCTTTGATTTTCAGATTTGATACCCTTGTTTTATATTAGGGGAGTGTTTCATAAAACAAATGTGATTTTCACTGACTATTTTGCTCTGAGCCAGTCAGATGCAAGGATTTGGGTAGCTTATAACAGTAGTCAGTGAAAATCACTTTTTATTTCATGAAAGGCTCCCTTGGTCTACAAATTGATCATATGCTGAAAGATGGTAATGCATAGAAACAATGCAAAAGGAAAAGGTTGACTTGCAAGGTAAAACATGCTTCACAATCTTGCAATTCAATGGCATGGTCACTGGTGACGATCACGTACACAGTCCTTCCCCTAGAGTTCTAGAGCACCAATGCAATATTTGCTCCACCATTCAATCACTTCTGCCAACATGATACAAGCAAGATTTGCGGCATTGAAAATTTTGAGTTATGAAAGCACAATGCATGCATATTACGTGTCCAGACTGTGCTATTCTCTTCAGCCAACTTGCAGTGGGTATTGGGTATATATGGTGGAATGAAAACGCAGCACAATCTTAATATCTCTTGAAAGTCTCTCTTCAGTCCAATTCAAGGTCGCTGTCCTCATCTTCCATGTGACCTGTGATGACCTTTCCATCCTCCTTGTTTGGTAGTAAGCCATGCCTGCAGAAAAGTGAAAAGAAATGTGAAGAAATCCAAAATGAAAAAGAGGGAGGAGAAATGTAAATATAAAAAGACCAGAGAGAGAGAGAGAGAAAAAGGAAGGAAGGAAGGAAGAAAGAAAGAAAGAAAAGAGCAGGAGGGAGGGGACAGAGAAAAGGAAGGAGAAAGAGTGAGAGAATATAACAATTTACACAACATAGTTTTTAGAAAAGAATAATTAAATATCATTCACTATACTGAAAGGGGAGGAAATGTTCCGAAAATATGCAATTGTGTCATTGACAAACTAGAAATTTGACGTATCCAAAGGACACAGATGTCCCCGCTTAACGCAATGAGAAATTCATTCAATTTGATTGAACTTATCGTGCATAATGAACAAAGTTAGACCTTTAAACCAACTTGCATATATAATGAGCTGTGACCTTTGACCTGCGGACTCTGAATTCGAACTTAGCCTGTATTTTGGTGTCATCTACATGTACCTACACACCAAATTTTTTTAAAATCTATTAAATATTTTTCGAGTTATTGCGCGGAAAGCAAGTGGGGGGACGGACGGACGGACAGGGGCAACGCTTAATGCCCCCTCCGGACTTCGTTTGCAGGGGCATAAAAACAACCCATTACTCTTTGTTTTTATGAATATAAGAATAATCATAGAAATGATACCATGTCTCTAATATCAAATTAAGTTTAAGCAACAGCCAAAGAACATTGCAATGTAACATCATATAATAACTAGCATGTTCTTGACAATGTCCTATCACTAAATAAAATTTAAACAATATTGAAACCTTTACATCTATTATTTGTAACCATCTAGGATCAGCTCTAATATTTCCCCCAACACCAATTGCACTTCCACAGGATCCAATACTTGTGTGCATGCCAAGTACATATTTTATTTTGTCTACCATCCCATTATTATAATAATGTAAGTTATGTTTTCCAATTTATTAAATGCACATATCGAAGGTGGGATCAATAAAGCGATGAGGTTAAATGGGAACCCAGTTCTGTGAGTCATTCAGAAGGATATGATCTCACGTACATGTATTATTGATATCAATAAATGATTTTGATAGCATATTCATATCACATCCCTCTCACACTAATGAAAACTCAATCTACTCTGTATGAAGTTAAAATGCAGGAAGTCTCATCACAATATCGACCAAAGGTGAATCAGTTGGTGAAAAGAAAATACTGGTAAGTGAAAGTTATCAAGGCGCATATTGCGATATTCAGTCCTGAAAAGTAGGGCAAACTTTGAATCCCTCTCTCTTCAATATTCACAGTGATAATCTGAAATGTGGAACAAATCTCATGGGACAAATCTCATGGGGATATGGGGAGAAATAAAAAACCAGTTCAGTGGCGAGTGTTCAATAAACAGAGATGAAATGCTACACCGCTTCAATAAATGCATTGACCATACATTTCTTCTTCACGCCTGGTGGGATGTTGGGAAGATGACAAACAATTCAAAAATTTCTTCTTTTTTTCTCAAAGTATGCAGGGGCACTAACATGTATCAGGAGGAATAAGGGTATAACTCCATGCTACTCAATGGCAATGATTCACAATCCACTTCCTCTTTGCTGTATTCTAAATACAGACTATAAGCCCAATATTAATTTGATCACTGGCAAGCAAGTGTTGTTTGAAAGGTGAATTCTGGTGCATGCTTCATGAACACAAATTAAGTTAATGCCATAGTAAATGAAAGGGTTGAGAAAGCTCTGAACTCACTGGAACTTGCTTGTTGTCTGTAAATCTTGGAAATATTGAAATGTAATTTGGTTGACGTATAATAAAGGACTATAGGTCTTGAAAGGTCAAGTCCACCTCAGAAAATGTTGATTTGAATCAATAGAGAAAAATCAGACAAGCATAGTGCTAAAAATTTCATCAAAATTGGATGTAAAATAAAAAAGTTACGGACATTTTAAAGTTTCGCTTATTTTTCACAAAATAGTTATATGCACAATTTAGTCACTTGCAAATGAGAGAATCGATGATGTCGCCGTCACTCACTATTTCTTTTATTTTCTATCGTTTGAATTTTACAATATATTTTATTTTTTACAGATTTGACAATAAGGACCAACTTGACTGAACCATAAAATGTTAACCAATGGTAATCCCACATGTTCAGGGAGAAATAAAACTTCGCTTCACAGGACAATGAGGAGAAAATTAGAATATTTCATATAATAAAATACAAAAGAATTATCGAGTGTGTGATGTCATCAGTTCCCTCATTTGCATACCAACTGGGATGTGCATATAACAGTTTTGTGAAATTAAGCGAAACTTTAAAATGTCATAACTTTATTATTTTACATCCGATTTTGATGAAATTTTCAGTGTTATGCTTGTTGGATTTTGCTCATTTTATTCAAATCGAATTTTTGTTGGGGTGGACTTGTCCTTTAAGTGTACATTTTACTTCTTTCTAATATAGCAGCACAGTTAATAGCCCTTTTGCTTCCAAAAGGTGATACACTGAATATATCTCTTGCTTATTAAAGATCTGTCCTCCAATTCCAACATAACCATGACTTCACTACATTTCTATAAAAGTATAATTGATGTAATATATGAGATCTCTAAAGGTGGTTTCAGACTGCCTCAAAATTTGTCAGTTCCAGTATTTTCAGATCTGGAAATTTACCCCCATAAGAAAATACCAGAGAATTTTGGCAATGTGAAAGCAAATTATGTGTAATCTCCCCAAAAGAAAATAGCGGTACCCACTAAATAACAGGTACTTACAAGAATTTTCACGGGGATTTTCCAAATTCGCATATTCGCACAATAATATATTGGTCTTAGACGGTTAATTGAACTCCATACAAGTAGGGTCTTCTTGATATCAAGTACTGACTACTGGCACCCACAAAAATCGTTATTTAAAATCACTGTAAAATCATTACCAGAATTCACCTTTCACTAAGCAATCAAAATAAAAGGAAACAAAACTCCCCCCCCCCCTTCGTGTAACCAAAATGTTAATTTTCCATAATGTTCTCCTCATATCATATCATGTACATGTATGTAAATGTATGAAAATTGACATTCTGGTTAGTAGAATTAATAATAAACTCTATAGTAATCAAAGGGAATATTTGAGGAATCATTGCCCCATTCAGATGAATAGGTACTTTTTATCTAATGGAGCTCCCTCCCCTCCCCTCCCCATACAAAATGCTAAAACCATAATCACCCCCCCCCCTCACTTCCCAGCTCTTCTAGAGATTGAAAACACCACAATAAGGTATAATAAATTCAACATGCCTAGAACCAAGGCTAAAATGGTATAAAAAATGAAAATACATGTATATCAAACACCAGGCTATCATTCTATTGAAATGCGTGCGAAGAGGGGCAGCTGTTTTAACAGATTGAAATCATGAATTTTTGATTGAATCTCTGCACACCACATTGGCAGAATACAAAATGAGGTTTACTCCTGTTTGGGACATCTCCTTTCCATTCTGAATATGGTTGTTTTTATGTTGGCATTTTCTGCCACTTCTTTTCTGGTTTTCTTATGAATTTGTCAGTCTACTCTGGATTTTCAAATTTTAAAAGCTCCTCACCAGACATCACCGTAAATATATTCATGGTTGAGATCAGACTAGGTATTAGTCTCAGGGATTAGTCTATATCGATGTTCATTCTCCTTCAAGTTCTAATATTATTAGGCCAACACTACCTCGTACTCCTTAAGTACTTGCATGCCCAGGACTTAGAGCTAAGTGCCCCATCATATTTATTTCAATAAAGAAGTTGGAATACCGTATTGAATCTACAAACCTCATTTTAAAATAAGATGGATTCTTGACTGCACACAGTCAAAATAGGCGATAGACACATGTAGAAAGTGTTGGTGAGAGAAAATAAAGTGTGATACTAACTAAAGTCAAAGCAAATCAGTGAAAGAAAGCAAGATTCTGACATTGAGCAAGAGAGACAGCAACAGGGAGAGGCATAAAGAAAGAGAGTGAGAAAGTTGGGGGAGCGAGTGAGATCTCTGATGCTGCATAATAGTCTCTGAATTCAGAAATCAATCTTATTATCCAGAGATGACACTTTGTGTAGAAAGGAGAAAGTGGTTTCTGTCAGCATCAATGAATTATTTCTGGCAATTCCACATCCCAGTATAGATTTTATTCAATGATAGGCATCCTGAATTAAGGGTCAATTTATGTACATATTTGTGATATGTTCACTTATCAGTGAATATATCACATTTCATAACTGCAAATATTGCATCTTTTGGGGTTAACATAGAATTAAGGTTAATGAAAAAATTATATGACAAATCGTTTTTTTATATTGAATCTATACGATTCATATGATTGTCTACATGTGTATTTCATCTTCAACTTCTTGTCACTTTAAAAAGCACTATGCATAATTTAAAAAATTTCCTTTTAAATGGAATCAACTTTGCCAAGGGTTTGGATCAAAACAAAGCAGTAAACCTTTAACTAATTGGATAATTAAAAGTGATCTGTGGTTCATGTACATGTACTGTACATTCTCAGAAAGCAACAACAAAATACCCTGCACTATTCTGCAAGACTGTTCTCTGTGCATGCCCAGGTACAGTACATCCTACCTCTTCATAACGAATATAACAAGGCAGTTACTTCTGTGTAAAAGTGTTAATTTGATATTCCCATAGCATTGATAAACCAGTGCTTCTGAACTGGTTGTGCACAGCCAACTGGTGCTGTGAATCTTCCCAGGTGGGCTGAGAGGTCAGTCCAAAATATTTATTTAAAAAAACCCCAATTAAATTCAACTTTACTGTAAACATTAAGTTATATCAAAATTTTATGAATAGTTGTGGATTATCGTCCATGCAATATGAAAAGAATTATTGAAGAAATCTCCTAATTACATGTACATGTGGTGGGGTTTAATATTACATGTATATCAATGCCAATCACAGCAATCGTACAAGTCTGCATCAAATCAGTCATGGTAATCGTATTGATCTAAGAAAACTTTTTGACAATTCAAAATTTATCACGATTATTTACGAAAGACCAATCGTGGTATTTGTAATGGATCTCACAACAGTGAGAATGAAGTATTGGTCAGGACTCTGACATGGGCTAATATACTAGCCTTGGTGTTCATCTATTACCTGTGCATGTACATCCAATAAAGTTAATAAACAAATTCTTGTTCTTCATGTCTATAATATTCAATACAATGCTTGAAGTATTAACTTAAAACCATTCAATTCCACTGCAAATACCCATGGACTTCAAAATTAAATCACATAAATGCACGTAATCCGATATTCTATCATACGTAATTCTATTTCATTTAAACCAAATACTCATTCATACTTTTTCTCTTTTGCAATTCTGCTTCCCATGAACTCTTTCTGAAAATTGGATGATGTATTGAATCAATTTCCTAGATCCCATCATCAGTCAAAGTGACAATCATCATTCCAGGAGGACATGCATTCATTATACATGAGAGAGACAGAGTAGGTACATGTACTAACAAATCTTTGAATGCCTGCATCTACATGTCAGAATCATTGCAAATAATTCACAATATCGCACCAATATTTTACATCAAACATTTCTGATAGTAACTATTAAAAAGTAAAATAAAATTGGTATGATGCGATTAGAAACAATACATTTCTAGGAATAAATTAATAATTTTATTTCACTATTGCTTTTACACTGTGTGCATTTGCAATATTTTGCAATTTTCTGGTAAAAGGTTGACTGGCACGTATAGTCAGTGACTATGTTACAAACAGTGGACCCGTACAGTATACAGTATACAATATATATAGATGAGCAAATCATAACTATATTTTTTTTATTACAAATTTACAATTTACATGTACGCTCTCCATACTTAATGAAAAATGTAGCACTCCTCTTCCTGTTGGCATCAACTGAGAAAAATTTAAAAGCTAATACATTCTTTATCCTCTTTATCTTCATTAGAATTCAATTCAAAATGACATTCATGCATACTTCATACCATGTCCTCCCAGCACGAATATGAAAGATGAAAATATCATCTGCTTGGAGTTAAAAAGACATTAGCACATAGACTTAAACACAATTTTAACAACCTTTCAGATCTGAGCGGTGGACATGACCATGAAAGGCCCAAGGGTCCATGCACTTACGTGCGTAAGGGGAATTGTGCTAAATACATCTATGAAATAAAAATCCAGTTAACGACGGCGAAGAAGAAGTAGGCCAACGGACCTTGCAGACATAGTTGGGTATTCTATGTGAAGAATAGATGACATTGCTCTAATTGTCAGCCTACATCCTGATCTAGAGTAAATGCATTATACCATCTCCATAAGTACTTCCAAGCATATTACCTAATGATTTTTCCTCTTTTAGTTTATAAGAGGGTTAAGATTTTCTTTTCCTCATGGACTGGCTATCAAGCAAAACTATTTATGACTTTTCAGCAGATCTTCCAACAGTTATTTAATTGTAGCAATAATTACCTCTTGCTTTTAATGTGTCCCTTTTTCTTCTTCTCAATGATAATAATTATAGTTGGTATAACAGCTATTTAAGGGAATACAAAAGGGAGTAGGGTATGTGTGTTAACACATTTTCAGTACCGGTAAACAAGAAAATTTAACACTGAGATTCTGCATCCTTATATATGTTAAAAGGAGCACAATTAAGAGAGGGAAAGACTATTGCAGTGTATAAAAAATAGGTGCTGCATGCACTTACTCTTGTAAGAAGCTTTCTACTTCTGTTGCAAAAAAGTCTTCACCAAAGACATCTGAGACTCGGATGAAATTGCCAATGAGTTGCCCTGCTTTGTACACAAGGAGAGCTGGGAGTCCTTTCTCTGTCTGTTAATATGAAAATTTTGAAAGTGAGAGTGTATAATAAAAGTCATGAGAAAGGAAATACACAACTGGTTTTTTTGTCATAATGACATTGTAAGCAGTAGTTGTATATGTAGTGGCAGCAGTGCACCCATAATAACAATACATGTATAGGGTATTTGTACAATGTACATATCCACCTTATTAGTCACTAAAGGTGCTCCTATATTATGCTCGCCAGAGTTTAGTTAGTCTACTGGTTTGGTGCTCACACATGATGCTAGTATTGTATGCTAGCTGAATTTCAACTTTTTGTCTCTTTTTCTTGTCCTTACATGTCAAATACACATTTTGATCCATTCCATATCTGTCTTGTTCTAGCTTTTCTGTGTGTCTTCACTCCCTTTTAGTTCCACCCATTAACTTACACCATGACTAACTTGCTCTCTTCATATATTTTGTTTTCCCTGGACCTTTCCTTTCTACAGGAACATTCTATGTCATTCATTTATTCAGCTCTTCCTTCACTCTTCAAACATTTGTTCTGTAAACATAGAATGCTAAGCTAAATTATGGTAAAAGCAAGCACTTCAAGTGACACGTCATATGGTGAATAAAATACTGAAGGAAAGCAGTGTGCCCAGCAGCGCAAAGGCAACATTATCAATACTACTAAGAAGTTTGCGTTTTCTGTCAAAGATTGCATTTTCTATAAATGTGTTCTGTCCAGACACTGTATGTAGGTGGATCCAGTAATATATTATTTTCTCTCCCCAGTATTCAGCATATGTTTTCCTTGATAAACCAAATGGGACACACAATTCAGAGCTTACATAGAACACAGTTTATGTTTCAGCTAGATTACTATCTATGTTCAACTTCACTTGATTTTGTTTCTTGACCTAAAATGCCATTGAAAGGTATCAACTCAGATCAGAATTAACAAATTTCATCAATGCTTGAGATACATAATTCATATTTCAGGTATTCCAATTTTCTATTTGATTCCCATTTCTGTGTCTGTCATCCCTCTGTTAATCTGTTTAGATTTGTCACCACTCTTTCTCTCTTTCTGCCCCTTCTTTTCTTGCTCTAATCTGCCTCTTTAGAAAATTGAAACAGAACTGAAGGCTAGTACTTACAAATAACTGGCTGGTCTGAATATCTGCTGCATTAGCTGAGCAAAACTTGACAAAGGGGTATTCTTGTGCTAAACAGTGAAGGCAGCCATTCATAGACTCACAGGCTTGCAGTGACTGAAAAGAGAGAATTAATTCATTCCATAAAGAACTGACTTTAAAGACCAAGTCCAACTTAACAACAAGTCAAGTTGAATATTAAACATGTGGAACATCTCTGGCAGTCTTGCCTACATTACACAATATAGCAAAAGTTAAAAAAGAAAGCTATAATTTCTGTAATTTTCACTTATTTTCATGAAGTATTTAGGCACATCCTTGTCTGTATGCATACATGTATGCAAATCAGGGACCTCATGATGTCATACACATCCTATATTTCTTATATCATTTGTAGCTTTTAATAGTGACAAAGAAGTCATTCACAATAAACTGAAAGATGATAATTTATTTAAACACAGGGGCGGATCCAGGATTTTCCGAAGGAGGGGGGGGGCACATTTTGTCCAAGGAAAAATTTGACAAGCAAAAAAATAAAGAAAAAATGTTTTTAACCAAAAATCAACGATATTTCGTCCACAAAACAATTGGACAAGCAAAAAAAAAGGTCTTCACTTTCTGGGGGGGGAGGGGGCACACTTCTGTGTTAACAGCATTTTTACATGTCAAATTTTAGTTGTGCCTCCCCTGGATCCCCCAGTGATTTAACATGTTCCGAATGGAAAATAGGATTCAAAGTTAAACTATTAAAAGTTTCACACTTATTGGAAGAACGATTGAAATATCTGATATTTCAAATATTAAGAAACAAATATCTATTTAAACATATATACATAATGTACATGTATGTGACATCAACAGCTCCCTCAGTTGCATACCGCCAATTTCCATTTCACATCAGAGTTTGATGAAAGTTTAGCACTTATTTGATTTTACTCTATTCATTCAAGTTTTTGTTACCTATAAGCCCCTTTTACACCTTCACAGATGAAACACGAATTATCCTGGATTGTCAATACAGGGTCATCCTTATCACAGTCCTGGATTACCGTGTACATACTGGCTGGTCATCCGGTGCCATCCTTGATGTAGGTAGAAGGTGTAAAAGGGGCTTTACATGTAGGAACATGGAATAAACTCATACCATAAAGGTAAAGAGCGATTTAGTCAACATTTTCTTATGGTGGAGAAAAATTGTATGGACATAAAAGAACTAATTAATGAATAAACCACACAAAGTATACACATGCTTATTAGATCCATGTACTGCATTACATAATATAGAAAATAAATTATTTAAAAAATATGATGCACAAAATTAAATCTGAGCCCTGTAAAAACAAAGGCTTTAAAGACAAAGGCCCGTATTCTGAAGTCAGATTTAACTTAGACCATGGTCTAACTCCGTGCTAAAATTATGGGAAGCCAAAAATGTCAAAATTTTTATTAAGATGTATGTTTTCTTATATTTACTGTGCTCTTTCCTGATTATTCAATGGTGAAGATAATCATCTATATATATTTCCTAGACAATTATGAATGATTTGAGAGCCAAATGAGCTGAAATATGATATCTCTCCTGGTAGTGATTTATGTAACAATTGGCTATCCATACTTAAACCACTACTTTAAACCTGAGTTTAAGTTAAATCCGACTTCAGAATACAGGCCATACAGTGTAAATTATGTATTTATGACTACCGTACTTTACATTGTGAGCAATGCAATGAATTATGACAATAAATCTTGTATAATCTGTTCATGTTTGTACAACCAGGGATCTGAATGGCTGAACTGTATATCATTAATGGTGATTTCATAACAGGAAAAACAAGCACCAAGATAAATATCTGGATAGCACTCTGAAGTTTGCAAAATGCAGTATATAATTTCAAGTATTAGCCTATGGCTCCATTTTCAGACTGGCATTGTGAAAAGGGCAGAGATAATGGTTGATATCACAATCATCAGGTGTACACTTGAGTTCACCCTTTTCATTTTTTCATTATCTTTCATCTGCTGTTCTCCCCGCATCTCCCTCCATCAAAGGGCACCTATTGTGTCCTGATCAAGCACTCATTCATTAGGAGCAATCAACCTCCAATAGCCTCCACTGCAGTTGCCATGGCAACCTCAGGTTCCAATATTCACGGAGGAGAGGAATTAAAAAGGAGTCCCTAAAATTAGATTTCTGACATCAAACCAAGCTGGGGTAGAATGCGACAAAACTCATTAATTCCTTCATGTGGTAGTCAGGTAGCTATGATAGTGTCTGAGCTAATATTAAGGAGTCATTTTGAAGCGAAAGCGAACTGACCAACAATGTATGTGGCCTCTCATTGACTGTGTTATATTTTTTTAACTTATAAATATTTAGTCTTAAAGGACAAGTCCGCCCCAACAAAAATTTGATTTGAATAAAAAGATAAAAATGCAACAAGCATAACACTGAAAATTTCATCAAAATCGGATGTAAAATAAGAAAGTTATGACACTTTAAAGTTTCGCTTAATTTCACAAAACAGTTACATGCACATCCCGGTTGGTATGCAAATGAGGGAACTGATGACATCACTCACTCACTATTTCTTTTGTATTTTATTATATGAAATATGAAATATTCTAATTTTCTCCTCATTGTCCTGAGAAACAAAGTTTCATTTCTCCCTAAACATGTTGAATTACCATTGCTTAACATTTTATGTTTCAGTCAAGTTGGTCCTTATTGTCAAATCTGCAAAAATTGAAATAATGTTTAATTCGAACAATAAAATACAAAAGAAATAGTGAGTGATGGACATCATCGACTCTCTCGTATACATGTCACTGAGTTGTGCATATAACTGTTTTGTGAAAAATAAGCGAAACTTTAAAATGTCATAACTTTCTTTTTTTACATCCGATTTTGATGAAATTTTCAGCATTATGCTTGTCTGATTTTTCTCTATTGATTCAAATCAACACTTTTATGAGGTATACTTGACCTTTAAAGCATAACTCATTGAGACAACTATTACTATTAATACTACTAATACAGATAATAAATAAGCAGCCCCTGTACTGGGAGTGTATTATGCTGCATTTGATGTTGTATTAAGGGTTTGGAACCTTGCCACATTGAGTACAGTGGATGAGAAAGTGGTACTTGAGAAGGCTGAAGGTTTGTATCGGCTTTAAAGGCATACTGTAGGGCTACTGTAAAAAGAAGTCTACAAAATCATCAATGGCTTTATAAAACAATTAATTCATTAGCCACCTGGAACCACCCTAACCAGTAAACATACATCTTTCACAGAGTTGGTTTCCAAAGCAATTATCTTCAGTCACATTGTATCACTGCAAAAAGGATAATCTGGGGATAGTTCATGATAGGACTCGGACGTTTTATCCGTCTACATGTAAGTCTTCTTTCACCCAACAATTGCCATAGAAATAGTGCTTTAAATCCGCGAATGAGAATCAACAAAGTTATCAGACCTGTCAACTTGTCGAACAAAAAATGGTGATGAAATGTTCCTCTTTACAATGCAAGCGAGTGATTTTATAACATGAAAGACATTTAAACATTCAAATTCTACAGGTATACTCTATGCACAGTCTCACCCCATTGTACAGTATGTGCATCAAACTTCACTCTTCTTTCAGAATAATCAACAATGTAAAAATGCAGCCAATAAAATACAATTATAAGTTTTTTTAAGTTAAATGAAAAAAGCAAGTTATGTAACAGTAACTACCGGTAGCAGTCTCAAGTTATCTTTTTTAGACTGTATACATGTACATCATTCAATGATTTGAGCAGGATATATATATGAATGGTTGTAAAAAAATACAAAACAGCGTTTATCAAATACTAAATAACGTCACAGAGTACTCGCTGCTCACATTTCAGGTTTTCATAATGATCATAATGCACTCTGTATTATCAGGCAAACCCAACAATGGCATGAAAGCCACACAGTAGCTGTTAATTATATTAGCTGACAGCATGAAAATATGGCATTTGTTGTGTGTTTTATTACTGCTACATAGATGCTTTCAAATGTCAAGGGTAACACTTTATGATCAGACTGATTGCTTTGATTAATCAATAAACATGCTCCCGGTGCCCCTTGTTAATTGTTTATTAATTTCTACTATTGTACTGCATTAGAACAAAAGTGATTAATTATGAACAAAAACATCAAAGCTTTTCATTAAGGCATTGATCAGCATTTCAGCAGTAATGAAGGCAGGTAGTCATAGAGCTAATACCATTGGGAAAGGGAAAGAGAAAGAGAGGGGGCTGTAGGGGGTGTAGAAGGGAAAAGTATTATGTGTATGAGAGAGAAAGGGGTAGTGGTGAAAAGGAAAGAGGGAGATGATTGATATAAAGTGGAATATAGTCAGATGAAGGACTACATGTAGTAGACATTTAAGATATTAGCTTAAAAAAGTTGGGAAAATCTGGGGAATTGCTGGAACTGGAAGGAAATAAACAAGTATTGGATAAAGAATACCAAGCAATCATACAGGTACTCTGAGAGAAAAAACAGAAGTAAAAGTTAAGGGAAATATCCAAGAAAACACCAATGTATCAGATGACAATTAAATTCTTGAATTATGCCTCACAACTTTTAACCTATATGCAATAAGCCTAAAATATAAGTACAAGGGAAAACATCATTTGAATGTTTAATAATAATGACAATTAATTTCATGCTTTTATAAATGGAACTTCATACATTGAAACAACATCTCACAAGTCTAAACATTTTTAACTGTGGTCGTCGGATCATGGCTTGCCAGCACACATTGTATGCACTTTCTCCACTCTCTGGGGAACATTCCAACAAGACTTTTCAAACACAATTGCTAGGCATACAACATATATGTAAGCTCTCACATCCTACCAGGTACCCATTTGCCACCTGGTTGGAGATTGGCAAAGTGTGATTTTGATACCTGCCATGGGGCACTAAGCAACAGTGGGATTTGAAGACACAACCCTTTCATTTAAATGCTTCTCACATTTTCTCGTTATGAGCTCGACTTTTCTTTTAAAATAATAATTATTTTGAGATGATTTCAAATTATGTTTGTGGCTATTTAAAAAAACTAAATATATATGATTGAAGTTAAATTTTGATATTACGATATCTGAAAAAAAAACTGAAAACGTTAAAGTATGAGGCAGGAGTCAGAACTACCACGTATAACAATGACTTCCAATGTTTTTAGCTCAAATAATAGCAAATAAGATTTTATCCATACTTGCTTACAAATTAATAATGAAAGTTCAGATTTTGATCACTTTTTGCTAGTTCCAGGTAATGAAATAGGGAAAAGGGGATTCAAATATGAATATAAAATTTTAGATTTTAATGTCTTTACATTAAAATCTGATTTCTGAGGAATCAAGATCCAAAATCCATAAACTGATAATTTTCTGACAAGCAACCAAGTCTGTAGTTTTTCATTGATTGTGGATTAATAAATAAAAGTCAATCCATTATAGATATTAATCACTAAAATATATTGGTATACAGTCAGTCGGCAAGCCCTCAAAAAGTGGCTTCTTTTAACTAGTGATATTCATGACTAGAGTGTTTTTGCATTGTTAATGAGCTTGGTGCAGACCAAAACACCTATTTTTATTCGGTCATTGCTGCTATAAATATTAACCAAATTTAATGTTTTTGGTATCTTTATAAAGAAGAAAAATCATTCTTTCAGGTCATGTGCTTGGATTTTTAAAAATATGTTGTAATATAAGGGGAACTTTTGATCTAAAACATGAAACACATTAATTATTTTCATGCAACAAAAGTTGTTGTTTTTACCCTTAATTTCTGTTTGAGCACAAATGAATGACTTTTAGATTATGATAAAGCTGAAGATCTAAGCTTTAATATGATATAATTTTTATAAGAAGAGGTATTTTAGATGGGTCAGCAGCCAGCTTTTCATAGGCCAAGTACATTTACAGCTCAAAAACCAGAATACTGCGCTCTGATTGGTCATAGAGACCACACACCCATGCAAATTCCAATGTTACCCACACTGGGCCTCTGAAGGTCACACTCACCATGTGGTAATCTCTTCAAATTACCCGCGCCTGTTGTTTTGAAAACATTATTTAGCCAATCAGAACTCTAGATTTTATGCTACTCAGAAATCTCGTCTTGCATCTTGTTGGAAAAGGCTGGCTGCTGACCCATCTAAAAGGTGTCACATATCAAGAGTGGCATTGTATGAAAGTAGAGTGTTTGAGCTTTCTGATGATATAAATAATGTTTCTGCCCAGAACACAAAATTTTGCACAATTTGCAAGAGAAAACAGAGGAAGAAAACTCTATTTGAGGCCTCTTTTCAGGCCTGAAATTCACCTATTCATCAAAATATTTTATTCAAAAGAAATAACGAATATAAAAAGTAACGTTTACTCTTTCCTATGGTACAAAAATAATCAATTTTACTCAAGGAGAAAATGGTTAAATTCTTTGAGAAAAAAGTCTCACAATTCACGAGATTTTGTAGGGATATGAATTCAGCCATGAGAGGACTTGGATCAATCTTGCTCATTTGCTCATTAACATAGGGGCTTGCAGACTGACTGTATACTTAGTGATGTGCTTCCATTATATTCCTAATTTTGTTTGATCTCATTTCAGTCCATGATTCATTGATGCAGCAAGGATATTGCAAACAAATTCTCACCATTTTCAAAGCAATGTTCTACGAGACCAAAAAGATGAAGAATCAGAATATGATTTTTTAAAAGATATTTTTACTAGACTCTCCAATATCTATAATTTCACAAAATATCTGCAGTCTTTAACAGTCTCACTTTTTTTAGATATCGTGGTATCAAAGTGGCTGCTCTGCAGCCATTGTTTGTAGTCTTGCCTCAACAGGCTCTTACTTTCATCTAACAGCATCATCAGATTTGTATTAAGAGCAAAGACAGTAGATGCAGCCTCCACCAAGATTATCTCTATCTTCGACTGTCAGTTTGTCAATAGCTCCTTCAAATCACTATTTCTGCACAATATAGTGGGATTTTCTCCTGATCACAAGCAGTCATAGAGTATCCCATGTGAACAAAGAATTTCTGCATATTCAACTTTTACATTGATGCATCAATAATCATGTATCACATAGACCATATACACTTTTTAGGGGGTAAGAATTAAACCTTTGTACAAGTTAAAAAGTTAATGGTTTGAACACATGCAAAGGATGTTCTACAACCAGGCATGCTGCCATGCTCTTATACCAACAACAGATGGCAGCATTGCACAAATTTATTTTTACTTCATGAACTGCAGTAATCTTCACTTGATCTTTTTTTTTCAATCCTACACAACAAATTGTAAAGTCAAAAGGCAAAATTAATATAAAGTGTTGTTTATAATTGCAGAGCTGCCAACCTTAATAAGAACATTTCAGTATTTAAAAGCTGAAAATCAGTATTTAGTTAGGAAATCAGTATTTTCAAAGAAATTCCATAGGACAACATGTAAAACTGAAACTTTGGAAATCAGTATTTTGCATAAAACAATTAGTATTCTTCTCACTTTTTAGTGCTGAATCCGGGAAATCCATATTACTTGGCAGCTCTGTATTTGCCTTGCACTTATTACAACATTTTCTAGCATTCATCTACACTGTAATGTCTCATCTTTATATCTTGTGTGATTGTTTAAAAACATTTTTAATCTCTTTAGAATTGTTTACTGTAAATACAGCCAAATCTCTCTTAGCGGCTACCTGTCTATAGTGAAAACCTGTCTTTAATGGCCATCTATATTTGTCTTCAAATTGGAAATACTTGTATGTTAGTTACAGAACAAATAGATCTGCCCTTGCATTTACATAATAGATAGGTTTGACTTGTAAACCTAACAGATTTCAAAATCAGTACAAATAGTTTAACCTTGTACATTTGTACATTCTGTTTGTACATTCTACCTGCAATTCAATACTAATCAGTACCATACTTCATAGGTGGAACCCCCTCCCCCCCCCCCCTCTCTCTCTCTCGTGTTTGAAAGTTCAACTTTATGGAAATACCTTGCAAGCACCTTCAATAATACCTTATCTTTCAAAATTGTGTGAATCTGGGAGTCCATTCATATTGCTTAATAGTATGGGTGACCAGGCACATAAACACAAGTTGCACTCTCTGAATTTTTAGTTGGAAGGTATCTAGAGTGGTTTTGGTCAGAATAGTCAAATTTAAGATTTTTGGGGGGCTTTTTTGAAAGAGTACCGTAAACTTATTCTATGTAGTGCTAAAAATTGATGTAACAATCAAATCCACACTCCCAAATGTAATCTTTTACAGTTTTAATTAGGCCCATATTTGTGATTTTTTACGGAGTGTGTTGCAATTTTCTCCTCCTTAAATCTAATACATTTCCCTGAATTTGAACTTCCATATTTATAAGAACTGATTAAGCTCTTGTGCCTGGTTCTTGTTCGTAAGAATCATAACCATAAACAGGATGTACTATTAGTGCACCAACCTTAGGGGTAGTCTGGGGTAATGTGATGAATAATTTTATTGACATATAATCCTCTTTTTGTCATCTTTGTACATTATAGGAGGATTATTGCTATTTATAAAATAGGTGTATTATTTCAAGCATCGCGGTTGGCCAATACGCGTCACATGACATCCAACTTTTTTGGTGCACTGCACGGCAGTGCAAAAGGTGCGCAACGAAAATTGACATTGCACGCTCAAGCAAACCAGTGCGGTAGAAGTCCCAGGAGAAGTCCCACAAAACTGTACTGTAACTTTTCAAGAATTTGTTTCTGTGTTGCTATTTTATAAAACAAATAATGCACTTGCTCTGTCGTGCGTAAAAGTAAATGCAGAGAAAGCTCGGTTTCTTCAGATGGTGCACACTGGGCACTCGCCGCCAGCGGCTCGTGCACAGTGCGACACCTATCTAAAGAAACCTCGCGTGCTCTGCATTTCCACTAACGCACTCGACTGCATGCATTATTTGTATACAATAGACTGGCAAATTTTAATCCCTTCAGACTAGTGTCTTATGTGACATTTTATGATAGTTAACATTCTCCTGTTTGTAAATTGGGTTAGGATCATCCAATGTTAGTAAGTAATACATCACTTTTCAAGCTGGGAGTGTTCATTTGCAAATGGAACCTTTAACTAACAAATAAATTCTGGCGATAATTTATAAAACAATGTATTTAGTGTAGCTTGGTCACATGACAAATCAACCTGATTCAGGATAATAAGTAATAACATCTTTACAAAATGATTTCCAACTCATTTGTTATTATTATTATTATTACTACTACATGTATTTCACTTACCTGATCTTCTATGTGAATAACTACAGTTACTTCTTTGCTTTCCTTGTCAATAGCATCAACAAAACTATCTTTGTTGAGACGCAACAGCTTGCCAAATCTCGGTCTGCAAACAAAAATTAGAAAAGCAGACTCATGATTCTATTTTTTTTCCATTTCAGGGGCACATAGCCCTTTGCCACCAAGTATAAGCCCCCATGATAACTATCTTGTAAACAATCCTGCTTAGGTTTAGATCCAGGCAGAAATAACATGATTTTTAATACATAAAGTAATATTAAACAACAACAGCAAATAGACACTGGAGATAACAATCGGATGAAATTAGAAAAGAGATCAAAATATTTGTCTTTATTTCAGTAAATTCATTATATGTATTTCATAAAAATCGAATGACAAAGATACGTGAAGAGAGAGTAAAAATAGGAGTGTGGGGAGATTTAATTTGATAATAATAATAACGCAGTTCTTGTATAGCGCATTTCACAATATGCCATAATGTCCCAATGCGCTTCCAAAGGACTTGGATATTAGAAAAGCAGACATCATTATTGTTTTTACAGCTACTTTTGTGACATGGGAATCACTTTCAAAGTAATCAATTATGAAGGATAATATGAGGCGCCGAATGTACCAATATTATATAGAACAATTATTTGTTATATAATCATTATTTGTTAAATAATAACTATTATTTATATATAATTTACATTTTATTTGTAAATAACTACTATTATATAAAATATCATTTCTAATTATTTATATATAATTCCAAGTAATACTTCATTATTTGTAAATAATAATAGTTCGACATTCCATTATTTATAAATAATGATTATTTGTTTTTCATTATTTATAAATAATGATTATTTGTTTTTCATTATTTATAAATAATGATTATTTGTTTTTCATTATTTATAAATAATGATTATTTGTTTTTCATTATTTATATATAATGATTATTTGTTTTTCATTATTTATAAATAATGATTATTTGTTTTTCATTATTTATAAATAATGATTATTTGTTTTTCATTATTTATAAATAATGATTATTTGTTTTTCATTATTTATAAATAATGATTATTTGTTTTTCATTATTTACAAATAATGATTATTTGTTTTTCATTATTTATAAATAATGATTATTTGTTTTTCATTATTTATAAATAATTTGTTGAGTTTTCCATTATTTATAAATAATGATTATTTGTTAAATAATGAAAACGTCTACTTCATTATTTATAAATAATTTTTTCGAGTGCACCATTATTCTCATTATTTATAAATAATCATTATTTAATGTTCGAGTTTTCCATTATTTATAAATAAAGATTATTTGTTAAATAATGAAATATCTACTTCATTATTTATAAATAATAATTTTGTTTCAATATCCCATTATTTATAAATAATCATTATTTATAAACAATTTTTACAGTTTGCCATTATATACAAATAATCATTATTTATATACAAATAACCATTATTTATTAAATAATGCCATTATTTATTAAATAATGCCATTATTTATTAAATAATGCCATTATTTATTAAATAATGGAAAACTCGCTATAACATGCAAATGTGGGACCGCCCATGATATGAATATTCATGATGCGATTTCCTTTTTCGTGATTTTTCTTCACAAATTTTTGTCCATTTCCTCTTCATAATGACATTTCTTGAAGCAATTTTCTAGGGATATGGTCTGATTGTAATATTCTTCATTTTCTATATAACTTCGTCTTCGTAGAAATATCAAAAAGTGTAATTTTATACGATTTTTCCTACAGTTCACAATCCCCATAGGCGCGCGTGTACGGTAGGGACAACCGGTGAATCGACGGAGTGCTCTTCATCGAAATACTACGTTGGTTGGTCCCCGGAAGTGGCGGGCGGAATTTAGCCCGAATCCTCGATGGAAGTCGATCAAGTGCATATGAGCTGAGAGAGTGAAATATCAGTGTACTTGTACAGGCCCTTCTACTTTTTATAAATATTTCTTGTTGCTTTTTTTGTTAAGTTAATTTTTCCTGGTGTAGAGATAAGTTTCAGTTCTAATAATGCACTTCAAATACATTTTGGAGTGTCTGTTTGAGGCGTTTGGGGCGATTTCACCCTGGCCCCAAAATGCTCGCAACGACAATACGGGGGCATGATGACCCCTAAATTTAAAAAAACTTATTTTTCTATTGAAAATTATCACAAAATTCACCAAAAGTGTGCACGAAAGCCTTCGTATTTCACTTTTAAAACTCCGAAAAGTGCCCAAATGACAAGCTTGGTCGCTTCGCTGTGTCGCTTTCAACTTGAGAACGTTTACGCGTCTGCTCCCCCCCCCCCCCCCCCTCCTCCGAAAGAAATTCTGTATACGGCCATGCTCTAAAGAGCCTGGCACATTGATTTATGTATACTTTCATTTTCATTATTTTTATCTCATTATCAACATGGCCTTACGCAGAATTTTTTCCAGGGGGGCCGGGGCCGGAGCATGACGCGCGTAAACTTTCTCAAAAAAATCTTGAAAGCGAGACAGCCACGGGACCAAGCCCAAATGACAAGCTTTGTCGCTTCGCTGTCTCGCTTTCAACTTGAGAACATTTACACGCGTCTGCCCCCACCCCCCGAAAGAAATTCTGTGAACGGCCATGCTCAAAAGAGCATATGGCACATTGATTTATATGTACTTTTCATTTTCATTATTTTTATCACATTATCATCATGGCCTTACACAGAATTTTTACCGGGGGGGGGGGGGCAGCTAGGACGCGCGTAAAGTTTCTCAAAAAAATCTTGAAAGCGAGACAGCGACGCGACCAAGCTCAAATGACAAGCTTGGTCGCTTCGCTTTTTCAAGATTTTTATGAGAAAGTTTACGCGCGTCCTGCTCCCCCCACCCCCCCCCCCCCCGGAAAAAATTATGCGTAAGGCCATGATGATAATGAGATAAAAATAATGAAAATGAAGTATACATAAATCAATGTGCCAGGCTCTTTAGAGCATGGCCGTATACAGAATTTCTTTCGGAGGAGGGGGGGGGGGAAGCAGACGCGTAAACGTTCTCAAGTTGAAAGCGACACAGCGAAGCGGCCAAGCTTGTCATTTGGGCACTTTTTGGAGTTTTAAAAGTGAAATACGAAGGCTTTCGTGCACACTTTTGGTGAATTTTGTGATAATTTTCAATAGAAAAATAAGTTTTTAAAAAATTAGGGGTCATCATGCCCCCGTATTGTCGTTGCGAGCATTTTGGGGCCAGGGTGAAATCGCCCCAAACGCCTCAAACAGACACTCCAAAATGTATTTGAAGTGCATTATTAGAACTGAAACTTATCTCTACACCAGGAAAAATCAACTTAACAAAAAAAGCAACAAGAAATATTTATAAAAAGTAGAAGGGCCTGTACAAGTACACTGATATTTCACTCTCTCAGCTCATATGCACTTGATCGACTTCCATCGAGGATTCGGGCTAAATTCCGCCCGCCACTTCCGGGGACCAACCAACGTAGTATTTCGATGAAGAGCACTCCGTCGATTCACCGGTTGTCCCTACCGTACACGCGCGCCTATGGGGATTGTGAACTGTAGGAAAAATCGTATAAAATTACACTTTTTGATATTTCTACGAAGACGAAGTTATATAGAAAATGAAGAATATTACAATCAGACCATATCCCTAGAAAATTGCTTCAAGAAATGTCATTATGAAGCGGAAATGGACAAAAATTTGTGAAGAAAAATCACGAAAAAGGAAATCGCATCATGAATATTCATATCATGGGCGGTCTCACATTTGCATGTTATAGCGAGTTTTCCATTATTTAATAAATAATGGCATTATTTAATAAATAATGGCATTATTTAATAAATAATGGTTATTTGTATATAAATAATGATTATTTGTATATAATGGCAAACTGTAAAAATTGTTTATAAATAATGATTATTTATAAATAATGGGATATTGAAACAAAATTATTATTTATAAATAATGAAGTAGATATTTCATTATTTAACAAATAATCTTTATTTATAAATAATGGAAAACTCGAACATTAAATAATGATTATTTATAAATAATGAGAATAATGGTGCACTCGAAAAAATTATTTATAAATAATGAAGTAGACGTTTTCATTATTTAACAAATAATCATTATTTATAAATAATGGAAAACTCAACAAATTATTTATAAATAATGAAAACCAAATAATCATTATTTATAAATAATGAAAAACAAATAATCATTATTTGTAAATAATGAAAAACAAATAATCATTATATATAAATAATGAAAAACAAATAATCATTATTTATAAATAATGAAAAACAAATAATCATTATTTATAAATAATGAAAAACAAATAATCATTATTTATAAATAATGAAAAACAAATAATCATTATTTATAAATAATGAAAAACAAATAATCATTATTTATAAATAATGAAAAACAAATAATCATTATTTATAAATAATGAAAAACAAATAATCATTATTTATAAATAATGGAATGTCGAACTATTATTATTTACAAATAATGAAGTATTACTTGGAATTATATATAAATAATTAGAAATGATATTTTATATAGATAAGATAAGATAAGATAAGATAAGATAAGATAAGATAAGATATTTATTCGTCTTTCTTTCTGCACATACATTTTATCTTACAAGTATGATTTCACATTCTACAAATGAAAAAAATCAATTAACCATAAATCATTGTTACAGTAGAAAAAAAAGAAACATAGCAAATAACTAAACGTATTGAGAGAAAGACAAGGAGAACCCCTGAAAAAGCAAGGCTTGTAAGGCTAGGGTCTCCTTTGTTTCAAGTACATGACTGAATAGTATTCAGTGTTGACATGTAATATCTTTAAAAATACAAAAGAAAAAAAAAATGCAACAATAAAACAAAAAAGACAAACTAAAACTAATCAATGACAAAAAACACACACTAATAGAATACATTGTTTGAATGTACAGTTATGAAGTCTAATAAACTAACAACAATATGATATAATTAAGTGATATATGATGGAAGAGGAAATAAGTATGGATAACATGGCATGAAAAAAAGAGGACGATCGTATGTATAAATAATAATAGTAAAGTAAAAAAAAAAAACATGACAAAGGTAAAAGAAACACAAGAAAAGAATACAAAAGGAAAAAACATGGGCTGACCCTCTGCAGAAGAATCCAGTTAGACAAGATACAAGATAAATATATATTGATATATCATAACATTCTCCAGTCTTATATACAGTTTTTTAGGCTCCAAAATTAAAAATAACATAGTATATAAAAGCATATCTTACTATATAATAGTAGTTATTTACAAATAAAATGTAAATTATATATAAATAATAGTTATTATTTAATAAATAATGATTATATAACAAATAATTGTTCTATATAATATTGGTACATTCGGCGCCTCATAGGATAAATCATGAAATAAAATAGAAGAACGAAAGTGAAGGCAATGACATCATCAACTCATTCTTAGCATGACTGTGATGACAAACACGCTACTGATTTATTAGAATAATGCATCTTCTTAATAACACTCTTCACACTTGGCAGTGCATAAGGCCTAAGTTAGAGCTGAACGCCAGTTTCCTCTGTTCTAGGCAAGTATCCCCAGCCCATTTGATTAATTGGTTTCATTTCCTGTTCGATAGTTCTCCTCCGCGTCCCTTTTACATAAAAAGCATTAATGTCATGATTTTCCATACGATTTGATGACATTACCAGTGTTTTGCCTGTTTTATTTCATTCTTATTCATTTAAATATTGTTTACAGCATTGAGTACCTCTCTATAGTTGTAGGCTTTAATTACACACTATATCATACAGATTTAGCATGTTTTGATTGAAGCCTTTACCTGTTTTTCTGTAGATTATTCATCATTTGATTCATACGTTCTTCCCTATATCTCCTCATGAACTCGTCTTCTAACATGGCTTCTAGTTGAAGTTGTTCAAACTCCTCATCTTCCTTCGCTTTCTCGTCATCAAGCTTTAAGGATAATGAAAGCATGTAGAAATAATTAAGTGTACAATTCAGACCCATTGTTTAGGAGGGCATTAGTTCATTATCACCGGGTATCTTTGGGACAAAAAAGCTTGACTGATTACCGAGTGCAGGTTATGTCACCAAAGAAATTGATGAGTATTACTCGTTTTCTTTAAATAAAATAATGATGTGGTCCCTCATTGATCAATCACTCTCATCTCAAAACCATGGCCTGCCATGATATTTTGCTAATAGCTGGTTGCATAAAAGAAAAGATTATGTGTTGGGCAAAGAGGTGGTATTTCACAAAATGATTAAATGTGACTTTTTCTCTTTGTGTGTGTCATAAAGGAATTTTACCGTCACTCACGGTCACTGCATGTGATAGAAAAAAAAATGGAAAGAAGAAAAAAAAAACATTGGAAAGGAATTTATTTTTCACACATTCATGTTTGTTCTCAAAGTTATTAAAAGCATTGGCTATTATTGATTTGACTTTTTTAAAATCTGAGCTACTAGGTCCCACTTGTTGCCTGTGTCATATGATATGTTACAAACATGAAGCCCAGAAAAACTTGTGTACGAAAATCATTATTTATTGCTTCGTGCCTCAAAAAAGTAAAATATAAATTTATAAAGTGACCAGAAACACCATCTTAATTTCATCACATACACTTATGTGTTCTATTATTATCGGCATGATAGAAATTACACAAAATCTTAGATTATAACGCATCAAAAGCATTTCTTTATATTTTAAAATTTTCTTTTGATATGATGTAAAATGATGACCTTCAGATTATCCACAAGAAAATTTTACAAAACAAGCAATAGTATTCTGTTAAATTGAAATTAAGTAAAAAACAATATATGTAGTTCCATGTATAGAATTTTTTGTATGGTTTGGATTCTCCTATATTGGAGATGCGTAAGAAAAAAAATTTGTGGCTAATTATGTTCCCCTTTTGTATTTATGAAATCCCATATGAGTTTTAATAGAAAAACTTGATCCAGATTTAAAATAGAGCCAATATAATTTTTTTTGGAAAATGTCCACTTTTGCTTGGAATTGCCCTTGGTTTCAGAGTTTTTAGGTTGATAGAAAGGCATCCATGTACATATTTCATCTCCCCTTTGTTTTTTTTGTTTTTTTAATGTCTATAACATTAACTTATGCCTTTAAACAAATTTATGAATCTATGGGCTGGAGTGATCAGCAACATATAAAAACTCACCCTGATGGGTGAATGATCAGGAAACTACACTTAATTAGGTGAATAAATTCTGAACAATCCTACAGAATGATTCTGAGTATGTGCAATATAATATCATGTGATAAATCACATGAAATAAAAATGGACTAAATACAGTGCGGGTATCCAAAGAAAACATGTGTTGGCAGTACTACTTACGTATGATCGACATGTCATAGAGAGTTTTTCAGCCAGGATTCTTCTTTCTTCTACCTGTTCTTGTCTCTTTTCTGTCTCTAGTTGTTTGAATCTTCTCCAATCCTCTAATACGCCCTTTGGTCCCGTCTGGGGATTAAGAACAGACAGTATGAATAGAAATCAATATATGTTCATATTTTATAACCCGGCATCCCCCCCCCCATTATTTTAAGTTGCATTCTCTGATAAAGTTGGTGCTCATCACCACAGCTTTTACTCAGAATAGTTAAATTTCAGTTTACAGTATATTCCGAAAAAATATACTTTATATCTTGACCAATTACAAATGACATTGTTTGAATTACTTTAACTTAAAATTTGTGATTGCCAAGCAAAGTCCCTATGTGCAGCAGAACAAGCTGTAAGTCTAGTGTAACAAGTAAACAGTACGGTAATGTTAATGCTTTCCTCTAGTTTTGTGATACATTTGCCATATATGTGAAAAATGTCCTAATTTTACGGAAATTGTAATAAAACTTAAAAGACATACATCTTGTTTATTTCAGTTTACAGTATTATTATAATTATTTCAGCTTACAGTATATTTCGAAAAAGTTATACTTTATATCTTGGCCAATTACAAAAGCCATTGTTTGAATTACTTTAACTTTAAATTTGTGATTGCTATTGCAAAGTCCCTATGTGCAGCAGAACAAGCTGTAAGTCTAGTGTAACAAGTAAACAGTAATGTTAATGCTTTCCTCTAGTTTTGTGATACATTTGCCATACATGTGAAACATTTCCTAATTTTAGGTAAATTGTACTAAAACTTGAAAGACATGTATCTTATTTGCATGATAAAAAATATAAGAATAAAAAAAACCCTACATAAATGATATTACACAGCAACACAATAACTTTGCTTTCTAAATTTAATGAGAAAAGCTCTCAACTAAATTCTGGCCAGCCCTATAATATGTAAAAATCTGCTATTAAACAAAAGAATTTTTGTGTAGCAATCTTGTATTACCGGTATACATGTATGTGGAGCAAAGTGCAATGAGATACCAGGAAAGTATTTCCCTGCGACACCCTTTAACATACTTTGCACATTTGCATCAACCAGACCTTTTGCTACGAGATCTGTGATTTACTTATAATTAGTATTGGCTAAGAGTAGAATGGTGGTCATCTGTAAGAATAAGAAATAAAATTTGGCCTGGAGTTCACTTACACGACTTGCTCCATAACCGCTTGCACTAAGTTCTGATTCTGGAATGAAGTCTGGTGATGTTGAACTGTCCTTGTTGAGTTCATCTCCACTGGATTTATCATCATCATCGTCTTCACCACGATCATCATCACTGTCACTGTAGTAGTACTGGGTCTTCTCTCCCAAGAGCTTGTCATCTAGAGTAGCCATATCACTATCAACCAACTTCTACTGTTCAAAGCAACAAAAAAAAAAATTATAGTGCATGTAACCATGCAGTAAAATGCTTCATATCTGTGACAGTTTTTGGCGAGTTAGTTCCAACACAATTAGCGGATGTAGAGAACAGTAAGAAATGAGTCAAGATTGTATCCAGAATAGAATAGAAACAAAAGACTGAATGTAGATATCAAAATTGTAGGCACAGCTGTAGTCACAAGATGGCGCTATCTCCAATGTGCATGAAATGTCCAAGTGCGCCATCCAGATGCCTAGATGCAGTTTTATGTCCATAAATAACAAACTAAGGTGGTTACTAGGGTGGTTACCAAGGGCAATGGGCATAGTTAGCAAGATTTCTGCAGTTGCACCTGACCCACCCCTTATACACGGGCATACTTAAAGCTAAAGGCACTCACACGTATTGCGAGGTTAGTATATATATATATATTTTAGAGTTGTCGTTAACATCGCTTCATAACGTGAATGATGTTAGCCGAAACCCATTCCGCTACTCACCAGGGCTTTTTCTGGTGAAAAGCGTTCCATTTTCAATTTTTAACATATTTTTTTATTTAACCACTTGACTGCTATAGGCTGTAATGCGCACTGACCCCCCTGGTGCTACTGAATGGGACTAACAAGTTAGATCTATTTGGGACTACTACCGACAGCAACTTGGGGGAAAAATTGTAAATAATCACATCACTTTCCTCATCACTTTTTCCAATATCCATACAAAAAATCATCTTCCCCTTGTGACACAGATCTTTCACTATATTTATTACTCCTATCGTCTAAAGTTTCGTCAAAATCCTTCTGATTCACTTCTCCACTGCGAGTTGCCATTTTGAACTGAGCGCCGTACACTATCACTATGGAAAAGTGAATACAAACATTTATAAATCACTGCGAAAGTTTCAATAACTTTTGTGGAATAGCGCCATCTGGTGACCATAGTCTGAAATTTGATATACATGCGCTGTTTTCATCGTAGGGGTATTAAAGGGATGCGAAAGTCGCCAAACGTGGTGGTTTTGAGCTAGGCCTGGCTCGAGTAATCTTCGCAAATCTCCGTTCATCGTCGGCAACCCGAGAACTCAATGTAGAGATACGCGGTGGGCCTTGCTTTCGAAAAATATCGAATAGTAACGGTCGTTCACGATCGCTTGAAGGCCTTCGGTGGGCGGCAATTGGCGAGTCAATTAAGCTTGGAAAAAGCCTAAAGATCGCCAGCGCACTTCCGGGTACGGGTTCCCTCCTCCCGACGGCCGGCTACAGCCTACGATCGCCTTCGACAAATGTTTACCGGTATCAAAAGCTGAATATTTTTGCTGTTTTCTTGTTATATCGCGCGTTATGGAAAAAAAAAAATCGTCTTGGGATAGTTCAAGAGTAAGGCTTCGGACAGCACATGAATCTTGGTTGAAACAAAGGGCAATTTTTGTAAACGAGAGAGGAATTGGAAACAACTATGACGAAGAATTCGCTCATCATCTGTTGCAGCAACATGGTGCGATGTGCACTAGTGTTACCAAACCCTGTATCCCTTCTCCCGAGCTGTCGGCGCGGACAAGAGGCATCACCAGCACCAACGATGCTGTGAGTGTGAGTGGCTCTGCCTCGAGCTCTGGTTCTGCCCGTGCTTGGCTGGGTCGGTGAGAGTTGTAATTCAGATGTTCGAGCTCAACCTCAACTTCAAGTCGCTGAGCAACCCCATGCTCAAGTTATTAGGGATCCTCCTAGACTCACCCCTATAAAGATCAGGTAAGGATGAGTGGACTAGCATGACTAGGCCTAGTATAATAGTAAAAAGTATTATTTTCTATTTTTCAAAATTATGAAAATATTGTACATCATGTACGGTACATACATGCATCTATCTAGACTTTGCTTGTTCGAATTGGCCTTGAGGACTCCGTGATGATATTTAGGGAATATTGGATGGCCTTGAGTGGGATGCGTTGAAATATTGTACGAGCTGAAGCACAATTGGATGAGTCGAAGACGAATCAAATTAAAATATTGTTCTTCAGCGAGTAACAATATTTCTATGCATCCCACGAAAATTGGTCATCCAATATTCCTATTATTATTTAGATACCCCACAAAGCTAAACATGAATTAATAAAGAAATGTTCGTTTAGTAGTAGGCTGTAGGCCTAGTGTACGGTACTGGTATGTAAACAACGAATTCACACACATGCATTGCATTGTATGTATTGCATAGTACATAAAATTGTAGCGTGCATCGCGTCATCTGCATAATTTTTATGAAAAGTGCAGTAATACGCAATGCAATTTTGTTGTGACGTTACAATAGCTTCATGCGCACAATCATTTATTAACCAATGATGATCTTGTGGGCGGGGCAAAATATTCATTTCGTCCAATATTTTAAAAAAATTTTTAATACTTTGTCTCCTCAAAACAACCTCGCGAGACGTCAAAGAATATATCTGCACCTCTAAAACTCTACATCTAAATAATTTTTAATATTTTGAGATATACCTCTTCATCAGGGAGCCTTGAAACTCTTCCCATAGACGCATAAGTGAGACCTCCACACCCTGACGGATTTAGAAATCCATCGTTTGGTAAGTTTCAGATCCAAAGCTTACTTGATCTATACTCTATTTCTAATTCTAACATAAAAAGAAAAGGCATAAACTTATTGCAAGTGCCGTGCCAGTGGTTATCCTGTGCACGGCGGCGGTAATGTACCCATCATGCCCATGGGTGAGTACTACTATACTACCTCGTAGTATTAGTGTGTGGTTATCGGTCACCCATGGGTACATTACCGCCACCGTGCACAGGATAACCGCTGGCACGGCACTTGCAATAATTTTTTTTATTATCTACATTTTACATGAAGTAAGCTTTGGATATGAAACTTACCAAACGATATGAAGCCAATTTCAATTCCTCTCTGTCTTTCTGGTACTTTATATCTATGATTTTACTTAATGTCGAAGCAGGCATGCGGCCAATTCGGTGGATTTCTCTATACGCACAGAGAGGGCGCGCGATATTATTTAATAAACTTGCTTGTTTACGTCGTTTACGTCAGATCAGCTGTAGTTGCTGGTTGCGTTCTAGGCGCTCCGCATTTTTTTCGCTGTTCAGCGTTATTTTATGATGTAGCGCCATCAGCGATTATACGTGAGATGCCTGTTGATTTTTTTGGTACAATTTCCTATTATGCGCCGGCGACTTGAATCTAGACTGTTCGATAAGAAAAATTCGCATTTCGATTGTTGTTTGCGTAATTTCCACCGCAGTATTAAGGATCGGACGGAGTATCTTGGCCGAGATTTGAAGGTAAGCGTTTAAAATCCCTTTTTATGAATATTTTGGAGCATATTTTTAAAATTAATTCAATGAACAGATTTAGATGAATAAATTTAGTATATTGTGAAGATTTTGGCGTGTCATTCTCTCACATTCGTGTGATGAATGAAAACGTCAAAATTCATTATGAAATGACATGCGTTGTGCGACTGCGAGGTTAGTACAACTAACCTCGCATGCTTGTGATTGTGTGAGTGGTTATCGGTCACTCACACTAATACGAGGTTCGTATATATATACGAACCTCGTACACCGGACCGTGTTTGACCGTAGATTTCGAAGTAGTCGGCAAACATTGCTTCATTGCTGAAGTAATATTTGCCGAAACTCCTTCTCGCTATGCACCGGGGCTCTTTCCGGTAAGTAGCAATACATAACAAAATTATACATATGATATTATACTAATTTCATTTAAAAAGAGCAAATTTCGCTTACCTCGGCCTAGCAAGTGACTTCGTTTGTCTCTTCTAAGGAAATACAAGGAAGCCCGTTGGTGGCGCTAATAAATTTCACAACCTTGATTCAGCTCCTCGGTAATTTTATAACTGTGTCTAAATTCTTTGAATGCGCAATTCTTATGATTAATTTACTAATTATGGGCACCAATAAATAAAATACCTTCAAAAACATAATTCAAGATTACTATTTGCGATGATAACACTTTTGTTGCAATTAATTTAAAACGATGACTAATATAATTTTTTTTTTTAAATACACATGCCTGGAATGAAACCAGCTGCAGTACAAGCAGTATATTAACGTCACGGTATACCAAAGTGTGAGTGCCAAAGTCTATATACAATGAAAAGATTGGACACTTCATGGACTTCGCGTAATGCCTTGCGTCGATTTGCGTGTAAAATAGTGTAGGTTCCTAATCTTTCCCTTGTCGTGTCTTTGATATGAATATAAATCGCGCGCCCTCTTTAGGCGAAAATTGATATCTACGCTGACCAAATTTTATCTCCGTGAAATCTTCACTAAAGATCAAGAAAATATACATAGGCCTATTGGCCATATTAGCTAATATGCCCGCCGCCATTAACAGTAGAGGCGCTGGTCAGAAAATTGGGATCGTCCCCGTTTACAGGGACTGTCTCAGTCTATAAGGATTTCTCCACACAAGAAATCTAGGAAAGTTCATTCACCTGTTGAGTGCCGACACCAATCAAGAGTGCTAGTCAATGTAAACATATCGGGTTTCATAACAAGATTATTGGAAGACGCAAGTCATAATAAATAAACGGTGAACTGGGGGGAATTGAGGTCACTGAATCTATTTTTAGCACTCTCAATCACTCTAGGCGACACCCCAATACTTACCCGTGCTAATAAACTGGGACTCCACTCACGCGCGTTTGGGCCTCCCTAGCTTAGAACTAAGCACTAATATCACCTTAAAAACCACTCATCCTACGAACGAGGTTATAATATAACCTCGTTCTCGGCTGTATACCTCTCTATTGTTAAAATATACATTGGTCATTTTCCCCCCATCTGTTGCCCAAAGCATCGCGAATCAGTTCATACTTGAACTGATCCGTTGATGTAAACTGTTATTTTGACAGATATGACTTTAAATTAATAAATATGATATAAAAAATGAATAAAAACTCACCGATTTCTCAACGTGAACCTCATCCAACTGCCTCCATTACGTCTATTGTGTTCGACAGTGACAAATCGAAAAAGAAAAAAGAACTCACGAAACCATAGAGGCTCATCAACCCGTTTGGACCACTGACCATTGATGTTTCGACGAAACTTTGCTTGTAATGAATTCTGGTAAGGAAGTCTTGATAGCCTCAATCAAGACAAATTTGCAATTTTGTTTCATGTTTATACAAAGTCAAAAGTGATACTAGTAGTTGTGAAAGTGGAATGAAATAAGACATTTTTGTATGAAATAAAAAAAAATTAAGGAGAAATTCAGTTGTTTCGATTTTGTTAATTTTCTGTTATGGGACTCTTGATGAAAAAGCCCCTTATTCTTTTCTAATTAATGAACCTGACGATAGAAATACTTTTCACAAAGTTAGGCATTAATTTCCAAATTATTATGTAACAGAAATTCAGAATAACAAACTTTACTGTGGGTCTAATCAGGGGAGAATCCAGGATTTTCCAAAGGGGGAGGGGGTGGTTTCTTTTACAGAAAAAAATAACAAGCTCCCCCCCCCCCGTGAAGGAGATTTATGTAACGAATAATTTCACAATTATGATTTGATTTTGATTTATTTGATTTAGTTATTTATTTATTATGATAACAGCTCCTCGCTATACAGTATGAAGTTTCAAGTTTGTTTTCATTGATTTAAAATCCTAACCTAAAGGATTTTCATTAAGAAATAAATAAAATAAAAAATCACTTACCACAAAGGCCTATTTAGGGGTAGATCACAATTTTCAAGGGGAGGGCGGGAAAGTTTCAAGTTAATTTAATTGATTTCAAATCCAAACATAAAGGATTACAATCAAATGAAATTAACAGTACAAATTATCAAACAAAATGGATGCAAAATAAATGTGTTCTATGGCTTTCGAGGGGGTGGGCACGAGCCTGATGTGCTCCCCATCCTGGATAAATAAAAGAAACTCATTAAAAAGAATTGGAACGTAATTATGTTCTGTTTTATCACTTTGTCTTGAGTTTCTTGCCCTAGCTTCCATTCTTTTCACATTTCAGCCTTTACCCATATTAATTTCAGGATGGTACAAAATGTTGGCTTACAAAAGTGATATGATGATGAATATTCCATAATAATATGAAAAATGATAGAAAACCAAAATAATAATATTAATAATTAACCCTTACAATGATAGTACTCAATAAAAGAGAGGCATCGGGGATCGAGAAAAGAAGCAATAACCCCCCCCCCCCAAAAAAAAAAGGCATCATATTTCCTTTCAGCATACGACAAGATACAGTTCATTATAGAATAAACTAAGCTGATGGCGCTAAAATTATTCTGATGTATAAAATAATAAAAATAAAATATTGTGTGTCAGGGGAGAAAGAGACTACTATCGCTGGATCTTGGATTTCCGAAATAGAAGCATCACCGGAAACAGGTATCTGTGGTGAGAAGCATTTTTATACAGCTTTGTAGAGGACAGTGGTGTGGTCGCTTCCGTTAGCTTTCTTTAATTGAGCACAAGAGGGCGCGTTACATCCTCTACGTAGAAGTCTATGCGCTGCTGAGGATCATGACAAATTTCATCATACATTCTGACGATTTACCGAAGAGTCCTCGAATAATTGACAAGATATAGTTGAGTCCAAGATAAATTCCAGCAACAACGGAAGGAAGATCAACGTTTGGTTCGGGGGGAAAGACTGGTAAGTCAAACTCTCTTACTTTTACATTTTTTATCACAAATTTTGTCTATGAGTACGCCTCACATACCTCTAGTCCCATCCCCTACCTTTTGCTGTTTGGCAAATGGTCGGGGATGACGAGTGTTAAAAACTAAATCTACAAGGTATGTATAATCTATTTATAAATTTAATAATGTTTAATCGGTACTCACCGGTTCTTTTGTTGCATTTTCAGACCATTTCTCACAATTCTTCGTAAATATTTGCGGCAAATTTTGTCGCCATAGACAGCTTAGCGTCCATCTTTATTGATAAATGGAGCGCCCTTTACGATAGTTGTTAATGCCGTGGAGAAATCGTTAGGCATTTTGGCCTGTGTTCAAGGCGTTCTTTCTGTTTTATTTTTATATTGAAGATTGTGCATTTGTTGAATAGCGCCGTCTACGTCAGGTATGAGATCGAGTGTATAAATACACTCTTCCAAAATAATTATGATTCCGACCTGGCGCTGTTTAACTTCAATCTCTTTCACCTAAATTAGCGATGAATGCTAGCATTATAAAATATATATTATTAACGTCTGACGAAAAGAATAACCAACCGATCAGCTGACGAGAACGCGAATCACGTGATCTTCATATCAGCTTCGATCGCGAGTCAGAAGAGAGGAGCAGTTGCCCAGAAAATCAGGAAAAAGCCGTGAAAATGTAAGTTCCCCTTCATTTCTTTCAATTTTTTTTATTGCTAACAATGTATTCAATTAGTGAGATCGAAATGTAATGATTAGACAGTACGATAGCTTGTAGTTTTGATAAAATACAAAAATAATCATCTTCACAAAGATTTCTGACACAAAATACTACTGATGTCGCCTATGAGGTCCATACATGTAATGTTGGACCTCATTGGTACTAGGAGTGCTCTCAATTCCCCTAATTGCTGCCTTTGTCCCGTAGGGAGAAGTGAAGAAAAAACGTCCCCATAAACAAGGACAGTCTCAATTTATCAAGACATAATTTGTCTTGGTTTATAAGGATATCCTTGTTTTCTGGGACAATCCCAATTTTTGAACCAGCGCCTCTACTGATTAATACCGCTCATCTAAGTAAAAAATCAAGGAGAAGTCACAGAAGGATCTAAATGATTCGGTAAGTGTCATAGCAGAATGTGAAATACCAGATTACTGGTGATATTTTATGTGGGCAAAAGCCCACTATCTTTTTGACTTGTCGTGTGTGTCGCGTGCATATGAGTATGACTGATATTCCTTCGCACGCGAGATGATATGATTATGAACCCATGGGTGGTTATCGGTAAGAATTAAGATATTTTTAGCAATATATCGACAGAGAATTTTCTTAACAATAACAGCCCTAATTATTATACCAGGCATTGGTCGAGTGCTAACATTACAGCCTAACTTACACCCGAGTCCCACAGAGTCAGAGAGAGAGAGAGAGATCATCCCACAAAAGGCGCAAGGCCACATCACAAAATGAGTCACTCACACTAATCTCAGTGCATGGGACCACGACAAAGAACAATAACGAAAAGGTCGGCCATAGGTTTATTACTAGGGTTAGATCTACTTGCATATAAAACGCAAATGAAATTGATTATGAAGAAAGAAGAATGAAGAGATCCATACGCGTGTGCTTACCACTTCCCAGTTACAGAATATAAAGTTGTAAATTACAATGACAATATATTATAGGCAGCTTCTACTTTGCTTTGCAATCCGCTTTAGCCTTTGCGCTATGTTGTTTTATAAGCCGCGCCCTCTCTGGTTAGTTTTAAAGCGGAAAAAGAAGACAATGATAGAAAATGAAGATTCGAAGCCAAAATGAAAGAAAGAAAGAAAGAAAGAAAAAAGAAAGATGGAGAGTTATAGTAAGAAAGAAAGAAAGTTAGTACGAAAGAAAGAAAGAAAGAAAGAAAGAAAGAAAGAAAGAAAGAAAGAAAGAAAGAAAGAAAGAAAGAAAGAAAGAAAGAAAGAAAGAAAGAAAGAAAGAAAGAAAGAAAGAAAGAAAGAAAGAAAGAAAGAAAGAAAGAAAGAAAGAAAGAAAGAAAGAAAGAAAGAAAGAAAGAAAGAAAGAAAGAAAGAAGGAAGGAAAGAACGAAGGAAAGAAAGAAAGGAAGAAAGAACGAAAGAAAGAAAGGAAGAAAGAAGGAAAGAAAGAAAGAAAGAAAGGAAAAAAAATGAAAAAGGAATGAAACCTGTGTTTTGGGTCACCTGTCTATATGCAGCCACCTTGCCTGTGACCACTAGTAAAACTCCTTCCCATTATGGATGTTCCCATAAATATGGCTCTGATTGTGTCTATAGAATATGAACCTCTTCCGCTTCTCCTCCTCCTTCTCCTTTTCCTCCTCCTACTCCTCCTCCTCCTCACTACTTATACTTTTCCATCCGGTTTCCATCACCACTTCGAGTACTATCTTATTCCTATAGGTATTATTATAACTTCACTACCAACGTAATAGTCTTCTTCTTCTCCTCCTCCATCACTTTTTCTAAATAAATGGCAAAAACGTATTAATGACCATCTGATTTTATTATTATTATTATTATTGCACAATAATAGGCCCTGTATATTGAGCGTATTATTCTTGAATTTGTGCCGTACATCTCACTTATTAAAATACATCATCTATAATGCGTGACATACATTTTTGCGATTTACTGTCAAAATAAATGCAGGGGTGGATCAAGCTTTCAACAATAAACGCTGGACGGAAATCCAAATTTCACCGTTTCAAGCTGAAAGATAGTCCTAACTAGGGACTTAAGTTTTGAGCAAAGCTTTATTCTTACAAACAGAACAAGATACGGTAAAATAATATAAACACGTATTTTTGGAAGTTCCGTGTATTAAGACCTGAAAATTTATCATTTTGAGCAGTTTTTGTAATCATAATTATAGATGCTTATCTAAATAACGAGCGCATAGCGGGAGCTGGGGATATTCCGAGCTGAAAACTTTTTACCATGAACAGGATGATTATACAAGCCCCATGACATGGATGAGGATTGGTAGCCTATTCATGGGTTTGTGTTTGTTTCTTTCTCTTTTTTAGTTTGGGGGGGGGGGTAAGTGATGTAATAAGTCTACAAATATTTGGGTGCCAAATATGGCGCAAACGGCAAAATATATAAAAAGCTGCGAAAGAGCAAAAACATATGTAAGTTTTTATTGCAAAAAGTATAATTTTGTTAAGCTGCAAGGGAGCAAAGCAAACGAGCAAAAAAATTAACCTTTTCATTACAAAAATCTAATTTTGTGATAGAGCTTTACATAACAAATTCCTACTCTGTTTTTCTCCTTTCTTGGCCGGGGATATTTCTTTGGGGTCCATTGCCCCGGCCAAGCCCCACATCTGCAAGCCAGATGGAGGGGAGGCCAAGGTAGTCCTTATTTATACAAGATAGGAACTATGTACATGTAAGGATTAGATGAATACTGCGTACGCGAAGCGCAAGCTGAAATTTTTAAAATATTCGACCTAAAAAAAGGAGTAATTTTAAGGACTCTTGTCGGTTTTCATCATTGTTTTCCTTTTATCTCTTAAATATCAATTTTCATTGCTGTGTGTTCTCCACTAATTTTGCATCAAGACCTAAATCAAGAAAGTGGCATTAAAAAAAGTGTAAATATTTAAACGAGACTCACTCCATGCGATTGGTTGCCGCGGGAGGGGTATTCTTTAAGTTTTCTCTCGCTCAAAATTAAGGCAATGTTCATGAGCGGCTTGAAGCGGGTATATATAGCGCGAGCGAAATGATATTAGTTTTTCGTTTTTCGTACAGGCACTCTTTTCCGCGGGCTCCAACGTGGGGGGGGGGGGGGTGTTCATGACCTTGGATGATGGACAGCATATTACAAGCCGGCGATAACAAAAAAATAAGTAAAGGGATGTTTCGCCGATCATCGGAAAAAGTGTAAAAACGCCAAAAATGAGGGCGAAAAAAATACTACGATAGCCCAATAGGGCCTAATTTGCAAAGGACATCTGCACAACTTTTCTGTTTAGAGTGTGCAAATCTGGGACAATGACGATGATGATGACGGTGATGATGATGATGATAATGAACAGTATTTGAATAACGCCATTTAGGCCCGCATTATAGGCCTCCAATTAAGGCCACCTGTAGGCCTAGCTACGTGGCTGGCCGGCCATTATGCTATGCAGCATGTGACCTTTTCTTTTTCTTCTCCCCTCTTCCTTAATTAGTCTTTCTTTTGTTTTCGTTTTTTTACTCTTCTTTTTTTTTTGCTCTGGAGGGGGGAGGGGGCGGCAATCCGCAGCCTAGCTTAATTCCCCCCCCCCCCCCCTGATTCGGCCAGCTACCATCGATGAGGATAACTAGCGTGCATGATTGCCGGATTTTGATGACTCAAAAGCATTGGCGGCGAATTAAGCCATAAAATTTAGGAGGGGGGTCCACCTGAAATTTTGGGATGGACACAGGTAAAAAAAATGGACAAGCAAAAAAAAAAGGGTTATCAACATAAATATTAGGGGGGTCGTCCCCCACCTTAAATTTAGGGGGGGCAGGACCCCCCTCCCCACTTCCGCCGCCTATGCTAAAAAGGATGCCGTCTATCTGCCGTGCGCGTCATCATCGTCATCTTCTTTTTTTGCTCGTTCGCTTCGCTCGCTCGCAACTCTAAATAAATTTTGCCCGATAAAAGATCCGACTGTACTGTAAAAGATACTCATATATTTCGCCCCCTCAAAATTATTGGCTCATTGCGGCACTGGACCCTGGGGCCCTTTTCGTCTTATCATTGTGGAAGACTGGAGAGCATTTGTAAAATTCCAGGAAGTCTCTTTCAATTCGTTTTTTTGAAAAGTCGAGGAAGCACATGAACTGGGTACCGGTATGTTTAATCATGAATAGGTCCATGGTTTACACGCACCTCCAGCAACTAGCTGCCCGGCCGGCTCGACACGTACACTGATCTGAGCGCGGCTGAGCCACCGGTCGTCCGGTACCACCGGCCGTACAACCGAGCACGCAGACGCTAATATACTTGACGGGTAATTTTCATTATTTTCTTTTAATATGTTTTTAAACACATCATAGGATTAGGAAGATGTAAACTAGTTAAAAGATATATCTTATTTCACTTGCAGACTACGACTCGTCGATGCCGATGGCTCAACCTCGTATGGCATCAGTCAAAACTCTACTTTTCTAGTCTAACAGTAACAGTAACAAAGTTAGTTTTCGCGTGAAGTGTGATGCAGCGTTAAATGCTTTGGTTAAATGCATGCTGTCAATGCGCGGACGGAGCTCCACCCGGGGCTCCGTCCCCGGGCAGATTGAACTTACTAAATTAAAGTCTTTAGTAGAAATGTCCAATGCTGCTCTCCTTGGCTTTGTAATTGAATTCACATTGTTATACTTTATAGATTGTAATAGATTCTTTGACTTGAGTTTGATTGCCTGTTCGTGAGTTTAACTTGTGGATATACAGGGCCGTGGAGCTGGGGGGGGGGGGGGCTTCACTCCTTCAGCCCCCCCCCCACTTTTTTCCAAAACCATGTACAAAACCGTAAAGATGACCATATGATTGTGATTTTTAGCATGGTCAGCCCCCCCACTTTGAAAACCGTTCCGCGGCCCCTGATACATATGGTCCCGGGATATATTAAGCCTAGGAGCTTCAATTTTCAAACAGATTCGAAGCTCCTGAGGCTGAGTCCTGGACCTGGTACAAAAAGTACTCGTCATCGGATGAGAAAGTTAACAATTTTGGCATTTGTTTCTTTCAATGAATTAACATTAATTTTTCACTCAGCTAGCTAGCCAAGCAAGGGCACAGGCATCATGGCTATGCTGCCATATGCAGCACTTTCAATCATTGTGACTTTGCATGGAGGGGGGGGGGGGTGGTGTCATTATCTAGGACCAGAAAAAAGCCTGGTGTTTTGCTGTCCATATTCCATAAGTTACAAGCGACTGGTGACTCTTGCAGTATAGTAATAAGGATCACCAGTCGTGCATAAAGTCACTTGTTACTTATGAACAGCTTTATGAAACACCTATTACCCAGTCCTATACAGTGGACCCCCCCCCCCCCCGACATCTGGAAACAAACACAAGTCACCAGGAAGGTTCTCTCTATTTAAGAAGACCAGTTCTATGTATTCTAGCACTCTTTACTTACTATAAAACCAGGAGGCTCAAATAGAGTCGGTTCAAAAGCGTACCCTATGCAGAACAAGCTACAAATCATTCTGACAGGCTCTCAAAGTATATGATCTATCCTCTGAAGGAAAAAAGAGAATGGCTTTGCCTAATTAGCTTTCCTTTAACAGTCCCCTTATTATTTTTGTGACTGGTTGCCCCAAAGCCATGCTGAGACACAGTATTAAAGAGGCTACATGAACTCGAGTGTAGAACAGAATGCTACAAAAAGAGTGCTTTACCCTACCTGGTAAGACTTCTAAAGCAACAATGATGAGATATAATTACAATAACACAGATATTGTACCATGCATTAAGTGTTCATCAAAAACTGACTATGACTTTTATTTAGAAAGCAACAAGGATTCCAATATTGATGCAGACTTTATTGAATCAAGTGCTACCCAATTTGATAATGAGATTACTGAACCAACCATATGATCTATTTTGTACCACCAAATTTGATTGATCACAAAGGTATCTTACCAGTCATCTTGATCTTCATAACTTTTTTAACTTACATGTTCAATCATAATTTATCAAATAATTTTCTTCTTGATTTGCCAATCAATATAATTATTATAATTCAAAACACACATTTTATCAATACCCTGCATAGTCATGTTTTCATTGAATATTTTATCAATTTTTACCTCCACTTGATGTTTTATTATTCTTTTATTTCCCAACAATACAGAATGTAATTTCAATATCATTTTTCTAGTATTTGTAATCTCGTACTTCCTCTTTTTCTCTCACCCCCTCTCCCAATTGTCCATCTTTCTCATCCTTTCCTCCTTCCTTTTCATTCTCTTATCTTCTTTTTAATCATATTCATTATCCTCTTCCTATTCTTCCCCTTCCCCTTCATTTTCTTCTCCCTCTTAATCTTCTCCTTTCTTCTTCTCTTTTTCATCAGCTTATTTTGCTTCTTCTTCTTCATCATCAGCTTCTTCTTCTTTTCCTCCTGATCCTCATTCTTCTCCCCCTCCTTCTTATCCTCCTCCCAACATTTGATTAATTCAATTTGAGACTTCATATCATACATATTTCAGTTGGTATTCTCATAATTGTGTAGCAATGACCTAGGACCCATAACAGAAAGGTTAGCAATAATTTAAAAGAATGAATCTGATTGGTTCCTAGTCAGTCTGCTGAGCAAAGTGCGCATGCAACAATTATCTTGATAGGCCATTTCATTAGCCTTTGTGTTACGGGGCCCAGGTAACCCTAGCCTCTTGTCGAGGCCCTGTCGGCTGCTTTCCGAGCGAACATGGCGAAGCAAGGGATATAGCGAAGCAGAGCGCAGCGAGACAGGCTCGCGCCAGGCCTAATTTGCTTCGCGGATTAGGAAATCCCTCGCTTCGCTCGGGAAGCAGCCACCAGGGCCTCGACAAGAGGCTAAGGTAACCCGAGACAACAATTGTTTAGAGAATATATCATATGTGCATTAAAACAATTAGCCAAGTAAAATATGTGACGTGTACTTTTTCGTCGTGTAAAATACCTATGTCATAATGTGTCTACACTTGTTGATATTATTTTATGAATTGTATATCGACCGTGTACATGTATTCCAGTATTTGTGACTGTGATGCATGATCTGATAAAATAGCCTTATTAGTAATTTGGTAAATAAAAAAAATGTAAAGTGTGCTTGTCAAAAAGGAAGTTATTCAGTTGATACAAGAGTTTCATTGAGGCCATTTGCAAAGATTATGTGCACATGTCATGCTTAAGTGAATCTTGAAATTCAAACCTTGTTTTCTCCTTTATTATTTTATGAAACTCTCACTGAATTAATTTCTTCTGCATTGAATCAAGTACTTGTGTGGGTTACTGTTGATCAATTTTGAAAAGCATAGCTTGTGTGTGTTTTTTTTTTCAAGCTAAATGAATGTCTCAAAAAATTCATTATGGGGGACTTATTGTGGTTTTATACCACTAAAACCACCTATATGTAGCTGGTACAAACAAAATGTTAAAACGGCTGTTTTCGACTCGCCGTATGGCCGTCGTAAAACAAATGTGATCAAGGTATTAGGATGACTGGTCACATTTGACTTTATATTTTCATTGAAATTGTATGAGATGGTTATTGGATATCACATCATATGGAATGAATACCAAGTTTCCTTGTCAAGGTCAACATTCATTTCTAGTCAAGGCCAGAGGTCGTTTAGGTCATCAAACTTTTAATTAAAAAAAACAATTATATATGATGCCTAAAAAATGTGTTTGCTGTAACAAAGGGGGGATGAATTTGGTTGGCACATAAGTGTTGTTCCCAAGCTCTTGGGTACATAAATGGCTGTTCTTGTGATGAAAGGAGGAATGATCCATCAACATTATCAACATGCTCAATGTTGGTGCATTTACTTGCATTCGCTACTGATAATATCAGAGCACTTGCTCTATAGTTTGTCATGTTCCTTTATAGACCATTTGTTTTCTTGTTTCTTGCTCAGCTGTTTATTAGACTCTTGTTTTTAATGACATTTTGTCAATTTCGTTAACTATATATGCATAAAATGCTACATTAATTGGGCTATACTACAGTTATTGCTCTTGAATATCATTTCCCAAGTTGCATGTGAACTTTTTTTGCATACAAAAGATTTATAGTTTGCCAAATGTTTGTTTGTTTTCCCTGCAGACTTTTATCGCAGAGGATATCAGTATTAAATCGTCATGACCAGTTGTGGCGATCTTTGTAGTCATCCAGGACTAAGTGAATGGATTGAACAGAATCTGAAGAAACGCAGAGGCTGGGTTGAGTTGGATAAACTGTGCAGTGCAATGTCCAGCCTTCCAGACACCCACAGGGCATGTAGATGTGAAGTCTCAGAAGTATTAAAAAGTTCAACCTTTCAGAAGCATTTTCTTATTCGAGAGAATGTGGTCTTCTTGAAGACAAGCTATGAAAACGGTCTCAAAAAGTTGAGAAATCTACTTCAGGAGAGGGGCCCTTTATCATTAAAGACACTTCATAAGAATCTGAGACAAATTCTGACAGAGGGTGAAGAAGTGGCGCTTGGAAGGAATAAGAAAGACCTGAAATCTACCGTATGCAGTGAGTCTGCAATTTTCTCAACAGAGCCGTTTACTGGTTTGATAGTGTTATGTGGTGTGCATCCAATTTTAGATCAATCCTGTTGTCATTCAGGGGTGATAGGATGGATTGAGCAGTGCCTTAAAAAGCATTCTGGTTGGTCTACCATTGATGATATGAACAAGTATAAATCTCAGCTTGGTGCTGGTAAGCAGTCCTGTAAGTGTGCCTTGGCGTCCTTGATATTGCTTCCTAATATTCGCAAGCATTTCCATGTTCAAGGAAATAATGTCTTTGAAAAGTCGTACTACCGGTCTGGTCTCAAGAAAATGACAGATGTTCTTGTGAGGAATGGTCCAACAAAGATCAATGTATTGCTGAATATGCTGAAAGATGCCGATAATCTTTCTGAGACAGAACTGAGGGCCCTTGGTGAGAATGAGAAGGCTCTTTTGGACACCATTTGTAAAGAACAACAATTGTTTCAGCCATTATCTCATTCTGGTCGAGTTCACTTGAAATCTGGTTGCCGAAAGCCATGCAGACATCAAGCTCTAATTGTATGGATTAATAGCTACTTGAATAAATGCGATGAGTGGGTTAGTATTGAAAAGCTCTGTGAAGCCACTTCTAAAATCCCTAATTCTGAGAATCTATGTAGATGTGAGCTCTCTGAAGTACTCCGTGATGAAAAGCTGTCTTTTCACGTTCAGGGTAATGATATTTGCTCACGGTCATTGTTTTCATCAAATTATAAAAGTGGCATAAAGAAGATAGAAGATTTCTTGAAGAAGAAAGGCCCACAACCAGTAGGTATATTACTGAACATGCTTAAACAATGCAAGGTAATGACAGCAAATGAAGAGAGGGTACTTGGCAGGAACAAAAAGGAACTAGCTTATACTATCACCAGAGAGCCATCAGTTTTCAAGTTTGTATCTCCTCCGGGTGTTGTAATGTTGAGGACTAGCCGTCACGAAGACAAGAACCAAGTGACCAAAGTTATTGAGTACCTTGAAAAATATCTGAGAACTTGCCAGAAATGTTATGTGAAAACTTTGTTGAAACAAGTTGTCAGACATGAGTCTTTGAGCACAGGATGTATTTCCGGGGTACGTTCACTCAGGAGATTGCTAGCAGCACACCCCGAACGTTTCCTCATACACGGTGATGGAAGTGTGTCTCTCACAAAGAGACGCCGAAAGGCCCTCAGTGACCCTCCAAAGTCACATGGAATTAAAAGGCATGGAGCCCCAGAAGTCTCTGTTGAACAGTCTGTGGATGAACCAGTACATACACAAGTATTTTGTTCATCTACTGAAGATATGAACGCCTCAAAGTCATTGAATGCCGGTGACAAGAACATCAATCTTGACTCTACTTCAATCTGCAAACAAACAGAAATTTCTCATGAAGCTGGTAAAAGTGAATCCTCAAGAGATTTCAATAGAGGCTTGTGTTTCATTGAAAAGCTCCTTGAAAATCATGGACCTATGATGTTGCAAGACATTCATACTTCCATTGTAGCTTCTTCAAAACTTGACAAGCCAGCAAGAAGAATCCTTGGGAGAACACCAGAGGAGTTGCTCTCAATACTCCTGTTGCAGAAAGACACTTTTCATGTCATACCCCCAAGTGACCTTGTTGTGTTGTGCAAGACAGCACAAATGAAAGTAAATCCGTGGGTGACTGGTCTGAAGAAAGTAGAGGAGTATTTAAAAAGGAGTCGTCAATTAGATGAGCTGGTGGATTTCATTAGAAGTAACCTTACAGTACAAGAGAGGCGAGTATTTGGGGAATCAAAGAAGAAAGTAAATCGTACTCTTGCCCTCTGCAAAGATAGATTTCTGAATAGCAGTGGCGTTATTATTCTTAGATCTGCTCAAGTACCATTATCTAGAGTTGAAGGAGGTGTGACAAAGAGAAAGATCAAGGGAAAAGATAATGCTGAATGCACAGAAGAAAACACAAGCAAAAAGCGAAAAACTGATCCTAAATTTCAGACACCAAGAGGCTCTATGGTAGTTCATGTTGTTGAGACAGCTGAAGAATGGGCACAGGCCTGTTCTTCTCTCTTTGAAAGTAAATCATCAGTGGTTGGCATAGAATGTGACAGTAAGTGGTTTGTATTGAAGCAGTGGGATGGTAAAGTGATCGCAGCAAAGATCCAGCGGTGTGTAGCCCAAGCATCATCCAAATGTGAGCAGCCTGTGGGACAGAGCAGGACACCAAGCAAAACAGGAGACATTTTTGAGCAGTTATCACTTCTTCTCACAAGTTCAACTATTCTCAAGGTCAGCAAGTCTTATGTTTGGTTCCATGACAATTGCTCCGGCGACAATTGCTCCGCTGTGAATTCCACACACTAAAAGAATCGTCAACTTCAACCCAGGATTTAACACTATACCCTATCCTTAACCTAACCCTAAACCTAAAATAAAACCCCTATTGCAACCCTAACTCTATATCTTAGACGAAATAAATCCCGGAGCAATAGTTGCAGGAGCAAATGTCGTGTCACCCTTATGTTGTGTTATTGTGTACACGATCAAATTTTTATTAGGAAGCAATAAACAAGCTTACACTACATCAGAATAAATTTATTTTCTGTTGCAGAGATTTGTGTCAGGATAATGTTTCCCATTATTTGTGATTATTTATTATCTGACAAGGCTTTTCAAAGTTAATCAGTTGTTACCAAATTTCATTTGAAATTTGAAAATCTGGATAGAATAATAATCAAATAAAAAAAAACTTATAAGGCGGGGGGGGGGGGGGGGACTTTCTGAAAGTGGGTAAAATAAAAATTCTCCTCTGAGATTTGCACCATTTATTTCAACTTAAAAAAAAAAGACTCAGACTATCCCATACCAGTCATTATTAATAAAAAGGATGGCAGAGGGTGTTTTTATAGGGCAGCAATTTCCCTTCCAGCTTGTAAAGAAAACGTTTCTGTGGGTGGTTGTAGATATTTATTAAGTGATGTTCTGTAGGTACAGTACATGTCCTTGTGATCACTATTTGCTGTTTGAGAAATACTCTTTAATGTTTCCACAGTAGCATACGAGATTCATGGGTACATGTATACCGGCATGTATACTGTGAAGAGTATAATAAAGCAACTTGATTCTGCTACTCGAATGGTGCGGAAACCAATGATATCCTGTTATGTTCTCACTTGGCAGTGATCCAGGAGGGTTACATGTGCATGTACAATAATGACTCAAGTTAGGTGGTGAAATAACTGGAAATGAGGGCAGCTGAAAATGATAATGTCAATGGGAGTTGAATATCTAAAAAGTGAATGATAAAAGAGGCACAGAATATGGCTAGGTCCACCTAGTCATGCTCATGAATGACACCCCCCCCCCCCCCAAAAAAAAAAAATGTCACCTACACTTTTTAGTATCTTTTTTTTTAGTTGAAAATTCTTATTCTCTTTAAAAGAATCTCGTTATGTAACAAAAAAAACAAGTCGATTTTAATCTCTTTTGGATTAGAAATTACTTTTTGTTATATCCTTGTCATTTTAAAGGTGGTGTATGATGTCCAAAAGATCTCTTCTATGCTGCGTGATAAGATGCCTCTCAACATCGAAAACGTATTTGATATCAAGGTGAGAAATCAGTGTTCGTAGATCATTCATAATATGAGTACATACAAGGGTGACCCTCCCCCTTCCCTCTCCCACCACCTCTTCATCAATAAAAATACCCTGATGCTGCTTACCAATTTAACTTCTTTTATGCAGTTTATGTTTTCGATTATACTGATTTAACAAGAGCTGATCACTAACTTACAATAAAACATTTTTGCTGCTGATACTATCAAAGTGGCAATCCCTGTTAATTCATTTGAACTTATTTTGAATGGGGGATTGACTTTGTGGGAACTTACAGTACAATTTGTCTTGTTTGCCCATGATGTGTAAAAAACCAAACCAACCATGAATTTGCCAAAATGAATTTAGTCATTTTAATTTAGATGAAAAAATTGCATCCTAGTAAGGCTTTAATAAAGAGGTTACTGATCAAAGTTAGTCTACAATAAGTCAAATTTACTTGGTTTAAAGTAGAAGAATAACATGTAAAGGGAGATATTGAAATGAATTTGAATCTCCTATCTTTATTAATCTTCAACAAGACCACTCTTTACTTCATAAACAAATATTTTTTGCAATGTTTAGGGATAGTGTAATGTTAGCCGCAGGACAATGTTTCTAATCTCTGAATATGTACAGGTTAGTCTAAAATCAAGATTGTAATCATTGAATATATCTCTTGACTCTCAGTTCGTGACCGGATTCTGATTTGAGATTTGAATCCTTTTAGGCATTGGTCTGAGATTTCTCTCCAATCAATCCTGTGATTATGTATGTTTTTTTTTTAAATCTGTATTTGACACACTGAATGGCTGTAATACATCATCTGGTTTATTTACAGGTGGCTAATCAACTCATCAGTCGCACCAGCCTGTCACATTGGATACCCCATCCTTTATCATTCACAGAACTGTGTGAGAGGTATAGCATTATTCCGTCTGCTGTAGTCCAAGTGGTCTCTCAATCTGTCAGTGGAGTTGATGATCAGGATGTCGCAAATCTGAAGAACATGGCTGTCCTGACCTGTACCCTTATACCACATTTCTTGCGCAAGATGTACAGGTACATGTATACTCTAAATTAGGAAGTTTTTTACTTACGGGTATGATTTGTTTTTTACTTACGGGTATGAATTTTTGCATGAAATATGAAGATGAGTTGTGCTTTGTAGTTTGATCTTTCTTTCCTATGTAGGGAGTTTGAATTATAATGGAAAAACACACAGAGCTGCCAACTATTAAGAAATTAAGAAAAAATCACTACTATTTTCATGTCAAGTTATGCCATTTCACTTTGACCTTTAATAGTTTTTATGCTTTGAGCATGAATAGGAATGTGCTCGTTTGATACACACATAGTTAAATACATTGCACAGTGTCATAATCATTTGAAGGCAGGTGATAATATTCATTTCACGCATGATCATGTCTCATTGTTTTCACCATGCATGTCATACGCGGTGTTTTCTCGAAATATATTTTTTCAGTTATTTGTAAATATATTTTTCAGCTATTTGTAAATTTACTTTCCCGACCGGGCAATTGGCGTCAAAAAGTTATTTTGTAACGTGGGTAAATGTTCCTGACAATTACCCTGTAGGGTTGGCATCTGTGCACATTAGGTGCTGTTCTATTTTGTCTTTAAAGAAATTTATATTACTGCGCGTTGCATATGAAATAACTACTTTTATCTCAAAATTATTACTTTTGAGCTTCTGGATTACTACTTTTTTACTTTTATAGGTTGGCAGCTCTGTACACATGTATTTTTTTCTACCCATTCACCTCACTTTGGTTGATTGCAGTTCAGTGTGGATGAATTTCTCGCTGAATAAAAGTAACACCGGGAGTAGGATTCCAACCCATTATCATTGATTGAAAAGAGAGAGTTAGAATCACTGCACCATGATGCTTCCAAAGATATTACTTAATGGAAAAAAATTGATTCAAATATACAAAAATGCTTGGTAGATTGACCATTGATACCAATAATAATCAAAGTAATAATGCTGATGAATTGCAAACTTACTGTCATCAATCATCATACTCATCATCATCTTGAGTAGGTATTACTTTTATTATCGCCCCTACTATTTGATGGATATATCACCTGTGTCTATGAAAGTTAATTTGAGGTAAATAAAAACCTCTGAACCCTCGAGTGGTAATTATCCTTTCTGTTATTGAGGGGCTTCTATCATTCTGTTTCATGAATAAAATATTTCAGATGTTGCAAACCTGCAAATATGCAACAAGAAGGAAACATTTTTGGTCTTTCAGTCATGATCTGAGTCTAATCTGTACTAAATATTGTTACTCTGGCTGGAAGACACTACATAAGCTGAGCCATATCAGTCATATGTTTGTAATATCATATACATGTAGATATTGTCTTTTAGATTATGAAGGATTCATTTTTATGTTATATTACATTTATCGTGATTTTTTTTCAGAGATTTGAATGTGGATCTTCTCACAGAGCACAACTGCATTGTTGAAGAGCTCTGTAATGCATGGAGAAAAGGACCTCAATCAAGACTAAGTTCCAGCAGAGATCTTGATATATCTTCAGCTCAAGAGCAGGAAATGCCCAGCGTGCAAGCACCTCAGCCTTGCATTACTGATTGCCCTGTACCTGTTGAAGAACCGAGTACTGCTGGAGAATGTGATCCAGGAAGACAATTTCCATCATCGGCTGAAGAGCCAGGGTCAGGAACTCAACCTCTGGAGCATACTAAAGCAGTCTCGGGCCAGGAGCAGGGAACCCCTTTGGCTAGTACTCATATCCTGGATCCTCATCCCCTTCTGCAATCTGGAAGCTCTTTTATTCCATGCGATTCTGGTTCACGGTCAGGCATTCATCCTCCAGGGGATCCTAAAACATCAGTCCAGGAGCTGGGATTTTCCCCTATCAATGCACAGATTGTCAATTCTCATGCTCTCATTCTGAAAGCTGGAGGATCCTGTACTCCATGGGCTTGTGATTCACAGTATAGAAATCTTACCCCCAAGGATTCGAAGGCAACTTCAATTCATGAGCAGGGAGCTTCTGTGGTCAGCAAGCAGGTGGTGGACCCTTGTGTTCCTGATCCTCCAATATTGCATTCTCAACCATCTTGTGTCCCATGGATGTCTGCTTGGCAGTCAAGAAGAAATCATGCTCCTCAATATACTAATGCAACTTCAGTCCAAATGCAGGGGATGCCAACTACCAACAAGCCAATCCTGAAAATTCCAAAGCCTGGCCCTAATCATATTGGAGATGTCTGTCTAGCTGGTAATGGAGAGGTAGGGATGTCTGTGCTAAACAAGTGCCTTCCTAACCCTCAAAATCTCTCCGCTAATGTACCGTATGCTCCTAAAGAATCTGTTTTGAGCCATGAAAATCAACTTCTAACAAACTCTAACTCTTCTGCAGGGAGAGTACAAGGAATCACTTCAACAAGCACACAGATTCCTAACCCTCCATTGCAGGATCCACGTGTTCGTCATGTTGAAGAGCTGTATGAGGCATTGGAGGCGGGTTTGGGTGCAGGCAAATATCTTCCTAAGTATTCCCGTAAGTCTTCCGCAAAGAAACAGCAGAAACATCTTTGATGAGATGTCTAACCCTTCTTTTCCACATCCTAGATTGTCTTTAGGGGAGAGTTGTCAACATTGTATTTTCTAGGTAAGAGGATATTTGAAGAAGTGTTGTCTTTTACAACTTATTCCTACATTTTGCTTAAGTATCATTAGATGGGCTATAATAAATTCCTTACCCAAGTACTAAGGGATATACATTTTTAGAATCAAATAATATATACTGTTTATCACAGTATGGTACCTAACACTATCAAAGGGAGATATCTTGGGCCCATTTAATAAAGGGTTACAACTATTGCCATTATGGCCACTACCATCGTGGTAAAGGCTTTGCAGCCAATCAAAATCAAGGTTTCTTTCCATGGGAGTTAATGCCAAATTTACAATTATAGGCTTAACTATTTTAAACAGGCCTTATGATATCATATTTCAGTATGAAATTATGACTTTCGATTCCTCTACAAAATTGATAATTTATTCCTATTGTCCTTACTAAAGGATAAATGGAAAAAATATCGTCCTTACTAAATGGCTGAATGAATCCAAATAAGCAGCATAATGATAATTATAGGAACTTTATAAAAAATTTAGTGGCTAATTGTTTAAATTGATAATTTTGTAAACCACGATTGGAATAGGTGATGACTGGATTTAATATACATGAATCCATGGTAATCTGAAGCTTTGCTTTTCTCTATATATGATATATGATATGTTTTTTCTTAAGAATGATCACTGTAATTATCAGAAATTACCAGTAGTGCGTCTGAATGTATCTCTTGCTTCCAAAATACTTTGTTACCTTATTCAAGGTTTGTAAGATCATTGATCATGATTTAAGGCTTTATGGCATATTAGATTTGGGACTGTATATTACAGTGGTTTATTAAAAGTGATGTTAAGACAAGCAAGAAAGTAACTAGAGAGTAATGTTATTTGCTTATGACTTAAAAACATAAATATATCATTATGTTTTATGAAATTAGCTCATGTCATCTTGACTTGAGATATCTAGAAATCTTTGTATGTTTACATGCTTTTTGAGTACATGTATACCTTGCATTGTTAGTATCATAAAGGAAAAAAGAGTAATTGCTTTTGGTATAAATTTGTTCAGAATTTGTTATGTTTTTGTTATTTTTTTTAATAGAGACTTCCACATATTCAGATACCAATTGATATGATTTCAAGACGAGTAATTTGTCATATAAACAATCAACTATCATGATTTTTTTAATGTTTTTTATCAAGACCACTATAAATTCCTTTTTATATGCAATAAATTAATATTAACACCCTTATGCTCACCTGTTTTTAATGCATTTTAAGGGTAAGTTAGTTGTTTTGATGAGGTATCAAGCGTAAGTTGATGGCATGGGTTTTTTGTTTCATATTATCTATTGGACAAGTAGGGTTTGGAGTGATTTTGGGATGTACATGTAAACATCGAAGGAAGAAATTGGGGAAATGAGATAAGAACTAGAGCTGTAATATGAGTTTGTTGATACAGTTTACAAGTTTAATTATAGTTTCTAACTATTTGAATAAAACCATTAACAGCATTCCATTTAAGAAATTACCAAGTAATCAAAATGAAAACATTGTTATCATTATTAATGAAAAATCAGATGGCTTCATATTGTTAAAAAAAAGCTTCTTGAATTTCATGGCTTGCTTCCTAGCTAAATGATATGAATCTTAATAATTTCCTTTCTTCATAGGAAATGATATACTGTACATCCCAATTGTGTATATGTCTTCAGAACAATTTCAAAGAGACGATATATGGAAATACATGGTGTAGCTCAATTATATTCCTCTCATCAACTTTGCTAAAAGAAATATGTTGTCTCAATTTCTCCTTTCCACAGAAAATTATAGATGCCTTTTAGGGAACACTTGCCTCTATTGCCCCAAAAAGTTGAGTAAATTGCACGGGGAATACCATGGATGGGCATGTAATCACAGTGCTAAAAGTCTATTTCCACTTATTATCATTGATCAAGTTCAATCACTATTCAGAATTTTTCTTTCATGATATCATTATACAGTGGAAAGTTTCATTAATGAAACTTTTGATCTTGCAACTTTGCGATTATCAGACTTCTTTTTACCAAGAATCTTGGTTTGATATTTCATAAATTAACCCTTGTACTTAGTAATGTGGATATTTCTTTCCAGGAATAAGTAATAAAGTATTATGTCAATCTGATAATGCAACTCAATTCATCACCATCCAGTTTGCATTTTCACTTCACTTGCTGCTATGTCTGGCAAGCTTTCAGGTGTTGAGTTTAGTGTTCATGTTTGAATAGCAGGGGAAGGTGGGGTAAGTTGAGCATAGGGGCAAGTTGAGCCACCATCCCCAGGCCGATAACGAATGAGTCAGACATTATGGTGGTGTCATGTATTGATGACCCATTACATAACCCTTAACCCCATCACATTGTTTTCAACTTTGAAACAAAAAGTACTTTTTTAGAGGGAAAAATACAAATTTCAGCCAAAAAAGTAAAAAAGGGTGTGAAATATATCAGTGCTTTTTACCCACACACGTCTTTAAATATAATAAAGAAATAAGAACAATATTGTTAGTCCAGGTATGGATTCTCATTCTTGTCATAGTCTTTTACATGATGGATGCATAAGAATTGTGTGGATGTAAAAATACGCATACATTCGTAATTCCGAAGCTTCGTTATTCCGAAGGTTCGTATTTCCGGAGGTTCGTTAGTCCGAAAACGAAATGAGGTTTGTTATTCCGAAGGTTCGTTAATCCGAAAAAGAAATGAGGTTCGTAATTCCGAAGGTTCGTTAGTCCGAAAACTAAATGATTAACTAACCTTATTTCGTTTTCGGACTAACAAACCTTTGGAACAACAAACCTTATTTCGTTTTCGGATTAACGAACCTTCGGAACATCGAACCTTATTTCGTTTTCGGATTATCGAACCTTCGGAATAACGCCGCAAATGTTCGGATTAACGAACCCTTTTACTTTTTCGGATTAACGAACATCGAGGTATAGGCAATTTACGTGTTTCGGAATTACAAACCTTCGGAATAAAGAACCTTCGGAATTACGAAGTGTAACCGTAAAAATATCGCATAAAGTTCGGACTGGGGTAATTTGAGCCAGCCAACCTGGGGCAAATTGAGCCATGGTAATTCTTATGGTAATGTATAATAAAAATTTTAAAAAAACCTTAAAAGCCATTGATATGCAGGCAGAAAGGAGCAAATTCACACGACAATTCTTTTACTTTTAGAGGATGTTAGTATTTATAAAGAATTAGCAAGTGAAAAGATTTTAAATAAAAAAATGACATGCTGGTTCTTCCCGCATACATTTTGTACATAGATTTTGTGGCTCAACCTACCCCAGAAGGTGGCACAACTTACCCCACAGATGGGGCAAGTTGAGCCATTTGACATCGTTTTTTTCAAAGGTCACAATGACTTTCAGTGTGGGGGTAGAAAGTTATATATAGGTAAAAAATATTTCCCAATAATCAAATTTAAAGGCAAGGTACTTATTTCTACAATATTATTAGTCATATCAATTTTAACACGCAAAATGCAAAAAGTGTCACAACTTACCCCGCCTTCCCCTATGTGTAAAATGATTTGTCAGCAAGCTGTATTCATAAGAGATGAGTCAAGGAAATGTAGCACACTCTAAAGCATATTTCATAACAATTTATTTTTTGAAAATTTCCAAAAATTTGTGTCTAGATTGGTCTAATTCTTTGAGGAAATTCAGTCATTGCTAACCTATGTCACTGTGAAAGTTCAGAGATTGTTACCAGTTGCATCTCTGACTGCTGAAATACAGTGAACAAAAAGAAAAGATCCCCTTAGAATAAAAGTCAATATTAAACTTGTCCACCAGTTATAGTTGAAGAGTCTGATACAGATGGATGCCTGTTAGTTTATAGTGTGTTAAGAGATGGTCACGATCTATGTGTTCTCCATTGTTTTACAACATGCATATGAAATCAGACCCGTAATCTACATATGATCGAGTTCAGAGGGGGGGGGGTGTCATTTTGCTTCATGTAATCTTGCAAATTAGCATTTTTATAATAGGCACCATTGCATCATATTTCCTACTTTGTATCTCTGTCGCCATTGATGCCCAATATTGTATAACTCAATCAAAATCAAGGTTTCCATGGAACTTCTTCTTGATTTCAAAGTACAAGCTTTAGTGCTCCAGTTTGGACGAAAATTCTAAAAATCAATTTAGGTATTTGCTAATTTATAAAACTTACCTTCACACATCTGATTTGCATTGTTTGTCCAGAAGAAGAAAAAATTCAATAAAATTTTGAAATGTTTTTTTGTTGTAAGAATTAGTATGAAGTGTGTGATTCTTTGCTCATTTGTATCTTCTGTTTTAAAGTACAAATATCAACAGAAAATCAATTAACCCTACCTTTCACAATTTGTATACTGTAGGCCCCTGATACTTTGAAATATAGGATTCTCTTGACCTTTTTGACACTGTCATTAGTAAAAGTAGGTGACCATCTACGGTAAAATCGCATTTCATTAACTTTGCAAAGTTCACTCTTTTTTGTCTTGCCTGAATGAAATTCGCCAGAGACCTAGTGATCACTTTTCCTGTTGGTCCGTTGGCCTATTACACAAATTTTAGTTTGTCTTTAAATTGCTCTCATTTCTTTATTTCTGCATCAATTATGTTCACACTTGGTACATATCGATCGGTGGGTAATACCACAAATATATTAATGAAGATGATGGGATCAAAGGTCATCTAGGGGTCAAAAGGTCAAGTTTTTGTTCAACTTGCTCTCATTTCTTTATTTGTGCATCAATTTTAATCACACTTGGTTCAAATGATCCTTGGGTAATACCACATATGTGTTCATGAGGATGATGTTTCAAAGGTTATCTAGGGGTCAAAATGTAAAATGTCCATCCTTTTTCTTCTAGTTTTTGTCTCACCTGCATAGCAGAGTGAGACTATAGGCGCCGCTTTTGCGACGGCGGCGGCGGCGGCGTCAACATCAAATCTTAACCGAAGGTTAAGTTTTTGAAATGACATCATAACTTAGAAAGTATATGGACCTAGTTCATGAAACTTGGCCATAAGGTTAATCAAGTATTACTGAACATCCTGCCTGAGTTTCAGGTCACATGACCAAGTTCAAAGGTCATTTAGGGTCAATGAACTTAGACCATGTTGGGGGAATCAACATCAAATCTTAACCAAAGGTTAAGTTTTTGAAATGTCATCATAACTTAGAAAATATATGGACCTAGTTCATGAACTTGGAGATAAGGTTAATCAAGTATAACTGAACATCCTGCCGGAGTTTCGAGTCACATGACCAAGGTCAGAGGTCATTTAGGGTCAATGAACTTTGGCCAGATTGAGGGTATCTGTTGAATTACCATCATAACTTTAAAATTTTATGAATTTGATTCATGAAACTTGGACATAAGAGTAATCAAGTATCACTGAACATCATGTGCGAATTTCAGGTCACATGATCAAGGTCAAAGGTCATTTAATGTCAATGAACTTTGGCCATGTTGGGGGTATTTGTTGAATTACCATCATAACTTTAAAAGTTTATTGGTCTAGTTCATACAACTTGGACGTAAGAGTAATCAAGTATCACTGAACATCCTGTGCGAATTTCAGGTCACATGATAAAGGTCAATGAACTTTGTCCATTTTGGCGGGTATCTGTTGAATTACCATCATAACTTTGAAAGTTTATGGACCTGATTCATGAAACTTGGACATAAGAGTAATCAAGTATCACTGAACATCCTGTGCGAATTTCAGGTCACATGATAAAGGTCAATGAACTTTGTCCATTTTGGCGGGTATCTGTTGAATTACCATCATAACTTTGAAAGTTTATGGACCTGATTCATGAAACTTGGACATAAGAGTAATCAAGTATCATTAAACATTTTATGTCAGTTTTAGTTGACATGACCAAAGTCAAAGGTCATTTAAGGTCATTTAACTTTGGCCATTTTGGAGGTAGTTATTAGATTGCTGTCATAACTTTCAAAGTTTATAGATATAGTTTATAAAATGTGGATTTAGGGGTAATCAAGTATCACTTAACATCCTGTGCCAGTCTCAGTTCACATATGACCAAGGTCAAAGGTCATTTCAGGTCAATGAACTTTGGCCATGTTGGGGGTATTTGTTAAATTACCATCATAACTCTGAAAGTGTATTGGTCTAGTTCATAAAATTTTGACATAAGAGTAATTAAGTATCATTGAACATCTCTTGCGAGTTTCAGGTCACATGACCAAAGTCAAAGGTCATTTAACTTTGGCAATTTTTAGGTAGTTATTAGATTGCTGTCATAACTTTCAAAGTTTATAGATATAGTTTATAAAATGATGATTATGGGGTAATCAAGTATCACTGACAAGTCTTAGGTCGCATGATCAAGGTCCAATGTCATTTATTGTCAATGAATGTAGTATTGTATCATTATATGAATGGTGTTTTTTGTAAATAATTATTTTATAGTAGTTTCCAAAGTCAGCACTGCTGCTATATATAGAATCGCAAGATGCAGGTGAGACTGCCAGAGGCGCTCTACTTGTTGTTCAACTTTCTCATTTCTGTATCACTTGTGTTTACACTTGGTGCAAATTATCCTTGGGTAATACCACATGTGTGTTCGTGAGGATGATAAGGTCAAAGGTTCTCTAGGGGGTCAAAGATCATATTACATACTTTATTGATTGCAAATCAGGCGAGACTCGTGGTTTGCAAACCACCTTGTTTTTCCACACTTTGACCAATTTAGCTATTTTCTGTCATCGTGTTACGTACAATTGTTATGCATATGACAATTCTTGGATATCAGTTGAATGAGGTTCTTATTAATGTTTGGTGGTGATTTTTTTATTAACCTGATTGTTAGGAAAGCATGAATGCTTGTAAGCAAGCAACCAGAGGACCGACGGCTTAAGGTCCTCTCCGATGGACCTGGTAATGAATAAAAATTCAGTTGATACATAATTATTGTGAAGGTTTGAGAACCAGCATCGGTGCTAATGTGAGGGCGTTTTTTGTTTTGTTTAATGACTACGCTACAGTCGCACCAAAAGAAACTGCTCCACCCATGATCAAAGTTACACATTATCTTGAATGGCTCATCATTGTTCGGTTTTGAAACGGTCTTGTTGATGTGACTGTAGCACTTATAGAGCTGCACATTGAGGTTTGTCATATTTGTAGAAAATATTTTGAGAGAGGGGTTGGGGTAAATTCGTTTTTTTTTTTGCAATAATGATGTCATTCACTGTGAGCAACATGCATTTTTGCAGCCCTTTACTCTCCCGTTTATTTTCCAGCCTTCTAGCCCCTTTAGAAGAGCTGCTGAATATGCTTTATAAATGAAACGGCTACAAAATTGTGATCCCCCCATTTTGCACAGCTTTGCGTGCTGCACTGCCTGCCATTTCAGAGTTCTAAGAAGCCCCCCGATCCCCCGCTTACTGTCCCTACGTTTACTGCCGAAAACCCCATCCACATCATTCAAGCAGAAGGGTAAAACAAAAATAAATGAACAAAGGGCGAGCAATGATTTTCAACTCAATCTAAAAAAAATGTATTTTTTGATGATCAAACATGTTAGTAACAATCGCACATGAAAAAACAGCCGAAGCTGGAAAATTCACGTTTACAAGTCAGTGTTGGCACAATAAATTACAGAGTAAAAAATGTACATTGTTTGCGAAATTCTAAGAAACTTACAATCCAATTTATGATCCATGGTTTTATGTGCATATTTATCTTTTTTAAATGAGAATATTACAAACTAGTCTTGTGATTTCGTTGTTTGATTTCATGTTATTATTAAAATCATACCGTCATATTATCCAAATGTTCCGAACTATGTTAACAATTTTAAGGATTTGCGAATGGTGATAAAAATGAATTCCAAAGTGCAAGAGTAATCAAACCGCCCTTTCTCACGGTAAAAAAAAATCGTAATTTGAATGGTGATTCCAGTGAAAAAAAAGGGCTAATGACGAATATTTAGCACGTGTGAAACCAAACTCGAACATGATTAGAATCACGAACGCTAATCACAGTCACGATTAGCAATCATCATTACAATGATGATTCAAGATTCACGTGTGAAAAAGCCCATTGTCCCTACTTTGCTGAAGTTTGCTCGCTCCCGTGTCGGGTGCATCTCGCTAGTACTAAATGTTGACTTGGTAATTAAGAATGTGGGAAATAACTTAAATTGCCATATAAACTTACTTATACTTATGCCATGGTTCTCTAACATTTCGCGATCAGACGATCCATGACGGCATCATGACCATACGCATTAGAGCCAGGCGACTCCCCCCGAAATATTAAAATCCTCTTTAATTTTCGTAGAAATTGAACCAAACTGTATTATATATCCTTCAGCTTTCCCAGGAGTCGGCTTGTTCGATTCGCTCATCCACTCGTATGTGTATTTTTAATTTCATTCAGAATTCTGCTAATTGCATATAAATCACGATTGGTCAATGGTCAAACTTCTCCAAAATCACACAGTCGATGCTTGCAAAGTTCCACAGATAAATTATTGTTCCAGATTACCTATCGCCAAACAAAAGTCACACTAGGAGATAGCACATACTTGCTACCCCCAAACTATGGAATTATACCCTACCAATTGAAATAAGAAGATCTCCATCACGACCATCACTAACTATCTGTAAATCGAAATCGGAAACACACCTCTTTAGTTAAAGGTCAAGACCACCGCAGAAAATATATTGGTTTGAAGCAATTCAGCAAAATCAAACAATAATGTTGAAAGTTTCATAAAAATCGGGTGTAAAATAAAATAAAAAGTCATGACATTTTAAAGTTTTACTTATTTTTCACAAAACAGTTATATCCACAAATCAGTGACATGCAAATGAGCGAGTCGATGATGCCCCTCGCTCACTATTTTCTTTTTATTGTTTGAATTATACAATATTTTATTTCGAACAGATTTAACAATAAGGACCAACTTAAATAAACCATGATTTTTTTAATAGTAATTCCACATCTTCAGGGAGGAATAAAATTGTGTTTTACAGGACAGCGATCAGAAAATTAGATATTGTATTCCATCATTATAAGAAAATACTAAAGAAATATGGAATGGGTGACATCATCAGTCCCATCATTAATACCGACCAGGATATGTTTTGTGAAATTAAGAGAAACTTTAAAATATCATAACTGGGCAATTTGATAAAATATGTACGTCCGACCCCCTTATCTGATGTGGGACCTTCTGGACGTACAAAAACGTTGATCATTTTATGGAATTACCCAACTTTCTTATTTTACATCCGATTTTCATGACATTTTCAGTGTTATGCCTATTGGATTTTTCTCCTTTATGCAAATCAACTTTGTCTTGGGTGTGTCCTTAAGAAAACTGCTGTGAAGGCCTACATAATTATAGAAATAGGTCAAATGAGCTCTGAACAAGCGTAGCTGATTATATTCTATGTAAAAGCTGCGCTATGTAAATTTATGTGTATTATTTTATCATATTTTATCGGGTTTTTTTTACGAAGTATAAATGCTCGTCTGTAAAATTGTACGTGATTTATAATTACTTTGTATTATGTTTTGAATGGAAATGGAATAAAGAATTGAATTGAATATTTTTTAAAATCTGAGTAATTTTTACTCCACCCCCCCCCCTCCCCCCCCCCCCGGCTACCACCTCCAGATCTAGATCCGAAATATGGGGTCATTCCCAAAGAGTTACCCTGATTTACATCTCTATCACATGTGTACCGCTGGTGTTACAACCCTTTATGAAAGTAGTTATGACAGATCTAAAGTCCTTGAGTCTCCACCAGTAAATCAGGCTGTTAGCTATATAATTAGTAATAACCATCGTCTCTTGTATATACACTATGCAGAAGTGAAGTTCCAACGGTAATGTGTAGTGAATGAGATAACGACAGAGCCCAAAACCAACTGGGTAAAGCATAAACAGGACAGTTGTCCCCATGACCATACAGAATGTCCGCAGGACTCGTTGGTTCTCTTTCTTCCTCTCTTCCAGTTGGATGTTGCCGTTGGATTCGACCCGAGCAACGGAGCGATAGATGAAGATATAGCAGATAGATGTTGCCACGAGAGAGACAACGATGATGCAGGAATACATTATATCATATTGGTAAGAAAACCGATAAACAGCTATCCCCAGCCCTGCCACAATGAACCAGGTTACGGCACAGGTGATGATACATCGAGGAGTCGTAATGATGTTTTTCACCCCAAACGGGTCGATTCGGATGGTGATAAGCTGATAGATAGCGACCAGTAAGATACTCATGTTGGACACAATGACAGTCATGACTAGGATGCTGGGCAATGCCAGCAGATCAGTTGCGTAAATGATGCCCTGTATTTTTTCAAGATTCAGAACGGGAGAAAAGGGGAGCAGGTGAAGAAGAGGTAGAAGGAAGAAGAGGTACGAAAGAAAGAAAGAATGAAAGAAAAAGAATGAGGAAATAAAATGTCATAATCTAACTATAGCTAACGTAATTTGATGGCAGTGATTGAAATGAAACGAGGCCTACATTAAATTAAATTTCGAAATCAAGGTATTTTTTTGAATTACCACAAAAGATAATGAACTTATGGTTATTTTTAGATCTAGCATTTAATAATTCCCATTTTTATATCAACAAAAACCTGGAGAAACATAATATGACATATTACATAATATATTCTATAATAGGCATAATACTTATATATGATACATTCATGCCAGCCCCAATAACTCAGATTGTAAAAACATACCTGATTGTGATATCTCATGATCTCGATAAATGCGTATGCGAGTACGCCCGTTAAATCAGCGAGAGTAAGGTTAAAAGGGAATATATAATGTTGTTTACGTAATCGTGGACGAGAGAGTATAAGAAGTAATGTTGACATGGTCAAGATGAGTGCAATCACGAGTTCCATTGCTTTGATTACAAACAAAGTAGCTTGGCATCCGCCCATTACACTTAATGCCATTGTAAAAAAAAAGATGCAATTTGTTCTTCTTCGTCAAATATTTGACAATTCTGCCGATGTAATCTGCCTTTCTTCTACAAATTATTAGTATCTAGATGAACGATGACAGAAAAATTGTAAAATAGAAAAATGAAAATCCATCTATACAGGTGTTTGCATCTAAATCTCCAAAGTTTAAAATGTTTTCAGTAACAGACTGAAATTTAAAAAAAATTTAATCAAAAAATGCAGGGCTGAAAATGATTTTTGTTTTCCCCTAAAAAATATGAAGTTTCTTCCGAATGCGACGTGTACCTTATTTTGTTGCTCTGAGAGAAACTGGGTGGGAGTTGTAATTTTTATAAATAAGAGTGTGGATGTAGAAAACAAAAGCCCTGTTGCCATGACAGCGGTGTAAATAATTCGAGTCGATTGGTTTGCAGGTTATACCATTGTTGTTAGCGAATACCTCAGTCACATTTGGTTTACGGCGGTCGTACGGCGATTCGAAAGCATCCGTCTTATTCATTTTTATTCAAACCATGCACCTATGGCTGTTTTCGACTCGCCGTACGGCCGCCGTAGGGGAAATGTGACTGAGGTATTACTCAACAAGCATGACCAACAGTAATGGCACCTTAGAAGTGGACACGGACATCGGAATTGAAAAACTAATTAATACAATCTTATGATATTGATTACTTTCCCCTTTTACACATATTTTTCATGCAGAAACGTATTCTGATTGTGAAAATAGCTGTTTGCATTCAATTCCTCTATTGACAACGCACGATCGGCTATAAAGCTGATTTCTGCTGAGTTTTATTTTTATATTTTTTTAGGGAGTAGTCCTAATTAAAGTTCTAAGTACATAAAAGCTTTATTCTTAAAAACAACATAATGAACCATAAGTAAATAATTATTTTACCATCTTAAAATTGAGCATTCTGATTAATTTTTGTAACCAACATATGGGTATCTAACTCGCAAAGCGCAAAGTGCAAACTAGAAAACACATATTTTTTTACCTGAAAATTGGACTTTCAAAGCATTATTAATTTGTATGGGCATCTATTGATCCGAGCGCGAGCTGTTATTTTTCTTTTGAAAACTGGATAATCTAAGCACGTTTATAGATAAAGAACAAGTTGTGTCCACTGGCATAGACAGGGGGCTAGGTGGCCAGGGACTATCTATTCATCCTCTTAAAAAGGACAGGAAGGGGGAAGAGAAGAAAGGAAAAAACCGTAAAAAGAGACAAAAGTGAATGCAAGAGGATGGGAATAATTGGAAAGTACAAAACAAAAATTCAGGTAATTATATAAAGCTAAAACTATTGGCCGCGCTCCCAAGTAGTTTACTTCAGTGGATATGAGGGACTAAAATATTTCGTTTTCAATTCAATTTGCACAAATTATTGGGCTCACGATTCGAGTTTTCATTATTTTGATCAACGAGATCTGCACCCTACTCATGATTTAAAAATTGCTCAATATAGAAGTTCTCCGACTCGCGCTACGCGCTCGCATTATCATTGGTTAAGCCCCTTTCACAATTGACGTACGACCACTTGCGACCTTTTGGTCGTGCGACAGGCTGCAACAGGCATCAATCGCCAGTCATCTCATAATATCGCACATAGGCTTTCACAGTTGCAACAGCTGTCGTACAACAAAAACAACCAGTAAAACCCGTTGCACGAGTAAGTCGATTATGATCCTATTGTGCTCGTGCGATCACATGCGAGTGTTGCACGAGGGATTGCGAGGGGAACGGTCGCACACAACGGTAGTGCAATGTTGTAAGCCGTTGCGATCGGTCTTGCAACAGTCTTATGGCACATCATATTATCGCACCCAGTCGCAAGACAGGTCTCTGTACATGTAGGTCGCTAGCACATGTGCAAGTGTTGTACGACCTCCAGTCGAGTAAATGCGACTACTTAGTTGTGCCACCTCTCGCACCAAGTCGTGCAACGTTGAACAACACTCCCACGATGATCGCCCGACCGATGGTATGACCCCGGATACGAGCTGATGCGAGTGAATCGGTCGTATTTGATCGCGTTCGGATTTTGAACATGTTCAAAGTTCAGATGTGACCAGTCACGACCACCTCGAGTTCGTGCGACCGTCTACAACGACTGCGAGTGCTCGCAAGTCACCAAGAGATCGATCGTGCAACAGCAGAAAAAAACTGTTGCAGGCGGTCGTAAACTGGTCGGATGTCAATTGTGAAAGGGGCTGTACGGTCGCATACATGCGAATGCAACGGTAGTGGAATGTTGTAAGCCGTAATTTCGATCGGTCTTGCAACAGTCTTATATTATCGCAACCAGTCGCAAGACTGGTCTCTGTAGGTATCTAGCGCATGTGCAAGTGTTGTACGACCTCCAGTCGACTAAATGCGACTATACGTAGTTGTGTCACCTCTCGCACCAAGTCGTACAACGTTGAACAACACTCACACGATGATCGCCCGACCGATGGTACGACCTGATGCGAGTAAACCAATCGTATTTGATCGCGTTTGGATTTTGAACATGTTCAGATTCAGATGCGACCAGTCACGACCACCTCCGACCACCTCAAATTCGTGCGTTCGTCTACAACCACTGCGAGTGCTCGCAAGACACCAAGAGATCGATCGTGCAACAACAAGAAAAATCTGTTGCAGGCGGTCGTAAACAGGTCGTACGTCAATTGTGAAAGGGGCTTTAGCGAGATACGTATATGCTCTTCCCGAACTCCCACAAGCAGTCCTTGAAATGTTCCCTTTTCGGGTCAGTATAGGCATATATCAAACATTTTCAGCACTTTGAATTCACATTAATTGTTTCTAGTCAGATACTCATCCTGTTAATGATAACAAAAAGGTCCATATAATGTCCCGTTTTTAGGATAAATCCCCCCCCCCTTAAAAAAGTCTGCTCGCTCTTCGTGCTCGCATCATTAATGTCATCCATATTTTCTTAATAATGCTTATTTTGTATTTTGCAGGGGCAGGTGAGCCAGATCTACAAGGCACTGGGAACGAATTTTTGACTGGGGGTGCTGACGTGAATTTGAAAAGCAAAAAAAAAGGTTTTCACTACAAAATGGAGATTAAATTGGTGTCGAAAATTTTGAAAAGCATAAAAAGTGAGTTCACTAGACAATGTTACACTTTTCAATTTTTACACATCTTCCAGAATACCTGGGGGTGCTGCATATGGAGAATAACACCCATACACCCAAAGAAATACCTCCAGCACCCCCGCTTCCTAGGGCCCTGCAGTTCTAAACCCGAAGACATTGACATGGACAAACCCACGTCGGCAAAATGTTCGACAAAACACAGAAAGGTCTCTGGTGCAGATTTTTTTAAATGCTTTTTAGCCTTTATTCAGATAATATCACATGAAGCAGATAACCTGCTTCCAAGATTGAAGAGCGCCATCTACTCAAACAACCCGGTCAAGCTAGCTGACAACCTTGGAAATAGATTAGGGTAGAAGCACCTCCATGCATGATCAAAATAATGCAACCAACCTCATTTCTACTCCTCAAGACCCCCCCCCCCCCCGCCTATACTATGTGATGACCATCTGTACTCCATGCGAAGATGCTGCCTCATTGCTGTCAAAAATTAACTGCAAAAATTGAAATACATGTGTATTCTGTTATTTCATCATGATAATAGTTTGTCATGTCATTGACTTTCTCATTTACCCCCCGTCTTGTTTATTTTGTGAACATAAGACATAAGCGAAAAAATGAATATAATTCAAACAATAAAAACAAAAGAAATAGTGAATGGGAGAAATCATCGTCTGTTTCATTTGCATGTCTGTGCTAGAACTGTTTTGTGAAAAATAAGCGAAACTCTAAAATGTCATAACTTTCTTATTTTATACCCGATTTTGATGAGATTTTCAGAGTTATGCTAGTTTGATTTTTCCCTATTTATTCAAATCAACATTTTCTGGGTGGACTTGACCTTTAAACATTTGAAATATTAATTTTATTTTGACCAGTAACTTACATTATTAGTCAACTTTTTGAACTTCCACCTTCCCTGATTACTGATGGAAAGGTATCGCCATTAAAAATAATTAGGCCTACATAACTCGTGCTGGAATTTATAGACTTTTTAAGTGTTTTAAGTAGGCCTATAGAGATTTTGGAAAAATGCTTGTGGCCTGTGTACTAAATGTAAAATGTTTTTCTAGAAAATTTTTCATAGTGGTTTTAAAAAATATTCTACTAACACAAGTCATGTTTTATTCACTTCGAATCTGTAGGAATTAAATTTCTGAACGACAATGTGTTGGCAAAACTATGTTTCTTCTCTACTTCAAAATCGAATATTATGGCAGAGGCCCTGGCTACTTTTTTATAAACATAATGGGAAATATAACGGTATAGACAAGAAAAGGTTTAAGAATTATGTCTTTGTAAAAAGTCGGTCTAAATCTTTTTTGTTTGTCGATTTTACGCGATTCCTTTTCGAGATTATGACCTTTTCGAGATTATGACCTTTTATACGCCAATTTAAGACCGAAATAATGCACCGCTATGCGACATCTGTATCATTAGCATAACAAAAGATAAAAGGAATGCGTGCTCGCGTTCGTTTAGCGCAGAACTGCTCTTTTACAATGACAGGTTTTCGTGAAATTCGCTCGTTCAGTGCAAAGTAAACACCAGGCATTTCACGGCTCAGTCCATATCTGCAGCAACTCGGAACGTTCATATTCGTTTGTTCATATACACGCAGGTAGAGTCGGAATATTATTCTGCATGCGACGAATGGTGCCAATATTTCGTCGCCATCCGTGCTTGTAATCTTGTAGAGGATATCTCGTCTACTGAAGATGGCAAACGAACAGACTAAAGAAGAGACTTATGCTTATTACTACCACACGAATTACATCAGAAATGCCCGTGCCATCGCCATCGCCTGGGCCATTTTTACCCTCTGCTTCTTCATCATAGTTTTGGTGGTGTTTGTTCAGCCATACTGGCTCGGGGACGGACCCAATGCCAATGGAATAGGGAACTTTGGACTATATCGATACTGCACGAGTTACAGTACGACAGGTGCTGAGCCAACAACATGCGAGGGAGGGGTGTTTGATTTCTCCGGTGTGAGGGGGGCTGATGGTTTAGTGGTATCATCAATGGTTGCAGCCACTGTCTTCGTAGGTCTTGCTGTTATTTTCGTGGCCTTATCCATTATTTCCATGCTCCTCTTTCTCTGTAAAGGCCCATTCAAGACGGGTACAGTGTTCGCCATTTGCGGAGTTTTCCAGTTACTTTCAGGTACTGACACATCATTTTTAAATTCTTCTTCTTCTTCTTCTCTATAAGTACAGGCCACCGTCTGGCGTATTGTCGTACTGTGTTTATTTCTTTTTATATGAAATATTTCCCTTTTTGACACATTAATTGGTCAATTTTTATGCATTTCCACATAATCATATACCGAATGTCATGTTAAAATTCAGGATGCTGCTTTCATTTCCTTGTGAGGTTATACAAGCATGAAGGAACCACGGTTTAAAGAAGACAATAGTGTGCAAAAATATGGAAAGAAAGGGTTCTGAACGGATGGCATTTATTATGTATAATTTATCATTATTTTGAATTTGAAATATGATTTTGTTCTAGAATTAACAATCTCAGCGGAGTCTGGTAGTGCACTCATGCTCAATGCACTGATTATTAAAAGCACTACAAATTATTACCATATCATAACCATGATAACTCGAAACGCATTCACATGAATGTGTGGTTACTATCTATTCAAATAGAGAGATCAACCAATGATACTGAATAAGATGGAGTAGTTAATTCATCAAGAGAGCAAAATAAGAGTTAAGTGGATGGAGATGGATCACGATGATCGCATATTATGAGAATGTTGGACAAACAAATATATGTGAGAATGGTATGAAGAACATCTCTGATGTGATCTCTGATTAAGAAAGGAAAGACAGATAAGCAGGTTAAAGTGAATGACATGCATGAAAATCTAAGTGATCTGGAATGTAAACAGAGCTATACCAAAATGCTTAATAATTAAAATTAATAGCTTAAAATAAACTTAAATGCCAATTAATAATCCTAAAGTATTGATAATATTCATAATAACTTTCTTCTTCTCCATTATCATGATTATGAGATCCATCTTCATGTGTATAGATGTGCCGTGTGTACAAGGCCTTCTTATAGTCGAGATATCTCTGCTGACTGATTTATTCAGTAGTAAATGTTATACTTTTCATTTTACTAGGTATACTACTGCATTTAAAGTTTGTCAGTGTATTTCTTACATATTATATTATGTATCAAATAATTATCAATATATCAAATAATTCAATTTTTATCAATTTTTTTTTCTCGGAAGAAACACTTGGATAAGCACTGTGCATAGACAGGATTTTTTTCTTTGGGGGGGAGGGGTAGTAGGAATCCTTAAGTTTCTACTTTTATAATTTCCGTAATTTCAAAAATCCTTTTAAATCACAATTTGCAAAGCTATTTATAAAGTATAAATATACGGCTGGTAGCCCCATTTTCAACTGCAGCTTTAATTATTGTTGCCAGGCTTACCTGGGGCAAGTGCATATGAGAATATCACCACCATTGAATTAAATCATTAAAGTTATATTACATGCAGCTCGACTTGTAAAAGGATATTGGCAATTGAACAATATGCATATCTAATACATGTAGGTCCATGTTGTATGCATACTGTAGAGAACTACATAATACAACTTCTTTACAGTTAAGATGAAGTGAAGCCTTGATAGCATCTTATCTTCATTCAATCATGGCTTGATGGGTTAGTAACCATGGACACGAAATATAGCGAATACTTACATGTATAATGACGCCATATTCAAATAATGTGAAGACATATCATTATGGAAATGGAGGGAGAGAGAGAGAGAGAGGGGGGGGGGGGTTCCACGTGAAAGAGAGTAGGGGGGGGGGGGTCGATATCGTCATGAACGCATCAGTCGTTATATCCTTGGCAATGTATGTAACAGTAACGTTTCCCAAATGAATGGGCGAAATATTATTAATGAGTTTTAATTTATTAACAGGCCTTGAACGAATGAGGAGCAATAAGTGTGTTTGTCCGGTTTTTCTTTCACCAATTCGTTTGAGAAAAAAGATTATTATCATATCATGTGAGGAGAATGGATGGATGGTACATATGTATCTTGTGTAAAGACCCTTGTAACATAGTTGACAATATAAAGAAGCATGGATGGTAACAGGGAGTGTAAACATGCACTATATTTGAAAATAACCAGGCATATTTCAGCTTAATTGTATTATACTAACCAATCTTTATTTCATGAATTAGTTCAATACGAAGGTCTATTTCTGCTTCTATAATGATTTTTTTTAAATCTCCTGAATACTGCCAACAAAAACTTACAAGTACATGTACATAAGTAAATTTTGTAGAGGGCTGATACCTGGTCATATTATGGTACATGTACATGTAGATGGGTACATACACCAAAGAGCTCAAAATACATATTTGAATGCATCACCAATCATATCTGTTTGTGGGTGTGTTTTTTATACTTTTTAAGAACCCTTTTTCGACCCATTTTTATCAAGCCTTTCAAGCAATTTTCGGTTCCCCCTTTTTCGTATGGAAATTGATGGTATACCGAAAGATACCAGATTTCTAGTCGACTGATGGATGTTGTAAACAGACCAATAAATTCACCTTGAATCGAAACCAGCTGCTCTATGCTCAGGTTATACATGTATTTAAGAATGATATAGCTGCATGCACAGTTGTATGTCATTTCATTAAACCTCGCTTCGGTTTTATCATAGAATAGTTAGGACAGTGTATGGTACTCTCTTGCAATGGACCAATGAAAACAGATTCACCAACATATTGGTTGATAGCTACCAATCATTTGCTGTACGAATATGGCGATTAGATGCTTTAATATTGCTGGGACATTCAATGCATAAAACATGAATATCGAGTAATGATAATACCAAGTTTCATCTGAACAAAAACAATAAATGTCCATCAATACTACCGTGACTAACCAAAATATTGCTCATTTCAATCATTGTAAACATTTTCGCCATTCGTTTTAATGGAAATTGGTACATAGATCGGACTCATTTTTATTTCTTGTAGGCATGGATTTCTGTTTTGAAAATTAATTATAGTGGATCAAACAAAGCGATGAAGTTAATCAAAAGTCATACAATCACAGTAATTTCATAGTAGTCACAGTAATGATGTTTTTCCGTTTTTTATCAGGCATCTGTCTACTCCTTGGAATTCTTATATATCCAAGTGGCTGGAGTCAACACTCTGCCTATAAAGCTCTTTGTCAGGATTCTATCAGTTATACAGACACCAAGGGATGTGAATTACGATGGGTCTTCTTCCTGGCCATCATCGCTGTCTTTGATGCCTTTATATTGGCCATACTAGCCTTCATCCTTGCCAGTAAGCAAGGCAAACTCTACATGGACATGCACTTCTCTGACTACTACAAGAATGGCAAAAGTAAGTCAACTTGTCCACATTGGTATCTAGAGACTCAGCGCGAGTGTAATATTATTCTCGACCGGTTCATGAACTTTTAAAGTTTTAGCCACGGAATAACCCTAGTGGAGCACGATTTCATGCTGCCATTAAAATAATATTATGCTTGATGTATCTCCATTTCCATTATAATGTAAAAAGACTGGATTTTCTATTCCTGTATAGGTCAGAGTGTTCTATTTCTAAATGTGTTTTGGGGGCAAGATTAACAAGGTAACAACATTACATATTGATTCCACAGGTAATGGTGTCCAGCCAAAACCGAAGAAGCATGGAACAGTCAACTCTACCATCTTCAACACCTACCCAGCTGTGCGTGAGAACAACCGACCCCGCATCAACGGATCAGCAAGCAGAGACAACACGGATGGAACCAACAGCATCCCAAGGGTTGAAGATGATCTTTACGCTCAGGTAAGACCTCGGTCGGTTCGTGATGCAGAGAGCCATGGGGCTGCCGATGACGAGTTGTCGAGTACGACGCGTAGCTCCAAAAGTGCCGGGAAGTCGTCACGGAAGTCGAGCAATCGCGAGCACAATGTTACCATTTGAATCTATTTAGTCAATAGATGATCTACAGTAGACTATGAGTGATTGAAGATTTATATTATTGTGTATTATGTGATGTGTGCATTTAAACACGAATATGAATGTCTTCCCGTGTATGTGTACCCATAACACTCGGCGAATACTGTGTCATGAAGAATGTCATCACTATTTATCGTTCACTGAAATGAGCACTGGCTTCTGAATGTTACTATGACAACTCAGTAGAGTGGTGTAATGAGATAACAAATCTGAAGATCGAGTATTGGATACATGCAAATATTTTAGAAATTTAGCGCTATCGAACGAAGCGGTCTAGCAATAAATTGTTTTTTTTTAATCATTTAGTGACTCGGTAAACGACAGCAAAAGTGTTGACCATCTTAATCGTTCAGGTTGTATTGGATGGTTTAGGGAAAACAGTACATGCATCCCAGCGCTCAGGGTACAATGTGCCAATCTAGTGTTCTTCCATTATGATATCCATCATGAGTAAAAACATAGGAATAGATTATACTGACCCGTATTCTGAAATATATCTCTGGTCTTAAGTTATGATTTAAATATGAATAGCCTACATGTAGCTGATAACAAATCTATGAAAGTAGTCGTACATCATGTACATGTTCAGTTTATCAGCAGACATTTTAATCATTCGTAAGTGTCTGTGAATAATAGCTAAACACGTCAAGAAACAGCATACAATGAAAAGAAGACCTTGATTTTTCGGCCCCATCATTTTGATGATTATAGCCCAAGTTACATGTACTCGATGTGCAAACTATAAATAATGGGAATTTTAGGAAGAGGATTAGGCAGGTAAATTTTGAGAAGGGAGTTGAGAGAAAACTGATTAGTGATTATTGCTGTTTGTACAGATAATATTTATATTCCAAGGTGGGTTTTGCATGAAATAGAATTATTGATACATATGCTTTGAAAGAATGTAAGTTTGAATTGTATCCTTTAACAGCATGTATGTTTTAAATCGTATATCTTATAGCGTTAAGAGGTGGATCGGACTCCCATGTTGTCAGCCAGCAGGTAACCTTAAAAATAACCCTTTCATTATTTTCAGCTGAATATAGCTGATCTGCATGTAGTTTCGCAAATGTAGATGCTGTTTTGCAAATGTGTGTAACTGTGTATACCCAGTGGAAGTTGCTTGTGTGTTTACATAAAAACAAAGCATGTAAATTTATAATTTCAAAGAATTATTAATGAGATAACAGCTGCTAAGGCTTCGTGCATCTATTCTTATTATGTCACGTATATTTACAGTATTAGACAGTAATATCTTTCTCATTATATTTTTGTTTTTATTAATTTTCAACATATTCGATTCGCATGATTGATATTATAGTTAACCTTTTATACTGAGAAAATAAAGTTTTTTTATGTTTGCTTACGGCCGTACGCAGTTGGGGGCAGAAATTTGAAAACTTTTTTACCGAAAATTTTCTCAAAATTTGTCATAGGTGTGCAACGGAATCCTTCAATTTTACTTTAGGAAATGCAAAAGCGCCCCAATGACAAAGCTCGGTCGCTTCGCTCCCTGCCTCCCTCGCTTTCGAATTTCTTCGAAAAACTTTGCTCGTCTTTGCCCCCCCCCCCGGAAAAAAATTCTGCGTACGGCCATTGTTCTGGATTTAGACGCTTTCTTCAACAAATTGCATAATACTTTAATATATTGATGGAAAGAAACCACTGAAAACCCCATCATTATTTGCCACACGTCCGTTCGCACGTATTTTCAGCAAAAAATTTCAAGCACCGATACTTGAAGAAAGTAAAAATCATTCTTTGAGAAGTACATGCATGTGCACAGCTAGCAGGGTGCTTGTTTGTTTAGATAGTGAGAGGTTTTTTTTAAGTACATTAATTTGCACGATTCGAATATTGCATGTAATAAATGTATTTCTTGAATCTGACATTATTTTGTATGATTTCGCAAATTATTTAGCCCTCAAACTTTATAGCATTGTGTTGTCAATTTTCTCCGTACTGGAAGCTCTTTTATGCATGTATGTCTTGTCATAATTGCGTAGACAGTAGAGAATGTATCTAAAATTCAGATTAACCATGTCTAGATATAGCAAGTTCAATTAGGTTGTTTTTTTTACAGGAGGCATCATGAATTTTGAAAAGAAATCATGCAAGTGTTATATGATAGTAGAATATCTGCTTGCAACACTTAGGCCTTGAGGCAAGTGCATTTCTAATGTAAAAACTTACATTGTACTGTAAAGAAATAATTGTTTGTGGCTGTTACTATGACTCATACTTTCTTTAGAGATGCATGTGCATTTTAATTGTATTATTTTTTTAATGAAAATAAACATATTTTAGTTGTTTATAGCAGATTTAGTGGTAAATTTTTGTATCGTGAATCATAACGTTCAGAATATTCACTTCAAGATTGCGGTGTTCACTCTTTAATTTCTACAGGTATTATGGAATTAATACATATAATAAAAACTTGTAAGGAATATATATGTTGAAGGTTCACATAAACGAAAATAAATGAATAGAATAGAATATTTTTTAATTCCTTAATTTCCTTTCCATATTGTAACTTGTTTTAAAATTTTAAGTGCAAGGAGATTAGAAATTACAAATACATTATGATTTAGCATGAAAACATGCATTAGGTTTCCAAATTGAATTCAATTACATCAATACTTTATACTGTCTATATACCATCCGTTCTTGTTATGTTTATTATGTTTATAAACCAAAAATAGGCTCATCCAAGAACCTTCAAGTTCATTACATTCTTAAATCAAAAATAATTTCGAATTTTGTAATATATAATTTTTCTCTACAAGGTTACACCTGACAACTCGAGATCAAGATTTGTCACCTAATATCTCGTGACTGATGTCGTCAGAACAGATTCCAAGCCCTTTAGATATACTTTGAAGAATCATCATATATGTAATTCTGTGAGATGGTGTTGAATATGCAAGGATGATTAAAATAAAATAATAAAAGTGTAGGCTTTGTGGAGATTGCACTATACTTAAAGAACTATAGTCTTCTACAATATGCTTGCCATGTATTATCATGTAAATAGTGTAAGTGTTAAAATGAAGGGCAAGTTCAAGTGCATTTTAATAAAGAAAAATAATGTTAGCCATGCATCGACATCGAATATACCATTTCGATTCATATTTTAGTCTTATTAGCTACAAATCACATTTAAAATGTTTTTTTAAGGTTATATTACATCTCATATATAATCAGGAACGAATGCAATTAATTGATTATTATAATTAATTTAATTAACCATAATAATTATCCAGTATGACTCTTTTAATATACAGGTTGTTAGAAAAAAGTGGTGATTGAAAAAAAAAATATTGTCCATGATTAAACCATAAAATATTGTAATCATATTATTCAGATAAAGAACATGTTTATAAGACGTGTTTTGTTAATACAGACTTTTGTTCTTACGATTATACAGTACGGCTGCAATGATCATGTTATCATGTTTATATGGTACTTGACAAAACGGAGGAAAGTAGGACCATTTAGAGAGAAAAAAGTTTTCTTATGTCACTAGATCGAAGGTGTAAGTTAAAAAAATGTGTAAAAACTGTATTATCTAAATGTATTTGCTGAAATTTATATAATATATATCACATGCACTGTGTATTGGTTATACCGAGGACCATTTACATAAATTATATAGAGACGAAGATGTGCCTATTTTATAATTCTGTTATTAGTGAGCACGTTTCATTTCTTCACGTATATTCAATTGTTTTCGTAAATTCTAATGCTGTATAATATTTTTTTATACTCTAAGATTGTTTTGTAATTCACAATGTTAAGATATTACCGTTAAATTATTGTGTATATTTTGTTTTGTTTGTCTTCATATATTCATCAACACAACAGGTTGATTTTGACAGAGTAAAACTTAATGAGATAAGCATGTCGCAGAAAATTTATTTATTCAATGGTTAGAGTGGACTCAGCTATTATTATATACACAGCCCGGAAAACAGCTGGTAGACTAGTAGTTCTCTTTCCATAACCTCTCTTTTAGCGATTTATTATTTTCTTTGTTTTCCGATAATAGAGCACAATTCATGATTTACCGATGTGCCGGAAGGCCCAGAACGGGGGCTTTCTGTTCCATTAATTTTTCTTTGATTCCCATGGGGTCTGTATGAATACAATTCACGTGAATTTAGAGGGAAATGAAAAACTTTAAATGTTCGTAGCCTTATCTATTATTATGTGCTTTATTGATGCTCGAAGACCCCTATAGAAATATTATCTCGATAGGAATTTAAGAGGGGTTTTAAAGAACAAAGGTTGGTCCTTATATTCTGCCTCCGCCTATTTACAATGATAACTCACATGATTACGGAATTATAATGATACACACACTTCAATAAAATATATACCTTAAAATCTATCTTATTATGTACATGTACAAACATTGGGGAAACCCAGTTCTTAATGAGAAGAAGTTAGGGTCTAAAGAGTACGACAAAACTGTACATTAAATAAATGTTTTGCTAAGTGATAAGGGGATTGATTGTTCATAATGCAGTAAGATTTCAATTTCATTTAGCATGTAGTATATATTTTTTCAGTGAAAATCACTTGAATTTCATGAATTGTTCCCCAGATTATATTGTAGAAATAGAGTAGGTTGTATCAGAATATAAAATAAACATAATAACGATCATGAAATAGTGTGCACCAAAATTGATCCTTCGTATATATATATTCATGTAATAATTTTTCAACTGAATGTCTAAGCTCACAGTTCAAGTATAGTGTAAATAATTCATATTCTTTATGTAAAGTTCAATTGGTTGCATAGGGGTTTTAGCCGTTTTATTTCTTTTTGATATGGACCATGAACAGTAATATAACCTCGCCTTCTATCTACTCATTAGTTTGCTGGGGGAAATGTCGTGCCTCCAATAAAACATTTGTTACCCTCATATTTCATGGTATTTTCTTGGTCGACAATAGCTTCATTGTATGTACACGTTCAATGAAAACTGTAATCCAATTCGATACCTGATATATTTCTTCCCTTTCTTCACATCAATCTAAACCCTATCGAGCAGCAATCTCAAGAATGGAATGACGTGCAAACCATTTATTAACCAACGACCTGCTTGTACTTTTTATACACACGTGTAATGTATATATTTAAAAAATATATTTATCAAGGATAGATTGTGATGTAGAAATTTCACATTATTGAGAAATAAAATTTCAGAAAGTTTGATGCTTTGTAAACCTGTGTCCACTGCTCTTCTGTTCAGAGTTGTTTGGCCCCATTAAAAAACTGCTTTCTTTCGGCATTCTTTCTCTGTGTTTCTTTTTCTTCGATTATTGTTACTGCATCACTGCCTGACTGCTCACTTTCAGTAACTTTACCGAATATGGGGCTGACAGAGTGACAGTCTCTTGTGAGTGGAGTTTTGTCACCTATGTTAAATGCAGTAAGAAAATATATGCACAATAAGTTCCTTCAAGGTGCCTTTCTACATTTTGTACATCCCCGTGCTACACTGGGAGGGAAGTTCTTGCTCATGTTTATGAGTATATAATCCGCCGTTTCATTAGTTGTAAACCCAATGAACAAAAGGCCTTATATACACTAGAATCAAGAGAAGCAGAATGTGCCTACATAGGACTAGGCATATATTCAGGATGATTTTTTTTATCAGAATTATGATTCTTACATAGAAACTCGGCCAAATGGTAAATATTCAAATCGTTTTGTATCATGAAATACTGTTCGTACAGGTACATGTACTGCTTAATTTATCGGTTCATTTACACAAACACGAACTCCATAAAATGAATGACGTGTGCACTGAAAGACGGCATGCACTATTCAGGCGATAGCGAAACTCTTAATATGGGTGGAGTTTATCCCTGTATACATATGCGTCATGAATATACCCCATAATACATTTCAAGAAATAAGTATTTAATTAGTGCTTATCTCAACATGAGAAAACTCGCTATCGAATGGAATAAGAAAGATCGAACAGTGAGGGGGTTATTTTAGTACTTATCTTTATTTTTAATTACATAAAGCCGATTTACTTTGTATGGATTCTTCGCCTAATGAAGAAGATTAAAGACGATGAGTACAACGATATTCTGCCGGAAAGAAAATAAAATCCGGACACTCTCATTTTAAAGGAGCCCCAACATGCAAAAACTGAGTAGAAAATAGGCCTGGCATAATATTTTTTTTTTTTTGGAAAGACATGGTGTGGTGGGGTTGCAAAAAACTATGAAGAACTACGAATTAATCTTCGCGAATCCTTGGAAAATAGATTTATTCGTTTTTATTACGTTTTTGTGGAGGTGTAGCAAGAGCTACAGCCCCGGCTCTCCACCATATACTGATCGTGAGAAACTATAGTCCCAAACTCACCCGTCTTGTGAAGATAGCATACACCCTGGCAGATTGAGTACTTTACTATTATAAACATGCATGACGCACTTGAGTAGTTACTCCCATCCAAGTGGATCCGACAGTAGATGTGTTATTGGTGCATGATACATTGTAAACGGGCCTTGCACCTGCAACAAAAGGTTTCCAAGGATAGTTTGATTCTATCACAATATCAATGGTGTGCATTTCGACGAACCAGAAAGAATAAAAAAGGTACGATTGTTTTGTATCACTTTCTTAAACCAACTCCTGGTCAGAGTACTACAATCATGTAGAGGTTAGGGATTATAACTTGTTTCGGAACATGGTTGGAACCACGACTCAAACTGGGGGGGGGGGTGTCCTCATGGTCTGCTATCGCCCGTGTCCGACAACCTCACCTGTCAAAAAGTAAAATCGACTAAATTCAAGTGCCATCACTTCAAACCCCTGAGTGCCATACAACCAAATTCTCTAAAGGCCAATTCCACCCCAGAAAATGTTGATTTGAATAAAAAGAGAAAAATCAAACTAACATAACGCTGAAAATTTCATCATTAATTGGATATCAAAGAGAAAGTTATGAAAATTCAAAGCTCGCTTATTTTTCACAAAACAGTGATCTGCACAACTCCGTGACATGCAAATGAGGCAGTCGATGATGTCCCCCACTCACTATTTCTTTTGTATTCTATTATATGAAATATTCTTATTTTCTCCTCATTTTCAAGTGAAACAACGATTAATTCCTTCTCTGAACATGAAAAATTAGTATTGTGTAGTACTATAATTATGGTTCATTCATGTTGGTCCTTATTGTAAAATCTGTAAAAAATGTAATATTGTAATTCAAACAATAAAAAAAACAAAAGAAATAGTGAGTGGATGACGTCATCTCCTCATTTACATACCGACCAAGATGTATAACTGTTCTGTGAAATTAAGCGAAATGTCACAACTTTTCTTATTTTACATCCGATTTTGATGAAACTTTTAGTGTTATGCTTGCTGGATTTTTCTCATATTATTCAATCCAATTTTTTGTTGGGGTGGACTTGTTCTTTAAGGGCGTGATGAGTGGGGTAAAGCTACCCCAAGTGTCGTTTTATGTTCAGGTCATAAGAAAATCAGTACATTTTCTTGAAAGACCAAAGAGAATTGTATGTCAACATCTCGAGAACAGGTCACCAGTCACCGTATATAGTCGTAAGCAGTTGACTTCATGAGAAAAGCTTTTTATCTCAACTATTGAGTCTTGAGTTGAGATTCATTTTAGGAGAGCAAACGCTGGCGATCAGATTGCATACGTCATCATCATAAAGCTTTTAGTTAGATTTCATTCGGGACTTTATTTAGTCAAATGCTCATGACTTGACTTCTGCAGACTTCCAACTAAAATGTGATTATGAGGCACCCTTCTAAGTGGTGAAGGCTTTTGACAACCCTCACAGGTATTATTTGATTGCAATGATAGCAAATAACTGGCTGAAATGACGTTCGACATGCACAAGTGGTATGGCAATTTATATGCCCTATAAATGAAATGCGTTACTCTTTTAAAAGGGGACATATCCCCCCCCCCCCCACACACACACACACAACCCCTTTACGACATGACACTTTTTCAAATCTCCCTTTCCTTCAAGTTCAATAATGTATCTATATGTTCCGAAATTCATATTTTACATATATTGGCCGTTTGTTATAAGGTATGTATTTTATCCGCATTTAGTTTGCCTGCGATTACAGCCCTTCAACATTTTCCACTTATCCGGTTCAATCCTTCTCGCTTGAACAAACGAGAGTATTGATTTTTGACAAGTGGTAGGCAATTTTCTGTTTTCTTTCTGGGTGTGAATCATAATTCCATGCCATGTACGCTTTAGAGACGGACCGATCGATGCGATTATAATGCGATTTAGAAACAAAGAAGAGTTAGAACAGAATAATTGAAAAATCTGATATTTTGTAGATCCGTATAGCATAAACATCAAAATGATATATTTTCCCTGATAACTGTTTTTTCCGTTTTCTTTTTTTCTATTGCATTTCACTAGACCGCATACGACAGAAGATATGAAGAAATATACAGAAAACGGGGAAAAGAAGAATAACATTCTTCTATCCCCCGTTTCCTTGCATAGGCCTACATGTCATTCTCTTCAGTATGATAGCTAAATTATGCATCTGCGATGATCGACGATTGCCGTTTGTAAACTGATATCATTATTTTGATCTAATCGCGATAACTGAACGGTTTTTTTTTTTACAAGTTTGTTATTTTAAATCGTGCACTCTTGGAATACCTACAATACATTTCTACAGTTGAGAAATAGACAAGTCAACATGGTCAACAGGTTATGCCAAAACAGTTACTTTTTTAATCATTTACAAACAAGTAGTATTAACGTTTTATCATCATAATTGGTATCATTCGGGGGATGGGGATATTTTGTGCAATTGGATGCAAGGTAGGCATTATCTAAGAAAGTGCACAGAAAATAAAATTTTGAGCCAAAGTAGTGAGGCTATGATTCTTTCAAGATACAAGAGACAACCGGTGGTCATTCTCGGATCCTATTCAGAGTCTGACCACATCTACTATGACGATTTTGTGTCGGTGCCGATTTCAAGTCAAGTTGTCATCACACAAGAGACTTTTATTAAGGGTGCGTTTATCCGCCACTTTTTTACCCTAGAATCATGATCTGAATCATGATTCAAATCATGATTCTGCAGAATCACGATTGCGTTTAGTCGAAATTGAATATAATCATGATTAGAATCACAAACATGAAACACGAAAAAAGGGGCGTTTGGAAAGACGTTTCTGCAGAATCACGTACGAAAATGTTCGAATAAACGATATCGTGATTTGAATCATGATTCTATGACCTCACTGTTGTGTCGGGCTACTTTCGGTTTGACTCTTGCCTAGCTCAATGCGCTGTGTGTACATGAATATGTACTACGCATGCATTTCTTGTCATGTTCAAGCTCTGTGTTGGTCATCGCATCGTCCACTACTTTTCATTTATTGGTCATGTCTTCAACTTCAAGTTCTATAGTAAATGAATTAACTGGACAGACAATGATCTCAGTTGTTGAGTATACAGTATCAATACTAAATTGGATCTACGCTGAAATTCACTTCCGAACACCATTTTGGATAAACTAACAAGATGAATAGAAGCATATGGACCCTATATGATAGAAGTAAACAAAATGAGGTATAGACTGAATTCTGGAAGCAAAAGATTTTTCGAGAGCCGAAACACGTGCGAAAAACTTCCTCTGTCAAACTGCGCACTAGTGATGCGCACTGGATTGGCCCGAATCTGAGGAGAAACAGCATTGGAATGAAGGTCGTCTAAACGCTGATTCTGTGATATTGTGATTCATGTTTGTGTTTTGAATCATGATTCAAATCATGATTCTGGCTTGAGGTCGCATAAACGCAGCCCCAGAAATCGACGGAGTTTTCTAAAATTATGAACGCATCAAACCTTTTACGATCCCAGGATGTGTCCGTTTGATATAAATTTGACGCGAGGTATTCCCTGATGAATTTACATAGTGGGAATACCTGAGTTGGATATTCATAAACTTTTACTATTTTTATTACGTAATGATAACTCAGGTTTCGAGGCAGAATATCATTAATTACTTTATGAGGAAGGATGTGTGATTGTCATGGAAGATGTCCCTTCTTCTTTACCATCTCAGTGTGAACATAATTATCCCTCATAGTAATTAATGACACAAAAAGATTTGGCACAAAACACTCATTCATATCTCTCATATTCTACCGTTTTATATAGTGTTAAATTGTTTTATTCGCAATCATCCAATGATTGTGAACTTGACATTCAAAATTGTGGGTTTTCGTCCAAACAGACGATATCCTTTCATTTTTCTCCGGTATGTGTTGCAACCATGGAAACAACCTTAGCAATACATATTGTGGGTGATTACAAAAATATGGTTGACATCTGAAACTATTGTCTGATTCGCTCGATCCTCCCTCATATTTTTCTTTCTATTTTGCTCGTTACGTTCTTTTCTTCCAACTTTTTGGTTTCAGCCTTCCTGTCGCCTGCAGTCTACGAAAAGAAGAAAAACTGAAGTGGTGAAATGTTCTTAATTTGAATCATTGATGTGTTTGACCTAGATCGCGTTTAAAGGGAAATGGTCATCAAGGTGCTTTAATATAAAAGCAGAAAAATAGCTAAGGGGCAACCATTAGTGATATCAATATAATACAATTTTCTCAGAAATTGAAGAAATGATAATAGATTTAATGCCCCTACGTACAATTTATGCATTTCCTACACACGCTTCATAAATAAATCAGAATTCCTATCACATTACATAGGTGGCAATCACTGCTATAATGTGGTGTCACAAAATCAAAACTTCGATTACGCCCAAGCTGTTTTATTTTCTCATTTTGTCTGCTTTTGATGAAGGGTGAACTCTCCTGCAAAGTTCGACGGGTTTAGAGCAGAGGGCGCACCACAGATTATCAGAGAAGAGCGTATATTGATTCCTTTCTGTGACCGGCGTATCAATTTGATAAAGATCAGGGCTTTCCCAAAGATTTTTTTACAAATAAGTCTTAAAACATCAAACACATTAAACTATTTGCAAAAACACATGAGATGAATATTTGATCTACAGAATTAGTCTTAGCGTTGACAAAACTTTCTCAGTCCTACATCAACCATTACATACATGAACAACAAAACAGATGCGCACTGTACGTATTTCAGTGCAAAGTTGTACAATTTGCATCTTGCTTCATTCTAATATCCAAGAGCTATCACAAAGCCATATTAATTAAGGCAAAGGTGAATTTAAACATACAAAAAAGGCTATATAAATGAATTTCCTAATTGATCAATCGTGATCCTCAATCATTTTTGTAATAAAAAACACTGCATAATTTTGTAAGCTGTATTATACTAAACATGACTAAATCACACGGTGTTTGTAAGTACATTGCCACCTGCAGAAGCAGCTGCTTGGACAGACGGAGGTCGCTAGAGGCAGTGGCGTAACAGGCGGGGGGGGGGGAGGCAAGCTGCCCCCTGGCGGATTTCACCGGGAAAATTTATTAAAAAACGGAACAAAAGAGACAAGGGAGGGAGAAAGAAAGGGAAAGGGAAGAAAAGGGGAAAGGAAAGGAGGAAAAGGAAAGGGAAAGGGAAAAGTGAAAAGAAATTTCGAAGAAAATAATATTTTTTTTAATGGAAAAGGAAGGAAAGCGGGAAATAAAACGATAGAACATTTGAGAAAGAACAAATCTTTCCGAAATAGGCCTATGTAATGCAACAGCATGATTAGTAAGAAAGGGAAATAAATTCATAGATGACAAAATGGCAAACAATAGCGGGAAATGAAGGTAGAATGGAATTAGCCAAAAGCTAAATTTGAAATCTAAGAATAGGGACAAGAAAAAGAACTTAATAACACGACCGGACTGGAATGAAATAAAGAGCTGGAAGAAAGGTGGACTGCATACAACATTGTGCTATAAGCTTGCTAAATTTTATGAAAATAAGCTACCGGGCTCTGCCCCAGACCCCACGCAGTACGTAGGGGCTCTGCATCTATAACCTTCAAATGGCTCTATAACGCCCCTGTAGGGACCGGGTATATAGGGACCCTTCCTATATCCATTAAGCTTCACGTTCCATCACTGGCGTGCAGGCGGGGGGGGGGGGGGGGTCTTAGTTCCACACCCAAGAGGAAATAAAATAAATTATAGGAGACAACGTAATGGACTGAATGGTAAAAATGAAATGTGTTATTTGCTGAATATAATGGAAAAATCTATCACATAATTAGTATTTTAATTTCAATTGGGTTTTTTTTCCAGCTCGCTTTGCTCGCTGATGACTTTTTACAAATTTTCCCGCGTTACTATTATGTGCCCCCTCAAAATATTTGGTTCATTACGCAACTGGGTTGAGTAAATGTGTTGTGTAAAAGCTATATTCTGTATATACCTGCGATTTGATTAAAACTAGCGGCAATCTGCGAGGTTTAAAATGGCTTTGATATCAGGAAGTTCCGGGGGCTCCGCCCCAGACCCCAACCGCATAGCACTGCCATATATGACTTTGGAAGGGTTGGGCCATGGTCCCAAAATTTATATAACCAAGAACCAAAAAAAAGGATGAAAGAAAAGCAAAGGAAAAGTGTAGGATAAGATTTTATTTACTGAATATTCGTCAAAAATATCTCAAAGTAAGATTCTCATGAAAGGGTGATTTATTTTCTTGCTCGCTTCACTCGCTCGGGACTTATATTAAGCAGGTTTTTAGCACATGCGCCATACTGCAGCGTCCCTTGAGAGAGAAGGGTGAAATATATTATTCTCTGGATATCATGTCAAAATCTATCACAAAATTGGATTTTTATAATAAAAATGTCAACATTTTTGCTTTTTTTAAGATAAATAAATATTCTGCCCGATAAGAAATATCTGGCCCTCTCAAAATTGTTGCCTCAAAACACTATTACGCCTGTTCATATGATGATATGACCGGGACATTTTGGGCTCTTGCCCCTCCCCCCCCCCCCCCGGCCACTTACCCCTGTTACGCCCCAGGCTAGAGGATGTCTGCACTTCGTGTCCAAAGACAGGATCGTGGCTTGATCGGGAACAGATAAAGATGCATTTGAGTGCTTTACGAAACCCTGGATTCCTGGCAGTGTAGATAAAAGGATTGACGCACGAGTTGAAGTAAGCCAGGTTTATGAAGGAACGTTGCACTCCTTGCACTGGACTCCCAAGGTAATTCCTGGCAGTGCCGAACCCCATTTTTGCGCAGAAGTAGGCAATCTGAGACGGTGCCCAGCAAATGATGAATACAACTATGACAATAAGCATCATTTTAAGAACGCGAGTACGAGCTTTCAGATGAATTGATGGCTTACCAGCGGTGACAGATCCTTCTGTTAAGATCTTGGAGAAATGTTGGGCCTCTCGGTAAAGTTTCTTGGCTATTAGAATTTGGGTGAGAAAGATAAATACAGTAGGCAAACCAATGCGAAGACAGAGGATGTAAGCAGCATAGGCCATGTCGCCTTCGACGGAAAATCCTCTGCGAACGCACCGTCCAGTGAGGTCTTTAACATAGAACACAAAGATGCCCCTGCTTCCTGCGAGCATGAACGTCAACCAAACAAGAGCTGTACAAATATACGCTCGCCGCTTTGTGACCATGCGATTGAAAATGACAGGATGGACAACCGCGAAGTAGCGGTCGAAACACATGGCGACAAGTTTATAAGAAGATACTGTGATTAGCATCCATTGTAACATAGGAGAAGAGATGAAGATACAATAGAGACGTCCCGCAACACTTGAAGGCATTGTTTGAGCGCTCGGGCGGGGAATCATCTCGATGGATAACAAGAAATCTACAAGAGCTAGATTGCCCACTAGGATGTCAGTGGAGCATCTGGAGGAAGTTTTCCAGAACACCACAAGGATGACCAGGAAGTTCCCCAGTATCCCAAGAATCGCATAAACCATCTGTAAGATGACACACCAAGGCCATTCCATTGGTTGCATTTTTTCGGAGCGGTCTTCCTCGCAAGTAAAATTTAGTATAATGTCGAAGGAGAGATTATATCGTTGCTTAAAACATTTGAACTTGTGGTGGAGCTGGATTCATTTGGTCTACCCGTTGATTCTTAACCAGTGATATATGCGAATGCACTTGATCCTGGAGAAGCCGATGTTCCTTCGAGACGAAGCGTCGATTGGTTTGTGGCCAGGGATTCATCTTTAAAGTATACACCCGAAGAATCAAAAGTATTTTATAATGACTTTATGTGGTCATCATTGTAAAGGGGAAGTATTACTAATCAGATATATAACTTCACTTTTCAAAATAGTGATCAGAGTTTGCAGAAATCAGCTCCCAAAAATGATTTATTTTCATGCCATATTTCTGCCTTCCACCGGTCCTCTTGCGAGCTCCAGCTGAGTGACGTCACACAATGAGCAGTGCAGCTGAGCTGACAGCAGCCCATTGGAGACGATCTTTCCAATCAGCGTTTTTTGCTCTTAGAACTGTTTATTCCTCTTAAGATTGGTCTTGTTATATAGATAAAAGTTTGAATTTACTGAACAGTGAAAAAAAGTGCACATTTAACGTATTTTGGTAACCGATATTTAGCTTAGAATTTTTTTTTTTCAAGAAATATATGTGAATAAACAAAGCATATTTTCACGTAGAAATCACACTTGCGTCACATTAATATTATAATCAATATAAAGCATAGACATTCTTCTTTTTGACTGAACAAAAATTATGAAATTTCATTAAGTAGCAAAGTCAGGAACCACAAAAAAACACGGCAATATCCATCGCGAAATGACTGAAATTGCAGTTGAATTGCCGAAGCATTATTAGGCAACAGCGGCGAGCGGACTTTATTTCATATATCTTAAAAATACGTTTTCAATAGGGCAATGGTCTGTGGCCAAATGCGTTGGCCATTGTTTTGTCATGTGCGAGGACCCTGGTTCGAAACTCGAATTTTTTTTCTGGGTATTTTTTTTTATTTATTCCCCGTCCCTACCCATCTTTTTTTCTCTTTTTATTTTCTTGTGAAATTCTATTCAGACCTGTGTTTATCAAATCTTGCTTCTTAATTGCTGCTTTTGATTTTCAAGTTCTTGATTAGATTATTTCTACTCTTATTTGGGATGGGCGGGGTAGAGTTAAAAGTCAAGTCCACATCAACTAAAAATTATTTGAATAGAGTAATTTCCCTTGTTGTTTTCACTCAAAACAGTCATATACACAAAACAATGATATGCAAATTAGATTTGTCACTCACATCACATTCGTTTCTATTTTTTGTGGCATTTTGTTTTTTATTCTTTGCAGATTTGACGATAGGAAACTCTTCATCTGATCACAATAGGTTATATTTACGGAACTGTTAAAATGGTAATTATATAAATTTGAATCAAAGTTTTTATGAAATTTCCTGCAATATCTTGTTATTTTTCTTTAAATTCAAATGAATTTTTGATTGCGTGGACTTCTCCTTTACTCTTAATGTAGGGAATGCATAGCAAAATTTATCCAGAAACAAATTGTCTTAGAATATGCAAATCAGTAATTGGACACATGTTCACTTTTCTTTCATCCAGGCCACTTCCTCACATCCACCAGGCTTTCAGTCTTATAACAAAAATGATGAACCATCACACAACAGCACACAACATTCACAGTGCTTCACAATAAATATTTCTCTCGGTTCATACATGCAATAAATATTGTGGAAAACAAATAAAAGGCGTACCCATATTCAAATACCGTTTAAAAGGACAAATATATTATACCTTTCGAGAAAAATCAGCACGTTAAATATCTGATAACAAAACATAATTATGGGGCACTGCAAGAAACTTATGTTCAATTGCAAATCAAGCGTAAGTCTTAAATTCAAATTTAAGCGTAATAAGGTCGAGTTGCAATCGCAATTCAACTACATGTTTAATCAAAGGACTTACCCTTGATTTGGGACGTGTGATTGAGTATAAAATTTCTCGCAAAATGCCCTAGTAACATTAAAATTGTTCTTTCGTTTTAAATTGTGTGTTATTATTTTTGACAAGCTGTATTCCTGTCCAAGTCAAATTTCTTAGTTCTCTCCAAAACTGTGCTCAAAATTGTTTCCAAGATTGATAAAGAAAATTTTTTTTGGTATCATTATCAGTCCACAACTTGCAAACCGTAGGTCCTGGAAAGAGTGAAGAAAAAAATGGCTATATCCAAATCATAGTAAAAGGACATGATGGAATCTCCCAGATTGAGGTAGCAAGCAGAGACAAGAAGTCACCAGAGTCAGCAAGTGTGCAGATCTGTGTGTAGAAGAGAGAAAAAAAGAAATAGTTTAAATAATCAAATCAAAGTATGAATTTAATTATCGTGATGATTGATGACGTGCGGTGGCATGTAATTCCCGGTCAACAACAAATGATAGTAGGTTTAGACACCTGAAAAGTTCCACTCAGAACACTGGTGCTCTACCTCAAGTGATGTTTGTGTAGGCCCCACTCCACTTCACTACCGCTACACTACCGTACATGTACGCCACACCTACCCGGGTAGGTGTGTAGCGTAGTGTAGGCTGTAGCAGTAGTGAAGTGGAGACTACACGTACATCACTTGAGGTACGGTGCTCTCTGAGTCTCTGTGTCATTACAAAGATTGCATCTTCATTGTTGAAGGCATTACGCATACATATATGCAGCAACACTCTAATCAGAAAGAAACACCAGACTCTCATTTTGGCCCACCCAAGGGTTCATTACATGCCGCCGCGCACAGAAAATTCAAGCCATAGAAGTCGTGTGTTGTGGACCCAAGAAGTGAGATCCCAGCACGCGCGACCCACTAGTTAGAAATCCACTGCCAAACGCGGTTCGTGGTGGGAGGTTAGTATACTAATACTAACCTCGCAATACGTGTGAGTGATTTTGGCCAGGAATCAGGGTAATCACTGCTGAAAATTTGTCTGGCTTCATGACATCGGCATCATGGTGATATAATTCTGTGTATAATAAAAACTCAAACATTCCTCTGAAACAGCAGATTTTCAGCCATGGCCCATACCAGTGCTCCTAAATAATTTAACCGCCTGCCTGAGTCCTGACCAGTTTTAGAAATCTGAAGAAAAAATCTGCTGGAATTGTGCAAAAACATTATTTCTAAAATAAAGACTTTTTAATTTTAATAGTAGTTATGCCAAAATGCATGATTCTAAACTTATATCAGATCTGTATCTGTCATCTGACCTGAATGCATCGTCAGAACAAGTACAGTTTCCAAACATGCTTACCTTGACTTTTGACTGGATCAAACAGCGTAACCTGCAACATGCATCGGGAGCAAGTGAATGGGACCGTGCAGCTTGGAGTTTTTCAATAGTTAGTAGAGCAACACAACGAAGACTGTCGAATGGACAAAATCGATCTTTCCAGTTCACAATTCAATTAAAAAAAAACAGGCAAAATAACACAGTTCTGGTTCCCTTATAGTCTGAAGTTGTCGAAAACAGAATTCGGATATCACAATACATGAAGAAAACGGTAAATTCGAAGAAAAATAGAGACCAGGAAGGTGAATCAGCTATCAGTGTACTGCTGGCTTGCACAGAGAGAGAGCTGAGTGAGTCGATCATGTGACGTCATTATTCTCGACTGTTTTTGATCGCGTGATTGTCTGTCTGGGGTCGGCTGGGGGGCTGAGAAGGGTCTCTAATAATTTCATTTCTTGCATTTCCACGACATCAATAAGACTGTTCAGTGACATATTTGTGTATAAAAAGACAAGACCTTTCCATTCATATATAATTTGTCTATAATCATCACTTTCGTGAATTTTCTTTGGATGTATACTTTAACCAGCACCAAGTAGATAATTTTGGAATATAATTTGAAAGTCATCTTCATATTATGATAAAATACGTGCTGCTGATGAAATAAAAAAAAAAGATAATTAATATTAAAAAGATAATGTTATTTCTTAGCTCGAATGAAAACCTATAAACAAGACACTGATTTCCAATCTCGGTGGATCGTTTCTGTTTGTTGTAATTAATTTCATAACACTTCTTTTGATATGTATTTCAAATACAAATTATATTTTCAACAAGATATGAATGATATTTAAGACTTACCGATTGGCGATTCACTGAAAGTTGTTGAAGAGCTGATAATAGTCTCCCAAGCTTTCACTTTTATATAGTCTTTGGCGTTTACCGCTGTGTCATCCATTACGATCAATCCATTAATCTAGGCCCTGGATAGTATAATGTTCCAATAGTGAATTACACCTTTTCTGGTTTTATATTGACTGTGCTTACAATTAAATAAAACAAAAATTGCCTCTCTTTTCAATGTACATGTAACTTCCTGACATGTTAAAATATATCAAAACGGTGATACCATCACCTACTCTAAAAGGAAAGAAAATATCAGTTATTTTCAGAATTGAATATCTGTCAAAGAAATCATTCAAATAGAAGTCTTTCGATTATTCATTAAAGTTTCATCCAACCTTCAATGTTAAAAAGATATCAAAACGGTGAGAACATGACCAACTCTAAACGGAAAGAAAATATCAGTTATTTCCAGAATTGAATATCTGTCAAAGAAATCACTGAAATAAAAGTCTTTCGAGTTTTCATTAAAGTTTCTTCCAACCTTCAATGTCATATGGAATTTTAATTTCGTGATACATAAGTGACTCTTTCAACAATATATGCAGGTGACGGTCATTCATTTTTGCTAAAATGTACTCTGAATAGTCGAAAACTTGATACTAAAGCGCTTAAGGTGAATCTTTTCAAGAATTTCTGCTTTCAGACAAGCCGTATATGGATTTGAACAGCAAAATCAAATTCAATAAAATCAGCTAAGGTTTGAAAATAGAGACCCTTAGTGCTTTTCAGACATCTCATTTGTTTAGCATTCCTTTACATTGTTTACTAGTGTGCTTCAGCTCTCTTAGAACTTTTTTTTTTAAATAATAATAATGAAAATATATGCAACTATAGTTAGGCGCCATATCCATTTCGTAAGAGGTGATCAAGGCGCACAAGTGAAGGGGGGCAAACGAAATTACAAGTAACAGAAAATCATTGATACAATGAGTTAAAGAGGTAAGTTTGTAGCTTAATCTTAAATGTTTCGACACTCTTGCTATCTCGGATCTCTCGTGGGAGGGAATTCCATAGTGAGCGCCCTGCATGGATGAATGCCCCCCCCCCCCCACTTGGAACTGTAAACATGGTAAGAAGACTAGATGCACTGCATATGGAGCGTATAAGCCTAGATGGTGTGTAGAGCAGAGTTGTACTGTGGAGCAGGGCCCAGTTAAATGATTTCGAATTTGCCGCGTTCACTCATGGGCAACCAATGTAAAGATTTAAGAACAGGAGTGATGTGGGTAAATTTGTTACGAAGGGTCACTATACGAGAAGCAGAATTCTGTAGTTTTTGCAAACGAGTAATTTGGGACTGGGGTAGATTAAATAAAAGTGCATTGCCGAAATCAAGACGAGATAAAATCAATGAATGAACAATTTTCTCTGTTGCGTCGAGAGTCAAATATTAATTTTTGCATGTGAACCCTATAGTTTGCGAAACTGATACCGTACAGATTTACAAATGTATTGAATATGAGTAGGGGAAGGCGGGGGTAAGTTGAGCATAGGGGCAAGTTGAGCCACCAACCCCAGGCCAATAATAAATGAGTCGGACATTGTGGTGGTGTCATGTATTGATGACCCATTGCATAACCCCTAACCCCACCACATTGTTTTGAACTTTGAAACAAAAAGTACTTTTTGAGAGGGAAAAATAAAAATTTAAGCCAAAAAAGTAAAAAATTGTGAAATAGATAAGTGCTATTTACACACACGTCTTTAAATATAATAAAGAAATAAGAACAACATTGTTAGTCCAGGTATAGATCTTCATTCTTGTCATAGTCTTTTACATGATGGATGCAAAAGAAATAAGTGGATGCGAAATTATCGCATTATGTTTGGACTGGGGCTGAGCCAGCCAACATGGGGCAAGTTGAGCCATGGTAGTTATTATGGTAATGTATATAAAAAACAAATTGAGAATTAGCAAGTAAAAAGACTTTAAATAAAAAATTGATATGCTGGCTCTTCCCCTTTACATTTTGTGCATAGTTTTTATGGCTCAACTTACCCCAGAAGGTGGCTCAACTTACCCCACAGATGGGGAAAGTTGAGCCATTTTACATCTCTTTTTTCAAAGATGACAATGACTTTCAGTGTGGGGGTAGAAAGTTATATAGAGGTGAAAAATATTTCAGAAGAATTAGATTTAAAGGCAAGGTACTTATTTCTACAAGATTATTAATCATATCAATTCTAACATGCAAAAAGCAAAAAGTGTCACAACTTACCCCGCCTTCCCCTACCATCGATCATGTTTGAGTCGAGAAACATACCAAGATTGTGTCAGAAACTTCAATAATGTGGTTGGAAAAAGAAATTGATGTAATTTGTACTCTAGACAGATGGGTTATTAATGAAATCATATTATTTAATGGTTATAACCCCTTCAAAAGTTATCCGCGTCCCCTTGTTACTTTCAACGACTAACTTTTTCACGCAGGCAATATGACAGTTCTATATCAACTTCAACATCTTTTACAAAGGAAAACTACTGTTTTGACGTTTTATTAACGAGAATTATCAATTGAATCTTGGGATACTCATATACCAGTATAACAACCACGAATTACCCTCCGTTTTTAACAATATATTTCGAGTAAATGATTAAAGTAACCATTACTCAGCTATATACAAATCAATTTGTATCACTTGCCAAGGACTCATACAGCACAGAACACTTTAATATTCACTGCCCCAAAATATTGGAATTCCCTTCCTCTGAATATAAGAGAGAGTTTAAGCTTATGTATATACATCTAAACTTTAAGTTAAGAAATCACTATTTGCCTCCTACTCCATGTACTCCCAACAAACCCCCTCGAATATTTGACAAGTATACCGTATACAGATCCCATCTACGACCCTTTCCCCCATACTTTTTTTTCTCTCTCGCTTTCTTTTCACTATTATTTTTTCCCCTTTTGTCTCCTTTAACATGTTTAATATTCTGTTGCATTTTATCCTTTCTTCGTGGAGCCCCACCCCCATACATCTTTGTTCAGTCATTTTTATCATCCATGACCGTGCATTTATCAACCCCTGAAATCCAATCTCTGCTTACACTCCCTAATCTTCTATAACGTTCCTTTAATTGCGTTCTAATCGAGAAATCAGCGTCACACAAGCCTTGCTTCTTAGCTGGTCTCTTTTTTTTCATAGCCGTTTTTTTTTTCTCTCTTTTTAAGCATACATACAACTATACTCCTAAAAAGGTTTGATTTGTGTATTTTCTTTTCTATAGATTATTTGCATTTTTATTACCAATTTGCAAAAAAATATGCTACTTTGGGGGTTATGATTGATTTGTCTCGATTTATGTAATTGATTTTTATTTGTGTTCCTCTAATTTGTATGGTGAAAAAATAGATATCATATTTTCAATTTGAAACAAGTATGGTTAGTACATTGAAGATCCAATAATAAAATTCAAACTTCCTTACACTCTGAAAACACTGAATAAAATTTTACCCAATATTGGGTAGACAGGGAACATGCATGTTTGCTGGGTTTTTTGTTTTACCCCATATTGGGCTAAATGCATGTTTTAAGGGTAAATTTCAACGCAGCATTGCGTAAAATACAAAAAATTGTATCTTTTCACCCAACCATCACGCATGTTCCCATTTTATCCAATAGTAGGTACAGTGGGTAAACCCTTTTTAGAGTGTATTTAGCAAACTGTTCAACAAATACATGTAGATAAAAAGTTTGTAATATATTGTAAACAAAGTTTAAAAATCTATAGCAGTGTTCTTACTGTGAATAACGTTAAGACCTCCTTTAGAACAAGCTTACCAAAGGAACTAAGGGGAAAAATAATAACAATGCGGTATTCAGTTCAATTCATTTTATTTCATTCACAGTAAATAAGAAACACACAAATGTAGAAGGGCCTATAATAATACCATAATACCATAATACATTGCACTAAACATGACACATACAAATTTATCATATTTAGCGTGGATGGAGACAGTTATGGAAGTCTTATACTAAGATTTGTTCTTCCATAGCTGCCCCCTAAAAAAGTTAAACTCAATACTCACTGGTATTTATTAACATTTTCGGAATTTCGGAGCCGGGGCGTTCTTATGACCACCCCCCCCCCTCCCTCCATGACCACCGTTTCGCGATGTATGCTTCTTCGTATTTTAGTAGTAAACTTTTTAATACAAAACTTTAATTTTGTGTTAGATTTTGAAATAAAATTCAGAAAATGTTATCACATTCCACGCTCTTTTCTTTCCCGGTTTCAACCTTTTCTTGGTCTCGAAACTTTGGGGGTCCATGTCCCTTGCCCCACCCCATCTGTCTGCTTTTGATGACGGGGTGAACTATCCTGCAAAGTTCAACGGGTTTAGAGGAGAGGGCGCGCCACGGATTATCTGAGAAGATCGTATCATGGACCTGAAGTCGGTCCATGATCGTATTGATTCCTTTCTGTGACCGGCGTATCAATTTGATAAAGATCAGGGCTTTCCCCAAGATTTTTACAAATAAGTCTTAAAAACATCAAGTTGTTTTTACACATTAAACTATTTGCAAAATATATGAGATAAATATTTCATCTACATAATTAGTTTTAGCGTTGACAAAACTTTCTCACTCTCTATAACAGTCCTACATTAACCATTACATACATGAACAACAAAACAGATGCAGTGCAAAGTTGCACAATCTTGCTTCATTCTAATATCCAAGAGCTATCACAAAGCCATATTACTTAAGGCAAAGGTAAAGTTAAACCTACAAAAAGGGCTATATTTCCCAATTGATCAATCGTGATCCTCAATCATTAATTGTTATTAAAATGTTGGCATAATTTTGTAAGCCGTATTATACAGGACGCAAAAATGGCATCATCCTACTAAAGATGACTAAGTCACACGGTGTTTGTAAGTACACTGCCATCTGCAAAAGCAGATGCTTGGACAGACGGAAGTACGCTAGAGGATGTCTGCACTTCGTGTTTAAAGACAGGATCGTGGCTTGATCGGGAACAGATAAAGATGCCTTTGAGTGCTTTACGAAACTCTGGATTCCTGGCAGTGTAGATGAAAGGGTTGACGCACGAGTTGAAGTAAGCCAGGTTTTGGAAGGAACGTTGCAGTGGACTCCGATGGTAATTCCTGGTAGTGCTGAACCCCATACTTAGGCAGAAGTAGGCAATCTGAGACGGTGCCCAGCAAATGATGAATACAACTATGACAATAAGCATCATCTTGAGAACGCGAGTACGAGCTTTAAGATGATTTGATCGCTTACCAGCTGGGACAGATCCTTCTGTTAAGATCTTGGAGAAATGTTGGGCCTCTCGGTAAAGTTTCTTGGCTATTAGAATTTGGGTGAGAAGGATAAATACAGTAGGCAAACCAATGCGAAGACAGAGGATGTAAGCAGCATAGGCCATGTCGCCTTCGACGGAAAATCCTCTGCGAACGCACCGTCCAGTGAGGTCTTTAACATAGAACACAAAGATGCCCCTGCTTCCTGCGAGCATGAACGTCAACCAAACAAGAGCTGTACAAATATACGCTCGCCGCTTTGTGACCATGCGATTGAAAATGACAGGATGGACAACCGCGAAGTAGCGGTCGAAACATATGGCGACAAGTTGATAAGAAGATACCGTGATTAGCATCCATTGTAACATAGGAGAAGAGATGAAGATACAATAGAGACGTCCCGCAACACTTGAAGGCATTGTTTGAGCGCTCGGGCGGGGAATCATCACGATGGATAACAAGAAATCTACAAGAGCTAGATTGCCCACCAGGATGTCAGTGGAGCGTCTGGAGGAATTTTTACAGAACACCACAAGGATGACTAGGAAGTTCCCCAGTATCCCAAGAATCGCAGAAACCATCTGTAAGATGACCCACCAAGGCCATTCCATTGTTGACCAAGACCATTGAAATAAAGTCTTTGGTTGCATTTCTTCGGAGCGGTCTTCCTCGTAAGTATAATTTAATAAAAAGTCGGAGGAGAGATCATCGTTGCTTAAAACATTTGAAATTGTGGTGAAGATGAATTCGTTTGGTCGACCCGTTGATTCTTTGCCAGTGCTATGTGCGAATGGACTTGATCCTGGAGAAGCCGATGTTCCTCCGAGACGAAGCGTTGATTGGTTTGTGGCCAGGGATTCATCTTTAACCAACACCAGGTAGATAATTGTGGAATAGAATTTGAAATTCATCTTCAATTTTGTTAAATACGTCCTCCTGATGAAATAAAAAAGAAAAATAATATTAAAAAGATAATTTTATTTCTTAGCTCGAATGAAAATCTTTATAAACAAGACACCGATATCCAATTTCGGGGATCGTTTCTGTTTGTTGTAATTAATTTCATAACACTTCTTTTGATTTAATTTTCAAAAACGATTAAATTTTCAATAAGATATAAATGATATTTAAGACTTACCGATTGGCGATTGACTGATAGTTGTTGAAGAGCTGATGTAGTCTCCTAAGCTTTCACTTTTATATAGTCTGTGGCGTTTACCGCTGTGTCATCCATTACGATCAATGCATTTTTTCTAGGCCCTGGATAGTAATGTTCCAATATTGAATTACACTTTTCTGGTCTTATATTGACTGTGCTTACAATCAAATAAAAAAAAAGTGCCTCTCTTTTTAATGTACATGTAACTTCCTGACATGTTAAAAAAATATAAAAACGGTGAAACCATAACCTACTCTAAACGGAAAGAAAATATCAGTTATTTCCAGAATTGAATATCTGTCAAAAAAATCACTCAAGTAAAAGTCTTTTGAGATTTCATTAAAGTTTCTTCCAACCTTCACTGTCATATGGAATTTTAATTTCGTGATACACGAGTGACTCTTTCAAAGAAATATGCAGGTTGCGTTCATTCATTTTTGTTAAATGTACTCTGAATAGTCGAAAACTTGATACTAATGCGCTTAAGGTGAATCTTTTCAAGAATTTCTGCTTTCAGACAAGCCGTAAATGCCATTATTGCGGCGATGATAGTGTATTTGAATTAAACGATTTAAAAGGTACATAAGTAATGGATTTGAACAACAAATCAAATTCAATAAAATCAGTATGCTAAGGTTTGAAAAAAGAGGCCCTAAGTGCTTTTCAGACATCTCATTTTGTTTAGCATCCCTCGATATCTTTTTACTAGTGCGCTTCAGCTCTCTTAGAACTTCTTTTTTATTATTATTAATAAAAATAATAATGATATATGGAACTTGTTAGGCGCCATATCCATTTCGTAAGAGGTGCTCAAGGCGCACAAGTGAAGGGGGGCAAACGAAATTACAAGTAACAGAAAATCATCGATAAAATGAGTTAAAGAGGTCGGTTTTTAGCTTAATCTTAAATGTTTCGACACTCTTGCTATCTTGGATCTCTCGTGGGAGGGAATTCCATAGTGAGGGCTCTGCATGGATGAATGCCCCCCCCCCACACACACTTTGTTTTACATTTTGGAACTGTAAGAAGACCTGGGCCCTGTCTTACAAAGAGTTACGATTGATCAATCGTTACTCTATGGAATTCATCAGTGTCATAATTTTTTTCTACAGGAAATGTGCATAATGTCCTTTGTAAAGCCCCAGTCACATATAGACACGGATCCCCACGGATCAACACGGCAATGCCGGCAGGATCCGGGGAGGTCCGGGATAGCTTTGCCCCGGATGACTGTAAACACGGCATCAACACGGCAGCTTCACACGGATCTACACGGACCATGCCGGCAGAGCACGTCGTCAACACGGACCGACACGTCAGCAACACGGACCTACCCGTCAGCTACACGGACCAACACGTCAGCAACACGGACCAACACGTCAGCAACACGGACCATCACGTCAGCTACACGGACCAACACGTCAGCAACACGGACCAACACGTCAGCTACAAGGACAACCACGGACCAACGCGTCAGCAACACGGACCATCACGTCAGCTACACGGACCAACACGTCAGCTACACGGACCAACACGTCAGCTCAAGGACCAACACGGCAGCTATATTGACCAGCACAGCAAATGAAAATCTGTTCATAATAATGAGCTGATATTTATTTATTTAATTTTTTATTTATTTATTTATCTAATTATTTATTTTTTTCTCATCCTTGTCGCAACATTATATTATGTTGTTTTTAAAAAATATATCAAAACTCAAAACTTCCTTAACCAGTAAAAACGCTGTTTTTTTTTATACAACACAGTTTACTGTTTTAAAAGTAGTTGTTAAGTACTTTAAATCTTGAACGACAAATTTAATTTCGATTTGATTTGATATCACTTTATTGAAATCACAATAAAGGAAAGAAATTTACAAAGTCAATAGAAAACATAATAAAAATTAAGATAGGCCCAGGTCATGACGCATAACTGTCGATGCAGGGCAGTAGTATAACACTTAATGTACAATTTCGATGTAACAGGTACATTACATAAATTATATACATATAACATATTTTTTAAAAATGAAATGTGAAATAATAATAACAGACAAAGTTGGGGTAAATATTAGAAGAAAAAAAGAAAAAAAAAATATTCATACATGCAATAAGTTTACAAATATTAGGTTGGGGCCAATATCCAAAGCGTAAGAAAATATCCTGAATCATTTAATCATCCATTTAATCATAAATAAATTGAGCATGTTTGTGTCAACTGTTTAACAACTACTGAAAAGTTCATAAAGTAAATAGCGTTGTAAAGATTTGATGGGAAAAAAGAACACGGACTGCCAAGGATACTCCAGGCAGCCACACGGACTTACACGGCAGCTACACGGACCTACACGGCAGCCACACGGACCTACACGGCAGCTACACGGACCATCCCGGATGGCTTTGCCAACCCGGCAGTCCACGGATGACGCCGGATGTTTTTGACAGTAAAAAACTGCCGTGTTGGCCTCCCGGACGTTCAAGGACCAACACGGACCACCCCGGACCTCCAAGGATGCCCAAGGCGCCAACACGGATCTCTCCCCGGACCACCCCGGATCAGATCCGGGATGGTCCGGGGTCTATATGTGACTGGGGCTTAAGCCCCAGTCACATATAGATCCCGGACCATCCCGGATCTGATCCGGGGTGGTCCGGGGAGAGATCCGTGTTGGCGCCTTGGGCATCCTTGAAGGTCCGGGGTGGTCCGTGTTGGTCCTTGAACGTCCGGGAGGCCAACACGGCAGTTTTTGACTGTCAAAAACATCCGGCGTCATCCGTGGACTGCCGGGTTGGCAAAGCCATCCGGGATGGTCCGTGTAGGTCCCTGTGGCTGTCGTGTAGGTCCGTGTAGCTGCCGTGTAGGTCCGTGTGGCTGCCTGGAGTATCCTTGGCAGTCCGTGTTCTTTTTTCCCATCAAATCTTTACAACGCTATTTACTTTATGAACTTTTCAGGAGTTGTTAAACAGTTGACACAAACTTGCTTAATTTATTTATGATTAAATGGATGATTTAACGATTCAGGATATTTTCTTACGCTTTGGAGATTGGCCCCAACCTAATATTTGTAAACTTAGTGCATGTATCAATAATTTTTTTGTTGTTAATATTTACCCCAACTTTGTCTGTTATTACTATTTCACATTTCATTTTCTTAAAATAAATGTTATGTACCTGTTACATCAAAATTGTACATTAAGTTTTATACCACTGCCCTGCATCGACAGTTATGCGTCATGACCTGGGCCTATCTTAATTTTTATTATGTTTTCTATTGACTTTGTAAATTTCTTTCCTTTACTGTGATTTCAATAAAGTGATATAAAATCAAATCGAAATTAAATTTGTCGTTCAATATTTAAAGTACTTAACTACTGTTAAAACAGTAAACTGCGTTGTATAAAAAACAGCGTTTTTACTGGTTAAGGAAGTTTTAAGTTTTGATATCTTTTTTAAAAACAACATAATATAATGTTGCGACAAGGATGAGAAAAAATAAATAAATATCAGCTCATTATTATGAGCAGATTTTCATTTGCCGTGCTGGTCAATATAGCTGCCGTGTTGGTCCTTGAGCTGACGTGTTGGTCCGTGTAGCTAACGTGTTGGTCCGTGTAGCTGACGTGTTGGTCCGTGTTGGTGACGTGTAGGTCCGTGTTGCTGACGTGTTGGTCCTTGTAGCTGACGGGTTGGTCCGTGTTGCTGACGTGTTGATCCGTGTAGCTGACGTGTTGGTCCGTGTTGCTGACGTGTAGGTCCGTGTTGACGACGTGCTCTGCCGGCATGGTCCGTGTAGATCCGTGTGAAGATGCCGTGTAGATGCCGTGTTTACAGTCATCAACGTTTAATCCGGGGCAAAACGATCCCGGACCTCCCCGGATCATGCCGGCGTTGCCGTGTTGATCCGTGAGGATCCGTGTCTATATGTGACTGGGGCATTAAACAAAAAGAAGCACACTGAATTTTCAAGACAACGATGAATGCATGAATATACATCATAGTTAGAAACATGCGTAGTAAACATGCATAGTAGATGTTGACATTGCTGGCCGTCCATAGTTGCGATCGATCGGATCAATCGCAACTCTTTGTATAAGACGTGGCCCATTCACTGCATATGGAGCGTAGAAGCCAAGATGGTGTGTAGAGCAGAGTTGTACTGTGGAGCAGAGCCCAGTTAAAAGCCCCCTCACGCCTGACCGAATGTAGGCGGACGAAGGGTGACGAATGGGAAAAATGCACGCGAATTCAACGAATTCAAATAAAATTTCCGTCAAATCATACGATCAGTAACTATTGTCAAATGTTATCAACGAACGGTAAGCGAATGATAAATATGACATGCGAAGGATATCGATATTTCGGTTCACCTCTTTGATTAAATTGCAGCCGAAGGCGAGCGAAAGGTTGGTATAACCCAATAAGACGAACGAACAGTGAGCAATGGTTTGATATGGCGTGCGATTTTAAACGAAGAAGAGGGAATAGATCGGGCGTTCTTGTACGTTTGTGTCATCGTGTTGCTTCGATAATAAGGGTTCTTTCGAGATCGGTCCACTTTGGCAAAAGCGCGATGGGGGACTATGCGCGACAATAACGCACGAACGATAAACGAACGATTACCGCAGACTAAATAAGAGATGCGAATTCAAACAGATGACCAACGATTTTTCAATTCGTCGGAAATTTTTGTTCGAAATTTCCGCGCGAATTTGAATAATCGCAGCTGTCAGTTCAGAAGGTGTACGAACCCAAACACGAAGGGTAAATATGATTTACTATCACTTACCATTGAAAACGATGAAGAAAAAAAATGCCTTTCGCCAGCCATCGCAAGGCATATTTCTGGCAATTCGGTTAGGTGTGAGGGGGCCTTAAAGGATTTCGAATTTGCCGCGTTCACTCATGGGCAACCAATGTAAAGATTTAAGAACAGGAGTGATGTGGGTAAAATTTGCTACGAAGGGTCACTATACGAGCAGCAGAATTCTGTAGTTTTTGCAAACGAGTAATTTGAGACTGGAGTAGATTAAATAAATGTGCATTGCCGAAATCAAGACGAGATTAAATCAATGAATGAACAATTTTCTCGGTTGCGTCAAGAGTCAAATATTTGCGTGACTGATACCGTACAGATTTACAAATGTATTGAATACGAGTACCATCGATCTTATTCGAGTCGAGAAACATACCAAGATTGTTTTCAGAAACTTCAATAATGTGGTTGGCTATAGAAATTGATGTAATTTGTATTCTAGACAGATGGGTTATTAATGAAATCATATTATACAGTGCGTCCCACAAAAAACGAAACCGAGATTTATCGATGATTTATCATAACTTAATCACAAATACAATAGCCAAATGACCTACCATTGTAAAGCTTAGTATCTCCTCTTTCATCTAAAATTACTTAGATTATTTCTCCTTCACGCATGAGTGAGCAAAAAGAATTTGAAGAGGGAATACCAAAAAGTCACTTGGCGGGTTGATCTGGGTTTCAAAAAGTAAACCACATATTTAAAAAGTTCAATATCTGCTCTTTAATTTGATACCTCAATTACAGAAAATGGTCAAGAAATAACAAAGTTCTGGTTATTTGAAATAAGGCTTGAATTTCAACAATAGCCACCTTTCGCAATCCTCACGGACGCTAATATTAGGGTCCCCTAACACAAAAGTTAACGCTGGCAATTGATTCCATTGGTCAAATCACCTCTCCAGCCGAAACCATTTCGCATGCGTTGATTATGTACACAGCATGTATACGTCTGAACACGTTTTTTCTTTTGTTTACTCCTAAACAAACGATATGCCTCAAGCACACAATGTAATGGGCATTATGTTTTACTTTCCCCAGAAATGAGGGATTAGATTCGAATTCCCGGGGGACCACTTCCATTGATGAGTGGATACCAGGCACGACCATGCGGTTTCGAAAAGCACCCTACACAAGGGAAGCAAGGCTTTTCCAGATTATCAAAATGCATCTCTTAACAAGTATTTAGCTTGTGAAACCCTACAAGTATTGAAAACATATCCTCCTTTTCGGTATTTTAAACATCGTTTTTGACAATAACGTTACATAGGCCAATACGTAACGTACTCTTTCCCTTTTTACGCGTGGTCGCACCTGGTATCCACTCTTCAATGGAAGTGGGCCCCCGGCCTCTCGAGCTCTGGGATGAACCAAATGTGGCTTTGAAAAGTCGTCCTAAATCGGATATATCGCTGTTACCATAGTAGCAACCATTGCATTGCAGGACAGAGTTTTACGACCATGACGACGGACCCAAAAGTCTCTTCCAAAATCAACTACCGTCGCAAAAAATTAGCGTTCGCGTTCTCCAACGAAAGGTCGGGAATTTCATAAAATGAAGAGGTTTTACAGGCTATCGTCCAGACTCACTCAAGACTCCGTTTTGTTGACGATCAGCCATGCATTAAGTCTTTTGTTAACCGTGTGATAGCTTTGTTGGGAAACCTGTGAAAACACGTTTATTTAATGAAATTATGGAAATACAAGCATCGTTTCGAGGGAACAGAACTTTTTTACTTCTTAACAATTTTCTGTGATTAAGGTATCAAAATTAATGAAAGAGCAGATATTGAATTTTTTAGGCATGTCATTTTTCTTTTGAAATTCAAATACCCCCCGCCAAATAAGTTTTTGGTATCCTTTTTTTAAATTGTTTTTGCTCACTCATGCGTAAATGAGGAATATTCTAAGTAATTTCAGATGAAAGAGGAGATTCTAAGCTTTACAATATGGTATGTCATTTGTCTATTGCATTTATGATTAAGTTATGATAAATCATCGCTAAATCTCGGTTTCGTTTTTTGTGGGACGCACTGTATAACGGTAACCCTTCAAAAGTTATCCGCGTCCCCTTGTTACTTTCAACGACTAACTTTTTCACGCATGCAATATGACAGTTCTATATCAAATTCAACATCTTTTACAAAGGAAAACCACTGTTTTGACTTTTAATTAATGAGAATTATCAATTGAATCTTGGGATACTCATATACCAGTATAACAACCACGAATTAACCTCCGTTTTAACAATATATTTCAAGTAAATAATTAAAGTAGCCATAACTCAACTATGTACAAATCAATTTGTACCACTTGCCAAGGACTCGTATATACAGCACAGAACACTTTCATATTGACTGCCCAAAATATTGGAATTCCCTTCCTCTGAATATAAGAGAGAGTTAAAGCTAATGTACATTTAAACTTAAAGTTATATAAGAAATCGCTTTTTGCCTCCTACTCCCAACAACCTCCCTGGAATGTTTGACAATTATACAGATCCCATCTACGACCCTTTCCAGTGGCGGATCCAGGGGGCACAGGGGGCGCATGCCCCCCTAAAAACTGTAAAATAAAGAAAAGGCGCCGCTTAAAAAAATTATACACTGATATAATATTAGCAACAGGAAGGAAAGACTATCCCCAACAAAGCACAATCATATCATCTTCCTTATCTTTTCTTTTAACTACCCTTTTCCCAACAGCTTCGCCGGTTAAAAATAATCAGCAGTGCGCTGCCTGCATATAACTGGCGCCAATCAAGAATAATCAGCTCCACCTAAATCTAAATCGGCAACGGACAAGAAAAATCAGTACCGCTGATCAAGAATAATCAGCTCCGCCTAAATCCAAATCGGCGCCAGTAAAGAACGATCAGCACCATCTGGTTATAAATCGGCGCCAGTCAAGATTAATCAGCGCCCCCAGGTTCTAAATCAGCGCCGGTAAAGACAAATCAGCGCTGCCTGAGTTTTAATCGGCGCCGATCAAGAATAATCAGCTCCACCTAAATCTAAATCGGCGCCGGACAAGAATAATCAGCACCACCTGGTTAAAAATTGGCGCCAGTCAAGAATAATCGGCGCCAGTCGATTATGAATTGCCGCTGCCTGAATCTTACGTGACATCGGTAAAAATAATCAGCACTACTTGTTCTAAATCGGCGCCGGTCAAGACAAATCGGTGCTGCCTTTGTCTTAACCGGCGCCGATCAAGAATAACCAGCGCCACCTAAATTTAAATCGGCGCCGGTCAAGAATAATCAGCGTCCCCTGGTTCCAATAAATAGGCGCCGGTAGAATAATGAAGAAGGGCCTATATTGCAAACCAAATCTAGATCGGCGTCGGTCAAGAATGATCAGCGGCACCTGGTTATACATGTTATTGTTGAATGGTGGTCATAACAAATAACAAAGCTTATCGCATGCCCTTACAGAGTGGACTGGGGCGGGGCAGTTGCCCACAGATGTCATGAAATCTTTAATTTGTTATTTAAAAAATCCCAGAATCATACAAAAGTGTAGAGCAAATCCTTTAATTTTGATCTTATTTTCCAATGCTTTAATAAAAAAAGGTCAGACGGTTGCTAATACCGGGAGTGTATAATTACGCAACCCGACGTATATTCGTTAGACCTTAAACCACTAAATATCATTTTAAATGTATAAATACAGTTTGTCAATACCTTTGTTTTAACGTTTAAATGTTTACGCCACAAAATTTGATTTATTTTCATCTTCCATTAAGTTAAATATTATTCATCTGATCACTCAGGAAGAAGTTAAAAACAAAGATAACGATACCTGTAAAACTGGAGAACTATTTCCAAAGCTCTGTCTTGAAGGATCTCTTTCTGAATTCAGGTCATAAGCATTATATCCAGTTTCATCAAAGTAATTAGATAAAAATTACTCATCATTACAAATTGCATTAGATTTAGTGAAAAGCATCACAATATATATATAAATACCAAATTCTGTATATAGGCCTATACATCATGTACATGAACATTGAATGATAATATATAAAGCTGGATTGGTGATGTATTCCAAATGATTCATGATGTAGTATTATTGTATATATATATAATAAAAAAAACCTTGTATCTCAATTAATATACAAAAGTATTGGCCTCATCGCAATAAAAGGGTTAGTACACGAGATTTTGAAATCGCACATAACATGCATAATTTGTGTTACTTTTTGCTTGTTTCTTTCTTTAATAAGTTTTTCAATCTCTCTCTATATATGTTTTAGAAAGATTATATGTTTAAATTGATGTATATTTTCTGTTATAATGAGATATGTTTAAGTGGACTTCAGGGAATGGTCGTACGCAGCAAGGGGAAAGGGGGGGGGGGGCAAATTCCCGATCAGCTGTTGTGAAAACACATTTTTTCCTTAACATTTCATGAAAACTATGAAAAATGTGAGATGTGCACCAAATACTTTTATTACACTTGTAAAAAAATTAATCGCCCCATTGAGCAGCTCGGTCCGTTTACTCTGTCGTTTTTATTTTCTTTTCAAAAATATGTTCGAGTCTTGCCCCCCCCCCCCCGGAAATATTATCTGCGTGTGGTCATGCAAAATGGCATGACTGGAAATCCTACATTTTGAAAAGAGCATTTGACATGGTCGACTTTACCCCTTTTTCAACATTTTCTTTTATGGCGCCGGTGAAGTGCAAAAATATGTGCGCCGCTCGGCAGTACGCCCCCACCCCCTTCGCCAGAAGCTGGATTCGCCTATGCTTTCCCCAATTTTTTTTTCTCTCTCGCTTTCTTTTCACTATTATTTTTTCCCCTTTTTGTCTCCTTTAATTATCTGTTGTATTTTATCCTTTCTTCGTGGAGCCCCCACCCTCATACATCTTTGTTTAGTCTTTTTTATCATCCATGACCAAGCATTTATCATCCCTGAAATCAAATCTCTGCTTACACTCCATCTCCTATAGTGTTCCTTTAATTGCGTTCTGTTCGAGAAATCAGCGTCATTCAAGCCTCGCTTCTTAGCTGGTCTCTTTTTTCATAGCTGTTTTTTTTTTCTTTTTCATTTTAAGCATACATACAACTATACTCCTAAAAAGGTTTGATTTATGTATTTTCTTTTCTTTAGATTATTTGCATTTTTATTACCAATTTGCAAAAAATAAGCTACTTTGGGGGTTATGATTGATTTGTCTTGATTTATGTAATTGATTTTTATTTGTGTTCCTCTAATTTGTATGTTGAAAAAATAGATATTATATTTTCAATTTAAACAAGTATGGTTAGTCATTGAAGATCCAATAATAAAAATCAAACTTCCTTACACTCTGAAAACACTGAATAAAATTTTACCCAATATTGGGTAGACAGGGAACATGCATGTTTGCTGTTTTTTTTGTTTTACCCCATATTGGGCTAAATGCATGTTTTAAAGGTCAAGTCCACCCCAGAAATTTTTTGATTTGAATCTATAGAGAAAAATAAAACAAACATAACGTTTCAAATTTCATCAAAATCGGATGTAAAATAAGAAAGTTATGACATTTTTAAGTTTCGCTTATTTTTCACAAAACAGTTAAATGCACAACTCAGCGATATGCAAATGAGAGAGTCGATGATGTCCATCACTCACTATTTTTTTTGTTTTTTATTATTTGAATAATACAATATTTCAATTTTTACAGATTTTAAAATAAGGATCAAGTTAACTTAAACATAAACTGTTAAAATAATGGTTATTCCACATGTTCAGGGACAAATGAAAATTTATTGCACTTGACAAGGAGGAGAAAATTAGAATATTACATATTTCATATAATAAAATACAAAAGAAATAGTGAGTGGGTGACGTCATCAGTCTGCCAATTTGCATACCGACCAGGATGTGCATAGAACTGTTTTGTGAAATTAAGCGAAACTTTAAAATGTCATAACTTTCTTATTTTACATCCGATTTTGATGAAATTTTCAGCGTTTTGCTTGTTGGATTTTTCTCCTTTTTTTCAAATCAACTTTTTGTTGGGGTGGACTTGTCCTTTAAGGGTAAATTTCAACGCAGCATTGCGTAAAATACAAAAAAAATTGGTATCTTTTCACCCAACCATCACACATGTTCCCATTTTATCCAATAGTGGGTATAGTTGGTAAACCCTTTTTAGAGTGTATTTAGCAAACTGTTAAACAAATACATGTAGATAAAAAGTTTGTAATATATTGTAAACAAAAATCAAATCTAGCAGTGTTCTTACTGTGAATAACGTTAAGACCTCCTTTAGACCAAGCTTACCAAAGGAACTAAGGGAAAAATAATAACAATGCAGTATTCAGTTCAATTCATTTTATTTCATTCACAGTAAATAAGAAACAAACAAATGTAGAAGGGCCTATGTATTAAGGAAATACCATAATACATTGCACTAAACATGACACATACAAATTTATCATATTTAGCGTGGATGGAGACAGCTATGGAAGTCGTATACTAAGACTTGTTCTTCCATAGCTGCCCCTAAAAAAGTTAAACTCAATACTTACTGGTATTTATTAACATTTTCGGAATTTCGGAGCCGGGGCGTTCTAATGACCCCCCCCCCTCCCCCCCCCCCTCCCTCCATGACCACCGTTTCGCGATGTATGATTCTTCGTATTTTAGTAGTAAACTTTTTTATACAAAACTTTAATTTTGTGTTAGATTTTGAAATAAAATTCAGAAAATGTTATCACATTCCACGCTCTTTTCTTTCCCGGTTTCAACCTTTTCTTGGTCTCGAAACTTTGGGGGTCCATGTCCCGTGCCCCACCCCATCTGTCTGCTTTGGATGAAGGGTGAACTATCCTACAAAGTTCAACGGGTTTAGAGGAGAGGGCGCGCCACAGATTATCTGAGAAGATCATATCATGGACATGTAGTCGGTCCATGATCGTATATTGATTCCTTTCTGTGACTGGCGTATCAATTTGATAAAGATCAGGGCTTTCCCCAAGATTTTTACAAATAAGTCTTAAAAACATCAAGTTGTTTTTACCCATTAAACTATTTGCAAAATATATGAGATAAATATTTCATCTACATAATTAGTTTTAGCGTTGACAAAACTTTCCAAAACAAAACCATTACATACATGAACAACAAAACAGATGCAGTGCAAAGTTGCACAATCTTGCTTCATTCTAATATCCAAGAGCTATCACAAAGCCATATTACTTAAGGCAAAGGTAAAGTTTAACCTACAAAAAGGGCTATATTTCCCAATTGATCAATCGTGATCCTCAATCATTAATTGTTATTAACATTTTGGCATAGTTTTGTAAGCCGTATTATACAGGACGCAAAAAATGGAATCATCCTACTAAAGGTGACTAAGACACACGGTGTTTGTAAGTACACTGCCATCTGCAGAAGCAGATGCTTGGACAGACGGAAGTACGCTAGAGGATGTCTGCACTTCGTGTTTAAAGACAGGATCGTGGCTTGATCGGGAACAGATAAAGATGCCTTTGAGTGCTTTACGAAACCCTGGATTCCTGGCAGTGTAGATGAAAGGATTTACGCACGAGTTGAAGTAAGCCAGGTTTTGGAAGGAACGTTGCAGTGGACTCCGATGGTAATTCCTGGTAGTGCTGAACCCCATACTTACGCAGAAGTAGGCAATCTGAGACGGTGCCCAGCAAATGATGAATACAACTATGACAATAAGCATCATCTTGAGAACGCGAGTACGAGCTTTAAGATGATTTGATCGCTTACCAGCTGTGACCGATCCTTCTGTTAGGATCTTGGAGAAATGTTGGGCCTCTCGGTAAAGTTTCTTGGCTATTAGAATTTGGGTGAGAAGGATAAATACAGTAGGCAAACCAATGCGAAGACAGAGGATGTAAGCAGCATAGGCCATGTCGCCTTCGACGGAAAATCCTCTGCGAACGCACCGTCCAGTGAGGTCTTTAACATAGAACACAAAGATGCCCCTGCTTCCTGCGAGCATGAACGTCAACCAAACAAGAGCTGTACAAATATACGCTCGCCGCTTTGTGACCATGCGATTGAAAATGACAGGATGGACAACCGCGAAGTAGCGGTCGAAACATATGGCGACAAGTTGATAAGAAGATACTGTGATTAGCATCCATTGTAACATAGGAGAAGAGATGAAGATACAATAGAGACGTCCCGCAACACTTGAAGGCATTGTTTGAGCGCTCGGGCGGGGAATCATCACGATGGATAACAAGAAATCTACAAGAGCTAGATTACCCACCAGGATGTCAGTGGAGCGTCTGGAGGAATTTTTACAGAACACCACAAGGATGACCAGGAAGTTCCCCAGTATCCCAAGAATCGCATAAACCATCTGTAAGATGACCCACCAAGGCCATTCCATTGTTGACCAAGACCATTGAAATAAAGTCTTTGGTTGCATTTCTTCGGAGCGGTTTTCCTCGTAAGTAAAATTTAATAAAAAGTCGGAGGAGAGATCATCGTTGCTTAAAACATTTGAACTTGTGGTGAAGATGAATTCGTTTGGTCGACCCGTTGATTCTTTGCCAGTGCTATGTGCGAATGGACTTGATCCTGGAGAGGCCGATGTTCCTCCGAGACGAAGCGTTGATTTGTTTGTGGCCAGGGATTCATCTTTAACCAACACCAGGTAGATAATTGTGGAATAGAATTTGAAATTCATCTTCAATTATGGTAAAATACGTCCTCCTGATGAAATAAAAAAGAAAAATAATATTAAAAAGATAATTTCATTTCTTAGCTCGAATGAAAATCTTTATAAACAAGACACCGATATCCAATTTCGGGGATCGTTTCTGTTTGTTGTAATTAATTTCATAACACTTCTTTCAGGGCCGTAGCCAGAAGCATTTTGTTGGGGGGTGTACCAGCTAAATTTGCCAACTAAATTTGGCGTGACAGCGCCAACGTGAGTACAGGGGGAGTCTGATGGGGGATGTGCCCCCCCTACAATAATCACATGCTAAAAGATTTTGAATTATTAGAATTGAATTAGTGGCATTTGGTGAATACTTAAAGGTAAATTATACAAAGATATACAAAGATATTTGCACTTTAAAAATAAACATTTTGGATCAAAATAGAAAGGCTAGTGTGCCGTAGTTGCTAACTTGCAGTATAATGATATACCCTATGCATTAATAATATCAAAATCAAAGATTTTTTAATTTTTAATTGACATTCTGTGCAAGATGTCTCAACTAAAATTTCAAGAGTGCTACTGCTAACAGTGGCGTACCGTGGGTCACGGCATTGGGGGGGGGGGGGCACCAGCAAAAATTTAAAGTCATTAAGGGGGCGCGCGAAGCGCGCTCAATTGCCAGGTATAATGACCTGATAGGGACATTTTAAGGACTGTGCCATTAAAAGGATATGTATCTTAGTGATCAAATAATGCGAGCGCGAAGCGCGAGCTGAAAATGTTTGATATTCAGTCCTAAAAAGGGACATAATAAGCAAAGTTTTGTAATCATGATACGTACCTGTCTTACAAAACAAACAATGCGAGCGCGAAGCTGAAATTTTTTGTATAACTTAACCCTAAAAAGGGACATTTTCAGGACTATCTTTGGGAATTTATGAAGTGCGTACTTATCTCATCATAGTCATCTAATGCGAGCGCCAAGCGTTTGCTGATTTTGTTAGAATTACACTGGCACATGAAGCACTTTTTGTGGTCATTGTAATCATGAACATGATACGTATTTCACTAATGAAATATTGCGGGCGAGAAGCGCGAGCTGACAATTTTTGAAATTCAGACCTGAAGAGGGGCATTCTATGGCTTGTTTGTAGGAATTTACTATTTCACTAAATTAAGTGATGCGAGCGCGAAGCGCGAGCTGAAAATTTGTTATAATTAGATCAGAAAAAGGGACATTTTAAGGACTGTCTTTAGGAATTCGTGCACTGCAAAAACGCCGGTGTTGATTTAACACCAGCCCGGTATCTATATCGGTCCACACTAATGCGAACGTAAGCACAGACTAGAAATGTTTTATTAAGGCCTTAAAAGGGGGCAATCACTTTAAGTATATAGTCATGAAAAAAGCATATGTCACTACATAAAACAATGATAACTTGAAGTGCAAGGAGATAGTTTGGTGCATAATCTTTATGGGCTTAAAATACAACAGGACTATATATCTCATTAGTCAGACAATGCGAGCACCAGGAATGATGCAACCCCAACCTGCCCCCATCCCCACCCTAAGCACCTTCTGACACCATAAATTAAAAAAAAAGTTTAGTAAAAATAACTTAGAACATTTTTGTGTTTTTTGCCAACTGCAAACTTGTAGACAAGTCTACAAGTTGTAGACTGGTCTTCATGAATTTGCCAACTGCAGAGTTACCAGTTTTTTTAAGTCATGTGTTCTGTTCTTTTCAGATCTGAAACGGGGCAGTACTTGTACATCACTTTGCTGACTGGTAGAGCGTATAGTGTTCTGCCACTTTAATAGGCCCACTTTATAATTTGCCAACTATACTTTGGCTTTGGTTATTCAACTTAAACCTTGGAAATTCATCCCACCCAATATTTATGTAGCTAGTCTTGCCTCTGATTTTACAAAACTAATGTGTTTGTTAAATCGTCAATAATTGTGGTATAATTTGCAAACTAACAAGCTTGTTCATATTGGGGGAGGACCGGGGGCTTACTTTGTGTGTTATTATAGCTCCATCTGTTTTGTACTTAGTATTTTGCTGACTAGTAGGGCTCTAAGCCTGGCTACATGGACTTGGATTTGCCAATTGCATGGTTGTCTTTACTCTAAAAGTCTCGTAAAACTCTTCGAAGTTAGTACCCCTATTTTTCTTTCCTTTTCTTTCTTTCTTTCTCTCTTTCTTTCTTTCTTTCTTTCTTTCTTTCTTTCTTTCTTTCTTTCTTTCTTTCTTTCTTTCTTTCTTTCTTTCTTTCTTTCTTTCTTTCTTTCTTTCTTTCTTTCTTTCTTTCTTTCTTTCTTTCTTTCTTTCTTTCTTTCTTTCTTTCTTTCTTTCTTTCTTTCTTTCTTTCTTTCTCTCTTTCCCCCCTCTCTCTCTCTTTCTTTCTTTCTTTTTCTCCCCTATCCTCCATTTTGCCAACTGGTACATGATTTTGCCGACTGCCACGAATGTTGGGGGGGTGTCACACCCCCCTATACCCCCCCTCTAGCTACGGCCCTGAGTATAATGATATACCCTATGCATTAATAATATCAAAATCAAAGATTTGTTAATTTTTAATTGACCTTAATTCTGTGCAAGATGTCTCAACTAAAATTTCAAGAGTGCTACTGCTAACAGTGGCGTACCGTGGGTCACGGCATGGGGGGGGGGCACCAGCAAAAATTTAGAGTCATTAAGTGGGCGCGCGAAGCGCGCTCAATTGCCAGGTATACTGACCTGATAGAGACATTTTAAGGACTGTGCCATTAAACGGATATGTATCTTAGTGATCAAATAATGCGAGCGCGAAGTGCGAGCTGAAAATGTTCTATATTCAGTCCTAAAAAGGGACATTATAAGCAAGTTTTGTAATCATGATACGTACCTGTCTTACAAAACAAACAATGCGAGCGCGAAGCGCGAGCTGAAATTTTTTTGTATAACTTAACCCTAAAAAGGGACATTTTCAGGACTTTCTTTTGGAATTCATGAAGTGCGTACGTATCTCATCATAGTCATTTAATGCGAGCGCCAAGCGCTTGCTGATTTTGTTAGAATTACACTGGCACATGAAGCACTTTTTGTGGTCATTGTAATCATGAACATGATACGTATTTCACTAATGAAATATTGCAGGCGAGAAGCGCGAGCCGACAATTTTTGAAATTTAGACCTGAAGAGGGGCATTCTATGGCTTGTTTGTAGGAATTTACTATTTCACTAATTAAGTGATGCGAGCGCGAAGCGCGAGCTGAAAATTTGTTATAATTAGATCAGAAAAGGGACATTTTAAGGACTGTCTTTAGGAATTCGTGCACTGCAAAAACGCTGGTGTTGATTTAACACCAGCCCGGTATCTATATCGGTCCACACCAATGCGAACGTAAGCACAGACTGGAAATGTTTTAACAAGGCCTTAAAAGGGGGCAATCACTTTAAGTATATAGTCATGAAAAAAACATATGTCACTACATAAAACAATGATAACTTGAAGTGCGAGGAGATAGTTTGGTGCATAATCTTTATGGACTTAAAATACAACAGGACTATATATCTCATTAGTCAGACAATGCGAGCACCAGGAATGATGCAACCCCAACCTGCCCCCATCCCCACCCTAAGCACCTTCTGACACCATGAATTAAAAAAAAAAGTTTAGTAAAAATAACTTAGAACATTTTTGTGTTTTTTGCCAACTGCAAACTTGTAGACAAGTCTATAAGTTGTAGACTTGTCTTCATGAATTTGCCAACTGCAGAGTTACCATTTTTTTAAGTCTTGTGCTCTGTTCTTAGATCTGAAACGGGGCAGTACTTGTACATCACTTTGCTGACTGGTAGAGCGTATAAAGTTCTGCTACTTTAATAGGCCCACTTTATAATTTGCCAACTATACTTTGGCTTTGATTATGCAACTTAAACCTTGGAAATTCATCCCACCCAATATTTATGTACCTAGTCCTGCATCTAATTTTACAAAACTAATGTGTTTGTTAAATCGTCAAAAATTGTGGTATAATTTGCAAACTAACAAGCTTGTTCATATTGGGGGAGGACCGGGGGCTTACTTTCTGTGTTATTATAGCTACATCTGTTTTGTACTTATTTTTGCTGACTAGTAGGGCTCTAAGCCTGGCTACATGGACTTGGATTTGCCAATTGGTTGTCTTTACTCTAAAAGTCGTAACCTTCTTCGAAGTTAGTACCCCTATTTTTCTTTCCTTTTCTTTCTTTCTTTCTTTCTTTCTTTCTTTCTTTCTTTCTTTCTTTCTTTCTTTCTTTCTTTCTTTCTTTCTTTCTTTCTTTCTTTCTTTCTTTCTTTCTTTCTTTCTTTCTTTCGTTCTTTCTTTCTTTCTTTCTTTCTTTCTCTCTTTCTTTCTTTCTTTTTCTCCCCTATCCTCCATTCTGCCAACTGGTACATGATTTTGCCGACTGCCACGAATGTTGGGGGGGTGTCACCCCCCCCCCATACCCCCCCTCTAGCTACGGCCCTGACTTCTTTTGATTTAATTTTCAAAAACGATTAAATTTTCAATAAGATATAAATTATATTTAAGACTTACCGATTGGCGATTGACTGATAGTTGTTGAAGAGCTGATGTAGTCTCCCAAGCTTTCACTTTTATATAGTCTGTGGTGTTTACCGCTGTGTCATCCATTACGATCAATGCATTATTTCTAGGCCCTGGATAGTAATGTTCCAATATTGAATTACACCTTTTCTAGTTTTATATTGACTGTGATTACAATTAAATAAAAAATGCCTCTCTTTTTAATGTACATGTAACTTCCTGACATGTTAAAAAGATATAAAAAACGGTGAAACCATAACCTACTCTAAACGGAAAGAAAATATCAGTTATTTCCAGAATTGAATATCTGTCAAAGAAATCACTCAAATAAAAGTCTTTTGAGATTTCATTAAAGTTTCTTCCAACCTTCACTGTCATATCTGGAATTTTAATTTCGTGATACACGAGTGACTCTTTTAACAAAATATGCAGGTGGCGTTCATTCATTTTTGTTAAATGTACTCTGAATAGTCGAAAACTTGATACTAAAGCGGTTAATGTGGATCTGTTCAAGAATTTCTGCTTTCAGACAAGCCGTAAATGCCATTATTGCGGCCATGATAGTGTATTTGAATTAAACGATTTAAAAGGTACAGAAGTAATGGATTTGAACAACAAATCAAATTCAATAAAATCAGTATGCTAAGGTTTGAAAAAAGAGGCCCTAAGTGCTTTTCAGACATCTCATTTTGTTTAGCATCCCTTGATATCTTTTTACTAGTGAGCTTCAGCTCTCTTATAACTTCTTTTTTATTATTATTAATAAAAATAATAATGATATATGGAACTTGTTAGGCGCCATATCCATTTCGTAAGAGGTGCTCAAGGCGCACAAGTGAAGGGGGGCAAACGAAATTACAAGTAACAGAAAATCATCGATAAAATGAGTTAAAGAGGTCGGTTTTTAGCTTAATCTTAAATGTTTCGACACTCTTGCTATCTTGGATCTCTCGTGGGAGGGAATTCCATAGTGAGGGCCCTGCATGGATGAATGCCCCCCCCCCCCACACACACACACTTTGTTTTACATTTTGGAACTGTAAGAAGACCTGGGCCCTGTCTTACAAAGAGTTACGATTGATCGTTACTCTATGGAATTCATCAGTGTCATAATTTTTTTCTACAGGAAATGTGCATAATGTCCTTTGTAAACAAAAATAAGCACACTGAATTTTCAAGACAACGATGAATGCATGAATATACATCATAGTTAGAAACATGCGTAGTAAACATCCATATAGATGTTGACATTGCTGGCCGTCCATAGTTGCGATCGATCGGATCAATCGCAACTCTTTGTATAAGACGTGGCCCAGATTCACTGCATACGGAGCGTAGAAGCCTAGATGGTGTGTAGAGCAAAGTTGTACTGTGGAGCAGAGCCCAGTTAAAAGCCCCCTCGCGCCTGACCGAATGTAGGCGGACGAAGGGTGACGAATGGGAAAAATGCACGAAATGCACGCGAATTCAACGAATTCAAATAAAATTTCCGTCAAATCATGCGATCAGTAACTATTCTCAAATTTTATCAACGGTAAGCGAATGATAAATATTACATGCGAAGGATATCGATATTTCGGTTCACCTCTTTGATTAAATTGCAGCCGAAGGCGAGCGAAAGGTTGGTATAACCCAATAAGACGAACGAACAGTGAGCAATGGTTTGATATGGTGTGCGATTAGAAACGAAGACGAGGGAATAGATCGGACGTTCTTGTACGTTTGTGTCATCGTGTTGCTTCGTTAAGGGTTCTTTCGAGATCGGTCCACTTTGGCAAAAGCGCGATGAGGGACTATGCGCGACAATAACGCACGAACGATAAACGAACGATTACCGCAGACTAAATAAGAGATGCGAATTCAAACAGATGACCAACGATTTTTCAATTCGTCGGAAATTTTTAAACATGTTCGAAATTTCCGCGCGAATTTGAATAATCGCAGCTGTTAGTTCAGAAGGTGTACGAACCCAAACACGAAGGGTAAATATGATTTACTATCACTTACCATTGAAAACGATGAAGAAAAAAATGCCTTTCGCCAGCCATCGCAAGGCATATTTTTGGCAATTCGGTTAGGTGTGAGGGGGCCTTAAAGGATTTCGAATTTGCCGCGTTCACTCATGGGCAACCAATGTAAAGATTTAAGAAAAGGAGTGATGTGGGTAAATTTGCTACGAAGTGTCACTATACGAGCAGCAGAATTTTGTAGTTTTTGCAAACGAGTAATTTGAGACTGGAGTAGATTAAATAAATGGGTTACACTTCGTAATTCCGAAGGTTCTTTATTTCGAAGGTTCGTAATTCCGAAACACGCAAATTGCCTATACCTCGATGTTCGTTAATCCGAAAACGTAAAAGGGTTTGTTAATCCGAACATTTGTGGCGTTATTCCGAAGGTTCGTTATTCCGAAGGTTCGATAATCCGAAAACGAAATAAGGTTCGATGTTCCGAAGGTTCGTTAATCCGAAAACGAAATAAGGTTCGTTGTTCCGAAGGTTCGTTAATCCGAAAACGAAATAAGGTTAGTTAATCATTTAGTTTTCGGACTAACGAACCTTCGGAATTACGAACCTCATTTCTTTTTCGGATTAACGAACCTTCGGAATTACGAACCTCACTTCGTTTTCGGACTAACGAACCTTCGGAATTAAGAACCTTCGGAAATACGAACCATAACCGAACCTTCGGAATAACGAAGCTTCGGAATTACGAATGTATGCGAAATAAATGTGCATTGCCGAAATCAAGACGAGACTAAAATTAATCAATGAATGACCAATTTTCTCTGTTGCGTCAAGAGTCAAATATTTGCGTGTGAACCCTAGGTTGCGTAATTGATACCGTACAGATTTACAAGTGTATTGAATACGAGAACCATCGATCTTGTTTGAGTCGAGAAACATACCAAGATTGTTTTAGAAACTTCAATAATGTGGTTGGCAAAAGAAATGGATGTAATTTGTATTCTAGACAGATGGGTTATTAATGAAATCATATTATACAGTACGTCCCACAAAAAACGAAACCGAGATTTATCGATGATTTATCATAATTTAATCACAAATACAATAGACAAATGACCTACCATTGTAAAGCTTACAATCTCCACTTTCATCTAAAATTACTTAGATTATTTCTCCTTCACGCATGAGTGAGCAACAAGAATTTGAAGAGGGGATACCAAAATGTCACTTGGCGGGCTGTATCTGGGATTCAAAAAAAAAACCACATATTTAAAAAGTTCAATATCTGCTCTCTAATTTGATACCTCAATTACAGAGAATGGTCAAGAAATAACAAAGTTCTGGTTATTTGAAAAAAGGCTTGAATTTCAACAATTTCATAAAATGAAGAGGTTTTACAGGCTATCGTCCAGACTTACTCAAGACTCTGTTTTGTTGACGATCGCCATGCATTAAGTCTTTTGTTAACCGTGCGATAGCTTCGCTGGGAAACCTGTTAAAACACGTTTATTTAATGAAATTATGGAAATACAAGCATCTTTTCGAGGGAACAGAACTTGTTTACTTCTTGACCATTTTCTGTGATTAAGGTATCAAAATGAAAGAGCAGATATTGAACTTTTTAGGCATGTGATTTTCTTTTTGAAATTCAGATACCCCCCGCCAAATGAGTTTTTGGTATCCTTTCTTCAAATTGTTTTTGCTCACTCATGCGAAAATGTGGAATATTCTAAGTAATTTCAGATGAAAGAGGAGATTCTAAACTTTACAATGGTAGGTCATTAAATTTTGTCTATTGCATTTATGATTAAGTTATGATAAATCATCGCTAAATCTCGGTTTCGTTTTTTGTGGGACGCACTGTATAACGATAACCCCTTCAAAAGTTATCCGCGTCCCCTTGTTACTTTCAACGACTATCTTTTTCACGCATGCAATATGACAGTTCTATATCAAATTCAACATCTTTTACAAAGGAAAACCACTGTTTTGACGTTTTATTGACGAGAATTACCAATTGAATCTTGGGATACTCATATACCAGTATAACAACCACGAATTACCCTCCGTTTTTAACAATATATTTCGAGTAAATAATTAAAGTAGCCATTACTCAACTATATACAAATCACGTTGTATCACTTGCCAAGGACTCGAACAGCACTTACACAGAACACTTTCATATTGACTGCCCAAAATATTGGAATTCCCTTCCTCTGAATATAAGAGAGAGTTAAAGCTAATGTACATTTAAACTTAAAGTTAAGAAATTGCTTTTTGCCTCCTACTCCCAACAGCCTCCCTGGAATGTTTGACAATTATACAGATCCCATCTACGACCCTTTCCTCATTTTTTTTTTCTCTCTCGCTTTCTTTTCACTATTATTTTTTCCCCTTTTTGTCTCCTTTAATTGTCTGTTGTATTTTATCCTTTCTTCAAGGCGCCCCACCCCCATACATCTTTGTACAGTCTTTTTTATCATCCATGACCAAGCATTTATCATCCCTGAAATCAAATCTCTGCTTACACTCCATCTCCTATAGTGTTCCTTTAATTGCGTTCTGTTCGAGAAATCAGCGTCATTCTATCCTCGCTTCTTAGCTGGTCTCTTTTTTTCATAGCTGTTTTTTTTCTTTTTCATTGTAAGCATACATACAACTATACTCCTAAAAAGGTTTGATTTATGTATTTTTTTCTATAGATTATTTGCATTTTTATTACCAATTTGCAAAAAATAGGCTACTTTGGGGGTTATGATTGATTTGTCTCGATTTATGTAATTGATTTTTATTTGTGTTCCTCTAATTTGTATGGTGAAAAAATAAATATTACACTATAAAAAATGAAATGCTAATTTAGCACTTACAGTGCTTGCATATTGACTGCACTACGAGTGCTGATTTTTTTAGTTCAAATTTAAACTAGAAAATCAGCACTCGTAGTGCAGTCACATACAAGCACTTTAGAGCACTTTTAGAGTGTATTTAGCAAACTGTTAAACAAATATATACATGTAGATAAAAGTTTGTAATATATTGTAAACAAAGTTAAAAAATCTAGCAGTGTTCTTACTGTGAATAACGTTAAGACCTCCTTTAGGCCAAGCTTACCAAAGGAACTAAGGGGGAAAATAATAACAATGCAGTATTCAGTTCAATTCATTTTATTTCATTCACAGTAAATAAGAAATACACAAATGTAGAAGGGCCTGTTACAACCGATAATGTCGCAGATTGCGACATTATGCCAAGAGCGTCCGACGCATAATGTCGCAGTCAACGCATAATGTCGTAGTTTTTCTAACGCATAACGTCACATGTCACAACGCATAATCCCGGGGGGGGGGGGGTGGGCACGCAGTATATAATGCATAGTGGGTATGTGCCGCGGAGGGGACCCCCTTTTTAAACTCAAATTTCCGTTCCGAGGCATAGCATTTTTGTCTTATTGAGAAAAAGAACAAAGAAAGCCGCTCTAAAGCATAGCATTTTCTTCTTCTCGAGAAAAAAGAAGAAAAAAAATCCGCTCCAGGGCTTCGCATATTTTCCGTTACGCCGTTCTGGTCGCAATTTTGGTGAAAAGCGACCGCAGCTCGCTGTCTGACCATCGCCTCTGCGCTAGCGCGCCCGGCAGTCGTGCCGCAGCCCAGCTGCATGCACGTTCCATAGGGATGCATACGCACTCGCACGCAGGCGACCGTTCCAAGGACCCCCGTTTTCACAAACATTTGTAGTTCCGAAGGCCGATCCGAGGACCCTCCTTTTTACAATAAGCCCGCTCCAAGGCCCCCGTTTTTTGTCTCGCCCGCGGCACACCCCCACCACTTTTTTGGTCGAGTCCCCCCCCCCCCCGGGCGCATAATGTCGCAGCAAATTGTCAACGAATAATGTCACATGTCGCAACGCATAATGTCACAGTGGTATTTTCTTCAGGACTCGAGCTACAGATAAGATATAAAATATGCTTTCACTAAGTATTTTGAGACACGAGAAAGAGAATAAGTGATTTGGAAGTCAGGATTACTCTTTGTATGGATATTTATCGGTTTTATTGCCATTTCGTCTACGGTACTGCCTTTTTCCCACTATCGCATGGTCTGATATCATTTCATATACCATTAGTTAGTCAACTATCACCATAGTCCAATAACCATTTCGTCTAATTACCATCTCGTCTAATAGCCAGTTGGTCTAATAGCTGTTTTGTTTATTATCATTTAGTATAATTGTATTTTTTTCAATTGGTCCAATATCCACTTTGTCCAATATCATTACTTCTATTACCTTTTGGTCTAATAGCCAATTGGTCTAATAACCACTTGGTCTACTCTCATTTCGTCCATGTTCCATTTGGTCTAACTTCAGTTGGTTCACTATCACTTTGTCTAATCCCATTTCGGCTAACAATCATTTGGTAGATTTGCCATGGGTCCAACCACCAATAGGTCTAATCACCATCTCGTCTAATCATCATTTCGTCCAATAGGCATATTCATTTCATCTTATAACCATAATGGTCTACTGGCACTAAACCTCTACGGTGACTCTATGTATCATTGCCGATTTGTTGCAGTACTACTCCTGATTTGTGGTTCAGATCAGCTCGCGAGCGCAAAAAAAACCCTTTACCATCCGCCGACAGGGCATAGGCAGGGAAAAGGAAGGGGAACGAAAGAAAAGGGAAAAGAAGGGGAAAGAGAGGAGGGAAAATGAGGAAAAATAAGAGGAGACAGAAGAGTGAATAAAATAGGGTGAGGTGAAGACTTTGAAAATTTAAAAAAAAAACTTTCATGTCTCAAAAGAGGCGCGATAGCTCAGTCGGTAAAGCGGGGGTTTCTGATTCCGGTGACCCGTATTCGATTCCCAATTGGTGCGTTAGTGCCCCTTGGTGAGGCATAATAGTCATTTTCCTACCAGGTCCCTTGGAGAGGACCTTAAGCCGTCGGTCCCCTGGTTGCTTGCTTACAAGCATTCATGCTTTCTTAGCAACCAGGTAAAAAAATCACCATGTACTATATAGGCTAAAATTTTCGCTTCGCGCTGGCATCCATATCTACTTCAGAATTTTCATGCATAGTGCTTGAAAAAGTGCATAAATTTACCCCTTTTCGGACTGGAATATGAAGTATTTTTAGCTCATGCTTCGCTCTCGCTTTATGCTTTTTCAGTTCTGATTTGCTTTGCAAAGGGTACATCGATAATTATTACTATTACTGTTTTTACTATTACGAAGTTATATTTATGCATGTGTGTAAAATTAGGTATTGAAACTAAGTTTTGGGGCTGGCCTCACATACAAGCATTGCTTATTTTCGGCAGTCCCTCCGTTTCACTCTAATATACAAAAAATAATAATTTAAGGCAGCTTAATGTCATTAATTGTGTTTATCAAATCTATAGGCCTTATTGTGTTTTATAAGATGTTATGTTATGTTATACCGAGGTTCTACCTGACTGCTAAGAAAGCACGAATACCTGTGAGCAAGCAACCAGGGGACCAACGGCTTAAGGTCCTCTCCGAGGGACCTGGTAATGAGGATAAATGCCTTACCAAAGGGCACTAGCGCACCACTTGGGAATCGAACCCGGGTCAGCGGAATCCGAAACCCATGCTCTACCGACTGAGCTATCGCTTTTTTTTTGTTATATTCTTTATTTTTATGATATGTTTATTATATACAACATTGTGAAACGGAAAACAGTAAATAAAATGAAATGATTAAAACATGTATTCAAAATGCCTAAATTCTAGGTCTAAATTAACGCAGCTTATTCTATATATTTATAACGTGCTTGAATTGTCCAGTTTCAGATCAGAATATAAAAAAAAAACTTCTGCTCGCATTATTAACAATAATGTAGGAAGATACCTAGTTACCCATCCATTTTACAATTTACAAAACATTAAAAGAGTGTCCAGTTCTTAGATCCAAAATCTATTTTTCGGCTCACGCTGCCGTCAACTGTTTAGTTGTGTAACTCGAGTCCTGAAGAAAATACCGGTGATTGGACCCATGGCAACGATACCAAATGATTGTTATGCCCGGTTGACACTTGCACGCATTGTGGTGCCCGCATTGCCCCGCATTGATGCGTGCCAGTGCGGGACACTTTATGGCACGACTTGGCTATATCAGTTCACGCAATGTCCCGACACGTTCACGACATGTTTGCGCATAGTTCGCGCATAGTTCACGCAGTGTTCACGCACTGTCCCGACGTGCTTTCAGCAAATATTCTCGACACCCTATTTCTGTGACGTATCTAGCGCAAATTTAAATATTCAACGTTCTGGTGTTGACACCCTCTACGTTCGTTGATTAGAACGACTCACATTGATCACGTGGTCTGTACTCACAATTTTGCGCATGTCATTCGCGAACTATGCGTGAAGTATGCTTGACCTATGCGCAAAGTATGCGCGACCCTGTCGTGAACTAGTCGCGAACTGCGTGCCACTACCCCGGGGGTGGGGTACCCACTGTTTTTACGCCACGCACTGGCACGCATTGGCACGACTTGTTTGCGCATAGTTTGCGCACAGTTCACGCACTGCTGCAATGCGGGAAGTGCGTGGCAAAATTTTCAACATGTTGAAAAATTTTTTTCGCTCTTCACGCATTGCTGCGCATTGCCGCTCATCGTCCCGCCCCTTCCCGCAAGTGTCGACGCATTGGCACGCATGACGCAATATCAGTGCGTGAACTATGCGGGAACCGAAAATCGTGAAAGTGTCAACTAGGCATAGCCGAAATGGGTTTAGACAAAGTGATAGCGAACCAACTGAAGTTAGACCAAATGGAACATGGACGAAATGAGAGTAGACCAAGTGGTTATTAGACCAATTTGCTATTAGGCCAAAAGGTAATAGACGTAATGATATTGGACAAAGTGGATATTGAACCAATTGAAAAAAAATACAATTAGACTAAATGATAATAAACAAAACGGCTATTAGACCAACTGGCTATTAGACGAGATGGTAATTAGACGAAATGGTTATTGGACTATGTTGATAGTTGACTAACTAATGGTAGACGAAATTATATCAGACCATGCGATAGTAGGGGAAAAGGCAGTAGACGAAATGGCAATGAACCGATAAATATCCATACAAAGAGTAATCCTGATTTCCAAATCACTTAATTCTCTTTCTCGTTTCTCAAAAAAATTAGTGAAAGCATATTTTATATCTTATCTGTAGCTCGAGTCCTGAAGAAAATACCGCTGGGACATTATGCGTTGCGACTTGTGACGTTATGCGTTAGAAAAACCGCGACATTATGCGTTGACTGCGACATTATGCGTTGGTGCGATTATCGGTTGTAACAGGGCCTATGTATTAAGTAAATACCATAATACATTGCACTAAACATGACACATACATATTTATCATATTTAGCGTGGATGGAGACAGCTATTGAAGTCTTATACTAAGACTTGTTCTTCCATAGCTGCCCCCTAAAAAAGTTAAACTCAATACTCACTGGTATTTATTAACATTTTCGGAATTTCGGAGACGGGGCGTTCTAATGACCCCCCCCCCCCCCTCCATGACCACCGTTTCGCGATGTATGTTTCTTTGTAATTTAGTAGTAAACTTTGTAATACAAAACTTTATACAAAAAATTTTGTGTTAGATTTTGAAATAAAATTAAGAAAATGTTATCACTTTCCACGCTCTTTTCTTTCCCGGTTTCAACCTTCTCTTGGTCTCGAAACTTTGGGGGTCCATGTCCCTTGCCCCACCCCATCTGTCTGCTTTTGATGAAGGGTGAACTATCCTGCAAAGTTCAACGGGTTTAGAGGAGAGGGCGCGCCACAGATTATCTGAGAAGATCGTATCATGGACCTGTAGTCGGTCCATGATCGTATTGATTCCTTTCTGTGACCGGCGTATCAATTTAATAAAGATCAGGGCTTTCCCCAAGATTCTTACAAATAAGTCTTCAAAACATCAAGTTGTTTTTGCACATTAAACTATTTGCAAAATATATGAGATAAATATTTAATCTACATAATTGGTTTTAGCGTTGACAAAACTTTCTCGCTCTCTATAACAGTCCTACATTAACTATTACATAAATGAACAACAAAACAGATGCGTATTGTACGTATTTAAGTGCAAAGTTGCACAATTTGCAACTTGCTTCATTCTAATATCCAATAGCTATCACAAAGCCATCCATATTAATTAAGGCAAAGGTAAATTAAAACCTTTAAAAAAAAGGCTATATAGTTAAATTTCCTAATTGATCGATCGTATTCCTCAATCAATGTTAATAAAATTTTGGCATAATTTTGTAAGCCGTATTATACAGGACGCAACAAATGGCATCATCCTACTGAAGATGACTAAGTCGCACGGTGTTTGTAAGTACACTGCCATCTGCAAAAGCAGATGCTTGGACAGACGGAAGTACGCTAGAGGATGTCTCCACTTCGTGTCCAAAGACAGGATCATGGCTTGATCGGGAACAGATAAAGATGCCTTTGAGTGCTTTACGAAACCTTGGATTCCTGGCAGTGTAGATGAAAGGATTCACGCACGAGTTGAAGTAAGCCAGGTTTTGGAAGAAACGATGCAGTGGACTCCAAATGTAATTTCTAGCAGTGCCGAACCGCATTTTTGCGCAGAAGTAGGCAATTTGAGACGGTGCCCAGCAAATGATGAATACAACTATGACAATAAGCATCATCTTGAGAACGCGAGTACGAGCTTTCAGATGAATTGATGGCTTACAAGCGTTGGCAGATCCTTCTGTTAAGATCTTGGAGAAATGTTGGGCCTCTCGGTAAAGTTTCTTGGCTATTAGAATTTGGGTGAGAAGGATAAGTACAGTTGGCAAACCAATGCGTAGACAGATGTTGTAAGCAGCAAAGGCCATGTCGCCTTCGACTGAAAATTCTCTGCGAACGCACCGTCCAGTGAGGTCTTCAACATAGATCCCAAAGATGGGCCTGCTTCCTGCGAGCATGAACGTCAACCAAACAAGAGCTGTACAAATACACGCTCGCCTCTTTGTGACCATGCGATTGAAGGTGAGAGGATGGACAACCGCGAAGTAGCGGTCGAAACATATGGCTACAAGTTGATAAGAAGATACCGTGATTAGCATCCAATGTAACGTAGGAGAAAAGATCAAGCGACAATAGAGATGTCCCGCAACACTCGAAGGCATTGTTTGAGCTTTCGGGTGGGGAATCATCACGATGGATAACAAGAAATCTGCAAGGGCTAGATTGCCCACCAGGATGTCAGTGGAGCGTCTGGAGGATTTCTTCCAGAACACCACAAGGATGACTAGGAAGTTCCCCAGTATCCCCAGAATCGCAGAAACCATCTGTAAGATGACCCACCAAGGCCATTCCATTGTTGACCAAGACCATTGAAATAAAGTCTTTGGTTGCATTTCTTCGGAGCGGTCTTCCTCGTAAGTAAAATTCAATAAAAAGTCGGAGGAGAGATCATCGTTGCTTAAAACATTTGAACTTGTGGTGAAGATGAATTCGTTTGGTCGACCCGTTGATTCTTTGCCAGTGCTATGTGCGAATGGACTTGATCCTGGAGAAGCCGATGTTCCTCCGAGACGAAGCGTTGATTGGTTTGTGGCCAGGGATTCATCTTTAACCAACACCAGGTAGATAATTGTGGAATAGAATTTGAAATTCATCTTCAATTATGGTAAAATACGTCCTCCTGATGAAATAAAAAGGAAAAATAATATTAAAAAGATAATTTTATTTCTTAGCTCAAATGAAAATCTTTATAAACAAGACACCGATATCCAATTTCGGGGATCGTTTCTGTTTGTTGTAATTAATTTCATAACACTTCTTTTGATTTAATTTTCAAAAACGATTAAATTTTCAATAAGATATAAATGATATTTAAGACTTACCGATTGGCGTTTGACTGATAGTTGTTGAAGAGCTGATGTAGTCTCCCAAGCTTTCACTTTTATATAGTCTGTGGTGTTTACCGCTGTGTCATCTATTACGATCAATGCATTATTTCTAGGCCCTGGATAGCAATGTTTCAATATTGAATTCCACCTTTTCTAGTTTTATATTGACTGTGCTTACAATTAAATGAAAAAATGCCTCTCTTTTTAATGTACAGGTAACTTCCTGACATGTTAAAAAGATTTAAAAAACGGTGAAACCATAACCTACTCTAAACGGAAAGAAAATATCAGCTATTTCCGGAATTGAATATCTGTCAAAGAAATCACTCAAATAAAAGTCTTTTGAGATTTCATTAAAGTTTCTTCCAACCTTCACTGTCATATGGAATTTTAATTTCGTGATACATGAGTGACTCTTTCAACAAAATATGCAGCTGGCGTTCATTCATTTTTGTTAAGTGTACTCTGAATAGTCGAAAACTTGATACTAAAGCGGTTAATGGGAATCTTTTCAAGAATTTCTGCTCCCAGACAAGCCGTAAATGCCATTATTGCGGCGATGATAGTGTATTTGAATTAAACGATTTAAAAGGTACGGAAGTAATGGATTTGAACAACAAATCAAATTCAATAAAATCAGTATGCTAAGGTTTGAAAAAAGAGGCCCTAAGTGCTTTTCAGACATCTCATTTTGTTTAGCATCCCTCGATATTTTTCTACTAGTGTGCTTCAGCTCTCTTAGAACTTCTATGGAACTTGTTAGGCGCCATATCCATTTCGCAAGAGGTGCTCAAGGCGCACAAGTGAAGGGGGGCAAACGAAATTACAAGTAACAGAAAATCATCGATAAAATGAGTTAAAGAGGTCGGTTTTTGGCTTAATCTTAAATGTTTCGACACTCTTGCTATCTCGGATCTCTCGTGGGAGGGAATTCCAAAGTGAGGGCCCTGCATGGATGAATGCCCCCCCCCCACACACACACACATTTTGTTTTACATTTTGGAACTGTAAGAAGACCTGGGCCCTGTCTTACAAAGAGTTACGATTGATCCAATCAATCGGTACTCTATTGAATTCATCAGTGTCATATTTTTTTCTACAGGAAATGTGCATAATGTCCTTTGTAAACAAAAAGAAGCACACTGAATTTTCAAGACAACGATGAATGCATAAATATACATCATAGTTAGAAACATGCGTAGTAAACATGCATAGTATAGATGTTGACATTGCTGTCCGTCCATAGTTGCGATCGATCGGATCAATCGCAACTCTTTGTATAAGACGTGGCCCAGATTCACTGCATATGGAGCGTAGAAGCCAAGATGGTGTGTAGAGCAGAGTTGTACTGTGGAGCAGAGCCCAGTTAAAAGCCCCCTCACGCCTGACCGAATGTAGGCGGACGAAGGGTGACGAATGGGAAAAATGCACGCGAATTCAACGAATTCAAATAAAATTTCCGTCAAATCATACGATCAGTAACTATTGTCAAATGTTATCAACGAACGGTAAGCTAATGATAAATATGACATGCGAAGGATATCGATATTTCGGTTCACCTCTTTGATTAAATTGCAGCCGAAGGCGAGCGAAAGGTTGGTATAACCCAATAAGACGAACGAACAGTGAGCAATGGTTTGATATGGTGTGCGATTTTAAACGAAGAAGAGGGAATAGATCGGGCGTTCTTGTACGTTTGTGTCATCGTGTTGCTTCGATAATAAGGGTTCTTTCGAGATCGGTCCACTTTGGCAAAAGCGGGATGGGGGACTATGCGCGACAATAACGCACGAACGATAAACGAACGATTACCGCATACTAAATAAGAGATGCGAATTCAAACAGATGACCAACGATTTTTCAATTCGTCGGAAATTTTTGTTCGAAATTTCCGCGCGAATTTGAATAATCGCAGCTGTCAGTTCAGAAGGTGTACGAACCCAAACACGAAGGGTAAATATGATTTACTATCACTTACCATTGAAAACGATGAAGAAAAAAATTGCCTTTCGCCAGCCATCGCAAGGCATATTTCTGGCAATTCGGTTAGGTGTGAGGGGACCTTACAGGATTTCGAATTTGCCGCGTTCACTCATGGGCAACCAATGTAAAGATTTAAGAACAGGAGTGATGTGGGTAAAATTTGCTACGAAGGGTCACTATACGAGCAGCAGAATTCTGTAGTTTTTGCAAACGAGTAATTTGAGACTGGAGTAGATTAAATAAATGTGCATTGCCGAAATCAAGACGAGATTAAATCAATGAATGAACAATTTTCTCGGTTGCGTCAAGAGTCAAATATTTGCGTGACTGATACCGTACAGATTTACAAATGTATTGAATACGAGTACCATCGATCTTATTCGAGTCGAGAAACATACCAAGATTGTTTTCAGAAACTTCAATAATGTGGTTGGCTATAGAAATTGATGTAATTTGTATTCTAGACAGATGGGTTATTAATGAAATCATATTATACAGTGCGTCCCACAAAAAACGAAACCGAGATTTATCGATGATTTATCATAACTTAATCACAAATACAATAGCCAAATGACCTACCATTGTAAAGCTTAGTATCTCCTCTTTCATCTAAAATTACTTAGATTATTTCTCCTTCACGCATGAGTGAGCAAAAAGAATTTGAAGAGGGGATACCAAAAAGTCACTTGGCGGGTTGATCTGGGTTTCAAAAAGAAAACCACATATTTGAAAAGTTCAATATCTGCTCTTTAATTTGATACCTCAATTACAGAAAATGGTCAAGAAATAACAAAGTTCTGGTTATGTGAAATAAGGCTTGAATTTCAACAATAGCCACCTTTCGCAATCCTCACGGACGCTAATATTAGGGTCCCCTAACACAAAAGTTAACGCTGGCAATTGATTCCATTGGTCAAATCACCTCTCCAGCCGAAACCATTTCGCATGCGTTGATTATGTACACAGCATGTATACGTCTGAACACGTTTTTTCTTTTGTTTACTCCTAAACAAACGATATGCCTCAAGCACACAATGTAATGGGCATTATGTTTTACTTTCCCCAGAAATGGGGGATTAGATTCGAATTCCCGGGGGACCACTTCCATTGATGAGTGGATACCAGGCACGACCATGCGGTTTCGAAAAGCACCCTACACAAGGGAAGCAAGGCTTTTCCAGATTATGAAAATGCATCTCTTAACAAGTATTTAGCTTGTGAAACCCTACAAGTATTGAAAACATATCCTCCTTTTCGGTATTTTAAACATCGTTTTTTACAATAACGTTACATAGGCCAATACGTAACGTACTCTCTCCCTTTTTACGCGTGGTCGCGCCTGGTATCCACTCTTCAATGGAAGTGGGCCCCCCGGCCTCTCGAGCTCTGGGATGAACCAAATGTGGCTTTGAAAAGTCGTCCTAAATCGGATATATCGCTGTTACCATAGTAGCAACCAGAATTTTGCACACGAAACGCAGATTGAATGTTTCCGTTCCAGATGCGAAACGAAAAAAAATCTCATGTCACACAATTTGCATTGCAGGACAGAGTTTTACGACCATGACGACGGACCCAAAAGTCTCTTCCAAAATCAACTACCGTCGCAAAAAATTAGCGTTCGCGTTCTCCAACGAAAGGTCGGTTTTACAGGCTATCGTCCAGACTCACTCAAGACTCCGTTTTGTTGACGATCAGCCATGCATTAAGTCTTTTGTTAACCGTGTGATAGCTTTGTTGGGAAACCTGTGAAAACACGTTTATTTAATGAAATTATGGAAATACAAGCATCGTTTCGAGGGAACAGAACTTTTTTACTTCTTGACCATTTTCTGTGATTAAGGTATCAAAATTAATGAAAGAGCAGATATTGAATTTTTTAGGCATGTCATTTTTCTTTTGAAATTCAAATACCCCCCGCCAAATAAGTTTTTGGTATCCTTTTTTTAAATTGTTTTTGCTCACTCATGCGTAAATGAGGAATATTCTAAGTAATTTCAGATGAAAGAGGAGATTCTAAGCTTTACAATATGGTATGTCATTTGTCTATTGCATTTATGATTAAGTTATGATAAATCATCGCTAAATCTCGGTTTCGTTTTTTGTGGGACGCACTGTATAACGGTAACCCTTCAAAAGTTATCCGCGTCCCCTTGTTACTTTCAACGACTAACTTTTTCACGCATGCAATATGACAGTTCTATATCAAATTCAACATCTTTTACAAAGGAAAACCACTGTTTTGACTTTTAATTAATGAGAATTATCAATTGAATCTTGGGATACTCATATACCAGTATAACAACCACGAATTAACCTCCGTTTTAACAATATATTTCAAGTAAATAATTAAAGTAGCCATAACTCAACTATGTACAAATCAATTTGTACCACTTGCCAAGGACTCGTATATACAGCACAGAACACTTTCATATTGACTGCCCAAAATATTGGAATTCCCTTCCTCTGAATATAAGAGAGAGTTAAAGCTAATGTACATTTAAACTTAAAGTTAAGAAATCGCTTTTTGCCTCCTACTCCCAACAACCTCCCTGGAATGTTTGACAATTATACAGATCCCATCTACGACCCTTTCCAGTGGCGGATCCAGGGGGCACAGGGGGCGCATGCCCCCCTAAAAAAAAGTAAAATAAAGAAAAGGCGCCGGTTAAAAAAATTATACACTGATATAATATTAGCAACAGGAAGGAAAGACTATCCCCAACAAAGCACAATCATATCATCTTCGTTATCTTTTCTTTTAACTACCCTTTTCCCAACAGCTTCGCCGGTTAAAAATAATCAGCAGTGCGCTGCCTGCATATAACTGGCGCCAATCAAGAATAATCAGCTCCACCTAAATCTAAATCGGCAACGGACAAGAAAAATCAGTACCGCTGATCAAGAATAATCAGCTCCGCCTAAATCCAAATCGGCGCCAGTAAAGAACGATCAGCACCATCTGGTTATAAATCGGCGCCTGTCAAGATTAATCAGCGCCCCCAGGTTCTAAATCAGCGCCGGTAAAGACAAATCAGCGCTGCCTGAGTTTTAATCGGCGCCGATCAAGAATAATCAGCTCCACCTAAATCTAAATCGGCGCCGGACAAGAATAATCAGCACCACCTGGTTAAAAATTGGCGCCAGTCAAGAATAATCGGCGCCAGTCGATTATGAATTGCCGCTGCCTGAATCTTACGTGACATCGGTAAAAATAATCAGCACTACTTGTTCTAAATCGGCGCCGGTCAAGACAAATCGGTGCTGCCTTTGTCTTAACCGGCGCCGATCAAGAATAACCAGCGCCACCTAAATTTAAATCGGCGCCGGTCAAGAATAATCAGCGTCCCCTGGTTCCAATAAATAGGCGCCGGTAGAATAATGAAGAAGGGCCTATATTGCAAACCAAATCTAGATCGGCGTCGGTCAAGAATGATCAGCGGCACCTGGTTATACATGTTATTGTTGAATGGTGGTCATAACAAATAACAAAGCTTATCGCATGCCCTTACAGAGTGGACTGGGGCGGGGCAGTTGCCCACAGATGTCATGAAATCTTTAATTTGTTATTTAAAAAATCCCAGAATCATACAAAAGTGTAGAGCAAATCCTTTAATTTTGATCTTATTTTCCAATGCTTTAATAAAAAAAGGTCAGACGGTTGCTAATACCGGGAGTGTATAATTACGCAACCCGACGTATATTCGTTAGACCTTAAACCACTAAATATCATTTTAAATGTATAAATACAGTTTGTCAATACCTTTGTTTTAACGTTTAAATGTTTACGCCACTAAATTTGATTTATTTTCATCTTCCATTAAGTTAAATATTATTCATCTGATCACTCAGGAAGAAGTTAAAAACAAAGATAACGATACCTGTAAAACTGGAGAACTATTTCCAAAGCTCTGTCTTGAAGGATCTCTTTCTGAATTCAGGTCATAAGCATTATATCCAGTTTCATCAAAGTAATTAGATAAAAATTACTCATCATTACAAATTGCATTAGATTTAGTGAAAAGCATCACAATATATATATAAATACCAAATTCTGTATATAGGCCTATACATCATGTACATGAACATTGAATGATAATATATAAAGCTGGATTGGTGATGTATTCCAAATGATTCATGATGTAGTATTATTGTATATATATAATAAAAAAAACCTTGTATCTCAATTAATATACAAAAGTATTGGCCTCATCGCAATAAAAGGGTTAGTACACGAGATTTTGAAATCGCACATAACATGCATAATTTGTGTTACTTTTTGCTTGTTTCTTTCTTTAATAAGTTTTTCAATCTCTCTCTATATATGTTTTAGAAAGATTATATGTTTAAATTGATGTATATTTTCTGTTATAATGAGATATGTTTAAGTGGACTTCAGGGAATGGTCGTACGCAGCAAGGGGAAAGGGGGGGGGGGCAAATTCCCAATCAGCTGTTGTGAAAACACATTTTTTCCTTAACATTTCATGAAAACTATGAAAAATGTGAGATGTGCACCAAATACTTTTATTACACTTGTAAAAAAATTAATCGCCCCATTGAGCAGCTCGGTCCGTTTACTCTGTCGTTTTTATTTTCTTTTCAAAAATATGTTCGAGTCTTGCCCCCCCCCCCCCGGAAATATTATCTGCGTGTGGTCATGCAAAATGGCATGACTGGAAATCTTACATTTTGAAAAGAGCATTTGACATGGTCGACTTTACCCCTTTTTCAACATTTTCTTTTATGGCGCCGGTGAAGTGCAAAAATATGTGCGCCGCTCGGCAGTACGCCCCCCCCCCCCTTCGCCAGAAGCTGGATTCGCCTATGCTTTCCCCAATTTTTTTTTCTCTCTCGCTTTCTTTTCACTATTATTTTTTCCCCTTTTTGTCTCCTTTAATTATCTGTTGTATTTTATCCTTTCTTCGTGGAGCCCCCACCCTCATGCATCTTTGTTTAGTCTTTTTTATCATCCATGACCAAGCATTTATCATCCCTGAAATCAAATCTCTGCTTACACTCCATCTCCTATAGTGTTCCTTTAATTGCGTTCTGTTCGAGAAATCAGCGTCATTCAAGCCTCGCTTCTTAGCTGGTCTCTTTTTTCATAGCTGTTTTTTTTTCTTTTTCATTTTAAGCATACATACAACTATACTCCTAAAAAGGTTTGATTTATGTATTTTCTTTTCTTTAGATTATTTGCATTTTTATTACCAATTTGCAAAAAATAGGCTACTTTGGGGGTTATGATTGATTTGTCTTGATTTATGTAATTGATTTTTATTTGTGTTCCTCTAATTTGTATGTTGAAAAAATAGATATTATATTTTCAATTTAAACAAGTATGGTTAGTCATTGAAGATCCAATAATAAAAATCAAACTTCCTTACACTCTGAAAACACTGAATAAAATTTTACCCAATATTGGGTAGACAGGGAACATGCATGTTTGCTGTTTTTTTTGTTTTACCCCATATTGGGCTATATGCATGTTTTAAAGGTCAAGTCCACCCCAGAAAATTTTTGATTTGAATCTATAGAGAAAAATAAAACAAACATAACGTTTCAAATTTCATCAAAATCGGATGTAAAATAAGAAAGTTATGACATTTTTAAGTTTCGCTTATTTTTCACAAAACAGTTAAATGCACAACTCAGCGATATGCAAATGAGAGAGTCGATGATGTCCATCACTCACTATTTTTTTTGTTTTTTATTATTTGAATAATACAATATTTCAATTTTTACAGATTTTAAAATAAGGATCAAGTTAACTTAAACATAAACTGTTAAAATAATGGTTATTCCACATGTTCAGGGACAAATGAAAATTTATTTCATTTGACAAGGAGGAGAAAATTAGAATATTACATATTTCATATAATAAAATACAAAAGAAATAGTGAGTGGGTGACGTCATCAGTCTGCCAATTTGCATACCGACCAGGATGTGCATAGAACTGTTTTGTGAAATTAAGCGAAACTTTAAAATGTCATAACTTTCTTATTTTACATCCGATTTTGATGAAATTTTCAGCGTTTTGCTTGTTGGATTTTTCTCCTTTTTTTAAAATCAACTTTTTGTTGGGGTGGACTTGTCCTTTAAGGGTAAATTTCAACGCAGCATTGCGTAAAATACAAAAAAAAATTGGTATCTTTTCACCCAACCATCACACATGTTCCCATTTTATCCAATAGTGGGTATAGTTGGTAAACCCTTTTTAGAGTGTATTTAGCAAACTGTTAAACAAATACATGTAGATAAAAAGTTTGTAATATATTGTAAACAAAAATCAAATCTAGCAGTGTTCTTACTGTGAATAACGTTAAGACCTCCTTTAGACCAAGCTTACCAAAGGAACTAAGGGGAAAATAATAACAATGCAGTATTCAGTTCAATTCATTTTATTTCATTCACAGTAAATAAGAAACAAACAAATGTAGAAGGGCCTATGTATTAAGGAAATACCATAATACATTGCACTAAACATGACACATACAAATTTATCATATTTAGCGTGGATGGAGACAGCTATGGAAGTCGTATACTAAGACTTGTTCTTCCATAGCTGCCCCTAAAAAAGTTAAACTCAATACTTACTGGTATTTATTAACATTTTCGGAATTTCGGAGCCGGGGCGTTCTAATGACCCCCCCCCCCCCCTCCCTCCATGACCACCGTTTCGCGATGTATGATTCTTCGTATTTTAGTAGTAAACTTTTTTATACAAAACTTTAATTTTGTGTTAGATTTTGAAATAAAATTCAGAAAATGTTATCACATTCCACGCTCTTTTCTTTCCCGGTTTCAACCTTTTCTTGGTCTCGAAACTTTGGGGGTCCATGTCCCGTGCCCCACCCCATCTGTCTGCTTTGGATGAAGGGTGAACTATCCTGCAAAGTTCAACGGGTTTAGAGGAGAGGGCGCGCCACAGATTATCTGAGAAGATCGTATCATGGACCTGTAGTCGATCCATGATCGTATTGATTCCTTTCTGTGATCGGCGTATCAATTTGATAAAGATCAGGGCTTTCCCCAAGATTTTTACAAATAAGTCTTAAAAACATCAAGTTGTTTTTACCCATTAAACTATTTGCAAAATATATGAGATAAATATTTCATCTACATAATTAGTTTTAGCGTTGACAAAACTTTCTCACTCTCTATAACAGTCCTACATTAACCATTACATACATGAACAACAAAACAGATGCAGTGCAAAGTTGCACAATCTTGCTTCATTCTAATATCCAAGAGCTATCACAAAGCCATATTACTTAAGGCAAAGGTAAAGTTTAACCTACAAAAAGGGCTATATTTCCCAATTGATCAATCGTGATCCTCAATCAGTAATTGTTATTAACATTTTGGCATAGTTTTGTAAGCCGTATTATACAGGACGCAAAAAATGGAATCATCCTACTAAAGGTGACTAAGACACACGGTGTTTGTAAGTACACTGCCATCTGCAGAAGCAGATACTTGGACAGACGGAAGTACGCTAGAGGATGTCTCCACTTCGTGTTTAAAGACAGGATCGTGGCTTGATCGGGAACAGATAAAGATGCCTTTGAGTGCTTTACGTACGAAACCCTGGATTCCTGGCAGTGTAGATGAAAGGATTCACGCACGAGTTGAAGTAAGCCAGGTTTTGGAAGGAACGTTGCAGTGGACTCCGATGGTAATTCCTGGTAGTGCTGAACCCCATACTTACGCAGAAGTAGGCAATCTGAGACGGTGCCCAGCAAATGATGAATACAACTATGACAATAAGCATCATCTTGAGAACGCGAGTACGAGCTTTAAGATGATTTGATCGCTTACCAGCTGTGACCGATCCTTCTGTTAGGATCTTGGAGAAATGTTGGGCCTCTCGGTAAAGTTTCTTGGCTATTAGAATTTGGGTGAGAAGGATAAATACAGTAGGCAAACCAATGCGAAGACAGAGGATGTAAGCAGCATAGGCCATGTCGCCTTCGACGGAAAATCCTCTGCGAACGCACCGTCCAGTGAGGTCTTTAACATAGAACACAAAGATGCCCCTGCTTCCTGCGAGCATGAACGTCAACCAAACAAGAGCTGTACAAATATACGCTCGCCGCTTTGTGACCATGCGATTGAAAATGACAGGATGGACAACCGCGAAGTAGCGGTCGAAACATATGGCGACAAGTTGATAAGAAGATACTGTGATTAGCATCCATTGTAACATAGGAGAAGAGATGAAGATACAATAGAGACGTCCCGCAACACTCGAAGGCATTGTTTGAGCTTTCGGGTGGGGAATCATCACGATGGATAACAAGAAATCTGCAAGGGCTAGATTGCCCACCAGGATGTCAGTGGAGCGTCTGGAGGATTTCTTCCAGAACACCACAAGGATGACTAGGAAGTTCCCCAGTATCCCAAGAATCGCATAAACCATCTGTAAGATGACCCACCAAGGCCATTCCATTGTTGACCAAGACCATTGAAATAAAGTCTTTGGTTGCATTTCTTCGGAGCGGTCTTCCTCGTAAGTATAATTTAATAAAAAGTCGGAGGAGAGATCATCGTTGCTTAAAACATTTGAAATTGTGGTGAAGATGAATTCGTTTGGTCGACCCGTTGATTCTTTGCCAGTGCTATGTGCGAATGGACTTGATCCTGGAGAGGCCGATGTTCCTCCGAGACGAAGCGTTGATTTGTTTGTGGCCAGGGATTCATCTTTAACCAACACCAGGTAGATAATTGTGGAATAGAATTTGAAATTCATCTTCAATCATGGTAAAATACGTCCTCCTGATGAAATAAAAAAGAAAAATAATATTAAAAAGATAATTTCATTTCTTAGCTCGAATGAAAATCTTTATAAACAAGACACCGATATCCAATTTCGGGGATCGTTTCTGTTTGTTGTAATTAATTTCATAACACTTCTTTCAGGGCCGTAGCCAGAAGCATTTTGTTGGGGGGTGTACCAGCTAAATTTGCCAACTAAATTTGGCGTGACCGCGCCAACGTGAGCACAGGGGAGTCTGATGGGGGATGTGCCCCCCCCCCCACAATAATCACATGCTAAAAGATTTTGAATTTTTAAAATTGAATTAGTGGCATTTGGTGAATACTTTAAGGTAAATTATACAAAGATATTTGCACTTTAAAAATGAACATTTTGGATCAAAATAGAAAGGCTAGTGTGCCGTAGTTGCTAACTTGCAGTATAATGATATACCCTATGCATTAATAATATCAAAATCAAAGATTTGTTAATTTTTAATTGACCTTAATTCTGTGCAAGATGTCTCAACTAAAATTTCAAGAGTGCTACTGCTAACAGTGGCGTACAGTGGGTCACGGCATGGGGGGGGGGCACCAGCAAAAATTTAGAGTCATTAAGTGGGCGCGCGAAGCGCGCTCAATTGCCAGGTATACTGACCTGATAGAGACATTTTAAGGACTGTGCCATTAAACGGATATGTATCTTAATGATCAAATAATGCGAGCGCGAAGTGCGAGCTGAAAATGTTCTATATTCAGTCCTAAAAAGGGACATTATAAGCAAGTTTTGTAATCATGATACGTACCTGTCTTACAAAACAAACAATGCGAGCGCGAAGCGCGAGCTGAAATTTTTTTGTATAACTTAACCCTAAAAAGGGACATTTTCAGGACTTTCTTTTGGAATTCATGAAGTGCGTACGTATCTCATCATAGTCATTTAATGCAAGCGCCAAGCGCTTGCTGATTTTGTTAGAATTACACTGGCACATGAAGCACTTTTTGTGGTCATTGTAATCATGAACATGATACGTATTTCACTAATGAAATATTGCAGGCGAGAAGCGCGAGCCGACAATTTTTGAAATTTAGACCTGAAGAGGGGCATTCTATGGCTTGTTTGTAGGAATTTACTATTTCACTAATTAAGTGATGCGAGCGCGAAGCGCGAGCTGAAAATTTGTTATAATTAGATCAGAAAAGGGACATTTTAAGGACTGTCTTTAGGAATTCGTGCACTGCAAAAACGCTGGTGTTGATTTAACACCAGCCCGGTATCTATATCGGTCCACACCAATGCGAACGTAAGCACAGACTGGAAATGTTTTATTAAGGCCTTAAAAGGGGGCAATCACTTTAAGTATATAGTCATGAAAAAAACATATGTCACTACATAAAACAATGATAACTTGAAGTGCGAGGAGATAGTTTGGTGCATAATCTTTATGGACTTAAAATACAACAGGACTATATATCTCATTAGTCAGACAATGCGAGCACCAGGAATGATGCAACCCCAACCTGCCCCCATCCCCACCCTTAGCACCTTCTGACACCATGAATTAAAAAAAAAGTTTAGTAAAAATAACTTAGAACATTTTTGTGTTTTTTGCCAACTGCAAACTTGTAGACAAGTCTACAAGTTGTAGACTTGTCTTCATGAATTTGCCAACTGCAGAGTTACCAGTTTTTTAAGTCTTGTGCTCTGTTCTTAGATCTGAAACGGGGCAGTACTTGTACATCACTTTGCTGACTGGTAGAGCGTATAAAGTTCTGCTACTTTAATAGGCCCACTTTATAATTTGCCAACTATACTTTGGCTTTGATTATTCAACTTAAACCTTGGAAATTCATCCCACCCAATATTTATGTACCTAGTCCTGCATCTAATTTTACAAAACTAATGTGTTTGTTAAATCGTCAATAATTGTGGTATAATTTGCAAACTAACAAGCTTGTTCATATTGGGGGAGGACCGGGGGCTTACTTTCTGTGTTATTATAGCTACATCTGTTTTGTACTTATTTTTGCTGACTAGTAGGGCTCTAAGCCTGGCTACATGGACTTGGATTTGCCAATTGGTTGTCTTTACTCTAAAAGTCGTAACCTTCTTCGAAGTTAGTACCCCTATTTTTCTTTCCTTTTCTTTCTTTCTTTCTTTCTTTCTTTCTTTCTTTCTTTCTTTCTTTCTTTCTTTCTTTCTTTCTTTCTTTCTTTCTTTCTTTCTTTCTCTCTTTCTTTCTTTCTTTTTCTCCCCTATCCTCCATTTTGCCAACTGGTACATGATTTTGCCGACTGCCACGAATGTTGGGGGGTGTCACCCCCCCCCCCCCCCATACCCCCCCCCCCCCCCTCTAGCTACGGCCCTGACTTCTTTTGATTTAATTTTCAAAAACGATTAAATTTTCAATAAGATATAAATTATATTTAAGACTTACCGATTGGCGATTGACTGATAGTTGTTGAAGAGCTGATGTAGTCTCCCAAGCTTTCACTTTTATATAGTCTGTGGTGTTTACCGCTGTGTCATCCATTACGATCAATGCATTATTTCTAGGCCCTGGATAGTAATGTTCCAATATTGAATTACACCTTTTCTAGTTTTATATTGACTGTGATTACAATTAAATAAAAAATGCATCTCTTTTTAATGTACATGTAACTTCCTGACATGTTAAAAAGATATAAAAAACGGTGAAACCATAACCTACTCTAAACGGAAAGAAAATATAAGTTATTTCCAGAATTGAATATCTGTCAAAGAAATCACTCAAATAAAAGTCTTTCGAGATTTCATTAAAGTTTCTTCCAACCTTCACTGTCATATCTGGAATTTTAATTTCGTGATACACGAGTGACTCTTTTAACAAAATATGCAGGTGGCGTTCATTCATTTTTGTTAAATGTACTCTGAATAGTCGAAAACTTGATACTAAAGCGGTTAATGTGGATCTTTTCAAGAATTTCTGCTTTCAGACAAGCCGTAAATGCCATTATTGCGGCCATGATAGTGTATTTGAATTAAACGATTTAAAAGGTACAGAAGTAATGGATTTGAACAACAAATCAAATTCAATAAAATCAGTATGCTAAGGTTTGAAAAAAGAGGCCCTAAGTGCTTTTCAGACATCTCATTTTGTTTAGCATCCCTTGATATCTTTTTACTAGTGAGCTTCAGCTCTCTTATAACTTCTTTTTTATTATTATTAATAAAAATAATAATGATATATGGAACTTGTTAGGCGCCATATCCATTTCGTAAGAGGTGCTCAAGGCGCACAAGTGAAGGGGGGCAAACGAAATTACAAGTAACAGAAAATCATCGATAAAATGAGTTAAAGAGGTCGGTTTTTAGCTTAATCTTAAATGTTTCGACACTCTTGCTATCTTGGATCTCTCGTGGGAGGGAATTCCATAGTGAGGGCCCTGCATGGATGAATGCCCCCCCCCCCCCACACACACACACTTTGTTTTACATTTTGGAACTGTAAGAAGACCTGGGCCCTGTCTTACAAAGAGTTACGATTGATCGTTACTCTATGGAATTCATCAGTGTCATAATTTTTTTCTACAGGAAATGTGCATAATGTCCTTTGTAAACAAAAATAAGCACACTGAATTTTCAAGACAACGATGAATGCATGAATATACATCATAGTTAGAAACATGCGTAGTAAACATCCATATAGATGTTGACATTGCTGGCCGTCCATAGTTGCGATCGATCGGATCAATCGCAACTCTTTGTATAAGACGTGGCCCAGATTCACTGCATACGGAGCGTAGAAGCCTAGATGGTGTGTAGAGCAAAGTTGTACTGTGGAGCAGAGCCCAGTTAAAAGCCCCCTCGCGCCTGACCGAATGTAGGCGGACGAAGGGTGACGAATGGGAAAAATGCACGAAATGCACGCGAATTCAACGAATTCAAATAAAATTTCCGTCAAATCATGCGATCAGTAACTATTCTCAAATTTTATCAACGGTAAGCGAATGATAAATATTACATGCGAAGGATATCGATATTTCGGTTCACCTCTTTGATTAAATTGCAGCCGAAGGCGAGCGAAAGGTTGGTATAACCCAATAAGACGAACGAACAGTGAGCAATGGTTTGATATGGTGTGCGATTAGAAACGAAGACGAGGGAATAGATCGGACGTTCTTGTACGTTTGTGTCATCGTGTTGCTTCGTTAAGGGTTCTTTCGAGATCGGTCCACTTTGGCAAAAGCGCGATGAGGGACTATGCGCGACAATAACGCACGAACGATAAACGAACGATTACCGCAGACTAAATAAGAGATGCGAATTCAAACAGATGACCAACGATTTTTCAATTCGTCGGAAATTTTTAAACATGTTCGAAATTTCCGCGCGAATTTGAATAATCGCAGCTGTTAGTTCAGAAGGTGTACGAACCCAAACACGAAGGGTAAATATGATTTACTATCACTTACCATTGAAAACGATGAAGAAAAAAATGCCTTTCGCCAGCCATCGCAAGGCATATTTCTGGCAATTCGGTTAGGTGTGAGGGGGCCTTAAAGGATTTCGAATTTGCCGCGTTCACTCATGGGCAACCAATGTAAAGATTTAAGAAAAGGAGTGATGTGGGTAAATTTGCTACGAAGTGTCACTATACGAGCAGCAGAATTCTGTAGTTTTTGCAAACGAGTAATTTGAGACTGGAGTAGATTAAATAAATGGGTTACACTTCGTAATTCCGAAGGTTCTTTATTTCGAAGGTTCGTAATTCCGAAACACGCAAATTGCCTATACCTCGATGTTCGTTAATCCGAAAACGTAAAAGGGTTTGTTAATCCGAACATTTGTGGCGTTATTCCGAAGGTTCGTTATTCCGAAGGTTCGATAATCCGAAAACGAAATAAGGTTCGATGTTCCGAAGGTTCGTTAATCCGAAAACGAAATAAGGTTCGTTGTTCCGAAGGTTCGTTAATCCGAAAACGAAATAAGGTTCGTTGTTCCAAAGGTTCGTCAGTCCGAAAACGAAATAAGGTTAGTTAATCATTTAGTTTTCGGACTAACGAACCTTCGGAATTACGAACCTCATTTCTTTTTCGGATTAACGAACCTTCGGAATTACGAACCTCACTTCGTTTTCGGACTAACGAACCTTCGGAATTAAGAACCTTCGGAAATACGAACCATAACCGAACCTTCGGAATAACGAAGCTTCGGAATTACGAATGTATGCGAAATAAATGTGCATTGCCGAAATCAAGACGAGACTAAAATTAATCAATGAATGACCAATTTTCTCTGTTGCGTCAAGAGTCAAATATTTGCGTGCGAACCCTAGGTTGCGTAATTGATACCGTACAGATTTACAAGTGTATTGAATACGAGAACCATCGATCTTGTTTGAGTCGAGAAACATACCAAGATTGTTTTAGAAACTTCAATAATGTGGTTGGCAATAGAAATGGATGTAATTTGTATTCTAGACAGATGGGTTATTAATGAAATCATATTATACAGTACGTCCCACAAAAAACGAAACCGAGATTTATCGATGATTTATCATAATTTAATCACAAATACAATAGACAAATGACCTACCATTGTAAAGCTTACAATCTCCACTTTCATCTAAAATTACTTAGATTATTTCTCCTTCACGCATGAGTGAGCAACAAGAATTTGAAGAGGGGATACCAAAAAGTCACTTGGCGGGCTGTATCTGGGATTCAAAAAAAAAACCACATATTTAAAAAGTTCAATATCTGCTCTCTAATTTGATACCTCAATTACAGAGAATGGTCAAGAAATAACAAAGTTCTGGTTATTTGAAAAAAGGCTTGAATTCCAACAATTTCATAAAATGAAGAGGTTTTACAGGCTATCGTCCAGACTTACTCAAGACTCCGTTTTGTTGACGATCGCCATGCATTAAGTCTTTTGTTAACCGTGCGATAGCTTCGCTGGGAAACCTGTTAAAACACGTTTATTTAATGAAATTATGGAAATACAAGCATCTTTTCGAGGGAACAGAACTTGTTTACTTCTTGACCATTTTCTGTGATTAAGGTATCAAAATGAAAGAGCAGATATTGAACTTTTTAGGCATGTGATTTTCTTTTTGAAATTCAGATACCCCCCGCCAAATGAGTTTTTGGTATCCTTTCTTCAAATTGTTTTTGCTCACTCATGCGAAAATGTGGAATATTCTAAGTAATTTCAGATGAAAGAGGAGATTCTAAACTTTACAATGGTAGGTCATTTGTCTATTGCATTTATGATTAAGTTATGATAACTCATCGCTAAATCTCGGTTTCGTTTTTTGTGGGACGCACTGTATAACGATAACCCCTTCAAAAGTTATCCGCGTCCCCTTGTTACTTTCAACGACTATCTTTTTCACGCATGCAATATGACAGTTCTATATCAAATTCAACATCTTTTACAAAGGAAAACCACTGTTTTGACGTTTTATTGACGAGAATTACCAATTGAATCTTGGGATACTCATATACCAGTATAACAACCACGAATTACCCTCCGTTTTTAACAATATATTTCGAGTAAATAATTAAAGTAGCCATTACTCAACTATATACAAATCACGTTGTATCACTTGCCAAGGACTCGAACAGCACTTACACAGAACACTTTCATATTGACTGCCCAAAATATTGGAATTCCCTTCCTCTGAATATAAGAGAGAGTTAAAGCTAATGTACATTTAAACTTAAAGTTAAGAAATTGCTTTTTGCCTCCTACTCCCAACAGCCTCCCTGGAATGTTTGACAATTATACAGATCCCATCTACGACCCTTTCCTCATTTTTTTTTCTCTCTCGCTTTCTTTTCACTATTATTTTTTCCCCTTTTTGTCTCCTTTAATTGTCTGTTGTATTTTATCCTTTCTTCAAGGCGCCCCACCCCCATACATCTTTGTACAGTCTTTTTTATCATCCATGACCAAGCATTTATCATCCCTGAAATCAAATCTCTGCTTACACTCCATCTCCTATAGTGTTCCTTTAATTGCGTTCTGTTCGAGAAATCAGCGTCATTCTATCCTCGCTTCTTAGCTGGTCTCTTTTTTTCATAGCTGTTTTTTTTTCTTTTTCATTGTAAGCATACATACAACTATACTCCTAAAAAGGTTTGATTTATGTATTTTTTTCTATAGATTATTTGCATTTTTATTACCAATTTGCAAAAAATAGGCTACTTTGGGGGTTATGATTGATTTGTCTCGATTTATGTAATTGATTTTTATTTGTGTTCCTCTAATTTGTATGGTGAAAAAATAAATATTACACTATAAAAAATGAAGTGCTAATTTAGCACTTACAGTGCTTGCATATTGACTGCACTACGAGTGCTGATTTTTTTAGTTCAAATTTAAACTAGAAAATCAGCACTCGTAGTGCAGTCACATACAAGCACTTTAGAGCACTTTTAGAGTGTATTTAGCAAACTGTTAAACAAATATATACATGTAGATAAAAGTTTGTAATATATTGTAAACAAAGTTAAAAAATCTAGCAGTGTTCTTACTGTGAATAACGTTAAGACCTCCTTTAGGCCAAGCTTACCAAAGGAACTAAGGGGGAAAATAATAACAATGCAGTATTCAGTTCAATTCATTTCATTTCATTCACAGTAAATAAGAAATACACAAATGTAGAAGGGCCTGTTACAACCGATAATGTCGCAGATTGCGACATTATGCCAAGAGCGTCCGACGCATAATGTCGCAGTCAACGCATAATGTCGTAGTTTTTCTAACGCATAACGTCACATGTCACAACGCATAATCCGGGGGGGGGGTGGGCACTCAGTATATAATGCATAGTGGGTATGTGCCGCGGAGGGGACCCCCTTTTTAAACTCAAATTTCCGTTCCGAGGCATAGCATTTTTGTCTTATTGAGAAAAAGAACAAAGAAAGCCGCTCTAAAGCATAGCATTTTCTTCTTCTCGAGAAAAAAGAAGAAAAAAAATCCGCTCCAGGGCTTCGCATATTTTCCGTTACGCCGTTCTGGTCGCAATTTTGGTGAAAAGCGACCGCAGCTCGCTGTCTGACCATCGCCTCTGCGCTAGCGCGCCCGGCAGTCGTGCCGCAGCCCAGCTGCATGCACGTTCCATAGGGATGCATACGCACTCGCACGCAGGCGACCGTTCCAAGGACCCCCGTTTTCACAAACATTTGTAGTTCCGAAGGCCGATCCGAGGACCCTCCTTTTTACAATAAGCCCGCTCCAAGGCCCCCGTTTTTTGTCTCGCCCGCGGCACACCCCCACCACTTTTTTGGTCGAGTCCCCCCCCCCCCGGGCGCATAATGTCGCAGCAAATTGTCAACGAATAATGTCACATGTCGCAACGCATAATGTCACAGTGGTATTTTCTTCAGGACTCGAGCTACAGATAAGATATAAAATATGCTTTCACTAAGTATTTTGAGACACGAGAAAGAGAATAAGTGATTTGGAAGTCAGGATTACTCTTTGTATGGATATTTATCGGTTTTATTGCCATTTCGTCTACGGTACTGCCTTTTTCCCACTATCGCATGGTCTGATATCATTTCATATACCATTAGTTAGTCAACTATCACCATAGTCCAATAACCATTTCGTCTAATTACCATCTCGTCTAATAGCCAGTTGGTCTAATAGCTGTTTTGTTTATTATCCTTTAGTATAATTGTATTTTTTTCAATTGGTCCAATATCCACTTTGTCCAATATCATTACTTCTATTACCTTTTGGTCTAATAGCCAATTGGTCTAATAACCACTTGGTCTACTCTCATTTCGTCCATGTTCCATTTGGTCTAACTTCAGTTGGTTCACTATCACTTTGTCTAATCCCATTTCGGCTAACAATCATTTGGTAGATTTGCCATGGGTCCAACCACCAATAGGTCTAATCACCATCTCGTCTAATCATCATTTCGTCCAATAGGCATATTCATTTCATCTTATAACCATAATGGTCTACTGGCACTAAACCTCTACGGTGACTCTATGTATCATTGCCGATTTGTTGCAGTACTACTCCTGATTTGTGGTTCAGATCAGCTCGCGAGCGCAAAAAAACCCTTTACCATCCGCCGACAGGGCATAGGCAGGGAAAAGGAAGGGGAACGAAAGAAAAGGGAAAAGAAGGGGAAAGAGAGGAGGGAAAATGAGGAAAAATAAGAGGAGACAGAAGAGTGAATAAAATAGGGTGAGGTGAAGACTTTGAAAATTAAAAAAAAAAAATTTCATGTCTCAAAAGAGGCGCGATAGCTCAGTCGGTAAAGCGGGGGTTTCTGATTCCGGTGACCCGTATTCGATTCCCAATTGGTGCGTTAGTGCCCCTTGGTGAGGCATAATAGTCATTTTCCTACCAGGTCCCTTGGAGAGGACCTTAAGCCGTCGGTCCCCTGGTTGCTTGCTTACAAGCATTCATGCTTTCTTAGCAACCAGGTAAAAAAATCACCATGTACTATATAGGCTAAAATTTTCGCTTCGCGCTGGCATCCATATCTACTTCAGAATTTTCATGCATAGTGCTTGAAAAAGTGCATAAATTTACCCCTTTTCGGACTGGAATATGAAGTATTTTTAGCTCATGCTTCGCTCTCGCTTTATGCTTTTTCAGTTCTGATTTGCTTTGCAAAGGGTACATCGATAATTATTACTATTACTGTTTTTACTATTACGAAGTTATATTTATGCATGTGTGTAAAATTAGGTATTGAAACTAAGTTTTGGGGCTGGCCTCACATACAAGCATTGCTTATTTTCGGCAGTCCCTCCGTTTCACTCTAATATACAAAAAATAATAATTTAAGGCAGCTTAATGTCATTAATTGTGTTTATCAAATCTATAGGCCTTATTGTGTTTTATAAGATGTTATGTTATGTTATACCGAGGTTCTACCTGACTGCTAAGAAAGCACGAATACCTGTGAGCAAGCAACCAGGGGACCAACGGCTTAAGGTCCTCTCCGAGGGACCTGGTAATGAGGATAAATGCCTTACCAAAGGGCACTAGCGCACCACTTGGGAATCGAACCCGGGTCAGCGGAATCCGAAACCCCTGCTCTACCGACTGAGCTATCGCTTTTTTTTGGTTATATTCTTTATTTTTATGATATGTTTATTATATACAACATTGTGAAACGGAAAACAGTAAATAAAATGAAATGATTAAAACATGTATTCAAAATGCCTAAATTCTAGGTCTAAATTAACGCAGCTTATTCTATATATTTATAACGTGCTTGAATTATCCAGTTTCAGATCAGAATATAAAAAAAAAACTTCTGCTCGCATTATTAACAATAATGTAGGAAGATACCTAGTTACCCATCCATTTTACAATTTACAAAACATTAAAAGAGTGTCCAGTTCTTAGATCCAAAATCTATTTTTCGGCTCACGCTGCCGTCAACTGTTTAGTTGTGTAACTCGAGTCCTGAAGAAAATACCGGTGATTGGACCCATGGCAACGATACCAAATGATTGTTAGCCGAAATGGGTTTAGACAAAGTGATAGCGAACCAACTGAAGTTAGACCAAATGGAACATGGACGAAATGAGAGTAGACCAAGTGGTTATTAGACCAATTTGCTATTAGGCCAAAAGGTAATAGACGTAATGATATTGGACAAAGTGGATATTGGACCAATTGAAAAAAAATACAATTAGACTAAATGATAATAAACAAAACGGCTATTAGACCAACTGGCTATTAGACGAGATGGTAATTAGACGAAATGGTTATTGGACTATGTTGATAGTTGACTAACTAATGGTAGACGAAATTATATCAGACCATGCGATAGTAGGGGAAAAGGCAGTAGACGAAATGGCAATGAACCGATAAATATCCATACAAAGAGTAATCCTGATTTCCAAATCACTTAATTCTCTTTCTCGTTTCTCAAAAAAATTAGTGAAAGCATATTTTATATCTTATCTGTAGCTCGAGTCCTGAAGAAAATACCGCTGGGACATTCTGCGTTGCGACATGTGACGTTATGCGTTAGAAAAACCGCGACATTATGCGTTGACTGCGACATTATGCGTCGGACGCTCTTGGCATAATGTCGCAATCTGCGACATTATGTGTTGGTGCGATTATCGGTTGTAACAGGGCCTATGTATTAAGTAAATACCATAATACATTGCACTAAACATGACACATACATATTTATCATATTTAGCGTGGATGGAGACAGCTATTGAAGTCTTATACTAAGACTTGTTCTTCCATAGCTGCCCCCTAAAAAAAGTTAAACTCAATACTCACTGGTATTTATTAACATTTTCGGAATTTCGGAGACGGGGCGTTCTAATGACCCCCCCCCCCCCCTCCATGACCACCGTTTCGCGATGTATGTTTCTTTGTAATTTAGTAGTAAACTTTGTAATACAAAACTTTATACAAAAAATTTTGTGTTAGATTTTGAAATAAAATTAAGAAAATGTTATCACTTTCCACGCTCTTTTCTTTCCCGGTTTCAACCTTCTCTTGGTCTCGAAACTTTGGGGGTCCATGTCCCTTGCCCCACCCCATCTGTCTGCTTTTGATGAAGGGTGAACTATCCTGCAAAGTTCAACGGGTTTAGAGGAGAGGGCGCGCCACAGATTATCTGAGAAGATCGTATCATGGACCTGTAGTCGGTCCATGATCGTATTGATTCCTTTCTGTGACCGGCGTATCAATTTAATAAAGATCAGGGCTTTCCCCAAGATTCTTACAAATAAGTCTTCAAAACATCAAGTTGTTTTTGCACATTAAACTATTTGCAAAATATATGAGATAAATATTTAATCTACATAATTGGTTTTAGCGTTGACAAAACTTTCTCGCTCTCTATAACAGTCCTACATTAACTATTACATAAATGAACAACAAAACAGATGCGTATTGTACGTATTTAAGTGCAAAGTTGCACAATTTGCAACTTGCTTCATTCTAATATCCAATAGCTATCACAAAGCCATCCATATTAATTAAGGCAAAGGTAAATTAAAACCTTAAAAAAAAGGCTATATAGTTAAATTTCCTAATTGATCGATCGTATTCCTCAATCAATGTTAATAAAATTTTGGCATAATTTTGTAAGCCGTATTATACAGGACGCAACAAATGGCATCATCCTACTGAAGATGACTAAGTCGCATGGTGTTTGTAAGTACACTGCCATCTGCAAAAGCAGATGCTTGGACAGACGGAAGTACGCTAGAGGATGTCTCCACTTCGTGTCCAAAGACAGGATCATGGCTTGATCGGGAACAGATAAAGATGCCTTTGAGTGCTTTACGAAACCTTGGATTCCTGGCAGTGTAGATGAAAGGATTCACGCACGAGTTGAAGTAAGCCAGGTTTTGGAAGAAACGATGCAGTGGACTCCAAATGTAATTTCTAGCAGTGCCGAACCGCATTTTTGCGCAGAAGTAGGCAATTTGAGACGGTGCCCAGCAAATGATGAATACAACTATGACAATAAGCATCATCTTGAGAACGCGAGTACGAGCTTTCAGATGAATTGATGGCTTACAAGCGTTGGCAGATCCTTCTGTTAAGATCTTGGAGAAATGTTGGGCCTCTCGGTAAAGTTTCTTGGCTATTAGAATTTGGGTGAGAAGGATAAGTACAGTTGGCAAACCAATGCGTAGACAGATGTTGTAAGCAGCAAAGGCCATGTCGCCTTCGACTGAAAATTCTCTACGAACGCACCGTCCAGTGAGGTCTTCAACATAGATCCCAAAGATGGGCCTGCTTCCTGCGAGCATGAACGTCAACCAAACAAGAGCTGTACAAATACACGCTCGCCTCTTTGTGACCATGCGATTGAAGGTGAGAGGATGGACAACCGCGAAGTAGCGGTCGAAACATATGGCTACAAGTTGATAAGAAGATACCGTGATTAGCATCCAATGTAACGTAGGAGAAAAGATCAAGCGACAATAGAGATGTCCCGCAACACTCGAAGGCATTGTTTGAGCTTTCGGGTGGGGAATCATCACGATGGATAACAAGAAATCTGCAAGGGCTAGATTGCCCACCAGGATGTCAGTGGAGCGTCTGGAGGATTTCTTCCAGAACACCACAAGGATGACTAGGAAGTTCCCCAGTATCCCCAGAATCGCAGAAACCATCTGTAAGATGACCCACCAAGGCCATTCCATTGTTGACCAAGACCATTGAAATAAAGTCTTTGGTTGCATTTCTTCGGAGCGGTCTTCCTCGTAAGTAAAATTCAATAAAAAGTCGGAGGAGAGATCATCGTTGCTTAAAACATTTGAACTTGTGGTGAAGATGAATTCGTTTGGTCGACCCGTTGATTCTTTGCCAGTGCTATGTGCGAATGGACTTGATCCTGGAGAAGCCGATGTTCCTCCGAGACGAAGCGTTGATTGGTTTGTGGCCAGGGATTCATCTTTAACCAACACCAGGTAGATAATTGTGGAATAGAATTTGAAATTCATCTTCAATTATGGTAAAATACGTCCTCCTGATGAAATAAAAAGGAAAAATAATATTAAAAAGATAATTTTATTTCTTAGCTCAAATGAAAATCTTTATAAACAAGACACCGATATCCAATTTCGGGGATCGTTTCTGTTTGTTGTAATTAATTTCATAACACTTCTTTTGATTTAATTTTCAAAAACGATTAAATTTTCAATAAGATATAAATGATATTTAAGACTTACCGATTGGCGTTTGACTGATAGTTGTTGAAGAGCTGATGTAGTCTCCCAAGCTTTCACTTTTATATAGTCTGTGGTGTTTACCGCTGTGTCATCTATTACGATCAATGCATTATTTCTAGGCCCTGGATAGCAATGTTTCAATATTGAATTCCACCTTTTCTAGTTTTATATTGACTGTGCTTACAATTAAAAAAAAAATGCCTCTCTTTTTAATGTACAGGTAACTTCCTGACATGTTAAAAAGATATAAAAAACGGTGAAACCATAACTTACTCTAAACGGAAAGAAAATATCAGTTATTTCCGGAATTGAATATCTGTCAAAGAAATCACTCAAATAAAAGTCTTTTGAGATTTCATTAAAGTTTCTTCCAACCTTCACTGTCATATGGAATTTTAATTTCGTGATACATGAGTGACTCTTTCAACAAAATATGCAGCTGGCGTTCATTCATTTTTGTTAAATGTACTCTGAATAGTCGAAAACTTGATACTAAAGCGGTTAATGGGAATCTTTTCAAGAATTTCTGCTCCCAGACAAGCCGTAAATGCCATTATTGCGGCGATGATAGTGTATTTGAATTAAACGATTTAAAAGGTACGGAAGTAATGGATTTGAACAACAAATCAAATTCAATAAAATCAGTATGCTAAGGTTTGAAAAAAGAGGCCCTAAGTGCTTTTCAGACATCTCATTTTGTTTAGCATCCCTCGATATTTTTCTACTAGTGTGCTTCAGCTCTCTTAGAACTTCTATGGAACTTGTTAGGCGCCATATCCATTTCGCAAGAGGTGCTCAAGGCGCACAAGTGAAGGGGGGCAAACGAAATTACAAGTAACAGAAAATCATCGATAAAATGAGTTAAAGAGGTCGGTTTTTGGCTTAATCTTAAATGTTTCGACACTCTTGCTATCTCGGATCTCTCGTGGGAGGGAATTCCAAAGTGAGGGTCCTGCATGGATGAATGCCCCCCCCCCCCCCACACACACACACATTTTGTTTTACATTTTGGAACTGTAAGAAGACCTGGGCCCTGTCTAAAGCCCCTTTCACAATTGACGTACGACCTGTTTACGACCACCTGCAACAATTTTTTCTTGTTGTTGCACGATCGATCCCTTGGTGTCTTGCGAGCACTCGCAGTCGTTGTAGACGATCGCACAAACTCGAGGTGGTCGGAGGTGATCGTGACTGGTCGCATCTGAACTTTGAACATGTTCAAAATCCAAACGCGATCAAATACGATTGATTCACTCGCAACAGGTCGTACCATCGGTCGGGCGACCATCGTGTTAGTGTTGTTCAACGTTGTACGACTTGGTGCGAGAGGTGGCACAACTAAGTATAGTAACATTTAGTCGACTGGAGGTCGTACAACACTTGCACATGTGCTGGAGACCTACAGAGACCAGTCTTGCGACTGGGTGCGATAATATAAGACTGTTGCAAGATCGATCGAAATTACGGCTTACAACATTCCACTACCGTTGCATGCGCTTGCATGCGACCGTTCAGCCCCTTTCACAATTGATGTCCGACCAGTTTACGACCGCCTGCAACAGTTTTTTCTTGTTGTTGCACGATCGATCTCTTGGTGTCTTGCGAGCACTGGCAGTCGTTGTAGACGGTCGCACGAACTCGAGGTGGTCGTGACTGGTCACATCTGAACTTTGAACATGTTCAAAATCCGAACGCGATCAAATACGATCGATTCACTCGCATCAGGCCGTACCCGGGGTCGTACCATCGCTCGGGCGATCATCGTGCGAGTGTTGTTCAACGTTGTACGACTTGGTGCGAGAGGTGGCACGACTAAGTAGTCGCATTTACTTGACTGGAGGTCGTACAACACTTGCACATGTGAAAGCGACCTACATGTACAGAGACCTGTCTTGCGACTGGTTGCGATAATAATATGGGCCATAAGACTGTTGCAAGACCGATCGCAACGGCTTACAACATTGCACTACCGTTTCATTCGCATGTATGCGACCGTTCCACTCGCAATCCCTCGTGCAACACTCGCATGTGATCGCACGAGCACAATAAGAGCATATGCGACTTACTCGTGCAACGGGGTTTACTGGTTGTTTTTGTTGTACGACAGCTGTTGCAACTGTGAAAGCCTCTGTGCGATCTTATGAGATGACTAGCGATTGATGCCTGTTGCAGCCTGACGCACGACCAAAAGGTCGCAAATGGTCGTACGTCAATTGTGAAAGGGGCTTTACAAAGAGTTACGATTGATCCAATCAATCGGTACTCTATTGAATTCATCAGTGTCATATTTTTTTCTACAGGAAATGTGCATAATGTCCTTTGTAAACAAAAAGAAGCACACTGAATTTTCAAGACAACGATGAATGCATAAATATACATCATAGTTAGAAACATGCGTAGTAAACATGCATAGTATAGATGTTGACATTGCTGTCCGTCCATAGTTGCGATCGATCGGATCAATCGCAACTCTTTGTATAAGACGTGGCCCAGATTCACTGCATATGGAGCGTAGAAGCCAAGATGGTGTGTAGAGCAGAGTTGTACTGTGGAGCAGAGCCCAGTTAAAAGCCCCCTCACGCCTGACCGAATGTAGGCGGACGAAGGGTGACGAATGGGAAAAATGCACGCGAATTCAACGAATTCAAATAAAATTTCCGTCAAATCATACGATCAGTAACTATTGTCAAATGTTATCAACGAACGGTAAGCTAATGATAAATATGACATGCGAAGGATATCGATATTTCGGTTCACCTCTTTGATTAAATTGCAGCCGAAGGCGAGCGAAAGGTTGGTATAACCCAATAAGACGAACGAACAGTGAGCAATGGTTTGATATGGTGTGCGATTTTAAACGAAGAAGAGGGAATAGATCGGGCGTTCTTGTACGTTTGTGTCATCGTGTTGCTTCGATAATAAGGGTTCTTTCGAGATCGGTCCACTTTGGCAAAAGCGCGATGGGGGACTATGCGCGACAATAACGCACGAACGATAAACGAACGATTACCGCATACTAAATAAGAGATGCGAATTCAAACAGATGACCAACGATTTTTCAATTCGTCGGAAATTTTTGTTCGAAATTTCCGCGCGAATTTGAATAATCGCAGCTGTCAGTTCAGAAGGTGTACGAACCCAAACACGAAGGGTAAATATGATTTACTATCACTTACCATTGAAAACGATGAAGAAAAAAATTGCCTTTCGCCAGCCATCGCAAGGCATATTTCTGGCAATTCGGTTAGGTGTGAGGGGACCTTACAGGATTTCGAATTTGCCGCGTTCACTCATGGGCAACCAATGTAAAGATTTAAGAACAGGAGTGATGTGGGTAAAATTTGCTACGAAGGGTCACTATACGAGCAGCAGAATTCTGTAGTTTTTGCAAACGAGTAATTTGAGACTGGAGTAGATTAAATAAATGTGCATTGCCGAAATCAAGACGAGATTAAATCAATGAATGAACAATTTTCTCGGTTGCGTCAAGAGTCAAATATTTGCGTGACTGATACCGTACAGATTTACAAATGTATTGAATACGAGTACCATCGATCTTATTCGAGTCGAGAAACATACCAAGATTGTTTTCAGAAACTTCAATAATGTGGTTGGCTATAGAAATTGATGTAATTTGTATTCTAGACAGATGGGTTATTAATGAAATCATATTATACAGTGCGTCCCACAAAAAACGAAACCGAGATTTATCGATGATTTATCATAACTTAATCACAAATACAATAGCCAAATGACCTACCATTGTAAAGCTTAGAATCTCCTCTTTCATCTAAAATTACTTAGATTATTTCTCCTTCACGCATGAGTGAGCAAAAAGAATTTGAAGAGGGGATACCAAAAAGTCACTTGGCGGGTTGTATCTGGGTTTCAAAAAGAAAACCACATATTTAAAAAGTTCAATATCTGCTCTTTAATTTGATACCTCAATTACAGAAAATGGTCAAGAAATAACAAAGTTCTGGTTATTTGAAATAAGGCTTGAATTTCAACAATAGCCACCTTTCGCAATCCTCACGGACGCTAATATTAGGGTACCCTAACACAAAAGTTAACGCTGGCAATTGATTCCATGGGTCAAATCACCTCTCCAGCCGAAACCATTTCGCATGCGTTGATTATGTACACAGCATGTATACGTCTGAACACGTTTTTTCTTTTGTTTACTCCTAAACAAACGATATGCCTCAAGCACACAATGTAATGGGCATTATGTTTTACTTTCCCCAGAAATGGGGGATTAGATTCGAATTCCCGGGGGACCACTTACATTAATGAGTGGATACCAGGCACGACCATGCGGTTTCGAAAAGCACCCTACACACGGGAAGCAAGGCTTTTCCAGATTATCAAAATGCATCTCTTAACAAGTATTTAGCTTGTGAAACCCTACAAGTATTGAAAACATATCCTCCTTTTCGGTATTTTAAACATCGTTTTTGACAATAACGTTACATAGGCCAATACGTAACGTACTCTTTCCCTTTTTACGCGTGGTCGCGCCTGGTATCCACTCTTCAATGGAAGTGGGCCCCCCCGGGCGGCCTCTCGAGCTCTGGGATGAACCAAATGTGGCTTTGAAAAGTCGTCCTAAATCGGATATATCGCTGTTACCATAGTAGCAACCAGAATTTTGCACACGAAACGCAGATTGAATGTTTCCGTTCCAGATGCGAAACGAAAAAAAATCTCATGTCACACAATTTGCATTGCAGGACAGAGTTTTACGACCATGACGACGGACCCAAAAGTCTCTTCCAAAATCAACTACCGTCGCAAAAAATTAGCGTTCGCGTTCTCCAACGAAAGGTCGGGAATTTCATAAAATGAAGAGGTTTTACAGGCTATCGTCCAGACTCACTCAAGACTCCGTTTTGTTGACGATCAGCCATGCATTAAGTCTTTTGTTAACCGTGTGATAGCTTTATTGGGAAACCTGTGAAAACACGTTTATTTAATGAAATTATGGAAATACAAGCATCGTTTCGAGGGAACAGAACTTTTTTACTTCTTGACCATTTTCTGTGATTAAGGTATCAAAATTAATGAAAGAGCAGATATTGAATTTTTTAGGCATGTCATTTTTCTTTTGAAATTCAAATACCCCCCGCCAAATAAGTTTTTGGTATCCTTTTTTTAAATTGTTTTTGCTCACTCATGCGTAAATGAGGAATATTCTAAGTAATTTCAGATGAAAGAGGAGATTCTAAGCTTTACAATATGGTATGTCATTTGTCTATTGCATTTATGATTAAGTTATGATAAATCATCGCTAAATCTCGGTTTCGTTTTTTGTGGGACGCACTGTATAACGGTAACCCTTCAAAAGTTATCCGCGTCCCCTTGTTACTTTCAACGACTAACTTTTTCACGCATGCAATATGACAGTTCTATATCAAATTCAACATCTTTTACAAAGGAAAACCACTGTTTTGACTTTTAATTAATGAGAATTATCAATTGAATCTTGGGATACTCATATACCAGTATAACAACCACGAATTAACCTCCGTTTTAACAATATATTTCGAGTAAATAATTAAAGTAGCCATAACTCAACTATGTACAAATCAATTTGTACCACTTGCCAAGGACTCGTATATACAGCACAGAACACTTTCATATTGACTGCCCAAAATATTGGAATTCCCTTCCTCTGAATATAAGAGAGAGTTAAAGCTAATGTACATTTAAACTTAAAGTTATATAAGAAATCGCTTTTTGCCTCCTACTCCCAACAACCTCCCTGGAATGTTTGACAATTATACAGATCCCATCTACGACCCTTTCCAGTGGCGGATTCAGGGGGCACAGGGGGCGCATGCCCCCCTAAAAAAATGTAAAATAAAGAAAAGGCGCCGCTTAAAAAAAATATACACTGATATAATATTAGCAACAGGAAGGAAAGACTATCCCCAACAAAGCACAATCATATCATCTTCCTTATCTTTTCTTTTAACTACCCTTTTCCCAACAGCTTCGCCGGTTAAAAATAATCAGCAGTGCGCTGCCTGCATATAACTTGTGCCAATCAAGAATAATCAGCTCCACCTAAATCTAAATCGGCAACGGACAAGAAAAATCAGTACCGCTGATCAAGAATAATCAGCTCCGCCTAAATCCAAATCGGCGCCAGTAAAGAACGATCAGCACCATCTGGTTATAAATCGACGCCAGTCAAGATTAATCAGCGCCCCCAGGTTCTAAATCAGCGCCGGTAAAGACAAATCAGCGCTGCCTGAGTTTTAATCGGCGCCGATCAAGAATAATCAGCTCCACCTAAATCTAAATCGGCGCCGGACAAGAATAATCAGCACCACCTGGTTAAAAATCGGCGCCAGTCAAGAATAATCGGCGCCAGTCGATTATGAATTGCCGCTGCCTGAATCTTACGTGACATCGGTAAAAATAATCAGCACTACTTGTTCTAAATCGGCGCCGGTCAAGACAAATCGGTGCTGCCTTTGTCTTAACCGGCGCCGATCAAGAATAACCAGCGCCACCTAAATTTAAATCGGCGCCGGTCAAGAATAATCAGCGTCCCCTGGTTCCAATAAATAGGCGCCGGTAGAATAATGAAGAAGGGCCTATATTGCAAACCAAATCTAGATCGGCGTCGGTCAAGAATGATCAGCGGCACCTGGTTATACATGTTATTGTTGAATGGTGGTCATAACGAATAACAAAGCTTATCGCATGCCCTTACAGAGTGAACTGGGGCGGGGCAGTTGCCCACAGATGTCATGAAATCTTTAATTTGTTATTTAAAAAATCCCAGAATCATACAAAAGTGTAGAGCAAATCCTTTAATTTTGATCTTATTTTCCAATGCTTTAATAAAAAAAGGTCAGACGGTTGCTAATACCGGGAGTGTATAATTACGCAACCCGACGTATATTCGTTAGACCTTAAACCACTAAATATCATTTTCAATGTATAAATACAGTTTGTCAATACCTTTGTTTTAACGTTTAAATGTTTACGCCACAAAATTTGATTTATTTTCATCTTCCATTAAGTTAAATATTATTCATCTGATCACTCAGGAAGAAGTTAAAAACAAAGATAACGATACCTGTAAAACTGGAGAACTATTTCCAAAGCTCTGTCTTGAAGGATCTCTGTCTGAATTCAGGTCATAAGCATTATATCCAGTTTCATCAAAGTAATTAGATAAAAATTACTCATCATTACAAATTGCATTAGATTTAGTGAAATGCATCACAATATATATATAAATACCAAATTCTGTATATAGGCCTATACATCATGTACATGAAAATTGAATGATAATATACTGTATAAAGCTGGATTGGTGATGTATTCCAAATGATTCATGATGTAGTATTATTGTATATATATAATTAAAAAAACCTTGTATCTCAATTAATATACAAAAGTATTGGCCTCATCGCAATAAAAGGGTTAGTACACGAGATTTTGAAATCGCACATAACATGCATAATTTGTGTTACTTTTTGCTTGTTTCTTTCTTTAATAAGTTTTTCAATCTCTCTCTATATATGTTTTAGAAAGATTATATGTTTAAATTGATGTATATTTTCTGTTATAATGAGATATGTTTAAGTGGACTTCAGGGAATGGTCGTACGCAGCAAGGGGAAAGGGGGGGGGGGGCAAATTCCCGATCAGCTGTTGTGAAAACACATTTTTTCCTTAACATTTCATGAAAACTATGAAAAATGTGAGATGTGCACCAAATACTTTTATTACACTTGTAAAAAAATATAATCGCCCCATTGAGCAGCTCGGTCCGTTTACTCTGTCGTTTTTATTTTATCATCTGCGTGTGGTCATGCAAAATGGCATGACTGGAAATCCTACATTTTGAAAAGAGCATTTGACATGGTCGACTTTACCCCTTTTTCAACATTTTCTTTTATGGCGCCGGTGAAGTGCAAAAATATGTGCGCCGCTCGGCAGTACGCCCCCCCCCCCCCCCCCCTCGCCAGAAGCTGGATTCGCCTATGCTTTCCCCAATTTTTTTTTTCTCTCTCGCTTTCTTTTCACTATTATTTTTCCCCTTTTTGTCTCCTTTAATTATCTGTTGTATTTTATCCTTTCTTCGTGGAGCCCCCACCCTCATACATCTTTGTTTAGTCTTTTTTATCATCCATGACCAAGCATTTATCATCCCTGAAATCAAATCTCTGCTTACACTCCATCTCCTATAGTGTTCCTTTAATTGCGTTCAACGACTAACTTTTTCACGCATGCAATATGACAGTTCTATATCAAATTCAACATCTTTTACAAAGGAAAACCACTGTTTTGACTTTTAATTAATGAGAATTATCAATTGAATCTTGGGATACTCATATACCAGTATAACAACCACGAATTAACCTCCGTTTTAACAATATATTTCGAGTAAATAATTAAAGTAGCCATAACTCAACTATGTACAAATCAATTTGTACCACTTGCCAAGGACTCGTATATACAGCACAGAACACTTTCATATTGACTGCCCAAAATATTGGAATTCCCTTCCTCTGAATATAAGAGAGAGTTAAAGCTAATGTACATTTAAACTTAAAGTTATATAAGAAATCGCTTTTTGCCTCCTACTCCCAACAACCTCCCTGGAATGTTTGACAATTATACAGATCCCATCTACGACCCTTTCCAGTGGCGGATTCAGGGGGCACAGGGGGCGCATGCCCCCCTAAAAACTGTAAAATAAAGAAAAGGCGCCGCTTAAAAAAAATATACACTGATATAATATTAGTTTTATATTTTTTATATTTGTTTTAACGTTTAAATGTTTACGCCACAAAATTTGATTTATTTTCATCTTCCATTAAGTTAAATATTATTCATCTGATCACTCAGGAAGAAGTTAAAAACAAAGATAACGATACCTGTAAAACTGGAGAACTATTTCCAAAGCTCTGTCTTGAAGGATCTCTGTCTGAATTCAGGTCATAAGCATTATATCCAGTTTCATCAAAGTAATTAGATAAAAATTACTCATCATTACAAATTGCAAGGGGAAAGGGGGGGGGGCAAATTCCCGATCAGCTGTTGTGAAAACACATTTTTTCCTTAACATTTCATGAAAACTATGAAAAATGTGAGATGTGCACCAAATACTTTTATTACACTTGTAAAAAAATATAATCGCCCCATTGAGCAGCTCGGTCCGTTTACTCTGTCGTTTTTATTTTCTTTTCAAAAATATGTTCGAGTCTTGCCCCCCCCCCCCGGAAATATTATCTGCGTGTGGTCATGCAAAATGGCATGACTGGAAATCCTACATTTTGAAAAGAGCATTTGACATGGTCGACTTTACCCCTTTTTCAACATTTTCTTTTATGGCGCCGGTGAAGTGCAAAAATATGTGCGCCGCTCGGCAGTACGCCCCCCCCCCCCCTTCGCCAGAAGCTGGATTCGCCTATGCTTTCCCCAATTTTTTTTTCTCTCTCGCTTTCTTTTCACTATTATTTTTCCCCTTTTTGTCTCCTTTAATTATCTGTTGTATTTTATCCTTTCTTCGTGGAGCCCCCACCCTCATACATCTTTGTTTAGTCTTTTTTATCATCCATGACCAAGCATTTATCATCCCTGAAATCAAATCTCTGCTTACACTCCATCTCCTATAGTGTTCCTTTAATTGCGTTCAACGACTAACTTTTTCACGCATGCAATATGACAGTTCTATATCAAATTCAACATCTTTTACAAAGGAAAACCACTGTTTTGACTTTTAATTAATGAGAATTATCAATTGAATCTTGGGATACTCATATACCAGTATAACAACCACGAATTAACCTCCGTTTTAACAATATATTTCGAGTAAATAATTAAAGTAGCCATAACTCAACTATGTACAAATCAATTTGTACCACTTGCCAAGGACTCGTATATACAGCACAGAACACTTTCATATTGACTGCCCAAAATATTGGAATTCCCTTCCTCTGAATATAAGAGAGAGTTAAAGCTAATGTACATTTAAACTTAAAGTTATATAAGAAATCGCTTTTTGCCTCCTACTCCCAACAACCTCCCTGGAATGTTTGACAATTATACAGATCCCATCTACGACCCTTTCCAGTGGCGGATTCAGGGGGCACAGGGGGCGCATGCCCCCCTAAAAACTGTAAAATAAAGAAAAGGCGCCGCTTAAAAAAAATATACACTGATATAATATTAGCAACAGGAAGGAAAGACTATCCCCAACAAAGCACAATCATATCATCTTCCTTATCTTTTCTTTTAACTACCCTTTTCCCAACAGCTTCGCCGGTTAAAAATAATCAGCAGTGCGCTGCCTGCATATAACTTGTGCCAATCAAGAATAATCAGCTCCACCTAAATCTAAATCGGCAACGGACAAGAAAAATCAGTACCGCTGATCAAGAATAATCAGCTCCGCCTAAATCCAAATCGGCGCCAGTAAAGAACGATCAGCACCATCTGGTTATAAATCGACGCCAGTCAAGATTAATCAGCGCCCCCAGGTTCTAAATCAGCGCCGGTAAAGACAAATCAGCGCTGCCTGAGTTTTAATCGGCGCCGATCAAGAATAATCAGCTCCACCTAAATCTAAATCGGCGCCGGACAAGAATAATCAGCACCACCTGGTTAAAAATCGGCGCCAGTCAAGAATAATCGGCGCCAGTCGATTATGAATTGCCGCTGCCTGAATCTTACGTGACATCGGTAAAAATAATCAGCACTACTTGTTCTAAATCGGCGCCGGTCAAGACAAATCGGTGCTGCCTTTGTCTTAACCGGCGCCGATCAAGAATAACCAGCGCCACCTAAATTTAAATCGGCGCCGGTCAAGAATAATCAGCGTCCCCTGGTTCCAATAAATAGGCGCCGGTAGAATAATGAAGAAGGGCCGATATTGCAAACCAAATCTAGATCGGCGTCGGTCAAGAATGATCAGCGGCACCTGGTTATACATGTTATTGTTGAATGGTGGTCATAACGAATAACAAAGCTTATCGCATGCCCTTACAGAGTGGACTGGGGCGGGGCAGTTGCCCACAGATGTCATGAAATCTTTAATTTGTTATTTAAAAAATCCCAGAATCATACAAAAGTGTAGAGCAAATCCTTTAATTTTGATCTTATTTTCCAATGCTTTAATAAAAAAAGGTCAGACGGTTGCTAATACCGGGAGTGTATAATTACGCAACCCGACGTATATTCGTTAGACCTTAAACCACTAAATATCATTTTCAATGTATAAATACAGTTTGTCAATACCTTTGTTTTAACGTTTAAATGTTTACGCCACAAAATTTGATTTATTTTCATCTTCCATTAAGTTAAATATTATTCATCTGATCACTCAGGAAGAAGTTAAAAACAAAGATAACGATACCTGTAAAACTGGAGAACTATTTCCAAAGCTCTGTCTTGAAGGATCTCTGTCTGAATTCAGGTCATAAGCATTATATCCAGTTTCATCAAAGTAATTAGATAAAAATTACTCATCATTACAAATTGCATTAGATTTAGTGAAAAGCATCACAATATATATATAAATACCAAATTCTGTATATAGGCCTATACATCATGTACATGAAAATTGAATGATAATATACTGTATAAAGCTGGATTGGTGATGTATTCCAAATGATTCATGATGTAGTATTATTGTATATATATAATTAAAAAAACCTTGTATCTCAATTAATATTCAAAAGTATTGGCCTCATCGCAATAAAAGGGTTAGTACACGAGATTTTGAAATCGCACATAACATGCATAATTTGTGTTACTTTTTGCTTGTTTCTTTCTTTAATAAGTTTTTCAATCTCTCTCTATATATGTTTTAGAAAGATTATATGTTTAAATTGATGTATATTTTCTGTTATAATGAGATATGTTTAAGTGGACTTCAGGGAATGGTCGTACGCAGCAAGGGGAAAGGGGGGGGGGCAAATTCCCGATCAGCTGTTGTGAAAACACATTTTTTCCTTAACATTTCATGAAAACTATGAAAAATGTGAGATGTGCACCAAATACTTTTATTACACTTGTAAAAAAATATAATCGCCCCATTGAGCAGCTCGGTCCGTTTACTCTGTCGTTTTTATTTTCTTTTCAAAAATATGTTCGAGTCTTGCCCCCCCCCCCCGGAAATATTATCTGCGTGTGGTCATGCAAAATGGCATGACTGGAAATCCTACATTTTGAAAAGAGCATTTGACATGGTCGACTTTACCCCTTTTTCAACATTTTCTTTTATGGCGCCGGTGAAGTGCAAAAATATGTGCGCCGCTCGGCAGTACGCCCCCCCCCCCCTTCGCCAGAAGCTGGATTCGCCTATGCTTTCCCCAATTTTTTTTTCTCTCTCGCTTTCTTTTCACTATTATTTTTCCCCTTTTTGTCTCCTTTAATTATCTGTTGTATTTTATCCTTTCTTCGTGGAGCCCCCACCCTCATACATCTTTGTTTAGTCTTTTTTATCATCCATGACCAAGCATTTATCATCCCTGAAATCAAATCTCTGCTTACACTCCATCTCCTATAGTGTTCCTTTAATTGCGTTCAACGACTAACTTTTTCACGCATGCAATATGACAGTTCTATATCAAATTCAACATCTTTTACAAAGGAAAACCACTGTTTTGACTTTTAATTAATGAGAATTATCAATTGAATCTTGGGATACTCATATACCAGTATAACAACCACGAATTAACCTCCGTTTTAACAATATATTTCGAGTAAATAATTAAAGTAGCCATAACTCAACTATGTACAAATCAATTTGTACCACTTGCCAAGGACTCGTATATACAGCACAGAACACTTTCATATTGACTGCCCAAAATATTGGAATTCCCTTCCTCTGAATATAAGAGAGAGTTAAAGCTAATGTACATTTAAACTTAAAGTTATATAAGAAATCGCTTTTTGCCTCCTACTCCCAACAACCTCCCTGGAATGTTTGACAATTATACAGATCCCATCTACGACCCTTTCCAGTGGCGGATTCAGGGGGCACAGGGGGCGCATGCCCCCCTAAAAACTGTAAAATAAAGAAAAGGCGCCGCTTAAAAAAAATATACACTGATATAATATTAGCAACAGGAAGGAAAGACTATCCCCAACAAAGCACAATCATATCATCTTCCTTATCTTTTCTTTTAACTACCCTTTTCCCAACAGCTTCGCCGGTTAAAAATAATCAGCAGTGCGCTGCCTGCATATAACTTGTGCCAATCAAGAATAATCAGCTCCACCTAAATCTAAATCGGCAACGGACAAGAAAAATCAGTACCGCTGATCAAGAATAATCAGCTCCGCCTAAATCCAAATCGGCGCCAGTAAAGAACGATCAGCACCATCTGGTTATAAATCGACGCCAGTCAAGATTAATCAGCGCCCCCAGGTTCTAAATCAGCGCCGGTAAAGACAAATCAGCGCTGCCTGAGTTTTAATCGGCGCCGATCAAGAATAATCAGCTCCACCTAAATCTAAATCGGCGCCGGACAAGAATAATCAGCACCACCTGGTTAAAAATCGGCGCCAGTCAAGAATAATCGGCGCCAGTCGATTATGAATTGCCGCTGCCTGAATCTTACGTGACATCGGTAAAAATAATCAGCACTACTTGTTCTAAATCGGCGCCGGTCAAGACAAATCGGTGCTGCCTTTGTCTTAACCGGCGCCGATCAAGAATAACCAGCGCCACCTAAATTTAAATCGGCGCCGGTCAAGAATAATCAGCGTCCCCTGGTTCCAATAAATAGGCGCCGGTAGAATAATGAAGAAGGGCCGATATTGCAAACCAAATCTAGATCGGCGTCGGTCAAGAATGATCAGCGGCACCTGGTTATACATGTTATTGTTGAATGGTGGTCATAACGAATAACAAAGCTTATCGCATGCCCTTACAGAGTGGACTGGGGCGGGGCAGTTGCCCACAGATGTCATGAAATCTTTAATTTGTTATTTAAAAAATCCCAGAATCATACAAAAGTGTAGAGCAAATCCTTTAATTTTGATCTTATTTTCCAATGCTTTAATAAAAAAAGGTCAGACGGTTGCTAATACCGGGAGTGTATAATTACGCAACCCGACGTGTATTCGTTAGACCTTAAACCACTAAATATCATTTTCAATGTATAAATACAGTTTGTCAATACCTTTGTTTTAACGTTCAAATGTTTACGCCACAAAATTTGATTTATTTTCATCTTCCATTAAGTTAAATATTATTCATCTGATCACTCAGGAAGAAGTTAAAAACAAAGATAACGATACCTGTAAAACTGGAGAACTATTTCCAAAGCTCTGTCTTGAAGGATCTCTGTCTGAATTCAGGTCATAAGCATTATATCCAGTTTCATCAAAGTAATTAGATAAAAATTACTCATCATTACAAATTGCATTAGATTTAGTGAAAAGCATCACAATATATATATAAATACCAAATTCTGTATATAGGCCTATACATCATGTACATGAAAATTGAATGATAATATACTGTATAAAGCTGGATTGGTGATGTATTCCAAATGATTCATGATGTAGTATTATTGTATATATATAATTAAAAAAACCTTGTATCTCAATTAATATTCAAAAGTATTGGCCTCATCGCAATAAAAGGGTTAGTACACGAGATTTTGAAATCGCACATAACATGCATAATTTGTGTTACTTTTTGCTTGTTTCTTTCTTTAATAAGTTTTTCAATCTCTCTCTATATATGTTTTAGAAAGATTATATGTTTAAATTGATGTATATTTTCTGTTATAATGAGATATGTTTAAGTGGACTTCAGGGAATGGTCGTACGCAGCAAGGGGAAAGGGGGGGGCAAATTCCCGATCAGCTGTTGTGAAAACACATTTTTTCCTATATATTTCATGAAAACTATGAAAAATGTGAGATGTGCACCAAATACTTTTATTACACTTGTAAAAAAATATAATCGCCCCATTGAGCAGCTCGGTCCGTTTACTCTGTCGTTTTTATTTTCTTTTCAAAAATATGTTCGAGTCTTGCCCCCCCCCCCCGGAAATATTATCTGCGTGTGGTCATGCAAAATGGCATGACTGGAAATCCTACATTTTGAAAAGAGCATTTGACATGGTCGACTTTACCCCTTTTTCAACATTTTCTTTTATGGCGCCGGTGAAGTGCAAAAATATGTGCGCCGCTCGGCAGTACGCCCCCCCCCCCCCCCCCCCCCTTCGCCAGAAGCTGGATTCGCCTATGCTTTCCCCAATTTTTTTTTCTCTCTCGCTTTCTTTTCACTATTATTTTTTCCCCTTTTTGTCTCCTTTAATTATCTGTTGTATTTTATCCTTTCTTCGTGGAGCCCCCACCCTCATACATCTTTGTTTAGTCTTTTTTATCATCCATGACCAAGCATTTATCATCCCTGAAATCAAATCTCTGCTTACACCCCATCTCCTATAGTGTTCCTTTAATTGCGTTCTGTTCGAGAAATCAGCGTCATTCAATCCTCGCTTCTTAGCTGGTCTCTTTTTTTCATAGCTGTTTTTTTTTTCTTTTTCATTGTAAGCATACATACAACTATACTCCTAAAAAGGTTTGATTTATGTATTTTTTTCTATAGATTATTTGCATTTTTATTACCAATTTGCAAAAAATAGGCTACTTTGGGGGTTATGATTGATTTGTCTCGATTTATGTAATTGATTTTTATTTGTGTTCCTCTAATTTGTATGGTGAAAAAATAAATATTACACTATAAAAAATGAAGTGCTAATTTAGCACTTACAGTGCTTGCATATTGAATGCACTACGATTGCTGATTTTTTTAGTTCAAATTTAAACTAGAAAATCAGCACTCGTAGTGCAGTCACATACAAGCACTTTAAGTGCTAAATTAGCACTTTTTACAGTGTATATTTTCAATTTGAAACAAGTATGGTTAGTACATTCAAGATCCAATAATAAAAATCAAACTTACTTACACTCTAAAAACACTGAATAAAATTGTGCCCAATATTGGGTAAACAGGGAACATGCATGTTTGCTGGGTTGTTTGTTTTACCCCAAATTGGGCTAAATGCATGTTTAAGGGTAAATTTCAACGCAGCATTGCGTAAAATAAAAAAAATTGTATCTTTTCACCCAACCATCACGCATGTTCCCATTTTATCCAATAGTAGGTATAGTGGGTAAACCCTTTTTAGAGTGTATTTAGCAAACTGTTAAACAAATATATACATGTAGATAAAAGTTTGTAATATATTGTAAACAAAGTTAAAAAATCTAGCAGTGTTCTTACTGTGAATAACGTTAAGACCTCCTTTAGGCCAAGCTTACCAAAGGAACTAAGGGGGAAAATAATAACAATGCAGTATTCAGTTCAATTCATTTTATTTCATTCACAGTAAATAAGAAATACACAAATGTAGAAGGGCCTGTTACAACCGATAATGTCGCAGATTGCGACATTATGCCAAGAGCGTCCGACGCATAATGTCGCAGTCAACGCATAATGTCGTAGTTTTTCTAACGCATAACGTCACATGTCACAACGCATAATCCCGGGGGGGGGGTGGGCACTCAGTATATAATGCATAGTGGGTATGTGCCGCGGAGGGGACCCCCTTTTTAAACTCAAATTTCCGTTCCGAGGCATAGCATTTTTGTCTTATTGAGAAAAAGAACAAAGAAAGCCGCTCTAAAGCATAGCATTTTCTTCTTCTCGAGAAAAAAGAAGAAAAAAAATCCGCTCCAGGGCTTCGCATATTTTCCGTTACGCCGTTCCGGTCGCAATTTTGGTGAAAAGCGACCGCAGCTCGCTGTCTGACCATCGCCTCTGCGCTAGCGCGCCCGGCAGTCGTGCCGCAGCCCAGCTGCATGCACGTTCCATAGGGATGCATACGCACTCGCACGCAGGCGACCGTTCCAAGGACCCCCGTTTTCACAAACATTTGTAGTTCCGAAGCCCGTTCCGAGGACCCTCCTTTTTACAATAAGCCCGCTCCAAGGCCCCCGTTTTTTTGTCTCGCCCGCGGCACACCCCCACCACTTTTTTGGTCGAGTCCCCCCCCCCCCCCGGGCGCATAATGTCGCAGCAAATTGTCAACGAATAATGTCACATGTCGCAACGCATAATGTCACAGTGGTATTTTCTTCAGGACTCGAGCTACAGATAAGATATAAAATATGCTTTCACTAAGTATTTTGAGACACGAGAAAGAGAATAAGTGATTTGGAAGTCAGGATTACTCTTTGTATGGATATTTATCGGTTTTATTGCCATTTCGTCTACGGTACTGCCTTTTTCCCACTATCGCATGGTCTGATATCATTTCATATACCATTAGTTAGTCAACTATCACCATAGTCCAATAACCATTTCGTCTAATTACCATCTCGTCTAATAGCCAGTTGGTCTAATAGCTGTTTTGTTTATTATCATTTAGTATAATTGTATTTTTTTCAATTGGTCCAATATCCACTTTGTCCAATATCATTACTTCTATTACCTTTTGGTCTAATAGCCAATTGGTCTAATAACCACTTGGTCTACTCTCATTTCGTCCATGTTCCATTTGGTCTAACTTCAGTTGGTTCACTATCACTTTGTCTAATCCCATTTCGGCTAACAATCATTTGGTAGATTTGCCATGGGTCCAACCACCAATAGGTCTAATCACCATCTCGTCTAATCATCATTTCGTCCAATAGGCATATTCATTTCATCTTATAACCATAATGGTCTACTGGCGCTAAACCTCTACGGTGACTCTATGTATCATTGCCGATTTGTTGCAGTACTACTCCTGATTTGTGGTTCAGATCAGCTCGCGAGCGCAAAAAAAACCCTTTACCATCCGCCGACAGGGCATAGGCAGGGAAAAGGAAGGGGAACGAAAGAAAAGGGAAAAGAAGGGGAAAGAGAGGAGGGAAAATGAGGAAAAATAAGAGGAGACAGAAGAGTGAATAAAATAGGGTGAGGTGAAGACTTTGAAAATTAAAAAAAAAAACTTTCATGTCTCAAAAGAGGCGCGATAGCTCAGTCGGTAAAGCGGGGGTTTCCGATTCCGGTGACCCATATTCGATTCCCAATTGGTGCGTTAGTGCCCCTTGGTGAGGCATAATAGTCATTTTCCTACCAGGTCCCTTGGAGAGGACCTTAAGCCGTCGGTCCCCTGGTTGCTTGCTTACAAGCATTCATGCTTTCTTAGCAACCAGGTAAAAAAATCACCATGTACTATATAGGCTAAAATTTTCGCTTCGCGCTGGTATCCATATCTACTTCAGAATTTTCATGCACAGTGCTTGAAAAAGTGCATAAATTTACCCTTTTTCGGACTGGAATATGAAGTATTTTTAGCTCATGCTTCGCTCTCGCTTTATGTTTTTTCAGTTCTGATTTGCTTTGCAAAGGGTACATCGATAATTATTACTATTACTGTTTTTACTATTACGAAGTTATATTTATGCATGTGTGTAAAATTAGGTATTGAAACTAAGTTTTGGGGCTGGCCTCACATACAAGCATTGCTTATTTTCGGCAGTCCCTCCGTTTCACTCTAATATACAAAAAAATAATAATTTAAGGCAGCTTAATGTCATTAATTGTGTTTATCAAATCTATAGGCCTTATTGTGTTTTATAAGATGTTATGTTATGTTATACCGAGGTTCTACCTGACTGCTAAGAAAGCACGAATACCTGTGAGCAAGCAACCAGGGGACCAACGGCTTAAGGTCCTCTCCGAGGGACCTGGTAATGAGGATAAATGCCTTACCAAAGGGCACTAGCGCACCACTTGGGAATCGAACCCGGGTCAGCGGAATCCGAAACCCCTGCTCTACCGACTGAGCTATCGCTTTTTTTTGGTTATATTCTTTATTTTTATGATATGTTTATTATATACAACATTGTGAAACGGAAAACAGTAAATAAAATGAAATGATTAAAACATGTATTCAAAATGCCTAAATTCTAGGTCTAAATTAACGTAGCTTATTCTATATATTTATAACGTGCTTGAATTATCCAGTTTCAGATCAGAATATATAAAAAAACTTCTGCTCGCATTATTAACAATAATGTAGGAAGATACCTAGTTACCCATCCATTTTACAATTTACAAAACATTAAAAGAGTGTCCTGTTCTTAGATCCAAAATCTATTTTTCGGCTCACGCTGCCGTCAACTGTTTAGTTGTGTAACTCGAGTCCTGAAGAAAATACCGGTGATTGGACCCATGGCAACGATACCAAATGATTGTTAGCCGAAATGGATTTAGACAAAGTGATAGCGAACCAACTGAAGTTAGACCAAATGGAACATGGACGAAATGAGAGTAGACCAAGTGGTTATTAGACCAATCGGCTATTAGGCCAAAAGGTAATAGACGTAATGATATTGGACAAAGTGGATATTGGACCAATTGAAAAAAAATACAATTAGACTAAATGATAATAAACAAAACGGCTATTAGACCAACTGGCTATTAGACGAGATGGTAATTAGACGAAATGGTTATTGGACTATGTTGATAGTTGACTAACTAATGGTAGACGAAATGATATCAGACCATGCGATAGTAGGGGAAAAGGCAGTAGACGAAATGGCAATGAACCGATAAATATCCATACAAAGAGTAATCCTGATTTCCAAATCACTTAATTCTCTTTCTCGTTTCTCAAAAAAATTAGTGAAAGCATATTTTATATCTTATCTGTAGCTCGAGTCCTGAAGAAAATACCGCTGGGACATTATGCGTTGCGACATGTGACGTTATGCGTTAGAAAAACCGCGACATTATGCGTCGGACGCTCTTGGCATAATGTCGCAATCTGCGACATTATGCGTTGGTGCGATTATCGGTTGTAACAGGGCCTATGTATTAAGTAAATACCATAATACATTGCACTAAACATGACACATACATATTTATCATATTTAGCGTAGATGGAGACAGCTCTGGAAGTCTTATACTAAGACTTGTTCTTCCATAGCTGCCCCCTATGAAAGTTACACTCAATACTCACTGGTATTTATTAACATTTTCGGAATTTCGGAGACGGGGCGTTCTAATGACCACCCCCCCCCCCCCCTCCATGACCACCGTTTCGCGATGTATGTTTCTTTGTATTTTAGTAGTAAACTTTGTAATACAAAACTTTATACAAAAAAATTTGTGTTAGATTTTGAAATAAAATTAAGAAAATGTTATCACTTTCCACGCTCTTTTCTTTCCCGGTTTCAACCTTCTCTTGGTCTCGAAACTTTGGGGGTCCATGTCCCGTGCCCCACCCCATCTGTCTGCTTTTGATGAAGGGTGAACTATCCTGCAAAGTTCAACGGGTTTAGAGGAGAGGGCGCGCCACAGATTATCTGAGAAGATCGTATCATGGACCTGTAGTCGATCCATGATCGTATTGATTCCTTTCTGTGATCGGCGTATCAATTTGATAAAGATCAGGGCTTTCCCCAAGATTTTTACAAATAAGTCTTAAAAACATCAAGTTGTTTTTACACATTAAACTATTTGCAAAATATATGAGATAAATATTTAATCTACATAATTAGTTTTAGCGTTGACAAAACTTTCTCACTCTCTATAACAGTCCTACATTAACCATTACATACATGAACAACAAAACAGATGCAGTGCAAAGTTGCACAATCTTGCTTCATTCTAATATCCAAGAGCTATCACAAAGCCTTATTAATTAAGGCAAAGGTGAAGTTAAACCTACAAAAAGGGCTATATTTCCCAATTGATCGATCGTGATCCTCAATCATTAATTGTTATTAAAATTTTGACATAATTTTGTAAGCAGTATTATACAGGACGCAAAAAATGGCATCATCGTACTAAAGATGACTAAGTCGCACGGTGTTTGTAAGTACACTGCCATCTGCAAAAGCAGATGCTTGGACAGACGGAAGTACGCTAGAGGATGTCTGCACTTCGTGTCCAAAGACAGGATCGTGGCTTGATCGGGAACCGATAAAGATGCCTTTGAGTGCTTTACGAAACCCTGGATTCCTGGCAGTGTAGATAAAAGGATTCACGCACGAGTTGAAGTAAGCCAGGTTTATGAATGAACGTTGCAATGGACTCCCAAGGTAATTCCTGGCAGTGCCGAACCCCATTTTTGCGCAGAAGTAGGCAATCTGAGACGGTGCCCAGCAAATGATGAATACAACTATGACAATAAGCATCATTTTAAGAACGCGAGTACGAGCTTTAAGATGATTTGATGGCTTACCAGCGGTGACAGATCCTTCTGTTAAGATCTTGGAGAAATTTTGGGCCTCTCGGTAAAGTTTCTTGGCTATTAGAATTTGGGAGAAAAGGATGAAGACAGTAGGCAAACCAATGCGAAGACAGAGGATGTAAACAACATAGGCCATGTCGCCTTCGACTGAAAATCTTCTGCGAACGCACCGTCCAGTCAGGTCTTCAACATAGAACACATAGATGTCCCTGCTTCCTGCGAGCATGCACGTCAACCAAACAAGAGCTGTACAAATACACACTCGCCTCTTTGTGACCATGCGATTGAAGATGAGAGGATGGACAACCGCGAAGTAGCGGTCGAAACATATGGCGACAAGTTGGTAAGAAGATACCGTGATTAGCATCCATTTTAAAGTAGGGGAAAAGATCAAGGTACAATAGAGACGTCCTGCAACACTCAAAGGCATTGTTTGAGCGATCGGGCGGGGAATCATCACGATGGATAACAAGAAATCTGCAAGAGCTAGATTGCCCACTAGGATGTCAGTTGAGCGTCTGGAGGAATTTTTCCAGAACACCACAAGGATGACCAGGAAGTTCCCAAGTATCCCAAGAATCGCAGAAACCATCTGTAAGATGACCCACCAAGGCCATTCCATTGTTGACCAAGACCATTGAAATAAAGTCTTTGGTTGCATTTCTTCGGAGCGGTCTTCCTCGTAAGTAAAATTTAATAAAAAGTCGGTGGACAGATTATTGTTGCTTAAAACATTTGAAATTGTGGTGAAGCTGAATTCATTTGGTCGACCCGTTGATTCTCTACCAGTGCTATGTGCGAATAGACTTGATCCTGTAGAAGTCGATGATCCTTCGAGACGAAGTGTTGATTGGTTTGTGGCCAGGGATTCATCTTTAACCAACACCAGGTAGATAATTGTGGAATATAATTTGAAATTCATCTTCATATTATGGTAAAATACGTCCTCCTGATGAAATAAAAAAAACAATAATATTAAAGAGATAATGTTATTTCTTAGCTCGAATGAAAACCTATATAAACATGACACCGATCTCCAATCTCGGTGGATAGTTTCTGTTTGTTGTAATTAATTTCATAACGCTTCTTTTGATTTATATTTCAAAAACAAATTATATTTTCAACACGATATGAATTATATTTAAGACTTACCGATTGGCGATTGACTGATAGTTGTTGACGAGCTGATGTAGTCTCCCAAGCTTTCACTTTTATATAGTCTGTGGCGTTTACCGCTATGTCATCCATCACGATCAATGCATTATTTCTTGGCCCTGGATAGTAATGTTCCAATAGTGTAATTACACTTTTTGTGGTTTTATATTGACTGTGCTTACATTCAAATAAACAAAATTGCCTCTCTTTTCAATGTACATGAAACTTCCTGACATGTTAAAAACGATATCAAAACAATGAGAGCATGACCTATTCTAAAAGGAAGGAACATAATCAGTAATTTCCAGAACTGAATATTTGTCAAAGAATTCACTCAAAAAAGGGCCTTCGAGTTTTCTTTAAAGTTTCTTCCAACCTTCACTGTCATATGCAATTTTAATTTCGTGACACATAAGTGACTCTTTCAAAGAAATATGCAGGTGACGGTCATATTTCTTTGCTAAAACGTGTAAAATTACTTTGAATTGTCCAAAACTTGATACTAAAGTGGTTAATGTGAATCTTTTCAAGAATTTCTGCTTTCAAACAAGCCGTATATGCGGTAATGATAGTGTATTTGAATTAAACGAGCTAAAAGGTGCAGAAGTAATGGATTTGAACAATAAAATCATATTCTATAAAATCAGTATGACAAGGTTTGAAAATATAGGCCCTAAGTGCTTTTCAGACATCTCATTTTGTTTAGCATTCCTCGATATTTTTACTAGTGTGCTTCAGCTCACTTAGAACCTTTTTTATTGTTATTAATGAAATTATATTATACTTTATAACGGTTATAACCCTTCAAAAGTTATCCGCGTCCCCTTGTTACTCACGACTATTTTTTCACGCATGCAATATCACAGTTCTTTATAAAATTCAACATATTTTAAAACCACTATTTAGAATTTTTATTAACGATAATTATCAATTGAATCTTGCGATACTCATCAGGGGGCGCGGAAGCGGGGGGGGGGGCCCCCACTCTTTTCCAAAACCATATACAAAAACGTAAAAATGACCATACCATTGTGATTTTTTGCATGGTCAGCCCCCCACTTTTGGCTCAGCCCCCCACTTTGAAAACCATTCCGCGGCCCCTGCTCATATACCAGTATAACAACCACGAAATTACCCTCCGTTTTTGTCTCGCCTGTATAGCAGAGCGACGCATACATTCGTAATTCCGAAGCTTCGTTATTCCGAAGGTTCGTTATTCCGAAGGTTCGTTATTCCGAAGGTTCGTATTTCCGAAGGTTCGTAATTCCGAAGGTTCGTTACTCGAAAACGAAATGAGGTTCGTAATTCCGAAGGTTCGTTAGTCCGAAATCGAAGTGAGGTTCGTAATTCCGAAGGTTCGTTAATCCGAAAACGAAATGAGGTTCGTAATTACGAAGGTTCGTTAGTCCGAAAACTAATGATTAACGAGCCTTGTTTCGTTTTCGGACTAACGAACCTTCGGAATAACGAACATTATTTCGTTTTCGGATTAACGAATCTTCGGAACAACGAACCTTATTTCGTTTTCGGATTAACGAACCTTCGGGACATCGAACCTTATTTCGTTTTTGGATTATCGAACCTTAGGAATAACGAACCTTAGGAATAACGAACCTTCGAAATAACGCCACAAATGTTCGGATTAACGAACCCTTTTGCGTTTTCGGATTAACGAACATCGAGGTATAGGCAATTTACGTGTTTCGGAATTACGAACCTTCGGAATTACGAAGTGTAACCGCAGAGCGAGACTATAGTCGCCGCTTTTCCGACGGCGGTGGCGGCGGCGTCAACATCAAATCTTAACCTCAGGTTAAGTTTTTGAAATGACATAACTTAAAAAGCATATAGACCTAGTTCATGAAACTTGTAAATAAGGATAATCAAGTATCACTGAACATCCTGTCTTGGTCTCAGGTCACATGGTCAAGATCAAATGTCATTTAGGGTCAATGAACTTAGACAATGTTAGGGGAATCAATATCGAAATCTTAACCTAAGGTTAAGTTTTTGAAATGTCATTATAATTTAGGAAGTATGTAGACCTAGTTCATGAAACTTATACATAAGGGTAATGAAGTATTATGAGATATCCTGCCTGCGTTTAAGGTCACATGACAAAGGTCAAAGGTCATTTAGGGTCCATGAACTTTGGGAATGTTAGGGGCATTTGTTGCATTTCCATCGTAACTTTAAATTTTTATAAAGCTAGCTCATAAAACTTGGACATAAGAGTTATCAAGTATCACTGAATATCCTGTGTGAGTTTCAGGTCACATAACCAATGACAAATGTCATTTAGGTTCAATGAACTTTTGTCATGTTGGGGGTATTTGTTTAATTGGCATAACTTAGAAAGTCAATGGATCTAATGCATGAAACATAGACATGCAGATGATTAAGTAGAAATGATTGTTTTGCACACATCTTAGATCACATGATCATGGTCAAAGGTCATTTAGGTCAATGGACATAATATTTCGTTATCATATGGATGTTTTCTTTTGTGAATAATTACTTAATAGCTGTTTTCAAAGTCAGCACTGCTGCTATATCAAATTGCGTAATGCATGCGAGACTGCCAGAGGCGTTCCACTTGTTAACGATTATTTCGAGTAAATAATTAAAATTCACCATTACTCAACTATATACAAATTCATTTGTATCACCTACCAAGGACTCATACAGCACTTACTCAGAACACTTTCATATTCACTGCCCCAAAGTGTTGGAATTTTCTCAGTGGCGAAACAGACGGGGGGCAGGGGTAAGCTGCCCCCTGGCGGATTTTACCGGGAAAATAAAAAAAAAAACGGGAAAAAGAGAAAAGGGAGAAAGAGAGAAAGGAAAAGGGAAAAAGGGAGAGGGAAAGGGAAAAGTGAAAAGAAAGGGACAGAAAAAACATGAATAGAGAAAATGGAAGGAAAACGGAAAAAGGAACGAAAGAACATTTGAGAAAGTACAAAATATCCCGAAATACTGATACATTAGCGTGATAAGCAAGAGGGGGACATATAATCAACAGATGTGAGTCAATGGCACAGGCAAGAATGGCGGGAAAATGGGAGAAAGAGGCAAACAGAAAGATTCCTTTTGTATGTCAATGCTATGTGGGTGACGTCCAGTAGCGGATCCCCGGAACCTCTCGAGATTCAGCTATTTTTAACCTTAAAGGGATGGTCCAGACTAGAGATATTTATATCCCAATAAATAGAGTAAAATTCACAGAGCAAATTGCTGAAAATTTGATCAAATCGGAAAGCAAATAACGAAGTTATTGAATTTCAAAGATTTGCATCATTCCGGTGAAACAGTTCGAGGCATGCCTTCATGAATATTCATTAGGTGGGCTGATGATGTCATATTCCCACTTGTTCTTTTGTATTTTATTATAGCATTTCATCATTATGCTTTATGAATTTTACTCTATTTAGATATAAACATTTTCAGCTTTTTCAAATCTTCATATCAATTACAGACATTACTTCAACACAGTGGCGTAATAAACCAAACATTTTGAGGGGGGCACATGGCAAATGTGAAAAAAATTAATAAAGCGTCGCGAGTGAGCAAGACAATCTTTTGTCTAGCCCTTAGCAGGGGTTGGGCGGTATACCTCCTGAGCCTCTCGAAGTTCTTTCATCCTGATTGCGACCGTTATATTACACAAACACCATCTCATTCTTTCTTCCTGATCTTTATTGTTAGTCATTGGCAGCCCTGCCCTGTTCTTACATTTGTCTTTTTTTTATCCTTTTCCTTTTTTTTTCTCCATTTTCACTTCAGCTTTTATCCTAGCATTTTAGCTCATTCCATTCTGCCTTCATTTCCCGTACATTTTAGCCAGGGGCCGCGGAAGCGGGGGGGGGGAGGTTGGTGGGCTTCAGCCCCCACTTTTTTTCCAAAACCGTGTACAAAAACGTAAAAATTACCACATGATCGGGATTTTTTTGCATGGTCAGCCCCCAACTGTATGCCCAGCCCCCCCCCCCCCCCCCACTTTGAAAACCGTTCCGCGGCCCCTTTTAGCCTTGTTTCCGTTTCCCTTTCCAGCCATTATTTCCCGTTCCGTTTTACAATCTCTTAATTTATTTCCCCTTTCTCGCTCATTTATTAGTATTTCGAGTTGATTTCTTCCTTCTCGAATGTTCTTCTTTCATTTCCCACTTTCCTCACGTTTTACATTATATTTTTCTTCTCTTGAGTTCTTTCTGTACCTTCCCCTTTTCCCTCTTTCCTCTTTTTCTTCATTTTCTTCTCTTTCCCTTTCTTCATCTCCCTTTCCCCCTTTTTTAAAATAAATATTTCCCCCGCAAAATCCTCCTACCCACCCCCCCCCCCCCACCCCGTCTGTTACGCCATGCACTGTTAAAAGTTCAGACATTTGGTTATTGCCACCAAATCGTATGTACAACATGAGTAAATGTGGAAATGAGAGAGGAGATGAAGTGAAACTGTCAGGGGCAGTGGAACCGATCATGGACCAACTACAGCATGAACCGATAGAGGGGGTGGGGGAAGGGCTCAATGGGCTTCAGCCTCCCCCTGCATTCTCTTTTATCAATAAGTGTGTTCAAGATGTAGAAAATTACCATCTTATAATTACTAGTACTGTGATTGATTCATTATGGTCCATCAGCCCCTCCCCCACTTTCAAAACCCTTCCGCATCAATGGCATTTTTATTTTCACCGGGAAAATAACAAAAACGGGCAAAAAGAAAAGGGAGGGAAAAAGAAAGGGAAAGGGGAAAAGGAAATGAGGAAAAGGATAGGGAAAGGGAAAAGTGAAAAGAAAACGATGCGAAAAAAATAAATAAATGGAAAAGGAAGGAAAGCGGGAAAATTGCGAAAGAAGAACATTTGAAAAAGAACAAATCATTCCGAAATAGGCCTATGTAATGCAATAGCACGGTGGGAAATAAATTAAGAGATGACAAAATGACAAACGATAGCGGGGAACGTTAAGTCAAAAGCTAATTAAAATTGGAAAACAAAAAAAGGACAAGAAAACAAAAAACTTAATAACACGACCGGGCTGCCGAGGATTGAACTTAAAGAGCGGGAAGAAAAATGGACTGCATACAACATTATATAAGCTTGCGAAATTTTATGCAAATAGGCTACCGGGGCTTTGCCCCAGACCCCACGCAGTAGGCACTCTTCATTATAACCTTCAAATGGCTCTATCTCCCATTCCCCCTTGTTGTAGCTGTTCCTTGAGTCTGGTAGTCAGATTGCGTCCAGTTTCACCGATGTATACCTTTCCACAAGAGCATGGTATCCTGTATACTCCAGGGGAGTGTTTCATCAACATTTTCATCCGACAAGTTGTCAGATCTGACATCTTTCTCTGATGTTGATTGGCTGAGAGGTACTGTTACTATGGTAACTGTCGGATAAAATGGATCTTGTCGGATAAAACGTCCGACAAGTCCTTTCATGAAACGCTCCCCAGGGCGTGACGCTGAGGGCTTGACGTCCTTGTGAGTATAGAGGGCAGCATGTAACTTGTTGGAAGACCGGTGTCTCACTTCAATTTTTGGCTGCTCTGAATATGCGTTGAAGTTTGTGGGAAGTAGGACCTAGGTAAGGCAAGATAACCGTAGCTTTGGTGGGCTCCTTCGGACGAGATGAGGTTGGTTTGGTCTTGATCTTGTGTGGAGGATAACCGTTTATAGTTACGAGTGTCGACTTGATGTGATCCAGTTCCCGTTGCAGGTGGTTGTCATCGCTGATAGAATGTGCCCTCTTGACCAATGTTCTTGGAACAGACTGTAGGATAGACGGGTGGTGGAATGATTTGAAGTGAAGATACCTATCAGTGTGGGTTGGTTTGCGGTATACTTGGTGCGAGAGGTGGTTGTTGGGTTCACGTGTAACTAAAACATCCAAGAAAGGTATGGAGTTATTCTTCTCCTTCTCCATCGTGAAGGTGATTTTGGGGTGTTGAGAGTTGAGATGAAGGAGAAAATCTTCTAAGCTGTGTCTACCATGTTGCCAAATGACGAATGTATCATCTACATATCTGAGCCAGATCTTGGGTAGGAGAGGCGATGATCGAATGGCTGTTGACTCGAATTCTTCTATGTATAGGTTGGCAACTATAGGTGAAAGGGGTGATCCCATAGCTGCCCCCTCCTGTTGCTTGTAGTAGTTGCCTCGCCATTGGAAGGAAGTAGACTCAAGACATGTAAGCAGTAGGTCGTGGATTTGGTCGGGTGACTTAAGTTTTCAAGTGGATCTTCATTCCTGATGACGACCAGAACACGCTGGTCGAAACGTCGATAACAGTTCTTTTCAGAGCTAACATATATTCAAGAAAGAATAACAAACAGTCCTTTTCAGGACTACATACATGGTGTTTACCGTAAAGCCTTTCAATATTCTCTCCACCATGGAAACCTTCAAAGATCATCATAATGGAAAAAATCTATCACATAATTAGAATTTAATTTCAATACGCGACTTTTTACAATTTTTTTCCCACATTGCTATATGTTTTGCCCCCTCAAAATATTTGCTTCATTACGCAACTGGTTTGAATAAATGTGCCTGCGATTTGATTAAAATAGCGGCAATCTGCTAGGTTTAAATGGCTTTGATATCAAAAAGTTCCGGGGGCTCCGCCCCCGACCCCAACCGCACAGCACTGCGTATGGAAGGATTGGGCCATGGCCCCCAAAAAGTTCTACAAACAAGAACAAAAAAAGGAGAAAAGAAAAGGAAAGGAAAAGTGTAGGTTATGATTTTATTTACTGAATATAGTGTAAAAAAATAGCACAAAGTTAGATTTCCATGAAAAGGTGATTGTTTTTCTCGCTCGCTTCGCTCTCTCGGGACTTTTATAAAGCAGCTTTTTAATACATGTGCTATACTGCGCCCCTCGTTTTTCTTTTTGTTATTCTTCACGCTACTGTGGCAAAGAATCCTGTTCACAGTGGCGTACAGACCACAAAAAAGGGAATCTAAAGAAAGAAGAGTGAAATATATTATTCTCTGGATATCATGTCAAAATCTATCACAAAATTGGATTTTTGTATTAAAAATGTCAAAATTTTTGCTCGCTCGCAACTTTTTTTTTAAAGATAAATTCTGCCCGATACGCAATATCTGGCCCTCTCAAAATCGTCGCCTTATTACACCATTACGACTGTTCATACCATTATGACCGGGAAATTTTTGGCTCTTCCCCCCCCCCCCCCCTGGCCACCGACCCCTGTTACGCCGCTGTTCCGCATCCCCATTCCCTCTGTTGAGATGAGGTGAAAATGATGGATAATGAAGGTGGTATTGATGATGATGATGGTAATTATGTCATGATGGTGGTAATGATAATGATGACGATGCTGGATGATAATCATCACCATGTCATGGTAATAGTAATGATGACGATTGTTACTGATTTCTTCACGGTTGAAATTAAGCTATTATGAGAGAGGAATTGTGTGCATTTTTATTCACTTTTATTTATAGGGGGGTCTATATTAATCATAAAGTATTTTTTATTACCATTAATCCCCCGGTAAATCCTGATCTGGCTCCTGCTCATGTATGTGTATGTTTTCACAGACGTGTACTTTGAATTCTCAATGTACCAAGCACCATTTGTGATAAATTCAGCTTTTTTTTTATAGATTAGTTACAATTCCAATAATCTCAGTGGCCTAAGATATATTTTCTGGGGTTACATTGACCCGTAAAGTAAAGACAGAGAGAGAGAGAGAGAGAGAGAGAGAGAGAGAGAGAGAGAGAGAGAGGATTTATGTGATCAAGAAGTGATAAGATAGAAAAAAAGACTGATTTGAAATGACTGAAAGAGAGACAAACAAAGAAAGAAGAGCCCCCTCCCACACCCGAACCAGAGTTACGGGGTTACGACTGTCTCGTCGGTGAATTCAGGTCCATCAACATCTTGAGGTTTGATCTTTCCAGGGGACAAACGCCTTTAACCTACCTACATGGAAAATAAAAAGGGGGCCCTTGTGGGAGGAAGCCCTGCCTTCTCCTTGTGACCCTCAGTCAGTCGATTGACACTTGTCTGTTAGGAGAAAGAGCCTTTAAACATGAAATCCAGCCAATACAATAAGGGGAAGTGTCAATACACTTGAATGGTTATTTGATTATTTTCATTTTGTTTCTATTATTTTTTTTTCTTTTGTTGTCATATCCTATTAAATTATCCTTCCTTCTCTCACTCTTTTGCAAAGAAAAAGGAAAGAAACCCCAGCAAGATACAAGGAGATGTCTTCTTTTTTTTCTTTCTTAAAGTCAAAGCTTTTACAAAGATAAAACATAATCTATCATATTGCATACTATTGACAGTTTAGTAAATAATATAGTGTGGGATGCTTTGCGACCAATCATCCAAGGTTAGATGCAAAAGTCACAAGTATTATAACATATATCGTGTGTACATCCAACGCGCGACTGAATAATTGCAATAGTTATATAACTTCCAATAGCTGATACACACAAGTATATTTTTTAATCAAGTAAAGTAGTATATAGTAAACGACTGCAAAGTAAATATATTTCTAAAAATCATTTCACTATTGAGCGGTGGCCATGCAGTCATTATTTTGTAATACCTAGAAAATAATTAAAAGTCTTGCATCATGACAAAAGTCTTCTCAGTGAAATATTAATTTCATAATCATGAGACAATTAACTAACTGATAAAGAAGCTTGGAGAACAACTAAGATAGCAACTAAATTTCTGCATAGCTGCATAGATTTACCGTTTCTCAAACAATAGCTTTGTTCTTAAAACAAAGCGGACGATGGATTTTTGCTTTTTGTTTTGTGCACTTTTCAGTAATGTCATTTTTTCCTTAGTATCAAGTATATTGGTTTCGGCAAGTAACATAGCCCTCTCTATAATGTATTTTGAGCATTCAGTGAGGAAATGATTTACAGTTTCAATACACCCAATACAATTTGTACACCACCATAGACTCGCAAACTCAATATACTAGTATCTCTATGTCATAGAGATGTATACTAATTACGCTAGGGTTATTAGTATATATCTCTATGCTCTATGTACACCACACAACACCGCAAGTGCCACGCCCACTATGTGTTCCTGTTTTTCACACACTCTACTTTTGAAGGTCAAGCTGCTATGGCTAAATTATTCAGTATTTCCAGGGTATACCGTACTTATAAACATTCAAAATCAAATATCTCATTTTGTAATAAAAAAAATGTAAATGTTGTATGTCAATCGGAAAATTTTGTAGTCCAATTTCAATGATCAATTCGTCTGGAAAATTAGACTAATGTGTATTTGTTTACTATGACATCACCTCTCGGTCTGCATGTGCGAGCGTGTCTCTATCGCTCGATTGCTACCGAGTCTACGTCATTGGCCAGCGCCAAGTCCTGGCTTGCCCGCTCGGCGAATTACGATCAAACGCGTCGGTCTGTGCTATTTAATGGGCGGAGATTCATCGCGAAACCCCAAATCCACTTCGGAGTCCGAGTATTTTGGTATTTTGCTGCTTGCTCCTTGCTAGCTGTTTGTGTTGTGCAATTCCATTATACCGGTACCTCGACAAATTGTTTGCCAATCCAGGCATATAGCCATATATAGGTGAATTTAATTCGGGCAAGTTGAATTCCTATCCGGTGAGTACCATATATCCGATTTTAGGTATCGTTTTCACGTATGATTCCTTTCTTCATCCTTGTTAATGTTAGTCAGCCTCTACGAGCTAGGCTCTAGCCCCGGGGACGTGTTCGTGGGCTGCCGCTAGCGCTGTACTAAGGAGTAAGGTGCAATCGTTGCATGTCGTTCCCTCCTTTGGCATTTGCATGTGTTGCCAATATTGTGACTGTGTCTGTGCCTGTGGTCAGTGATGGCCCTGGCCTGGATCTTACGTTAGAGTTAGACCTTTAAGACTTTATTCTCCATGTTCAAATTGTGTGTGATGAGTTATGCTAAAATTGATTTTACCCAGTCGCAGTTATCAATTGGTCGATAAATAAGAAAAATACATGTAGGTTTAGGTCTATATTATTTGGTCTGGAAATGACTTCATTGTGAATGTGTTGCGACTGTTATTTGTTAAGTAGTCTGTGAGAGTGTGAGTATCATGAAATTAAATTTAGCAACATCATATAACATGTCTCCTCTAGCATGTTTAGACAGTAGAGCCTCTATACTAGTAGTAGAGCTTAGTCTAAAATAGGCCATATTAGCTAATATGCCCAGCCGCCATTAATACCGCTCATCTAAGTAAAAAATCCGGGACGGGCGCAAAACGCACACATATGAACACACGCGTACAGTGCTTCGCGAAGCGAAGCACTGTGTGTGTTCATATGTGTGCGTTTTGCGCCCGTCCCGGATTTTTTTTTGTTGGTAAAGCTTTACGCGGTATATATAAATCTTAATTTCACGACCACGAGGGAATAGGTGAGCGTGGCGCAGTGCATAATACGGAGGCATCTAAGCGTTGGTGGTTCGAATCTTAACAAGGTTTTTTTTTTTAAGGGGATCGGGGATGTGAAGTATTTCGGTGCTATTTCTAAAGGTCGACATTCGTTTTTATTGCGTATTTCATGAACTTCATCAACTTTTCTATATTGCTTAAATCCGTATTTTCTGGAAATTTGTCACTCTATACTAGCACCTTAATATGCCCAAAAGAATTTTGAATAAAATGTGCCTTTCCTACTTTTCTCTTTTCGCTCTATCCCCCCTCAGACATTTCAATCCCCCTGTCCGCTGCTTATATACCCCCAAAAGAAAACCCCTTTTCTCGCCCTCCGGGCCAACACGAATTATTAGAATCTTGGCTTGTTCATCACTCTATACTAGCACCTTAATATGCCCAACAACTTTTCAATATTGCTTTATTCCGTATTTTCATGAAGCTTGTCACTCTATACTAGCACCTTTAATGCCCAACAACTTTTATATATTGCTTTATTCCGTATTTTCATGAAATTTGTCACTCTATACTAGCACCTTAATATGCCCAAAAGAATTTTGAATAAAATATGCCTTTCCTACTTTTCTCTTTTCGCTCTATCCCCCCTCAGACATTTCAACCCCCCTGTCCGCTGCTTATATACCCCCAAAAGAAAACCCCTTTTCTCGCCCTCCGGGCCAACACGAATTATTAAAATCTTGGCTTGTTCATCACTCTATACTAGCACCTTAATATGCCCAACAACTTTTCAATATTGCTTTATTCCGCATTTTCATGAAGCTTGTAACTCTATACTAGCACCTTAATATGCCCAAAAGAATTTTGAATAAAATTTGCTTTTCCTACTTTTCTCTTTTCGCTCTATCCCCCCTCAGACATTTCAATCCCCCTGTCCGCTGCTTATATACCCCCAAAAGAAAACCCCTTTTCTCGCCCATTGGGCCAACACGAATTATTAGAATCTTGGCTTGTTCATCACTCTATACTAGCACCTTAATATGCCCAACAACTCTTCAATATTGCTTTATTCCGTATTTTCATGAAGCTTGTCACTCTATACTAGCACCTTAATATGCCCAACAACTTTTCTATATTGCTTTATTCCGTATATTTATGAAGTTTGTCACTCTATACTAGCACCTTAATATACCCACAGAATATTAAATTGTGTTCACAATTTTCTATATCGCTTTATTCTGTATATTTTGTATGCAGTCACTCTATACTGCATCAAAATAATTAATACGGACTAAAGAAATAGAGAATTAAGAATCTTGGCTCGATCATCACTTAGTACTTTATGCCCACAAACTTTTCTTTATTCCGTATTTTGGTAAAGCTTGTCACTCTTTATTAGCACCTTAATAATAATGCCCCCCCCCAAAAAAAAAAAAAAAAAAAAAAAATATTATTGCATTTCAACTTTACTATATCGGTTTTTACGTATTTTGTTGAAGTTTTTATACTAACACCCTAATATGCCTCCCATGCATTTTTGTTGCCTTACTTTTCCTTCGCTCTTCGCCCAGCCAGACATTTCAAACCCAGAACACCACTTTTCCCGCCCTCCGGTCAATAGTAATTATTAGAATCTCGGTTGATTTGTCCCTATGCTCACCAAGTTTTCTCTATAAGCTTTATCCCGTATATATTTAGTGAAGTTTGTCACTATACTAGCACCTTAATCAATTTGCCCATCAAAAAATTCAAATTGCGTTTTAACATATGTTTTTCCTTTATTCCGTATTTGTCATGTTTGTAGCTAATCACATTTGGAATATACATCTGTACCATTAAAAGTTCGTCTTGCTCTTTCTTGAGGAAAATAAAAATAAAAAATTGACAAAATCCATTTATGATAGAGTGACGATGGAAGAGTAGAAAAGATACGCAAAAATGTTGGACATAATAAGATGCCCTATATAGAGTTTAACAATTACGGAATAAAGCAATATTGCGAAGGAGGAAAATTAAGAAACAACATAAAAATACAGCATAAAGTGAAAGTTCATGAATAAATAAAATCATGAACAGATGAAAAAAAGAAAAAAAACCCACAGAGACACGTAATAAAGCAATATACACCATAAAGAATGAAGACTATAAACAAACATAACAAATTTATTCATTTATTTAAATATCTTTATACAGGATAACAAGCTCAGATTCACTGTTTTTAAACATGGTCCTGTTAAAATGAAATAACAATATATACAAAAAGATAAAAGTGTAACTTAGGTTCTATACAAATAGTAAATGCATTCGATATCAATAACATTAAAATCAGAATCATCACTAGTAAAACAATTGTATAAAAATAACATATTCAATTTTTGAGGAATCAATGAAATGAAAACATTTCTCTCTTGCTTTATTCCATATTTCAAGAAATTTGGGCCTGTATACTAGCAACTTAATATGCCCACCAACTTTTCTATATTGCTTTATTCCGTATATTTATGAAGTTTGTCACTCTATACTAGCACTTTAATATACCAAAAGAATATTAAATTGTGTTCAAAATTTTCTATATCGCTTTATTCCGTATTTTGATAAGTTTGTCACTTTATACCAGCACCTTAATATGCCAACATTTCTGTATTGCTTTATTCTGTATATTTTTTATGCAGTCACTCTATACTGCATCAAATTGATACGGACTAAAGCAATAGAGAATTAAGAATCTTGGCTCGATCATCACTTAGTACTTTATGCCCACAACCTTTTCTTTATTACTTTATTCCGTATTTTGGTGAAGCTTAATTGTCACTCTTTATTAGCACCTAAATTTTGTTGAAGATTTTATACTAACACCCGAATATGCCTCCCATTTTTGTTGCCTTATATACTTTTCCTTCGCTCTACTCCCCGCCCAGCCAGACATTTCGGCATTTCAAACCCAGAACACCACTTTTCCCGCCCTCCGGTCAATAGTAATTATTAGAATCTCGGTTGATTCGTCCCTATGCTCACCAAGTTTTCTCTATAAGCTTTATCCCATATTTAGTGAAGTTTGTCACTATACTTATCTAGCACCTTAATCAATTTGCCCATCAAAAAATTCAAATTGCGTTTTAACATATGTTTTTCATTTATTCCGTATATTTGCAGCTAATCACCTTTGAAATATACATCTGTACCATTAAAAGTTCGTCTTGCTCTTTCTTGAGGAAAATAAAAATAAGCTAACATTGACAAAATCCATTTATGATAGGGTGACGATGGAAGAGTAGAAAAGATACGCAAAAATGTTGGACATAATAAAATGCCCTATATAGAGTTTAAAAATTACGGAATAAAGCAATATTGCGAAGGAGGAAAATTGAGAAACAACATAAAAATACAGCATAAAGTGAAAGTTCATGAATAAATAAAATCATGAACAGATGAAAAAAAGAAAAAAAAAAGACCCAGAGACACGTAATAAAGCAATATACACCATAAAGAATGAAGACTATAAACAAACATAACAAATTTATTTATTTATTTAAATATCTTTATACAGGATAACAAGCTCAGATTCACTGTTTTTAAACATGGTCCTGTTAAAATGAAATAACAATATATACAAAAAGATAAAAGTGTAACTTAGGTTCTATACAAATAGTGAATGAATTCGATATCAATAACATTAAAATCAGAATCATCACTAGTAAAACAATTGTATAAAAATAACATATTCAATTTTTGAGGAATCAATTAAATGAGAACATTTCTCTCTTGCTTTATTCCATATTTCAAGAAATTTGGGCCTGTATACTAGCAACTTAATATGCCCACCAACTTTTCTATATTGCTTTATTCCGTATATTTATGAAGTTTATCACTCTATAATAGCACATTAATATACCCACAGAAAATTAAATTGTGTTCAAAATTTTCTATATCGCTTTATTCCGTAATTTGATAAGTTTGTCACTTTATACCAGCACCTTAATATGCCAACATTTCTGTATTGCTTTATTCTGTATATTTTTTATGCAGTCACTCTATACTGCATCAAATTGATACGGACTAAAGCAATAGAGAATTAAGAATCTTGGCTCGATCATCACTTAGTACTTTATGCCCACAAACTTTTCTTTATTACTTTATTCCGTATTTTGGTGAAGCTTAATTGTCACTCTTTATTAGCACCTAAATAATTATGCCCCCCCCCCAAAAAAAAATAAATATATTATTGCGTTTCAACTTTACTATATCGGTTTTTACGTATTTTGTTGAAGATTTTATACTAACACCCGAATATGCCTCCCATTTTTGTTGCCTTATATACTTTTCCTTCGCTCTACCCCCCGCCCAGCCAGACATTTCAAACCCAGAACACCACTTTTCCCGCCCTCCGGTCAATAGTAATTATTAGAATCTCAGTTGATTCGTCCCTATGCTCACCAAGTTTTCCGTTTTCTCTATAAGCTTTATCCCATATTTAGTGAAGTTTGTCACTATACTAACACCTTAATCAATTTGCCCATCAAAAAAATCAAATTGCGTTTTAACATATGTTTTTCCTTTATTCCGTATTTGTCATGTTTGTAGCTAATCACCTTTGGAATATACATCTGTACCATTAAAAGTCCGTCTTGCTCTTTCTTGAGGAAAATAAAAATAAGCTAACATTGACAAAATCCATTTATGATAGGGTGACGATGGAAGAGTAGAAAAGATACGCAAAAATGTTGGACATAATAAAATGCCCTATATAGAGTTTAACAATTACGGAATAAAGCAATAACGCGAAGGAGGAAAATTGAGAAACAACATAAAAATACAGCATAAAGTGAAAGTTCATGAATATATAAAATCATGCATAAAAGTTTATGCATTATGTGCGAGATGCGGCAAGACACATCTTGATGTCAGTGGGGCACGATTGACATGGAGGGCGCAACTTTTCGCAGAGGATTAGAGTGAGGATTGTTTGAGAGGATTAGAGTGAAGAAAGAAAGGTTTGAGAGAGATGATTGATGAGCTTGCCGGGCGAACAAAAAAATGAGGAAATTTGTTGACTTGGAATATTTTGGCGGAAGGAGTGAAGGAGGTTAAAATTCAATATAACGGGGCATTTATATATAACCAAGAAGGATAACGCAAAAGTGAGTATATGAAATTATTTACAATTTCTTGTGCATACTTTTTTTTTCAATTTTGCCGTGCCTACCAAAATGCCACATTTATTTGAAAATATCCGAGAAGATCGTATATTGGCGGACCGATAGCGACATGAGGTTTGCTGTAGAGGGGATAACTTGGGAGTTTAGAATGAAAAAAGGAAGCTATATATATGTTAAAATAAAGTTTTAGGCCTACACGCCGACTACGAACATCAAGTGCTAACTAGTTGCGTGAGTTTTTTGTTCCATGTTTAGGCCCCCTGTTGCCTAAACAGAGAAATGTTCCGGGTGTTATTTCAGGTGACTCAATATACTCAATAGTAAACGCACATCGTGTTAAAATACATAGCGATAATATAAACGAAGTGAAAAAAATAACAAAATCCTGTTTGGAATTATTGGTACCATTATCTATAGCCCCTGGATCCTTAAATATATATATTTTCTAATGAATTAAATCACTGATCGTTGATTCCCTGGCCTGCTATAACTGCCGCCGGGGAAACCTCCGTACGACTTGAGCGCTAAACCAGTTTCGGCTGTCAGCTCATCTCATGTGGCATGCTGACTACGATGCTGGACTGCAGATCAAAAGGTTCGAGTTCGATCCCCATCAAGGACAGAAAAAATAAGGTTAGTAAAAAAGTGTTATGTAATATAATATGAAATGAAATGCACAGTATGATGAATAAATTGGATGGAATGAATGAATGAGGAATAAATCCACCCACCATGTATCATACAGAAAACACAAAAAGAAAACGAAAATACGATGCACATAGTATTTTATTGAAAACCCGCCGATTTCGTATATTTTAGTGCCCCTTCACCCCCCCCCCAATCCCTAATCCCCGCCCCTCTCTCGCACAGCTGAAATACCCATTAACACGCCACTTCACTGAACGCCGATATCCCGCTGACTGAGCTTTGTTATTGTGCGGTCATGTGTGACACCGGTCGCACATGCTCTTACGCACGTCTAGCGATAAGAATTTTCACTGAGCTGAGCAGTTTTAATGGCGCTTGGGCACAATAGCGAATTTGGCCCTAAAATACATGTAATACTAATAGGGTAGGTCTACACAACCTTATCAGAGGCATTAGATTTTTTCTGAAATCCATTTATCTTTAAAATGAAATTGTTTTTCTGAGGTATTATTTCTAATCAGGTAAAATAAGAAATTCTATCTGAAATGATATTTATCATGTGAATCTAAAGATCTGATACGATAATCAGTAGGGCAGCAGTACATCCATCAAATGTATACAAATACTAGTAGGCCTATACCCATGATGCTTTGAAAAAAAATAGTAAACTTAAAAACAGTGGGCCCTGACCCTTGCTGAGATCGACGTTGCAGAGATCATAAAATAAACCTCTCAAAAAAAGTTTGGAAATCTGTGTTTGCCCATTAATTTCTCCCTACTCCCAATTTCAAACAATGCATATTTTACATCATTCGAAAGATAATTTAATTCTCTTTAAAATGATACCATGCTTTTTATGATCATGTCATCACGAAAAGAGCAGGATTCAAATGTGTTGGATGAGGTCTGAATTGAAAAGCTGCAAAACGAGCAAAAAGGGTTTGGAAATCTGAGTTTGACCATTCCTTTATCCCACCTCCCAATATTGCACAATGCATATTTGATATCATTCAAAAGATCATTTATTTCTCTTTCAGATGATACCATGCTTGTTATGATCATGCCATCACGAAAAGAGCAGGCAAAAGTGTTGGATGAGGTCTGAATCGAAAAGCTGCAAAAACGAGCAGAAATAGTCATAAAGGGTCAATACAGAACATGGTTCTTTTGTCTGTGTCAGTAGAGATGAAAATCCATTCAAACCAAGCCCCTGCTTCTGTAGTGATGGTTATGTGAGATAACATGGTTTGTGTCGTTGTTTGAAATACCCATACATGTTCGTTTGTTATGTTTTTGCTTGTGCAGAGGTGTGTTTGATTCCATGTTAATGTTGATGTTAAGGTGCATGAAAACAATTAAAAGAAATTACTGAAAAACTCACTCATCACCACGGAAAAAGAACAGTGACTTTCAATATTGCGTCATTTTGCAACTTTTGAATTTTGACCTGAATGTAAATAAATATTTGTGCAATGGAAAGAATATTTACATTTGATGAAAGATGAAAATGTTCCATTCGACTCGGCTAACGCCTCGTTGAATGGAACTTTTCATCTTTCATCTCATGAAAATATTCTTCCCATTACACGCATACACATTCATTATTTGTATATTGAAATGATACGTGCAATAATGTGATATGGCAAAAAGAAGCTGCTGAAAACTGCTTATCTAATAAAAGAGAGCCAATGGAGTAAATTAAAAAGTCAAAAGGGGCCTAAGCTTTCGATCCTAGCAGAATCTTTTAATAATGTGATATTAAAAAGAAATTTCTGTATAGCCATGTTAGTGTACAGTTCAAAGGCATTTGGATTGAATGAAATTAATGTTTCTTTGCCTCACCTCCTGTCTGGAGGGATTTTCATTATGAGATAAGAGTGCTATTAAACATCTTTTCTCATTAGAATATTGGATCATAAGCTTGTCATACAGAGATAAAGTGAAGATGAAATTGCTGCTAGAATACCATTCCAGTGTGATTTTTCGGGCTTTTGGAGGTGGATTTTATAAAGTGGGCACTCGGCAGCTATGCATGTGGGCATGAATGTTTCTTACATCTATTTGGCACTAAAAATACAGTTCATCATCAGTACATACATAATTCTAAATCTAATGAATTTATTAGATAGGAATAACCATTTCGGGGATGGGGGATAATTTATTTTAAACTTTCTGGCAATTAAATGCCTATCACCCCCATCACGGAGGTAAGTGTTACCAAGTTGGCTAACGTATATTTAGGTCAAGAAAATAAAAATGTTACTGAGGATTTGATAACTACAAATTTGCTTAAATCCAATATTTATGATTGTGGATAAGACAATTGATAGACAATGATGAAATTTACATTGTTTTTATTTGTTGCAGTGGTTAGTCTGGTTTATGGGAAGTGAAAGATAACTTACATCTTATTTACCCTTTCCTCAGAACTCTTCCAACTTCTCAACAAACTGTAATCAACCATGCCTCCAAAGAAGCGATCAGCAAGCACAAAGGCAGGTGGGAAGGGGGCTAAAGTGTTGAAGAAAGAACCAGATGATGGTGGACTGAAGGCTGCTGTTGAGAAACTCAAAACTGCTGACAAAGAGAAGAAATCATCTCATACTAAAGATAGCCATTGTAGTTGGCCTGGTAGTGTGGTAAGTGAGGATGGGATTGACATGGATTTTTTTTTTATGTTAGAAATTGTCTACTTTACTACACTCATAACAAATCCCTTTTTGGAATAAATAATCAAGTGACTTAACACCTTTTCACGTTTGTGCCCTGCACAAAATCAAAGGCCTGCTTCAAAGATGTTTGTACAATCAATAAAAATTATTTTTTGAATAATCCTTGATGAAATGTCTTGTGACTTTTCCTTGTAATTATGTTTTTAACTTTTTTAATATAGAGTCTACTGTTCTCAACATTGCAAATCACAAGCCAAATTTCATATTTCTCTTGCTTCAAATATTGTGTTTGTGAAATTGTTTAAATTCTTTGAACATGGGTAATTTTACCAAGCACGTGTACCAGCTGCTTAAGAATATCATAAATTCCCCAAATGGACGGAAGCAGTTATGAGCTTTCATCAGAATTCTTCAAGAACATAGACTCATTAAGTATGGAAACTACTGAAGTCTAAACGTAAGGGATGTGTCAATAATCTATAACTTTTTCTGGAGAATGAGCGACATAAAATTATTTTCTACTTGTGTATTGTATATTCAGTAGATTAAAATTGTATTTATGTGATAATCTGTGTATTGTTTCAAAGCTATTCTTTATTATATTCAGTTTGATGATTTTGACTGTATGCTGAACCAAACTAATATTGGCCACAACAACAACAAGTACTATGTTGTTCAACTCTTGCAATCTCACTTAGGATATGCTGTTTTTACCAGATGGGGAAGAGTGGTAAGTAATCAAGATTCAAAATCATCTCTTGTAAAACTCTCATGAATTACATCTAATTCAAGGAAGCTGAAAAAATAACATTTAAATCATGAATTACTAAAGGGGACAATGCTGTGTCAGAAGTTATGTTGCTGAAACTTTCTAATGGTAGTTCTTACATTTCCGTATGGACAATGCATACACTTTTTAACCTCAAATTTTCTTTAAAAGTTCAACGTTGTGGTCAAAACTCAAGTATGACAAAGCAACCTGCTCGTCTTATAAAATGTCCACTTTGATCAAAGATAAATCTTCCTTTGACCAATTTTCTTTGTTGGTCCTCTTCCTTCATCCTTTCCAGGGAGAGTCAGGCCAGCAAGCAACACAGGAATTTAATGGCAGTGATATCGAAGCTGCCAAGAAATTCTTCTGCAAGAAGTTTAATGACAAGACCAAGAACAAGTGGGAAGACCGGGCAAACTTTGTGCCCAAGGCCGGCAAATATACCCTGATAGAGGTGGAGGACGCAGATAACGAGGAACTTCAGGAGACGAGTGAAAAGGTATTTTGATTTTGAAGAGTCTTAACCTATATAGTTCATGCTAAACAGTCACCTCACACAGTAGTCTTTATGTTATTCACATTTGCTTCAAGTTCAACACATCTGATGAATGTATGATATAGGCCGTGCCAAAATCAACTATTCCTAAATTGGATGTCAAGGACCTTGATTTAATATTTTTCTGTGTATAATTTTCTGATCCTCAGGAGTATTACTCTCTTTATTAGAAGCTATGAAACGAAACATACATTTATCTGAGCATGACTGAGATACTTTAAAATTACAATTGCTGGGCTATTGCCTGTTCAAAAAAAAATCTTCAGAAAGATCAGAGTTGAGGTCAAGAATATTCCAGGGGACATTTGAATATCAAATCATGGCTGTGAACCAGAAAAAAAAAAAAGGTTTTAATATAATATTACAACTTAATACATGTAACTGTAAGTGACAAGCCATTTCGGAAAACATGTTGTAAATCAGTTGTATACATTTCTTGTATGACTTTATATTACAAGACACTGATCTCCATTAATTTTATATATTACATTCAAGTATTTTAGTCAAATCTGATCACTTGATATTTAAAATCTGAGCATATACAGTTTATATGTTAACATTTCTGCAAAATTTTGTTTTGTCAGTTTGTATGCCAAACTTAAAAATCTTGCTTTCTGAGGTACATCAATTTCTCTTGCTGATATTCCTGTTTTTGTATAATTTGTTATCAGCTTGCTGAGGTAGATGACTCGTCTAAGACAGTGCTTCCTTCCAAGCTGGATAAGGTTACACAGGATTTTGTCAAACTGGTTTTCAACGAGGACATGTTCAAGGAACAGATGACCAAGTTTGAAATTGGTAATGCAAGCATTCCATATTTTATTTGATAAAGTATACACAAGAGTCTAGTATAAAATAATGTGTAAAGCTTCAAATCAAGAGCTAACCTTTGGATATTTTATATATTGGAGATGAGTCAATGCCCAGGAATAGACTTATGGTTCACTATATCCAACTAAAAAAAATACTGACTGCAAATTGGCACCCAGATGCAGTGGCATTCAATATTCATGTGTTTGTGTTTGTATCATGAGCAACATACATTGAGGCCTACTGGACATGAAAATTTTCACATTGTCACTTTATCCAATTATTCCCTTATTATTGTTTTATCATACATGTAGGACTAGGAAGTACATGTAGTATGAAAGACGCAAGGCAAGCGCCATTTAAAGTCCCCAATGATTCAGTCTCTAGTACAATTAACTATATTCATTTATTATTACCTCCATGATACAGTGGTTCAGGTGCAGGATGCATTTAATATGTATGATGGTGGTCCCCAAGTCTGCACACCTAACAATTTGAGTTGAGATTTAACATGAATTTCTTTTTATTTCAAAAAATCTTTCAGTTGATAATGTTCCTTATGGTATTATGAGTAAGTGTACCAAATATCTCATAAAAATTTGAAAGAAATTATAGGAATTTCCAGATTGAAAAAAAAAATGGTACCCCATGTCTGCGCACCCATTCACTTTGCACACGATTCAGGGATTATGATGAGAAAGGCTGCATTTTGAGGTCGTCACATGAAATGCCCTAAATTCATTATTTTCCCACCATTTTGAGTCAGATTTTTTAATGAATATCTTATCCGTCTATGTATTGCATGTGTAAAGTCTGTGTTCGTTGCGTATCTTCTTTTACTAGAATCAGGCAGATTCACGTGTGTGTAGACAAAGGGGACTGCGCAGACTTGGGGGAACTTGCCATAACCATTATTGTTATGAGTGGTAGAATATACACCCATGCCAAAGACAGTCCAATAGTATCACAAACTACTAGAGGTCCAGATCACTGATATTTCCTCAATATTTTGGTTAAAAGTGGGTAGAGGACTAATGTAAGATATTTTCTCTTTTTTGGTGGAAGCCATGGGGTATACTCAAATTAAAGTGGCTCTTAAGTTCGTTGTGGCTTTGATAAGTTTCCAGTCCCCTCTAAATAGTATCAAAGCATCAGACAATACATTTGATTATGCAGGTGTGAAAAGGATTGGAAATGTGGTAGCAGTAGATGTACATGTAACCCATACCATTCAAATAATACAAATCAGTTCACAGTGGTTCAGCTACATGTATGACCCCCTCAGGTTGATTTTTATTGCATGTTTGGTAAAAGTGTTATAATCATTGTTGTGGGGACTTTGGGAAATTATATTCAAATTCACATTACCAGTGACCCAAGGCAGTGCGCGTTGGCTTTCACTGTTTTCTTCAATTTTTTGGTCATTGGAGCAGGCAGTGGATTTATTTTTTGAAGTGTTATTATTAGTATTTATTCAGAAAATGAAGATGATACAAAGAATACATAATGATTCTGTAATTTGATGTTTCCTAGCATAATGTTTCTTAGCAATATATGTATTATATATTGGCTTTTCTGTTCAAAGGGAATATTCTACAATATCCCATATGCCAATATCTTATTCTTTATAATTTTTATTTGTCCTACAGATGTAAAGAAGATGCCGCTTGGTAAGCTCAGCAAGGCTCAGATCGCCAAGGGCTTTGAAGCTTTAGAAGAACTTGAAGATGCGATACAGAAGAAGGCAAACAAGGGCAAGTTGAGTGAACTTTCCTCCAAGTTTTACACCATCATCCCTCATTCTTTTGGAAGGAATATACCTCCTCTGATTGATGATGCTGAGAAGATCCAGGCAAAGAAAGACATGCTTATTGTAAGTATTTTCGTGAATCATTATCCTTTCCAGCACCTTACTATCAATATACATTAGCAGGTAGTGGATCTTTTACAAAAGTTTTTGGATGGACAGTATTATACATTGGCTTGCCATATGCCATTAAGATGCTAGGTGCATGTGTGTTTGTTGTGAAAATTGGGGTGTAGTGAAAAAGTTTGTACAGAACTACAGTTAGAATGATCATGGTCAACTGACGATCATGTGGATTGCATTCCTGGATTATGAGTGAATACCTACCATTCAGTGGCACTGATTTGATGTGTATATTTAACTCTTTGTCCGCCAAGTTCACCGATTGGCACACTTGCTGCTTCGCCAAGTACGCCGATCGGCACAAATCTCACGACAATCCGATTACATTGATTTATATTGTATTGTGTGTACACACACGCCATTGTGTTATTCGCATCGCGTTCTAAACACTTGCACGCTCCCTGACATTAGTTGATTACATATCGTTCCCATTCAACTTTTTTGAGAAAAGTTAAATTTTTTGGACTGTTTCCACAAGTTTTGAGATGGCCTCTGGTCGAAGGAGACAGTGACTTTTCTCTCCTGATGAAGTTCGAGATTTGATTATTGCTTCACTTCCAGCGGCTGACTCGGATTCCGAGGGCAGTGATTCTGAGTCCGAGGGTGAATCTGAGAACGGTCCCACTCGTAGACATTCGTGTGCTTCCATTCACACTTGCTGTAGTACATGTATCTCTAATTTTATTTTGATGGAAATGAAATTTCTGAAAGAACCACTACAAATCAAGACTATATTATATTATAATTAGAATTTATTTATTCCTATATATATATATATATATATTATATAATGGCATAACAAAATGGTATGGCCTATATGAGCCCCCCCCCCCCAAAAAAAAAAAAAAAAAAGTTTGAAGAACTAACAGTTTATTCAATCCAAATTATTTTTCTTGAGTCTACAAACTACTTTGCAAATACATGTCAGAGTCACAGGGGAGAGGTGTCAAACAGTCTATTCATCTACAGCATTGCAATACATTATCATTACCACATGTGTATACCCAAGAAGGCATATTGATTTTTCTGGCAATAGGGGATTCTGTGCACGGCGGACAAAGAGTTACTTGGAAAGTGGACATAGTCTCTTCAACTGACAATTTCACTTTAATTGAATTCCAATAAGTTTCTATTTGATAAGATATTCTATGAAGTGTTCTGTTACTGATCATTTTTTTCTTTATTTGTCTTTGTTTATATATTTTCAGGTTCTTGGAGATATTGAGCTTGCACTGGGTATGCAGAAGGAAAAGAAGAAAAAAGATGCTGCTGTAAGTATTGATATCTGTCAAGACCATAGTGTAAAATTGTATTATCATGGCAAATGCAGTTTGTTTTAAAGCCTGTAACATCTGGGGGGGGGGGGGGACCATACCATTAGAGACTTTGGATTCCTAATAACAGATAGGTCCATTCTTCAGAGAAACAAATCCATTGCTAAAGCTTATACCTCAAATTTTGTTAGAATTTTAATTCTGATCATATACAAAGGAGTGTGGAACATATATAATATAACATCAATTGTAATACTCTGTGAAATTAAGTAACATTTGTAAGCATAGTAGGGTGGGAAGTTACGTTAATGCGAGCATGGCGACTGGCTCGCATACTCCACAGGGAGTGAAGAATGTGTTTATATTGTTTTTGCAATTTCGGGTAAACCTGAATGAATTGAATAATCGTTGACTCTGTTTGAACAGGCTGGCGATGCTATACCCCATCCACTCGATGTCAAGTATGATCTTCTCAAATGCAATCTGGAGCTTCTTGACCCATCATCCAAGGAGTTCAAAGTAAGTCATCTGAAATAAATATAACTTTATATAGTGGATGTTACCAAAGAAAGCAAAATCAGGAATATGGGGATTGATGGGTGGGAGAAAGAGAAAAATGGGTTTAATGCCTTTATCTTACCGCAAAACAAATGGAAAGGAATTCAATATTAACAAAAGGATGTAATGTATGTGAATTCAATCTTTGAACCCTGTTGATGCACTGTTTGGGGGGGGGGGGTAAAAATAGTAAACTTGTCACTGTATCATGCCTGTATATTGCTTATTAGTAGTTCTGAGTGGTTTGTATTTACTTGTTCTACAAGCAGATGGTCCAATTCTTTGATCATCTAAGACCATTATGACTGAACTAATTTTGTCTACTATAGATTTGTTCTGTTTACTATTTTGTTGAATCATCAATATTCATATGAGGTTTAAGTACCATTTAGTCTAATGCCCAGAAGGTCTTGTTTTCAATCTGACTACTTGTTACATGTACTTAACACTTTGTCAAGTGGAAAGTTGGCTTACATAAAACAGTTCATCTAATACTAGCCAAAATGGGTATGGCCTAACTGAAAATACAAGAAAGTAGTGGATGGGCTGAATGGCGATTAGACCAATTACTAGGAGACAAACTGATTGCAGAGGAACAAGGGCCGTGTTGGATGAGATCAAGCAGTAAGAAAATGAAATGGTTGTAGTCTTGTAGACCAAGCCGCAATTTGAATTTGGGTAATTGTATCCTCGACTTCAAAGCCATACATCTATGATAACTGCCTATTCTTAATCTATTTACACTCATTGCTATTTAGATCACACTGTGATGATCGGTGCATGTTTTCCAACTTGTTTCCACAGATTGTTAAGACCTACATTGCTAACACTGGCCACAGTGGTTCTGAGAAGCAGCTTCTTCATGTCTGGAAGATGGACAGAGAAGATGAGGTGACATTTGCTTTTAACTATGTTCTTTCTTTGGTGACACAACATTATAGGGTTAGAGCTAGGGTTGCAATAGGGTTTTATGCTAGGTTTTGGGTAGGGTCCAGGGTTCAAGTTGGTCATTCAATTAATGTATGGAATTTGCAGCAGAGCATTTGTCGTCGAAGCAAATGTCATAGAACACTTCCTTTTTCATATTTTCTCATATTTCCATATAAGTTTTTGAAAAAAAATCATCCGAGCATTTTCAAAGGTGTCATACAATCTTACAATCATTTATTACTGAAACAAAGACTGACTGTTTTAACTTCTCCCCATTTAGAATGTTATCAAGAACCAGGAAATGCAGGAGGTGTTAATGTTTATGTGGTTTGCGAAGCAATTAAATAACATCTTGAACATCTCAACTTTCATTCTGTAAAAATGTAGTGTGTAATTGTGCAGATAGCATCAATTGGAAAATATGTACTGAAGAGACTTTCTTTCTTTTTCATGAAGTGGTGGGCGACCGACCCTATTATATACAAAGCCGATGTCTGTTGCTTCCTGTAAAGAAAAAAATAATTGGTCCTTGAAATTTATGAGTGTTTATTTGCATATGGTTTACAGCACAGTTATTACTAAGTCCCTTTTTACTCAAAAGTTTATGGCTTGAATTCTATCACTTAAAAAGGGAGAAATACTGACAAAGGATTACAGTTTATTTGATTCACAAAGTCTAATCTGTTGTACTACAATTAATATTAGAACTTAAATAATTGACCAGTTTCCTTGGAAGTACTTCTTCTGTAGCCATGCCCTTATCTGCTATTTACCCATATTTCGGCCATTTTTTTTTCAATAGATATGTAATATGAAAAGCTTGTTGCACAAAACTTTTTTTCTAGTCTCTTTCAAGCAATAAATGCTGGACTCACATGGAAATGAATGAAATAATTATGATTCTATCAGCCCAGGCATTAAAAACCCAATAATTAACAAGGAGAAAGGGTAAAATATTTAATGTGAACAGAACACATGCAGCTGGAGCAACTCTCTAATTTCTAGGAATCTGTTTTCAATATTTCAACAGAGTGATAGATTTACTGCACACACTGATATCACAAACCGTCGTCTCCTGTGGCATGGTACCAATGTGGCTGTAGTAGCCGCTATCTTGAAAACGGGACTTCGCATCATGCCACATTCAGGAGGACGAGTAGGACGAGGCATATATCTTGCATCGGAGCAAAGCAAATCACGTGGATATGGTAAGTACAAATCTGTTGATCGTGAAAGAAAAGGTGATATGATGACATCACACAATTGCATGCTGTTTATGCCATCAAAAGTATGTTTGTTCAATATTCTTCTTTTGTGTGATATCCTGAAAGGTTTTCAATTCATTTCAAATTTGGTTTTTGTTTATTGAATTAAATTAACTTGAAGTGAATTGAATTGAATGTCCATCAGAATCTTTCATTGACATATCATATAATATATCTGCGACACAAAGAGGTCATAAAAACATTTACAACTTTTTTCCTGTGCAGTATCTGGCACATCTTTTGAGACTGAATGGGCTGCATCTTCGTATGCAATAAGGAAGTAATAAAATATCTGCCTACAGACAAAACATTAATGATTGTTCATAACAATTTGCAGCAAAAATGCTAAGGGGGTGGAATCCACCCACCCACCCCCATCTATGTTAGAGTATAAAAATCACACACTGTTAGGATTAATGATTTCAGTCTTCCACTTTTGCAATATACTACCATGTAATTTAATTCATACAGTTGGAGTAGCAAACGATGGCCGAGCCGTGATGTTCCTGAATGAAGCAGCCCTGGGTAAAGAGCATTACATCACAGCTAATAATAGCTCTCTTACTAAAGCACCTAATGGATGTGACTGTGTCATTGCTAAAGGAAACCAAGAACCAGGTATGATTCTCAAAGAACTTCACCGAAGACAGACATTGTTTTGTTGGGAAACTCATCAAATTGCTATTAACCCCGACCAGGCCAGGCTTTTTGGGCTGTAGAGAGACATGGTGATTCCATCCCCCCTTGAGATCTTGGCCACTTAGCGATGTGAAAATCAATTTTATATCATGATTAAGGCAATGAATAGAAAATTGCATAATGAGAAGAAAGTCTTGATACATTTAAATGTGTGTTAAACCTTCTATCAGACAGTCTTAGAAGAATAAAATGGTTCTGAGACTGTTTAGAAAAAGTAACAGATTAACAAAAATTAAAAGAAATTAGTATTGAGGAAAAAACATATATTTTGCCATTTGTATTACATGATACAATTTGAATCAATATTATATTGAAAACCAACTTGCCTTTTTCTTTGCATCTTAAAATTCAGGTTGCGTATGTCATAGGTGAATTTAAATATTTTTCTGGTAAAATTTACTCACCAAAACCAAATATTTTTTTTGAACTCTCATATTGTTACATAGCCTCATTTTATGTTGTCTGCATGCGTACATTTTTTTTTTCAGATCCGAAGAAGGAAACCGTCTTGAAGCTTGATGGCAAGGATGTGGTTGTCCCCCAGGGAAAACCAGTCAAGCAATCAAAATACTCGTCATCTCACTTCTACCAGAGCGAGTACCTCCTCTATAAAGAAAGTCAGAACAGAATGAGATATCTCTGCCTCTTCAAGTTTTGGTAATCACCTCACATTGCTGCAATGTATCTTGGTTGCTTGAGGATTGTCTGAACAGACTTCTGCTAGAAATTGTGTCTCTTAGATAAGGTATGAAACCTGTGGAGCATTTGTTATTCAACATATTTACGTTAGCTGGTAGAAATATATTGACTGTCCACTCTTCTTTTTTGTTATTATAAGGTGTATGTAACATATGCTTTATTCACTGCCCTCTGACTCACTTTTATTACAGTAGTTGCATGTGCTGAATTTTGTTGAAGTGAAATTTTTCAGAAAATTTGCTTCAAATTCTGTCACTTGATTTGATCAGAGTGTGAAAACAGGATTGCTTTTGACCATTGCATGTTAACTATTCTTTAATTTAATCTGAAAAAAAATCTTACAACTCATAAAGCAGTTGTGTGTTATGTTCAAAGATCATGATTTTTTTTTTCATTTTGCTTTTATAAATGAATGCTTTGATCAGAACGAAATGAAAATGAATAACATACAGTATCTGTGTAGGAGAAGAAGGATACATATAGGAAAATATTCTAGGTTTTCCTGGAGAAATGAAAAGATATTCAACCATCTAAGTATGATTAAGAAACCTAATCTTAACCCAATTCCATCCTATATCTTGCCCGAGAGGCAGTTGCCTTTGTGGAAAATGCAGCTTTTTAGATGAACAATTTCAATTTGTTGAAATATCAGTTTATACTTCAAAATGATGAAATGTTGCTCTTATCATATGACAATTTATATAATCGCTTTCAAACTGCTCCTTTTTCTAAGAATGTTGGTATCAATCCATTCTGCTGTGCTTGGCGAATCCAAGTATGTAGAATTTCAGTATAAACAGGTACTGTGATTATCTACAAATGGCAGTTCAAATGACAGAAATATCTTCTATTTTTAACTTCCTTTTTATTTGAAAACATGTTCTCTTTTGCCAAATGTCAGCTGTATCCACTTTTATGCTGTTTTAATTCCATTGTTGATAGAAATTTCCTGTCTTTCTTACAGAATTACATGTGTGAAGATATATTCTCTAAGTGAGTTAGAAATAATTTTATGATGAATGTTTTAGAGATGGTACTTTTTATAAGCTTGTGGAATAAGGCTAGTCTAGATATCTTAATGCATATTAATATACAGAGGGTATATTCACTTGCCAATAAATTCATATATTTTACCTGTCAAATCAAAGATTTTATAGTCACTGTTTTTAATATGCACTGAAATATGTTATGGTAACATAATTGTATCGATAAATGTATTATTTCTATGTTTTTTTAATAATGCAGACACCAAAATCTTACATCAATTCATGTAGTATGAAGATTTGATATGACATAAATTATTTGTATACATATTTCAATTAAGTGATCTAAAAAAATATATGATTCTTTGAAATCTATGCATATTTTACAGAAAATGCCTACAGAGTAAATCAGAACTTTGATTTTAATGTATGATAGATTAATGTGGGTGTGATGTAATAGTATTTTAGTTTAATTTAATTTTTGTTTTACATGTATTTCATTTCCAGTAATACAATAACAATAGTGAATATCAAAACTTTGAATACAAAATTAAGAATCCAATGTCAGAAGACAAAGAAAATACAAACACTCAAAAAGAGAAAAGTTCATCAGCTAATGCCTGGGGATTATCAAAATAAATCAGGATTCTGTTAAGACTTTTCTCATTAGCTGGTGATAAAGATAGATCAAATGCAGTCCAACATTATGAACCAAAGATATTTTGTAAAAAATAGAATAAAAACATAAGTCACAAATGCAGGTTTTAGAGGGTTTTTTAAGGAAAACAAAAATAAAAAAGGAAAGAAAAAGGGGAAAACAGAGTTTTAATCTCCATGTTTTAAATAATTTATCATGTGTATATTGTGAAATGTGTAAATAGAAATCAAGAATATCAACATCGATAAAAATGTGCTCATAGTTATACAATTTAATCAAGAAATATGGATTACACAAGCAACTTTTTTACTGTATGTCTATAAAAGTTTACATTTGATGTTTACATTTGATGCTATATAGGATAAACAGGGGGAGAATATAAGCCATTTTTACTTTTAAAGTCAGGAAATTTGAAATTTTCTAAGAGACTGTCCACTCCTTGTGCACCCATGTTATATTTGGCCTTATCTGCCTGTAACTGATTCTCAAAATCATGTTTTATTTTCTTCACTTTTAACTCAAAGGTCATCATGAGTAGATGACCTTTGAGGGTGAATAGAGTACAATATATCCAATGTATGAAAGGTGTGAACTGTTGTGTAAAACAATCGTTTTCAAAATTATATCCTTCATGTTAATGTAGAAGTTGTAGCTGCACATACTACAAATCATTCTTATTCCTGTACACCTTGTTGATGAAGCTATTCTTTCAATTCGTTATTGAAACAATCTGGGTGATATTATTTTCAAAACTTCCTGATTGCCAGAATAAACTAGCTGTATGAATGTGTATTCCATACATGTAGACAAAAAGATTCAGTTGGAGTTTGTTATCTTTGTGTCAGATTATCTCATTTACTCAAATTTTTGTTCACTTTATGAGAGCAAAATAGTTATCAGTATTCATTCGCTATTGTGTGTGTTACAGGAAGTCATGTATGCATGAGTAAAGTATGAGAGTCAAGTTGTGAATGATAACTTTCAGAGTAAAACACCCATGTGGATGCGGGGGGGGGGGGGGAATAATGATAATATAGGGTATTTATATTGCGCACATATCCACCTTGTTAGGTGCTCAAGGCGCTCCTATATTACCCGGCTAAGCTAGGCGTTCATAGCGCACACAGCTCTTAAGGAATTACTTCCTACCAGTACCCATTTACCTCACCTGGGTTGAGTGCAGCACACTGTGGATCAGTTTCTTGCTGAAGGAAATTACGCCATGGCTGGGATTCGAACCCACGACCCTCTGTTTCAGCGTTCGAAGACTAATCCACTGGGCCACAACACTTCACTTGGTATTTTCAGATTAGAGAATTTATTTTTCTCCATATCTCATTGCATACTAAAGGGAAATAGCCCTTTGCTGTATTTTTAGCTTCTGTTAACCCAATACCACTGAGCTATTTTCCTATCAAATTATTATGGGTGATGGGGTTGTGGCCTACTTTCCTCTGCTACTGATCATGCCAATTAAGTCAGTACACAGTTCGCCGATGACATAGTAACATTGCATACTTAAAATCTTACTTAATTGTTTCATTGATTATTCCATTGAAATAATATATGCATGAAATTACAATTTAGCTCTAAATCCCCCCTAAAATAATAGAAAATAGACATTTGTTTTTAATTCCTGAATATATATGATCAATAGATATTCAATATCAATATTAGTTCAGGTATATTTCATTGTTTTTGTTTTATTGATTCTTATGTACATCTTTGTTTTTCGGACTTTATTTTGGAAATCATGACATTATCACAATTACAGATCACATGAAAACAAATCTTGGAAAGAACAAGTAAATTATACTTGAAATTTGTACATGACTTGTACATGAAATCCCGTTTTTGAGCAGGTTGTGTCCGATATGCACTTAATGGATTCCGTAACTTACTCGGGCGTCGGGAATTTGGTTTCAAAAGTTGGCGTGAGACTTAAAATAGGTCATGAAATCATGTTATTTGATTTCTGGGGGGGGGGAGCACGTCCCCCATGGTGTTTCGGTTAAGATCATGGGAGTTTTTTTCATATATCTGGTATATTGCTTCCTTGTTTGAAAGGAAATGATTGCATGATTTCCTGTACTTGCTTCTGCCAAAAAATATCTTCCTAATTACTAGCAAAAAATGGTTTATGCATAGTCAGGGAGTGGATGAGATTGAAAGAGTATGGGAGGGGGAGGGGCATGTATATCCTGGGTATAGGATACTAAATTTGTATGTTCATGTTGTGAAATTCATTGCAAAATCCGAAGATTACGAATTGCCACTTTACGCCCAGTGGCGTAGCTAGGATTTTTTTCCTGGGGGGTCCTTGCTTTTTCAGGGGGGCACCATTTTTTCCGTTGTGTGTGTATGTGTCACAAGGGCGGATCCGACTTTCGCCAATAGGGGACGGGGCCCGAAATTATCTTCACCTATATTTCCCCCGATCAGTCACTTCTTAGTTTTATTCTTATAGAACAACATAAACATGAAATAATCTCATAAGCCTTATAAAAAGTGCGTGCGCGAAGCGCGAGCGATTTTTGTTTTGTTACTTTCATGTATTTTGTCCTGAAAATGTAATATTCTGTGCAATGTTATGTGTGATCCTGAACAAGATTCGTATGTAACTAGATGGTTACTGCGAAGGCCAAGCGCGAGCAGAAATTTTTATTAACTGTTCTAGCATTATCGAAAAGGGACCTGTTAAGGACTGCTTACAGTTACCCACGAAGACGGTATATATTTCAATAATGCGAGCGCGAAGCGCGAGCAAATTTTTTTTGACATTCGGACCTAAAAAATTGTCATTCTAAGCACTTTTTGTATTAATAAATGGGATAGGAATGTAACTAAACAATTGATGCGAGCGCGAAGCGCGAGAGGAAGAAAATTAAGATTTTAGACCTAAAAGCGGGACACTCTATTCATATTTTGTAAATCATAAATAGGATATAGTTAATTGGGTATCATTAATAATGCGATCATGAAGCGTGAGCAGACAATTATTGATATTCTGATGTGAAACTGGATAATTTAAGTACACTTAATATAAAGAACATGCAGGCTATCGCGCATGTTTTAGATTTAGACCTAGAATCTGGGCAGTCTGAATACATTTGTTTAATGGAACATTATGAAATACACGTAGACAATAGGAACTTGGCAAATCAAACAATTTGACCACGAAGCGTGAGCTTAAAAATGCTGATATGTAGACTATACAAGGGACATTTTACAGCTAGAACACTTAAATTTGTTAATGAAAAAAAATTGATGAGAGCTCGATGTCCGAGCTAAAATATATTTTGTATTTTGACTTCAAACCTTGCTCCATATCAGCTTATTGAGCAAGATATGAATTTCATCGAACAGGCAATTCTGGCGCGAAGCGCAAGCAAAAGTTTTATATAGTAACATGAAAGATTTGTTTTTTTTTGCAAGTCTTCCCTTCACATTATTTCATTCACTCGTCTTCCTCCTCTTATTTTTCTCTTTTTTTTTCTTCTGTCTTTCTTCTTCTTTTCCTTTTTTTTCTTCTTTCTCCTTTTTTTTTTGCTCTGCCAATTTTTTTTCAGGGGGGGCACCTGGGGGGGCACGTGCCCCCCCAGGCCCCCCGTAGCTACGCCACTGTTTACGCCAACAGAATTTTGCAAGTACATGCAGTGGCGTAACTACGGGGGGTGCATGGGGGGCACGTGCCCCCCCCCCCCCCCCCCCCCCATCGGCTGCCCCCCCCCCAAAAAAAAAAAAACGGGGAAAAGGAGAAAAAGAGGGAGAAAGAAAGAAAAACATAGTGGGGGTAAATAAATTATTGTATATTATATATTACATTATATCATATTACAACTTTATGAAACATAATTTGCTTAGGGCCTATGTGTTCATCTTTCCTGGTGCTCGCATTGTCTGTTTGATTCATGTTGTACTAAAACATCCCGTTTTCAAGTCAATCATGATATACACCAATATGCCTATAGTTGCAGTTAATATTTTTTATGTAGTGGCATAATATTATGCTTCTTTTTCATGATTACCTAAAGTGATTGCCCCCTTTCAATGTCTGAATATAAAACATTTCAAATCCGTACTTCCGTTCGCGTAAGAGGATAGGTGAGATATGTATGCTCTTCGCGAATTCCTTAAAAACAATTCTTAAAATGTCCCTTTTCTAGTCTGAATATCGAAAATTTTCAGCTCGCTTCATTTGTATAGTGAAATACTTATGGTCTTAGCCAATTCCTACGAACAAGCATTAGAATGCACCTTTCAGGTTTGAATTTTAAAAAAAATTCAGCTCGCGCTTGCAATATTTGATTAGTGATATAAGTATCATGTTCATGATTACAATGACTACAAAAAGTGTTTCATGTGTTTAAATGTAATTCTAACATAGGCAAGCGCTTGGCGCTCGCATTAGATGGCTATGGTGAGATATGTATGCTCTTCATGAATTTCTTTTTTAAAAAGTCCTTAAATATCCCTCTTTGGGGTCAATATATGCACACACAAAATTCAGCTCGCGCTTCGCGCTCGCATTGTTTGTTTAGTGAGACAGGTATGTATCATGATTGTAAAAAATTGCGTATAATGTTCCCTTCTTAGGTCTGAATATAAAAATATTTCAGCTCACGCTTCGCGCTCGCATTAATTGGTTAGTGAGATACATATCCGTTTAATGGCACAATCCTTAAAATTTCTCTTTCAGGTCAGTATAGGCCTACATGGCAAGAGCGCGCTTCGCGCACCCAAATATTTGCTGGTGCCCCCCCCCCAATGCCGTGACCCACGATACGCCACTGAGTTCAAGTAAATACATATACATGTAAACATATTACATAAAAATATGCCAGACAATATCCAAGATAACTTACCCATTTTGCAGTACTGAATATCCTGAAACAATACGTTGCATTTAAAGAAAAACATAACCACAAATATTATACATGACATGCATCACTTTAACATAAGAACCCCATCTCTATAATGATGATATGTACGGAGCCTTTAAAGTGCCATCGACTTGACGACTTGGCGAGATATTTTATCTTGCCATGTCGACCAAATAACATTATATGTCGACATGGCAAGATATGAAGTGTCCAAGGCCCGGCGAGAGTCCAAATATCTCGCCAAGTTGACATAAAACTTTTTATAAGTTGACTTGGCAAGATAACATATTTCGCCATGTTGACATATAACTTTTTATAAGTCAACTTGGCAAGATAATGTATCTCGCCATGTCGGCATATAACCTTTTTAAAGTCGACTTGGCGAGATAACGTGTCTCGCCATGACATAAAATGGTTATCATGTCGACATGGCAAGATAAAGTATTTCGCCAAGTCAAGTCGATGGCACTTTAAAGGCTCCGTAGATAAAATTTAAACTCCACATACTTCTATTAATATTCCGCCGTAGTTTTCTGGAATGTTTCCCCTTTGGTTTTGACTAATACAATGGCAATGAAGGAGCGCTTCATGAAAGGACTTGTATGACATATCATTAAATCACATTTTATCCAACGGCTACCACAGTAACAGTGCTTTTATCTAATAAAATCAAGGGAAGTTGAACAATCCAACAACTGATGGACTGATGTAACCCAACGGTGCTGTAAAGAAAAATCTATTCAATGTTTGATTTAATGCTACTGGGAGAGCGTCATTACTTTGATCTGAACATGCTGAATAAACCGAACTTGTCTTTATCATTAAATGTTAGCTTAACAAGACTTAGTATTCCATTGTTTTGAATTCATGTTGAAGCGATGTCAAAGTTAAACGACTTTGCTATTTCGGTTGCTCTTTAAAATCATGTATGCATAGGCGTCAACCAATAAATGACTACTACATTGATACATGAATTTGTTGATATTCCACTGATGAAATACTGTACATTCGCTTCGGTTCGTTTTCCATTTCAAACCTTTTGTTTTTCTTCTTAGATAAATTCATAGGCCTATATTCATTCTACGTTTTACATAATATTCATACGCCTATGTGTGCATGTGTGTTTTGATTAAAAGAAAATAAAGAATATTGGAATTCAATTATTTTCGTTTCCAAAAATCATATCATAATTCACACTTTTCTTTTTTATTGTCATCATGTCTCCCTTACTAATCAATGGCCATATCAACACGGTTACCAATATTCAACGAACTTTATCAACTGTACCCTTGATAGAAGAATAAACTTGCAATATTCATAATTCAATTAACCTCATATTTGAGAAGAGAGAACCAAATTTAGGTCGGTGTCATTAAACAAATTTACTTTCCAGGGGACTCAGTTTACCTTCTTTTCCTGCTCTTTCTGGAGCACGAATTCCTCAGTGCGATGCTTATAATTATATTGCGCTGAACAGGCAGGGGGTAAAGGGGCTGATCGTATGGATCATTTCCAACAGTGGCATGTGAGTAATAAACCACTTGTTATTGTTTTTGTTTTTTATTGATGAGTATTCCATTTGCATTGCCAATGAGCATGTTGTTTTTAAAGATTTTGAAATATTCATTAAAAAATGAATGTTGTTGACGTACTTGGTTTTGCTCTATGCCGTTTTTCACGAGTTGAGAAGGACTCTCGCTCAATACGAGGCTATACAACTTTAAATACTGGGCTTATATATCCTGAAATTAATATTCAACATGATTATCTTATCACAAACTCAATGAGAGGGTGTGAATTTCTTTTGTGAGAATAGCCTACATGTGATATCATCCACTGCCAGTTTACCCCCATGCTCGTAGAGGCATATTTATATACTCAAAACTCAAAAGAGGGGTTGCTTTTCACGTTAGGTAAAAATCAGAAAGGGTATTGTTTGGAAAATTGTATACATGTATTTTTTCAACAGCCTATACGGGTCAGGAGAATATATCTCACCCTATCATGGAACGGTTACCACAGTAACTCAAAAGAGGGGTTGCTTTTCACGTTAGGTAAAAATCAGAAAGGGTATTGTTTGGAAAATTGTATACATGTATTTTTTCAACAGCCTATACGGGTCAGGAGAATATATCTCACCCTATCATGGAATTAGATTATTAATTATTATATTATGTTTCAGATATTTCAAAAATATTATTCGATTAGTGTTATTTACCATTTTTTATTTAAGGTTGTTCTTACTGAAAAAAAAAAACATTGTCGGTGGGTTTTTTTCTATCAAAATTCAAAAAAAAAATTATTCGCCTCATATATTATACATATTCCTTAAATTATCTAACAAGCAAATAAAAGGGGCTCTTGAATAAAACATTGTAGCTGAGTTTTTTTTCCTATCAAAATTCTGGAAAAAATGATTATCGCCTCATATATTATACCTATACATTATACCTATTCCTATCTGATCGACGAGCAAATAAGAGGGGCCTGTTACGGGACAATACTTCTCTCCCTTCCATATAGAGGCGACAAACAAGAGAACACTTCAAATGACAAATTCACAGGAAATAAACAATGTAGATTGGGGTCAAAAGGAGTAAGACCTAGCCCCCCACCCCTGTCCATTCCAAGATTCCAGGTATATTATAGGAAAAAAACATGCATGGTACAAAAATAGAAAAGAAAAATTGATATACCGGTAGTAATATTTTGGAGAAGGAATAATTACATAATTTCCCCTAATATTCTGACAGATATAAGTATCACCATGGCTACGTCAGACAAGAACACGAGGGAAGACTTCAATTACCAAGCTGCTATCGACAAGATGACATCATCGGTCGTTACCAATGACGACATTAAACGGTATCCTGACTCCAAGTTTATTGACTCAGAGGTACATCATGTTCAATCTCTATATTCTCCCAATAATTCTACAGTGAACAAAATATTTCCGATTTTTTGTTCTCATACTTCAAAATTCATTAATATTCTTTAAATTTATTTAAGTGGGGTGACTGTCAAGCTTAAAGATGCGAACCTTTCTAAAATTTCTCAAGACAAATACAGACGTCATTGTTCTATTTATAAACAAATTTGAAATTCCCATTATAGAGTATAAAATTTACTTATCTTGCTCAGGTCCCGCCCAGTATGCCTATTATGGAGGATAATCAGGGCCATGGGGACGTATTTTAACAGGGGTGCTGGTTTAAATTTGACAAGCAAAAAAAATGTTTTCACCTCAAAATGAAGGTGATTATGGTCCAGAAAAAAAATGACAAGCAAAAATAAAAGTAAATAAATAAATATTTCATTACAGAATCTTGGTCCTTTGCAATACATTTTTGCATACCTACCAGATGTTCAGGGGGTGCTGCTCATGGACGGATAAAAATACACGCAGCACTCCCCAGGAAACCCCGCCCCCGCTTCCCAGGGCCATGAAGATAAATTATTGTTATTCTCTTTTTTTTCAATTAAGTTTGTAAATAACATCCTTTCGTCCTCTGTAGTACAGTGAAAGCTATCTCGCCTATAATGTATACGAAGATTTTGACTGCACATTGGTCCGAACTGATCTTGGGAAAGAACTTGTGAACGAGTTTTACATTCTACAAATCATTTATGAAGAGGACCTATGCAGCGTCTGGACTAGGACAGGGAAAATCGTGAGTATCATAGGCGGCGGAAGCGGGGGGACGTGTCCCCCCTTAATTTGAGGTGGGGAGACGATCCCCCCTAAAATTGTTGTTGATGACTTTTTTTTTTTTTTTTTTTTTTGCTTGTCAAATTTTTTTGGTAGTCCCTCCCTGAAATTTTGGTTGATAACCTTTTTTTTAGGGGGGGACTTGTCAATATTGCTTCCTGCGTCCCCCCTAAAACTGTTGGCTTCCGCCGCCAATGCCGTTGACGCCTGAATTTTGTAATTCACACAAATATGCTTCCTACAGGGAAAATCTGTCCCAGTATAGGTAACGGGTTTGGAGTGAATAAAGAAAATAGGGGCAATTATTATACACCCATAAAATTTAAAATGAATAAAAAAATGAACGAATAAATAAAAGAATAAATGAAAAATGAAATAACAAATAAGAAACAAACAGAATAGAGAAAAGTTAGATAAGCCTAGAACATTTTGTAAAGCTTCGATCATACTTTTACTTATTTCTATAAAGTTTTGAGCTCCCTCTCTGCTTTCTCTCACTTAGGTTTATATTCATCTACCCTTCCTACTACATAATGGTAACTGATTCTTATTTAAATCTAAATTTTGTAGGTGCTGAAGTTTTTCACCCCCCCTCCCCCCCCCCCTCTTGCTCTCTGTTTCTGTTCTTATAACCTTTTTTCGGGCTCTTTCGATTCGTTCCTCAAAAACGTTTTGTCTTCATTCCGTCCACCACGTGTATATCTCATCTAATTTAAGGTAAAGTCCACCCCAGAAATTGTTGATTTGAATCAACAGAAAAAAATCAAACAAGCATAACACTGAAGATTCATCAAAATCCGATATAAAATATGAAAGTTATGACATTTTTCACAAATTAGTTATATGCACAACATGCAAATGAGAGAGTCGATGGTTTCCCTCACTATTTTTCTTTTTATTGTTTGAATAATACAATATTTCAATTTTTACAGATTTCACAGTAAGGACCAACTTGACTTAACCATAAAATGTTAAATACCACATGTTCAGGGAGAAATAAAACATTGTTTCACAGGACAGAATATTTCATATAATAAAATACAAAAGAAATAGTGAGAGTGATGTCATCAGTTCTCTCATTTTGCATACCAACCGGGATGTGAATATAACTGTTTTGTGAAATTAAGTGAAACCTTAAAATGTCAAAACCTTATTCATGTTATTTTACATCCGATTGTGATGAAATTTCAGTGTTATCGGCTTGTTGGATTTTTTCTTTTTATTCAAATGAACTTTTTGTTAGGGTGGACTTGTCCTTTAATCCTATACATTTTTTTTTCATATTGGCTTAAAGGGAGAGGTGGGCAAATACAATAATGAAAATTTCGGACTGAGGCTGGGAGAGGCCATAGACTACTTCGAGAGCAAGTACAATGAGCTGACAGGTTACACTAGGTCCGATACCAAGGGGGGCAACAGCTTACCCTCTCCAGGTTCCTGCTCTGGAAAATACACCCCTGTTCAATTCAAATACGACGATGAGATTCAACTGAAAGAAAATCTTGGAAAGGTAAAAATACAAAACAGTTTTTATCACGTAACTGTTCACAGCTCTTATTTTCTGGAAAAGATTATTCTGTGATTATTTTCTGATCTGTTTCATTTTGTCTTACTTTGTTTGTATATTACACTTCCAGTGTCTCTTCTATAATATTGCTTTAATTTTGTTTTCTTGCCTTGTGCTTGAATGTATTCTTCTTTTCTATATCTAGCTTCATAACATTCTATCTGATGATGGAGCTGCTAAGATGACCAAGACTACTCTGATCCAACCCACTCTAGACCTGGTCCAGCTAATATTCACCGAGGACCAGCTGTATAAGAAGTTGACAAGGTTCGATCTTTACGAAGGCAACGAAAGGATGAAGAAGTTTGAAATAGGTCTTAAAGGTATCTAATAATATAACCACAGAGTTATAATATATTCATCATGATATGATCTTCTTTTTTTTATTCAGAGTGGATGGATTAAAATAGAGGGGCGTATCAAGAGAATGATAATACTATTTTGCATGTGAATATTATTCTATACCCATAAAAAGACATTTTTATTAGTTTCTTTGATTCTACAAGATACTTGATCTCCTTTTTTTATGGAGGCTCCATAGGCATTTAATAAATGCTGCGCTTCCCGTTATTAATGTGTTTAATTCATTTATTCATTACTCCTATTTTTTTGTCTATAGGTGTTGAATACATTCCCTTGGGAATTCCCACCAACACCCAACTAATAAAAGGCCTGTCTCTTTTGAAAGAGATCGGAGATCACATCATCCATCATGCGACAACGGAACAACATCGGCAGTTGTCTTCGGATTTCTACCGCACTGTCCCATGCTTGATCGAACACGTCGAACGAGCGGTGATTGATGACACTGGTAAAGTGAAGCAACTAAGAGATGTGATATTGGTAATGTTCTTCCTATTAAAAACATTAGTTTGTCATTTGCAAACTAGTGTGTTTTCTTACAATTGTTATAGGTGTGTGCCATTAAAAAAAAGACATACTGGTAGTACGGAAGATTGTAATGTGCAACTTTTTTCGAGGTATATACATTACTTCGATTATACCCCCAAACTGGGAGGATGTTTAAGTACGTGTTATAGTTTTTGATTAATGTGGAACTGCATGGCAGTTGTTTTATTTAACCGAGTCTGAAGAATTATGCGTTTCGATGATTTTTTTTTTGCATGCACTTGCTTTAAGATAAAAAGTTGCGCGGGATCGGCATCATTGAACTATTTTTGCTTGTATATAAGTTTGAAATCAGGGGCGGCACTTATGATGGGGGCCGGGTTGTCGACTGCGTCCCTATGGTATAAAGAGAAGAAAAGAGGAAGTAAAAATGAAAGAAGAGTACCAAGAAATATATCTCGGGCGTGTCACTCTCTATCATTCAATCGATAGAAAGAAATGACGTGAACGATAGGTCGTCTTGGCCATATCCATCAAAATATAGCGCTCAGTCCTGTTTAAAATAAAATCCATCCACACTTCGACCTACTATTCGATTATATTTATTGCTTCAATTGTGTTTCTCCTTAAGCCTCGCTGTCTCCCCTCCCCCCTTCCCCCCCGCCCATCACAAATTACCCTCATTCCTATCATGTCTATGATCTTTACAGGTTCTGGGTGGTGTTACAAATTGCTTGAAGACAGTTGATGATGCTAAGGTATGGTCTTGAGATGAATTTTTGTAATAATATTGCCCAAACTAAATGCAGTTTGAATATTAAAGTTGTGTACAGTGATACATTTATCTCTCTTGCATTAACGTTGCAAAATAATTCAGGGCAGTTTCAATAGGAATTTTTAGAAATACCGTCTTAAAATGGTAAATATGAACCATATATGGCATTAATCAGATTGCCCTTATTCGTGCGAAACCAGGAACGTCCTGTCTCCAAGTTAGTTTCAATACTGCACTTATTCTCGATTCATGCAATATCTACACAAAATATGAAACATGTCCCATTCTTAGCCAATTAAATATATCTTGTTTCACCTTTGGTTTTTATTAATAGACTTCGCTATTTTAAATCTTGTTTATACATAGGAGAACAAAGGAGGTATAATACCACACCCACTTGATGCCCATCACAAAGATGTCGTGAAATGTAAAATCGAACATCTTTCAGATACTTCCGATGAATACAAGGTGAGAAAAACCAGCAGCTCTACCCCTCCCCTGACCCCCCCCCCCCTTCCTGGCCGTCATCACCACTCTGACCGCTCACCACCTGTTCGTATTTCTATATTTATGCATTCAGCATTTAATAATGATACCTTTTCTTTACCATGTTTACTTTCACCAACTTAATTATTGGTCTCAAAGCTGCAATTACACACCGCAAATTATCACAATTTATTAAAGATGTACAAAACACATAGATAAATAGGTTTATGTTTATGGTGATTGCGTTGCATGGTATTAGTGATGATGATGACGATGTCATGGTGATGACGATAATGATGGTGATGACGATGAAGATGATAATGATTACTATGGCGATGAAGTCATTGGTAATGACAATAATGATGTTTATCATTATCATCATTGGTGTCAATCCAACCCAACATAAACGGAAGAACATTTGACAGGTATAATAAAACAGACATCATCCATTCAAATTTTACCCCTCCCCGCTATCAGGCATATGGAGTGACCCCCGTTTGAATTTTGAATATCACTTTATATTTCAGGTACGTTGATGATGTAACATAAGTGGAGGAGAAGAAAAGAAATAAGAATCGAATTTAGAAAGGGGTATATACAAGGGAAAGAACAATGAAAACTCGAGGTCAGTGTTTCAAAAATTGCAGCATTTACGAGCAGCCACTTGACTCTCTCAAGGAGAATAGAGAACAATATTTACCTGCGTCAATCATCCCCAAACCATTATGATGAGGAGGAGGCGGAGGATGGTGATTATGGTGATGATGATTGATGTTGATGAAAGAGATTATAATGATAATAAAAAGAGAAGTAAGATCATTCGAATTGTTACTCTTCAATGATTTTAGATGATTTTGAAGAATATAGAGATGACTCGGAATGGATCATGTGAATGGGATGGCAAAGAGACCCTACTCAATATTTGGAAAGTGGACAGAGAGCCAGAGGTAAACACGGTTTTTGATAAACCATTCATTATTTGTATTTACTCTTTGCATTAAGAATCGTACAAAATCTTTGAAGAATGCCAATGATAGAAATAGGCCAAGCCTAAAGTGAGATTCATCCAAAGCTAAAACTAAAGCCTAATAACACTTTCTATACATTTCATCATATTTCCAACAGATGGGAAATATTACCTGATTTGATTGAGGTTTTGTTGTATTGCAAACATATTGATTTATTTTTTTCAGTTGACATCATTTGCTGCGCACGAAGATCTTGGAAATCGTCGTCTTTTGTGGCGAGCCTGCCGGCGTCTCTACGAGTTTCCCTATATCTTGAAGGAGGGGTATACAATTAGCCAACGTCGTGATCGTTTTGCATCTCATGCGGGGTGGGGCTTGTATTTTAGACCATGTTTCGATGAGGCTGCCAAGCATGGTAGGTTCGATAATATTTTTTTTTGTAATGAAAATTATCTTCTATCCAATTCTCCCCTCGATCATTTCACCTTTTCCTTTTCATCAATATGTATGTTTTGAAAATCACAGAGGGGGAGGGCGGGGGGGGGGGCGACCTGCCAATGTTTCTTCCGACAGACCCAATTCTTTAGCTCCCGATGGTACCATTATGGTACGTCACTGGGAGTGATGTAAATTTGTAATATATTTGATTGGTCTGGTAATCGCTGGATTGAATGTGACGTTGATTTTGTACTCTCCAGTTGATGTAGAAAACCGGGTTGACAATAACGCAGTCCTGTTCCTGATGGAGGTGGCCCTGGGAAATTCAGAGGAAACGGATGAATACGATAGAGACGTCACCTACCTGGAAGAAGAATATGACAGTCTTACTGCCAGAGGGAGACAAGAACCAGGTGAGAATACGATACAGAAACTATTATACTAGACTATCCTAGGTCCAATAACACAAAGCGTAACGATTGATCTTGGAGCTGGTTTCTACGATGGATTGCATTGATCATCATTTATGATCAGTCATAGAAATCATCCCTACGATTGCTCAATCGTTATGGGGTCCTGGTCACTCCGGGGAGGGGGCAGATCTAGGATTTACCAGCGGTGAATGTCCGCTCAGGAGGGAAATGTTGGAAGGTAGTCTCTCTCGAAAGGTTCATAATTCTTCATTTTCCGGAGTCAAAAGCGGAGTCATAAAGAAGGGGCTACAGGCCCTTCATTTTCCGGAGTCAAAAGCGGAGTCAAAAGGAAGGGGCTACAAGCCCTATGTTTTTTTGTACATAGATAATACAAATTTTACTCTCAGATTTCAATGACTATCCGAAGATCCGAGCTTTACTTTGATATGATTTCACTTGGCTCTTCCTTATACATTGTAGATCTCAGTCAAGATGTAGTCTTGAAGCTAGACGGCAACGATGTCACTTTCTCGCTTGGTGCTCCCATAGCTCAGGAGAAGTACTCGGAGGCAGAATTCAATTTCACCAAATACGTCCTCTTCACTAAAAGCCAATATCGGATTAGATATGTGTGTCTCTTCTCAAGAGACACTGAGTTTACGTAACTCTTAACTATGCAGTTACCAGCGGTGTAATGGGTCAACAATTTTGAGGGGGCTAATTATGGTGCCTTTTGATTGGCAAAATTTGACCATCAAATTTGTTGATACATTTCGATTTGATATTCATGCATCAAAATGTCATCGTCTGTTCGTCTGACAAAATCTGTTTTATCCGATTGTTACCATAGTAACTGTGCTTCTCAGCTAATCAAAATCAAGGGTAGTTGTCAGATCTGACAATTTATTGGACAAAAATGTTGACAAAACACTCTGATTCAAACGCACTATGAACAAACATTCAAATTAACAAGCAAAACAAAATTTGAAGAAAATAAAATTAATTTAATATGGACATAATTATGAAGAATACATCACAGGTCTGTTGATAAAAATGACTAAAAATAATTTGTTTCAAGTAATTAGCATACACAAACATGTATTATTGTTCAATAGTACTTACAAGTAATTCGATTTTAATTTCACTGCTTTTTCATTGTTATTACTGTTACTGCATTGTCCTAAAAATGATTCCGATGCTTTCAGGTTTAAATTTCCAAATCTATATATACATACAACATGTAATGTACTTTTCTATGAAAATTGCCTGAAAACATTTAAGAGGTTAAACTGCTTTGCTTCTAATTTTAAGTCACAGTATAGTTATTTTCATAACACAGAAAATAGATAGTCATTCACTCCCTTTACGATAAATAATATTATAAATAACCTTGTTTTGCACACTGGGATTTATCCATATTGTAACAATTAACATAAATGTAATTTTGACAGAAACTAAGGCATTAATAATTAAAGAATGATCCGGGAGAATGATACAAACAGTCATCAAACAATACAAATATATATTTATGATACAGTTTTGATTGCTGCCCCGTGCGTTCATTTGGTTTTGATGAATCTAGATCTTTCACCAACATTATTATTTCAGTTTGTTACTGTTGGTCACATGTCTCAGTAATTTTTCCAATGAGGTTGTATGAGATAGTTCGCTTTTGGTTTCTTCCTCCGTTTTGAAAGTCCATTTGTCGAACTCTTCGTTCCATTAGCATCTGAAATTGTGATGAAAATGAACATTTTTATAGCCCAGCCCAGATGTGAATGATACATTGAAATTATATACAAACTATATCTCAATCAAAGATTATCGTGACATTCATAACTGAATAATCTTTGTTCTTGATTTATTTGTATGTAAAGAAATTTTGGCAATTGAATGACAGGGGGAGTGGCAAACTTTTCCAAATACCAATTTAAATGGTTTAATATGTTGACTACAGTTTTAAGCAATTAAGGTTGAATATAACATTATAACATAATAGGTAAAGGTTGTCACTCCCCTAATCTTTCAACTGCTGATTCAGTATATCAGTTTTAGTGAGTAGATGAGATGGGCTATACATTTATTTACACAGAGTGATCGTTAAAACTGCGAATCTTCAATATGAGCTTTCCCCACGGGTGTATTCAATGTACATACCTGTTTCTTTGGCTTCTGGTGATATTTTCTGAGATTCTAGACGTTTAGACAAAGTATCAGCAGCATTTTGTGGTTGGATGCATGTCTTCCACTCTTCCCCATTTTCCTGGATTTCTGTAAAAGATTGATAAATCGTACATGAGGTTCTTATTACCAAAATTATAGTGAAAGAAATAGAATGGCAGGCTTAGATTTCCCAGATATTCAGTTACTGCCATGACACTGAGACAGATGAAAAAATATAGCCTCATATTATCTGGAAGGGAGCATGCTGGGTTTTTTTTTTTCTACTTCTTTCGTGTTTTTTTTAGGGGTGATAGGGTAAAACAAAATATTTTTAAAAAATGGAGATTGAAAAGACATAGAATCTCGGATAAATAAGAGAGGGGGGGGGAGTGGGAGATAAAGAAAAGGGGAGTCGTATGTTGGTTGTATTATGCAGCTGTATTGGGGAATTCGGAAGATTATAACTATATGTTGTACAACCAAACAAAACAACAACCCACATTAAATATTCAAATGAAAATAGTTACGGCAGTATATAGAACATTGGATTAAAGAGTGATTATGTATCATATTATTATTTTGCGTTAATTTCACGTCAAGTTATATGATCATACAGTGCTGGGGTTTATTGAAGGGAAAAATAATGATGTATCTAATAAATACGCTGTAAATCAACTTGGCGTACTTTATTAGGAAAATGATATTACGCAAAAACATGCTGTTGTCATAGTATGTTTCATGATTGCAAATTATATAGACTTCAAATAATTGTATTCTACGGCCTCTGCATTTTGCTCTGTGAATTTTACTGTAATTATTTAGATATAAATATTTTCTGCCCGGACCATCACTTTAACTCATATGGTATAAAATTACAGTAGTCTTGAATAAATACACATCGGGTAAATTATGGTTAGTGATCAGTCGAACCATGGACTTTAAATATGGATCATAGAGATATTGATGCAATGTTTTTCATTTTTCTTTTTTTTTTGTTTAATCTCAGATCGTTAACTTTCACACTTTAAAATCGAAAATTAAATCAAGCCCGGTGTCTGACCAGCCATGGGTCACTTCTTGTATCTTTGTTTTAGCCGTTGTTTTTGTTTCGTCTTTGTTCTGTTATATTTGTGAATTTCCCTAGACAATACATGCATTTTGTGTATTTCTCACATTATACAAGCTGTATGCTTTTAAGTAAATCCCCGTTTCCTCATTGTGTTATGACCTGTCTGTATAACGAAAATAATCTACGTTTACATACTTCCTTTAAAAAGGGAAAGAGAGAGAGAGAGATCATACCTTGTTGTATTGTTGCGGCCAATCTCTCGCACTGAACAGCTTTGAGAGCCTTCACTAGTTCATCAGCCAGCTGCTCTGGAGTGAATCCCAGCTTTCTCATCCATTGACGCAGAAGAGCGATTGTGACATCGGGAAAAACCTCATCTGCGCTCTCTCGTATATTCTTCATATGTTGCCATGGTAACGGAGTATACAATAGGATGGGGAGGAAAGGATTATCAAAAGCAATATCAGTATGCGGTGACGGGTGAAATGAATAAGGATGATATCAGCTAAGTGAGTGAATGCTTGAGATAAATTTAAATAGAACTACGTGTTTGCCATAGAATATGCAATCAACTCTCATGATATTCATTTCTATTTTGATTCAATTCACTTTACTTCTTGGGTTGAAAAGAGGAGGTGATTATTTTTTTTATATATTTGCTTATTTGACTATTAAACATGTGAATTTCGTTTTATTGTTCACTTCCTAAATAATTATGTAAGTCAAAGTCCGAATTTTTACAATTGTGACCAAAGGAATTACAACTTTGATATTGATGATAAGCATTTATCGAACTCAGAATTAATATCATCGTTATTTCAAGATCCAAAAGGCGTTCAAAACAGAGTTTAGAAGAATCTCCTGAGTCTCACTACCTATAGGCAATATGTTAACTTACCTGACTCATTTCTTGAGGTACTCCTAATTTTAGGCCAAATGTATGATAATCGTCTGGTGTAACACCATTACCAATCCGATGAAGAATGGTGTCGAACCAATGTTCTTCTGATTGAGAACTTGTACTTGAACTCTGGCTAGTCATCATTATCTTCCTTCGAAAAACACAAAAAACACGTGATGATGATGATGTTGAGGATGATGATGATGTTGAGGATGATGATGGTGATGAGGATGATGATGAAAATGAGGATGATGATGATCACTATACCAGGGGCGGATCCAGCCTTTGCCAATAGGGGGGGGGGCCGGAATTTTTTCCAGTCATATTTTCCCAGATCGGCTGCTCGAAGATGATTTTTTTTGGTTTCTTTGAAGGGGTAGTCCTAATAGTCACTTCTTAGCTTTATTCTTATAAATCAACATAAATATATCATAATCCTTATTAATATAATGCGAGCGCGAGCTAATTTTTTTTTGTAAATCTTATGTATTTTTTCCTAAACTTTGAACATTCTGGGCAATGTTTGTTATCCTTAAAAAGATGTGTATGCAACTAAATAATTAGTACGAACGCGAAGCGCGAGCAGAAATGAACTGATGGAAAAGATACCTGTTATAGACTGCATGCAGTTAGCTATGAAGAGCGAGCGCGAAGCGCGAGCTGAAATATTTTGACATTTTTACCCAAAGAATGGAAATTCTAAGAACTTTTTGTAACTTAAACAGAATAGGTATATAACCAAACAATTGATGCGAGCGCGAAGCGCGAGCGGAAAATTTTGAGATTTAGACCTACTGAACGAGACACTATTCATGTTTTGTAAATCATGAAAAGGATGAGTAATTGGGGATCTTCCAATTACATCAATAATGCGAGCACAATTTTTTTATATTGTGATCTGAAACTGGATAATGATTTAATTAGAGAACAAGTTGAGTATCTGAATAAACATGCGCGCGCGTGTTTCATATTTAGACCTAGAATCTAGGCATTCCAAATACATCTTTTATCATGAAAATCAAAGCGAGCGCGAAGCGCGAGCTTAAGCTAAATTTGATATTCCGATCTGGAAAAAAGTCGATTTCAGCTCTATATTTCAAGCACTTTGTAGGAAAATTGTGAGATAGATATGAATTGCGCTTAACAAAGAACTGATATTTATCTTACTTTAAGTTTTGACATAGGACCGGGGCATCCTTAGGACATGTCATCATATGAAAATGACGACTATCTTCCTATTCCTCTTGCTAAGCGCGAGATGAAACAAAAGGGACATTTCTAATTATTAAATTAATCTTATTCATTAATGCCTAATGAGGGCGCGAAATCTGATAATAATATGGCCTGAAACTGGAAATTTCAAGCACTTTTGTAATTATAAATAGGATGCATTAGTTAACATATTTTCAACCACTAATACGAGCGCAAATTCATGAAATTGCGAGCCAAATTTTTGATAAACTGTCATGAAAAGTGGATTATAAGTAGTTTGTTGTATAATCAATATTGAGACATACATAACTCCCCAATCAAACTGCGAGCGTGCAGCGCTAGCTGATTCGTTTTGACAATCAGACCTAAAAAGGGATATTTTGAAATCTTTATGGAATACACGAATATAATAGGTACCTGATAAATCCAAATTTGCGAGCGCGCAGCGCGAACAGAAAATAAAACTGACATTTTTACAGAGCACTTTTTAAAAATCAATTTGTAAATCATACAAAATAATGAAAGTTCGATTTCCGAGGTGAAATATGTTTTGTATATTGACTTCCAAACTTGATATTTAAACTCCATATTGAACAAGATATGAAAATCACCTAACAGGCAATGCGAGCGCGAAGCGCGAGCGAAATTTTTACATAGTGACATGAAAGATTCTTTTTATTTTCCAAGTCTTCCCCTCATTTTATTTTATTCACTCGTCTTCCTCCTCTTCTTTTTTTTCCTCTCTTTTCCCCCTTTTTTTCTTTTTTTTCTTTCTTTCCTTTCTTCCTTTTTTTTGCTCCGCCAATAGGGGGGCCCGGGCCCCCGGCCCTCCTGGATCCGCCTAAGACTACTACTACTATACTACCACTACTACTTCTACTACTACTACTACTACTACTACTACTACTACTGCTGCTGCTACTACTACTTCTACTGTTACTACTGCTTCTAATGCTACTACTAGTCTATACTGCTGCTACTCCTGCTACTACTACTACTACTACTACTTCTACCACCACCACCACCATCACTAATACTATATATATTACTATTACTACTACTATACTACTACTACTACTACTACTACTACTACTTCTACTACTACTACAACTACTACTATTCTACTACTAATTCGATGGTCATATATAGTAATGGCCACTTCTAGTATTTACACCTTCAAAAGTAACCTCTTCACTTACTTTGTTTTTTCGTCGTATTCAGGATACATAAATCCAGCTCAAAAATATCACTCCATGTTGTCTGACTGCACAAAATATATAAAATGAACTGCAAACCTTTTCACGTAGTATATCTCACACGTGTAATCATCATGAATCAGTATTTTGTTGTGATAGGAGAGTATCGAAGGATTGTGCACCGTTGAATTTATTGAAAGAGCGTATTGTCGGTTTTATGGCTAATGCCTATTATACACCTCTCGGAAAGTCATTGCAGAGAAATCAATATAAAGAATAGAATACAGCCTCTTTGTGGAAATAATAATATATTGTTATTGTGCAGTTAGTATGACTGTGACGTAGAGGTCTAGTGCCAGTCGACCATTATGGTTATAAGATGAAATGAATATGCCTACTGGACGAAATGATGATTGGACGAGATGGTGATTGGACCTATTGGTGATTGGACCCATGGCAACGATACCACATGATTGTTAGCCGAAATGGGTTTAGACAAAGTGATAGTGAAACATTGGGTGGTCCTTTTCAGGACCAACACTTGCCCGAAGAAAGATACATGGTGTACTGTGAAACCCACTACATTATTGATAGTGAAACAACTGAAATTAGACCAAATGGAACATGGACGAAATGAAAGTAGACCAAGTGGTTATTAGACCAATTGGCTATTTTAGGCCAAAAGGTAATAAACGTAATGATATTGGACAAAGTGGATTTTGGACCAATTGAAAAAAATACAATTAGACTAATAAACAAAATGGCTATTAGACCAACTGGCTATTAGACGAGATGGTAATTAGACGAAATAGTTATTGGACTATGTTGATAGTTGACTAACTAATGGTAGACGAAATGATATTAGATCATGCGATAGTGGTAAAAAGGCAGTAGACGAAATGGCAATATAAACCGATATATATCCATAAAAAGAGTAATCCTGATTTCCAAATTACTTATTCTCTTTCTCGTGTCTCAAAATACTTAGTGAAAGCATATTTTATATCTTATTTGTAACTCGAGTCCTGAAGAAAATACCGCTGTGACATTATGCGTTGCGACATGTGACGTTATGCGTTATTTGCTGCGACATTATGCGTTGCGACATGTGACGTTATGCGTTAGAAAAGTTACGACATTTTGCGTTGGTGTGACATTATGCGTTGCTGCGACAGTCCCGACCTTTCGTTGGAGAACGCGAACGCTTATTTGCGACGGTAGTTGATTTTGGAAGAGACTTTTGGGCCCGTCTTCATGGTCGTAAAACTCTGTCCTGCAATGCAAATTGTGTGACATGATATTTTTTTTCGTTTCGCATCTGGAACGGAAACATTCAATCTGCGTTTTGTGTGCAAAATTCTGGTTGCTACTATGGTAACAGCGATATATCTGATTTAGGAAGACATTCCAAAGCCACATTTGGTTCCTCCCAGAGCTCGAGAGGCCGCCCGGGGTGCCCACTTCCATTGAAGAGTGGATACCAGGCGCGACCACGCGTAACATAATGGTTAGTCGCGTGCATTTGAGTGTCCGAAAGTCCCCACACACAGCTCTAACACAGGGAACAGTGGTTTTCATGAACGTATATTGCAGAAATCCGGGTATATCTTTATAACTATTAATAATCTCACACCAGATTGATAATAGTGTGAAAATTTTATCCAATCCCATTAATTTGATGTAAATATTATTACAATTAATTCACTAGTTACGTCTCGATGTTCATTTGAAAGTGTCCATGTTCACAACTCTTGCTATGGCAAACGGTCTAAAACCACCCATATTTTCTAGACGCTGGCACTTTTGTTTTCCCACTGGAATATCCCCAAGGGTAAAAAAGGTCGAGATTGATTGTCATCTCAATGCTAAAAAGATTACCTACAGTTTGATGAATAATGCTCTATGACTGGTATAATGCTGGTTACATCTTATTTTTCTCCCAAACTTTGAGATCGAGCAGGCAGAACATGGCATATTATGTGTACAACGTCACGTGACTAACGTATGATAGTTTCCGTTCCTAGACCCTTTTCAATTGAAATAATTAATACAGTCCCAACAAACTTAATTAACGCATTTAATGTTGAAAGTAACAATGTTCTTGTACTATAAAGCTTTGCCTACTGATATTTATAATATAGCTACTTTAGGAAATTGGCAAAGCCGATCTCCTAATATTTATATAAAAGTTAGGTCCTACCTTAATTCTTGCTCGCCAGAAGATAGAATGGGATCCAGCCGCTCAGAATCTCAGATAAATTGCACAAATCCGTGAATAGAAATATATACACTTCACAATTTCAAATAGAGTAGAAAAAGGGACAGATGTCACAAAATGTCTCGCGAAGTAATGAGCTCATTAAATATGCAGAGAATATAGACTTCGAATGAGTGGAAGTGACGGTAAGGAATAAGATTGGAAAATGCAGAGAAATAATTAAGTATAAGTTGATCCTCCACAAGATTTGATTCAATCCTCACTAGCAGCTGGATGAGATGGTCAGCATGAGTGGACAGGACGAAGGCAGAGAGTAGAGTGATGATGTGGTAGAGAAAACAAGTTGTTTTTACCAACATCAGAAAAGATGAGACAAAGAAATAAGCGTCAAAAAGGGAGGCAAAACAAAGTTGAAAAGAACAAAGAAGAGAGAAGTAGACTGTGAGAAAAGCAAACATGCCAGCATCTCTGTAGTGATGTTATATACCTGCAAGTTCATTGCAATAAACAAGGGACAATGAAAGGATGTTTGCTCCAAGTCTAAGAACAAAAGAAAGGTTGTTTCTCAATATAAGAATGTGTTTGCCAAGTAGATTTGGGCAGAAAATGAGTTGGCTTGCTCTGTGAATGTACAGTATTGTAGTACATACACATGGCGTGAACAAGTGAGAATATATGAAATTGGAAATAAAAGAAAGAATTTATATACATATACAGAATGTTGAAATATAAATGAAAATATATACAAGGAAAGAATATATAGATGTAGATATATAAAAAGATATAGTCAAGTCACTACAGTAGCTCCCCCCTAGATTTGTACCGAATAGAAATGTAGTAACAAATCGACAAGGGAAAGTAAAAGGGAACTTGGCTATATAAAACAAGAAAATAAAAGGAGTGGAAACATCAGTGAATTTTGAGAAATGTTTCAACCGTCTCCGAAAAATTGAACGTACTTGGCAGGAAACCTGACATGGCGACCAGAACGGGTCTTACGAATTTCGGGAGGCATGTGCTTGTCATCAGAATCCACTGCCAAGTCCGTGGAGTTGGATTGTTTATGAACTTGGTCAGGTGGGTGTTGATGATGAAATGAAGGAGTGGTAGCATCCTGCTCGTTGAAAGCCGGTTTCAGTCTGTCGACACTGACATTTTCATGTTTACCATTATAATCTATGGTAAAATACTTGTCAGTGCGACGGATGACTCGGAAGGGTCCTCTGTATGGAGGCTGCAGTGGCTTTTTAACAGCATCATCTCTTAGAAAGATGTGAGATGAAGAATGCAGTTCAGGGTGTACCTGCGTTCGAGTTTGCTGTTTTCTAGTAGGAGTGGAATGTAATTCCCGCATCATTCTCTTTAGTCTGTGGGCATAGTTAGATGGGTCATCAGCAGAATCAATTTGTGAAGGAGCTACAAATTGTGCAGGTAGAGTGACTGTAGTCCCAAACACAAGTTCTGCAGCAGAGCATCCAATGTCCGCCTTGATTGCTGTGCGTATACCTAGCAAGACTAAAGGGAGTGACTCGGTCCAACGGACCTTGTTATGAGCTTTGAGAGAAGCTTTAAGTTGGCGGTGAAAACGCTCCACTAAACCATTTGCGGCAGGATGGTATGCTGTTGTGCGGATGCGTTTAGTGCCGAGGAGGTTGGTGAGTGAAAGGAAAAGTGCTGACTCAAATTGCCTACCTCTGTCTGTTGTGATGGTAGTAGGTGCACCAAACACTGCTACCCATCTGGCCACAAATGCTCGCGCTACCGTCTCCGCAGTGATGTCTGGGATAGGGATAGCTTCTGGCCATCTGGTGTAGCGATCAACACAAGTAAGAAGATAATTGTTACCCTCTGATGAAGGAAGCGGGCCAACAAGATCAATGTGCACATGAGAGAAGCGTGCATCAGGTGAAGTGAAAGTACCAAGTGGTGCTTTGGTGTGCCGATGTACTTTACACTTTTGACATTCGAGGCATGTTTTGGCCCATTTTCTTACATCAGCGTTGATGCTAGGCCAAACAAAGCGCTCTGTAATGAGCTTTTGAGTAGCTCTGATTCCTGGATGAGAAAGTCCATGAAGGGAATCAAAGATAGCTCTTCTATGTTTGACTGGTACCAAAGGCCTGGCAGTACCAGTTGATATATCGCACAGAATGGTAGTGGTAGAACCTGGGAGAGCAATTGACTTGAGTTGAAGTGAGGAGTCTTTCACCTCAGTTTCATCTTCCTGATCTTTTGCGATGGCCGCAAAGTCTATGATTGAGGAAGAATCAACTCTGTCAATATACAGACGAGAGAGGGCGTCTGCTGCTGTGTTCTCCTTACCTGAAATGTGCTGTATATCAGATGTGAACTGAGAAATGAAATCGAGTTGTCGGATTTCACGTGGCGAATGCCTATCCGGTTTCGATTTGAGTGCATGGGTAAGAGGTTTGTGGTCAGTGTAGATAGTAAATGACCTACCTTCAAGAAGATGGCGAAAGTGCTTGATACCCAGATATGCTGCAAGCAACTCCCTACCAAAAGTGCTGTATTTGGTTTCAGCGGGTTGTAACCTCTTAGAGAAGAAAGCCAGAGGTTGCCACACTCCATCTACTCGTTGTTGGATAGCTCCCCCAACTCCTACGTCAGAAGCGTCGACTAGTAGGCACAAGGGAACATCAGTGCGAGGGTGCACAAGAACAGTAGAGTTAGCTAATTGATCTTTAGCATGATTGAAAGCAAGAAGCTCTTTCTCTCCAAGATCAATTGGCATGTTCTTTTTTGTTCTGTTTTTCAACAGATCAGTCAGTGGTTGCAGCACCTCTGCACAACGAGGAATGAATCGCCTGTAGAAGTTGACCAATCCCAGGAATTCTCGAAGTTTGGTGAGCGACGTAGGGGCAGGAAAATCACGGATGATTTTCACTTTGTCGCTAAGAGGGCGGATTCCGGTGTTGTCCACCATATGTCCGAGGAAAGAAAGCGATGAAACACCAAACTGACATTTTGAGGGATTGACAATGATGCCATACTCCTGCAGGCGATCAAATAGTTGACGGAGATGTGTCTCATGTTCATCTTGAGAGGAACTGGCTACCAGTATATCATCCAGATAAACATAGACAAATGGGAGGCCGCGAATGACGGTGTCCATCAATCGCTGGAATGTTTGTGCTGCATTCCTAAGGCCGAATGGCATTCGAACGAATTCGAATAAGCCGAATGGAGTGGTAACGGCAGTCTTGTGAATGTCGCTAGGCTCGACTGGGATCTGATGATATGCCCTAACGAGATCAATTTTGGAAAAAATTGTCTTACCTGCAAGAGTTGAAGAGAAATCTTGCAAGTGTGGGATAGGGTATCGATCCGGGACCGTGCGAGCGTTGAGCAAGCGATAATCACCACAAGGCCGCCAGTCCCCTGGCGTTTTCTTGGGAACCATGTGCAATGGACTTGACCAGTTGCTCTCAGATTGTCGGATAATGCCAAGTTCAAGCATGTGCTCGAACTCTGCCTGGGCAATTCTCTGACGATCTGGGGCAAGTCGACGAGGGCGCGCTGCCGCGGGCGGGCCTCGAGTTGGGATGTGATGCGTGGTAGTATGTTTCACTCCTGAGTGCTTGTAAACCGGTCGTGTGATATCCGGATATTGACGGAGAATGGAGTGAAACCGCTCCGATGAGTCGTGTTGAACATACATCGGGCTAATAGTACCTGTATATGAACCACATCCCTGGACTGTTAGAGTGGTTTTGGTGTCTATCAATCGGCGGTGTTTGATATCCACCAACAGTCCAAATTGGTCAAGAAAATCGGCACCCAAAATCGGCGTGGGTATATCTGTCACAACAAATATCCAGCGAAAAACACGCCGTAAACCGAGATCAAGTGTGAAAGACTTTTGTCCGAAAGTCTTGATTGGTGATCGATTTACAGCCTGTAGTTGGATATTTGTCGCGTCAACCCTAGCCGGTTTTCCCAATTTTGAATGAGGGAAAATGCTCACCTCAGCACCTGTGTCGACGAGATAGCGTGTACCAGTGTACTTGTCGTTGACAAAGAAAAGGCGACTGGGTTGGGTGCTGCCAAGGGGGTTTGTCGCCGCTATTCCTTGGTGGGGTCGTTTCCCTGGGCCTGTCTTGCTGAGAAAGAGCAAGGACTAATGCACTTTTGAGCACTGCTCCCATATTTCCAGTGATACCAGCACTGGGCACCTGCATGCTGCTCACTGCGTGAAACCGACTTGCGCTGTCGACTACAAGTCCCTCTCTGGTTTTTCAGCATGGTTAATGCTTGAATCTGCATTGTGAGCTGGTCAACCTGCGCAGAGAGTTGGTCGATTGGAGAAAGGAAAGATTCAGGAGTAGAGGAAACATTACGGATAGTCATGTTGTAAGGTTAAGAAAAAAAAATGAGAAGTAGAAAGGAAACAAAAATAGTGAAGTGAGAAGCAAGAATAGCGAAGTGAGAGAAATGAATAAAGGGCGATAAAAGAAAATTAAGGATTCAGGATCACGTCGGGGTCACCAGTTTAGGAAATTGGCAAAGCCGATCTCCTAATATTTATATAAAAGTTAGGTCCTACCTTAATTCTTGCTCGCCAGAAGATAGAATGGGATCCAGCCGCTCAGAATCTCAGATAAATTGCACAAATCCGTGAATAGAAATATATACACTTCACAATTTCAAATAGAGTAGAAAAAGGGACAGATGTCACAAAATGTCTCGCGAAGTAATGAGCTCATTAAATATGCAGAGAATATAGACTTCGAATGAGTGGAAGTGACGGTAAGGAATAAGATTGGAAAATGCAGAGAAATAATTAAGTATAAGTTGATCCTCCACAAGATTTGATTCAATCCTCACTAGCAGCTGGATGAGATGGTCAGCATGAGTGGACAGGACGAAGGCAGAGAGTAGAGTGATGATGTGGTAGAGAAAACAAGTTGTTTTTACCAACATCAGAAAAGATGAGACAAAGAAATAAGCGTCAAAAAGGGAGGCAAAACAAAGTTGAAAAGAACAAAGAAGAGAGAAGTAGACTGTGAGAAAAGCAAACATGCCAGCATCTCTGTAGTGATGTTATATACCTGCAAGTTCATTGCAATAAACAAGGGACAATGAAAGGATGTTTGCTCCAAGTCTAAGAACAAAAGAAAGGTTGTTTCTCAATATAAGAATGTGTTTGCCAAGTAGATTTGGGCAGAAAATGAGTTGGCTTGCTCTGTGAATGTACAGTATTGTAGTACATACACATGGCGTGAACAAGTGAGAATATATGAAATTGGAAATAAAAGAAAGAATTTATATACATATACAGAATGTTGAAATATAAATGAAAATATATACAAGGAAAGAATATATAGATGTAGATATATAAAAAGATATAGTCAAGTCACTACACTACAGTTTGAGAAAGCAAATATCAAGTCCGGAATTGATTTTGATTTGCAATAGGGTCTGCGTAAGTATACTATATACTAGCAGGCTCGCATCGTCTGCTGCGTAAACCAAATGAGCGAACATGACCGAAACTAACCATTATGAAAGGGAAAGAGCTGTGGGCAAGTACGTTACGTATAGGCCTATGTAACGTTATAAGGGTGTCAAAAACGATGTTTAAAATACTGAAAAGGAGGATATGTTTTCAATACTTGTAGGGTTTCACAAGCTAAATACTTGTTAAGAGATGCATTTTCATAATCTGGAAAAGACTTGCTTCCCTTGTTTAGGGTGCTTTTCGAAATCCCATGGTCACGCCTGCATGGTATCCATATATCAATGGAAGTGGCCCCCCGGGAATTAGAATCTAATCCCTCATTTCTGGGGAAAGTAAAACATAATGCCCATTGTGCTAGAGACATATCGTTTGTGTAGAAGGAATAAGCAAAAGAAAAAAAACCCCGCAAATTAATTTGACTGGTGTTCAGACGTACGCGTTTAGCATGTTTAGGCCTATTGCCTATGCCGTGTACATATCAACGCATGCGAAATGGTTTCGGCTGGAGACATGGGAGAGGTGACCTGACCCATGGAAATAAATTGCCAGTGATCCACCAATAATCCGCATTAAATGCAATATCGATTCGATGGACTGTAATGATCTATATCTAAGCCTTAATTCAGTAACTTTTTCCTCACTCAATATGTACCCCATTTGTTTGAAAAACCACTTTCTTATCCATGTCATAATGTAGGTCCTGCATTGCGAATATCTCCAGCCATCAGTCGTAATGTACATGCATGTATGGTGCGGGTGTCGCGGGAAAGAATTTTGCACACGAAAAGCAGATCTGTAGGGCCTGTAACCCCCCTGTAACACAAATCTTAGCATTGATTGTAGAGCAGTATTCTACGTTTGATTCTATTGACTATAATGTACAATCAATCTTAAAAATCAAGTGTATGATTAAGCGTTAACTTTTGTGTTAGGGGACCCTAATATTAGCGTCCGTGAGGATTGCGAAAGGTGGCTATTATCGGTTGTAACAAGCCTTCTACCAATAAAAGAACATACCGTAAACATAGTAAGTGACGAACAGACCATTTATCATGATGAAATCGTGGTACACTATACCCCCTCCCAAACTATATATATACCGGTATATATTCATATTTATTGTGCGTAGCTTTAGGTCCACCATCATACAGTATAATCTGTATCATTGAATCCATTTCCAACTTTAAAATAAAGTAAAGAGATTGACTCTGCTAGTCTGAGTTTTTAATTTTATTTTTCTTTTATTTTTTTATCTAACGTCTAGCGAGGTCCCGAGTTATGGAAGACACCCTCTACGTTTATATCCAGTTTATTTCCACAGAAAATAAGAAAGATGGATCCAGCTCAATCAAACGTCAGTGACAAAGCCAAGGCTAATGATGCTAAAAGAGAGCTTTTTGAGAAAATCCAAGCAGGTAAGACAATCTTAAATTTCCAATAGCCACCAAAGCGGGCCTAGAATTAACCTATACGGCCACTAGCTGGCACTGTATCAAGGCGGCAAGCCAAATCATCAGTTATGAGATGTGTGGGCAATTGCGGTAACTCGAGGGGCTCCCTGCCCTACGCGAGCGCCGCTGTGGAGCTCGAACTCTACCATTGCTTGGGCTTGGCCTGGCGCCTTGCTACGCTACGCTGATGATGCTTGGGGCCTGTTGCATGAAACTGAAAGGGTCTTTCGTAGAACCATTCTACGTAAGAACGAGATATCGCTCAACTGTTTCACAAAGCCGATTTAGGCGATACGAAGAATGGTCCTTGGAAAGACACCTCCAGACATGTCCTACGTAGGCTTACTGCGGCAGCCCGAACACTTGCCCCGGGAACCTCGACACGACGTCTTTAGACAGTGTCGAGGTCCTGAACGCTCCCACTCGTTCTCACCGGAGTGCACTGATGCACTAGATTAATCGCTAAATTACAAAAACATGGATGATAAAACGAAACCAAAAATACGACAGTTAGGACTGACCTTACCTAAACAAACTGAGTTCAAGATACGTTCTCCTTAAAATTACGAAAATTCGATGGAATCGTACAATAGAGGATCAATTTTCGGATTTCGTACGAATCGCCATGTTGAATTAAATGAAAAACATGTATGCGCATGCGCAACATGAATATTTATAAGATGTCGTCACTGTTAAGGTTAATGAATATGCATTACAAGAAGAGATAAGAAAACTTCGGTCGAATCACGAACTTGCTTTTCAAATAAATCGCGATTTAGGTATTTCAGTAATGGATATCAATCTTGCTTGCATTTAACATAGAAAAAAAAAACATTATTTAAAGAAGAATTCATTTCATTAAAATTATATTTATCCCAATCTGTATATTATGAACAAACATGACTGCGTTTACAAAATACATTTTTTTTTAAATTAGAGATGTAATAAGTTAGAATCAAGGTCAATATTGAGTCGACATTGACGTCAGAAACGTAGTTCGCGTTGCAAATATGGAGGAACTTGAAGAAGAATTTGCAATAAAATTAAAGGTGCCTCAAAAACAGGCCCTGGATTCTGGAAGAGGCCCAGAGAGGAAACGACAGTCTCGTGATTCTCCCAACGGGTTACGGAAAGAGCACGTGCTTTGCCCTCCATCACAAACTAATGGAGAAAGTAATAAATCACAAAGAACCAGTTTAAACTGGACCAGTCTGACCAGTAGAATTTCAACTGGTAACTCGATCTGGAAATTGCAACATTGGTTACTTGTCTTACTGGTTCAGTGCTGCGCGTATATTTGTCCATATGAAATTAGACTGGATCAACTAAGCTAGACCAGTCAATTTAAAAAGTTACAAGTTGAAATTCCACTTGTCAAACTGATCTTGAATTACTAACTCGAAATTAAAGTGGTCTTAATATAATATTAGTCTACTGGAGTTTGTTACTGGTCACAATATTATTACTTGTGTCCTAATCTAGTAGTACTCAACTGGATTCCATACTGATCTTTCTTGGTCAAAATGCAACACGTCTTTTTTTATTATTTTTTAAAGAGATTGGGTGGTCCTTTTCAGGACCAACACTTGCCCAAGTAAAGAAAAATATGTCATGGCGTACGGTACCGTGAAGCTAATTCTAAATGAGATGGAATAGATGGTTCATAAATTAATCTTTCTGCTCTAATTTGAAATATAGGGCCTATTCTAAGTCTCTACACATACTTCTTCAGAATCTTTTGCATTGTCACTCTAAAGTATGATTTATTGCTTTTAAAAAATGCAAATAACTAAACCACGTAAACAGCACCATCCAATTTTGTTAGTACTGGTCCAGTTGAAAATCAAGTGGCCCAATTTATAAATCTACTGGAGTCTACTAGATAAAATAAAATTATAGAGTACCAAAGTGATGACGTCACGAAATTTTTCTTCTTCGAATTTGAGTGATTTATAGGCCTAGTTTGGTAGGGCATGATGAAATATCTCCACATCCAAACATGGGGGGAATCGGTCCGTAGGCATATAGGCTGATAGGGGCTTTAAGACCTAATGAATCCCGTTACATTAGGCCATAAAATTAGGTATACATAATTAGCCCCATTGAAGTCAATAAATCATTGGACTGGTTCCTAGATTACAAAGGGGCAAATCATGTATTCATATTTCATGAGGTCATATCTAAGGTAAATTTCCAATTCGTCTACTGCCAACTCGTTCACTTCCCACATGGTCTACCTTAATTTAGTCTAATTAACATTCCATCTAAATTTCGCTCCAACCGTTTATTCCAATCATCACTTCGTCTTATCACCTGTTCGTTTATGACAATTTCCTCTCATAACCTTTTGGTCTAATATCCATTTTAGTTCCAATAATTTTAACCGATTAACACTTAGTCCAATTAGACCAAATGGTTAGGACTAAATGGTTATTGGACCAACTGGTTGTTAGACAAAATGGTGAGTGGACGAAATGGCAATTAGGCCATGTGGGTAGTAGACTGATGGCATACCAATGATAGTAGACTATTTGGTAACTGGACGAAATGGCTAGTAGACCAGTCCAAGTGAAAATAAACGACAAGGCACCATGGACCAATTCCCACCAAATTAGTGTTTCAGAGGGATTTCATCGTGCTCTACCAAAATACACATGGTATGAAAAATGCTCGTAAACATACAAACAATGGGAATTGATGTCACACTCAGTGGCGTACCGTGGGTCACGGCATTGGGGGGGGGGGGGGTCACCAGCAATTTTTGTTTAGTCAATTAGTGTGCGCGCAGGTATACTGACCTAATAAAGACATTTTAAGGACAACGCTACTGAGCGGAAAATTTGTTATATTCAGACCTAAAAGAGGGAGATTTTAAAGACTATATTTTAGGAATCTATGATGAGTATAAATCTCATCATAGTCATCTAATGCGAGTGCCAAGTGCTTGCTGATTTTGTTATAATTACATCTGAACACATGAAACACTTTTTGTAGTCATTGTAATCATGATTATCATATGCATCTCACTAATCAAATATTATGAGCACGAAGCGCGAGCTGAAAATTTAGATAATTCAGACCTGAAATGGGGCATTCTCAGGCTTGTTTGTAGGAATTCATTAAGACCATACGTATTTCACTGACCAAATGTGGCGAGCGAAAAGCGCGAGCTGAAAATTTTTTATATTCAGATCAGAAAAGGGGACATTTCAAGGACTGATTTTAGGACTTAGTGGAGAGTAGACAGATCTCAACAATCCAATAATGAAAATCACGGATAGGAACTGTCTTATATTAAGACCATAACATGGGGAAATCACTTAAAGTGGTCATGAAAAAGAAGCATGTGTCACTAAATAAAACAATAATAACCTGAAGTGCGAGGAAATATGTTTGGTGTATATTGACTTGATAACAGGGGGGGGGGGATACAGGATTATATATCTCGTTAAACAGACAATGCTAGCACCAGGAACAGAGAAAACATAGGCCCTGAGCAAATTAATTTTCATTAAGTTATGATAAAAAAAATTCTCATGTAATGTTACATAACACAATTATAATGAATAATGTATAGGTACGCTAGTGGGAAGATGTTGCCTGAGAAAGACGTATCCAGCCGGTTGTGGTAAAAAAAAAAATGTATATATATATAGGGGAAGGCGGGGTAAGTTGAACCACCACCCCCGGGCTAATAATAGAGTTTTATTTTTTTTTATTTGTGACGTCATATATGCGAGCATTTCTCTTTCTTTTTAAAGCAGGTATTTCTGCATTTATTCAAAATTGCAAATTTATAACAATTATTTAAAATCAAACATACATAATGATCAAATTACAACGGTGACAATGTAGTTGGCGGTGGAAGCCAACAATTTTAGGGGGCACCACATTTTTTTGAAAAGCAAAAAAAAAAATTGAAGCAAAAAAAAAAAAGGTTATCAACAAAAAATTTAGGGGGGTTCGTAACCCCACCTAAAATTTAGGGGGGATACTCCCCCCGCCCCCACTTCCGCCGCCTATGGTTATAAGAAGATATAGACATAATTCATGTAAACAATAACAAATGAATTCAAAGGCAGAGACCAGCTACCGTAAGCTGAATGCTTGAAAAAATAGCAGCCATATATATGGCTAAAATCAATTCAATAATGGTTTGTTAAAAACATGCCTCGCAGCCAAAGGCTGAATAATTATTTTGTACAACAATTTACAACAATAGAATAATACTCAAATACAAACATGAAATGATATCAAATTACTAGTACTTCTTAATATAATACAAGGAAATAAATTATTTGCAAAGAATAGGCTTCATCATTTCAAGCGTCAATACAAACCACATAAGTGACATAAAATAGGCTATCAAATTATCTTTTTACTCACAAGGTGTATCAATTGTTTTCAATTATGCATATTAAAAAAAATGTGCGACACCACGTGCATAATCTCTCTCGAAAAAAAAAAAGATGATAAAGAAACTAATTTAAATATAGAGACAATAGGTAGAAAAGTAAAGAAAAAAGAATAAAAAAGAAAACGAAAGGGAAAAGAAAAGACAAGAAACGAAGAAAAAAGAGCAAAAGTAAAAAAGAAAAGAATGAAACAGTAAAGAAAGGAAAAGAAAATCAACTACGAAACGAAAAGTAGATGAACAAAATATGAAAATAATAAAAACAAAACGGAAAAGGGGATAAAAAATAAAGAAAGTGAAAAGAAATCACGAGGGAGAACTAAGAAATAATATTAGAACACGAGAAAAGAATGAAGAAAAAAATTACATGAAAAGAAGCTAATCGAATAAAAACAAAAGGCCGTTAAAATAGTGATTTATTCACTGGCTGCCACGCAGCCAAACCATCGAAAAAGAAATTACGCCACTAAGTTAGACTTATGAATATTCATATTACCCTTTCTCGCATGCCTCATACGATAGCCTTTTGTCAAAGACTTCTAGTATATTTCTATAGGATCCTCAGTGAATAAACTGGGTGAAATTAATAGGAAGAGCGTATTATAAACGTATTATAATCGATTATTATTTTATTTTTTGTTTTTATAAGGATTAGGCTATTATTTATCTTTTGTTTTTGTTTTCTGCTAGCACGAAGATAAAAATCAATTTATCTCGTTGCCTCGTCAAAAGGCTATATCGATCCTCCGTTGCTTCCTGTACAAACGACTTTTAATGCACACCGGCAAAATTTTCCGACGTTTTTGCTTCGTTTTGGGGAATTATTTCGAAGTTTTGAGGGCCGCCCATATTGCGCCTTAAGTTGTAAGTATGTATTGATTCCTTTGTAACAGTTTTGTGCAATTTTATGTATTTTTGATTGATTCCCGATGCTCATCTGGTTTGATCTGGTGAGCCGGGGTGAATCACAACGCAGCCCGAACACAGTACGTGTTCGGGCTGCCGCAGTAACCCGAACACGTACTGCACTGTCTGACTGTGTTCGGGCTGCGTTGTGATTCACCCCGGCTCACCAGATGAAATCAGATGAGCATCGGGAATCACAGGAAAAGGAATAAGATTGGACAAAATTGTAATTAAGGAAATCTATACATACTCACAACTTAAGCCGCAATATACACGATTATCAAAACTATGAAATAATGCCCCAAAACTAGGCAAAAACGGAGGGATTTTTTTTCGGTGTGTACTGTATTAGAAGTCGTTTGTACAGGAAGCAATGGAGGATCGATATAGCCTTTTGACGAGGCAACGAGATAAATTTATTTTTATCACAAAACGGCGAAAAAATAAAAAACAAACAATAAAAGAGAAAAAATACTTTAAAAATAAAATAATAATTGAATATGCGATTTTAGTATTTTCGTATTTTCATCAGATCCTGCCAATACCACTAAAGTCCATATAGAAAATACAACAAACGTTCCCGACAAAAGGCTACCATTCGATGCGTCGGAGAAAGATTGTTATGAATATTCATGAGTCTAGTTCCGTAAATTCTTGCTCCCTTTTGCCTGGTAACCAGTCAAGATACGGGTTTTTTTTTTTTGTTGAAAGAAATAAACATATTTTCGTATGAATTATTATTTTTCTTTCTTTCTCCTTCATTTTTTTTCTTTTCTTCTGTTCTAGTTTATTTTCCCTTTCCTTTTTTTTTTTATTCTTATGCTTTTCCCTTACCTTCTTTTCATTTTTTGGGGTCGGTTTTCTTTTTCTTTCTTCCCTTTTTTTATTCTTTTGCCTTTTGCTTTTTTCTCGTTTTTTTTTTTATTCTTCGTCATTTTTCTTCTTTTATTTTTTTGTCTCTAATTTTCTTCTTGTCTTTATCCTCTTTTTTTTCTTTGTTTCTTCTTCGTTTTCGATAGATTGTACTCATGGTTTCATACAATTTTTTTTTAATTATTACTATTGGAAACTCTACAGATATAGGTAAATAAACAAGCGAAGAAATAAATGAATACTCATATATTAAAGGAATATTTTCAGTGGTGTACCCAGGATTTTCGAGGGGGGGGCGGGGCAAATTCGTCCGCCCAAAAAATTGACAAGCAAAAAAAAAAAGAAATGGTCTTCAACCACAAATAAAGGATTTCGTACCAGAAAAAAATGACTAGCAAATAACAAAAAAAAATGTCTACAAGTTCAAAAGAGGGGGCCATTTGTGGCTGGTTGGGATCAGTTGTGATTCGTCGGGGGGGGGGGGGGGGGGGGGGGGGGGGGCAGGGGTACGTCCCTTGCATGAGTTGTGACTCGTCAGGGGGGGGGCAGTCTGCCCCCCCCCCCCCCATTAGGAACGCTAGTGAATATATTCGTTGATCAAAATTATTGAGTGATCAGCAAATCACCTCTTTAAGATATTGATGCCTATTTTCTGGAACCCTGCCTCTGAAAGGCCTGTGCTGACTTAGCCTAGAATCTAGAGGACTCCGTGATGTGAATTTTTTTTAAAGACATCATACAATGCTGGCTCCCATATATTTTGATTTTTTTCTTTCTCTCTTGTTATGTTTTACATTTTGTTTATTTTGTATACTGTGCATGCATCCTTCTTTCAATTTGAATTGTATGTTGTACGTTTTAATGGGAATTTAAAATGAATAAATGAAATGAAAATATATGCAAATCTCATTATCATCCAACAACCATTTTCATTATTGATGCCTATATCAATATTAATTTGTAATATTTTTTAACGGAGATTATGGAATCATGAAATATGATTAAAATTCATGTTTGTTTATAGATTACTATGTTATCTTTCATCTTTTTTGCATTCTGTAAGATTCAATCATCGAGTATATAAATCTCTGCGGGATAAGTATAGGCCTATAATCACAAAGAATTGAATTGCTCATTATATATAGGACGCATAAAGTCGCCGCGAATCTTGCTTGACTGATTGTTTTCTTGGCATCCAAGAGGCGTTTTTTTTTCTAAAGACGTCTCGTTCTTTATCTTAATTGTTTTTACTTAAGAATTAATTAACAATAATGGTGACACTAAATCAGCTTATCTATATACTTCTACTACTGTACCACTGAAGAATTGATGCAGAAATCCAATTTTGTGATAGATTTTGTCATAACATCCCAATAAAAGTTAGGGCTTTATCATGCACCTTTTCAATTTTTTCTATAACAAGTGCGTCGCAAGGAGGTGGTGGGGTGGCCTTCCCCATCCTAACGCCAGGACAGTATACACGGTGAGAGCGAAGGGGAAAGCAATGGCGAAAAAGATAGCTTTGCGGGATTTTCTTTCTCATTTTCTTTCTCTCTAAATATTTGCTTCCGCGCAAGTTTGCGAGGAAATTATGATAATATTGTTTTTCTCCTTTATTTACCTTTCTATACTACCCCGTTTTCCCATCTCGGCTTAATGCTAGTGTGTTTCGTGGCGGCATCAAGTTTAAAAAAAATAATATTTGGGAACGGAACTAGTATTAAGATTCTATGTCAAAGTAATATTTTTCTTCAAATTTAATACCAACTTTCCCGATCCTTAGGTAAGGGCGGTAAACTTTATAAAAACAATGATGTCAATTACCCACAAAGGCTACTTCTTTCGCTTTTCAGCTCTTTACTTATTTATTTAGGGCTGCGGACGGCCTTATCCTGAGCCTTTAAAAGGGGCAGTTATAAAAATTGTGCCGTACAATATATATGTGAAAAAAAGAAAGTACAATATTACTAGATGGAAGTTCATATGTCATCAATCTCCTTTCGCCTATTTTGCACCATTAATTTGATATTTTGCATGTCATTAAAGTTTCTAATCATTCAAGTACACTGTTAAAAATGATTGAAAAAAAAACGCTGTTTACGACATGAATCACACAATTGTTTAAACAGTTTAAACAAGTGTTTAAATTCTTAAACAATGCAGTTTAAATTCAAATATTTGATAATCAGTAATTAAATTCAAATATTGAATAATCAATAATTAAAGCATGATTTTTAAGACTTTAAACACTTGTTTAAAATGTTTGAACTATATACTGCGCAATTCACACAATAAACAGCGTTGTTAAAATTATTTTGACAGTGTAATCGCTTCCTATAAATGAGTTCAATTAGTGGCGGAACCATGATTTTCAAGGGGGGGGCACATTTTTTCCAATGAAAACTTTGACGAGCAAAAAAAAGAAGAAAAGTTTTTCAACCAAAAATTAAGAAAATTTCGTCCCTGAAAAAATTGACTCGCCAAAAAAAAAAAAAAAAAGATCTTCACTTTCAAAGGGGAGGGGGCACAGTTCGGTTTTAACACCATTTTTTACATCACAAATTTTCATTTTGCTTCTCAAGGGGAGGGGGGAGCACGAGCCGGCTTTGGCCTCCCCCTGGATCCGGCAGTGAGTTCCATGTTTTTAATTTGAATTTGACAAGCAAAAAAAAAAAAAAGGTCTTTAACATAAAATTGGAGGTCGTTTTGTATTAATTTTCTTTAGAGGGGGGGGGGGGGGAGGCGGGTGACTAAAAAAACCTATGCTACTGCCATGAGGTGAATTAAACAACAAATGGTAATTAGAGATTATCAAAGCGGCAGATTCTTTTTTTTTTTATTATAATTATTCTTTACAATATCTTGATATTTCTTATTAAAGGAGGCAACGTTGTTTTTAAGTATTTCCTTTCGTTTTAAAATCATATTCAATCCTTCCTCGTTGTTATAACAAGTGAAAAAGATGTATAAAATTAATAAAATCAGAATTCGTATTTAAGAAAATCGTAAATTGATTTTTCTAAATGTAAAATTAGAATCTGTAAATATTTCTTTAATATTTCGTAATCACAAAGGGAATAATCATAATACAGACTAAAAATTTCTACATGATCTAGAAATCTCTTAATATAATTATAAAACACAATCATACTGTTGATAAATTGTATTTTGTTCAGGAAGTTATATAAAAAACACACACACACACCAAGAGAACACAGTCATGCTTCCCCCCCCCCCCCATAAACAAAGCATAAAAAAGATGAAAAGGAGAAAGAGATATAACAAATTACAAAATTAAAAAAAAAATATTATAGAAACACAGAATGCAACAAAATAAAAATATCTATGAAATAAATTATTTTTTCATAATTTTTTTAATGAAAATGAAAATATGGTATTGAATTATATGCCTATAAATATGGTATAAATAACAATTTAATTGAATCGAGGCGACTTGCCGAAAGTTTTGACTTTACATGCATATTCATTAAACTGTGTTGTAAAGACAGTGATGTCATCTTATAAATATTCATATGCGCATGCGCAGAAACTTTTTTCACGTTCTTCAAACATGGCGATCTCGCGATTGGAACAAAAGTCCGAAAATTGATGCTCTTTTGAAGGATTTCATGGAATTATATTCATTATTATCATTTCAAAGGTAAGCTGATTTAGGAAGAGTTTGTTTAGGTAAGATTGATATTACTCGTTAGATTTTTAATTCATTATGATCATCGGTTTTCTAATGCCAAACATCGCGAAGTTTTGTACTCCGGTGATAATGAGTGGTAGCATTCAGGACCTCGACACTGTCTTAAGACGTGTCGAGGTCCCCGGGGCAATAGGTAGGCATGATCTTCTTTGCACACCGCCCGCCACCGTCTGCATTGAGAGAAAATGCGTTTACGGCAAGCCACACTGACATATCACCTTTTTAAACATTTTTTGGGGTTGCACACTGATGCATTTTATCTGGGATGGTGCCAAGTTATTTTTTATATGGGGGCTAGTTGTCATCAATTTCAGGTCGTCTTTTTGCACGGCAAAACGACCCAAAAACAGATGTCATTTTAACTTCTCTGGGCATTATGTCCGGGGGTAATGTAGGCCTAAATATTTTTTTTAGTATGTCTTCTTTTATTCTCCGTCCTATCCCCACACCATTTCCATTAATTTTTTTTTGAAATATCGAAATGGGAGGCACTATCTCTCTGACCCCTCGTGCTTTCTCATAGATAATTAAACAACATGAAAACAAATTTCTTTAAAAGAAATTATGTAAGGTAAAAAACGTGTTTATAACGTTCAGTTGCTTCTCCTTTTACCTCATAAAACAAGCACCATACATCAATTCTAAAAACTGTATGACAAAAAATTATTTGATCTCCATTTATTGAAATATGTGATTTTATGAAAAGTTGTCATTCCCTAATAAATAGGTTCATATGAAGATGAAGACTAGATATTTTGCCGATACTATCATTATCAAACGATGTCGCGGACTAGTCTAGGAAAACAAAATTGCCTTCGTGAAACAGATTGCGCTGATTGATGCCAATCTTTCTATCTCCGAAGAATGGTCCTTGGACATCCCTCATCTCGTATGTCTGCACACCTAAATATTTAAATTCAGATTAAACTTTGATTTATCTTTATTCCACAAGAAAATTTTGTTGATAATTTTCCTTAACCTGCCCAGAATTCAACATGTTAAAGTTCACCTTGAAGAAAAGTTTGTCTTACATGTATAATAATAAGAAATATTGGTGAAGGTTCAAATGAGGAAAATCCATTGATTTTAATGATTGAGAAAGTTATTTGAATGTTAAGTTTTGGATTTGTGACGTTTTAAACGAGCAGCTGCCCCATGATACAAAATGCATACAATGCATACATTCAATTTTTGAATGGTTTGTAATGATTTATTTTGGTTTTATTTTTAAGGAACGGGTGTGAAATGATTTGTCTATTGTTATACTGAAGGTACAGAAAAAAAGAACATTTTCAATTTTCTGAGAAAATGACATTTCTTTGATAATTTTACCATACAATATGTAGGAAAGCTGCACGCATTATGACATCACAAATCAAATACAGATAATTAGAATTCTATTAACTTTCTCATTCTTTGGGGGATTTTTCTCAAACCTTCGACAATATTTTTTTTTTCATTCTACTATATTTATAATAAACTATTTGGGTGAACCTCCCCTCTAAGCTTTTTTCCAATTTTTTTGTTGATATTCTTTTTGTCCTAGAGATGTCTTTTCACAAAATGAAATTTCCATCAATGTTTGTTGAATTTATTTGTCTATTTTCAATTGGAATGTAGCGCTATATTTTTTCAATATTTCGTAGAATCTTGAAATGTGTCAGTATGTTTTGTGCCTGCCATTCAGCAGCCCCCACCCACCATTCGACATAGCACATTGTGCGTTCAAAATTCAGTGCGTGCGAGTGCCGCTGGATTGTGTTGCACTGCATGCGATACAATGTATGCAACACAGAAGTTGCAGCAGCCAGTCACTCTCACATTACCGTACGCTTGGATCCCATGACCCCATGTGGATGATCTGACACTAGCTATTTTAAGGTCAATGTCAATACTGTATAATTCAAGACTTATACATGCAGTTTTTAGCAAAGAGAGAAAGATGTTAAGTATGTAAATTAAAGTTAAAAAGAGCAGACAATTATACATGTAGTTATGTTTTGTACTTTACATTTTTTTAGGGGATTCTGATCTGGTCAGGCAGTTGATAGGGAGGTCCGGTGTTTCAGTCAATTGCGTTGATGAGGTAAGCTGACCAAGATGAAAACTTTGCATTCTGTAATTTGCTTAAAATATATCAGTTATTCAATGCCTGGATATGGTACAGAATTCAGCATGGTCCACATGAAAATGCAAGTCCACCCCAACAAAACTTGATTTGAATAAGAAGAGGAAAAAAGTCAATTTTTTTTTTCACTTTTTCGCAGATTTGACAATAAAGAGACTCTTCATCAAATAATAATGCATTACCTCAATGGCAATTCCACATGTTCAGTAAGGAATCAAGCTTATTTCACATTATAATGACTAATGAGAAAAATCCTTGGTTCCCTCATTTGCATAGTCATACCAACCAGGGATAAATGTTTTGTGAAATTAAGCAAAACTTTTAAATGTCATAAACCTTCTTATTTTACATCTGATTTTGATGAAATACTCAGTGTAAAGATTTTGAATTTTCTTTTTTACTCAAATCAGTTTTGGGTCAGGGTGGACTAACCCTTTGAGGATAAAGCAGAAACGCATGAAAATTATGTTACCAGTACACTTTCATGACATGACGCAGGTTCTGACTCTGGTATTAGCTTGGATTTTCATAAATCTATTTTGAAATGATTTCTCATCTAATGAAAATTGAGAAAGTACAATGAGAGCTGATGTGAGCCTTGCAATCATTTCCATTGGGTATATTGAAGGCAGCAAAGCATGTTTACTCCCCTAGCCTCATGCATTGTCATATTCAATGCCTTTGTAGGCAATCCATTTTATGTTATTGAAAAACTGAAAAAAAAATGGTTTCATGATAAAGAAATTATGTATGCAGCAACCCAGCAAAGCAATTATGGATTATTGAAAGAAAAATGCTTTCAGTCGCACATCAAGCATTATAAGCATACATTATGTCCCAAATTCAATCATAATGAGCACTTTTTGCAAGTATAAGTTAAGCTGCAAGTGAATGCCAATCAATTACAAATATCCGTTGAATCAAAGAACTTTGCACTAGATTCTGGCACTTATGCTTGATTTGGAATCGAACATATATTAAAGTTTCTTTCAATGCCCCCTAGGATGCATACTTAACAACCTTTTTCAATCACACTGAGTCAGTTTCACACATATTTTAAACTCATGATCAGAGCAAACTCTATTTGATATCCATTTATAATCTGATAATTTGGTTGATTACAGCATGGCATGACCCCTCTGCAAAATGCTGCATTTAAAGGAAATCTTCATTTGTGTGAACTCCTGCTTGCCCATGGAGCTGACGTGAATGCAAACCACCATGAAAATGGCTACACGACACTCATGTTTGCTGCATTATCTGGTAATAATTTTGTTGATTGTTTAAGAAAATAATGCTGTTTCATTTGGTATTTGAGAATAACTCATAAAAACAAGTATGAAGAATATATTTTGTTGCTATCTTTAACTGTTCTGGCGTTTTATTGATTTAATTGATTCTGTGGCACTCCTTTATTTCCAAATATCACCATTTTCAAATTGGTACTAAAAGTGGCACTAAAAAGATAAATGACACTAAAAAAGATGAAAGAAGAAGGATTTTTTTAGACCTATACTTCTTATCCATTGCCTTGCCCTTTTGGCCATGGACATCTTTGGGGGGGTGGGGGTACAGTCAATTCTTCTTCCACTTCTGCTTGGGGAGGCTTTTGTGGCTTTCCGCTCACTAATGGAGGATTCTTTCTGGTGGTTTTTCTGCTTCTTCTGGTAGACATGATTCACTTTAAAGTCCTAAAAGGTGGAGGAGAAACTGTCGAATAACTGGAACTGTAGCTTGATGAAATGTGACTTAAGCTCCGAACTGTATGGGTTTATATCATGCAAATCGTGCGGACGCCAGAGGAATCCAATATGCGCAGAAATTAGTTTAATTTATCTGTATCATCTGTAACTCATCCGTATAGTCTGTATCTGTAAGTCATCTCAAAAATCCGTAAGTCATCCGTAAGTCGTCCGTGACATGTGTCAGCGGGTTGGCAGTGGATCCCTAATTTATACGTAACATCTGTTACTAATCCGTATTGTCCACAGAATATAGGTACATGTAACCTTTGCTCAAATTTCCATATTTGGGGGTAAAAGTTACATTTTTATTTACCAAATATATGCAGGCATCCCCATGTCCGTGACATGGCCGTGTGACTATAGCATTACAGCAGTTATAGTTATTTGTAATTATACATATTCTAATATTAATCCATTTTTATTATGATTTCAAGGACTAACACACATTCTGAAAAGAATACTCTACTTCCAAACCTCCAATTTCTTGCCTTTCCATTTCACTTCTATCTCTATCCACTTTTATCTCAGTCCTTCCATGACATTACACATAGTGTACCATAAACCACTTTCTGGATGGTAATTAATATAATGTTTGTGTGATACATTTTATTTATGTTGCCTTGTTATAACTTGCAGGGAACACTGAGGTTACCCGTTTGATGCTTCAGTCTGGAGCTAAGACATCACCAACCAATAGCGTAGGTCGAACTGCCGCTCAGATGGCTGCCTTTGTAGGGCAACATGCTTGTGTCAGCATCATCAACAACTTCTTTGATCGGGAACAGTTGGACTATTACACCATTCCAAGAGGTACATTTATTACACATGCAAATATTGAAGTATAATTTAGGCTTCTAGGATAGAATTTTTTGTTCATTTGTCATTAATTATGGTTCATCGATTACTGAACAATCTCATTTTCAATTCCTTTTAGTAGTATAATGTTTTTGCATGCAACATGCAGACTTTGTCAAATGTAAAATTGTTACACTAAATAGTGGTATCATTGTATGACTTTTCTTTCTTTAATGTATTATAAATGCTCTGTTCAAACTAATGGTGATGCCTTTAAATTCACATCAATCTTATTCTACCATTTTGTAATCATTTATCAACTACTTTTTGAAATAAATTCTATGTTATGGATTTTTGCAAGTTATTTTCTCTTTCCTATGTTTTCTTGTTATATAGGCCTGTGCATTTTTTTGATGGTATGTATTTGCATGAGTATTCTATACAACCTGAACATGTAGTTTTAAACTTTAGTGAGTGACCTAAGTCGTGTGTTTTTTGTTTTGCAGGTTTTGAGAAAGAGCCTAAGTTACCAACTCAGCTCGCTCCTGGTCTGCACAAAATGATCCTCATGCATAATCTCAATCCTGTCAGGGTAATTATCTCATTTGTATATATATCATCATTACATGTTTATCCCGGTCCTAGTATTGGTCACCCTGTTAATCACCAATTTATTTGTCCCGATCTGCTATTTTCATCCTTGGCCTTTGTTGATCAAATAATTGTTAAAATTCTGCCTGTCATTCCTAGACTACCATATATAAATTGTACAAGATAATTTTGATGCCGACAGCTTTCTTTTGCCAAAAGTCTCTCAAAGCTGAAAAAAGTAATAAAACACTTGTATGTGGGTGAATGTTACATTATGCCAACGAACCATTAAATATTAATGTTTGTTGTGTTGTTTAACAAATTTCAGTCATATGATGTTGTTTTTTTCTAAATGACCTTGCACTTTCTTGTATTTGCCATTGAATTCTTTTGAAAAATGTTTTAGGAAGCATGTACATAGAGTCCTCTTGGCTCTTAACCTTGCTCTGTATAGAATTTTCAATTCAGTTCTCTCTAAAAACTGCTTGATTACAGCTTGTACAGTACCTGAAGAATAATGAAAATCTGTTGAACGAGGCGGTCAAGGTTGCTAATGTGTTGGAACTGATCTCAGAGAAGGAGATGAAGTCTAGTTCAACCAATGATGTCATGGCTGTTAAGATGCACTATCTGTCCAACTTGATCAGGCAGTGCCACAAATGGAACATGGAGAAAGACAATGGTGTCGATGACTTTATCAAATTGTAAGTTGACAAGATTTTATTTAATCAAAGAACATGGCAGACTGGATATATACAGTGCGTCCCACAACAAAAGAAAGCCAAGGTCTCAGTTAGTTTTCAGTGTCTATAGGCAAATTAGGTATATATCATGACATTTTATTACGTCATGATAAAGCTCAGTTTGCCTTTGTCAGGCCTTTGTTTTGATTGGTCACAATCTGTGATGTGTTACGGATTTACTAAGAACTTGGTCTCTAATTATAGAAGATCTAATACTCATTCTAATACTTTCATATATGGAAATAGAATATAACTGATCAGGATTTATTTTTTCTGGGATGCAGTATACATACAGTATTCATCTTATTGCATGAAGCAAATTAATTATCAGATCCTATTATCCACTAATCTCCTTGAAATTGTCAAAGTTTGCATTTTTAATTTCATTGAAATTCACTACCAAGGAAACAAGGTAAACCTTTTAGGAGCCTTATGGGTAATATTTAGCTTGTAGGGGCTACTTTTTATTATTTCAGGGGGCACTTCTTGATCTCACCTGAGGCAAGATAATTCCTTTCCCCATTGGCATCACATATTGATATATAATACACTCTCAAATACATGTAAAACAGAAGGATTAATGAATGTGAAGTAGAGCTGTTATTCCCTTTTCTGTAGGATAGAAGCTATACTGGAAATTGTGCAGCAGAATAACATGGGGTGAAAATAGCTGACTAAAACAGTAGAGTTTTGTGGATTTGATGGCAATTTGGCAACTTTGCCCATTACACTTATTCTGAGGGGCTTAGTAGTGAGAAACAATGCCTTATCAAAGGGCAAGGGTTCATTTACTTGATTTCAAACATGGTTCACTCAATCATTAAAACATGTTGTTATGTTTAAAACCATTGCATTTCCAGAGCATATTTTGTCAACAAAAAGCAAACAGCAGCATTATTGGGGTAAACCACCACTAGAAAATACAAAATATCTTGACAGATAAAACATATTCTCATGAAGGAGTGAATTAATTTGAATGATTTTATAATTATGATATGATTTGTTTAATTCCATGCAGTCTACTGAGGGCAAGAGAGAATGATGGCGCCAGGGTGAACACAGAGAAGTTACTAAGAGAGATCATCAGGGAATTCCCCTTCCATGAGAGTGAACTATTCATTCAAATTGTGAGAAATTTAACGGATGTCAAAATCGTGAGTACTAAATCTTTGATGTTATTTTTTTCTGATTCTAGCAATGATATGATACACCTGACCTGTGACCTGTAAAAATCTTCAATTTGGTTTTGCTTTTGGATTACTTCAACTTCCAAGTTCATTTGCGATGTATCTTAAAGTTTATATTTTGAATCTATATTCAGAGAGTCATCCATTGATCATAATGGAAATTGTCATCTCCAGCCCCTCTATAACTAATTTGCTCTTTGCCCCCCCCCCCCACCTTATTTAATAATCATGGATTTTGAAAAATACATGAATATCAATCCTATCTTCAAAGGTGTGTACACCAGTAGTCATTTCTGAAAATAGACAACTTTTTAAATAGAATTTTTCAATGGCATTGGAAGATTTCTGTTTGATCAAGACAGTTCTTGACTTTCTCTTATTGACTGGCTTAAAATGTATGTAGTGCTCTAATGCTTTATAAAACCTGTACTTTTAACAGACTTATTGACTCTGGATAACATAATAACATACCAACCTCCCCCAGAAAGAAAGAAAGAAAGAAAAGTAATATATGAAAATTTGAAAAATAAATGAAATAGAGATGAATAAATAATTGAAATAGTTAAAAAAAAAAATATCTAAAAGAGGAAAAAATATTCAAATTTAACAAGAGGAATATTAACAAAAAATTATATTTTAAAACACATAAACTCTGCATGATATTCAATTTACATGACCTTTGTACAGGGTGATGACCCAACAGCTCTGAGCATTATAACCCAGGCAGTGAATGGAGCCAGGAGTCTGGAGGTGGATAACCCATGCTCAACCTGTGGAGAAGCTAAGGCAAGCAAGAAATGTTCGGCATGTAAAGAGGTAATAACATTGAAGAGACTTACCTTCTAGGCAAATTTACTCAACTACTCAATTTATCTTTGTGTATCCAAAATGAAATTAGTTGAGGCCCCTCCTAGCTAAGCAGATGTGTTGCAAGATAATCCAGAAAACTGTTAGTTTTTGCCACTTAAATTTGTTATTTTTAATGTGACCTTCAAAACGGTTAATTGGTTTGCATTGACTATGATTGTGTCTTTGAGGATGTTATTCTATCCTTGTCAAGTTGTGTATCAGAAGTTATTTGAACTGAACAATTCCACATCTGACATCAATGAAATAATATAACCAGTATTCTATAGACTTCTCTGAAAATTATACCTGTCAACTGCTTGCGACTACATGTGTGGGAATAATTTTTGAGAACTTTTGTTGATAAGATTCTGTACTTTATCTTTGAAACATTTTTGTCTTCATTTGTCTTCCTGTGATATATCAGATATTATCACATGGTCTATTTGTCTGCTCAGTCTATGGGAATTCATAGGGATTGAAACCAATTTTATTATATTAATACTACTGAAATATTTATAAAAACAAATAATGCACTAGTTAAATTCATGATGTTAGTAATGAAACAGGCATCTTGGGTATTTGGTGCACATTTTATAAATACCATTGAGTGCATGGCATTGACACTATAACACTCACATCTTTGCATTGTTTGTAAGTTAATATACAAATAGCGAATAGGCATGAGTGCGATGGTGCGAGACTTCGCATGAGGTGAATGATGCTCTATTCAACGAGGCGTTAGCCGAGTTGAATAGAGCGTCTCTTTCACCAAATGCAATATCTCGCACCATTGCACGAATAAGAATATTCGCTATTTGTGTTGAACAATGCCTCAGAATTTAGCGAAAATATGGAAAAAAATAGTTTTTCCCTGCAGTAATCTATGAAAAAAGAACAAAAAAAAAAAGCGAAAAGTAAAATCCCACAAGCGCACATGACCTTGGGCAGCATTGCGCATTTAGCCAGCAGGCTTATACGCGTATTGCACCTTCATTTTACTGAGCGCAATGAATTAAATCGTATTGTGACGTCACCTCCTAAGGCCGTGCAAAGGTACATTTTGGAGGGTACGTCTTGTGTGCAACGGTACTATTGTTTGACATTCAGCCTCCCATTTGCTCGCGTACAACAAGCTAAGTAGGCGTTGTACAAAATTTGCTCTTCATGGCCCGTATTCTGAAATGGTCTAAAGATGTTGTTAACTATGGATAATCAATTCTTCCCACAAAAACCAAGAGGAAAGAGCATGGTAGAGATATAAAATATACAGCATAAGCTAAATTTTTACTTTCTTGACTTGCCATGATTTTAGCACATAGCTAGACCATGGTCTGTGACTACTGGTCTTCAGAATATGGGCCCATGGTAAGCTTGATTGTTGAGGCTTCGAGCATGAGCTTATGACTTCCTCATGACACTTATTATATTTTAGAGGATGCTGATGCCAATGCCTTCCTTGTTCAGATTTTAGACATGTCCTTGCATTTGAATTACCAGGTGAATTACTGTGATGCAGTATGCCAAAAGCTGGAATGGTTTACACACAAGAAGCAGTGCAAGCGTCTAGCACAAGAACGTAAACAAAGATTGGAGGCAATAGAGAAGGAGAACAAGAGACAGAAATTGGAAGAGGAGAAGAAGAAGCTGGAAGAAGAGAACAAAAGATTGGAGGATGAACAGAAAGAGCCATTAACAAATGGTAATTTTAATATTTTTTATTTGTGACATTGAATTTTCCTCTATTTTAGTTTTATATTGTAGTCATCATCATCAGTACTGTTATTATAATCATTGTGATTATATCATTCATTTGATTGTGATACTAGTATAATCAATGTTTAATAGTTGAGAATACCTTGTGATCATGTTCAACATGTAATACCAGCTAAATTCAGCTAAAACAATAATCATCTTTCCTTAAAGAACAAAGAGATACAGGAAATATTACAATTGATTATGAATTTTTGTAGGCAGTTAATCATAAAATTGTATTTATGCTTTATTGAACAATTGCTACAGAGCAATGATCTGGCAATGGCAGAGGCATACAATTTGTTTGCACATAGTTGGTAATCCAGCTTATTCCTTATTGCAGCTATGATATGTTGTTACTTGCAGCTTCCATGCTTCATTTGCTAAATTCTCTCAAAACTTTCTGCCATATTGATTTATATTTAGGTACTGCTCACAAAGAAGACACCAGAAATGCACAGGAAGACTCTGAATCAACTGAAACCAGAACTATCGAAGAGACAACTCAAAAGTTAGAGGATACCACTGTGAGCTAATTGCATTTTATAGTGGATTGTGCAAAACAGAATCAGTGCTACTTCAATAGAACTGCCATATTATATATTGGTTCAGAATTCCAGCTGATGTGTAGGAGACTTGCCTTTTTGTGTTTTAATTCTGTCATATTACACAATATGGTTGGGAACATTTTTTGTTTTTTTGTTTAATATTACAAATTACAGAGCTGCCAGCTATTAGGGAAAAGAGTAATTATTATGATTTTCACACCTAATCATGCAACAACGCTTTTGACCTTTATTACTACGCTTTTCAGCGCCAACAGCTATGTACAAAATTTAATACACAGATAATACATTGTGCAGTGGGGAACTCATCCGAAGGTGGCAAATACTGCCATTGCATGCATGATCGTGTCTCTTTGTTTACGATGCTGCGCATGTGATGATTGTCTAGGCCGTGGCCGGGTAGCGCCGAATGTTTGTACCGTAGATTGCGTGCATTGCCTATGGAAAATTCTTGCACGCATCCATATATCCACGCACGTGCACAGAAGTAGGAAGTTATCATTCCATGTTTCCAACGCACAAAAAAATCACCGTACCGGTATATAGGAGGATTGTTACAACAGGCGCTGTTTTTTTTAAACTTTTCATGTATTGTCAATTAGAATTTGTGTCACATCTTTGGATTGTTCAAATGGAGTATTTGATGCGATATACTACAAATGGATCAAATATCAGCAATTTAATTGTTAGAGGATCTCATGCCTGCTTATTCAGTTCAGCTCAGCTGCCAAACTTGCTACCCCGCTAGGACAGGAGGCATTTGAACATTGTCTCCGTTGGTCCACCGTTGGAACGGTGCACAGTGGGCCAGAATGAACCCAAAGTGCGCCAAAACCCATTATTCACACATTTGTACGATTAAATTTGGTAGCTAGTGGTAATTTCACCCGTATAATTCAATAAAAGTATTTTCAAATATTGATGACGTTGTTAAAATACTGTTTTCTGATTGGCTGTTAACATTTGAGAAGAAATTACATGTTTCTAATTCTACAATAAGTTTCAAATTTTCAGAAACTAGTTTTAGAAAAATTTCAGCAATACTTAAGCATATTAGCAAACAGCAAACACACAAACAGGCAAACAAACAAGAAAAGTCTGTGCTCGGGGTACAAAATTAATAATCCAATTGGGGACTTGAGTATCGCTTAAAGAGGGCGCCCTACCATGAATCCGGAATTCAAAGTGAAATTGTAAAAAAAAAATGAAAAGGAGTATTTTCATTCCCTGGGTAAAGTGATTAACCACACCTACATTAATTAAAATGGATTGATACCAGAAGAGGACAGTGAAATCTTTAAAATAATGATTCCAGTGATAAATAATAGATGCCGGGTCCTCTGCAGGTTAATCAGTACAAGGCCCTACAAGGCCTACCTATTTCACCAGGAACGGCGTATACAAAGTTATTCCGAATCAGAGTCTCTCTCTACTATCTCACCAACTATTATGTCTTTGGTGAGAGGGTCTTTTGGCATACTTTGAACATCAGGGGGAAGAGGCTGTGATTGTTGTACTCTTAAAAACTTGCTACTAATCACAATGTCACCTGTTACCATTAGTCTGTGGAATACAAACAAAGTCAATGAGAGTCATAAACCAAACAATCCTTGAAATGATAATATACACTTCCTTCTTGATCGATACTAACAATTAATAGCAAATTTAGAATGAGCCAAGAGATGTGAAGTTTCAAACCCTTTTGGGGGGATAAATACTAATAATGATAATGCAACTTATACATGTAATAGAGCCCACGTATATCCCATCACTGTCCTATACACATTTTCATATTTTGTCAGAAAACTGCGTGAGACCTATCACATCCCTAGTCATGTGTGTTATAGCGATATACAGTAGCCCCTACTTGGTTTATGAACAACAAAACAAATATATATAATCTTACCCGGGAATCTTACCTTAAGAATTAATCTTCTCAGGATGACAGCATATCAGATATGGAACACGGGATGGAACAGTTTGGCATAAATATGAAGTTGTGTTACATGTATTATCATATAGTTAGTGGAATTGGAAATGAAAGCTTGCCTTACGTATGACACCAGTCACAAGAGCCAGACACACCCCCCCCCCTCTCTCTCTCTCTCTCCCAGCACGCGACGGGGAGTTTGTTTAATGTCACCTGCAACGTTCGGCACGCGCATAATGGGACACTAACTTGGAACGATTTTTGTGATAAATACGGCGAACATGTGGTTGGAAAATTGGTTACATCTCCAGAAAATGCACGTATATGCAGCTAAATTTGGTATCAGTGTAAAGCATGAACTATAACAAAGACCGTCTTGGTATTTACAGCGCAGCAATCGGCAGCAATTTGTGAAAGAAATGCCCATGAAAAAAAAAATGCTAAAACCCCACATTGTCAAATGGTTTCGTCCAAAATTGCCTCTGAAGGGATTATCATTTTATCTTGAAAATCTTTGATCACTTAAAACAATCATTCATCAAAGAGCACCGAGAACTTATAATAAATTAAGCAATCCGTTTTGTTAAAACAGTGAAATATCTAAAACATGTCATTTACACATGCGGTAGCTGTAAAGAGTCATTTTCCGGTAATATTGAATAAAAATGGGCAACTAATAATCAATTTAATGGAGAAATATTGTATGTAGGCATTCTTCAGGTTCTTATCTTTGCTTAGAACATGAAAACAACAAAATTTGTTTCATGACCAAAAACCAGTTTTGGCGCACTTTTGCTCTCTCCTGGCCCACTGTGCGGTGGTGGGAATGTTGTGTATTGCTGCTTAAAAATTCTGCATCACATATGATTTGATTGAACAGATTTTTGACATGGCATCGGGTTCAAAGATGAAACAGACATTCGGGCATCCATATGATTAATGTCAGTGATGTTGAAGAATTAGAAAGTTTTTTGAGGTAAGAAATGATTTGAATACCTTGACTTTTTTATGTTGAGGCCCACACCCTTGCCTTAGATCTACACATTTAGTAGGTCTAAAAACTTCTTTTAAAATTGAATATCTGTTCATTTACATCCTTTTGTGCACCATACTACTTCAAAGTAATTTATAATACTGCGCGTATGAAATTACCTTTTTTATCTCAAAATTAGGATTTTATGCTTCTGGATTACTACTTTTTACTTTCAAAGGTTGGCAGCTGTGGAATTAATGTTTTTTGTTATTGTCATTATTTTTCACTTCTTATTCTTGTGCATGGCATATTTCAGTTAATCATACAGGAATTCATTCAACAGCTGTAATGAATTTTTTTTTAAATTAGTTTCTCTCAGAAACTTGATGGGGAAAAGGCCAAGGGACATATATTCAAAATTTGCACCTTTTTCATCTAAATGTGGTCGTAATTTGATTTGACTCTGTAGTAGTTTTGACCTTATAGAGGGTTTTTTTTTCATGTGTTCAGAGTTTATATTTCAGTTGTTATATTTGATATTTATTTAATCCAGTGTACAATGTGGATTTGGAAATTAATATTGTAACAGATTATGGATTTTACAATGGTTATTGATTAAATAATGGGTTTCCTAGAAATGTATTCTTATTAGTACAACATTATGAGTAATGTGAAGTATTGGCTAGCAATAGCATGATATACCGGTACTAAACTTCGTGCAGTAAGCTATATCAGCTCGCAAGATTGATAACTGGTAATGATGTTAGAGTGACTAATGCTGGCAATAGGTAGATTTAATTTACTATGCATGAAAAGCTAGAGATTATTGGCTGAAATTCATGTGGTCAGAATTGTACAGCTGTTTCCAATAGCAATATAGGTAGACCAATGTGCATGCTAAAATTTCTCATGAAACCTTTCCTGAAACCAGACCCAGTGGTGTGTGCCTTGAATGACACTGAAGCCACCACACATTGTTTTTAATATGCCGGATAATTCCGAAATCCGAAATAAATGTAATATTTTTATTTTCATGTCCAAACTAACTATTAACTTGAGATTTGATTAAAGCTTTTATTCTTAAGATTTTTGGTGGTATGATTTCTAATATTGTCTTCTTTATGAAGCGTTGCTTGCACAAAATACCTTGATAAGTGATCCCATTGAATTACACGATGAATTAAAGGGAAAACTTCATACAACAATCTATACTGTTTACAAGACTGCAAATTAATTTAAAGACTGTTATCTACTCATTCATATCACTCTTTTGTATTATGTTTTAACTTTGTCAGTGTAGGCACTTGTTTCTTTAGCAGTTGTTGTTTACAAGTTTTAAATTTAATGATTTTCATGGCAAGATAATCTGAATATTATATAGATTAACTTTGTAATGCTGTCTCTGTATAGATGTTTACTTCAAATTTATCATGCAAATTTATGAATGAAGGAGAGAATACCTGTCAGTTTAACTTTGTAAAAGCATATTAAATATGACAGTAACTATTATTAGCAGATATCTACCTGTGCCGGCTGCACAGAAGCGCTGTTAGCGCTACAGAGCACTAACAGTGCCAGTCACATCTTACCAACTGTGATGTCAAACCTTGATCCAGTAATGTGTTGTTGTGACATTAGGCAATGCCGCAACATTACCGGTTGTAACAGGGCCTCTGTTAGCACATCGTTTGCTCAAACAAAGTTTCTTTGCGGCCAGTACTGGATGTTGTTTCCCTACATTCCAACTTAGTGAAAATCGCATTATGATTGACAGGTAGCCTGATATAATTAACATAATTGTTGGATGAGAATGTTATTTTCCAGGAGACATGATGTTCATTACAGGAACTGGATTTCAGTAATGTACACTGTTCCTTCCCCAGTTGGTCAATGCTTTGAACTTGTTCAGTCATGTGTAGTTCATTTCACTACAGTAATCAAGATTTTCTGCTCAGTTGAAATGGACATTGCAAGAGACATACCTTTAATTCCAAATCAAACTTAAGTCCTAAACTGAAACGCAAATCCCAATATTAAACATAAATTTGTAGTTGGATTTGCATTCAGTTGCATTATTCATGTAGCTCCCTGGTTTGCATGATTTCTGGGACTTATGATTTGCAATTGAACATGAGTTTCTTGTAACACCTTGGTAGTGTGTTACTTACTTTGTCAAATTGATTCCTTTTCCCCACAACATGTTCCATCAGAAATTACTTCTCCAAATTGCAGACTTTGAATACCGTATTCAAGCGATTAGCACTATTTAAAGTTGTCAGCTCTGCACGACTATATATAATGCATAGATACTCTCTTTTACTATGTGAATGATATGTGCTATACAAGTATTGTTCATTATTATTATTATTATTATCATTATAAATTGATGCTGCTCTTGTGTACAAATTCAATGCACTATAAGCATGTTTAATGTTTTGACATGTTTAGATTAGATATGTTCTTTTTTTTTTGTTCAGAGGTGCTAGTAAAATATATTCTTTGGTGTTTTTATTTTTTTGTAGCTTATGATGCTTTGTTTTGTATACTCCACCAATGTTTACAAATGTCCATTTGACTTTCTTGCTCAATATTATTTCAAAATTAAAGAAGTGACTTAAAGGTTAATGATCACCTGCAATAGATGGTGATTGATTCTATATATTCCCATGATTTTTTTTACCAAATGTTTTATTCCTGAATGAATTCGGTTCATAAGAATGGCCATCAATGTTTTGATAGCATTTATACAGGTAACAGTTCTCCCTAATTTCATGAAGTGGCAGATTAGCATTCTGCTTGGAAAAGAAAGGTAATAATCACTTAATATGAAGTGACACTAAATTTCACGTAGCTATCCTTTTATGTGAGGAATAATGTTACAATCAATTGAAAAATAAGATATGGAATTTTCTGATGTCAGTTCTTAGAAAGGAAATTCTAATGTCATACACTCGTTTTTTTTCTTCTCCAAATGACAGGTTTTGTCCATACATGTGTAAAAATGAAAGATGAACAGTGAGCATCACCACCACCATTGTTCATTTAACACAAATTCAAATCAACCTGTAAATATGTCACTTTGTGAAAAAGAGTCACTTTTCAGACATTTCCATATTTATGAATCACCATAGTAATAAAATGAAGCAATATTGTGGTCTGATACTTTCTAAAGGTTGAAGATGTTAGTCTAAAAAATAAAACAATAAAAAGCAACCATAAAATATGGAATAAAAAAAGAGGATCATTCCTTTTTTACATTTTTTTTGCGGGGGGATTGTGGTCTCTAATCAATGCAGATATGAATCCTATGTGGATCTTCTTTCTATGCATCTGATTATATATCCATCACTACTGGTATCTTGCTTCAATCTGCAATATCATACACTTTGGAGTAGAATTTACTGAGAAATGACTTCTTGATATATCCTGTAAGATTTTACAAAAAGGAATTTTAATATATAATGTGTGGACACCGTGCATTAGCAACATATATATTAATGTTTCTATAATTGGTACAAGTTGCATAATTGTATATAGTTAGTAGTATTTATTTGAGGCTATTTGCTTCAGATAGAATTGATGTATTCCCAAAGAATAAACGTGTAAAGCATGGAATTGTTTGTATTTGGAATATTGATTTTTTTATAAATGACAATGAAAGTACAGTCAACTTTGCAAGTCAAGCTCCCAAGAGTCAAATGTTGCATGATTTGGTTAGTCTCTGTATTTTTTTGGGTCTATAGCAGTTGGTCTATATGGAAAATAGTATAATTCTACATGGGCTGAATCCGTATGGTCTACTTTCAATCTGGTCTAATTACCGTTTGGTCTATGACACAGTTGGTCTACTGCTTAATATAATTCTATCGGACTGTAATTCAACTAATTTATTTTTATTTGATAGTCAACTAAGAATTCATAAACAGTTGATGTAGCCATATAGACTAAATGGTGTCAGACCAAATAGCCCCCAAGAGCCTGGTTTACCAAGAGAGTTACTGTGCAATAGCCTCCAAGAGCCTGGTTTACCAAGAGAGTATTGTGCAATATTGCACAATACCTTGCAAGACACTGATTTTCATCAATCACAATACAATATTGTCTGCAAGAGCCTCGTTTACCAAGAGAATATTGCGCAATAGCTTGCAAGAGCCTGATTTTCATTAGTTGTCGCAACACAGTATTGCGCAATATTGCGAAATAGCCCCCAAGACTGGTTTACCATGAGAGTATCGCGCAATAGCCCCAAAGAGCCAATGTTGCGCAATAACCCTCAAGAACCTGGTTTACTGATCAAGAGAGTATTGCGCAATAGTCTGCAAGACCCTGATTTACCAAGAGATCTTTAAGAACCAATGGTCCTTATTGCGTAATGGCCCGATTTAGAATTTTGCACAATATTGCAATCATGCAATTGCCAGATTTTTTTTAATTACCAATTAAAGGACATTATTGTGCAATATTGGCAATAGCCTGCACCTTTTTCAACACTCCCCCCAAAAAAAAATAAAGAAAGAAATAAAAAAGAAAACATACATAAACGACGATTCATTTTAAACAAGGCATTCTCCATATTGTATGTGTCTCGTCCACTTGTGAAAATAACTAGAAATATCAAGATCTCCTTTGCCATCCAACAGAATGTATCCAAACCTCATTGTGAAATATCTGGTATAGAATGTGCAACCCAAGTTTGGTTAAAAAATGACTTATGGTTGCAGAATTACTTGTCATAACGGATGGATGACGAACGGAAAACTTTGAGGTCTCACTTTCACCTCCAGTGGGCGAGACAAAAATGAGAAGTCTTCACAAATATCTAATTCAAAGCAGTCAACAGTATGATATTTTGCAAAATATTTATTGCTTAATACGTACAGCTGCCTGTACGTACATTATGGATTTTAATACGTTGTTACGGTATACAAAATATAGACAGCATATCATAACAAAAACAACTACCAAGCCATGACAGTGCACAATTGCAGTCACAGAGCATTCTCAATCCAAAGTCTTACAGTTTAAGAAAAATCATAGTTTACATATAAAGGGAAAAAACATTGAATTATAAAGATGGAGTATCAATAAAGAGGTAAAAACTGATTTTTTTTCATGATTTCTTGCATGAATACATAAAAGAATAAAAGCAGAATCTATAAAGGCCAAACATGTTTTGCTATTGCACAGATTTATCTCAATTCAAAAACTCTCTTTTTTTTTATCGAGACCAGTACAAAATTAGTATTTTATTTCAATCATTAAATGTGAGCAATCTTGAGGAAAAAATGTCAATTATATCTTTATTAGTTCTATAGAATTCATGAATTACTCGGGGGGAAAAAAAGATAAAGAAAGTAATAACTTTCTGGTGGGGGTACGAGGTGGAGTACAATAACTGTCTCTCAATTTCCTGTATATTACATCCTTGGCTTGATAGCATTTCAGTTACCTTGTGAAGAAAAACAAAATAACTGCTAAACACAGACATATGCAACACATTTACTCAGTCTTGTACTTGCAAGTACTGGAAAGTCAACTTCTTCAACATCTCGGTTTTAATCATTATTGATTCCCTCCCTGATGGATAAAGTTATTATCATAAGACCAAAACAAAACAACATACAAATAAAACATGCACAACAAAGAAACATTTCAGTACAACTTAACGTATTGCTAATTTTACAAAACCTATTACTATAGGCAACAATACAGCATACACTATAAATACCTCACAATTGCATCTCATTTAACAGGCAAATCTTAAATTCTTGCATAGGAATAGCTGGCAGCTTTACTTATAATTAAGTCTAATTCAATAAATAACACTTCATTTTTTATCCATGATTTTTTTTTTGTAAAATGTAATTTAACATATTCTTATTCTAATTGTACAGGCATTAGAAATTTAACTTAACATGTTTCCTTCAGTCTATAAAATAACATAGTGTACATTTTCTGTTCAAGCACACATAACAAATAGACCCTGTCTGTTTGCATTATTCATCAAGCACACATATTCAACTTGCATCAAATTGAGCCATTCAAATTTCATAAAGTTGATTGCTTTTTAAAAATCCTATTAAAATAGTGTGTTCCTTTCATCTATTACATTCATTCATTTTTTTGTTCGGTATCAACAATATTCACACGGAATTCATAAATGGAAAATGGAAAATATTTTGTTTCTCTTACAAAACATATGTAAGTGGTACATGTAATCTCTTACTTTACAATATAGTTTATATTGGAAGATTTGTCAGAACTATGTAATGTTCATATACAGTATGAAAACATAATAAAATATACAGACTGTATGGTTCATATTTACAATGTATATTTACAGGTCATATAAACATTTCATACATTATATACAAATGCATAGCAACAAGTTTGTACTATAGCACACCTGGTAGTCTTTCACTAATAAATACTTAAAGTCTGCCTAAAATTTTCCAAAATTAAAAATGCACCTATATTCATATAATCATCAATAAACTTGTTCCCATTTCAAATTATTGAAAACAAATTAAAATTTCCCAATTACCAACTGTGTAAAAGCAGCTTAGAATCCTATATTGCTTTAATTAAGCAGAACCTTTCATTATTTTTTTATCTCTTTTTTTTCTTTTCCTTTGCTTGTTTTTTTTTCTCCTTCTAGGCACTTGATGACTGTGATTTGGTTCTATACAGAGTAAGCTCCCCACGGTGCTCTGAGATGATATGATCCATTCTGTGGTGGGAAATATAAAGAAAACAAAATTTTAATAAATTAAGACTATTTTGAGTATTTATGTTAAAAATAAAGACCATGCATTATCTTTTCTAATAATCAATTTACAATTACAGTGTATATGTTTCTGAAGCACTACAATGAAAGACAACACTAAAGAATAATGAATACAATTATAATACAAAGAATAACAGTGAGTTATAAACAAAGTAAAAGTTTAAGAACCTTTCCAATATGAAATCGATCCCAACTTGGGTTTTTCAGAAAGCATATTAAAGTCAACTGTTAGGATATATTTCTTTCTTTACATGTGTGACTGCAAAGCTTTATGCATTATGTACCTTATACAATGATGTTAAGATATTTGTAATATGGCAGATGTATTATTTTTTGGCTCCAACTATTGTTTGCCTTTCGTACTTGCCAGACCAAAAATATATTTCATTTCATTTATTTTACATCATTACACAATTTCTGAAATTATACCATACAAGATTCCTTTTAAAAAAATTATGGAAGTTGTTTTGTTGTTTTAATATGAATTATATACTGTGTTACTACTGTACCCATAATGGGTTAAAACTTATAAGAGTAAAGACAGCTGTCAATATTATAAGTTAATAAAACAAAACTATCTGCAGCAGGAAATATAAAGCCATTGTACTTGAATACACTTTATTAAGAGTGGTCATAAAATTAGAAATAAAACATGCCTATTAATGTAAGAAGGTATTAGCAAAGAAATACTATTATCTTGCAAAATGCAAGTTGTTCTGATATCGACCTAGATTCAGAATACATGGCTAGTATTGTAGAGTTTAACACCACGTGCATCTTATCAATTAAAGAGCATACAATTGATGGCACTACTAAAGGTTAAAAAAAAATAATAATATTAGGGTATAACACTCGGATGTTCATACAAGTCAGAACGATGTGGAAAAAAAATACCAATAAAGGTACTGCCTAATTCATAATTCAGTGCAATATTCTACAAACTAAAGACCAGCACACATTATTCTACCACAACTAAGATAGACTATGAAGAAAGCTGTGAAGGAAAAATGCAAGAAATTACACAAATGCAGAATGAAAGTACTAAAATTTTACACACAAAAAGGGGATTTACAAAGTTCAAATCAAATATCATACCAATCGAAAGATGGGCTGATATCTGCCTTACTTTTAGAACTTCATTAGATTTCGCACAAAATCAGACCTTGATAACTTATACTTAAAGTTGATAAACCCCAATTTTGATGCTGCACATTCATACAACAGTAAAAATCCAGTCTCAGTTGGGTCATTGTAGTAAGATCCTTTAAGAGCTGGTGGGTGTTTCATAAAGCTGTTCATAAGATAAGAGCTACTTTAAGAACGACTGGTGATCCTTTCTTTTGGTAAATGGTATACACCATTGGTGATGGTTAAACACTTAAGAAAGGTTCACCAGTCATTCTTGAAGTCGCTCTTAACTTGCGAACAGCTTTATGAAATGGCCCCCAAGTCAGTTATAACTAACTACTGCACTGCATACACACCACAACTGCAGTAGAATCTACCAGAGGATTCTGGCGAGGCACTCCAGGCTGGTTGGCCGGATCTCGAAACCTGCCCTCTAGAGCCTTGGTACGGGCCCACGTCTTGGCTGGCTCAGGAACCCTTTTCATCTATTGGTGGTGTCCATGATGGGCAGGATTGGTTGGTATGTATGCATTGTAGATGTAATTATATTTGTGTGAAATTATGCAAGTGTAATATTAGTGGATAAGGCCATTATGTATGGAATGAAGTAATGGTAAAATGGTCGTGGAGGGATATATAACCATTTTTTAAATTTGTGTACGTGTGAGCAGCGACATTTCAGAAGATGTCAAATTTTGTTTGATATGAAACACATTGTTACAGTATTTGTTTAAATATGCACAAACAGATTAATGTATGCAAATTATATGCACGCATACATAAATTCCATGCAATGTGTAAGTGTGTATTATATTGAATGAGAGGAGAAAAGGGAGGCATGCAAAGAGGAAATGATATATGGTTAAAATAGTGAAGAATAAAATAAGGACATGGAGGGTCTGAGGAATTCATGCAATATGAGTAATAAATAAATGCAAAATCAAGAGAGAAAAAATAAACAGAACATGCAAATATACTCCTACAAGCTACCATTTACATGAAACGTTCTTCAAAACATAATAAAATCATGCATACTGAGATATCTATTCAACAGCTTTAGTTTCCTTCATGGGTGAGTGAATTCCTGCATGGATATAAAGTCATACTTAAATCATAGATATTCAACACGATTATATTTCTATTTCCCTAGGATTTATAAAGGCGATTATTTTCAAATAAAATGCTTCTGCCAAAAGCATGAGGTATGTCACAAAAAAAGGTCTTTCATATGCGCCCTTTAATAACTGAAAATAAAAAGGATGTTTGTGTGTGAATTAGGATGTGTTTATGCTTCCATTGCGAGGACAGAATCAGCGTTGTCAAACGTCGATTCAAAACGCCGATCGTAAACGTGGTTCTGGGAGTGCTGTTTATGCTTAACTTTTCAGAGGCGAAATCATGATCTCCAGCTGGCTTCGCATCGTAATTTTCGTTGAGCAGGAAAGCGAGGTCAAATTGCATGGGCGCGCCCTTTTTCGAAGGTTTTTTTTTTTAGTGTTGTTATGGGAAAGGTACGTCGACTGTTATATAAACATCGAACAATTTCCAATATTTTAGTCATTGCATGGGGCTTCTTGATATATCCATACAATTTCCACCATGGTGAGGATAATAGTAAGAAAAAATAAAGAATATTAAGTATACAAAATAATAAAATATCTATTTGTTTATGCTACTGGTGCATCTACCGATGTCTCCTCATTATAACTCATGTTCCTGGGTTTTTTTGTGTAAATCCCTCAACATTCATCGTGATGACAAATTGGAAGAGTAATACTAGTAATAGTACTACACATGGAAAACAAGGGAAGATGAGAGGTAATTCCGTGGAGGTAACATGCGCCCGTGGGGCAATGCGATTATTTGCCCGCGGATTTTCATCTCACCGGAAGCATGTACCAAGTGACGTCATTTAAACACGTTTACGATCGTGGTTCTGTTTATACTTTCCCAGAAAGCCTGATTCTGGTCAAACGACGTTCACAAACGCACCTTTTTGTGAGTTTACGATCGGCGTTTTGAAACAGCGTTTCTATGAAAGTAAGCATGGACGCAACCATGTTTTGGACTAATCACGTTTGCAAACGCTGATTCTGGCCTGAAAAGTGGAAGCATAAACACGGCCTTAGTTTACCTGATGTAACGTGTCTGGATCAAGAGCATGTCTCTTCATCGCTGGTTCGTAGGGGGCGCCATTCCCTGGTCTACCCCAGTTCTGCCCCAAATACTGATGATGCTGCATAGGAAGAAGGGAAAAATACTTTCAACATCTCATAAAAAGATTGTCTGTTCGTGGAAAGGGAGGAAGGGTCGCCCAAGAAAACGATGAGGAATGAAAAAGGAATTTTATTTTGAATTTCTTTCTGGAATACATGCGGATCTCTCAAAATTTGATGTCAACAACAACACATGTGAATGAAGGTAGCTACCTGATTACAATATTGATAAGATTTACTTTTGTTTAATCTCCTAATAAACTATGAATTCTGGGCTATCATTCTATAGATGATATGCATAAAGGGGAAGTTCACCCTCATGTAGAGTTAGTTTTAATCTAAAAGAAAAGAATAGAAAACAAAAGAAAAATCGGTGTTGATTTGGCAAAAATTAAAGATAAACAGAGTAATGGTTTTTATTTTGTGATGTAAATTGCAAGCAGATCTAAAATGATATAAATTCCAGAAAATGCAATTCAAAAAAATAATTCTGAACCAGTTTATAATGGGAATATATGGAATATTACATTCCTAACGGGCAGCTGCTTACATATGGCATCACAAATTCAAAATTTAAACATTCCTCAATGGATCAGTTTCAAACCTTTACCAGCATTTTTCTCAAACTTCCCCCTTGAGAGATGTACTAAAGAACTAATGTACTAAATTACTAACCTTGGAAATCTCGTGTCTTGAAATCTCTCTCTCTAGTTGCTTCTGTCTATTCCTCTGCTCAGCTTGATGGATTAAGTCTGTTCTATAGTCCTGTGCATCCAGTCCTGGTCTTCTGATGTCCATCACCTGTTAAAGAACATCATTGAATAAGATCATCTTCATTCAGTATTTCATTTCATCAAAAATTGGTGTGCTTAATTGTACATGATGATTACATGACAAAAGATTACTCAACACCATGAATTAATCACTGAGTTTCTCTTTAGGGCCGTCTGCCACTTTTGCCATAAAAAAACTCTGGCAATTTTTTTTTATGGCAAAAATGTTATGCAACGGGTCCCTGGACTTGGGATTCATATTTTAGTTAAATATTTCTTCTTTTTTTCTGATTCTCACTAACGAGTGTACAGCTTAAGAAAAGTTGTCAACCAACAAGGAAAGGTAGGCCTTGCAGAATAATGAAAATTGGTGGCACATGTGTTACGTAATGCATAAATCAGTTCAGATAAGGAATATCTGAATACAGTTTTCCATGACACACAATTGAATGAAGAGATACTGCTGAGAAAGTTTACATTAGATAATGGCATTCTCTGTGTCTGCCCCCTCATGCTTTCAATATAGAGATACAAAAAAGCCAATAAGATTTAACCGATCTAACTTTTTAGATACGAGTTAAAGTGGCATTAAGTCGTTTGCATATATATGCAGCTCACTTTGACTGTATAGGATGAGTTTTGTACTTGATTGTTTTTAATAATTCAACACAAGGACAAGTAATATGCACACAAGGAATTGGAGATATGTTGACTTTGATTAATTGGTTGGTAAAACGAAATTTGGATGACAATTTCAAGAATAATTTGTATAGAAAAATTGAGAGGCTCAGTAGAGAGAGGCATGCAATTAATACAAATGCAATTTTGACATTCTTCTCGACTTCTCTGAGCATAAGAATACAAGAGTAATGTGTACTTACATGTCTTGTGATATCAGATGTAGCCTTATGATGGATCGGTAGAGCAGTGCCTGTTGTTGGGTCTTTACTGGGGTATCCAATTTCTTTGCTTCTGATCCAGTTCACAGTCTCCCCTCCTGGTTTCATGATTTCCCTTGCTTCACGCTGTTTCTGAGTTTTCTGATAATCAATCTCAGTTTCTATACAGAAAGCAAATAATAATAATAATCATCATTATCATCATCACAAACACTGATACATTACGTTGAAAAAAAAAAAGATAAAAAACAACAACCATGTTTAGCGTCCTGCTTTTTGAAGAAAAAAAAGAAGGAAAAGGTCCTTTTTTTTCCTTTCAATTTGACCCATTTATTCAAAACAACCAGCTGGTCATGTTTCTAAAATGGCAATCATGTCTGTTTGTTTTGTTTGTTTGTTTTTCGTTAAGTCGCTACTTGAATTGGGAAATCATTTGCATCAGTTTTCCTGAAAGAAATTCATATTTACTTTTTTTTTGGGGGGGGGGTTTACACATGATTATTTTTCTTTTACACAGACAGTCTGCAAAAAGAAAGAGGAAGGGCATGCTAAACATGTATATATATTTTTTCTCATGGCCTTATGTACTGGGTCCTTACATTCTTCACAGATGAAAACGGGGTATAACAAATAAATATTAAGAATCATTATCAAAACACATTTTAAGAGTTGCACAAAAGTAATGATAGGTCCATTTCCAATAGTGTATCATAGGAATTACAGCTTGAGGCAAGCTTCATATATGAAAATGAACCCCAAACTTACTGAGTGATTCTAGATACTGGTGCTTGGCTTGAACCTCTTCTCGTTTGGGCGGGTCTACACCCATGAGGTCCATGACGGCTTTACCCCTGTTAGCAGCATAGATGCTACCATCTGGTAAGTAGACAGGTGCGCCCCCGCCAGGTTTACCCCATGGCTCGCTGGAATCTCTCTTCACACCATCCTCAATCATGAACTCTACAAAGAAATAGAAAGAACATTCATGGATATCAATTATTGAAGTCACCGCTCCCACATTCAATGGATTCAATGTGAAAATATTGTACATAATTATGGATACGTTTTGTTTAAAACAAAGAAGCAAGGATATGCCACTCTGTTATAACATAAAACTCAAGCAGATCATTCAAAAAGCAGGAAGAGGATGTTGCAAAAAGTATTCAATTGATTGCAAGGCAAGTTTACAGTGTCCACGAACAACAATATATCTTGTGAGAAACCACATATTTGTGAATGATTACTTCTTGCAAGAAGTGGTACAATTTTATTGATTGGAGATAAAGAAATTATATCATTTGAATATGAGCAAAATAATAATAATATAGGATTTATATAACGCACGTATCCACCTTGTTAGCTGTTCAAGGTGTTCTTACAGTACCCCGGCTAAGCTGGTCTACCAATTCCAGTGCTCACAGCTTTTTGAGGAATTACTTCCTGCTGGTATCCATTTATCTCACCTGGGTCGAGTGCAGCACAATGTGGGTAAATTTCTTGCTGAAGGAAAACATGCCATGGCTGGGAATTGAACCCACGTCCCTCGGTTTGAAAGACGATAGTCTTAACCTTAACCACTAGACCACGACACCCCCACAAGTGGAATTTGGAACTGATTGCACATTTATTTTTGCACCACTCCCTTAGCATAAATCAATCTTACAAATGCATTTGTTAAATACAATAAAAAAATAACAAGTGGAACGCCTCTGGCAGTCTTGCCTGCATTACGCGATTTAATATAGCAGCAGTGCTAACTTGAAAACTACTATAAAATAATCATTCACAAAAACACCATTCATATAATGACATAATACCACGTTCATTGACCATAAATGACATTTGAACGGTGACTTAAGACTTGTCAACTACACCCATGTCCACATTTCATTCACTCTATCTATAAACTTTCAAAGTTATGATGGCAATTCAACAATTACCCCAACATTGCCCAAGTTTATTTACCTTAACTGACCTTTGACCTTGGTTTTGTGACCTGAAACTCACAGGGGATGTTCAGTGATACTTGATTACTCTTATATCCCAAGTTTTATGAACTAGATCCATAAACTTTCAGAGTTACGATGGTAATTCAACAAATACCCCCAACACGGCCAAAGTTCATTGACCTTTAATGACCTTTGACCATGGTCATGTGAACTGAAACTCGTACAGGATGTTCAGTGATACTTGATTACTCTTTTGTCCAAGTTTTATGAACTAGATCCGTAAACTTTCAGAGTTAGGATGGTAATTCAACAAATACCCCCAACTTGACCAAAGTTCATTGACCCTAAATGACCTTTGACCTTGGTCACGTGACCTGAAACTCAAGCAGGATGTTCGTTTTTACTTGATTAATCTTATGTCCAAGTTTCATGAACTAGGTCCATATACTTTCTAAGTTATGATGTCATTTCAAAAACTTAACCTTTGGTTAAGATTTTGAAAATAATTCTCCCAACATGGTCAAAGTTCATTGACCCTAAATGACCTTTGACCTTGGTCATGTGACCTGAAACTCAGGCAGGATGTTCAGTAATACTTGATTAACCTTATGTCCAAGTTTCATGAACTAGGTCCATAGACTTTCTAAGTTATGATGTCATTTCAAAAACTTAACCTTGGGTTAAGATTTGATGTTGACGCCGCCGCCGTCGCCGTCTGAAAAGCGGCGCCTATAGTCTCGCTCTGCTATGCAGGCGAGACAAAAATGAGCCTGAGAAGTTGTCATGAAATGTCATGGATTTCATTCTAAGTGGACTATTTGATCATCCCAATTTCAGTGGATATGAAATCTTTTAGTGATGCTCTTCACAAGAACTAATAATAGCTTAATTAATTTTGTCTGCAAGCCTTTAAACATTAAAAAGTTGCCAAAAGTCTGCCCTTGAACAAGCGATAAAGGCTCATGAACTTACAGAGTTGACCTGAAAGTAGGCAATAATGTATTTTATGTAGTCGAATTAGGTGAAGTGCTTATATGATTAATGATATCACTACACTTTCAAAAAATGTGTTAGTGAAGAGACTAAAGAGCAGAAGCAAAGCAATAAAGTGCATCTACATAAACATTAAAATATTATGCATTCATAATCCAACAATGATGCATCATCTCACATTGTTCTATGTTTTTCAGTTTTCTTCTGATCATAATCATCAGCAAAGTAGATTTCTACTAATGAAAAAAAAATGCTCAAAAATATCTAATTAAAAATTGTGAAATTAACCTGAGTGAGCAACAAAATAGTATATCGAGGTCCAAATTATTTGCCTTAAAACAATAATTCATTCTAAATTCTCTCAAATACAGTCCTGAAAATTTTTAAGTACATGTACGCATTAGCTTTTTAACATGTATGTTAGTATCACTCCAGATAACTTGTTAGAATTTAATTTGTTTGCGTGATTTAATGAAGTTTAACCATTTTGTGGATTTCAATGAATTCCATGTACTTTACAAATGTGCACTGATTGAAACATGTAGGCCCATAAGTTAAAGGGACTACTTATATATAAACTGGATGAAAAATGTATCTAACTTCAAATTTACCAAATTCTTGCCATTTCCCAGTAATCAGTAAGACACAAAATATTCATTAACTAAATCATTACATGACTACATTTAGATTATTTCATTGATTTATTATTGATCTGTATTTTTTACATTAAATAATGTATATGTTGCCAATGCCCATTTTACCCTTTGAATTCAGGGAGGTCCTTTGAGTCACAAATACCCGAGCCCTATAGATGCCTGCACCCAAGGTGAGATGATAAGGTGATCAGAAATGAAAACATTGAGAAGATAAAGAAAGATATAAATGAAAATAAAGAAAGAGATATAGATATGAGAAAAACACAAAATGGAATAAGTAAACAATGCAGAGAAAAGATTGTGAGAGCAGTGCAAAAAAAAAGAATATTCAGGATGTTTTAGAGAGGAAAAAACAGATCCAAAGAGAGAGAGAGAGAGAGAGAGAGAGAGAGAGAGAGAGAAAACATGAAAGAGATAAAAGAATAACGAATAGAAAGAAATAAAAATGAGAAAGGCTGACAGTGAAAGAGAAGTGAGAGAAAGGCAGATTTAGAGAAACAGAGACAGACAGCTGTTGAGGGATAATTTTTGCTTTCATACATGTTTGTATATGAGCAAGGGGCACAGCACAATCAGTTAATGTGACAATTTTTCAGTGCAAAGTGCAATGTTAATAAGTAAACAATAACATTTGCTATGACTTCCGAGACAATTAGAATAGCAAGATAACTTTTATATCCTTTTTTTTTAGTAGAGTATGTGATAATTTGTCTTATCCACTGAAACCACATGGTTATTATTTGCTTGATATTTAAAAATGAAAATTATCTTATTTATTCATGGCTAATTTCAGGCGAAGCTTTAGAAGTTCAATCTCTCCTGGATGCATGCTCTTGGTTGCTTTTAGTTTGCAAATGTTTATGCTTCTTGAGGTGCGACTTTGGGTAAGATATTATAGTTGAGGGTACACAGTGCAGTACGCATTTACCAAAGATATTATACAGTGCAACACACTTTAATTTGGTGCATATTCCAGATTACTACACTCATTGCGCTTCTATAGCATTTATCAAAGCTATTCATTTGAAAGATCAGCCAAAAGCAAAATACTACCTTTAATTGGTTTTGATGGAAAAAATAAAATTAATCACAAGATTCACTTTTCACTATTATTTCAGGTAAAATGGAAAAAAAAAATATTGCATTATGAGCAAATTTTATCACTTTTAAATTAAATGAAGATGAAAGGGTCAGGCAATAGTTATAGTGCATTTTTCAAGCAAGTGAGCAAACATTAACTACGGGCAATCATATTGGGTACCTGTCTGCCGAAGAGGGCCACGTAAAGTTCCTATGTATAGCAAGATGATGGATAGATTGGACATAATAAAGGGAAATAACAACAGAAAATTACACAATACAGAAATAATCAAAATAAATATCAAAAAAAGGACAGGAAATTAACCAAATTTAAGAGAGGAAAAGGGTAGTAATTGAAGAACAGATGAATTAATGAAATCATAACAAATTATTTTTTTTTAATGGGCGAGTATGTAATTTGAAAGAAATAATGGTTCAATGTAATTTTTTTTTTAATGCACCAAATAATACACTGACTGTACTGACAAACACATCAAGAAGTTTGACTGGAAATTATAGTAAACATCCTGAAAAAAAAAAATCATATTTCATGCTCTAAATATGAATACTATAGCAAAAATTGATACAATATTATAAAACAAGTGTATAGGATAGAAAACAGGTCCTTTTCAATGATATTAGGATAGCCCACTTACTAGACCATATAATAGCATTTCCATGTTAAAACACCAAAGTTTACCTGATGAAGTAATATATAAACCTACTTGTACAAGATTTAATTTAAACATTTTTTTTTTAAATAATCAACCAATGAATTCCTTAAAGATTTCTTTGAGTGTAATTTACCTCCAGGATTTGAAGAGTTTTGTAACGTCTGATGGAAACGGGTTTTCTTCTCTCCCTTCTCATCAATCTGATGACCACCACCTCCGAATGGTTTGGTTTCTAAAGCAACACCCTGATCATGACAAGGGGAGGAAGAAATATAAAATTTCATTCATCCACATGATAGTTTCATGACTTCCGTTCAGTTAATCATCAACCAACTCACATCAAGATATGACAATTTCAAGTACATACATCACTTGAACCACTGGTGATTCTGGTGAGGAAAAATCATTAAACTGTTGATATACAGGCCTTATGATATGAGTTAGATAAAAAAAACACATGGCTAATAAATCTTCCAACTTTCTTGTTTGTAGTACAAACACGAACAATGTCTGACTCTATCAGAGTGCAAACAATCTATTGTTTCTCTAATTGAGCTACAGACTGAAATTACCTCAACAGAGAAGCAAATAATCAAATAATGAGAATTAGATAATAAACTTTGTTTGCACTATGATTAAGACCACATCTTGAACATCTAATGAATTGTTTTTACCGTGCTGACAGGTACAAAGTTTTCTGAAGCAGTATTTGGATCACCCCACGTAAGCTTCTTGGTGTTCCCGTCGGCATCTCTCTCTGGGGCCCCGTGACCTTTCCCCCATGGATTGTATTGTACAGTCTATAGAGAAAAAAAATGACAATTTAATGTTTTTCCTTTATTATGCACAACAAATACAGTCTTGATTTTATCTACATGTATGCATCTACAACAAATCTATAAATAAAAAAAATATATAGTAACACTTATCATTTTAATATATAGCATGAAATTCAAATTTCTGCTGGTAAGCTGCAAAAATACTCTCATTCAGATAATTTAGCATGCTCACTGATTCTTGTGTTATATAGGTGATTGATGTGCCTTTTTTTTTTTTAACAAATACCTGCTTAGACTTGCAGTTTCATTTGGCTTCTAGCTTGATCTATAATTTAGTACATGGGAATATGTGTAATTGCATCATATTCAAGAGTCGCTATTTACAAACAAATTCAAGATAAATAAAAATACCGGGTATACTAAATTTTTAGACTCCAGTGAAGAGGAGTTTTTGAAAATTTAAGAAAATGTTATTGAATAATATCAATATCTCAAAAAATATCTATAGCAATAATGAAAAGTGTTCATTGGATGAATTTAATATATACTTACATTGCCTTCTTCTGGTGCTGTTAAAGAGATGGAGGAAAAAGAATAAAATAAGGTAATTATTCCATTACATTTCAAGAACTATCAATTTTTGTGCATATAAATCAAAGGCAAATAAATATAACTCTATGTATAATTAAATGTACAAAACAATGTTTTGTGGGTGTTTAAATAGGATTTAACAAATTGGATTTAATGAAATAAAGCTGATTACAAGTGAAATATCAAGGGAATAAATCACTCAGCATTAAAAGATGTGCACTTTGACGATTGGAAATGATGAGAAAACTTTCTTTTATCCATGAAAATTTACTGCTTGAGAGGCTCAAGCTTTGTCACTGACCTTTGCCTGGATTATTTGATATTCAATGGATGAAGTAGTCCAAAGATAATTTGTTTTTGTCAATGACTTACCAAGTTTCTTCATGTGTGGTTTTTCTTCAATCTGTTTCAGTTCCAGTGGGTCTTTGGCAAGTGTCCTGGCTCTTCCAGTTTTTAGATTACCTAAAACAGAATTATCATAATGCACTTTTATATTCATTATTCAGAAGGGTTGATCTAGTACGTAAAATAAAGTCACTGTTGGAGAAACGCCACTCAAAAATCATTCAATTGTTTGAATGAACCAGAGAATCTTAACATATATAAAAAAAAAAATTATGAGGCTCATCCAAAATCAACTTTTTTCCAGTTTTTCACATTTCCCCCACATAATTTCCCAAAATCAAAAGAAAACTACATATTTACCTTTTGATAACTCATCTTTAATACTACAACTATATTGAGGCATTCTCACTCCTCCCAAAACTATCCTCTATAAGACTTAAAAGATAATCTCACTGCTTTAGTACTTCAACCAGACAGAATCGAACTCAATTGTGAAAGATGCTACATGTACAGGACTGTATCATTTTGTATACCTTTGATTGTTACAGATGTTATAGATGTTTAGGGTTATTATTTAGGGTATTACGACATTACAATGAAATCAAAGCATTGTTTCTCATAATTAGCTCATCTGTATGGCCAATGCATGAAGGCAATTCAATGCACGATCATTCATACGGTATGTGTCTGTCTTAATAGAGAGCCTAATATAGTTTTATCTCTTCGTGTGCTATTTACATGTACATCTTGGGGGGGGGGGGGAGTGCTGCGCAATCAATCAATATCCTAGGATCTTCCATTGTTATGATTCTGTTTACCTAACCACAGATATTGATTTTCTGTTGTTAGCTTCACTGCAGGCATCTATCGTATTGACCGCATTCTATAACCACTTATACTTCCCTGCAGTAAATATTATGACTTTTGAAAAAATGTTCCTTAAATTTGTTGCCACTTTTAATGAAAATTACCAAAAAGATACATTACTACTCTCCAGTTGCAAGTGAAGTGTAGTCATCATGAGAAAATTTAGACAATAAATAGATACATCTATGCCTATGGTACTAATTCAAATGAAAAACTCTTGTTGAATGGGGAATCTAGAGGTAATTTGTTGAAAGATATTACCCAGTACATACACCACCAATGTCCATGTACCACATCATCACAATTACTTTCTGCCATTCATATAACATGATGTAAAAAGAACCAATTCCATTTTACTATGACTGTAACCACTAAGTAGAAATCTACACTGTAACATAAAACTTTTTACCACACATCCTCACAGCCAAGAACCTTGATATCTTTAAAATATTGATCTACTCTTTAATTGGCTTAATTATCAGTAGTTTCCCTTTTTAAAAGCAAATATTGACTTACCCGATTCAGTCTTGATAGGAGCTCCAGCACCAGATTTTCCAAAAGGATTATACTCCCACTGTAAAATAAGAAATACAGTCATTACCATGTATATAACATAATTGGGATAAAACATAATTTTGGGGTGATTGGCTGATCAATTTTCAAGGTAATGTGTATTTTCCAATTTTTCAGAACATAGTTTACCTCTACTAAATAGTTTACAAAATATTAATGTTCTTTTTTGTATGATAATAGGTCTCACTTTATTACAGGGCATACCACATACATGTGGTATAGGTTGTGAACAAAAATCATGATTTACTCGCTGAAATTATATAAATAAATGCATAAACAAAATATATCCTTTTCCATGTCTATTTCTTCTCTCAGATTGTATAAATCATGCAAAAGTCAAAATGATTTCCTTTTTTCAATGGTGTCTTCATAGTCAGACTAATCAGACTTACCGTTTTTCTCTCTTCCTCTTTCTCCATCTGTCTCTCCATTTCTCTTACTGTTCTCCTTTCTAATGCCATGTTTCCTGAAATATTCACAGAATTACATTTTTATTATGAATAAAATCATCAAATCATATAATTTTACTAGTAGAAAACATGAAAGCCGTGCACAGCAAACCTAAAGAAGTGAATACACAAAACTCCCAATTCTGCTAATTATAAGCATAAAAAATAACCTGGCAAAATAAAATTTTCAGCAAATTCAAGATCCTGAAGCTAAACAGATATTTACAAGAAGAAAGAAAGATTTAACCAGAGAAAATTTTCCAAGGTACTCTCCAAAATGTTTATACAGTGCTGGATATAAGCAGAATGTCAAACTATGTAAGAGGAAAAATATCAAGTATAACTGAAACACATTGATAATATTCCTGAAACAATGAAGGCCAAAGCAAAATAAAGACATTTTCCTTTTAAATACTATTAAAAAAACAATTAAAACCAAACAAACAAAAAAGATGTTTCCTTTCTTTTAACCACACTATAATATACTGTTTGCTTCATATTCCATCATCAATCAACCCTAAGCCCTAAACTGGAAAAGAACAAAGAAAACATTCATAGAACTTCAGAGTTTTTAGCAAGCAACCTCAAAAAAGCCCCGTAGAAGAAAGCGCAAAACAAAATATAATGGGAAAAACATCAAACTATAGTGAATAATACCTTGAGAGTTCTTTATGGAAACTCCAATAACATGAAATAAAATGACAAAAAATATTTTATAAAATATGCAGATGCATCTATGCAAAAATTTATTAATTATTTTTTTTAATCCAAATATTTTTTTAAAGCTGAATACACTCTTGCTTTAAACTAGAAATCACATATTTGCTCTTTTATCATACAGTTTTAGTTTATGATACATACAGGCATACACAAGAATTCACAAATATTGGTATACATGTATTTTCATTGATTTTGGGGATAGTGAAATGTCATTTTCACAAAAATTCTCAATTACTTAAAGACTACTTGATGCACAGACATTTCATGGACTACTCCTTTGGTAATGGGTGTAATTTTATTTATGATACTGGTATTGTATTTATGCGTTGCAATAAAACAACAGAAAAGGCAAATTTTCAAGGTGGAAACCATATATCCTGGCAATAAAACCACTACATAAATGTCAGGGAAACCCATTCAAATTACATGTATAAATTCCTTACCCAGTTCTGAGTTAACTTTATCTCCATATTCCTTAGGATTGGTATATCTTGTATTATTCTCTACCCCTTTTCTCATTCCTGCTCCTTCTCTGAATCTGATATCATTGTTTGCTCGGATACTAGCCTTCAACTTGCCAGAGTCGGTCCGGATCGGTGCCCCGTTGCCAGGTTTGCCAAACTGAAGGAATTTCAACTGTAGAAATAAAAAAATATATAAAGATTTGAAAGACGAGAGAAAATGCGGAGAGCGCTTGGGATAGGAGTTAAACATGTTTCACTCAAAAAGCATGATGCAACTCTGATGTTGTTAAAACATTATACCTCAGAAATTAAAAATTTGTTAAGACAGCTCAAAAAAGCTAGATTTTAGAGTTTATGACTCAATAGAGGAGCAACCTTCTCAAACCTAGGAAGGGTTCTCTATGGGAATTAGGAGACTGTCATTAGACTAGAGGATGCTACCACTCCCGTATTTCTATAATGTAGCTTTCTCTGAGCAGCCCTAAATAATTTTCTGAATATTGAGATACTTGTATAAGCTCTTCATACCCCAGCAACATTCTTCTTCTTTTCTTTATCATGAACCAAGACAAAAATAACCCCAAAATTGTTAAAGATATATTATTTACAGAGCATCAACAGGAGGCATCGTAATTAAATCAATAAAGAGCAATTCCCACTTTTCTGCAAATATAACAAACTATTTATAGATTATGTTTTGAAGATAAAACAAAATACACTCAAGAACGAAAAGGAAATTGTAATAGCATAAGCTCAAGATAATACAAATTTAAAATCAGAATGATCATGTGAAACCAAAATAGCATTCTTACAAGTTCTGGTCCATCATTAAGTTGGTCATCAGATACAGCCCTTGTTCTATAGGCTTCTCGTTCTCCTCTTGGTGCTCCAGCTCCTGGTCTTCCAAACGGTTTATAATCTCTTAGCATTTGAAGATCCTGTACAAAGTATTGCAAATGCGGTGATATTCATGTTAGCACAGCAGATCATTCCAACTTATTACATGAGAGTAAAAAAAAAATGCTTTCAACTGTTCTGGTGAAGTACGAAAATACAATATATTTTTGTTGTATTTTTCATTACATTAGAAGACAAAGGAGGATAAAGGTTGCACTTGGTGCTACATGTACAGTAACTGGCCATTTGCTTCCAAGAGATTAAAAACTTATTCAAATTAGCCAACTTTTTAAAATAATAATTTACATGCACGTCTTTAATAATTGTCTATGATCCCACCACACTTTATTAATAAATTTTTAACTTCCACATATTTTTATTTTCATATCTTTTGGTTATCATAATGTTTAATTATTTGACATTTGACAAATCGCAGTTTCTTTTAAAAAATACAATTCAAACATACTGTTCACTAATTCATGTAGTATCTAATTTGGTGATTGTACATAGTCCGAACATAATGAAGATATTAAAGAGCAGGAGGGGGGGTCGATCATTACCTTCTTCTTTGTCTCTACATCTGATTTCGATTGTTCTTTCTTAAAAGTCTTCCACTGTGATTGATCCCATTCAGCCTCTCTCATCTGCCTCACTTTCTTTCTTACTTCAGCAGACCTAAAAAGAACAAGGAGAAACATCCTGATCATTGGTTATGTCTTGAATATGAAGTGTATTCACAACATATTAAGAATCACTTATTGTCTTAGGCTTCTTTATATGATAAATAAGTATCATTTGCATTGCATAATGACATCATCTAGAACATTTTGATTAAATGAACTTACAATGTATCTTTTATTTCATTCCAATGTTTAATGCATGAATGTTTTAAAAATGGATAGTAAGGAAGAAGTCATAATTTGGTAGAAAAAAAATCATGTAAATCTAAGAGGTAAAGTTATCAAATACAACATGTGCAGAAATAAGTTGTAGGCTCCCTGGATCTATATAAAATATTGTACAGTGCATTATTGTTGTATGACACACAATGAAAATACAATGGACTCACGTTCTATCTTCATTCCAGAAGGGGGTTTTCTTTTTGGCTGACATCGGAACATTTGGCATTGTGCCATGTTCTTCAGAACCATACTGCACTCCATTCTTTGCAATAACGTTAGGTCTCCCTGAATGCATTTGAAAGAATTCAAAATTAACTCTCATTACATACACATATCGTGCAGTAACAGAAATATTTCAAAACTTTGATGGTCCAACAAAAGCTAGTTGTTCTCATCTACACTTATCATTACCGCAGTTGATGCAACAAAATCACAAATCTATAGTCCACATTATTTTGATGCTTCACACAAATAAATATGAGTGTTACACACAACAAGCATTATCTTATTTTGTATTTTGTTAAAATACAGTAGGCCTATATGCAGCATTTCAAACAGTTCCACACCTACATGTATGCAAGTTCATTTATAAGGAGCCTCTATTCATTGTTATTCTAATTTTATTCACACAATTTTCATTTTTTGAAGAATAGACAAGCAAAGGGGTGGGGGGCTTTGCAAGGATAAAAAATCAACAGATATATGATAATATATATAAAAAAATTGTTCATTTTTAAGGCATTACAACCACAATGTATGTACTGTACAATACATTGATCTAAATGTATCCATCTACATGTAATGCTTAATTTGTGAAAACTTCAATAACTTTTAACATACTCGTCAAATGTCATGAGGTTGATTTTATAGCAAAATTGTCTACTTTCCATCATTTTTCTTATTCAAGCCTGGCTCACACCTTTGCATTTTGGGATTGCGTTCAGTTGCAGATTGTATGAGCAGTCAAATGCAACAAAACACAATGAAACAAGCTGATACCTGTATTGAAGTCAATACGCAAACTAGAGGCTTTGCATTCTAGCTCAGTGCATGTAGTTTGAAAGTTTTTCAGACATCCAAAAAAAAATATGAAGCAACCAAATTTCATACGATCAAAGAAGAGTGGCAATAGAAATGCGGGCAAGAATGAGCAACAGTGAGTGTACACAGGCATTAAGACAGTGTTAGTGCTCGATTTTACCTCACTTTACTCCATGCAACTTTGTACGAGCTCCAATCAACTTGTTGGCAAAAGTGTGATTGCAACAACATGTAAGTAATTTGCTGCGTAGTTGGCTGCTGTGTAACATGTAGGCTGCGTACGGCTGTTTTACGCTAATGCAACTTAAAACGAAAAGGTGCGAGCCAGGTTTTAGAAAAAAAGAAAAGACATTTTTTTACAGCAACTGAGACTAATGATGAATAAGTGAAAGACCAACACCCAACAAGACATGTGTATCATAACACTATAAGTCAACACACTGAAAACAGATTGGGTAAAAACAATAATACATTTGAAATAAAAGCAAAGCACCTTTAAGCCAATAATTAGTTTTACCAATACAACCCATTACCAACAAGGATATACAAATAAAGCAACTGAGAAATGAATGTGAGGTTAATTTGATTAGGAGAGTGATTAAAATATCAAGGGAAAGAATACTCTGATGAATAGAGGTGTTGGTGATATCTGAATGGGAAAATAATCCAATAAAGTTATCCTAAGTTGATTGATCACTACATCCTGCAACCATGGCAACAAGCAGAGGATATCGGGAGAGCTCAAATGAACTGATGATTATTCTGGGTTTTTTTCATTCAGGTATTAATTCCTGCTGATGCACCTTCTAATGAGTCAAATGTACTGTCGATTGTAGATGTTCTTCTACTAATTAGTAATTAGGCTTGAATTTTTTTATACAGGAAGAGGAAAAACTAAATGATAAGCTCTTGCAGAAACCTGGCGCAATGCATAGTGGACGATTAAGGGGATAAACACTTAGATCATTATTTAGAAATTTATCCATATTTACTCGGCCCAAGTGATGTAGTGGGAACCTGGCAGGAATTTAGTCCTTGAAATGCAGAGTGCATCTGTTGCTCTGATAAAACCATGATAATAAGCAGGTACGTATATGTATACAATTGTCATACATGTACATGGAGAAAAGGTTGAGTTAGTATTATACATGTATTGTTATTTTTAAGATTTGATCTAATGTAATGTGTATGTACATGTACGTGTATTGAAATTGAAAGTGGAAATATCCACCTATATTTTTCAAATTACATACATGTACTGTGGTATGAAGATATAAACAGTGTGAAAGCAAATATTGCAATGTATGGCCTGATATACATGTAGTATTTGCTTGCATACAGAAGAAATAAACAATGTTAAAAAGTAATAGCTTGGTATGGGTTCAAATGGGTCCAATAGGGGGTCAAGGAGGGAACAGCGTATAGATACATCTATATCTAAAGAGATTACAAGACTAAATATAGCAGTTTAAGCACTTTCAATCAATCATTTTTTACAGAGGTCACACCAATGCACAATGCTTCTTTTGACAAGGCGACTAAATATTATCAAGATGTTATAAAAATCAGGGGTTTTTATCATTTTTTCTCTCCTTTTATTCCAAAGTAGCTTATTGATGTCCCCTTTGCAAATAAGAAGGCTTACTGCCTCCAGTTTTTAACAGTAGACATGTATGTGTATGTTTAGAGCTCATCCAGTGTGATCTAAGTCTTAAAGGAGAATGAAACTCTTGGAACAAGTTAGGTTTTGTAAAAGCAGAAAAATCAAAGAATAAGATCAACAAAAGTTTGAGTAAAATAGGACTAGCAATAGAAGAGTTATGAGCATTTGAATGTCGAGATCACTAATGCTATGGAGATCCTCCCATTGGCAATGCGACCAAGATCTATGATGTCACAGATGAACAACTCTCCCCTTTTGGACACTGAAAATATACCCCAAAACATCTCTTTTTGCTCATTCTAATCATAAGACAAACGATTCATCAATGATATAATGTTGTGAAACCTCTGTACTTGTCCTCTCATAAAGAGAACACCTCACCTTGTGATAGACTCTTTAAAAGTGAGAATATAAGTGAAATAAGTACTAATGTAATGAGGGAGTTGTACGTGTGTGACATCACAGATCTTGGTCGCATTGCCAATGGGAGGAACTACATGGCATTAGTGATCTCAATATTCGAATGCTCATAACTTACTTATTATTCATTCAATCTTCCTCAAACTTTCAACAACATGTTTCTTTGATTTTTCTCTTTGATATGGATTCAGCTGGTTTCAAAGGTTTCATTCTCCTTTAAGAACAAACATGATTTTTTAATGTGCCTGAATCAGAGGTGAAAATGACAAGAAGCATTGACTGGCTTTATTTCCTGAATATTCCACATCTATAGTGACTGAGGTGTGAAAATATTATTTGAAACCTTTTGGTCATAAAGAGCTTCATTTCCATTTGTAATTATTAGAAAAGATAGATTATCAGATCAAGTGTACAATGTTCATGTATTAGTTCAGTCATATAATGGAAGCAGTCTTATCCAATAATAAAGCCAGTCCAAGTTGCAATTTTTTTTTAATTCATGTTAACTTTGCCATTTACAGCGATGACATCCATGGAAACTTTGATGACTTTTTATTTTAATATATCAAGTAAAGATGCCTCACAGCTACATGTAGTATTGATGACAAAGTTAACAATATAAACTTTTATGCAACAGGTAATAAATGTTCCCAAGTGCTTTTTTGTTGGGGGTGGGGGTGGTGGTGGTGGTGGGCAACACATTCATATCATTGCAAGGATTACCATTCTGAAACATTGTCTCTTCACTGCTTTCTACATTATTCTGTAGTTTGTGATCTAAAGGAACACCTAGTATTGTTTTAAGGAAAAATAAGGTTTGAGTAAAATTAGACAAAGTAGGACGAATCAAGTTTAAGAAATGTAACTGGTAGAAGAAAGATACAAATACATTTTTTTTTTAATCAGAGTAAAAAAAATCACAAATAAAAACTGCTCATATTTTGAAAGTTTAGTGAAAATAATCAGGCATTAGAACTACAAGTAAATGTATCAGTGAATTTTAAAAACAAAACAATCTTTTTAAAATAAACGGTGCCAAGACAATTTTCACAAAAAAGCATGTTTTTAACAAGTTCTTGATAAAATAGTGTAATATGAAGGCATACATAACATATATATGAAGATTGAAAACTGTCATTTCTATTTCCAAGATCTAAATGACTGTATTCTCCACTCCAGCATCTATGGAACATTTTTATTTCCTATACAAGCTACAACAACTTTAGGAAAGAACACTTTAAAATCTGCCATGTTAAAAATCTTACCTTTCACAAAATGTTGCGGTCTTCTGTGTGTAACTGTGGGGATGGGTTTAGGTGAACCACGGAGAGGATCTCTTCCCTGAACAAAATTAGAATCTGGAAAGCCTTTGAATCTATGTGAATCACCGAGTGATTTGGATAGGCCAATTGCGTTGATGTGATGAAGGTCTCGGGGTGTTACTGTGAAAGACAGACACGAAAATATATATTTACAGAATAAGATTACATTGACAAGTTACTGTAAGTATATTTTATCCACAGTGTGAAAATAAATTGTGGATAAAGCACTTTAGATTTTTAAATTGTAAATCTGCAGACACTGACAGCAATAAAAACAAATGTTGCAAGGCCATCAAGGCCAAATCCGTTACTGTTACCCTAATGCTTCTGTTTATTGTTGGCCTTCGAAATACTACTTATTTTTACTGTTCGAATCATAGGCCTACTCATAGGTTATAACAGAATATAGATTTGTAAAATCCAGAGGGTTCTATACCCATTGTCTCGATACCCAATCTCAGGACTGGCACAATTCAAAATCACTCTCTTCAGGCTCAGACACAAGCATGATGAATTTGTCCTAGTTACAATTGAATTGAATTGAATTAACTGTAATAGATTTCGGCTATTCAATAATTAACAGAAACTGCTCCAAGTCAATTAGGACACTAGCTGAGCCAGAGGAAAATTTTGGCTAATCCAGACTGGAGGCAGTGTAGCTTAGTCGGTTAGAGCGCCTGTTCCGGAAAAGATGGTAGATCTCAACGTGCGTGGGTTCGAGTCCCGCAGCATGCCGGAAGACGTCTAACAAAAAAAATGATGCTAGCGTTGTGTGTTAACGTGCCTCACCGCTGTGTTCAGTGCGGGTGTGAATGCAGTTGGAAAACACTCCGTCCATCGGAAAGGACGCAAATGTTGGTCCCGTGTATAGGAGAGTCACAACCTATGCACGTTAAAACCAATACACTATTCGTCAAAGAGTAGGGTGTTCACCCAGTGTATTGCATGTGCCGGTCCCCGGTACTACAATACTGCAAGAAGCTTCAGGATTGAAGGAGGCAGTGTAGCTTGAAGAAGAAGAAGAAGACTGAAGATCAGATCACAGAATCAACATTTTACATACGTGTAGTACATGAAGAACTCATGAATAAACAGAATAATAATATTAATAGTAATAAAAAAAAAGTTACATCAAGAAAGTTTTACATATGCATGTTGGGGGCTGGGCCTAAACTGCTAATCCATTATCAAGAATACTTAGCCAGGAGCCTCCTGGCTAAGATTAGAATACTCACTGTCGTGTTCCAGTTTTAGAGGACCTGTGTTGACTGGGTCTGCTTTCGTGCTCGCCATTTCATTCAAGTTTCAGAACATTCAATTCAATGATTCATTCAGCAGTCCCAAATAAGCTAAGTTAACATTTCCTTGGCTTCAAAGTTCAATCGAATTAGGACCGTAAGGCGTTTCTTTAAATTAAATCCAGCGTTGTTACAATAAAAGGCTTCCTCTTGAAAGGTATTTTGGTATTTTATCGCACTCAACGTGTTCTTCAGCACACACTCTCACACCAAGGACAACAAATAACAATCAATTCATGACCCTCCCGGCCCCCGAGAGTTTTTGTGGCCATTGTTCGCAGACCCCGTTGATACCCGTTGCTATGGCCGCCCTGTCCGTGCATGTTTGGTGTACAGCTGAACGAGCTGTCTCGCTCACACGTGCTACTATCAACACAGATGTAAACAAAAGTGAGCCTCGGCCGTTCTTGCACGCAAACTTCTTTTGGTCATTCAAATGTAAAGACCGTGAGTAGAGTGGGAGTAGATCATGCTGTGAACTGTGAGGACGCATTTAAAAATTCACCATGACAATAATTTTTACAAATTATTTCACAAACAAAAACTCATTTAAAAAGAATCGTTAAAGTAATCCCTGCCACTGTAAAACAGTTTGCAGAAACAAACTAGCTGTTAGCAGTTAGCACCCCGCCACCGTGTGCGTACCACATCAAGAGGTGGGACCGGGAGTGAAGATTTTTTTTTTCTCTCTCTCTCTCTCTTTTCTTCTTCTTCTTCTTTTTTTTTTTGTAAGTAATTGCAGACAAATTTGATTATTGAATCACAGTCTTGAACACATGGGCCCGTATTCTGAAGTCAGGTTTAACTTAGACCATGCATGGTCTAACTCTGTGCTAAAATTATTGGAAGCCAAAAGTGTCAATTTTTTTATTAAGTTGTATGTTTCTTATGTTTACTGTGTTCTTTCCTGATTCATCGATGGTGAAGACAATCATCTATTCATGCTTCCCAAACAATTATGAATGATTTGAGAGCCAAATGAGCTGAAACGTAATATCTCTACCATTAGTGATTTGTCGGTAGAGCGGGGGTTTCGGATTCCGGTGACCGTCGGGTTCGATTCCCAAGTGGTGTGCTAGTGCCCTTTGGTAAGGCATTTTATCCTCATTACCAGGGCCCTCGGAGAGGACCTTAAGCCGTCGGTCCCCTGGTTGCTTGCTCACAGGCATTCGTGCTTTCTTAGCAGTCAGGTAAAAACCTCGGTATAACGGTATAACATGTAACAATTGGCTATCCATACTTAAACCACAACTTTAAGCCTGAGTTTAAGTTAAACCCGACTTCAGAATACGGGCCATTGTCACATGTAACTACATTACATACACACATAAAATTCCCTGTTTTCAGATCGGATAATAACCCCGGGTAATAACAGGAAAGTAGAGGTGTTAGGCCTTTTTATTGACGACAACCTGTTTTGAGTAAAGGTATAAGAATATATTATTAATTGCATCTTATTTTAATGAGTGCTAACTACTAAAACTGGAAACCATGATAATGGTTTTAAAGCCAAGTTGAGGACTGATCGACAATGTCGAATAACGGCTCCCGAAATTTAAAAAATATAAAAGTAAAGTCTATATTAAGGGGCCATTCCATCCCAGCATAAACTTAATTTTTAATTTAAAAAAAATAGAAAAATCAAACAAGCACAATATTTCGTCAAAACTGGAAGCAAAGTAAAATTCTATAACATTGTTTTAAAGTTTCGCCTATTTTCATCAAACAGTTATAAAAACAGATCGGTGGGTATAATAAATGAGGGAACCGATGACGTCATCAAAACACTATTTATTTTGTATTTATTATAAGAAATGTGAAAAACTTAAGTTTTCTTCTGAATACAATCTGAAACAGGATTTGATTCATGTCGATTGCCATTGTTGTAATATGTTGCGTCTCTTTATCGCAAAACCTGCAGAAATCAGGAAATATTTATATTTCAAACAATAAAATACAAAGAAAATAAACAGTGAATGGGTGGCTTCAACAATTCTCTCATTTGCATAATTATCAGTGTGCTTGTGCCTATAGCTGTTTTCGAAAAATAAGAGAAATTTGATAAATTGACAATAAATTAAAGGGATGGTCCGGGCTGAAACTATTTATATCTTAATATATAGAGTAGAATTCACTAAAGCAATCAGATAACAAATAATAAAGTTATTGAATTTTAAAGTTTAGCAATTTTTTGTGAAAACAGTCGTCATGAATATTCATTAGGTGGGCTGATGATGTCACATCTCCACTTTCCGTTTTCTTGTGTTATTACATAAAATCATATTTTTTTCATTAGTTCATACTTGTGTGAATAATATGTCTCCCTTATAATGAAATAAGTTGCAGCAATAAATATCTAATGCACTAAATCAGTTGTCAATCCAAATTTTCTAGTTCTTGGAGGAAAACATTTGAATAAACCTAATTTCATATAATAAAATACAAAATAACAAGTGGGTATGTGACATCATCATCCCACCTAATGAATATTCATGACGTCTGTTTTCACAAAATATTGTTAAATTTTAAAATTCAATAACTTTGTTATTTGTTATCCGATTTTGATGAAATTTTCTGCATTTTGCTCAGTGAATTCTACTCTAATTATTAAGTTATAAATACTTTCAGCCCGGACCATCCCTTTAAGAAAGAGAAACAATAGCTAAAATGAATTTTCTTTCGTTTCTTCCCTTTCTCCCACTCTGAACCCAGACAGTATTGCTAATCTGCCAAAATAATTTCAGATACAGGGAAGAGCCTGATCATCATCTTGAATATGGATGGATCTACTGAATTTCAAGAACAAGCGTTTCAAATTAGAAAACAACATTATTTCTTAATACTGTGAACAGCCTGTGACTTTAATCAATGACAATAATATTTCAATGACCTTGAATTAATGATTTTTGAATTTATATAGACAGGTGTTTTTCTTGTGTGTTTAAATTTGCTCGTGGTAGTCATTTTCTATTTACTTTCTTTTGACTTTTTTCTGGAGGGGTGGATTAGTATTTTTGAGCAAATTTTAGGGGGCCTCCAAAGACCTAACTCAAACAGAAATGACCATGGGTATCTCATAGACCCATGCATGCTACATTCTGATGACGAAATTATAATCTGTAATCAAAGAAAGTTATTTTTCCGCGCTTGCTTTGCTCACCCAGATTTTCCATGTTTAAGAGGTAAGCATAATAGCTGCGATGAAATAAAAAAATCCTGGTCCATATATATCCAGCCTAAAGTTATTATAAATTCATCAATCAGAGTTCAAATCATATTGTTTTATAAATCAAGGATTCGAACTTTATTTTCGCAACAGTATTCGTTATAAAGTAATAACATGATAATGACAATGATACCCCCATTATTATCATGATTATAATGAGATTGCGTCGAATTACAGATATTATCTGTTATAAGCCCTTGGTGGGAAAATTTGGAAGCGAAATAATTATTGTATCTGTGAGGTGGTGTGGGTGTGGTAAAACCAGATTATACTGAGCATCCAGAACAAGAGTCGTCGCCATCCAGAAAAGTACCCTATCCATAATCAGTGATGCCCCCTGTACCCCTCAACCTTTGGGGCCCTTCCCCTATTTCCAGGTACGCCTATTCATGTATTTGGCCTATATACTGCAGATAACGCAACATCCCTCGGGATGACGTAGTTGAGTGGCGTCGGTCTCCTGAAACGGTGAATACATCTAGTATAGCAACACCATTTATTCCCTAATTCGACTCTCAATCGTGAATAAATTATTTTCAGTCACGCCTCACTATCCTTAAGCACAACCAGTGCAACAACATCAACACCTGAAATAGAAAACATTTATATATACTTTACAAAAAACATACCTGTTTCGAGGGGAGCACCAAGCTTCGACGGCAAGACAGCACGAACGGTACTTACTGACGAATGTACTTGCTCACTCCGAGGCCTCCCACTGAGTTCAGATCTCGTAGAACTCATCAATGTACTGTATATGCTGTAAGGCCTATCCATCCATCAGAATTCTCTTTGCTCTATCTTCTTGCATCCAGTCAATCGTCCACATATCCATCCCGAATAAGACGTCCGTACTGTGCTGTGTCGAACTCGGTCAGTGAATTCCGAATCGTTTAGGAATTCAGACACTCCTCACGCAAGCATTGTTATGCTAATCGGATACTTCTGCTAAGAAAAGAAAATGTATTTATTCCCTAATTCGACTCTCAATCGTGAATAAATTATTTTCAGTCACGCCTCACTATCCTTAAGCACAACCAGTGCAACAACATCAACACCTGAAATAGAAAACATTTATATATACTTTACAAAAAACATACCTGTTTCGAGGGGAGCACCAAGCTTCGACGGCAAGACAAGCCAAACATATAGCTCCCCCTCTCAGTCAATCAAAGAACGGGTAAACAAGAAAATTAGTTACACAACGCAATAATTTCAATTTAACCAACTTTTAAAGTATAATGAGAATAATACATGTCTCATTCAACAATCTCATCGAACACCTACAATCCATCTTTAACAAAGTTATACGTATAATCATACTGAGGCTAATTTACCCGGTATAAAAATAATTCTAAAGCCTCAAAGTCATAGAAACTGAAAGACGATCCGTCATATTGTCTTTCATATATCCATCCTTAGCAGTCTCCGACCTCCACCTACCATGTTTCTTAAACAACCTGTCTGGAACACCAAAGTTCGCTGCTGCTGTGGCTCCGCCACTTCGGAGGCTATGCATGCAAAAACTCTTTGGATTCAACCCTACTTTCGCCAACGCCTCTCTCAATAATTATAAACATCTAGTATAAGACAACTGTCCACGTCTTAACTTGTAACTATTAGTGGATTTACAGTAATTTAGAGGCCTAAAATGAAATTCTTCATCAGAGGCATCGTTAAGCCCCGCTGCAATCAAATATTTCCTCAAAGCTAATACTGGGCAGGTGGGGGAATCTGTAGCACCTATAGAAACCCATGCTCCTTGCCCGTAAATATCGGTTTTACTTTTCATGATGAAAATATTCACATGAGACAAATACAAGTCTAAATCACATCTATGAATATGTATCATTTCATCAAATCGTAGAAAGCCTGCGTAGGAAATCAAAATCATAGCACATAATCGAATATCTAATAGACTCGTTGAAGATCCATACTTCTCAACAACTGCTTTCAAAATGTCTGGGGTTATAACTTCTTTCTTAACGATCGGTTTGTTTAGTAATTTATTTAAACCTTGTAAAACAATATGTATGAACTTGCGATCACAGGGATTAACATTCATCCTTGACTTGCAGTCAAAATGCCACTTAATGGCGTAAAAAAGCCGACTCTATCCTCGAATAAGGAGCTTCTCTTTGATACAAATGAATAAGATAGCGACTAATATCTTCTGGTTCTGCTGTGTCAGAATTTACCTTATTTTGCTTACACCAATCTCTCCAGATATTCAACGCTCTGTTGTATTTACTCATAGTGTATCAGCTATCGAAGCTGTCAAGACCTTGTTCAAAGTTATATCATATCCTTCATGAAGAGAATTTCTGGATTTAAGAAAACTTAAGCTTGTATATATATTTATCTCAATACAATATATTCAATTTGTGATAAATTCTAAAGTTCAGTCATTCTTATCAAATTCTCAAAATTTAATCACTTCTAATACGTTTTACAGCCATGACAGCAAAATTAAATATTAGCTATGCAGCTATCCTCAAACCAGATGGTTTTATATTTTCACTAAAATTTCAGTATGAAATTCATTAGATCACAATTCCATATCAGAATTCGTTCCAATCGTCTTGAAGGCTTAGCAAAACAATAGCTTTGGGATTCATTTCCTTTGCGAAAATATTTATTTTTGCCTTAAAAACACTCGCAAAAAACTTTCTGAAACATTTTATTCTCAAGAATTATGTAATTTTGAGACTTTGAATGTTTTCAATCATCACCAATTTCTTCATTCTGAGCTCCGCTGCCAGTAAATTATAACTAATTTGAGAATGAAATCTCATATCAATTCCTTATCAACCTTTACGATGGTTATCCTTTTACATAATCACAACATTATCCAATTTCCATCACCACTTCTTTGCTCTGCAGCATAAGTGGATCCTAGCTATGCAGCTATCTGCCATGCGGCCGTGTAAAAATTACATGTTGCATTCCAACAGTATAATTTTGAATTAACCTCCATCAAATGGATTTATTACATACCAACATTCATGTCAGCCATCTCTCACAAACCGTTAAGGCGTAGACATAAGACCGGGCTTTGGAATTTCTTTGTCCCAAAAATTGATTTTTTGTTGTTGTTTATTTCTGCCTTGAACGAAAATTCCTTGAGGATTATCAATTTTGAAGTATTCAGAGATTAAGGAACGAAAATCACTTTGTTCAGAGAAAAGAATCGGCCAGAAGGGTGCAGACGGTCAGAAGGGAACAACCAAAGTCCCCCTAGCAGAACGAACCTTCAGATGCTTAAGTACTTGTCCTATACATTCGATAGGTGGAACCAACCTATTATTCTCGCCCGACCAATCACATGAGAAGGAATCAACATGACCTGTTAGGGGACACCAATATTTAGAATTGAACTTCTTAATTTTGAAATTAAAATCGTCCGCAAATCTTTCCACAGTGTGAGGGCCCCAGATTTTGTCCAAAAATCCGAAAAATTCATCTGACACACCCCAATCATCAAAATCTATGATTCGACTTAGTGCATCTGCAAAACGGTTCTCCTCTCTGGGAGCCCAATGAACGTGAAGACTAATGTTGTTTCTTTCACACAAATCAAAGATGTGTAAACTCATCTCATGCAATTCTGCAATCATATTTCCTTTATTTACAATCGATTCTACTCCTTTATTATCACAGAAGACCTTGACAGTTTTATGTCTCAAGTGAGATGCAAATGTTCGAAGTGCCATACTTACTGACTTGAGTTCTCTCCAAGTGGAGCTTTTAACCATTTCAAACTCAATCCAATCTCATCCCATTTCATGCCTGCGCACTCAGAAACCCAGGCCCCGCAGCCTGATGGACTTGCATCAGAATAGATGAAAGTCTGTGGAACTGAATAAGCAGAAATAATGTTTACGTTAAGAATATGCACATTCTTCTCCAGAAGAAGAACACGAATATTAAATCATCACTATTGATCACATTATGTCCTATCCCAATGTACCCTCCGGATGATTTCGTGATGCATAAATCTGGTTTTAAATTGAGTAACTGTGCCAAACACTGGATACAATGTATCTTTCCAACTATAACTACGATCTTTCGTGCTGAAACCTCAGGCAATTCTGCTTGAAATGAATCTAAACATAATTCAAGATTCTTCATCCTTCTTTCAGTAATCTTTATATAAGCTACGCTGCTTTCCCGTGGTATTCTAACCAATCCAAACACTGGACAGGAGTCCATTGAGATATTTCTCAACATTTGGTATCAAACCTGCTTCAAGTATGTCATTTTTCACCGTCTTGACCATAGTATCATACGAATCAAAGGAAGCAGCACGACCCAATCATCTATATACAAAGCAATGAAAATACAATTTCTACGCCAATGATTAACAATAGGCTTGAATCATGTAATGAAAACAAAGGTAGCTGTTGCCAACCCAATGGCAAAACCTAAAAAGAGAAAAACCTTGTACCACTACCAAAATCCCAACTAATTCCTACAAATGTCCATGCACTTGAAAAATGTAATAATGATGATAACCTTGCTTAAGTTCAAAGGAAAGCATAAAATCTCCCTTTTTTTTTAATAAGACATGACTACATTCCATAATAGTGTTCTTCCACAAGTGTTAGTTGACATAACGTAAACCAAGAATCAGTCTCTTTTAATCTTTTTATATCTGAACTCTGAATTGAATCTGAATGGGGGTAACATCATGGGGTGCAGTGGTAGATTCAACAACCAAACCCTTTTTAATAATAATTCGTTAATGGCTTCATAAACGAAATCGGGATCGATGTCAATGCTGACTTATCATCTTATTATAAGGTACACTTGTAACCGTGTTCAGTGACATCTACAGCAATTTGAGATGCATCAGTTGATTTCCAAATTGTAAGGAAGCATTCAATCTACCTTTAACCAAAGGTTCTGAATTTCATTGATCATACTCATAATTTCTCAAATAAAAGTCTTCCTCCTACCCTGCACATCTTGTCAAATCAACAATAAGTTAACGTTACTCGATGTTTCCCAACCGAAACAAATTCAACAATGCTCTGTTTCTGTATTTCTTAATTTAGAAGGGCCCGCTGACGGACCAGGAGTAGTCAATATATTCCAGATTGTTTGATCTGTATCATATCTATGTCTAGGTTCATTAGTTAAAGGTGGAATTTAACCAAAATAACACATCTTTTCTTAACATATAATTATGGACTGGGTAGGATCAAGATAGATTGCTTTGCTACGCGCTTCTGATCATTCTACTCTTTAGTTTTCAAATACCACACTTCGTCAAAATACAGAACAAAACTGACATTTACCTTGCTCAGTTTGACCATGATCAATGGATCCTTTAACTCTGTTGAGCATTGTTATCTCTGAAGGATGAATCTTGCTTCCTGATACCTGGGCAACTTCTCCACTGCCCGTGTCTACCACAGGCAAAACATTCGTCGGTGGTCTGAAGCCACTTGCATACCCGCGCCAACTATTTTGTACATATAAGTTGGCAACACTGCCAAGCGAATATCGATTTCTTGACCCAAAGGCTGCGAAATAAGTTGTCGGAAGTAGTAGAAGAACCTTGAAAATTTCCAACATTCTTGCCCAATATAACCCTCATTTGTTGAACGAAATACCTATACGCTTTCTATTTACACAAGCCTGAGCTTGCCTCATTCTTTTCTCCCTCATCAGAGTCGCATGTTATTAATTAAGTCACTCAAGTATTCATCCACTGCGGACCAACCTAAAATATAAAAATGATCTCTTTATATTTATTTGATTAATCTCCCATAATTAAGTCAAAGTAATTCCGCTGAAAAACGAACATCTTCCATTAACAACATAAGGCCATATCTATTATGTACAACCGTTCATAAATTTCAAAAGCAATAGCCTAGTTTGGAATATTCATTCATCTTTATCTCACTAACCTGCTTCAGATTCATCTGCTTTTCTGATATGTTTCTTCCTTTTTGTTATATCTGCAATACCTTCCTTCAGCAAAGCAAGGGCTGCGCCCGCTGCTTACCTTACTCTAATAAGGCCAATTTCTTATCCAACTCCTCCTGGCGTCTAGAATTATATTCATATTGTACCTTATTACCTTTCGAAAGACATCTCCGACGCCCTTTTTTAGTTGTAGAAGCTCCGCTGACCCGGGCAATGAATCAAGAATCAACATTATCAAACAGCCAGCCCAATCTTTAAACGAGCCAATGCTTCATTTGTAGCAATGCTTACAAGAAGGCGAAGGGACTCCAGATTATTGAGTAGAATTTTCTGAAACTGCCTTTAATTTGTGGCCTAACCCGAGGTTAATTTCTTGATTCGCCATTATTCTATATTTAACATCGAATCCAAACGTAGATCTATTACGATAAGGCCTATAGAGTTTAACACGTGAAAGAAGCGTTGATAAAAAGACGTCCGTACTGTGCTGTGTCGAACTCGGTCAGTGAATTCCGAATCGTTTAGGAATTCAGACACTCCTCACGCAAGCATTGTTATGCTAATCGGATACTTCTGCTAAGAAAAGAAAATGTATGGGTGTCATATCATGGTATGAGCCCTGTGGGGGCACTGGAGTACAGATGGGAGCGGGGATTGGGGCTCTTGCCTCCCCCCCCCATTTTTCACGACCAAGAAAGAGAGAGAGAGAGAGAGAGAGAGGAGAGAGAGAAGGGTGAAAATATTTGTGAATATTACATCAAAAGTAATCACAAAATTTGCTCGCTCGCTTCGCCTTCTTGCAACTTTTAAAAAAATTTTACTCGATACGCCTTATTTACTCCCCTAAAATTCGTCTGCTCATTACGCCACCGCTGTGTGGGAAACAGTCCTTATAAGCTGCATGCCTTGGACCCGTTCAACCAGGGAAAAAGGGTTTCATTTTGCCGGTCATGACTGGTCCAACATGAAGTGCAAAAACGGCTTTGATCATAAATAGAAAGGGGCATTGCATGTACACTGCAGTATAACTGCATGGGGGAAGGGGATGAGATTTCTAGATAATAAAAATGTCCAAAAATTATAGAACGAATAATGTACTCTGGAAATACACTAGTTTAATCAATAAACCAATTGACAAATTGTCACGTTTTTGTCGCCCGAAATCAATATGGCATCCGATTTGTTGAATTAAAAATTGTTTACCGCCTGAGAAATTTATGAATTGCCTTAGATTTTTAAAGAAAGTGAAGAAAAATAGACCAATATATCAGAAAGTTGATGGCTCAATCAGAAACCAGAAAGCAATTCTGTAATGCGGAGGGGGATCCCAAAACGCCAATCATTTTGGAATGGGGCAACCGCCCCAGCACCCCCACTTCGTCGCCCCATGCTTTAAGAGCACTAAGTCTTAATCACATTGCTCCACAACATTTTCAATGACAAAACGATTGCGTCTCAGTTAATAGGCATATACAGGGGAGCGAAACGATCGACCGTTCAGGAAATTATAAAGAATTTCATTATAAATTTATTTTAAATCGGTTTTTATAATACTTTTTCCATGCGAAGCGGCCCTTGGGTGGAATCGACCCCCACAGTTTAACAGATTCGGGGTGGGGGGGGGGAATTTACCCCTGAATCGGTGCCTATGGCTACACCTTTTTTCACATTTCTCGCTGTATTTCTTTGCCGCCTTTAAAAAATAATGCTTTCCCATTTAATTAGTGAATCCACCTCCTCCTTTCTTGCGTGATTGATTGTTAGAGTATGTCTGTGGCTATGCCCCTTTTAGAAGATCCATGATTCTGTCACTGCATGCTTCCAATGATACACACTATTAGGCGACCAGCCAGCCTCACTAGGGATGTAAAGATATCCAGTTCATGTACTATTGACTGGAATCGAGATTACTGTTTGGAGAACTGAAAAGGGACACTGCAGTTGGGCAGATGTTTCACCTTTCGTGGGAAAGAAAAGTATTTCGCTTAATGTAGCTGAAACATTTAACGTTTTATACTTTCAAATCCATAGAAAAACCCGGTTTGTTTTTGTTGTAGTTGTTACCAATTGAGCACATCTAGATAGAATATCTTCATATCATGTATATTTGACATTTTTCTTTTACAATTTATTCATATTCCGTTCACAATAACTTGCTGAACTAAATAACATTATGATAATCATCATAAGCCTACCCTTACAAGATGTAAATTCCATTTTTTTTAAAACAAATATTTATTTTCAAACTGTTAACTGTGCTTCACTCGACCCATGCGTGGGACCTAAAAGGATTGTGTCATTCTTTGAAAATGTGTGCTATGATATAGGGATATTTAAAGCCAGGGTAGAATAAGTCTTTAGGTTTTAGGAGGCGTATAAAGACGTTAAAGGCAGATGATTCATCTTAAAGCCAACTATTCATGCTGTTTGTGGATATTACTTCTCATTACTTGGGTTTAATGAATCATGAAAAGTATGTTTTGCATATTTTTTACCTCGTAATTATATTTAAAAAAATCTTCAAATGAATGTTCGTTCCTTGGAGGATATAAAACTTAAGGTCCTGCATAAAATAGGTCTATTCTTGAGACAATCATGTTAGGTCAAATTGCTTTATAAAACAATTATTGCAACAATGCATAATCACGAAACTTGGAAATAATTGGCCAACAGAGTGCATGAATTGGACAAATGACAGAACAAAGGTAATGATAACGAACTTTATAAAGATATAATCGTTGAAACTTTGACAATCTTAATTTTCATTTTTATATTTTTTCTTCTTACTTTGTATCTTTGATGTGTGAAAAAAGTACAAACCGCTGTCCGAACAATGAACATGTTTCATGAAAAGGGGCCGATATCATATATAGTTTTAAAGCTAAAGGTGTTTGGTTATGACACTTCTCCTCTTTTACGATGTAGTAGGCTTGAAGTGGATGAGGACGTCCCCGATGACCACAGAGAACGTCACCTTTATCGATTGGACGAGATGATCCAAGCGTCTGTTTCCGACGCCTATGATGTCGAAAGAATGCCCGTGGAGGATTACCACGATACGGATGACGAAAGAACGTTCAACCTTTTTCTCGAAATACCAGTTTTAATCGAAAGGTACAGACCAGTTTTCTCATGTATAGTGATATGCTCAGAAATAGTCTTAATAAAACTAAGATTTGAAATAACGAAATCATCAGCAATCGTTTGCTGAAATATCCTCTTATCTGTAAAATATCACGAACTCGTGCTCAGTCGATCTTGCGGAATAGTGAAAAGTACTATAGCGCCAACTGCGATCTCTCGAATAGCATTAGATCCCTCTCGATTAATTTTCTATTTTATGGCCGCGACCGGGGGGGGGGGGTCGAAAGAAGAGCAAAACACTCTAAATTGCTGATGCAATAAACCATGTACTGTATGTTACTATGTCAGGCCAATAATTATATTTGTTATGCATATACACTCATAAAGACCACAAGTTATACAAATTAATTAGGGTCTACCATTATAAAACGGAACCAAAACCGAATTGGTCTATATGACGGGAGGGAGGGGGGGGGGGTACACTGTCGTACGTAGCTTATATCTTATTAGGCGAAACATATTGATATTTACTGTAATTCAATTATATACCAACAAATCCTTTACAATATAGCCATCGAAAAAAAAATTGACAAGCCTTTAATTGAAAGATGGTATGTACACGGTTATACTCGGCCCACGGATAGTTTATTATTTCATTTTTAGTGAAAGATGTTGAATTAAAAGTAAATAAATACATAACGTTTTGACGGTTAAACTATTCCAAGGTTTGTTAATGGCATGACGATAATAATAAAGTCCAGAGTTTCCTGGGGATCGTTTCATGAAAAGACTTGCCAGATGTTTTATCCAACAGTTACCATGGGGATTGTGCTTCTCGACCAATCAAAATCAAAGAAAGTTTTCTGATCTGACAAATTCTCAAGACGAAAATGTTTATGTAACGCTCCCCTGAAAACATTTATAATGAACTTTTACGTTCATTATTTTGTCGTGTGATATTGTTGGGAATTATTTTTTGTGTGGAAAACATGTTCACAGTTCTTTTTTGTTAGATTTTTATTGTACAAAGCATTTTAAATTATTTTTTCATGTACACAAGTCATTCTCGTGTGATACAATGACAGATATAAATATAACCGTTCTGCTCTTTCAATAATTCCTATACATTCTACATTTCCCTCTCTTCTAAATTTGTTCTCAAGCATTTCATAAGCTCTTAATTACAGTGCAGTAGAATATATATGCACATAGTTTCTGCGCTATTCAAATCAATTATGATTATCATATTTATCATTATTCTGTTCCCATCCTGGTATACGTCTTCCGGTGCGTTAAAAACGAGTGAGAGCGCCCGCATTCATGTTATCACGGCTCCAAAATATACAGGTGTGGTATTGATGAGATACCAGTTACACATTCTATTCGTCTTACCCCTATTTAAGAGCGACTCCTAGAATACAATGATCATTTCTACTTCATCTTTATCTCAACTTTGCAACAAGAGAGTCACCTGCAAGGCCCTGCTCGATTTCAGTGCTTTGCACTTTATCTTGTAAATAGTGATCGTGATTTAACTTAACTGCAGCTAAGGCTCCACTGCGAGAACATTTGGATTTTTTTTCTTTTCCCAGTTGTTACCATTATATCATTATACTGTAAGCCATCGGAACCATGCATGTGGGAGAGAGATAAAGGAAAAACAGACAGATGCATCCAGGATTTCTATTTACCAATGGATGTTTTTAATATCTCATTCTGCTGGAAGTTAGTCTCGCGAGCACAAACGAGCTGATTGGTGAAAGAGATTTTTGGCGATCAAGGATAGATCGCATTCTTTTAAAAATCTATGATTTTACTCTGATCGTAAAACCTATCATTGTGATTTTTTTAGAGTGACCAGTAGGTCTCTAATTAGGTTTCATCTATACTCAGGCAAAATAATTGTCTTTACATAGCTCTACCTACTTTGATTTTTTTCTCAGTAAACACTAAGTAAACTGTCGATTTTAACATTTTCGGGGTCGTAAAAAGGGAAGAAAAACAAAATCAGTCCTCGAACGCCATTCAGATGTCAAGGGGCTTCTTTCGAGAAGAAAAACTGAGAAAAGGTAAATTGTGAACCGACTGCTTCCTCTCGCCTTTGCTGGATCCAAGCTGGAAGCTGAAGAATCCATTTCAGCTGCTCCACCGATAAAACTCTTAACCAATCCATTCACCCGGATAAAACAAGCGAGAAGAGAAAAGGAAGATCTCGCACGCCTGATCAAGCACCAAGGGGCTGGGAATATTATTCTATTTTTTCAAATCTCTTCGAGGTATACATATATCATTTTGATATAAACTCAGTATGGCTACTGTTTCGATACTTGGTGGTTTATTCGTGCTGCTTTTATCCCTGGCGTGTGTACAACCTCAGCGGTGTCCCCCGTTCCCCATTACGTGCACTGGAAGGGTTAATCCCCAGAGATGGGGTAAAAGATCATCATCTTCATCATCATTGACATCAACCACGTCCTCAACATCAGATTCACGACTCATACAACATATCAGGTCAGTCTCCATCTTCTCACTCCAATGATTTGTTGCTTTACATATTTTTGTTTCTAATCGTATATGATATCATGTTTCGGTTTTGTTTCACTGATGCAGAAGAAAGATAGTAAACAACTGAGAATAATTACAGACTATACATAAATGGAAAGATTTTATGAGATAAAGAGTGATTATGCTCTCAATTCAGAAGTCAAGGCTATTGGTCTCACCTGCCTCATTAATATTCACGACGTATAATCTTCCTAACTATGCATTACACCCATACATATGTTTTCCTTCTAATTTTAGTGTAAAATTCAATTTGCAAATTCTCAAAGCAGGATAACCTGAATGGGTTGGTAACATACACTCCATAAAAGTGTGTGATAGCTTATAAATCAGCCTATACACTGTCATCTTTATTAATATAGGCATACCAACCAATGTGCTTAGAGGGTGTAATAATCATAATAATGGGAGAAGGATCAAATACGAGATTTAATCATATATTTGGTAATTTTCCAAATCATGGATTTGCAAATTTTTAATATATTTGTCTTAAAAGATGTAACCCTCTCTTGGATTCTAAGAGTTGGTTCATATTATACAGTGGATGCTCCAGACGGGGTGGGGGCCATGGACCCCCCCCCCCCTCCCCACACCTTTAACCCTTGGATGGCCCACCAATGCAACTATTATTCAAAAGAAGATATCGCGTCTTTGCCTTTGGAACCGATATGACCACCCCTCCCTTGTCAGGTTTTACGGAGGAAAAAGTCAACCGATTCTTGCCCCCCCCCTCATGACCGTCTTGAATCCACCGCTGTATGCAGAAGTCATTTAGTTTTCTTATAAGTTTCAGCTGTATAGGGTAATGTGGTTCTCGGCGACAATGGGAATACTATATAGAAAACCTGTATTTCACCAAAATATTCGCCGGGAAACTGTTCCCATGCCCCCGCCCACGCCTCCCAGAACTAATATGTGAATTACCCACACTACTGCCAAAAAGTTCATAACAAACCAAAGTAAATTAATACTCGGTGCACATATTACAACCATGGTTAAAAAAATGTGTTTTTTGCACATTGACAGTGTCTTTAATTCCCTGTGGTCTATATTTGAGATATTCTAAATAGGGAAAGAAGAAACTGGGTATATTGTTAAACGTCACGAAAATCGGAACAGCATTGCCTGAATTTATACCAGATTTTTATTTCTCCTCTTCATTTTTTGTAATCCGTCACTCTTTTACAAACGTCATCCTCCTCCTCAGAGCTCAGTTTGCACACGGTTCAGTTGCACTATTATATGTGATTTTCGGGTATATGTTGTCAATATTTTGTTTTATTCGGAATAGATGACGCTCTAATAAAATTCGTAATGACTGGGTTCCTATTATACCTCTTCGACAGAGAGCGAGGCAAAATTTACAATCAATGCTTTTACTTCGTTATAAAATACACTCACTTAAAAAATTGTTTTTGCTACCTGGTAAAATAGTATAGCCTGATATTAGGGTGACGTTGATATCACATCAAAAATTATCTTAAAAAATGAAGAAGAAATTCTTATTACCATTTTCTATACTTTATGTTATATAGGTATATACATAATATGGATTTTGGTGGGTATCAAACGGGCATTGTATAAAGCGCATATTCATGGAATGGAAAGGCTATACCTTTATTATTGCGGTTATGAGTAGATTAAGTTCACCAACAATCTTGTTTAAATCCCAAATTACAACATTCATTCATAATTCCCTTTTTTTTTCTTGCTGACTATACTTGACTAAATTTCCTCAAACTCCCCGAACCACTTTATTTCTTATGTTTTCTTGAAGGGTACATATCAATTTGATAAATTACACTTCGGTCAATACTCTCACGCGATAGCATAGGCCTTGAGGGGTTGCCGTATATGTACTTGTACAGCAAGGAAAGAAAAAAAATTAATGCGATTGATTTTCAAAATGTTCCCTCCTATGATATCAGTAATACCATAGCTCTATGGTAATACCATTGACTCCCACGTATAGAGTGATTTTAATTGGAAAACAATAGTAGTACATTGATATTTTGTTTTAAGTGACATCGTACAAAAAAGGCCACTATAGTGTCCAATCTTTCTTAGTTTAATTTCTATCTCTTTCTTTCTTGCTCTCTCTCTCATTCTTACTTGCTCTCTCTCTCTCTTTCTGTCTTTATGTCCCACTCTGTTTTTCTCTCTCTTTTGCCCTACTATCCATCTCACCCGTTACTATTGAAAGAAAATACAACATAAATCATGAATGAATCAATTAAAGGATCTTTTAAGGCATGTAAGGGCTACTAAGAAAGTATATTCATGTATGTTTTTCAAATACCAAAAATAGACAAAATGATTATCCCTTTAAAAGAGATAGTCATTTCAAATAGAGTTACACACTCAATACACGTTTTGGGCCCAGTCGGGGTGGGGCAATGGTAGATCCATATCTGGGCGCACATCCACCCCCTCCCTTGAGAGCCCTAACAAATCGGTTATACGCAAGAGAGTAACTTTTTTTTGCTTGTCAAATTCTTCTCAACAACAAAAATGTCCCCTTTTAGAACATCTTGGATCCGCCCCCGGGGAGGGGTGGTACATGTGTCTACTTAAATGCTGGTAAAGTGATTTAATGATCTCCACATGCCCTTGTCTTAATTATGCACCCATGCTTTAATCGACAACTAATGATATTGTTTGCGCTGGTGTTAAACTCGCTTGTCGCTACCTGCTCATGAATGAAAAAAAAATAACATCCTCTCATCAATTTTCGGTCCATAAAAGATACTTTATTCCGATGTATGAAGGACATATCGAATCAATTAATCGAGCAATTACATGTATGTTCGCCATCGTTTATCATCGTTCACACACGCTACAATGGTAACACGACAATGTAATGTGACCTGCAAACACTCTCACTTGGCTCATTAATCACTCCGAAGAAAGAATAGAGCCAATTTCGTTCACATCGTTTGATGATGACTAGCTTTATAGATTACCATCACTGTTCTCTCGTAAAGTGCAAGTCAACTGTAAAAGGGCATACTTGATGGAAAATAAACAATATTAACTATCATCGAAAATATACGTTACATACCATTGCACATCTGCACGATAGTCAAACATTATTATTTTTGGCGTTTAAAACTCGTCTTGAATACAACTCTTTTAAAACAATCAACGACTTGAAGATTGATCATTATTTGGTTACCATAGTTACCATCATCTACCTTGCAAAATTGACAATCTTTTGCACCTGATTTATAACTAATTACGGTCCAAACTTCCATGTCTTAGCTTTTACAAGCAAGCCAAGCGGACAAAGAAAAAAAAAGTAGATGGGGATTATCAGTGGAAGAAATGATTAAACCAGTTCATCTTTCCTAAAAACTGTTTATTTGTTTTGTTTATATATTTTTTCAAGAAAATAATGTCCAAATAAGAGGGCAGAGCAAAACGATAAATTCATCAGTTTATGGAGATTTTAACAGAATTTGAGCCCATGATTATCCAGCTAAATGTAATTTGTTTATTGCATTATTACAATACTGTATATTCAGCTCATTCAACCGACTATCATTATTGTGACATATCGTGGAAGAGAGTTGCATGAAAATGTCTTGCAGTTTAAAGCAAATTCATCCCTTGCAAAAGCACAAATAAATATATTTTCTCGTACACGCGTCGCCTTGCTCTGACTTAATATGGTCAGATTATACGGCGGTATTGGATAAATATAAATTAAACTTAACAGTTTTGGGATGATTATGAAACAGCTTCATAATTTCTTTCACTCATAATCCCTACTGCCTGAAATTGGATGTTAGGATTCATTTTTCTTTTAAAATGAAATTACCGAGTGCAGTCATCTTCTTCTCTTATAGAAGTGAAAAACGACAAGCTTTCCTCTTTCGATAATACTAAAATGATCAACAACATGGTAATGTATAAAATATAACAATCAATTTTCAGGAGGCGGCTTATTAATTTTGGCTAGTATATTATGTGTTAATAACTGTTAGGGTGCCCAGCGAGCCAGATAGATATGCACCATCGAAGAGAAATGCAGTGTGACTATGTCAAAATAAAGCAGGTTCCTGTCAAAAGTTTGTATTTAATCACCATGATCACCTGGCGTGGCGAAACCCGTTTGTCTCCATTCATTCACTTCACTCACTTAATAGTTACACTATTTTTTTCCACATTACTAGCTGCAATCGTTTTTCTTTTAACACCATGTACAAGCGAGCAAAGCAATCGAGGAAGAATAAGCACCCTTTGTAGTGATTATAATAGTATAAATGTTATATCTTCTGATTAAAATTACGACTCTGCAATTTTTTTTACCTTACTTGCGAAATCAATTTGCTTCAATCCCTGACCATCCTGTAATGTAATTCAATTCCAGCAAAAACGACTGCATTTTAAAAGGTAAACGTGAAACTTCGTCGGTAAAATAAATGATTTACTTCTCATAATATTTCATGACATGCACTTTCAAACCCTTATAATGTTTAATTCCTGAAGTACAAAATACTGTTTAAAATTTACTACAAAAAGACGAATATTTTTCCTTGCTTCAAGATTACGATTACAGTTTGTACCCAGATTATTATGGAAATGGAAAACAGTTTGTTAACGTTATATATTCTGTTCACCTGAGGCCAGGTGCCATCGCTATTCTTTTTTTTCAGACGAAATTTCAGCATGCTAATTATGCCCCTCACCATTTTTACTTCAGCTGGTAATGGTAAGAAGTATAAAATGTCAAACGCCGATTGCTGATATTTCCAATTTCAGACTTGTGTGTTATTCATCTATAGTGAGGGTGACATACGTCCACATTTTCAGGCAAGCCATTTCTATACTTTCTTTCAAAAAGTGTAATACATTCGAATCCAAGATACTAACAGAAAGTCTGCTTGTGACAGAGACTGGAATGATAATGATTAACGGCAAAGCAATGAATATCATTATCATATACTTACTATGATATGAACATGCTTCATAAGATATTCATCTTTAAACACATCTTTCATCCCTTGTTATGAATATTTGACAGACATACCGAATTTCCCAATATGGTGTCTTCGAAATCCACTGGGAGCTCAGATCTCGAAATGCAATGCCAATGTTTCCAAATATTTAGATATGGAAGTAATCAGATTTTTTTTTAAATCAAAGGTTATATTAGAACCTAGATATCTAGTGGCGTAATATGCAGGTACATGTATATAGAAGGAATTCGCCAATTTACGAGTTTTCAGAGGGAAGGAGGTCGGACTTTGCTGTGCCATTCAATATATATATATTTCAGAATGCTACTTACTTGAAATGCTATTTTATCATTATCATCATCATTATTGTATTACTTATTATCATTATTATTATTATTATCATTATAATTATTACTGTTGTTATTATTATTATTATTATTATTACAATTATTATTATTATTGTTGTTGTTGGTGGTGGTGTTGTTGTTGTTGTTGTTGTTATCATTATTATTATTATCATTATCAATATCATGTTTATATTATAATTATTATTATCATCATCATCATCATCATCATGATCACGTATATCACTTTATTAACATTAGTGTGTGTGGAGTACGAGAATCTGGATCTATACGTCATACCCCCTCTGGGTCTCCGATTTCGGCCCAAATAGAATTTCACGGTGGATGAGGAATTATTGTGATTACTTAGAATTGGGCTCGACATTGTGGTATATAAAGTCCAATCAGTGGTGTACTGAGCAACCCCTCCCACCCCAAAAAAAAAATTAATTAATAAATAAACAAAAAATCATATAAAAGAATAAGAAATAATGATAATGAATAAATAAATGAAATTAAAATTAAAAAACATTAAATAAAATAAAAATAAGAAAAGGGCACATTGTGGCAATTTTCGCCAATTCGATTAAAAGTCGCGAGTGAGCGAAAAACATGTACCGTTTTTAACAGAAATCCAATTTGGGGGATATCTATATGATATTCAGAACGAACATTCTGTTTTACGAAATTTTACTTTCCTTCTATTTCTTTCCTGCTTCTTATTTGTGTCTTCCTTATTATTATTTTTTTTTTGGGGGGGTTGTATGACTTTTGGCGACCATGTGCCACACCCCTTCGAATTCTCTTTATACACCAATGACAACAATAATGTGATACAATGGTAACACTAACCGCTTTGCTTTCTTGTTTGATCATGACTCTTTTCGTCAATGGTATTTTAAAAGTAGATCTAACCATGAACCATACATGATCTAACGGAGATCGATGTCAAACTGAAACAAATTTGCAATTCGGATGGCAAAACTTATCTAGGGCCACGAGCAAAATGTATTAAGCGTCGTTTTAAGAAGTCATTTTGTTGGCGATTTGGTTGGAGTGATAAGGTCAAACCGTAAAACGAGTTAATACTGTCTGACCTTATCATTCTCAATGAATTCTGGAGTGTCTTCAGTATTTCATCTCCCTTTTTAGTTATACTACGATTTTCAAAACGCAACTTGCATGATATGAGTAACACTATATCATGACCGTGTTTATTCGCACTGCACGTCTTGTGACAAAAAAACCGGAGTAATTTTGTGACATTAATTTTTTTTTAAAGAAAATGATCCTCAAAACAGGGATTCGTGACTGATCATGCAGTCCCTGATGGCAGAAGGGCGGGGGGGGGGTGTGACTTTGATAAAAAGAGGCGATAAAATTTCTGGCTCTCTTCAAGCGATTTAGTGTCTTTTGCGCTTTATTTGTTTATGTCAATTTCTATAATGAGTATTAACATTGTTTTAATGGGGAGTGTCATCTCAGGCGCGGATCGGAGGGGGGGGGGGCGGGCCTTGCTCCCTATCATTTATTTTCTTATAACGGGAGGGGGGGGCTTGTTAAAAATTGTAGGGTAAAATTCTCCCCTGACCATGGGTTGTGATAATCTTCTGAATTCCTCAAAATAAAAAAATCCAAGAAACTATAAGCCGTATATATCTGCTATTTCATTCAGTATTTTGTTATTCAAAATAGAGAGAGGAAGCGGTAATACATGTGATTTTTACAATTGAATTGTCTATTCACCTATTGTATATATAATACATTATTCACCAATATTCTACTTGAATACCCCCCCCCCCTCTCCCCTCTTAAACTGAATTGAGAAAATAGATCGAACAAGGAATCGTTTTAAACAGTAACCTACAACATTCTTGAAGTTAAGGACCCTATTATTGGTTTCTTGAGTTTCAGCTCAGATTAAAGACATTGATCTGAAGAACGCGTTTATATTCTACACCTGACACATGGATCGTTCTGATGGCGGGCGACGTGCACACATTTAGCCAAGCACTCTCAAATGTTTACGTATAGAACTTTTATCTATATAATATCCATTAGCTAAAACTTTTGAACTGTCCTAAAATGCAACATGGGCCTGCTGTGGAATATCGAAATTTTACATTTTCTATTAACTTTCATTTGCTGAAATTACTGACTCTGTTTCCTTATCCTCTCAAGTTTTATTTTGCCAACTGGGATCGAGGACAAGTGAACTTCAACGGCCAATTCTAAATTTTAGTTGTTCCTCAATTTTCTTTGTTAGAAGTGCATCCTCTTTTTGAAAATTAATTTTACGATCTCACATCTTTCCTCCCTCCTTCTCATTTGTCCACTATCCAATTTCCCCTTTTCCGGCCCTGGAGCCCTCGCCCCTGAATCGCTAGATAATTGAATTAATAAATAACTTCATATAAAGATACCTTTCATCATTATCCCCCAAATTATTACATATTGGTACGACTGGGTCTCGACGTACATCAGCTACAAGTTTTACCTGCCTTATATTTCTGTATAAACGCAGCCATCGAGGGGATTTTCCCGATACGTTCATTAAAACTTCTTGCAGAAGATGTGTATTTCTGAGTGTAACAGCCGGTGATAAGGGTTGTCATCTTTCATCGATATAGCAGGATATTGATTGTATTAACGACTTTAAATTCAAATAGACACTTACAGCCAGGGCAGCGATCCTGGAGGGGGCAAGGGTTACAGTGCCCCCCAAATTTTCTTTTTTTGAAACACTGAAAAGTGCCCTTTTTACGCAAGAAATGTGCCCTCTCTCGAACGTGTTATGTGCCCCTTTCTCCTGAGGACCCTTTTTATGTGTGAGCAAGTGCCCATTGCCTTCTTGTAAGTGCCCTTTCTCGTATCAGTACCCCCTTTTACCCAAGAAAAGTGCCCCTCACGAACGTGTTCTGTGTCCATTTCACCTGAGAAGGACCCATATTATGTGTGAACGAGTGGTGTTTTTTCCTCATAGTTGCCTGTTCTTCATATCAGATAAGTTTTTTATTTAAACCACTCTTTTCGTGCCCGATGGGCGCCCAGTTTCTTAATACTAGTATAGCGTTCTGCTTCCTTCTACAAGTGCATCCTTTAATCGCTTATTCCTTTTCAAAATATGATTCGCCCCTTTCGCTACTTCTTAAATAAACTAATTAAATTCATTCATTTAACCTCTTTTAAGAAACAAGAAAACAATATTCTTATTTCTATACTTATGGTGGAAAAAACTTGTAAGAATAATCCTCCGTGCGTAAAGATTTGTGAGTCACGTGAGTGGGGTAGATTTTCCCCCTTTGATTTAAGTGCCCTTTCCGAAAGAAAATATGCCCTTTTTCCCTGTGCCCCCCCTACTCTAAACTTCGCTCAGCCGCCCCTGACTTCAGGTAGTCTTCAGAACAACAATGACCTTTAGAATATGAGTCTTGAAAAGAGAGAGGCAATATATACACATTATTATTCTATTATTAAAGAATTATTCTATTATTAAAGAAAAAGCCTAATTACTGGAATAAATATGACAATATAATCTTGTATAACCATGATTACCACCTTATCCGATAGAATGCAATGAATGGAAAAGTGTAATATGTAAACAAAAATGTCAATATTGTCGATAGTTTCTAGGTAGCTATGGTCATTATACGGGCCATGATGTCATCAACTACTGAAATTGCCGCCCCACTTTTAATGACCCACTCTTGCATTTTGTTAAATTGAAATTTTACGATTTCGTGAAAACACTATAACCCTTCGTTAAGTGGTTTTCGTTTACAATGCTCTCCGTATTCAACAAACGTTGTACTCCAATTAACTCATCTATATCCACAAGCGGATAATTCATCAATGAAAAGCCATATGAAGAAAGAAAAATCACCTTTTTGTCAATCAATTTGCAATGGTGTCTTAGAGTAATATGGCTGCATTTTTGGTGAATAATTGAAGCGATAAATCTGAATGGTCCTAGAAAAGGTCCACGTATTCAAGGTACATTGATACCAGGGGCGGAAATCTCTCCCAAAAGGTAGGGGGGACACAGGGGCGGATCAAGCCTTCGCCAATAGGGGGGGGGGGGCGGCGGAAAAAAATTTCAGCCATAATTTCCCCGATCGGCAGCTCGACTCAAGATGATTTTTTTTTCTTTGAAGGGGTAGTCCTCATTAGTCACTTCTTAGCTTTATTCTTATAAATTGATACATGATATCATAATCCTTATCTATATGATGCGAGCAAATTTTTTGGAAATTTTATGTTTTTTTCCTAAAATTTGAACATTCTGGGCAATGTTTGTTATCCTGAAAAAGATGTGTATGCAACTTAATAATTACTACGAACGCAAAGCGCGAGCACAAATGAACTGATGGAAAAGATACCTGTTAAAGTAGCATTTAACTATCAAATAATGCGAGCGCGAGCTAAATTTTTTTTATACTTTTTCACCTAAAGAATGGAAATTTTAAGCACTTTTCGTAACTCAAACAGAATAAGTATATAAGTAAACAATTGATGCGAGCGCGAAGCGCGAGCGGAAAATTTCGAGATTTAGTCCTATAACATTTACTGAACGAGACACTCTATTCATGTTTTGTAAATCATGAAAATGATGAGTATTAATAATGCTAGCGCAAAGCGCAAGCAGAAAATTTTTATATACGTTTTGAACTGGTACCTGATGAATTGTAACTGTTAAGGACTGCTAGCACTTAGCCATGAAGGCGTTACATATTTCAACAATAAAAAAATGCGAGTGCGAAGCGCGAGGTGAAAAATTTTGAACTTTCTAAAGAAAGAATGGAAAATTTTAATCAGTTTTTGTAATCGTGAACAGGATAGCTATATAATTTAATAATTGATGCGAGCGCGAAGCGCAAGCAGAACAAAATCGAGATTTAGACCTAAAAATGGGCCACTCTGTTCATGAAAAGGATGAGTAATATGGGGTCTTCCTATACATTATAATGCGAGCACAAAGCGCGAGCAGAAAAAAATTGATTTTGTGATCTGAAACTGGATAATGATTTAAATAGAGGACAAGTTGAGTATCTGAATAAACATGCGCGCGCGTGTTTCATATTTAGACCTAGAATCTAGGCATTCTAAATACATCTTTAATCATGAAACTTTGATATTCCGATCTGAAAAAAGAGTCAATTTCAGCTTTATATTTCAAGCACTTTGTAGAAAAATTGTAAGGTGGATATGGATCGCACTTAAAAAAGAGCTGATAATTTCATTATTATTACTCTGAGTTTTGACATTGGACCGGGACATCCTTACGACATGTCATCATATGAAAATGATGGCTATCTTCCTATTCCTCTTGCTAAGCGAGATGAAACAAAAGGGACAATTTTGATTATTAAATTAATATCATATTTATTAATGCCTATTATAATGAGGGCGCGAAATCTGATGATATTATGGCATAAAAACTGGACATTTCACTTTTGTAATTATGAATATAATGCATCAATTAATATATTTTAACCATTAATGCGAGCGCAAATCGCGGGCTATAATTTTGGATAAACTGTCATGAAAAGGGGATTTTAAGTAGTTTGTTGTATAATCAATATTGAAACATATATAACTCGCCAATCAAAATGCGAACTTGCAGCGCGCTAGCTGATACGTCTTAACAATCAGACCTGAAAAGGGATATACACGAAAATAATAGATACCTGATAAATCAAAATTTGCGAGCGTGCAGCGCAAGCAGCGAATGATAATATTCAGACCATAAAACTGACATTTTACAGAGCACTTTTAAAAAATCAATTTGTAAATCACACAAAATAATGAAAGTTCGATTTCCGAGGTGAAATATGTTTTGTATATTGACTTCCAAACTTGACATTCGAGCTCCATACTGAACACGATATGTAAGTCATCTAACAGGCAATGCGAGCGCGAAGCGCGAGCGAAAATTTTATATAGTGGCACGAAAGATTCTTTTTATTTTCCAAGTCTTCCTCTCATCTTATTTTATGCACTCGTCGTCGTCCTTCTCTTCTTTTTCTCCTCTCTTTTCCCTCCTTTATTCCTTCTTTCTTTCCCTTTTTTCCTTTTTTTTTGCCGCCGCCAAGAGGGGGGGGGGGGCCCTCGGCCCCCTGGTCCGCCTACGGGGACAAGGGGCGGGAAAATTTGACAAGCAAAAAAAAGGTTATCATCCCAAAAGTAAGGTCATCTCGTCCCAAAATACATGTTTTATTTCGATTTAGAATGATGTATTTCTTACCATCATAAAAGACCAAAAATAGTAGGGGGGACATTTGATATTGTGTCCCCCCTACTATTTTGAGTAGGGGGGACACGTCCCCCCTGTCCCCCCTGGGATTTCCGCCCATGATTGATACTAATATGTGGTTTAAACCAATCATGCCAATACAGGCAGTCGAAAATAAACTGAGATGAAGTAAGAAGATCCACGGGTGTTACCAATATCAATGGTTGTGGAAGACCAAAACATTTTATAAGTACACTTGCCACTCTTCACACATGTGTATATAACGCTTCTATATAGCGTCAGAATCCTCACGGCTGATGGCCATGAACACTTTTCACGAAATCTACACACTCTTAACTTGTTGGCAACTGGAACTGGGTGATCCTTCAAAAAGCCTATTGCTATCACAGAATTCAGTAGTCAACAGGTTAATTGTACTTGTATAAATTAAATCCTGTGAGTGCTTCATTTGTCTTTGGGTTTTAGGGATCGGATTGGCGTGAAGAATATGGTTCTGGTGATAGGATAATGATATTCAAGTAAGGATAAACTTAGAGATTTTATAACTGGAGAAATTGTGGCCGGAGATAAATAGTTTATTTATTTATTTATTTTATTTACCACTCGTGGAATCGCACACCCTATCAGAAAATGTGGTTTTTCGTAGGATCCAAAATCGCACGGAATATTGTAAACAACACGACTTAACCTTCATCATGTCATATTAGGAAAATATCATTATAAAGTTTAAAGAGTAGAGAATATTAACACAAATCTCCATGGCTAAACTGTTATGTAAAGTGCAATCAGCTTTGGTCAGGTAGAAACACAGGTGTAACACCACCCGCCATACCCACTCTACACACCGCTACATCCGATCACATCACCAGTTTGCCCATTCTCAAACGATTATTTGTGTATTTTAAGTATAATTACAATTTTTGCATTCATAAACTGCCAATATTGCCAGTTTGATTTTCAAATCAGAGATGACCACCAGAAATGAAGCCTAACAATACTATTGATTTAGCCTGACGTGCAGGTGCTGGTGTTTTGACATCAGATTCACACTTTCTGTCTGTACTCCATTGATCATGTTGATATTGTGAGATCATACACAAATAAAAAGGGTAAAGATGAGGGGGGAGGGGGGGGGGGCTACATTTTGCAAGCTCTGCTTCTCAATTGGCCCTCCCTCCCTTTCAATGTATATTTTATTTTGATAATTGTCTGTTGTAATATCATGTTAATATTTATATATACTTGAAATTAATATTGATTGTAAATCTGAAAAAATGAAAGTGGAAAATAAAAACAATTGAATTGAATTGAAATGATATTTCCAGAAAACTATAATCAACCCCATACTGAAATATTAATATTATTATCGAAAGAAGCAATGGATACATCCCCACCCTGCTCTTTAGAAGTTGGATTATATATGTAGGTATGTTCAGTGACAAGATTGTCATGAATATGACTTTATGTACACACGTTTTGTTGGTTTTATCTGCATGGAAAACAGCCCTTTGTCATTTTTTATTAAAAAATATATATAATCAGATGAATACTCTTATAATAGATGATCATATTTGTTTTCCTCCCCTTGGTTCATGTACACCATTAATAAAAAAAAATGTATCTTAGCCAATGTCACACTGGATTAAATCATGGTATCCACATAAACGCGGGGAATAGCTTTTTTTATAAATAATCATGGATCTGGAAAGCCCCCCCCCCCCCCTTCCCTCCGCATTCATTTCATCCTGATTCTTGTAGGCGATGTTTCCCAGTTCGACAACTGATTTAAACTACCCTCATCTTATTGGCTGAGAACAAATATGTCAATGACAATCATTGGTCTTGGTGCTCACTTGTTTGTACTCTATCACGAAACTTTTATCTTGTTATATCTGTCTTATACTGTCAACCACATGTTTCCAGTTGCGTCTTTAGGCTAACGAGGTGGCAAAAGACCTGTTAAGGCAGACCTAATCGATTTGAATAGTGGCAGTTAAATAGTATTTATGGTAAAATACGACTGGTACATTCGATCCATCATTCGATCGATGGCTGAAGACAGTTTCTTGCGAGAATGAACAAAAGTCTGCTACTTTTTAGTCATCCCAAATTAGTGTTTGTTTCAAGGTTTTAAAATGACCCTTCTTGAAACAATATTGGGATATATTAAAACCATCTACAAAATGGATGTAAAAATAACTAAAACTATCCTTCATTATTCCAAGAGTTTTTTAATGTTTTATTTTCCATCACGATTTATAAAAAATATTTTGATGATATCAATAACAAAGTCAGGAAATTAAATTTTGAGAAAATGCGTCTTATGTTAATTGCACTTTCCTATAATACTTCAGTTATGGTTACATCTTTTCGCAGTCAATATAGTAATAATTCAAGAGCTTTAGTAATTCACTCAACCATTTTAGTCGATACTAAGCATTTGAATAAAACCAAATAATTACCGTGATTCATGTATGTTATCTTAATCAATATAAGTTTCACAATGTTTTCTGTAAGTCAATGGTTAACTAACAACTCATCCTAACTTTAGCATTATTATAAAGAGTACCATAAAGTGAAAGTATAAAACCATCCACTTCCGAATTTATAACCTGGTTTCTATTTTCGAGAATATTGACTTTATTTTGTTCAAGAACGCAAATGCATCTTCAAGAAGTGACCTTTCGTAGAGGACGACATCTTATTAGAGTGCACTTTAGTCTTGCCGACCATGGAAAATGACTAAGGTTTAGTAAGGCATCGACCTGGGGATATCTCATAATGTCGGTAACAATCTCTTGCTCATTAAGATCCAATACACTTTCAAAGATTTCTTGCCAAGTATATGGTCCGCCATTTTGAATCCTTTTTTGGTCTCCAGACTGCTAGGTTCATCACATCACCTTCATCTAAACATCACAGATCATTGTTTATAGAGATATCAACACTTGCAAACTGATTTATGCCGACAGACAGATCACATACCCGAAAACCATATTAGATCTAAAACAAGAATAATGTATGTACTGCTAACGAATCAGCAACAATATATTTTGTCGAGACCCGATCACTTCTAACGGTTTGAACAGATGATTATGTTATACCTGACGAGCCCCTTCTCCTGCAGATCAACTGCTCTTTCTCTTGAGCTTTTTTCAGAGCTTAAGGATATTTGAACCCGAACCTTCTGAGCACTATCAGGAGTACATAGACACTTCATTTGGAGTGGTCATCTATCCAAAAATGATATTGGTGTAGTAGAAAATAGGTATTTTCCAGTAATCAGACATATGAAAATGTAAGAACAAAAAACTATTTAATAAAGTATCTGACTTAAACCAGGTTTCAAGCAAGATGCAACAAATTTGTTCTTTTTCGATAGCTCTCCTAAAAATAGACACGTTAGGATTTACAAACATTTTAGATGAAGGTCGACAGATTACGATTAAAAACCCTTCAAGCGGCCGTCATCGATTGCAAATCTAGAGCGGTCCGCGTGCAAGAATCCGTGAAACCAGAAAGTCGATAATAAACAATGCTTTAAAAAAATGAATGAATTTACCGCGTCTAATCAGCCAATTATATGCAGTCTTATTGCTGCATAGGAGCTATGACCATTCTCTTACTCATCGTTCATCCGATTATGTTTACCATTTGAAAGTTTACTGTTGTGTCTATACCTGAAGATATAAAATATCATCAGCGTTTTCTGCTTTTATCATGTTTATACTTTCTATATCTTTTTGAAATATTTATTGCAATTCTCTTCTCATAAATTCCCATTGATATTTCCTTACTGGCAAGAACACAGTGTCCCATAGTGTGTGCCACAGTGTGAAACATAATGTGAAATCACTCTCACACTGTCGAATTTGAGCATTTCAACAGAGTAAATCACATATTTACATAGTCGATCATGTGAACACGCTGTGAACAGGCACACTGTCGAGATATCCACAGTGTGAAAATATACTTCACACTGTTTAATTTGAGAGAGTGAATAATATTTTCACATCGTCCACACTGTGAACACACTGTGATCACACTATGTGACAATGTTCTTTCCAGTAATATGTTTATCATATGACTTTGCCTGTTGTGTCAAGGAGGTTTATCCGAGTGTAATTCCAAACTATCGCGAGGTTTCATCTTTCATGTGTGAAATACATGACCGAAAAATCTATTACAAATCTTGTTAGGCTCATGTCATCTTTTCTTTTTATTTCCTTGCAGTATTGAAATCAATGAATTTTATACTGCAGAGCTATATTAAAACTATATGAATGAGCCAGCAACTTGCACTCAATAATAATAAATAATGGTCAAAGTTAGCATATGCTATCATAAAACAGATATGTGGGGGGTTAACTCGATGATATTTTTCCTCGTCCATCCCAGGAAAATGTTGATTTGAATCAATAGATAAAAATCAAACAAGAATAATGCTGAAAATTTCATCAAAATCGGATGTTAATTAAGAAAGTTATGACACTTTAACATTTTGCTTACTTTTCACAAAACAGTTATATGCAGTAACAGGCAATTGAGAGAGTCGATATGGTCCCTCGCTCACTATTTTGGTTTTTTTTTTATTGTTTGATTTATACAATATTTCAATATTTACATGTTTGACAATAGGGACCAGCTTGACTGAACCATACAATGTTAAAACAATTGTAATTCCCCATGTTCATGGAGGAAGAAAACTCTTCACCTTCCCATGAGAAGAAAATTAGAATATTTCATATAATAAAATACCAAAGAAATAGTGAGTGAGTGACGTCATCAGTCCCCTCATTTGCATATCTTCCAGGATGGGCATATAACTGTTTTGTGAAATTAATTAAACTTTAAAATGTGCATAAATTTCATATTTTACATCCGATTTCAATGAAATTTTCAGTGTTATGCTTGTTGGATTTTTCTCTCTTTGTTCAAATCAACTTTTTGTAGGGATTGACTTGTCCTTTAAAGTTATGTGCTAACCTTTGGCAAAATAATTTGCCAAAGACTATTATAAATCGTATCTTTATCAAAATGACTTGTAAATCTGGATGAAGAAGCCTTGACCAGACATTATGGTCATGTCGCCAAACTTTTTTATATGCTTCGTGTTAGCTTTCCGCATCATTTAAAACAGATTTTGACACCACCTTTACTTCTCAATCCAAACATCGCTGATTTCAACGTTTGACCTCATCTTTACTGGGTCCAGTGCCCGGTGACTTTTGAGACTGGATTTAAAAGGGAAGAAAGAGGGCTTATCACTAAAATCGTTAAATGTGATGATTTCTGGCGAAATAGAAAATGAGAAATCTCTCTTCTCTTTCAAGTGTGAAGAATATTGTTTTATTTCTTCATTCAGCTCCGTGATCTTTCTCTTTACCTTATGGAAGATGAAATTGGATATATAGAGTATATATATAGTTCGTAGGAATAGATAATAATGATCCCAGTTACATTATTTTCCTCTCAAGGGATTTTCGGAGTCTTCGTGGCTAGGGGGCATTATCGTATTTAATGGGCCAGGGCGGCTCATTGTTTCCACACCGGATGCCAGCTGCCAAAGCAAAATGTCATTGAAGGTTTGGTGAAAATTCCTCAAAGAATAACGGAGAAATAATTTTTGTTTGAGTTTGAATATTGTGACGTCACATGAGGGCAGTCCCAAATGTCATGTGATATAAATTGCATAAAGTTGAACATTGTTTTACCTGTTCATTTGATATATCATCAGACAAATTATATCATACCCGCTTCTATGGGGGAAAAATATTCATTTTATCATGAATCATTAAAAATAAGTATACATTACATTTTAAGTAGAGGGCAACTGGTCGTTTATGACGTCAAAAAAATCCCGTCTCTATCATTATATTTTCGTCAAACATTTGTCAGGATTTTTCACTAATTTGTCAGCTTTTATTACTATATCAACCTATCTTAAGGCTAACTTCCTCAAGTATGTAGACATAGGACCTTAGTCTAAAAGTTATTTACCAACATCAGAATATGATAACTAAATCATTTACAACGGTTAGAAAACCTCAGAGGGGATACATTCGGCAAATTCTATCTTCCATTAATTCTGCGGTGTGAATCACTTAATCAAATAGCTTACTGAATGGACTTTCTGAAATGAGATTGTTAATAGCGTTATGAAGAGAAGATAAGCTGATGATATATCCAATAAAAAAAATGTCCGTTTGGAGTGGATGTGCTATGATCATTTTCAGGGTATCAATATATGTGATGCAAACCCCAAGTGAGATTGCTAATTTTGATAATGGATGAAATACCCGATACAATCACGAGATGAAAAGTGTATATTATTTTCATTGATGCTGTTGCGATATTCAATTTTACCACTTCCCTCTAATTATTTTTCATTCACAATAACATGGATATAGACTTCGGTATTGCATTGAGAGTTTCTTTCTAGGAAAAGGAACAAAGTGGGGGGGGGGAAATTGAAGGCATATCTAGAAAAAGAAATCTGTAGGATTTCCCTTGCTGTTTGGGAGCTAATTATATAAAATGTCCTAAATTCAATTGATTTTAGTACTAATTATTCTCCTGAAGATCTTAATGATAAATAATAGAATTTAATCTGTGGATTAAAAACGTCAAGTGATTCAATTGGCATGAAGTGCATTACCACGGTGATCTGCTATTCGAGCATGACAAGACGAGAATGATTGTATTTAGTAGAAGAACTAACGAATTTAGCCATCAGCTTATGAGATTCTAGTTCTCACTAGATTGTGTGCATTTTTTTTTTGGGGGGGGGGCATGTGAGAGGTGGCAGTGGTGTAATATTGTAGGGTTGGGGCAATAAAGAGCAATGACACGATGGGGCTATGGGGACGAGCAATTAATCAAAATTTAGGAAAGATGCCAAGTTATTTTTGGTTTCTGGAAAAGGAAATGGGAGCAAAATCTCCCCGAAATATCTTTTTCCTAATGGACTTCTTGAAATCAAGAGTATTATATTTTTCTCGATTCTTGTACCCGACTATTCCTGTCTTTCACCAATCGTGGAATAATGCTCGAACTGATGCAGCGAATCAAGAAGAAGCATGTAGTACGTCTTGACAGATTTGACGCTCCACTTGACATGACAATTGATAGTAATAGCTATTAGGCGTGCAAAATAAATGGAAATAAAATAGTCGTACAGGAACGTTTGCAGATAAAATTCTCATACAAATCTCCATCATTCATTATTCATAACCTTTTTTTTCTCAAACAGGAGGATGCAAGAAGCATCTACAATACTGTTTTTTTAAGGGAACAGTTGATGTAAAGTCTTCAGCATGAGTTACTTTGTCCTCTTTGTGAGCGGATAATGATGAGTGTATACATTTTCCCACTGGTTGCACCGATTGGACAATGCATTTGTGATAGGCAATCCAAGCAAATATTTCCTTTACCCCGAAAAATTTGTAAAATGTACATGCAAGAGGCAGCTAGGGGGGGACCTGCAACCCCTTCCAAATCGAATGATGGTTACAGAAGTTATATAGAGACAGAAGAATGAAACAGGTATACATAGACAACAAAGTAAAAATAGATGAGGATAAGGTGAGAATTAAGTGAATGTTATAGGACGATGAGACTCACTTCAATATCCTATCCCTAGCATGCCTTGTTAATTAGTAAATGATTTTACGACTTAGATCACAACATAATCATGCTCATTGACATTGAACTCCCTATACACACTTAAATGTAATCATGTATCGAATCACACCCAATTAATGCTAAAAGACATTTTCAACAGTTACTTTCGACATCTCTTGTCATTGCACTGCCATTATTACCCTCGTAAGTAATTTATTGTAAGAAATTTAGTGAATTCCTCTACACGCTGTCAGGCAGTCGATTACTTTATCAGCTACTATATACCTTGGCGTTTTCATTTAAAAAAAATCTAAATTGGCCCGCCGCTTGATTTGCAAGGCGTGCAAGAAACAACCTTGTACATAAAAAATCCTTTAACTTGTTTCGTTTCAAGAGTATTTAGAATTTACAAATTCGTTTAACTGACACGCCGCTTGATTTGTAGTTCATTCAGGAAACAACCTTGTAGACAAAAATCTTTTAACTTATTTGGTTTCAAGAGCATTTAGATATAGTGTGAAATACACCCACGCAAACAACACATAGATCTACGGTAGATATCAACACACTACGTGGATACATATCATGTTACTTAATTTATGATTGAAATCTGAATCATATAAAATTTCCATATTAGCATAATCAAATGTCTTTAAAGGTCAGACAAAAGGTAACTTTCATTGAATTTGACCGGACCGGAACGAAGAGAGCCGAAAGACGCGAATAAATGCTAATGTCCCCAATGACAAAATATAGCACGTTTTTTATTTCAATGAACTAAAAACTAGTAGTTAAAATCTAACAGTCAAACCAATTATGCAAATTGTTTTTATGTTAACTTTATTCTAGCCAAGTATGCACTGAAATTATATGTTGAAGAACTTGTTTCTTTGAAATATAAGAGCTTGAAGTACTTTTGAATTTAAATCATTGTAGAAGACCCACATAATAAAGGACATTTGGAAAGTTGATCTGCTAAAATTCAAAACAGAACTCAGATTTTTTTAATATTCCATAATCTAACCACGTAGGCTATATCGTCAAGTAGGTAATTGAATTGTCCTGCACGGCAAAATGACAAGAGGATAAGAGTGGAATGGTCGAATCGAATAGACACGAAAAAGGCGCCAAAACTCCCATTCATACTTACTATGATTTGGCGGTTTTCGAGTACACTTTTCAAAATACATGTTATTTGTAACGATGCATGATAAATTATGTTGGATATTAAGGAGACGACAGTCTATTATAGGTTTTTTATGATTATCAAAATGATCGAGTACGTGTTTCATCTGCACATTTACTTCTTATTCACACATTCATTTATCTATTCGTTAGTTGTTGTTGTTTTTAATTCATATTGTTTAACTGTCATTTCGATTGATTCAAGAAACTTGACATGAATCCCAAATCTAAGGTGAAGCATTCAAGAGGCTTCAAAAAGTCGAAATGTCATGGAGTATACTCCGGATCAAATATGATACACCCCCAATATATTAGAAGGACAAGCGCAATAATCGGGGTAAGTCTATTTGCACTTAATGAGTGATGTGTCATGATGTCCGCCACCCCTACCAATAGAGAGGCGCCAATATTTTGGAGGAAACCAATAACCCGACTGCCATTCAAATAGGCCAAACAGGTGGCAGAGAGGTGCCATTGCAAATATGTTCAGTGTTGTCTGACAGGCCACTTTTATACCTTGCCACGTCTCACGTGATATATGCGCTATCGCTCCAGGTAAATACGAAAGCCGGAATAAAGATGAATATTTTATGGTTCGGAGTATTCTGCTCGTTATCGATTTGATGGCTATCAATAATTTATTATATGACCAATAATCTGCCATTAATGGGGCGATGAATGACTGCCATTCGGTGAAATGATCGCAATTCATCCTACTTGTCAACATACACACATCTCCTTTTTTGTGTATACACTTGAAAAATATCTTATTACCTATTTATTGATATACATGTAATGTAATTTATTTATAGTATGTACATGTACCCCTTCCAAAAAGAATAAGAAAAATCCACTTCCGATAACAAGCACCCGAAACTGACCTCAATCGCAGAACCTCTGTTCCATTTTCTTAGTACCTTATCATGTCAAACATGTTGAAAAAATACCATATTCAACATACATATTTAAACTCGTCTCAGCTTTAAAATTTAGTTATTACTATCTTTTAGGTTTGGGATAGCTCAATTTGCAAAAAAAAAAAAAAAAAAACACGAGACAAGTTTGTCACTTATTTGTAGTTTTAGCTAATCCATATCAAGAAAATGATATAATGTTACTTCTCAAAGACGCTGTTCTTGAGGCTTCTGATGTATCAAAGAACGATTTAAATTTTGCATATCGTTAATCTCACTCACAGTTCACGTACAAAAATGCACACAACCCAACGTCCATCCAATCAATGAACACCCATTTCATCATCGCGACAGTTCGGCTCCGGTACAGAAAAAAATTACCACTTTAATTGCTCATATCTCTGGGATTTAACTGTCCTATATCTTTCTCCATCCCCTTGCTACCCAGCCTAAAATAACCAGGAATCAATAACTAGTTCATGTTGTGTATCGACATGTATTTCCTCTAATTGAGATTATCTTGGGAGATGCATCATTTCTAATCAAGCGAGAGAGAGATAGTGAGAACAAGCACATACGGGTAGACCAATAATCTAATCATCTCTTTTCACCAGTAATTGTCCTTCGCGCCCCCTACACGTGCTTGAAATGTATTCCAACGCGGGAAATGGCAGGTAAACATTCCATGTGCATGTCGTCTGCACCTGTATACACATGAACCCTAAAAAAATACATGTCTTTTCTTCCAGATAATATTTCAAATAGCGACCCTTCAAATTTTGACAGAGTTGATGGATATTGAATTCGAAGTATGGAGGAATGTTAGAGATCGAGCTATCATACGTAAAGCTCCAATCAAATCAGGACAAAAAAAATCAAAAAAATCCCATGCTTCATCCCGAGATTCATTCAGCAATGGTTACTAAGATTGACCTTCCGTCTTTTCTTTTCTATAAAAACACGGTAAAAGATGAATGGCTAAAAATAGTAAACGCACTTCAATTTTGTATATCAATATTTGATGACTATTGTTATAAAAATAGAGCAATTAGCTATTTACACCATGGCCTTGGCATTATAGCAACACGATTAAAACATGTCAGTCATAGAAAGATGGATGTTTTATGAATAAAATGACTTCATAAGAGAACATAAAACGTCAAACATTTCTTTACATACGGATGTCAATACTGTCCTCTTTTTCCATGGATGTAATTCAAATCATCCGTGAAATAATTGCCATGTTACGGCAATCAACAAAACAAAAACCATAATGAGAAACCAAATAGGTCATTTATACGTGATGTGTAAAAAATAAATGGTTAATCATAAAATCTTCGGTTGAAAGGGAGCAGACATGACTTATGTTGATTTGCTAAAACAACAAATGATGTTATGTATTTTTTACGCATCGTTGTGTAAAGTTTACCCATGAATCATGCGTTTTGTCACCCAATTTTTTACTGAACCTTGCCTAGATTGTGTATACGCAGTGCATTTTATTTCATATCTATTTATCTACCATTACTCTTATCTATTAAACAATTGTTATAAAGAGTGTAACTTGTTCATTTACAGCAAATTGATGAATACAACACATCCCTATTTTTATATGAATATTTTTTAAGATTGCCATCGTTTCTTATACATTTAATCAAAATCATAATTGACAGATCGTTACCATTTCAAAATTTGTTTTCTTTGTTCTGTATTCCATACATTTCTTTAATTGGAGTACATAAATTGACCAAAATATTAGAAGTAGACATTTAAAAAACACCTTATTAATTCTAGAAATGTTTTCTACTTCCCTTTAGAATACAATAACATTTTTGAAGCTGCCTGTTCATCCATCTCGTCATTGTTTTTTGCTTCAAATCTGTCATTTTCCCAAGAGAGAGAGAACAAAAATAAAGGTTAGAAGCAGGTTTGAATGAACCGGAACAACTATCAAACGACTAACTTTTTCATTCATATCAAAGGACGTCAATGAAAACCCCCGAGGAATACCCGTTGGCGGATAATCGAGTTATAACAGCCAAAACATTTTTCGAATTCTTACGAGACACTTAAATGCAAGTACCATTTGAACAGCGAGTACTTGAGGAATTGAAAGAAGCCTGCTATATTGATTTGAATTTTCACGCCACCATACCCGATTGAAAAATCATACTGCTGTTTTCTCGACTTTCAAATAAAAGGAAGATCTTTGGCTTGTGACACGTAAGAACCACATAATATATTGTGATTGTCACGATTTCAGGGAAACATATTGTTGAAACAACGATGATTTATGACGCAATATAGTTCTTCTTCATCAATATATGTATATTGTGATAGGGGGATCAATGAACTCACGAGGTAAAATTCTATCCGAATAAATTGATCGTATAACTTTACAATCAAACTGACGTAGGAGGTTTTTACGTATACTTCGTTTTTGTTTTTATACAAGGTGTATATCTCTTTGTGTTCGGTTTACATGTTGAAAATGTATTACACCTACTACTTTTATATACTTATATTATACTTTTCTTTGTCTACTACTGACTGTTTATTCTTGATGAAAATTCATTGCTTAATGTCCTAATTGTAAAACTATATATATCTGTGAAAATATACACATTTCTGATATACTGTAATCACACAATCATCTAATCCAAATAAGTAAATGATAATAAATAGTAAGTAAAATTAATGTTCGTTAGAGAGATACCCAGACTCCAACAACGCAAATAAAAAAAACAAAATGAAAAGTGCTATATTTGTAACTTCATAATTCTTTTTACACTATTTGAAATTGATGATGTTCATTTATCACGTTATTAAGGCTCATTTCCAAAAGTATATCTTTGAAATTTACGCTTTATACCTTTCACACTTTCGATTCAAATTATGCGAGTGGGTTTTCCTAAATGTCCTTCAAAAATATGAAGGGCTTAAGGGCTGGATTTTTGAAAACATGGCGCGGACCGGTCGGTTGCATTATAGAGGCGATTTGGGTTTTTATTGTTCATCTTCAACGCTCATCTATCTTTCTTTGTTACTAGTGAAAGCTTCCCCATCTATCACAAAACGTCATAATTCCTGTATGACTGGATCATTCAATTCGCCTGAGGTCAGAATGGTGTGACAATAGAACAGTGTCGAAAATCTCGTAGGTACTTCAGAGCGGAGATTCATAACGCAAGCCATCGATATTTATGGAGGATCGTGTTCTGCCAAATAGAAAAAAAAATGGGATGAAGTGCAAGTGTGAATCTGGTGATAGAGAACTATGGATATTGATTTCAGCTAACCAATTGTATTAAGGGAAACATATCGCACACGATGATATCAATTGCTTCGCCCACTCCTATAGCTCACTATAACGTTATTTGCCTCAAGCTATGTAGATCATCTTTGTAAATCGGATATTTATCTTTATAACCTTCCGATTTGTGAATTGTTTCAATTTTCGTTGACTTATTCAAACTCATAATCATACCATGGATTACATAATACACAAAGCAGTGAATCTATTATGCATATTTAATAAACCTTCTCTGATCTGATGACTCCAATCTTCACCCCATGTCACCTCGGTATATGTCCTTTTCTGCACAACCTGTGTCTTCTTACAAATCCCTTGTCTCTGCATGCTATACTCTTTTTGTGGGTATATATATTTTATGAGTTCTTAATACTCGTCATGTCACGAGGTCAATGTACTATACTTACCATGCTTACTTCAATCACAGATACCAAACTGCAAATGTATATATCTGTATCAATATACTCGCTGTCATTAATAAGAAATACGATGTTTGATCATGGCTTTCAATGTTTAAGAATCAATTATCACCATTTCATTGGGGATTTATAAAGAGGGGTGCTGACAAAGCCCCTACCCCCCCCCCCCCAGAAAAAAATGAAGGTGATTTTGGTCAGAAAAAATGACAAGTGAAAAAAAAAGGTGTTCATTCCCAGATGACGGAGAATTGGGTCAAATATCCTTCAGTTTATTTTCCATACATTTACTAGTAACATACCAACCTAGTTCCATGGGTACGTGCTGACTATGGTGTACCTCCATGCGCAACACCTGCAGAATAAAAATGTCGGGGGTGCTTCAGCCCCAATTCCGAGGGCCATACATTTTAATGTAGTAAATTTATATCGTTTACCATTTTTTGGCCTATGATTTCCAACAGAAAGCAAAATAGATTTTGTTTAAACTATTCATGTTCATACTTTTTTCCTTGGCCTATGCCATACTCCTGAAAACTAATGCTACGTAATTCAAGAGATATTGGCAAATTCTACACGATCATTATGTCTTTATAAATATTTCAAATTTACTATTTTAGTGGCAGATTGATAATGCATCGCTCAATTATCAAAAGAAAAATGAATCAATTACATTCATTTTATTGTACATGTGTTTAGAATTTAACTAATTCGGTCTCATTTCTATTTCAGACCTACAAATATTTACGATCATCCACCTAATTTTTCTCATTATAGAGAAAGAACAAAATGTCATTATCTATGCTAAATCATATTTGCAGCATTCCGTCCTTATCACGATGTATTTCTGTTCATTTTGTTTGCTCTTGCAGGAATGCAGCTAAACTACTCTTACATAAAAACACAGAACCTTCGACGCCATTTCCAAGTGAAGACGATGAAGTCAGGAGAAAGCTTTCTGATATCCTAGACAAATTGCAATGGAATTTAAATCTTTGAAATTGGTAAGTAAACGATTCACAAACAAAGAAAGTTCATTACAAACATTTCGTTGGCCAAGTAAAATGGAAATATAACACTTTTGATTGCCAAAAATGATACATTAATTTATAAATACATACTCTATCAGAAAATGTAAAGACAATTTTTTGAGAATATTGGCCATATTGCCCTTTCACTTAGCGAAAGATGATTTAGTTATGAAAAAGAAATAAATGATAATGGGTACAGATGTTTGGCCCCAAAACATGTTCTTCTGGTGTTAAATAAGTCACACTCTTACAGTTTTACTTTATTTTTCATAACACACTGATCTACATAATGTGGTTGATATCTGCAAATTGACAATTTTATTCTTAATGTGAACATAAGTGAAACAAAATATATACAATCGACATGAGGATATGTCGGCATCTTGAAAGAATAATGTTATTTTCCATTCAAATAATCCACTTTATGCACTCGATGCTAAGTACATTTGGATTTTCAAAGGTTTTCATGTTTTTTAATTTACACTTCATTCATTGGAATATGTATTTTGACTTTATTATGCTTATTGCTGTCATAACAGATCTCTTAATATTCTTAGTCTATGAAAAAATAACACCAATCATACAAATAAGCACAACGAGAATCTCAGGTCTGTTTAGAATTAAAATCACATCAACTTGCAACAGATTATGCCATGATGGATATATCTGACACAAACACACCCACACTCACCTTCACACACACAAAGGAATGACTATTTTTTCCATCCACCTGTAGGTTTCATTATGCTTAGCATCTTTTGACGTGAGAATATTGTTAATGTTTGCCTATAGTAAACATTATTTTATGCCACAGTCCCACTGACACAACGGACTCGAGATCGACCAAAACCATTGCATCACATCCAATGACATACCATCAGTCGGTTTGGAGTCGGTTTCGTTCGTGTAACTGTAGCACTGCAGTTAAAATACCGTATACTGCATAATTCAAATCTCATTTCATTGAATGGTGTAAACGTGCTTAATCAATATTTTCATGAGAAAAAGAATTGATTTGAAAGTGAAGTCACTCGCAAATAAAATATTTCCTTCTTTAACGTAATGGAATGATTTTTATTTTCATTTTTAAACATGCAGTCATATAAGGTATAAAAAGCACGTGGGAAGAGCGTTATAGTTCGCACGAGTTAGAATTTATAATGCACGAATTACATTCATATAATCAGATTGTGTAATTCACGTAAAAGTCCGAAAACATATTTCCGTTCATGTGTACTAAATTAAGTACCTCCAATGCCAATATTCACAGCTAAAAAATGCCTTTCATCATTTAATATGAGGGCCGACCATTACTCTTAAAGGACAAGTCCACCCCAACAAAAAGTTGATTTGAATAAAAAGAGAAAAATCCAACAAACATAACACTGAAAATTTCATCAAAATCGGATGTAAAATAAGAAAGTTATGATATTTTAAAGTTTCGCTTAATTTCACAAAACAGTTATATGCACATCCTGATCGGTATGCAAATGAGGAGACTGATGACGTCATCCACTCACTATTTCTTTTGTATTTTATTATGTGAAATATGAAATATTCTAATTTTCTCCTCATTGACAAGTGAAACAACTATCAATTCCGCCCTGAACATGTGGGACTAACATTGTTTAATACTATATGGCTCAGTCAAGTTGGTCCTTATTGTCGAATTCGTAAAAAATGAAATATTGTATAATTCAAACAGTAAAAACCAAAAGAAATAGTAAGTGATGGTCATCATCGACTGTCTCATTTGCATGCAACTGAGTTGTGCATATCACTGTTTTGTGAAAAATAAGTGGAACTTACAAATGTCATAACTTTCTTATTTTACATCCGATTTTGATGAAATTTTCAGCGTTATGCTAGTTTGATTTTTCTCTATTTATTCAAATCAACATTATTTTGGGGTGGACTTGACCTTTAAAACAAAAACAAATAAAGTTAAAATAATCACAGATTAAGGGAAAACATGATGTATGATGAAATATCATACAATGTTATTATCAGAATTGAATTTGGTCTTAATGCGACTAAAAAATGATATAGAAATGAATGGAATAATTGCAATTAGCTGACCCATTATTATCTGGCCATTTTAAAACTCTTTTTGATCAGCTTTAACCATCTTTAATTTTCACTGTTTCGTTTAAGAGCAAATGATGCATGTTGACTGGATATAGCAGCTAAAAAAGGGAAAATCTGGTTACTATATTAAGGTGAAGAGGAGAAATTACGATTGCCTGCCATGTATATATTAAATTAACTTAATAACATTTTATTGTATTTTCCGAGTCAAAATTCTAGTAACATGATTTGACTTTATATTGCTAGGTATCTGAAGCATGTCAATATCAAACATGTTAAAAATAGAGCGAGTAAAACTTATATTCCCTGGTCGTTTAATTTGCAATTGGGTGTCCTATTCTCGCCATAATCCTTTTAGTTTGATTTAAGAGTGTTTATTTCATAAATCACAGTGATATCCCGCCCCCGTTCGTGTTGTGTTTGATCCTTAATAATCGAAGAGTTGTGTTATCGAGATATGGCCTTAGAAGAGTAAAAGCCTTTAGGAAGCATATATTAATCAATAAGAGATGATTAAGGATAGATGACAAAATTACAAGGATGGAAAGAATGCAGATTCTTGTACATTATTACATTATGTACATTACAAATGTGTCCTTATGTCTTCAAATTACACAAACCCTCACAAAAACTATTCTATAAGCGTTTCAAACATGTCCTACTCTATCAGTTTATAAAAAAAGCATCGTGTGACAAAACGCAATATAGAGGCAAAGAAATCAATCGTCGAAATCACTAAAACGCTCCGCTGTTAAACCATGTTATCCAATACTTATTGTAGTGATCTATGAATTCTACCTGTCATCACATTTATGAAATGGGTCATTTGGGCTCCCCTCACACACACAAACACACCCTCATACAGCCCACACACTCACCAAAATTAGTATCGTATTGAAACCTTCGATGCCGCATGTCCTCGCATTGTATAGTAAAAATAAAAGCATTGGTGTGTGTGTGCTCTATACAAACTCGTCAAAAAAAAAAATCCTTTTTTTAATTTAAAGGGGTACTCCAGGCTGAAAATAATATAATGTGAACAAATAAAGTAAAATCAGACAAACAAAACACACACCCACTGAAAACTTCATAAAATTCGGACTAGGAATACCAAGGTTAGGACATTCTAAAATTTTGCATTTTTCGGTAAAACAGTTCTATACATAGATACATGTCTTCATGAATATATAAAGAGCAAGCTGACGATGTCACATCCCCATTATTTTATTCTTTTGTATTATATAATATGAAACTATATTTATTCAAATTTTCTCCACCTAGATTAAAAAAGGATTCACAACTGATTTAATGTATACGACATTCATGGCTGCAAAAAGGCAGACATGTCATGCACAATGATTTCACATTACCTAAAAGAAAAGTGAAAGTGGGGGATACGACGTGATCAATCCAAGAAAGGAATATTCATGACGACGTGCATATCACTGTTGGAACAAAATATTACTAATCTTTAGAATTCAAGAAATTTGTTATTAAACAGATTTTGATGAAATTTTCACCGTTTACTTTAATGAAATTCACTAGGTTTATTTAGGTATAATTATTTTCAGCCCGGATTACCGCCTTTAAACACTGGGAGGGAAGGGGAGGGGGCGCATTGGCAAATTTCTTTCCTATGACTGGTGAATAACAATTATCATCAACACAAACACAAATTAGTATAAAGAGAAAATACCTTCATTTAAACCTCCCTTTTACGAGGATTGATTTTCCTTGATGTTTTTACGTCATGTAATTTCATAATCATAATTTCTACACTTGCTTATTGAAATGTATTTTTTTTCATAAACATTTAAATTGAGCATGAGATCATCGGGGTTCAACGTGGGTAAAAATAGTAATCATGCTTATGATAATAATGACGACGATCGAATAATAGAACACCCTTTTCTTTCATGTGTTTGGTAAAACGTATAATTATACGTGCATATTCTGACGAGTTAGTAATGACCTACGCTGTAAAAAATATTTGATAAATTTTTACCACCACGAGGGTAATTATGTGTCCAACCAATTAGGGGCAGTATATACCCAATTCGGGAAGCATATAGACCAGTAAGATTACAAAAAATAAGCAGAAATTACTTTAGAATGGGCACAATTTTCATCACACTGGATAAATAAAAATGCCCAATGTTGGTTGGACACATAATCAACCTCGTGGAGCACTTTTACCCAATATATTTTAGAGTGTATATGGCGTCCTACAAGGCTCAATATTGGCCCAATCTTGTTCCTCTTATGCAAACATGGCTTCTCCAATGTATTTTATTATTACAACTTTTAATTAGCATGCACTGCAGGTAATACTGTTATTCCGCATGAAAATACTTGGGAATAACATTTTTATCCAAGTGAAAATAAGAAATTCGCTAAAACTTGGTATTCAAGAAAAAGGATGGCACTAAATACGAGTCCTTTCTGAATAAAATAAATCTTCCTCATTAACGGTGAATAAAACCAAAAAACAAAAAAACAAAAACAAATTATGATGATACTGGTAATAATATCACACTGACTCAAGATGTTTTGTGTATGCCTCGATTATCCAGATTTGATCTCTGTGTATAGAGAATCAAGATCCAGTGACACTGTGGTAGGCGAATATGGAAAGGACACCATATTCATAACTAATCATGCTTTCTACACCCCGGGGGCTTGCTCAATTTAAAAAACGATTAGAGGTTCTTCCAATACAACTATACATCTCAATATCCTCAGCGATCTATCCGCCAATTTACCCTTAAGTCCATGCCCAATCAGGCATCTTTCTCCTATACATCATTTCAATCGATGAGATTTGTTCGCCACTAGCTAATCAAAACAAACACACCTCGCGGGTATAAAGGAATACACTTTTTTACTACATATATATAAGCGCGGTAAGGAGTTAGCTTGGTTATCTTTATTTCATCATTCTCCCATAATTCTCTCTTTGCTCGGCATTTTAAGATATCGTAAAGTGCTCCATTTCTGACTTTGTGTGATCGAAAATAATTGTTGGGTACACATACTTCAATAAAATGTTACGAATGTATTGTCCTTACATGAAAACAACAGTTAGTTCAAACTGTGTTGGAATTAGGTAAGATGAATTGATAAGGATACAATAAGAATTTATAGGTGCGTTTTGGGGTTAAACCTGTAGTATTACATTTGCTTTCATCAAGCGAAAAAGTGCGTTTGCACTTATTTGACAAAATCTCAATAAAGCAATTTCGTGTCGCTAAAGAGATTTTCAAATTTGGAAACAAATTTTTGAATTTCAGAAAGGCAATCGTGATGGAGACAAATATAGGCATTTCCAATTTGCGTCAGATATAATAATGTGATGAGATGAAAGATACAATGAATGCTGGTTTTCTTTTTGGAGAAACAAATAGTCATCAGACAACATGCATTTCTATATAGAATTCGCTGAGTTTTAAATTATCTACACTGTTGCACATATTTTAACCTGTTATGCCTAAGCGGATCATATTTACGTTTGTACTTTTCGGGAAAGAATATGAACTTTGCAGGGCGACGCGTGGCAATGATTGATATAGATTCCTTTATTTCTAACACTTCCTAGAATCACTTTCTCAGATTGATGGTAAAAATATTTTGATCGCACAGCATTTAAACCCCAAGGCATTCATATTCATGACGTTTATCAGAATCGCTTAGTTATACGCCATGATTGATTTGCTGGTGAATTAACCTTTGCAGCAAAAGTACATTTAGGAAAAATATACACCATGAGGATTTGATGGTTGTGAGATTAAGTCGTACTATGGACGAATCCACGTTCTACTGATGCTATCGATGAAATACCATGCGGGTGTGATTCAGAATGGGTGTTGTCCGGGGCCATGGAGTTTGTGTGATGTTGTCCTGCCGACACGGCACCCCGGTGTGGATTTCAACAATCGAAGCGAGTTCGATGATTCCCCGCCCCAGAGGGGAAGAAAAGATATACACATCGTGGAGATATCACAAGACGATTGTGCGAAAAGATAGGTAAACAATACTCCTAGCTTTCAGAGTTTGGATCAAACAGATAGGACAGGCTCGGCAATGCTGTCTAAACAAAATATGACCCGTTGACCGAACGTAAAAGTTTTTCATACTCTTCTATCCAATACTCAGCCAATCTGAAGGATATTTTCATGAAATACCTATCAGGTGTACACAAGCCTGAAGAAGATACAGGCATCTAAGGGTGTTTTTAAAGGACAAGGGCATTTTACACTATATGATCTGACAATTTACGCAGAGGGAGCGAGCCTTTAATGCCCAACAAGGAGGTAGGGTTAACATGGTTAAGTTGAACTGACATATTCATTATTATCTAAAATCAAGTTAACATGTTTCTGCGATTCCATAAGCTTTGTCCAGGAAATACCAGGTTTCAGTATAATAATGTAAGGTAATTTTATTTTACTGAAATGCTCAGTGTTTTTTCAAGGGGATTCGGTTTCTGAATTCAGTTGGTTCAGTTATTTTGAATTATGTAAAAATCAAATATGATTGAAAGTTATTACTTTTGTTGTTCCATTTTGATTCATATGAATTACATACAAGAAACATAAAAACCACCCGTCCACTCTTTGAAATAAAACCAAGCATTTTAAAATGTACAATCGTGCTTAACGGATTGAGTCCAGTCAAACTCTCGACTTATACAGGTTGCTTCAGAGCAATTCCTTAAGTCAAAGGCGGTTAAGCAAAGAGGAATCTAACATGTCTTACCTCAACTGAACGTCACTTGAACTTGAATCATTGCCGCCCCTTAACAATTAATATGAAGGTATGAGAAGACAAGGAATAAACTCGATTAATCCCTCGTTCATATCTCATATATCCTGAAACAAATAGACAGTGCAATATGGTATGAGGAGGAGTAGATAGGTGATACCCAAAGCAGGCGAAACGTTATCAGGTACCCCTGTCATGTCGCTCCTTTCCGCCATACATGCCAAACTTCTGTTGACACCGCCTAAGTGTAATGTATCACCCACAAACCTAAGGATGTTAGCTTTTCTCGCCTACGTGCTTACCATTTTTTCGCTCCGTTTTTCCTGCTTTTCCATTTACAATAATCATGAAATGATATGAACTGTAATTATTATTATGGAGGAGGATATACTAAAGTGTCAAACTTCCCTTTGTTTATCGAAGCATCGAATAAAGGGGTAGATGTTTCTTTGAAGTGTTAAATATCTTTTTGTCAAGGTCTCTGACTTATACTTTATACAGTTGTCATAGATATTACGACTTAACAAGGAAAGACAAAATAATACACATATTCCCTATCCCTCTACAAACACACTCTCTCACGAAGTTACGATTCTAACTCACAAAATAAGTACAAACAAAAGAAACAGATCTTATCACGTTATTTAACAAATAAAATTCTGATGTGAATTCCCAAAATACAAGTAACTGTTTCAAAAAGTACCATTACCCAACAAATACTTCAATTTATGTAATGCCAATTTAAAGAACTCCCATTAAAAAGTTATCTGTTTCTAAAGAAGCTAATACGACGTAACACATTGTTGAATGAAAAAGGGGTGATTCTTTTCCATGCTAGGCCATACTAGGGCACTGTGTTATGTAATATTAATGTGACTTTTAAAAGCACAGAAAAATGGTCGCCAAATCCATTATAAATGTATAAGAGTGTTAAAAGTAAATCACATCAACTAATTACTGAACGTTCATATCTACAAGTGATTTGTTTGATCTCTTTGTCGATATCAAAAAGAATATAGAATATATCACTCATCAAAAAGAATACTGTTGAATATACAGTGTGTATAAAAAAGTTTAAACTTAGTAAAAATCCTGTAAAATTATACACTTGTAATATCCTGAAGATTTTTCCACATTTTAACATTAGTACAGATCCATTTAAGCAAATGACGAAATAACTGTCGACAAATATTTCCGCTTGATTGAGCACCACTTACTTCTAAAAAGTTAGTGAAAATGATTTGCGCAGAACTTTGAAATAGTTATGCGAATAAAAGTAGACCTTAATCATGAAGAACACGTGGAATTTAGCTAGTAAAATAGATTTGAAGATATCTTTTACCTTTTTAAACTTGTTTCCTTGCCCAAAACACTTCGAAGAGTGAATTGCACCCCATCCCGCTCCCCCACACACCGAGGCCATCGTGACGATATTTGCTTTACACTGAGCTGTGATTTACACGAAAGGGCTTAGGCTTGATTTTCATTTTGTTAATCATTGTCAAGCTTGAGAAAAGTGTGGATAAATAAGTATTAAATGAGAAATGAAATGTAAACCCACTTTAAATGATAAAAACTTAGTGAAAAAATGCTGGAGATGTCTGATATAAACTTTTGTTCAGATTCAGTTATGTCCTCAGATCCAGCTGGCACTAAAAGGGTAAAGGTTGTGCTTACTAAGTGTTGAAATTTCAATTTGGGTGGCAAAATTGTTACATAATGCTTGAAATGCTTTATTTTAATTGACTAAAAGTGCAAGGGAAATGTATGAGAAATGTTTCGCAGGGTAAGTTTGATTTCGCCCTTTACCCTTGACACAGCGTGAAAACGAGCATTTCTGCGCAAACAGATTTCGGCGAGCTTTACAAAAATGGACAGTGCTCACTCAAGTGTAACATTCTGTCATAACTTTTACTTTCATTGGATAGACGAGACCCAAACCCAAGATTATATGTGAAAAAATTACCCACATGTTATATATTTTTTAATTCCAGGGCTTTTTCAAAGTGCAAACTTTTTTTTAAAACGCACTGTATATTTTAAAAGGTTGGTGAGTATGACTGTGTCCGTCCGATAATGGTCAATAAGTCAATATCAACCACAATTCTGGTATATTCTAACCAATTAATATTGATTGATTTTGACCTTTTTTGTCGGTTGGACATAATTATTTACCTACGCACCGACCAACCATTCTTTAATAGTTTCACCTTTCTCCCATTGGCATTGTTAAGTCGAATGATCAACGATAATGTACCAGATTTCCCACTTTCTGTTCTATTTTTCTTTTCATGCAGGGCTATGTTTTCCGGAGGATTAAGTTTACCTTTTTTAGACCACCGTAATAATACACCTCGCTGAAAATCAAGCAAGAACAACATCAGCACAGTCTAAGTCATACCCAACCAACACATTGGACAAAACATCTACGGCAGATCAATGCACCTATGAAGTGAATAGAAGATTCATCTATATCATCTTTAGAGATCTGTCGAGCCAAAGAGCGAGTCCTCAGAATAGCTTTAATCTTCTCCTTCAACAGTCTAAATTGGACATCGTAATCAGCTTATAACGACTCACAATTATTTACCTAAACTACACGGTCGCTATTTATTCGCAAACATTGCAAGTACCCTCATACATTTTCGACCATAACTTGTTTTTAATCGATTCGACCGAATCCTTCATATTGGCCGACGTCCCACGAAATAGAGGAAACCAAGTGCGAGTCGTATTACGCGAAGATGTCAGATTGTGATCACTGATCTCTTCTCTTCTGTCTATTAAACAACCGTCATGACAGGAAGCCAACAATTTTAGCATCCTGAAAAGAGCAAAATGGTACGACTGACGATCATTACGCCGCCCGTTGTTTAGATATGATTTGATCATTCTTCATGGCATGGTGACATGTAGTTAATACATTTCAAAATATCTAATTTCCATTTTCCATTTCCTTTTTTCCCCAGTTGTGAAATTATCATTTTAGAGTGATGTAGCAGCATGTATCTAGCAAAGGAATTGCAGTTCATTAAATGATCAGTCTTCACTTTTATCACTACTTGTATTTATAGCGTCAATAATAGATTGTAACTAAAATCAATTACTTTGTCACCAAGAATCAATTACTGCACCCTTTACAACGCACCCACATGAATGCTATGTAGGAAATGATTATATTATAGGAGTCAGAACTTGGTGCTTGTGGAGAGGTATCGACACAATGTTAATTTGTGAGAGAAAAGGATCTTGCATCCTACATAAAAGTAAATAATAAAATACTAGTATTCCTCAATAAACAAATTTCATTACTTTTATTAATAGCAACACTACTAGTAGTAAACTTAATACTACTGCACTACTACTACTACTACTACTACTGCTGCTGCTACTACTACTACTACTACTACTACTACTACTACTACTACTACTACTACTACTATTACCCTTGTGCGACTTTAAATGTGCAACTATTACTACTACTTCTACGACGATGACGATTACTACACTACACTACGACTGCAATTACTTTTACTACTACTACTACTACTATTACCCTTGTGCGACTTTAAATGTGCAACTATTACTACTACTTCTACGACGATGACGATTACTACACTACACTACGACTGCAATTACTTTTACTACTACTACTACTACTATTATTATTACTGCTACTAATACTACTGCTAAACCATCACCAAAATTTCTACTTCTCCTACTACAACTGCTATACTACCGGACTCAAAGCAACGTATCGTAACAATTTTTACCAATATTGGGTTAAGAAGGTATAACTACATGTTTTGGGAGTAAAATTTGAAATATTTCAAATGTATAAAATACATACCTCGTGGACTACTACATTACTCTTTTTCTTCCTCCGTCCTCTTTTTTTTTCTTATTCCCTTCTTATTGTTGCTAGTTTTGTTCTTCCTTTAGCTATTTCTTCTTTAATTACTCCTTACTATCTATCACCACACACGTCTGATAAATTTATGGTATATTCAAGGCATGTCCTCTTTCTCTTGTGATGACTACGATGACAATGCTGATAATGGATATTCACATGATTCTGTATCACATCAAAAGTTTGTAAAACTCACTAATAACTCACAATGTTGGATAAATCCAAACAAAGATAACATGAACATTTATAAGAAACATACATGAATGCATGTTATCACAATAATACAAGGAGAAAGATAATGACATGGATGGTGGCGAATAGTAATAATAGTATTTAATGATGAGTAATGTTTTTTTTTTACCTTCATTTAGCTATAAATCCGTATGCGACTCGTAATCCCGTAACCACGCGACTACTTCCCAACAACAACAACAACAACAATAATAACAGTAATAACAGTCAAACTTTGATAATACATGCTCAGTTCACGATACATGTAGGCTATCCCAAAGGATCTGACAGGTATATATATGATTATGTCTAAACAATCTGATGCGATAACATTCCAAATAATAGCCCCATTGACCCTGTTCTGTTGTTACGGTATAAAATATATTTCAATAAAAATAAATACTTGAAAATGCGCTTTACATGCATTTTCATGTGCTTCCAGGAAGTTACTATAGAATACACCACGCTAGCAGTTGATCGTGCATAACTTATAAGAAAATGTTATATTAAAAGTAATTATTTATGGCAACATGTGGTCATTTGAAAATATACGTATTCAGACTGTACCCGACCCTTCTTGTATAATTCTTATATAATGCCAATTTCAATATTCTAAAGAAAGGGTATACATACACGAAGCATCCGTTTATTGTCACCCCTGATTTTCAAGCTAAGAACAATGCAACACTATGTTTTACTTTTAATGTGAACTACTAAACCGGACATCAAGTGTGATTGATTTCTTCTTCGCAATTTCCTCAATTTATAGCGACAATGTGTAATGTGATAATCAAACATAATTATCAAGAATGTAAAGGTATGCAAGTACATTTTTAAGTACAAAGGTTGGTAATGATTTGCAAAGGAAGAAAATGTTATGCAATGTCTAGAAAGCCCATTTTTTCCAAAAAAAAATCTATACTTGCACTTTTGAATGTAAATAGGGGAAATGTATCTATTTCTTATTTTTGCTCATGTAAGTATCGATCATGTTTAAAATGAAACAATTGTTTGTAAATCTTGTACAAAATGTTGGAGATGAAAGCCAGACGATGTGCTTTAATTATATTGTAATTTATTTGATTGTATGATTATCTTGATAAATGAAAAGTGACTTACCGCTGCGCTAGAGTATATAGATGTCGTTGCAAATTAATGAGGCTTCTGAATTCAATTATGCTGTCCTTAATTTTGTTTCCCTTTCATGTCATTTTTGATAAGGTAAGTTTGAAATGTCGGTAAGAAGTAAAAAAAAAATCATAGAAAAGAGTGCTCACTCATTGCATCGATGTGATCCAATAATACTTGAGTCAACCTAAATTGGGAATTAAGTTATTCATATACATACAGATACATGTAGAACTGCTCTAGTATAAAAAACTCAAGAGAAAAATTATTGAAATGTTCGTATGACAATGTATGATAAACCTAAGCATGCACGGACAACAACAATATTGTATAAAAACTTAATGTTTAGAGTGCACGAAACCAAGCAAACGTCTCATTAATGTTTAACTGATATTTAGAGCACTTAACCATCACTACTTCTCATTTACTAACCCCAATATTGTTGAAAATGACCAGAATTTTTGAGAAGCTAAAAAATTATGAATTTTGGTAAAATTCAAGCATTATTTTCACGTTGTCCCGATGATCTTGGAAACTATTGCCTTGCACAAAAGTCGTGACAAGGATAATTAGGAGACAGTCAAATTTGACGAAATTAATTTTGAAGGACAACTAGTATCATGGGATACAGACTTTTGTTATATGGGTTAGTGTGTCACTCTACCGCCTTGAATAGTGAATCTTTCCATTTAGTGGTTAAATGGTCAACTGAAAGCCGGGTTAATTCAATAATTATCTTTCCAACGAATCTGGATCATCAGTCTCCTTTTCTTTCTTTCGCGTAGGGGGTTGTCTTATTTGGAAAGTAGAACGGTAAATTGTCACTACTAGCTTTGTAATTCTAACCCAACTGACCGAAAAGAGTGAATTAATTGACAGATACCCTGTCGAATGTTTTTTAATAGATAGACTCTATTGCACTCAGTTGACCATTGTCAATTGTGATAGTTTTGTTTTTCCCCGAGATCTTTTATTATTTTGTATGAGTATACTCAAAGATGAACGTTAACTAAAAAAAAAACTATAGCAAGGTTAGAGTCGAGGCCGCAAATTCCGAGTTACGAGGGCTCTAGAGAATGCCTTCTCCCATAGACTTTGTACACGTGACTCGGTCCAAGGCCGGTAAAATGTGGCCCCAAAGACCGGCCTCAACTCCATCCTTGTTAAATAGATCGTAACAGAAAGGATTACTTCCTACACGTTAATTTCACTAATTTGATCAAATGTCTTATCTTCCAAGATAGATGAGTACATAGTAAGAGTAAGAGTAAAATTAAATACGAAGTTATTGATGCATGGATGAAGAAAAAAAACACTTTGTTTTCTTCGTTGAGGATTCTTCAATTTCTATAGATTTTAGGTGTTAGAACGATGGGTATTTTGTTTTGCGATTTTATCGTTTTATTTTTTGGTGGAAACGAAATGTAAAGTCTTTAAATTCCTATCACCCTCTCTGCTTGTATACGTTTTGGGTTGATAGACTTGATTTGTGTTTTGTTCTTAAAAAGAATTGAATCGGAATAAATCAATGCAAGTGTTTTGTCTCAACATCATTTGGTTAGTTTCGTTTTCATTGTCCTTTCCAGAGTCAAACTCATAACATGTATCATTTTTAACAGCATGTATTACATGAGAGCGAAAACTAATAACGAAACCAGACTTTAAAATAAACATATACGGAGAACCGCTAAAGCATCCATCACAGTTTAACTTTTAAAAGCGTCATCATTGATGGAAGAGACGTTCTCCTTGAAACGATTGCCTACTTGGCAGTATGAATGAACGAAAAATTATACAAAAATGTTTAATGTAATACATTATAAGTGCAAGACGAAAGCTCATGCATAGAAAGTGTCATCTACTTGTCGACTTATAAAAAGTAATACTTTTTCCTGACTAACAAGATTCGTCATCTCGCTAAATGTAGTTGTTAAAAGTTATGTCGCCATGTCAACATATAAGTCTTATACATTTTATAAGATGACTTGGCAATAAATCTTATTTCGTCGTATCGACATGTAACATTTTAGCAAGATAACGGATCTTGCCTTGTCGACATAATAAGGCTATTAAGTCGACATGCCAAGATAAGATAACCCGTCATCTCGTCAAGTAGATTGCACTTCAAAACCTTTATTTTACAGTAGATTTCATGTTGATCTACAATAATTGAGGTTGCTTTGCAAAAGTTTCTAGCAATTTGAATCGATTCCTGCCATTTCTTATCACAGGATGTAGTATTTACATTTCTGACGCATGTTTATCGTTAATTATTGATAGTCATTTTCACAAGGGTGCAACAAAATTTATATGATGAATGATGATGACAATTAGGAGTGATCAGATGAATCGCTAAGGTAATGATTGTTCAGTTGCATTCCACATTAGATTGCCCTTGGACCTATGTAGGCCCCATGAGGAGTAAAACCGATCTCACCTCACCACACTAATAAAACCCAAGCAGACGATATTAGAATGGAAAACCTTAAACATAATTGTGTTCTATATGGGTAATGTCAAAAGCCTTCTAATTTGAGACAGAGTCGTTAATGTTAACCTCTTCTCTTTGGTTAAAAATAGTACTCATGCATCATTTTGTGCTAATTTAACTGTAGATCAAAGTAATCGTCATATTTAGTCAAAAGGAATATGAGCGAGAAGTTGAATAATGAGATGATGTTTACTCAATAAAGAACGATTCACAAATACCTGATGTCATTCGAAAACAAATGTCTTTCAAAAGCTAGTTTTAACTTTACAAGACATTGCATCGAAATATGACATCATTGTGTACGCAAAACTATATTGCTGTATACAGTAAAGAATTTCAGATAATTAAAGGTTTTGCATATTTCAGCAAATATTACTGCGCGCCCAGGACCAGAGATGTTCCAATATCTACTCAGTTCAGTATTCGTCAATTCGCTTTGCCAAATTTAGCAGAGCGTTGAAACATTTTCCACTATATGGAGTAAGATATACGATTAAATTTGTGCAATGTTTTGCGCGCTGTGTTCATTTAATTGAATTTGGGAGTAAAATCAAATTAAAGAAGGGCTAAAGCCCTAGATGCGTTGGGGCTGTCTGTTTGAGACGGTATATCTGACTGTCTTTTTCATATTGAATTCTCCTCCCGGATTCTTGTAACTCTTTATCGTGATCAATCGAACTCTCCCTGCGCTTAAATGTCGATTTTCGGCGGGATAGTCATGTCCTTCTGAATTTCAATACAAGTTTGATGAGAAACGATGACGAGTGCTCAAATGGAGAAGAAGAAGAAGGGAAGGAAGAAAGGTGGGTGGAAGATAATGATAACATCTTAAGATTGCAAATGCGTAACAGGAACGAACTGACGTGAGAAGTAGCAGGTGGAATGACTAAAAGGTGGGGGAAAGTACAATGGTTGATATTGAAGTTTAACACAATCGTAAAAAAAAAGAAACTTACAAATGAAATAATTTTTTTTTCTTTTAATGGATGGGTATTTAAATGAAAACAAATGAATTTGTAATCTCATTACAAAACCGATATTTCATAACTTCAAATTAATGAGTTAAAACCCATAATACATCTCTACAATTAAAACAGTACTTTATCTATAAGAATAACATAATTAAATTATTGTGCACGAAATAAATTCATTTTGAAATCAAGGTTAAGGTAACTTGTTTCAATTATAGGCAAAGAACTGTTTTCATTTTTTGTTTAGAGAGCTGTATAATTTGGCAAGATAATATCCTTGTTGTACATGCAAATGTATTATCTTTTTTCAAATCCCACTCCTTTAATCAAGTTTAAGCTTTAATTCCGGCTATTTGAAACTGCCAAGATTATTTCCGTACAATTCCTCACTAAACAAGGAATTTCCCATGATCGAAGTTCAAAACAGTTGGAAAAGACACACTAGTAAGAGATCATTAATGTTCATCAAGATGCTAATGGTGGGTAGATAATCTGAAAGCCATGGAATATAAATAATTGCCTTCGCCTAAGTAAGGGAGAGAGAGAGAGAGAGAGAACATTCCTATGTACGATTGTCAAAATAATCAATATACCAAGATATGTTTTTTTTTTATTAAGAATGATTTATACATTTACACATTTATAAAAATGAACCACGCAAAAACTGCACATAAATTGTGAAATACACATAAGAATGAACTATATCATTAATTGTTATTGTTAAAAAAAACGTACAACTAATTACCAATAATACGTATAGAATTTCCATTTATTTGAATGGAGGATAAAAGAGCATTGTTGATTAAATGCCTTGCTCATTGGCATAGGTGTTGTGGCCGGGTTCGAACCCTGGACATTCCACGTATAGCCATGCGCCTTTATTATACCACTCGGCCACATCACCACTGCTTTCATCGCGATATCAACGACATTTTTGTGCTCCAAAACTTTGTTTCGATATATATATATATATATATATACATGTATGTAGTAGCTTTTGTCGGTCTGGGCCCTGTTGCATAAAAGTAACTCTTATAGTAACTTTGTAATCCAGTGGTATCTACCATGGTAACAGTACCCATCAGCCAATCAAAATTACCTACTAAATGAAAGTTATCATTCAGTGGCGTATATGAGACCCTGGCATCTGGCAAAATTTGTAAAAAGTTTGGAGCAAGCGAATAGCAAAAACTTTTTCGACATTTTTACACAAAAATACAATTCTGTGATAGATTTTACACATAACATTCAGAGAAAATAATATCATATTTCACCCTTCTCTTTTTCCTTTTTTTTTTCTTGGTCGTGACCAATTTTGGGGTTACAAGCGCCACCAAGCGCCTCATCTGTGTGCCAATGTTACCATTGGATGGCAAAGTACCATAACAGTATATTTTATGCAATGCGTCTCAAAGTCGGTTCACCGTTATGACTGTTTACCAAGAGCTGATAAAGTGAGGGTATGTGTAACTTAGTTTTGTTAGACGTGTATCAATCGGTTATGATTACGTCTGGGTGCGATTTCAAACGTCACCATCCGATAGACGTGACCTGGGCTCGAACCTCGAACCTACTTCCCCAAAATAGCTTGGATTACAGGCGCACACCACAATGCCCAGTGTGGTACTTGAATTGTTCCTATGAGGGTGAATTCAACTGGTTTGAGGGTGGTTATCTTTACTCCATTTATCTATCTGATAGAACCACCTCTAGAAGTTGATTTCAACTCCTATATGGTAGAGGTTACAGGTAAAGAAACATGAAATATCGACCATCATGTTTGACTCTCCTAGTTCAGTAAAAATGAATCGAAACAATATACTGGCATAGAGTGTGGAATATACCTGGAGATACGACTACACTGATCCAGCGAACACGTTTGATGAGTGTATATTCTATGAGAGTGAGTGACGGCGTCATAAATGATTAGATCAGTAGGTGTCCTCGTAGAGTCGCAGCAAGTAATCAGTATGCTACCATACTTATTACCAGAGTGGGCGGCCCAAGAAAAATGACAAACCCAATTTGCGTCTCAAATTGGCGATCCACGAGAAATGTCTTGAGCGAGTAGACCCTGGCAGCGGGACTGACCCTATACACGCCGAAGGTCTTGGGGTAGACGACCATCGTTAACTCACTCCTGTTGATCGCCATATTACTGATGCTACAAAAAATATAAGAGAAAATAGAGCATATAAAAATAGACTGAAGGTCATTCTCCCATCCACCTGTTTGAGAATTTTATATATAAATATATCACAATTTTCCCATGAAATTCAACTATTTTTCTCAACGCATCAGAGAAAATCTTCAGTTCAACTACTCTAAAAAACCATGATAATAATCCTATCAGCTATTGAAAACAAAGAACATTTAATGATCTGCTGTGACTTATTCCAAAAGTTTCATCAGAAGACACCTGTCCTATTGTATCAACATAGATTTATTTGCCGCCCCAAAACTAGGTATATTCAAAATCTGAAGAAAAAAAAAGAGAAAACATTGGAATAAATAAAAAGATATTAGCATAACCTTCTTCTTCACTAGTCATGCTCGTGGTGAAAAAAAAACGTTTTCATGATATAAACCATTAATTTTACAGATAAAAAAATAATAAATTTATTAATAATCTTCCAAACAACTATTTTAATTTTTGCCGTTTTCGTTAATAATGTTTTAATAATTGTTCACAAGCAGTCATACAATGCATTTAATACTTTCAGAATCATCGGAAACATCCAGTTAAGCAGGCTATCTACTGCAGTATCTTAAAGTAACATTATGCTTTCTTTAAAAGAAAATGAGTGAGAAAACTCAGAAAAGTGAATGAAGTCCTAAATGTCGCCGTCTATAACATGTATAACTTGTAGTTATCAAGTTGCACTGTATACCTGCGTAATGATACCCACTCACTCCCACCCAGTAACTAGTCTATTCCAAATATGAATTATGAATCTTCATTCATGATCTTAATAATCCTTCTCAATTGAAATGGCAACATCCCCTGATTAGAAATCCTAAGAACCTTTATGGTGTGCCCTGTGCGATTGCATATGTTATGACGACTACTCGTGGGGGCAATGTAGTTGTTCTTAGTTTGTTGACGATGACGTTGTTGTTGTTGCTGCTGCTGCTGCTGCTGCTGCTGCTGCTGCTGCTGGTAATGATGTCTCAGTTCATGGCTCTGCTCCACAGTACAACTCTGTGTAAATTGCCAATTCGTCTACTGCCAACTCGTCCACTCAACAAATATTATACTTTCATTTAGTCTAATGCCATTCCGTCCATCAACATTTCGTCAAACAACCATTTGGTCTAATAACCATTTGGTCCAATCGTCACTTCGTCTAATCACCATTTTGTCTATGACCATTTCATCTCATAACCTGTTGCTTTAATATCCATTTCATTCACTTCGCACAATTAACACTTAGTCCAATATGACCAAAATGATATGGACTAAATGATTATTGTACCAACTGGTTATTAGACGAAATGGCAATTATACCATGTGGATGGTGGACAAACTGATGGTAGACCAACATATTAGAAGTCACGAGTTAGCAATTGGACGAATTGGCATTAGACGAATTGGAAATAAACCCATCTCTACTCTCATTCACACTACCACATCATCTAGGCTTCCATTGACTCTGGTCTTTTTACAGTTCCAAAATGTAAAAACAAAGTGGGGGGAGGCAATCATCCATGCAGGGCCCTCACTCTGGAATTTCCTCCCACGAGAGATCTGAGATAGCAAGAGTGTCGAAACATTAGAAATTAAGCTAAAAACTTACCTCTTTAACTAGTTTTATCAATGATTTTCTGTTACTTGTAATTTTTGTTTGCCCTCCCCTCACCTGTGCGCCTTGAGCATCTCTTACGAGATGTATATATGGCGCCCAAAAAGTTGCATATATTATTATTAATATTATTATCATTATCATTATTATTCTTATCATTATCATTATTATCATCATTATCATCATCATCATTATTATTATCATTATTATGATATAGATGTATAGATGAAGATAATGATGATGATGGTGACGATGGACATTGATGTTGATGATTGTGATGAAGAAAATGATGATGGTGGTGGTGATGATGATGATGATAATGATGATGATGGTAATGATGGTAAAAGCGGTGAAAATGATCGTAATGTCGGTGAAAACGATAATGATGGTGATGATGATGATGATGGTGGTGATGGTGGTGGTGGTAATGGTGGTAATGGCGGTGAAAATGATGAAGATGATGATGATGGTGGTGGTAATGATGGTGATGATAGTGATGATGATGATGGTGGTGATGGTGGTGGTGGTAATGATGGTAATGTCGGTGAAAATGATGATGATGATGATGATGGTGGTGGTAATGATGGTGATGATATTGAACGAAAAACATCTTCAGACATGTCACACAATCGGCTGAAAGTTTCTCTTCGTGTTTATTAAATAAGAGAAGTAAATGTGAATGCGGTTGTCATGGTAACTTTCGATTATTTACGATATGATATAGATGACAGCCTTGGTAAAACGGTTCCCAGGTTTTACTAAACCGTCTCTTCAAACTTATTATAGAAAATTTCCTGCCCAGCAGACTCACACGCTGTGCAATCCAGCTGAACTATGACCCCTTTCTCTCCCTTGAACTTCACGCTGATGGAATATATATGAGAATGGAATGATGACGTAAGTTTACAAAACATCATTCAAGCACTTAATGCTCTCAGTCGACATTTGTAAACAGAAATGTATTCTCAACGAAGAACGCCCACAAATAGATATACACACAAAATAGCACGTTGTTTAAGCTTGTCACTCTAACAACAAGTTGTTTAAACTTTTTTTTTGTAATTGCTTAAACTTTTAAACAAATTGTTTACAAGTTTAATCCGCTGTTGTTACAGTGACGGGCTTAAACAACGTGCTTAGAATTTTAAACAGCTTTTTTACCGTGCATGAGTTATATTCCCAGTACGAATTTACACATTGATGTCCACGATCATGCGCTTATTTTATTTTGAAATCATATTTACCAATATATACCTAACGATAGACAAAAGATTGCTTTGATAATTATACAAATAAGTCTTTTAGCAGGTATACCAGGACAGGTAAAATTGAGGCCTTCTCTTTCCAGAAATACAAGCAATAATGATCGTTGATAGTACTTATATAATTCAGATATTTTAGATATTCATTGGTCAAATCATCTATAAACAACTACACACGACCGATTGTATTCCAACAAAAATAATCTTCAGCATATTTGTATATAGTAATAGGCCTGTCTATATACCAATTAAAGATCAACGTACTGCATGTCTCTCAAATAGTTTATTAGAAACGTCGGAAGATTACACATATTTGTAATCATCTTTCAAATTATTAGTTATCTCATTCTTATGTTATATAGAATGGCTTCAATGGGTGAATCAATATACTCTTTCTGAGAAAACGACATTAGTGAATAATGTGATGATGTATTCCTGACTCACTCTACAGTGTAGCATATCTCTGTACTATTGCAATTTATTGTCAGTGTTCATGATTGTCGTCTTATAGTATATCTTTAAATGGCGTCACGAGCTTATTTTTGATTTGCACAAACAAACTATGCTTTTATGTCAATAACACCCGATGATTCTAGTAAAACTGCTATAATTTCACGATGGCTTATTTGGAATCAGGCCAATTCATTCAGACAAAGTAATATCCCAATCTAAGATGGCATAAAGATAGATTGCGCGACAAGTCTTGAATAGTAAATTGCTGCTATATTCCTGAATCAACGTCAATATATATTTTGACCCATTTTCCAAACATGCTTGAGCAGTGGCGTGATCATGCCAGGGGGCTGATGTTGAATCCGTTACCATGAGTTATATCACAATGTTATATCTCATTCGAGAGTGAGCGATGAAATAACATTTCAATAGGGCTGATGTTTCTTTTACGTTGTTCATGATGGCATTCGTCAAATTGTTTTGATATTTTAGGTATGTACAGTTTATGAGAATTATGATACTTGAAAAAAAATAAAACAAGAATATTTATTTTAATTTGTTTATTATTCATTTATTTATTCCATTTTTATATATATATTTTATTTATTTATTTGGTGAAAATTTAGTCATCCCTTAATCGGCCATTTTCACCATTCTTCATGTACATGTGTTATGGTGTAGGCAAGCGCGCTCGAGTTTTCACCTTCGGACCATTCATGTACTTCAGGTAAAGGCCTGGTCACACGTACACCGCCAGAACTTTGCTGGAGCGGTCCTTGAACGGTAGGGAGAGAGGGTCGAATTCCGACAACGCTCGTCACGACGTCACCGGTCCACGAACTTGCGTTTAGCGGTGCCAAACTTTGTCTGGGCGTTGTTGGAGCGGGGGTGAACTATGCGGGAGCGGAAAATTGCCCGCTGCCGCTACTCACCGCTCGCAATATTTTGTGCAGCTCAAAACTTTCGGAACGGTAAGAGGCACCATCAGCGGTGGCCGAGTGTATACGGTGTAGCCTTAACGGTGGCCAACTTCTGTTAAGTTCTGGCGGTGTGACCACTACTTAACCAGTTTATCGATTTGGTGTAGCCATATGAAATGTCAAACATTAATATGCAAAGTTGTTAAAATCAAATGGAAAGTATCTTTAAAATCTTATGATTAGAGTTAAAGAACTTGAATTATAGAATACCTATTATACTGTAGAATGTTCATGTCTCATAATTCATCCTATACCTGTTACAAAGCTCAGCTCCCATTCCTCATATTTTTTACGCGTAAAATTGAATATTTTGAGAAGGTGTTCTACATGACATCACGTGAATTAAGGTCAGTGATGATTAAAGTAAGCATTGAAACTCATAAGGATATGCAGTACTAATGTAGGCGAAAAGGCTAAACATTTTAGACCAAATGACGAAACCATTCAAGAGTGACAAACTAATATCTTGTACATCATCGTGATCAGGAATAAACTGGAAAAGGAAAAGCTATCGCATTTTCTGAAATTAATGTTTATTCTCCAAAGAAGTGCACTCAGGCCATTAACATTTTGATAAAAGTTCAACAACCTGCTCCATCGTCAATCTGCACGATTTTCCACCTATATGACCGTGATTTATTTACATCTCTTCACATACCAAACTTGAATGTCGATTACGCCATTGAGCTGAAACACAAGTTTGAGGAATGTAACACACAAAAAATGAGTGCAAAGCAAACTTACACATAGCAGAAATCTTATACCCCCACAAAAAAAATTGTTTAATTGATTTTCGGATAAATATCAATCGTACGTCGGATTACGCTATTGGTCTCTGGGTAAATGATATACAATGTATACCACGCAATAAGTGACGCAAATTGAAGTACCATTTTGCAGATAAAAAATCATAAGAGTTTGAAGGAAACTGGTATGGATTTTGAGAGTGATTTTCGAGGACTGCAAATTTGTAGGCCTGAATATCTATCGTTAGGGTAAGCTGAAAGACATATAGAGCTAAAACATAATTGTCGACTCCAAGTAGGCAAGAGAAAGAGATTCAGGTTAGTTGAATAAAATTATGAGGGACTCTGAAAAAAGGCATATAGAGTTCGAACATAACAATTGACCATAAAAGGCGAGGCAAGAGATTTAGTCGAGTAAATGAAAGCCAAAATATAATAACTCTATATCTCCCTAATGGATGCGGTTTATCAAGTTCCCTGCTTTTCCTGTTCATAGTATTCACACAAAGCAGTACAAATAAAAGGATGTCGCGTTGTGAATGAACATGATTTTGGCAAGGTTCATTTCATGTTAATAAGATGCCTACAGGCTGGTCATCCATCATAACTATAACTCACATATAGTTACTAACCTCTAATGGACAGGCAAAGTGAAAGACATCCTGAATATCTTCAGGGAGTTGGACAAGAAAGGTATAAAAAGGCCACCTTCTGACATTTCTTACTCTCCTCTCTCTAAAAGACTACGATGAAAACCTATTTGAATCCATTTGCTACTAACCCGAACCCCACCGTCCTCAGAAGCACGCCAACGCAAATCCTAACATTCAAACATGCGTCGTGTTTTCAGTCGAGATTAAACGCAATTCTCAGTGATCCTTGATAGATTATCAAAATGCTTTAGTAATTCATCCCTTGATCAGCAATCGGCAAACGGGTTTGTATGAAAATCATATTAGGCATTGAATTTGCCCTCATCTATAGGGAGTGGATTTTCGTGGAATAACTGTAATTAATCATTGAATTACAATAAAGATATTACTCTTGCAATTTAGGCGTTGTGGCGTGCGCCTGTAATCCAAGCTATGTGGGGAAGTTACAAATTGATGCAGAGGTTCGAGCCCTGGTCACGTCTTTCGGATGGTGACGTTAAAGGTCGGTCCCAGACGTAAATAATCATTTCTGATTGATACACGTCTGACAAAACTCAAATACACACACACGCTTGTAATATATCAGCGTTTTATCGACATTTTCCGGGTCATTCAAGGGTCAATGCTGCAAAGTGATATGTATATAAATTATCTTTAACACTTTTGATAAATTTATATTACGTGTCTTCCATTGAGATATAAACATACCACAATGTAATCGTAGGTATGGGCAATGAGAATTTTTTTTTACTGTGTGAATGATTAGCCATATATGGGGAAATCTGATATAAGCATATAGACAGGTGTGGTGCTAAAAGGGCTTTGATTCCGAGGAGTTCCAAACATGAGAAATAATGTGGAAGAAGAGAAAAATAAGTCATAACATTAACGATTACGAATTTTGTAATAATGTGGCCACTACACTTAATTTTTAATTGGCTGCTGACCGTGTAACCATGGAATTTACTAGAAGTCTTTCATGAACCAAGCCCCAGAAAGGACTGAGAGTAACTTTATTTTAGCTTGAGATTTTCTACCAATTATATCATTGATAACTATCCATTTAAGACTCTTGGTTTACATCTATTCAATCTTAAAAAAAAACGTTATATGTAATAAGAATAAAAGATAATTTATTCATGCTATGTAAATTATGAAAATTACCATCTTAAGATGTATAAAACAATGGCAATGCATATATCTGAATGAAAAATAGAAAATCGAAGTTTCTTTCTTTTCAGAAAATATACGTCGAATGCCTGACATAAAATCGGTCATCCTAAGTCACGGGACAGACATTCATCATATGAATTATTCGTATAAATGAGCAAGATGGAAATGCAATTTCAGTCAATCAAGTACATATCTAACCGCTCAAAACCATTATACAACGACTATAATATATATTCAAAGGAAGACAAAACCCGTAATGAAAGTAAACGAATGACGTACTTGAAAACAAACGCAAAATGAAATCGATTGTCCCTTCTCATGTCAAGAATAAAACATTTTTTTCATTGGAAATCTCTTTATGTTGGGGGGTTCAAAAAGTACATGAACATGTTCTGTACATGGTGTATGTACATGTAGAAGTAAAAATGTATCTCAAGGGAAGTTATTGATCACTGACAAATCAGTAGCGAAATGAGCGGAAATTTTGAGCGGCCAGAAATGGTGTATAGTGCAAAACTCTTGAAATTTTTCTAAAAAATCTGCGAGCGAGGGATGCGAACGAGCAAAAATGTTGATCATTCGAATTAAAAAATCTTATTTGTAATAGATTTTAACATAATACTCATACTTTACCCTTATTCATTTCCTTTTTCTTTCTGTTTCTCAATTTTTTGTAATTTTCATCGTTTTAGATATACACAGTTATAGCCATAGCGTTAGGAAAATATCGACTATTTACAGTATATCTTTTCTACAAATCCCAATAAATCTATAAATGTTAAGTCACATAATCAAAAAGAAATCGGGAAATGTCTTTGAAATTGTTACTCCACGTAAGATGCTATAATGCATGTCATGCACCCTATGATTCTGAGTAGAACATTAATGAGTCACTGTTTAACACTCATCTATCCTAACACTCGCCGAGTCACTGTAAAATGACACACGTACCACTACGATCACGATATCCAGGTCGATGTAAGGTCCATGTAAATACGTAGACGAGGTCGATGATCACTCAAAAGCTCTCGTTTGCTGATTGACTCCCATCAAGGCCCCATAGTATTTGGATTGATTACTGTCTGCTGTGGTATTATTGGGGGACTGGGCGTTGTTAAGGCCGATCGAATCGCGGGGGAGGGTGGAGTTCCTTCGTCATTTTTGTTCGACAAGTTGTCGGATCTCAAAATTTTAGTCGATTCTGATTGGCTGAGAAGCACAATGCCTGTGGTAATTTTTTAAAAAAATACCTGGTCAGAGGAATCGTCGGACGAGTCTTTCCATGAAGCACTGTCCTGATAGCGCATGATTTCACGTTCATTTTTTGAAATTTGTGTGCTCTTCCTAGGTTCAGAAATGTACTTTTGCCTTTACCTGTAAACCTGATCGGAGATCTACACCTGAATATTATCTGACATAAAATTATACAGATTAAGATGAATTATACATTATTTGTGTGTACAAAAATATTTTTAATGTTTGCTTGATTGAATTTTGACCAACATCAGTTTGCTTGAGATTCTAACATAATCAATCATGCTAATTCGAACAAATGTAATTACAAACATAATCTTGCCAACATCAATAAATTAAGGATTACGATATTGTTTCGTCATTTTCAAATGTGATCTTTTTTTAACGAGAGTCAAAAAGCAGCTGACTTTGATTTAGATCTATATATATATATATACTTCATTAATAAAAAGGACTCCATGATTAACAGAGTTATATATTTCAGTACCAATATAAAAATTAAAATTCCATATACGATAACGGAAATCAACTTTGCACATTTCTCTGTAATATAAAAAATGTATGATATTAATTACAAATATTGATCCAAAGCTCCTTAAGCAATCTTTTCAGGATCATATTGAAACAAAATGAGAACCAACCGAATTAATTGTGCTAATGGAATGCATAAAAAATGTGTAATTCAGTCCAAGTGTCCCAGAAAAGACAAGTCAGATGTATAAACCAGTAAACTAGATCACGAGTTCTTTTTTAAAAGAACCCCAAGTTTGACCTTATTTCTCTATTATTAAATTTAAAGCAGTAATGGGTGGAAATGGAACAACAAATAAATGATCAAGGCATGTTTGCAATTTGCAGGAATATAAAGAAACAAACAAGGAGGCCCTCAGAATATAGTAAGACTGTAGTGATTAGTCCTCAGGGACTCTTTTTCTCAAATTGAAACAACCTTTCTACCAAATTGTTAGACGTGAAGCGATGGAAACACGAAAAATCGTGCCTCTCTAACATCTATGTGAAAATTGAAATGATGAGAGTTATAGCATGTTATAAGCGTTGACTGTAATTATACATTTCATTTATTTCGTTACATTTAAGAAATATTATTTAAATTTTATCAATGTCATTTGAAAATCATGTTCCGATCATGCCATATTGAAAAAAAATAGCATTGAAGTAAGATTTACAGTGATGAAAAAATCAATATTCCAATGATGATTTAGGAAAATATAAGATATTTGTTAATAGTAGATTTTGAAAACCCTCTTGATGTTGTACATCTATAATTATATTTGAAGTGTGTTTGTTTCTCAAACCTAAACATTTCCACACTGTAATATGAGTTTTAGGTACGTAATAACAGATGAAGATAAAATGTCATAATTGAATATAGCATTATTTGGTATCACATATTTTTGAAATTTACAAGAGAGCAGTTACCTTATATTTCATTTTAGTAAATAAGAAGTGGTATATAACTTCTGAAGGTTTCTATGGCAAAGAAGAATAGTGTAGTAGGTTTCACGGTACACCATATATCTATCTTGGGCAAGTATTGGTCCTGAATAGGATCACCCAAACTCGACGTTTCGACAAGTGTGTTCTTGTCATCTTCAGTAGAATGTCAAGAACACACTTGTCGAAACGTCGAGTTTGGGTGGTCCTTTTCAGGACCAACACTTGCCCAAGAAAGATACATGGTGTACCGTGAAACCTTTTGCACTAAGAAGCGCTATAGGAAATAACATTTCCAGGAAAGTCTTCGTATGTTCATACATTCGAGGAAGAATATAATCAAAGCAGATAATTCCAATACAATATACAAATGTTATCGTAAATCGATAGAACTACGACTAAGTGTTAATATGATCCCATATGATTAAAATTGAAGAGCAATGCTGATAAATCAGTTACTTGCATTTAAGTGAAATTACCGTGTCAAAACAAAACAATTGATATTCTAAAGAGTCGAATTAGATTATCACAAAAATGAGTCTGTTGTTCAACTTCGGTGTCTACGGGTGCAATTTATATGGAAATAAAGAGGAATTATTATTTCAATAAGCAAAGAGTAAAGAGACAAACAGAAGGCATTATTTTGAGTGTTATGAAACGAAACGTTTTGTTTATTTGACAAGCTTTACAGTCATTATTCCCCCGATTGATTATATGTCATATTGTCGCTTGTGTGATGGAATATTATGCTTTGAAATGATCGAGCTTTAGGAAGCAAATTAGGTGTCATTAGCATGCGAGAAACAACTCGGGGGTAGTCAAAGTGACCTTTTCCCCTAGACGTTAAAACATCACAAAGTGACAGGAGATATCAATTGCGTATCGGGAAAGTACAATCTTGGCAAGAATCAAAGCCCGTTCACTTTCTGAGAATGTCCCGAAATGAGAATAAAAATGAGATTGCATCATAAATAACATATCCTCTTTCTCAAAGGCACGTTTTGTGCACCCAAATTCATCTTATGAGGGTATACTCAAAATCTTTGGGGGGGATGTGAACATGTGCTACATGATACTTATGTAAGATATACCCTAAAATTCAATGTCAGTTATCATCGATTTGGTGTTCCATTGGATGGCTTGATTGATAGGGCAGCCTCATATTATAAAATTCATCTCTAATTGTTGAAATCAAACCAATTTAGTACAAGTATTCTAAGGAGGCAGTTCGTATCGTAGTCATCCTTTTTTCTGTTCTTGAGATATGTCCGATTCTCATGTCACAGATCCATAGAGAAAACCTAAACTTTTGTCTTGAGAGAGAATCTGCTGTCTAACCAGATCTTGTTTCAGGTGTTAAAATGCTCGAAGTGCACCTTTTCAATACCGCAGTGAATTGTGTTATGTCTTCTAGGCCATTTATCGAACTTCTAATATCCACACATCTTCATATCTTCATAAGATAGACTATTTCAAATTGATAACGAAGATATCTTTCAGAGGATGGTGGGTTCCTGGCCTGTTTGGCGTTCCTGTAGGAGATTATTAATCCACTTATTTTGATCGGTATTAAACCCAACAGCATCCAATAGCTTACCCAGCTCTGATAGGCTGCATGCGAGTCTGAGATATCACCATCAAAGTCTAGGTCGAGAATTTCTTCGATTGTAGAGCCAGGATTTCTCTTTCTATGAGGAAAGCAGTTGCCTAAGTTATGTTTGACTTGTCAACCGGTTTTGATACCAGTGAACTTGTCATTCTTCTTGGGAGACTGACAGTCTGTTTTGGAATTAATGATTCTGCAATCCAATGGCAGGTTTCCTCTTACCTTGCCAACAGAGCTGTATTCATCACTGGCATGCAGTCTCCTGTGACTACCCTTTGATAAGGAGTTTCCTTGGGAGTCTGTCCCTTGTTCTTCAAACTGCACATCACTCCTCTTGGCTCTGTAATGTGGCAACATGGTCTTGGTATACACTTCTATGCTGATGACATCCAACTGTATACCTCACTTTTGATCAAAAAGGTAAATATACAGAGGTTCGTGCATCTGCTGTTGTTGGTGCTGCCATTGAGGATTCGATGTTGGATGAAGGTCAACTTCCTGGAGCTTAACAATAAAAAGTGAAGTATCTTGTTCTGTCATCTCCATATATGCGTAATTACACTACTCAAAAAAAGTTAAGGACCACTTTTTAAAACGTACATAAAGATTTTATACAAGGTGTTTTATTTCTGGAAATACCTCAGTACAACTGTCCTAAATGTCCTTAAACACGCTGTAATCAATTTCACGCATGGGTGGTTTCAGTTGTTGCACAATGTCTCTCGCATCACTGCACATCCTGAAAAGTGGGCCCCGAGGGGTATCAGCTACCGACATGAAGTGGTAAAAACGAATGTCTGAGTGTCTTTCAGGCAGTTCAGTAACGAGTGTGACCACCTCCTGCAGCAATAACGGCTTCACAGCGCTGTCTCATGGAGCTGATGAGGCGATTGATGTCTCTGACGTCCAGTGCATCCCATGCAGCCTCCAGAGCCACACCCAGCTGCTGCAGTCCAAGTGGATGGGCTTCGAGCTGGTCGAGACTCCTCCCCATCATGTCCCAGACGTGCTCTATCGGGTTTAAGTCCGGGGACCTCGCTGGCCACTCCATACGCTCAATCCCCTGGCCCTCAAGGAACTCGGTCACCACCCTAGCTCGGTGGGCACGGGCATTGTCATCCATGAAAATGATGTTTTGTCCCACATTTTCTGCAAATGGCACCACTATAGGTTCAAGGACCTCATCCCTGTACCTCACTCCTGTCATTGCTCCCCCTGGGACCACGTAGAGACGAGTACGGTTGGCGTAGGTGATGCCTCCCCACACCATGACGCTGCCTCCCCCATAACGGTCATGTTATGCAATACAGGGGTCTGCAAATCTCTCTCCTGGTCGCCTCCAGACTCTCGAACGTCCATCATTGTGGTCAAGGGAAAATCTGCTCTCATCTGTTAACAGAACTCTACGCCATTGCTGTCTGGTCCATCTGACATGCTCCCGGGCCCAGTTGAGACGAATTCTTCTGTGAGCAGGGTTGAGTGGGACACACTGAGCTGGCCGTCTGGCATGCATATTGGCTCTGTGAAGTCGGTTACGGATTGTTTGAGTGGAAACAATCACTCCAGTTGCTGCAGCGAAGTCATTGTTGAGGCGGCGTGCACTGTGAAAGCGGTTGCGGAGGCTGAGATTCGTCAAGTAGCGATCATCTCTAGGGGTTGTCGAAACTGGTCGGCCACTGCGGGGTCTCTCGGAGTATAGCCCTGTCTCTCGGTGTCTTTGATTTGCTCTGCTAATGACACTGTGTGACACGCCCATCATTCTGGCTACTCTTCGCTGACTGAGGCCAGCTTCCAGCATCCCTAGGGCTCTGGCTACATCTGTTTCACTTAGGTGGTGTCTTGGCATTGCTGTTGTAGGCAAGTTGTTGATTGTACAGACTAAAGACGGAAAATGCTTTGGAAGACACTTGTCTTATGGCCCACTTTTGTACGGGCACATTGCAATGATGCCAGAGACATCATGAAAGAACTGCATGTGTGAAATTGATTTCATTGTGTTTGATGGCATCCTGGACAGCTGTATCTTGGCATTGCTGTTGTCAGCAATTTGTTGATTGTAGAGACTACTTGACGAATCTCAGCCTCCGCAACCGCTTTCACAATGACTTCGCTGCAGCAACTGGAGTGATTGTTTCCACTCAAACAATCCGTAACCGACTTCACAGAGCCAATATGCATGCCAGACGGCCAGCTCAGTGTGTCCCACTCACCCCTGCTCACAGAAGAATTCGTCTCAACTGGGCCCGGGAGCATGTCAGATGGACCAGACAGCAATGGCGTAGAATTCTGTTCACAGATGAGAGCAGATTTTCCCTTGACCACAATGATGGACGTTCGAGAGTCTGGAGGCGACCAGGAGAGAGATTTGCAGACCCCTGTATTGCAGAACATGACCGTTATGGGGGAGGCAGCGTCATGGTGTGGGAGGCATCACCTACGCCAACCGTACTCGTCTCTATGTGGTCCCAGGGGGAGCAATGACAGGAGTGAGGTACAGGGATGAGGTCCTTGAACCTATAGTGGTGCCATTTGCAGAAAATGTGGGACAAAACATCATTTTCATGGATGACAATGCCCGTGCCCACCGAGCTAGGGTGGTGACCGAGTTCCTTGAGGGCCAGGGGATTGAGCGTATGGAGTGGCCAGCGAGGTCCCCGGACTTAAACCCGATAGAGCACGTCTGGGACATGATGGGGAGGAGTCTCGACCAGCTCGAAGCCCATCCACTTGGACTGCAGCAGCTGGGTGTGGCTCTGGAGGCTGCATGGGATGCACTGGACGTCAGAGACATCAATCGTCTCATCAGCTCCATGAGACAGCGCTGTGAAGCCGTTATTGCTGCAGGAGGTGGTCACACTCGTTACTGAACTGCCTGAAAGACACTCAGACATTCGTTTTTACCACTTCATGTCGGTAGCTGATACCCCTCGGGGCCCACTTTTCAGGATGTGCAGTGATGCGAGAGACATTGTGCAACAACTGAAACCACCCATGCGTGAAATTGATTACAGCGTGTTTAAGGACATTTAGGACAGTTGTACTGAGGTATTTCCAGAAATAAAACACCTTGTATAAAATCTTTATGTACGTTTTAAAAAGTGGTCCTTAACTTTTTTTGAGTAGTGTATTATGACTACAACTCCAGTCTTAATAGGTGAGGAAGCTATATATCTCCAGTATGCAAGGCTAGATCTCTTGGCGTAGTCTTTGATATAACAATGAGCATGAAGAAACACACATCACATGTCTGCCAATCTGCACATTACCTGCTCCACAGAATTGCTGAGATCAGACATTGTCTTACATGAGGTGGTGTAGAAAATATCATCCATGACCGGATAACCTCTAGACTGGACTTCTGCAACTGTCTCCATGCTGGTTTACCTTCAACAGGCATCTCTAGCACTTTTTAACCATAGGGCAAACTGTGAAAATTTGTTCTGCATTGGGCAGTGACTGGGCTGGAAATCTTGTTTTGCCCATGTTTTAACCATGGAGCTAATCTGTGTTTAGCCCCATGTTTTTATCATTTCCTCTTCTGTATTCAGTATCGTTCGTCAAATAATCTTCTAAGGCAAGGATTGGATAAAAGCTGTGGTTTTCAGTTATCACTTTGATGGTTGACTTGGGGAAAATGTATCGTTGCCAAATAAATAAATAAATCGGTAATGACCAAAAAAACTAGTAAGTGATCCAGTAATACAGACCCTTTGCATTTATTACCCAAAAAAATTGTTCTTTGGTTAACTGGCATGATTGCAGTTCTGATGGAGCTGAATCAAAGATGTAATTTTTCTACAAGGAACGATGTACTGATACTTATATCCGATTGATAAACTACACTGCGTAAATCATATGTTTAATTGATTATTTGATCTGTTATAAAACATTTTAATATATCTATTTCAAGAAATTTAAGTTCAGCATGATTACACGTTTTCCAACTTCTAAACTCTTCTTTTCTTACGGGTTCATTGAATTTGGTAATTGTCATGATTATAGGATCAGCATCAATGGTTTTATAATGGGCATATCTACTATACCTTGCAAGTATATTACTTTCTATATACAGGTGTGGGTGTGGGAGCATGTGTGTGTATTTTTTCCTGAGTAAAATTAACAGTTGTGGCAAAAGAAGTTTATCAAATGATTCAATCATTGAAGCTTAATATTTGTCTGCCATTGATATTAGTTTTTTAAAGATCTCATATCAAACATATACAAAGCAAGTGGCAGAAAATACAAGAACACAAAAGAAATATCAAAGAACAATAAAATACATATAAAAATTGACTTGAGTATTATATTTAAGGGCCAAACAATTATCATAATGATACAAATGCTATTTGTACCCAAAATAATAAACATGTAGGTGTAATTATCAAATTGTAGCATAATATTGCAAAATATGCATACATTTGCATAATTAGCCGCAAACAGAAATAACAAATTTTCCCAAATGGTACATGTTAGGTATGCAGGATTTTGCAGTATCCATATCGGTGAAAGCGAATATCATAAAAGAATATTGTAGAAATAAGATTATAAATTGTCAATTTGGCAGCCATTTTGTTTATGCAAATTATGTGGTCAAAACATGAAAAATTGGCTTGGGAACCGGTCTTCAGATTCAGCACATTCAAATTGGGTGAAATAGACCGGTTCCCAACTTTTGCCCCAAAATGCTCCTTGAACTCAAGTTCTCCCCATATTGGTCTTGTCTAAATAGGATTTAACAAGCAGTAAAAAGGGATAAATAGGAGAAAGAGTTGAAGAAGGGGGAGGAGGAGGAAAAGAAGGAGAAGGAGGAGTGTGAAGGAGAAGAAGAAGATGAAGAAGGAGAAGAATATAAAGAAGGATAAGAATGAGGAGGAGAAGAAAAAGAAAAAGGAGAAGGAGGGTGAAGAAGAAGATGATGAAGAAGGAGAAGAATATAAAGGAGAAGAAGAAAAATAAAAAGAAGAAGAAAAAAAAGACTGAAAAAGAAGAAGAAGAAGAAGAAGAAAAAGAAGAAGAAGAAGAAGTAGTAGTAGTAGTAGAAGAAGGAGGAGAATATCTGTCAAAAATATGCCTTTGCATCATTTTGTTCGCATTTCTGACCAAATATAATACACACATCCTGTAATGCACCTCCGCCTGTCTCAACATTTTGTGTATAGCAAATCCATTATTGATTTTTTCTTACAGTAACTTTTGTTCTCCAATTTCAAACCTTTCAATTTGAATCAAAAGAAATTCCTTCGGTCTCGAAACAAATTGAAGAGTTATCTAACCTTATCACGTGTTCATACAGCCAGACAACAATGTAATGCGCAGATATCATTAAGCTTTTAGTCGTATCTCTTGAGTATTGAAGCCGCCTTTTTACTCTTCTTGGAGACGAGAAAAATAAATTGATACAAGATTTTTCAAAGACACCCACCTTGAATTGAAACCGGAAAGTCATGTCCATTTCCTCGTTAGTTCAAGACTAAACAAGGCACGCAATGGAACTGACTTGTAACTTGATATTTGATATTTGCCGCATTTCAAAGAGCAATAGAAAATGTGTGCAGGGAACAAATAGATCCCTGTCTTTATTAAAATTTTAGTTTAAAATTGCTTCAGTTTTTATTATTTCATGCCCAAAAGTCAATGTTTACATATTTTTTTATTCATGTAATCCACGATGCATGGAAAATTGATATCTCTTGTACTAAACTCTAATTAAACAAAATGTAAGATCAAGATGAGCGCATGGCCCTGGGAAGCGGGGGTGCTGCGTGTGTTATTTTCCATAGGCATCACCCCCTGGAATTCTGAAAGGTGTGACAAAATGGAGAAATGTAATAGAAACCACCTTTTTTTGCTTGTCAAATTTGTCGGGACTAAAATGACCTTCATTTGGTAATGAAACCCTTTTTTTCTCAAATCTACATAGGCACCCCCAATAAGAGAAATTGTTCCCAGGTGGGCGTTTCATAAAGCTGTTCGTAAGTGATCCTTTCTTGTGGTAAATGATATATTCATTGGCGATGGTTTAGCGCATAAGAAAGGATAACCAGTCGCTCTTAACTTACGAACAGCTTTATGAAACGGCCCCCAGGGCCCTGTCATTTATTGTATTAGATCATTGTGTCATTATAAAAGAGAATTGGTCTACATAGGCCTACGTACCTTTAGATAACGGATTAAAATGATCAACGTGTTACTGAGTTATGTCTCAGAATAAAAGTTTAAAACCAACTACGAATTAAAATATACTAAGCATTATTGGTAAAAACTTCACAAATGATTTTGGTTTAGATGTTCAACAATACAAGTGAGACCTCCCCAAGGATTTTTTTTCAGGTTGTGAAAGCTAGAGAAAAAAAGAAAAAGATGAAAAATGAGTTAAAAAATGAAGAATCTGCCTCGTGTAACTCTATGATACCACTACTGTTCAAATGAGGATAAATGACATCACCTTCATGTCGTCCTGTCTCCTCATAGTTGATCGCCCTGGTATCGTCCCTGAATAAATTTGTGATTTTAACCAAATTTAATTTTGTTTTTAAAGCCCGTAGAAAAAAGGGGTTCTTAATTACAGGGGCCGCAGAACATGACGGGCTGGGTTTAAAAAAAATCATCTTCTTATGATTTTCAATGGATGGTCAGCTCCCACTTTCGGCTTAGCTCCAACGCCCCCCTGCCCCCACTTTGAAAACCGTTCCGCGGTACCTGAAATAAAATATCAACCAAAACGATGCAATATCATGAAGTCATTTTGGTAAGAGAAGAATTGCTAGGGTTGAGTACCTTCTGATAAGCTTTGACAAACTTATCCAATTCCCCCAAATCCGTTAGAGTGGACACGTCGGGTTGTATTTCCTTGTGTACGTACCAGGATAAACTTCCAACAAGAAATCAGGATTATATGTTCGTCGGGGTTTAGTGAAACCGGTATCTAAAACAAATTCAGCAGCTTTGATTAAGTAATAAATGTCTCCGTTGAATCAACTGTGTTCCGATGTTAAACAAACGTATATTCTTCTTTTGTCTGGAAAATGATTTAATAGTGCAAAGGAAATGAATTTATTGTGCTTTCTAAGCAGTCTTGTGAAAGTAGTACTGAACATAAATGTATATATCACTGACTTTGTTCATGTTCTTTTCAACTGACCTATGTATCATCGTCCAGATTATTCGAGGTTATAGAAATTATTACAAGGAACTAAATATATTTATTCCAATCTATACCGTAAAGACATGATGACAAAGCAGTTTCAGCTTTCTCATTATACAATTATGACCGATAATAAAATTCACTATTTTGTTTTTCAAACGTTGAGCCTCATTATTGATTGTTGTTTAGCAACAGCTGTAAACAGATTTAACATCGAAAAATAGTAATTTTCATTAACGATTGACGTAATGATATTAAATTTATAATTATTCATTCTTTAACCGGTAGCTTTGGCCTCTCCTATCTGTGATATTATATTACTTACTCCCACTATTTCCAGGTAACTATTTGTATTTTTATGATCGTTTGAGAGACAGGTGCCAGCTATCCCACAGATAAATCGTTTTATATCTCCTCCCGTTTCTCAGCTACAAATGAATTAATTACCCAGAGATTGAGTGCCATTTACGAAATATGTATATGATCACTCCATTGTTTAAAGTTTCTCTTTGAAGTTACCGCTAGTAATTGGGGAAATGAGGGGGAGTGTATAAGCGCGGACGGTTTAACTGGCTGATAAAAAAAATGATTGATTGATGACACGCGATCGAATGATATGCCGCGTTATTGTCAAATTACATGATCTCTAATTCTGATAACATGATGTCACTTCCTGGAGATCGAGTGAAAAATCTGATATTGTATTGTAAGAGGCTAGAAATAATAAATAGGACTAACTCCAATTCGACGTCAGAGGATGATTTTCAACTTTCAACCAGAAGCCTGAATTAGTGAATTGTGTTTTGGGAGAGAAACTATGGAAACGGCGGATGTTTCTAACAGAGCACAAAGAAATAGGCCCCTTAACCATGTGAACATGATAAGGATGATATACCTTTGCATATGCCCAGGTAACTTTCTGTGTTCGTTCGAAAAATAAGGCTGCTTTGAAAGTATTTTAATGAATTTTGAAAAGTATTTAGGCCAAAGTTATTGTGTTATTTTTCGTCTGGCGTAAATCCGAGCGGTGACCTAATGTTCAGGGGGGGGGGGGGGTGGGGGATATATCGTGTCACCCCCAACTTGAATAGTATGACGTCGCGGATTTATTGGAAGGGGCAAAGTCATTTATTATGTCACTATGCATATCAGTGAATGAGTGATGTAGCCCTTTTGCTAAACAAAGCGTAGCAAATGTCTAGCCCCCCCCCAAAAAAAAAATAGTAATAATAAATAAATGAAAATAAGTAAATAAATTATGAAATCCATATTCTGCTCCTGGAAGCTTACGATAATTATATAGAATTATTATTACTGTTTTATAGAATTATGTATACAGGAAAATTTTGATGAATACTATCACAAAGTTATACTTTGACGGCACATATTTATTATGACAAGCAATGAATGAAAAATGATCCTCTATAAAATACATTCAACTGTTTTTTTTTAATTCAACAGCCCCAAAGCACGGTTATGTTTATTAATGCCTGATGGGACGGGGTTGGCTTTCCATAGAGTGTCTTGTCATTGGTTTCCACTGCCAAAATTGCTCTTTGCCAACCAGATGCAAGGATTTTAGTAGCTTATAACATTATATATGACGAACATTGACACGTCGCTTTATGAAACGCCTCTCTCTCATCTAAAGTAGATATGAACATACTCTCGAAATGTAAAGGATTGAATCTGCCGTTCTTAAGAGAGGAATCAAGTTTTCACTCCTAATTTTAGATTAAACCCACTCATGTTTGAGTAGTCATGACCCCTTCATCTTTTGAACCCCCCCCCCAAAAAAAAAAAAAAAATCGGAAACCCATGCGCGCGGCTCTACACAAAGATCTCTGTTTCTGATCTTAGTCTTACATTCATTTTTGTTGAGATAAATTGGGAAAAGTGAATTTTTGTTCTCATTCCAGAATACACAGTCCCTTATATGACTCGTTGAGAAAGAGAGTGAGTTCAAGTGGCATTTCATTCATCTACATTTAGACATTGTAGAGAGTATATAATTTTTACAGAATATGCTGATCATTGCAATCTTCGAAGTTTTTATGACATTAACACCTTCGGGTAAACTTCCTACAATACCGCAATCACTGTCGAAATTACTCCGACATCAGTAAAGCGTTTCGATGCAGCTATAGTGCTGGAATAATCTATTTAACAACAAAGTGCGGACAGAGGTTGTGGATCTTTTGATGAATAAATGCAAGTTGATTTCGGAGGTTCATTCAAAATGTATTTTCATTATCCTAAAAGGTCCAGAGAAATGCTGTTGATTGTATTCGCAATATCTTTAAAAAATGAAGACATGCGACCATACTTCCTTTTGCAAATGCCATAGTTTTCTTTAATTTTGCGAATTTGAAAATTCCTGGAAATGAGCAAAAAGAACCTTCGTAAAATCACTGTCTCACAGAAAGGCACAGGTCTTTAGGTTTTCCATTTAATGGAGCGTAAGGCATTAAGAAGCATTGGTATATCTATACTTATGTCGCAGCACATCCCATGCCATTTTATCTACAAAATGTCAAGGTAAAATGTTTCTCTAATCAATGATGAATTGTAATGTGTTTCATTGGATCGAAGATGGAGACTGGTACGTGTTTAAGCACGGTAAACATTCACTGTTTTCAATTGCTTTATAACTACACATCTTAAAGCCTTTTGTTAAAAGGTCGTCGATCAAAAGAGACTTTCGAAACAGCAGGAGCATTTTCTTATTGCATCTTAGTTTATAGGAAAAATCTCAACAGAATTATTTTCGATTTCTGAGTAGGTGTTCGTCAAAACCATATATCTGATTATAGCATGAGTGAAAGAGTAGATACCTACTTAACCGTAAATGATAAGCGCATAAATTCTGATATCCAAAGTAATAGCAACCTTTTTAGCATGCAATTCGAAGGATTCTCTCGAAAAGCGGAATATTGTTAATCGTATTACCATGTTCTTTGAGAAAAAGAAGTATTGCGAAATACTCAGTACCTCTAATATCATTAAGCTTATGTACATTGTATGGTAAGCATTATTTTATCAACAGTTCAGGCATAGTGCTTGGTGAAAAGCAATTGCTATAAGATTAGAGTGGTCATAAAACCAAAGTAATGTCATAACTCTTTCAAAAGAACCTCGAAAGCGTACACGAGTTTGACCTCTCGAAAGCGTATACACGAGAGCGACCGTAACTGGATAAGATCATGCATATACTGCTTCCCACCTGATTATATCTCACCAGAATTCTCACCAAATTATATCATGACGAACTTTCGGACGGATTTCCCAATGACCACACAAGACAAGACTAGTCAAAGACATGGAGCACTAATTTCGGACATCTTTATTTCATGGGATATGTCAATTTAATTACAGCGACCTTATATCAGCATCGATTTAACCGACAAAACCAATAACCGGAAAATACGTCACAGGTATGGGAGATGACCCCTAAGCGAGGGACTCACGATGAATGTATATATCTTCATGTTGGATTGATTTTTAATCTAATTATTAGCTTCACTATCAACCGCCAGTGGCGTCAAACAGTGGTCATCATTGAAATTTATATAATTTTGAGGTATTCAGATGAACATTTTGAATGACTTATCTTTGTCAGAATCATCGGTGGGGACATGTTGGATAAGTTTTTAGGTCATTTGTACATTCTAAACTAGTTCCAACACTTCTTAATTTTCCTATTGTTCTTTCCCCCCCAAATCTTTACCAATGAAACTTGTTTGGCATATTTGGGGGTATGGGTACAAGGCCACAACTCCCCCAATCTATACGCCAGATACTCGTATGTCTAAGTCAGTTAACTACCACTTTTGAAATTAAAATATAGAATTAGAAAGTTTATTGATAAGGATACATGCCATACTGCAGTTAGGTCCCTGGTTATACATCTAGATTAGACTATTGTTAAAACAATAGGCCCTTGATATTTTTAAGATTATATATGTTGGTTATTATAAGTCTATTTCTTTATTTTCATCCCTCTACCTTCCCTGGTCAATTTCAATCTATATATTTTCCCGAATTTCTAAAACGTTCAATCTGAAATATCAAGACTGACAGGTGCCCGACTGGCCAATTTCCGCGTTTTGGGGTTTTATCACTTCACAGGAGCAAAAATGTAAATCAATGTTAATTGCCCAGTCAACCCATAGCGAGTATAAAGGATGAGATATCCGAATATTCTGATTAATTCATCGCGGCTTTGATCAGACGGTAATGGCTTGAGGTTGGGTGACCTTGTAAACAAGTTCATTCTTCAAACATATCAGCAAATATTGGAATAGGAATACGCAAATAAAGAATAACGGTCAGGTATACTTTTCAGGCACTGATGTTTGAATAGGAATGAAAAAAACCCAGTCCCATATCAATATATAACTATGTGTGATTTCGATATATTCTAAGGAGCGTGTATACCTTTTTACTCAGTCGTATTTAGATTCAGAAGAAGTCTAACTTTTGAACAATTCAATAAATTCATAACCCAAAAGTAATTTCGATTTATTAAGTGCAATCAAAACCGACCATTTACGGTACTATCGTTGGTGCATCCGCTTTTTGTTGATTTTTTTTCATTTTTCAATCCCTTTCCGCCCTTCTTTCCCTTCATATAAAGTTGTGACATTATCGCCTGTGTAATACGTTTCTCGTTTTGCATTGCCTCAAAGGAAAAATTGTAACATTATGAGAACATCAAAGGAAATAGCTTTACAATCATGTGTCGCTATGGTAACACATTGGTGTGAGTAACGTGCCTACATAACCCGTGCCCCTTGGATGAATATGATTAAAATGGTTGATAAGAAATTAAAAATATTTTTTATCACTAATCTCGATTGAAATCTTTAAAATATATTGCTTATATTTTTATATTCTGCAGAAATGCACCTAGGGCGAGGAGATATCAAAATTATATTTGTGTAGCACGACGTCACACAAATTACACCACCTGTTATTGTATTATTAGTGCAGGATGAGTGATTTGTTATATATACAAACCTGCGCAATGGAAATAATTTTGATCGTCCGCGCTCGTGACCGAGTGAACAAACAAGCCATGGAGAGCGCGGCAACCGACTTTGATTTGATCATACAAGTCCATGATTTGATTGATGATTAAAACCAGTCACTTTCCATGTACGATGCATCCCACTGTCATTTTGTTATCTCATTCACAAAGATGTGGCAAAACTTGCCGACTGTCACGTACCTAGATGCCTCCCAAATTGGCAATCAACCCACTGTAAATGGTTTGGCGATGACTTGTGATTTTGGATTGAACAGGCGTACACACAAATCTGTCCATTAATCAAGGTCTTTTACGTAGCGCGAGGCTTCTATTTTGATTTTTCTCTCTTTTTTTTCTTTTTGAAAACGGAGTTTCAAAACAGCGCTCTGGCGTACTGTGAGCTTTCAATTTTCTCATTTAAATTTCGCCCACACTTCACGTTCATAATTATATATCACACGAATATAATGACAGCACATTTTTTATGACCGAGTCATCGCCTGGGGAGGTAGGAAAGGAGGGGGTGGATTACGCTTTGAAATAGTTGCAGTAGTTCAATCTTTAACACAAAGAAGTCGTAGAGTAAATTTGAAAAAAAAAAAAAACAGTAAAAACTAAAAATAGACACATTCCGCTAGATATTGAACTTTAATTGAAACAATTTTCATTTATTATACATTTTTTAAATCTATAATTAATATTTTTAGGGGAGTCGACATACCATCAATTTCAAAACTTGATGATAATGCAAATACGCCTGCCTACAATACGATTGCAAAAGATTCTTGAAAATGTTAGAATCAAGTAAATGATACTTGTTTGATCAAGGTTTTGAAAATACCCATTATTTCTTATCAATTTATAACAGGTCGCTATACTCATTAGTTTGCTGTCAAAGTAATACGAATGACAACAGATATTAAACTTGTATACTATGTTTAGATTAAAAATTGATATGATAATTAGGTAAATGTCCTTACATCACTTCAAGATACGATTGTGATACATCGCCTGCCGCTCCAGATGGAAATGTATCTCGAGAAGAGAATACAACCCTGCTTTGATATATCAAGTAGCTTGTAGCAAATCACGTTTGCATTTAACGTTACATCTCCACCCATCTGGAATGCACCCATTTCAGTAAATTAGGGGGTAATTAGGAGGTAAATGGTCGTGAATCGGACAACTTCAGAAAAGCCTTTTTCAGCGCTTGAGCTAACAGACTTAAACCGCTTCGTCTCCTAGCAACGGTAAACTACTTCTACTTTTCCGTATGATAAACGACCGGTAGCAATCTTTATTTCATGTTCTCTTTCTCAGAAGACATGCTTGAAATCGAGAGTGCATCTTTGCCTTGTATCCCTGTACCTACCCATGACGGAAGTGCACGCAGATCTCGGAAGCGGAGGACGGTATGAAAGAGCCTATCTCTTTGCCACTTTATGAATGATACTGTCAAAAGAGCTCAATGATGATGATTAAATTATTTGAGATGCGTTTGCGACGTGTTTGTGGAGAGAAGAGGCGAACAATAGCTAGTCCGCTTCGTCATAATTCAAATTTTAAATCCGATTACATTTCCATAATTCATTAAACGAACGTGAAAAAGAACATTTCCATATCTGATTATGTAACTGAAACTAACTACCATGGGTAAATTTATTAGGTTGTGACGGATTCCAAGCCTAGAAAAACAAGTTTCAATATTAAAATGGTTAAGCTTTAAACAACAGTTGTGAGTTAGTGTGTACTTTCCAAAAGGTTAGTTGGACTAATAAAGTCAATTGTAGACCATGGTACTCAATGTATCACTTATTAATTCTGACTATTCATGCGATGTTATTTACAAACAATAGGAGTAAAATCACTCGGCTCAATCATATAATTATCAATTCATCAACCACTAATAATACAGATTGGGGGCTGCCGGAACAGTGGTCTACCATTATTTAGCATCAACCAAGTACCAAAGTCAGGGATCTTTCCAAGACGGATCACCAAGACATAATAAGATATTTCATGACATTTGCTCCGGCGACAAATGCTCCGATAGCAAATCTGCACAGCCTAATCTCCCAAACTGTATAAATTCTCATTCTTATCCTTACATTATTCTCAACCAAAAAAACTCTATTACAATCTTAACTCTAACCCTATGTCCTCTGAGATATTAAGACCAGAGAATTTGTCGCAGAAGCAACTGTCGTGTTACTATATAGGATGATCCTAAACCGTATATCAGACCTTTCATATATAGATCCATTACTTAGAGACTCTCAGAATGGCTTCCGACAGGAACAATCAACTAGAGGTAAGATCCTGGCACTTTGGAGAATATTTGAAGGAGAAAGAGGTATGAACCTTTCTGTAATTATCATTTTGATTGACTTCAAGAAGGCCCTCAATAATATCCACCGATGGAAACACCTTGAGATTCCTGAGAAATTGGTTCAGGCAATCAGTGCCATTATACTCCTGGACACGTGCTAAAGTCTGTACGCCTGATGGAGAGATGGAGTACTTTAACACACCGACTGGGATACTTCAAGGAGACACACTTGCACCTTTTTTTATTTATCATAACCATTGACTAAGCTTTGAGGCCTGCCATTAAAGGAAAGGAGGGGTTCTTGGGTTTACATTGGTGTCCCGTCAAATCCGTCGGGTTTCTCCTGTAATGGTCAATGATTTTGACTTCGCTGACGATATTGCTTCGATAACAGACACGGCTGAGAAGGGTAGGGGACTGCTAATGGCAGTATAGAATGGAAGTGCAAGACGATTGGTCTACAGCTCAATCCCAAGAATACAAATACAACCTTCGATGGTGCAGTTCTTGAGGTGCAGATCGACGATTGCATCGACAGACCAGGACATCAGGATTGGACGTGCCCTCGCATGGAATGCATTGCATAGCATGAGGAAAGTCTGGAAGTCCCAACTTAAAGATGCCATGAAAGGTGACCTTTTTTGTTTCAGCAGTTGGGTCTGTATGTATGGAGGAGTGATATGGACACTTTACTCTTTAACAGGAGACAGCAATAGATGGAATGTACACATATTGTAGTTCTCATAAACCAATATAGCTCGTATAATGACGCCACAAATCAAAAGCATAGAATTCTAATAACTGCATTAATCTTCGATGTATATTCCTCAAACCTTCACCAATTTTTTTATTCCTTTTTGTTGGTATTATTACAAAAATCCTTTCGTCAGGGTTAACTTTCCCTAAACATTTTAAATTACTATTAGTATTACGCTCGCCTTGTAAAGTAAACCAAGTGTATTTATATTAAGTAACTTATTTTTCTGTCATGAAGCTTACTTTCAATGTTAAGCATGAATCTGATATCTTACAAAACGATTTAAATTACAATCTTCATGAGATCGTTTTCAGAGTAGGTGGAAGTTGTTTAGAATTTAAGACTTTAATGAGAATTACCTCTCGGTATACAGGCTAGTCGATATCTTAATAATCACCAAGACCATGACGCAACATATTTTCATCATCCCTTGCTTAGCCTAGTAAGATGCCTCTGTTTTCCGGACTTATATGAATCTTCCGCCGGAGATGTTTCACACGTGACGTATTCTTATTCACGACGAAAGGTAGCCCAGTTTTCTCATCTTTACTTTGACGTCATAAATGTAACATTGAGGAAAGGAGGCTTGCTCCGTTGTTCTATTGATTTGCGATGACGTAAAGCTGATATTAGTGAAGAAATGTTGAAATGATCTTCCAAAGATATCTACCAAATACTAAGATTACAGCGTGCCTCGTCTACTGGTACCGATCATAGGAATAAATAACACATTATCACTTCATTGTCGCTCATGTATCCACCATTAAACACTAGTTCTCCTTATGAAACTGTCTGAGACAAGATGTGATTCGGGTCTGTTAACACTGTTAACATCAAAATAGTTTGACTGTGCTTTGTATTATAGAAGACCAAAAGGAATCGATATTACGCGTGCTATCACTGACGTATGGGGGGGGGGGCGGTGGGCAGGCAATTATCCCCCCCCCCCACACACACACACACACACACTAGACACCAAAAGGAAAGTTTTGATAAGAATGGTAAAGGAGAAGTATTATATACAGCGAAAAATATTTTGAAAATTCCTTAAAGTCAAATGATTCATTATAGATCTATAAGTCGAATTGAATATTACTGAAAGCCGTATACATCAACACGTGGACGTGTGTAAAAGAAAGGGTATTAAAATATTATGTGAAGTGTTTTTTTAATATTGATATGATAAATACCGAAAGCAATATTTACATAGTTCAATATTGTGATGTGCAGGGCTACTAACAGGGGCCGTGGAACGGTTTTCAAAGTGGGGGGGGGGGGGGCTGACCATGCAAAAAATCACAACCATATGGTCATTTTTACGTTTTTGTACACGATTTTGGAAAAAAGTGGGGAGCTGGGGCTTCCGCGGCCCCTGACTAAAGCTTCAGTTTCGCTTGCTTGGTTCAATTTTTTTTAAACAAAATTATCAGTTTGACAAGAACTATAAATTAAATCAATCAAGAACTATAAATGAATTAACGTACCATAAAACAAAACAAAAAATGGAAATTCATTTTGATATAAAACAATATTTTGTTTCTCCATTTTTAAGTTAAGTAGTTAACTCGACTATTCATTATTTCGTTAAGAGAACTCGAAACTTATAGCATCGTGATAATTAATGCAAGATCTTATTTAGTATTTGATTTATAATAATTGAAATAAAATTTAGTTAACTGGCAGTCACACTGCGAGACATTTCTATTCAGGTGGTGGAATTGAAATTTCTGTGGGATAAACATCTTGAAATGCATATGGAAGAATTATTGTTCACATATAGACGTAAACGCAAGAGATTTGCTATTTATCAGCTTGTATCATTAAAAGAAAGGTCGTGCCCTCTCGAAATATACGTCACATCAATGTAATCACCTGTATAGAGCTCTCAGTGAACTTATTCAACTTCAACCATCTTTAGAGAATCTTATCATACTCCGTTTCAGTTTCCGAAACTTCAATGCTATGTTTTAAAAGCACAGAGTGGAAATATCACTCCTATAGAAATGATAGAATTCATTTATTCATACACGAGGTTATTAAAAAGATGCTGCCACTTTTGTTGCACTGCTGCGCCTATCGGTCAACATGCTAGGCCTGTCACCAAGGCCGTCATGCCTATCGTAAATTGCATTTTTTCAATCTACATGATTTAATGTGGGAATGCTCATATTGTAAGCCAGAAAATAAGGTTGAACAAATTCCTGATATCACCAGCATTGAAGAGAAGTATGAAAATTTTTTTCAGAAAAAGGGAGAGGAGTATGGATCGTTCTGCGCGAGAGCAGGTCTTAGCGAAAAATGCGTTGATATATTTGTTTTAAAATGACAAGTATATTGATTTTTAATTTTTTGATTATTGAATTTTGTTAATAAATAAACAAACAAAATGAACAACCTTTAAGAATGCCACCTTGCTGTATTAGTCACCACCCTCTTCTTTGTTTTACTCGCTCGCAAAGCTTCACTCCAATTACCATAATTATATTTATATTTTGATATACATGTACCCTTCTTAATTTAACCAACTATGTTTCTCGCTCTTCAGTTTCTCACTTGGTTAGAATCAGAATTACATCTGTGTATTACTACTCATACTCCTCTCTTCTGTCCTCATCTTCCCCCACCCTCTTCCCCATACTCTATTGTATCTCCTTTTCCCCTTTTCTCTACTTCTCTACACTCTGGTCATCCTTTCCTTAATCTGCCAAGTTACCCAAAGTGTTTGTATTTTTATTTGTAAATAATATTTTTATAATGTTCGATTGCTATATCATGTTATCATTTTATTGTTATATTTTGTAAATCCAATGCAATTCAGCCTAAATGGCTGCGATATGTGGATATTCTAATAAAACCTTCAAACCTTCAAACCTTCAATATGCACAATGCACTACACTCCCTTAAAAATCCTAGTGAAGGACTCCCATCCTCATATTAAGATGGTGTTGACGATGATGAACCTCTTTTTCACCAGACTCATCGTCATTCCCATCAGTGTAATATATGGATTCCATATGCCTTTTATCATGCCTCTTATGTTCCATATTACCACGTTTCAACTCTTAATGATAATAGATTAAGGGTCGAGGAAGGATGATAAAGGTCTACTGGCCCGTAAAGATACACCTAAGGCCTAAAGCCTACTTTACATAATCATTGCATATAACATCCGTCATCCGGTGTACTCTTCGGTATTGCAAGTTCGAAAAGTGTTGGAAGTAAAAGCTCGGATACCATCCTTTGAGCTTGAAACAATACAGTATGACAGGATTTTGCATTTTCATATGAAATTTTGCGATATTAGCATATTTCAGTAGTTGAATGGTAAAATCGATCTTTAATACAAAAAGCTTCTTTCGAGTTTCTTGGATAAGTCGATATGGTATTCTGATTCTCATCTAGGTAATATCCACACATCGTCATGGTAGGCCACAAATCAAGATTATGGGTGATATAGCGTTGTCGGTTCGCTCTTTCAAGAATATCGGCTCGGTTCGACTTTGCATTTCCGTGCAAATACGCCGAGTGATGAGTATTTACATTTCTGAATGTATTTCACATACTTTTTTTCGTAGATACCCACTCACATGTGTATTTCCATAAATCGTAACCTACATAACAAAATGTATTTGAGATGATATTTCAACATTATAAAAAAGCAAACAAGTTCGAATTTCTAGATTGGTATTATTCATCTAAAAAGAAACGACTGTCTTCAACATTAAATGATATACATTAACAGTTGACACAGCTCACATCTAGTCATTTAATAAGTTTATTTTAAGAATGTATTGGCAAACATAATTTCTTAATAATTATCATGTCTCTTCCTATTTGTCCGTGAATTTCTTTACATATTTTCATAATTTTGCACTGACTATCATTTGGCTATCGTTTCAGCCATGCCCATTATACTTCCTCTCACGTACTTCCTCATTCTCAATCTCCTTTATCTTGGTCATCCTGCATGGTCTTAACAATTCCCCCCGTCAATAACGTCAGCCTCAAGAAATAACATTACATCAACCTTATTCACTTCAAATTAGTAGACAAATAGCCAGTTTGGTGCATGGCGGGAAAACCTAATGAGCCCTCATGACAGAGCCCTTTGTACAAAAGGTGACTCTAAGAAATTTAGCTCCCAATTTGGAAATCTTTCGTATTTCAATGTCCAAAGCTGGTTTCAATATACCTCAACCCCCGAGCTAATCAATATTTGAAAGAAGGTGACGTATTCGTTGTTACCTTTGTTTTTACGGTACTTGAAGAAATGAGTAAATACCAAGCCTTTGACAATCTATGTTTTGTTAACCTTTCGTATGTCCACATTTGCGTCTTGGCCAGAACAAAGGATATTGAATTGTCTTGATGTGTTTTTAAATGGATGGTTTTCGTCCGTTCTATATCATAGGATTCAGGGTGGGGCTGACATGACGATGAAAACTGGTGATGTATAATTCATCACAGTGACCTGACGACGTACCTTGTTTGGTCAGTAGCTCTTTAATAGGTGCAAATCAGAGGCGTTAAAGTGTGAGAAGGGGAGTCAATTAGGATCAATCAAACCAAATGGCGGAAAATCGCTGCAAATTTGTGATGGGTTCGTTACCGCATCGTCTGCCAGTCTACCGGAAAGGTGCAGTGATACATCGAGGTTATATAGAAAGTTAAAGAACCCGGCCCGAATATTTTAAGTAACAAGACATCGATAGAAAGGTACTAACTCTATGATCCTTAAATTTCATTCACAACGAGATCACATTCAACCTATAGGATTGTTCATAGTCCGACATGATGGGTTGATAAGACATTTCTTTTAGCCTACGCTACATCCATTATGGATCTCTATATCATTAAATATCTTTTCATATATAGAAACGGCCACCATCAATTTTCAATTATTTTTCTCTCATATTTTTGTCTTGATAAAACCCAAAGAGGGTCTATACACAATAGTGAAATGACCTCTAAATGTATTCAACATAAAAAAAATAAACCCCACACTTCTAGAAACTACATCCAAAGCAGACGAATATGAAGAATTTTATTCTGGTTTGCCTTTAATAAAATTTATGAATATTTGAACCTCTAGTCGCTATATTGGGATATAATGTTCTTTATATGTTAATTAGATGCTGCGATGTAAGCTTGGGACTTACCTTATAATTATATCTTGCACTCAGTACCTAAATGAAATGCATTTCCCATAAAGGTTTCAGAAATCAGTTTATTCCTAAATTGGTGGTGTTCATAATCTTAATACCCTCACTGTATTTATCATAGCACAAAACGTCAAAGCAATACAAGCGGCATGAGCAAGTTGCCAATTTGATTTTAAGTTTTGAAATCTTCAAAATAGCTTCTTATTCCTTGTTTTTCACTTCAAAGTTATACTTGCAAGCTTCTAATATGCTTTTCTCATTTACAGTTAAGAGCTGTATTTGTTCCAACAAAACCCACGCACGTTTACCGTAATCTATTGAGTTATTTAATTCCTTCGACACGTATTTGTTCCCGTCTATCGTGCTTTTCATGACTTCCATTTGTTTAAAAAAGGCAAGAGATTTTCAAATTGGTTCGTTTGTCCTCAGTTTTCCAAGGAGAATCAAAAACAGATTAATGGATAGATATACGTGATATGTGAGGTACTGTTGCTGGTCAAACCGATAGTGATAGGCATACAAGTTGTTATTTGGTGTTGTTGTTGTATGTCTTGGCCTCTTCGCAGATTACCTATATAGTTCACGTCTTAGTTAATGTTCAAAACTCATTCCAATTAATCATGTTACTTAATTACAATTCTATCCACATAATCTCATGTTTGATTTTGGTATTTTTTCTATAGCTCGTCAGATCGATAGACAAGTGCAGGTATATCAACTCGTTCTGTTCTCATGCCCCTCCACCTCCTCCTCCTCTTCTTCTTATTCTTTTTCTCCTCCTTCTTCTCTTCCCCCTTCACTACTTGTTAAATCACAAGGGACAGTCGTACCTGTCCACATGAATACCCTCATCCCCCTTTCACGCGCAGTATATTGTCCACAAATCCGTTCGTATGCGCGTAAGGGGGGTGGGGGAACATGAAAAGGGCCAATGAAGTACAGAAAATAAAGTTTAAGATACAGAGAATAGATAAGGGACGGAAAATTTTCGGCATATGAAGAAAAACTAGCTTTCTAATCAAATATTATCTGGTAACGCGGGGAAACATTTTCTATAGAAACTCTCTCACTATCTCTCAAGAAAGGAGGATGTAGTTTTACGAGACGCAAACAAGAGTAACAGTACAATAGACAAATCAAGCTTGAGCATCATCTGTGATTCGCTGCTCCATACCTCGTATGTTTCAAGCCCGTTTATGTGGCAAGAGCCTACGGCATTCATTTAATAAACAGCACGAACAGAAAAAAGGTGGGGAAACTTGATAAAGGATTGTACTGTAACATCAAGGTCTAAAGTGGGTCTCAAAACCAAAATGCCGAATGAAACGTGAATATACGAATGCGCCAGTAATTCGATATCAAGGTGTAAGTGTACGAAATATCTAGGTTACGGTTTTTAAACGCGAAACATGAAGTAAATAATATAATAATATGCGGGAAATTATGACTTCCAAAGTCGTGTTTTTTATGAATAGAGTGATGTGGTCCGTTGTCTGCAAAATGAAATATAAATATTGTAAGAAGACATTCATTTCGTTTCGAATAACATAATGTTCTCAGTGCCATAATGTACGAGTCTATATTTCCTCCTGGGTAGCCTACTATAAATTCCGACCGCAAAATTTAATTTTTTAAAGAGCAAATTCAAAATATATACAAAATACTGTAGGCGTATAGAAAGCTAAATGTCAAACGTCTTTATTAGAATCTTAATACAAAAAATTGATATATACGATATGAGAGATTTACCCATTCGACTTGTCACTCATGAGCCATTAGATATTATTGCTGTGATGCAACCTAGAAGAAAATGTATGCAAAACATGTTCTTGTGTCCTATTAACTCACAAAGCAGGTATAATGAAAGGCTGATATCTACTCATGTACGCACGCATTAAAAACCCATTGTTCTTTGAAATTAAATGTGTTGGGCAAAATGTTCCTCACGTGAAAGACGACTCACGTTGCCAACTGATATCGCTGAGGGCTCCATGGCTTCGAAGTAATCTTTAAGAATACTGTGTAAATGTACTTCTTGCTCCCCCTATTAATTATTTATGATAATAAATATTAGATAAAAATGAATGAAAACAGGGCGAAAGGATTTTTCAGAGTAAAAAAATGATTGCCTGCAATCGTCATAAGATTTCTTTAAGTCCAGACACTGACAGTATTCAATTAACTAGCAAATATAACCCCATACGGTATACTTTGCTTTGGTGTCGCTTTACCGAATAAACATCGTTCCTTCTTCTGAGGCCCAAGCGAAAGATGGATAGATTTGTTCTTCGGCGCACTTTCTCACCCCACTATTCTCCCGCCGTGTACCGCCAAGCCAAATACACGCCTCGAGTGTCACCGTGCTAGAATTACGTCAAGTTCACTAAGATTCAACATTTGAACTGTCGAGTCCAATGACTTAAAGACACAGTCAAGTTACAACTTTATAAAGAAAACGCTTCCCGATCAGAAGCAAAAGTGGAATATTGTTATTATTATCATTTTCCAATCATTGTTTAATACTTAATGAAAACAAGCCATGATGCCAAACACCATGTGGTATAAGCAACATTTTCTTGATATGCATATTGGGGATATCCATTCATCCTTAATTTCAAGTCGATAGCAAAATAGGTTAAGAGGCGTGACTGGAGACAAATTTTTCCTACTATCCCCAGTTTTACATTCAGTTATGGTTTTTCTATTTTTCGCACTGACCTTTTTTCTTATCCGAACATTTCATTGCGTGGATGGATGAGTTTGTAGGGAGTTAGAAAGAGGGATAACTTCGTGTTTTAACCCACTAACCAGAGAAATTCAGCAATAGGAGACGAGATGTCCCCTGTATAGAAATCCATGCCAGATCACTCCTTGTTACATTCCAAATAATTTAATACGGTAAAAGCATAATCCATATTTAAAAAGGCCAATTTAACTCAATTCATAAGTCCGTTTATAATTTGTGGATGAAATTCACAATTTTGGATAACATCCATACGTCTATACGTAGGTGTTAAAAGGCTTTAAAAGAGTAGGTTGGTGAGTGTGTGTGTGTGTATGTGGGTGCGTGTGTGGGAGTGAGGGTGGGTGAGGTTGTGCGTGTGTGTGTGTTTATTGTGTACTCGATGGTGTATGAAAGTGAAACTTCGAGTTAACATGCAAATTATCTGCCAATCCAGATTGGCGCTATGAATCGATGTTAGCATGGGCTGTACAAATTTTCGCGTCGATTAGACTGTGACATTTCACGGTACAGTCGAGATATAAAAAGGGTTTTACCCCCCCCCCCCCCCCCCAACCACCCCACCCCTTTCTCCCCTCAATAAACACTTGGTCTGAAAAAAACTATTTATATATTTTAGGGGCTTTGTAATAGAATGATTAAAATACTGTACAATAATAAATAAAAAGTTGCACACGAATTGGATAATAAAATCCCACCCCATGTACCGCTGATATGACAAAGAACTTATCGTTAAACTTCACTGTGCCTTTAATTCAGACCTGTTCCTTATTTGGTTTATATTTGAAAAATTGAGTAAGTGACTTGTTTGATGAGTAAGTTGTTTGCTAAAAGACCACACATTTTTTTGTGTTAATTTCCAATCGCACTTCTATCTCGTTTATGTTTAAGTTCACATAAAAAAAAACACAAAGAATCTTGTTAGGTCTATCTGTCTGTCACTTATTTTAAAGACAGATTAAGTGAATTTTTACATAATGATATTCTAATGGTGTTATAAATTTAAGAATGGTCTATATGGGACAGTCTAAATGTTCCTTGCAGAGCATAATCACATATGCCCACATTTCCGCTGCAAACCAGCAAACCCCTCTGATTTTTTTCCTTACTCCAAGATGTTGATATCCAAAAACGTTGATAAGGTCAATGAATATCTAAAGGAGAATAAACATGAAAAATGTTTGGATGTCGGGCTAAACCTGCCCATATTGGTCAGACAAGCATGTGCCCATTCGATTGCATGTAATTGAAACGGGTAGAAATAATCGCTATCATAACACTCTGCGCGCGGCAAATTTAAGTGACAAAAAGAACTCTTAACAGCAAGATCAATATTTATCCATGTAGAATACTCACTAACCTTTGGTGTGGAATTAATAATACTAAACAGCCTACAACCATCCAACAATAGTCCATCCATGCCTGGCTCTCTCAGCTTTCAAAAGAACGCCATTTCGCTTCTATGCCGTCAGATGTGTACAGAAGTTACCATACAAAATCTCATGGCTAGGCGACATTTTCATCTCGCATTGTCTTTTGATCCGATATCAACTTGATCGGAACTGATGTTGTTGATGAAGTTGATAATGATTATAACAATAATATTAATGATAATGATGATGATGATAATAATACTACTAATACTACTACTACTACTACTACTACTACTAATAATAATAATAATAATAAAATATAGTAATAATTATGATGAGGGACCATATTGGTGACAAATTTAAACAATTATATATTATATAAAAACAACTTAAGTTGTGATAGAAATTACAACAATACCACTCACTTTAATCATAATTTAATTAGTACGACAGCAACAATAATAATGACGATAATTACTATCATATTACTATTCGATGGGTACATTTCCTTCAACAATAGCTTGCCTTTTCGTATGATATTGATGATTACTAATTTATAATAACAAATCATAATGAATTAATCGTTCGAGTAATAGTCTGAAGTACTTGGTCATTTAAATGTCACAATTTCATCCTTTTTTCACTTTTGCCGCCACCATCCACTAATGTGATTATTTTTTTCTTTTAGGTTCACAAATTACAAAATATTAAGGCACGGGCATTCACCTTCACTTCAAATATGTCATCACATTTCATGTCTCAAAACGAATCAGCTTGTACTCATCTGAATTTAATCATATAATCACTTTAATTCCGTGCTCTTATTGGCGCATGTAGAACAACACACGTATATGCTTGATGATGTTTTAAACTGCATTCTTGCGACCTATAAAAGGGAATTTTATTATTAACCTTAAAAACAATCGATACATTATCATGGAATAATTCTCGCCAGACGGATACACTATTTTTTGTATAGGTACCAAAGTGAGCGCGGTAAATTCAAACTATCACTTAATAGGATTGATACCATGCATCATCTATTCATCATGTAAATTACTTTACTATCGTCATCATCTATATAGCCGCTTCAGTCTAATTGTTTCTATATGAGATGACATCCAAACTCTGACTAAACTAATCAGTGATCTAGTGATAACATACATATTAAATGGCAAAAGCGCAGTTTCATTTCATATCGGGAGTTATAGGTCTACTGGAGCGGGTCTTTTATTTTTTACATCCCAGAGACACCTTACGCTGTAAAACAAAATTTTAATTATCGTAGGATGTACGATATTGCAATTATGCTGGCGAAAACTTTTATCGTATCAGATGGTTCAGACCGAATGTATTTTCGGAACGGATTTCTCACTTATTTCATCCTTTCTACTTTCACCGCTTCATTCCATTTTAAAGGAGTTTTCGCACCCTGACGCAGAACTTTTTCAAGAACGTATAGAAAATGTAATGTCATGACAAAGGGCAACCAAGAAGTCTTTGTCGAAAAACTGGTGAATTAAAACAACAGTCTCGTCCTGAACTCTGGACCAACGACATTTTTTTTTTGGCATTTTGTCGTCAGCTCCGAAATTTAGGAGGAAACTGCTATCCCACCGGCTCACCAATTTTCGACAAAGACCTCCAAGCTGTGCCTTGTTATTTGAAGGGCACTTTCAATACATTCACTGTGTTCTAATATTTCGCTTGTAGTCTTGGTGTGAGACCTGCCTATAATATTTACACACCTACGCATTATATTCTGACAATATAAACGACTCCCTTGATTCTCTAATTACATACACTTACAATAATTTGAGTGAATTTTCAGGGCCTCAGTTTTTCCTCTGTTTCTAATTTGGCCTGAAGTATCGTCAGTTCGTTATTGTTCTCTGACAAAATGAGAGATCTATGGACGTGTAATTTATCGCCAGGGACAATACCAACTATCGATTGTCGCTGGGTTGACTTTATGAATTCATTGACTAGATTAATGTGAAGTAAGGGTCAGTTCGTTACGTGAAAGCCAGAGACTGAAACTAAACGAGGTTTATGAAATCAGCAATTAATAATGAATTTTCTCTCCAAGGCAGAATATTAAAGAATACAATACATGCCGAAATGATAAATTAAATAATGAATAAAACGGAAGGAAGTGGAACAAATTTATTTTCCATCAATGTATAAGATAGTGCAGGACAGATAAGAAAGAAAGTACAAATTAAATTGCAGACGTTTTGAAAGATTCGTGATTGAGTCATTAACTGCCTTTAGTAGACGATTAATGACACCTCTAACTATATCCCCGATCTTTTTTTATCTCGTTATTCTTTCTTTTACCGTCTGACGTCAGTTAATATTCTTTCGCTACTTCAAGGACGTCTAAACTATTGCAGTGAGTTGAGTTATTACAAGGTGAGGGATATCTATACCGGATGTAATGTATTTCTTGCAAACTCCTTTTGCTCTCTTCCGGAATGCGATAATACCGAACCCACTCCTATATGCTGTACCTACTAGTAGTTCAATGTAATAAACAAAATCAGGAACCTCCATTCGCCATTATCGTTTAAAATTTCATGCTTCATATGGGGGCGTCGTGGTCTAGTGATTGCGACTCTCGTCTTTCAATCAAGATGACGTGGGCTCGAATCCCAGCCATGGCGTGTTTTCCTTCAGCAAGAAATTTACCCATAATGTGCTGCACTCAACCCAGGTGAGGGGAATGGGTACCCGGCAGGATTAATTCCTTGAATGCACCAAGCGCCTTTAGCAGCCATTGAGTAGGCAACTAGATAAATCGACACCTCATAAATTCCACATGTTTTTTTTATATTATACTTATAATATGTTGAGCCACCATTATCATGACCACTGAAACAATCCCTCCTTATACTGTACTTCCTTCAGCTTAATGCGGTCACATCGACGAAACGGATACCAGACAGACCAAACATGTTGCGTTCTTTCAACCATCGTTCGGTTAAACCGTTTGGAGGGGGTATCGTTAATATGACTGTAGTATTGGCTATGTATTCAGTAAAAAATAGCATCACAATCAATAAAAATAGATTTACACGTTATAAACCTAAAGGGCATGAACTATTGACTTTCGAGTGGGTTATGATATAGCTGACTCCTGTTTTCAGGGCCGTCACATTATCCTCATGATATCGGTTAGTTCCTTCTTCGTGAATTATATTGCTCCTCTTATCAATTATCATTATTATTATCATAATTATTATCATTATCATTAATATTATTATTATTGTTATTATAATTATTATCATTATTATTATTATTATTTTATTATTAATATTATTGTTATTATAATTATTATCATTATTGTCATTATTATTATCATTATTGTTGTTGGTATTATTGTTATGATCATTACGTTTGATTGTTTGTATAGCTGAATTCTTGAAGGTGATCTAAAAAGATGGTATATACCTGTATGATACTATTTCAAAGGGTTGAGTATTATCTTGATTATTTTGCCAAATATTTTCTTCAAATTTATTGGAATATAATTATTTCTGATATCAGGAGTGAACCAATATTCTGATCCAATTAACAAGCCTAAAATCCATTAACCTACATTCATCTATCCCTCCCATCGTCTTTCGGCTCTATCACCATGTTGTCGCCTTCAGATGTTTTAGACATCTCATCGGTATGTAATCCTCTATAAGTACCCTTCTTTAAAATATTTCATTTTCCATGCTATCTATGTTAATTTTTGTTAATGTCAAATAGAATCATGCTTTCGCCCATCCATGAGTATGATAGATGTCTGCAGAATAAAAAGGCAAAAATTACAAAGGCTGAATTTTGTGAACGGTACACTCCTTCAGAAAATTTGGAAGAACGCGAATGGAGTGAGTCAAACATCAACATTTCAATCTTTCGATAATAAACATGAATTTCAAATCGGCCAGAAATTCAAAGAATAATAGTGAAATATAAAATAACGATACTGAAAGCAATTAATCATAGAAATATGTATGTTTCCTTTTTTTTTTTGTGGAAAGGGGGGGGGGGGCTTGTCAACAAGATCAACCAACCAGTATACGTCGATGGAATGATAGAAGCATTGGTAATGGTGGCCACAGTGGAGCAATGCAGTAACTTGATTACAAACGTGTCTGGTTATAACATTAAAGGGATGGTCCGGGTTGAAATATTTATATCTTAATACATAGAGTAGAATTCACTGAGCAAAATGCCGAAAATTTCATCCAAATCGGATAACAAATAACAAAGTTATTGAAGTTTTAAGTTTAGCAATATTTTGTGAAAACAGTTATCATGAATATTCATTAGGTGGGCTGATGATGTCACATCTCCACTTTCCGTTTTCTTAGTTATTACATAAAATCATAATTTTTTCATTATTTCATACTTGTGTGAATAATATGTCTCCCTTATAATGAAATAAGTTGCAGCAATAAATATATAATGCACTAAATCAGTTGTCAATTCAATTTTTCTAGTTCTTGGAGGAAAAAAATTGAATAAACCTAATTTCATATAATAAAATACAAAAGAACAAGTGGGGATGTGACATCATCAGCCCACCTAATGAATATTCATGACGACTATTTTCACAAAATATTGCTAAACTTTGAAATTCAATAACTTTGTTATTTGTTATCCGATTTTGATGGAACTTTTGGCATTTTGCTCAGTGAATTCTACTCTATTTATTAAACCATAAATACTTACAGCCGGGACCATCCCTTTAAACAATGAAACTAAATGAAAATTAGCAAATATATTGATCGTTGAAAACATCACAAATATTATGTAGTATCAGCTGAATGGTAATGATAGGCCTGTATAGCTTTTCTTAGTCGACTCTCGGTCTAATTGAAAGAAAAGCTGCACTTCGTTTTCTTTTCATTTGACCAATTATTATGGCTGGAAATGGTTAATAAATTCTAGAACAAATATATCGACCACTCGTTTTACTGTCGACGAAATTGTGGAATTTTAGTCAGTGCTGAATGTCCGTAAAGGGAATGCAATATTTCCCAGATAGCTTACAAGATATTTAGAGCAGTATTTGAAATTTACCACTTTACGCATGAGTGGACATATAACTTTGTAAAGAGAAAACACTGCCTCTGTTAATAGTATGGATCCTACTAGGTACCATGGTTAAAAGCTACGAGGATTCGCCAGAGAGCCTGGAAATGAGTCGCATTCGTTTCCTGCACGTTTAGATTTTATATATGCGAAGTGTGAAAGACACAAATTAGTGGTGTGGTATACATATAAATCACGTGGGAAATCAAGATTAATAGCAGCCATGTTCAACATGTGTATAATCTGAAATAAATTTACGAGACACGTTTATTCAACACGTTCCAGGTGGGAACTATAGGTCTATGACAAAAAGACATACACGTCATGCTGCTTGAAAAGATTAATAATAAACATAATTTGACTATCAATCACAATCGTGCCAAAATATTAGGATACTACACATTTTTAAGCATCTATAACTCTTAACATTCACGCATCAATATTCCGTCTATATGATAATCACCTATCCTCTGACGCTCATCTTTCTTCCCATCCCTCCATCTTTAATAATCTCCCACCCACACATCTTGTTTTACATTTCATCTCTCTCCCACTACCTATCCCTCTCTTCCGTTTCCATCCCTTTATCCTATCATTCTTGCTTTACTATTCTGTGTCTCGCTTTTTTTCCACGTATACCCATACCACATTAAGACATTGTTTATAATAATAGTACCGTATAAAGGGGATAGTGGGTTAAATGAGGCCACCTTTTTATGATTCCAATTATATATTTTTAATGTAAAGCAGTAGAAACATGATTAAATGTCTATTACGAGATATAGAGTAGACTGACATTATCCATTAGAAATGTTAGAACTAATCAGCCTAATTTGCATATTAATGAGCCATAAATATTTTTGTGGGGTGGCCTTATCTGTCCCACTGAAATTGGGCAAATGAGGCCGCCTGATTAAAACCTATTTTATGATGCTGTATTCAAAGTAAAAATAGTTTAGTTGGTTTGATACAGTTACTAAAGTGGCAATGCTACTTTCAAAATTTTGATTATGAGGTGCTGCTGGGTTACGTTTGTGCTCCTCCTGGCCATCTGCACTGGGCTGTGAGACGTTCTCCATGCTCAAAATATGTGCTTAGGAATTGTCTAAAATACATAAGTAATCCATTCGACCCTACTATTCTCGAGCAGTGAGCTAATAACTATCAGGCGACCTTATTTGCCCCACTCTCCTTACATTTATTTATTTCTTTTTGGAGGGGGGGGGGGGATGGCAGAATTCTGTAACACATTTTCTGCAACTGTAATGACTGGGTTGCGTATCGTGTTTCTGCCATCATTCCATGGGGAGCTACAAGACGCATATAGAAAGGCAATAACTGTAATGGCGTTTTCTTGCAGGGCTTGGCGGAGACAAGGAAACAGATGGGCGATCTAGGTCCTCGGGTTAAACTAGAATCCCCAAGGAAAGATGGTTATCAAAGGTTGATGAGCTAGAAATTACTCCATTTTTTTCTAAACAATGCATCGTCATGATGTTTCCCAGGGAAATACGAAGATGTTATAGTTTCTTCCTTTTCTCCTCTTTTCTTGAAGTAGATTTCCAGAGATATTTCCAGAAATATATATGCAGAAAGTCAACATAATCATCTTGCCTTAGGTACAAGTACCTATATTTACCATCTTTACGACTGAAACCGTCCCACTCCCCCACACACCGAGGCCATCGTGACGATATTTGCTTTACACTGAGCTGTGATTTACATGAAATGGCTTAGGCTTGATTTTCATTTTGTAAATCATTGTCAAGCTTGGGAAAAGTGTGGAGAAACAAGTATCAAATGAAAAATGAATTGTAAACCCACTTTAAATGATAAAAACTAAGTGAAAAAATGCTGGAGATATAAACTTTTGTTCAGATTCAATTACGTCCTCAGATCCAGCTGGCACAAAAAGGGTAAAGGTTGTGCTTACTAAGTGTTGAAAGGTGGCAAAATTGTTACAAAATGCTTGAATGTATCTGTTTTATTTCAATTGACTAAAAGTGCAAAGGAAATGTTTGAGAAATGTTTCGCAGGGTAAGTTTGATTTCGCTCTTTCCCCTTGACACAGCGTGAAACGAGCATTTTCTGCGAGCTTTACAAAAATGGACAGTGCTCACTCAAGTGTAACATTCTGACAAAACTTTTACTTTCATTGGATAGATGAGACCCAAACCCAAGAATATATGTTAAAAATTACCCACATGTTGTATAATATTTAATTCCCAGGGCTTTTTCAAAGTGTAAACTTTTTTTGATACGCACTGGTGGTGTCAGGCCATTTAGGCCTATGTCGGGAAATCATTGGAAATCTTATAAAAACTTCGGAAAATCTACAATGCCAACATATATCTCTTAGGTAATATAATAATTTCAAAAGATTTACAAAGAGGTATGATCGATACTTTTTTTTTGCATCTGACTCGATTCCCTCTCCAAGTTCCGAAGCAGCTTTTTTTTTCATTCCCTCCTCCTACCTCTCTCTAATGTGGTCTTCCTATGCTCTCCCTGATCGTAACGTCATTGACATTGTCCTCGTCAGCCACTGGTCAGAGTAGTTGAAAAAAACTGTGAAAATTGTGATTCGCTGACCTAAAGTTAGTACACACAACTAATCGCCCACTCATACCCCCCCCCCCCCCGTGAAATTGAAAATTGAGGCATGAATAACACCGAATGATCAACAAATCCCAAACGAGCATTTCATATCAAAGTTCGTTATCCTGCACTCTGCTGTGGACTATTAAGAGATATGATATTTAATTTTGAGATGGATGAGAGCCTGTTGCCTAAGAACCGCTTGAGGGCGTAATTCTGTGGGCTGCTCGGACCTTTATGAGTGATTGGTCACGGAACTGTTATGACAGGTTTGGGAAGGCGGGAAACACCTGTCTCTTTTAAAGAACTTGGACAGATGGGAAAGGTAGAAACATTGATTAATCTTTGAGACGTATTACTATATCAATGTGTATCCCATATTCTATGCATTTAAATATCTAATTCCAGAAAGGAAACCCCATGTAACTTACAACATGCCGCTTGGTAACACACACAAAATATTGGCATATGACAGAAACTGCCAGAAATACCGTATATCTTGGGAGAACGGAACATTTTGTTATCCAACGAAGATGTACATTGTTCTAAAACATATTTGTAAAGTGGATTCTGTCTTCAGAGGCGTCGATCGGGGGGGGGGGCGATCGCCCCACCAATTGAAATATGGGGGGGGGGGCAAACATATCGTTTTGCCCCCCCCCCCCCCAATAATTCCGGATGTGCAAAAATAACATAAATCAGCAAGCGAGATTGAGATACATAATAACTCGTTCTTTATTTTAAATCGTGCTCAAAATGTCCGCTTTTCACATTTCAATATAACAATTTTCAGCTCGCGCTTCGCGCTCGCATCATTTTTGTAGCAAAAACCCATACTTTTCATGATTAGATAGGTGAATATGAATGTCCCGTTTTCAGTTCTAAACCTCAAAAGAACTCCCGCTTCGATTTGCAATAATCTTTTGTTGGATATCTTGTTCTTGTTCAGATCTTGTTCTGTATCAAAAACGTCCATTAAACTGTCAATTTTTTTCAGATCGAAATATCAAAATTTTCAGCTCGCGCTTCGCGCTCGCATCTATTGTTCTTTTAGATACCAATCTTAATCATTGGTACAAAAAATGCTTAGAATATCAAGCTTTCAGGTTAGAATATAACGAAATTTCAGCTCGCTCTCGGCACTCGCATTATCTGTCTAGTGAGATATGTATCCTCCTCATGAGTTACTACAAACAATCCTTAACAGGTACCCTTTTCCTGTTTTAAGGTCAGTATATAACAAATTTCAGCTCGCGCTTCGCACTCGCATTAATTTGTTGGTGAGATACGTGTCTGTACTGTATCTCATGAGTCACACACACACACACACACATATATATATCTTAATCCCTTTCAAAAATGAAATAAACGGGCCAGTTAAGTTTTAAGTAATTCTTTTTCAAAATGAAACAATCACTATGGTGTTTTGACGTTATATGCTGAATCATGTTATTCGAGAAATTTATGAAGAAATTCAAAAACTTAAAACGGTGAGGGTAGAGGCAGTGACTAAGTTGATTGGATGGAAATCTATCTCTTTCCCTTTCGCCATCACTTTTGTTTCGTTTTTCCTCTTCTTCTCGCTGATCAAGATTGCCTATGTCAATGATGCTTCGGATTTAAGATCGAATGATATAGAAAGTCAGTCAGACGATCTATCAATCGCGCCACTCTTAAAATCGTGCGATAGCTCTTCAAAACATTATTGAAACAAAAATAAAGAGATTCGATGAAACGTAAATCTACTAATGAGCGCATATAGTATAGGGCAAGTAGAGACACGAAACAAGATATGGTAGTAAAAGTCTTAAGAAGTCCTGTAAATCATTTCAAAATGGAAGAAATGCGTCACATACGGAGGCCTCTCAGAAAAGGAAAGTTTGTATAGTATATGATATATATATATATATATTTAATATTTGAACGTTTTGGTACTTGCAATATTTCTTTTCGTATCCTGATAAAGCATCCTGAAGAATGATCACTTTCATTAATTATTAAGAAGTGATTTATCACAAGAGAGAAAGCATTATTTTAAAGTCTGCAATCTAATTAAATCTACCCATTTTAAATTTAAAAACATGCATGTTTTCTTTTATCTAAAATGAGTAGATTTTCAAGATTATACTGTCTTGTTCAATGATCAATAAATAAACAATGTCTACCATACATTGGTTGGAGAAAGTGGAAGAAACATTTTTCATATGAACGGAGGTTTAAGAAACTTTTATAATGCAGTATAAAGACAGTCGTGTGAGACGGAAATCCATTGAGATCCTATATGTAATATAGAAGTGATTATAACCATACAGGGGCCTCGGAAACTTTTTTCCAAAACCGTGTACAAAAACATAAAAATGACAATCTGATTGTGATTTTTTTTGCATGGTCAGCTCCCCTTTCAAAACCGTTCCGCGACCCCCTGACATAAATTATAGGAACATGCAACCTGATGTGTGCAATGCGCTATAAAAGAACCAAGTATTATTATACTATTAGTTAAAAATATCTTCCAATAGAGGCGACAAAAATGCTACCTCACCTATGCGTCCAACGATAGCTAGGTCTATACGTGCTTTTAATGCAAACCGCACCAGATTAAGCTGTGTGGATCATTAAGTGGAAAACCCTTCAAATGTGAAAAACATTTAGATTACTTTTCTCAACATCTGGGAAATCAAAAACTCCTACACAAAAGAGAAGTCTCACCATGGTGTACACCCTTCGTATGTATTTCTATTCAAGGAATGTTATCTTACTTGACCGTGTTGCTGCTATCATTCCATCCACGTATTTCTTCCAGGCTATTAATGTATTATTTTCAACCTTCACTTAAACGTGCACTCTAAAAAATATTGGGTAAAAATGCTCCATGAGGGTAATCATGTGTCCAACCAACATTGGGCATTTCTTTTGGGCATTTTTATTTATCCAGTGTGATGACAATTTTGCCCATTCTAAAGTAATTGCTTCCTAATTTGTAACCTTACTGGACAATATGCATCCCGCATATGGTAAAATACTGCCCAAAATTGGTTGGACACATATACCCTCGTGCTGGTTAAAATTTTACTATTTTCTTTTTAACAGTGTGTGGTTATGTGTTAAAAGACATGAACCCATGTGAATTCAATTATATTTTGTTATAGACAAAATGTCCCTCCTGGCATGAACACACGTTCGGTGCCACAGTATGTACACAGTATGGAAAACAATGTGAAATCACATTCACACTGTTGGGAGTTCCAGCAGTGTGAATCACAAAGCTTATTCACAGAGTCAACCACATGTGAACACGTTGTGATCAGTCACATTGTCGAGGTGTCCACAGTATGAAAATATATTCACACTGTTGAATTTGAGCATCTTAACAGAGTGAATAATATTTTCACATAGTCCACACTGTGAACACACTGTGATCACACTGTGTGACACTGTGTTACTTCCAGCAGGGATCGAGATATTCCATTGTCATTATTTCAGAGTCGTGTGTACAAGCATTATTTTGTTCATTAAATATTCTTGAATTACATATTCTAATTTGTTTTGAATTACTGATATAGTGATGCATACTGCCAAAATTATATAACTCATGTAGAGGTAACGACATTGTATGAGTGACTCACCCCAAGCTAAGTTATTGGTCTATTTTTTTTTTTTTTAAATCACCTTTTATTCGTAAAAAAGGGAATCAAATACAATAACATGCCCAGGTTATCAGTTCTAAACGAACGAAATACAGGGCAACATAAATTGAATACAGTATAGGTATACATAAACAAACATAAAGCAAGAGATGATAATTATTTACATATCAAACGCGTCAATTCGATTCAAAACAAAATTTATACTTAGAGTGGTGAGAAGGGGGAAGGAGGGGATGTGCTATCCTGTGGTTTAACTTAGGTTGTTCTGATTTTAAAATGAGGTCATTGTACTAACATATGGTATTACAAAATATATAAATTATGCAATTATAAATATATAAACAAATAAAAAGTAAATTCACATAAGTAAGCCTAGATCTTGAGTTTATATTTTGTATATATAACAAATGTGATTTTGTTCCGCAAATTATGATATATTACAGTCTGGCATACATAAATGAAACAAGAATGGTAGGAATAAAAAGAAATTACGGTGGGAAGAATGAGGAAGCAAGGGCTGATGGAAAAGAAATGGTGTAGAAAAGGTTTGGAAGAAGAGAAGAAATAGGAAAACGGGAGAAGGCCGGAAAATAGATAAAGGGGTAGAGAGGGGGTGAAGTATAAGGAAAAGGGAAAAGGAATCAGCCCTTACGCCATAATTATCTGAACAGCATAATAATGACAGAAAAAATTGCAAATATCTATCTTAAGATGTACAACAATCATATTGGGGAAATTCAGAATGAGATTTAGTGAAGAAGTGTCATGTCGGTCCACTGAGGTTCACTCTTTGCATTGTAGATTACGTATGAACCAATTAGTGCTAATTTACTCATTGTAAGGATAGTATCTTTGTATTTCCTTGAACCGACGTGATGTAGAATTGTCTTAATTTGCTGTTTATTGTCTCTGGTAACCACCCCTCTACTTCCGACTTCAAAACATATCAGATGCGACTCATAATTCTTAGACATGATGTCCCTATTCAGTTGAACGTACCTCACCTCCTTACGTTCTCTTGCCTTACGAATATTAGGTTCAAAAGGAACTGTCAACTCAATGAGTACAATCTTTGGAGGGGTAGATTCTGGGAAACAGAGAGTTATATCTGGTTTCTCTGTGGTGACTATAACATTAGAAGGGATTGTACCACCATTAATTCTCATCCCTGGGAGGTCAGCATACAAATCAAGTCTTATGCCACTGCTTTCTGCACAACTTTTCAATTCCTTTGCAAGGTAACCTAACACGCTATTGTGTCGGTATGTAAATCTGCCTTGGGTAAGGGCAACAGTGCACATATTTAAAATATGGACCAAAGAGCCGGTACAATTGCATAGACAACATTTTTCATTCATCTTTTTACCCCATAACTTGAGGTTTTGGGGAGTTGGAAGGCTATCGATTGCAGCTCTCGAGGCAAAACTTAGGACACCTCTGGGTAGACCATACATAATTGATTTCCAAGTAAGATCGCTTTTTTCTACTTCTAACAAATGTAGTAAGATACCCTGTTTTGCGAGCTTCTGTAAACGCTCTGACCAGTTATCGTTTTTCTCTTTCACGATTACATTTTTAATTGCCCTTTTCATTGATTTCCATTGTTGTGAATCATCGTTATTCGTATCCCTTGCTGTTTCCAACATTTTCATTGATACTTTAACTCCAAATTTCTTGTTCTTACTAGACCATTTACTTTCCCTTTCTATTTTCGACTCTACTGCATGCCTTACCTTTGGATCACCTTTGGTCAAGGTAGAGGCAAAAGACAATGTATGACACTCAAGATACAATTCTGATATTGTTTTTATATTCAATCCCTTTGGTGCGTACAATATGGAAGGCGTTGCACCGTGACTGGGAATTTTCAGCCATTTTTTCAGCATTCTAGTCTCAATAGAATCAAGCGAGGTGAGTTGTGTATCAGTCATGTTGTGTACAGTTAACAAATATCTGAGAGAAGGTAAGGCATACTGAGTAAACACACGTATTTTGTATTCATTTCTAACAAGACTGTTATCTATGTTATTAAGATTATTCTGTAATTTTTTCTCAATCAACTCAAACGTATCCTGTGTTTTTCCATAGAAGGTAATGTATGATCCTAAGAACTTTTCTGGTTTGTCTTTCAGTACACTAATTTGGCGATTATCTATACAAAATTTAACATCTTTAGTTGAACCTTGGCAGATAGATAATGAGGAACACTTAGAAGGTTTAAGGGTAAGGTTCATAGATCTTAACTTGAGTCCAATGTCATTCATAATTCTCTGATGTGACCTTTGATTTGACGTCAGGAGACAGAAATCATCAGCGAAAGGTAAGGTTATGTATTTCTGTCCGTTCAAGCTGTACCCAAATTGGTTTTCGATGAGACTCAAGTCTTTAATCAAAGGATTGAAAGCGAGAAGGAAGAGGATAGGAGACATTGGATCTCCTTGGAAGACACCGCGATTGAAACTGAAAGGGTCGGATCTCCAGGACGGGCTCGTCACCACACCTTGTAGGCTAGAGTAAAGGTTACGGACATATGTAATGATTATTTCTGGGATATGGCTAGATTGCATTGTGTGGAATATGAGAGGATGTTCCACAGAACCGAATGCATCTGCTAAGTCGAAGAATGTTACGTGCAGTGTTCTTTTTTTATGACGGGCATCTGCAAGGAGTTCATTCATGGTCTGGCAGTGTTCTACGCAACCGCTTATTCCTTTTAGAAAAGCTTTTTGGGTCGAGTCATCAATTGTACCGGTTGAGCATAAGAATTTGGCAATTCTCTCCGCGATGATTTGGTTATAGATCTTACCAATACATGATGTCAACGCGATCATGCGAAAGTTTCCGGGGTCATCGGTTGGACCGCTCTTATATATCAAAGAAATTCGGCTTTTAGACCAGGATTCAGGTGGCTCTCCAGAAGTTAGAATTTTGCTAAAAAGAGTGGCCATGAAATAGTGGGTCGATGGTAATTTGCGCAAAATCCCATACATAATGCCGTCTGGGCCGGGAGCCGAAGTGGAATTCTTGCGAGATAGGATACATTTTACATCTTTAGGTTTAATAGATGAAAGATCAAATGACTCGTTTTGGGGGACATGGATATACGGGAACCAAGAGAGTGAAGTACGATCAAACGGCTGGGCAATCGAATATTTGGAAGTGTAATACCGATCGGCATAATCTTTTTCGAACGAAGGAGTGCGACTTTGACTTTCATCACCATCGAGAGTACCCGAACAGCAGCGTTTTGAAAATTCCCAAAAGTTTTGCTGATACAGTTTTTCCCTTCTGGTGATAGTTTTATGCCTTTGATTTGCCTTACGCTGTTTGCTCAGGAAGCTGACAGCTTTTACGGCTTCCCGAAATGCTTGCCGATCTTCTTTCGAAGCATTTTTTGCGAAAGCTTTTTTTCTCAGACGATTTTTAAGCTTCTTCGCTTCATTGAGGGTTTTCGGGGCCCGGGCAAAATATTGTTTCTCCTTTTCCTTTGAAACAAACTCTTCATGCGAAGAGAGGAATATGCATCTTTCGCTAAAATACAGTATTTTCCCCCCAAATACAATAAAAATTATCCCTCAGAATTCAGTTACATGTATATTTTATCGTATTTTTCTTCTTTACCCAGGGTAGTATGTTCTGTGTTTTTTTTAACAGGGCCCTGCACAATTATAGAACAATCATAAAAATACATTATACAAAAACATATGAAATAGACATTATTACATTACAACACAATTACAAAAGAGTGAAATGATATGAGTAATTTTAAAAAAAGAACTAGATAAGTATTCAATAGGAATTCAGTAGGAAATCAAGGAAGAAGTTTCGAGGTGTGCAACTTAATTATAGGTTAATTACGTTCTTATAATTGAAAACTTATGAGTGAAAGTGCAAGAGGAATTAAGAAATTGATATATCAAACAAAAAACTTCATTGAAAGAACCTATATGTCAATTTCTATCCGTAATTCGCCATTTGCTTGTAATTGAAAACAAGATATATAATTCAACTAGGGAGTGGTTGTATTATTTATCAACTATTGTACTATCTCGATTATATATCTCGATTTCAGCCCATTGTCTCGATTTCCATCTCATGACACCTTTTAACTGATCATCATCACAAACCAATTTGTCTGTAATCGCGTTAACAGAGACTTGATTATCTCAGGAATCTAATTGTTTTTACTCACTTCTTGGTTATACCTTCGTAGAACATTACAGGTGTAACAGAAGGGGAGGAGGGGTAGTTCTCTATGTTAATGAACAACTTGAATATTCTATCCATAATGATTTAATTAGTGTGAATGAAATTGCTGAGTCTATCTTCATAGAAATTCGAGTACCAAAATCTAAAAAAGTTATGATCACGATATTTTATAGACCTCCCAACTCCACACAAATAACTTTTTGGAATACTTGCAAGATTTAAAATTCGGTTCTTAATACATGTAATAAAGATTGTTATAATATATATAGCAGGAGATTTTAATGTAGATATATCTAAATCTAATCATAATGCGTCACAATATTTCTTGGATATCATGTTATCCTCATCCTTTTTACCATTGATTACAAATCCCACCAGGGTTACTAACCAATCCGCAACCCTTATTCATAATATTTTTGGTAATGTTACTTCTTAACCAGAGTCGGGAATAATTTTATCTGATATCTCAGACTATTTCCCGATGTTTTCAAGAACCCCGTTTAAGTTAGCATAAAAAAGATTCCGCAGCAAAAATTCCGAAGAGTATGAAGACGCTGACTGATCTGATGTGTTCAGTTTGCAAGATACAAATATTGCATATAATATATTTGTGAACAAATTTACTACTCACTTAGATACCATTAGTCAATAAATGTTATAACAATAAAAAGAATCCAAGACTTCCTTGGATATCGAAATCAATATTACGATCAATAAATCGCAAAAACAATTTAATATGCAAATAAAATTAATCGTTCAGATAAGTCACATCGCAGATACACTATACTCACACCAACATATTACGGAGTGAAAAACAGAAATCAATTAATTCGATTCAAGCACGATATCAATAAAACATGGAAAACATTAAACAGTGTCATAAATAAACATAGCATAAAATCGCACATAAAAACAATAAATCTTTCCGTATAGCTGATATATTTGTCCAATACTTTTCACAAATTTGAAAAAATAATCTTGCAGATAATATACCGTTGACACAAAAGAAATTTACTGACTTCACCCACCAACCAAATCCTAATTTTCTGTTTTTAGTACCAGTACATATAATGAAATAATAGATAAAGTGAACAACTTAATAAGATGAAAAGAGCTGTGGGCACGATGGTATTTTTGGTAATGTTACTTCTTAACCAGAGTCGGGAATAATTTTATCTGATATCTCAGACTATTTCCCGATGTTTTCAAGAACCCCGTTTAAGTTGGACCATGAACCCATGAACGCTGGACCATGAACCCATCTGTACTGAATTATTTTCAGGGAGAGAAACAATGCATTGTTTGTTGAGTGTGAAATGCGAAGTTCGCACGGCACCGAGAGTGCATTGGTGCGAAGTACGCGTGGAAAGGGTTAAAGAATGAAATATATTGTTGATCCATCAGTATACATATTAAATCATTCTTTAAGTAATTGTGTCGTGCCTGACAATATGAAAATATCCAAGATAATACCAGTGCACAGAAAAGGAGAAAAGAATTATGTATGTAACTAAAGACCAATATCTTTATTACCTACCTTATGTAAAGTTATGGAAAAGGTGATCTATACAAGATTATTAAATTTCTTGAATAGATATAATATAATTTCTGATTTTCAGTCTGAATTTCGTCAAAGACATAGTTCACCTCACGAGACTCTCTCATTTGTTGAAAAAAAATCACAAAAGCTATTGACAATTTTGAACATACAATATGTGTTTTTCTGGACTTCTCCAAGGCCTTTGGCACGATAAATCATGGAATATTTCTATATTCACTTGAAAATTAGGGTGTTCGTGGAAAGGCCTTGGAGTGGTTTAGAAACTACCTCACAAATCCAAACCTAAACAATTTGTAAACATAAATGAACTAAACTTTTCTCTTCAGAATGTGAATTGGGGGTGTCCCCAAGGCATCCTACTGGGCCCACTTTTATTTATAGTCTATAAAAATTACATCAAGAACTCTTCTAAAATATTATTCTATATCCTTTTTTGCAGACGGTTCAAATGTCTTTTTATTCTCATCCTAATCCTGATTTTCTAGTGAATGTATTGAACATTGAACTGGATAAGTTAGTACAATGGATAGGGGCTAACAAATTGTCAATTTATATACAAAAAAAGAAATGTCTGCTTTTTAGCAATTCTACGAACATTTACCATTTAATATATATAGACATTGAAGTTGTTGCCACAACAAAATTTTTAGTCCTCATGATAGACAACAAATTATCATGGAAAATACATATTGAATATGTCGTATAATTTCGCGCAATATTGGTATTATCAATAAGGTTAAGTTTTTCCCATCAACTTCCTCCCTAAAATGCTTTACTTAACATTAATTTAACATTTTTTTTACGGGACGATTGTCTGGGGAAATACACACACATCTTACCTAGATAGAATATTACTCTTACAGAAGAAGGCAATGCGTGTTATTTTTAATTTATCCTGGAGATCCCATACAGATCACTTGTTTTTCAAGAATGCAATTTTGAAAATAAAAACATTATACCACTATAACCTAGGACAATTCATGTATCAATTAAACAACAATATGCTCTCACCAATCTTTAATCCGTCATTTAACAAAAACAAAGCTGTTCACAAAATAATATCCCACACGTCAATCTGATGAATATCATTTACCACTACCCCCGGACTATCCTTGCAAAATCATATTTACTTCCGAAGGCCATATAGGCACTGGGGCACTATTAATAACAAAATACAAGAATCACCTAGCTTATACTCTTTGGTAAATTCAAAAAAATTCTCAAAGATTTGAATGAACACTTCATCACCCAAACACTTTTTTATGAACATGGATACCCTTATCGTACACTATGCTTTCCATTCGTTTTCCTTTTTCCTGTTGTCCTGTGTCGGGGCAAGATTCTAGAGACCTTTAATCTCTTTCTTTACCATTTTCTATTTCTATTTTAATCTTTTTTCTTTTTCTTTTTTACTTTAACTGGTTTTATGCTCAAGTTGTAATTTTGTGACAAGGTCCGAGGTTCAAATCCCAACCGCAGCACTCGCGTCCTTTGGCAAGGCGTTTATCTACATTTGCCACTCTCCACCCAGGTGGGTGTTTCATAAAGCTGTTCGTAAGTTAAGAGCGACTTTAAGAACGACTGGTGATCCTTTCTTACGCACTAAAACATCGTCAATGGTGCATACCATTTACCAAAAGAAAGGATCACCAGTCGTTCTTAAAGTCGCTCTTATCTTACGAACAGCTTTATGAAACACCCACCAGGTGTAGTAAATGGGAACCCGGTGCAAGGAATTCCTTGAATGCTCGAGCGTCCGATCTGGATAGCCATGCTAAAGCCGGGGTAATATATGCAGCACTTAGAAACATTTTGTATTAAGCGATATATAAATGTTGCATATTATTATTACTATTATTATTATTATTGTGTGCGTGTGTGTGTTTTTTTTTTGGTCTATACAATTGACAACAATATTTTCGTTAGGAGGCTGCACCCTATACTAGCTCCGGGTTTTTTTTCGCAGCCTCCTTCGATTCCAACCTGCTAATAATATTATTCGTAACTGTAATGTTTGTACGTAGAAATATTTTATGTTTCACTGCTTATATATCTGTATTATTTTACGAAAAATGTAAATGTTGGAAATGGAAATAAATGATATGAAATGAAATGATATTCGAGGATTATTTTTGTTTCCTATTACACCGAATGTCGTAATGTGTCGCTACCTTTCTTAAACTTAGAAACATGCAAGAACATCCGTAGATAAAGTGACATCATCAAACATCATCAAAGGGAATGCGATTCTTTCATCTATCGAACCCCATAAACCTTACAATTAAGATTGACGATATATATCCTTCTTGCTATCAAATAAGAGCATGTCGACTGTTTTAACATGACAGCTAATATATAAAATGCGGCAGCTCAATGCGCCCATTCCAAATCCGTTCTTCTGTTCAAAGAACCTCTTTTTACTAAAAATTTGAATGACAACGACCCCTCAATAACTTAACCCAATTTTTTCCTCGTTCTATCTACCAGCTCCCGAATTATGAATGCATACTATCTTTTCTTTCCCTTACAATGTATTTAGACAAAAGAATAAAAAGGGCATTTTCTTGCATTTTGTTTTTCAAGCTTTCGAAATGCGATGCATCCCTTATTTTGCCAAAAAAAAGATAAAGAAGCTGATCTGCGCAAGCGTCTAAGCTGTCGAAAAGCAGCCACGCCGCTGCGGCAAAGCTAACAATGTGAAAAATACATGTTTTATTCTTATATTGTATAAAAAAGGTCAACAGGAAGGACTGGGTGTTATTTTCACTTATTTTTGTCCTGTAAATCTAGATTATTATCTGATATTTTAATGGATCAATCCTTTTCAAAGTGCACTCTTAAACAACTTAAGATTTTATGTTCTTATCATATTTAAATGCAACACAATGTAACATATTATCACGACAAACCGGAAATACAGGGCTCATCAGCATAGGCGGAAATCCCAGGAAGGACAGGGGGACGCCCCCCCCCCCCCCCCACTTCTTGTGGTCTTTTATGATGGAAAAAATACGTCATTAAAAATCGTAAAAACACATGTATCCTTGAATTTCGAAATATAAATTGTATCAATATATTCTGGGGTAGGAAAAAAAAGAGTCTCCAAACGCTGGCAACTATACATTGATGCATCGAGCTGAAACCACTGCACCTATCACGATGACACAGAGATCGAACAAGTTTAGGAGTTCGGATATTATGGTAAGAACCATGTTAATTGTTTCAACTAAGATTTCGCGTCATTATTGATTTTTTCTTAATTTTACAAATGTCAAAAATACAGTAGGGATATAACTTTTTGGCCTAACTGAAGTTAAAGCCTAGTTGATGCTAAGTCAAAGTGGTCTAACGTACACTGCGCGCTCGTATTTGAGATAAGTGAGATAAGTTTCTATAACGTTTCATATCGGCCTGTGTGAGTTCCAAGACACATAAAACTTACATTCTTCATGTTCTTGTTCTTAAAGTGAAACATGCACTGACGTACAGATGGGGGCGCTTGCCCCGCTCCCCAAAAAAGTTACGTGGCCGAGACTGAACGGAAAAGGTAAAGGAAGGAGATAATACATGTAATATAAATAATGGTAAAATATTATATTTTCTGAATGTTATATGATTGTTAAAATCTGTCACATCATCAGATTTTCATTTAAAAAACGTTATACAATATATTTTGCTCCATCGTTTTACTCTAACGTTTTACCGCTAAGTCATGTTCTGCCCCCTCAAAAATCTTTGACCCACTACGCCGATTCCATGAACACATTCGGTTACTTATCCCATCCATGATACAAACTGACCATTAAAGTACAGTGTGGTGATAAAAGTTAATTTTTCCGTGTTTTAATCGTAATGTATCGCGTCATCAACTTTCACCGATAGCAAAGACGAAATCAATATGATTTAAAGCTTAACGACATCTTTATCACCCGTATACATGGAACTCAATAGGGGGCGTTTCACCTCAACCCATCCGTGCTGTCATCCCAAATTATCTTTCATCTTCAAAATCTCAGAAGAACACAAACTTACGTATAAAACGTGTAACTAGTAACAGGGTGATTACCTATGACAATTAATGGTGAAAGATTCATTGCATCCTTTCAAAAGTGAATCTGTGTCCATTGTATAGGATGACTCACATGTTTGTAAATAATCATCTGAAGATTTATACTTCAATCAAACCTGAACACAGCAGTGGTTTTCACCAAAAAAAATTGAATATGAAGCTTGAATGGGATAGGAAAAAAGTATTACACTCTTCAGGGGAAAAGTCGTGCGAATTTTCAGGAATCGTTGCTGGATGGTTATTTTTATTTCAAGGAACGTCTCTTTTATTCAGGAAAACCTAACTCTGACTTCACAAACTTAATCAATTGATTTGTCCTTTAGCAGCAGAAGTCAATTAATATACATTAAAACGATAATTCCAAACAAAGGCAAGGCTGACATAATTATATCTAACATTGATATTTCAGTAACATGAATGTATAAAGAAGAGGAGAAAGACATTGACATCATAATAAGAAATCGAACTCAATTGACTAAACGAAGTAGTATGGATCATGGCCTTATGCAGCGGAGGTGCCCCACAAATTTTGAAAATTCACTTTTTTTTAATACTGAAAATGCTCACAAAATTCACCAAAAGTGTGCACAAAATCCTTGAAGTGTAGTTAGCAGAATGCAAAAGCGCCACAGTGATAAGCTCACACGCTTCCTAGTTTTTTGAAGAAAAAAATTACGCGTCCTGCCCCTCCCCCCAGCAAAAAATTTGAGTATGACTATGGATAATGATATTTGGGCCATTAATTTTTGAAATTGCGACGGAGTGGGGGAAACTCTCTGTATAACAATAGTGATGTATACTCTATATAAAAAGAAAGAATAGATAATTTATTTCATTTGCCATATATGGCTTCTAAATTCTCATGTAACTGGTTCTAAACTTTGAGATTTTCGTGCAGAATGTTTCACATGTTTCAATTTTTCATTAAAAAAATATCTTTGATAGCGCCTTTAATTCTAATTTCTTGGATCGAAACAGATGAAAACGTTTGAGAAATGCACAATATTTCCCAAGATTCTCTTTCTACTTCATTTTTTACTTATTTGTTTTTCTGTGAATTTCTTCACTTTGCTCCCCTCAAGGACATAGATGACGAATCATGTAATTGGCATATGAGGTTATTACTTCCTGATTCGAGCTTGCTTTCGATTGAATTCCGTCGAACTGCGCAAAAAAGGCAAATCCCTAACAATGTTTAAAGGATATGAAATACTCCAAGCCAAGTTCTCCCGTGACTCTCAACGTAAAACTTGATTTGTTGTATTTTGTGTATAATTCAATCTTCGATTCTCCACACAACCATCAACATGTTATATTTCTTCTGAGAACAACAATCGCTACGTTTGAAATATAACTCAGTATGATCTGTAATTCCAGTTCATAAGATCATAACAGTATTGACGTTAAAATTAGTTAAAAGAAGGCAAGAATCCCCCATAAATGTTAATGTTACCAATATTGACCAGGAGCACAAACCCAGCAACACCTCAAAATCAAAATTTTGAAAGAAGCATTGCCCCTTTAGGCATGTTAGGTAGGCAAGTACTGTACCTACCAAGTAATGTATATCAAATTTATATTAATTTACTTGTGTAAGGTATGTATATACCAAAACTAGTAATTTTCACCACTTTCCCTCTTGTTCTGACTGGATGCCTATTAACTCAACATGTCTGATGGGGCAAATGAGTCCACCCGTTTTGATACATAATTAATACTCTATGGTTACATAGATCTGTAAAGTTGAGACATCACCACACTTGATTATATATAATGTATGAGTCCACAACCAATAAAACATGTACATACATAATAGTATAACTGTGATAGTAGAAAACACGATCCGAGAATCTTCTTTTTTCCATAATATTGGATAGGATTAGTAAATTAATCCTAAAATGGGGGTGTTTTGGTAAATAACTAAATGTTAATAATATGGTTGTTATTAGTAAATGTTTAGTGATTGTATCAAATCAACTGAACTATTTTTACTTTGAATACAGCAACATAAAATAGATTTTAATCAGGTGGCCACATTTGCCCCATTTCAGTGGGGCAGATAAGGGCACCTGACAAAAAATATTTATGGCTCATTAATATGCAAATTAGGCTGATTAGTTCTAACATTTCTAATGGATAATGTCAGTCTACTCTAGATCAAGTAATATTTAATCATGTTTCCACTGCTTTACATTAAAAAGATATAATTGGAATGATAAAAAAGGTGGCCTTATTTACCCCCCACTCTCCCCTATAACTCTACTTTCATTTTTTTTATCGTGAACAGGCATATAGTTGGACAATAATTTATCAACAAGTTTACAGTTCGAAATTCGCTTAGACGCAAAATGTTCCACCTATATACAATCTAATAAAAATCTTTCAAAATTTGAACATTCAGCAATAGTTTTCTATAGGGTTAGGGTTAACCCTATACATATACAAATATTGGAATAGGTTACGTCTAATGAAAACAACCTTTGTCTCATCAAGTAAAATAGGATTTAAAGTCTTAACCGAACGGCATAAGAACCCTATTCCATCAACACCCGGCCATATCTGAAGTCATCACCAATGAAAATGCAACCACCTACTCGCAAACGGATGTCGGAAAAGCGCCATGGTAAGTAGTGAGTATATAGAAAACTGATGTCCAGTTTTCAGCAAAACGCAACAAATAAAAAGGCAATAATTGAATTTTCTCATCACCGTACCCATTCCCCATGGATTAAATCGTTTTATTTCTTCGGTCGTCGACGAGGTATGAGAGCGAGTATAATCGTGGAGTTACCATCACACTGCTTTATATAATGGAATAAATGAAATTCATGTCGGCGGTGTATCAGTTGTAGCGAACTTAAGACGTCAAGAAAGGGCAAGGTTTCACGGTTTAACTTCAAATTATATATTTTCTGTGTAAATGTAAAGCGACCAATCTTGGTTTTACGTTGAATTGACAGATAGAGAGAGAGAGAGAGAGAGAGAGAGAGAGTGTGTGTGTGTGTGAGATCTGCAGTGCCGGGGGGGGGGTGGGAATGAAAGGGAGATAAAGGGGAAGGGGACTAAAGAATGAAATATTAGAATTCCATGTGTGTGTGTGTGTGTGTGAGGGTGTGCGGGTTGGGTGGGTGCGAGGGTGGGTATGGGTGTGTAAGGGGGGGGGGGTGCATGAGGGTGTGTCTCTCAAAAAATATCCCGTACTAACAAGTAAAGTCATTTTCTGCATGGTTCAATATATAGTAAGTGAAAATATGCCTTGATGATGTATTTAACATAGATTCAGTAAAAAAAAAAAAATCAGAAAGAAGTATAAGACTGGAAGCTTGCGTGCGATCAAGGTATAGGTCTATTACGAGGTTCTAATTTGAAAAGCTAGATTTAGAGCACAGTTATGAACACAGCAATTTTGTGGTCACGGTGACCTATATCATCGAGCTGCCGTGGCCAATTTCCCTCTCTTTCTGTCAACAAATAAAAATAGGGCAAGTAATTGCAACATTAATGGCAACAAGTCCGCGAGTAAATTTGCATCAATCTCAAATGCATATCAATTATGTAATGATAGTGGCGTAACTACGGGGGGGCATGGGGGGGCACGTGCCCCTTCCCCCCCCCCCCAATCGGCTGGCCAAAAAAAAAAAAAAAACGGGGAAGAGGAGAAAAAGAGGGAGAAAGGAAGAGAAACGTAGTGGGAATGAAGAAATTATTGTTCATTATAATGTTATATTATAATTATGTTATGTTATAATACATAAGAAACATTTTTTCATAACTTTATTTTGCTCAGGCCTAGATGTCTTCATTGTTCCCGGTACTCGCATTGTCTGTTTAACGTTTTTAAGTCAATATACACCAAATATATTTCCTCGCACTTCGACTTATTATTGTTTTTCATGACTACTTAAAGTGATTGCCCCATTTTAAGGTGTTAATATAAAACATTTCCTGTCCGTGCTTATGTTCGCGCTAGTAGATTGGTGAGATATGTCTGAATTCCTAAACATCAGTCCTTAAATGTCCCTTTTTCTGATCTGAATATAAAAAAATTTCAGCTCGCGCTTCGCGCTCGCATCATTTGGTTAGTGAAATACGTATCGTTTGGTCTTAGTGAATTCTTACAAACAGGCCTTAGAATGCCTCTCTTCCGGTCTGAATATCCTAAATTTTCAGCTCGCGCTTCGCGCTCGCAATATTTGATGAGTGAGATGCGTATTATCATGATTACAACTACAAAAAGTGCTTCATGTGTTTAGATGTAGCAATATCAGCAAGCGCTTTGCACTCGCATTAGATGACTATGGTGAGATATGTATACTCTTATTGGATTCCTAAAATATAGTCCTTAACATGTCCTTGTTTGGGGGTCAATATTTACAAAAATTTCAGCTCGCGCTTCGCGCTCGCATTGTTTGTTTAGCGAGACAGGTATGTATCATGATTACAAAAATTTGCTTATAATGTCCTTTTTTGGTCTGCATATCAAAAATTTTCAGCTCGCGCTTCGCGCTCGCATTATTAGAGCAGTGAGATACATATCCGTTTAATGGCACTGTCCTTAAAATGTCCCTATTAGGTCAGTATACCTGGCAACTGAGCGCGCTTCGCGCGCTCACTAAGTGACTCAAAAATTTTGTTGGTGCCCCCCCAATGCCGTGACTCACGGTACGCCACTGATGTAATCCATTTCAATTGAATACAAACAATATGAATATTGTACATTTACAAGAAACTGATTTTGATTTTCGTTTATTCTAATGACAGTATATACATTTCAATGAAAAATTGTACACATTTCTTACAGAAATCTGACAGAAAAAAATTATTGTTAAAGAGTGAAAAAGCTAGATATTTACTTCATAATTATATGAAGAAAGACATGATTTCAAAATATATACCATTTTTAACAAAAAAAAGTGTCTAGCAAATCACGCGAGTTGTGCATAATAAAAATTCATTTTTTTCCTTTTTTTTAAACGCGGTTTCCACAAGAGAGGTGCAAAGATGAGGAGTTTTAATTTGTCTGCTTTGTTGTGAAAAAGAGTAATGACGGTTAAATAATAAGGTAAGGGCAAACCTAGAATTACAAAGGAAACTTATTGAAATTTAATATCATATATCGATCATATAATAATAATCATCATGAATAATAGATATCAGTCTACTTTGGAAATTTCTTTCTAGATTCTTCTTAAACAGTCTTTAGTTGTTGCATATATATATATTAGAGATATTGCAATCTTTAAATATCAAGACAAGAATCATTACTTCGCTTGAATAAATTAGCTTCATTCAGCTTAAAACGGAAACGAGCACCAATAATAAAAATCATTAAAACTAAAAGCTAAAACGCAATTCACAAACGACTGAAACAATGTATGACTAGAGGCTGATGTGCCTCTGTGGAGTTGGTTGCCATGGCATATATTAGTTATCATGGTTATACCAATATACGTGATCAAAGAAGAAATCGAAAGGAAGGCGGTGTAAAAACTTTACGACGGAAAACGGCCCAACGCAATGATGTTCGGGATGTGTTAATAACCAATCATGGACATATTGTTATCTAAGAAACTTGTTTAATTCAAGAATGAGACAGCATGCACTATGAAAGCACAGAAGCATCTCGCTTCAATATAACATGGAAAGACGAACATGGGAACAGTGATAGACAAAAAGAGGGGAAAAGATGAAAGAGAGAATGAAAATATAACGAGAAGGGAGTCAAAAAAAAGAAAGAGAAAGATGATATTAAAAAAAAAGGGGGAAGAGAAAATGAGAAACAGAGGTGGAAGAAGATCGAGAAGGAGGATAAGAAGAGCAAATATCAGAAATTACGAGAGAGGAAAGAGAAAGAAGGGAGAAATAATTATGAATGTTGAGGACCGAAAGTATCTGGGCTGAAAGTATGGTCGATCTCTGCATGCAATCTCCACTTCCGCCGACGGCCTTGAGCTTGGACTTCTGCACGAGAAAGGAGAAAGAAAATGACAGGGAACAGGAAAGATGGGGATACACCCATATCACTCTGATAAACTAAATCCAGATATGCCGATGCTCTCTAGTCTCAACTCCAAAGAAGCTTTCAAGATTCAAAAGAGTGAAAATACATCCACTTATTTGATACCAAATAATGATTACCTTTTTTAAAAAATACTTCCCGCCAATATTATGCATTACATGGATATTCCATCTGTTTGTATTTCCAAATCTGATCGCTTTGAGGGTGTATAACTAGGGCAAATCATCGGCTAGTATTTACTTATGATCAATATTGAAGTAGCCAGATTGTAAGATTTCATCATTAAAACCAACTACAGAGAATTAGATCACTTTGGATGAAGTCACGTCCAAGGCGCGAAAGGTACGAGTTTTGTAGGTACAGACGATAAAAATGATGTGTTTTTTTTTTTTTTGTGTTTCATATTTAAAGGGTTAAACTGTACCTCCTAGAAAAGAGCTGGGACCCGTTGCAATGAACAAGATGGATGAATCAAGATGTAGATGAAATCATAATCCTACACGAGTTGCGCCAAATTTGTTACAAAACCACTTAATCAACACAAATCTTGAATAAACGTCCAGAAAGAGTATTTTCTACAATGTAATTCGAAACCATTAAAAAAAATATATTTAGATTTGGTTTATCAAGAGTTATTCTTTGCTGCGTTGTATAAATCGGTTTGTGTCAGACTGAGGCATGAATGCCATAATAAAAATGACAAAAATAATGATTATTATAATATAAATAACAATAATAATGATAATAATAATTATAATAACAATAATAAAACAACAATAATACTAATAACGATAACAATAACTATAATAATCATTATTATAATCATTATAATCTTGCACCTTGCGTAAGATTATGACTTCATTGACAGATATCTGGATTCATCCATCATGTCCATTGCAGTCAAGCCCACTTTGACGCAAATCAAATTTTTCATCACAGCAAAGAGCACCCCCTGGTATCCAAGCATATGAATGGTATCAAATCATTTGGGAGAAGATACTCTTTCATGATATTTTGTTTAGTTCATGACGTGTTTTTCATCAAATTTGCGATCTCGGAGGTATAAAATCTTTTTCTGTCTTACTCGGTATACATTCCCTGGTACATTGGGTTCATACATCAACAAAAAAAATAAAATTAAGATACACTGCAAAAACTGTGGTGTTAACCGGTGTACATAGAGGACCACACCAGTTATTTTACACCGGTGTTGAATTGGTGGTGTTAGTTTTACACCTATAGGTGTCATTACAACACCTTTGGTTGTTACATTTAAACGCTTTGGTGTTATTTTTAATCTCTAGGGTGTAATTTTAACACCTCGGGGTGTGGTCCTCTATTAACACCAACTGGTGTCAGTTTTAACACCGCAGTTTTTACAGTGTACCAACGTTACCAAGATGATAATAAATCTGGGCCTAAGATAATTACCAATGGCCTTTGGTAACATTTTCCTCTTTGAAACAAGGTGCAGTTTTATGGTAGTGGTAAAATTAACTACCTTCCCTGACACACAGATACTACTTTTATGACATATTTTTTTATTTCAATGATTTTCAAGATCTATACAGTATGTCAATTTTCATGGACATTAAAGGATTTGGGATTACTGGATCATCTGCCTTGAAAATCCTTCTTTAATCTTACAGATGTTTTTCTTTTAATTCTACCAAGTCCTTAATTCTTCTGAAAAAATCCATGTTTTGATAGTCTTAAGACAAACTTTAATTCTGATAATGAAGTTCAATTTGGACAAATTCTCTCAAAGTTGAGCTAAAATCAAGTTGATTACTTGTAACCTTTTGAGATATTTGCCGACTTCCAATAAAAGGCAGTCACGGAAAAAATGAAACGTTCAGGGATTGTTGATTACACTAGGATGGTCAGTATAGTTCTCGTTCTGTAACAAAAAAAGGTTTATTCATCCCATTTTAACAATCTCTCCTTTCTATAAATATAAAGGTTACATAAATGATAATGGCAAAAGTGGGTTCTTATAGAGTGCTCATCTATGCTCATGTCATTTCCACTTGAGACTCCTGGTGCTCCAAAATTATTTTCCGAACATTGGCATAGCTGCCAAGAAGGCAATTCAGCACTTCCAATGAATAACTTGCCATGGGTCTAATTACTTCACGTGGGTGGAGTGTGGCAAATGTAGGCATATTGCCAAAGTAGAGTGCTTTAGTAAGGATGATTTTAAGCATTCCACAAGGAGCAAAACCATTTATAGCATTCTAGAATAAATAAAATAAAAAAAATATATTTTCACGTAGTGATGTATAACCAACAAAAAATCTTATCAAAACCTCATTCACTATTATTGCAAACAAATCAAATTTTAAAATGAGGTAGATTTGTTATCTTGTCATCTGACTTTAAGGAAAGTTTAATCTTTTAAATCACTCGAGAGGACATAAACAATTTGTAGGCTTCATGCATATTTCACACTAACAAGTAATACTGTTTGTAGTAACTCATGATTTTTTGGTCCGCTTCAGGCCTGCACTAAAAATAGTCCGCCCGTACCACAAGCGTTAAGTAACTACCATAAAACAGAGCCTCGCTACTGTTTCGATCAACTCCCAAGAACTTGGGCACATAAGGGATAACTGTCATGGTAACTGAACACTCCATATACAGAGCGAAAGTGCTCCGTATTGTAACCTTTGTCCGTGCATAAAAGCAGCACCAAAATAACCCGGGCCTGGCAGGGGCTATTTCAGCCCGTGCCGTTAACAAACTAAAAATTGTACAACTTTGCCCGGGCCTGGTCCAGACCAGCGAGTTACTGAGAAAGCGCCATAAATCTACTAATAATTCTAACATCTGCAGTGATGAAATTCTCTATTGCCTAAAGAATTTTAGAGTGATTTTGTTTTTTTCTGGCAAAAACAAAACAATGCATTTAAATAATTTCTTCTCAACTTGCAACCAATAACTCAGCTCAATTATTGCAATTCACAATGAATATAGGAGTATAATATTGAGAACAAATACTTGTGATTTGTTTTATCATTTATTACAAATCTCTGTGACAGTTTATCATTTATTTTAGCAGAGTATGCAGTCATAGGTCATCTTAAATGTGATAGTAAAAAGTATCAATGAAATGAAACATTTCTGTCATAATTCTGTCAAAATTAAGGTTTTGATGTGAAGTAATTTGAAAAGTACACAGTCCAGTAATAATTTAATAGATGAATGGATGAAGAATTCATGAAGCTCAGTTTCACTTACGACTGACTATGCACTCAAGTGCATAGGTGCTTAATTCAGGAATCGATGAAAAAGCATAAAAATTCATAGGCAATATTTTTTTTTGTGTAAAGCGGGCCTGTTTAACTTATTTCAAGGGCTATTAAAAAGCGTAGACATTCAGAAGTCTTTTATTCAAGCAATAATTTTTTTTGTGAAGCGGGGCTGTTTAACCTATTTTAATTGAACTTTGGGTACTCATTTGCAAATTTCACTATTTCTTACAAAACAGAAACTTTGCTGAAATTGAAGCAAAACTGATCGATTTACCAAATTTCATGAAAAATATATCAAAATGAATCGGGGGGGGGGGGGGGATTAAAAAAATTATCTTTCCAAAGAATGAGATTTTAGGGATTTTCGGGTGAATGGGAAACAACGCTGCCTTCGGCTATTTCATATGATGTAATGAAGAACATATGATATCATCTACAACACATGATTCCTGGTTTTCAAGCTTATAAGGTTTTGTAAATCCCCCGAAAGTGCATGTCATTTTCTAATTCATTACTAGTTTAGGCCTATATAGTATAAATGAGCATACTCTCAAACACTTATGGGGTAAAGGATGTACAGTATGAATATTTGTTTTACTGGATAAATTTTGTGATTTTACATCCAAATTCATTTTGATTGGATATACTTTTGTATGATTGGAATGTTCAAAGAGCATAATTACATAATCAATAGGGGAGAAGTCAATGTGACTAGCTTGGCTTCTAACCGATCAGGCTCCCTTTGGGGATGACAACCCTAGCTTGGGCTGTTAAGGGGGAAACCCTGTTTCAGTCCCTGGAGCAAGTGGCTTCGGCCCCTGGTTATAAATGGTTTGGGTTGACTGCCCATTCCATCTCATTACTATTGTCACATTATTTAATCATGGTTTATTATGTGGCAGCCACAGGCCACTTTCCATAATTTTATAATGGCACCAAAGGCCAAAAGATCTTTAAAAAAAAAAAAAACCTGACCTTTACCAAAGGTGTAAACAGGCTTAACCAATTGAACTGTCTATGTGAAGCAATTTTTCCAACAATAACTAGAAATATTGAAGTTAATCAATACCTCCCCCCACTATGGTGTTTTCATAGCAACACATTTGGAAAATTGCATGTCTTCACCCCAAAAGCCATATTTTGTGCCAAATTTCATACGCTCCAGTCAAAAACTGAGGAAATAGTTTGATCTGTAATGATTTTTGAGCCATAACATGCTGTTGCCACGGCAACACATTTTTATCGCACACAAAAAATGTGTTTCAAGGCCTATGAATGTTCAAAATTTCATAAGAATTGATTAAAAACTGAGTATTAATCGGAACATGTGACACAGACCAACCACACACTACCTGAACCCATGCCTATTCCTATATACCCGCTTCAAACTTTGTTCAGTGGAGGTATAATGAATGGACACTTAAATTACTACATTGAGAATTATAGATTATAAATATGAAATATAAATCATAACTTACAAATATAAATCATAGTGTATTACAAGATATAATTTATTTGTCTAATTGCAAAAATATGAATGAAAAAACAAATGCCTTCAGATGAACAAGGCATCATAGCAGAAGTACCATAGCACTGAAGAATGAAATACCTTGTCTATCCCAAATATCTCAATTATATTACTATAGAAAATGTTAACATACTTCATTCATAAAAAGTAAATGAATAAAAGAGTTGCATTTTTTCTCCATTTCATCCTCCTACAAAGTGCCACTCTACATCCATCACTACTGATTTAAATGACAAAATGAGTATAAAAAAGGCAGAAGAATCAGCATATTAATTAGTATTGATATTTACTTTGCTGCTTTAGAATAAAGTTTGCAGAATTTGTAAAAAATAGGACAGCCTAGTAATTGTTGACAATGACAATCATAAATCATAAGATCTGCTTTAAAATCACTTCTACTGATTGTCTTTTAATCACTATGATTCAATATATTGATTATTTTAAACAAGAATTTTTTTTTCCAAATATCTAAAAATCTTCTGGTACAGAGGAGGGTAATATAGCATAAAAATTACCATCAATCATAATTTTGAATATCAATGATAAAAGCTTTGGACGCTCTGATTGGTTAATATAAGACGTTGCCAGGTACTGCAAATTGAAGCAAACATGGCAATCAAGGAAAACTTCAATATAATGCTATAATCCCCAGAACAAGAGACACTAACTTATATATTGTATACATGTTTACATCAAGATTATCTAGATCTTTCTGATCAAATCATCCAATTATGTTTACTTACAAGCCTACTTCAAACAGATTAAGTTTGAAGAATACACATTTATGTTCATACTGAAAGACGTTCTTCCCTTTAAACGAATATCCCATGAAATTTGCTCTGGTAACATTTACATGTGCATAATTGCCAAAAGTAAAATATAACCTAAACCTTTCCCTAGGCTAATCCTATAAATCATCTTGTAACAAGAACTAAAACCATTTACAACCCTAACACTGTCTCTATATATTAAAAAAAAAGATTAAGGCAGAAGAACACCTTTACAGGAGTAAATGATAAGTCACCAAGGGCCTTTTCACACGTGAATCTGCAATCATCATCGTAATGATGATTGCAACTCATCTTCAGAATCATGAGGCCTTTCACACGTCACTCGAAAACTGATTTGAATTCGAATTTCCGAGCGAAGGCAGTATGTGTCATTGGTGACAAAGCACTGCATCGATACAATGAGTGCATAACAATTGTATTACTTACGGAAGTGCTTGAAAGGACGCGTAAGCTCCGTGCCCCAAAAGATGTTTTTGAGGTCAACCCTTTCACACGTAAAATTCGTAACATTATTTGAGTGAAACCTTACTGGAATTCACCTCCGGAGTAGAATTTGAATTCGTGATTGTGATTAGCGTTGTGATTCTAGTATGGTTTCACACGTGCTAAAAATTTGTCATTAGCCTTATTTTTCACTGGAATCATCATTCAAATTACAATTTTATTTTACCTTGTGAAAGGGCGGCAAATGAACACAAAAATATTCATGCAACACTGTCTATGTCTGTGACACAAAGCAATGTTTTCATCCATTTTCAATATATCCATATGAGCTGAAAGCATACATGAAATGATTGAATTTCCTTCACCACTATGGACAAAGAAATGGATAACAACAATGCCCCTGGCTACTTTGATACAAGATCATGGTTCACATGCTTAAAAACAGTCTTGAAATTGTAAACATATTACGCATTCAGTCCAGCTCTCCTGCAATCCCTTTTCAAAAGAAATATTGATGCACTGTTCAAAATGGGGCTGTCAGAAAGAAAGAGATCCTCTCATCATCCCTTCTACCTTGTTCCATCATCTCTGTCCAGGTGAACAAATCACTTTCAACAGGGGGCCTCATCGTCCAAATCCCCAAGCTACATCAGAGTCTTTGGTAAATCTCTATACTAGAGTCCAAGCTACATGGTTGTTCTTCATAGCTTCTGGGAAGCAAAGAACTCCTTGGTCTTGCCACAGACTGCGTTGACACACATGGGGCAGCGTAGGGGGAGCTGTCGTGAACACACCTGCCTGGACTTGAGATGATCACTCACAAGATGAGCCATGGCCTGCAGGGGGGGAATATCAATAATAACAAGAAGGGTTCAAGTTGAGTGGGTGGAAAGCTGCCAAAATGTCATAACTGTACTTGTAGTCATTTGGGTACAAGATATAGAATTTGCCCTATCTCATTTCGGGATTTAAGTGCATGCACAATTTGATTATCTTCGGCTAGTACCACTTCCATGGGTAATGTAAGTTTCATCAATTTTTTTTCATTGAAAATTTGTAGATACACTGGCTATTTGAATATACAGAAAAAAGATTTCTATTATCATTATCATCATTATCAATGTTACTATCAGAAGTATTATCATCATCATAATCACCAAACATCATCCTATCACCATCATCATCACTATCATCACCATCATTACTATCATCAGTTCATCACCATCATCACTATCATCACCATCATTACTCTCATCAGTTCATCACCATCATCACTATCATCACCATCATTACTATCATCGCTATAATCATAATCACAGACTCAGACAAAGTACATGTGACAATTGACACAATATTTTCAGGGAATTAAATTTAATTCCAATACCAAACTTCAGAAGTTCCTTGGAACAGAGTTACATGTTTTATAACATGAAAATATGGATATACTCATTCTATTACATATAAATCAACCATGGACATTAAAAAGGATCAAGTATTCAAAATCATTAGTCCTATCTTGAAAAACAATCCAGTAATGCAACTACTATAACTTCTTAATTGATTTATTTTAAAGAATTACTAATTCATCCAAATATAACAATCAACAATTTATTCCTTTACTGATTTACAAACAAGTCCAAAGTTATTTCAATCATATCTCTTAATTCTGATCAAACATTGAAACTAATATCGAAGAACTGTTTGGTTAACTTGTTGACTATCTAACATGGTCAAAACCCATTGATGTTTGCACTGACTATTAACTCAACTTGACCACCCCGACTTTTTAATACATTATAGTCTACAACATGGTTAACACTGGGGTTAAAATCTCTATGCCTCAAAAATGCCTTTAATCAACACCATCGTCAACGCTGTCAATAATATCGTCATCAACATCAACGCCATAGTTTAACTAGACAAGAAAGCTTGGATGACGGGAGCAGCCCATGACCAGTACAGACAAATGTACTGCAACTAGCTGAGCTATAAATAATTGTCACACAGTTTTAAGAAGTACAGCCTAAACATGCCGTCGTCGCACGACACTATTGGCCTAGATGATGCTACCAACCCATTCAGGCTAACTGCTGTGGCTGCTCCAAGAGAGTACAAAGACGTCAAGCCTTTCCAATTCCTCAGCTTCAAGTGACCATTATAACTAGCATTTCTCCCATGTAGATATTTCAATCTATACCCAACTTGATCATTACATTCACCTGTTAACAACAATAATATTGCCAGAATACCATCTAAACCATCCTTATATTGAATAGGGATTTGAATTTAGGACTTACAAAGAGACTGAGCACTGAGAACCTTTGAAGACTGGGCTATGTATAGGTATGAAGCATATGAATAAGAATATGCTAATAAGCCAACTGCACTGCATAACTCCGTAGAATAAAATATACATGGCTAAAACAAACTATTTGCGTCACTGGCAAAGGAAATTTGATCTACGTTTACAAAGTCTGAGATAGCCATGACATGTAAAACAAACTATTTGCGTCACTGGCAACGGAAATTTGATCTACGTTTACAAAGTCTGAGATAGACATGACATGTAGCAACCACCACCATCAGCACCACCATCATCATCATCATCATCACCATCATCATTATCATCATCATCATCCTCCTCCTCATCATCATCACCAACACCATCATCATTATCATCATCATCATCAATGTCAAAATCATCATCATCACCATCATCGTCATCTTCATTATCATCACGCCACCTTACATGACCATGATCATTATCATCACCTCCACAATACTAACATATTTTTTACTCTTGAAGCACATAAACCACAACTGATACCTAATAAAAATATATATTGCAGACATTACACTTACCTCAATGAAGATAGGACTGTCATTTAGGGATGATGCTCTTCTTACATTCTCTGCACCACACTACAAATGAAAAACAATAGTAAAAAAATTATTATAAAACATGCAATATAAGACTTTCTTTCTTTTTACATTGGAGACAATTAGAAAATAAGCAGAAAATACAGGGAAAATCAAAACAATGTACATGTAAATAACTAATAATAACTACAAATATGTGATGATTCATAGTTCACAAATAACAAATAAGATATTTGAATAGGTAGAAGTGGTAATGAGGATATTAAAAGGAGAAACATTTTAAAAGTTAGATTACAGTTGAAGAAAGAAAACATGGGATAAGTTTATGAACATTGTGGACAATTACACTGAATACGTTGGTAAAAAAATTAAAAGTCAAGTCCACCCCACGAAAATGTTGATTTGAATAAATAAAGAAAAATCAAACTAGCATAACGCTGAAAATTTCATCAAAATCGGAAGTAAAAAATTATGACATTTTAAAGTTTTGCTTATTTTCACAAAACAGTGATGCACAACTCAGTGACATGCAAATGAGACAGTCGATCATGTCCCTCTCTATTTCTTTTGTTTTCTTTTGTTTGAATTATACAGTATTTCATTTTTTACAGATTTGACAATAAGGACTAACTTGACTGAACCATATAGTATTAAACAATGCTAATTCCACATGTTCAGGGAGGAATCAATTACCGGTATTGTTTCACTTGACAATAAATAGAAAATTATAATATTTCATATTTCATATAATAAAATACATAAGAAATAGTGAGTGGATGACGTCATCAGTCTCTTCATTTGCATGCCGACCAGGATGTGCATATACCTGTTTTGTGAAATTAGGCGAAACTTTAAATGTCATAACTTTTTTTATTTTAAATCTGACTTTGATGAAATTTTCAATGTTATGCTTGTTGGATTTTGCTCTGTTTACTCAAATCAACTTTTTGTTGGGGTGGACTTGACCTTTGATGCCACGGGAGGGGATAGACATTGCACCATAAGGCAACACACATTTCAAGAAAAAAATCCCTAAAAGTATGAAAATATAAGATAAAAAACAATTATCTTTTACACTGGACTTTCACATCAAATGATTAATGCAAAGGCTTCTGTAAAATACATTGAGTCATGCATCAACTCATCTTTGTATCATCATGAAAAATTCTTGTAAATATAGATGCCATCATTAAAACATGTAGCTACAATGAAAAATGAATGATGTGATCAGGTCTGATCTGAAAAGAAAAGGCCAATCCCCAAAATATGCATTTAAGCTCCCTCACTCCTCTACCATTCTCACTACCCGATACAGTAATAAAATTGGTCAAATTGAGCCGAGAAACAGGCATGCACCCTAATATAGGCAATTAGTATCTTCCTGACAACTTTATGCCATTCACCTCTCACCATTTCGTACATGGCAACCTCACATCAACCTCGTAAAATTACTTATTAGACAAACTCTTCTATGACGATTTATAGGGCAAATCATGCTAGTGGTTTCCCTCAAAATTGTTCATCATTCATTGCTAATTTCTAATATAATTGTGGTGTTTATTGGGGTTTGTATCTAGAGAGGCTGTAATCTTTGTGGGATGAAACTGGGTATATTTTACATATTTAATTGCCTATCTGCCAAAAAGCTGACAAATGCAGAAGCCATTTTGCCTGAAAATGAACAACCTCTAGGAAAATGTTTTTTATATTTTTTTCTGAAAATCACAGTAAAGAGAAATGGTTGCAGTAAAAAGGGCACTTTTTCCATAATGCATGAAACCTGTTTTTAAACATGGGAGGGGTTGGTGCCTGAAGTGAATCTATGTCCAATTACACCATTCCTTACATTCCAATGTTGGATCTCCATAATAAGCAAAACTAGAAAGAAAAAAAAACTTATCTTTCAATATTATAGTAGAGATTACAAATATTGCAATAAACATATAACGGTAAGGGTTAAATATACAATTATTCAAAGAAAGATCAATCCTGATATTGACTTGGTATTAATACATTTCTAGAAAAGAGATCAAAATTACTATCAATTAAAAACTAATAAGCAATATAGAGATATAAATTGCAAGTTTTGTCCACAATATTTTATAACTTTTCATTTTTATAATTTGCATTATCATCTTTGACATTTATTACATAATACAAGTTTTGCGATCATAATGACATTTTACTTGCAAGATTACATTATTTTCTGCAATATGAATGAGAAGTTTGCAAGGAAGATTAGAGCTCTAATTTTATTTTCTTTGATTTCCTAAAAATAACTAGAGATGCTAGGCGGGTCGCACGGCCAAGCACATGTATCCCCCTAACCCACCGCGTCATCGTCATTGCAATATATAGAGCTCACACAGAAATTTGACAAATAAATACAATCGACAATGACCCTTCCCACATTTTGCCTGTGGGTACCAAATTTTAATGACAATAATATGACGTAGCAGCGTGACTCTGCAAAACCTAAAGTATTGTCCAGTATCACCTGTTGGGGAATACAATTATAGAGTAATCTGGATAAAATTTGTAAACCTAACCCTAAGACCCCCCACAAAAAATGATAGGTATCTTCGCTTCACCTTCTTATATTGCTTCTGTATGCCAACAGGAAAAAAAAGCAAAAGTTACAGGTTGTACCGAATTTTCCACAAAATATGGTTACCATGGCAACCATGTCTTTACCCACTCCAAAATCATTAGGCAGCTTTGCTTTAGATGGACCTTCATGCCACATTTGAAGATGATCGGAGAAGTAATGCAGCTGGTAGAGCGCTCACAAGGACATCTCTGCTATTTCCACAAAAACTCTTGTTACCATGGCAACGATGTCTCCGCCCACACCAAATTCAATAGGTGGCTTTGCTTAACCATAATAGACCTTCATGCCACATTTGAAGATGATCGGAGAAGAAATGCAGCTAGTAGAGCGCCAACAAGGACATCTCTGCTATTCCACAAAAACTATTGTTACCATGGCAACGATGTCTCCGCCCACACCAAAATCAATAGGCGGCTTCGCTTTACAATAATGGACCTTCTTGCCACATTTGACGATGATCGGAGAAGAAATGCAGCTGGTAGACCGCTCACAACGACATCTCTATTTCCACAAAAACTTGTTACCATGGCAACGATGTCTCTGCCCACATCAAAATCAAATATGATGGACCGAAGTTATGGAACTCACTTCATAATGATATAACAAATGCAACATCTTTGAACTCTTTTAAGACTAAATTCAAATTATCTCTATTAAAACCTTATAATATACTCCCAAATTAAGTTTAATTCATCATCTCTGTCAAGTCATCATTATTACTTTAAAGACTACAATTAAAACATAAAATAATTATTATCCTTTTTTTATTTAAAAAAAATCTGACACAAGTCCTTCTCCGATGTGCTCATTATTGAACCTCATACATTATTGTGTCTATCCTCTCCTCTATTTTTTCCTCTCCTGTCCGCTTATCCGCCTTCCTACCGGTTATTTGTTTACGGCATCAATCACATTTTTCGTGCATTATATTCTTTCCAGGTTATTTAATATACTTTTTCTCCTTTTATACACATCATTGAATCCAGTTTGCTTGAGTCCACGACGGCATGTGTTCTATCTACATACAACAACACCCATCCATCTTCTCAGGGCATTCTCCCCTTTTTTTTTTTTTTTTTTTTTTTTTTTTTTCTGGGGGGGGGGTGGGGTGGGGAAGGGTTGATATTTTTAGGACGGGTTGTTTTGTCCTTTATCTAACTGTATATTTTTGATAACTTTGTATTTATTTTGTGAGTATTTCCCTCTCAGTTATTGATTTTTTTCTCATTTGATTATCTGTATTTATACTTTGCTATTTTGTTATTTGTTGTGTTATCTATATTTTGAGGGGCCCACATTGTACAAGCATTGCTTTTTAGTGGGTCCCTCCATTTCCATCTTAATTTAATCTCTATTGAAAAATAGTATACTTATTTAAAACCTACAATGTGTTGCCCAAATTGTCTAAGTGTTTTTTTTTTTTTTTTTTTTTCACAACATATGTATCATTATTTTCTTTTTTTTGCAACGTATACAAATATTTATGTTTATATATGGTATACAATTCATGTATGTACAATGGATGGAAGTGAAATAAATAAATTTGAATTTTTTGAAAATCAAGAGGTGGCTTTGCTTAACCATAATGGACCTTCATGCCACATTTGAAGATGAACGGAGAAGAAATGCAGCTAGTAGAGCGCTCACAAGGACATCTCTGCTATTCTACAAAAATTTGTTACCATGGCAACGATGTCTCCGCCCACACCAAAATCGATAGACGGCTTCCCTATACCATACTCAACCTTCATGCCACATTTGTAGATGAGCGGAGAAGAAATGCAGCTGATAGAGCGCTCACAAGGAAATCTCTGCGGCGGCGGACGCGGCAGCGGCGCGACGAAGCCAAATCCATAGTATCCTCCGAACTCTGTTCGGGGGATACAATTACACATTATACATGCTGCCTTTGAGCACATACATGAGCTCAATAAACAATGTACAGAACACTGACTACTATTAATCATTTGCGAACATCTGCATTTGTCAGGCTAGAACAGAGTAAAGAGTGGAAATGTATCAGAACTGTATTCAAGCATATGTACATGAAACAAAAAGTTAAAAAAATAAAATCTATTCATAGAAATTTAAACTTTAAAATAAACACAGGCCATCAATAAAAACACTGAATTTTTTTCCACCATAATTGTAATATTTATAACAACATTTGCCCTTCAGAACATAGCAATCTATAGGCCTACATCTATTACTACTTCCATGTATCTCATAACTGAATATTCATGCTACGCCTAGAAAATTTATGCTTACAATGATTATTGGAAAACTTATTTAGAAAATAAATAAATCATTGATATTATTCTATTTGCAAACCCTCTTCTACCACTCACTTTAATGGGTGATCTATTTTATCTCTGTGTTCATTCAGTTTGATTATATTGATATATTTTGAATGTAATAACCTTAAGTGCATTTAATTGATTAAAAGATTTTTTAAAAATCCTGATATGGAAACAACCTCATAGCTTTTTAGTTCAGGTACAAATGGAGTGAATGCAATTTGGATATTGAAAAGGTGATTGGATTTGTTGATTGCTGAAATGGAAAAGTTGATACATTTTTTTTTGCAAAGGCTAGATATTTTAATGCAACTATAACAATCAATCAAAAGGCAGTTGAATAAGGCACATTTTGTAGAAACAATGCAGTGAATAATTTTGCTTTAGTATTTGAATAGCAATTTGGTCATAAGAGAAAAGCTCTCAACTAAGTTATTATACAATCCTACGTAAAAATATGCTATACAAAAGACTTTATGCATACATGTAGCAGTCTTTAAAAACTGTGGAGCAAATTGCGATGCGATACCAGGAAAATTATTCCCTGTAACAAAGAAAATGTATTTGCTGCAACATTCCAAATATGGCAAAAGAATGATGCATGCATTTGCATGTTACTGCATAAATAAATGCTTGTAGTTGTTGAACAAAAAATTGTAGTGCTTGAAATGAAAGATAAAGCCACCCAAAATCAACAATTGTCCCAATGTGAAACAAGCCCCTATGAATACAAATAATTACTTCCTACTCTACAAGCAATAATGAGATTCCATCGTCCAACTTTGGACCCTGGGATGTACAGAGGGATGAATAGCAAGGTCAAACACCCATCATCACACCCAGATCACTTTATTTAATTTTCAATTCTTTTCATCAGAATGACGTGCAGGAAGAAGATAGATGATTTAGTCTGATGAATTAAAATAGACTAATATCATATTCATACAAGCACATCTAAATGAACATAACAATGACATGTAACCTTACTCTAGTATTTTCACTTGCTTTATATCAAATAGAGGCCTTGAAATGCAATGGATAATGTAGCAGATCCTTTAAATACAAAGAATACTATTCTAGTTTATTTGACCCCTTAAAGTACAAAGTGCATTATGCTTCTGAACTATATGCATTGTTTATATACATTTGCTGTGTTACCCAACTCTGATAATGTGCGTGTGATTAAAAGCGTTACTTTATGCAATGTAATATGAATTAACACAATAATAGACAAGGGTAGGTACAGATAGTCTTTAATCAAACTAGAAAGAGTGGCAGGTAACAGTAAATAGGTTGATGATGTAGTGCTTCTAAACTCTATGAAATATTTCAAAATTTGCAACAACAAAAACGTGAATAAGATTTTATATCATATCCAAGCAATAATTGCTAACTATGATGTATAGTATGTAATGTTTGGTATTATGTCCTTCCATAGTAGAATGAGCCCAAGTGAGGTCAGAATGAAAATTTTTGAGCTATTTTCAAAGAGCCTTCTAAATACATTACTCTGACTTACATGTAGAGTATGCTGAATGTTCAGACCATTATCATGCTTCAAACTTTTCATAAGAGCATATTAAGGTATCAATGCCATAATGGTATTACACCTTCTTGAAGCAAGCACAAGATGTATTTGAAAGCGGGGATATAAGCATACATGTAGCTTTCTAAGAATATTCTACCTGCATTTCATAAAATGTTTGAATGGCATTCCAACCACCACAAACCTCTCCCAAACATAAGAAGCTGCTGCTTTACAATCAGTCAAAATCAAGGAGTTGTTGGGTTAACATCAAAGGGTTTATTGCAACCTGGCATTTTCTTCCAAATGTTGACCAAGGTTTGTAGAAAATATCTTCACAGACAGCTAACTCTGCTTCATTCCTTCTGATTTGGGTTTGGTGTGGGGACAAACACTGGATGGATAGATACAAGTCTCTTACCTCTTCAGCAAGTTCTGTGGCATACTCCAGGTCTAGCTCATGCAAGGTCTCTATGTGGTCATTAACAAAGGCGATAGGAACAAGCAGGATGTTCTTCTTGCCATTCTTACACAATCCTTTCATGGCATCATCTGTCTGAGGGCCTAACCATGGTAGTGGACCAACCTGAAAAGCAAAACAAATATTTTTCATGAACCATAACTTGGCAAAATCCAGAAGAATGATCCACCATTTACATTTTCATTTTGAATCATAATATTTGCAATCGAGAGAATTGATTTGAGAACCATCACAGAAGTGCACAAAACATGCCATTTATTATCACTATGATAGGTCATGTGAATAGCAACTGATATTCATGGTGTCCCACAGACTAGAGGTCACTAAAAATTGGGAAGCCTGATACACTTTGGGGTGTGCTCATCAATAACCGGCCCTTTTCTTGAAAATTTAATGAGTTAATGATGGCGCAAGCCTATTAAAACAAACATCAAAACGAGGCGAATTAATGAGGTAAATGGTGAGGATTGAGCATCATTAGCAGAGAGTTATCCAAGTGGCCTTGGTGAGAATTATATTTTTAGAGCGTGGCTGTCTCATCAAAGGACACCGATTCCTGATTGTGATTTTATCCTACTGTCATAAATTCAATCAAATCAAAGAGATAAACAAGGCTCATTAAAAGAAACCACTACATTGCCTTTTTCATCACAAATAAGTGAAAATGACATTTATCAACGTCATGGGTAGAGTGAAAAACAAAACTATCACAAAATGAAATAAAACACAGTCCTTCACATTCAAATGAACTATGGAGGAAGTTATGAATTCCATATCCATGAAAAAGGAGTACTCCATATTAATGCACTGTTGCTTTCAGAATAGATGTTTATTCAAATTTATAGGTAAAACACCATATACATACTTTTCAAACAAATTTAGATTTGAGATGAACTTAAAATGCTTATTACAGCTGTATTGCTTATTGGAAAATAGTAAATTATAAAGAACATTTTTTTTTTCACATTTGCACATTGTGTGTATATACTGAACTACATCCTGTATGAGGTCTTACATGTACATTCTTCATCTCCAATCATTGTTACATTTACATTTAAAGGGCATCCCAGGAACAAAAAAAAGAAAATCATTTTGATGGAAAGATATCACTGGCACCTTTTCATTTCAAATTTGAATAAAACAAAAAAAAGTGAATTCTTTGAGTTGATTTGAGATACTTGATGAATTATTCATGAATTACAAGATTACAAGAAATTAAACCTGAGGTCTGTCAGATATGATTATTGCAGAAACTATTGTGCAAATATGTATTCACTCTCATTCTGCGATCATGTGAAAGAAACATAAGAACATTAATCTTGACAATCCTTTCTACACAACTTGATTTTGATATTCAAATTTCAAACTCTTCTTGCTCATTTTAGGGTTTGTGTTTACCTGTAATAAAACAACTGAATGTCTAAGACTAGTACATCAATGATGTGGAGCTCATCCAGCATCTTGCAACAAAATTTAACACTATTTTTAATTTCAGCCCAGTTGACACTGTAGTGAATTACATTGGTGACATAGATTGAGGAAACAGAATTGAAATTGAAGAAGAAATGACAGAGAAGAAGCAATTTCTTTATGATTTATGAATAAATTTCATATAAATTTGCATAGTTTTCTATTTTATTTTCATAAATAATTTTTCTAGTCAGAATTTCTAAATTCTGTTTAGAACCTTGGTGAACCTCATGTAGCTCTCAGATGGAAAAAAATCTAAATCGGTGAGTTTTTAAAAATATGCATAAATTAGCATATTTAATGAGTTTCAAAAGTTCTGTGTAGAAGTTTTGTATCCCCACCTAGAGCTATCATATAAAGCAAACAACATTGAAATTGATCAACAAATTAAGGAGAAAAGGCATTTTTGTGATTTATGAATAAATTTTCCATAAATTAGAATAAATGATTTTCTAGAAAAAATTACAAAATTCTGTGTGGAAGTTTGGTGACCCTCATGTAGCTCTACCAGATGGATGAAAAAAAAAAATCAAAATTGGTCAACAAAGAAACGTTTTCTTTTATTATGAATAAATTTTGCATAAATAATTTTCTAGTCAAAATTTCAAAATTCTGTGTACAACATTGGTGAAGCTCTACCAGATGGAAGAAAAAAAAATCAAAATCGGTCAACAAATAAAGAAGAGGCATTTTCTGTGATTAATGAATAAATTTCGAATAAATTAGCATGAAAAATTATCTACTCAAAATTTCAAAGTTCAGTGCAGAAGTTTAGTGAACCTCATGAAGCTCTACCAGATGGAAGAAAAAAATAATCAAAATCAGTCAACAAACAAAGCAAAAGCGATTTTGTGTCTCGCCCACTTATGAAAATAACCAGAAATATCGTGATTTGCGAGGGCACGCAACAGAATTGTATCGAAACTTCATTGTGAAATGACTGGGATGGAATAACACTTGTCAAAAGAGTCTTGCACGTAAACTTTAATGTTGACCTGAAAATGACCTTTGACCTTACCATGTGACCTCCGACTGCAGCATAACATACAGGTCGCTTAAGTACATCTACCATCCAAGTTTGGTTGAAAACTGACTAACGGTTGCGGAGTTAGGTGTCATAAGAGTCTTGCATGTAAACTTTAACGTTGACCTGAAAATGACCTTTGAACTTACCATGTGACCTCCGACTGCAGCATAACATGCAGGTCCCCCAAGTTCATCTACCATCCAAGTTTGGTTGAAAAATGACTTACGGTTGCGGTGTTAGGTGTCATAAGAGAGTCTTGCATGTAAACTTTAACGTTGACCTGAAAATGACCTTTGACCTTACCATGTGACCTCCGACCGCAGCATAACATGCAGGTCCCCCAAGTCCATCTACCATCCAAGTTTGGTTGAAAAGTGACTTAGGGTTGTGGAGTTATGTGTCATAAGGTTTGGGACGGACGGACGGACGGACGACAGACGACATTTGGATCCCTAAGTCTCGCCTTCACCTCTGGTGGGCGAGACAATAAAGAAGAAGAAGCATTTTATGTGAATTTTTAAAAATACCCATAAATTGATTTTGCATAAATTAGCATAAACATTTTTCTAATCAAAATTTCAAAATTCAGTGTTGAAGTTTGGGGAACCTCATGAAGCTCTACCAGATGGAAGTAAAAAATCAAAATCGGTCAGCAAATAAAGGAGAAGCATTTTTTGTAAATTTTGAAGAATGCGCATAAATTGCCATATTTAATGAGTTCAAAAATTCTGTGTAGAAGTTTTAAATCCCCCACCTAGCGCTATAGCAAAAAGAATTGAAATCAGACTTGAAATGATGAAAAAGCATTTTGAAATTATGGACGGAAGACGGGCGCCACGCCACGGCATAGGCTCACCTTAAAAGCTCAGCTTAAAAAGGGAAACAACTTGGACATGATAACTAACAGATTTTTCGGATGTACCGTATACTGGATGTTGGTTTACACATCGCCTTTCTTATTTCTTTGTTCACTTTCCCCATATCATGCATGAATACAGCTTATAAAGTTTTGGATACATGTACACAGACACAAAAAATGATTGTTTAAGTTGTTTGATTTCGTTGTTTCATAATCTTTTAATTTTTTTGTTTTATTTTTTAAACTACATCATGAAAATGTAAATCTGTAGGTACTATATACAAAAAAGTTGGACTTGTGTAATTTCCTTTACTTCTGGAGGTTACTGACTTCTCATAACTACAATAAAATTGTTACAGTTTTTTATCCTTGTTGGAAGAGAATTAATTACTAATTCATCATTCCTCATCAGACTCACATACAATGAAACACTTCAAATCAAAACATCCAGGCACCAAGAAATATTATTGCAGATTTTCATTTGTCTACCTAATGCTACAATATCCAGGTATTCCCTATGATGGATAATGGGATAATTTCTGAAACAAAATCATAAAAATGCATACACATACTATTCAAAACCAAAAATTATAAACATGAATACGATAAACAAAGGAATAAAAGATGACAAAGAGGTAAAAGCTCAAAAGATTTCTCAAAATGATAAAACTTTGCCTCAGATTTACTTAGAGATAATGGCGCAAATTGATCAAAGACAAATAAAGAAACATGATGTATAATCTGATACATTGCAATATTACAGCTGAGAAAAGCTACTTCACATAAATGATTTGTTTTTTGTATCGGTTGTAGAATCCCCATTACTAATTGGCTCATCTGTATCAAATTTAAGGACGTTCCACAGTTAAAATGAAGTCCATGTCATTTTCACCAAATTTTGCAGAGAGTTACTTTGGTATCTATGCATTATGAAAATGCAAAAAATAATATAGGTTCATGCGCTTATTTTTTTTCTACGGGACTTTAAAGTCGCCGTATTTGAATGATATGCAATCTTGCGCAATCAAGAGAATTATGCCTCTCTTAGACCTCACGAATTCACAAAATGAGTTTAAATCATCTTTACACAGTGGATACCGCATCAAACTTCATCAAATTTTCAAGATATACAACAAAGTGTATACCAAAGTAGAAGAAAGTCTTTTAAATGGTAAAACTATATCTATTTGGAGTCAGCAGCGCCCTCATTTGGCAAGAATGGTGCAAAAACTCGGAAAAACAAATCTTCAAAGACGTGAATCTACTCAAATATTAAAAAAGTAATTTGTAAGCTGCACTTTTTTTTAAATCCATGTCATTTTCATCGAATTTGGCAAAAACTGTAGAGGAATGTATAAGAAAGATGTAGGGAAGTTAAAACTATAGGGTCCATGTGCTCGTTTTTTAACTAGGAGTGTCCAAAGTGTTGCGAGTTGGCATGAAAATCGCCTAAAATGCGCCGAAAAACATCCAAAAGTCTAATAATACCGTCTAAAATGCGAATGGTTCCGTAGTTTTGCTCCCAAACATTCAAAATCCATGTCATTTCCATCATACTCTCTAAATTTGTAGAGGAATATTTTCTAAAGCCGTTAGAATATTAAAAATATGAGGTCCATGTGCTTGTTTTTAAGTTAGCAGTGTCCAATGTATTGCGAGTTGGCTTGAAAATCGCCTAAAGTGCGCCGAAAACATGCAACAGTCTCATAATACCGTCTAAAATGCAAATGGTTCCATATTTCGCTCCCAAACATTCAAAATCCATGTTATTTTCATCATACTCTCTAAATTTGTAGAGGAATATATTCTAATGGCATTGAAATATTAAAAATATGGGGTACATGTGCTTTTTTTTGGAACTATCATAGTCTAAAATGTTGTGAGTTGGCTTGAAACAGCCCAAAATGCGTTGAAAACGTGCAAATTATAGTCTGATAATACCGTTCAAAATGTCTGAAATACGAATGGTTCCGTATAGTTCTGCTCCCAAACATTCCAAATCCATGTCATTTTTATCATACTGTCTAGATTTGTAGAGGAATATATTCTAAAGACGTTGAAATATTAAAAATATGGGGTCCATGTGCTCGTTTTGAAACTATCAGAGTCTAAAATGTTGCGAGTTGGCTTGAAACAGGCCAAAATGCGTCGAAAAGGTGCAAATTATAGTCTGATAATACCGTTCAAAATGTCTAAAATACGAATGGTTCCGTAATTCTGCTCCCAAACATTCAAAATCCATGTCATTTTTATCATACTGTCTAGATTTGTAGAGGAATATATTCTAAAGACGTTGAAATATTAAAAATATGGGGTCCATGTGCTCGTTTTGAAACTATCAGAGTCTAAAATGTTGCGAGTTGGCTTGAAACAGGCCAAAATGCGTCGAAAAGGTGCAAATTATAGTCTGATAATACCGTTCAAAATGTCTAAAATACGAATGGTTCCGTAATTCTGCTCCCAAACATTCAAAATCCATGTCATTTTTATCATACTCTCTAGATTTGTAGAGGAATATATTTTAAAGACGGTGAAATATTAAAAATATGGGGTCTATGTGCTCATTTTTAAGCTATCCGTGTCTAAAGTGTTGCGAGTTTGCTTGAAACAGCTCAAAATGCGCTGAAAACGTGCAAAAGTCTGATAATGCCGTCCAAAATGTCTAAAATACAGTTGGTTCCATACTTCTGCTCCCAAACATTTAAAATCCATGTCATTTTCATCATACTCTCTAGATTTGTAAAGGAATATGTTCTGAAGATGTTGAAATATTAAAAATATGGGGTCCATGTGCTCATTTTTAAACAATCAGTGTCTAAAATGTTGCGAGTTGGCTTAAAACAGCTCAAAATGCGCTGAAAACTAGCAAAAGTCTGATAATACCGTCTAAAATGCAAATGGTTCCGTAGTCTTGTTCCTAAACATTGAAAATCCATGTCAATTTCAACATATTTTGCACATAGATACTTTAGCACCTGAATATTCCAAATATGCAAAAATGAACATGGGTCCATGTGCTTGATTTTTTGCTATAGAGCTTCAAAGTTCACCCAAATGAATGTTCTTAAGAATTGTGCATTCAAAAGAATTTGGCAATTTTAGACCTCACGAGATCACAACAATAAAGCTCTATTACCCAGTCGAAATCCATGAAAATTTATAATTAATAATTGTATCCTTAAAATGGAAGATCTATTCATATTGCTAATTGTTTGCTCTTTTAAGTCTAACAGTTCCCTCAGTTCTTAGAAATTGCGCAAAAGATAACAAAAACTCAACCTCAGACATGTAAAATTTCAATAAACAAACTTGAGAAGTACAACAAATGCTGCACTTTATTCAAAACCCATGTCATTTTCACCAAACTTTGAAAATTTGTAGAGGAAGGTATTCCTAAGAGGTGCAAACATAAAAAAATGTGGGTTCATGTGCTTGTTTTCAAACTATTAGCACTCCTATTAGAGCAAATGTGCTTTTTAAAACACCCCAAAACCAAAACGCGCCAAAAGCTTTGTATCTATGTGAGGAAAAATTCCAAACCACTCTACCATTATTCAAACTCGGGTCACATATGCATACTTTGCAGCTCTACAGAGTAAACTATTGTGAAATTGTAGAGGAATTAAACAAAAATGATCCATTGAATAACTCATGCTTATAAGTTTCGTAAAATAACTCATCGGATCTGCAGTAAGAGCAGTGAAAAAAATCAGCTCATACCTACAGCTGATTTATTACCTGTTCATCCATTGTGACGTCAGCGCGCAGAGTGTAGAATATGCGCAGATCATGATGCGCACAAACATAACTGTGGAACGCCCTTAAAACATCATCCAAGACAAAGCATTCAAATTGTGGCTGGAATTTCAAATTTGAGGATGGAGGTATGCTCAAAAGAGTTGCACCCCTTTCAACTTCTGATGCTGGTTGATTATTGGCTTTTCTACTTAAGTTTTTCTTCTTTTTATCTTTTTCATTTACATTTCCTTTTTTTGCATAACAGTTTGCACTCCCATGACGACTGAAAATTTCACATAGGCCAGGGGGTTCCTGAAAAAAAAGATACATTGATGTCATTTCTTAAAGTCTTTAGATAGTTTTCTCCAAGAAGCAATGCTTTTATAAATGGAGAAAATTAAAGTCATGACTTCTTTAATCCCATCCTGAATTGGACAATTATCGAAGTTGAGAATGAAACATGGAAAGGGCTACTCCAACAAGCATTGCCATGGGGTTCCCATCTCAGCTCAATGATATGATATGGTCCCATGAGTCTCCAAGCAAACTGGAGCTGTCTTTCTCTCATAAGTTCTATTAATGCAAGGAGGGATTTATCGACATATTCCTTAAAATACATTTAAAAAATGAAATGGTGGAAAGTAAATCTCCCTTTTAAGGACGTTCCACAGTTATGTTTGTGCGCATTATGATCTGCGCATATTTTACACTCTGTGCGCTGACGTCACAATGGATGAACAGGTGATTAATAATTTGCAGTAGGTGTGAGCTTATTTTTCTCATTATTTGCACTCTAACTGTAGATCCAATGCATTATTTTATGAAGCTAAAAGATTAGAATTATTCCATGGACCATTTAAAAAAATACCTCTACAATTTAAAAATACTTTACTCGGCAGTGCTGCAAAGTATGACGAATATGACCCCGAGTTTGAATAAATGGTAGAGTGGTTTTGAATTTTTCTCCACACAGATACAAAACATTTGGCGCATTTTTGGTGTTATAAAAAGCACATTTGCTCTAATAAAAGTGCTGATAGTTTGAAAACAAGCACATGAACCCCTATTTCTAACGTTTGAACCTCTGAGTACCCTTCTTCTACAACTTTGCAAAGTTTGGGGAAAATGACATGGATTTTGAATAAAGTGCAGCATTTGTTGTACTTTTCTAGTTTGTTATTGAAATTTTACATTTTTGAGATTGGGTTTTTGTTGTCTTTTACCCCATTTTTAAGAACTGATAGTGATGTTAGACTTAAAGAGCAAACAATAGCACTATAAATGGATCCTCCATCTTAACGATACAATTATTAACTCTCCTGCGAAATTTGATGAAATTTTCATGGATTTTGACTGAGTAATAGAGGTTTAATTTTAAACTCATTGTAGTGATCTCGTAAGGGTTACTATGTGAAGGCAAGAAAAGTTTATTGCAGATCATATCTACAGGAACTTTATCTGGCCCAGGTAGACCTGAATGGGCAAAATGATTAAACAAACTTACCAGTTTATTAAAGTTAACAGTATGACCATCGGCATGTTTAATTGACTGCCTCAATAATAAAAAGTTACAGGAAGTTAAAATTAACATTTTTAATACACTTACCAAGGTCAAAGAAACATATTGCATGAATGGACTCAATAGTAGTCAAGGATAACCATTTGGTTTTAATCCCATCTCATTTTCATTGGACTTTCTTTTGCCATTTTGTGACTTTGGATTCCGGAACCAATTGATTTGAGGGGCTACAGCCTCCTTGTTATTAAACCAATCTGTTAATTATTGACATGTGCTTTGTAAAGATTATTGAAGCTAGCATGTGTCAAAATGTTGTTCATTTTGACTGAGTGGAATTTGTGTAGTGCGCCTGTGAAATTTGATAAGTTTCTTTTGGAACCCAGTTTAAATTATCAGGTATCTGCTGCCTCAACAAGTTCTTGTAATTCACATTTCTATCGAGCAGAGGAGAACTGTTAGAGAACACTCTAAACTGCTGGTCTCAGGTAGATCTGACTTACAATATAAATTCCATCAATGAAAGTCTTCCATTTCCCATTAATTCATTATCCTTCTAATAAGGTACAATGCTTTGAACTAGAATTTGTCAAGATCCAAAATAGTAATGTAATACTGCTTTCAGTAACTCGCTGGTCCAGGCCCAGCCTAAGTCGTAAAATTTTGAGCTTATGAATGGCGCGGGATAAGATAGCCCACGCCATGCCCGGGCTATTTTGGTGCTGCTTTTATCAGCACCAGACCAGCGCCATAGTAATAGTAGTGTCATAAGTAGCGTGGCTCTGCTACAGTAACTGAACGCTTGTGGTGCGGGCCCGGTGCGGACTAAAAAATCATGAGTTACTGAAAACAGTATAGATGAGTCCAATTTCAGATCACTGTCACTTATGGCTTTCATAAACTGGAAGACTTCCAAATAAGAACAAAAGCACTTCTAAATGGTATGCAATGAGGCAGGTGTATTGCTATGTCAGTGCATACATTATCCTTTGTTTAGCATTGAAGTCCCCAAGTTAGAAAAATTACAATGAAAAAAAAACAGAACCTGAACCGGACTGGTCTATTGCCTACAAGTAAATGACTGATATCAGACCTACATGGACGTGAAAGTCAAGATAAGAACCGATTACAAAAAAACGTTAAGATCTTCATCTTTAAAGAGAAAGAATGCTCCATTCCACCGATGTAGAATTAAATCTCATTACCGCCCACACCCCTAATATGTCATTAAAGTCATGGGTGAAAGAAAGGAGATTTGTATTATCACGCTACTAATGTCAAGATTTGCATGCAGTGATCTGAACTTGGACAACTTCCGTCTTGTGCAAGCTACAACTCCAGAAGGGCATGACAAATCCAGATTTTTTCATCAAATCATTTTCAACCTCACTTCAGCTGCAACCCAGGTAAAACAAAACAAACAAATCCCTAAAATTTAATGATTTATCACAAGTATGTGCTAGTAAAAATATTCTCTAAAGATATGGAATAAAAAATTCAACACCCAACAATTTATAAACAACTCATGTTGATGCTGACAATTATACCTGCTCGTAAAGGCATATTTCTTATTAATTTAATCTGAACCCCTATATCGTGTCAATATTTTTTATTTATCCATTTAAACCATTTCCATTTCCATCATACTTCCATTTTCTGTATGGCAATGCTAAATTTGCTACTATGCAGTATGTATTGTTTGAGTATTAACAGGCCTGATATGTTATGTAGGCCTAGATAATTTAATAGGGCAATGTCACTTTTCTACACGGCAAAATTCTATAAAAATCACAACAGGAATATATCAAGAGCCCAAGAATTTTAAAAGGCCAAAGAGAGGGAAAATCTAGAGGCTAATAAGAAATCAATAGGACATCTCATACCATGACTTTGCTGGCACTGAAATAATTCAAGCCCTGAATTGTGTTGGAATAAATACCAACAAAAAACACTTGTCAAAATACAATAAGATTTTGCACATCAGGCCCCCGTTTTTCTCAATTTTCTCCATTTTACTGCACTCAACAGACTGCTCAAGTCGTGATCATTTTGAGGTCGTTGCACCTCTTCATAAGAAGTATAAAACAGAGGGTCATCAGAAGGTCCCACATACATGTATAAAAGGAGGTAACAAATTGAGGAAATACCCCCCCCCCCCAAAAGGAAGTTGTGCCCCTCCCTCTGTGAGATGGCCTATATCATTTGAAGCATTTATCCCCAAAGAATGGCTAATGTCTGAGCCCAGTGAGGCAAGGTGGATCATAAGAGGCTCAACTGCATTATAATTGATGCTCCGGAAGGCAGTGCTTATTCAACGAGAAACTGACATTCAGACAGCAATAGACATAGGAAGCAGCTTCAGTAGAAATGGTGATTGAACGAAACTAAGTACTCACAAAATGGTTTTGCAAGCAAGCAAATAGAGTAATGAGTAACTGAAATTCGAAGCTATTCCCATAAATCTGTAAAAGTATATCATATGACATATCACACATATTATGTGATACTACTACCTACTGTATCATAAGTAATTGCTTTGTATCACAATTATGTGATACTACTACCTACTGTATCATAAGTAATTGCTTATGTCTCTGTACACTAAAGACTAAACTAGGTTAAAAAAAAATGTTTTACTTATTGCCATGCATCTTACTAAACATAGCATAGCATAAACCACATGTGCATCACTTTTAACAGTCTGGGACTGTTATGTTTGTTTTAAAATGAAAACATGACTAAATGATTGCATTGAATTCATCAAATGAGCATTCAATAAATTTAAGTTTTCTGTTAAAAATGTGTAAACAGACAATAAGTCACAATGTACATAAGTTTCCAATGGCCAAACTCTGGGGCCAATTTGGTTATATTCAAAATAAGCAAACCCACAGAAGTGTGAGAAGTTTGGCCCCTCTCATAAATGCTAACACTGCATCACAGATTACCTTCATACTGCAGTATATAAAGTAATAATAAAAGCTGAAGTATATGTATGTTTGTTTACAAGCAATACTTTAAAAGAGGATGACAATAATAAAAAAAAAATACATAGATAACATTCCCCTACATTTGCTATGCAACACACCCTTAATAATATACAAAATACATGATCTACATGTAGGTAATTTGTACATAACTGTGACGAGAAAAATATATATCAAAATACACAAACGTGTGCGTACTCATGACAAAATGATACACAAGCTGTGCAATATAGTAGCATAACCATCAAACACGATTAACTTCACAGCCTATGCTCTGTATACTACGTGACAAAAGTCACTTGTATTATATTAACCCATTACTACTAAGTTGTGACATAAGTACATCAGGCTTTGCACAGTTACAACCTGGTTAAAGCAACCAATTGGCCAAGTTGCTTATTAAACAATCAATTCATTCATTCATTCATTAATTTGTTCATTCTTTTATTTATCTATTTGTGTGTGCATGTGTTCGTCCATCAGTAAATTCATTCATTCACTCATTTGTCTTGGTTTAGAAAAAGGATACATCATCAGAGGTAAAGATGAATATCAATAGCAGCCCTTAAACAACATACAAACGTAAACAATAAAAATATCACCCATCCTAAAGAAAAATATGGAAAAGTTGAAAATGCTGGGACAGTTAATTACGATTCAATGAAATTTAATGATTCATTTTACATGTCCTTATCTAGGACAGTTATTTATTATTTCCAAATTGGCAAATTATAACTAATTAGCCCACTTGGAAAATGTAGATAAGGGTGTAAAATTAATCATTAAAATTCATCAAAACGAATTTTGAAACTATAATAATATATCAAACACATTTGGAACAATTTTGTTCATAATTCTTATGTGTATATTTGATTTATTATTGGTAAACTCTATCATAGGCAAAAATATTATAGATATAGTTTGTCGCTGACGTCAGAATTTTGAACTAACCCGCGAAAATGGCAATCTCCATCCACAGACGTTGAACCTGAAGAAGCCCAACTTTGAAGAGGTGGTACTCCATAACAGGAAATAGGATCAGGGTATAAGGGGATTAAGATTGATTATCCTTTATTTTTCAGTGATTTTTTCATGTGGTATTAGAGTTTGGGTTTTAATTTTCCTTTAAAAATGTCAAATAATCTGTTCCTCTGATTGGTCAAAAGTGGGGTCATGTATTTGAAAATGCCTGCAACAAACTAAGGTCGTTACCAAGGGCAACAGGCATAGTTAATAAGATTTCTGCCCATTGCCCCCTGGTCCACCCCATAACAACGGGCATAATTACATTTGGCTGAGATCCCCATTCGATTACGTGAAAAATGTTGCTTTATGCGGTAATACCATAATATCAGCGGATACAACAATATCGAAAATTTTAGACAACTTGCGCATTCACGTGCATATTGCGCGTGTGCGTGCAACGGCTATGACATATCGATGGAACAATACCAGTTTTTTACTTCTGATTTTCTGTCCCAAATATTTTATTGAGTATTCAGCAAGAATCTTTAGGGAACATAATATGGACATGATGGAAGTATCAATCATCAAGCTTGCAAAAGGTAAGTTCGGCTAGATCTCAGGACTAACGTTAGACTAGCGTTAGAACTCAACTAGGACTTGTGCCTAAAGTTGGGCATAACTTGTTAATTTAGATCTAATGTTAGCTATTCCATTTAATCTTAGAGCTTATGTAGGCTATTTTGGAGACTTACATGTAGACTTATTATTAATTCGGTTCATAAAAGATATATGGACTGCTTTGATATTCAAAACATGGTTGCTTCTTTTGGCACGCGGGTACCGTACTGGCCAGAACATGGTCGCATTGCCGTCCTCTTGAGCATCTAGAAACAACCATGCCTCTCATAGCAGTCCATAGATCTATAATATATAATTTAATGTTACAATCAAGCTTAACTGTACATCTATGACAAACCATACACAAAAAGGATAATCAAGAAAAAGTAACTTTCTTATTTCTTGGTTGCCAAAGTTGCAAAATAAGTGACCCATAACTATCAAGATAGTGACTAACTCGAAAACTTGCTATTAACACCATCATTTTCATGGACAAGCCTCAAATATGACAACAAAGAGACACCTATCATGATGATATAAACCACAGTACAGTGATGAAATGACCCTCTCCCTTTGGTTGCTGAATAAAATCAAAGTCAAGGGTAGGATAACACTTTCCCCTCATCCATCTCCGTGGTCACCACTCATTGGTGAGTATAATAAGAAAACCTAAAATGTTGATATTATAAGGGCAATGGCACTTTTCCATTGGGCACACTTTCATATTACAACTCAAAAAAATGGGATTTAAAAAAAAGGGTACAACAAACAGATCTTCAAGGCCATTGAGATGGACATGACGGCCAAGCAAAACAAAATTTATTTTTATTTTCGGGGACTACTTAGGTATATTTATGTTTGAACTTAGGAATGATAATTTACCAGATGCTTTTGCGCCATTATTTTAATGCAATTTCATTTTACACTCCCATTCAACTAGACAAGCTAACCATTACCACATCCCACAAACCCGAATCGTTTTTGCTAATAGCACTTTTACTACTACAGGACCCAAAATAACGAACTGGTTGATAGCGCCTCTCTCAATTCTTTCAAATGTAAGCTTAAGTTATACCTCTTTGAGAGGTACAATGCTGGATCGTGCTGATGATTGCAATATATTTTTCTATTCTTTCTTATACTCTCTATTATTCATCCCTTGACCCCCGTCTTTTTTGGTCATTTTTCATTTTCATTTTACCTTACTATTTTTATTTCTATTCTTCTTCTACTCCATCATTTTCTTAAAATGGTAACTTCTTTCCTTTTGATATATTTTGTGTATAACAATCTATGTAATAAATATTTATTTCCAGGGCTCCTTTTAATTTGCTTTCCAGGACTCTTTTGAGCATATCAGGGGCTGAGTCGCCCCCAGCCACCCCCCCCCCCTTGACTTTTCACTGCCAGCCATTACATCCATGGCCATGGCCTTTGACGGTCTTGGATTAAATTAAGCCCTGTTTAAGGATCACCTTATAAAGGAAAGATAACAAATACATTCACTCAGTATTGCAAATGTAATCCTGACCGTTTCATGTGATGTACTCAAAATTTAAAGATATGAATTAACTCACCTTAGATTGCCATACTAGTCTGTATGGATGGGAGAAATTGAGTCTCTCCATCACTCTCTGTACGGTTGCACCAACCTCTGCTGGGTAGGGATCACCCCTGTTAACTACCTAGTTACAATAGGTAAGAAATACAAGATTGGACACATTGTAGAAAGCATATTCAGGCAAAAAAGCTTTATGTTGTCAACCTGATCGTATGATCATACTTACTCTCTATACTTTGGTCTATAAATAGTCTTCGATTTACTCAGACGGAATAATTTTTTGCATCAAGGTCTCAAATTGAAACATAAATTACTAATATAAATGAAAACTTGCAATGAAAAAGATCCTTACATAGGCCAATTGATATAGATTTCAATCCAATATTTCCAATCACATAATGCCAAGACTTACTTTTGGTAATGTCTCATTCTAGTAAACACCTAAATAGCCAGAATCACCTCTTGATAGGAATGCTGATGGGTGAAACATAAAAAATGGAGCAGCATGGTCTTAACCAAATGGACCATGTGCTTTGTGATAAGCATTCATTTCAAGTACCTAGCTCATTTTTGAGACCATATGACACGCTGCAGTCATTCCATGGCAAATGTGGTACACAATTAAAAAGGTTAATCATTACGTGCCATGTGTTTATTTGCTGCAGGGGGAACAAAATCTTATATCAATACATTCTTTAAAAAATGTTCAGGAGATTAAACAAAAATATGACAGCCCTTACAGTGAGTTTAATTATTGTCTTCCTTCAGACATATCTCTGGTGACTTCATTTGTAGAAATACACAGCTTATGAACAGAATCAAACGTTATTGATTATCTAGTCATAAACATAGGCAATTTTTCCTAAAATTTAGGTTAAAAGGCTTAGTCACCCCATTGATGTTATACTTACTGACATTGGAAGCGAATGGGCAGAGAAAAGGATTACAACATCATCTTGCACATCAGCAGGAAATTTGGCAATTTCTGCTTCTACATGCTGACTAAAGGCCTGATAATAAAAGAAGAATAAACATTAATGGGAAATGCATGGAAATGTCTAGAGCACATGACAGATTATTCGAATAGTCGGAGAGAATACATGTTTGCAAATGAACCTAATCCACAACAAAGAGCAGACGAATTAAATGCATTCTTCGCCCGTTTCGAGAATGAAAACTTTCGTCATATCGCTGATGAACAAGTTGAACGGCTGCGCGCGTCGGAAGACAACCCAATTGTCATTGAAGAGCACGAAGTTCGGAGACATTTAAAGTTGATCAACCCGAAAAAAGCAACTGGGCCCGATGGTGTTAGTGGGCGTGTCCTACGGACATGCACATCTGAACTCGCTGCTCCGTACTGTATGTTATTTCAAAGGTCAATAAATGAGCATATCGTACCAAAATTCTGGAAAGCATTGGTTATTACACCAGTGCCTAAAATAATCGTCCTAGGTTGAATAATGATTTTAGACCGGTAGCATTAAGTCCTGTCATGAAATGTTTTGAAAGAATTGTCTTGGAAAAAGTACTTGCGTCAATCCGTCACAAAATTGATCTAAACCAATTTGCATACCAGTCTAAGAGGTCTGTCATAGATTCTGTTAGTTGTTATGCAAGAGCTACATTTGTGGATTTTCCTCCGCATTTAATACCATCCAGCCATATACGTTAATAGAAAAATAAAGTTTCTTGGCTGAGAAACCGTCACTAGTTCTATGGATCTATGACTTCTTACATGGTAGAACCCAGAGGGTTAAGGTAAATGATGTATTCTCCAACGAAATTACAACGATCACAGGGTCTCCTCAAGGTTGTGTTCTCTCACCTGTTCTTTATATATTATAGACTAATGACTGTGTTTCCAATATTTTGTCGGTTCGTATTTTGAAATATGCCGATGATACTGTCATCGTAGGTCTGATAAAAGAGAGTGAGTTAGAATATAGGGAGAGCATAGCCTCTTTTGGTAGTTGGTGCACTGAAAACCATCTGGTGTTGAATTCTAACAAAACTAAAGAAATCATATTTGACTTCAGGAAGAAGAAATCTTGTGATCCTGTAGAATTCCCTATCCACATTGATGGGCTTCCCATTGAAGTTGTCCATAGTTATAGGTATCTAGGCACTATTGTTGACGACAAACTTGATTGGTCTGAGCAGACTAAAGCTACCACACTCAAGTGCAACCACAGATTATTTTTCCTTCGGAAGATGAAACAATTTCATGTAAACAAGAGAATATTATATTTGTTTTATTCATCAGTTATTCAGAGTATCATCACTCATGACTGTGTTGCCTGGTATCACAGTGCCAGACAGAAGGATAAGGATAAATTGCGTAGAGTCGTGAAACGGGCTAGTATGATTATGAAGTGCGATGTTGATTTGGATAGGATATGTGAAGGAAAGATTGTTCACAAAGCACAAGCAATAGTCGGTGATCCCTCCCATCCATTAAACAAGAAATACAAACTACTTCGTAGTGGAAGAAGGTGGGAATTAGTTAAGGCGAGAACAAGCCATTACGGAAATTCTTTTATTCCTTTCTCAATTCGTCTTCTGAACCATTAAATGGAGAAAAAGTTACTCTTCAATATTGCCATCTATGTCTCCTCATAAAAACAATAACTGCCACAAATGTAAAGAGTAATGATAGTAGTAGTAGTAGTAGTAATAATAATAATAATAATAATAAAATAACAATAATGATAATAATAATAATGATAATAATAACAGCAACTATAATGATTATAATAATAATACTATCGACAACATGGTCTATGGTCAATGTAGAGTTGTGTTTTTTTTTTTATATATGAATTATGCTTCAAGTAATAAATGAATAAAATAAAATGACCTGATACTTTAAGTGATGATAATGATAATATATATTGAACATGCCTACTTGTTGTTCTTATTTTAACAATGATCCATTACACTCTTTAATTGACTTATGTATAAAATGAATATGTAATATGTATTATGTGCACGCCAATATTTTGTATTTGTCTCTCCTTGATTATGTATATTTCCTTATGTGTTGTAATCTGTATGTTTGCGTGTAAACGAAATGAATTTCCATTAAGTTGGACAATAAAACAAAATATACATATATATATATTTTAAAAAAAGCAAAATCATGAAAAGTTTATTTTTAACAGTCACTTAAGCTGGTTTTGAGAGTTTTCAAGTAATTCTATCTATAAAATTTACATTCTTTTGTGTTAAAATCATCAATATTCAAATTAATGTTGGTTGATATAAAGATATCCCCCTATCTAAAATATAGAGATATATCCCATCAGTATTGCAAATAATCTTAATTTTAAAGAACACCTATTAGTACGCATGGAAATGCAAAAGACCCACAGAGATATTTTTTTCATTATTCCTGATAACCTGGAGCATATTTCATCAATATATGTCATCTGACAAGTTGTCAGATCTGGGGCCCGTTGCAGAAAGAGTTGCGATCAAACGCAACTAAAAAAATCTTGCGCAACTTGATTTTCAGCCAATGAAGCGCCCATATTCAGGACTTGCGCTTGATATTTTGACTTGCATTTAAACGCAACTCTATCTGCAACAGGCCCCTGATAACATTGAAAAGTTAATCTTCTTAAATGCACTGTAAAAAGAAATTTAACATTTCCCAACCATCATAAGATAGTCTCTAAAATATATCTTCTGGTTGCATATACCCACCTCTACAAGTCCCACATTAACAGGCCATCTATCTATGACACTCCACCTCATTGTACTGTTTTCAGCTAAATCTGGATTCTTGGCATAGTGTCTGTAGATTGCATTCAGACTACTCCCTGTTGTTGAGCAACTGTACTGTGGGTATTGTGTGAAGGCAACTGCCCTTTCTACGCCATCTCTGATGATAAGGACAAAAAGAAAAAGAATGATTTAAGACCAAACTCACTAAAAGTTGATTTGAATATACAGTGCGAGGCAGATAAAATATTACACTTTTTTAATTAACCTTCCTTTGAAATAGAATATGAATTTTATCATTATTTTTTATGTTTTGATAAAGCACTTCTTCTTGTTTCTTTTTAATAAGTTTGTTGGTTGAATGTTGAAAGGAAAACATTATTTAATCATGCCAAGTACATGTACCTTTAATTCAAGGACTACAATTATGAAGCTTGCATTGTGAAAACCCTCTGAGGTTGAAATCATCATGAGGCAATAGCTAGAGGTAATAGCAAGATGCAATGTGTATAGTAGTTGCAATTTATACTCCTACTATTTTTAATCAAAAGCTGTACACCAAAACTTTAAAATTTTAGATTAACAAAATATGAATAATTACATGGATTTCAAACAAATATGAAAGACAGTTTAGGGTACAAGTATGCATATCCCTATAGAGTACTCTACAAACAATTATATATCACCTCTCCATTTGGTCTATAGTATCTTCTGTAAGTGGGTTCACATATCTGAAACCAATGTAATACTTGTGAGGAGCTGGATGAAAAGAAACAAAATAAGATTTATAAGGTTTTGGGAAAATAAGTATAAGAAACAGCATATCTCTACTTAATCTTATAGATATAATGATCTAATTGGTCTCTGTATGAAATTTACTGCACTGAGTATAAATACCTCGCAAAATCTCATCGATGAGACGAGTAATTATTGTAACCATTGTTAATTGATTCTGAGTAACAATAATAGTATTTCAATTAATACTTATTTAAAAAATAATAATAGTATTATATACTTTATAGGTAGGCCTAGGATGTATGTATTTTCTATCAACAACTGCAATGAGCCAAACAATGTAAAGAAATGAAATGATATTTAATTGTAAAAAAAATCAGTAAAACTTTGTAAAAAATTGAAAATAAAAATCTACCAGTTTGTGTAGAATACAATGAGAAGGGAAAATGTGACAACAGGGAACCTAGCTTTTCAGCAACTTTATGGCCCGAATTCACAAAGGTGGTTTTGAAACCCACGGTTGAGTCCATGGTTTATGCAGATTTCCTGTTTAAATTACGCTTATTTTACCGTGAATATTAAAAAATGTCCAATGCTGTTGCGTGCTTTTGTCACAGTGCGCCAAATTGACGCCTGTTGCATTGCCGTGGTTATCCACACTATTTTTATTCATGAGTCCACTGTTTTAAATAATGAGTCCACTCTTCAAACAGTGGACTCATGAATAAAATAGCATATATAACCATGGTAACAGGCATCAATTTGGCGCACTGTGACAAAAGCGCGCATCAGCATTGGAATTTTTTATACACACGCCCGACATGCGCTAAATTAAACGTAATTTATACAGGAAATCTCCATAAACCATGGATTCAACCGTGAGTTTTCAAAACCACCTTTGTGTATTCGGGCCAATGACTTCCTGTTTTTTATTCTGTATTTCTGTTTGTTTGCACTAGTTCTGAAAACTCCATCTGGAAAGGAACTTAATGAGTATTAGTTTCCTTGTTCGCATTTATCTTGTATGTTAAATACTAAATTGAAGAAAATCATTATGGCCTTCAATAACAATAGCCAGACTAACGTGTCTCCAGATATTTGGCGCATATAAAACATGTCTACCACCTGTTGGGAAACAGCTGGGCAGTTCTGAAAAATCAATAAATGGTTTAAATGGACACTGTAATACTTGTATCATTTTCTCTCAACTTGTGTACAATATAGCAGAGTTATTATGGTTCAGACCTATTCAATTCAATAAAAAAATTGTATTTATTGATGATCAAGCATGCTAATAACAATCACACATGAAAAAAACATGAAAAAACATGAAAAAAGGTGGAAAATAAATGTTTACAAGTTTGTGTTGGCACAATAAATCACACAGTAAAAAAATCAGAGTAAAATGCACTGAAAAGGCTATACATTAAAACTAGCACATCAATGATGTGGAGCTCATCCGGCATCTCGCAACAAAATTTAATTTTAATTTCAGCCCACTGTAGTGAATTACATTGGTGACATAAATTGAGGATACCGAATTGAAATTGATGAAGAAATGACATAGAAGCATTTTTATGTGATCTATGAATAAGTATCATATAAATTAAGCATAAATAATTTTCTCGTCAAAATTTCTTAACTCTGTGTAAAACCTTGGTGAACCTCATGTAGCTCTCAGATGGAACAAAAATAATCTAAATCAATCAACAAAATCAATAAGTATTTTTTGTGAGTTTTGAAAATATATGAATAAATTAGCATATTTAATGAGTTTCAAAATTCTGTGTTGAAATTTTGTATCACCACCTCAAGCTATCATATAAAGCAAACAAAATTGAAATTTATCAAGAAATGAAGATAAAACATTTTTTTGTGATTTATGAATAAATTTTGCATAAATTAGCACAAATAATTTTCTAGACAAAATTTCAAAATTTTGTGTACAAGTTTGGTGAACCTCATGCAGCTCTACCAGATGAAAGAAAAAATCAACATCGGTCAACAAATAAAAAAGAAGAGGCATTTTCTGTGATTTATGAATAAATTTCGCATAAATTAGCATAAATAATTTTCTACTGAAAATTTCAGAATTCTGTGTAAAAGTTTGGTGAACCTCATGAAGTCCTACCAGATGGAAGAAAAAAAATTAAAATCGGTCAACAATTAAAGAAGAAGAAGCATTTGATGTGAATTTTGAAAAATACGCATAAATTAGCATATTTGATGAGTTTCAAAATTCTGTGTAGAAGTTTTGAATCCCCCACCTAATGCTATCATATAAAGCAAACAGAATTGAAATCAGACTTGAAATGACAAAGAAGAAGCATTTTGAAATTCAGGCCGGATGAGCTAAAAAACAAAAGGGACCCGTGCAGATCCACACTATCGAAGAAGATGAATTCCATTCATGAATCCATCACTATCTCAGCATGAACAGACGAGTAAGACTCGAACTGGAATCAAAATAAACTTCAAATTAATGGCGAATATGCATCATAATTACACAATAGGTTTCATGTTTGGGGAATATAATTCAAGTAGTAGTTTGAAAAGGTCGTATTTCTTTCCTTCACACTGTCATTTTTTTTTAATGCACAATTTTGGAAAATCTGCACCAGCTCTAGATGACATGGATCGAACACCGATTTTAAAATCGATACGTCTCAGGCTTAGTCTAGACTAACTACTTCAGACTTTGCATTATGCACTATGTATGCAAAAACCAAAGGTCTGTACCTGCAGACTACCCCTTTCATTCATTAACCTACCTGTTTCAGGTGATAGTTTGTCTAGTAACTTGACAAGACCTTCCCCCTGTAAATTTGTCCACTTCTTGATGGGAGAACCCCCTCCAATCTTTTTGTACTGGGCCTGGATCTTGGGAGTTCTACGTCTGGCTATGATTGGAGCCAATTTGCTATAAAATAAACAGATGAAAATAATAACAATCGCTATTGATAATGAAAATAAATCCTGCAAATGGAAAGGAAGGTAAAGCCTATAGCCTACCGCTAAAATATCATCAAAATTGCGGATGGAACAGTCTGGTGACAAACACTAACACTCCCTACTAAATATTTGAATGAATAATGAAATATTGTAATCTGAGGAACATATTTATTGTGTGCAAATCTTTTGGGCAGCCATGAATTCACACTCTAATATTGAAATGGCTTTGAACTATATACTCTGAGACATCACCTGTATAGGCTACAGACCGAGTGTGTTATAGCAGCCAGTCTCATTCAAATCTAACATGTGGATGTTTATGTTACCGTACTATAATCTTTTTCTTAAAATATCAATTACATGCAACACACACAGCAGAGAGTTAGAGTTTAGACATTTTACCATAACTACTTTGCTGATTTGCTGATGTGATCCCAAGTTCATTACCTGAGATCTTAAGGGGCCTTTGTGTCTCAACTCTATATACCAAAATAGCCTGACCTAGTATCAAATCATATTTACATATTATGAAATACATATCAAGAATCCCAATTGATCTTGCCCTAAATTACCAGTATTACATTGTGTGAGGTGTTACTTCACCTCATTCATGTTGGTAGTATTACTAGTATCAAGGGGAGCATTTAATCAAGACTTAAATTGTCCAAGATTTTTCACTGACTAATTTTTTTTTTCAGCCAATCAGATGCAGTAGCTTATTACATGTCAGTAAAAATCACTCAAAAAGTGTTTGTGAAACACCCCCTCCCCTGCTGATCTTACCTTTGAGCTGGAAGGGGAATAATATCCTTATCCATGAAGAGACGAAGAAGGAAGTCATGGACTTCATCAGTGTTCTCTGGTCCACCCATATTCAACATCATGATACCTGTCTTGGGTTTCCTACATTCAACATGAAATATTGTTTGGATATTTGAGAAAATAAACAAAGTGCTTTAAAGACAGAATACTACTGGATTCTTGTGATGAATTTATAAAAAAAAATCACAGTTTTGTGGATTAAATTCCACCAGCATGCACTATCATTTTGGAAATTAAAAAATATATAACTAAAGTTTTTGTTCCTATTAATCATAATTTACCAAATATACTGTTGCTGGGCTTCTTAAATATCTGTTTTTGTATTACACTAAACACATACATGTATACATATCTACATGTACTTGTACAGTGCAAGCATGGGGCATTTACTAATCATCTCATTTACACTACTTGCATCGCAATTCTGATCGCAATGTATCATGGGGGAGAGGGGGTAATACTGAACACTATAATATGATCAAGGCAAATTTGTTCAATATTTTGATCAGTTTAACAATAAAATTTCCATTTAATTATTAATTGATTACTTAAGAAGTGATTAATTCTTTGAATTAGTATATTTTTTACAAAGATCTTGAGTATCACAATGCATATATTCATATACCATGATTGCATACATACGGTTTGGTTTCTTGACTAGTCACATCAGCTCTTTGACATACTGAAGTGGACATGGATCTTGAATCTTGTACCAACATTCCTGCAACATACCTCTGGAGCACATTAGGACCTGCAGTACATGATGGACATATTAGAAAAGATTAATTGAAATTTAATAGAAGGTTGCCTTATCTATACAAGCATGAGGTGGACTTCACTATGGCAAACTGTACTGAGACTTGCAAAGCACAAGCCTTTTAAGTACAAGGTGTGGTAAGTACTTGGAATGAGAAATCTAATATTTTCTTCAAATGTTTTCATGTTTGTATTGCCAGCCTTGTAGTGATACCATATATACTGAAGGCCAGAGGGACTTTCCTTGTATATTAGGTGTTTTTAGTTCTATAATTTCCAAGCTCCATTTAGACCAAGAGCTTTATCAGTCTTTCTCTATCATTAATTATTTTGCTGAGACAACATCTGATACCATTAACACCCATACATACACAAAGAGCTCTGGGGAAGACTGCACAAAAGGGTCTTTGCAAGAACCGTCTTTTCGTGTCGCCCATTTATTATGATGCGCCATGTGAAATGCATTTTAAATAAATTACCTGCAAACACATTTTATTCATCCGTTAAAGTAAACAAAATCTTTGTTAATAAAATGATGTGATATATCATGAAATTGTATGCAAATTGATTTAAATGCGAGCTAACAAATTTTATTTGTTCATCATACATTTCAGAAATATCCCGCATACAGCGCATCACAAAAGATGGGCGACACAAAAGACGGTCCTTGGAAAGACCCTTTCGTGCAATCGGCCCCAGGTGTATGGACAGGGTCAAGTCTTGCTGGGGGGTCTAAAAGGTCATCTTTCTTAATATGGGCACTCAACCAAATTTCAGAAATCTTGGCGAGTAACTACAAAATGCATGCTGTATTATGCACGCTTTTCTGAGCAGAGATGGAATGCGCAGTTGAGAAAACATGTCCAATCATGTTTAGAGATGAAAGAGGTTCTTTTAGTATTAAAGTAAATCAATATTTACTGATTCCTATAATGTTATGACAAGCAAAATCATCAATTTAGCAGCAGAAAGTCAACAATCAAGCAATTATTAGGTGGTCTGTCTATGACAGATCACCTCTTAATTTCGTCAGAATTTTCTGTCTTTCTTTATTTTTCGCACCTATGTTTATCGCCAAGTTTTCTCTGAATCGTCTGGATCAATTTTGCTGAATTTTTTGTCATGTATAGAGTCCATCATAGAGACGGCATACGTAGCTTTTCAAGGTCACCTGGTCATGATGACGTCATCTACGCGCCATTTTGTAAAATTCTTAATTTGATCATATCTACATAACGGATAATTAATAGTCAATCATATTCACATCAAATAAGCTTTAGGTCAAAGGTCGTCTGTCAATGTCACCAAAGGTCATGTAGAATTCTCCAAATGGCCTATAATTTTTTTTGGGTACGTTTCAGGTCATTTTAAGCATTTCAAAATTTTGCGCGCGCGCACATGTGTGCGCGTTTTCGTGCGTAACAGCGTTACGCAGCATAAATTCGCTGTTTTTTTCTATGCGTATCTATTATTGATATAATTCTGATCAAATTGATACCTTGATCAGCTCTCTACGATCATTAATGAGGGAATGAGCACTCATTAAAGTTTGCAGCACGCGTACGCGCGAGCTCTTTCCATAGGCTCTATATGGGCAAAAACATGCCTATTAAAAATTCACTGTAGCTCTTCAGAACCAATGGGGACCCCCAATTTTTTTTTCATATTTCGATAGAATATGAATCATACATATGATTTCATGTCTCATTGGACCCTAACGTATATTATAACGTCATCAAAATGGCGTCGAAAGTCAAAATATCAATTTTGCGTGTTATGACGTCATTATAATTATGCAAATTTGGCTCTAACTCCGTGAATATTGGTCAATTTTCTCCCAATTTTGGATATGTTGTAGCTTAGGTCTTACTTTTTCTGAGTTATTGCCTTTATTTTTCATTTTAATAAATGGATCATCCTCAAAAATTGCAAATAATAAAGGCATGTCATTTTTACTCATTTTGCGTGTAATATCTATGGGACATGACTTTTTCTCAAAACTAGATTCTACATTCCTTTATTTCGTGAGCCATATCTCCATTTTTTCTCATCGGTTATCCCTGAGCTTTAAGTATGTTGTAGCTGAGATTCTAAGCTTTCGCAAATACTCCTTCATTTTTCGATCAGATGCCGGGATCATGCCCGTATTTCACTTGCAAAATTGGATTTGAGATTCTCGTATTTTGCATAAGTGTAAAGTCTATGGGAAATATTCTAGCTCAATCGGTTAGGCGTCAGACTTGCATCTCATTCAATCATGCGGGCAGGGGCTCGAGTCAGAGGGTGAACATGTCTGTCTGTCTGTCTATCTACCTACATTGTATATTTCTATCTGTCTATCTATCTATCTCTCTCTCTCTGTGTCTAATATACATATATATATATATATATAAATATATATACTCCACGAAGAACATCCCAATACCATCGCGCAATTCATTCAAGAAGAGACTCATTGAAAAGGTTGAAAGCGTCATTAAACGTATGAGATGGAAGGCCCTATTCTTCCTGAGGGATCATGAGGACAGCATTAATGACAGCGTCGAAGACCAGAACACCCACCCTGAGGATAGAACATTTGGGTTCAAAAGCGACAAATGCCCACCTCAAATCAAAGAGCTAATACCATTCGAAAATGACTTGTTACACATGATCGAGAACCTGCGCTTCAGAAAATCACCAAGCGAGTTCCAAGACAGGCTTAAAGAAGACATCTCTAGCATCAAAAGGTCACGGAAATTGCTAATCCCTGCTGACAAGACGCGAAACCTCTACGAAATGGACCAGTCGTTATGCAACAAACTTCTGCGGGACAACATAACAAAGTGTTACCAATCATCCAGCACCAAAACAGTGAATGGTATCAACAACGAGGCACGGTCAATCGCCAATGACTTAAAGATTGACGAAAGAATGGAGACTATGGCACAGAAGCAAGCCTTCATCACCCTAAAGGACCACAAGGACAATTTCGAAAACACACTTCCATGCAGACTTATCAACCCTGCAAAAAGCGAAACCGGGAGAATCAGTAAATCAATACTCGACAATATCAACGATGCCATCAGAAGGGCGACATGTGTTAACCAATGGCGGAAAACCAGTGCCGTTATCGAGTGGTTCAAGAACATAAAAGAGAAAGAGAAACATACTTTCATCAGCTTCGACGTGGTCAGCTTTTACCCGTCCATATCGGAAAAACTACTGAGACAGGCCATCGAATTTGCAAAGGAGTACATAAACATCCCAGCCAGAGACATAAAGATTATCATGCACGCGAGGAAGTCTGTCCTGTTCGACAAAGACACCCCATGGAAGAAAAAGGATAGCGGGAACCTGTTCGACGTCACCATGGGCAGCTTTGACGGAGCAGAGGTCTGCGAACTTGTGGGCCTCTACATTCTGAACATCCTTTCCAAACAGTATGGCAAGGAGCATGTTGGCCTCTACAGAGATGATGGTTTGGCTGTCTTCAAAAGTATCTCAGGTAGTGAAGCTGATCATATCAGGAAGAACTTGACGAAAACCTTCCAGCAGCTCGGCCTCAAAATCACCATCAGCTGTAACCTCAAGATCGTTAACTTCCTCGACATCACTCTCAATTTGAACAACGGCAAGTTCTACCCGTACCGGAAGCCAAATGACCAACCCATGTACGTTCACAAACAATCCAACCATCCACCATCAATCATCAAGAACCTACCAGCTTCCGTAAGCAGACGAGTATCAAATATCTCCTGTGATGAAGAGACCTTCAAGAAAGCCGCTCCAATGTATGACAACGCCCTGAGATCCAGTGGATACGCAGATAGCCTGTACTACACGAATGACCAACCAAGACGGAAAAGAAAAAACAGGCAGCGTAATATTATCTGGTTCAACCCACCATTCAGCAAGAACGTATCAACCAATATCGGCTGCATCTTCTTAAAGCTGGTCGACAAACACTTCCCAAAGAAATCCAAACTCAATCGCATCTTCAATAGAAACACGCTCAAAGTGAGTTACAGCTGCATGCCGAACGTCGCCAGCATCATCAAAACTCACAACAAGCAAGCCCTGAAGGTAGACAATAAGTCAAACAGCAAAACATGCAACTGCCGGAAAAAAGACCTCTGCCCTCTCCAAGGGAATTGCTTGGCTACCAACGTCATCTACAACGCGGAAGTAACAACCCCAGACAAGAGGATGACCTACATTGGCCTCACGGAGCCCCCCTTCAAGTCCAGATACTATAACCACCATCAATCCTTCCGACACGAACGGTACCAGAACAGCACGGAACTGTCGAAGTTCATCTGGGACCTGAAACGATGCGACACGCCGTATACCATCAAGTGGTCCATCGCCAGCCATGCGCAAGCATACTCCAACGAGACAAAGAGATGTGACCTGTGCCTCACCGAAAAACTTCTCATTATGAACGCTGATAAGCAGTCACTGCTAAACAAACGCCCAGAACTCGTTTCGAAATGCCGCCACCAAAACAAGTTCAAGTTATGCAATTTCAAATACAATCTTCCGTAATCACCATGCACGCACATCGTATAATGCAGTGACATCACCAATACTAGTGATGCAGCCTTTATACTATAGGCATAATTTTCATTTTCACTTTCATTATTATCAATCCTATGGCATCTCATCTAATTATCGATTAATCGCGGAGTATCGATTATTTGAAAAACATTCAAATTATAAAAACCTCAGCGCGCACTGGTTACCTAGTTTCCTGCGCCCAGTATGTGCGTGTTTGGTGTAACGCGCTTCGCGCGATCGCGACATGCATTGTTCAATGGTATTGAAAAGTTTTATCAGTTGCCTGAAGATCGCACCTCACGTAGGTTGCGTGAAACTCAGAGTTGCAATTAAATTTGATGAACCTCCAGTCAACCTTGTGAACTTGTGTTTATTATTCAAAGCTCTTCCTGTGAAGGACATCGAGCACTCTATACAAGGATAGTATTCCCGAAGTATATAAATATATATATATATAAATATATATCTGTTTAAATATGTCTATCTATCTATCTATCTATATGTATGTCTGTCTGGCTATCTATCTAATCATATCCGTCTATCTATCTGCTATCTATGTTATAAATCTATCTATCTTTCTATCTATATATGATCTGTCTGTCTATCTATCTACCTACATGACATATTTATTTATTTATTTATTCATATTTCACAAGGGTAGCTCATTCAACAAAAGTTGATCTTCCATGAGGCCCTGGATAGCAAACAATACAATTATATACAATTAAAAACAATCAATGGTGATAATACATATACAATCATCAGTCCATATGATATTGTTAAAATACAGACGTATAAAGTGATAACAGTATTATATAAAGTAATATATCAAAAAAGAGATGATAGTTTATAGCATCAGTCCTGAAAGGGGAATGGTATTGCATCCCACTTGATCGGCCTAGGCAAGATTGAGGAAATGTCTTTTAACAGAGAGTTTGAAATTATTGAGGGTTTTAACATTTTTAACACTTTGTGGGAGACTATTCCATAGAACGCAGCCATCATAATATAAAGCAGTTGTATAATAATCAGTACGGCATTTACCTATAAGTCATGATGAGCACTTTGTCGAGTATTTACATTATGAACTTTAGAAATTTCTTTAAAAACATTTTAAAAACAATCTGCTGATAAGTCATGAAGACATTTATAAATAAATATACACCTGAAGTATTCTACTCTTTTCTTAAAAGGCATCCATCTTAAACGAGTAAACATTTCATTAGAGGGTGTGTATATATTACAGTTTAAAATAAGTCTTACTGCCCTCTTTTGCAATTTAGTCAACATATCAATTTGACCTAAATATCTATTCCCCCAAATTTCACAACAGTAATCCATTTGTGTTTGAATGAGGCATACATATAATAATTTCATTGAAGCTTCATCAACATATGGTTTGACTCTTCTGAGCATGGCAAGTCCTGCAAATACTTTTCTACATACATATCTATCTATCTATCTATCTATCTCTCTGTCTAATATATATCTATATGTTTGAATATGTCTCTCTCTCACTCTATCTATCTATCCATATGTCTGTCTGTCTGTCTATCTACCTACCTACATTGTATATCTATCTATCTATCTCTCTCTCTCTGTGTCTAATATACATATATATATATATATATCAGGGCTCCACACTAACCCTTTTTTTCTACTGGTCCAACCTATTCATGTCGGACCAGTAGATACCCAGTTTTTCAATTTTTTACTGGTCCGAACCTAAAATCTACTGGTCCCAAAAAATAAAGAAAACATTAAAAAAGGTGTGAGTTTATTTTGCTGTCCTTTCTTGTTACCCCCCCCCCCCCCAAAAAAAAAAATGAAGGAATGAATGAATGAAAGACAAAAAGAAAGAATAAAAGAAAGGAAGGAAGGAAGAAAAAAGCAAAGGTAAAGAAAGAATAGATGTGAAGGAAGGAAAAAAAGAAAGAGCTAAAGAAAGAAAGAAGGAAAGGAAGGAAAGAAAGAACAAAAAATAAGAAAGAAAGAACAAAAGAAAAAAAGGAAGGAAAGAAAGAAAGAAAAAAAAAAGAAGGAAAGAAATGATGCAAGCAATAAAGAAAGAAAAAACAAAAGACAGAAAGTAATGAAAAATGAAAAAGAAAGAAGGAAAGAAGCAATAAAACAAAAAAGAAAGGGTAAAAGGAGAGATGGAAAGAAGGAAAAAAGAAAGAATAAAAGAAACGAAGGAAGAAAAAAGTAAAGAAAAAATGTGAAGGAAGGAAAAAAAAACAAAGAAGGAAAGGAAGGAAAGAAAGAACAAAAGAAAAAAAGAATGAAGGAAAGAAGGAAAGAAATGAAGCAAGCAATATAGAAAGAAAGAACAAAAGACAAAGTAATGAAAGAAAGAAGGAAAGAAGGAATAAAAAAAGAAAGAAAGGGTAAAAGGAGAGATGGAAAGAAGGAAAACAGAAAGAAAGGATTGAAAGAAGGAAGAAATCAAGAAAAGGGAAAATTATAGAAGGAAAAAAGAATGTTGGGAAGGAATAAAGAAGGAAGGAAGCAAGCAAGCAATATAAAAAAAAGAAAGAAAATGTAAAAGAATAAATGAAAGGAAGAACAAAAAAGAAAGACCAAACTTCAAAGAAAGAAAGGAAAGGAAGCAAGCAGTAAGGAAGAAAGAAAAGGTAAAAGGATAGATGGAACAAAGGGGAAAAGGAAAGAACAAAAGACAAAGAAGAAAGGAAGGAATGAAAGAGAGAAAGGGCTGAAAGAAGGTATAAAAACAAGAAAGGGTAAAGAAAGGATAATAATAATAATAATGCTCAATTCTTGTATAGCGCATCACACATAGCATAGCATGTCCCTATGCGCTTAAAGAAGGAATAGTGTAAGGTAAGAATAAAGTAATCAAGATATTGATATTGGACCATTAGTTCAAAGGATGGATGGAATGAGGAAAGAAAGAAAGTAACAAAGAATGAAGGACAGAAAGGGGAAAAGAAGGAAGGAAATGAAGAAAGAAAGAAGAGATAAATATAGGATGGATGGACTCAAGAATTAAAGAAAGAAGGAAATCAAAAAAGAAAGAAAAAGAAAGCGCATTAGAAATAGAGAAAAATATTAACAGGACAGAAAGAATGAAAGAACGAAAGACAAAGAAAAAGGGAAAATTAAAAAAGAAAGACAGTAAAAGAAGAGAGGGAAGAAACAAAGAAATATTGAAAGAAAACAAAGGAAGAAAGCTAAAACTATCATTAAATTATCAGTTTCTTTTTGGCTCAATTAAAATATACTAGTACTAGCTACGAAAGAAACCAAGTGTGTCAACACACACACAAATGCATATGTGGGGCTATCATGTATTCAGACGATATCAGTCGAAACCCGATCTCTTTGAACTAAAACAGAAGTGAAAATTTCTCCTTTTACTGCTTACAAATGACAGAGTTACCCCAATTTTGGCAAATTTTTAGGAAATATGGACATTATAAGAGCTTTTCATTAGTGTGAATTTTGACAGTTCTGTGAGAGATTTCTGCCAGAGGTTAGCCAATTAGCTTCGTTCGTGCAGCCAGTAGGAAATTTACCATGTGGGCTGTGTGGCTGGCTAGCCATGTGTACACTGTATGTTACCCTATTAAAAATTGCATGCGATTCATTCTGTGTGTGTTCTGTGTGTGAATGCCAGAATTTAACGGGAGGAAAATGGTTCGCAATTTGAGTCATGGAATATTTTTCATGTTTATGTTGGACTAGCGAATTTGACCATTTCTGAAAAAGTTACTGGCCCAACAATAGTTTTTATTACTGTTTATGTCGGACCCATAAATCTTGCTATTTTTGGAAAAATTACTGGCCCGAAAATTATATTTTTTACTGGTCATGTCGGACCAGTAAATCTTGCTATTTCTGAAAATCTACCGGCCCGACAGTGATTTTTACCGGTCTGGGACCGTCGGACCGGCGCTAGTGTCGAGCCCTGTATATATATATAAATATATATCTGTTTCAATATGTCTATCTACCTATCCATCTATCTATCTATCTATATGTATGTCTGTCTGTCTGGGTATGTATCTATCTATCTATATATCCATCTGTTTGAATATGTCTATCTTTTTATATCAATCTATCTGTCTGTCTGTCTCATCTCTCTCTATCTATTTATCTATCTATCTATCTATCTATCTATCTATCTATCTATCTATCTATCTATCTATCTATCTATCTATCTATCTATCTATCTATCTATCTGTCTGTCTATCTATGTTTTATAAATATAACCAACTTATATCTATCTGTTTGAATATGTATGTCTGTTTCTCTATCTATTTTTCAATCTAATATTTGTTTAAATATTTTTTTCTGTTTATCTATCTATACGACAGACCACCTAATTCGTCCGTATGACGAATAAAAATCTAGTTTTTGTTTATTTTTGTTAATTATTTTTACAAATTTTCTACAATAATTCCCAAGACTTGACCCTCTCCAGGTACCAGGGCCTTGGTTCTATCGATTTCATTCAATCTAACTTTTTCTTAGTTTTGCTGTGACAATAGACCTTATTGGAAATAGCTTCATGCAAGGAATCATGGGACCAAAAAGGGGGCAAGAGCGTTGCTTCTGTCTAGATGCGACCATGAGAATGCTAGCAGCAATGCTCAGCAATATTGTGAACAGTATACATGTACATAGTGCATTATGATCAACATGCAAATTCAGCTTTTTGCTATCATCTAGTAAACATCTCTTTAAATACATTCAAAACCTCAAATCAATTTGCTTCTTCATTGACTTGTGCCGGGTGACAGGGATAGATGCATTTTTAATACAGCTGCAGTTAATTTAAAGAAGAAGTTAGACCTAAATTTAGTAGTCCTGTAGCTCTGATTGTTTACTGGACTGAATCCTTCCGAGTCGGCATTATCCGGCTCGAAACATAATGGGACAGGTTTCACTTTGAATCCCTCGAACTCGGTAAATAAACCCAACCCGGATGGTTTGATAATATTTGAGGTGTCCTCTGTCACCGCAATAAAGTCATGAAACTGTTTTTAACAAGCAATCCATCCACCTAGGGTGATGGTCGAGGGGACAGGTCAAAGGCCGGCAAGCATCCCTACCTTATTTTCATTCTTTCCCCATGTTGATTTTGATTGATATGTATGATCGGACCTCATGGCCTTGTGTGTGAGAGATCGAGACGATAGCTGGCTAAGGGTGTGAATGTGCGCACAGTACAGTGCAGCTGCCATGTGATATCATGTGACTGGTCATGTGATTAGCTGAGAGAAAAGGTTTCACTGGGTGAAAATGTCTATAAGTTGTTTACAGGTAAAGGCCAGTCGGTCCATTAGGCATGGTCATAAATCAAGAAGCTTTCCTTTTGATATGACTGTGATGACATGTAAAATATTTCTTTCTTTTTTTTGGTAAAATAATCTGTTCAGTGTATTGAGATAACTTTTATATTATCAGTTTTTCTGCTATAACCATAGAAGCCCCCCCCCCCCCCAACTGGGTGTAAAACATTTTAATTTGGGGCCCATTTGAAAAAAACATGAAAGAGGGTGGACGGAGATGGATGAGAAGAGGGTGCAGTTAGAGGGAGAGAGAGAGGGAGAGAAGGGGGGGGGGGGGAGAAGAGCAAAAAAAATGTGTCAGATGAAGAGATGAGATGACTATTAAATGGATGATATGGGGGTAGGATGATATTGGACTAATACTTTTGATTGTCAAATTTTAATATGAAAAAAAAAATATTTTAATTTATTTTTTTAAATTAAAAAACAGCATGCTTGTGTGATCCACTTGTTCACTGCAACCACCCTGCCTGTGTGGAATCTACAGGTAGGACTATGGCATGCCAATGCTGTACAGAGCCAGAGGCAGAGCACACACTTAAAAAAATCATTAGAAATTAGATTTAGAATATCATTTTTGTGACCAAAATTACTTTAGTCGGCCATATCGTGTTTTAAGTAACTGGAGACCTAAAAAAATTCCCTACCTAGATTCTCGAGACAATCAATAGATGATGTGCTTGATTGATCTTCTTTGTGCTCGCGTGCGAAACGTCCGTTTTTCTCTCTCTTCTACCTTCCAAAATCAAAGCAGTCCCTCGGACACAGTTTAGACGCAGGACAAACAATGCTCTGACATCTAAACTAATTTCTCATCATCATCATCAGTATACGTGAATGGGCTTTTAATCACTAATTCTAAAACTTATTTAAAAATAAAATTGATCTTTAACCGATTTTAAAATCGTAATTATACCTGTCCTAATTATTCCATCAACCCCTCTTTTCCCTCTTCTTCAAAACCACTCTGCCACTTTTAGACAGTTATAATTTCAAAATAGATTTTAAAATCGTATTTTAAATTGATTTTAAAAGCTCAAATGTTTGTAATATAGTTGGCTAGCCACGATATCATCTTGTCAATCCCTATTATTTACTCCTCCTTTAGGGCTCTCCCTGTAGTAAAAAGCATTGAAATCCCATAGACGGAGCCCTAAAGGAGGAGTAATTAATAGGGATTGACAAGATGATATCGTGGATAGCCAACTGTCTTAGAAAATGTTTGAGCTTTTAAAATCGATTTTAAATATGATTTTAACATTGCTATTACAATCGATTTTAAAATTAATTTTAAAATTGATTTTAAAAGCTCATCACATTCTAAGACAGTTGGCTAGCCACGATATCGCCTTGTCAATCCTTTTTTTTTTAATCCTCCTTTAGGGCTCCGTCTATGGGATTTCAATGCTTTTTACTACAGGGAGAGCCCTAAAGGAGGAGTAAATAATAGGGATTGACAAGATGATATCGTGGATAGCCAACTATCTTAGAAAATGTTTGAGCTTTTAAAATCGATTTTAAATATGATTTTAACATTGCTATTACAATCGATTTTAAAATTAATTTTACAATTGATTTTAAAAGCTCATCACATTCTAAGACAGTTGGCTAGCCACGATATCGCCTTGTCAATCCTTTTTTTTTTAATCCTCCTTTAGGGCTCCGTCTATGGGATTTCAATGCTTTTTACTACAGGGAGAGCCCTAAAGGAGGAGTAAATAATAGGGATTGACAAGATGATATCGTGGATAGCCAACTGTCTTAGAAAATGTTTGAGCTTTTAAAATTGATTTTAAATATGATTTTAACATTGCTATTACAATCGATTTTAAAATTAATTTTACAATTGATTTTAAAAGCTCATCACATTCTAAGACAGTTGGCTAGCCACGATATCGCCTTGTCAATCCCTTTTTTTTTAATCCTCCTTTAAGGCTTCGTCTATGGGATTTCAATGCTTTTTACTACAGGGAGAGCCCTAAAGGAGGAGTAAATAATAGGGATTGACAAGATGATATCGTGGATAGCCAACTGTCTTAGAAAATGTTTGAGCTTTTAAAATCGATTTTAAATATGATTTTAACATTGCTATTACAATCGATTTTAAAATTAATTTTACAATTGATTTTAAAAGCTCATCACATTCTAAGACAGTTGGCTAGCCACGATATCGCCTTGTCAATCCCTATTATTTACTCCTCCTTTAGGGCTCCGTCTATGGGATTTCAATGCTTTTTACTACAGGGAGAGCCCTAAAGGAGGAGTAAATAATAGGGATTGACAAGGCGATATCATGGCTAGCCAACTGTCTAAAAGTGGCAGAGTGGTTTTGAAGAGGGAAAAGTGGGGTTGATGGAATAACAGGTTAATTACTGTTAATTTTGAGAGAAAAAAGGTGACTAAAAGGAGGACCAGTATATATAGAGAGATCAAGATAAATATATATTACTGACTTATAGTGTATAGCCTACTGTCTAAAAGTGGCAGAGTGGTTTTGAAGAGGAGGGAAAAGTGGGGTTGATGGAATAACAGGTTAATTACTGTTAATTTTGAGAGAAAAAAGGTGACTAAAAGGAGGACCAATATATATAGAGAGATCGAGATAAATATATATTACTGACTTATAGTGGATAGCCTACTGTCTAAAAGTGGCAGAGTGGTTTTGAAGAGGAGGGAAAAGTGGGGTTGATGGAATAACAGGTTAATTACTGTTAATTTTGAGAGAAAAAAGGTGACTAAAAGGAGGACCAGTATATATAGAGAGATCGAGATAAATATATATTACTGACTTATAGTGGATAGCCTACTGTCTAAAAGTGGCAGAGTGGTTTTGAAGAGGAGGGAAAAGTGGGGTTGATGGAATAACAGGTTAATTACTGTTAATTTTGAGAGAAAAAAGGTGACTAAAAGGAGGACCAGTATATATAGAGAGATCGAGATAAATATATATTACTAACTTATAGTGGATAGCCTACTGTCTTAAAGTGGCAGAGTGGTTTTGAAGAGGAGGGAAAAGTGGGGTTGATGGAATAACAGGTTAATTACTGTTAATTTTGAGAGAAAAAAGGTGACTAAAAGGAGGACCAGTATATATAGAGAGATCGAGATAAATATATATTACTGACTTATAGTGGATAGCCTACTGTCTAAAAGTCCATTTTGCTCTCTCCCCCTAATTCCCCCAGTCTCACTCCTCTGTCAAATATTGAAGAGAGCTATGTTATGAACAATGTAGATTTCACATTTGACCAGAGGTTGTTGTACATTTCATAGCAACTTCACGAATAAAAAAAGGGTTGTAAATTTCTCGGGGAAATTTCCTGACCCGAAAGGTTGTACATTTCACATCGACTTCACGCATGCAACTATGTTTTAATTAAAGAAAGACGTACTTGTCAATTTCCTGACCAAAATCTTGATTGACACATGAATCAATAGTATCATTAGTTCAATTTCTGAAAATTATTATTTATTTATTGGTTAATGAGCAAAAAACCCTAAAGCAAAGATTGCTTCGGTATTAGGAGATAGTTGGCTATACTAAATAAAATCAATTATTTTTTTATTTAGTAGACTGTTGGCTATTTACTAAATAAAGCGAAGATTGCTTAAATTAGCAGATAGTTGGTTATCTAGGCCTATTAAATGAAATCAATTATTTTTTTATTTAGTAGGCCCCTAGACTGATGGCTATTTACTAAATAAAGCGAAGATTGCTTAAATTAGCAGATAGTTGGTTATCTAGGCCTACTAAATGAAATCAATTATTGTTTTATTTAGTAGGCCCATAGACTGTTGGCTATTTACTAAATAAAGCGAAGATTGCTTAAATTAGCTGATAGTTGGTTATCTAGGCCTATTAAATGAAATCAATTATTTTTTTATTTAGTAGGCCCCTAGACTGTTGGCTATTTACTAAATAAAGCGAAGATTGCTTAAATTAGCTGATAGTTGGTTATCTAGGCCTACTAAATGAAATCAATTATTGTTTTATTTAGTAGGCCACTAGACTGTTGGCTATTTACTAAATAAAGCAAATATGAATTTAATTATGAGACAGTTGACTATCTACTAAATAAAAATCAAGTATTGTTTTATTTAGTAGAATGATGGCTATTTACTCAATAAACCAAAGATTGTTTTAATTAGCAAAAAATTGACTATCGAATACTAAATAAAATCAATTATTATTTTATTTAGTATACTTTTGGCTATTACTAAATAAAGCAAAGATTTATTTAGTTAGCAGATAGTTGGCTATCTACTAAACAAAATCAATTATTGTTTTATTAAGTAGACTGTTCACTATTTACTAAATAAAGCAAAGGTTGTTTTAATTAGCAGATAGTTGGCTATATCTACTAGAATTGTTTTATTTAGTAGAATGTTGGCTATCAATAAAGCAAAGATTGATTGCCTCTAATTAGCAGATAGATGGCTACATGTATCTACTTAATAAAGTCAATAATGTTAAAAGTAATTATTTTGAGTTGGCTATTATTTACGAGGCGCATCTAGTAAACTAGAAAAGCTAGCAGACGATGCGAGATCGAGAGCTAACGTTAGAGCGCAAGCGCAGAAAAAAGTTAAGTTGCCAATCATGCAGATCAGCCGTTTTTTGCATGCAAACCAAGTTCGGAATCAAGACTAGTGTATAGCTCAGCATATCAGCAAAAATTCTACCCCCAAATTAAATAAGTCCCTGGTGACTTAAACCAGGATAATGCCCTTTAGTCTTAGTTAGAAGCACTCTAGGCGACACCCCAATACTTACCCGTGTTAATAAACTGGGACTCCACTCACGCGCATTTGGGCCGCCCTAGCTTAGAACTAAGCATTAATATCACTTTTAAAAATATATCTACCACTCTAGGCGACACCCCAATACTTACCCGTGCTAATAAACTGGGACTCCACTCACGCGCGTTTGGGCCTCCCTAGCTTAGAACTAAGCACTAATATCACCTTAAAAACTAAATCTACAAGGTATGTATAATCTATTTACAACTTTAATAATGTTTAATCGGTACTCACCGGTTCTTTTGTTGCATTTTCAGACCATTTCTCACAATTCTTCGTAAATATTTGCGGCAAATTTTGTCGCCATAGACAGCTTAGCATCCATCTTTATTGATAAATGGAGCGCCCTTTACGATAGTTGTTAATGCCGCGGAGAAATCGTTAGGCATTTTGGCCTGTGTTCAAGGCGTTCTTTCTGTTTTATTTTTTATATTGAAGATTGTGCATTTGTTGAATAGCGCCGTCTACGTCAGGTATGAGATCGAGTGTATAAATACACTCTTCCAAAATAATTATGATTCCGACCTGGCGCTGTTTAACTTCAATCTCTTTCACCTAAATTAGCGATGAATGCTAGCATTATAAAATATATATTATTAACGTCTGACGAAAAGAATAACCAACCGATCAGCTGACGAGAACGCGAATCACGTGATCTTCATATCAGCTTCGATCGCGAGTCAGAAGAGAAGAGCAGCTGCCCAGAAAATCAGGAAAAAGCCGTGAAAATGTAAGTTCCCCTTCATTTCTTTCATTTTTTGTTGTTGCTAACGATGCATTTACACTATAAAATTATAATTTAAATAAGAGAAAGGAATATAGCTTGTACTTGTGATATAATAATATAAATATCCTGTTCTCAGAGATTTCTAACCAAAAATACTACTGATGTCACCTATGAGGTCCATACATGTAATGTTGGACCTCATTGGTACTAGGAGTGATCTACAAGGTATGTATAAGCTATTTAGTAATTTGATAATGTTTAAACGGTACTCACCAGTTCTTTTGATGTATTTTCTCCAGAATTCCCACGGATTTGTCCCAAATCTTGCGACAAACCACGTCGCGGTAGACAGCTGTACATTATTTTTTATTTATAAATAGAGCGCCCCTTACGATAGTTGTTAACAACGCGGCCAAATCGTTAGGTTTTTTGCACTGTGTCCAAGGCGTTTTTATTTTGTTTGATTTTTTATTTTTTAATAAATATTTGTTAAATAGCGATTTTTACGTCAAATATTACATTTATATCACAAAATATTTTTAATTGTAGAAATATATATGATATCATGCAATTATTTATTCTATATATATTTTATAATAAAATTTATAATTGTTGCGGTCTTTAAAAAAGGATAGTCGATAGATCAGGTGATGACTACACGTATCACGTGATCTGAAAATCAGCTTCATACCGCTTTGATCGCACTAGACGGTGACCGGACTGACTGCCAAGAAAAGATCGAAAAAGGACTCAAATGTAAGTTTCCCTTTATTTTATTAAATTTTAAGTAAAAATAGGATGATATTTAATGGGCAATCTTTTAATAAATGATAAAAGAACGAGGAAAAAAATCGTATTTAGGGAGTAATATCATACTTGGGTGCAGGAAACAGTAACGGTTCTACTTCTAACCTGTTTTTAACGCATTGTCGCCTATGAGGTCCATACATGCTAATGTTTGGACCTCATTGCCATTGGTACTAGGACTCTTAGGAGTGGTTAGAAGGAAAGTAGAAATCTCGGGGGCGAAAGTTTCAGGGTTTTTTGCGGTACACGCAGATGAATAGGGAGGACTCCCTGGCTTCGTTTAGAGTAAGCCTACGTTAGTAAATGATTTTTACTCTCAAGAAGCCGCCTGGCTAAGCCTAAGCCTAAGTAAGGAGAGCTGAGTTAACCTCACTCATGGGATCAATGCATCTCGCGTGCGAAGGATTCATATGCACATGGTGCACGCGAATTTTTCACACCCTTTTTACTAAAATAACTATGCCATTCCTTTTAAAATAATGTTTCTAATTGTGCTATGACACTTACCGAACCATATGGATCGTTTCTTGTCTTCTCTTTGGTGTGTTTTTAAGAAAAAAAAAGCATTTTCTCGTGATCTTCACGTAGATACCGCAGGGTCATTGTGGTTGTAAACTTTTGCTTAAAGAGGGCGCGCGATATTATTCACATACACAAGATGTTGTTTACGGTTAAGTTCTGCAGCTTGTACTGCTAGCTGCATTTTAGACGCTCAGCATTATTTTCCTCTTTCTGTTTTTTTTTTGCTGTCAAGCGGTATTTTCTATTGTAGCGCCATCAGCGATGATGAAATGTAAAGAGTCGCCTTGAAATGAAGAAAAATTATGTCACATTAATTCGTTAGTTTGTTTCCTATTTTTTTGCACTTTTTTCTTCTTCCTCATCTATGATCAAAGGTGAATACCTTTTTTTGATATCTGTTCTAAAAGCTGGACATTTTAAATATTTTGTTCAAGTAAATAAATTAACAGGATAGTAATCAAAATGCGATAGAGCTGCCCGAGCTGAAAATTCTGATACAAGGACTTGAAAATAAAACATTCTGAGCACTTTTTATAACCATGATGAGGAGACCTATATATATTTTATGGCCTCCTTTTCCCTCTCTCTCCTCTACTTTTCCCCCTCCCCTGATCTGTCTTTTATTGTCTCTCCTTTCCTTTCCCGCCCCCTCCATTCCCTTTCTCCCTTTTTCCTTTCCCTTCTTTTCTTTCCTTTCTCCCTCCCCTACTCTTTTCTCGCTATTTCCATTTTTCTTTCTCTCGATCTCCCTTCCCCTCTTCCTTTCCTTTGTTTTCTTTCTATTTTATGGTCTCCTTTTCCCTCTCTCTCCTCTACCTTTCCCCCTCCCCTTTCCCTTTCCCTCTCCTTTTTTGTGCAAACATTAAAGGAGAATGAAACCCTTGAAACCAGCTGAATCCATATCAAAGAGAAAAATCAAAGAAACATTTTGTTGAAAGTTTGAGGAAGATTGAATGAATAATAAGAAAGTTATGCCCAGAAGGAAAAACCAGTTCCACTGGACCAGTTAGACCAGTAGAATTTTAACTGGTAACTCTGGAAATTGGAACATCGGTTTACTGGTCTAACTGGTCATACTGGTCCAGTTAAAAATTAAACTGGTCTTGATTTACTGGAATTTTATACTGGTCTTGTTTCTGGTGGTTAATACTGGTCTCACTGGTCTTCGTACTGGTATCCAATTCAAGCTGGTCTTTACTGGTATTTTCTACTGGTCTGACTGGTCCTCGAACTGGTCGAACTAGTCCACGTACTGGTCTTACTGGATCAATTTATTACATGCATTTGGTTTGTTATATACCATGGTCAGTGAAATGTGATGGAAAAGATGGTTAGTAAATTAATCTTTTTGCTGTTATTTTAAATGTGATATATGAAATTACACATTTCCATTGTGAATTAGTTCACACACTTATTTGGAAAGTTTTTAAACAGCAATGAGTGCCATTGCAAGGACATTCCATTTTAAATCCTGATTTTTCTTTTTAAAATAGGAAATATGCAAATGAGGTAAGCCACGTGATCAGCATCATCAGAATTATTGGTATTACTGGTCTTGACCAGTTCAATTTCAAACAATGAATTACTTTAGACCAGTTGACTATATATCAGAGGAATATATCTTGCTTTGATCTTAATCATGATTAAAGGAAATAATTATTTTAATGATAATGTTAATACTTGATAATTATGATAATATTAATAATAATAATTACAATATCAATAACAATGATAACAGTAATAAGAATGATACCAACAATGATCAAAATAATCATAATACTAATGATTATGATAATTATAAGAAGAATGATGATAACAATGATAACGATAATAACTTTCTCTGAATTGCAAGATTCATTTTCCATAATTCGTCAAATGATCTGACTTGAAATAAAGTCATTATTTATTGGACCAGTAACACCAGTTTGCCATGAAAAACAATTTAACTGGTATTACTACTTTGCTTCAACTGGAATGAAATTGTTTGAACTGGTCTCCAGTTGATTTTTACTGGTCCAGTAAACATATACTGGAAACCAGTAAAAATCTACTGGAAACCATTTATTGGACCAGAAACACCAGTTTGATGAAAAACAATTAAACTGGTATTACTAATTGCTTCAACTGGAATGCAATTGTTGGAACTGGTCTCCAGTTGATTTTTACTGGTCCAGTTAAAAATCAACTGGCCCAGTAAAAATATACTGGAAACCAGTAAAATTCTACTGGAAACCAGTAAAAATTCTTACTGGTATTACTGGTTTTTCCTTCTGGGTGAGCATTTGAATATTGAGATCACTAGTGCCATGTAGATCCTCCCATCGGCAATGCGACCAAGATCTGTGATATCACACACGTACAACTCCCTCATTACTTTAGTACTTATTTCACTTATATTCTCACTTTTATAGAGTCTATCACAAGGTGAGGTGTTCTCTTTATGAGATGACAAGTACAGAGGTTTCACAACATTATATCATTGATGAATCGTTTGTCATATGATTAGAATGAGCAAAAAGAAATGTTTTGGGGTATATTTTCAGTGTCCAAATGGGAGAGTTGTACGTGTGTGACATCACAGATCTTGGTCGCATTGCCAATGGGAGGATCTCCATAGCATTAGTGATCTCGACATTCAAATGCTCATAACTCTTTTATTGCTAGTCCTATTTTACTCAAACTTTTGTTGATCTTATTTTTTGATTTTTCTGCTTTCACAAAACCTAACTTGCTCCAAGAGTTTCATTCTCCTTTAACACGAATATCTTGCTTCCTACACACACACACAAACGCCCGCAATCTAACACACGTAATGCGAAACAATCGGGACATTATCATTTTGTTCATATATATATATGTATATTTTCTCAATGAACATTTTCATCTATTTAAAGCTTTGAAAATTATTAAACAATGATTCCATAGGCGAAATCTCAATGATCATTAGGAAGGTACTTTACCCATTTTCATTTTATGTCATTGTGATTATTCCATACTAAGGCAACATATGTTCCTCTTCTGTTTTATACTTTAACAGAAAACATTTTGTTCAACCAAATTATGATTTGTATTTCCAAGTTCCATGTAATATTTTCATTGGAAAATCTCTTAAAGGTCAAGTGCACCCCAGAAAAAATTGTTTTAATAAATAGAGAACTATGTTGATTTTTGGTACAATTTCCTATTATGCGCCGACGACTTGAATCGAGAATGTTCGATAGGAAAATTTCGCATTTCGATTGTTGTTTGCGTAATTTCCACCGCAGTACGAAGGATGACTAAGGACGGACCGAGCGAAGTATCCTGGTTGAGATTTGGAGGTAAGCGATAAAAACACTTTAATAAATAATTTGTAATTCCTTTTTCAAATAAACATAAAAAATATGATCAAGATTAACATAGTGGACAAATATTGAAAGGTTTGGCGTAGTTTAGTCCCTCACATTCGTGTGATGAATGAAAACGTCAAAATGCACTATGAAATCACATGTGTTGTGCGAGGTTAGTATACTAACCTCGCATGTTGTGTGAGTGAGTTAACCTTCGACCCATTCTTTAAACGCACACACTCCACAGATCAGAAGGCGTGGGACTAAAACCAAGCCGAGGCGATTATGCAACTCAAATATCATCTTAAATTTCGGGATACTTATTTATTCTTTTAAATAGAAAACATAGAACACTTTGTGATTACAAAGAAACAAGGATATAAATCACAATTTCAACTCACGTAATGCAAACAGTTGCTTGAATAGAGCCATATTGACGGAGCAGTTTCCCTGTGCCGTCGACAGATTATCTAAGTTGCGATCGCAGTGGCGGATATCCGCTATCAAATTAAAAAAAAGGCCGGATATAATGATGCAACGCGAGTAACGCAACTTGCGCGACCTTATGCGGATCCGGGACGCGGATAGCCGGATACAATCGGATATTCTAATACAGTAGAGCTATGAGCTTAGACCCTTGAGCAGCTCCGAGCTCCAGGGGCGTAACAGGGGGTGGGGGGGGGGGGGGGAGTGCCACAAATTTTCCGGTCTAAATGAGGAAAAACATTTGAGAGGGTCAGATATGGCATATCAAGCAAAATTTATTCTTAAAAAGTTGTGAACGAGCGAAAATTTCGACATTTTTATTACAAAAATCAAATTAGGTGATATTTTGACATATACATGATATAGGCCTAATATTCAGAAACCAATATAAATTAAGTATATTTCATCCCTTTCTCTCCGTACGCCTTGTGAACAGGAATTTTTTTAATTGTTTGCGAGCATTAAGGCAAAGCTCTAATATGCGGTAGTAGCTCGTTAGGAGTAAAAAAAAAAAAGGAAAGATTTTTTTTTTTTTTTGTACAAATCTATCGGAAAAATATTGCCCGATCCTTCCTTCGCGACGGCTTTAGATCACATTGATTGATTTGAATGATTTATTTCCAAATAAGTATATAAAAAATGAAAAAAGTATATAAAAGTGTAATCACATAGGCGGATCCAGGTGGGCCCCCGAGGTGCCCGGCCCCCCCCCCCCCCTATTGGCGGAGCAAAAAAAGAAAAAAAAAGGAAGGAAAAGAAAAGAGGAAAAAAAAGAGGAGGAAGATGAGTGAATAAAATAAGATGAGAGGAAGACGTGGAAAAAAAATATTTCATATCACGACAATATAAAATTTTCGCTCGCGCTTCGTGCTCGCATTGCCTGTTAAGTGATTCACATATCTTGTTCAACATGGAGCTTAAATATCAAGTTTGGAAGTCAATATACAAAACATAATTCTCCTCGGAAATCGAACTTTCATTAATTTGTGTGATTTACAAATAGATTTTTAAAAAGAAGAGGAGGAAGATAAGTGAATAAAATAAGATGAGAGGAAGACGTGGAAAAAAAAATTTCATATCACTATATAAAATTTTTGCTCGCGCTTCGTGCTCGCAATGCCTGTTAAGTGATTCACATATCTTGTTCAACATGGAGCTTAAATATCAAGTTTGGAAGTCAATATACAAAACATAATTCTCCTCGGAAATCGAACTTTCATTAATTTGTGTGATTTACAAATTGATTTTTAAAAAGTGCTCTGTAAAAATGTCAGTTTTATGGTCTGAATATTAACATTTTTCGCTCGCGCTGCGCGCTCGCGAATTTTTAAGTTGTCAAAATATCCCTTTTCAGGTCTGAATGTCAAAACTTATCAGCTAGCGCTGCCATGCTTGCATTTTGATTGGCGGGTTATGTATGTCTTAATATTGATTATATAACAAGCTACTTAAAATCCCCTTTTCATGACAGTTTATCAAAAATTTCGGCTCGCGATTTGCGCTCGCATTAATGGTTAAAAATATATCAACTGATTACTGATGCATCCTATTCATAATAGAAAAGTGCTTAAAATGTACAGTGTACAGGCAATAATATCATCAGATTCCGCGCCCTCATTATGCATTAATAAATAAGATATCAATTAAATAATTAAATTGTCCCTTTTGTTTAATCTCGCGCTTAGCAAGATGAATAGGAAGATATATAGTCATCATATTCATATGATAACATGTCCTAAGAATTTAGAGGTCCTATGTCTCAAACTCAAAGTAATAATGCAAAATATCAGCTCTTTATCAAGTGCGATTTATATCCACCTTAAAATTTTCCTAAAAAGTGTTTGAAATATAAAGCTGAAATTGACCCCCTTTTTCAGATCGGAATATAAAATATTTTAAGCTCGCGCTTCGCGCTCACTTTTATTTTCATGATTAAAGATGTATTTAGAATGCCTAGATTTTAGGTCTAAATCTGAAACACGCGCGCGCATGTTCATTCAGTTATCCAGTTTCAGATCACAATATCAAAAATTTTCTGCTCGCCCTTTGTGCTCAAATTACTAATTTAGGAAGATCCCCCTTTCTCATCCCTTTCATGATTTACAAAACATGAATAGAGTGTCCCGTTGTAGGTCTAAATCTCGAATTTTTCCGCTCGTGCTTCGCGCTTGCATTATTTGATTGTTGAAATATGTAACATCTTCATGGCTAAGTGCAAGCAGTCCTTAAAAGGCACTTTTCGATCAGTTCAAAACGTATACAAACATTTTCTGCTCGCGCTTTGCGGTCGCATTATTAATGTAGGAAGTTCCCCTCTCACTCATCCTTTTCATGATTTACAAAACATATGAATAGAGTGTCCCGTTCTAGGTCTAAAACTAGAATTTTTCCGCTCGCGCTCGCATCAATTGTTTAGTTATATAGCTATCCTGTTCATGATTACAAAATATGATTAAAATTGTCCATTCTTTATGTAGAAATATCAAAAATTTTCAGCTCGCGCTTCGCGCTCGCATTATTTGATTGTTGAAATATGTAAAGTCTTCATGGCTAACTGCAAGCAGTCTTTAACAGGTAGGCCTACCTTTCCGATCAAAACGTGTATAAAAAAATTCTGCTCGCGCTTCGCGTAATTATTGCATGCAGGCACTTTTTTTTCAGAATGTTCAAATTTTAGGAAAAATACATACAATTTCAAAAAAAAAATTTGCTCGCGCTTCGCGCTCGCATTATAAAATAAGGATTATGATATTATATATTTATGTTGATTTAAAGAATAAAGCTAAGAAGTGACTTATAGGACTACCCCCTTCAAATAAACAAATAAAAAATCATCTTCGAGCGGCCGATCGGGGGAAATATGGCTGAAAAAAAATTCCGGGCCCCCCTATTGGCGAAGGCTGGATCCGCCCCTGTAATCAGCATAACATGAAAATAAACAAATGACCATATGCATACATACATTCCCAACGGGGTCCGGACAGCCCGACCACCGGACAGCCCGACCCGCTGCCCTGGACAACTCGTCCCGGTCGAGTTGTCCAGGGTTGGCTCTGAATCGGACAACTCGACCACTTGAATTCTTCTTCAGAATTTCATAAAATAAAAATTATAAAATTCATTCCAACAATCTCATTGAAACATATTTATACCTGATGAATTTCTTTTCTAAATAATTTAAAAAAATTGCCGAAAATATATAAATATGTATATATATATATATATATGTCCCTTTTCTGAGTCATATTTGCTTTCTAGGAAACAATAATTTCTATGACTCTAGTGTATCCTCCCTTAAATATGTGGCACCGTGATATCCCCGTTCTCTGCCATTCCGCTTTATATATAGAAATAAATTTTATATAAATAAATATTCCCACTTCCAAAAATATAATCATAGGCATTATGTATAGACCTCCAAATTCCAATTCAAATGATTTTCTCCTCTACCTTTCAGATCTGCTAAAAGATCCACTTTTTGTAAACAAAGACGTCTTTATAATGGGAGACTTTAATATTGATATTTTGAAACATGAAAATAATAACATATCCCATGAATTCCTTGATATATTCTTGACTGCCTCATTCTTGCCTTTGATATCGAAACCCACTCGTATGGCGGCTCATTCCGCCACACTCATAGATAATATTTTTTGTAACGCTCTGCCTTCGCCAGATTCTTCTGTAGTCATATCCGATATAACCGATCATTTTCCAATCATGTCACATTTCACCCTTAGGCGCCCACTGAACAATCTACACCGACCATCAAGGCGAAGACCAACTCATGAAAACATAGCCCGACTTGACGCTTCTTTAGAATCTTCAGACTGGTCGCGTGTTTACAACTCAGATGATGTTAATGCATCTTTTGAGAACTTCCTTGATATATTTTGTAATAAATTAGATACTTACATTCCAAAAGTAAAAGACAAAGAAACGGCATACAAAAAAACACCAAGACTTCCATGGATTTCCAAATCAATTCTACGTTCTATTAACAGAAAAAATAATTTGTACTATAAATTTAAGACAAAAGGTACCGAGCGAGCTAAAATTAAGTATTCTAGATACAAAAATATTTTGACTAAAACAATACGACTAGCAAAAAAAAAATACTTTACGAAACAATTACATTTATATAAGAACGACATGCAAGGTACATGGAAGATTTTAAAACAAGCCATGAATTTATCAAATAACAAAACAAGCATAACTAAAATAAGGGATAATGATCAAATTGTTGAAGACTCTGAAATTATTGCCAATATTTTTAACAACTATTTTTCCTCTATAGGGGTAAACTTAGCTCATGAAGTCCCTCCTTCGAACAAGCATTTTTCTGATTATCTGGGCACACCTAATACAAATTCTATATTCTTTACACCTGTCGTTGAACAAGAAATTATCGATATTGTGTCTAGTTTGAATAACAAAAAAAGTCCTGGCTATGATGATATCAACAATTTTATTTTGAAGGGTGTAATTTCCTCTATTGTTAATCCTTTGGTGTATATTTTTAACCTTTCATTGCAAAATGGTCAAGTCCCCGACAACATGAAAATAGGTAAAGTAATACCTCTTTTCAAAAAAGATGATAAGCTTAATGTCAATAATTACAGACCTATTTCCTTACTGTCCTCCATGTCAAAGATTTTAGAAAAGGTCGTTTACAATAGAACTATTAACTTTTTGAAAGCACACAATATTTTCTCGTACTACCAGTTTGGTTTTAGAAAAAAACATAATACTGAACATGCCTTATTAAATTTCATTAACAAAGTGGCACATGCTCTCGACAACTCTTCACACATGGTTGGTATCTTCCTGGATTTCTCCAAGGCCTTCGACACAATCAATCACAATATATTATTACGTAAACTCGCTCACTATGGGGTGCGTGGGAAGGCCTTGGAGTGGTTCAGGAGCTACTTATCCAATAGACGTCAGTACGTAAAATTAAATGGCTATACATCCAACATGCAAAATATAAATTGCGGAGTCCCACAGGGTAGTCTGTTAGGTCCTTTATTATTTATCATTTACATTAATGATTTTTGTAATTCATCCGATATTCTTTCGTTCATATTTTTTGCCGACGATTCTAATCTTTTTTATTCTCATAAAAATCCAAAAACACTACTAGATATAGTAAATTCTGAGCTAGAAAAGGTTACTCAGTGGATAAGAGCTAACAAACTATCCCTTAATCTAAAAAAAAAAAAATACATGTTATTTAGTAACTCCATAGACACACTGCCCGCAAACATTATGTTTGATGATACCCCTTTAGAAGTTGTTTCGTTCATAAAGTTCTTAGGCATAACTGTCGATAATAAACTTTCGTGGAAATACCACATTGAAAATATTTGCAAAGCGATTTCACGCAACATCGGCATAATAAATAAACTGAAATTTCATTTTCTCCACAAACCTTATTAATGCTTTATTCTTCTTTAATCTTACCGTATTTGAACTACGGCATTCTTGTTTGGGGCAATACCCACCAAGTTTTATTAAACAGACTTCTTTTATTACAAAAGAAGTCTCTCCGTATAATCAACCATTCTTCATTTCTTTCACACACGGACCCATTGTTTGCCGAAAACAAGCTGCTAAAAATAAATGATCTATATCTGTTTCACTTAGGCCAATTTATGTATAAATATAATAACAATTCACTTCCTCACGTATTTGATTCAATGTTCCCTCAAAATCGTTCATTTCACCATTACCCTACGAGACAGTCTAATGAGTTTCATTAACCTCTTTTAAGAACATTATTAGCTAAAAAAACATTTATATACGATGGCCCGAGATTCTGGAACTCCCTTAGTGAAGATATAATTAAAAGCCCATCCCCTGTTCTTTTAAAATGAAACTTAAAAATAATTTTCTGAAATCATACAGGTCATCATTCACTCAATTTTAAATAATTTTATCATTGAATTTACCATTTCATGCCTCCTTAACTTATTTTCTTTTTTCTTTGGTTATGATTCTCTGCGCGTTGAAGTCCTGCTCTATTATCTTTCTTTATCTCTTTTCCATCTTTATTTTCACATCCTTTGTGTGTGCTTCAATTGTTTTATTTTATTTTTATTTTTATTTTTTTCTTGTTCTTTGTTTTTTGTTCTGCTGTTCTCTGTTTTGTCACTTTGTCTGTCTTCGTAGGCAATTCTAAAATAATTATTTAGAGGGGTCCACACAATACAAGCACTGCTTTTTAGTGGATCCCTCCATTTTCACAGAATTTTTTTTAATTTTTTTTTTTATAATGGTTACGATAATTGCTTATATATAATATTCTACCTTGTTTTATTTCGTCTTATAGATAAATATCAAATACTGTACATGCCTGAATTTATTTTATCTGTATAATTTCATTGTAACTATTTTGATCACATTACTTTGTTCTTCTGTTGAAAATGAAAACAATAAATTGAAATTGAAAAAAAAAATACGTTCCCGTCTTGCGAAATAGGTCAAACTTTTCGCATTTGCTAGGAGGAACCTTTCTACAACGCACCAATTCCTTTGAAAATGCACATCAAATCACATCGGAGAGCTGATCGTGAGGTATTTGTCGAAAGTTGGTGGACAGCAGATCATCCGAATATTTGCTGCAGAAGAACAATTGCAAGTAGTAAATAATAAAGGTTTGAGAAAAATCCATCTTAGGGTTAAAAAGTTATTAGAATTTTAATAATGTGATTTGTGACGTCATATGCGAGCAGCATTCTACATAGGGAATGGTAAAAAAATCAATAAAATGTCATTTTCTCAGAAAATTGAAAATGGTATTTACTGTATCTTTTTTTTATACCAATAGACAAATCATTTCACACCCGATCATGAAGAGAAAACAAAAATAAGTCACCAGGAATCATTAAAAAATGAAATTAATACATTTTATATTAATGGGGCGGCTGCTCATTTATGACATAAAAGTTAAACATTTTGAGTAGGTTTTCGTAATCATGAAATTTATGTATTTTCTAATTAAAGAATTAACGCGAGTGCGAGCTGAAATTCAATATACTGACCTGAAAATGAACCAGTTTAGGACTGTTAAGGAACCTAGGCTATTTAGTGACTCATTAATAGGATACAGATCACGTCGAATAATACGAGCGCAAAGCGCGAGCTAAAAAATTATGAGTTCCATCCTGAAAACTAGACTCATTCTACACAGTAAAAAGCCTGTCACTCTAACAAAAAAAGTTGTTTAAACTTTTTGTAATTATTGCTTAAACTTTTAAAACAACTTGTTAAAAAGTTTAAACAGTTGTTTAAAAGTTTAAACAGTTTTTTTTTTAAGTTTTAACAATAGTTGTTAGAGTAACAACGTGCTTACAATTTTAAACATCGTTTTTACAGTGTAAGCATTTTTTGTGACCGGAAACAGAATCAGCCATCTTACTAAATATTGATCGATGTGAGCGTAAAACGCGAGCCAAAAATTTATAATATTCCAACCTGAAAACTGAACATTCCAAGCATTTTTGTAACCATGAACAGGATGAGTACTTTAATAGTTGATGCAAGCGCGAACCGCGAGCCAAAACTGTGATTTTTACCCTTTTAAAGTCTAAAATGTATGATCGATGTTTTACTTTAAAAAATTTATTTCATTTTTTTTTTAGTTTAGTTTTGTTTAGATTAGTTTACTCCAATGATGTAGGACTAAGCCTGTTCATTGCTGCACTCCTTCAGACAAAATTAGATGCACTACTTGTGTTGGGGAGTTTTGGCAGTTTCCATTAAAAAAAAAGAATTTTTCCTACGGGGATTTTTTTTTGGGGGGGGACTAGTGCCCCCGCTTCCGCCGCCCTGTATAATTTTATAATAAAAGAAATCCGAAAGTGACCTAGCTAAGTATTTCTATTTATTTAATTATTTTTTTAAACAAGTGTACACCTATAGTTACTAATAATATTTCCATTTGTTTGAATGTAGGATAAAAGAGTATTATCGTCTAAAGGCCTTGCTCACGGCCATTATGTGTCGAGGCAGGATCGAACCCCGGACTTTCCATAGCCAGGCGCCTAAGGCTTAGACCACTCAGCCACAGCATGCACCTCCACGTACACTAATTTGACTAAGCATATCATGTTGGTATATTTTTGTTGTTGTTATTGTTATCTTGGGTTTTAAGGCACGTATCATTCAGATGCTTTTTAGCCTTTATTCAGATAATATCACATTTTTCACATGGGTAATGAATAAAATATACATAATAAAGTGAAGTACATGTATACAGCAATATAACAAATGCAATATTATACATTGCGATATACATTTATGAACAAAAATTATCATAACTCATAATACAAACAAAATACATTTAATTTCACTTGTATTTACTATAAAATGCGGTATTGTATGATGAAAAAAAATCCATAAAAAGACTTTTTAGTTCTGAGCTGATAATCAAAATTGATGTATAAAATAATGTTTAATAAAGATGTGAATAGGCTATCCCATAATGAAATATTTATATCTCCATATTTTGTAAGACTATACAAAAAAGTTAAATCTCTACGTTTATACCATAGAGATGTATTACTAGTTTGTGTTATTAGTATACATCTCTATGGTTTATACTTAGAAAGTGTACAACAATCTGAATAAACACACGAAAAAACAAAACAACAACAACACAAAAATAGAAAAATTATTTCATTTATTATTATTGATGATTACATGATTTAATAGAGCATTGTGTTTTATAATGTCTCTAATACCAAGTAATAATACTTCAGCCATTGTACATCAAGGAAAAAAAATGTTATTTGTTTCCTATTTCAGTCCAAATCTTATATAGACACTTCAGCACATTTATAAAATATAGAGTTGGGAAGAAGCGTGAAGACACAGAGGTACGATCTTACGTATACGTGAAGAAGTTGTTAACGCCCTCTTTGTCTCATGTTGATAAGTGTCTTGTACTAAATAAGGAATCTATCTCATCTCATTGCGGTCTTAGCTTGGATGGTAAGTTTCCAATGCCGTGATGTCGTTTTTTGTAATGTATCAGATTGTCGAACCTCTTAATTTATCGCAGTGTTGTGTGTTTGATGTGTTTCGGCTTTCTTTCCTGGGTTAGAATTATTAGAGTGAGTGAGAGTGAGACGATTTTTTTTTTGTTCTCCCCCACTCCCCAGTTCTCCCCCGCTTGCCTCCGCATCCACACACCGGTACCGGTACGTCTTTCGCAAATGGCAACGAGAGAGTTCAGCTTCAGGGGCCCGTTTCTCAACACCTGGACAAGTTAGTCATATCTTTATCCACCAACCACGGAGTTAGTTCCAATCTTACTACAGGGACCGCGGAACGGTTTTCAAAGTGGGGGGGGGGGGGGGGGGGGCTGAGCCAAAAGTGGGGGGGCTGACCATGCATAAAATCACAATCATAATGGTCAATTTTATGTTTTTGTACACGGTTTTTCCTGGAAAAAAGTTGGGGGGCTGAAGCCCCCCCAGCCCCCCGCTTCCGCGGCCCCTGTAGGCTGTACTAAACCTGTTTCACGAAAGGCTTCCTAACTAGAATACCTTGATATCGACACTATCGGTAAAAATAGCAGACGAGACGTACCGTAAGCAGGTAGCCTTAGTCACAAAATAGCATAATTTTCAAAACAAAAGAAAAATTATGACAAAATTGCAAATATTGTGTCTTGTGATGAATTTGGAAATACTTCTTTTCAAAATAATAGCACAGGTAAATTATGCATCATACGTACTAAGACAATGAAGACTGGAGCATTCAATTGCTGAGAAAATTAAATTATGAATAATTCATTTCATGACTAATAAATCACATATGGACGTTGAGATGGGTACCCCCCGGGACATCGAGTTTTAATAGTTTACGAAAGTAAACCATAATGTTTTTTATTTTGTAAAATGATGATAATTATACGGTCTTCCATGATTCCAAACATGAAAATATAGTTTAACAATTAAAAAAAAAAAATCTTTGACACGGAAACATACGATTTGACAAATTCTATGGATGAATTAGAGATAGAATTTATCCGAATGTTATAGGGGTCTGGAAACAACAAATACGAGCGCAGTTATGGATGGCCTGACGTGGTAGAATCTTTATCGATTAAATCATTTTACTATTTCAAACTGAGTGGTTTTGTGGCTCTGTATTTTTAACAGTTTTTATAGTTTCTTTGTATTACAATTATCATTGAATGCATTATCCCACTTGTTTTGTGATGTAATTTCAACCTCTTTAATTGATTACGTAAGATTATGATTTTCAAATTTCGAGGCATTTTTGCATGTCATAGTCTACCCACGTGATGCCACTACGTCATTAAGAAAGAAGTTATGACAGGTTCGGAGGTGTCATAAATATTTAGTGAGGTTGTTGTACCCGATCTTGGTAAAGAGGGCTTCCTGAAACGGTTAGCGGACAAGTAGCTCACTATCTCCGATTTAGTCAAGAAGTTAGACTTATGACGGTGTTGAGAAACGGGCCCCAGGGGCCGACTGCACGAAAGGGTCTTTCCAAGACTCCCAAGTACCGTCTTTCGTGTCGCCCATTATTTATATATATTCATAAAACAGCTCTGTATTTTTAAGTATCGCAATTGGCCAATACGCGTCACATGACATTCAAATTTTTTTGTGCACTGCACGGCAGTGCAAAAGGTGCGCAACGAAAATTGACATTGCATGCACGCTCAAGGAGTCAAGCAAACCAGTGCGGTAGAAGTCCCGGCAGAAGTCCAACAAAACTGTACTGTAACTTTTTAAGAATTTGTTTCTGTGTTGCTATTTTATAAAACAAATAATGCACTTGAACTGTCGTGCGTAAAAGTAAATTCAGAGAAAGCTCGGTTTCTTCAGATGGTGCACACTGGGCACTCGCCGCCAGCGGCTCGTGCACAGTGTGGCACCTATCTAAAGAAACCTCGTGTGCTCTGCATTTTTCCACTAACGCACTAGGCTGCATGCATTATTTGTATAATACCGAGGTTTTTTACCTGACTGTTAAGAAAGCACAAATGCCTGTGATGCGGAATTTTTCTGAAATGTATGATTTACAAATGAAATTTGTTAGCTAGCATTTTAATCGATTTGTATACAATTTCCTGATAATATATCACATTTTACAAACACAGATTTTGTTTACTTTAACAGATGAATAAAATATGTTTGCAGGTATAGACCTCTAGTGAGGGATTGTATTACCGACCGGCCTTGTACTTTCATACGCTCTAAACTTTGCAACATCCTTCCAAAGGGAACTTGAATAGAAAGATGATGAATAATGGTCAGAACACATTTTCAAAGTCTTAATATTCTAGAAATAATAAAATATGGTTAAAATAGCTCATCAGTGATTTCGTTGTTTTCTCAACTTTTCCCATAGAAAACACACGTTCGGTAATACGATACCTTTTTCAAGTGACCAAAATATTTCATGTGCAAAGAGGGGTCGATTGGAAGCTAATATCGTAAAAAGGAAAAACGATTTCGGCAAAATCTTTACATATTTATATTTTGGAGGTAATTGTGTATTTATGGTGAAAGTTTGGTGAATTTTTAAATGAGAATAATGTGTTTGATATGATTGAATTCATGAAAAGTATTCGGTAATACGATCCACTACCATACCTTAATTTAAACTTTGTGTTTCACATGGCGCATCATAATTGGTGACACGAAAGACGGTCCTTGGAAAGACCCTTTCGTGCAACCGGCCCCAGAGTACCGGTACCGCTACCTCAAGCGATGTTTGTGCAGGCTCCACTCCACTTCACTACCGCCACACTACAGTACGCTCCACGGCACTCGCACGTTGCGAGATTATACTGCCACTGGCTCCACGGTAGTGAAGTGGAGTGGAGCCTGCACGAACATCGCTTGAGGTACGGTACCGCGGGGTGCCGGGTGGGGGTAGCCAGGGGTGCGTTTCATCAATATTTACATCTGACAAGTTGTCAGATCTGACATCTTTCCATGATTTTGATTGGCTGAGAGGCACTGTTCCTATGGTAACTGTCGGATAAAATGGGACTTGTCGGATAAAACGTCCGACAAGTCCTTTCATGAAACGCCCCCCAGGATAGAGAGTAAAAATCATTTACTAACGTATGCTTACTCTCCACGGAGCCAGGGATTCCATCCCATTCATCTGCGTGTACCTCCAAAAAACCTGAAACTTTCGCCCTTTAGATTTCTACTTTCCTTCTAAAAGTTAGCCCTAAATTATGGGATACAACTTCATTTCCAACATTTCTACGCTATCGATTTCATTTTTAATCAAGAATTCATTTTTTTTAAATGAGAAAAATATTATTGAAAAGATGGGGGAGCCTTGCCCGATGTTTACGCTGCCATCTTGTTTCTCATTGTTCTTCGCCAACGTTAGAGACACACACTTCCGTAACGGATGGAATCCCTGACTCCGTGGAGAGTAAGCATACTGTAGCGGTCGCTGTTCTCGCTTATTTCTTCCATTCCGACCTCTACGTCAGGACGGTGTTCAGTCTGTGATGGATCACCTGAGCTTTTGTCTATTTCCATTTTGTCTATCTCAATACCTTCCGAGCATGCAGTTTCCAAGAGAATTATTATAATAAAAGAGTGGAAGAAAATGCTAGAGCGGCTTGCTATAGATTATTTGCATTTAAGGGTCGTCTCGTCAAAATATATGACTATGGGGGTACACAGCAAAGAAAGACACAGGGGTTTGTGACTCAGATTTTAGTTTCAATGGCAAAAAGAAAAATAACGGTGCACTTTATTATTCAAATTGCATAAATGTATACATGTACATTACTTGACTCGCCACTGAACTTACAGGTAAACAATGTCTAATATTTACAAAAAAGCTCTAAGAGTTTTTGTTATCAAAGAAATATAATTGATAATTATTAAACTTTTATTTTGGGCCTCAAAGTATAAGAATTTTCCAAATCTAACCGGCGTCTAGCTTGTTAAAAGGAAAATTCTATTTCCAGCTTCCCAGTCTCGACATTCATTTCCACTTCTGTTAATTCCGGCGTTGATATATACGAAGAGATTGATTCCTAGACTATTTACTTCAGGTCGCTCGCCCAAAATAATTATTAAGAAAATTTATATCATAGCAAGATCTATACTCTAATTAATTTGGACCTTTATTGGGGAATTATCATATTCATACATATGGGTCAATATAGGGACTTAATAAAATTCATATCGAGGTTTCCAGCGTCTATAGGCCTTGGCTATAGGCTTGATGTTTCCTTCGTCTGTTTACCTTTCCAAGTTTTCCAACCTCTTCCCCGTGGCAAGTCTTCTGCAGTCAGATTTCCGTTGTTGTGCCAGCCCCGGCGACTAAACGTCTCTTATTTATATGGACATATTGCGGATGTAGGTGAAAACGGTGCGCCGAGCGAGTTTGGATAGCACACACACGTCTACGCGCAGTGTTTAATGTACAGAGAACTCGAACTGTGTTTTATCGAAGCCAGTTTATTCACAATTTCTCGTTCATTACTACAAAACATTCAATAAGTCGATACGTTTCCAAAAGGATATATCTTTTTGCAATGAAATATATACAGAACCATTCATATCAATACTTAAAAAGATATGAATTCGTCAAAAATCTATCAAAATCGGCTAGCGCTGCGATCAAACGTGTGCAAATACGCCGGCTGTGCTCTTATGCAAATTACCATGTACGTACATAAACACAGCCAGTGATGAATTATTCAATCTATATCTACACCAATTCGATCATATAAAACTGCAAAACAACTTATCTCCTAACATTTCTTCATTAAAAATTGAGGTCTCATATTCAAACCTAATTACAGTAATCGTTTTGGAATATATATCTTAAGTAATTTCTAATAATAACCGAAAGACATAATACTCACGGTTGAATAAATTCTCACGACAGCGATGAATAATAAATAAATAATAGTCATGCGCAGGGCTGATTGTTTACGTCACGATCCTAGTCGCAGGATCGTTACAATACGTTAGTAAATTATTTTTACTCTCTAAGAGCCTCCTGGTTAGGTGGGGCGGGGATCAGTCAACTGCACCCGTAGACTGATATTCCGCTGTTTCGAAGGAGTTTTTCAACATTTTCTGATTTTTTCGGCTTAGGCCTGTCTTTAGAATCCAATGTCATGACAAAAATCTTCGGGTTTGGAAAGGGGAAAATACAACAAATGGATACATACAGTCAGTACGGTAAATGGATATGCTCCGGGATATGCGAGATTAGTGGCTACGTACGTATGTGGCTACGCAGCTACGTGGCTACGCCGCGTGAAAATGAAGTCATTATGGTGTGTGATTCCTCGTTCTGTAGTGGCGTAGCCGTGTGAAAATGAAGTTATTATGGTGTGTAATACTTCGTTCTATAGCTGCGCGTAGCCACGTTATAGAAGCGAACTCCTGAACCCAGCCACCCATGGGTGCATTACTGCCGCCGTGTATGGTAAAATCAAGGCATGACGCATGCAACTCTCTATGGCTGATCCTTCCACAGAATTTTGAGATTCCTGGAGTCCAGATAAAACTCTCATGCGATTGCACAAAATACATGATTGTTACGCAATTTTGAAACTAATTAAATTGTTCAATTTCACTTACCGGTCGATATGAAGTCCATTTGGTGACTTATTTGAGCACTCAGTTCCCCTCTGTTCTTCATCTTTTATTGCTCTTGACGTCGCTGCCTAATCGTAGATCCGCGATAACATCAATTTTGGCCTAAAGAGGGCGCGCGATTTATATTCATATCAAAGACATGACAAGGGAAAGACTAGGCACCTAAACTATTTTACACGCAAATCATTACGCAAAATCCGTGAAGTGTCCAATCTTTTCATTGTATAGACATTGGTAGACCGTATTATTGACATTTGTTAAAGCTTGTGCTGCTAGTTTCGTTCCAGGTGCGTAGATTTTTTTTAATTTATTTTTTTTATTAGTCCTCGTTTTAAATTATTTGGAAAAAAAGTGTTATCATCGCCAATAATAATCTTGAATTATGTTTTTGAAGGTATTTCATTTATTGGTGCCCATAATTAGTCAAGTAATCATAAGAATTGCGCATTCAAAGAATTTAGACACAGAACTTTACAAAATTACCGAGGAGCTGAATCAAGGTTGTGAAATTTATTAGCGCCACCAACGGGCTTCCTTGTATTTCCGTAGAAGAGACATGCGAAGTCACTTTCCAGGCCGAGGTAAGAAAATTTGCTCTTTTTTGTACGATTTCGATTTTCAAATTCAATTTTAAAATTTTGATTGTATTGCTACTTACCGGAAAGAGCCCCAATGAAGCGATGTTTGCCGACTACTTAGAAATCCAGGGTTAAACGCAGTACGGTGTACGAGGTTAGCATACTAACCTCGTACTAGTGTGAGTGGAACCCAGCTTGGTATTGGAGCTCGGTTCAGCAGCCTTTTCACGCTATCAGTCTCAGCAGGCAACACCAGACACCATAATCAAATCTCAACAGTTAAAGGGGAATCCAACCCAAATAAAAACTTGTTTTTATAAGAAAAAGAAAAATCAGACAAGTTGATAGGTGAAAGTTTGAACGATATTCGACAAACAACAAGAAAGTTATGAATTTTCAAAAGTTGTACATGTAAATATCGGTAAACACTATACACATGGAGACTTCAAATGGCCGCATATGATATGTCATAGTGATGTAAGGCAAGGACTACTCTTCCATGTACTCCAATACATATAATGGCTAAAATGTCATTTTCCCCTAAAGTTTTATTTCAAATTATATTTTTCTTTCATGAGGACATGAAACAATGTACTACATGGGTTATATTTAGATTACTGCCCCAGGGGAATGGGTACTTAGGAGGACACCACAAATCCCTGGATAATTAAGTACATGGCCTATGGGAAAGTTGTCCTTGCCCCTTGTCATAATTTACTTATCCAGTTGCCAATTTGAAATCTACATAGCATTAGTGATCTCAATTTTAAAGCAGCTTTGACTTTCTTATTGCTTGTCCGATTTCTTTCAAACTTTCACCATTCTGTTTAATTTATTTTTCTCCTTCCCAACACAACATTTTCTGGCCAAGGCTGGATTCCCCTTTAATGAATGGTGTCCATTTTTAAGTAACAGCAGTCATTTTAGACCCCATTTTTATTAAAGCTATCTTTGATTTTTTTTTTACAATACTAGTAGAGACCACTGACTGTCCTTGAAACTTGTCCCGATGCATTTCCTGACCATTGAAACCATGTTGCAGACACCAAAATCATATCTCCCTGGCAGATATTAAATAAACTATGTACATGAACAGCAATCAGTTTGAATTCCTTTTTTTTGGAAGCCATTTTGGGTATTTGGACATACTGGACCACTGACTGTGCTTGTAAAATGTATTATTTGATCCTTTACACCATAGTTTAGACACTAAAATCATCTGATCATCTTGCACAAGTCTTAGGTCACAAGATAAAGGTCAAATGTCATTTAGGGGCAATGAACAAAGTAGGCCTATTTTTATTATCATATAAAAGGTGTTTTTGTGAATGATAGTCGGTACTGCTGCTATATTGCATAATGCAGGCAAGAGTGCCAGAGGTGCTCCACTTGTTATGTAAATATGTCAATGGCTAAATCGCGACACATGGTATGTCAATTCGAAACACAGTCTAATACTTTTTTCAATTATCTCGTTTACGCAGTTGTTTCGATGATAAAACCTAGTGTAGATGGCAGCATGAACCATCAGCAATTTTTTCCTGGCTGTTCTGAAAAGCAAAATAGGCTTAGGATTTTGTGGATGAAAGTCAGAAGTCAGATTTCAATAATTCTTTGTCACGTTCAAACAACATGTAGTATCAAGTATTCCATTTATGAGTGAAATTTTAACCACATAATACATGTATATTGTATGTCAATTTCCAAGTTAGATGAATATTATGTTTCATCATGACTTGTAAATTTATGTTTTCTTGTTTTGAAAATGCATCTTCCCTGTTTGTGTCTCTTTCTCCACTCTTTTCAGTTCCTTCTACATAGTCTGGGAGTTGGGGGGGGGGGGGGTGGTAAACCTAGCTTGATATGTATCTATCATGTTTATGGATATCAAAGAAATGTATTGCAAGTTCTATCTGGTTTGTCAGTAAATCTTACCATATTTATTGATATATATTAATATTTTCAGCTCGGAGTACCCCTTTAATATTTTGACAAACTTTTCTTCTTTCAGGTAAATCAGGTTCATGTCAATGTGTATTAATCATTATTCTGTATTCATTAGCAAAAGTTACATGGGGAAAAATTCAGAAAATTTACATCATCTGATAGATGAATGCAGTACTGATTGATTTAAGAAAGTCCGTAACCAAAATTAATTGTGAGTTTCATCCAAGATCTAGATAGGAATATTTTTATTTTATTTGTAGTTTTATTCATACAGAGTGGCATTGTCAGGTTTAAAACCGCCTTCCACTACAGCCCTGTCATAAAATATGATTTTTTATAATAAATACATGTATACCAGTGATTGAATCATTAATATTTACATAATCAATAGCACAAATTAAACATTCACTTATATACATATCTATATCAGTATGGAGCCCAAAAGAATTGAAAAAAGACTAACAAACAAAAAAAGTATGCATTAAATCTAAACAATGAATCAATTAGTTTAAAAACAAATGAAACCCTCAAAAATAAACCCCAAAAACGATTTTGAAAAAAAGTAAACAAACCATATGAAGTTTGTCCTAATCCAATAATTAAAATGAAATTAATATCAAATAATTTTGTAAATCGGATAAAAAATCAGATCAAAAATTGGATCGGCGATGTTTAAAAACAAAGGAATACATCAAAATTTTGATCACGGTTGCTTGCATTTTCCTGACAAAGTCACAAAGACGAATGCATTGGAATGGAAGTCACCAACATGCGCGATCATTTGGAACATGTTTAAAAGTGTTTTGAGGTGTTACTGCTTTAATATAAACCAAGTGATTTTTATTAGAAAGATAAACGAATGAGGCATCTTCCGAGCAAAAAAAACCCCCAACATTCAATTCAATTAAATTTAATTCCTTTTTTTTTTTTAAACATCAAATACAAATTACAACATACATTATACATTATACGCATATTATTACAAAAGAAATAGTAAAAAAAGACGAAGTGAGGAGGATGTGGGGTATTTATTGACAAAAGGCCACAAAAAATCCCTGAATTTACCCCACTTCAAAAACTATGATATACAAAATAACATATTACAAACATACATGTATATAAACTTACAACATACATTAACATAACAAATCTCACATAAGGCAATCAATTAAACATTAAATTATTCAGACTTAAGTAAATACAATTTATATTTTCTCCTAAAGAACGAGTAGTTTGACTTTCTTTGAGGTCATCTGGCAAGAGATTCCAATACTATGGTTTAAAACTGACAGTTCTTGAAAAATTATAATGATGAAAAGGTACATTTTATTGGCATTTCTTGTGTTATATTTACTTATGTTGATATTATGTTCAATTTATTCATTAAAATAATTTGGAAGCAATTGTATAGTAAGAAAACATAAAAGCTGCCAGTTGTAATTTATTCATCATAAATATTCAACATTTTCAATTTCGTATTGGTTGAGTCTGCTAAATAATTGGCATTAGATCTTGATATCTGTAAAGCAATGTGATTTACATGTTCCTTCCAATTCAGGTTTTCGTCTATGATTACGCCAAGAAATTAAGTACTAGTTTGTCTCTTAATACATGTACGGTACATCATTAAGTTTTATATTTATTTCATATTCAACAATTCTTACTTTTAAAGATCATGTAAACATGTTTTACTTTGACAGTAAACCAAGTTTGTATCTTTTCCAATTCTAAATTAAATAAATTGTTCGATGTCACAAGATCATTACCTGATAACAATAAACTGGTAACATCAGCTAACTTATAAAAGAAAAAGGTAATTATTGATAAAATATTGCTAACATAAGTGGCCTGAGATTTGAGGCTTGTGGTACACCTACCATAATATATTCATATTCATAATTACAATTATCAACAGTCACATATTGTTTCCTATTAGACAGATAGCTTTTAAACCACTTTCATGCACTTCCCCTTATTCCATAATATTTCAGTTTGTTGAGTAAAATGAAATGGTTAATACAGTCAAATGCCTTTGACAAATCTAAAAAGAGCCCTACATGTATAACATATAACCGCCTTATTAAAGTGGAATGATTATTTGGACCTCGGAAATCTGACTTACATGTAGAACATACATGTAAATAAGTTATGTTTTGCATATTCTGGTCTGATATAATGCTTGGAGTTTGACAAGGTTATGGTACTGGTACATGTATGTTGCTGTTCTACCCTTTCTTTTCATCTCTGTTATTGTGTGTATAGTGTGTTTGAAGTAGATGAACTAAGGCTTCTGTTTCCTCCCAAGTTTCTCATCCCAGCATGTATCCTGAAATGATTCACACTCTTTACCCCTAAAGCAATGCCAAGTTCAGAGAGTTTAACCCAGTGCAATTTCTGTCCTGTAGGGAGCCTTGACCCAATTTCTCTAATCCTGCATTGTGTGAGCCACCCAGGCATTGTTGTACCCCAAATACTATACAGCATTCGTACGTAGAGAAAGGCATGCAAGCAGGGCTAGAGTGGTGATCGGTGATACTCTCGTTTTCTTTTCAGAAAGGCAACAAAATGGAGAGGACAGGGGAGAGAGTGACATATAAATGTAGACTTTGCAGACAGCAGTTGTTTGATAGCTCGTGTGTTCTCAACACAAGCACCAATCATCACCAGGATGTAGTATCGTCAGAATGTTCTCTGGGCCAGTCAGCCATGACTGCGGCCTCCCCGACATGGACTCTAGCCAGCAGCATGCAGGGCTCGGCCAAGAGCTTTGCTCTGCTCACCCAAGGGAGGACAGGTGGATCTTCTGATGGTGTACTTGCTCCATATGGCCAGGTCACTGCTGGACCCAATCCACTTTGGTATATCAACGAGGAATCCACGCCACCTTGGGTTCAGAGAATATTAAACAAGGTCAGTATTGTCTGATCACTGTCTTTCATAATCCACATGCCATGAAACAGAAATATGAGCTGATCATTCACATCATGCACATTTGCTTACTAATAAATAGCCTAAAATTTCTTAATTGAATTTAACAATTATCAATCAGTTAATATTGTCATCATACACTGTACATGTAGCATCCCAACAGCTCTAATCATTTCCCCTTGATACATGTATGTTGATTGAGACCCTTTTGGAAGGTACATAAAATTTGCTACACGTGTATTGACAAATGAGTGTTCTTTTACTTTTCAATGTCACGTGATTGTACATGTACTTTATGTACTGCATGTTGTTTTAAACTTATTTGTGTATTCATTGATCAGATACTTATTCATGTACATGTCATGTTGCCATGTCTTGAAATCACAAAAAATCACCTTAAATATAATCATTATTGAAAAAGAAGATAGTGCTTCCCAGAAAAAAGAAATCATTATATTCTGTCAATATTTTTACAAGTACTTTTATCAACATTCAAAAACATATTAGTGGCATATTGCAAAGCTAAGTAGTACATATCAGTGCAACTCTATAATACTTACTCCACAAGTGACTATCTTTGAGTTTCCATTATATACACACTGGAATTTGCAAATAAAGCTTTGTGAACTCATTCTAAACACTTTGAACAGTTTTTTTTCTGTATCAGTAAACTGGGGATTTACTTTAAGCACAGTTAATATTATAAACATCCATTTGCTTTTTATAAACAAGGAATTATTGAAGTAAAAAACCCAGACAATGTGAAAACTGAAATGATAGAGAATGATACTATTAGTGTTACATGAAAAGAGAGGAGTTTCATTCAAGTTTAAATAGTATCATCAATTTTACAGATATATTGGTGAACAACTATGAATTGATTTGTGTACATATGCTTTATGACATATCATCTACTTCATGTAAAAGGTTACACAGACAAGAATTCTTCTCTCAGATGAGTAGCAAATCATTTTTAGAAGGATTTTTTGGCAGCTGTAGTTCTCTTGGGCTCTATCTTCTCGGCCAATGTAGAGGCCAATAACACCAAACAGTAAATATGTGAAAATGGGGAATTCCCTGTAAAAACCTTTTTTGTTGTTGAATTCACTGTACATTCATCTGTATCTAATGGGCATTGGAAGTCAAAAAATATCACTTCACTCTTCTGAGTACCTGAATAATTACAAAATCTTGATCAATGTCATACCAAACTTTATCCATAGCTGTGGTATTTTTAGTTGTTAATTTGCTTGTAAAACATGTATTGGATACTTTTTTTTTTTAATGCATCTCAATTAATCTTTCCAAATATTGACTTTCTTTTCTTCCCGCTCCCTACAGTTTCAATGGAAGAAGGGAAAGCTGTCATGCCCTAAATGTCATGGTCGCCTTGGTGCTTTTGATTTTGTCACACCCTACAAGGTGACCATCAGCAGTAAAAAAGTGTCTCGCATTCATGTCATGAGAAGTCGTGTTGATTGTGAGTCTTCATCACCTATTGTTGCCAGGATCCGTCCAATGCCTCAAAACCCAAGAGATGTACATGAGAGTAATGACCTTGATGAACCAACCTCTACTGCACAGCCAGAAGCATCAGTAGCTGGAGCAGAGAATCTGCCGCATCCATCAGATATTGATCCGCCCGTCCCTGTCACTTCAGCACCTGTCTTGCCTTTACTATCTGACCAGACCTCAAGACAATTCTTGCCAGAAACATTCTCCTCAGCATCAGATGAGGAGTCTCTGTCCAACCTTCCCATCTCGGCGAACTACCAAAGACCTGTGTCTGTATCCCAACCTTTGGAACAGACACAGAGACATAATGTCATCAGCAGCACAACAAGTATGCCAGCAGAGCAATCCCATCAACGCTCCATATCTACCGGTAATCCTAGAATTGTGAGATCTAGTTCAGGATCACAGCAGTGCAGTCTTAGTTTGCAGTCAGGTGATCTTGATACTGTCCGTCATAGGATAAACAGGGGAACTGTCCAAATTGATAAGTGTGTGCCATTTGGAATAGAAATTGGGCAGGCTAGAAGTGATTCTGAGGTAACAATGAAGAATTCACCCAAAGACAGGAGTGTTGCCCATGTTGCTGGCACAAACAGACTAAAAAAAAGAGTGGCTCAACAAAGCTTTACATCCTCTCTACCAAGTACATCTAATGATATTTTTAGTCCAACTATAAATTCAAACCAAAGACACAATTTGCAATATGATAACCATTCAGATGAGCCTGAAGATGATGATGATCACCCCGAGGAAAGGGTACATTATCGCATTAATCTGTCCTCTCCAAGTAGCAGTTCTATTTCTACAGTAGTTTCTCACTCCAGGTCTCCTGATATTTCTGCCAACATATTCAAGAACAGTCCAGCATTCCTTAGGCCACTCATTAGCAGTACATTTTCTTCAGATCAGACCAGAAGTCCTACTCCTGGTAGTTCACCACCAAGTCTTTACTCACCAGTCCTACCATCTGCAGAACAAGATGACCGAACTACACCAACAGCGAGAGATGCCCCTTTTGTTTCCCAAGGGCTTACTGTAAGAGACTCTGATGATGATGAGGATACCTTGGTAGTAGATCATCAAAGGGAGAGTGCACCAATCGGTGTCGGGCAGAGGAGTCCTCGAGAACAGAGAAGGGAAAGAAACAGGAAAAAGAAGGAGAGAAGGAAACAGAGGAGGTATGAGAGGTGGTTGGAAAGACAAACACTTGGAGCTGAAGAAGAATCAGCAATTCAGGTAAAAATACTTATTTAAATCAATATCTCACTGCTCATCAAAGCAATTTAATCTCAATATTTTGAACATTGGCTATTAAAGTTCTCAATATTAGATTGCAAAAATATTTTTCTATTTAAAATGCAAGGAAACACTACAATGATATATTTAATGTACATATGAAGGTGGTAAAGATCAAGGTGGCATTTCATAAAGCTTTATGTACAGTGCGTCCCTCAAAAAGGGAAACCAGAGTTCCCAGTTATTTTTTAACTTACCCAAACGATTTATGGTTTTTTAATAACATCATCATAGAATTCCACTTTGCCTCTTCATTTTGATACCAAATATAACATGAATAGTGTGAGCAAGCTGCGCAGAAAAGTGGGCCAAGATGTGTTCAGGATGCTACAACCTTGCGTAAGAAAGGAATGGTTCATTAGCATACAGTGAGTTTATTTCACCTATCTCTAATTGAGAGTGGATTCAGATTTACATGTGAGTTTCTGTACAAATCGTTTCTGGTATGCATCAGAATTCATTGCTTTTACTCCACAATGTGTTCACAGTTCAGTAAGTATTTGGTCTTGAATCAAAGAAGAGATTCCATTCTTGTTATTAATGTTTATTTTATGATCGAAACATATTCAATTAGTGAGATATCTTAAGCTAAAGATGAGTTTCCTTTTTTGTGGGATGTGCTGTAGAGTTACCCATGGCTGAAACATTTTTTCAGGTGCTGAGTCAGCTGCATGTACATGGAGACCATTTTGCACATGACAGGGTCCACGTCGTGTGTAAAGGTATTTGTAACTTACGAATAGCTTTATAGCTTTCCCTTTGAGTGTAGAGAACTACCAATACAAAATACTTTTCTATTTATACCCCCGCCAGGAATTGTCGGTCGGGCAGTCATTAGGTTGGTTGCAAATATTGCGCTTCGAACTACTTCCTCAGTTTTTAACCAGTTCTCATAAAATTTGGCACACACATTGGTATTGATGTAAAGATGTGCAAGACATATTATTGTGTGTCAGCAATCATGTTGCCATGATGATGACATATTAAAGAATATTGCAAAATTTGGGTAAAAAATTGTGGTTTGAATTTCTTCATCAATTTTCAACCAATTCTCAAGAAATTTGGCTCACACATTGGTTTGAGGTAAAGATATGCAAGATACTTATTTTGTGTGGGTTAGAAAACGTGTTGCCAGTGGTAACGACATATTATATGCCCCAAATTAGGTAAAATCTTTTAGTTCAAAACTGCTTGATCAGTTTTTAACCAATTCTCATGATATTTGCTCACACATAGGTCTTTGGGTAAAGATGGGGTATTAATCACCTTCAGTGATAGTTTTAGTTTAGATTTTTATAGTTGTCTATTGATTTGGTAAGTTGTCTTTTTGAGTTTTTACATTCTAAGCTAAAATATGCTGTTTTATAATATTCTTCAATTATGAAGGGACATTTCCATTTGCATTGATTTTTTCATTTTAATCTATTTTATACCTTTTATTATCATTGGTCTCATATATTTTGAATTAGGATATCAGTGCAGCAGGTCTGTATTCACTGCTTGGACCACGATGTGCAGGTAGCTCACTTCGGGAGGTCACTACATGCTCTGTGTGTTTGGATATCTACTACCAACCCCATACTTGCTTTCCTTGCGAACATATCTTCTGTGAGCCTTGCCTTCGCCAGGTGGCACGCTTCCACCCCGTGGTCACTCCCTGTCCACTCTGCCGAACCACCATTAGGAATGTGAAGATTCATGATCGTGAGTATCAGTCTGTATTTGTGAGCAGGATAGTGTATCATAAAGCTATTTTGTATTCTTATGTAGGACTTTACGCTGGCCTTCACACTTTATTTTACGCTTGATTGGTGACCCTTTTCCTGGGTCCTAATTTAGAGATTCTCAATCATTTATCAGCTCAAAACTCAAAATCCGATTTCTATCAATCAAAGTCCACATTGAGATTCTTTCTGGTTTTGAGCTGCTTTGAGTTGACACAGCAGGTGTTCAGTTCTCCCTTTTCAATGAAGATGAATCCAAGACATGCACTTGATTTCTTTAGTTGTATCTAAACACAACTCTTTCCTGGGGAGCGTTTTCATGATATTGTTGTCCAACAAGTTGTCCGATCTGACTTTCCTTGATTCTGATTGGCTGAGAGGCACTGTTACTATGGTAACTGTGGGATAAAGCAGGACTTGTCGGATAAAACGTCCGACAAGCCCTTTCATGAAGCACTCCCCAGATCATGTTTCATATTTCATGTTGTGGGTTACAGTGTCTCAATGACACTCTCAAAGTGATTATGAATAGTTGTTAAAAGGTCAAGTCCACCCCAGAAAAATGCTCATTTTTTGTTTGTTTATCAATTAAGAAAAATCAAACAAGCATTAACGCTTAGAATTTCATCAAAATCAGTTATGGCATTTTAATGTTTCGCTTATTTTTCACCAAACAGTTGATTTATGTGCACAACTCAAGGAAATGCAAATGATAGAGTCATTGATGTCCCTCACTCACTTTTTCTTTTGCTTTTTATTGTTTGAATTATACAATATACAGGGATATGGAAATGAGAGTGTCATTGATGTCCCTCACTCACCTTTTCTTTTGCTTTTTATTGTTTGAATTATACAATATTATTCAAATTTTTGAAATTTTACAGATTTAACAATAAGGACCAACTTGACCAAAATAAAAAATGTTAAAACCATGATTATTCAACATGTTCATTGATTAATAAATTTTGTTTCGCAAGACAGAGAGGAGTAAATTAGAATATATCATATTTCATATAATAAAATGCGATGACATCATCATTCCCCTAATTTGCATGGTGGCTAGGATCTGCATATAACTGTTCTGCAAAATTGAGCAAAACTTTATTAAAATGTCATAAATTTCTTATTTTACATCCATGAAATTTTCAGTGTTATGCTTGTTGGATTTTTCTTTATTTATTCAAATCAACTTTCTGCTGAGGTTGAATTGTCATATAAAAGCAATATTGTTGGTTGTAAGGCAATGGAATTTCCAAAATGATTTCAAATCGACTGCATTGCACACAAATATGAATATTTGAGTCAGAGTCAGTCAGTACTTGATCAGTTTAGAGATATGTTTGTGCACAGGTAGGTGTAATGCTACGGTCAGAAATACCTTTATGATCGCCATACAAACAATTTTCAGTTCGTACGGTGCACGTAAAGGTATTTGTGACTAGCGTTATGTTCGTATAGTGTTAAAATGGTTCTGTATGTCAAACACAGTACTATTAAATGTGTACAGAAAAGTGGAAAACTATCAGAAAAAAAATTTTAATTAATATTTGGATTATGACATGTGATTTCTATGTTAAGAGCTTACAATTTTCTGATTAAACTCGAATGAGACTGTATACATGTAATTGATCAGATGTTTTTATTATGTCCCGTACACAGAACTGACATCTGCTGTAAAACAGCTGTTCCCACGCCAATTTGATATCCGGCATCATATGGAACGTCGTACCCTGAATCGCTCCTTCCCTTTACCAGGCAATTCCAACCTTCCTCCTTGGTATCGTATGGGGTATCAGAACAACCGTAATCAGGTGGACTTCCTTGCGTCCCGTCGTAATCCTGGTTATGTGCATGATTGGGGTATGCGCTATCTTCAGGGTGTGGTGTGGAGGGTTGTGGCTTCCACGGCAGTGCTCCTAATTGTATCTGGTATTTCAGTTGGATTTTTGCATTTTATGTTTGATTTTTCATAGGAAAATCATTTATGTTATATGTGTAATTGTATAATTAGCCATAGTTTGATTCAAATTTATGAAAAAGTTAATTGATATTTGTGACATCAAAATACTTCATATTTATGACATGTCCGAGAGGATTAAAATCTTGTTAAAGATACTACATGTAGTTTATTGCAGATATATGATGCGATATGAACACATTTAGTCTACATGTATCTAGGTAAGTTTTGTAATAGCCGGTTAATTGCAAGATGAAATATAATTGACCTTTGGTAAGATTGTTTGATATTTAGCAGGTCTATAAATGTCTTTATTTTGGTATTGTTTATTTGAGTCCAAGAAGAATTTGGAGTTCATGTTTTTTTCCTTTTCTATTGAAAAGGCTGGAGTCGTGTCAGAATTTTCTGTCTGAGATTCCAGTGGCATTTTTGTTGATTTCCAATGTGTTGATAATTGGATGTTGGAGCAGGAAGCATTTGCCAAAAATAAAAATAATGAATTATCATGTTTTAACATCAACTTCTAAATGTTACAATCTGAGATGATAGGAATTGTTTAAGGAATTGATAAGAGGCTTGGATATCCTACAATAAAATGGATAATTGGTATACAGTACATGTGTGGCATATTTTCTTGTGTGTACACAAGCTGTAATTGCATTTAATAATGCCTTTTTTATAACCTCCATACAATATGTCTACTGCATAAAACAGGCAAAGCATATATATACATTTACAAATACATGTTTAATGGATTGGATGCTGTTATTTTGTCACTTAATAATTATTTATTTATTGGAAGTTACATAAACAGTGTCAAAGGTACTGAAGCACCATGCTGAAAGAGGTACTCTGGCCTAAACATAGATGATTTTACAAATAAACAAATTAAAAACTAAAAATTTCATCCGAATTAGATTAAAAATGAAGAATCATTCTCTTAATGATGCAATTATATCTTTATTAATGTGTTTGCAAAGAGTTTACAGCAAAGATGATTATTTCTAAAAACATGGAGTGTCAATTATATTTCTAGACAACTTTTAATAAAAGTTCTTTCACATGATACAAGACATTTTAAAGAATAGGGACATGACATCATTAACTTTCTACAAGTTCATGATAATATGCCTATATGGAATGTTAAATATGACTATTTAAGCCCTTAATTACCATAGCTTGTTTTTCATCTAATTTCAATTTTTTCATTGTTGTGCTTGTTATAAGTTTCAGTCCAGAGTACCCCTCAAAGTCCAAGGTTGACATTTCACATCCTGTAACCCAGTACTGAATACTGGTAGATATGCTTTTCATTCTTTACATTTATCATGTCAATGATACTGGCTTTCTTTTGCCATGTAATCTGTATCTAATCATGAGTCATTTAAAGTTCAAACTCCTTTCATTATACTGCTTGTCACCAAGTTTGTGTACGTATCAGTGTGCTCATTAATTGCACTCCTGGATATCATAGAATCCCTACAGAGTTTAGGGCACTGTGATTGATGCATGGTATCGAGAACATTCAAGGCAAAAGGGTGACATCACAATTGTGATTGTTATTTTCACCCTTTTTGAAATTGTATTTTGTTTTTTAATATCAATTTTTGTCTCGCAAGCATAGCAGAGCGAGACTATAGGCGCCGCTTTTCCGACAGCGGCGGGGACGGCGGCGTCAACATCAAATCTTAACCTAAGGTTAAGTTTTTGAAATGACATCATAACTTAGAAAGTATATGGACCTAGTTCATGAAAATTGGACATAAGGTTAGTCAAGTATTACTGAACATCCTGCCTGAGTTTCAGGTCACATGACCAAGGTCAAAGGTCATTTAGGGTCAATGAACTTAGACCATGTTGGGAAAATTATTTTCAAAATCTTAACCGAAGGTTAAGTTTTTGAAATGACATCATAACTTAGAAAGTATATGGACCTAGTTCATGAAACTTGGGCATAAGGTTAATCAAGTATTAGTGAACATCCTGCTTGAGTTTCAGGTCACGTGACCAAGGTCAAAGGTCATTTAGGGTCAATGAACTTTGGTCAAGTTGGGGGTATTTGTTGAATTACCATCATAACTTTGAAAATTTATGGATCTAGTTCATGAAACTTGGACATTAGGTTAATCAAGTACCACTGAATATCCTGTGCGAGTTTCAGGTCACATGACCATGGTCAATGGTCATTTAAGGTCAATGAACTTTGGCCGTGTTGGGGGTATTAGTTAAATTACCATCGTAACTCTGAAAGTTTATGGATCTAGTTCATAAAACTTGGACATAAGAGTAATCAAGTATCACTGAACATCCTGTACGAGTTTCAGGTCACATGACCATGGTCAAAGGTTATTTAAGGTCAATGTACTTTGGCCGTGTTGGGGGTATTTGTTGAATTACCATCCTAACTCTGAAGTTTATGGATCTATTTCATAAAACTTGGGATATAAGAGTAATCTAGTATCACTGAACATCCCCTGTTAGTTTCAGGTCACAAAACCAAGGTCAAAGGTCAGTTAAGGTCAATAAACTTAGGCCATGTTGGGGTAATTGATTAATTGCCAGCATAACTTTGAAAGTTTATGGATAGAGTGAATGAAATGTGGACATGGGTGTAGTTGACAGTCTTTAGTCTCCGTTCAAATGTAATTTATGGTCAATGAACGTGGTATTATGTCATTATATGAATGGTGTTTTTGTGAATGATTATTTTATAGTAGTTTTCAAAGTTAGCACTGCTGCTATATTAAATTGCGTAATGCAGGCGAGACTGCCAGAGGCGTTCCACTTGTTACAGGAAGTAGCCCCTGTTCTGATATAGAATTAGCACATTTTGCTTGTCCCTTTTGAACCAAGAAAGCACAACTTTCATTTTCAATATTCTCATTACTGCCAAATGTATTTTCAAACAATTATTCCAATAGTTAGCATGCATGTAGTTTCATATTTATAGCAATGTACAATACAATGATTTTTCGCAAAGTTTAGCTGTATTGTAGGAGTGAAATAGCATAATGGTAGACTCTTGCTCTAAAATTCAGTTTTGATTGTTGCCATTGTTAACCAAGTTCCTGAAATAGAAACAAAACAAAGCATATGTAGAGTCGTTGTTTGCTGGTGTATATATTTGTTAACAGTTCATATAAAATGATATTCAATATTATGCATGAAAGACATTGTTGACAGGTGGCATATCCATGTTTCTATATTATCTTTCACCAGAGTTTGACATGAAAAATTTGTATTCTATTATTTACTGTCATCACCATATCCTTTAATGTCATGTTTTCACTTTATTATAAGGGTACTCTTTATTCTTTGACGGTTTAACAGGTTGCACATCTACACTTTGCAATTACTTTTTATTTTTTTACTTATAAAAGAGGTGAGTGTGATTACCTTGTCTTATAAAAATCAAATTATTCATGTGAAATGATGACCAAGAATTCATCTGTGTGATTACCTTGTCTTATAACAATCAAATCATTCATGTATAATGATGACAAAGAATCCATCTGTCTTTGTCTTTGTAGTGTGGTCATCAAATGACCCACTTGCATGAAAGTAAGTAGGCTATTGTGGTAACATTGTCATTGAAATGTATCTTTCATGGAAACTCAATTTTGATCGGTAGATGAACTATTATAAAAGGTTTACCGGTATATTCACTTGGTCTGTACGTACATGTAAGCAGTTGAGTTGGTCTATTTATCAGATTGCCTAATTCCACATTTTGCAAAACCAGTGTGGTATATCAATTTTTTTTTGGCTTGGTCTACACTGCGCCTGGTGTAATCCCCTTTCTCATTTAGTCAATACCCATTGGGTCTAATTTCCACTTGTCTACCTATTATTTTTTACTTTGTCGAATGAAATATTGGTTCATTAACAGTTCATCCAAGTACTTAGTCTATTTAAAAGTGATGATACACCCAAGCGGATATCAATTTGAAAATTGAAATGATTTCATTTGAGTATGAAAGAAAAGCTGTCTCTATGATATCAAACAATCCATCTTGGAGGAAATGACTCGGTTAACTATTCTTTTTAAGCAATGCATTCTTTAATCACAGTGTTCCCTCGTGTCTTCAGTAGATGCATTGAGTAGTATAATATGAACTCTATAGCCATGCATGCTGCAGCTGAAGTTGTTTTGTAATGATATTTCTAATCAATAAATCATTGAAATGAGCAAATAACTTTAACCAAATTGCACATTTTCAACTTCATCTCCATTGGTTTATGTATGAACAGATATCCTTATGATGCTAGTTTGATGCAACTATTCCCTGTATTTCATTGTTTAGTCTAAAGTTGTAAAATGTCAACATGATACTGTAATTCTATATAATACTTGACTGTGTGGCAAAGAAGAAAGATGTAATATAAGTGAAAAAAAAATTAAACAATTATTGTTGTCTTTATTGTTAATTCGATATTGACTATTATGACTACTATATAAAAAGCTGATTTCTAACAGGCATGGCCTCCCAAATATTTTCATATACTAGTAAGTCTCCTGGGGAAGTTTTTCACATCTCGAGTGAAATTCTTAACTAATATTTCCCCCAAGTCTTTATTGATTCTATCTGTGCATCAAAACAGGATAAATTGTAATATAGGGTTAAATCCAGACTGTATGTAGTTTAGTTGAAATAATTTGACACTGGGTTAGATATAAAACATGTGAAAGGAATACGTTTTTCTTCACATTTCATTACAAAATCAATGTTGGAGTTAATATTCACAAGAAGATTAATTTAATCTGTACTTGGTGGTTAAGTTTGGACAGGCAATCCATAAACAAATGGTCTATGCTTCATGAAAAATCTAATCACATGGATTAATTAATTATTATGTAGACATAATTTTAGAACATGGGCGTATAGATGGGCTGTCTTCCCCCCCCCCCAAAAAAAAAAAATCTTGACCAAGAAAATAAAGAGAAAAGGAAGGGATAAGGGTGAAATATGATATTATTTTCTGAATGTTATGTTAAAATCTATCACAAACTTGGATTTTTGTAATAAAAATGTCAAAATTTCAACTTCTTATTAATTTTACACGATACGCCATATCAGCCCCCTTAAAATTTTTGGCTCATTACGCCACTGTTTGAGAATAAACTACATTGAACACGATAGATCTACATCTTGTACAGACTTTGTCTTTGAATAATAAAATTGGTTACGTGTTTGATCACACAAAGTAAATAATATTTATATATATGAATATATATTTGTAAAATAGTAATATTTCTAATTCAATAGTTTGTTAGAATACCATTCTTGCCACCCTGGCCTCACTTTTGTTTTAGTTCATTTCTTTGGAAACTAAATACCTGCCTCTACTGCCAAATACCTCATATACCAAAGCTAAATTATTACCACTTGTTAATAATAATGAATAATAATAAAATGGACTTACATTGCGCCAAATCCATTCTGTAGAGTGGATGTCTGCACAAAACATATTTTAGATCTTCAAAGCCATTAAAAATTGTCACAAACTGAACGAAATATTTTGGAAAAGATGCTTTAATGTTTCCAAGTACAATAGTTTTTTTTATATCATCCATTTTGAGTAAAATGTGCATGGTTCCACATTATGTTCAATGGATGAAGAAATTAAAAACGATCATTTGTGCATGAAGTATAATTTTTGTTGAAGTCATCCTATTGAAATAAAACAAATGAGAAATAATAATCATTGCGAGAGTCATCGTTTTGCATCAAATTTTGAAATTACTATTTTTTTAAACGGACGGAGCATGAAATTTGGGAGGGAGGGAGATCACGCAGAGAGATGGAGTGAGAGCTGTATAAAGGGGGGGGGGGGGCTTGGGGAGAAAGATGAGAGCAGAAGATGGGTGGATGGTCATAGTGATATATATATAGAGAGAGAGGGGTGTGAAAGATAGTCGGGGACAGACATAAGAAAATGGGTCATGGGGTGTGGTAGAAACATCGGGAACTCGCAGTTTCTTCTGTCATTGTTCACAAATTTAATAAATATATTTGAGAGGATTGATATAAAGCAAGAAAGGTAGGGCTGTTTTATAAAGATGTTCGTAAGTTAAGAACGACTGGGACTGATGAAATTTTCTTACGCGCTGAATAATCACCAATAAGCCTGTTCACGGTTGTAAACTGCGCACGAGCAGAAAAGGGTCATTTGAGATAAATCATGGAGGTGGCTTTCAAATTAACTGACAGGCATTTGTGATTTGATGATTATTCATGTATTCCTTTCAAATTATTCATTTTATCACATCCAAGAGTAATAAATAGAGCCTTCATAATCACTGGTATTTGACAGCAGCCTAAACAATAGTCAAATGTGCCAAAGGCAGACAATAAAACAGATTTCCAAACTTTATCCCTGATGTAGTCACCTGGTCTATATATACAGTGCCTTTTGTTCTTAGAATTTGAATACTCTACCGGTAAAGCTTACGCAACATCTACATTTGAAAATGATAGTGCTTATCCTAATGAAAAATCACAAAGGTCATTTGAGAAAAGTTGATCATGAGCTAACCATGAACTGGCTTATTAACATTTAAAGGTGAATATCATTTACCGCAAGAATGTATCACCAGTCGTTCTTAAAGGAGAATGAAAACTATGGAAGAAGATAGCTTGTGTGAAAACAGAAAAATTAAAGAAACAGATCAACGAAAGTTTGAGAAAAATCAGACAAACAATGAGAAAGTTATGAGCATTTGAATATTGCGATCACTAATGCTATGGAGATCCTCATATTGGCAATGCGACAAAGATGTATGTGATGTCACTTGTGAACAACTCTCCCCATTACTTTAGTATATATTTCACTGAAACTGCCTCTTTTATCACATCTATCAGTAGATCATGTGTTCTTTTTATAGGAGGGCATGTAATACAGATTTTTTAAATATACATCATGGATAAAAAGTTTGTATCACCTTAAAAAAGGCAAAAAGAGACATTTTGGGGGTATTTTATAGTCCATCAAAGGGAAAGTTGTTCACATTTGACATCACACATCCTTGTCACATTGCCAATGGGAGGATCTCCATAGCATTAGTAATTGCAATATTCAAATGCTCATAACTTTCTCAGATTTGTCCGATTTTTCTCAAACTTTCTTTTTTCTTATTCTTTGATTTTTCTGTTTCGACACAAGCCTATTTGTTCCAAAGGTTTCATTCCCCTTTAAAGTCGCTCTCAATTTACGAACAGCTTTATGAAACACACGTCCGGAGACGTAGCCTGGCCTGGCTTTCATCAGATTTTTTTACAAGCTTTCGGCCATAGTGTCTTCATTTTTTGTATTTATTGAGACAAGTAAACATGTCAAGGGATAAAAAAAAGTTTGAAAAAACCCGTACAAGTTTGAATCCCGATAAAATATGTTTACAATAAAGTAGCATAAATATAAGTTTAACAATCAAATTAAACAATGTAAATTACAATAGAAAAGGACATAGATTACATTTGTAGATTTATGTAACAGCTAAGAATATTAAAAACGTGATATGAGAGCAAAATTATAGAACAGACATAAGATAACATAATATGACAATGTAATAAATTAATGACAAATCTTTCTGAATTATGCTATGAGACAAAATTGTATTGTACATAAATAATATGACAAATTTAATATAAATTAATTGTGAGGCATTACTGTGGATATGTAAGGTTATGAAATCATATTAATCATTTGATAATAGAAATTATATAAGAAGGTGGGCCTTGAAAAAGTTTTTAAAGCACATTAGTGATTCTAGATAACGACTAATTTGAAGTTATCGAAGTTAATTACGTTTTGGTAGACATTTAATTCTAACAGACGTCTTGTGAATATATATAAACATATTGGGACGAATTATGAAGGATGTATGTTATTATGATACACAACGTAAAAAAATAGGTTCATTAGCAAAGATATTGGTTTCTATTATAAACCATTTATATTAAAGGGGTATACTCCAGGCTGATAATCATATGATTTGAACAAGATGAAGAAAAAAAATCGTACAAGGAATAACAAAGTTATGACACTTTAAGGAATTGCATTATTTCGTTGAAACAGTACTGAATCAGTGTATGTCTTCATTAATATTTAATGAGCAAACTGATGATGTCATATCCCCACTTGTTCTTTTGTATAATTTTATGAAATTATGTTTATTCAATTTTTTTCCTCCAAGAGCTAAAGATGTTGGCCGGATTGACAAATTACTGATTTAATGCATTAAGTATATTCATTGTTGCAACTTATTTTATCATAAGGGAGACAGATCATTCACACTTGTGTGAAAAAATCAAATAATTATGACTTCATGTAATAACATAAGAAAAGGTAAAGTGGGGATGCGACATCATCAGCCCACGTATATTCATGGTGCTGCGCATATTATAACTGTTTTCACGAATAATTGCTAAACTCCATTAAGTTCGTTTTTTGTTATCAGATTCTGATGAAATTTCCTTTTTTTTGCTCGGTGAATTTTACTCTATTATTATATAAGAATATTTCAGCCCCGGAGCCGCCCTTTTAAGATAAGCACGCACACTTTTGTATGCACGATCGCACACACTCACTATAATTATGTGCATTTTTAAATAAGGAATATGCTGGTTATAAAAAAAAGTGGAACACCCGCCTCTGGCAGTCTCGCCTGCATTACGCGATTCGATATAGCAGCAGTGCTGACTTTGAAAAAAGATACTGAATAATTATTCACAAAAGAAAACACTCATATGATAATAAATACTACCCCCATTGACCAAAAATGACATTTGACCATGGTCATGTGACCTAAGATGTGTGCAAAATAATCATTCATATACTTGATTGCCCTTGTGTCTATGTTTAATGAAATATGTATAATGTGTAGATCCGTAACTTTTTAAAGAAGTTTCATGAACTAGATCCATAAACTTTTAAAGTTATGATGACAATTTCACAAATACCCCCAGCATTATCAAAGTTCATTGACCCTAAATGACCTTTGACCTTAGTCATATGAACTGAAACTCAGGCAGAATCTTCGGTGATACACTATTACCCTTATGTCTAAGTTTCATGAACTAGGTCCATATACTTTTTTAAGTTATGACGACATTTCATTTCGATATTGATTCCCCCAACATGGTCTAAGTTCATTGACCCTAAATGACCTTTGACCTTGGTCATGTGACCTGAAAGTTGGGCAAAATGTTCAGTAATACTTGATTACCCTTATGTCCAATTGGCCAAGTTTCATGAACTAGATCCACATACTTTTTCATTTCATGATCTAACTTCTATGAAAATTTCATTGGTCGCGCTTCAGCGGTTGTGATGCATTTCTGCATTGTCTATGGCATGTTAACCCCCATATCCCCCATATTTACATCCAATTAGATCTGAGCAGGGAAATTTCCCTAATCATATCCACGCTCATCAAATCATAGTTTGTTTGATGATTGATAAGGGGAATCAGTGTACCAAAAGGGGTACCAACTTGAAAGAAAATGTGAATGATGGATGAGTAAAATAAAGCTGAAAAATAAGGGGAATCCAAAAGTTAATCACCCTTGGCGAAAAGAAACTTTACCAGTGAAAATTTGACTTTTTCTTTTTTTTAAGCAGTTACATTGAATTAACTTGACTTCAGTAGCTTATTAACTAAAATAAAAGGAATGAAAACAAAAATGCAGTATTGTTGGAATTTGGCATGAAAAAGACATGACCCATTGTCTCAATCATTGTGCATCTCCCGTTATCAAATATGAAATGAACTGTCAAATACTCAGTGTTTTTGCCCTTCTGACCGGGCTTTCTGAACATGCTCAAGCTGTGTGAAATGATGAGCCTGATTAGATCATGGAGATTTCCCTCGGTCAGATCAGTGAATTCCTTGGTCAGAACAAGGAGATAGAGGTGATATCTCCTTGGTCAGAATGATCAAAGTGGGTTGATATGCTAGAAATTACAGAACACACAGCAGCTGTGCTGCATGCATGCAAACTTGGAATGGGCTGAAAAGCACCACTGTTACATAATAGACTGTGTATTCAAAACCACTGAAGCGAGACCAATGATTTTTTTTTTATAGAAGTTAGAACATGAGATGAGCTTCCTAGTTCTATACATTTTATTGAGAATAATTCTTATTTTTGGAAGTAATTTAGCCACATATCAGAGAGACATTTGGGGGGGGGGGACGCGCTGTTCACTCTAAATTCCAAGGATTTAAAGTAAATCCAGATCGGCCGTGAATAGTGAGCAGTCGAATATTAGATTTAGATTTAAACATTGTTTATTATAAAAATCTAAAAGATTTGAATTTAAATCTTTTGAGATTTAATCCTTCAGAATTAAGATGAATTCAAAATTCGGCTGGTCACTATTCACAGCCGATCTGGATTTATTTTAAATCCTTGGAATTTAGAGTGTACCCCGCCCCTAGCTGGCCCTCAAAATGTTTCTAATGCGAGGGAGTGTAGCGAACAAGCCAAAAAAAAATCACAAAGGCCTATTCAAAATGATCCAGAATGTTTTTCATAACCATTTCACCTAACACCCAGGGTCATGGCGCTTGCGTGATTATTATTGTTACTCTTTCTAGGCGCTATTTTTATTTATTAATACGGGAGTAGGCCTAATGAGGCATAGCAAGAAAGTTGCAATCAATATTATTGCAAGTCAAATTTAGGTCACTAAATCAGTCACAAGTCTAGCGATTAATTGCAAATCCACGCTTGATTGCTGGTCTGCTATACTATTGCAACTATAGTAGTAAAAATAAATGACCTTTGAACGTTTAATAAGGTATAATAGAATATTTCAGGGGATGGGATTTTTAATGTCGCAATCACTATCGTTTAGTAAGATGGTCATCCTGTTCATGGTTACTAAAATGCTTAGAATGTCCAGTTTACAAATTGGAATATATCACACATTTATGGCTCGCGTTTCGCTCTCGCATCAATTATTGTTTATTAAGTTACTCATTCTTATCCTGCCTACCAAAAATATTTATAATTTCAGTTTTTAGGTTGGAATATCACAAATTTCTAGCTCGCGCTTCGCGCTCGCATTATTCGATTGTGATAAATGAGTTATACTTAATGCAGTCCTTATAACAGGTTCCTTTTTGGTCAACACTATCAATTCGCGCTCTCGTTAATTCTTTAGTTAGATACATATCTTTTTCATGATTACTGCTCGGAATATTAATTTTCAAATAACAGGTTCCTTTTTGGTCAACACTATCAATTCGCGCTCTCGTTAATTCTTTAGTTAGATACATATTTTTGTCATGATTACTGCTCGGAATATTAATTTTCATACATAAATTAAAAGTTTGAGCTGGCGATTTGCGCTCGCAACATCTCCCTGCAGAAGCGGACCGTGACCCGGAGGAGACAAAGCATTGGAGGGGCACTGTATTATTTGTGAAAAATGCTGTGCCCCCCAATGCTTTGTCTCCTCCGGGTCACGGTCCGCCACTGTCTCCCTGGATGCAGCAGCACTGAGCGCCATGCAAAAGTGAGTTTTACAACTTTTTTCCAAACCACTCGCTCGATCGCGCGCGAGCTCGCGGAAAAACAAAGCCTAAGATATCTGATCGATGAGAAATCAATTCAAAAGGCTTTGCTGAACTAAAATGACACAACTTCATGCAGATTACATTCCTATATAATATTATGGTAAAAATATCCGTTTCCACCAAAATGCCAATTTTTACATAATTAAGCACCCCTCTTTGACTTATTTGCCCCCAAAACGAAAATACGTTCCGCCGCCAGCCTGCAAGTGAGGACTTTTTTTTTCTTTTTGCTGGGAACATATATGTGCCCTCCTTATCTGGGAGGGGGGGGGGGGATCATGGATCCGCCTATAGCTTGACTTAAGCCTAGCTCGGTCAGGGCCAAAATGAAGCCACCGAATCATATATTCTTACACAGTAAAAACGCTGTTTAAGATTTTATACAACGCTGTTTACTATATGAACCTTACAGCTGTATATTTGTTTAACCATTTAAACAATTATTGAAAATTAGATATTGAAAATTAAACTTTGATGCTTAAGATTTAAACACTTGTTTAAACTGTTCAAACAATTACTGTAAGGTTCATATAGTAAACAGCGTTGTATAATTTTTTTTACTGTACGTGTACAAAATATATTTATCATAAAGAATGATAAAAAACAAACAACTCAGCACCCACAGCATCCCTGCTTCCCAGAACCATGGTAACTCTGAACTTCGATCATAGTAGAGTAACTTTCTTTATTATACTTAAGTTCGACACTGTACTAGTATGCAGGAGCGACGGAGGAGCGATTATCTTTCAAAATGTTCAAGTTGACCCGGGGTTATTGACCGAAATGCCCCGAAATGCAAAAAAGTCAGGCAATTCTTTGAATATCTAGAATAGATATTTTCACTTCGTCAAAGTGTGAATAAAACGAAGGATAATCAGGATGGACATTGGTTATATTATTATTAGGATGTGCATCATCTTGATGACGTAAATCGTGTGGTAAATTTCCCATAAATTTCTCGGAAAATGGAAATGCGGTCACATTCCAAGAATCAGAGGTAGGATGTTAACTATGGAACGCTAATTGAAATGATTTCACGGCGACATTCGCGAGTTTTATACACTGTATATGAATCCACGCAGGGATCGCAGGCAGACTTCGCAATCATCGATCATTAAATTTTCCAAGGTCAGAGGAGGGTAGGCCTTTTCTTTATTATTGATGTTATTATTGCTATTATTATTACTATCGTTATCATAATTATTATGATGATGTTTATTATTATCATTATTATTATTATCATTATAATTATTATTATCATTTTCATTATTATCATTTTCATTATTATTATTATCATTATTCAGTGGCATATCTACGGGGGGAGGGCACGTGTCGGCTGGCAAAAAAAAAAGGGAGAAAAGAAGAAAAAGAGGGAGAAATAGGGAAACGTAGTGGGGAGAACACAAAATTATTGCATATTATATTACATTAGATTATGTTATATTTATCACATACTATATGATAATTACATAAGAAATGTTTTTTTTTTATATTTCATGAAATATAATTTTCTTAGTTCCTTTTTATTCATCATTCCTGGTGCTCGCATTGTTTATTTAATGAGATAAATAATCATATTCAAGGGAATTAAATAGTACTAAAACATCCCGTTTTCAAGTCAATATACACCAAACATATTTCCTTGCACTTCGAGCTTTTATAATTTTATGTAGTGACATATGCTTCTTTTTCATGACTACTTAACTAATTGCCCCCTTTTAAAGTCTGAATGATCATTCTATGAAACATTTCCAGTTAGAGCTTAGGTTCGAATTCGTGAATTGGTGAGATATGTCAGCTCTTTTTTAATTCCTAAGAACAGTCCTTCAAAGTTTTTTTTCTGGTCTGAACATGCATAAAAACTTTTCAGCTCGCGCTCGCATAATTTAGTTACTGAAATATGTTTGGTTCGTTTCCGATGAACAAGCTTTAGAATGCCCCTCTTTAGGTCTGAATATTAAAAAAATTCAGCTCGCGCTTCGCGCTCGCAATATTTGATTAGTGAGATATCATGTTCATGATTACAATGACTACAAAATGTGCTTCATGTGTTAAGGTGTATATTTTCATTGTGATTTTTTTTATTTATTTACCTGTTCGTTTGTATATCGATCCATTTGTTTGTAATCCATGCATTATAATAGAAATAAGGGCAGTTGTACTATAGACAAACTAGTGGGGGGGGGGGCGGCCAGCCATGGCCCCCTCGCCGATTGGCGTCGCAATACAAGAAAAACACGGTGGAAATAAAACTAAAGAGAAGACAAGAAAGAACTGATAGCGCGAAAATTCATAAGAGTATGATCTGGAGGCAAGTGCCTCCTCCTGTTACTGGCGGCGAAAACTAAAAGGGAAGAAAAAAAAAGAGGAACAGTGAATAAATAAGGGGAAATGAGGATTGGCAAATAAAAATTGAATGTATATACATATCCCGTTCGAAATGAATAATGGCGCTTTCACGTTTTTAATTCAAAATATAAAAAACATTAATTTCTGGTTCTACTTCGAGGTTTATTTTTTGTTTAGGGAAATCGCTGTCTTTTTTGTAATTACAAAACTGACTTGCAGTGTCTAACAACAATGATAATGATAATACTAATATGCCTGTTTGACTGATGAAATACCGATATCCTTTTCATATAAATTCCTATTAAAAGTCCTAATAACCAACCTTTTCAAGTCATTATAATAATGTTACGAATTTAATGATAGATATAAAGGTGATATAGATAATGGAGATAGATAATGGTATCCATTATAAAATGCAAATAGCAGCCAAAGGTTGAATTACATGAACTCGTACAGAATAAGTTGTTGGTACATACCATGTTCAAACAGATAGAAAAATATCAAATCATAAGGAAAGAGGATATACAGAAGAGACATGTAAATTTATGTACGTATTTTTCTTTCATAATTTTCTTTTTGCTCTTTTGTAAAGCGCTGTGTCAATGATTTCTTAATTAAACAATGATAATAGGGGTGGAATTATTATCGGTATACGTACTTATAATAATGAAAATATTCTAAACACAAGAAACGGAATATAATAGGTTCCTTTATTGTGTTTGAAATATTTTCATTTTCAATTTCGGCATAAAATAGATATCATTCTAAAGAAAAGTTGAAAACTATTTCATTCCAAAATTGTTTTCGTGGTAATATTTTGAAGACTCCCGCCGTCAACGTTTTTTTTTTTGGGGGGGGGGGTGCATTTTCCAATTCCAGTCTCGTCAATTCGATTTTATTATAAACACGACTTGTGCTTGCCGTATATCTTGGGTCACGTGATTACATCGCTCCACTGCACTTCCATACTATATGTACTGGCATAACAATCTATATATGCATGCAAGCTAGCGCGCCAGCAGCTAGGCGCTGGGCCAGCCCTCTGGCGCGGTACGTACGTAGATCGATGATCCGACTCGTCTCGACTCGAGTTCGAGCGCTAATGGCAAATGCAGTTGATTGAACTTCTCGGAATCGAGGAAGCGAAATGTTCCACAAAATTCGAGTTTGAGACGAATTTCACAACATTGACATTGCAAACCAGTTTTCCATAGATTCTACATGACTATGAAATAAGTTTGAACTAACCTGCGATAAAGATCTGAGTGAATCAGATTCAATCAAATGGCTTGGTGACGCGACGCGAGTGATTTTGACTCCTGTTGGTTTGTCGAGCTAGTCGAGCAGTCAGTCGGCGGACCGGACCGACCCCGTGGCGTTGGATCATACAGTGCATCGCATGCATGCACAGCACACACAACAGCCACAACCAGGTACAATTGTAGGCTAGTAATAGTAATACGTTTAACTCACAGGTTCAGCCAGTTTTTATTTTTTTCACCAGGTCCTGGAGCTGGAGTATGATGGGGTGACCAATTTGCGCACATTTTTAGAAATTATCATGAAGTTGATCTAAATTTCTCACAAGTCACAGTTCACATAAAAATTAGATCTAGGGCCTAAGTAACTTTGGTAGGACTAGATCATGATAGATGAAGATCTAATCAAAATTGTAAATACCAAACAGAAGGCAAGATCCTAAAGTCAAATTCGCTTGACGGAATTAAAAAGTTGGTCAAGGGTTTCGCTTGTATCGCGATCTCAAAATTCCATGGCAATTGACTAATGCGCACTCGGCTGAAAAAGTGTCATAAAAAAAAGTGTGACCTTGTAAGTTATTATAGGCTTATTTTGTGCACGAGAAGTTAGGATTTTCTCAGTGCGGACGCAAAAGGTAATAAAATTTGCCGATGTTTTGCCAATAATTTCACAAATTGGGACCTTCCCTTCAAGAAAATTACCATACTTTAGTTTTACTGTGTAAGTTTGTGTCGCTTTTTCTGTTGGTGATATTAGTTTTTCAATATTGATTAGGGCCTAGATATCGAGATAATCGACCGTGCACAAATTAGGTAACGCGCGAATGAAGGTCACCACCATACATGTATGTCATTATTTTAGGGCCTCAAACTATTTGTTATTGATCTATGCTTATATCAATTCTTTTATTATCCTCCAAAATTATGTATTATTTTTTATAAGATACTTTTTCAAAAACCTTTCCCTAAAAACTTTTCACTGATTTCCATTGTCTACTTCATCCATTCATATTATATGAATACTAATAATGAGAATAAAACCTATTTGTATAAAGCTCTTATAACATTTTAGCACCTTCCCCATTCAAAACAATTTTCGCCACTCATCCAACTCCTACGTTATATATTTTTTATTCCCTTATACCGACATCTAAAATCTCCTCTTGCAAAAGAACCATCACTATTCTTTGTTATTACCTCGCTGGTTTAAGTTCATATTCAAATATAAAAATAATAAAGTGAAAAAAAGGATAAAAGGGAAAGGAGGAAAGAAAATAAAAGGAAGAAGACAAGTAAAGAAAATACGAGGAGGGGACCTACATGTACAACCCTTCATATCACTTCTGCTTGCGCTTCGCGCCAGCAGAATCCCATTTATTTTGATACTCTCATTATTCATGTCTCGTTTTCAAGCTATTCTCGGTTTGTAAGATAACACATGATTACAAAAGTGCTTAAAATGTCTTGTTTTCTCTCTTAATGACTTGATATAATACTCTCATCGTGAATTTTGTTCATGAATTCATACATGTATGACACTCGATCTCTCTTTACGACTTACTTTATTATACTCGTACCTGTATATTAAAGGCATTTTTGTCTCACCTGCATAGCAGAGTGAGACTATAGGCGCCGCTTTTCCGACGGCGGCGGCGGCGTCAACACCAAATCTTAACCTGAGGTTAAGTTTTTGAAATGACAGCATAACTTAGAAAGTATATGGACCTAGTTCATGAAACTTGGCCATAAGGTTAATCAAGTATTACTGAACATCCTTCCTGAGTTTCATGTCACATGACCAAGGTCAAAGGTCATTTAGGGTCAATGAACTTAGACCATGTTGGGGGAATCAACATCAAAATCTTAACCTAAGGTTAAGTTTTTGAAATGTCATCATAACTTAGAAAATATATGGACCTAGTTCATGAAACTTATACATAAGGTTAATCAAGTATCACTGAACATCCTGCATGAGTTTCACATCACATGACCAAGGTCAAAGGTCATTTAGGGTCAATGAACTATGGCCAAATCGGGGTATCTGTTGAATTACCATCATAACTTTGAAAGTTTATGGATCTGATTCATGAAACTTAGACATAATAGTAATCAAGTATTACTGAACATCCTGTGCAAGTTTCAGGTCACATGATCAAGGTCAAAGGTCATTTAGGGTCAATGAACTTTGGCCAAATTGGGGTATTTGTTGAATTACAGCCATAAATTTGAAAGTGTGTTGGTCTAGTTCATAAAACTTGGACATAATAGTAATCAAGTATCACTGAACATCCTGTGCGAGATTCAGGTCACATGATCAAGGTCAAAGGTCATGTAAGGTCAAAGAACTTTGGCCACGTTGGGGGTATTTGTTGAATTGCCATCATATCTCTATAAGTGTATTGGTCTAGTTCATAAAACGTGGAAATAAGAGTAACCAAGTATCACTGAACATCTTGTGCGAGTTATAGTAGTTTTCAAAATCAGCACTGCTGCTATATTGAATCGCGTGATGCAGGTGAGACGGCCAGAGGCATTCCACTTGTTATTATAATCTGTCCTATCTATGGGTCTATAGGCCGATCAAGAACTGATTTCTCGTTGAAAGTTGTACAAGCAAGTTATATTATCACTATTATTTTTATTGAAGAGATGTTTCTTGTGAGGTATGTTACATTATGACCTGGAATAAATTCAGATACTCTTTTATTGTTTATACTTAGAGGACAAGTCCACAACCCCAAAAAGTTGATTTGAATAAAAAGAGAAAAATCCAACAAGCATAACACTGAAAATTTCATCAAAATCGGATGTAAAATAAGAAAGTTATGACATTTAAGTTTTGCTAAATTTCGCAAAACAGTTATACATGTATGCACATCCTGGCTGGTATGCAAATGAGGAGACTATGATGTCATCCACTCACTATTTCTTTTGTATTTTATTATATGAAATATTCTATTTTTCTCCTCATTGTCAAATGATACAACGATTAATTTTTCCCTGAACATGTGGAATTAGCATTGTTTAATACTATATGGTTCAGTCAAGTTGGTCCTTATTGTCAAATCTATAAAAAATGAAATATTGTATTATTCAAACAATCAAAAACAAAACAAATAGAGAGTGATGAACATCATCGACTGACTCACCTAGTTGTGCATATCACTGTTTTGTGAAAAATAAGCGACACTTAAAAATGTCATAACTTTCTTATTTTACATTCGATTTTGATGAAATTTTCAGCATTATGCTAGTTTGATTTTTCTCTATTTATTCAAGTCAGCATTTTCCTGCGGTGGACTTGACCTTTAATTTTCACCTCATATTAAATAAATTCAATTAGTAGTAATCAAGCGTTACCATGGCAACATAAATTATTACTTTTCAAATGAACTCATCCATGCAGAACACTTTGTTGTGTTCAATCAAAATTAAATGAGTTGGTCAAACCTATTAGGGGAAATGGAAAAAAAAAGAGATTCAACTTAATAAAAAAAATTAACAATGGGAACACAGCCGGCTCTGCATAGCCTGCATTACGCAATTTACAATGTAAGTATAGCAGCAGTGCTGACTTTGAAAACACCTACATGTACCATAGTTATTATTACACCTACATGTACCATAGTTATTATTGTTCACAAAAAAATACCACTCATTTGCCCATATGATGATAAAATTCTACATGTATGTTCATTGACCCGAAATGACTTTTGACCTTGATCAGAATTATGACCTAACACTTGTGGAAGACGATCAGTGACACCGTTCTTATTATACTTTCTAAAACTGGTTTACTGGAAACTGGTTCAGGAAACCAGTTTGGAAGATCGTTTACTAGCGTTCCCATTTGATCACCCAAAAATGGTTTTCAAAACCACTTCTTGTAAAGCAGTCTTGTTGCTATGGGAACACTCTTAATGGGCTGACATGTTTCGTGTGAAATTTGAAACCGCAGAGTAGGCATTCCACATACAGTGTGTGGAGTAGCATGCTCAATGTGTGAAGATCGCTTCCAGAAGAACAGATGTGTCCTCACTTGTGCTAAAACCAGTTTAACGAGGCAAAGCGATTTTCAAAACTACATGGCAAGGTGGTTTTCTGAACCGGTTTAAAAGATCGCTTCCAAGACCATTCTCATTACATGTTATTTCTAGTTTCCATTAAACTAGTAAACTAGTTTTAGGACGGTAGTGAGGTAGTGAGAACGGTGTCAGTGATACTTGGTTACCTTTGCATGTATGTCCACCTTTCATCAAATAGATTTATAGACTTTCAAAGTTATGATGGCAATCTAACAAATGCCCCCAACATGGCCAAAATTCATTGACCTTAAATGAACTTTGACTGTTCTCATATGACCTGAAACTCGCACAGCATGTTTACTGACTCCCTTATAAGTTTCATGAGCCAGATCCCTATACTTCGAAAGTTATGATAACATTTCACAGATTTTCAAAGATTTCAATGTTTACAACACTGCCACCGTCGGAAAAAGCGGCTCCTCATATAGTCTCTGGCAGAGGCTCTGCAGGCGAGACTTGTATTTTTCTGTGGAAAAGATAAGCCGTTACCATGGCAATGGGCCTTTTGCAAATACTTTGATAACTTGATACATGTATATATCTAGAAATTGATTTGGAAGGCTTAAGAATTATAGATTGGACCGTTTAAATATGTACAGGGGAATATGCCAATATAGGCTCAATACATCGTTTTTTAGAAATCTGTTGCCATGGCGATGGCACAAGGAGGCATTTATGAAACTAGCAACAAGCAGATTCGTGTTCAGCACCCTCAAAATAGGGCATAAAGCACCCCCCAAAAAATCAGATTTTAAAGAAAAGTCTACTTGAAAAATTATGACATTTATAAGGATCCGTGTAATATTTAGGCCTTACATACTAATAATGATTATTATACTACAATCAGGGTGAGCGTCTTAGCGAAGTTAGGACATCGTTCTTTCTCAAGGTACACCCTCGTTATACATTTTCACTCATAAAAATGTAACAATTTTCAGGTTTTCAGGAGTTTTTAAGGTGTTTGAAAAACCTTAAACTGGTGCAGTTGATTGTAATTCGAACAGTTGACTCGGGGTTACTTCACACTTAAACGCAATATGTCACGATTTAGAATGGGATTGATTTTTATTTTTCTACACCTCGTTTTGTCATGTAATGGTCGCCTCTTGGGTGCTTGATAAATGCAAGTATACTGAACAATAAGGAATTTGGGACGAATTTAGAATGATTATCCTATTTTAAGCAGTGTGTGCCTTGCGCTTGTGAAGGTGAGTGAGAATTGGGCAGCATACGGTACCCAATGCCTCTGTAGTCTGTAGTTTTACTTTAATAGTCTAACGAGGCATCACATACTCTACAGGCTACACATCTGTAATGGATTCATGACATGGATTTTAAAGGTAAGCCCAGGTCCTCGCACAGTCGCACGCGTATCCCTATCTGCACATATTTTTACGCCATTCGCATTGACGTCACAATAAGTGAACAGGGGAGTAATCAGATACAGCCTAGATCTACATGTACATGTAGCTGATTTTTCCAGTCATTGGTAGCCAGGAGGCTCCTAGAGAGTAAAATTCATTCACTAACGTGTGCTTTCTCTCCACGGAGCCAGGGATTTGGGCCCCATTCATGTGCGTATACCATGGTCAACATTGTAATTTTCGCCCCCGAGATTAATACTTTCCCTGTAAAAGATCTAGTCCTAAAACATGAAAATGGGTTAGAACTTTGTTTCCGACATTTAGACAATTTCATTTTGAAACAAATATTCATTTAAAAAAATGAAAAAACAGATTTCACTAGATGGTGAAGAGCTTCATGACGAAGTGGCGGAGGTAAACATTCCATTAGGTAGATTAACTCAATTGGATCAGTACCTCTTCATTCATGCTGTCATTAGCAAATTAAACTTGTGACGTTGTCCCTTGGAGGGAATTCTATTTTTGTTTTATTTTGCTGGTAGTACTATACATGCAGGCCTATGTGTTTGGTGTAATTACATGTACTCAATGAGTGGTTTTTGCCAGCACATCTCTACTTTCTCCAGCTGTCAATCTACATGCCGAATAGGTCCACATGCAGGCCTCTACAATTTTTTTTCATCACTTGTCTGACAGGGGAAGTGATGAAAAAATTTACTTGCCCGATAAAAAAACTGTTTGCCCATTTAAAAAAAAATAATTCTTTTGCTCTTTAATATTTTTTTATAATGGTACTAGAATAGTAGAATCTACCCTCAATCTTAAAGATCAAGATAAATAACTACAAATGAGAATCATGTAGTAAAGAACTCACATATATACATGTAATTATAAGTCTATTTTCAGCAAAGTCATGAAATCAGTTCTTATTGCCATCATAGACATGGATGTGCAAATTTTTACTCAGTTTCGCTAGTAGCTTCAATCACACTACCTTTGGAGCTATAAAACTAAGTCACTGCCAATCATGACAAAAAAAATCGCTGATTTTAGTCTGACGACTCATTATTTTCTCGGTTGGGAATGATCACAAATCGTGAGGCTGAGTCACAAAGTTTGCAGCGAGCTTGAGAGCATGGAGCATGTCGTATATTGCTGCCCTCTTCATGCGTTGGTCATCGGCAAATTGCGCAAGACAGTAGTGCATGCGCACAGCATATTTTAGAATGTAAGATGGCAGCCCCCATAGCCTTCAAACAAGTTACCTGGGGATGAATTATCCATAAATTGGCGCTGATTTTACATGTTTCCAATGTACTGTTAATGCGATATGCTCTATAAATATATTTGTGTAAGTGTTAAATTGCGAACACAATAGTCCCTTGGGTAAGTTTATACCCAAGGGACTATTTCTTTTGAGTTGAAAAGTGGGATGCCATTTGATTTGATGGATCCTCGTGTTCCCATCTTTCAGCTAATAAAATACACGGGGGTGGCGTGCAAATTTGCCCCGGAAATCATCTCCCAAAATCATGCTTTCGGGGGCGGCATAAAATCCGGAAGTCCTGCCTGAAATAATTGTCAAGCGATAGTAAAGGCCCCGCGCGCTGCTAGCTCAGCGGCCCCAAGCCGGCTGGAACTCACGAGGTCCCTCCGTAACTTTGATAGTAAACAATTTCCTTTTTTTATTGCATTTTGAAGATATCATCCTAAATTTGCAAGAAAATATGATCTTGAAATCTGAACAAAAGCACAGTTTTTGTCTCGCCTGCATAGTAGAGCGAGACTATAGGCGCCGCTTTTCTGACGGCGGCGGCGGCGTCAACATTAAATCTTAACCTAAGGTTAAGTTTTTGTAATGACATCATAATTTACAAAGTATATGGACCTAGTTTATGAAACTTGGAAATAAGGTTAATCAAGTATTACTGAACATCCTGCCTGAGTTTCAGGTCACATGACTAAGGTCAAAGGTCATTTAGGGTCAATGAACTTAGACCATGTTGGGAGAATTATTTTCAAAATCTTAACCGAAGGTTAAGTTTTTGAAATGACATCATAACTTAAAAAGTATATGGACCTAGTTCATGAAACTTGGGCATAAGGTTAATCAAGTATTAGTGAACATCCTGCACCAGTTTCAGGTCACATGACAAAGGTCAAAGGTCATTTAGGGTCAATGAACTTTGGTCAAGTTGGGGGTATTTTTTGAATTACTATCATAACTTTGAAAATTTATGGATCTAGTTCATGAAACTTGGACATAAGGTTAATCAAGTATTAGTGAACATCCTTCGTGAGTTTCAGGTCACATGACCAAGGTCAAAGGTCATTTAGGGTCAATGAACTTTGGTTAAGTTGGGGGTATTTTTTGAATTACTATCATAACTTTGAAAATTTATGGATCTAGTTCATGAAACTTGGACATAAGGTTAATCAAGTATTACAGTCAGTCCGCAAGCCCTGAAAAAGTAGCTTCTTTTATCCAAGTGATATTCATGACAAGAGGGTTTTTGCATAGTTAATGAGCTTGGTGCGAACCAAAACACCTCTTTTTATTCGGCCATTGCTGCTCTAAATATTGACCAAATTTCATGTTTTTGGTATCTTTGTAAAGAAGAAGAATCATTCTTTTAGGTCATGTGTTTGGATTTTTAAAAGAATGTTGTAATATAGGAAAAAATTTTGATCTAAAACATGAAACAAAATATTTTTTTTCATGCAACAAAAGTTGTTGTTTTCACACTTAATTTCTGTTTGGGCACAAATAATTTTTAGATCATGATAAAGCTGAAGATCTAAGCTTTAATATGATATAATTTTTATAAGAAGATGTATTTTAGATGGGTCAGCAGCCAGCTTTTCATAGACCAAGTACATTTTGCAGCTCAAAAACAAGAATACTGCGCTCTGATTGGTCATAGACCACACACCCACGCAAATTCCAATGTTCCCCACACTAGGCCTCTGCAAGGTCACACTCACCATGTGGTAATCTCTTCAAATTACCCGCGCCTGTTTGTTTTGAAAACAGTATTCAGCCAATCAGAACTCTGGAGTTTATGTTACTCAGAAATTTCAGAAATCTCGTCTTGCATCTTGATGGAAATAACTGGCTGCTGACCCATCTAAAAGATGCCACATATCAAGAGTGACATTGTAAGAAAGTATAGAGTTTGAGCTTTCTGATGATATAAATAATGTTGGTGCCTAAAACACAAAATGTTGCACAATTTGCAAGTGAAAACAGAGGAAGAAAATTCTGTTTGATGCATCTTTTCAGGTAAAAAATTCACTTATTTATCAAAATATTTCATTCAAAAGAAATGACCAATATAAAAGGGTAACATTTACTCTTGCCCATGGTACAAAAATAATCAATATTACTCAAGGAGAAAGTGGTTAAATTCTTTGAGAAAGAAAGTCTCACAATTCACGAGATTTTGCAGGGACATGAATTCAGCCACGAGAGGACTTGGATAAATCTTGCTCATTTGCTCATTAACACAGGGGCTTGCGGACTGACTGTATTAGTGAACATCCTTCCTGAGTTTCAGGTCACATGACCAAGGTCAAAGGTTATTTAGGGTCAATGAACTTTGGCCAAGTTGGGGATATTTGTTGAATTACCTTCATAACTTTGAAAATTTATGGATCTAGTTCATGAAACTTGGACATTAGGTTAATCAAGTATCACTGAATATTCTGTGCAAGTTTCAGGTCACATGACCATGGTCAATGGTCATTTAAGGTCAATGAACTTTGGCCGTGTTGGGGGTCTTTGTTAAATTACCATCCTAACTCTGAAGTTTATGGATCTATTTCATAAAACTTGGGATATAAGAGTAATCAAGTATCACTGAACATCCCCTGTGAGTTTCAGGTCACAAAACCAAGGTCAAAGGTCAGTTAAAGTCAATAAACGTAGGCCATGTTGGGGTAATTGTTGAATTCTCGCTACCCCAAATAGGAACAAAAATCTCATAATGCGCGAGACGAGATAATTTTCACTCCGTCGGGTCGTCATCACCACTTCCGGTTCAGAGTCATGCTCGCGCGAGGTTCGCGATACTGAGTTTTCCACCACGCTGAAATCGATGCCAATCAGCGTAATATGTACAGATTATAAAACGTTTTATTTAATTTGGTCAGTTTTGATTCCATAAATAAAAATAAAAAATATATTTCAGGTGAAAATGATTTTTCATTCATGTTTTTATTTGGTTTAAAAAAAATTAAACAAAAAATGAATATCTTAAAATTTTGCATTTAGCGACCGGCCTGACATCACGATCGTATTCGACTAGACGCTAAATATATACAGCATTCATTCCGTTCAATTTTTCGTCGACCACAAAATGGATAAAAAATCAGTTTCGGAACTTAAACAAATCTTAACTGACAGAGGAATACCGTGCAATGGAAAGCGTCGGGCAGAATTAGTGACTTTAGCAGAAAAGGCCGTTAAACTGTATCGTGAAAGAGAGGGTTGTGATCACGAACTTTCCGAGCGAAAGCGACGTTGTGTTGTTGTGCATGACGGCACTGTTGATCTGAATGGCACAACAGTGCATTGGACTTCCGAACAGGAAGTTGTAATACCGAAAAGCTATCCCATAATGCAATGCGCGTTACAGGGATTTTCCCGGATCTCGGCGAAATCGCTATTTGGGGTAGCGAGAATTGCCATCATAACTTTGAAAGTTTATGGATAGAGTGAATGAAATGTGGACATGGGTGTAGTTGACAAGTCTTAAGTCACCGTTCAAATGTCATATATGGTCAATGAACGTGGTATTATGTCATTATATGAATGGTGTTTTTGTGAATGATTATTTTATAGTAGTTTTCAAAGTTAGCACTGCTGCTATATTAAATCGCGTAATGCAGGCGAGACTGCCAGAGGCGTTCCACTTGTTTAGCTCATCCGGCCCGAAGGGCCAGATGAGCTTATGCCGTGGCGAGGTTTCTGACGTCTGTCGTCCATCCACAATTTCTAAATGCTTTTTCTTCGTCATTTCAAATCCGATTTCCAATTCTGTTTGCTTTATATGATAGCACTAGGTGGGGGATTCAAAACTTCCACACAGAATTTTGAAACTCATTAAATATGCTAATTTATGCGCATTTTTCAAAATTCACAAAAAAATGTTTCTTCTTCTTTATTTGTTGGCCGATTTTGATTTTTTTGCTTCCATCTGGTAGAGCTTCATGAGGTTCAGCAAACTTGTACACAAAATTGTGAAATTTTGTCTAGAAAATTACTTATGCTAATTTATGCAAAATTTATTCATAAATCACAAAAAATGTTTTTTCTCATTCATTTGTTGATCAATTTCAATTTTGTTTGCTTTATATGATAGCTCTAGGTGGTGATGCAAAATTTCAACACAGAATTTTGAAACTCATTAAATATGCTAATTTATTCATACATTTTCAAAACTTACAAAAAATACTTATTTATTTGTTGATTGATTTTGATTATTTTTGTTCCATCTGAGAGCTACATGAGGTTCACCAAGGTTCTACACAGAGTTTAGAAATTTTGACTAGAAAATTATTTACGCTAATTTATACGAAATTTATTCATAGATCACAAAAAATGCTTCTTCTTTGTCTTTTCTTCATCAATTTCAATTCTGTTTCCTCAATTTATGTCACCAGTATAATTCACTACAGTGTCAGCTGGGCTGTAATTAAAATTGTGTTAAATTTCGTTGCGAGATGCCGGATGAGCTCCACATCATTGATGTGCTAGTTTCATTTTAGCGTATTTTTTGGTGACCCCTGTTCTTAAATCTGAAGTAAGCCTTTGGGTGCTCTAGAAACATGCCGCCGATTACGCAATTTGAAGGCTGAAATTAGGATTTTCAGCTAGGATTTTTGGTGAGTAACAGGCAGTGCCTGAGTATACATGTACCGTAATGGTGCTAATGCAGTTTCACACCGCCTGTGTTGCGGTGATGATTGACTGTGAGCTATGCTGCATTCAGTGGCTGCGCTGCACTGGCGTAGCTTAGCTTTTGAAATAAGTTGACATGTTGACATTAGCTGTCAGGCTGCGATGCATTCAATATTTCATAAAACTATTTACAAGCGAGTTTTTATCAAATTGGAAATTAAAATTTATGAAAACGATACCTCTCAGTACAAATTTGATAAACTACATCCTATTCAATTTGATGGACAAAATTGTAAAATTTAGAAGGGTCCATTTAATTGAATACATGAGATACAAACAATAAACAAACAAACAACAAGAAATTAGATAATCATTTAACAATTCATAACAATGAAGAAAAAATAAATAGCAATTAAATAAACAATATGAAACATTAAATAAATTTGGAAACTAGCAGGATGGGCGAATTGTCTTGGGTCGCACATAACATTCAATGTATTTACGAAAAGTGGAGCCCCCGAGATGAAAAAGTAGCCCGTGAAAGGTAGAAATGGAGCCCCCGAAATTTAGCAAAAAATTGAAAATCGAGCCCCCCCCCCCAAAAAAAAAAATCCCTGCCATCTTTTCACGTTGTTTATGATTCTTACTTTTGGAACTCTTTGCAGTGTCTATTATCACCAAATCCCTCCATATAGTGTGAGTACAATGTATACCAGTATTATCAGCTCTGGACAGGTACTTGGCTTACATAATTATGTCTCAGCATCAATGCATTAATTAATTTCCAATGTCTTTATGTACATGGTTTTATTTCACATACAATGAAATGAGTGGAATCAAGAATGCATATATGTAGTTTCATATTTGTTCAACCAAAACTGATCTTTCAGGAAATGTAAAGTATTATTTCTGTATGTAATACAAGTTGGTCTACCCTTAAAACACTCTTTGGTCATTGTACATAAATGTCCAATTCAGACCAGAAAATTCTGAAAATGCATGTACTTTATTCCTCTTGCTGTTGTACTTTGTACAAGGGATTAAGGAAGAAAAAAAGTGAAAAAATAACTGGAATAAGAGTTTCAACAACATTCAGAGTAATGGACGGACTTTATTCATTTATTTTTGTGCCTGAAGCGGATATATCAGTTTTTATTATGTATGCACATGTTTCTGTTATAATGCAAAGTTGATTGCCATTGAGTCTAAGGTACAAAGTTTTATGTAGCCTACTCTTGTCTTTCAGAATGCATCAAGCTGCATGAATCATATCTTAAAGTTCATGTTAACATGTAAATGTACATGTGCTTAAAAAAAAAACTACTACTACTACTTCTACTACTATTACTACAACTACTACTACTACTACTACTACTACTACTACTACTACTACTACTATTACTACTACTACTACTACTACTACTACTACCACTACCACTACCACTACCACTACCACTACCACTACTTCTACTTCTACTGCTACTGCTACTGCTACTGCTACTGCTACTGCTACTGCTACTGCTACTACTACTACTACTACTACTACTACTACTACTACTACTACTACTACTACTACTACTACTACTACTACTACTACTACTACTACTACTACTACTACTACTACTACTACTACTACTACTACTACTACTACTACTTTTACTACTACTACATGTACATGTACTACATACTACTACTAAAAAAGATAGGGTTTATAGGTTGTGTAGCACATGTTACTCAAAGTGCTCTTACATTATATTACCTTGGCTATTTTAGTCTATTGATTTCAATGCTTAAGGCTTGGTCTCACTGCACTTTACGGATGCAGAGATGATGTAAAACGGAAAAGAATCTTGGCATCCGTTGGAAAACTTTATGGATCCGTTGTGTACTCTTTGCATACGTGTTTCATACGCTCTGTATCCATTGAGCATCCGACCACAGTGATTTCATTGTTCGCCCATTTTCTCCATTGTCTGGAGCGGATGAAAACGGATGGAGCCACCCGAAAATTTTGCTTGTCCGCTGTACCCGTTATGAATACTTAGTGTGTCAGTCGGCCAGTGGGAACAGGCCTTTAGAGCTTTTTTCCTCGTCTGCATGTGTAATTGTGTATGTAGCAGAGCAAGACTGCAGTACATGTTGGTGCTGCTTTTGGTGGTGTCATCAACACTGAAACCTTTATAACCAAGGTTTAAATTTTATCTTAGAAAGTACTTGGACCTAGTTCTTCAAACTAAGGGTACATGTAATCAAAATTGAAAATTTGAAACAGTATCATAACTTTGAAAGTAAATGGATCTACATTTGTATTGCATAAAACTTTAACATAGGTGTAAGTATCAAGTATCACTGATCTTTTGTACGGGTGTCAGGTCACATGGTCAAGGGCAATGGTTATTTAGGGTCAATGAACTCGGTATGAATGGTGTTTATGTGAATAATCATTCACTTAGTTTTCAAAGTCAGCACTGCTGAGACTGTCAGGGGCATTCCACTTGTTGAGTCTGAATTTCTTCCTTTCAGTACCTGGGTTGAGTGCAGCACATTGTGGATCAATTTCTTGCCTAAAAAAATGATGCTACGGATGGGATAAGTCATACGAACCCATGATTCTCTGTTTCAATGTCTGCAGATAAATCCATTTAATAATCCAGTGGTCCACAATGCGCTATGATTTGCGGCAAACCTGTGCACAATGTTCCTGAGCCTCGAGCATTTGGTACAAGGTTCCTACATGTACATTACATGTACATGTACTGGTAGGAGCTCATCTCCAAAATATTGCCTTCACAACCGACATGGTACACATAAAAAATAGCAACACCACTCTGAATCAAGCATTGCTGAGCTTGGCATCTCTCCACTCTGAAAATGAGTTTCTTGGTAAAGATATAATCTGAACAAGACTGGAAGTTTGAGCCAAATTTGTTTGAAAGCACCACTTTTTTGTGTGATTGACCAACTTTTATAGGCATCTCCATTGGATATCATCATTTACATGTATGCTGCACGCTATAAACTTCATTTCCCATTCACTGTGTACCGTAAACCAGATAAATTACAAGCCCGGAGTGGGCACTCAGTATATAATGCATAGTGGGTATGTGCCGCGAAGGGGACCCCCATTTTTACACTCAAATTTCCGTTCCAAGGCATAGCATTTTTGTCTTTTTGAGAAAAAGAACAAAGCAAAGCCGCTCCAAAGCATAGCATTTTCTTATCGAGAAGAAAGAAATCAGTTCCAAAGCTTCGCATATTTTCCGTTACGCCGTTCCGACCGCATTGATCTGCTACAATGAGCTGCAATTTTGGTGAAAAGCGGTCGCAGAGCGCTGTCCGACCATCGACTCTGCGCTAGCACATCCGGCGGCTGTGCCGCCGGGCTAGCTGCATGCACGTTCAATAGGGATGCATATGCACTCACACGCAGGCAACCCGTTCCAAGGTCCCCCGTTTTCACAAACATTTGTAGTTCCGAAGCCTGTTCCGAGGACCCTCCTTTTTACAATAAGCCCGCTCCAAGGCCCCCGTTTTTTGTCTCGCCCGCGGCACATACCTACTACTTTTTTGGTGGAGTATTCCCCCCCCCCCCCCCCCCGGATTACAAGAATGTTGTAATTAGAAAATAATGTGGATATCAATTATCATGAAGAATATAGTCAACTGTACATGGTTCATCCATAGAATACAGGTGTTTATACAACTTGTCATAAACAAAGGAAGATTTTATTGATCCATGTATCCATCCCAAACCCCGGGGGAGGGGGGGGGGTACTCGAACTATAAAATGATACATATGTGCCGCACCAAAAACGAAAATAAGGGGCTCTAGAACTAAACTTTGATCTTAAAATGGTGGTCTCTGGAACTGCTGTACATGTACATTGCTATGCTCTGGAAAGGCACAAGTCAAACGTGTTTTGGAGCATAGCATGAATATGCATGAAATTGGTCATGACGTTTCTGCATGATGAACCAGTGAGCAGTCTCTGAGTTGCTGCGCAGAGCTTTCTGTTGAATTCACGCAGTCATTGGCAATATGCCATTGTGCTGCGTTGAGCTCTGTGCCGACTGAGCTGGCACTGGAACAAGAAATCACAAATTGGGGGGTCTCTGGAACGGGGAAAAAATAAGAATTTCTATGGTTTTCTAAATTGGTAATCCTCTGGAACAGAAATTCAAGCTGAAAATGGGGGCCTCCACAGCGGCACATGAGTATCATACATTTATTCTAAGTGCCCTGCCCGGGCCTTAAACCTCAAATTTAGTCCATGTACATGTAAGATTCTTGGTTTTAAATAAAGATGTAAAGGTAAAAATCAAACCAATATTTTGTTTTATTTCATCTTTCTGTAGGTTTAACAATATCCTGTTCATTCCACTAAAAAAGGAGAGGATTGAGGCAGATTCATTATGTCTCTTATTACGAAGCTCCAGCAGCTCCAGGGTCCAGACCTGGAGAATCTTCAGTTGCTCTACAAGGGTCTGGAGTTCCCTGTGGAGGCTAGATTCTACTGTGCAATCTGGATAGAGGCACAAGACTGGTAAGTTGAAGAAATATCAGTGACCCTGGGAAAGATTGGGATAATTTTTGTGAGCTTCAGTGCAAGAAATAATAGTTCTGGAATATCAAAAATGGCCTCAGAGTAGTAAGACTATGATCAAGGATTTGCTATTTAAATAATCGCACATTCATAATTACAGCTGAACAACTGGCAGTTTGTCATCGATGTACATGTACCATAAATTCTTTCTTTGTGAAGTGCATGCAGGTCTATCTAAAAACAGAGCAAGTTCCTTTCCTACATAATTGTACATGTAGGCCTACTTATTCAATTTTTATACGCCCGTCCTACAGGAAGTATTATGGTATCATGCTCGGTGTACGTCTGTCTGTCCGTTAACTTTTCCTTGTAAATGCAATAACTTCAGTTTAACTTAACCTAAGCTCATATAATTTGGTGTGTATGATACTAGCATGGATCCCAGGAAGCCTATTGAGGTCGAAAGGTCAAAGGTCAAGATCGCAGTGCCATGATTTCATCTTACCCTTCTGAAGTCCCTGTAAATGCGATAACTAGCATGGATCCCAGGAAGCCTATTGATTTTGAGGTCAAAAGGTCAAAGGTCAAGATCACAGTGACATGTTTTCCTCTTGAAGTCCTTGTTAACACGATAAGTTCACCCCAACAATAAGATGACTGGAATAAAAAGAAAAAAAATCCAACAAGCATAACACTGAAAATTTCATCAAAATCGGAGGTAAAATAAAAAATTGTGAAGTTTCACTTAATTCCACAAAACAGTTATGCACATCCAGATCTGTATGCCACTGAGGAGACTGATGACGTCACTCACTCACTTTTTCTATCGTATTTTATTATCTGAATTTCTGAAATATAAAATATTCTAATTTCCTCCTTATTGTCCTAAGAAAAAAAGTTTTATTCCTCACTGAACATGTGAAATTACCAAACACTTCATGGTTCAGTCAAGTTGGTCCTTAGTCTCAAATATGTAAAACTTGACATACATCGTATTGTACAATTCAACAATGAAAAATAAAAGAAATAGTGAGGGACATGATCATTGACCCTCTCATTTGCATATCACTGAATTGTGCATATAACTGTTTTGTGCAAAACACCGGTAAGCAAAACTTTAAAATGTAACACATTTTACATCCGATTTTGATGAAATTTTCAGTGTTATGCTTGTTTGTTTTTTCTCTACTGATTCAAATCAACATTTTCCTGGGGTGGACTTGACCTTTAACCAAGGCTCATATAATTTGGTTTGTATGATAATTCATGTAGCATAGATCCCAGGAATTCTATTGATTTTGAGGTCAAAAGGTCAAAGGTGAAGTCGCCACCTTCCACTTTTATACTTGCTTGACCAATACACTGTAACTTTATTTTCCGCATTATTACTTATGTATGTGCTCGCCTTAGCGACACTCGTGTTTTTTATTCATTTCAATTTTATTCACATCACTTTCAATAAAAACACATCAAAAAGATCAAGTTTACATCAATACAAATTTATATAAATATGAAATACATCGTAGATTATACATAACATTAGTAAATATGGGGTGTGGAGGATGAACGAAAGGTCATTGACCTGTCAAGGTGAATGCCCAAATTTACCCCACTAAAAAAACTACAGTAATAATATATACAACCTACATGTAACATACTACAAACATAAAGTTAATTACATACACTGTACAATAACATACACATATCAAATCTAAACAAATAAACGGCAATCAATTAAAAATTGAATTATTCAGACTTTGTTAATTTATATTTTCTCCTGAAAGAAAAATAGTTAATTAAAATCCTCAATGGTAAAATGTGTTTCAAACTATTACAAACTCCAATAGATCTTGATATCTTCAAAGCACACGTTTCTTCCAAAATCAGGATTTCGTCTATGATTACGCCAAGAAATTTAGTACTAGTTTCTCTCTTTATTCTTAAGTTTTATATTTCAATTTCACTATCTTGCATTCTACAATTCCTTCCTTTAAAGATATACAGAACATGCTTTATTTTGATTAATACAGTGTAAAGTTTAGTGGCAGTAAACCAAGTTTGTATCTTTTCGACAGTAAATAAATGAATAAATTGTTCAATGCCACAGGATCACTAACTGATAGAAATAAACTGGTCTCATCAGCAAATAGAATTATTGATAAAATGTTGCAAATCATTGATATAAAGTAAAAATTACGAGAGCTTACAGTATGCAGTCATCAAAATACATGTATTTGGTGATATATACATGTTCATGTATTTAATGTGTTGACATCCACCTGCACCAAATATGTTCACAGAATAATGAGCCAGCAACAATATATGTGTTCTTTTATGTACACAGGATGCACTTTCTGGCTATGTCAGGTTCTTCTAAGTACTAATTGTAGCTTTAATACACACTGCAAAAGTTCATGTAAGCATACTTTTGAAAACTACCAATTTGTGGGTATTTTCTTTTGATTAGGAATAATTCGCTTTCACACTCGCAGTTTAGTGCTGGGTTACTAGTATTATTATCTGGAGTTCCCAACCAGAAAGTTATTTTCTATCATCAAGTGGGTAAATTGGTCAATTTATCTTCATTTTCATGATTTCTTTACCAATTTTAAGTGGAAGAAATAACCAACTTTTCAGGATAAATCCCATTCATGCATCTCACAAATACCCATTGTTCGGGCTGCACCTAGTTCTTTCCCTGCTTGAATCAGATAATATTCCAATATGCCTTCCTAATGAGCAAGTAACAATTTGCATTCATAAACACAGAAAGTTGCCTCATTCATGATGTACATTGTAGATCTACACTCAGAAAAAGGTTCTTGGTACACTACAAAAATTGTGGTGACTTTGGAGAAATTGGTGCACTTTTCGATATAGTTTTGAAAATGATCTCCTAAACTGGCAGGTACATAACTTGCTTTCATATAATACAAGCAGAATACATTTTCTGATCTACATGCAGGCCTATGTATTTGCTCTGATGTAATACTCTGGCAACAATTGCTTTGCTGTATTTCAATCAATTGACTGATTTCAAACCTGGATTTAACTACTCTATCCTTAATCTAATCCTGAACTTAATAATGTAACATAAAACTCTATTGCAACCCTTACCCTACTTATTGAAATACATGTAGAGCCCAGAGCAATTGTTGCAGGAGAAAATGTTGTCTCACCCATAAAACACCTAGTACATGTTGGCCTCTTTTGTTCAGGTGGATGAAATCGCACAATCACCAGAAGAGCATGATCGGTTAAGGGTTAGCATTGAGGTGAAATTTCTTTTTTTAGATATTTCTATCAAAATTGCTTTTAAGATAATCTTTGATATCTCAGGTTTCAAAGAACTCAGTTTCATGAAGATTGATAAATCTGAAATTCCTGGAATAGTCCATTTTATTCGTGGGGGTGCTTTTACCTCTCATCACGGACGGACATATTTACTCAAATCAAATTCTCTCTAGTTTTATTGTTTTTAAAGTTATTCTTATTTGGTTTAGTTGTTCTTGCACTCTGAACATTAATCTATTATCAAACATAAATTAGTAGGAAAAAAATATTGGGAAGTAATTTTTTTTGGTAGGTGTGAACATTTCCATTTTGAAATTTCCGTCCGTGATGAAAAAAAATATAAAAAGTTTTTTTATTTTTTATCAGAATAGAAATAAAAAATAAAAAGGTGTAGAGGTATCTCACTAAACACTGTACATCATTTTATTTGAACATAGCTGAAATCCATACATTTTATCCATATCATAAACTCAATCAAAAATGATCACGGACGGACATTAATTTCATCACGGACGGACAATGTAAATTCACTCAAATTAAATTCACTCTAGTTTTATTGTTTTCAAAGTTACTCCAATTTGGTTTGGATTTTCTTGTACTCTGAACATTAATCTATCATCAAACATAAATTAGTAGAAAAAATATGGGAAGTAAATTTTTCTGTTAGATGTTATCATTCCATTTTGAAATTTCCGTCCGTGATGAAATTAATGTCCGTCCGTGATCATTTTTATTGAGTTTATGATATGGATAATATGTATGGATTCAGCTTTTTATTCTTTATCAGAATAGAAACAAAAATATAAGTGTGTAGAAGCATCTCACTAGACACTGTACATCATTTCATTTGAATAAAGCTAAAATCCATACATTTTATCCATATCATAAATCAAAATAATCGCAGACGGACATTCATTTCATCACGGACAGACAATGAGCAAATACTGAGCAGATTATGAATTTAATTTTAGTTCCAATTTTCAGTGAAAAATGGTACTGAGAATTATTCAAAACTCAAATGGATGGAAACCTACAACTCTTCACAATTTTTTTTGAAATCTTTCTTTGGCTGTTATTGGGGCTTAATTTTTGTCAGGAATTTTTTAAAAACATAATTGGAATGCAGATAGAGTTGGAAGCTACATGTATGCCAAAAAGCAGGAAATGAAATAGAGCAAGAATAAGTCAAAAGCTGTATATTTCATCAATTGAAGCTTGCAGAAAGTGATTGAAAGGAAGAAAGTAGAATGCATATTCTGATAAGCAGAAAAAAAAAAAAAATTCCATGTACAAACCCATGGATTCACAATGCTTCTACTAAACAGAACATGACATCACGTCCTTGAGGCTTGTGAAAAGTACAAGAATTCTTTTTTTTAAAGTCCATTTTGGAGCTAATTTTGAGCAAATTGCTGATCTGGTAATCTGAAAATGCATACAATTCATATAAAGCTTGCACTGCAGTGTTTACAAGTTTAATTGGTATTTGATTTCAATTTTGGATTCGGTCAGGGCCTAAATACATGAGGGCTGTTGATGTGAAGGGGTGTCTCCACTTTAATATGGACAAAAGATGAATTTGAAGATAGCCTGGACAAGTGTTGTGGTCATACTTGATCCACCAAACAAGCATAATGATCAGCAACCTGTGAATCTTTTGGATTTACTTAATGGACATAAAAAAAAATATGTGCTCTTCGAAAAGTAATGCCTAAAAATGTATGAACATGTATCATCATGATATATCATAAAAAGTATCAACATAATCATTGATCCACTGGATGTTGATTTGGTACCAACTATAGTATTCTCTAATACCGTGTTTACACTTAATCGGCATTTGAATCGGCTCGCGGTTCTGAACCGCGAGCCGATGCAGCATCGGCTTTTTCATAGCGTGTAAACGCGAGTAACTTGCATCGGCTCGCGGTTCAGAACCGGCAATTTGCACCACCAAAGTAGTAGGTTCTGAACCGCGAGCCGATGCAGAATTGGCTTTTTACTACGTGTAAACAGAAAGCCGATTCTGCATCAGCAATTTGTGCGCATTTCATTTACTTTACCATTGTGACGTAATTGTTAGCGCACTGATCCAGCGTTGTCTTTATTATGACGTATATTGTTGGTGTGCGTATCATTTCAGGTTTTTGCATCGGCTCGCGGTTCTGAACCGCGAGCTGTAACAACGTGTAAACGCAAACCAAAAGCCGATTCTGCATCGGCTTTTGGTTCTGAACCAATTGCCGATTAAGTGTAAACACGGTATAATAAATTGAAAAGAAGACAATGTGCATTGGGATGTTTGATTTGAAAAGAACTGTGTTTAAAAGCAATCATATGGCTAGATTATTTTGTGTGTCTAGCATAGAAATCATTTTGCTACAACTTAAATCAAGTTGTAGCAACTTGACTGAAGTTGTAGCAACTTGATTGTGCAACTAATATTGTTTAATTATATTTTAAAAATGTACAAATCATCAATACAATAGCATTTGTTCCCCCAAACAAGTAATAAGAACTTCTTACAAGGTACTTCCAATGTATTTTAATTGTGTCCGTCCGTGATGTCCGTCCGAGATGTCCGTCCGAGATGGAAAATATTTGCAATTCTCTCAGAAGTTTGATATTGGTTAAGAATTCAATATGCTGAACATATAAGCTAACATACCTGAGTGTAAGTTGCATTAACAATTATTGGTCAAAGTTAAGCTATTTAGATAGAAACAATAAAAATGTTTAAAAATTCTGAAAACCACATTTCTATCATGTCCGTCCGTGATATGGCACATTTAGTGGCTACCTATGTTTGTAGGTAACCATGGCAACAAACTTTTTTTATCATTCAGCATACTTTGTCCTACCCTTCACTATAAAACACAAAGGAACCATGTTCATCTTATTCCTAATTTGTTACAAGCCTTCAAAGTTTTCAAAATCTATCAAATGTCCGTCCGTGATGAACCGATCACGCTCAGAACTATAAAACTTCATCTAAAAATAGTGTGAACTCACTGACATCTTTGATTATGACTGAAACAATAAATTATTACTAATCGGCCGCATCCGAGAATGAATCAACAATGGTATGTCAGGCTTTGAGATCTTAAATTATACAATACCAGCAAGTATACATGTTATATGGAAGAAGGGACCAATTATTTTAATGGAGTTCCACAACGAGGAGTTCAAGATGGTTCCATGCATATTGTCATGGGGTATTTTCTTTTTAAGTTTATGCACTGAAGTCATATGGAGGTGTTTCACTACCTGTACATGTTACATGCTTTTATGCTCTGTATGTGTACTGATCATTTTTATTTCAAAATTTACCTGTAAATTTATGTTACATGGATTAATTTGGTATTCTATGTAAAGATGAAATCCATATTCTGAGATCACTTCATCTATAAAATCTGAATTTTTATCTCAGTTAAGATTTATCTCTGAGGTATGCAGATGTGCTTACACCCATATTGCTTTTGGGGTTATGGCAATTTGATCTCTGTAACATCCATTTTAAATTATTTTTTTGAGTGAATTGTGTTGATAAGAACAAAAGGAAAAAACAAAACAATAATCATTGACAATAATGCTGTAACAGCATTCCTATAGACTATTGAAATTCAGTGTACATGTGTATGTTAATTTATTTCAAAAGACTTTTGTTGTCTAATTATTGAAAAGCTTCATGTGCATAATCATGTGATAGAACTATAAACAAAAGTAAGAAGTATTTCATTTTTTCCAAAGAAATCCTTGTAAAAGACTAGTGCATAGTGCATTTGAATTTGATAAATTGATGTACCATAACTCCTTTTCACTGTTCTTGGTGTAAAATATTTTCAGTGGTTGAATGAGATGATAGCCATTGAAGTGCTGTTATCGAACTTCTTTTTTACTAGTCTTGTCGGTAATTGCTTGTTTTTTGCCACTTAGCGACATCGATAACCTTTGTCTGGTTGTCGATAATACCTGCTATTATGTCGGGACATGACAGTGATTTTTCGTGATTTCTCAGAATTCTCAGAAACAGCCTTTTGAAAGTGGCTTTTCAAACAGAAAATCACGGAATACGTATTTTTCCTCAAAATGCACAGAACAGTAACAGAAATTACTCAAAAATCTCAACAAAATTTGAATACAATACTAGCCACAAAATACGTTCTCACTTCGCTACATACGACAATCCAAACATCGTGACTGCACTCTACTCCATTCAATCGTATTGAAAACAGTCATAAGCACAAACTCAATTTAGAGAAGTACTAGTACTATAGGAGGCAGCACACGGCCGTGTGTTTCTGCCTCTTAAAAATAGATGTGCCTTGGCTTTATGAAATGAAGAATTTGGAGAAATATTTTGGGGTATTTATCTCACTGATTTATATTAAACAGAGATGATTAAAATATATATATATTTTAAGAATACCATCATGGAGTACCATCTTGTACCAATGCTTTGGTTTAAAACAAATCTAGGATATAACACACATACCATACATCATATATGTTTGTGATTGACTTTCCCTGATTTTGCTTAATTCCTGGAATTGCATGGCTCATCATCAGGGAAAATCCCAGCTGCTCATTGGCACAATCATACAGGATGTTCCGAAGATGGGCAATTTAAACTGGGTTCAAGCATGGTCATGTACATGTGTATCTCAAATTGAAATTCAACTGAACAAAAATATAAAATGCAGGGGTGGTATTCTGAAAATTGTCTTAATAACTTTTCCTATAACTTATCTTGTAACTCAGCAAGAAAACAGCTCTCTATTAAAATTATCTTAAATCGGTATTCTGAAAATTGTCTTTATCTCTTTTAGGACATCCCCTATTTTATATCTGACACACCCAATATTTTATCGTCGACCAATAATTTAAATTGCTACATGTACATGTACAGTATATGCTTTAAAGGACAAGTCCACCCCAACAAAAGAATTGTGTAACGTGAGTAACGTTGAATTGCCCTGTGACTGTCCTCCCAGCCATATACAGTCCTGTGTATATTTTCTTTGAAAAGATTTATCATCTTTAAATCGCTGAAATGTCTGCAAATCTGTCTCTTTAATATCTCCAGAATGTTTCCTTTTGTAAAACGAGATGTTCCTGCTTGTGTGATGCAGTAAGAAATTATTATTGTTGACCAAGAAATATCGCATGCAACATTGAGTATATACAATCTACCTCTTGTAAATTTTATTGTATTTTGAATTTTCCAAGGAAGTTAACAGAACGCGAAGATAAAAGAATTTTCAGAATTCCTTTGATCTCATTATGTTATCTTGCGCACAGAGATAATGTACATGTATGTTTGCACAGTTCTTAGCTTTACGCATCATTATTATTGTCGACCAAGAAATATGGCATGCAACATTGAGTTTATACAATAGCCCCCTACATTGTACATGTACCTATTGTACATATGTTCCAAAGAGGTAATAACAAAATGCAAAGATAAAAGAATTTTCAGAATTCCTTTGATCTCCATCTCAATAGTCATCTTGCGCACAGAGATATGTATGCACTATTCTTACACGTAGCTTTATGCATCATTATTGCTCTGACGTCATACACGCTCAAAGTTACAAGAAAATTTACAAGAAATTTTCAGAATACAGATTTATTGTAACTCCTAATATACAAGAATATTTCTACTATTAAAGACAATTTTCAAAATTTGGCCTGCCGCCTCAGAATGTCATGTGTGTTACCAACATCATGAGACTACAGTATGTTATACACTTAAAATAAAGTTTGGTAGAAGTCGATGAATGCTTATGTCCATGTGAGTTTGAGCATATTTACAATTTTGTGATTGGATATGTGTTAATGAAGTTAGGATCATATTTGGTCTTTTCCCCAATTTGATGTACATTTGCTTTCTGAATATTTGAGAGGAAATACACTGTATTGTTAAAAGGAATTTGAATTTCCTGATTTTTTTTTACAGAATTGGAAAGTGAGTTTGCATACATGCATTTGATAAGTAAATACAAATTTCAAAATTTTGTACAACTTTCAATAACCTACATACGTACATATACTTTCATTCAAACTTATTTGTTTCGCTGCACATATGATATCTAAATACATGTATTTTGGTTTTAAACATGACCACATGTTGTTTACATGATGAGCCTGGAGCTGAATCATCTTTCTTTATATTTTGAATTTTAATATGTACATGTACATGTGCTTGTGCATGAACATTTACAGGTAAAATGCATCCAAGAATAATTTTTCATTGTTCTTGGAAGGACTTTGTAATAGTAATAGTATGCACACATTTAATGTCTATTTAAAACTCATGTTTTGTGTTTAGTGCTACCTATTTTTGTCTCGCCTGCATCTAGCAGAGTGAGACTATAGGCGCTGCTTTATAGGCGGCGGCGGTGGGGACGTCAACATCAAATCTTAACCTAAGGTTAAGTTTTTAGCTCTTATGCCGTGGCGTCCGTCGTCTGTCGTCCGTCCACAATTTCAAAACGCTTCTTCTTCGCCATTTCAAGTCCGATTTCAAATCTGTTTGCTTTATATGATAGCACTAGGTGGGGGATTAAAAACTTTTACACAGAATTTTGAAACTCATTAAATATGCTAATTTATGCGCATTTTCATTATTCACATAAAAATGCTTAGAACTTCTTTATTTGTCGACCGATTTTGAATTTTTTGCTTCTATCTGGTAGAGCTTCATGAGGTTAACCAAACTTCTACACAGAATTTTGACTAGAACAATTTTTGTCTCACCTGCATAGCAGAGTGAGACTATAGGCGCCGCTTTTCCGACGGCGCCGCGGCGTCAACACCAAATCTTAACCAAAGGTTAAGTTTTTGAAATGACAGCATAACTGGGGGTATCTGTTGAATTACCATCATAACTTTGAAAGTTTATGGATCTGATTCATGAAACTTGGACATACAAAAAAATAGTAATCAAGTATCACTGAACATCTTGTGCAAGTTTCAGGTCACATGATTAAGGTCAAAGGTCATTTAGGGTCATTGAACTTTGGCCATGTTGGGGGTATTTGTTGAATTACCATCATATCTCTGTAAGTGTATTGGTCTAGTTCATAAAACGTGGACATAAGAGTAACCAAGTATCGCTGAACATCTTGTGCGAGTTATAGTTGTTTTCAAAGTCAGCACTGCTGCTATAATATTGAATCGCGTGATGCAGGTGAGACCGCCAGAGGCATTCCACTTGTTATGCTAATTTATGTGAAATTAATTTATGCATATTTTTAAAATTTCACATAAAATGCTTCTTTATTTGTTGACCAATTTTGATTTTTTTTTCTTACATCTGGTAAAGCTTCATGAGGTTCACCAAACTTCTACATAGAATTTTTAGATTTGGAGTTGAAAATTATTTATGGTAATATATATGCGAAATTCATAAATCACAGAAAATGCCTCTTAATTTTGTTGACTGAATTTCAAAATGCTTCTTCGTCATTTCATGTCTGATTTCAATTCTATTTGATTTATATGATAGCATTAGGTGGGGGATTAAAAACTTCTACACAGAATTTTTGAAAATCATTAAATATGTTAATTTATGCATATTTTAAAAAATTCAGATAAAATGCTTCTTTAATTGTTGACCGATTTTAATTTTTTTTCTTCCATCTGGTAGAACTTTATGAGGTTCACTAAACTTCTATACAGTATTTTGAAATTTTCAGTAGAAAATTATTTGTTCTAATTTATGCGAAATTTATTCATAAATTACAGAAAATGCCCCTTCTTCTTTATTTGTTGACCGATTTTGATTTTTTTCTTCCATCTGGTAGAGCTGCATAAATTTTACCAAACTTGTACACAAAATATTGGAATTTTGTCTCGAAAATTATTTATGCTAATTTATGCAAAATTCATTCATAAATCACAAAAAATGTTTTTTCTTCTTCATTTGTTGATCAATTTCAATTTTGTTTGCTTTATATGAGCTTGAGGTGGTGATACAAAAATTTCAACACAGAATTTTGAAACTCATTAAATATGCTAATTTATTCTTATATTTTCAAAACTTACATGTATTTATTTGTTGATTGATTTTGATTATTTTTGTTCCATCTGATAGCTACATGAGGTTCAACAAGGTTCTACACAGAGTTTAGAAATTTTGACTAGAAAATTATTTATGCTTAATTTATATGAAATTTATTCATAGATCACAAAAAATGTTTCAATATCATTCATCGATTTCAATTCTATATCCTCAATTTATGTCACCAATATAATATACTACAGTGTCAACTGGGCTGAAATTAAAATTGTGTTAAATTTCGTTGCGAGATGCTGGATGAGCTCCACATCATTGATGTGCTAGTTGAAATGTCATTGTCATCATAACTTAGAAAATATGTTGATCTAGTTCATGAAACTTGGGCATAAGGGTCATCAAGTATTGCTGAACATCCTGCCTGAGTTTCAGGTCACAAGACCAAGGTCAACTGTTAGCCTAGGGTCAATGAACTTCGGCCATGTTGGGGGTATTTGTTGAATTACCATCATAACTTTAAAAGTTTATGGATCTAGCTCATAAAACTTGGACATTGAGTAATCAAGTATCACAGAACATCCCATGTGAGATTCAGAACATATGACCAAGGTCAAAGATCTTTTAAGGTCAATGAACTTTAGTTAGGGGTTTATCATTGAATTGTTGTCATAACTTTGAAAGTTTATGGATATAGTTCATGAAATAGTCGGCGTTCATCTGAACCATCGTATTAGTTAATTTTGGTCAAAAAATTGATTTTTGGGGTTTTGCAGAAAATAAATGTACAAGTCCTATTCTGTGAATAACTAAATTTTTAGGCCACCATTTTATTTTAGTTTCTGAGATATGAAGGGATTTCCACGGCGATGCCATACAAATTGTTGATAAAATGCACAAATCCCATTGGAAACGTGTACTGTAGCAAAGCAAACAACAGCGGTGCGCACTACAGTATGGTCCTTTTCACGGTCAAGGGTGTAACTTTCAAAATTCAAGATCAAAATTTCAAAATGGACTTTCTTAAACATTTCTAATAAAAACAGGTCAATAAATGTCTAAATTCTTCATTTCTGTCTGTTCTGGAGCTTAATCTACTTGAGAAACCTCAAAAAAATTATGTGCAACTGTGAAAAATGAGAAAAATTGAATAAAATCAGCCTTTTGATTTCATTACCAAAATTACAAATTTTTTCGTGGAAAACATTTTCATTTGCACTTTTTCATTCACAAATCAAATGTTCTTTGAGGTTTTTAAAAGTTTTGGAGTCAAAGTTTATTAGTTTTCTAAAAATTTCTATGAGTTTTTGAAATTTATCACAAATTTGGATTTTGACAACAAAGTGTTTAAAATTACATGTCTTCCAAGAGGAAGAGGAAAGCAAAAATTATTGTACATTTACTTCTCCATGAAGGTTAATTACTAACACAAATCCCATGGAAATCAGATACCAAATAAGAAAGTTGGAAATTTCTCCCAAGTGTGTTTCGGAGGCTTCAGTTAACAAAAATATGTGTTTCGGAGACTTCAGTCATGTTAGCACTATGAAAGTCCCGATTACTTTTACAAATCTATCTTTTTCAAATGGCATATCAGTATAAGACTGAATGTAAACAAAATCAAACAAACTAATGTCTCGTGAATGGGAAAATGTAATTCACGAATGTTAACTACTGCACAAAGACATCATATTTCAATGCCTTGGTGCCAAGATAGGTAATTGTTCAGCTTTAAAGGGAATATAGTAATAGAAGTACATCTCATACAGAAAAGAATATTCATGATGCATAAACAAAGTGATGAAATACTGAAACTTGTGTTTCAGTGGCTTTGCTAGGGTTCCCAGAGTGTTTCGGAGACTTCAATCATGTTAACATATTGCGTTTTCCATCTTATAGCTAACAGCTTATTTCAATTTTAACACTTGTTTATTATTATGTTAAATCCAATTGTAAAAAAATCCAGAATTATATGTTAAGTTCAATGCAGAAAGTTGGTTGACAATTATTTTTTGTATGCCTTTAGGTAACAACAGTGTATGTTTCGGAGACTTCAATGATGTTAATAGTCCAACAGTTTCTGTAACATATACATGCATATTAAAGTAATATCCAATATTTTTACAATGAACATGTCCAGGAAATATTTTCTATATTTAAATTCTGCTTGTTAGGTAGATGTGCATTACCCAAAATACCAAAGTACCAAAGTAAAGTAAGTGCATCAAAGTCACACATTAAAAGGCAGTTTGGATTTGAATTGAATTGACACTAGAAATGTATGATTTTTTTTAAACAAATGCACACCTAGTTAATACCAATAGCATTTCCATTTATTTGAATGCAGGATAAAAGAGCATTGTCAATTAAATGCCTTGTTAACGGGCATAGGTGCCACGGCCGAGGATCAAACTCCAGACTTTACAAGTACATGGATAGCAAGGCACCTTAGACCACTTGGCCGCGGCACCTCGACCATATTGTTGATATGACAATATAAAATTGAATATTTATTCCTTACTGTTTTATCAAATGGAAGTGTTAAGGAACATAGCCATGAGCAAACATGTACATGTATGTGTGATTAGTGAAATTTTCTATGCTAGGGACTTGAATTTATTAATACTGCACTTTCAAATTAGTGCTTAATAGCACTTTACTTTGCATCATTCAACAAGCTTTTTAAAAAAGTACATACAATACATGTAAGTTATGATTATAATTCAAAACAATTGTTGGTATTGGAATCACTTGTAGTGAATGGAGTTAGGGTAATTTTATTTATGGCACAAGTACTGTCTGCATACCAACCTAGAGCTTAAGCTCACAAAATTAATCAAATTATACTTGAAAGGTTTTATATCATGCTTTGCTTTCATCTTGATCTTTTTCATGTTACCATATCTTTGGCACTTGGTTTTCTTCCCACTTTTTTTTCTTAAAAAAGACAATCAAGACATACATTGTAAGCTGTACATTAAGTATTTATAAACAAATCATTTCAAATCATATTCTAAAAACTGAAATGAAAATCCTTCAAGGCAAACTGATACAACTCTCACAGATAGTAATTTTATTTGAGAAAGTTAATGGGATTAACATTGCTTTGATAGGTAATTTGTGACCAGCCATCCCGAATCCAACTACAGTGTATATGTTGCCAAAATGAATTATGAAATCTTTATTGAGTTTAAATTATTTCATCTCAAGCTTTTAAAAGGTATATAACATGTCAAAATTAATCCATTATAACCCACATAAAGTCATTGATTGAATGCAGAAGAAACTTTTTAAATAGGGAAAAACAATGTTCAAAGTTTAGGGTCCATTCAAGCTTAAGATGCAGCGATCTCAGAGAAAAGTCCAAACAGTCCACAAACACTTCTGTCAAGACTATTTTATCTGATTTTCTATCTAAGTTTACTGCTTGAGATTTTGACTGTATATGAAGAAGAAAAATTACTCTTTCCAATTAGTTTTTTTTTCTATTTTTTACAAAAACATAATATTCTGGCTATTTACAGAGAACCTTCCCTAGTGACTTATTGTAGGTTTGGGGTGGCTGGTCACAGTCTAACCAACCTGTATTTCAGAAGAAATCAATGTACAAAATGGATGATCACAATTCACAATCACTGATTGCGAACATGATAAGGCTGTGTCACTCTGCATTGCTCATACATGTACATTACTCAAAAAGTGTAATGCCAATTGTTATGTACTTATTACCAAGAGCTCATTGAAATAAATTGTAGTGACAGACTTTTATATTTTGAAAATACTTGAATTCACAATTCCATCAAAACAAATTGTGCAGAAAATATTGATAAAATAATGATAATGAAAAAAGCAAATGTACTATTATGGACTAAGTGCTTGGAGAATGAGAACCCTGTATTTGGTATTCATGCCTATCTTGAAGATACATATGCTATTAGATGTTGCTTAAAATATTTACATAAACTTCTCCATACCAATACATGTTCATCATGATCTAGTCATTTGTGGTAATAACACTATTACTTCCTCAGAATCTATAAAAGGATGGTCTGTCCACCAATTTATGGTTTTTGGATGACAAACTTAAAACCTTAACTTATAATGGTATGACAAAGAGAATGAAGCCTCTGAAACATAGAACTTACATGTACATGTATTTACATGTACATATATACATACATGTCTCAGATACCTTGAAAATTTGAGAAAATGCAAAGATTTATTTAAATCTTTGTATATTAAAATGTTCCTAAATATTGTATTTGTGCGTATGTGTGTAAGTATGCATGTATCTACACACTGAGTAACCTGAATTTGATTGAGGATAACACACGTTTACAAATGTAAAATTCAATCACAAATACAAGTTCTTTTGTATATCATTAAAAATTTGAAAATCTGATGAAGAAATACTCATTCCTGTAATTTTGTAGATCAAAACCAAACATGCTGTTGAAAAAATGCCTAATTTTTCTTATCCAGGACATTGGAATAACACAAAATATGGTGTTAACTCTTGTTTGAAGCCTCCGAAACAAGTGTTAACATAAGTTTAGGATGCCTGTCAATTTGGGAAAATGCAGAGCTTTATTTTGAGCCACTGTATATTACAATATTAATAAACATTACATGGTTTATATGTGTGACTTTTCTTTCTTTTAGTTGATATCTAATGTTTATATTCTGAGTTAGAAATAGGGAAATGCATGTTTTATGAGTGGAAAATCCCATCTCAAATACTTAGCTCAGGTATAACTTAAGAAATATTATTAATTATAAAATCAAATATGTTTCTGTTCTTAAGTAGATCAAAACCAACAACAAAAAAATAAAATGTGAACACTCTCTTATCTATGAATTTAGAATAACAACAAAAAACATGTGTTAACTTATGTTCGAAGCCTCCTAAACAGAATTTTTATGTTATCAGCGAATTCTGAAAAAAATTGAATTGATATTCATACAATTTCTACATGAGGCCAGTCTATACAACATAACATATGATTATAATACAAATTTAACCTACAAATTTTGGACTGAAGTAACAAAAAAATAAAAACAAGTGATTTGACTGTTTCGGAGGCTTCAAGTGTTTCGGAGGCTTCAATTGTTAACGGAAAGTTAGTATCATCTCTTATTTTCAAACAGCAAGGAATATCTCTGCTATTTATTGACAGGTGAACTAGGTGTCCATATACTACATTGTGATGTATTGATTGGACAAGTTCCTTCGTTCATATTTATATGGGCAGTCTGTAAAGTTTGTTTCGGAGGCTTCAAAACAGTTAACGGAAAATTAACCTTGATCAGTTAGGCTTTGAAAAAATTGTAAAAAGAAGTGTGATCCAAGATATTTTGTTTTTATTTGGAAGTTTATACTTCAAATGTTGCATAAAGGTCCTAGGGAGCAGAATTTTATTTTTTGAAAACCAATGCTCGGAATACAAAGTTTGTTAGCTATTGTTAACGGAAAATGAAGCCTCCGAAACAACAAATTGGACCACCCCGTTCTCAGAAATAAAGAAGCAGTCACACTAAAAACCAATCTGGTATTTTTCATTGAACATCTAACTTCACATTCTGCATAACAAAAGTAATCATCAACATTCCAGAAATAAGAAAGGGCATTCCAAAAAAAGTCTATGTATTTTATGTACACAAAAAAGGTGCAACTTAGGGTACTTATGTGCCTGCCAAAATTAAACGAAGTAATGAGAGAAGATGTCTATGCTACCCGAGGTAGCACTCATTGAGGTTACTCATATGCCAAAGCATCTTTAAATTATGTGGCTTTATGAGACTGCTACAGATAAAAACATTGAAATTTCAGAGTTACACCATATATTGTGAAAATGACCGTATGCATATGAGTAGTCAGTCAAACTGTCGTTTTGGCACTGCATTGACTTTGCATGTGAAAAAGCAATACAATGTTTTGACCGACCGTTTGCATTGAAATCGCGGTCAGCACTGCTGTTATATTGAATCGCTTATTCAAAGTCAGTACTGCTGCTACACACTGTATATTGAATTGCGTAATGCAGGCGAGACTGTCAGAGGCGCTCCTTGCTCCACTTGTTTTTTTTATAATGCCCGGATGACACCTAACTTACATGCATTGTGGTACATGTACCTGCATTGATGTGTGCCAGTGCAGGACATTTTATGGCATGACTTGCCTGTATCTGGGCACGTATTGTTCCGACACATTTACGACATAGTTGCAATATGTTTCCGCATTGCTTGCACATACATTTAATTCATGCACTGTCCGACGTGCTTTCAGCAAATATTCTTGACACCCTAGTCTGTGACTAGCGCAAATTCAAATATTCCAACGTTCTGGTGTTGACGCCCTCTACGTTCGTTGATCAGTACCACTGATCACATGGTCTTCAAATTTGCGCAAATCATTCGCGAACTATGCGTGTAGTATGCTAAGCCTATGCGTTATGAGTGCCCTGTCGTGAACTTGTCATGAACTAGTCATGAAATTAATGCCACTAGCTACCCCAGTGGGTATGCCTACTATTTCTTGTGTCACAAAATTTCTATAGTTTAGACAGCACGCACTGGCATGGCTATGCTGTGCATAGTCTTTGAATGGTTCACAAATTTGTGCCCAAATTTTCAACATGTTTAAAATTCAGGCACACATTTTGCGCAATGCCACGCACCCTCCCACACCTATCCGGAAGCTGGCACGCATACATGTAGTTCACACATTGGCACGAATGAGTGCGTGCGCATGCGCAAACTTTGTGGGAACCACAATGCGTGCAAGTGTCAACTGGGCTTTAGTTGTTAGGCTAAGGTCACAAACCAAAAAATTAGCCTGCTCGGCTGGGCGATTACTTAAAAACAGGCCGGTGGCCAGTGGGTCTCGCCCAGGAATTTAGCGATAAGTTGTTTAACTTCTACAAAAATTGTTGGGCGATGCCTACATTTAAATTCCAGTGGCGCCCAAGTAGGCTACTATTCGTCAATCGCTGCTCTGAGTTGTGACTGATCTGAAGCCTTACCTCAGCTGTACTTAAGATAATTTTATTATGTTTTTTTTTCTTGGGAAAATTTAGTCATTTGAAATGCATCTGCGTGAACTTCTAGCCCAATGCCAACATTTATATTTGCCTCAATATAGGGTTGAGAGTAGGGTACATGTATTTTGATAGGAGTTATTCAGAAGTTCAGGTCATTTTTTTTCTCAGTTGAACAAGGGGTGTATATATCTAAAAACTCCTTTTTTTAAATCGTCTCTCTTTTCTCTCTCTCTCTTTTCCCCTTCTTTTTCTCCCTTTTTCATAACTGTGGAGGGACAAGCTTCCCCTTGCCCCCTCCCCCTTGGCACTGGCCCTGCCTCCTACCATATTCATGTTCTCATCTAAAATTGGTTATTACACTGTTTTCTTCTTCATGCAGGAATGCCATTGACATTGACAACCCAGTATGCGAGGGTAGTGCTATTGATCTACTTAGAGAGATGATCAAACAGGTTCAAGCAAAGATCGAAGAGCTTTCTGATGAAGACATGTTCCCAATCAGACTCAAGCTCAACAACTTTACACATGAATTAAATGTAAGATTTTCTTTTGTCTTAACTGTGCTATTTGAAGTTGGTATATATGTTGCGTGTTGGCATGGCCCCTCCTGATTACTGACTGAAATTTTTGTATTACCTGCATACATGTATATGTACAAGTACACATAGCAGAGGCACCACTTTTCTGATGGCGATGGATGTATCGTCAACATCTTAAAGTTAGTTTTTGACATGTCATCATAATTCATCATAAAATGTATGGACCTAAATATAATTTGGACATACCTAGATCATATTGTGATGTCAATGCCGAAAGAAAAAGAAGGAAATATTGCAATAAACAATTTGCAAATTGGTACACACTCACTATTGCCATGTGTTCTACACCAATATTATCACCAGAGCTGCTACATGGAATCTGATGCATTTAGGATGCATTTTCTCCCAAAACTTTTTTAGTTTTTATGTTTTTCTATTGATTTCATGTATTGTGGACCCCTGAAACATAAGGCCTATGGGAGTGCTACACAATTTGATTCACTGAACTTTACAACTGTGTACTTAAAAGTATGGATTAGTGATTCAAATTCATTGAAATTTTTGAAATAGTTATTACTCTTGTTAAATTGCCCCCAAAATCTCATGATATAGTAATGGTCATCCATAGACTACAGTTACAGACTTACGCATATTACATGTATAAAATGGTACAGTAATAGTGAATGATGTAATGGAATATTACCGGTAAGTTTTGTGATTTTAATGCCAAGTAAAAGCACAGATTTTTTTAAAATTTAACCAAAATTTTTCATTAAATACTCTCTCTCTTTTTATATGTATATATATATAAATGAAATTTTATAATTTATAATATTTTATCTTTTCATAGAAACGTTTTAGTAATAATCCTTTTGGATTTGTCAGACTTATTTGCCATTGCCTAGAGAGTGAAGAGAGACTGGTCCAAAATTCCATGGTAAGTCAAATACATGTAGATATTTATTTTACCCCCGCAACACACTGTATACATACATGTAGGAATCTGTGTGCAGTCAGGCGGAATGGCGGGTCGTTGGTCCTTGTTAATGTTGAGGATCAAAACTACTTCCCCAGTTTTTAACCAATTCTCATGAAATTTGGCACACACATTGGTTTGGGTTTAATAAAGACACGCAAGACCCATTTTCCAAATGTGTTGGGAACTGTATTACTGTACCATGGTACTGGTATGTTGCGGGGTATTACATGTAATCACCTTTATCACTTGATAAAGGAAGTCATTCCAAGTCTCACAGAGTTTTTTTTTTTAATATTTAATGTTCACCTTGCATATTAAAATGAATTAATAATGCATCTCAAAATACACATGTATCTGGCCATGATGTGTTTTAAGGTGGGCCCGCATATAGGTAGTACAGTTACATTTGTGCGACAAGCAAAGAAATGAAAATTGGTATAAAATTTACATACGTGCTATATAGGCATATTTGGTATAATGTTAAAGGGAAACATAGCAATTACTTTAAAGAAAATAAAATACCTGGGATTTCTTTGTTTACCAGTAATTAATAATTAAGTAACCATCTTGGGCAAGTATATATGGCTGGCACAAAGGTTTTCAGAATGCAGTTTTCTCAGTTATAAAAAAAACTATGAGGGAAGGGCACTGGTAAAAAGGTGACTAAAAATGGAGGCAATTGTGCCCAAAGAATGTGTTTTGTATTATGGCATTGACATTCAACCCACTACCAAGAGACCTGTATAGCATGTCCTGCAGAGCTTCCAAGTCTCCCGGATCCTGCGGGAGAATACTGGATTGCGATCCAATCTCCCGTTCTCCCGACCCCATGCCAAAATCTCCCGGATAATCAGGATTTTTAGCTGTTAAATTGTAAAATTCATACAAACGACTGTTTTACGAGTCTAGCGTGTTCAACTCCCTGACACCCACGTGGAACCTCCTTATCACATTTTCATTTTACCCAGTAACTTTTACCAGTTTTTGTATAATCGTACATTGATTTCCAATGTAAATGAAGATAATTTTACTGAACGACTGGTGAAGTAGTCTAACAAGCCATTTTATTTCCGGGTTCTGCATGTGTGTGATGAAAACACTGCAGCGGTACTCCATGCACATGGCCCCCGGCGCGGCTCCAGCCGGCCGCGCTGCACCAAGAAGCTACGAGAAGGGAAAATCACGAGCACTGCGAGTCATTTTTCGTAAGCTTGTGTGCGCTTTATTCGAGCTGAAACTGTGGATCAACGATGGGATTAACAAGTGAATTACTTTTACACCCCGACTTTCAGTTTCAGGAATAATTTTATTGACAATCCTGAAGAACCTGAAGCAAAGTGGAGATTTTTTCGCCTACTTTCACTTGGGTTGATCGGATTCGAACATTTTCTCTTTCGTGAGTGAGCTAGCCTGGCGCTGGCTGGCTGAGCTGTGCGAAGCACGCCCAGTCCCGATTCATCCACACTACAATCGCATCGTCAGTGACCATGGAGATCTTGGAGATGGAGTCATCCAAGTCCAAGACGACAAAATACTTTTCGAAGTATAAAGATAATTTTCAAGCGGAATGGGACAATTTTCACAGGAATCCCTCAGAGACTTTAAACAGTCCACATATAAAGCTCATTTACCATGTTTACCACTACTGCAGCCCCTTCCCCCTAAAGGTATTTTCATGTTTTATGAATTTAAAAAATCTACTGTATTGCCTGAAGTGTATATTTAGTCAATGACAATTCATGAATTCTCTCTAATGTGATTTAATCTATCGGAAATTTTTTTGATGGTTTATACAGCTGTCAGTTACTATCAAATGTTGTTTCTTAATGTGTTTTGCTACCCAAAACTCCCATCCGTGGGACAACGTTCCGCCGCTCCCTCACAAAATCATACCTCCGCGAAATCTACTGGATTCTATCTTTCCAATGTTGGCAGCTCTGTGTCCTGCAGAATGTCGAGCAAGAGGATCTTTTAAACAAGGCACTATAAATAAAACAACCTCATCAGAGTATTTTTGCCAGGTGTAAGATGAATATATTTATTTAGTACATTTAAATTGTTTGTGTACACACTAAAGGTATGCAAAGTGTTCACTGTACATTCATATTTATCCTAGATATAAAGTCTGACTCTCAGTTGTCACCCTTTGGTCCACCGGTCTTTGAGCCAAGAGATAAGAAACCCCACGACATGAGTCAAGTGAAATCATCTTTATTTATTTAACCGTAAATATATATTCATGTAGTTGCAAGTGTTTGCAAGTATATTCATGCAACCAAAGGCAGACTACATAATATATAGGGGGTAAATCATGCATTGTTACATATTTACTAAAAGAAATTGTGACATGAAATTATGTCTGAAAAAATGATTGCACAAAATTATTTTAGGAAGAATATCCCTGACAGGTTATATAGGCTATCATTGGAAAGGTCTGACTTTAAAGAGTTGAAATATGCATATGTAAAGTTTTTCTGATTCTAAGATTTTTGGGGAAGTAACCCTTTTTTACATCTTCCTACATATTTGGACATTTAAATTCTTATGACATTAGGGCAGTTCCAAGGTAATGGAGTGACATTCAGAAACAAATTTTTGCATTCAAACAAAGATATCACCCATATTTGAATAGTTATTTGCAAAGAAATGGTACCTGACAGTAGTTGCTGAAACCCACTTTTCAAAATAATAACATAAATTTGTTATTTTGATCCACTGAATTAATGAGATATGAATATTCATAAAATGATTATTATTATTATTATTATTATTATTATTTATTCGGCATAATCAAATACATAAACAACATATACAAACAATAGGAATAGGAGAGTCACATGGATGCCGGGAAAGGAAAAAGATTAACTAAATAACTATAACCCGAAGGTCTTCCTTTCCAATCCATGTGACTTTACAAAGATAACATACATACATGTACTACAAAATAGTAAAATACAACTATATAGTTGTTGAAGATGACAACAAATTAAATTAGAATCAAATAAAGAATTAAAAAGAAGAAGTGTCAACCTGGGTAGAAGTAGAGCTCACAAGAAAAATAAATTATTTCAAATAATAATTAAATGTGAGCACGTGCCCAGATTGACACAATCTGAATGAAGAGGGCGCTGTGCAATAAATGATTTAGCATGCATGTATACAAAATGATTGGCATATAAATTAAGTTTGATTAGACCCTATACATGTAGGCTGAAAAGCCAACATTATGATTGAGACAAGAGATTACTGTCCCCCCCCCCCTCCGCAATATAGGACCAAAAGCAAGTTTTAGAAATTCATTGATGTAAACTGAGAATAATTATGATCAATGTAAGGAATTTGGAACAATTAATTCAGAAAAAAAAACACACACGTCAGATTCTCATGTACACTGCACAACATAAAGCTTACAAAAATCTGGAAAGCTGTCAGAGCTTAAATTTAAATTAGTTGAAAAATAAAATTAGTTTACATTCAACCGGTTGATAATACATGTTGTTTTAATTTATTAAGCCAGGTGTGAAAGGACAGTAGTACAATATCTACCTTTAAGGTAGAAGGTAGTGAATCCCACACACGAGGAAATGTATGAATAGCAGAACCATGCAATCTTTGGGTGCGAGCTTTTAGATGTTTCAATTGAATCACTTCAAAATATCTGGGATTAACATGGATATTATATTCAACAGCTTCACATTTTATGACGCAAAATGGACATTATATTTGAGGAGAAAACATATTGCTCAACCTCTTACCGTGTTTACACGCCGATGCAGAATCTGCTTTTTTTTTTCGTGTAAACAGAAAGCCGATTCTGCATCGGCAATTGGCGCACATTTCATTTACTTTACCATTATGACGTACTTGTAAGCGCACGGATCCGACATTGTCTTTATTATGACGTATATTGTTGGTGCGTGGATCATTTCAGGTTTTTGCCACACAAGCCGATTCTGCACCGTGAGCTATGACAGCGTGTAAACGCGGTGCAAGATAAACCAAAAGCCGATGCACGTGTAAACACGGTATCTGTGAACTAACTGTGGCTAATTATGTTCCCCTTTTATGAAATTCCATATGGGTTTTGATAGAAAATTTGATCCTGATTTGAAATAGAGCCAATATAAATTTTTGGAAAATGTCCACTTTTGCTTGGAATTGCCCATTACCCTATGCCTTTCCTGATTGCATTTTTTAATTCCTCAGACAGTTTCCTTTTAGAATATATATCTTTTATAGGTATAGAATGTCAAACATAAGAAATATATTCAATTGAGTAAAACAGTGCTATTTTAACAGAAATTCGAGTTGTATGAAATTGGCCCTCCTCAAAATGCATGGCCATATGCACAGCTTTGTCTACAGGAAGTAAAGTTAATCATTTGACATGTGGCAACAACTCTGTCTTTATTGAATATTTTGATATAAAACGGTACTCTTTCCATTGCATGACTGTGTTCAGTCAGGCTTCAGGCTTTAGAATACATTTTTAAACATGGATGCTATTTCATTTTCCAATAATTTCCAGCAAAACACACCTGTAGAAGCTCTGCAAGCACCACCATGCAACAAAGATATTACAGAAAGCATTACCAACATAAGAATGATGACACAGGTGAGTCAATATTTTTAAATTATTATTTATTTTTGTTATCTCTGTAATACTGCCATCATACTATCAATTCAAATGTACTTTTTTTTCTGTACAACATTCATATGAAATTGTTTTGAAATTTCTTTTGGTGTTTTATTGTCTTTGGAGACGATCAAACACCTACCTGTAAAAAGCCTTCCCGTTTAAAAAACCTGGTATATTTACAGCAATAAACAGACAAGGCAAGGGTAAAAGGGAATTTGTGGATTATATCTCTTTGTCAACTTACGTACAATATGGATCTAGAGCCGGATATCGTAATTTGAATAATATGTTTATAGGTGTGTGCATATTTATTATAAATGTGTACTGTACATGTTCAATAGCGCAAACGTTTTTGTACATGTTCTGACTAAAGCCCAGTGCACACTACTTGATCTATTGCAATCTGACTTTCAGAAATATTGTAATAGTACTTGATTCCAACCTTAACAAGCTTGATCAATATTTTGACTAGTTGTTTACTGGGAATTACAGTCTAATTGGAGCCTCCCTGTACGAATAAAAAGCAAAATCAATATCAAATTGTAATCGGCCGCGACTTCATGCCGATTTGGACTTTCCTCCGGCCACAAGGCTTGCAACAAAGCAGGATTTTTATTTTAGTGTTCCTAGCATTGTGCCGATCTTCAAATAAGAATAAATTTACTATCTAGAACTTTTGAAATTTAATGCAATTTGGCCTCGAGCAATTCTATTGTCAAACATGTACTCATGAGTGTACAATCAGCAAACTGCACAGCATTTCAAAAGTTTTACAATAGTTGTCTTATTTCACATAAAATAATTGCTTTTGAAATATACAAATTCTGTGAACCATATCAAGATGGAAGTTCCACAACTTCTATTTTATTATACCACTGCCATATCAAGCTTGAAGGGGCTAAGGAGTCAGCGTATGGTTAAGGGGTCATGCAGTCTTGGTCTGTTGCAAGTGTTGCTAATCAAACTTCCTTAATTTTTGCCAAGTGTTTATTAGACTTGGTACATTGTACACTCTAGGCTGAGAGTGAAGATGTCAAAAACACATTTCTTGAATGTGTTGTTTACTGTGTTACTATGGTAATGACGTATGACAATATACAAGGGGGCATTTCTATTTCTATTTCTATTCCTCACATGAGGCTATCGTGATAGGATGGGGATATCACAGTCAACTTCAGTGATACATGTATTTCTAGTTTGTCCAACAATGAAAACCAGATTCAAATGTTGGCACAGAATGAGGTACATTAAATAGATGATGATCTCATAGCAAGAGTTCCCCTGGGTGTGTTTTATTATGTGCTGTTTTGGACATCAGATGGTCCACACATTAACCAAACTCACCACCCTGCTTCTTTAACATTGTCCTCCTTGTTGCTGTTTTTTGTTGTTGGTGTTGTTTAGAGCATAGTTATAATTTAAGCCAATAATCACCTTTGGGTTTTGGTGGATTCCTTCATCTTTGCTTCAGATAGATGGCTACATGTACATCCAAATTATCTCTTGAGTGATACATGTAGTTTGTCCAATCACTTATACCAACAGTAATTATTTGTTTCATAGCAAACAAATCATTGTATTGATATAAATAAAGGTATTTAGGTAATAAATAACAGGCATTGCCATTCTGTTTTATATGTTTGTATTTGTTGTAACAGAAAACAGAAGAAGATCTGGGCAATCTGAAACAGAAGCAGGAAATGTTTGTCTTTCAGTACCAGGAAAATTTACGCTTTCAGAGTAAGTTGATATACAGTGCGTTACAGAATAAAGGTAATCAAAGTCTAGAGGGCTGATATTCTAATCATATTTCATTTCGTGAAATTATTCTGCATGGATATGAAAGAGAAACTCCTCAACTTCCATTGATACCCTATTTGTACCATTTGTGTCACGCATGACCGAAATAATTGATGTCAAAGACAACAGGTGCAGATACTGCTTTTTCAAAGATTTTGGTGAAGGGGTAAAATGTGCGCTTGATAGAATAAGATGTTTTTTAGTAACTTTTGGAATGATGAGTCAAGGCATTCCTCTGAAGTGATGATTAAAAGGTTAATGTCTTATTCACCCACATTTTTCACATGTCATCCTCTCCTTTGCGCACAATCATTGAATCATTGCGCCAAGAATCCACATCATGTCGAATTTGGCCCTGCAAATCATCAAGATCTTTGGGAGGAGTTGCACCTTGTTTTTTCCAAGTGTCCCGAGAGCAAATAATCACAGGGCATGAGGTCATATTATCTTGATGGCCATTCTATGTCATGGTCAAGGGCAACAACTCGATGTCAAAAGAGTTATCTGAGTCTATCACAAATGATGTTGGAACGATGGGCAGGAGCGCCATCCTAAATCCACCAAAGATGCCTGTACACTCCTCGAACCTGTCTCTCAAAATGTTGGTCAAACTGGTACAATCTCCTCATTAATCATCCGCACTTTGCCCATTTACACTCCCTTGGAAGAAAAAGGGTCCAATCAAAACATTGCTGCCAACTCAGGCATTGATGAAAGTATCAGAATCTGCCCTTTCATCAAGTTTTCAAAAATTTTGAAAAAGTGGTATCTGCATCTGTTGTCTTCAATATCAATTAATTTGGTCATGCGTGACACAATTCGTACAAATAGGGTATCAATAGAAAGCTGAGGGGTTCCTCTCTCATATCCAACCAAAATAATTTTGTAGAATTAAATAGACATTTAATATTGGCTCCCATAGATTTGGATTACCTTTTTTCTGAAATGCACTGTAATAATTGATGTCACTCTTTTCAATTCAAGTTGTTGCTTCCACAATAAATGTAGCTTTTGATGTGCTATGGAATATGGAAATAACATGAAGATCCTATAGAGACTAATGATAAATTATGATGATTGGGGAGACAATCTTATTAGATTTTGGGGCCATGAGGTCAAATGGAGGATCTCCATAGCATTTGTGATCTCGACATTCAAATGCATGAAGAACTTTCACAAAATCGAAAACCAGGAACAAACTTTGCTTAAAAGTAATTGTAATTGTAATTTTTTTATTTTTTTACAAATAGCTCGATTGAATCAGCTTGCCTCGTCGCTACCAGAGAGTGATCCTAGCAGGAGAGCAGAGGAAGTTACCATACGTAAGAGAAAAACTGAATTAGAGCAAATGCTACAGACAGCAGCGCAAGAACTACTCCGATTAAGAATGGTAAGCAATGGTGGAACGTAACTCAGATATATGTTTGTCATATGTGCGTGAAGTTGAATAATTATTTATTTACAAGTTAAGGAGAATAATGAAAGAAAGCACAACAGAAAAAGGACAATACTTACTTTCAATTAAAATTGCAGGGGATTACCGTTAAGATAAATCATAGAGCCTTAGTAATTCTTCCAAGAAAGGATAAAAGTAAGGAAAGCCTTAAAAATGTTGATGCTAATTGTTTCCTCCATGTATAACACTTCAAGCATGCTGTAAAATTTATATGAATCAATGGATTAGGACTTTATGGCTTCTATATTGCAATTAAAAAAGACCCTGTTGCCAAGTGGAGCTTTGTCGCCTGGTTGGCCCTTCACAAATCTTGTGGGATGCACAGAATCCTACAGTTAATGGATAAAATAACAATCTTTCATTGTGCTTTTCTTTCTCTGGTCTAGGATCTGGCTGAGAAGCACAGAACAACATTGTACAGCTTGAAGATTCTGCAGAGCAGAGTTCTTGACGATGAACTGATCCGCTGGAAGAGACAGCAACAGCTGGCTGGTATAGGTGGACCTCCAGAGGGTTCCCTTGATCAACAGCAGTGCTGGTAAGCCAGAAGAACCGCACAGTAATTGTCATATATTGTTCAGTAGAATGTCATGGATTGTGTATGGCATAGATAGTGATCACAGAACTTTTGAGCTCATATAAGGAAACTGAAGAGAGTCTCAAAGGGACTTAACCAGAATCATGAAGCTATATACCCAAACGATCTAATATAGGAATGAAAACCAGCTGCATATAGGTGGTTTGAATTAAAATTAACAAAATGGCTGTTTTGGACTCGCCGTACGGCCGCCGTAGATCAAATATGACCAAGGTATTAATGACATCCCCAATATCCAAATCGATAAGTGATGACAAGATGATTTTTTTTTTTTGGGGGGGGGGTGTTTTTTTCTGTGTTGTAAGTTCTCATTTAGAAGCATGATGGGTCCTTATTTGACAATATCCCGTTTGTTCTCTGTTAAGGTGTGAGGCACTGGCTGAGCTGGTTTGGCATAACAGGCAACAAGTGAAGAAAGTAGAGCTACTCAGACAACAGCTGCCAATTCCCGTACCTCCTGGCCAAGATCTTCTACCAGAGCTTAATGGCTCCTTCATGGCCCAACTATCAACACTTGTTACCAGGTAAAATAAACTCTCATCAAGTGCAACCAGGCACCACAAACCCCCACAAAAATTTGTCAGAAATTGAATTTCAGTATAAAGATCCCATCTGAAAGAGGAGAATCTTTGCTTTGAAGTGACGCATGAATTGCTACCATGGGATTATCCTAACTTGATTCATAAAGAGAAGAATGTTCGCTGTCATGGAATAGTTAGCCAGTCTATTGAAACACACTTAACCTCCCACTTTTGTGCAAAGCTGACAAAAAGAGGAGTAGAAATCAATAAAGTTTTCATAGGAGTCATCAAATTACACCTATAGTTTGCACTCTAAGCACATCCTGTTCATTGTTATGAACAAAAGCCAGCGCAAGAGTTTGCCCAGCTCTTAATTTATGGAAGTTGGGACTGAGGGGTTATATTTTGGATTTAGGTAAGAGTGACAACCTGCAAAGTTATCTCCCAAAAGACAAAGTATAGGTCTAATTTAAACTTCTCAAGTAATAGCAGTAAACATATTAGGGAAGATTGCATATTAAAAGACAAGAAATAATAATGATGATAATGGCAATATCAGTGACTACTCAACTCTTTACGTTTGTAAAATAAAAATCACAGTAAAGATGAAATTCTTATTTGATTGAAAAATATTAGATCTAATAACTAGTATTTGATAAAGCTGAAGAATTTATAAGGAGAATAGAATATGTGATCCTGATTCATGAATACATGTTTAAAAACTTGGTCTTAATATTTTATTTGTTTTTATTGATTTGTGTTCAGTACATTCATCATTGAGAAGCAACCCCCTCAGGTTTTGAAGAAAGAGACAAGATTTTCAGCCTCTGTCAGGTAAGTTTACAATTTTTTTCCTTTTAACCCTCTGCATTTCTTTTCATTTGAAAACTTAATGGTTTTGAAGGGGTATTTGACACCCTATCACTCTTTTTCTACAGGTTTATTTTTAGTTAGGTAGTTTCCAAATGTGTGGTGGCATTTTATTCTGATTGGTTTAGGGGTAATAATCTCATAAGCAATGATCATAAACAGTAGACACTAGTTTGTGATTGGTTTAGGGGTAATAATCTCATAAGCAATGATCATAAACAGTAGACACTAGTTTGTGATTGGTTTAGGGGTAATAATCTCATAAGCAATGATCATAAACAGTAGACACTAGTTTCTGATTGGTTTAGGGGTAATAATCTCATAAGCAATGATCATAAACAGTAGACACTAGTTTGTGATTGGTTTAGGGGTAATAATCTCATAAGCAATGATCATAAACAGTAGACACTAGTTTGTGATTGGTTTAGGGGTAATAATCTCATAAGCAATGATCATAAACAGTAGACACTAGTTTGTGATTGGTTTAGGGGTAATAATCTCATAAGCAATGATCATAAACAGTAGACACTAGTTTCTGATTGGTTTAGGGGTAATAATCTCATAAGCAATGATCATAAACAGTAGACACTAGTTTCTGATTGGTTTAGGGATAATAATCTCATAAGCAATGATCATAAACAGTAGACACTAGTTTGTGATTGGTTTAGGGGTAATAATCTCATAAGCAATGATCATAAACAGTAGACACTAGTTTCTGATTGGTTTAGGGGTAATAATCTCATAAGCAATGATCATAAACAGTAGACACTAGTTTCTGATTGGTTTAGGGGTAATAATCTCATAAGCAATGATCATAAACAGTAGACACTAGTTTCTGATTGGTTTAGGGGTAATAATCTCATAAGCAATGATCATAAACAGTAGACACTAGTTTCTGATTGGTTTAGGGGTAATAATCTCATGAGCATTGATCATAAACAGTAGACACTAGTTTCTGATTGGTTTAGGGGTAATAATCTCATAAGCAATGATCATAAACAGTAGACACTAGTTTCTGATTGGTTTAGGGGTAATAATCTCATGAGCAATGATCATAAACAGTAGACACTAGTTTCTGATTGGTTTAGGGGTAATAATCTCATAAGCAATGATCATAAACAGTAGACACTAGTTTCTGATTGGTTTAGGGGTAATAATCTCATAAGCAATGATCATAAACAGTAGACACTAGTTTCTGATTGGTTTAGGGGTAATAATCTCATACGCAATGATCATAAACAGTAGACACTAGTTTCTGATTGGTTTAGGGGTAATAATCTCATAAGCAATGATCATAAACAGTAGACACTAGTTTCTGATTGGTTTAGGGGTAATAATCTCATAAGCAATGATCATAAACAGTAGACACTAGTTTCTGATTGGTTTAGGGGTAATAATCTCATAAGCAATGATCATAAACAGTAGACACTAGTTTCTGATTGGTTTAGGGGTAATAATCTCATAAGCAATGATCATAAACAGTAGACACTAGTTTCTGATTGGTTTAGGGGTAATAATCTCATAAGCAATGATCATAAACAGTAGACACTAGTTTCTGATTGGTTTAGGGGTAATAATCTCATGAGCATTGATCATAAACAGTAGACACTAGTTTCTGATTGGTTTAGGGGTAATTATCTCATAAGCAATGATCATAAACAGTAGACACTAGTTTCTGATTGGTTTAGGGGTAATAATCTCATGAGCAATGATCATAAACAGTAGACACTAGTTTCTGATTGGTTTAGGGGTAATAATCTCATAAGCAATGATCATAAACAGTAGACACTAGTTTCTGATTGGTTTAGGGATACTAATCTCATAAGCAATGAGCATTAGCATAAACAGTAGACACTAGTTTCTGATTGGTTTAGGGATAATAATCTCATAAGCAATGATCATAAACAGTAGACACTAGTTTCTGATTGGTTTAGGGATAATAATCTCATAAGCAATGATCATAAACAGTAGACACTAGTTTCTGATTGGTTTAGGGGTAATAATCTCATAAGCAATGATCATAAACAGTAGACACTAGTTTCTGATTGGTTTAGGGATAATAATCTCATAAGCAATGATCATAAACAGTAGACACTAGTTTCTGATTGGTTTAGGGATAATAATCTCATAAGCAATGATCATAAACAGTAGACACTAGTTTCTGATTGGTTTAGGGGTAATAATCTCATGAGCAATGATCATAAACAGTAGACACTAGTTTCTGATTGGTTTAGGGATACTAATCTCATAAGCAATGAGCATTAGCATGAACAGTAGACACTAGTTTCTGATTGGTTTAGGGATAATAATCTCATAAGCAATGATCATAAACAGTCGACACTAGTTTCTGATTGGTTTAGGGATACTAATCTCATAAGCAATGAGCATTAGCATAAACAGTAGACACTAGTTTCTGATTGGTTTAGGGATAATAATCTCATAAGCAATGAGCATTAGCATAAACAGTAGACACTAGTTTCTGATTGGTTTAGGGGTAATAATCTCATAAGCAATGATCAGTAGACACTAGTTTGTAAGTAATTGATATATTTGTCATTTTTTCAAACTGAAGTAGCAATATTTTCTTATGTTTTCAGGTTGTTAGTTGGTGGCAAGCTCAATGTTCACATGAATCCTCCTCAAGTTAAAGCAACCATCATCAGGTACCCCTTTTCTTTGCGTCCCGTTTCCTCAAGACTTGTTGTATTAACAAATGCTCAATTTCTGTTATCAAATTCAATATCAGCCATTCAAATTGAATGATTTCAGTAGCTTTTAACTGTTATTGCAAATTTGTTATTATAGCAAGTTTTGTGAAATGGGCCCCTGCTTTTGAGTTTCAGGTCTGAGACTAGTAGACATAATGGTGATTATAGTGCTAATATCTGCCTCTGGTGTTGAGGATGAACATCTGTGAGATGTGTGATACAAGTTCTTTTTTATAAGAAATTCATGCAACACGTACATGTTATCTGTCAAGGGCAAAAATCAAGCCCTTATGATCCGCTAATTTATTAAATTTTGTTATAGAATAGAATAATATCGGAAATGGATTGTTTATAAGAATAAAAATGAAATCCGGCAAGAAAGCCGAATTGCAGATTTTCAAACATTGAAAATCAATGAAAAAAAACCCAAAACAGTATCACAATGAAAAAATCCCAAGTATTATGAAATTTAGTAACTAAGGTATTGAAATCATAATGCTCTAAAACGTGTACAGAGCTTTTTTCTAGATTCAAATAAAAACTTAAAGTATGTATCATTTGTATTACTATCATTCATCTCTACAAATGAATCTGAGCTTAATGACTGATTCTTACGGTATGTAATTTACTTATTGTGTAGTGAAAAACATAAATAATCCTGATTTAACACATAAAGTTATTGCTTATGACACAAGCTGTCATTCCACAGGTATCTCTGAATGCGTTTTGTGTATATATGTACTATTAGTGGAGAGGTTTTATGACTAAGCACATGTCTTGTAGTATTCTTGTATTTCATTATTTCTTTTTTATCTATTTGACAGTGAATCTCAAGCCAAGGCTGTACTGGCCAGTGAGACATCAAATTGGGAGTAAGAATATTATATATACTTACATGGTAACTTGTGCTTTAGATTGAACAGAAGTAGATTGTGGTTTAAATTGACATTGGGTTTTATGACTTTTCTAAGTCTTTTAATACAATTTAAAATATGGAATTTGGAATGATTTTGATGATTGTAACAACAATATTTTGGTAGTTCTCAAATCATGCTTTACACATTTCATAAAGGATTTCATGCAAAGCAATTTATGTAACAAGTGCTTATCTCATTTGCAGAGATGCCAACCCTCCCGATTTCATCGGGAGGCTCCCGAAAATTCATCCCAACTCCCGCCCTTACGATTACCATCCTTATCCTCCCGAAATTACGATTTTTTTTGCATTGATCAAATTGGATCGGAAGTACATGTATCGTCTGCTGACTTTAGCATGTAGTAACTCCATTACGTTTCGCTGTTACTAAATTCTGTGTGAAAGGCAGACAAATAAGGAGCAGCGAAAAGCTGGTGCATGTGATATGCCCAACGGGAATCCACTGTGCACCAGGCTGGTAGGCCTGGCTAGCTTCGCGAGGCGTGTGCGCTCGCGGCCGCTGGATTTGTCGAGTCGTGCGATGGAATATCGGTGTGTGATTTCGGCGTATTGATGGGTTGATATTGACACGAAATGGCGGAAAATCAACAAAAAAAGACCAAGAAATGGTCTCAGAAGTATAAGACTGAATACAGTCTCCAGTACCCGTGTATTCGGAAAGAGGAATCTACCATGCATTTTGCACAATTTGCAGCGTGGACATTAAAGTTGAGCACGGAGGTCGTGATGATATTCGGAAGCACGTAGGGAGCAAACGGCATACGGACATTGCGAAGACGAGATCTTCGAGCTCCACTAGTACCCTGTTGACTTATTTCACCAAGCAAGGGACCAGCGAGGAGGAAGACGTTACCCGCGCTTTAATAATAATAAAGAGGATAATTCCTCATTATTATAGTTGAACAGGTACTTTTCTTCTATTGTCCCCTCATTTTTTTTACATGTAAAAATGCATATTTGATATTTTTATTTTTATGTCAAAAAAGTGGGAACAATGTTTTTTTAAAAACATGTGAAATGCTCCAAAATAAGGGTCAGATTGCACCAGAGAGCATCTAGAAACCCAGAGCTTCCAGGGCCCTAAGGCGGGCCCTCGACCCCGGCCGCAAGGGTCGAGCGCTCCGCGCTCGAGATGTGCGCTACGCGCACATAATTTGGTGTCGGTTGCAAATCCTCCCTAATTCTGATTTCCAAAAGTTGGCATCTCTGCATTTGATCATACATATTAATGATTTCCATAAACCGTCTCTATTAAATTCTTTACACATTTGAAGTGTCACTTTTATATTCCCAGTGTTCGACAATGATAAGACATCTAGCATATTAGGCTATTCTTTATTAACAGTGTATTGAGTGTTTTAATATCTCATATTTCATTCTGAAATAGAGACAGGGGACAGAACTGGAGTAATTTATGCCTTACTCAGATATGATATGACACAGCTCAGCAGCTTTTTCCCTATTGTTTTTGTCATGGTGAGACAAATGCACATTGTATGCTTAACGTCACAAAAAGCACTCCAAAATTGCATGGACAAACTCATAACATGATTATTTCATTATGATGTGGTGCATGTTGACTGATATCATAATGATTTTTTTATTACATCGTGAGTCATGTTTAAAGACAACGGAACTTTGTCCTCGTAACTCAAAAAAGATCATTTTGCACTAACTTTGAAAAGAATTTGATTGCTTGACAGATTTGGTCATGTTGCGACAAAAAGATAAGTCGCTTGCCTCTGCTACATCTTTTTTGATGCCTCATATCCCATCGACTGTTTGCACACAAAACATTGTTGCTGAGCCTTCTCATATCATGTCTACACAAGCAATAAGTCATTTTCATATTTGCACTGTCTGTAGAAAACATGGGGTATAGGTTGCACATTGTTAGAATTATTTATAAAGTGAGATGTTTTGCAATTTGACGTCTATAGGGATACAAGTGGAGACATCTTGAACAACTGTGGTGTAATGGAGTATCACAGAGAAACGGGGGTGCTCAATGTCACTTTCAGAAATATGGTAAGAAACTTCCAATTAAACAATGTGTTAATTATTTAGCATAATTATGATGGTAATTAACCACACCATCACTACTGAAAATATGTTTGTATGACTTAAGATGCATGTTGGTAATTTCAGATAAAAACTGACATAAACTTTGAAATTCTTTGAAATATTCAAGTTTTATTTTGACAATACAGTGCGTCCCACAAAAAACGAAACCGAGATTTAGTGATGATTTATCATAACCTAATTATAAATACAATAGACAAATGGCCTACCAATGTAAAGCTTAGAATCTCCTCTTTCATCTGATATTACTTAGATTATTCCCCCATTCACGTATGAGTGAGCAAAAACAATTTGAAGAAAGGATACCAAAAACTCACTTGGCGGGGGTATCTGACTGAATTTCAAAAAGGAAATCACATGCCTAAAAAGTTTAATATCTGCTCTTTTATTTGATACCTTAGTCACAGAAAATGGTCAAGAAGTAAAAATGTTATGTTCCCTCGAAACAATGCTTGTTTTTCCATAATTTGATTTATTGAACGTGTTTTCACCGGGTTCCACAGAAGCTATCGCATGGTTAACAAAAGACTTAATGCATGGCTGATCGTCAACAAAACGGAGTGTCGAGTGAGTTTGAACGCTCGCCTGTAAAACCTCTTCATTTTATGAAATAATTGAAATTCAAGCCGTATTTCAACTTTGTTATTTCTTGACCATTTTCGGTAATTGAGGTATCAAATTAAAGAGCAGATATTGAACTTTTTGAAAATGTGGTTTTCTTTTTGAAACCCAGATACAGCCTGCCAAGTGACTTTTTGGTATGCCCTCTTCAAATTGTATTTGCTCACTCATGCGTGAATGAGAAATTAATCTAAGTAATTTCAGATGAAAGAGGAGATTCTAAGCTTTAGAATGGTAGGTCATTTGTCTATTGTATTTGTGATTAAGTTATGATTAATCATCGATAAATCTCGGTTTTGTTTTTTGTGGGACGCACTGTATATTGTAAATGTTGCAACATTGAAACAAAGATGATACATTATTTGAAATAGATATTTTATTGCCAATTCCTATGACAGTGGTGTGTGTGTTGGTTTCAGGCTAAAGATGTTCATATTGTATTTAATAGATAAACTTATTGTATGTTTTTTTTTCATTGTCTTTATACTTTTACAGTCATTGAAGAGAATCCGTAGAGCAGATCGAAGGGGGTCTGAGGTGAGACAAGATATTTTAATATTTGCAGTTCGAAAGTTTTTTCAAATTGGGAATGGAAATATGAACTAAACAGGATTGGACTGTGACCATAATTGACCAACATAAACCACTTCCTTTGGAGGAAGATAAACATGATGAGAAACTAAGTTTCTGACTTTTATTGGGTTTGCAGACTCAAGTCCATAATATCGCTACTGAACAGGATATGATGATAGGTTGATAATTCCTTCTGACGGGGAAAAGTATCCAATATCTTTCTTTTTTATTTTCCTGTGAAATATTTTTTTTTTATTTGTTGACAGTATCAGTCATAGATACCCTTTCACTGAACTGTCTAAAACATATGTTACATTTAATCACTCTGGAAAGTCAAGGAAAGCCAGTGAAACTGAAATGTGAACAAACATTAAGAGTAAATTACAAATAATAATGATAATACAGCAACCCCCTCCCCATAACTGGTATCTTGCATGCAAAATATTTGAGGTAACACATTTTTATTTTTTTACTCCAATTTAAATCTTAGTTCGATTTCTCATGGATCATGTTAAATCATCATTATTTGTTTACTTGTGAATCAGTGATAGTTCCTTAATAACCAAATTTATTTGAATTTGCTCATTATATTTAATAAATCAGTAAAAAGTAAGTGCATGACATCATTAGCCCTCTCATGTGGTTACAGACCATGATGGAACTGTTAGATGAAAGTAATCCAAGCATAGAAATGTCTGAACTTTATTATTAAATCTGTGCCCAAACATTTTTCTTTCCAGTTTGTGACAGAGGAGAAGTTCACAATCCTATTTCAGTCCCAGTTCTCTGTGGCCAGTGGTGAACTTGTCTTTCAAGTTAGAGTAAGTTGACCTCTGTGTAACTTTTCTGATCACGATCAATTTCACACAATGTTTTCTTTGATTGCTGGAGACTTCTTTATGGGCATATACCCCTTCTGTGCTGTTGCAGTAATTTGGGCCTCAAATGTAGAAAATACAAATGAAAGTTGACTATTATGGCATAATGGAGTGCATTAAGCATTAGAAGATCAAACTAGTAGCTGGAATATCTTGTATTCAATATTTTCTAAATGCTTTACAGGCCTTCACTTTTAGTATTTTTACGGTAGTGTAATTTTTCCATAGTGCACATTTCTATATTACAGCACAATTTGATATGTTTTTAATAGGCAGGGAGAATCTCTAATGAGAGGGTGGTCAAAGTCTGTCAATAGGGCATCCACAGCAATGGTCTTTGATTGGCCTGGGGTTGTATTAAGCCCTATTTTTATTTGGAAGATCTTTAGTGATGTTGGCTAAAACCAAAATGATTTCTGATGGTTTACAAAGACACAACAAAGTCATCACAGAAACCTCAAATAATAAAAGCTTTCTAAATGGCAATTTGATTTCCTCTGTTTTGGTCGGAGTGAGCAGGAAACTAGCAAACTTACATAACCAATCGTATTGATGTAGGTTGATTGATAAAATACTTAATATTCTTTCACAAATTATTGGTTATTTGATTTATCACGATTATTGCTCAATCTTTGAGAAAATTTCATGTTCTTCATGTACACATACCAAGATATTTGAAACTGATCATGTACATAATTTTTCAGTTAATACCTGCATTTAGTTTTTGACCAAAACCTCTCTTTCAAAGGCAGTTTCTTGTGTTTCAAATTTAATTATCAATGAAACATTTGGGAAACATTTACTTCTTACAATTAGAACATCCCGTCCATCTAAATTGTATAACACAGAAGGGGTTATGTGTTCTTCATATTCCCGGAGTTTTGCCAAACAAGTCACTGGAAACATTGATTTTTTTCACTTGATCAAATAATTTTTCATTTCATTTGCAATGATTCACTTGAAATATATTGATATGTGCTTTATGATTTATGTGTATACTACCTTTACAAATTGTAGATGAAAATTAAACTTTCTTTTATATATTATGAAATGTATTATTCTTTTGAATAGATTATAATCACATTACAATTTATCTTACTAGTTATTGATTAAGTCTGCTGATAATGGCAGTTAATTTTGACATATTTAGAAAATACTTAAGTACTGTGTCAGGGAATAAAACTAACAGTTTACTGACAGAATGTCTAGAATTATCATGTTATTCTAGGATTATCCGTTTCTGTGTTTTTTTAATTCTTTAAAACATCTTTTAAACTAATTTTCTGTTGTGACTCCATGCAATGGCAAATCAATTTCCTGTCTTTTGGTCAGAGATTGTGGGAACAAAGATTGACAATAAATTTATCGTTGGTGTGGGTTGACTGATATAATGTATTTTATTTGGGAAAATTTACTTTGCAGAGCATACTTGTGTACTCAATCTAACGGTATATACTCTAAAGTCTTTTCCTCTAGTGTAGCTCAAATTACCATACATTACTTCTAATTCTCCAAAATAGGCAAGATTTTTCCATTATTTCCCCTTCACTTTTGATACTTGTTCAAAAAACTGAGAAAACTCGAGGGGAATTATTATTTGATTATAAATTCATTTTGGTGACCAGGTTTCTCATTTAAAAAACTTTGGATTGCATATACCGGTACATTTTTTTGTTGGGATAAATGTTCAGGAATTGCATGTCATGTTTCCTCCTCTTGGACTCTGGGTATTTTTTCCTGTATTTTGAGTTTTTATTATTTTAGTTCTTTGTGGTCAGATCCCTCTCTATATGTATATTCAATTTTGAGGGCTAATATTTCCAGTATTGAGAAGGAAATGGTATGGTCAAGCAGGGCTTATATACATGTAGAAGGAAATAAAATAATAAAAGGACCCCCTTCCCCAGAAATAATGATTGAAAAAATAAATCAAAAGAAATCGCTACTAAAAATTATTATTCAATTGCTTGAAAATCACAAAATACTTTGGATTGCAGACTAGATTGGAATAATCACAGAGGCCAATTCATGTCAGAATTATTTGTTTGGACTGTCAGTGGCTGACTCACATGCACATATCACATGAAGGCAATGATAGTTTATGAAACACCTTTGAATTTCAATGTGCAATTTTGGCTTTGATATTTTCTCGGCTAATACTAGTCATTATTCATACTTATTGATCCAGATTCTAAGCACATCTTATAATGAAAATACAATTTTTTTTTTACATTGCACCAGAAATTGCTCAGTTTTTGTAGCCAAACATTTTTCTTTGTTGCACATTGATTTTCTCTACCAATATTTTCTTTTATAGACCTCCTTTATTCAAACAAATTATCTGTCTACATTTCCTACTTGAATGACTTTTATGCTATTTTCTTCTTCATTTTTTGAGAAATTTTCAGTCAGTTTTTTGCCAAGAATTTAGAATTCTATATCTCATTCTCAATGCTTCCTTTTACCCTAAATCAATGGTTTATGTTTTGGTTTTCTCTCTTTCCCTTCTCTTTCCCCTTTATTCCGATTGCATGATTTCCCCGTCATCCATGTGACTGCTATTAATTCATTTCCTTTGTGTAATTACATCATTGTTGATTGGATTGTATTCTGTATTTATCTTACATCTTTCCTGACCTGTTAATATACATCTTGTTTTTTTAATGTACATGCTATACGCTAAACTCATATATATATATTTCATTACTTTTGAATGCATGTTCCCTCAATGGTCTCTTATCCTCATTACTTTTGGTTATATGTGGATATTCTCGTTGTTTACCTATCATATGAATCCTTAACCATACCTTACTTGTATCTCTTCAAATTCTTACTCTCTATCATTATGGCATCAGACCATGTCACTCCCAGTTGTTGTCGTATCCCATGGCAACCAGGAATGTAATGCTCTTGCCACTATTCTCTGGGATAACGCATTTGGTGAATCAGTAAGTGCAGGGGAATGACCATGATTGAACTGTTATCATGTGACCTTGTGAATGTGACCTACATGTAGTATCCCTAGTAATACGTGTTTGTGCAGCATGTTCTCACACATTGCCAGTTACCTCTTATGTTGTCTCATAACTGTCTACCACCGCCTCTAATCCCCCCCCCCCCCCTGCATGGTTCATTTAAGATATTGGAATGCCGTACATGTTCTTGTATTCAATAAAGGAATGCCGCTCACCTAATTCATTCTCTCTCATTTGCAATAAAGTACCAAAGTGTGACATCATCAAGTTTCCCTTTTTTGCATTTCAGCGTTTTTGATACCATATTTGGTAGAACATGATAAAATACCTTCAAAACCCAAATTTGTTTGGAGTTGGTCCATGGGGGCCTTAGATATGACCTCATGAATACATTGATTTCAATGGGGCTAATTATGTATTCATGAGGTCATATCTAGGGCCCCATAGACGATTCCCACCAAATTTGGGTTGTGGAGGTATTTCATCATGCTCTATCAAAATGTGGTATCAAAACTGCTGAAAAGCAAAAAAAAAAATTTTTGTGATGTCATCACTTCGCTACTCTATTGTTCAATCCCCTTTTTTTTAGAAAGGATGTATTTGTCATTTCAAAATATATTTTTTAACCCACTTTCATTTCCTTTTTATTGATATCATATCTTAATGCAATAGAATTATCTACTAAAATATTCTTTTTTTTTAGTTTATGGCATTTCAAAATCCACTGGTATATTTTAACCACATAATTGTGGAAACATTTCATTTTTCATTTCACTTATTTTCATTCACTGTTTTGTATGGATCCATGATACTTTATTTGTCATTCACTTTTCTTTACTTCTTTTTCAAGTATTTACCTTTTTCTTCTTCTTCTTTTGGAAACATATGAGAATGGGTATTAACACGTTTACTAACCCTTTCAGTAAATAATATCAAGACAGCTCCACCCCAATTTAGTTTTGTTGCCATTGCATGGAGTCCTACGTGTATGTTAATCAGCCTAATTTTATAACCATGATGTTATCCATAAAGTGAGTCTTGTGAGACCAACTTTGAATGAATGCAAGCAAATAAGGAACAGACTCTGCCTGCTGTTGCTTGCATGATGTATATTTATTTAACTCTTTGTTGTCACTTCCCATCCCCAAATTCATCCTATGTTCCCTTTCAAACGACTACCACCATCATCCACACTGCTAATTGTGTCGCTATGGCAACCTTCACCCACCGTGCATGATCAGACTATGTCACTGCCTGTGGTTGTCATAGTTCATGGAAACCAGGAGTCAAACGCGCTTGCCACAGTTCTGTGGGACAATGCGTTTGCCAGCTCTGTAAGTATACATACATGCTTCAGCATTTTCCTTTTCTTTTTGATAAAATGTGCAGCAGAGGAATAACACTAAATTTTAGATTTTTGAATAAAGAAGTGAAGTAGTTACGGGATGAAATAATTTTTAAGGCAAAAAAAAAAAGCATTGATTCATATGGCTAACTATTAGGTCCTTGGGAATTAGACCTATCCTTGGTATTCATTATCCAACGTTTAGACATTCTGTTCAAATGTCAATAAGTTGAATCACCAGTAGATTTAGCATCTCTCTCTCTCAATTCCAAATTCATGGCCAATTTCTATACACGAGTATGAATAAACTGTTTTCAAAATATTTATGTTGATAGGTTCAGGGGTGTGAGAGTTAAGATTTTTATCTGATTCTTATTTTTTTTTTCAGCTTAATTTAAGCTTATTTTTGGCCTTCCTCTGTACAAAAAGTATGGGAGCTCTTTCTATTTCAGACTTTTTCAACACTCTTCAGCTTTTTTCAGATCTTTTTATTTGTGACCACTCACATCCCTGATATGGTTATATGGCTGCATGTTTGACACTCAAACTACCAGTACTAACATTTTCTAGGAATGGTAGATACACACTTGATGACATACTGTACATGTACAGTTGTTTCCATGTTTTCTTCACTATGTGAGAAAAGCCAAGGGAATGTAAGAAACATAATTGTACACCAATTTTTGTCTCACCTGCATAGCAGAGTGAGACTATAGGCGCCGCTTTTCCGACGGCGGCGGCGACGGCGGCGTCAACACCAAATCTTAACCTGAGGTTAAGTTTTTGAAATGACAGCATAACTTAGAAAGTATATGGACCTAGTTCATGAAACTTGGCCATAAGGTTAATCAAGTATTACTGAACATCCTTCCTGAGTTTCATGTCACATGACCAAGGTCAAAGGTCATTTAGGGTCAATGAACTTAGACCATGTTGGGGGAATCAACATCAAAATCTTAACCTAAGGTTAAGTTTTTGAAATGTCATCATAACTTAGAAAATATATGGACCTAGTTCATGAAACTTATACATAAGGTTAATCAAGTATCACTGAACATCCTGCATGAGTTTCACGTCACATGACCAAGGTCAAAGGTCATTTAGGGTCAATGAACTTTGGCCGAATGGGGGTATCTGTTGAATTACCATCATAACTTTGAAAGTTTATGGATCTGATTCATGAAACTTGGACATAATAGTAATCAAGTATTACTGAACATCCTGTGCAAGTTTCAGGTCACATGATCAAGGTCAAAGGTCATTTAGGGTCAATGAACTTTGGCCAAATTGGGGTATTTGTTGAATTACAGCCATAAATTTGAAAGTGTGTTGGTCTAGTTCATAAAACTTGGACATAATAGTAATCAAGTATCACTGAACATCCTGTGCGAGTTTCAGGTCACATGATCAAGGTCAAAGGTCATGTAAGGTCAAAGAACTTTGGCCACGTTGGGGGTATTTGTTGAATTGCCATCATATCTCTATAAGTGTATTGGTCTAGTTCATAAAACGTGGAAATAAGAGTAACCAAGTATCACTGAACATCTTGTGCGAGTTATAGTAGTTTTCAAAATCAGCACTGCTGCTATATTGAATCGCGTGATGCAGGTGAGACGGCCAGAGGCATTCCACTTGTTATATTTTTGGCTTCCCAAATGTTAGTACAGGCTTACACCATGGCTTACAATGTAGGTTAAATAAGTTCAGAATATGACCTTAGTACATCTATGTACCAGCATTTTACAGGATGTATTGCTATATTACTGCATTTTGATTGTATTGTGAAAAATGTTTTTAATATTTATTAACTAAGCATGTATTATTTTCTCATAATTGAGAATGAGGAGTTTATGAAAGGGGTAAGTGCATTGTGCATATTTTTGTTCATTCCTTGTTATATAGGTTCATTGGTTGACCTTTTTCTTATAAAATTTGTATAATGTGTCAGCGGTTTCATGAAATATGCCATTTGTGTGCTAGTTTATTAAAAATAGATTGAGAGACAATCACATGTAAACCTTGTTGGAAATAGTGATTGAAGCTCTGTTATTTTGAAGTTGAAGTAAAGCATCCAGAAAGTACACATTATATTCTCTCAGACTGTAGTGTAAGGTTAGTGTCATTGATGATTTCTTACGATAAATGAACAACAAACATTATGTCGTTTGTAAAAACTTTGTGAAATGAAAGTACTTGCATAATCTGCTTAGGAGCACATTTGTTTCGTACAGCAAAAATTAAACACTTCTGCCTTTATTGAGTAATGCATAATCAGAGACTGACGGGGATTTTCCAATTGTGTAAATATCAGAAGATATCATGTATCCTATATATTTCCTTTGAATGAATATCTAAATGTTTCTATAAATTTGTTGTATTATAAACTGTATATTGTAATTCCAACTTGTACATTTTTCTTTTGAATAATTAACCCTAGGGACGAATCCCATTTGTGGTGCCAGATGGTGTTCCTTTCATAGACATGGGACGAGCTCTCAACTCCAAGTTTATGTTGGCTAATGGGCGTAGCCTGAGCCAGGAAAACCTACTCTATCTAGCACAGAAAGCTTTCAGTCGTAAGTGTTTCATAGGATTCCCAGATCTGTGGCCATTTCGTGAAACTTGTTATGAAGCAAATGTGCAATAACAGTTCAAAGCTACTGAAATCATTTGATAATCAATTTGTTATAGATATTGTGCATTTGTTATTCTAACTAGTCATAATGAAATAGGACCCTGAGAATTATTCACCAACATTTGTGTGTCACAATAAAGTCACTATTGTACACCCTTGCAATGAGGAATAAATCTGGTCTTTTAAATCAAGTCTCTTCTGATCACTATTTAAAAAAATAAATGTATTTCTCCCTTTAGTTCTTTCATTAAGTAAAGAGCATGAGTCTTATGTATTTAATTTTCAAAGTATTTCCTGATATAATTTCTTTAAATTACAAATTGTGAAAATTTAAAAATAAGATTAACAAAATTTATTTTTTCTATTTCATGTCCAGTCAGGATAAGTTTTTCATTCAAAACAATCTTAACATCGAAGAAAGCACTTAATAATTTAGAAACAATTCTTAAAAAAAACTGTTATCACTTGACAAGTAAAAAGAAGATGGATAGTGGTTTCTGAATCTTCACAAGTATTGCAGAAAAATATGATTTTTAATTTTTGTTATGCCTAGATTGTCTTTTCTTGGTAGTATTCTATGAATGAATTGAGATTAAAAATTACTTAATCCTGTAATCATTTATAAAATCAAGTTTGAACTTTGAACAATTGAAATCAAGTGGCAAGGTAAAGAAAGCATTACAAAATTATATACAAGACAGGTCTCTTTTCTCCTTTTCTATCGAAGGATAAGTAAATTCTGGCATTCATGACACTGATGTCTTTACAGTCACCTGTTGATATTTCAATAGTGTTGGATTTTGATGCATAGCTATTTACATTTCATGCACTATTACATGATTTATCAATCCAAAACCTCAGGAATGCATTATTTTAGCTACAACAATTTTCAATAGAAAGAGGTGTAAGGCAAGATTTTCTCCTTTTGGCATATTTATTCAAAATTGTCGCATAAGTTTTTGCTATTAAAGAAACTTGGACAAAATAATCAAATAAAATGAATCCCAGTCCCACATCGATTTGATAATTAGCAAATACATGTACATATCATACATTGAGACAAAACGTTATCACTCATCTATCATGGATAAATACATTTTTGACAGGTGGAGACAGTTCTTAGAAAGCAATGATTGAATATTGGACGTATAAAATCAGGGATTTACCTCTTTAAAAAAAAAGTGTTTATTGCACAAGGAGGGATATGTATCATATGAAAAAATTTGTATGAAAAAGCGTTTGACCCACTTCTATGTTAACATGTTTTGTTTGTGGGCTGATTTAAAATATATTGATATGTTTAACCCTATCTTAACTGGGCTATTTCAGACCAACATAAACTGGGGGGGGGGGTCAATTTGACCCCCCTCAGATCTTGGCCGTTGATTGCGCGATTGCCGCGAAAATTTGCATGTGCGTAGAGCAGGATGTAAACTACAAGACTGTATAGAAAAATTTCCCAAAAATCGATTGCTTATATTTTTGTATTAATTAATTATGCAAATAAGCGTATGAAATTTGCCCTATTTTTGGTTTTCTGTGTAAGTTTTTGCCTTTGACTCAATTTATATTGCTAGTAGAATGCTAATTTTTGGTGAACATATAGATTTTTACATTTCTAACAAAAATCTACAAAAAAATTGCTGGAAAATAATGAATTTCTTATGTATCTCATTGTTTTTTATTCTTATGTATTTTTTGTTTTTTCAAACCTTTGTTTTTTATTGTTTTTTTCGATGAACTTTGTTGGGGACCCTTTTGTGATCATAAATAACATTAAATAAATCTATCTAAACCAACAAAAGTAAAAATAATCATACATTTATGATTTTTGGTTGAAAAACACAATTTGCATGATTGACTTTGTACACGTAATCAATTTTTTAAAGCAAATTTGGGACCAACATGCACTTACAAAATATTGCGTAAATTTCGGAACCGCGTTCCCGAATGTCCCAAATTTGGTCTCAAAAGATGCGCAAGGCTTGAAAGTTAAAGTCAGTGAGCAGTGCGGTCAAAAAATTTTGCATGGTGGCGTAGCGGCGAAATTTATCGAGGGGGGTCAAATTAACCCCCCCCCCAGTTTAATAAGGGTTAAGTAACGGAAATTGAAGACAAAATTATTTGGTACAATGATTATAAAAATAAGGTATTACATTGTCTAAACTGAATAAAAAAAACATCATTTAAGTTAAACAAATCTTAACATCTGGTGTATGGAAGAATATTGATTCAATTTGTGCTCATTTTAAAGAAAAATGTTGGTCTTGTGATGTAACTCTGTCACAAACAGTTATTTCAGAAAGAAGTAGTTCTTTCCCCATGAAATGAATACAACATATCTTTAGACCCTGTAGAAAACACATAAGCAAGTTGACCCTTCTTCTACTCTGTAGTTTACTACTACTGCCTTAGTAATTGAAAATTGGATCTGTTTTAAAGAAGGAATATGCTAAGAAATGTTTGACCTTAATGATGAATTTGGCATTTCTGCAAAAAGCAATTGAATCGTTAAGATACCCTAAACCCTAAAAGAGCCGGGTTATTTGGACCCATCTCACAGCCCGACATTATGCATGAAATAAAACATTTGCTCTAATCAACTATGATACGGCCCCAAAAGTGCTAATTTTTTTTTCACAGATTCTTTGTAGGATCCCGATCAAATGTGCTTCCAAAAAAAAATGTATCGCCATTTTTTTATTATGTATCTTATTGTTTTTTAAATTTCTTATGTATTTCTTTGTTTTTCGACTTTTTTGTTTTTTGATGGAAATTGTCGCAGACTTAATTCTGATCATAAACAAGACAAAATTAATTAAGTTTAATCAGTAAAAGTAGAAATAATGATACATTTATGAATTTTGGCTAAGTACACAATTTGCTTTGGATCTGTACATGAATTCATGTTTTGAGCAGTTTTGAGTCTGACATGCACTTACATAATGTTGTGTAATTTCGTAACCGCATACCCGGGCGTCGCAAATTTGGTCTAAAAAGTTGTGCGAGTAAAAAGTCAGCGAGCGACGCGGTTGAAAAATTTTGCGCGGTGGTCTTATCATGAAAAATGTAGAGGGGGGCTATGTCTCAGATAATTTCTATGTTTCTGGTATATTGGATTATATTAATTACTGAATCCTTTTTTTTCTCCTTGTTTTTTGTTGTTGTAACAGACCACAATGTTGGCCAAACAGAGGACTTTTCTAATGTCTTTATCACATGGAGTATCTTCAACAGGGTAAGACTGATCCTAATCTAACTATGCTAAAAAATAGCATATTTACCTTAATGATATAGATATTTAAAAAAGAATTTGATCTTACAGTTTTGTAGATTATGCCACGGGTAATGTGTATGCCAATATTTGTTGATGATCGAGATCATAAAGGGGTGGGGCTGAATAAGCCCCCCCTCCCCGGTCTTCTTAGGCATCAATAGGCCTCAATATTGCTTGGTCTTTTTAGAGGAAGATTGAATGAGTTACCTTGACAATAAAATTTAGAAATGTGTAAACTAATGTATGTAATTATATGATTTAGGGCACAATAGAGAAGAAATAATGAAAAATTGTATGGTAATATCCTTTTTTTTTCTTGTTACTATTAAGGATCCTCTACCAAACCGTACCTTCACTTTCTGGCGCTGGTTCCATGGTGTTCTAGAGCTTACCCGGAAGCACTTGAGAGCAACCTGGAATGATGGGTAAGTTTGAAAATTCTTGTAATTGTTGTCCACCATTGTAAGAGATAAATGCAAAGTATGTAAATTCACATTTACATGTATTCAAGAAAAGTCAGGGCTTCCTGTGGTATCTTGTGAAATTTTTAGGTTGTAAGATGGTTTTCAGGATTTGGTGTATTATTTCCTTACATGCAAAAGTTAGAGAGAATATTATAAGATAATATTTTATCTGTGTAAGTTTTGGTACATTATATCGTAATTTTGCCATCCAGTGGTATTTTCTGTGGAATTCTTGATTCTGATTTTTTTTTAGCTTCTAGCCTAGGTAGGTACCATTGGATATCAAGGTTGATATAATAGTATCTTATATGCAACAGGGCCCTTGATTTTCATCATGAAAATTTGGAAAAGTTGATTTGTCCTTGTGTAATTCTTTGGGGTTTTTTGCCCAGCTTTTGTATTACTGTGCCTTTTTCAATGAAAATCATTAGATATATTTCAACAACCTAAATTAATCATACATTAGGTAAACATATCAGTCAGAATAAAAAAATAGTCATTCTTGAATGCCCTTTTCCATTCCATTTTGTATACAAAATGAACAAAAAAGGTGCAACATTATCTCATTAAATGCCACATAGCATTGTGATGCTATACCAGAATGTCACTAATATGGTCTCTAAAGATGCCCAAAACTTTAATGAAATAAATATGAAATCATTTGGCAGCATTAATGCTTATTTTGGAATATTGGCGCAAAATGTCGAAAGGGGGGCGGGGGGATGGATCATGGCTCCAGCTTTAGGGTTGAATCAACTTCAGTAGATGAATACATACATTTTGTAAGAGCATAATTGATGTGATTTCTTGATTGCTGTGTATTTATTCATTTTTTTTCTTCTTAGATCCATCATGGGCTTTGTGTCGCGTAGCAGGGCTCATGACCTACTCATGTCTCAACAAGTAGGCAGCTTCTTGCTGCGATTCAGTGACTCTGAAATTGGAGGCATTACCATAGCTTGGCTGGCAGAAGATGCCAACACAGGTCAGACATATTCAACTGGATAAACAAAACATTCTTCAAAATTGATTAAATCTTGATTAAAGTCCCAGCCCGGTAGGGAAATCAAACAATTATACAATGAAATGAATCTGTCTTCCCACCAGCACAGCTTCTTTTCAAGTGTGGCCTGCATGTGGAATACACTCTCAATGATGGTGGTGTTGGGCCCCATCCATAGAGCTGTTCAATAGTCACCTCTCTTCTGTCACTTTTTGTTAAGTGACAGATGACGTTCTTACTTTTAATTAGCATAATCATGTAATTAGCATACTTTATATATGTAATATGCTGCTAATCTTCAACCAGAAAGACTTAAAACATAAAGAATACCATTTTTCTAAGGGTTCCTGTGATGAAGAATTAATTCATGACCTTAGTTCTTATTTTTAAGTAAAACAGTCATTGTAATCAGCATAATTTAGGCCTGAGTCATGTCAGAATTTTTTTGTTCCGGAATGAATATATTTGTTAGAAAGGAAAATCATTGCCATAAATGAAGTCCTCGCCATATCAAACCTTTAATAGAATAACTGTATTATTCATGTTTTCAGGTTTTCTGGATAATGACAAAGAAATACATACAATGCAGATTGTATATTAATTGATGAATTATGCTAATTACGTAAATGTCACTTCATAAAAAGGAAAATCATTGTCATAAATGAATTTCTCATCATAGAAAACCATAGAAGAGATGTATTGTTCATGTTTTTAGGCTTTCTAAATATAAAATGACAAAGAAATTCTTGTATAAGTGAATTATACTAATTATGACCAAAAACGATTGCTTAAAATGGGAAACCAATGTCATAAATGAATTCCTTGCCTTATTAAACCTCAAAATAGCTGTATTATTCAGTGTTTTTTTTGGTATAAAATGACAAAGAAATATATATATTGCACATGTATGTTAATTGGTAAATTATGCTAATTACGTTAATGTCATTGCATAAAAAGGAAAATATCCTAAATGAATTCCTTGTCATAGAAAACCATATAAGAGCTGTATTATCTATGTTTTGGTGTTTTCTGTATGTACATTCACAAAAGAGTCTATGTATTACACTTATGCTTATTACGCTGATTACAATGATTGCTTTACTTACAATTAAAAAACTAAGGTCATGAATGAATTCCTCATCACAGGAACCCTTAGATAAATTGTATTCTTTATGTTTTCAGTCTTTCTGGTTTAAGATTAGCATATTACATGATTATGCAAATTATGCTAAATTTGCCAAGGTGGCAACCAAGCTAAATTTACTTCAAAACCCATCTAGAACATAGATCATCCAAAAACCTTGTACTTAAAACTTTTCCAGGTCATCTACATGGCCTATGGGGCTGTCTACGGGACTATTGGACAAAAACCAATCTTTGTCTTGCCTGAACGAAGTTTGGCAGAGACCTAGTGATCACTTTTTCTGTTGGTCTGTTAGTCTGTTACAATAATGTTAACGTTTTTGTTCAACTTGCTTTCATTTTTTTATTTCTTCATCAATTATGATCAAACTTGGTTCAAATATGATCAAACTTGGTTCAAATGATCCTTGGGTAGTACCACGTGTGCTCATGAGGATGATGGGGTCAAAGGTCTTCTAAGGGTCATCAGGTCAAGTTTTGTTCAGCTTGCTCTTATTTCTTTATTGCTGCCTCAATTGTGTGTACACTTGTTACAATTGATCCTTCGGTAATACCACATATGTGTTGTTGAAGATGGGGTCAAAGGTCATCTAGGGTTTCAAAGGTCAAGTTTTTGTTCAACTTGCTCTCATTTCTTTATTTCTTTATCAATTTTGATCGCACTTGGTTCAAATGGTCCTTGGGTATACCACATGTGGATTCATGTGGATGATGTGGGCAAAGGTCATCTATGGGTCAAAAGATCAAATGATATGAAGTCATGTCCAAGCTTTTTTCAAGTTTTTGTTCAACTTGCTCTCATTTCTTTATTTCTGCATTGATTGTGTTTACACTTGGTACAAATGATCCTTGGGTAATACCACATGTGTGTTCATGAGTAAGATAAGGTCAAAGGTAATCTAGGGGTCAAAAGATCATATTGCATATTCTATCAAACGCAAAATCGAGTGATACTTGTGGTTCAGGAACCACCTTGTTTTTGTTGTTGGTGTATGAGGTGATATGATATAAAGAGTGCTGGTGATAACAAAACTGCAAAGCAGCCATTGGTACAAGCTATTAGCTATTGAATTAGCCCCTCAACATCACCACCCCCACTAACATCTTGGAATCAATCTTGATTCATATATGCTATAATTGTAATACATATGGGCAATTCTGTTAAATTATCATCCTTTTTGGCCCCCCCCCCCATGTATGCCCATTGTTATTTTACTTCAACTGCCCCAGTCGAGATCACTTGAGAGTATTTTTCACAAGAAGTACAAAACAGAAATACAATTTTTGGGAAGGTCCGAAATATAGGGGGTGGACATATTTTGTGGAATTTTCAAGTTATCTTGACTGGATAGACATTTGATAAAAGACTGAATCTTTTGGGAAAATACCATGTGTCATCTTTTCAATTGATCTGCATAGGAGAGCGTCAGGTGTACAACCTTCAGCCGTTCACTGGGGATGATTTCAACATTCGTTCTCTGTCTGATCGCATCCATGACTTGAGCCATTTGACACATCTCTACCCAGAGAAACCAAAGGACACAGCTTTTGGACAGTATTACACCAATGAGCGTAAGTTGTTTAACTGTGTTTTTACAAGGTCATCCATATAATAAACAAATGCATGGAATATAATGACAGAATTAAGGTCCAATGCAGCTTTCTTGAAGCTCTACCTTTCTCACTTTATATTCAAAGTGATTAAGTTTTTGTATTTATTTGAATTGTAAAAATATTGTTATTACAATTGAAAGGAAGTAAATAAAGTATGGTAACCTCAATGTATATTTGAACAAGCATGCCAAGCATTAACCTCGGAATAATTGATTTTCTAGCAACTTTCAGCCAGTACTCTAGATTTTTGTGAACTTTTGTACCAGAGGTGTTATAAACTTTATGCCAAGTGATACAAAAAAAAAAGAATTATTGAAAATGGTTTTGGAAAATTTTGAAAGTTCAGTTGAAAATGAGTTTACCTCTTGAAGTAATCAAAAACTGCTTACAAAATACTAATTTAAAATCACTATATCTCATCGTGTGATCTTTTATACAAAAAATATTCTCTTTTTTTGTTTGTTTTAGCAGAGGCACCTTCACAGGGTGATGGTGGCTATGTACCAACATCTCTGGTCAGTCATATCCCTCACATGCCTGGGTAAGGATGTTCATTCATATTGTCATTTGATTTGGTTGTTTGATATTGATCGCCGAGATAGATCAGTGATGATTCATAGGGAAACTACATTTTATCATGTGAATTTTAAACTATCCTGTAGGAAGATTCTTAGTTTGTGGAATATAAACTTCAATATCAAATAAGTTATTTCAAAGTGCAGTATGAATTATGCTATAGAAAAGTACATGTAGTTGCAGTATATTGAATACCATAATAACTTTATAACAATTTCATTATGTAGGTAGTATTCCCTGGACACAGTTGATTACCTCCATAACAAACAAGCTCATCCGACAGAACCCCCAGATTTAGTTCTTGATTAACTTTGTCTTTAGCTTAGTGGTATTTTATATCATACTTATGTATTATTTTTTCTGGTTAAATATCATTGGCTTTGAGAGGGGATCAATAAAAAGGTAAATTGCCAATTTCTCTACTGCCAACTCGTCCACTCACCACATGGTCTAATTTCATTTAGTCTTATGCAATTCTATCCATCAGCATTTCGTCTAACAACCATTTGGTCCAATCATCACTTTGTATAATCACCAGTTCGTCTATGACCATTTCATCTCATAACCAGTTGGTCTAATATCCATTTCATTTTCGTTCATTTCGTACAATTAACACTTAGTCCAATTAGACCAAATGGAAAGGACTAAATGGCTATTGGACCAACTGGTAATTAGACGAAATGATGAGTGGACGAATTGGCATTTAGACCAAGAGGATAGTGGACGAACTGATGGTAGACCAATGATAGTAGACGAGTTGGCAATTGGACGAATTGGCATTATACAAATTGGAAATAAACCAATAAAAATGACCTATTCAATTTTTAGATACAGGGAAGATGCACCGAATGTACCAGCTTCTTTGGTCAGTCACATCCCTCACACACCTGGGTAAGAATGTTGATTTATATAATATAGTAAAGTTTTTCTTCTCCTTCCTTCCTTCCTTCCTTCCTTTTTACCCTTCCCTTCCCCTTCCTTCCTTCCTACTTTCCCTCTTCAAAGAAATTTATAATCCTGTGCGGCATGTATGGATTTTCTTTTCTTTTTTTCTATTTTCTTTAAATCCATCAGTAACATTAAAAACAGATACAAGTGGGGCTACGATCTCAAATGACTTTGAACGTCATCCATTGAAATGACCACCCAAGTGTTTGTATGTATATATAAAAAATATGTGGCAAATGGCTCTGGGAATAAATGTGTAATTGCTGAGAAATGAGCAAAATAAGCATGGAATTCCAAAAAATGTTGAGAATTTTTCCAAGCTATAATAATATGCTGTCCCACGTATGCCTTTTTGTGTTGGTGATCGACAGAATTATTGGTTTTAGCCAAGATTTCATGATATCTTAAAGATAAGTTTATTTCAATATACCAGATTTAGATCTATGGTATTATGGTGGCAATTAAAGGGGAAGTTCACCCTGAAAAAAACTTTGTTGTAAAAATAGCAGAAAAAATAGTAAAAAATATTGGTGAAGGTTTGAGGAAAATCCGTTAAAGAATAAGAAAGTTATTAGAGTTCAAAGTTTTGGATTTGTGACGTCATAAACGAGCAGCTGCCCCATGTGTTATGTAATATAAAATGCATGAATTTCAAATTTTATATGGTTCCTGATGACTTAATTTTGTTTTCTATTCATGATCGGGTGTGAAATGATTTGTCTATTGATATACAAAAGATACAGTAAAAACCATTTCCAATTTTCTGAGAAAATGACATTTCATTGATTTTTTACCATTCGCTATGTAGGAATGCTGCTCGCATATGACGTCACAAATCAAATAATTGAGATTCTAATAACTTTTTAATTATTTGATGAATTTTTCTCAAACCTTCGGCAATATTTTTTATTATTTTTTCTGCTATTTTTACAATAAACTTTTTGTCAGGGTGAACTTCCCCTTTAAACCATGATTCTAAAGACTTTCTCATAAAATATTTTTTTGCTGCAACTACTTTATTTTACCTTCAATATAATTTTTCTATCCATAATGCCTTACATATTTCTTTTTTTGTTCATCACTTTATTCAATATTCAAAATCAAACAAAGGAACATAGGTGTATACATAATAAAAAGGAAATAAGCCCAGATCATGAACTAATAAATTACATGCAGGGCAGCAGAGGTAAATTACAGAGAAAACAAATCACAATATAAACATTTACAAAAAACAATGATAACAAGATATAGAAGATCAAGTTATGAGCAAAAAAAGAAGAAAGAATTGAGGGGTTACGTATTTAAAAGAAATTTACAAACACATCATTAAGGCATGTGTGAGGAAAACGCACAAATTTGACTGACAATATATCTCATGAGTTGAGCATGTCTATAACAATGCATAAGATAACCTTATATTTAACTGCAATTTGTAGTGTGAGTATAAGTACCGGCAAAGTTCAATGAATGTAGAATGGCAAAACATTGCAGCATGAATATAAAAATGAGAAAGACAGAGACAAGAAAAGAGTCATTAAAGGGAACCCAAACAAAAGAAGAAAAGCTGTCCTATCTGAAAGAGCAAAATGAGAGGAACAATCCAGAGCTAGTCCTATCGAAATTGCCGACAAAATAAGCAAGCCATGGACGCCAAAAAAAGTCCACTGCACTCTCCATGGGATCCCCAAACTGGCCAACACGCTCCAGAACCACAGACCCAGCGGACAACTCCCCACCTGCTCCGCACACAACCCTCAAATCCTCCCCACTATCCCTCTAATCTGAAACAAAGGGGAAAATCTGTGCACAAAAAAATGGAGAGCCGCCTACAAAATCAGCTATTCCGTAGCATGTCCGCCAATCAAAATACTCCATATTGCACCAGATTGCACAATTTGACTCTGAAAGATTGGGGGATGGACACCTTATCCCTACCCTCTCTCTGCTCAATTTGACTTGGTCACTTCCCTCCATCACACCATTGGTGATTTCAGGATTTTTTTTGGGGCTAACCACTTGCATCCCTGTAGATAAATTATTTTGTTTGTCGAATTTTTGCCATATGAGTTGCTGTGACCTGTGAGACACTTGTACATTGAACCTTGATGGGTTAAAGGGATCATTTCATTTTGTGAGCAGCTGATTTAAAAGATTCTCAAGCCAAGATAAAACATGTGTTTGAGTGCTTGTATTTGTCCTAGAAACATTGAAACAGACCACAATATAGGATGAAAAACTCTAATTTAGACACAAGTAGCAATTTATTAGCCTGATTTTTAGAACCGTCTCTAAGGCGCTTTCAGCTTATGCCTAGTTTTCTCATAATCAAAACGTCTGTTGGCTGTGTTGACTGCCTTCAGCTGTGTGTATCTCCCATGCATACACTATTATTAGCTGCACTGTACAGTCAGTGTACCTTGTAGCACTGTATGTAGGTCATGCTGGGTTCATCCAGAGTTTATGTATTGTAGTGTACAGATTCGCTGTATACGCGTAGTCTGTGAAACCAACTCCCAATTATTTTCAACTTTGGTTTACATCTCCAAAGTTTTAAAATAGTTCCTGTCTATATATTACTTTGAAACTTTGGGGATGTTATTTTGAAACTAAACGCCTCAGGTTTAGTCCGTTTTCAAGAACCAATACCGGTATGAGAATTTTTTTTTAATCAGAACAAAGTGCAATTATCACTTTAACACTCCAATGGAATAAAAAATCTTGAAGATTTATTTGTATATACCCCTCAAACAATCCTATTCAATGTTCCCAAGTTAGGTTTACTTTGTTTAAAGGTCTTTTCTCTTTCCTTATTGATGCAGTGGATCAGGCAATCCTCGTAGCCACGAGATGGGTAACCGTGAACCATTGTCACCCCCCTCTCAGAACCAATTAGCTGCCACCGCAATGGAGGCAAGACATGAGTAAGTAGGCTCCAGGGATGGTATTCAATTTAAAGTATAAATGGAATAAGTATGTTACTAACATTTTATTTGGCTAAACAAACTGCTTAAACGTATATTCAGATGTTTGTCAATTTAAGCAAAATACTTACTAATAACCATTGTGGTGTCATGAAGTATAAGCCAAATAAATGGGCATTGTATGTATCCAGCTGTGCGCAGGATATGCCTTAGCATACATTATGTATATTGTAAACAGCACTTTAGCCAGACTTAAGCCTGGTAGGGGGCCGACTTAGATTTAAGCAAAATGTTATAGAAAAAATGTCAATTAGATAGCAAAGATTGGTAAGTATTTGACTTGACTTAAGTAGAATATTGAGTGAAATGATTCAAATTCTTGCTTTACCCTGAATAGACTGGGCTATTTCGACGGCAACAAAGAAGACTGGGGGGGCTGAATCAGCCCCCCCCCCCCTCCTTATGATCTCGCCCGTCGATCGTGCAATCGCGAGGAAAAATAAGATCAAATTCTGTATAAAATCTCATCGCTAATTAATTGTACTAATTTATGCATAAAATCAAGTTTGCTGTAATCAACCAAATAATGCCCTTGAGATGTTAATTTTTGGTTCACAGGCTATTTATAGAAATATGATCAAATGTGCTTTAAAAAAATTATAACATCACATTTATTTTCTTATGATTTTTATTGTTTTTTGTTTTTTAATGTTTTTTTAATGGAAATTGTCTGGGACTTTATTTTGACCATAAACAAGATGAAATTAATTTTATTTAATCATTAAAATTAAAAATATTGAAACATTTATGAATTTTTTGCTAAAACACTATTTGTATTTGTACACAAATCCATGTTCTTTAGCAATTTTCGGTCTGCATGCATTTATAAACTGTTGCATAATTTAGAAATCTAAAAAAAGTTGCGCGAGACTTGAAAGTAAAAAGTCAGTGAGTGACGCGGGAAAAAAATTGTGCGACGGATTTATCGAAAAAAATGTTGAGGGGGGGGGGCTAAATCAGCCCCCAGTCTTATTAGGGTTATGCATTGAATTGAATACGGGTCCATGTCTGTAAAATAGGCCTGAGTCATATCGATTATTTTGAAAACCGGTCTTTAACAGCTTTAATTTCATCGAACATCGATGCATCGAATTTGGAAGGAGGGAAAATCAAGTCAATTTTTTTGCTCTGGCTGTCGATGCACACAAGCAGATGACAGAGCAAAGTTCGTTTGTAATTTCCGTGATAACAAAAAAAAAAGGACCAATGCAGAATACTTCCCAAAATATCTTAAACAATGATATTTGCAGATGACAACATTTACGTTCAAATGAAACAATATTAAAGACATGAATCACGCAGAGTCGATCCGAATGATTTTGGGTCAACTAGCAATCGCAGTCCAGACTCGCACACACTACAGCCCTGTACACTCACTCTCCTGAAACGACAGGCGTGCTTGCTGGCCAACAAGTTCTATACCAGCGGAGAACACTGCAGGGTTCCCAGTCCTTGAGGGAAATCAGAGAAAAATTATTTTTTATTTTTCCAGTCAGGGAAAAATTTGGGAATTAGATAAAAAATACCTCAAATCAGGGATTTTTAATCAGCCCAAAAGTCGAAAGCAAGGTAGTCGGTCAGACTCTGTTATATTTTGTTGCATATGAAAACATCATCCATTGAATGACTGGTTATGGTGGTACTAATTACAGGGTTCCCACAGCCCATCAGGGAAGTCAGGGAAAATTATTTTACTTTTTTCTAGTCATGGAAAGTCAGGGAATTTGATAAAAAATACCTCAAATCAGGGGAAAATGCCTAAAATGAGGGAAAAATCAGGGAATTTTGATCGGCTTAAATGTCGAAAGCACGGTAGTCAGTCAGACTCTGTTATATTTTGTTGCATATCAAAACATCATCCATTGATTGACTGGTTATGGTGGTACTAATTACAGGGTTCCCAGCCCATCAGGGTAATCGGGGAAAATTATTTTACTTTTTTCCAGTCAGGGAAAAATCAGGGAAATTGATAAAAAATACCTCAAGTCAGGGAAAAATGCCTGAAATGAGGAAAAAATCAGGGAATTTTGATCGGCCCAAATGTTGAAAGCACGGTAGTCAGTCAGACCCTTGTTATATTTTGTTGCATATCAAAACATCATCCATTGAATGACTGGTTATGGTGGTACTAATTACAGGGTTCCCAGCCCATCAGGGAAAATTATTTTACTTTTTTCTAGTCAGGGAAAATCAGGGAATTTGATAAAAAATACCTCGAATCAGGGAAAAATGCCTCAAATGAGGGAAAAATCAGGGAATTTTGATCAGCTAAAATGTTGAAAGCACGGTAGTCAGTCAGACTCTTGTTATATTTTGTTGCATATCAAAACATCATCCATTGAATGACTGGTTACGGTAGTTATGGGTATGTTTGATGGCTGTATGGGGAGAAGGGAGGCCATTACATGCCTGTATAATAGTACTAATTAGTTTTACATTAGTGTTTTTATAATGAAAATACATGTAATTCACTGCAACAACTTAAAGAACATGGGGAACTGGGAATTGGTTTAAATAATTATCAGGGAATGTTAAAATTTCATCAAGGAAAAATTCGGGAATTTCGTTTTCTTGAAAAGCAGGGAACCCTGTAATTAGTTTTACAACTTGCGAAAACATGCGAAACTGGGAATGGGTTTAAATAATTATCAGGGAATTTTAAAACTTCATCAGGGAATTTTGTTTTCTTGAAAAGCTGGGAATCCTGCACTGTAACTTGCCTGAGATGAAGTTGGATCCAAAATGAGCTACAAATTGATGGGAATAAATATCATACGTAATTTTCTCTGGATGGTCATGTGAATTGGTATTCTATGCTGATATAACGATTGTGAGGATATATTGTGGAATATGAGTTATTACGATGTTCGAGAATTAATCCTGATATAATCCATTTTAAATTTTAGACACAATTGCACAAGTGCAGAGCAAGCGATCAAAATAAATACAAGTATCTCGGATCGAGCTCTAAATTTATATAAATAATTATTGGATGTTAAATAATTATGATTTAATAAGATTGTATGGCTATACTAAAAATATTTACATTGTTAGCATAGTATGTTATGTTCATATGGAAGTATTAATACTGTCATTTTTATTTTATTCCATCTCTGGACGTCTCCGAGAAAAGAAGCACAATGCGCATGTGCGTTGACGTATGACATATTTTTCATTCATGGATTCAGAACCCAAAGTTGGTCACAAACGATCTTCAAAATGATGGGAAAAAATATCACGTAATTTTCTCTGTTTTGTCATGTAAAATGGTATTATATGGTGATATTGCGATGGTGAGAAGAGTTTCTGCATTTTGACAATGTTCGAGAATCAATCCTGACATATTTTTTTTTAGACAAGTGCGCTCACCCACGTCACGTTGATTGCGATGTGATGTCCGTCATTTAAAATTGAAACGAAATACATATGTTTCACTTCAAGCTCTAAATTAATATTAAATGATTATTAATTTATTATATGCAAATTATTGTTAAAATATTATGATTAAATAATGTGCTATGGTCATGATATTAATATTGTTCATGAAAGCAAGGTTTATTTTACGTTGATCACGTCATAATTTTCTGGTTTGAGCAATACTGTGCATGCGCGATCGATGACGATGAGTTCCATTCACGAAATAAACTTCAAATTAATGGTGAATTGGCAGTATAATTACACGGTTTCATTTTGGGGGAATATAAATCAAGTAGTAGTTAAGTTAGACATTACTGTTTATTTTGATGATTGTGTGTACCAAACGAAACGGCCAGCCGTATTTCTTCCCTTCACGCTCATGTTTTTTTTTTTTTTTGATGCACCGATTTTGCAAAATCTGCACTGATGCTCGATGACATCGATCGAACACCGATTTTGATATTGATTCAACTCAGGCTTTATAATGTAAATACACAAAAAAGTTTCCATAGTTAATGGACCTCTGAAATTATATATTATAATATAGTTCTATATGAAATCAAGTCACCAAGACGGAAAATATTCTCAGAACAATATCCCCTACCAGTATGTTCAGTGTTTGTACTGTTCCTGCAAGACTTGATAACAGGACGTATACTTCTAGATGTGAACTTTAATGCCTGATAAGTCACAAATGAAGAAGTCAAATAGTTGCAACCAGCAATAATACTCTTGTGGCTATAGGAAAATGGAAAGATTTTTAAACTGGAAGTTTTGTAAACCAGAGATCAAATGCTCCTTTATGGTCAAACAGGGGTACAATTTGCTCTATAGTTCATTTGGGCTTGGGCCATTCTCAGAAGTCAAAATTCTATAAGAGTGTGTTGTGATTCCATACGAAGACGTGCCAACTGCAAACAGAAGGAGCTGAATGTGTAGCTATTTATCTTCATCATTGGCCCCAATTCCAGGCATGATATTCTCCCAATTAAAATTGGAATTCTGATTTTTTTAATAATTTTATTTAAGTTTCTTTTTTAACATGAAATCCTTTGCCCAAGAACATATTTTAAATATAAAAATACAGGATTTATCACATACATGGCATGTTCGTTAACAATATGTTTTTAGTCAGCATTCCACTCGTTTATCGTAATAAAATGCATTTTAGTGCTTACTCTTGTGAATTTTTTTGTCCCCATTCACATTGTATATAATAGTGTTAGGGCTTTTGGAGGCCATTTTGAATATCAAAATACAGGATTGATCACATACATGACATAACAAATGATATATATCATTAGCAATCATGTTTTTAGACATTAATTCACTCATAGATCATTATTACTTGCATTTTAGTGCTCACTTTTGTGAAAATTAATTTTCCCCATTTATATTGTACAGGGGTCTATGGTGGCCATTTTGAATATCAAGAAAATAAATATTTTTTTTTAAATCATTTTTTGAGAGAGTAATTCTCTCCGGCAGCACAATATCATGTACTTTATAGCCAATGTGTGGACAATTTTATGATTTTCATTGGTAATTTGAATATTTTGGCGGCCATATTGGATTTTGCCAATTTGCACAAAATGCTCAAGGTTACACGTGTGGCATCATTCAGATTCAGAATCAGCACCCTTGAATTGACAAGAAACTATCAAAAACATTGTATATCTAAAAAACAAGGTTCGACCCCTTCTATCCTGGACTATATGTAAGAGCTTGTAACCACTACCGGTGACTTTGCGACCCTTGGCTATTTTTCATATTTTTTTTTCAGAGGGGAATATCATGCCTGCAATTCATAAAGGTGGTTTTGAATCCATGGTTGAAATCATGGTTCATGTCTTGATTACGCTTAATTCAACATGTATATTGAGAAAGTGTTGGAGGCTGTCTTATTATACATGTATCCGCTGCATTGAGCCTAATCAAGGCATGATATCTTGTGACTTCAGGCCATTCTGTCTAATATCATAATTATATGATTTATTATATATTGTATATTTATTATGTAGTATAATTTTTTTCATATTGAGTCATGTGAGGGTAATTCAAGAGGGGCAGTTTTAGGTTGTTTAGTTCCTGGTTGATTAAGTTTTTACGCATATTACATTAGATTATCAATGAATTACTGTATCTTGTTGGTACATTACCTCATATTTTTTGTAATGTTAACTGTTTATATCTGAAGTTTTTTGTTTGTCTGCAGTGCTATCAGTAAGCGCTGACCTTTGACCTAGAGGGTGGCCTGTGATCTCTAGCTAGAGGTCACTTACCAATCATCAACATAAGGGCAAGAGTTTTTTTTCATATCAAGAACTGTTGGGATGATGGAGTGTGCACCAATGCACATTTCATAGTGATCATCATCTACCCCAAAACAACCAGGATGAGATTTTTTTGTCAGGTTGTTCTTTTGTAAAGTGTCATCTGAACTGTTTGTATGACCTACCAAAGAGCAGCCACCCAGTCTTGATCGAAGGGCTATGGAGAAAAGCTTTAAGATGAATCAACTGGAATGGACTGCCCTTTTGAAGATTGTGTTTGGTTCTAGCTAGAGATTTATGGTGACCAATCAAGCCTGGTGAAGGTCAGTGATTACTGCCCAGCTCACTGAAGCATTTTATTTTGGTGAGTTTGGGAGAAGGGCATGTAGGGAGTCTGAGTCTGATGCTAATGCTGCTCAAGGGACTTGTGTGCGGAAGAAGGGCACAACACACACACTCTGGAAGAAGCCTTTCCGCAAGAAGGCCTATTTGGGAAGGAGACTATTTTCCCAGCTGCCCTTAGTCTGTTGTGTCCTTTTTCCTTGAATACAATGCTTCAAATTTGATGAATTGATGAAATTTGATAAATATTTTTTTGGATTTTGTGCTTTGCTTTGCTTTGCTAAATATTGTGGTTTTTTTTTACCATGCCAGTCAATTAATTCTTCCATATAGTGTTGTGATTTTCATAGAGTTATATTGAATCCAGCTCAGTACTAAGCTAATAATGATTTTTTTTCTTTATTAATGTTTCCCAATATCTTTCTGTTTCTTAACATTCAATTTAAAATGTTATGATTTTTTTCAAGAGGTCTTGCAATGCAGTAACCCAGGGAGCTCCGGCCCGCTGCCGGAGCCCAGGAGCTTGATTTATGGTCTAAATATTTCTCCAAATGAATTGTGAAAACAGAAATTATGCGCTTACCACGATTATATGGATGAAGGTCTAACGAGTGGCAGTTTCCTGACATCTGGGCACAGACTGGAACCTCAAAAAAAACCCGTCTCGATTGGCCATTTTTGTTATGAATTGTAACAAATGGCCGATCGAGACTGGGGTAGAAGGAGAGAACTTTTCGTTTTTTTGAGGTTCCAGTTTGTGCCCAGATGTAAGGAAACTGCCACTCGTTAGACCTTCATCCATATAATCGTGGTAAGTGCATAATTTCTGTTTTCACAATTCATGTGGAGAAATATTTAGACCATAAATCACCCTAGTCCCGTGAGTATGGTAAAATACACGGTAAGCCCCTGGGCTCCCGCCCGCTGTGCGGGCGGGAGCTCCCTGGGTTAGCAATGCAGCAGTCATTTCCATAAACATATATAATATCCACTATCCAGTGATGACTCTATTTGTGATAACTCTGTCCTTACATACTTGTAGGATATATGTCATCACCAGTTCATGGAGCGTGCCTTCTGACCTACATATAAATTGTACAAATTTTCGATCTTGAGATCCACTCTGATTCAAAATTTCTATAGTGCTAACTTTAACTTAACCAATTTGGCTCATGGATGAGATCACTGGGATGTTGAAATCTGAGCCGTACCAGGTGTTTTTTTTGGGTTTTTTTGGGGGGGGTTTTCTCAAAGAGTATGACTTTGTGCAGGCTTTAAATTTATAGCTATGTTCTATTATTTAATGTACTCTCTAAATTAGTGTATAAACGGATTACTTGCAGCGTGCCCATATTGTGCCACGTGGTCTGATAAGGCATACTTCGTGAAAATAGGAAAACCTATGTGCTGAAATGTTGAATGACAATCGCAGGCACTGTCAAAATATAATGCATATTGCTACTGCAGAAGAAAAAATGTTTTCATTAAATTTTGCCTTTCTTTACTGCATTTTCGCACATATATAACATTAAAAAGTAAAATCATCAAGCCATGACATGTATTATTTAAACTGATGGAAATGACATAATCTAGACTTTTAAATTAAAACCAACCTGCAAATTACTGTTCTGAAAAGAGATGGTGTTTAGATGGTGATTATCTATGAATCTAGTTCATAAACCTTGTGTGCAAAAGGCATTTTTTTGGTGAAAACGGTGACAATGGATATATGACATGTATTTACATACATATTTATATAAATCGGTCTTCATTTCTTGCAACTGCATGTAAAAAAAAGTTGGATTATTGATGAATAAAGAAATGGTTGACAATAATATATCCAACATCCTGACTAAGATTGAAAATTGTAATGATTAAAACGATAAAACATGAAATTTAAAAAGTGTTGGTAAGATGCCCTGGGGCTTGCTATGCATGCAAATACGTATCGTCATTGGAGACAAATTTTCAAAGATGAAAAATAACGAAATACAGATAAGAGCAACCAGTTAATTCTCATTGATTTTGAAAGTTACTAAATAAGGAATTGTTTTATGCAGAAAAAAGTATTTCAACAAATATTGTTTTGTAACATATTTGTAGCTATCAAGTTGTGCAATCACAAATTATATCTGATTTCTCTGTTTTGTTTTCTTCTCTTTATTTCTTGTTGCTATTGTTGTGAAGTCCCCAGGATGATTTGCAAATCCTCGAAGACTACGACGACGGCCCCCAAGCCGATCTCATGGAGGATATTTTTCGGTGGAGCGCAGAAACGTTCAGGCCTGGAGAGTGAAGGTGGAACTGGAATAGATTGAGAGAAGGAGATCCAAGGACCAGAGATTAAATCACAGACTTTTGAGACTTTGAATTTATTTCAAGTATATTTAAATTCAAATAAATTGTAAAATTGTACTTCAGCTCGTGATCATAATAATTTCCAAGACCAGTGAAATTCCAATGTAATTTAATTACTTGGGTACATGTTTCATTAATCATTGAAATAAGTTTTGTTTTAGCAAAACCGGCTGGCTGTTGTTATATCTAAACAAGGAAATCGCCCCTTCGTTCCCTCCTAACACACTTAGTCAGGGAAGGGGGAAAACCTGAAAAGTTCACTGAGGGGCCCTGTTTAATGTTCAAACATGAAAACAATCCTAGAGGATTACCAAATCCCTTCAGAGCATGCACATCCACTATCAAACGCATGTAAACCATATTTTATTTCTGATTGAAAATCTTTAGCGTTATTAGTTGACAATAATGAATTGGAACTCTATAGAGTGTCATTAATTCATTTTCGCGATATATATTTACATGCCTCAATAAACTATTAAATGTTTGTTACATTCTGTCATAATTATCTAATAACGATGTGAATGAAATTTAAAAATCATCTTGTATGATCATCAATCACTATATAATAATATTCAAATCAATACTTACCAACGCATGTGAGTTTTCTCCAACTAAAATAAATGGATTATCATGCAAACTTATGTCATGTTCGACATCTGAAGATTAGCAAACACCGGCTAAAAGAAACATCACAGCTTTCCTTGCTGGTGAAATATATTGACAGAATATTTCTTTATCAAATCTGGAAACATTATGTCCGCTTCCCTATACCAGCCTGCTCAAAGCCATGCCCAACCTAATGCTTCGGGCGTGGTGGGTCATGATCTTTACCTCTTAATCCTTTTTAAACCCCTGAACACTATTACTTTCGATTATCGTGAAATCACTATCAATTGTAAACATTAGTATTTTAAAGCTAAAACATGTTCAAACCAATGTCATTTACATACGTTGCCACGGTAAGGCAGTCACAAATAAATTACTAACAGCAAATGTGTATGTCTACCCTGGTATTCACCTATCAGACATGCGATACACCTGGTTTAACTATCCAGCAAATCATTGATTTGGTAAATCAGTAATAAAATTTGTCATAATTTACAAGCTCCCCATAATAAGTTAAAACAATAAAGGTAAATAGTTAATTTTGAATAACCTCCTGTGACACACGTCATAGACAGGAGCATCATGAATCCCATCCACAGAGAGAAGAGGCGAAACGAGATGATGATGACAACGACAGAGAGAGTGTTATACCTGGTGCTGGTGGTGATAACGTAGTGGTGCTAGGACAGATACATGACACATTGTGACACAATGCTCCTCAACAAACTTGAGAACAAAAAAGGCATTGCTTACTCAAGCAGAGGATTAACTTTGGAGATTTCAATGAGATGCCATTTACATCCAAATCTTGATGACATTTTCATTCACTGGCCAATGTTGGTTCTTGTTCAATTGTAAATAGATATGCTTATTCTACTATTGTGTGGTAAAATGCATGCATGAATTAAAATTTTGTACATATATGAAAAATGTTAATGCTTATGATGGATGAACTCACTACAATGGTCATTGTAAGGGCTTGTTCAAGATGGTGTTACAAAAAGTGCTATGTGGATCTGTTGATATTTTGCGATTTAGCAAAATTCAACTCTTGCAGATGTGGGTATATTTTAGTACTACTATAAGAAGATTGAAACAGTATCTCTGTTTGGTGGAAAATTAAAATTAAGGGTGAATTTGCAGAGCAGGGGTATTTTTTTTGATAGAAATTTCTTCTAAGGTAATATGTGAACATGATCCCATTTCATTTTGTGTACTGACCAATGTGTGGTAATAGAGTGGAATTTGGACAAGACAAAGGTAGAAAAAGTTGTTTGTTTGAAAAGGCAGTATGTATTGAACTTGATAGGTTAGTGGAGAAAGAGTTTCAAATACTGATTTAAGTTTTTGAGTCATAGCTTTACGATTAATCTGCCCATCTTTCTCACTTTTGAATTCAACCCTTCCAAACCGCCAAAATTATTGTCAGGACTTAAAATGTGGGGATCTGTAAATTCCTGGTATGACTTTCTGATCTGTTTACATTAAGTTTGCTTATTTCAAATTGATAGATGTATATTGTCTTGTAAAGCACACAAATTATATGTCTGAATCACAGTGGAATTAATTGATATCATGCTGTAAACTTAATGGCATTTCTTGACCTGTTCTTACCTTGTTAAGGAATTTCAAGCAATGTATATTAAATGATAATCTGACAATATTCATTCTATGTAACGCAAGCTAATACCATCATGAAAGTTCATCTGTGTTGGTTGAAGATAACAAAAAATCAGCTTTTTATAACATCGCGGAGGAAGGCTGCAGTCAAGAGTTCGAAAATTTTGAGTTAGCTCTCCGAGATTTTATTCTTGTGTTAAGATCAAAAACATAACTTTATGTTATAGACTAATACCATTGTGCTCTATGGTAAGGAGCATGAGAGGAAATTCCCCAAATCAACATTTTCACTCTTTTTATTTTGACCTATCATAATATTTGATTTTCCACAACATAGTTTAGATCTTGACTGAAGTTGCTTAATATTGTACTGCATGTGGGGATAATGGAGTCCTAGATTTTTTTATTCATTGTAAAGGAAATTATTAGTTCCTTTAAAAAACATAAAGTATTATGCTTACAGATTCCTTGATTTGCTTTGATTTCAGTGATTCATTAATTTATATAATGACCCAATTTTGATATCTGGAGCCAGTTATAAACTTGTAAGTATTATATTGGAAAATATACTATAACAAAACTTTGGGCTTCTTCCACTCAGCATCTTTTCTTTAATTATTCTGATGGGGGATTAAGAAAGCTGATGTTGTGTCCTTCATGAGGCAAAGTTTACAAATTTTCTACTAGCACTAAATCAGTATTCATACATGTAACTTGGAGCTTTTGTTGAAGGAGATTCAGTCTTTAACTATGTATAAAGTCAGCTGACAAATGTTTTCATTCATCCAGTTCTCCTTGTTTCAAAGTATTACAGGGTAATTTTGATAGTTGCTTGAAATCGATGCAAATTAGAAAATAGAATTAGATGACATGGAGGGATACTATCAAGAAAATAATGCTGAAATGAATAGTAGAATGACAAGTTCTTAGGTGGAATTTTAGGAGGAAAATAGCTTTTGATTCATTTTGAGGAATAATACAACATTGAAATGTTTGATTGGGAGGGATATTAAGAAGAAATAGAAAAGATTTCTACATAATTAACAGTGATAAAAATGATATGAAAATCTACATTGAAGTCTTCCCAGTGTTGATATTTGAAAAAAAAAAAAAAAAAAAAACCATGAAATCATGTAAATGTGAAGTTAAGAACCCTCCAATGCTGCAGTTCATTGATATCATACATGAATAAAGGTTTTTGCAGGTATTGAATTTTTGTCAAAACGGTCAGCATTTCAAAGAAACAATAGTGTTGTAGACATGTAAGAGCTAAGTGATACCTGAGCTAACTTAGCAAAATATAGGAGCATTGCTATATACTGTGAAGACAAAAAGATAATGTCTAAAATGCTGAAAATGGCAATTAAAATAGTCTGCATAAGACAACTTACCATAATTCTAATAATTGTCAATTAAAGTCAAATAATTTTAGACCAAAATATGCACAAGTACATATATGTTAATTACATCTTTATGAAATTTTGCTGAAATAAGATTTCTGTTGCCCCCATAACCAGAAAATAGGTTCATGCAGATTGCTCTGCGTCTGTAATGGGGGTGAAAATAACATGCTTACAGCTTAGGACATATTATATACCTTGCAAATAACTACATGATATCTAGGAGGGTTTATGTTAAACCTAATTGTTGGGGGTTGGCTAAGCCGGGTAATAATAGTATGCAGCGCTAAGCAACATTTGTATTAAGTGCTATATAAATGTTGCATGTTATTATTATTATCATTATTATTATATAATGACCCCCTTGACATGTTTCGAAAAATATTAGTACTGTCAAAGTTCGAATTCATAGTGATATCATTATTTTTTTTCTTATACTGATTAAAATAAATTAATTTCATATTATTTGTGATTGGTACTGTAGACAATGTTCTGTTATAGAATTTCCATTCTTTAGTTTCCATATATTACATAAGAAAACATTTTTATGCCATTGTTTAAATGTGAAGTTGATCAGTAGTTCGAGGGCTGTAACCCCCCCCCCCCCCCCTCTTTGCCTGGACTGTCAATGTTACAAATACCCTTGGACTATTGGAGTTAAACTACAATTTCTTTTTAAAAATGAACATATTTACCTGAAAACTGTTGATTTAGCACCTGTTTGAGCTACCATGACACAAATAGCAATTTGCAATATGTAGTCATATAATAACATGGTAAAAAAAATATTCAGAACGTGTTAAAGAAATTATTCATTTAAACTCACTCTTGCATGTCACCTGATCACCTGTTCTGTAATAAATGTACAGCAACTCTGTTCATACATTCTGGAAGAAAGCATATAAATTCAAATTTGATCTGAAATGCATGCAGAATTGTCCCAATTTATATTGTCATGTGGTCATAAGACTGCTGATGTAGCTGCCATATTCCCCCCCAACTTGAATTTAAAATTTCCAGTGTAAGATATTCATCTTTGGGCATTTAATTGACAGGAAATGTACTTTATATGGATACCTCATATTAAATTATGTCAGGAATAGTTTTGCATGTTTCCTAAAAGTTATCTTTAAGGAAGAGCCTCAGTTATGAAATTCCAAAAAGGATTGGTCGAATGACATCCATGAATTTACTGGAGTGTAAGTTGTTCATGAATTATTTGTTAGATTGCCAGCTTGCTGAATATATGTTAAAACTTTAAAGAGGCCTCACAATACGATTATTAAAGTTGAAATAGTTGTTTAGAAACATGAGAGGGGGTCATGATATTAATAGAGCACTATTGAGTAAATGAAGTATATTGACACTTCAGAATGAAAAGGAGGGAATGTCTCATGCACTGGCTTTACTGTACAGCAGGGAAAATGATGGCTATCTGTCACACGTGATGCATGGAAATGAAAATAGTGGCTTGTTTATTGCTCATGCAAAATGGAGATGAAAACACTTGATGTTTGCCAGAAGTTTGCAATCATATGACTGTGTTGTTAGGGATGTCTAGAAAATAGCAGAACATGCTGGAAAATGTGATGAATTTTGTTTTCACTTCTGCATTGATTGTATGCTATGTTGCAGTAGCGTGTTTCACTAATTGAATGTAGTTGTCATTACACATGTGGTATATGTTTGAACTTGAAGAATCTTAGGTTATTGTTTTCTTTCTTCGTGCCATGCAGAGGTCATCCACTCCCCCTGCCTTTAGCCATAATGATTTTTTTAAACCCAGGATTAGAAAAGGAAAGTTTGTATTGCCAATTTTCCCCTCTATTTTGCGAGAATATGACTATATAAATGAGAGGAAAGTCATCATTAAAATTGCTTGTGAAGCACATTAACCTAAAGTGAATAGTTGTAGCACTCTGTATATATTTTTCTAATGGAACTGAGAAAAAAAAACATGTATCGTGTGATGGAATTGTACTAAATCAAATATTTTGAACAATCAATGATATATCCTAGTAATGGTCAAATTGTATGAATTGTTACTGTAGTGTAGTGTGTCACTAAATGAAATGTATCATGCTATTTTCTATGATCAAATTGAGAGTATTACTTGGGGGGCATATGGACCCCAGGCAGAGACTGTGCTGCTTATATGGCTTCTTACATATGTGTATCAATGCTAAAATATTGTATGTCTTTAGCATAATAAAACATAATGGAAAACATGCAGCCTAGACGTAATGAATGTTATTTTTAATTGTGTCCTTGGTTTTTCTAACTACCAAACCATCCCGTATCACAAACGGACACATGCATGTAGCGTGCTGATCAAAATGTTCAGTCGATTGTAAGGTATCACTAGTGAATGTTTATTTTGTATTTTCAGATACTGACCAGATGGTGAACAATTTCAACACCAATTTGCTAAATGCTTGTGCCACATTCTGAATGCAAGTTGTCTTGTCAGTTTGTGAAAAGGGCATTTTGACATTGCACGCTTGATATATATATTTTTTTTTCCAGGCAGTGATAGATCTTATCATTGGGTATGTAAAACATGAGACATGATGATACACATCATAATAGACAGTGCCTGAAAATGGTCATATCACAGTCACAGATTATTTTTCTTTTGCACAAAGTGACAGATTTACTGTGCATATAAACTAAGGGACAGCAGAAATCTGTCACTTTGTGAAAAGAAAAATTCCTTTTCCTGGGATCACCATAGCAACTACATGTACTCACATATTACCTTGACTGGGGCTGCAGCTTTTGTCCTTGCCTTTACAAGTCTGAAGCTGTTTTGTGAATCATTTGCAATATATCTAATGCCTAAGACTACACACAGTGACTGCGAAGTATCCACTGCCTATACACTATGGTCTGGCTAGTTGTCAACCAGGATTTATTGCAGGTTTTTGTCTCACCTGCATAGCAGAGTGAGACTATAGGCGCCGCTTTTCTGACGGCGACGGCGTCAACACCAAATCTTAACCGAAAGTTAAGTTTTTGAAATGACAGCATAACTAAGAAAGTATATGGACCTAGTTCATGAAACTTGGACGTAAGGTTAGTCAAGTATTACTAAATATCCTGCCTGAGTTTCAGGTCACATGACCAAGGTCAAAGCTCATTTAGGGTCAATGAACTTAGACCATGTTGGGGGAGTCAAATGTCAAAATCTTATCCGAAGGTTAAGTTTTTTTAAATGTCATCATAACTTAAAAAATATATGGACCTAGCTCATGAAATTTGGACATAAGGTTAATCAAGTATTACTGAACATCCTGCCCGAGTTTCAAGTCACATGACCAAGGTCAAAGGTCATTTAGGGTATCTGTTGAATTACCATAACTTTGGAAGTTTATGGATCTGATTCATGAAACTTGGACATAAGAGCAATCAAGTACCACTGCACATCCTGTGCGAGTTTTAGGTCACATGACCAACGTCAAAGGTCATTTAATGTCAATGAACTTTGGCCATTTGGGGGTATTTTTAATTACCATCATAACTCTGTAAGTGTATTGGTCTAGTTCATAATCTTGCACATAAGAGTAATCAAGTATCACTGAACATCCTGGGCTATAGTTTCAGGTCACATGACCTGAAACTGGTGGGTATTTGTTGAAAAACCATCATAACTCTGAAAGTGTACATGTATGGATCTATTTTATAAAACTTGGACATAAGAGTAATCAAGTATCACTGAACATCTCATGCGAGTTTCAGGTCACATAACCAAAGTCAAAGGTCATTTAAGATCATTGAACTTTGGTCATTTTTGAGGTAATTTTAATTACCATCATAACTCTGTAAGTGTATTGGTCTAGTTCATAATCTTGCACACAAGAGTAATCAAGTATCACTGAACATCCTGTGCTATAGTTTCAGGTCACATGACCTGAAACTGGTGGGTATTTGTTGAAAAACCATCATAACTCTGAAAGTGTACATGTATGGATCTATTTTATAAAACTTGGACATAAGAGTAATCAAGTATCACTGAACATCTCATGCGAGTTTCAGGTCACATGACCAAAGTCAAAGGTCATTTAAGATCATTGAACTTTGGTCATTTTTGAGGTAATTATTAGATTGCTGTCATAACTTTCAAAGTTTATAGATAAAGTTTATTAAATATGGATATAGGGGTAATCAAGTATCACTGACAAGTCTTAGGTCGCATGATCAATGTCAATGTCATTTACGGTCAGTGAACGTAGTACTAGTATTGTATCGTTATATGAATGGTGTCTTGTGAATAGTTATTTTATAGTAGTTTTCAAAGTCAGCACTGCTGCTATATTGAATCGCGTGATGCAGGTGAGACTGCCAGAGGTGCTCCACTTGTTTAATAACAAAAAACTGTCAGCGGTTATTGTTGATACAAAGAAAAAAGTAAAACAAGATCGGAAATATATATAGGCTGTGGCTACTTCGCTGCACCCACTGTGCGTAATTTTACGCATCAGGTAATGTTTTGTAAAACAGTATCGACTCGTAAAGGCAAAGACAAAAGCTGCAGCTTTCACCTACATGACATGGAATATGCTAGATAGATGGTGCATAATAAATGCTGCATGTTTATTATTATAAGACGGTTTTATGGTTTGGAACTTTTTTAGGTTGACGATTTTAGTCCAAGATGTCCAAAAATGGATAAGAATCTAAATTGAAAAAAAATGTCCCTGTATCTATAGTATCAGTCTGTGAAATAGCTAATGACGCCCTGTTGATGTTGAATGTGCCGATGTCTTCTGTGCGTGGTGGAATGTGCTTGTGCAATGATGGTAATTTTGTTGACCAATGTTGTTAGGGATGTCTAGAAAATATTGACCCTACAATACAGTGGAGAATATGTTTATCTTATGGTGTGTGATAAGATATGTCAAAGACTCAAGATTCTGCCCACAAGAGGTGAATACTCTCTAAGGTAGAGCTGAAAGAATGGGAAACCAGAGAAATAGAGAGAAGGCGATCAAATCAACTTGTTATTTGGCCTTAGATTTGTTTTAAGATTATCCCAATCAAGCCTCCATCCCTTTGCACCTCCACCATATATCTGTAGAACATAACATTCAATTTGTTCTTTCTGTACTTGCCTATATTATACAATGTGGTGGTTGTTTTAATAAAAAAATAAGTATTTTTCAATGCGATACAGTACTGCTGAGGGTCCATGTTCAAATCCTGAATCCAAGCTAATATAATTACATCTAAACAAATTAAGCAAATTGTTGAAAAGGTTACCAAAGTCTAATTACAAATAATGTAATCATGGAATGTTTTCAGATAGTGAAAGTGCATACACATGACTAAAAGCCAACTCCACTCTGTAGATTGTGATGAATATATAGGCACAGAAAGAGTCAAGGAGCGAATGGAAAGGTTTGAAGAACATTTTTTAAGGATTCAACGGAGATAAAAGTTTATTCCACAGTATGCGGCACGCATGATTGAGCAATTAAAGGATCTTAACCCCCCCCCCAAGTTTTTGAAACTTTTGGAAGCACAAACAAACCAAATATGACCATCGAAGAGCGAAGAAACCTAATTGGTAATAATTTATAAAAGTAAGATGGTATTGGTGTGCTTATCAATTAAAGTTTAGCAACATTTTATGCACACTGTTGGGGGAATATTGATGAAACCATCAGTGTTTTGTTTGTCTGTTTTACTTTATCTTTTTAAATCAGCCTGTATATAGGCCTGTTGATTGATTGAGGTTTCCGACACTCCCAATGCAGTGGATGAATATAATTGGATTTGTTTTCTTCATGTATCTCCAACCTGCAATGCAGGCACGGATCCAGGGACTCCCACGCCCCTGTGGCGCCAATCGAGCCCCTTTTTTTGTTTGTTAAAAAAAAAAATCCCGATGGGGGGGTTGCTTAGTCCCGGGGGGGGGGGGTGGGGAGTCAAATATATTGCTGTACACACGCATGACCCAAAAACGTGTTTAAAGGGGTGTTTTTTCAGTTTTGGATGCGTGCTGTGCATGCACTCGTTAAGGGTATCAAAAACACAGATTTTCAAAAAAGGGGTAGTGTCAATGGTCAATCGCAGTCAAACGTATTTAGGGAAAGACTATAGCCAAACGTTTAGGGTATGTTTTTCCCCCAAGCTCTTCCTCCGGGATCATATTCTGGGAACTTGTTTAGGGCCTAGGGGCCAAAATGTGTAAATAACGCCCACGAAAAACTTGTTTAGGGTGTTATGCACACAGAGAAAAACTAATTGTTAAGGGGGTGTTTGGAAATAATTTGGCCACGCGTGTGTACAGCAATACATGTGGAGGCGCGATAGCTCAGTCGGGAGAGCGGGGGTTTCGGATTCCGGTGACCCGGGTTCGATTCCCAAGTGGTGCGCTAGTGCCCTTTGGTAAGGCATTTATCCTCATTACCAGGTCCCTCGTAGAGGACCTTAAGCTGTCGGTCCCTTGGTTGCTTGCTCACAGGCATTCGTGCTTTCTTAGCTGTCAGGTAAAAAACCTCGATATATAACAATACATTTGACTGCCCCCCCCCCCCGGGATAAAGGTATGATGTGCCGCGTCGGAAACCCCCATTTTCAGCCTCCTTTCTAGAGCATCACCAAGTTATTTTGCCCCGTTCCATGGGGTTTCTCGCGCACTTTTACACGGCCGCTACGGGAGACCCCCATTTTTTATGTGGTTCCACTTAATCCACTATATAGGTCCATGGTTTCACCATGGTTTCACGTACAGCCCCGGCGTACAGCATATTTCATAGCAATCATTAATTGATACAAGAGCCGTTCCGAGACTCCCATTCTAAGACCCCGTCTAAGACCAAGATTCAGTTCCAGAACCCCGGCCCTATTTTCAACTTTAGTGTGACACATATGTATCATGTTATAATTCGAGTACCCCCCCCCCCCGGCTCCCGATCAGTCTTTTTGATGCATATGGAATGCACCTGCACCGATCCTTCCCCACCGGCACCCTGCACCACCAATATACCAAAAACCCCAAAGTATTTTTACGACGATTTCACGTGTCGGAGTATTACGTCATACACGTGTTGTAAAAACGAAAAGCTGCATGTAAGTTCTTGGTGCAAAGGCTAGTGTAGTGACTCGTGCTTTATGAATTATGTTGCCTTTTTTTTTGGTCACAAACTCACTCACACTGCCTTCTTTACGGTCAAAATTTAGCGAAGACTTCTTTAAGATTATTTTCATTTGTTTCCAGACCAGTTTCAAACGGTAGCTGTGTTGAAAAGTCGGGATTCGGTGAAGATGACGACCGCGAGCGGAACAGGAGATGGCTTCACCGGAGCGGGGAACGGCGGCGCCGCTCGACTCTCGGTCGTTGACTATGTTGTGTTCGTGATGGTGCTTGTGATTTCTGCTGCCATTGGCATTTACCATGCGTGTACCGGTGGAAAGCAAAGGACCACTCAGGAATTCTTTGTGGCGGATAGGAAGATGCAATTTGTCCCGGTTGGATTTTCACTCCTTGCCAGCTGGATGTCTGCTATTGCTCTTCTTGGAACCCCTTCTGAGGTTTATGTTTATGGTACCATGTTTTGGTACATTGGAGGGAGTTACATCTTCATGTCCATCATTACTGCAAATGTATTCATCCCAACCTTTTATAATCTTCGTCTCACTAGTGTTTATGAGGTATTTTTTTATTTTCAAGTTTCATTCAGTAGAATGTGTTTAGATTGCTCAACATATCTGTTGTTCATTGTATTTATTTTCTGATAAAAAAAAAAGATGTGCCAAAACTTAACATGCTTAAAGTTGAAAAGACAAACGGATGCAGATTGAATTCATATATCAAATGTTACTGTTAGTATACTAATAATAACGTTGCAATACGTGTGAGTGGATTGAATTAGGAAACTTTCATTCCTCACTGGGGTAGAGGACTAATGTTAGGCAAAGAGGATCTAAATATATGCGCCCGCGCCCGGTTAAAGGCATATCTTGACATCCTTATCACTCAGTTCTAATCTTAGCCTTTTAATTGTGATATGGACATGATGATATATTTATTGCTTACCGCGCTATACCGGTAGTATGATATATATTTCAAATGTGATGTAAACTCTGTACTTTAAACTAGTTTGTGCATCTCTTTTATGTAGTGACCAGTCCATTATTTTCCATTTCTTGATTTTTGAGTAAAGTGTTAAATCAAAATGTTTGCTCTAAATGAATGAAAAATAGTCCTGCATATCCTTGGCTGTACATGCTAATGTCGTAATTCTAATGATGGACCTGATGCATGGTGTCACACAGTATTTCTTTGTATTTTCTTTTACATCAAATGTCAGTATGCGATTATGATGATAATTACAACCGGGGGGGGGGGCAGTCAAATATATTGCTGTACACATGCATGACCCCAAAAAACGCGTTTGAATTTTTTCAGTTTTGGATGTGGGCCGCGCATGCACTTGTATAAAAAACACTGATTTTTTTTTTTAAAGAAAAGGGTGGTTTTGAAAGACTAGTCAATGGTCAATTGCGGGGTGAAAGGTATATAGGTTTTTTTTTTCAAAAGCTTTTTTTTTAAGACTAGTCACTAGCCAAACGTGTTTAGGGTATGTTTTTTCTCCAAACTTTTTCCCGGGGCTTTTTTCTCCTTGTTTCTGAAAAGTGCAGGTTCTTCCCGATTGTGGTACTTTAACCATAACTGCACTGGGGGGCATGCAATACCCATAATTTTGTCTATTGAGCTTATTGTTAGCAAGTAGACAAAACTTGTTTAGGGGTCATATTCTGGCAACAACTTGTTTAGGGGCCAAAATGTGTAAATGAAGCCCACGAAAAACTTGTTAACATGTAGGTGGACATTTTGCGCACAGAGAAAAACTTGTTTAGGGGGGGTTTGGAAATAAATCGGTTATGCATGAGTACAGCCATACATTTGACCGCCCCACCCCCCGGGAATTACAATTACTGATGATAATCATTGAATGATGTAATGTTCACTTATCCTCTATCCACCTTAAGAAAAATGATTCAAATTGTAAATTAAAAAGTTCAAAGTGTGGCATAGATGGTCACATTGTATAAAAAAAAGTAAAAGTACTTCCAGCAGTCTCTCTATCAAAGAATATTTTCCCAGTACAATAATCTCTGAAACAATGTAAGGGAGACTACACGTACAGTCCATTTTAAAGATCTCATTGAAAATTCAAAAATTAATAAAGGCATACTTCCAATGTGATTACTGATGAATACATCAACATATGGAAATAAAATCTATGAGAAAGACTGAATGAAAAAAAAACGAAACAACAGATAGAACAAGAGAAATGGGATAGAAATGGATGGAGACTATAAACAGAAAAACAACAACCAGAAATTGCAAATATAAAGCGAGAGGCAGGACATTTAAGCTCCAGGGAAAGATGGCTTGGACGAAATCCAATTTCTCATACTCTGTACATGTACGTCACACAGTTATTGATCTTGCAAGCAGGTGACACTATACACTGGGCTTTCTTAGATCAATAACCTTTTCTCTTGTTCATGTACATACAAAGGGACTCTTAAGCATTCCTAAGGCAAATTATGTCTTGAATTCACTCTCATTTCCAATGGACAAAACACAATTTTATCCATTCTATTGCAGTGATTTATCTAATTTCAGAAAGAAGGTGAAGTCCGGGGGGGGGGGGGGCAGTCAAATGTATTGCTGTACACATGCGTGACCAAATTATTCCCAAACACCCCCTAAACGAGTTTTTCTCTGTGCGCAATATAACCCCCTAAACGAGTTTTTTTGGCTTCATTTACACATTTTGGCCCATAAACAAGTTGTCGCCAGAATATGACCCCTAAACAAGTTTTGTCTATACTTGCTAACAATAAGCTTAATCGACAAAATTATATTCATGGGTATTGCTTGCCCCCCGTTGTAGTTAGGGTTAAAAAGATTTCACAAAGGAATACAATGTTAATAATCTAAATAAGTGTCATCCAAAATGATAATATTATAAAGCCCTGGCGAAAAAGCTTGGGGAAAAACATACCCTAAACACGTTTGGCTAGTCTTAAAAAAAAAAGAAGCTTTCTAAGGAAAAAAACATACCCTCATATGTTTGATCCTGCAATTGACTATTGACCTGTCTTTCAAAACCACCTTTTTTTTTTTAAAATCAGTGTTTTTGATACCCTTAATGAGTGCATGTGCGACCCATGGCCAAAGCTGAAAAACACCCCTTTAAACAAATATTTTTGGTCATGTGTGTGTACAACAATATATTTGACTGCCCCCCCCCCATCCCCCGGGGGTGAAGTCCATCCGAACAAAAGCTGACTAAATATGATTCAAACAAATGAAATGAAAATAATAATAACATTTCAAGAAAGTGGCATTTTCATTTATTTTCACAAAATGCTATATGCATTTGAAAGACTTGATGATATTTCACATTTCAGATATAAAACACACAGTAACTTTATTTCAATTTACCCCTAAATGCAAAACCTGGTGTGATTCCTAATAAAAGTCTAAATGGAACATATACAGTTATTGTTTTCATGCAAGTTCTATTATTGTCCAAGCATTATGCTTCCTTTGACCCCTCAATACAACAACAGTACATGTAGTTCAATTAATACCATGATATTGATAATGGTGGAAATAAAGTTGAATCATGATCCATGTGTGTGCATGTGGAGGGGATGGGGTATTATGAATCATTAAACTTTTTTTTTAATTATCATCAATGAACTTCATTATATACTGTATTCGTGATGAATGATTTTAGTTGTTTTGTTTCTAGCATTCGATCTCTCCCATCTGTCAGTTCTAAGCAATGATCATTGAAGACGTCTTTTAGTAGTATTTTGTGATTTTTGCTTTTTTACATTGAAATTTAGTGTCTCTTTCAATCTCAGGCAGTGATTGAATTTTTCTTTCATTCCAGTATCTCCAGTTGCGATTTTCTGTTGCAGCCCATCTTGTGGGGACTACAGGGTTTCTAATATACATGGTGAGTGTTCCATAAACAACGTGAATAGGTTTCGTATATCTATCAGTTGTATTTGCATATATGATCTTGACTTGTTTATGATGCTCATGAGATTTACCTTAGATATAATTGCCAATTTACAAAAGAAAACAAGATTATATATCTCCGGAGTGTAGGCAGAGTTTTTAATGATCTTTCTCTTGCCTTCTCTTTCCTTCTCTCCTTTTCCTGCCCTTCTTTTTCCTGCCATTGAAAATTTTAGGGGGTTTGACTGACCGCCCTCCCCTGACTTGGATCCCCTGGCTATGGGCTTGTCCATACTCTACTATGTTTCTAATCATGATCAGGTTTATCCAGTTGATAAATTATTATGACACATTTTTAAGGAAATATGCTCCATAACATTGAATCAATCAAAGGGATAGTCCAGGCTGAAAATATTTATATCTTTTTAAATAGAGTAAAATTCACAGAGAAAAAAGCTGAAAATTTCATCAAAATCGGATAACAAATAAAGTTATTGAATTGTAAAGTTTATCAATATTTTGTGAAAACAGTTATATGCACATCGTCATGAATATTCATTACATGTAGGTGGGCTGATGATGTCACATCCCCACTTTCCTTTTCTTATGTTATTACATGAAATCATAAATGTTTCATTTTTTCATACATGTGTAAATGATGTGTCTCTATTATGATGAAATAAGTTGCGGCAGTAAATAACTAATGCACTTATGCACTTAATCAGTTGTCAATCCAATTGTTTTAGTAGAAAACAAATTGAATAAACCTAATATCATATAATAAAATACAAAAGAACAAGTGGGTATATGACATCAGCCCACCTAATGAATATTCATAAAGACATGCCTAGAACTGTTTCACAGGAATAATGCAAATCTTTAAAATTCAATAACTTCGTTATTTGTTGTCTGATTTTGATCAAATTTTCAGCATTTTGCTTTGTGAATTTTACTCTTATTTATTGAGATATAAATATCGCCAGCCTGGACCATCCCTTTAAAGTCGTAAACTGCTCAAATACATGTAGTTCCAGAATCTTCACCCAGGATGCAGCATTTTATCATACCCCCCAAAAATGAAAACATTTTTGTATCATTATGTACTTGTCAATTTAATCACTTTCCAACACTCACACTGCAAACACTTGCATCGCCAGTATGTTATTTTTGATAGGGTAGTAGTGCTGAGGTGAAGTGTGTGCTTCATCATCCCCCCTTCCTTCATGCAGATGGTACAATGCTTCATCAAATTCAAAACAAATGAAGACGTCTGTACTGAATCCCATTCAATTGTCTTTTGTCAATTTTAGTTCAATAATAGAGAGGAGTCCTGAATGATCTATTTTTTATTTGACACTTTATTGAACATGCAGATATCAGAATGATTTGAAGAAACAGAAGAAAAACTATAAAGTATGACACCTAATAAAAGACTTATGACAAATCTTTATTCTTTAATTTTCTTTGTGATTATAATCACAGGTGATGTACATGTCCATTGTCCTGTATGCCCCTGCTCTTGCAGTTAATGCAGGTATTTGATCTCATTTATGTTTTCTCATATTGATTTTTTTCTTGTGGATTGTTAGAATTTTACTCCATCTCAAAAATTATATCCACCACCTGGGGGAAAATGCAACCAAATAAGTTCCAGAGCCATTGTTTCATTGAATTGATTCCCACTCACTTTGTGTAAATGACCAAATTGTATTGCTCTGCTGAGATGCTCTGTTGGTGGTGATGTGGTGATTATGATGATTAGAATGATTGATTGATGATAATGATACTGATGAAAATGAAATTGTAAAATGAGAATGAGAAAATATTAAGAAAATGAGGGATAATGATAGTGATAACATTCATTTGGTGATGGTGAAGTCACTTTCATCCATGTAAATTTTCACACACGTATAGTCATTCTTAATTGACAATAATTTTTTTTTAGCAACATGTTGGTGCTTATGGTTTTGGTTGAATCAATGTTTCAAAAGTGGACATGATCATTTGGCTCATTTTACAATTGATATACCTGAATATGCTAAGATGTATGTATTGACTGGAGCTCCTGTCTTTATTTTGCAGTGACCGGGTTTACACTCTGGGGATCTGTTCTCACTGTGGGTCTGGTGTGTGCATTCTATACATCATTGGTAAGGGATTTATTAATGCATTAGTGAAGCATACATAATTTTCTTTTTCTCCCTTAACATGTAAAAATACAGGTACATGTACTTTATGTATTAAACCAAACTATACCTTATGCCCAGCACAAATATGAAATACAATTTATTTTAGCAATTACTATTATGGCTCTATGTAGTATGAGACTTTGATTATTTAACATTGATTTCTATAGATTTCTTTTTTTGTGTGAGAGAGTGTAATAATTTCCTAGTGGTTGATGTTCCCATACATGTTCTAGCTATTGATCCTTCTGTAAAATACAGGTGTTTTTTTAATACAGACCATGTATATGGTATACATGTAGGCCTATACAATTCTAAGAGAAATTCACTTGAAGGTCCAGTGCTTCTCATAGCAGGGAATGATGCAATAGTCACGTTTTATGATACATGTACTGTCGATATTGCTTATTACTCTTGACACTACATGTATTTTAGATAAGAAATATTTGTGTACATTTTTAGATGAAAGTATATGTACTGGTCTAGCAATCATATATTTTTTTTTTTTTTTTTTTAGGGTGGGATGAAAGCAGTAATCTGGACAGATGTTTTTCAGACCCTTGTTATGGTATCATGTCTCATAGCCGTTATAATCCATGGTTCAGTTAAAATGAATGGCTTTGGTAATGTCTGGCGTATCAACAATGAGGGCGGTAGAGTGGTCTTTGATGAGTAAGAACTCTTTCTTTACAGTGTTTCCTTTGCATTTAATTGTAAAAAGTGAATTAAAAGTGTACAATATTAAGTACTGTTACAATTGTGTTCTTGTTCATAATACCGATAACATGTTTGTGAACTAAGAAATATTTTCTTCAATGAATTAAACTTAGATCCAGAGATACTAGGTTTTCCAACACCTACATGTACATGCTAAAACTACATTCTTTCTTTGAAAGAAACTATTTTATACTTTGCTTTTTTTTTACTAAAATGCCAAATACCATGTCTTTTACAAGGCGTTATTAAATTTTTACTTTAATTATTGAATGATTGTCTTTTTTCTTCTTTTATTTTGACAGTATACGGGTAGACCCAACTATACGTCACACTGTATGGTCTCTTGTATTTGGTGCCACATTCAACTGGCTTGCTATCTTTGGTTGTAACCAAGCTTCTGTCCAGCGTTACCTGAGCTGCCCCACCCTCAGAGCAGCTAAATGGTATATAGATGCTAAATAACAATATCAAGCATAACGTGTATTGTCCTACAATGTATGAATCAATGCACACCACCATCATCAGGTTGCAATAAAATTCACTGCATAACTACATGTTTCATAAATCTTGTGATTGTGATAACAAAAGAAAAGTATGTTTTGTTGTTGATGGTATGATGTCAGAACCAGCGTCAATCAGTATATGATCATATTGATGATAAAATCAAAAGCCTACAAGTACTACTTTGAATTCAAATGATGCATGTGTTTGTAATGCAGTCAGAATCTCTTTTCTCTTTCTTGAAATAATAATGAAATTACTGATTTGTATAGCGCAGAAACCATGTGCATACATTCTGCACTGTAATTAAGAAATCTTAATGATCGTTTGATTCTGTACTATTTTCTAAAGTTCTAAGGTGTTGTAGTTGTAATGCACATGTGTACAATACATTACAGTATATTGGATTCATGCATTGGACTTATGGAATTGACCTTGCTCTAATACTCGATTGAATCCCTACAATATTTCTTTTGAAAGTCATACATGCACTGTACATGCACTGTGAGCATTGGATTACAGTTCAGATATGTCTGTAAGCAAAGAGTGGAATGTGTATGATTGTCAATTATTTAGTATATTCAAATCATTAATGTTTGAATTATGTTTAAGTAACAGCACAAACAAATATGGACTTGAAGCTCTAACTCCCTTATTTTAGGTTGCTAATTGGGACCAAACTTATGCATATAAATCTCATTGAAGCGCGATTCAGTGTTTTGATTTATAATCAATTTATGTTAAGATTTAAATAATGTAATTGCTTGTACAATTTATACCAATAAAAATGTATTTTTCAAGGAAACCTATAATACTAAAATACATTTCAATATTATTTAAAAAACATTTCATAGTTATTGTTAACATGTAAGTGTAAAATTGCTGGTGATGTTGTATTTTGTATTTGTTTGCAAAGTCAACATAATTAGTGTCTAGATGATTTTCATTCAGTAGATTAATTTTGTTGTGTATGCCCCTAATGACTGGTGGACTTTATATGCACTGTATAAATGTATCTTCAGTTTCTACTTAAACCTCGATGCGTAAGAGATTCGCCACAAGTCCAACTATAATTTGTGTTGAGAGGTTTGAATTTCATGAGAATTATTACATTAATTCCTACAATTCTCTGTCACTTCCAGGTCCATCTACTTGAACTGTCCGATGCTGTTTATATTTGTCTCTCTTTGTCTCATGTGTGGTCTGGTGATGTTTGCTGTGTTTGCTGATTGTGATCCCATCAAAGCTGAATTCATCACAAGGGGTGATCAGGTATTGGTTTATACTTTCTTAGTCTACAAGTGGTAGTCTACTTCTCAGAAAGTCTTATGCCACAAACACTTATGGTCTACTATCAATATAGCCGTTTGTCCTGCACTGATCTGCATTTAATTTTATTGCGATTATTTTATACATTGTAGTCTGATGTGTGTATGGTCTAATTTTCTTTATTTTGCAAATGAAAATTTGGTTTGTAAACAGTTCGTACATTTACTTGTATAATCATATGAGTGGTGTTAGATCAAGCTTATACTTGATGGAATGGTTTTAGTTTCACTTAAACTTAGCCAAATTGTAAATGGGTGAAATGGCTGAAGTCAATAAACTGTTGTCAATGAACTACGATTAGACCAAACCAAAAGTAGAGAAATGGTTGCACAGTATCAGACCTGCGAACCAGTACGTTTTAGCCGTATTTAGTACGTTTTTGCAACCAAAATACGGCAGTACGTTTTTTTTTTTTTTTTTTTTTTTTACTAAATCGTAATTTATTGAGAAAAATAATCTCTATATATCTCTATTTCATTAAACGTACACAAATATGGTTATTAGATCAATGTATTTTAAGGTAACTTGTTTTTTTTTCCATCTGCAAGAGCAGTGCGCATTTTAGCTTGCATGCCGCTTGAGTGCCGCGATGAGTGAGTGCCGCGATGAGCGAGTGCGCCAAGCATTTTATTATGAAATACACTTTTTTGGGAAAAATACAGTTTTTCATTCCCAGAGGTTGGCAGGTCTGCATATTTATCTCACACGGTAAAAATACAGATTTTTTTGTCAAAATACTGATTTTGGGGGATAAGAATACTGAAAATGCAAAATACAATTTGGCAGCTTTGCAGTATGCCAAGTGGCAGAATAACAATATCATCATGGAGATCTTTACTTCTTTTTCTTGCAATGGTTTTCAATTTTTTTTGTCCTACCTCGAGACTACTTTGATAGTTTCAATATTAAGATTACAATATGTCTCTGAAATATTGGAGACATGTTTCTGGCAACTGTTAGTGCTAAACTACCGAGCTATAATTGGTTGTAAGATACATTTTCGTATAGTACAGATAAACAGGAGTGTTAGATTGTTTTGATTTTATGTTTGAAAAAAACCCCAATAATAATGTTGCCCTTAACACCAAAGGCTGTGATATTCATCTGTTTTTGTTTTATTATGATTAAAGGTAAAGCTTTATTTTTGTTGAGAAATACATGTAGAACATTCCTGGTTGGTACTTGAAGCAAAGGATTTCAAAGTTTTTCTTTTTTAACACATTTTCAGCCACCCGGCGTGACAGTGTTTTTATCCGTCCATTTACCTTTCACTGAGATTTCTTTCTTCAAAGATTCTGATGATTTATTGGCCCATTTCCCTTTGGACTTGTTAATGTCTCATAAGATTTGTGACCATAGTGTCATTATGTCATATAAATTGTTTTTGGAAGTATCTGATCAGAAGCGTAGGAAGTGTGGTAGGAAATGGCTTGCCTTTAAAAGTGATGGTTATTACTGATCAACTATTTATAAGTCAGTGTAGAATTGGCAAATTTCCCATATTATTTTTCTTATTTTGGGGGAATGATGATCGGCACTACAAATCTATTTAAATGGAGAAATGCTTACCAGACAATGCATTCTACTGAATTCAAATGCCTGAAAAATATATATATTTAGTTCGAGAGATAAGAATAGCCTGTCAATTTTACTTGCATATAGCAAAACTGAGCTTGTTTATCTGGGTCAGTTACAAAACCAGAATGCTCTAAGTTGAGCATTTTGCATTACATACAGATGTCTTAAAATATATATTTTCCTAAGATATTAAAAGGAGTTATTTGTTTCAAATGAAAGTATTAAAGCTGGACAAAGTGTATTATAAACCAAATCCTTATGCCAATATAATACACACATTACTGGTCCAACTCACAGTCACAATGAAATAGGAACAAATACACATGTATCTCCTCTGATTCATTTATGATTTATAAATATTCATTAGTTTGGCATGGATAAAATAATGGAATAATAAAGGCGTGCTGGGGAAGTTTGAATAAATGATTTTTTAGATGGAATTTATGCAATATCATTCTTTGGGTAAAAGCCATAAATGTCTACATTATTCAAAGATCCCCAGCAAGCCTTTATCATCCCAGTAGTTGGATTTCTTTTTTGGTCATTCATCATTCAATCCATTCTCAGCCCCTTGGCTTGAGTTAGAGTCGACCCATCAACCACTCCAAATGCGAAATATGAGATTTACTTTCTCATGTGAGAGTATTGGTGTCAGTGCCAAATGTGATCTCATTTTAGAGTTTTCAAACATTTGCAACAGATAATATTCCTATATATGTAAAGCAAACATCTTCTTTTCAAATGGAAATTCTTTTTTTTTTCTTTTGATTTGCAGCTTCTTCCCTTTTATGTGGTAACTCAGCTTGGCTTTCTCCATGGATTACCCGGTCTTTTTATTGCAGCCATATTCAGTGGGACTTTGAGGTTAGTACTCATTGTGGTCGGCTTGAATATCTCTACCTGGTCTAATCTTTGTTTTCTACAAAATCGTTTTACGTATATGTAGAGGTACATTCATACCAGCAAGCTTCAACAATTGCCATTTTGTAGGGCCACATACAGTGAGAATCAAAGTTTACATACTTGTAAATCATTCATTCATACAGTGAATCATTCTTAAATTTCAAATTTCATTCATTTCTTGCCAACACACAATTTGTGAGTAAAGACAAAGTTTTATATCATGAAATAAAAATACTTAATATGGTTTATAATAGTTTTTATTCCAAATGATCACTGGGTCAAATGTTTATGTCCACCAGACTTTAATAGTACATGTACTTGATGACTGCTGCACATGAGTGATTCGGGGGGGGGGGGGGGGGTCATGAAGCATCATATTTGTATTTTTTACTGACTGATTTGTTCTGAGCTAATCAAATACAAGGATTTCATGAAGCATCATGTTAGGATGTGAGGATATAAAAGATAGAAAAACAAATCAATGAGTCGACAATGTAACATCAATAGAAATTTAGAAAAAACAGCATTTCTACCAGGTGTATGTGAATTTGATTCCAACTCTATGGAGATGGTACTCTATGTAGATGGCACAGATTGTTTATAAAACACTGCATCATGGATTTGAATTATTATACTTCTTTCCCCCTAAACATTAGCACTGTGTCTTCAGGCCTCAACTCATTGGCTGCTGTGACAGTTGAAGACATCATTAGACCAATCAAGAAAGATCTCTCAGATGCAAAGAGGACAACTATATCAAAGGTATTAGGTAAGTTCAGCCTCAAAGTGCTCATGGATGTCTTCCATATCACAAATCATTCTGCAATAATATCGTCGAGTTGGGGGGATTTCCGCCAGGTCAAGCTGTTCCGGGTTGAGAGCTTAAAACAGCACAGATCAGAAGCTGTAATAAGTCTTGGAAAAATACCAAATAAACATCAAGATAATGTAACTATCTACCTCCATGTGTGATCTGAGCTCATATTTACTCCCAAATAATCTTAACTTAATTGATCCTTAAACATGAATTTCAGCCCCATCGACCATCAATTTCGCCAAATGAACGCAGAGGGCAGCAACACTGTTGACTTCGTGTTTGCCAGTTGTAATCGCTAATTTCAACACATATCCAAAAGAATATACGGCGGAGTGAGACCCTAAATCTGAGAATTCGAACGCTGAAATCAAGATCAAAGCCGAAATAAAGCTGTTCCTGATGCTCATTGAGGTTGAAACTCGGGTTAAGATCGTTACTTGGGAATTGATTCGGACAAAAATTTAGGTAGCATTAGTTCGCTGACATGAGGTATGAAAGTGCACTCGGGCCTAGCGTGCACCTAGCGAGTTCAGGCTTCTCTTGGGGCTGCAGCGGTGGTGTTGTGCGGTGGCTCCGAGTTCCGGGCTGATCCAGGACCCGGAATTTTTTTTGCTTAACATTCCGGTCTGGGTTCAAGCCAGGTTTTTCTTCTGGGCCCCAACATTTAAGTGGTCGTATCAAATTGTGTTCTTTGCTTTTCATTCCCTTATTTGCTCAGCTATATTGTATGGATTCTTAGCCATAGGAATGGCCTTTGTAGCATCCAAGCTGGGGCCTATTCTCACTGTTGCTATCGGTTTGATGGGCATGATAGGAGGACCTTTACTAGGCATGTTCACTCTGGGAATTGTCTTCCCTTGGACTAACAATATTGTGAGTATGAACATGGCTATGGTTTTGACCCTTAGATCATCCATATTGTGAGTATGATCAAAAGCTATAATGGTTTTTACTGGCAATGTTCAAATAAGTATCTATAAAAGTCATTTTCTCTGTGAAATTCATGTAAAATTGTCCCATTTCATGTTCTTTATAAAATAATGTTGGACTTTATATTATTACAAGATGATTCAGGTTTTACATTTTGAGTGTGGCATCAAATATTTAATGATGAATCCTCATGTACTATAAATATAATTTTTTTTGGGTGTCACCTGTTGTATTTAGATGTTACCTATTCTTCAGTAAATTGAAATGTCAAATTATGTTTTCATCCACTTTCATACAATACTGACCTCTCTGCAATTAGAGTTTTGAATTACATGTAATTGTATGTACTATGTAGGTGTATATTTCCCCTTCAACAACTTAAGCGAAGGACCGATAATATGGTATGAGGTTGGCAAAGTTTTGACTTTGATAGACCGTATATTTATCAATTAGTGATACACAGAGAAAATTGTGACTAAAGTTGTCTGAGGTTAAGTGATCCTTTCAAACTTTGTCATTTTATAACACAGTATTAATGCTATTGTCACAAATACCCTTATGAATACAGTACAAATGATTTTATACCATTTATTGTATTGTATAAAAATTGTTTGTACTGTATTTGTGACTAGAATAATATTGTCTGTAGGTGAGCCATGGACACAATGTGCTATCTTAGTCCACCTACAAATGGTAAACCATGTTTGTATGATAACCAGTTTCATAAGGAAGAGTTTATTATTTTACACCTGTCTATGAATTAGTGAATGGTTTATATGTATTTAATATATATTCCTTTTTTGTCACAGGGTGCTATAGTGGGTGGTTTGACTGGCTTTGCCTTCTCTTTCTGGATTGGGATTGGAGCTTATATCTATCCATCTATGGCTGACAAACTTCCTACATCTACCGATGCTTGCCTTTTATCAAATATTACAGACATTTCTACCGACATTCCGTCCTATTTATTGGTCAATGTTACCTCTCTTCCTGACCTGATATTAACACCAGAACCATAGTAAGCATAATTTAGTTTTTCTGCATTTTATTTTACACCTGTCTATAAATTAGTGAATGGTTTATATGTATTTAATATATATCACTTTAATATATATAACTTTGGAATAATAGTGTAACTTTTTAAGGTCAAGTCCACCTTAGAAAAATGTTGATATTAATCAATATAGAAAAATCAAAGAAGCGTAACGCTGAAAATTTAATCATAACCGGATGTACTACAGTTATATCCACAACTCAGTGTCATGTAAATGAGAGAATTGATGATGTCCCTCACTCACTATTTCTTTTGTTTTTTTATTGTTTGAATTATACAATATTTCAATTTTTACAGATTTGACAATAAGGACCAACTTGACCGAACCTTAAAATGTTTAAACAATGGTAATACCACATGTTCAAAAAAGAATTCAACTTTTTTTAAAGGACAACAAGAAGAAAATTTGAACAGTTCATATAATAAAATACAAAATAAATAGTGAGTGATTTCATCAGTCCCTCATTTGCATGACGACCAGGATGTGAATATAACATTCTTGCGAAATTAAGCGAAACTTTTAAATATAATTTCTATTTTACATCCGATTTTGATGAAATATTTAGTGTTATGCTTGTTGGATTTTTCTCTTTTTATTCAAATCAACTTTTTGTTGGGGTGGACTTGTCCTTTAAAGAATGAAGCACAGTTGACTTGGGTAGACATGTAAGTGGGAAGCCTTATAAGGAACCTTTTACTGCATGAAAGAAAACGTTATTTCATTATGATTATGTGTGGAAAGAAAAGTTGTTTATCAATTCTAAATATAATATAGTCTAGAGTCTGGTATTTATTGATGGTAACGACTGAAATAGATAAATTTGTAACATGTAATAATTGCATTTGATAGTGCCATCATTTTGTTACAATTGTTCTTTCCTATATTTTTTTAAATATTTCTAGGGGTAGCAGTCCGGCTAAAGCCAGTGATCATGTACTATTAAAATAAAAATCAGTGCCTTTGTCACTCTGCAGAGTGGATACAAGAGATTGAAAAGTGGATTAGTGTCATCAATATTTGTTTTTGGTCTATATCCTCTGCTTATCATTTTTCCTTTAGCCCTGCAATAGCAAAGCTCTACAGTATATCATATCTTTGGTATAGCTTTACTGCTCTGGTAGTGGTCCTGTTTGTTGGTCTAATAACAAGCTTCCTCACAGGTAAGCTTAAATTATATTCAAATAATGAATGATGAAATCTCTTTCATATAACTTATAATTATCTAAATAAAAAGATAACTGCATTCTGGTCCTCGGAAGTATAAAGGAGAGTAAATAAAATTATTTATCTTTATGTCATTGTCACTTGGAGTTATTCCCCCTTTCAGATCTTGATCATTGGAGAATTTTGCTCAGATGTTTAGTTTGGGGCAAAGTTAAGGTGTTTGCATTGTACTGTACTGTAGTTGTTTTTAGCCAACACGGGAAGTTGAGTGGCAATTGCTAAATTTTAATGCTGGGGAAAGGGTGGGGGGAGGTGAAATTGAAATTGCTTTATATGCTGTATGCTTACTAATTTGAGTTTCATAGTTAATGCTTGAATGCACCTCATGGTGTGGAGAAAGTACATACATCATGTGCAGGCAAGTAATCTGTTGACTGGTGTCATGATAAATACAGATACATGTATCCGTCAAGCACTATTGACAGGTTATCCCAATATAGTAAGGGCCATATAGATAGAATGATATTATTTTCATTAAATTGAATTATTATTGTTTTCTTAATATATATGTAGAATTTATGTCGATGAGAGAAACAGCCATGTAATGTAAAGTGTAGTGATTGATCATGGAGCTGATTTCTGCAATTCTTTCATTCATTGTTTAGGATTGAACAAGCACCACAGTCAGTCTCAAAGCATTATGTTACAGTCATTGTCAATGATATGATGTAATGAAACAGCACTTTTGACAATAGCTTTTAGCAGTTTTCGTAAGTTGGTGATCATAACATGATTTATGAAACATGAACCTGGGGAGCATTTCACCAAAAGATTTGTCAGTGATGTACACTGACTAACTTGCTCTTAGCCAATCAGATGCAAGGATTTTCAGTAGCTCATAAAAATAGTGAAAATCACTATTGGTTTCATGAAACCGGACCCTGGTTGGCATTGATCAATTATCTTTTGATTCCTCACCCGTTCTATCAGGTGCGACCAGACCAAGTGAGTTAGATCCTCAGTTGATCTGCCCCCTATCAAGAAAGCTTTTCTGTTGTTTCCCAGCAAGCTGTAGAAGAAAGATGGACTGTGGGGTCAACTTTGATGAGGTAATCAGTTCAGTTTTGGAGTATTTGAATGTTTTAGTTAATAATATGACAATGATATGAATTGCTTGTGGCCAATTAAAGAAGATCGAACCTCTGAACAACAATTCAACTGTAAGTGTTAAATATCACCTTGGAATGATGCATGGCACCTTCACTTGCATAACTGGTTTTATTGAATACCAGCAGAAAGTAGCAAAGTAGGCCTACAAGAACATCCCTCATTGGTACAATTGAATTGTGGAGATTCGAATTGTAATTCATACCCTGTGAATCAATTTGTGATGTAATTTATTATTGATTGCGAATTATTCATCAATCTCATTTGCAGAATGACCACAGGAATAGAAATGCATTTGACATGGATGACAAAAATAATGATGCAACCAACTACTCTATGTTGGATCAGAAGGAAAATGGAAGAGCGCCATCTCCTGTTGATGAAAGCACACAGTTTTGACGAAGGCTTTGTTGTTATGATTTGTCCTGTTTTTATTTTAAGGGAATTTAGATGATTAGAGTGAAGAATAAAATTGAAAACAGACTTTGTATCTGAAAGATGAGCAATTCATATTTGCAGAGAAGATTGCAGTAATTGATGACTCTGCTTTATTTATTTATATGATAAATGAAATTGTTCAAAATTTAGAGGAAAAAAAGGTGAAAAGACTATTTCATTATGAATTTATTTGTCTTGGATCACTGAATTTTTGCTGCATTGTTCATCACAGGGTATTGTGCAGAATGTTATTTATTGTGAATGATGTGTGCACAGTTACAATGATATGGTTTTCCTCAGAAGATATCGCTGTCATGCATGGTATTGCCAGAGGTATGTAGGTTTGCATAGCTTTTCAATTTTAAAAATGAGTTTTTCATAGACCAGTATATTTGAAAAGAGGAGATTGTAGCAATGCTTGAAACACCTGTGAAATCAATTAACAATTCTCAAGCTTAGGTGTTTTTATATGAAGCCAATTGACTTAATCCATTTCTAGTGTGTGGGAAATATTTGCTTCATTTTTAGAATAAAAAGCATACTTTGAATAGACTGAAAGTGAAAAATTATCCTATTGAATATAAAAATTGGCTGAATTGACCATTTGCAGGGTATTTAAGATGATCTTAATTAAAATCCAGTTTTAATTTTTATTATCAATTACCTCAGTGATTCAATTATGTGTTCCATTCTTACACTCCTCCATGCTATTGAGTATTTCATTCATTCAGTGTGTCAGCGTGTGATGTGTGACAAGGATTGTCGAGAATAAATGTCTTATAAGTCCACTTTACTTTGTTGTCACAGAGTATATATTGATGTTTTTCACCTGCAATAAAGTATGTGTGAAGGAAAATTCCTGTGTGAATCGTTTACATATATGTTTATATCTTCATCACAGATGTCTTTTGCAATATGGTTGTGGTGTTGAGAAAATGATTGTAAATATATATTATGTATCTTGTTGATATCTGAAGGTGTACTTTTTGAAAATAAATGTTCACTTTTTTCACATCATTAGTTTGATTTCCAGGTTTTTCAAAAGTAATGGAATTATTTTCAGAGTGCATGTGGTATGCTGGTACAGTAATTTCATATTAATTCATCAATGCCCCTAAGTAAGCCTCATATCATTGGCTATTTATTTTATCTTGCCATATACAGATGTGTTATCGATGTTTCATACACTTGTTAGTGTATGAGGTCATTTGATTTGTGAAGTTTTAGTACTTTTTACAATTTATCTGAGAGTATTTTAAAGAACCTATTGAATACAAAATGGTTTTAATTAATTTCATTTCAATGGGAAAGCTTATAAATTCTTAATTACAAAAATATCTGATGTATTTACACTACATGTAGAGTATATACATAGTTAACCCTCAAAGAGCTTCTATAAAGGACAAGTGCAGAAGAAAATATTAAGATTACAAATTAATATCTAGAATAATTTGTATCTGAAAAGAACATTAAATGAAGTATCGTGTGTGAAATAGTGAAACATTGCACTTTTTACAATTCATTTGTCTCTCCATTGTAAGCCCATTTATTTTGCTATGAAAAGCAGAGCTATTCCACAGTCTGAATTCATAAATGAATGGTTACCTGCACCAAATGAGTTACAAAGCTCAGTTATATTTATGTTGCCATGGTGACAGCTCTTTATTTCTTAGTTATCCTGTCCAATAAAGGAGATGACTCAGTACAGTTTCAACTGCATTTCCAATTCATATTCAAGGAAAGAGAATTGAAACTTGTACTAATTTTTTTTAATTGTATGAACACAGTTCTGCATTAATGATGTTGTTTTAGTGTCAGAAAAGTTAGTGTCGGGTTATTTAATAAAAAGATAATGGCATATTGCACACTGAAATAATTTTATTGTCATTTCATGTCCATCTCTTATTTATTTCTTTTGCATTTAATTTTTTTGCACTTTTTAATTTATATATTTTGTATGAAGATTATGTAAATTCATGTAAATGTCATGAGAAGAACTTCTTACTTCTCAACAGGGTGCATATGATATATTGTATGCCATTATCAAGATGTTTTGATGCGATTGTAAAAGTAGATGTGAAATGCTGCCATAAGCATGTGGGAAAGTTTTACCGGTATTTTCTTTCAGAATCAAGCAGGAGGTTAACATTATGTGTATCCGAGATCAGAATTAATTATCAATGCTATGTCTTGTGTCAAAAGTAAGCAAGCTTTTATCAGATATTTTGATGGAACTTTGCAAACTTGATTCAAAATAGACTTTAAATAGAAATTGATAGGTAATAAGAACTAATTGAAATCTATTTATAAATATGTGGATTGGAATTCAAATATGTATTTGGAAACTCAAGAATTCCCTTGATGAATTCAAATAGTGGTGTTTTTGCGCATGTTATACATGGGTGATCTTAATATTTGTGAAATGTTAAGTAATTCAATCATAGAAACAAAGTTTCTTTTGTGTATTTGTGTAGGGCTGATATTTTTGCACTGATTTGATTGTCCTTTTTTTGTGTATTTATATGTTTTGTTGGCTGATTTGGTAGTCCTATTGGAAGAAACATATTCAGGGCCCGTAACACAAAGCTTAGCAATGATTGTAGAACATTTTTCTACAATTGATTCCATTGTATACATTGTACAATCAATCGTAAAAATCATGCATACAATTAATGGCTAACCTTTGTGTTATGGGACCCTGATGATCAAAGCTCACAATGTTTATTTTTGTCTACTGGTGTGCAACCTTTTGATAAATTAGATTTAAAGATTTCATGATGCACACAGAACTGGTGGATATATGACATGTGTACTGAGCAATAGAAGACTGGTAATAATATCATGTGATAGCTTCCAAATATAGAAGGTAGAAGATAAAGAGATTTGAGACTTAGTGCCTTGTTTTCATGTGAGATATATGATTGTAATTCTTGTAGGCTCCCTGATGTCATGTTATAGATCTTTTTATGATGTTGTGGCTGAAACAATTGTGATATGTATTTGTTTTGTTGGAATGCTGAGTAAAACAACATCAACCAACAATATATTGACTCGATTTCATGTGGTGTGGGAAAATTGAAGGTTATGCATGTTATGACACAAAAATCGATGGTGTCATGAAATGTACACCTCTTTGATTAGAGTGATGTGTTCAATGAATGATAAGGTGTAAGTAATTTCTGACTTTTATTCGCAAATGTACCTTTACCTGAGACAAAGACTGATGTGAGCAAGAAAAAGTACATCAACTAGAAAATAAAGAGTACATGAATTTACAAAGTCTGGTGACAGTGACACCGAACATCAAAATGGTTTATATTGTTTTTCATGAAAAAATACTTGTACTAATGTGCATGTTGAAGCCTTGAAATTATTGATAGATTAAAACAATTGTATAATTTCAAATGAGTTATATGTCTTATTCCTTGGATGTGGAGGGATTTATATTTCTATTTGTGGTTCATTATGTAATGCATGTGTGATTTGTCATATGCTGATTTGATATGTGTTTAAGAACTTGAAGTATGCATCTGCTAGGAATATGTCGGTAGCTTGGTGATTAATTTAAAGGAGTAGACTAAAATGCATTTTGGTCTTTCTTGAACATGTAAGGTTGGGAAAGATCAAAAGGCAATTATGGGTGTTTCATTTGTTATACAAGTCTGCAATGTCATAGCTTTAAAGGAATTGTGGGAAGGATGATAAATAAGTTCACATTTTATCCATGTCACTCAGAAATCAGATTACAGTGTCGGGATGCCCATTTCAGATGAAAGTATTAATTCTTACCTGTCAACCCTTTTTATTGGTCGTAGAAAGTATTTTTTTAATAAATAATCTACTATGGGTGATTTCCTCTACTCTATCAATTCGTAGTTGCATCATTGATCTGCAATGGTTGCTCTTCAAACGCCTTCAGTTTGGAAATTTGACAATTCTTCTCAAAAAGGTTTGGGCCGAACATTTGTGTTTGCCCATACTCGTACTTACCTCTGTGTTGTGTAACTACCTCTTGAGAAAGGGGGTAGATTTCAGTTCAAGAAACGTCACATTAGATTCCTGGGATTATGTTCAAATGTTATTCTCTCAATTTCCCTGAATCGGTTTCTTTTGCATGGTCAGATGTATACCTATATTTTGTCTTTGGAATATACAGGTTTTTCTTCAATCTCAGAATCAGAATGGAAATAATTCAGTTCAATATCTTGGGAGGTTATTGTTGTCAAGGTGAATAACAGTTAATGATGGTATGGATTTTCAGAACAGAAAATACGTGGAATGCCTCTGGCTGTCTCGCCTGCATTACGCGATTCAATCTAGCAGCAGACCTGACTTTGAATAATTATTCACGAAAAGCACAATTCATAATCATTAATATAAAATACTTTGTTCCTTGACCCTTAATAACGTTTGACCTTGATCATGTGACCTAAGACTCATGCATAACGATCAGTGATACTTACCCTACATGTATGTCCACATTTCTTGAACTTGATCCATAAAATTTCAAAGTTATGATGGCAATTCAAAACATTCCTCCAACATTTGACCTTAAATAGCCCTTGACCTTGGTCATGTGACCTGGTACTCGGACAGGATGTCAAGTGATATTTGATTACCCTTATGTCTATGTTTTAAGAACTAGGTCCATATCCTTTCTAAGTTTCTTTGGTTGAGAGATTATGGTATTGATTCCCCAACATGGTCTAAGTTCATTGACCCTAAATGATTTTTTACCTTGGTCATGTGACCTCAAACTCAGGCAGGATGTTGAATAAGTTCTTGATTACCCTTTTGGAGAAGTTTCACGAACTAGGTCCATATGCTTTTTAAGTTATGACATTTCAAAACTTACCTTAGGTTAAGATTTGATGTTGACGACGCCGCCACGCCGCCGTCGGAAAAGCGGCGCATATAGTCTCGCTCTGCTATGCAGGCAGCAGGCGAGACAAAAACTCATCAGCATCTCACCCTCTCTCCCTTTCTCCTCTCACTGTCTGTATATCTTTCAATCTCTCTGTCTCGGTTTAAAATATCTTTTCGATATCAAAATTCAACCCGGGGGAGGGTCACTCTCCACCTGCTACGCACCCGCGTCCAGAAAAAGCATCGAAAAGGGTCCCGTTTCAGGCACTCAGGCGGCGTCGACGTCTTTGGCAAAAAGGGTTGCATTTCAGGACCATTCGCTGGTAAATCGCCGTTTATGGTAGCCTTTTCTCTCTCTCTTCACGCCATTTAGGGTTGCTAATTTGGTAATGAAGATTACGCCATTGAAGGTTCCAAATATGAATAGATCTACGCCATTTCCCGCCATTTAGGGTTGCAAATTTGAGAAGATTCGGGAGCAGACCTAAGCCATAAACACCATGAAGGGCGTGATTTTAAGGGATACAAAATAATCCTCGCACACGCTGGCCAGCACATCACTTATGAGAGAATACCCCCGTACAGTATAGTCTCTAGTCTTACACCCGGCTCTATACTAGGCAGCACGCCTAGGGTTTAGGCCTATAGTCTACCATTTTGTTTGATTCATACCGGGGATTCCTATATTGATTTGTTTTTTTGTTATCAATTAAAAACAAAGAAGAAGATACATATTTGATTAATGTATATATTTCATAACACATTAACTGGTATGGATTCCATTTTTTCAAGTTTATGAAATTGGTAAAACGAATGGTAAGTGATGCATCAGTCAGTCAAGGCAAGCAACATCTTTCACTTGCATTCATTAATTTAGGCTAAAAGATGGCTATTCAAAGTGGCTAAGAGAGGTGTCATTGAGAGCAAATTATGCTGGCCTTACTTGCAAAAACTTTAAAATAATGCCGGGAATTTATACTTGTTGTATGTAACATCAATTTAACATCAGTAATCAGTATGGTATCAAATTAATCGATTTCGATATGTTTACGCCACTTAGGGTATCGAATTAGGGGCTTTTCCACTTAGGGTGGCTTTTCTCATGGGTTACGCCATTTAGGGTTGCAAATTTAGTTAATGTAGTTACGCCGTTTATGGTGCATTTCTGAGGTTAACTTGTCGGACACGGGTGGGTAGCAGTCCATGTGGAGAGTGACCCCCCGGGAATTTAACCCCTCTCCCTTGCCTCCCCCACCATATATCCCAATCCTTGTGGATACATAATTGTTGGATCAGCTTTTTTAATTTGGCAAAGACGTTTATTCAAAGAAAGAAATAACATCCTCCCACATGTACCCTTTAGTGTTAATCTGTTAAACTCATGTTCTATTATTGTATGTCGTTTGAAAACGGTTTCAAAACACTGAAGTTCATTTCAAAAAAGTGGCGACAGTGTTGTCATCCGCGCCTTTAGGCAAGGTGTATATATCCAGTGTCATGTTTCTACAAATCACATGAAAAAGAGTCTTTGAATAAATGCCCGGGTGTGGATATGTTGGTTTGCACAGATGGATCACTTCGAAATTGAATTTAGATTGAAGTGGTCGTCTGTGACTTTTCAATTTACTGTAAAATGCATGTTTTCCTCCAAATTGAATTCTTCATGCACTTTCCCGAATTTCCCATGTGGTATTCACATCTGATTTACTGTTTACTACCATTCTTCTCATACCAATACCCCTCTCTCGTCCTCTCCGGCTCACTTCCTTGACATCTCTCACAAATTTGATTCATTTTGTATTATGTTTTATTCTGGTGTATTATTCATAAACAATATAACATGCGCTATGTGCATATAGTCCATCTCCTAGCCAAAAGCGTTTCAAATAGATTCATCTTGAAGCGTAAAGCTCTTTGAGAGGTACTTGTCCCATCAGCATGTTAAAAATGATAAGTAAAATGGAGGTCAGTGACTAGACATTATGTGTAATCACTGGTCATTATCTTCTCATTTTCTGTTGCATCCCGGGTATTCCATCATTTTGCAAATAATGCGAGTCCTTGCGCTTTGGTCCAGGAACACCCTGCAAATAGGTGGTGGTAAACCGTGGTACTGACCTCTTACTTGAATTACTGAGTTGTGTTGAACTATTGAAATCCAGGAATGGTGAGAAATGGAATGATCTATAGTTCTGAAGAAAAAAAATCTGAGAAAAGGGGTGGTATAAGGGAATATTCAAGAAAAGGCGAACATAAATCTACGGAATGAAGATTGACTTGTGTGTTTCCAGCAGTCAATGCCTGAGGACCTTTAAGCTGTTGATGCTGTTTTCAAAACTGGAGACGTCCCTTCTTTTCTAGTAGTCATGTCTCAGTAAATCTATAGGACTGAGACAGTATCAAGACCCATCAAGGGATTCATTCTGTTCTGTGACAAAACGACGACTTTCAGAAGATGGGGGAAATCCCAAATAAAAAGAGGAAATTATTAAATACTTACTATCGTTTGAGTATGAGTCAACCTTTCCAGAATGGATTTCCAATTTAGTTCAAGTACACCATGAAATCGCGGCCTACCCTGACAAAATATGTAACCATGAAAAACGATACAATCATGGTATGATAAATTGAAGTGCAGTCGATTCTTTAAGGCTGTAGTACATAACGATTGCCTTAGATGTAACGAACTTCCCAATAACAGCCAACAGTGCAATAATCTTTTAAGTGCCTCACCGTATACAGGGGGGGGGGGGCGAAATTGACGCCTTCTTTCCAATATGTCATTAAAATAGTGTGTCAGGCCTGTCTGAAATATATTCACTGCTCGTTCCCACTCGTCTTCTTTCAAATTTCACTTCTCATTTTGATAACGCATCCTTCATTCCTTCTTAAACCCAACAGTTTTTATGAGAAGATCACACTATTAATTTAGGGTTTTTTTTCACACACAAAATAAGAAATTTGATAGCTTGTATAATTCTTAAATTACAAAAATTTCTAATTTGAACAATTATTCTGAAAATTTTTCAATGTATTTTCACCGAATGATGAAAAGGTTGTAGGCCTATGTAAAATCGACCTACTTCAGACGATAACGTAAAAGAGTACTCGCCTTTCTTAGAGGGTGTTGCAAGAAAATGCGATCAATTGCAAATATTATGTTGCAATTTTACAAAATTAATGATAGATCAACGTTAGTTATAGCAAATTAGATTAAACTTCTTGTTTCAAGGAGCAGATTAACAATCAATCACTAATTTGCAATTAACTGCAAGACATATGATTGATTTAGGGACCAAAATTTGACTTGCAATTGATCGCAAGTTTCTTGCAACACCCCATTAGCCTTTATTTAGATATCATTATCAAAATAAGTTACATGTACATGTACACTGTAAAAAAATATTGGGTAAAATTTTAACCAGCACGAGGGTAATTATGTGTCCAACCAATTTGGGGCAGTATTTTACCCAATGCGGGAATCATATTGCCCAGTAAGGTTAAAAAATAAGCAGCAAATTTCCATCACACTGGAGAAATAAAAATGCCCAAAAGAAATGCCCAATGTTGGTTGGACACATAATTACCCTCATGGAGCATTTTTACCCTGTATTTTTAGTGTATCTTTATGTAAAGACTTGTCTTTGTAAACTCACCCTGGAACGATAAAATATTATAGAATCGTATTGTAATCTTGAATTCGCTCAATTTATTGGAAGACAATTGTCATAATTTGTAGAATTTTAGAATTACTTCATATTTTATTCGACATTTATGAATAGAGGAAATGTGATAATGTTCATTTTAATGAATAAGATGATCTTGTTGCCGATAGAAAGAATGTATGACAGTGCTCCAGTTCGCAGGGGTTCATGCTCCATGCGTGAATTCTTATATTTCCACTTTCGTTTTAATTTTTGTTTCTGTGAAAGATCTATTATATCCGTACGAATGTTTTTCCCTTGATATTGCTATTCTTTCCATCCCAATAAATATAAATATCAAATACTGTAATTAAAAAACGGCGAGATGATAAAATTGTGTTGGCTATGTAAGAGCTATATATACACATTTTAGCTCCATAAACACAATACTAAATCATGTATTTTATTGTAAACACAATGCAGGCAGAATAATTAAAAACTAATTGTCTCCATTGCTCTATAATTCGTACAGGAAGCAACACAATTGAACAATTAAACGTGCTCTTTTCTTAAAGTTCAAATGAATTCAGGCCATCATTGATATGATTTGAAGGTCAGTTTGTTGGCTAGTCGAGTGTGATGCCAGCCATCCTGTGAAACAGGTGCTCCAGGCATATAGATTCTGACGCGAAAATATATTTTCACCTACATCAAATGAGAAGAGAAGATGAGTATCAAGAGATAAATGATAAAAAATATCACAACAGTACCTACCTGAAATATGTAGGCCTAAAAATAAGTTCAAAAGGAACAAAAAGAAGATGAAATATCTTACAAATAGAAAGGAAATTATGAAGAATAATGATGAAAGAGGAAAGGTTGAAAACTAGCAGTGTCCAATATTACCAGATTGATTTGATATTTGATAGTTCGTCAGAAAAGTTCAAATATTTATTTTCTTGCCCTAATTTGAAAAAGACCTACAATTTTAATTTGCAGATTTATTTTTAGACATTGCGATGGAAAAATTAATTTGCTTTGATATCAAGTACTAATCCTTAATCGGAAATATTGTAAAATGCACTGTATCATTAAATTTGAATACCTTTTCTAGGAAGAAAAATAGGGGCCTGATATAAGATACGATTTATCTTCTTTGCTTTCAATACTCCTTTAAAAGACCATATGGATCAATATATCCCTATATGAATAGGTGGTCTGTTCTTTCACGAGTTTGAATTAGGTGCCCACGACGAGACAACTGCTAATTGGTATTTCAGTACAGTCGGTCAAGTAACCCACACGATCTGTCATCGATCCTGTTTTTGGCGGGTTTGATGACAAGTTTCTGACACAGCAGCAGTGTTGTACTGACGTTCAGCATTGCACACCGCCATCAATATTCAGTAATTCATTTAAGGATGGAATTCAGAGGTTACTTCTTGATGGTTTATAGACTGTCATCATGTCTGGGCATCCCCTTATCCATCATAATGTCAAACCGATTGAAGTTTAGATCCTATTACGGAGCATTGGGTTTTCTGGATAGATGACCGAGGCCTACATGTATTTTGTCGAATGTAAATCGATAAAGTTTGTTTGGGCACTGGCTTTATTATCATTTATAACGTTTTATTTACTCAGGGTAGACACTTCAGTTTTAAAACTACTCTACCAGCCGCGGGCCTTGTATAACATTATCATTACCCTTCTCCAATCGAAATGCTGAGCGCCCAACAAGAAGGCAGAAGGTCCCATTTTTGTAAGTCTTTGGTATTACTCGCCGGGGCTCGAACCCACGACCTCCCGTTCATGAGGCGTGCGCTCTATACCACTGAGCCACCATGCCGGGTTAAGATGTGAAGCTTATAATGGTACTTGCCATCAGAACAAAGTCCCAAGCCGAAGAAAACAAAAACCTAACTCAGTAGCCTACATTTTACATTATTTTTTTTTTTGCCCCTCTGTTATGACCTACCCCTTATTTTGGGGGGCTCATCAGTGGCGTCCAGATAGGGGGGGGGGGGTATTGGGATTTTTCACAACCAAGGAAAAAAGAGAAAGGAAAGAAGTAAACTTTGCCCGATACGCCATATCTGGCCCTCTCAAAATTTGTTTTGATCATTACGCGACTGGGACTCATTATACCACTGGCTATCTGTTTCCATGATGGAAAGTTTTCATCATAATTGTTTTTCATACATTTTGAGAAGGTGAAAAAAAACCTTAACGCCTCGTAGTTAATTGTTTTTCTTTATGAATGGATGGATAAGCAGAGAACAAAAAAGTTGTGAAATTATTCCCGTACATTGTGGAATACTTGAATTTTATTAATTTCATGGTAGTCTATAGTAATATGTTATCACTCATTTTAATGGAGAAATGTCATTAAATTAAATGTGTTCTCGTATATGTTTATTCTCAAGCGGGTTTGAATAGGTGATAGGTCATCATGAAGAACGGGTCATCACGAAGAACGTCTTCAGTGATATCAAGGTAGCAGTGCCCAAGTGCACTTTCATACAAAGGTTTTAAAAATCTTAAAACAGTTTCCGGTTGAACAATTCCTATATCTTTATGTTACATTATTCGAATCCTGCTGTTTTCCATGAATTTCACAATCGTTCAAGCTATCATCTTACGTTGAAAAAAAAATACATATACCGGCTTTGATGTATGTCTTGTTCAGCCAGAAAGGAATCGTGACAGTGATCCATCCGTTTAACTTGTTTACTTCCATCAGAACATGCTTCAGAAATATTTTCAGACCAAGCCAACATTCCTGCTCTGGAGATGTGTTGGGATTCATTATAGGTCCACCCACTATCTTATTACAACCTGTCACTTTCATTGCATACCTTGTGGAAGAAATGGCCATGAATTCTTGACTTCAAATTAATTTCATCTACGCTATACATTGAAGATAATTACATCCAGGGTAGCTACACCGAGGACAAAAATTAAAGGTTTGATATTCCCGAAAATATCTAAGGGGTATTGTTAAGTGGCTCTAAAAAGAGAAAACCCTGAACATGCTCAATGAGCAATGCATAGGCAAAAAACCTGACAAGCGCCGTTCTAGACTGGTTTTCGGTTTTCGTGGGTACGGCGGTCATTTTAAAACAAGTATAGCATGGAGTATGATAATATTAGACAGTTGAGAATTGCTTGTCTGTAGTATAATGAATCCCCTCCCACCCAGCTCGGCGACAAGTTACTATCTATTGTTATGGATGTTATGGAATGTTCCATGTTCCATACTATATGGAACATTCCCAAACTGGCCCCCTTATGTCATGTATGTGGTATCTGATATGTTCATACACGCACTTATAAACAGCTGTTCTTCATTAGACTAATTATGGATTTAATTTTACTTGACAAAACCATCGTTTCCATTGATGAAAAGTTGTATTTTTCATTTATGATAAGATGTGTTCCCATACATTGTGTTTTATGTGCATGGGAACATATTTTCAAGTACCTGGTTTTTTTTTTATTTGAATGAAGGCGAAGTACATACATGCATAACAAAATATAATAGTAATTGGGAGTTGCTCTTTTCTTGGTAAAACATTTAGGATTTGACAATACAGTACACAGAATCACTGTGGAATTAAACCATTCCTTCGTGTACACCTGACCTCGTTCTTAAACAAATTAAATCATTTCAAAGTGTAATCTTAAAGAGATGGGGTAATACCAGGCAATTCTTATACAGATGCCACTCCTGCCCAGCTATTATTAAGGAGTAAAATTGACTGACCGAAGAAAGCCTGAAGACTTGCCTCCCTAAAGCAAACAAACAGTTACAAACCTGTATCAATAATTACCAGCCAATCGTGGCGGATTTGTTGGTCAAGAGTGCAATCTTTTAGGTCAGAACCTCATGGGAATTTCTTTGCCTCCCTCTGTTCGACAAGAGTCTCGTTTCGCCGTTTGACCTTAATAGGCCTATATAAAATGGTTGAATCAAATGAAGTGGTCAAACCTTAACTTTTGCATTCAAAATTAAAAGCATTTGATAACCTAGTTTGTAAACAGGTTAATGTGTACTAGACTCTTTTTTATAAACCATGTAGGAAATTCGAACGGTATATTTGCTTCATTATTAACATCATTGAATAATAAAATCATTTCGTTTTTTGGTTTATAATAATTATTGCAACAAACAGCCAATATTCAAAGGATACAATTTATTTTTTGAATGCTATCGAGTCTTAAGTTGTCTAAAAATTTGTTTATTTGCCTTTTCCGATACCGCATGAATTCTGCACTCTAAAAACACTGAGTAAAATTTTACCCAACATTGGGCTATTTCAACGCAACATTGTGTAAAATTTACAAATTAAATATCCTTTTACCCAACCAACATGCACGTTCCCATTTTACCCAATATTGGTAAACCTTTTTTAGAGTGTGTTATATTCAGAATTTAAGTTATACATGTACATTAAAGATATTAGTCATGTTAGTTATGACTCTTATATCATGTTTGATGAGTGCTATCAATGTCCTATAATGCTTAGCCTATAGGGCTATACCAAGTACTTTGAAAACAATTTTCTTACTTACCTACGTAATTTAAAGGAGTGGTGTACAATAAGAAATTTTGTACAGGTTCAAGAAAAAGTATTCATTTCAACAGTCAATTTGCCATCATCTATAAATGGGGAAAAACCAAAGATTATAAACGATTTGAAAGGCAGTTGTATCCAAACAAATTGACCTCATGTATCAAATTTAAGTAATCCTACCATCATCTTGTGTTTTTGTCCAAATCAAATACGCAGAGGGCTACATGTCAAGCAGATACAAATTTCCCATTCGTTCCTTAATCGATTTTAATTTCAGTGACCCTGAAATTTAAAATTGATTGACGAAAAAGTTAAGTACCCGTTTTGGAGATCGGCCTATGGCCAACCCGTTGCTTTGACATTATATTGCCAAGAAGGTTCTCACTGAGTTATAAAGAGCAATATCGTAGTAAAAAGACAGTCGGTGTTTTTTTTTCTTTAATCTTTACCACTCACACAACAGTACTTTTCAGTAATAATAATGGCAGCAGAATCGTTAATCTGTTTGCCAATCTACAACATATTATATACTTCTTGCTCCGGTTTGTCACAATATTCGTTCTGGGGAAACGAAACATTTAACCAACCGAACAAAATGACTCAGACACCATTATCTTTATATAGGTCAATTCAAAACCTTTAAAAAAATATATATTACCAAACCCAGTTTATAAAATTGGACAATAATCCCTACGATTTTTTAAGGATAATATATGATAAACGGAACCCCTTCGGTTATTTGTAATGCAATTATAGTGTTTCTTCATTGCATAGATTTGCCTTTAACTGTTTAAGATACTTTGAGCCCAATGATTTTTGTTTTTAATTTTGCATGGGGTTTTGAATAAACATCCCAGGAAAATAGAATTACAAATCATAGTAGCCCTTTGTGAATCGTCTCTAAAAGTAAGTAAAGTAAGAAGAAAGTTACGCGCCATGAATTACAGACTTGACAGAATATAAGGGTTGGGAATTTTTAAATCAGAAGAAAAGTTTTATAAATCATATCGAAGCAGTTCAACACCTGTCTTTTACGGAGTATATAATTACGGAGTATATAATTGAGCAACAATTCGTGAAAGGAGCGAGTTAATTTAAAAGTATTTTTTTCACTGATGTATTGTTCATATCCATAAAATAATTTCTAATCATGTCCGAATTAATAACAGTATACACACATTGTATGATATCCTTTCAAGTTGTTGATCCTCATGACCATGGATCTGTTGCATGAAAGAAAAACTCTGGGCCATGTCGCATAAAAGTTGCTATTAAGTAACTTTGCCAGCCAATGGAAGCTTCCCTGAAATCCTTGATTCTGATTGGCTGATTAGCATTGTTACCATGGCAGTTACCATTTGATGGCAAAGTTACTCTAATAGTAACTTTTATGCAACGGGGCCGTGGCATTTTCTTTTGCCTGAGTTTTTCAATGTGTTATTGTCAATGGAACAATTTTGCCTTCCAGAGGCAAAAGTTTTATGCAACAGGCCCCACAACTTCGATAACAAAACACATTTTGTCCATTGTATATTCTTTAGTGTCATTATAGAAGTCAAAGTCAAATATTTGTCCGTGCACTCGGCCACTTGAAACTTTTTTTTTTTTTTTTGGGGGGGGGGTTTCAAATTTACATCAGCACCCCAGTCAAAAAATCGTTCCCAGGGCCATGCCTACTTGCTAGCAAAAATCTTACAGACAAATTATTGTTTGACCAGAAATCGTTCTGAGAAAACTACAGGAGGATTGATCGAGGCACTCACGTGTACGGGAAGGTGCTTACACTCCAAGAGTGAGCTAATTGTTTTACGGTGAATGGGCAATTTGTGATAGCGCGCCAAACGGTTTTCGATGCGATCTAACCAAGCGTGTGCTTTTCTTTGAAATTGTGACCCGCCTTGTGATATATAATAGGAGTGATATTAGATCAGTGGACCTCTTCTCTTTCGGTCTGTTTGTAGAGGTCATCTCGTAGTATTTGAAACGTAGATAATATAATTATCTTAAAGGGATTCTTAGATGGTTCGCTTCGGAAATGTGTAATTCAATTCTTTACAAGTTATCAAAAAATCGAAAATAGTAATGCTAAACTATTTAAAAAAAATATAAGAATTTAACAATATTACAGGAGGCTGATTTTCAAACGAGTTCTTAAGATAATTATGGAGATGCCAACGTTTAGTATTCATTTACCTTTAAAATGTCAAACTATTATTATTTGAATGATAATTTTATTGGTAGTATCTCAAGATATTGGTGGGATCTCTACTAAAATAAAATCAACTGCGTATTTGTTTTCCTTTTTTACAGAAACCATTTCTTAGACAAGGGATAGGCTGCTAATTTCAGGATATAATCTCTGTTATAGCTTTCTGATATATACAATCCCTTAACTAATAAGAAACGTGTTCAAAGGAAAATGAAATAAAAACATGGTCGAGGTAGGTTGCTAAATATGAGCGTAAATTCTTTTGTTTAAACTACATATCAAATGATGAGAAAAAACCCATAAAGGGTCACTACACTCTCAAAGAATGGAGTGTCAGATGATACTTTAGTATAATACTTACATTTTTTTGGATTATCATAATTAATACCAACAAAAATGTCTAAGGTTTGAAAGTTTGTTCTTTGTATTACGTTGAATTTTTGCGATATATACTGTATATTGCGCAATAATAATCAATGTTACGAGCATAATGCCAAAATGCCTAAAGACACAAAAGCCTTGCCAAAGATTTTATAAAACGTTTTTAACAAGTGTTATAACTGCCTTACATTCCTAAAAAAGTTTCGCTATTTCACTCAAGAAAATTTCTGAAACATTTCTTTTCAATCTTCTCATGAACTCAATCAAATACATTCAATTAAAATACTTTGCATGTTTTCATATTTTATTGTGTAATTTCTCACAACTTTACTGCAACGAAGTACGGAATCTTTTAAGAGACATCAAACGTTGCGTCTATATTAAGGGCAAACAGCCAACAAGGACACTTCTTTGCTTCTTTTTATCCCTTCGCCCCCACATTCAGAAATCCAGATACTAAATATTGTCACGCGTAGCAAGCTGAGGAAGAAATTCCTCGAATCAATTTACCCCTATTAACACGCTAGTGTAGATCTGTAAATTTATTTAGCAGTGAGGGAAAATAGGTCGGTGTGAGTCGACTAGAAATCCAAAACGTGTGTCATGAATGTCTCACGTTGTGAAATGTAAGATCACCAAGAATGGCATTGAACTAGAAATTCATTTACAAAAAAATACATAGCCCTGAGAAAGTTTCATATTTTGCAAAGGAGGTAAAATGATCCGTTTCTGTTCATTAATATTAATATAAAATGTAATTTAGACAACATGGCTACACTCTAAATCATGAAATGTTTAATCAACAATTGTAAGGTTGGAGAAGAGACAACCATTTCTAAAGTTACCACTTTAAATGGTTCGATCCAACACTTAAATTGTTGGATCCATCAATATGCAAGGTTGGATAAAACATTTAGAAAAGGTTGTCACTTCTCCAACCTTTCAATTGCTGATTAAACATTTCACGTTTTGAGTGTAGCCATGTATTTTAGATTACAATTTACATTAATGTCAATGAACAGAAATAGATCATTTTACCTTCTTTGGAAAATATGGAACTTTCCAATAACTATGTACTATTCTTTTAATGAATTTCTAGTTAAAGGCCGGTCTTTGTGATCTAAGTTGTTGATTTGACGTTTCAATTTTAGAGTCGCCATGTATGCGGAGTTAATTGATTTTTTTACATCGTTCTTCATGCAAGCAAAGCATGAATAATAATTACAATGAAGTTCTCATGTGTATTCGTCTACAGCATCTTGGCAATACGAATCCACAACATACTTCGCCATGATTGTAAGAAAAGAAAGAATAGAAAAGAGGGAAGTTCAGTCATGCATGTTTCAAGTAAATTGCTAACAAGCAAGCTCATAAAAAAAATGCAATTATACAATTCTTTATTTCATTACTTATTTTTATCTTCATATCATTTCAGCCTTCACCCTCTTTTGCCTATTTTCTCAACTTGCAACCCTCAATTCCCTTCCTATTTCAGTACCTGTCATCCTGTCATTTCAGCATCTGTCATCCTGACCGTATTTGTTTTCTCCTTCTATATCCTGCATCCCTATTCTCGACCTGGGTCCTGTTTCATAAAGAACTTGTTATAATAACAAATGCACAGTTTCTGTAATAAATTTACTATCAGCCAATCAGATAAAAGGATTTCAGTAGTATTTAACTGTTAAGTTTTATGAAACGGACCCAGTACCTTAATTTGATTATTGCCAGTTTCACATCTTCCTTAGATTGTCTTTTGAAACTTTTCTCTTTTTCTCTTGCCTTGCCATCTTTATCAATCGCATAGAGAACTGAATAGTGTTGATGATTCCTATTCATAAATGATCGACTAATTGATTACCACCGTGCCTGCTTTATCGCCAACTTCTTGTATACCTCTTAAATTTAAGTCTTTAATATCGTCGATCAGATATTAAGGGGTTCTAACGCTATAAATTATGAATAAAACCTCAATGGATTAAAAAAATGAGTAAAATGTTTATTCTGATTCTCTTCTGGTACAGTTATAAGTAAAACTGTTTCAAGTATTGTGGAATACTATAATGGTATCATTTTCTACGATTTTTAAAGTCTATATTATGACGCAATATCATGTTAAATGGGTTTCCTCTTAATCTGTCTACACTTAATAGCTCGCACTCCCATCAAGATTGGGTACGTGACATTTTGATGATGCTTGGCATCTGTGAGATGATTGAAAAAATAACAAACTTGCTTTTGATTGCTATTAAATATGATCCGTATACCTTCGCCACGTCAATCAAATAACATATACCTTGAAACTAAGTAGGCCTACACCTGATACTATGTTGGCATAGGACCGGTATAAATACCAAATTTACGCAGGCAAAACAGACTACCGATCGACAAAAGCTATTTCTTATTATCTTTCATAGGTTGGTTTGGTGTCAGTTTCAGGAAACAAGTGGGATCGTCTAAAAGGCCGAAAACGAGCCAAGTAGACAATTGGAAAGCTTTGAAGCCTCTTTAATGATTTACTTCTATTAGTAATATGTGTATGCCTACCCACGGTCCCTCAACCATGAAAAAAAATCAATATGAATTAATCATTGTCACCAGGATTATTAAAAAACATTACATTTTCATCAGGCTGTTTCAAATGAGAGAAATTTGGAAAAATATGTAGGTGTAGGCCATATAGCAAATGTTTATAGATTTCTAGAAAACAAGTACAAACATAATTATACCCTCACACACATATACCTGACAGACAGACAGAGATGGGAAGGTGCATGATGGAGAGTTGGGAAAAGATAACTTAATATGTCTTTACACGTCAGTTTTATCAAAACCCTTGAGGGACCCTTAATCTTTGACCTTCATGAAATATTCATGACTTGATAAAAGCCTCACTTCCTGATCGGCCACCTTCGTCCAGCCCCTTTCCTGCCTCCTTTTTTTTCACCTTATACGAATTCACTTAATTCGTGCCCTAAATTACGGGATCAAAGACTTATTTTGTTTAACAAATTCGAGGATAGTAGATTAATGTTTTTGACATGTCTTCATAGAGATTTTGCTTGCTTCCTTCCTTTCATAGACTTCGCCGGATGGTTCACATTTTTACCCTCTTGGTGGGGTGCAAAAGCACTCCCCTGTCGTACAGGAGACATAATATAAGAAACTTGGTGGAGAGAGAAGGGGGGGGGGGTGGAAATTCAGAAAGACGACGTGGTGTGCGCTCTACGTGTGTGGTGAGAATAATTTGTGTTAAATGGAGAGGGGGGGGTATATCTCTCCTATCCTTGCTGGTTTCAATCGGGAATATCTCTCACCTTATTTTAATGAAGTGAATATGTCTACACATCAAATCACCCCTTCCTCTATCCCAAAACGACCTGTTGCTCTTCCGCCGACGCTCTTGGAACATAAAGCGTAAGTAATGATTCAATATTTTTTAATGGATCCGGTCAACAATACTAGACAGAATTACGGTATGCCCACCGTCAGCCATGATGCACTTCCGACGTCCTGGTTGACCTCTTACAAGCCACAAGGGCTACTTATCTTCATGTCAATCATGCTCTGCATACTTCATAAAGACATTTAAAAATCAATCACTAAAATTAGCTTCATCGATAAGATCTATCTAGGTAATGCAAGGCTTTCTCCCTGGGCCCGAAGTTTCCTCTGTGTCTTTACTCTTCATCGTATTTAAATCTAGGGCGTGTCTTTTTAAAGAATGTCCACTTTTCAACAAAATCAAGTCCACTCAAGTTTTGTAATTCTTCTTGCATGCTGCGGGCTTACCCCAAGTGATATGACGTTTGAGCGTGCAGCTGGAAAAGTCTTCTTCGCGGGAAAATCAAATTATTCGCTGTTTGGACATGGACACGTATTTCTATTCCCCGCGACTCTTTATGTAGTCTGACGTTGCGCGGGGAAGACGTCAACGATTCCTAATTACAACCCAACAACCTCAGGTCATACAATTCCTGCTCGAGTGCCGAGAAGTTTAAACGATGTTGAAGGTTATTGCCATTCCGGTTTTGAGAAAGATTAAAAAAAAAGAATTGTATAAAGGAGTTTAATCTACATTTTGTGCAGTAAAATAAATGGAGTGGCATTTTGACATTCAAATTAACTTTTATTTTAAGAAGAAACATTGATAGTACTGGGTTAGGAGAAGGGGGTGGGGAGAAGGCTGTCAAAATAATAAAACTAAACATGGAGAAGGAAGAGAGAAAACAGCGCAAATGTCTTACTGAATGAGTATGGTACAGTACAGTGTGAGTCAAGCTCAGCTATAGGCGTACTTCTTTTAAAATCCACATTAATAATATTGTCTCTATATCTTATAGCTTTAAATCAAATGTTGAACATATCTCTACTGACGTAGATTTAAAACAAAACAACAAATAGGATGGATAGAATAAACAGACTATTATTCGTGATTATCCCTTTTATTTCATCAAAGTTTTCTCTCTATCGTACAGCACCCACATATCCCCACACATGCTTCTATCAAGTTTACATTTACAAAAAAAAGTAAAACAAAATTTGTCAACCACTAAAAACTGAAAATACATTACATATAAAATTGTAATAAATATTGAAAATTTTAAAAATCTTTGAACAAAGAAGTTGACAGTATGTTATCATTATGATTGTTCGTAGGCCTATACCAGTATCGAATTAAAGACAACCCCCCTAAGTAATAATTGTTTGTTATATAATGATTTTTTTTTATATATGACATTATCTCTCTAGCAGTTGTGTGATCGTGATTGATTCATAACACCCACAATGTTTACAGCTACTAAGATTGATTCTGTCATGCACAGTGATGTCATAAACATGTGACGTCGATCCCACGTTCCTCGGTGAATACCATCGGAGCTAGACGTTCCAATATTACACTTGTACATGCTGGAGGAATTAGTTAAATATATACAAAAATTGATACTGTGCTCTGTGCTTATTGATTCAATGTCAAAGAGGGTTACAAGATTAATGACTTAATGTCAATTGAACGTGTTGAAGACTCATAAACTATACAGTTTCTATTTGCGGAATGTGCCGCGTATAAAAAAATAAGTGTCAAACCTTTCCTTCTTTGAATACGTACCTATGGTTTAACGACTACATTAAAGTGGATTCTTTTTAGCTTTATCATCATCATCATCATCATCATCATATGGAACAATTCTATGAATCTCCTGTAACCTTATTCCAATGAATCCACTACTGCAGCGTATACCGTTTCGCATTCTGGGATTTTGTCTTGAAGTGAATTCTTATTTTGGACGCCCCGTATCTTGATGGGTCAAATCAAAACAACACCTTGTTGCCTCGTTCCCGTATATTTTCTGCCACCTCCTCTTCATATTGACATTCAAAACACCTAGGGGAGGTGGGGTTGCGAGCAATATAGCTATGTTTAGCTTTTACTGACGGGTTACTCTGGATAGGTGATAACGTCACTTTACGCAACATGGATGCTTAGATGCGCATCAGACCGATTCAGCCTAACTATGGCCATGGTGACTTTCAAGAACTAATGGCGGGAATTTCGGCAAAAAGAGAAAGAGCTAAAAGGGAGACAGAGATTGTTGTCATCTTAAAGATTTCTCAAGTATTTGAAATGTAAATAATTATGATAGTAATCCGCTTTTATATAGCGCTTAATATACATCGGAACGACGTGTCTAAGCGCTTTACAGATATATTATTATACCCCGGTAATCGGATTCAATCAGCCATTCTCGCACACAATGTGTGCACATCCTCCACTTTCTGGGGAGTATTCCAGTCAGTCACCGGTAGGCGCGCACAGTACTGGACAAGCTACAATGACTTTCACATCCTACCGGGTACCCATTTAGCACCTGGGTCGAGAGTGGCAAAGTGTGGATTAAAGCCTTGCCAAAGGACGCCGGACCGCGGTGGGATTCGAACACACGACCCTCTGTTTACAAGGCGAGAGTCAGAACCACTACGGTGGAAACTTTAATAAAAACTATCAACATCATCAATGGTAGAGTCGGCTTGTCATACTATGCATGCAAGTACTATTTTCCCAATGATATTGTCAATTTTCTGCCAGAATGATGTGCAGAAATTAGGCTCATACATTCATCAAATATATACATGTACAACTATCTCGATGTCTTGATCTATAAGAAATAAGAAAATAAAGTACAAGATTATTTCAGCTTTGACTTTTTTAAATCAGGTGCTTGAATGATTTAAAAATAATGTAATCTTAGTCAAAATTATATTCATAATCATCATTATCACGACTATTACTACTACTACTACTAGTAGTAGTAGTAGTAGTAATTTTACTACTACTACTACTACTACTACTACTACTATACTACTACTACTACTACTACTACCACTACCAAATCTACTACTAATACTTATGTTAAACAAATGCTCATACTAATAGTAATAATAATTAATACATTGATACTTGCACTACAGAAGTAATAAATAATGGTGATGGGCTGGTTCTTAACCAGAGTGAGGGGATAAGCTCCCTCTACCTCCCTAGCTACCTATCCTTTCATGCTATCCAATTTTTTTCATTCTATCATTTTTCGAAGATCCCATTGCCTAGGAAAAGATCATCTCTCCTTGTACTTAGAATTAAAGTAATAGCTAAGATGATAAATGTCGGTCATGGTATGTTAAATGAAATGAGGCGTAATTCATAATAAAAAATTGTCCATACAGAATATCAAGAAATGTAAATGCATTACTCTAAGGGCAAAGCTTGTGGGGCTTCAAGTTTAAAATAATTTGAAGCTTGACAGAAAAAAACCCAAAGAATATTTGTCCTATTTCATATTAAATATCAATCATTTTGTTTTCCATTGATCTAAATCTCACATTGGGCACAATAATTTAATAAATGGTTATTTAGTATAAATATTTGTATCTTGATTCAATCATTGCAATGATAGAAATGTGATATCCTTTCTGGTCATACGCGGAGGAGAAGGGGGCTTGGCCCCCCTCTCGAAAAACACGATAAAATAAAAACTCATCTTTTTTATATGCTCTCACTATGAATTAAAAATCCACATCTCCACTAAAATCTTGTAATAATTCGTTTTCATTTCTATTCATTCATTTTTGTAATATAAAACATACACGAAGCAATATACAAATAGAGATTAAGAGTAATTTGTCACCTAGTATAGTATTTACAGGCTTATGTGGACTGTGAGTGGACAACGATTGCGAGTGCTCGCAAAACACCAAGCGATCGATTGTGCAACACCAAGAGAAAAAAAAACATTGCAGGCGGTTGCAAACTGATCGGGGATTAATTGTAAAAGGGGCTTGAGATTTCGAGTCACTATATAAAAGAGAGTATACGATGATCGGACTTAGCATAGAAGAAGAAGATCAATTGATCACGTGATCTGATATGTAGAAGGTGAAGTTCAATCTAGGTTGCTGTGGCCATGTCAAAACTTTCTGGTGGCAAGATTAAAACTCTACGGCCTTGCTTGAAGTGGTGTCAGTCATCCCTTCCCGGATCTTGCTGGTGACCACGTCTTAGGTCGAACATGACTGTATCGGGAATGTTGGAGCAGCTATGTATGGCCTAGCACGGTCCGCACAGGAAATATCAGAGGGCCATGTGACGTGAGCCTTCTCCAAATCAGCCCGCTTCCCCTCAACCGCCCCTAAATTAATTCGTTCGCACAAAAAAAAAGCTTGTCGATGGTAGCTTTCCTAAAATAAACATTCCAACCGCTCTCAATAAAGCGATGTCTGCACAAACAATCGAAATCTTGCTGTCTGAATTAGGTATTGGGTGTCAGCATTTGCAAATAGAATTCGAACATATTTGATTTTCCGTCAGATAGGTCTAGCAATCAGTGAACAGTGGATATCGTGTTACTACCATTTGAATACCTACGATCATTAAAATGGCGAGAATCTAAGGCTACGGAAGGAACATATCGCCCCAAGAAAAGTGCTGAAATTTAATTATTGGCTATCTATCTAACAAATTTGACGAAAAATTGAAGTAATTTAACAAACTTCTTGCATGACAATGTAAAGATTATTTTATGAAAATGAAAAAATTCTGCTTATGTTTATCATAGTTATAAAAAAATCTGTCTTCAAGCTATACATCTTCTGATCTTATCTACACATATTCAAAACCATAACGATGGATCATTATACATTTTAACTTAACATGACTAAGATTTTTTTATTTGGTTCTAATAAAATAATCTTCATTGGCGTCAGGACTAGAAAACATCAAGGGGCACAATATAGGGAAAAAATTATGTTAACAAAATTCTTGAGTTAGCGAAAGTTTCGAATTTGTATAATGTAATTTTAGTCCTTTCTTCTATTTTAGGGGGAGGGGCAAAACTATATGTCTTCTTTGTCTTATACAAATTCGGAGTCCTCATTTACAACATTTTCGAATGCGAAGTGCATATGTAAATAGAGTGATCGTGCGATATATCATTGAGAACCAATCACCTTGAACCCAGACCATTTCTATCCACACGATATACCGTAAATAATTGCAAAATCGTGTTCTTTGTCTTCGATTAGAGCTTGTTCTAACAACAGAGTTGTAGGGAGGTAAAACTTGGTAAGGCGTATTATATATTTAGAATTGGGAAGGAAATTCCTATGATCTAAGCTAGATGTGAACTGATTGTTGATGCGATAGATCATGATGAGAGGGATGTGTCATGTTTGCTTGATATAATGCCAACTTAACTCAATTCAACAACGTGCATTGGAATTCATTACACAGTATACACTATGACAAAGTAATATACTATGCATAAAATCTGACAATATAAAAGAATTACATTACTATTAACTGTAAGCAGTATGATATCATACAATGGAAAGATAAATATTGACATATTGATAAAATATTTTGCATGACTTTAAATTGAGTTATCACCCTTTTTAATTGATTTAATTTTAAAGAAAAGATGAGGAATTGGAAGAATGTATATCAAAAGCATGACTTGTATAGATTGGACCCCTCAAAGGAGTTATTGAAAAAAAGTTAAGTTGAAGGTATAAGTATGAGTATACAATATAAGTATGATTTTGTATTGGAACTTGTTCTGAATAAACTGAAGGAGCGTATTCAATTTGTATTTGTTTTTAGAAACAAGATTTGCTGAAAAAAAAATTGACAATTTTTCCTCTTCTTTTCTTTCTTTTTTTTGTTGAATTTTCAGATTCTTATACTATAGGTGTGTCTGCTCCTGCGTTTCGCATTTTTACATTTTAATGTTTCTTTTATGTATATAAGTACTTTGGTTATCTACTCCAATTTATTTCACATATTTTTGTTTGTTTGTTTGTTCTCATAGGACATAGCTTTTAAACGATGTAAGTTAATAACATTCTGGTGGCCTATGGCCCACAAGCTTAGCTCCGTAGGTCACCACCAGGCGCGGATCCAGGGGGGGGGGGGGGGCACAGGGGGCACGTGCCCCCCTTTTGAGAAGCAAAATCAAATTAAAAATTTGTAATATAAAAATGCCATGAAAACAGTGGTGTGCCCCTTCTTTTGAAATTGAAGACTTTTTTTGCTTGTCAATTTTGTGTGTGTACGAAATCCATGTGGTAATGTTCCATACATGTAGTATATATATTATTCTGTATTTACTTTTGTTCTTTGTCTTTACTTGTAATACAATGATTTACTGTTGCTGTTGTCAGAATTTAAAACGAAATAAATATTCATTCATTCATATAAACAATGCACAGTGGTGATTCTGCCATTAAGAACAGAAAAGATATTCATTTGACGTCAATATTTCATACATAAATATAGATTTTAACTAAATGTAGTAGCCACTGTTTGCCGTTAGATTGTTGGTAATCGCTTGGACGTGAAGAGTATTACCTCCGTCACATCGAGCACAACTCTTTCTGTATTCTATATAATGTTGATCAAATCGACGTAAACCTGTAAGAAATGGGTCTTAGTGTGCGTATGGAATGTAAATGCCCCCTTAAAGAACATTTTATCTGGATTGAACAGTGGTTTAGAACTTGAGCATGCCCAGGATTTATCGCAATCGTATAATAAAACGGAATACAAACGATGTATAACTAGTGGGACTTGTTGAGAACGTATTCAAACTGTGAAATCAATTTTACATGTACTTCATTATGGCAGTTTCAAAAACATCTTTCATGGTAACTTTTCCATTGAGGTTAATTTCTAAGACCTTTTGATTGACTTTTAAGTTCTCTTGCCCTAATATTTACCTTCGACATGTTTATGAAAATAATAATAAAAAAGACTAAGAGTGGATTTACTTTATTCAAGAGTAGGTTTTTTTTTCATGTCAGCCATTTAATTAATTTCCGATTTTTTTGTCTATTTTAACACGATTCATTATCATTTTTCTCTCTTTACTATTTTTTTCTTTGTCACCTGTCTTAATATTTTTGTTAACTATAGATATTGTCATTTACTTTTATTATAATTATTATTATTTTGGTCATTTCATTATCACTATCATTATCATAGTTATCATTTTTTTACTCTTAATAATACTATTTTCATCATCATCATCAACATCACTTTCCCAACCGATGCATACCTTAGGCCTATACGTTTACTGACAGAGAATACATTAATGAAAAGCAGCGATCAATCATCAATGTAATGTCTCACTGAATCTGTCTGCCTCCGTTCCTCTTGATTTATATTACTTTATATGAGAGAGACAATGCATCATAGAAATAATTGATCAAGTTACTATAGTTTTCCACTCGTCCAATGCCTTCTGTGGTTAACGCCTAGGTCATTATTAATTCAAATTGTCGTCTCGACACTGCCTCATTGTTATTATGGGTTGAATGTACTTGAATGTTTATTCTGCATGATTTGATGCAAATGTTTCCTGTATTTTTATCTATCTATATTTCTTTCTTTCTTTCTATCTATCTATCTATCTATCTATCTATCTATCTATCTATCTATCTATCTATATATATATATATCTATCTATCTATCTATCTATCTATCTATCTATCTATCTATCTATCTATCTATCTATCTATCTGTCTGTCTGTCTATCTGTCTGTCTATCTATCTATCTATCTATCTATCTATCTATCTATCTATCTATCTATCTATCTATCTATCTATCTATATTCCTCCCTCTCTCCCCCTCTCTTCTTCCTCACTCTCTCTCATCTTCCTCTCTCTCCCACACACACGCGCTTTTTCAACTCAACCTCACATTCTCAGACATATCGCACACCCTCACACACTGACTCTCTCCCTCTCTCCCTCTTTCTATCACAGTAGTTTGATGTAAATTGTAATGGATTTATTTCATCTGGATTCGTGAACATATTTCAGTATCAGAAAGTTGACTGTCAGACATCATCTTTCATTAATACCGATGTGAAAGAATAATATGCTGCCGTTGACCCTGTGGAAGGGATAGAGTCATTAAAACTATAAATTAGGGTAATATAGCTAATACTTCTAATACCTTATATTTACTGTGCATTATCGTTTTAACTGAAACTTCCATTTGCAATGATCTCAATAAAAATAATGCATGAAAATAATGTGATCTAGAAAGTGCACCAATGTAAAATTGTCAGAAACCTCATTTTCATATTTTCTAATTTGTAAGATTTTAACACTTTATTTATTACCTGCTTACAGGTAATTTTCCCAGGGTCATGGGTGAAACTCTATACCAAGGTGGGTAAAAAAAATACTACGATATATAACTAAACATTACAAGGCACAGATCGGTTTGTTGCACCCGACTGACGGCTGATCTAGTCATTTTTTTTTAAACACTTTCTTGAATTCTATTTCTATTCACGACATTCTTCAAACCTGTTGTATTGCTCATATTGATGCATCGTTGTTTTCACTCATTATTATTTTGCCCATTTTAGCTGGCCTCTTATTTCATTTCGAAGTTTTCTAACTCGTTATCTTGTTTTAATTGTGTTTCACCCAAAACACACATTGCACACCCGGTATAGCTATATACACTAGGCATTATCATTATGCGTTGGTCAGAATGCCTCCTCGTCTATGAATGCTTAAAGGACAAGTCCACCCCAACAAAAAGTTGATTTAAATAAAAAAGAGAAAAATCCAACAAGCACAACACTGAAAATTTCATCAAAATCGGATGAAAAATAAGAAACTTATGACATTTTTAAGTTTCGCTTAATTTCACAAAACAGTTATATTCACATCCTTGTCCGTATGCAAATAAGGACACCGATGACATCACTCACTCACTATATCTTTTGTATTTTATTATGTGAAATATGAAATATTCCAATTTTCTCCCTGTTGTCGTGTGAAACAACGATTAATTCCTCCCTGAACATGTGCAATTAGCATTGTTTTATTCTATATGGTTCAATCAAGTTGGTCTTTATTGTCAAATTTGTAAAAAATGAAATATTGCATAATTCAAACAATAAAAAACAAAAGAAATAGTGAGTGAGGGACATCATCGACTGTCTCATTTGCATGTCACTGAGTTTTGCATATCACTGTTTTGTGAAAAATAAGCGAAACTTTAAAATGTCATAACTTTCTTATTTTACATCCGATTTTGATAAGATTGTCAGCATAATGCTTGTTTGATTTATCTCTATTTATTCAAATTAACATTTTCTGGGGTGGACTTGACCTTTAATACTTACACAAATCTAAAACTGTCATCAAATTCATTTATCATTTTCCAATTTTGTAAATGGCAAATCTACAAACACATAAAATGCTTTCATTTTCCAACCCTGCAAATAACAGTTTGGCAAATGGTAAAGGAAAAAAATCCTAATAATCGAACCTCCTCTCGTCTCAGTAACATAGCACGTTGAATGGTTGAAAAAGGCTACATCGTCATGACAATATTATAATTGAAATGACTTAGGTCTACAGAGAAAATGAGAACGAGTGAAGTGATCATAATGGCATTCATTTCCTATATGCATGAGGAATCAACAAGTAGTTCAGGTCACTATTCTAAATAATTTTGATTTTCAAAAAAAAAAAAGGAAAGAAAAAGAAAACGCAGGAGGGTTTTGATACACAATCGTGTTTACAGGTCTGCTCTTATACAATCTGTAAATCATTATTTCAAAGAAGAAGAAAGTCTGAGGAGAAGGGATTGGAGTGTGAATGAATGAGTGGCATTGTAACTCTGTGATGTGACTGATTCTAGGTCTTAAGTTCTAGTCCCACTGGCCGACGGACCCAAAACGTATTCATAATTGATACAGCGGACAAGCAAAATTTCGGGGTGGCTCCATCGTTTTCATCCGCTCCAGACAAAGGACAAAATGGGCGAACAATGAAATCACAGTGGACGGATGCTCGATGGATATAGAGCTTATGAAACACGTATGCAAAGAGTACAGAACGGACACATAACGTTTTCCAACGGATGGCAAGATTCTTTTCCGTTTTACACCCTCTCTGCATCCGTAATTGCAGTGGGACCGCCTCTATATTAACCGTATACGATACGTTACACAGAAAACAAGGGACATTTAAAAAAGAATAGATATCAGTTTTCGAAAGGAGTCAGTTCATTTTTTTCATTATTTTTTGCTGTAACTAAATTATTGAAATCTTGAGCATTCCGAGATCCGAGATAAGGCTTTATAGGACCTGAGATATCAAAGCGGAAATTGCACAGTTTAAGCATGATTTGTCAATTTGATTTTTCTCATTTCTAACAATAGTTTCGAATTACTGATATGAGAGAATTGCCATTAAGGGTACACTTGACAGTGTGGCAAATGATATAAAATGAGAGAAGGAAACGAAATACTGCAAATAGAAATAGACATAAAGAGAGAGAGAGAGAGAGAGAGAGAGAGAGAAATAGATATAAAGATATAGAGATATAGTTAGAGAGAGAGAAAGAGAGCGCCTAAGAGAGAAATAATGGGGCATCGGGTTACGGAATATATTATTCACCTTTTACATTTAGAGAAACTTCGTTAAAAAACATTATTTTAGTGATTTCCAATTTGGATGAAATTGAAGAAGCATATAAAATCGAAACCACTTGAAGAGTATATCGTCCTTGTCCTTACCTCGGTGACGTGATTGGGAGTAAGTCACAACCATTCTGCAGGATTTTTCGGTGTGATGCTACAAACGAAACTGACTCCAAACGAACAGTACTGTATTGACCGCACAGAAACGTTGTTAGCGTTGTTAAACAACTGGTCAGTGCATTTTACAATGTAATTTTGCTAAACACAACAATATGACAGTTTATAGTGGGTTCTGTTGCTGTAGTAGTTGTTGTTGTTGTATTAGCCTTTTGCAAATTGTACTTTTACGATGCAAACATTTTTGAATTCATCATTGTAAATATGTTCAGTTTTATACGCAAATCAATTGTTGTAAATATGTTCTTGTTGAGACTCTCATACTCCCGATCGGGGGTCGATAGAGTTTAATAAAATCTTATATTATATTAACAGAGGCCCTGTTACAACCGGCAGTGTACCAGCGATGCCTGATGTTACAACAATGCATTACTTACACATTGAATGAAATGTTTTAACTTCACAAGGTGTGACTGGGCTTACTGTTATATAGCCTTTTGTTAGGCTAACAACATTTTTTTTTGTGCGGCTGGCACTGATGGTTTGTCATAATATACAGTGCGTCCCAGAAAAAACGAAACCGAGATTAAGCGATGATTTATCATAACTTAATCACAAATACAGTAAACAAATGACCTACCAATGTAAAGCTTAGAATCTCTTCTTTCATCTGATATTATTTAGATTATGTCTCATTCACGCATGAGTGAGCAAAAACGATTTTAGGAAAGGATACCAAAAATTCATTTGGCGGGGGGTATCTGAATTTCAAAAATAAAATCACATGCCTAAAAAGTTCAATATCTGCTCTTTTATTTGATACCTTAATGACAAAAAATGGTCGAGAAGTAAAAAAGTTATTTTCCCTCGAAACAAAGCTTGTATTTCCATAATTTCATGAAATAAACGTGTTTTCACCGGTTTCCCACAGAAGCTGTCTCATGGTTAACAAAAGAATTAATGCATGGCTGATCGTCAACAAAACGGAGTGTCGAGTGAGTTTGAACGCTAGCCTGTAAAACCTCTTCATTTTATGAAATTATTGAAATTCAAGCCTTATTTCAAATAACTAGAACTTTGTTATTTTTTTACCATTTTCTGTAATTATGGTATCAAATTAAAGAGCAGATATTGATCCTTTTAAAAATGTGGTTTTCTTTTTGAAACCCAGATACAGCCCGCCAAATGCCTTTTTGGTATCCCCTCTTCAAATTGTTTTTGCTCACTCATGCGTGAATGAAAAATAATCTAAGTAATTTCAGATGTAAGAGGAGATTCTAAGCTTTAAAATGGTAGGTCATTTGTCTATTGTATGTGAGATTAAGTTATTATAAATCATCGATAAATCTCGGTTTCGTTTTTTGTGGGACGCACTGTATAACGTAAAAGATTTTGTCGGGCCGTAGTCATTTTCACTAGTGTGAATGTAGTAGCATTACGAACCATGTTTCTTGCTTGTTTTGTCATGATAAAATCGGAAAAAAGATAAAATGGTAATAGAATTTTCAAATCGATGACAGTTGTGACAAAACAAGAATAGACTGCTCTACGTGGAAATACAAATTGTGTTTTAAGATTTCATTTGCACCCACCGGACAAAAATGATAGATCTAGTCTGCAGCTTTCATTCCTGACGTCACAGCTTTCCTTCACGCAAAATTATGGATTTTTTTTGTATGCCCAAATTTCTTGTCTTCTCAAAATCAAGTGTACATTTGAGGCAAAATAAACAAACTATTCCTGTAGAAAAAATGGTGGAACGATGGTGACAAAAAGTCAGAGTAAGAAAGGGGAAAAAACCTAAATACATTTAAACTTGGATGATGATTTGAGATACATTCGATAAAATCTTATTGAACATGCCAAGCCATCATGTTCAATAAAGTTAATCTGATTTCGAGTTTTTATTATTTCCTCACCTTCCCAAAGTGCTTCATGTAGAGGGTAGAATATCCCTTTACGATTTCTAACAATAATCGCAGACCTATGAGCAAAAGCTTATTCCCCCCCAAATAAAATATAATATTATCTACCCTATATGGGAAAAGTTGATTGACCATCTTATTTGGCTTCAGATTTGGTTTAAAAATTCATGAATGCATAATTTGTTTCGGCAAAGGCCCATATTACAAATATCATGCATATAAACTATCCCTTATTACTTGTATCTGATCCTAAGAACACTCCAATAACTTGCTAAATATGAAACTGGATATATAGGCAGGCCACCTCAACCTTGTGAACACGTCTGGACTTAAAGAGCAATTATATCAAGGAATAACCCCCAAATCGGACAGGAAACTTAGGAATCCATTCCGAATGAAGCCTGAACGAGGATCATGATATAAGGGAATTTTTTTTTTCATGCGTAGCATTTATATGCATTGTTTATCGAAAAGCGCCCCTACTGGATATAATTCTTTCGTATTTTTCTGTGATAAAAATTATGGAAGAATGAGAAAACACATAATTTCCTTTATTTTTCAGCAGAGGTTGGTATCGTTTTTTAAGAAATGACACATTAAACAAAAATTCTGAGCACTTGTTGCCATGTCGCAATATCCGTCAAGAGTTTACACGCATTTGTATTCAAGTCGGTGACATGTTATCCAGTCACGTACTTCAATCACTTAAACTGTTAATCTCTACGGGATATCAGATGGAAGGAAGCAATGATATCAGCCAGTTTGGAAAGGAGGCAAGCATGAATGGGACTGAAGCGAATGAGGGTGACACGTTTTATCATTCAGTGGACAGGGGATAATCATGGCCCAACAACGGGTATTTGAGCTACATGTATTTTCAATATGACCAACCGGGATCCGATTGAAAGTTTGGAAAGTTTCGCAAAGATAAAGGCTATAAGTTAGAAAACTTCATCTTTTTCATTTTTAGGACGACCTGACGATGGTCCTATATTTTCTTATCCTGTATTCTATACAGTTATATGTTACATTAAATCCGTTCAACACTATCATGTTTTCAATACATCAATGATTGAATAACCGAAAGAGAATTTCTTTTTCCTCCCTGATTCAGAGCGAACGAATAAAATACAAATCTATGATTCACCCTGAATCTCGGATGAGAAATAACAATTATCTGTTCTCAAATCCTTCCGTCGATGATTAAAAAAAAACCCACCAGGTTATATATATATTTGGGTGGGAATATTTTTTTCATAGCCTATGAGACACCAGAAAATTAAGGCAACTTCACAAAATGAATTTCATACTTTAGTAAAGAAATGCATGGTACATGTACCATAAATAACCGGACATGCAAATCATGTTGGTGTAATCTTCATACTATATTGATCACACTGTGAAATAAATGGTTCATATTGCACCCTACACACTACACTGGCAGCACGTTTCCCGGGAACATTGTTGCACCATATAATTATGTAACCATTTGGTTCCTGTTTGCACCCGGAATGCCGATTTGTACCCTATGAACAGCAAGAACACCATAAAAGGTGTAATATTGTACCTTTCCTACGGCTCACTGCACCCTTAAAGTTAATCTAAAAAAGAGCATTTATTGTTACATTCATCATGTTCATGGATGCGATTTTTTTTTGTCTACATGTATTCACTAAGTAGATTTCGCCTTTTTAGAACAACCCATATGATTTCTTTTTTTCAACAAATCTTAAGTGAGATGATCGGTTTTCTGATGTGGAATGACCCCATAGCGAAATTGAATAAAGATCATGAAAAGGAATGATGACTTCAACTTGAAACATGCACTGAGAGCCATGAACGGTACTTATGTGTGACAAACATTCACAAAGGGCAGGATGGTATGCAATTATGAACATGATGACAAAACTAAAATGTTCAAAAATCGATTTTCTTAAAAGCCTGACTTGTCTTGATTTTAGGAGTCAGTTATTCATTGAGGGATTGTGATAATGCGCTGTCACCCCCGGGGCTATGGCGGCGACTGATCGAATTATGCAGAGCCTATTAGAAGAGAAAGCTGTGAAACACGTCTACTGGCTAAAAGGCGGATTCTTTATAAGAATTTTATTCTTTAAATAATGTAATTATCTTCCATATATACAATTTATATGAGATAGCGTTTTTCCGGTGTTCCTTGATTTATTTCCCTTTCACCTAACTTTCAATTTTAAAAATCGCAAAAGGTTTATATCTTTTGAAACTGATAATGCAATTTGGGGAAACAAAATTTGCTTTTCTATCATTGGATACAATTATTTAGGAGTGAGAGCCATGGCAGTTGACAGATGGGAAGCACGCATCATGCAATGATCATAAACCAAACTTGTGGTATAACGAAAAACAGATTTTGTATAGGGCATCAAGATAAGCTAATATGAGATGACATTCAATTTACAAAATTATGTATTTATTACTCGGACGCACGAGAAAACTGCCCATTTGCACCTCTAACGTGTCTATGCTAAGGTTGAAATCCTTGCGCAGTTTTCATGGACTAGGTTTCGTTTGCGCTTTAAAAAAAATAAACGCTGTGGATTTTAGGCTTTATTACAAGCAAAACACAATAAAGATAAGGAAAAAATCACATCTACTCATTCTACAAAGACACGTTATAAAGGACTTCATATCTGACCACAGAACCTGAAGTGTATCTATTTATATATACACCATGGCTAAAGTTTAGACGATGTAACTAAATTTGAACTGTCTCTTAAGTGTTGTGCTGCAAACAGAGGTACAGGGTTACAAGAGCTTGTCATATAACTCAACCTTGTGTGAAGTGCGTGCAAACTTTACAGCTTTAGGGTTTTTACCCGATCGTTTGAAGTTACAAATGTATTTCTGACACACATCCTATCACCCATCCCCACACCCCTACACTTGCGCATGGATGTTTATGTTAATATGTTTTTCTTGAAACGTCCCCACATTGATAGTATTATGTCATACTTGCGTCCACGCGGGTGGAGGGGATTACGAACCCACCACCTGCGTCTCCCACGAGCTTCCACGTTCACTCACACCTCATAGAGGGATAAGTCCCATAAAACTTTTTGAAGAAGCTCGAAAGTGAGGGAGCGAGGCGAACGGGATTGTCATGGGGGCGCTTTTGTATTTTCTAAAGTGAAATTTAAGGATTTCGTGAATATTTTTGTGTGAATTTTGTGAACCTTTTCAGTTATCAATCTAAGTTACGTACGACAATGATCAGATCTGTTTTAATGGCTCTGTTATAGTAGTTGATGCTTCTCCCTTTCCCCTCTCTGCCTTCGCAACCTTTTTCCTATTTCTCACTTCAAGTCTCAGCTGCCTGTCCCGTTTTGGCCTGACCCCCCTCTCTCTCTCGTTTTGTGTTAGTTCTCTGACTTGTCACTTACTCTCATTTGTACTGTGTCATTCACTAATGTATTTAGGTTAAGGATTTTCGGGAAAAATAACAAACAAGCTTCATGCCTCTCCCAGAAAACACAAAAAACACACAATCCTATGCAAATAGAATGTGTTTTTTTCATATGTATATAATGGCAACAGTGAATAGTCATATAAGATATTAATAACATCTATTTCAATCAATGTAGTGTCCATTAGTTCCCTAGCTGTCCAGTCCTGTTTTAATGTGTTCCAATAAATCGTTTAATTGAATATCGTTGTTTGTAAGTGATCTGTTTTTACGAATTAGGACGTAAGTATAGCGTCTAGTTTGTCTATAAAGCTATTACGACCTGGGCCTCGTATTACAAAGAGTTACGATTGATCCGATCAACCTCAAATGTATGGAAAGCCATCAATGTCGTAATTTTTTTCTCGGAAATTTGCATAATGTCCTGCGTAAAGAAAGAGTATCACACTCAATTTTCACAAAAAACAAAGGACGTATATGAGTATACATCATATCTAGAAAATATTTAGAACAAACATGCATAATAGATGTTGACGTTGATGGCTTTCCATAGTTGTGGTTGATTGGACCAAAGAACTCTTTGTAAGACGGGGCCCTGGATTACAAATTAATTTCAGACAACGAGAAAATGTAATTATAGACAGAAAATATATATGTCACAGCCAGTCAAATGCTTTAATGTTTTTCATACTTTCTTCTAAATTTTTTCTCTTAATGTGAATTCACTTCATATTGTCATGTACATGTCTCATCAATACTTAATAATGTGTTGTAAAATTTTAATCAATGCCGAGGGACACAGAACAATAGACTGAATTCTGCGTCAGCAATATATTTCAACTGATGCAAGAATTAGGTTGCAACTGCTTTTTTTATATTAAAGCATCGATATTGCATGCTCTGTATTTTCCTTCGTTTCCTTTTTAATGTTTCCATTCTAATCAATGATTGTAGTAGAAATATTATGGTTCATGCTCTTTATATAGAAATCAAAGAGGATACTAGCACAAAGGTCATCTTAAATAGCATAAAACAGCAGTGGATATAAATGTATCAGGGCGAAATATTTTGTTTTACATTAGTTTGAATGATTTCCCCTGGCAACAATTGAAATATTCTTTTGTGAAAAAAATACTTACATTGCTATTTTGTAGGCTTTCTAGTGCAGTGGATTAATAGTCAGGATTGGTATTATAAAAACAGTTTGAAAAGGGATTCCTTCCTGATGTTTGGTTGGTCATGAAAAAAAGGCATATCATTGTGTATGCGCGCGTGTGTGAGGTGGGTGGGTGTGAATGAGAATGGATGCGAGTCGGAATCGGCGTGTAGGATTTTGTTTTATTTCACATGAGCGAAAATGGGTAGAGGAGAATATCGAAATGGGATGAAATGGAAAAGTAAAATGGTATCAAGATGCATTTCAGACAAGACAGTGTTCTACGAGTGCATTCATGCCAAACGAACATTTGAGAAAAATGGGCTCAAAGAATTGACGATGAGGAAACGGAGATGATTGATACACTTGAAATATTTCAAATCCAGCTAGCGTTGCATTGCTGAATACAATGACTTTGAAGTACAAGGTCCATTTGATTATACCTTAATCTAAATCATTCCTTAAACAGTGCTCTTTATAATTGCCTCCACTAATCACTAGAGATGGAAAGTAGTGTGCACTTTTGCTTCAGGGTCCATCCACGCTACCCCGTTTATCAGGGGGTAGCTTGGAGCTCGCTCCCTTATCCATCTCGTATATCTTCCTAAGATCATGAGCCTGTGTGCAGTTTTCCCCTTTCTCCCACTTCATTTTTTGGGGAGGGGATAAAATCTGGTCATGCCGTTTTCATCACCTTGAAGCATCACTTCAGTCCGACTCTGCAATAAAACAGCGGAAATCAGCTTTTAACAAAGTTCATTTTACATTTGTCACAAGGATCTGTTGACGACTGAGTATCATGTCGCTTTCCCCTTCGCCTCTTTAGAAGAGAGGCAAAATAAGTAGGTTTCATAGGGGCTAAAGTGGCTTGAAACCGTGACAGGCAGTCTGAATTCGATTGCATTTATTGGAAGCAATTTTGTACAAATAATACTTTGTTCATTTTTTGACAAATATAAACAGATTAATTTGGAGATGAAATACAACTAATGTAATGAGAGATCCAAATTATTTTGGCGTATTTCAGTTAGTATGATGAAAGAATAAATCACAAGAAGTTGTATTAGACATCAAATGTCAACTATGATAAAAGAATTGTGTCAAATTTATCTTAATATTGCTAATCAATTTTGAAATAATATAATTATTTTAACTTCTTCCCCGCAAAAGCTTGAAAAGCAGTCTAGAAAATTTTAAAAAATGTACACAACGTAAAAAGTTCTAAAATCTTTGGCTAAGAATAATTTTATATTAGAGATTTAATCCTGACTTAATTTAAACCAGGGTTCGGGATTCGGGCATTATCAAAGCTCTCAACGAAAATTACCAAAACTAAATTATGCTTATTTTAATTTTTATACAAAAATATCGATGAGAATGTGAAGTAATTTGAAAAAGCCAAGAAGTTTCTAGTGAGAAATAAAAACAAACGCTACTCTGGTTAATCAGATTCCAGATAATTTGTTTAAAATATGCTGGAGTTCTTTTTGGGAGAACAATGGAAAAGCTTTCAAGATTTTCTGAAAATAAACGAAGAAAATGAAATCCTTTGACGGTAAAATTCGATTGTAGAAATTCCCTACCCCAATAAATATTATTTTTCCAATGAATTTATAATTTGAAAGTTAGCCAGAACATAATATGAAAATTTTCATGTGAGTTTTGTCATGTTTGTTATTAACTTCGGCAGAAACGCCAAAGGCAAGCGATGAAGGCGAATATGGATGGCAAGTGGAAGATGTCCAGCACAGTAAGAAATTATGGTTCACACTAGGGATGCACAGGCTTGTCCCTATATATACGAGTGACCCTAGCGGTGCACACGTACATCCCGAATCAGGGTGTACAGTGTGCACCACTATTTGGGGTGTCCATCTGCACTTTAGAGGGCATACACGTCTACCATTTAGGGTGCATGCTGTAACCCCACCTAAAATAACAAAAAGAATTCCGGACCATTCACTTTCTGTGTAGATTTTTAGTAACCTTAGTTGGGACTCGAACTCACATCGTTGTAACTGTTGTCAAGATTCTTCTCACTATGCCAGCGAGAAGCGCTAGCGATATGACCCGATCCAGTTGTTCGTGGGCGTTAGTGCACTGTTATTTCGGGTAATCTTCCATCACAAATCAACTTTATCTATACCATACGTCTATCAGCGAGACTGGTGGGGTGCACGTAAATAGTACATGGGTGTACAACAGACACGGACTCTCGCATAAGAGCTAACTTTCGGATCGGGCATGCAAGCGAGAGCCCGCGAGCACCTCGATGGTATTACGAGGTTTACGCACGTATCGTACACCCCCTTTGCACCGGGATTTCTTAGTGTGTGATGGAAGCCGTAGTCCTGCGAAGGAGGGGGGAGGGGGTAGGGGTCCGGTGTTATTTGTCTTTTTTTTTGCTTGAATTCTAACAATCATTCCGATCTCCTCTCTATCCCTTTCTAATATTTGCTCTCTCTCTTATTTTCTTCTTAAGCTTTTTCATATTTTCCCACTCCTTGTCCCATCTGAAAGTAGTTGTCGAGAAACTTATTAAGTTAGGAACTCCATCACGCGCACTTTATCGATTAAAAAAAAAAGATGGCTAGTGATATCCGTTCAAGGACACACCATAGGTGGGCTGGCTTAGTGCTAGGCATGACGGACTTCAGAATTTCACAGTGCGGCTGTTGCACCGATGGTAGATGACGTCATTATTATGCTCTATAAGAGATTATCTTCAGATTTATATAAGACGACATGACCGATGTTAAATTATTTAAGATAAATTTATTTCAGTTAGCAGTTTAAGATAAATGCTGATGGCAAAATTATTTCTTTTTTAAACTTAATTCATAAAAAGGACTTGTTATACAATCCTTAAATATAATCTGTAAATATTCATAGCGAGTATCACTTGAAATTTAATACCAGAAGGAGAACATTACGGCGAGAATAGAGACTTTGATTCTATTATCCTACAAAATTGATCGTCAAATTTATTAACGTAGTTTCTGAGCGTTATTTTCAGTAAAAAGAATGGAGCCTCTTTCCATATTTATGAGATTGCAATTGCAATATTGATATCTTCGTCTCAAATAAGAAGATGTCTATGCTTTACACACCTATGACCCACATTCGCCAGGGATACCTAATTAAGTCCTCACAGCCAAATCTTAGTCATCCCCATATGCCTCTTGATATATAGATTACCATACAAAATATTCCACAGTCTTAAGGCCTGGTGTTGTGTTATCGTCGGATCGATATTGTACTTTTGCTTTCAACCAGACTTAAATGAGACAAATCAATGCTAGATGTAGAGTTCATATAAATTTATTAAAGATGATAACTTGATGATGATGATGATGATGATGGTGATAAATACATGAGTAAGTCTGATGGTGACTTTACTCTGAAGTATATGAAATAGACTCTGCAAACTGATGTGGTATACTTTTCTGTAGCTCTAAACTCAAATCTCTATTCTGTAAACTCTATTCTCTAATCTGCAAGCTAACTTGGGTTCAGAAGTGAACCCCTTTTATATTGGTATGGTCAAGACTCTTTACAGCCAAACAGGTGTTGGTCAACCTTGGACGCTTGACCAAAACAATCTGTACGTCATAACTTTACTCTAAATTGGGGGGTTGACTTTTCAATGAGAACATGAAATGTAGTGAATAAGAAACCCACAAAATATGTGTGCGTCAGAAATTTAGCTGGAAGAAGAATGAGTAATACTTTCTTAAGAAAGTTGAAATTGGTTAAAAAATGATTTCCTGTTATACTTCCTGTAGAATTATTGATTAAGTATTGATGTATTATTTAATATGTGAGATATGTCTTATCGCATAACACTGGTCCCTCTGGCCGACGGATACAAAACGTATTCATAAAGGACACAGCGGTCGAGCAAACTTTCGCGGATGGCTCCATCCGTTTTCTTCCGCTCCAGAAATTGACAAAATTGGCGAAAAATACGCAAAACATGAGGAAAAGAACGGACGTGGGTAGTATGTAGCGCGGATGTTAAACGGTTGTTCATCGGAAACCTTGCGGACCGGCGGAAAGTTCATCCGTTTTATAAGTTTTGTGCAGCTAAAAACTTTTTGCGCGGATGAAATCACAGTGGACGATGCTCGATGGATAGAGTGTATGCAACACGTATGCAATAAATACACAACGGATGCATAGCGTTTTCTAATGGATGGCAATATTTTCTTTCAGTTTTTACATCCGCGTTCCACCCGTAAGCGCAGTGGGACAGGGCCTTAAAGGCCTTGTCTCACTACACTTGCGGATGCAGAGAGGATGTACATTAAAACGGAAAGAATCTTGCCATCCGTTGGAAAACGTTATGTATCCGTTGTGTACTATTTGCATACGTGTTTCATACGCTCTATATCCATCGAGCATCCGACCACTGTGATTTCATTGTTTGCCTATTTTGTCATTGTCTGGAGTGGATGAAAACGATGAAGCCACCTCGAAATTTTGCTGGTCCGCTGTATCCGTTATGAGTGCGTTTGTGTCCGTCGGCCAGTGGGACAAGGCCTTAACACACTGCTCATTTCATATCCTGATTGACCCGGTCCCAATTGGAATTCTGTGCATCCATCTTGAAGGTGGGGGCAAAGTATTTGTCGGGTTCTTTTTTTTAATGATAGTTGTGCAACGCCAATTGATGATTTGTCTTAAAATATTTTCTCGATATAGATCTGATACGTGAAAATATTGTGGTTAGAGACAGGTGAGTAAGCTAACAACTCCAATTGAAGCTGAGTAAGGATACGAGGACGATGGCAAGGACTGGAGCAGGGCGATGCGATAGAGAAGGAGGATTGTAAGAACAAGAGGAGTTCCTTGCCTCCTGCGCCTTCCAGTAGTCAATATTCTGTAAATTATGAATTCATATTCCCAATAAAACATCAGCATATCTTCTACTTTCAGCAAAGCCATAAAAATAGTGTCCCATCAAATTCAACAGGCCATCTCCATATTTTGTCCGAGGCAAGGGCAAGGACAAACACGCATGCAACGCCATCGGGTAGATTTTGAGTACCCTTTCAAATGCAGCAAGTGTAATATTGACCTTAACATCCTCGAATGAATACTTTATTCGATTCACTGACGAGGCTATTAATTTCAAATCACATCCTCAGTGAACTTATAATTCTATCATTTAAAAATTGATTCATATTTTAGTAGGAACTCCATGCCAATCTGCCTTCAAAGGGAAAGGGGGATTCATAAATACATAACAAAGGGGCGCACGGGGGTGCATCTCACTGTAGGCCTACATAGTGTGTCACACAATGTTTGCTAGTGGCACAATTGAACATTTATTGAAAAAGGGACATTCTTGCAACTAGCAAATCAAGCAAAATTGACGGTACCAAGACGGTACACACTACCTCGTCATTTAATGATCTAACAAATGGTTATAAGCAAATGAAGTGATAGCAGCTTGAGCAAAATTGCCTGAAACCAAAAGATGGAATCGAATATCAGAAACGACTTGGGATGCTCGTAAGAATGTAAGACTTTTTATTTAGCGCTGCAAGGTACCGAGAAGTGATTTAAAGTTCGCACTCTTCAATCAAAAAATTATGTTGTGACCCTCCATCGCGCCATGATTTTAGAATAAAAGCTATTAACTTTAAAAAGCCACACCCTAATCTACGAAGTGACTGCAGGAAAAAAACTGCAATTTAATACTGGTAATTATCTTGATATAAAATGACAGCAAGATTCTTTGTTTTAAAATGTATTGACAAATCACATTCATTACACAAAATTGTGTGCGTATTGGTCAACGATTTTGATTGCTTTTAATATTAAATCTTCATTCACATTGAGGTGGTTAAATCCTGTTTGGCTATGCTCATGATATTTGACAGTCGTGACCTAAAGGTTGAATATCATTCTTATATTCCAGTGGTGAATACGTCAAAAGTCACACTTATTCTCTGTTGACTTCTGTCAGAGTCGCTGCCAGTCCAGTTAAATGTCAGCAATATATTTGCCCACCTGTCGTTAAATGTGGGGTGCCTCCAAGTAAAGTGTGCTCCCATGTCGATAATCGGTCAATTAATGTGTCGTGACAGCATAGATGCCAAACTTGGAGTGTTCCATGATGTTTGTGTGAAAGCAAAATGTACACCAAGTATATGAATAAGATAAGAAGAGTCTTGAGATACACTGCACTTTGAGGTCTGGTAGATTAAAGAAAAAATCCTCTTACTTCTTCAGTTCCATTGATAATTGTGTAGCTAATTGCTGACAGCTGTAGAATAAACTTCAATAGCATCGGTATATGGCGCATTTTATTTTCTGACCTAATGTGATCACTCAATAAACAGATAACCAGTGGTCCATTTAATAAAAATATGTTCTACTTCAACTTCTATGTTTATAGAGGTAAATATACTCCTCATGTAACGATCCCTAAATGCACTTTGTGTCCATCCAAATCTCCGAATACAAACGAGAACACGCAATCTTCAGATAATCAATTGCAAACAGAAACGAAAGATCGAAAACATTACGTAATTTTTTTCCATGATACTTGGTTGTGAAATGATTGACCTGAATACTAGATCTATAACCCACAGATTGTTGCAAGGGTAATGTAAGAAAGTAGCAGAACTTTTAGAAACCTCCAGTACATAACTGCATTCTGAAAGTTCCCTCACCAGAATGTCTGTTCAAGTGGATACAACCATTTAGGATAGAGACTGTCTTGGGCGCCATTCTTCCCCGGACAAAGTACCAAAGTACATTTAGGAGAATAGGAAGTCACTTTGTATCATGCATCAACCATTTATTTGCGTCATTCAAACTCACTTGGTAATTGTAAATGACAATTTCATAACCGACCAGTCCTGGGAAACAAACGGTCATCGTCCTTCGGGTATTTGACCTTCATCCTAATGTTAATTACTATCCGGTATTGTTTGGCGCCACCGATAACCTCTGTGCAAGGCGTCAATATCAATATTTACTTCTCGTATTTTTAAAAGATTCATGCTAGAAAATAGTTTTTAAAACAAAAATGGGTTACGTGAATATTGTCAGAAAATTCGGAATATTTCTGAGATATATCAATGAGTCTATATCATTCAGTATGTTCAGAGTATACGTAGAACATTGATACATGATACACAGCGACTTGTATCATACTACAGAAGTCATAGTTGTGATTTATTGACACAAATTGGATTGGACATTTCAGGACTTATCGACAAATTCAAATGGAAATGGTCTTGACAGAAGAAGAGATTGGATGGAAGAAGAAAATGGAAACCTTTTTTTGCCTTTTTGTTTGTCTCTTTCTCCCCCTTTCAATAACCTTTTCCTTGACGTGAATATCTTTATAAACTCCTAGTTTAATACCTCAGTCACATTCCAGTCTGAAAAGGTTTACGATATACTTGGGATGTTTTTTTTTGTTTTGCCATTTTGGACTGGATGTCAGCCGGACACCCATGGTCATTGTACGATGACCGGGGCTCCCAGGTAGCATCGGGGGGGGGGGGGTGATCGCACAAAGATAACTGGGAGTTATCTTTGTTTTCTAAGTTTTCAGATGTCTCCACTGATCTTTCTAAACACCCACCCATCCTTGACACATAGTTTTAGCATCGTTTGATGTCCGGTTGTGAATCGACCGGTGTCCCTAGCATCGGAGGTCAAGTCCTTGAGAACAGACCTCGGCCGATTATCGACCGATGTCTGTGCGGACATTGGTCCCTAACTGACCTATGTCCGACCGGTATGCATCGATTTATGATCTATGAATGGCCAATGTGATTGACATCGGCCGGTCATCGGTCCCTTTGTAACCGCGTCAATTTGCATGTTTCATCGCGCTTACACACTAGACAGCACAACACAAGAAGATGCCAAGAGGAATCAGTTTGCGACTACCCGTGAAGGTTTTTTTTTCCTGGTGTTGCTCGATTGATCGCTTGGTGTCTTAAGCCCCTTTCACAATTGACGTACGACCTGTTTACGACCACCTGCAACAGTTTTTTTATTGTTGTTGCACGATCGATCTCTTGGTGTCTTGCGAGCACTCGCAGTGGTTGTAGACGAACGCACGAATTTGAGGTGGTCGGAGGTGGTCGTGACTGGTCGCATCTGAATTTGAACATGTTCAAAATCCAAACGCGATCAAATACGATTGATTTACTCGCATCAGGTCGTACCATCGGTCGGGCGATCATCGTGTGAGTGTTGTTCAACGTTGTACGACTTGGTGCGAGAGGTGACACAACTACGTATAGTCGCATTTAGTCGACTGGAGGTCGTACAACACTTGCACATGCGCTAGATACCTACAGAGACCAGTCTTGCGACTGGTTGCGATAATATAAGACTGTTGCAAGACCGATCGAAATTACGGCTTACAACATTCCACTACCGTTGCATTCGCATGTATGCGACCGTACAGCCCCTTTCACAATTGACATCCGACCAGTTTACGACCGCCTGCAACAGTTTTTTCCTGCTGTTGTACGATCGATCTCTTGGTGACTTGCGAGCACTCGCAGTCGTTGTAGACGGTCGCACGAACTCGAGGTGGTCGTGACTGGTCACATCTGAACTTTGAACATGTTCAAAATCCGAACGCGATCAAATACGACCGATTCACTCGCATCAGCTCGTATCCGGGGTCGTACCATCGGTCGGGCGATCATCGTGGGAGTGTTGTTCAACGTTGCACGACTTGGTGCGAGAGGTGGCACAACTAAGTAGTCGCATTTACTCGACTGGAGGTCGTACAACACTTGCACATGTGCTAGCGACCTACATGTACAGAGACCTGTCTTGCGACTGGGTGCGATAATATGATGGCCATAAGACTGTTGCAAGACCGATCGCAACGGCTTACAACATTGCACTACCGTTGTGTGCGACCGTTCCCCTCGCAATCCCTCGTGCAACACTCGCCTGTGAGCGCACGAGCACAATAGGATCATAAGCGACTTACTCGTGCAACGGGTTTTACTGGTTGTTTTTGTTGTACGACAGCTGTTGCAACTGTGAAAGCCTCTGTGCGATATTATAAGATAACTGGCGATTGATGCCTGTTGCAGCCTGTCGCACGACCAAAAGGTCGCAAGTGGTCGTACGTCAATTGTGAAAGGGGCTTTACGGGCTCTCTCAGTCCTTGTAGAAAATCGCACGAACCTGAGGTTGTCGTGACCAATAATCAAGGTCGTACGACCGGTCTTGCGATTTTCATGCGAGTGTTTTTCAGCGTTGCACGACTTGATACGATAGATGACACGACTTGCACGAGTTGCATTTAGTAGGCTGGAGGTCGTGAAACACTTGCGCCTAGCAACCTATAGAGACCGGTCATACGACTACATGCATGCTACCGTTCATCGGGGTTATTATTATGTAGGGGAGCTAAAAATGAGCTACAGAATGTTGTCAGGATCATCCTTACCTCTTATTATAGTTTCTTCTTTGCACCTTTATTCTTTCGCATCTTGACTTAACGATGTCAAACTTGACACTGGCTATTAGTCAGTTGTTGAGGGAGGTTATATTTTACCTCACATTAAGCCCCTTTCGCAATTGACGTACGACTAGTTTAAGACTGCCTGCAACAGTATTTTTCTTGTTGTTGCACAATCGATCTCTTGGTGTCTTGCGAGCACTCGCAGTCGTTGTAGACGATCGCACGAACTCGAGGTGGTCGTGACTGGTCGCACCTGAACTTTAAACATGTTCAAAATCTAAACGCGATCAAATACGATCGGATCACTTGCACCAGATCGTACCATCGGTCGGGCGATCATCGTGTGAGTGTTGTTCAACGTTGTAAGACTTGATGCGAGAGGTGGCACAACTAAGTAGTCGTCGACTGGAGGTCTTACAACACTTGCACTTGTGCTAGCGACCTACAGAGACCAGCCTTGCGACTTGGTGCGATAATATGTAGGCCATAAAACTGTTGCAAGACCGATCGCAACACGGCTTAAGCCCCTTTCACAATTGACGTACGACAATTTGCGACCTTTTGGTCGTGCGATAGGCTGCAACAGGCATCAATCGCTAGTCATCTCATAAGATCGCACAGAGGCTTTCACAGTTGCAACAGCCGTCGTACAACAAAAACAACCAGTAAACCCCGTTGCACGAGTAAGTCGCATATGCTCTTATTGTGCTCGTGCGATCACGTGCGAGTGTTGCACGAGGGATTGCGAGTGGAACGGTCGCATACATGCGAATGAAACGGTAGTGCAATGTTGTAAGCCGTTGCGATCGGTCTTGCAACAGTCTTATGGCCCATATTATTATCGCAACCAGTCGCAAGACAGGTCTATGTACATGTAGGTCGCTTGCACATGTGCAAGTGTTGTACGACCTCCAGTCAAGTAAATGATACTACTTAGTTGTGCCACCTCTCGCACCAAGTCGTACAACGTTGAACAACACTCGCACGATGATCGCCCGAGCGATGGTACGACCCCGGGTACGGCCTGATGCGAGTGAATCGATCGTATTTGATCGCGTTCGGATTTTGAACATGTTCAAAGTTCAGATGTGACCAGTCACGACCACCTCGAGTTCGTGCGACCGTCTACAACGACTGCGAGTGCTCGCAAGACACCAAGAGATCGATCGTGCAACAACAAGAAAAAACTGTTGCAGGCGGTCGTAAACTGGTCGGACGTCAATTGTGAAAGGGGCTGAACAGTCGCATACAAGCGAATGCAACGGTAGTGGAATGTTGTAAGCCATAATTTCGATCGATCTTGCAACAGTCTTATATTATCGCACCCAGTCGCAAGACTGGTCTCTGTAGGTCTCCAGCACATGTGCAAGTGTTGTACGACCTCCAGTCGACTAAATGCGACTATACTTAGTTGTGCCACCTCTCGCACCAAGTCGTACAACGTTGAACAACACTAACACGATGGTCGCCCGACCGATGGTACGACTTGTTGCGAGTGAATCAATCGTATTTGATCGCGTTTGGATTTTGAACATGTTCAAAGTTCAGATGCGACCACTCACGATCACCTCCGACCACCTCGAGTTTGTGCGATCGTCTACAACGACTGCGAGTGCTCGCAAGACACCAAGGGATCGATCGCGCAACAACAAGAAAAAACTGTTGCAGGTGGTCGTAAACAGGTCGTACGTCAATTGTGAAAGGGGCTTACAACATTGCACTACCGTTGCATTCGCATGTATGCGACCGTTCCTCGGTGTTACAAAATAGGAGATAAGAATATTAAATAAAAGAGATGGCAGAAAATATAAGAAAAAATGTAACATAAACTGCACGAAATTAAAAGGGCAAGATAAGTTTATATTTTTGTCTTTTAAAACATAAATCAAACTTTTCCGAGATAAAACCTAGAGAAAATAGGGTAAAGGGCATTCGTCCTTCAACAAATAGGCCTGCATACTGTTCAGGTTTAAATTAAACTCTTCTGAGGTTGTGGTTTAATTAAGGATAACTAATTGTTACTTTAATCTGTAATGGTGCAGGTTTAATTTATTAGCTCATTCAAACAACAGGATATGTACATACGCGCACCTAGCTCATTGCAGATTGGCTGACAGCCCATTGGAAGCCCCAAGCTATGGCCGCTATATCATATTGCTCTAAGTTCGAGTTGGTCTATACCTCACATCAATCACACGAACATTCGCACTGGTTTCATTCAAACGTACGAGCAATCGCATTGTCTTACGTCTACTTTCACGACTATGCATTCAGTCGTGCAACTATTGAGACTGATATCAAACCACTCGCAATCTCTCGTGCAACACTCGCATGTGATCGCACGAGCACAATACGAGCATATATGCGACTTTCTCGTGTAATGGGTTTTACTGGTTGTTTTTGTTGTGCGACAGCTGTTGCAACTGTGAAAGCCTCCGTGCGATCTTATGAGATAAATAGCGATTGATGCCTGTTGCAGCCTGTCGCGCGACCAAAAGGTCGCAAATGGTCGTACGTCAATTGTGAAAGGGGCTTTACTCGTATTTCGTACGAGTGATCGCATATTCTCGCGTTGACTCTCATGACTATGCAATCGGTCTTGCAACTATTGACATTGGTGTTGAATCACTCGCAATCACTCGTGCAACACTTGCATGTGAATGCATGGCCACTTGCATGAACACATATGCGAGTAAATGCGACTCACTCGTGCAACAGTGTTATATAGCAATTGATGCCTATTGCAACCTGTACCTGTCCTGCGACCAAGATGTCGCAGACCAATTGCTTTGGGCTTTAGGAGATTGTGGGATTAAAAGAATGTGATTTCCCTACGGTCACCGTACAGTGATCGTCGACTAAATGTAAACGGGGCAGAAGTTTTTACTCGCCGTTCGACATTCGAAGTTCGAATTGATACCTAGTCCTTCTACATTATAGGAGGGCTACACTGTTAAAAAACCCTGATTTTACAGAAAAAAGAAGATTTTGCAGAAATCAATAACAGAACCATTCTGTGAATTCATAAAACAGGATTTTTTCCTGCAATTCAACAGAACAGGTCTGATTTAAAAGGGGAAAAGGGTGTTTTCTTTAAGGAAATTTGTAAGGTTCCATACACCAAATACCAATTTCCTGTAAGATTACGCAATCTGGTAAGATTACAGGTGTTCTCGAGACTCTGCGACAGGAACTTCTTTTATTTTAAGGATGAATTTTCTAACAGTGTACAACCACATTCTTCTAGGGTGATAACCCTCACATTTTATACGACGTGAGAAGGTTTCCGTTCGTTAAGGACTTAAGGTTCCAAATCTTGAATAACATTCCTGTACATAATTATCAAATACATAATGTTATTTAAATGACGTAATTAATTATTCATTTTCACCTTCACTTAACTTTTTTTTCATATTTTTGGGGGTCAAATTCAGAACTAATTGCAGACCCATTTTCCCAAGTTCCTTATTAAAAACTGTCTTTGGGAATAATCTGCACTGGGTGATATTGCAGACGGAAATAGATTTGAATTAAAAAGATGAACTCTTCAACATATTGCAGGTAGCAAGACCTCATCTATGCCAATTTTGAGGTCAACACAAATAGACTCTTGCCTGTCACCACCGTCGAATAAAATTCGCAAGGATTTATTTCTCTTCTTTTCACTGTGGTATTTTCTTATCACTGGATCGGTTGTATCGGCATGCATGAAACCTATATAGGATTTACTCTGAACATGGAGGTACAACTTCTATATCCATGGTCTGAAACTAACGTTTCATCTTCAGACCCGTAATTAAGCCACCTTGCAGTGTGCTCTGTATCAGTTAGAAGTTGCATTGGGTGCAATCAGGTACAAATATAAACGCCTCCCATGACCAGATAGTGCAATAAACTTGACAGAGATGTGCACCCCAATTGCAGATCCACTTCATTCTTGTTTTTCTTTCCATTTCTGTGGGCTACCAGGATTGATCGAACGCGTACAAATACGCCAGTCGACACATCCGTTGTGTGTTCCTAGAATTAATGCATGCCTCAGTTCATGGCGGGTTCTTTTCATGTCATGCTAAATTACTGAATATTACATCGAAGTTTAGAAGTAGTCTCATTAAAATCTGAACAGATTAAAAATTATACTGAATATATGCGAACATGATTAAAACTCTCAAGAATACCATCATTCTAATATCAGCGACTAAAATAATCAAACTGTATATTTACCTTACGCTGAAATGTTCTGTAGTAACCATTCCCCGTTTATAAAAATAACTTTTCCCTGAATTTCGAATAACTACAATTGCTAGGTCTGTAATTCAGACTAAGTTTTGATGTGTTACAGACAGAAAGCATCGCCTTTCCCTAATGGTCCTGCGGATTTGCTCGGATCGCTTCGCAATCGATACGTCTAAAGGGATTTTCCGCCGCGCTCCTTCTGACACTGTTGGCACTAAGTTGTGAAGATGTACTCTTGATCGATACATCCTTTGCCTCCTCTTCTTTCTTACCCTCTACTTAAGCCTTCAGGATATTACAACCAAGCAAACAACAATCATATAGTAAATAAAAGAAGAGTTGAATTTCACTCGTCATATCGTATTCGTCTGAGCTATGACTTGGGTAATTATCCGTTAGAAAAAGACTATCACGTTAAAATATGACACGTGAAACCTGGGTCAGAGTCAGACCCTAGCTTTAGGGAATCGTTCAAGGTCAATTATATCTTAAATTGTCATTTGTTATGAAACAAAAATGTGTTGAAACATAAAGAGTGTTGTTTTTTGCCATTAATATTGGAAATGCTAAAAACGTGTGGACACATCTATTATATTGGAATCATGGAATTAGAATATCAAAATTGCATCTCTTCGGAATCACATTAACTCAACGATAAATCTCGCTGTACTTGTATCTAAACGTGAGATAAAGGGGAACAGGTCAACAAAGGTTACAAAAAAATGAGGCGAAACGAGACCGAAATTAGTTTTATCCTGTAAGGAAATTCACGTATGCAATAGGAAGTGGAAAGATTGAAGGATTAGTCTGGTCTGAAATTTGTACTATATTTGATTCTTGAATCACAACCTTTTCTGATTGGCAATCAGTCGATAAACAGTGCAATAACCTGATAACATTCGAATAGAAGGCCAGGACAATAAATGTTCTTTCGTGGTGTTTTCTCAATGGAGGAACGCCGTCATTTCTATTCCTTTTCTCCGAATAACATGCATCATCATCAACTACCGCGCTGACCAGTGACCATCCTAAAGTCAATATTTTGCCGGAAAGGTGAAGATTGGAAGATAAGAGCTTTTTGTTGTGTTCCAAGGCTTAAGATGACGACTTCTGAAAAACAGAGATGACAAGTTTGTGGGCCCTTTAAGAGGATAAAGATACTTTACGATGTCAAACGTAAAAAAGGGAAAAAATGAAAGGAGTGAGCGAAGATATTTCAGATTCACTGCATTTCAAGAGTGAAAGGTATTAGTAATGATAAAGTAAAAGAAGAGTTGTCGGGGAGACTGAATTCACGAGGTAGATATACAGAACAAAAGGAGGTATATAGGAGTGAGTATGGCGACGGGAATTAGAGGGCGTAAGACAAACGCAGAGAAAGTTTGTCAGGTAAAGAAAGACAAAGATAGAGAGAGAGAGAGGGGGGGGGGCAGATAATGGGAAGGGCCATTGATATCGATGGCACCTTTTACAATATCGCAAGATTAACAGTAGGCAGCATGTACATTCACATCGTGGTAATTACCCTCCCATACGTTAAAATGAGAAATGAGACCAAATTAATACATTTATAAGAATGTTATCTCAATAGAATAAGAAATTTGATAGATGAATTGAAATGCAATGCAAATAGGTTACTGTAGCTTTATCTATAGGTCAGGTATTCAACGCGATTCAACCTTCTGACTTGTAGATGTTCAAAAGGTACAGCCAGAAACTATAGAAAAATGTGTTTGTAGCTTTTCAAGTCCGAGAAAGGACATCATTATAGCGTCGAAGATAATAAGATTCCCAATGAAAGGTAGGCTTAATCCTTGTATTACGCCCTTAGAGGTCATGGCTTCATCTATTGAAATGATCTACGTTACAGGAAATATATAGAAATGATAAGGTCCTAGAGGGTATCGTTGTAGGGGGTAAATACGTCACTCGGCCAAGTACTTTGTAGGTAGGATTATACATGACGTGGGATATAATATAGGTTCATCAAATGAAACTGAGATGACCTAAATAAAACAAAGCAAGATGCTATATGCATAATAGGCCTAATGCATAAACGTAAAATTGGCATACTTTGTAATGCAATAGATGTAATTAACTACCCTACTTCTATAGGATGTTTTTTCCTTTTTTCCATGCAGGTTATTTCCTTTTACATAAAATAATTCATCTAGGTGCATGACCAACATTTAGCGAAAAAACCTACATTTTTTTCGATGACTTCCAGGTACAGTGTTGGCCTACTAGGGACGCATTGTGGATGAATAAAGGAACACAAGAATATCTATGGCGTCTTGGTCATTGTTATTTGGGCTTACGAGTATAAAGAAAACTCACGTGTTTAAGCATTGCCCTAGGGAGCAGGGGTGTTGAAGCACCCCAAGAGTTTCCTGGGGGTGCCACGTAAATACCCCTTGGAAATCTGGGTTTTTTTTGCTCGCCAAATATAAACCAGCACCCCTATTGAAAAGCGTTCCCAGGGCCCGGTGTGTAAGTGTGTGTGCGTCGGGGGGGGGGGGGTAGTTAAATGCTGGACATGTTACAGTTCGTATGTTTACAATGGAGATCCAAACTGGAGCTTATGTCAACATGGATGTTATTATAAACTAGATAGGGGTCAGCGAATGATCTACGGTAGATGTTGAAAGACTGCCAGAGTGTGCTCGCCTCTCGTTGAGACTGCATCACACACAGTACATTTCTTTTTGTTTTATCTTTGCTCTAAAGTTCACCAGAAAGATTCCAGAGATAAACTAAATTTATATGCATATATATATAAATATATATATATATATATATATATATGTTGTATGGAGCTACAAGTATACATGGTCGGAAAAGCAGAAGTACTGACTAGAGAAGGAGTGAGAATACTGACTTTACTGAGATACGGAAAATACTTAATTTACCGAGATACTGGAAATACTAAATTACTGAAAATACTGAGATTACGGAGAATACTGAAAATACTGAGATGAGTGAGGATACTGAAAATACTGAGATACCGAAATATTGAGAGTACGGAGATACTGAATACTGAAATGACTGAGATAATGGAGATACGGAATGACGGAGATGTTGAAATCCATGATATATAAGTTACTGAGAAGGAGCAAAGAGTCAGAAGTGAAAAAGACGGACTTTACACCAACTGGTTGTATATTGCAGCCGAAACGAACCAGCTCGTCAAGAGAGAAAGTCGGTTCGGCTACAATATATATATATATATAGGCGTAAAATAATCCAGGCATTGACGCTAGACGTAGCTTTCAAGGTATCTCATTTAATGCTAGTTTTCGGCCAGTAGGGCCTTCATCAGGCCTATAATGTATTGAACAAACAAAATAGAACAAAACCATACAAGTAAAATCGTAATAACAACAAAGTAAATAAAGGGTAACAAAGGGTACAGAACAGAAGGATTACAGTAAGATAACAAAAAATAACAACAGAGGGGGTAATGACTTAAACGAGTTGGTTGAGTACAATAGAAACGATTTGGCAACTTAAGTTGTGTAGAAAGAGATATATATGTATATATATATATATATATATATATATATATATATATATATATATATATATATATATATATATATATATATATATGTGTGTGAGGGTGGGTGTGTGTGTGAGTGTATGTGTGTAATGTATATGATACTGCTTCATTATCATTAACAAATATTGATTTAAGAAAGAACAAGAAAATGGGCAATTATTATTGTTTAATGCGATTTCATAATCATCTTGGAAAATGTATAACAACTTTTGTTAAACTGTAGTTCGTCATTACGAATAATAAAATGCATTATCGACTTAATCTACAGGCAAACTAAAATAGATATTGATCCCCCACTCAAAATCATATACAAAGTGACATAAAAGAATTTGATAAAAATTGGTATGAATTCATGTAGAGATGAACCCTGTTAAATGATTAAGCTGTTATAAATGGTCTTGATTTCTCTCCCCATCAATAATGAGAAATTGGTCTAATATAATATAAATACTCGTTTAACAATTTGCATCATGCCTTCGCTGATTTTTCGTTAACCATTTTAAAGAAAAAAATGTAAATTCTGACCATTGAGTATATGATTTATTTCACTTAAATTGAACCCTCAGACAGCATTAAGAACCATACATACATTAACTGAACACCTGAAAAGTGGAATCACGTCGAACCTATACATTTTCTTGCCCCACCCCGATTGACCTCCTCTCATGTTGACAACATGGCAGAGCTTCAACTCAAAATAAGAAATACATTGGTCGTCTTTAGATGTTTTAAGTAAGCAAGAGTGCAAAGATGAAAGGGAATCTGAAACGGATATGATATGGGAATGAGATTGATCGTATGGGGATTGTAACAGAGTATCTAGAATGATCACATCTACGGGCTACAGGTGCATTGGTATCACATCAGACCAAACGGGGAGAAAGAGATATCTGTCTTGGAGATAACAATAAGCTATCTCCATTTCGCCTCTTAGGAACGATTCTTTACCTCCCTATGCCTAGTGTTTCCAACAAACCAGATATTCGACTACCTGCCAAAGGGCACTAACTCGATATCAATGAATATAAAATAAACCACCTTCTAGTACTCATCTGTTTTTTGGTTAAGCCATTCCTTCAGGCGAATGAGGATATCGAATCCCAAGTTCGCTTTATCTCGGTTTTCTAAAAAAAAAAAAAACTCCTGCATGAAAGCAGAATGTATAGAGCAAACATGTGACCACAAGCAATTGTAATGTACGTTCACTTTAAGGCAAATCCGTATTTGTTGTAACTTTTTGTTCTGAAATTAATAACGGATAAAATTTTTACACGATGTTGATAAATAAATATATATTTTAGATTGATGTGAAAGTTTGAACAGCAAAATCACAGGCCACAGCTCTATTACAAAGTTAGACGTAATGACGACCATCAATATACAGTATAGGACCGACAAAAATATTTTATCAAAATACCAGGAAAAAATGTTTGATATATTTTTCGTTAGTGTATTATACTTTTCATGACTTAAGCCATCTCGGCTTTCGTGGGCTATTCTGACTAGGTATTTCACATTCGAACCGTTATATTTGTATTTCTTATGTTGGACTTTGCAAATCGAAGATATTAGTCAATTACTCAACGAAGGTAATATATATATGTATATATATATATATATATACATATATATATATAGCTTTATCCCTAAAGAAGACGTATGTTTAACGTCAAAAATTTGGAATTCAAAATAAACTGTTGGAACTAAGTAAAATGCATTACCACTTTGCCTCATTAATATATATATATATATATATATAATGAACAAAAGTTCCAACGATTTGACTAATTCTCCGGAGATTTTCCCCCTTTATTTGCCGACCATTTCATTAATGGGTCGAGTTGCTTTTATTCTAAACTTAAGGTCATGGGCACGATTGTGAACAGGAAATTGTACTCTAATTGGGTGATACGGTTACATCAATGCACTTCATATCAGGCATTAATTACAACGTTTAGAAAAAGACAATTGAAGTCCTTTTTTCAAACGGTAACTTAGGATTCGAAATAACCCGAGAGCGATGCATTATTATTATTAGATCAAGGCAAATATGTTTCAAATAAATGCCTTTGCTATACTATACCACTATTATTTTATTACTTTTAAGAGCGTGGGTGGGCAAGGAACTACATAAACCATATCAAGATGGCGTTAAAATATACTTGAAGTAAGCATGGTAAGTGGAGATATTCCAGTTAATCAAAATAAATATTAACAGACGAAAATCCGGAGTCGACAAAAATGAAATTCATTTTTCAACCTATTCGGAACATTGTCCATTCACGCCTATATGTCCCTTAAAATCCCGTCACATTATTGTAAATATATATATATATTCAACCAGTGACTGAAGTAGAGTAATTGTAATATGAGATAGAATTCATTTAAAATCAATGTGACTCGTTATTTTGTCTTTGTTTTATTTTTACTTCTAACTTTCTGTATATCAATAAACTTACCAGGAATATACATCCAATTCTCGTCCAAATTTGACGAAAGCTCTTGATATGTTTACTAATTATGAATTATAATGGACTATCATATTAACATTATTGCCTTATAAAAATGTGACAGATACATAGCCATATATCAATTCATTCTTAAACAAAGGATTTGATAATTTGACAAAATTCGTTTCCCTTTCCTAAATGAAAGCCTTTCAAACACTTCATCTTATAACTTTATTGGTCATGTTGATTGTATTTCTGATTTTTTTTGTCTACCTATGAATATGACCTTTCACATAATTATGTGTTCTCTGATCGATCAAAACCATAAATAAAGCAAAAGCATTATAAAAGCATCTCTGTCCAAAGAAATGAGTGAGAAAAATATACCAAAACCATCGAAAGAAAATAAAAACTATTTTCTCATTTTCCAATTCTATTATCAGTTTTCAGTACTTCGTTTATTTCCTTCAAGAAAATAGAAATTTGTTAAATTATTATAACCTTAAATTGATCACTTGGCATATATCATATAAGCATAATTGCATTTACATGAGTACATGTGTATCTTTAAAGTCGTGGTATACAAAAATGTCTGTATGTGCAGATAAATACATTATGCCCTCGCGTATCGGTCATAATAGGTTCACATAACTTGCTGTGAAATATTGCCTAATGACACGTGGTACGACAGGCGGATAAGTGCATTTCAGCAGTTAAACTGAGGGTTCTGAGGTATAGTTTGGTTTTTAAAGTCATGCGTTGTTCAACCACAAGACGATCTGTATACTTCCACAGGTGATTCCCTCCTGCTACTGTCTATTATCTAAGACTGCAGCAATCATAGTTTGATCATGGTAAAGACACTAATTCCTCCGAAACTGCTTTAAAAAATCAAGAATCCAGTCTCTTAGACTAGTAGTACATCCGCGTACATTGTCGTCCACGAAAGAATTAGTAAATATGGTAAAACAGCCCAAAATCCCTGATTTTGATCTGTTACCCATAAAGGGAGACTTCACAATGTTGATGGTTTTACTAAAGCAGATAATAAGACGTACATCTTGCAATCAGATGGTCGTGTGTTCGAATCCCACTGCGGCCTAGCGTCCTTTACCAAGGCGTCAATACACACTTGGAATGCAGGGAGTGGATAAAGTGCATACATTGTGTGCGGGCAGCGAGGCATGCCAGGATCCGGGGGCCGTTTCATGAAAGTTGTCACCACTGAAAAGTTGTCTTTCTCCGACAGTTTCCATAGTAAAAGTCAGACACCAGTGTCCAGTTAGCCAATCAAAACCAAGGATTCACTGAAATAGTCAGCACTGTAAATCTAGTCAGTGCTGACAACTTTCCTGAAACACCCACCTAATGACTGCTAGAGAGAGAGCGTTAGATAGAGAGTTTTCGCATTTACTGCGGAGCCGCTGTCTGCAACGCACCAATTCCTTTGAAAATGCAAGTCAAATCGAAATGGAGAGCTGAGAGGCTTTTGTCGAAAGTTGGTGGACCAGGACAACAGCGCAGTCTCTTAACTCTGGACAACGACGTATCTGTAATTGTTCTTCGGGTACAAATCTTCGGAAGATCTGCTGTCCCGGTCCGCCTACTTTGAAAAATAGCCTCTCAGCTCTCCATTTCGGTTTGACTTGCATTTTCAAATGAATTGGTGCGTTGGATAGTGCGGCTCCGTAGTAAATGCGAAAACTCTCTTGTAGTTGCAATGAAAAGAGCTTAGAAACAAAGTGTAGTAAGAGCTATATGAATATTACTATTATTAGTAATATAAATTTTATACTATCATCAATGCACAAATAAAAAAAAAATATATATGTAGATAATTTGTGTGTGTGAGGGTGCGTTTGTGTGTGTATTTTAATGAGAATCTTATTTCACCCACGCACTGTGGAACAAAATTACTTTAAGTCATTTTTAAACCACTCATCACTGTAGAATGATGATTTGTAGATTCTGTTATCCATAATATGAAGCACCGTCCGCACAGGGGCCGCGGAACGGTTTTCAAAGTGGGGGGGGGGGTGGCTGAGCCAAAAGTGGGGGGGCTGACCATGCAAAAAATCACAATCGTATGGTCATTTTTACGTTTTTGTACATGGTTTTGGAAAAAAGTGGGGGGGGGGGGGCTGAAGCCCCCAGCCCCCCCCCCATCCCGCTTCCGCGGCCCCTGCCGCATACAGATATCATTTTGTAAAACGTTGAATGTAAATATGTTTAATTACAGAATGGGGCTGATGTATTCTGCTACTGTAAAGAGTTTGTATTAGACACAATGTGAAACAGGAAGGGCATGAGGGCCATTGATCATCATTTTTTCATAGAGCACATGAATATTTTCAGCTTTCATGCCATGCAAAAAAATAATAATACTTCACAGTTTTTTTAGTGAACAAAAATCAATTGTGGCTAACTGATGGAAATTACGCTAGAATGGCGAGAAAAGGTCTATGAATATACCAGTCCCTCTTGTCGAAAGGTGTGTTGTACTTTTATGGTGGGTGATAGTGAACAACGTAGTTGGCCCTATCCGTGCTTGACCAGACATCACCTCCATTACCACGTGCCCGCCTGCTTCCGCCCCCAGCTCACCAGGTCGTGGTCTCAATGGTTGATTGATGGTAGGAACAGGTATATATCATGGCCAAAAGGTGTTTAAAATACAAGCCTTTGTCCGTGATCTAGTTTATATGAATGGTACCGTTATGTCAAATTTACATGGACTGGTAGACACACGTGAATGTATATGTAGTATGGGACGTGTGCGTTTAGCTTTCTTTTGAAGTATGTAGCACAAAATTAAGTAAAGTAATATTGCTTAAAATCAAAATAATTCAAATTGAATCAAAGTACATCAGATCGCCTGAATAGAAATATGTCTTATATGTCTTGATCAACCATACAAAAAGAAAATTATTAAACTCTTTAGAACTTAGAGATTTGTTCACATAAATTATATAGCCTATATATTGAGACTCATTTTCATGTGTTGACTTTAATCTACACTTGGTTGAAAATCGTGTCCTCAGTGATATTTAAAAAGCATGTCCATTACAAAGATATCTTTCAATAGAAATAAAGAAAAATCACATCAGCTTAATTTAAAAATCGAATTAAAATCGGATGTAAAATATGACTAGGTAGAATCTTACGTGACTCTTTGTAAAATCACACAACGGACGGATGTCAGGGCGTTTAACATTTTAAACCTATGCTATGATCACTAAGTCTAATTCTTCATAAACGGCAAATTCGAATTAGTGTTTCGTTGGTGCGACTGTTGCATAGTAGCATCAAAGTTTTCTGTATAATTTTGCCAAGTATGATAGAATAGAAAATGTCGCCAATTGATAATGAACCCTAAATAACCGAATACCTCACGTAACTATAACAAAAATAGTGCTAGCTCATAATCAGTCAGTTTACTTGTCATGTTTATATATTTCTTACTATAACCATGTAAATCATTATGTCAATGAGTTCTTTCTTAAAAATATTATCGCTTCTAACTTCGACCACCGTGTTTCTTCAAATACATAACAGTGATGGTTTACAATTCTTAGGAAAATGCATAATTCATTATTATAATCCTGATACCGATATATCATACTTCTAGAAAATAATCATTAACAAATCAAAGGGTTGGGTTCCCAAGGGCAGTATATCTTATGCAGCCTTCGCTTCCACCATTTTCTTCTCAATAATAAAAAAGTTCAGACCAAAAACCGATTAAGGCGAAACACAATACGGGCACAAAAGGGTTATACAATATCACATTGTCTAATAAATGAAGAAATGTAGTCTACCGTGCATGAAAAACAAAAGGTAGCTGTATGGATGATTTTCATAGTATTGTTATCAATTATTCAGAGGTCATGATGGGTACAGTAAATCTTGTGCTTGTTGGTGCATTATCATACTTTCAACACCAAAAGTGTATAGGTCTCATGACATTGACAATTGCAATTTTGTAAGCCTTATTTATTCGGCAGACAGCATTTTCAAGGCAAAAGTACATCAAAATAACACAGAACATTACCACTGGGAATATGATGAACGTTGAGCTCAAACTATGCCAGAAAAACACAAATGTATTCTATTGACGACCATTTTCCCTTTTATTATCTTGTATTTAGCAAAGTGACGTTAGTAAGAGTATTTTCGAAATACGTTGGGTAATGTTTACATTATACGTAAATGCGATATTTCATATTTCCGTTGTGATATGTTCTGTCAGGTTGCATTAAATCCGTATTTATTAAAAACGATGCTATGATGACCTATCACCAACCATTGAAACGAGCTTTATTTGCAAATATTTTTATGTACCTGTATATGAGATTTATCTGCTTAACTATTTTTTAAAATATGATCTAATGTAAATGTTTTCAAATATTAGCTCAATAAATTTAACATAAGTATAACGAATCCATACTTAATACATATCTATATTTGTTCTCCAATATGCCTTTTAACTAATAATATAAGCATGTACATCCCCAACGACCTTTACGTGCGCCTGCCTCTGCTGTCCGACATTTACACAAAACCCTCTCCCACTACTTTTCATTAGGCCTATTCCTTTCCGTATCTCTTTTATTATTATTTTGTTTGATCAATCATTTTGTAGAAAGTACTTTAATCCAACCAGGGTTTTTTTCTTCAAGTAATTGCAAATAAAACTAGGTTCAGGAAACTGATATATAGGGAGGGGGTGGAGTAAAGATCGACCCCCACAAAAACTCTATTTACTTAATAGCCACTTAGTTCCCCCTGCTCTGTGTAGTGCATTTGTCAGCAAGATGTTGTAATCTGGGTCGGTCATTTTATGACCAAGAAAAAAAAAAGAGATAAAGAAAGGAAAGGAAATATGGTGCAAACTGATATTATATTTTGAACATTACGTCAAAATCTATTATAAAATTTGTCTTTTTCCGAAAGATCAAGATTTTTGCCCTTTTGTTCATTACCGACTTTTTAGAATTTTTTTCTCCATACGCCATGTTCGGCCCCGGAAACTTGTTGGCTCAGTATTTGCTAATATTTAGGTGCATGACACTTATTATACAAGTGTTTTTTTTCCAAATTACCACCTCCGTTTTTATTATTTTTTTTACTCGACTTATTTTAAATTGGTCCAATGCCAATTCGTGATTATACGAAGTGAAGTGATGATTGGACCAAAATGGTTATTGGACCAAATGGTTGTTAGACAGAATTTTGATGGATGTAATGGCATGAGACTAAATGAAGGTAGGCTATGAGATGAGTGGACGAGTTGGCAATAAAATAAGTGACAATTTACCAACTCGGCTAAGATTTAAAAAATATACATTATTAAGTTCCTGATCTTATCCTTTGTGTTATTTCATGTCTGATAAATTATTTGTACTAGATTTGACTGTGTCATGTGTTTGTTTTTTTGGTTATACAACACGTAATGAATAAAACTCTATTTTGTAGTATTGTTAAATTGGCCCATCGCGGAAGGAATGAATCGATGCACTACGTTCTTGGGAAGAATACTATTACAAACCCAACAAGCTCTATTTGAATACTTTAAAGAATTGCTTTAATTCATTGCGTACATTTATGTATGCTCACTCGTTGTATAATTTCGTCTTTGTATTGATAGCACAATTATCTGTGCGATGTATGGAAATCCAGCAGTGTTTATGGAGGCATCTCCTTATCACGCATGCGTGCAGAGAGTCAAATCATCCAGCCATTTCTTTATCTGTGTCAGGTGATATTCCCCTCTCCTTCCCCTTCCCCTCAGGAGATGCAGGTGTGCCCGTCATCATATTGAGGACCCCTTTTCCCGCCTCTCCCAACCCCGTAGCAAGTTGACACTGGTAATGATTTCGAGAGGAGTCAAGTTCCGTTTTCATTTCCCCAAGATTCATATTGTTGCGTCTTTCGAATCGATTTTTCTCAATGTGTACATTGAGGTTGTGTCTATAGGGAATTTCACTTTGTTCCCTTGGTCGTATCTTGTGCCGAATCTAACATCAATGAAAAAAGGATTTGAGAAACAAATTTCTCGAAAAAAAATCACCAAAAACAAAATTGTATTGTTATGCGTTTTCCGCTAATCTATTAAGAATTTGAACAATCTTATTAAGGTACGATGTAGCACGTTTAGCTTGTATCTCGCAAGATATATATCATCGATTATCAACGGCCTAGCCTGTACCACAGATTATTGCATTTTATTTGAATTAAATTCACAACAAAATTATTTACATCGCAGTAACAACAAGGATAGTTAAAAACTGCAAAATTGAATTTGAAATCCTTATCATGGGCCAGATTCTAATTTTTTTTGTAAAGCTCATTTTCCCTCATTCATATACTTTGGAACGCTTACTGACTGACAGAAAGTCAAGATGTACCAATTTCTTTACTGTTTTATTTTATAGACGCTTGGACGAAACCCTTTTCATTCATTACTGATATTTGATTTGACAATTGCAACTTCACCAATTAGGTTGATGACCTACGGGATTGCTCGAGACCCCAAAGTAATCAAATATCTGTATCTATTCGTACAACAATCTATAATGCCAAGACATTGTGATGGTGTGATATCCCATCGTATACATGATTGTCATTCTATCATAAATTATGATACAGACTGAGGAATATGCTTTAGGGTGGAGGTGCTTGACTTACACAGTTACAGTACCAGAGAGTTCCTCCGAGTTCGCTCTCTAATTTTTCCATTCATATGTTAATGATTTGCAACCATCATCAGAATAAGTAGGCCTATTTGTCTGGTCGCAATCTTATAAAATTTCCCTCCAACATGTCTAAACATTTGTTATGACGTCTTGCGGAGATCTGTCTTGGTCATTCGGGTGAAAGCTATAATATTGCTTTCTTTATTTAACTTTGTTTTACCATCCCGGCTTAAGATTTCCTGAAATGTTTCTGTATACACTAGCCCTATTAGCCAAACTCTTTAGAGTCCGTATGATCCGACTGATAAACACATGTGGCCTACGATACATCATAATTATTACCCGCAGACGAACTGGACATAATTCAAAATAAGCTGTAAGAAGGGGGTAATGGGGTTACACCATACAATACGAAATGAACTGATGCTAAAAGACATGTCGATACACAACTTGACTTTCTTCAGCTTCCTCCAACACTAATAAAGCCCGCTCCGCCCCGGTGAAGGAAACGAAATATAAAACAAGGCTAACGAATCGATAAATGTCAAGTTTATTTATCGTTAAACAAGCTGTTTGAGTTTAATGTCTTAATTCGTATCAGGCGCCACATAAATTAAACCAACCCGCATCATGCTATCCTTCTTCTTTAACCTACGTCTTGATAAGCTTTCAATGTTTGACCTGCTCGAGTTTCATCAACTGAAAATAATTTGCCATGAGTGCCGAGTGTCTGCGTGATAGTGAACATGATAATCATTCTATTGAATATTACTTATTCTGAGAATTGCATTTGTCGCCTTCAATCGTTATGAAACTTTGTTCATTTGTGAATGGTTGCTTCTCGGGCACAGTGGGTTCAGGGAATGTCATGCTAAGTTCAGCATTTATCTTTATTTTCACTTCAAAGAGGTGTTATCCGTAGGCCCTAAATAAAGTTGTTTTTCTTAGAATATCCTATCATGGTAATAAATCGAATGAATTGACATTCAAGAATAAGCCAGCAAAAATCAAGCCTTGTCTATAGAATTTAAATGATCTAACATGAACCACAGAATGCAAACCTTATGCATTGGGTACTTGTAAAGTTATTATGTATAACGGTACAAATAATCATTTATTTATTTATTTATTTTTATATATATATATATATATTTATTCATTTCTTTATTTATTCATTTTATGTTGCAGGGTAGGCCTGTTAAGTGTTCCAAAGGCGCCCTCCAGTTTAACAAATAAGTCAACATCATAGCAATTGAATGTATGTAACCTAACATTAAGTAAAACAGAACACATTATACATATAGAGTGAATCAACAAGTATCATGGAATCATTACATCAAGTTATTAAGTGTAATTACATGTATGACAGTCGGAATTTCAATGATTTCCAGTGTTTTTAATGCATGGAGGGACGTGCATGTTTGTATATCACAAGGGAGCGAATTAAATAAGACGGCATCGACATATTCAAAAGATTCTATTTTATAATCCGTCCTTGGGCAGGGTATTTGAAGGGGACATTTGTTCAGAAAAACGTGTTTTATAAGTTACATTATACGTTTGGAGATAACTGGTTCCAGATAGGCTGGTCTAAATCGTTTTTTTTATTTTGAAAGCAAGAGCACAATAGTGATATTTGATTCGTTCCTCCACTGTTTGCCATTTGAGTGTAGACAACAATTTATGCTGGGGAGTGAGATAGTCCTTATTCAAAATTATTCGAGCATTCTTATTCTGTAGTTTTTTTTATCTCATTTTTGTTTGTTTCTGCAACGATTCCCCAAGATGTACAATAATAATCAATGTAAGGTAAAATCATGGCGAAATATAAATTCTTAAGAATCTTAGGCGGAAGGAATTGTTTTATTCTCTTTACACAACCTATCGTACTAGATATTTTAACAATGATACTCGATACATGTACTCCCCACGTCATACCAGGGTCAAGTGTTTCACCAAGTATTTGATTACATTTACATTTTCTATGGGTTCATTTCTACATTTTATCATAAAGCATCGTTTCTCAATCTTTCCTATTACCGAACGCCATGCCTTTTTTGGATGCAAATGCATACCGTTAAGGTCGAGCCAGTTACATATAACATCAAAATCACTTTGCATTTTTTAAACCTCCTTATTATCATGACAGAAAAGAGCAATATCATCTGCATAATGAAACATTTTGGAATTAACATTCAAATTCAAGTTACACATAATTGATAAAAATACAAAATATTAATGGACCCAATATGAATTCATGTGGGACGCCTGATCTTTCACTTCTTCCTGAACTTTCACTGATACAATTATTTACTACGAAAAACTATCTCCTGTCTGTTAAATATGCTTGCATCCAATCATATTTGTTACCCTTAATTCCATAATATGTCAGTTTTCCAAGAATGGCATTGTGTAGTATAACATCAAACGCTTTACGTAAATCGAGGAAAATACCTCCAATCATTCGCCCCTGATCCATTTTATCAAACAAAATAGTCTGTACTTTCAGTTAGACATGTAGTAGTAGAATGTAAAGGTCTAAAACCTTACTGGGAATTCGTTAGCAGTTTGTTTTCATTCAAGTATACATAGAGTTGATTGTGGATTGCTCTTTCTAATATTTTAGACCGGTGGATCAAATATTGGTCTAAAATTATCGACACCCTTTATGGATTGGAGTAATTATTGTCGTCTTTAAATCTCTTGGAATAGTATACGTGTTCGCAATGTCATATTGTGTGAATATACCAATGGTTCTACTAAAAAAAGAGCAGCCAGTTTAAGAAGCTTGGGATGTATGCCATCTACTTCAACGACTTTTGAGCAATCAAAGTTTGACAATTCCTTAAAAACGAAATATTTTTTATTTAACTGAATTTGAATTCACATTCGGGTAAATATAATATTTGTGAACTACTTAATGCATAAACTGATGCATTATCCGAAGGAGTCTGCAATCTCAGTCTTATGCCATTAAAGGCTTTGTTTAAAACATTGGCTATTTGTATGGTAGGTATCTGTTAATTTCCCATTGTAAGTTTGATATCATTATTTTCTGAAAGTCAAAAAGGGGCCTAAGCTTTCGATCCTAGCAGAATCTTCGTCGGAGGCAAAATCATTATTTTCTTTCTAATTTTTCTTCGATATAAGTTTTGAAGTCCTTCTCGTATTCTCCATTTCTGCCGGGGCTAGACTCGATAAGCTCTGCTTTTTCTAGCCCCGGTCACATTATTTACCATCGTATTTTAATTTTGTTGTATGTTTTTTTTTTTTTTTTCTCTCTCTCTTTTATATATACATGGAGAAATTTCCTTTTCTGTCTTTTGTAATTGTGTGTATTGGTTTTTAATGTGAAATATATGAAATGAAAATGAAATGAAATGAAAGAATTCCCCAATTCTTCTAAATATTACCACAGTTCTGAAATTCATTCTGATAGTAATTCTTTTTCAAAAAATTATTCAAATTGTTTGCTCTATTTCGAAAATGCTGAAATTTTTTCTAACAAGATATCAATTTGGTTTTTCGGAATTGTTTTCGACAGTAATCCCTTTCTCGTGCTAGATTCAGAAAGTCATCATAAATCCATGGTACACCTCTTTGCTGAAGACGCACTGATATAAATGGGACATGTCTATCACAAATTTCCAACAGAGTACTTCTAAAACAACTCCATAATTTTTCTACATCCTGACCAGATGAACAAAATTCTTTCCAGAAAATGTTGCTCATTATAATTATCAAAAACAAAATGTTTGAAAGAGCGAAATTTGCTTATATTTAAAGAAAGAGGTTGATATTTACCTTTAATGACAGTAAATATTACATAGCGATCACTTAAACCTGTTATTTGTACTCCTGATTTAATGACACTTTCACTGAGCGAGTCAGAAATATAAATTAAATCAATAAGTGACTGACTGTTAGGTGTAACCTGTGGGTTGAGATATAACCTTTGTCATCTGCTCGGTCATACATAGATTTTTCTTTTACTTTTTGGACAGATTATCATCAGTTAACATGTTACAGTTAAAATCCCAAACAATAACAACATTGCACGATTTTGCACATACTTTCTCGAGATTTTGTTCTAAACTATCAAAGAATTCTAAGTGACTATCAGGTTTCCTTTACCATGTTTACAATATTCCAACGAACAGTGAGCTGCTATTAGCAAGCAGCAATTCGAGCCACAATATTTCTAATGTTCCAGGTTAAAGATCTGATCTGAAATATTTTCAGATATACAGTGGGTATCAAAAAAAAAATTACACTTTGAAAATGCCCTGGGAATTAAAAAATGTGGGTTATTTTTTCACATTTATTCTTGGGTTTGGGCCTCGGTGTATTGGGGAGTGGGGTGGGGCACAATGGCACTCTTCGAAGTGTGTTGGGCAAGGAATTTTTTTTTTTAAAGGTAAAAGATATCTTTAACTTTTCAAAAGTAACCGTGCTCACTCAAGCGGAGACAGTTATATCGTCATTTGCTTAAATGGACCTGTACCAATGTTAAAATGTGGAAAAATCTTCAGGATATTACAAATGTATAAGTTTACAGGATTTTTTCTAAGTGTAAACTTTTTTTGATAGGCACTGTATAACACCCCAATCCTCCTCCACGGATGTCCCTATCTCTTCTCTCAAACTTATATTCTTTAACAGAAAACAAACTGTCATAACATTATTTTGTCAACCATGTTTCAGACAAACTGAATATATCATAATGATTATTACTAAGCAAATTTTGAACATCAGCAACTCTATTTACCAGACTCCTTACATTGAGATGTAAGGAGTCTGGAATTTAATTGTGTTTAATTTGAAATTGCTATTCGACTCATCTTTAATACATGTACTTGCTGACATCTCAAGCCATTTTATTTTTTACTTCATCTACATTATTCCAAAAGGGTAGTTGTTGCATCAAGGACAGGACCAGTTTTCAAAGAGTATATCTGAATCATTAGTCTTTTTTTATGTAACATCCAGTACATAATAATGCCTTTAGGCTCTTTTTACCGGCTTACTGCAAATAGAACATGGGTATTTAACCATTTTAATAACTGTGTTAAGACTTGCGTGGAATATATTTATTTCACTCTAAGAAGATACATGTAATTACAAATAACTCTAAATGTGGTGCAAGGGAAAAGGATACTCACCTGCACACATCTTTAATTCTCTAAAATCCTCTTACTGTAAATGATATGCATGCATATATCATTGGAAATTTTGTCGTCTAGAGAAGACTGTCTGAACGAAGATGAGTTTCCTCATGTCTATGGTGTGACATCTGATACTTATGTTTCATATTCAAAGACCTTAGTTTAGATTTTTTTTTATATACATTGTTCTCAATTATATATTCAGACATGATTTAATATGTATTAATAAAAAAAAATCAAATATGATGAAAAATAGATCTAACCCCTTTTGCAATTGAGCTCTTCAAATATTTATGTTCTTCTATTTCATATACTATGAAGGCACTAAATTTCTTGTATGTGCAATGATTGTCATAATTATAATTGTGTCTGGCCAGAAATACCTTAAAAATGAAATTATATAAAATAAAAACAATATCACTTCTTTACCTCTCTATTGTCTGCGCAAATATAGTTATCCAGTACCTTCTAGGATCATTCAGCGAATATCATCACTTCAGCTTCTGTTTTAATAATCGTTAGATGTCTTTATAATTATATATGTATTGAATTGATCGATAAATGACTCCAATGTGATATAACATTTCTTAAAAAAAAACTTATACAGATTTGAACTGTCTCGTTTGTAGGTCACATCTCAATTTTCCGCATATTGCTGGTAAAAATCGCTAGTACATATTCATAATATTGGAAGTTGGTCATACAGTAGTACAGAAATTTCGAACAGCATTATGAAATATCCCTCCCCTTGGACTCATATCATAATATTTCGGACAAAAAACAAACATCGATTGCTCTGTTTCCATGGTTTACCAATATAATGCCACCATTAGCCTTCTCGTGGGAAAGCCTTGAAAGGCTAATGGATGACGAAGCCAAAAAACAACACTGCATACAAAAAGAGACAATGGCTCTTCATAAGAAATATCCTTTGTGTTCAATACATGCCATAGATATCATCCCCAACAGTCGTCTCGTCATTTTTTGGGGTATCATATTCAAAACCGGGTACATGTCAGAAATGCCTTTCTCGATCTCAACGCCACCGGAAAAGGCTCATAATTACCTAAATGTCGTCTGCTTGAATTCGATCACCGTTCAGGCTTGTGTGAGGATATCAACGTGGTGTCACAAATCAGAGGAATTCCTCCTCCTAGATATTGCTCAAGATAAGAAATATGTCAGAATATACATACGATGATGCAGCTTAAGGGTTGCACCAAGTGACCTTTTAGTAACAATTCAGTCGGGAATGGGGCTACCTCTCCCATCCCTAGGTAATAGCTTTGAATTAAGTGACGGCGCTCTCCCTTGGTATATGGATTAAGCTCCAAGCAGACTATGTTGATCATGTCTCTGGGTGATTTTGATTAATATCTGACATTTATTCAAGATGCTCTTGACACTCACTTTCCCAATCTTCCCTCATCCTGTCTACTATAATATGATACAGTCATACAAACGAAATCGAACCGACCACTTCCTGCTGAAAAAAAAACCCCACCGTGCCACACAGTGTGATCACTTGTGTTCACATAGTGGACTATATGAAATTATTATTCACACGGTTAAAATGCTCAAATTCACTACTGATTATATTTTCACACTGTGGACACCTCGACAGTGATTGTTCACATGGTCGACTATGTGAATATGACTGTGATTCACGCTGTTGAAATGCTCAAATTGAACAGTGTGAAAAATGATTTCAGATTGCGACCAACACTGTGAACACACTGTGGGACATTGTGTTCTTTTCAGTAGGGATGATATGCCATTCGAAATAACTAAATATCTTTGATCCGTCTGGAGTCAGGTTTGTTGGTGTGACTATGTATAAATATATACGTCCTGTAATGGAGGAAGTCCAGGAGAAAGTATTGGTTATGGTATGACTTCTCCAAAGAAAGTGAATCTGCTTCCCTCATTCAATATCACATCTTTGTATGATTTCTCAATACAAAAGATATGATTTCAATAGCTTGAATTACGTATTATTATTTGTCATTATCATTAGTGATATTAATGTTGCTTTTGTAATATTATTATTATTATTTTTATAATGAAAATAATAACAACGACAATAACAATGATGATAATAATAATAATGATTATCACAATAATCATTATTAATCTTATCGTTATTATTATTATTATTAGTAGTAGTAGTAGTAGTAGTAATAGTAGTAAAATTTTTATGATTTCATTTATACTACTACTTCTACTTCTACTACTACTACTACTATTATTGTTATTATGGTCATCTTTGTCATTATCATTTTTTTGATCATCATGTTAGTATATTGCCACAGTCGTAATGGTAAAGTCCTCTCAAGACATGGTTTAAGCTCTTACTTTCTTTCCAAGTGATGTCGATTGTGTGACTGCGGGATAACAGAAGGGATAGGTGTAAATTAGCATCTGGAGAAACGAATATAGGCCTACATGTATAATTACACTACAATTATTTTTCTCAAGCGCAACCCTGACAAATCAGAGGGAAATATGCACAGTCTAATTGCATTAATACATGTATGTATTAATTTTCACCCAACATAAATGTCAGTCAAGTAACATGGCCATGCTAATATAGATTTGCTTTGTATACACATTTCATTCATTTTCGGAGCTGATCGTATTTCATGCTCTTCATACCACACATACACACATAATGAGGGTGTCCAATGGCAGATGAGTGCCATTATTCACAAACGAGAGGCAATTAGTCTTTAATTAGTATAACAATGTAAGATGTCTTGAGTTTGCCCTCGTATGACCCTTGATTCAGTGGTGTTTTTCGTGGTGACAGTCAAAACAAACTGATTAGTACGATCATGTGGCATTGGTTACCTGTGTACTATGTCTACTATTCCACTCTATCATATTTCAAGTCATGGGAATAGATTCACGTCTGAAACACACACGCACCCACCCACCCACCCACCCACCCACAAAATAATATTTGTTGATTCAATGATTTAAATTTTCATGAATAAGCAAATCATTATGTGATGTGTGACAAAGGAGAAGGAAGAGGATAGATGGAGTGAATGAAAGGAAGAGAGGGAGAAATATATTGAAAGGGATGAGGCGATATTTTAAAATAGTTGTGTTTTAAGGAACCGAAAGACCCAATTAATCGTTATCGTAGAATATTGAGGAAAAAAATCGTCGCAACTCGTTGCCAACACGAAGTTGGCTCAGTCGGTAAAGCTTCTGCCTGTCGAACCAAAGGTCGTGGTTTCGAGTCCAACCCGGACGGATGACTGAAGACTGCGTTGTGTGTAAATGTCTCTCCCCTGTTCCATAGATAATAATAATAATAATAATAAAAATAATAATAACAATAATGATAATAATAACAATAATAATATTAATGATATAAAAAGTAATAGTAACATTTTTATCGCGCTTTTTCTTAAAAAAGGTACAAAGCGCATTACATATAAAGAATTTACAATGAAACAAAACATGAACATAAAAGTGAATGAAAAATTGAAAAACATTGAAAAACCAACGCAATGGAAGAGAGAGAGAGAGAGATGCAGGCTATGTTATAGTGAAAACACTCCGTCCTTCTGATAGGACGTTGAATGGAGGCCCCGTTTAGAGCCTAGAGGAGAGTCACTACCTTTGCTATTCGCATAAGAGTAGGGGGAAACCCCGGCGTATAGTGGTCCACCTGCATTCCCCAATCAGTGGTATCGGGAGAAGAGACCTGCAGGTCATAGTGATTCAGTTCGCTTTTCGCCTCCCAGGCACAGGTGACGTCAAGAAAATGAATGTGATATCAAGATCTAAAAACGACGAAATATTAGCTCTGGGTAATTACCTTTACCTAGATGTGCTCTGCTCATACTTTGATGCGCTAACAATGGGCTCTCTTGCAAAGCAGTTTTGCAGAAAAGACACTTCAATGAATAAACAGACAGACGAACTCAAATACTATAATAGGTTAGTAGGTAAACATAACAAGAAATATCTAATAGTATGTAAAGCTGCATAGTGGTATGAAAATGAACAAATGAATATTTGAACAAATAAAGATAGATAGACAGATATAGAGAGAAATACAAACATAAAGAAAGAAAGAGAGAGAGAATGAAATGCAGGTCGAATATATAACGGCGCCGTATATCGATCTCTTAAAGAAAGTATTTGACATATAACATGAATCGCGTTGAGTTTCGAACAAGATGTCTGTTAGGTTGAAATAGTAAAAAGATTTCCGGTTCCTTATTTCATTCTTGCGAGATGGCTATCAATGGAGTCAGGATCAATCCTTTTCCACTCAAACAAACAATGATAAACAAACCTTTATATTGATATTGAATGACATCTGAAGATTGCATAAAGGTGCCAAGTTCAAATAAATTTACCAAGAGAGTGGGAGAGAAAGAGTGAGTTAGAGAGGGGAAGAAAGTTGGGGTGCTTTCGGCGCGACCCTCAGAAAAACGATGCACCTCCACATATCATCTCATTTCACAGTAAGAAAGATCAGAACAATGTCACTCCAATTAATAATACAAGTCAAAATTTGATATAAAATTGCAGGTATCACACAAACTATATTTTTTCCAATCGATCGTTTAAGGTGACTTGTTTGCCAAATGCAATTGACATACAATCGGAATTATTTATTCAGTTGGCTGTTCGATTGTTTATATGTATAAGGGGGGGGGGGATTGATTATATAAGGAGACATGATCAAACCCTTATCCATGTCTCTTCCAAAGCACACACCACATTGTAGCTGTTTATTGTCAACATGAGTTTGTTACTTTAAAGATCAAATGTAAATTAATAAGATGTAAGTAAGTGCGTGAACGTAGTTAATGTACAAATGAAATGAGTTCTAATGGATTTTTTTCTTCCTCATCAAGTGAATAAATGGCAGAGCACTCCTAAAGTAATGACCATTTCCTCTTCTCAGTGGCTTTCGTGCTGGCCATCAGAATCAATAAATCAGATGTAGGCCACGGACATCGCTAGTGCAAGATAATAGAAAATTACAACAGGTACCGGAATTAATGTGAAAATCGTATTTTTCATGCTAGCACTTTCAGTGACAAACGATCCATAATTTTCCCTTCATGCGAAAATAATCATATATATTGCCATAATGAAGTGTTTGTTAATATCATGAGTCTTTTACTTTGTTAAAGTTTGTTGTCTTGTAATTTCAATCAGTTATTCTATCATTCATCTGGAGTCATTGACCGATCTTATTGGTTTATTGGTTTTAAGTACAATTTACCAGCTCTCCTCTTTACTCTGAAGGTTGCAAATTCATGTTAACTCAAGCAGCGTAAAACTTTAGCCTAGTATGAGAACGACCTTCCATTTTCTTCGCTCTAACAAGCTCAATGGATTTAGTCATTGATTTAAAGCATGTACACCTGAAGGGCAAAAAACGATACTCTCATTAATGTTCATAGTAACTTAACGTATGAACCTAAGTAGTGCATCAACAGACCTTTATGAATGGGAGGCCTGATGGCATTATGAATGAAGAAAGATGATTGAAACTAGGCAAGCACGTAATATAAATGGGGAGGGCGCACCTGCAAATGGCTGACGAGTGAACAAGAATAAGGTCTGCAAGTTTGACTCGAAACCGGACACTATAAAGCATCACAATATTATGGATTTATCTATAACCTGTATATAGAAGACTAATTTGTTGACCCTACCGTCTTTAAAATGCATCTCACCAGCCCCGTCACCACGTTCTACCTATAAACAACCTTATGCAGTAACATGGAAAAGACTCTGCACTCTCCCCATCAAAACGTTATTCCCTATAAACAGATAAGAGGCTCTCTTGGAAAGCGTGAAAGGTTTTCCATCTCCAAAATACATTTATCTTCCTTTTAGAGAGTCCAGTCTCTCAAGACTCCATCTAAATCATCGGATCTTGGACCCATCAAACATGGCGATAAATCTTTCACCTGCCAGCATTAGCTCTCCATACTATTTTTGCCAATCATTGTGCTATTGATTCAGAGCAAGGAGTTTCCTTGATCAGAAATGCTGTGACGACAGGAACATATCAGAGGCGTTTGACGAAAATTTATACCGGTGGTTTATTCGGACACACCTACTCGATACGGTCTCCGATTCTGTAGTAAAAAAAAACCGTGAGATTGATTTGAGTGACGATGATATCAAGCGCCTCCATTTTTTAAAACAGTTTCCTCATAATGATAATTTGCCAAATCATTCATATGACAAAGGCTCTGGAGACGAAGACAAATAATTAACTTTTTTGCGTAATATTGTACTTGAAACCTTAAATGAATTCATTCTTATAGGTGTCCGGGTGTTTGATGTTTTTCTTTTTATTTATATCAATCACTGTCTATCTTACATTTAAAATGATATATTTCTTCTAAAAAGACCTGCTCACTTTATTTATTTTTGTAAAAGTTTTTTTTGGGGGTCTGTCCCTAATTTTTAATATTTTAGTAAGGGACGGGGCTATTCATATTATATTGGATCATTGAAACAGAGGGCCATGGGTTTTAATTCTAGCCATTGCGTCGTTTCCTTCAGTTAGAAATCAATCCACATTGTGCTGAACTCAACCCATGTGAGATACGAAGGAATGTTGAAATACATGACTTGTGTACTCCAAAACGCTTGCCGCGCTGAGGCCATGGTAACAACATCCAAATCACTTTTGAAGTGCATAGAGACAATAATTGGTAAGACAAAATAGGGGGAAAAAAATCAATGATGATAAATACTTAGTTACAAGGGGCTACGACCGAGAAGCTTATTTTATTCAGTAGTCTCCTTCATATCAAAACTTTTTAGAACCTGCTAGAGACTAAATTATTCATATTTGAAATTACTTTGCCCAATTACAGACTTAACGTTTGTACAATATTTCCTATAGGCCTATGATTAATATCATTGGATATTGAAAAAACATAAACCCAAGCAGAATGGTAATCTCTCTTATTAAAGATCACAATATCTGCTAACCTTTCTCTTTTAACAATCGCCATTTCGAGTAAAAGGACATTCTCACCTTTAAAAAAAGTTCAATGCGATCATTTCATTATGTAGGCCAGGCTGGACGATAATCTGAAGATACTTCGTCTTGGCACTTGTGAGAGGCTTTCCAGTCTAGCGGAGTTGAAGATAAATCATGCCAATTAGTTATCCCGTACACCCTTATCCCGCTGCATGGGTTAACACTATGGCAAGCGATTAGTGACATAAATGAACGAGAATTCATTATCTCGAACAGTTAATGGGGAAAACGGCGACACCCTTCTCTGTTCGAGATGCCCTAAGATCATGATGTTGGAAGCAATATTGGTTGGTCTGGGGCCCTGTTTGAATATCGTCGTTTCACTTTAGATTACGTTCCCAATTTTCCAACACAATCAGTTCGTTACTTTTTTCTTTAAGTTTTTCACGTACTGGCATTACCTTCTCACTATCAACCCTTTAAATCAAATGTATGATATTCTGTATTAAATGATGGCGTGATTTTTTTTCTCTGCGCCTCTTAACAAACATATTTTGTGTATGTTCAATAAAGATTTGAATGGTCATCAATTTTTATGGTAGTCATTGGGAACATTTCTTATCGCATCATATCCAATTGATTGCAAACAGATACACTGTACTAAAATGTTAGTAAGCTTTTGTCATGCTCGGCACGCCGCGCCGTTTCTCAACAAACCTCTCCCCTTCAAGATCATGGTACCACCCGCCTGCCATAGGTCTGATGCACTGATTGCACCCCTGGATGACAGTTCTTTATGGTAGATGGATGGGAGATGCAGATTTCAGGTGGAGGCAAGTCTACTGTGATAAAGGCTAAACGATCAATTTATAATAGATGCATAGATCAAGGCGCTGTATGTTATGAATGGTTGTGTCATGTCTAATCAATATCCTTCTGCGTCATTCGCCTTCATATTCCATTCTTTAAAATGCCATGTTTTATAGTGTTCTAAAGTGATGAAATAATACACGCGAGCTATATTTGATTAATAATTAATTGTTGATCGACTATTTTACGACCTTTTCACGATACCTCGTATCTTAGAAACTGGAGGCTGCATTGATTTTTTTTTCATTTTTTTTTACATTTCTGTATTTTGTCTCTCTATATTCTTTATTGATACATGTACTTATCCCTAGCTTTGGATGGAATGATCGATTAATGAGTGGTTTAAAATTTGGTTAAGCTGCGATTGTGTCATTTATCTCTGAAATAAATAATTCATAATGATGTATTTCATCTAGAAACTTCGTCATTGTGAAATGGTACCAGGCCAGCAATTTCTAGATATTTTTCGTTTAAGACGACCCTTTGCCATATGCTACGGTACAAATTGATTTATTTTAGCTATGTAAGGTCCCGGCAACCACCCATGAGCAATATTTTCCGTTTTTTCCGTATTTAGTGTTTGGTGTTATAATCATTCATTACAAATTCATTTGTTTGTTTAACAATTATGTCAGTAATTTATTTATCTACTCATTTAAGTATTCATTTGGGGATTCATCTATGAATTTATTCATTTCATTTGAAGTGTGTGGGCAGGTGGAATCTCCACAGACTGTTTCAAAGGTTTGGAGCACTGCGTTGGTGTATATGTACATTTCATCGTTATCTTCTGAATAGGAGGTATTATTTTTTAGCTTGTACGTTACGAAGTAATTATGAAATTATATTGGGGGCTATTTTAGGAAACATACATATCGTTTTATAAAGTTCAAATTTGAAAAGGTATTGGTGGATGAGGCTTATTTTACATGTTTTTTATTATTTATATAAAAAAATTCAAATCACGCTTTATATTACTTCACATGCAAAGCCATTCTTATATCCGTCATTTCATTAAACAGGAATTATTGGAGCTTGCAAAGGAATTATTCTGAATCGAAAATTGCTTCCTTAAATTGGTAATTTCCTGTTCTGATTTATTGAAAATAACTATTCATCCTCAATTATAGAAAAGAAGGTCGAGAGATGTAAAGGTAAACGATATAACTCTCGAAAACAATTAAAGATATTATACTGAGCCATGTCATTCAAGCTGTTCTGCATAATTGTCTAACAATACATAAACTATTTTCTATCGTCAGCAATCAAAATTAAAATGTTAAACGATTTCTCACAAAATGAAAATCAATTGATGAACAGATATAAAAGCAAATGAAGTATGCCTCACTCTTTCATAACCAAAAAATAGTAAAAAGTGCAGACATAGTGAATAACTTAATAATGAAATTCGTAGGTATTCTTTATCCTCAGAATGGCAAATTTATATTTCATTTTACGTTTTCATTTTTAAAAATTGGCACCACAAATTGAATAACGCGAAACCGTTAAACCAACAGAGAATTGCCAATGAAAACCCACATGTTTTCATTGCATAATGTTTCAAAGGCTTGCATGATAAAGTTGTATTTTTTTAAATCTTAATTTGCATTTGTTTTTAAAAGAAAAAAAACCAACACTTTTGTCAAAATACTTTTTGTCGTTTCCTGATCTATTTATATAAAAAAAAACTAATCAAATTTGATTCGCAATCTCGAAAATTATCAATTCACAAACCTTTTCGACCGCGGAGTAGCCAAATAAGTTTCAGAATGATAAAATATTTATGTGTATGTAAATATTTTTCCTATGAAGTATTTTTCCTGCTTTCATCAGATATACATGCTTTTAGAACCTTTTATGGCACGCGCATTTATGTTGGCATTTCAGTGTTTTTCTACTACTTTCCATCGTTACTCTCACTATTAATCCTCTATAAATTACGTAACATAATATGTTGACAAGTGATGGATATCATTGAAAGCACCGCTTAGAAAAGCTTGAAAGAGATTTGCATTTCAAGACATTCACAAGGGTATTTTTAAAGAATAATGACCAAGAATGGGGAAAGACAATTACAGAACCACTGTCCACTGGTACTTGGATGCAGTACGTCAACGATGAACCCTGATCAATGCTATATGGTTCTTAGGAGGGTTCATTTTATTTAAAGGCTTGCAGGACGATCGTCTGCCTTTTAACATTTCAAAATTATATTTTATCCTTTCTCTCTCTGCGTTTTATCACATGTCTTCCTATTACCCCCATCTCTTTAGGTTTGCTAAAATACTTCTAGGTAGGTGAAACCTGACAACTGTCTTTTCCAGACAAATCATCATACACATTAATCATTCTCATGTGACACACGTCTGCTTTCATCAAAATATCCCATGGCTATGTAGAGAAAAGTGTTAAGCTAGAGTAAACTCTAACATTTTTACCATGCTTCCTATCCAAGTGTTTATACAATAACATGCTTCCTTAAAGCAATTTTCCAAAAAGGGGGCTATATTCACTTCTGATGAAAATATTGAATGTTTCTAGGACATATTATCAGACAATTTCCTTAAATTTATTTTCTACGATGCACGTGTACAAAATGTTTTAGTCCATTCTCCTGATACAGACAGTTATCACTCTCTTTATTTATTAGCTCTTAATCTATTTTTTTATCACACTCGTAATTGTAGGTACCATAAACACATGTATTTAGTTCGTGATATAGTTTGATATTTTGTAATAAAATAAATTATTATTTATAATCTAAATATGACAAATATGCAGGTATCCTTATACTGGATTCACGAATGGAAATGGAAGTTCAGCGTATTTAATGCGTAGGAAAATGTCAATGATTCTGAAGCCTCGTTAAAACAAATGATTAATATCAGTGTTCAGCAGCCTCAAGATGAACAATAGAGCATGAATATAACTCAACGTCAATACAAACATAATTATAAGACTAAATTGTGCTTTTATTTCGATTATGAAAGAGGCACCTCACAATCAAAGATATAATTACTTAGCAGTGAAACCAAGTGGAAGAAGAAAACATGAAAACAAATCAAATAGGCCGTGTCAATTAAAGTAGCTTTGGTATTTCCACATTTTGTGACATCCAATCGAGCAGCTCTTTTCCAAAAATTATTTTGTTTTCAAATTTTATTTCTTATGAACTATCTGCAGGGACTGAATAAGATGATATTAATTGATACTGCGATTTAGTCGCAATATCGAATCTAACAATTTTGACAGAATGATATTGCAAACTCCTACTTAAAGGGATGGTCCAGGCTGAAAATATTTATATCTAAATAAAAAGAATAAAATTCACAGAGCAAAATGCTGAAAATTTCAAATAACGAAATTATCGAATTTTAAAGTTGATGAATATTTTGTGAAAAATGTTATATGCACATCGTCATGAATATTCATTAGGTGAGCCGATGATGTCACATCTCCACTTTACCTTTTCATATGTTATTACATGAAATCATAAATGTTTCATTTTTTCAGATATGTGTAAATGATGATGATGGCGGTAAAGGAATAGGAAACGATTATGACACAGAAAGTTTACCTTGCATATTCCGATATTAACATGACCTAAACCTTAGCTTTAAATGAGAATTTCAAAATACAGCATTTATCACATAAATGGCATATTAACAATTATGTTTTTAGTCAGTATTCCACTCGTTTATCTTAATAATATGCATTTTAGTGCTCACTCTTGTCATTTTTTGGCCCCAGCCATTGCCATTGTACATAATACTCTTTGGGCCAATGGCGGCTATTTTAGACATCAAAATACAGAAAATAATACAAAAAATATGTTCCCATATATGACATAATAAATGATATATCTCGTTAGTAATGATGATTTGCATATATTACTTCGTTCATACCTCGTGATTTTTTGCAGTTTAGTGCTCATTTTTGTGAAAATTAGTTTTCCCTGTTTATATTGTACATAATAATGTATACAATGGCCTATGGCGGCCATTTTGAATATGAGGAAAATAAATATTTTGTCAAAAATTATTTTTTAAGATTGTATTTCACTCCTGCCACACAATTTCATGCATTTCATAGCCAATGTGCGGACGATTTAATGATTTTCATGGGTAATTTGCATATTTTGGCGGCCATATTGGATTTTGCCAATTTGCAGAAAATGCTCAAGGTTACACGAGTGGCACCCAGATTCGTAATCAGCAATCTCGAATTGACAAGAAAACCATAACAAAACATTGTATATATAAAAAAACAAGGTTTGGTCAATTTTCTATGGGGCCTATCCTGGACTAGTACAAATGTGAAGCGCTTTCTTTTGCAATAAGCTGATAAGTGAATAGAATTTATTTTTGTTTTGTTCGTGTGGCCCATATTAGACTGATATACGTTATATACAGTAAAATCAACGAAGTATAAAGCATCGTAAGTGATTTGCAAGGAATACATTTCTTTAATTTATAGAGTATACCAACATTCCTAGAAATAGAGGTTATTATGTTCGTTCCAATTTAAATTTTCCTCAATGACGATACCCAAAAACTTCGTTTGATGCTTTCTTTTAAGAAGTACATTATCTATAAGTATGTTATAATGTAAATCATTTTGTATGGGATTGTTTAAATTACATGAAATTAGTTTTGCTGATATTGAGAGACACAATTCATTACATTTAAACCATAAAGATTATTTCGGTAACTCATTATTTAGTGTATCTACTAGGCTGTTAAGGTTATGATGTGAGTTTCGGTGGATTCGGTTATTATTTGTCTCTAATTCGGGGAGCTCCCCGAATTGAGACAAATGGGTCCAGAATAGGTCCCGATTCAGCGCAGAATCGCCCAAAACTGACCTGAAAATTGGCTATCAGGAATAAAGCCGAATGCCATCCGAATAGTGGCAAGAATCGAGCCAAAGGTGCACATAATCGAGCCGAAAGTGGCCCAATTGCTCCGATTATAGCCGAATGACGATCCGAATGTTGACCCCAATCGGAACGAATATGGCCGAAAGCGCCAAGCTCGGACCGTTACGCCCCAAAATGATACGAATACGAAGCCCAAAAATTTAGGGGGGGACCACCAAAAATGTTTACAAGCAAAAAAATAATAATAAAAAAGGTTATCAACCTACATTTTTAAATTTTAGGGGGATCAACACATTTTTTGGACAAGCAAAAAAAAAAAGAAAAAAAAAGGTTATCAACAAAAAATGTAGGGGGGGTCGTCCCCCACCTTAAATTTAGGGGGGACAGGTCCCCCCGTCCCTCCCCCCCGCTTCCGCCGCCTATGATTTCAAGGAATAAATTCATGCCAGGTACCCATTCACCTCACCTGGGTTGAGTGCAGTACAATGTAGATAAATTTCTTGCTGAAGGAAACTACGTCATGGCTGGGATTTGAACCCACAACCCTCTGTTTCAAAGTCAGAAGACTAATCCACTGGACCACAACGCTCCCTATCCCAAATGTGGCCAAAATAAAATTTGTTGTAACCACATTCGGGAGTATTTTGGAAAGTATTCGGCTGGCTTTGAACATGTTAAAACAAGCCGAATTCCTCCGCAAATGTTCCTGAACCCCCTGGGTTGTCATTCTTTTCAAGCAATCTGCTTTATAATGACAATCCTTCTCCTGCAAACTGTAAATGTTAAAATTTTCTTTGTTGGTTGTAGATCATATTTGTTTCGAATGTCTTTTCTATTTTGTATTTTTTTTCTGTATGATTCAAACCTAAATCAATTACCGATATATTATGTTTGTTACGTAATGAAAATTGTATTGTAGACGAATGTTATATATATGAATGCAGAAGAACAAAATAAATCAAATCAAATCAAATTTTCTCGCATTCGCGGTGAACAGAATACTCCCGCTTCCGGTGCAACCCTTGCTTTACATAATCACTTACCGAATGTTTTCAGTAATGTATTCAGTAAAGTGTTCATATTTTGAAATATATTTTGAATGTTATTAGTTTGCCCGGATATTCTTGGAGCGAGCTGTGAACTTTTTTCGCTCAAAAAAAGGGCTAGAATTCACTCTACAATGATGCAAAGAACACTCCAAACGTATTGGTCCCCAGTCTAGCTCTTATAGGAGTGTGATTACATACAAGAATAGTTATTTTGCATTAGAGAGTATACAAAATAATATACGCCATCGAGGACGCTAGTTAGCAAGACTCACACACGCGAGGTATCTTTGGAACAGTTCTTACACGTTTGAACTGCTTCAAAGGTAACAATTATCATTCTAATGCCATGACAAGTAAAATGTACATTACGTGTTTTATTAGATAGTCATGCGGATCCTTGCAGTTTGATAAACCAATCTTTATCTTCAATCAACGACCGGTCAATAGAGCACGTCATTTGTAATTTTTGGTGTTATCGAAATATCTGGTCACGTGATATATTTAAGCCAATTATTAATTTTTACTAGGTTCCATGTCACCAATTATTTGTTTAATAAGGCCTAATGATTTTGCATTTCTCGTAATTATCAAGAAAACTTTTGCTTACGAAAATATATTTTTTTCACATGATGAATCCTTGCCAATAATAAGATGCATGTATATTGGAGGCACGCTTAAGATGTCCAACACTATATCGTTAAAGTTGAAGAGAAAAAGATGAAGGAAAAAAGGACTGAATGGCCTGATGATACCGTTTACATACGGGCAGTGTTCCAAAGTCAGTGGCGTATTTGTTTGCAACTTAATTAAACTAAGGCGGCAACTTTGATCTCTCGTATCTGTAGAAGTGACACAAGTTTAATAAAATCTAATATGATTTGACTGGATAATGAAATCTTTAGACAGTAATCACTTTTCTCTGTTTGGTGTGTGCGAGTTTGCATTTAGTTTTTAATATGTATATTACAAGTTATTTTGAGAAAGAAGTTTATATTTCATGTAATCAAGCCCTGCGAAAAAATGATATTCAGCGGCGAGTAAGGATGAGTATATTTCAGGAAAATACAGATCCAGTATGATATTGGATGTCAATTAGCTAGGTGGGATACTGATAAGACTGAGGGTATGGGATGGTAGTGTCAGGCAGCAAAATAATCGCAAAGACATGTCCTGGTATTCCATTCTATAAAATAGATTTCATGAGATTTATCTCGGGGGGACTCGGTGAATCAAACCGTTTGAGAATGGGGAGACCATACCGACAAAGCACAATTCAAGCCGACACAAGACCTGTGAAAACAAATTATCAAACAATATAACCTTAAGGTTTCCGATCACCGCCGGGATATCATCATCTCACGAGTATTTTATTGAGTGAGAGATGCGATTGGTTATGCATCTAACAGAGCTGCATGGTTGTCACGAATCCTGTTCTCTCAGTGGACTATGAGAGAGAATGGAGGGGGGGGGGTGAGGAGGCGAGTTACAACGAAAATGAGGGAAGGAGAGAGAAGGAGAGTAGAATACAGAGGATGAGAAAAAATATCGAACGCTAATATTATAGTGATTTCAATTCAAAGAAGGGTATTATGAAATATTGGGAAATGTTTTTAAGGTTAAGGGGCCGGTTTTTTTCTAAAATGAAATGGTCAGCATTATACTCTATTACTCACATTACCGACAATGACATAATGACACTAAGATGTCTTCTTTTGCTATGAAATAAAACGCTTTATGCTTTTAAAACGTAAATACCAGACAGATGATCATTAATCAACACATCATCCAATGTCCTTTTTGTAAATTGATGAACATGGTGAAAGAAGATGGAAAAAATATCATTACTTAGCCTATCTAAAAACGTAATGATTTAAACAGCGTTAAGGCGAGAATTCGGATAGTTCAACGGCAGGTATAAATTACCATATTCTCGCTGATGAAAAAAGGGAACTCTTTATTTCAAAACAAGTGGTAATTATATCAACACGATATTTTCTTTTCTTTTCATACAGGATTAAAAAGCGGAAATTAATATTTTCGCAAAGTATGACTCGCAATGTGTGGATATATTGGACAATAACATTTGCTTGCTGTATCGTCTCGGACGCCAGGCGACAAACTGTACGTCGGTATGATTGTGTTCCTACTCGCCTTTAGAAATACATATATACCACTCGATATCACCCTTAATCTGAAACCAGGCTCAAATAAAATTGCTCGAGAACATTGACTCCATTTTCCACTCTCAATTGATTTTTTAGGAATTATGTCAGACAGGAGGGAGAAATGAGGTAATCGATAACAGGGTTTCTCTATTGATCGTTTTGTTTTTCATTCTGGTTATTTCACTAAAGACATAAAATGGTAGAGCGCGGATGAATCCTGGGTTTGTGATTGGTAAACATGCTGGAAACATTTGAATTAAAGGGGCATTCTTCAGAATGATATCATATTCAGAATTATTTCCTTATTCTGATGTGATAATTTCTGAATAACGACACGGAATGGGATTTCTAAGTCAAGATCTAGGCTCAGAGAGATAGATAAGGAGAATAGGTTGATGGAATATCTTTAATTTATATGTTTATCATATAGTTTGATGACATCAAAACTAGGAAGGGATAATTTAGTTCATAACATTGTTGTCCGTATCCTGGGCAAATGTCAAGGAACCTTTCACGACAGACCTAACAGACTTGAACTGACAAGATTTTACCTTAATATAGGGTTACTTCGAGGTACCTTTAGTTTCAATTTATACATTTATTCATCATATTGTATATGTATATATTTCATCTTTATTTGCAAAGTAATTTTTTTGAAGAAATAGGAATGTCAACTGATCATATTGCGATTCATATAGATGTTTCATTATTTTTTAATTTGGAGATGTGTTAAACGACTTGAAATAAACTATTGATACACAGACAACCAGACATTAAAAGAAAACACATTTTCTTTTCTGTACCAAACTTGATTTCTTAAAAGAAAATAGTTATGTTTGTAATAAGAATAACCTCATCAAAACCACATATTTTTTAATATACCCAAGAAAGACCATCATCATTAAAATCCTAACCAAAATAATCTAGTGAGAAGAAATTCATTTTAATCATGTATTTTGCAGCATTTTCATTCTTCTTATGAAGATAAATTAACTCTGTTAACGCTTGGGACATGACTGTGGTAGGCAGTCATACCATTTTTCATGAACCTATAATTTCATGAATATCATAATTATGTTCATGATATTTGCGTATGTCAAAATTATAAATTTATGATCATATGAAGCCATTGAGGTAAGTGTTTTACATTGAACCTATATAATAATTGATTGCTTTATTAGAATTCATTTTGCTTCCGCCAGAAATATATTGCTTAAATACATATTTCTTTTAAATTGGTGTTTGACCGTGAGCTAGCCATCTTCAAACGATGTTATCCATAAAATGCTAATCAAATTATCAGGCTATTTGGGCTTGTTATTTCTGCATATTTTACAATGAGGAAACTCGTAGATTATGCATCTCGTAAAAGTTAAGAAAACAGAAGCGTCACTTTTTTCATCGCATCCCTTCTGAAAATATGAATTATTCTATATTTCAGTGTGCATTTATCAGATTTGGTGCTTTTTTATTGAAGTAAAAATACTCAAGGAAAGCCGAAACCAAATATTTATAATAAAATTAAAAGCCAAATAAAAACATGAAATGACGTGGTTTCGTTTTGCGACAACATCAGTTTTCAAAGATATTTTTTATGGCCATCATATTGGGGTGGGGAGCTATGTTCAACGTCCTTTTCAACAAACAGACTTCTACTCTACAATAAACTGTTTATCTAGCCACAAGGTTTTGGTGGAAAAGAAAACTTATCATTGCATGATGAACTATTTGCCTTATTCTAATCGGATTATGCTCGACTGACGAAACAAGTTGTCTTTTCGTTTTATTGGATATTACAAAACTCTTCCCCGAGGAATCCATTAAATGTCAACGACTGTTTATTACCTTATTGCAGTTGAATAACAAAAAGGGTAATTGACGTTCAAATATAATTTGACTATCTTAATTTTAGTTTTTGAATGCTTTAAAATATATTTTTTTCTTATGTAAGGATACAGAATCAAGATTTGTTAAGCAGTTAAGTTTGTTAGGATACCACATGATCCCAATCATTCACGTTTTTTAAAAGCTATTTTCCAATAATTTGTTGCACACTTTCGCTAAAAAAGATGGTTGTCTCTATAACCACTCAAACAAATACGAAATTAGAATATTGGGCCGTTTTGGCTTGAAATTACTTTAATGCGATAAATAAAAAACGATGTGGCCTTGAATTACGTTATTGCAATTTCCACGATTACATGAAAAGAAGAGAAAAAAATTAAATCTTTCTCTTAATTATAATTATGTAAAATATATGATTGACAAGTCAATTTGAATCAAATGCATGACAAACTGATTTTCATCATATGTTTAGTTAGGTTTAATTTCACACATCATCTAAATTTGACAATAATTGCAAATCAACTTTTATCAAATACCAGACCTTTATTTCGTGAAAGTAGCAATATTCATGAAGATGACCAATATTTTCAAAAAGGCAATCCAAGAAGCACTAATGCACGGAAAGGGATGCAGTCCGGAATCAAGTACATTTATGCAGAATGTAAAATATTCACAATCTGAATTAAAAGTGAAAGCTTTTAATTAAATAATGTTCACAGTGAAAGGTACACGGTTGACTAGAAAATGGAAAGATAAAAATGATACACATATAATGTGGGTAATCAACAGGAGGACTTACACACAAAAAAATCATTATGTATTTCCATTTATATCTCAAATGACGTTTATAGATTCTTGGATTAAACCATACACTATTTCAAAGATACGTCGGAAGACATATTGTATATAGGTCGATTATCAAATGAAAATGAGTCCCCAGGGTTGACAATAATAATTCTCTTTCAAACGTATACTTGAGCATTTTAATAAAATTCTATAGAATGACGTTGAAATGCCAATTAATTGCATTTACCGTCTTAATACAGCTAAAGCCATTAATCATTTCTAAAATTAAAAAAGGGTAATGCAAGTGAGTGGATATGAGATATAAAATGTCCTTGGTCGTAGAGAAATGACAAAGAAAATCAGGCTGTATTCGAGCATGGTGCCTCATCAGGTAAAATTATACCAATTAAATTTCAACAAAAACAATTTTGCGAAATTGAATTTGATAAAGATGATAATCGAATAATAACATAATATCTAATAAGGTGTAGAAGAAGATAGATGAACGCCTGAATTGTTAGATTATAACGACCACCTGAAACCTTGGTCCCCGATGGTGAGAGTTGAGGCAACAAATATATCGTTCGCTGGGGTGAACCGCAAACTTCGAATGATCATGAAGCTGTGTACGAACATACGCTGTACCAATCTGGAGCGAGAATGAGTGGAGATCATACTCTCTTCGCACACACTGTGGCTCGTATGGGTTTGCCGAGACTGAAAACTGTTTTTCCCGATTGCTGATTGGCTGTATCTTAAGGTGACGTCATCTGTAATACCTGGAGCTCGTATATAACGAAGGCAATCATTTTGGTTGCTTTCATCGTTACTGCCGTACGACACTCTGGTTGGAGGCTAGTCACTTCACCGTCTCGCTTAAACATTTACAGAAACAGTGCACTAGACTTTTTCTTTTCAATTCTTCTTATACTGTTTGAAGTAGTAAAGGATGAACCACCAACTCTTTCCCTGGTTTTCCTTTTCGTAAACAATGTAGGAATCTCTAAGGACCGAGTTGGGAGTAAAATTGGAAGTGTTGCGATGTTACGTTTTTATCAGCTAATACCTTTTGGACCTCCTCAACAGACCATACAGAGCCTTCACATGCATGGCTAAGCCCTCGTGCAACCACTCACGCGAAGAGAATTTGTCATCACAACTATCTGCTCTGACAGTATTCAGCGACATCACAACTTATACTTTACCCTTACCATAAACACCAAATCAGGGTGATAATACAATGTTGATGGATGGAAGATATCAGCTGTACGTCTCACCTGCTTTATTAGTGTCTATTGTTCGATGAATGTAGTCGAGCCTTGAGGAAATCACTTCAACAAGAGCTCAAACATAGCGAGTTATATGCTTCAAACTTGTTCCATATCTACCTAAGATCAGTTCAGAATATCGCTCCATCGGTGAAACGGACACACATCGATTCAAGGCGTAACTAGTGTTTTTGACCTGTTACCTGTATCTAACTCGTAAGTATTAAAAAAAAATATTTTTCCATCCTTTACAAGAAATTTGCAGTGTTCACAAAAATAACATTTATACAGATTATGTCAGACAGGAAGGAGATATGAGGTAATCGATAACAGGGTTGACTAAGAAAAGTGGATAGAGGTAAGTGTGAAGTGAAGAGGCGAAAAGGATGAACGTTCGAAGATAAAGTATTCTCTCCTTAGTCCATCTAGAACTCGCCACATGGTGAACCGATAACTTCTTCTGCGATTATCCATAACACCATGCTCACCTTCGAACATAATTTTGTAATAATATTTGTACTGTGTTTGAAAAGTAAAAAAACGCATCAGTTTAACCTGACCAATGATGTTGAGCAGATCTAGGTGACAATAAATGTAAACATAATTGTTGTTCTCTTTAATTGTATAAATGTTTTTAATTATCACGTAACAGAAGGACCCTATAGTCAGGTCAGTTTAGTTGCGGACTTCTATCATTTTTTTACAGGGGTACGAACGCTGACAAAACAATGAGAGTCATTAAGCTTTGATGATAATTATAGTACCCACCCTTGTCTTATACTATATTGTCTTATACTATATTTTCCCATTTGCAAAAATCATTTATTTTTTGGTAAATGACTTTATTTGCCGTTTGCAGCGTTTTGTTACGAATCATGAAAATGTGGCCGTATTTCAGAATGAAAAGGAGGTGGATACTAACCCACTTCTTTAAATATATTAAATTGTTCAAAGGGGTAAGGACAATGTGTAGTTGTTTAAGTGAGGGTACTTTTTGGTAGGATCAATTCCTCAAATGCCTCAAACCCTAATAATGAACGGCAGCTCGAGCTAAAGACGGTGTAATGATAATTGCACTTTTGCATCCTCTGGAAAAGGCGCTTTATAAGTCCAGCTATTATTATAATTAGTAGTAGTAGTAGTAATAGTAGTAGTAGTATTGTTATTATTATCATTATTATCATTATATGTATAGCATTGTAGTCACTTATTTTCAAAGTGGTGGAAAAAAGTTAATTTATTTGCTTAACTTAGAATATGAAATCTTGTAATATATTGTGCATCTTTTGAAATAATGAGGTCATAATGTCGCGCAGCCTTGCCTTGACTCATATCCACATATTGCTATCCGTGAGCGCTTTTAAAAATATCATATTTCGTCGATGATTACGTAACTGCTGGGATGACTGGGCCCATGAGTTTTGTCTGGATACAGACGAAGGATACAAGGTTACACCATAGATGTTCTACATCTGCTCATGATTGGGACACTAGTGATCATGACAATTCTGTTGAGTATCTCGCTGCATCCTTTACAGTATTTAGCAATGGAACCGCTAATACTTTGAGAAGAACGGCATTTGTTAAATTGGTGTTTGCGTCAGGGAATATTTATATAAAATAAATTTCATTTGAAGCATTAATTATATATTTTCATATATTCACATCCTTTGCTATACTTCATTGTATTTTCTTCAAGCGCATATAAATTTTAATCTTTGCCCACAATATTTTGACAAGAATATATGGGCTAAATGGATAATCTAATTACAACTAATGCGTACCCCGTATATAAGCTTGCGATTTTGAAGTTATCGATGATTACACCAAGTTAACTCCGATTCATTGCCATCGTAAATTAAGCGTGCTATATATTTGTAGTCACTTTTGTTTTCAAAAGGTTTCCGGAATCTTGTAAAAATTGATCGTAATAATTTCCTCTGCGACTAGTGATATCAGCATTTGCTTATAGCATAGAAATCAATGCTGCCTTGATTGCTCTGAGTTTTCAAGTTGTCCATGTGATATCCATCCATTTCATCTCTTGCTAAATACAGTTCATGTATATGGCAACAAAGGCACATGGGACATGGGAGTGCTCTGCCTTATTTTCAGTTACATTTGTTTTTTTTATATCTAGAATCCCATTTGGTGTGTGCTGGAAATCCGTTGTTAATCTAAATGGTTTATCACAAGAAATAGCATATAATTTCATTCCCTATCAGCGGGTTCTCTCGGGGTTCTTTTTATCATTATTATTTATGTCATGGTGTGAGGGTGTGTGTGTGTTTGTGTGTTTTATCCCGTGCATAGTCCATTCTGTGGTGGCCGAGTGGTCTAAGGGGCCTGACAAGACATTGACAAGTCCGGGGTTCGACCCTCGGCCATGACATTGCTCAAGACAGTGCTCTTTTATCTTATTTTCAAATAAATGGAAATGCTGTATGCATTCTTGGTAAATACGTGTCTATTTTTAGTACCCTTATTCCAGCAAGTGACTTATAATAATTGATATGGTATTGTATATGATTGCATATGTATCTATTTTCTCTCGAATGAACTGAAACGAAATGTTTATATATATATATATATATATATATTAAAACATTATCATTCGAAGAAAATGTACAAATATTGTTGAATTGCAATATATCCGTATTACTGCATGGTGCATTGTACAGGTACAAAACAAAATATTTATCAAGAATCTCATTACTCTCTCATTATACACGCTACAGAGTAGCAGGATATGGTAATATCCGCGAAGTTCAGGTTGGTATCATAAAATGCTACTAAGGGTCAGCTTTTCCCTGGTGAATAAGTTCTTTTGCACTGTCGAATCCGATTTTACCATGTTTACAGAGAATGCACAAACTTTTATAAAAGAATGTAATCTACCATAGGCGTGAGTAATTAGGTGAAATGGCACTGCAGCAAAACAGAGCGATGGGCAAAACGTGAACTAAGATGAAATGAATTGCTGAGGGCATGCGGTGTAAGGGAACAGTCAGACATCAAGCAAATACAAGTAAGAGAAGAAGAATTCATGATTGGTTAGGGAGAGGGAAGGGGTGTAGGGAGAAAGGGAGAGTGTGGAGGATGGGAAGGGGGAGAAAGTGGCGGGCGTGAGTAGGATATATATGTAGAGAGAGATAGAGAACGTGGGGTTAGGTAGGGGTTACCGATGTAGAGAGAGAGAGAGATTAACAGATACGGAGGGATCCGGGAGAGGGAAGATGAATTGGAATAGAATGTCAAAAGAGGAGAGGTAGTAGTACAAAATCTGAAATGAGTAAATAAATATAAGAAATTAAGAGAGCAAAACAAAAATCACGGGGGTTGGGAAATCATGACAGGGGAGAGAAAGAGATAGAGTGACTTAAAAGGGATATCACGTAAAGAGAATAAAAGAACCAGGAGAAGTAGAAATTAACCAATTGTGGAGAAGGACTTGGTTGTGAATCCTTTCCATGAACCTTTTTACAATTATATACATGTTAAAAAAACTCCCGCACCTTTCAGTCATCTACTAATTATTATAACCTGCAGTTTTTGAACAATTTCGTGCCTGTAAAGTGATTTTATCTCCGAAAATGATAAGACCATGAAAGAGACAAGAAAGAGAAAATGAGCAAAGAAGAGAGGGAAACCGATTTAAGAAATTAACATCGTTATATAAAGTGAACTCATTATTACAAATTTTCTTCCAAACAACATTTCATTTCATCTGACAATAAATTCACATTTCGAATATTAGTGAATGGGCCTAATTCATTTTGTAGGCCTACTTAATAAACTACATGTACCATAATGTATCAATGATATTATTGGAGTATCATCTTACAAAAATACAGTGATAGTCAAATCTCTTCGACTCGTAAATTCATTGTGAAAATGTGAATATTAAACTTGTTTATATTAAGTGTCTACTCTGAGACATTGTTATATTATATTTTTCTTGAAAAAAAAGGCCTTTTGAACATTTGCTTAAAAACATAAATGAATCATTCTATTATTTATTAATATGATTATTTTTGCTTGGTAGAGATTCCAGTCATAATGGATTTTCATTAATCATCTAGACAGAGCAGTTTTAGGAGATTTAATAAACTGGAAGAGCATGAAGAGTGGCAAACATCTTTGAGGGAGATACCAAAACTAAGATCGAGCTTATCACCTGCAATCGATGAATGAATTTAGGCGTACAAAAAGTGATATTTTAGACACGTTTCAAACGAAAATAGACTGATCACTCTTGCGAATGTTAAAATCGCATCCCGGGTGCTTTTTTATCATTTTTTCTCCAGACTGAAATATTTTGTCATGGTATATAAAGCGAAGCATCATGAGTTAACAAACAAAATTCTTCCGTTAACTGCTGTTATCAGAGCGGGGACCTTTGTCAGACTAAAATGGAAAGTGCTGCTTTTAATGCTGCTTTTAGATATTTACATCAGCTATGTTAGTGCGCCGTTGGTGGACTATTTCTTAAAGGAAATGGAAATCATTTATTTTGTTTCAATTTTACATAATCTTAATAATAAATTGTGTTTCATAAAGTTAAGCTGTACATTGATATTTTACTTGGATTTTAAAAGGCAACTGCTAATACTACGAACCCTTTCACTAGTTCTTTTACATTAAACCTTTATGGATGGTAATTTTAGCGGGAAAAGGCTTAATGACAATAGCAAATTGCTAATAAAACATACACATAAATACACCCTCACAAACCCAATCACGATAAGCACTGCTCCTTCAAAAACATAAATAAATCAACAAAAGCCCGTTTGAAATTAAATTAATTAAATGAAAAAGCAAAGTAATTTTGGTCACAAAATGTCATAGATTTGGTGCTAAAGTACATCCATAACATGTTCCTGCCCCAACTTTATGTCGCACTCCAGGGGCATACCAATCAAACAAACGACGAAACCTACCTGTACACGGGCGGTCATAAGGCTGAAGATCATTAAACTTTTAAATTGAGCTAAATACTAAACCGCGATCACTAGGTCAATGAACACTCAATCAAAATGACAATAAATAAACAATATAGATTTTAAACGAAACTTACATTAATTTTGGTTGACTGCTATCTGATTTATTTACTGTTTTCGAATTCAATTTACTTTGACTGAGGTCACGACCGTGAATAATAAAGTAATAACAAAAGACAAACTCATTATTTTATGGATATATTTCGGACTGGGTATTATTCAGGGTCTAGAGATTAAACAAAAAACTCTAAAAATTATATTTCATATTGGCGGCAAGAAACTAACCCTGGACATCATATCCATCATCGTTTATGTCTTTGGGTTGCTTTCAGGTTTTGGTTCTTTCATCAATCATCGGGTCTATATTAGAGATTCTTTCTCATCTCGAGATACGATATGCACATAAATTGTACCGCCAAGCAGGAAGGGATTGTGAGTGGGTAGGAAAAGATTGGTTAGCATGACAGCTAATCCCAATTCGATTGAACTAATAACAAACCTCTAGCTTCCCTGGTACGATCGACATTTTATTTTCTCCAAGCTGCGATGGATATTTCGGATTTTGATTATGATAATTGAGTTCTATGTAATCTCGTTTGTTGCATTATTTTAGTTTACTCTTCCCAGAAGGAAACAAAGTAATACGAAAGAAAAGCTCCCTATGCTGTAACTAAAGTCATTATATCTCCTTCCCTGCATAAACAAAAATCCACACCCGTGCAGGAACTACAAGAAGTCCATTAAAAATACTATATTTCTGATGAATATGAGTGTTGTTAGCCCTTTTCCTCTTTTAAGAGCCGTGCTGATATCTTCACAACAGCACTTCGATTAGGAACAAAAAGAAAAAAAATGTCCCGCGAACCATCAAACATGGCGCAGATGGGATAAATCCTTGCCTTTAGCTATCGCGACTTTTTTCTCTTGTACTCATCTATTCTGCTAGCGACATAATATAGGTCTATGGCAAGAACAAAACAGAAAACAAGGTCAGAAATAGGAGGGCACTTCGGCATAAGGCATGCGAGAAAAATAATGAGAGACATATCGAAGGCTAAGCAGTAATGGACGTAAAATTCTTCTTACTCTTTTTTTCTTTCCACTGTCGTTTTTCAGTTGGAAACGTGGAAGAAACATTCACCTCTGCTTTGTTTCAGTATACTCACGCGATGTATGTTTGATAGCATTGATTTTCTATCACTCCCAGGTTCTTCTTTCAGTCTAAGGTTCTTCCTTACTTTCCCAAACGAGCAGGCCACAGTTATCTTACGCAACTATCGTTTACAGTTTAGTATGAAGTGCGCCTTTTTTTTCGAAGAGAATTGGATCAAAGCTGCAGAAGTTTGTTTAAAAGGTGGCGTTTGCGATTGCCGTATTCTTCTGGATTTTTGTCTAAACACTTCGAACACTTAAAACCAGTGCATACCCAAATTACAACTCGTCACGAAGAGTGAACAATTATTTATAAACTTATTCAAGAAAATGTTCGTGTCATTACAGGCAAAATTTATTGTATCGTGGAAATTCTCCATTGTTTTTCTTCGTAATTAATCATAATAATACTAACGCAGTTCTTTTATATAGCGCATATTACATTATGTCATAACGTCCCAATGCGTTACCAAAGGACTTGTATATACACTGGCTTTAGCTCCGGAGCCTTTTACAGCGTGGTGGCATTTCAAGGAAAAAAAATCCTGCCAGGTACCCATTCATCTCACCTGGGTTGAGTGCAGTACAACGTGGATGAATTTCTTGCTGAAGAAAATTACGCCATGGCTGGGATTCGAACCAACGACCCTCTGTATCACTGGGCCACAACGCTCTGAACTCTGGCTGAGGCAGTAGTTATTTTACCATACAGCAGGGAAAGCAAGAATGTATGTCAGTGAGCGTTTTTGAGTCCTCTTCGAGAGACCTGTACCGTTTCCAGTAACTAAGGATTTTTTGCTCTGCACCAGGCCCGCACAACAAGCGTTCAGTAACGCTACTTTTACGATCACCCATTCAAATACTCGGGCAGATAAGGGATGGTGCTGGTCTGGTACTGATAAAAGAAGCACCTAAATAACCCGGGCCTGGCGCGGGCTATCACAAACTCACAAATTTTGGGACTTAGCCAGGAGCGGATCCGCACCAACTGAAAGCGGTATAATGGTATAATCCGTATCATTACATACCCGGGTATAGCTGGATTCATAGAACACCGGTCTACAAACTCGGGGTCTCACCAATTAGAGCTGCACATCTTTTGCGTGTATAATATGCCTATACTTTAAGATGGTATTCATGCATAAGTAACCGGAATACTTAAACAGCGTGTAAGTTCTAGAAAAATCTAACCATTAGAATTGATGTTATTCTCATAATGTAATGTTGTACATCTTTTCTGTATAAAAGTAATGCTACAGTTACATCAACGAAACCTGTACTCCAAAACAACTGACAATATTTCATTGGAAATAAAAATGTTATAGCTATTGTAGGTCTTGAGTTGGTGTTTGCAATGTGACTGTGATATCAAACACACATTCTTGTCTCACCTTATATCACTTACTCGAGTACTAACTCTGAATGCATACGTTAGTTTTGAAGGAAGAACGCCCTCTCCTTCAAGTATTTTGTTTGTGATTGAAGATAGTGCGCTCGTCTTTGTTCGTCGTGCGCGCGCGTATGTGTGTCTAACTGACTTTTACAGACGTGTATCAGATATGATTATTTGGGAGTTTTCGCAACAGATAGGCAAACCCTTTTTGGAACGTAGAAAATCTATTGTCAAATGCCTTTCAGGACAATGAAGTCTTTGTCGAGGGTCGGTGAGTCTAAAAATACAATTCTGTCGATGACTGACAAATGAAATATTTGTGATTTTCTTTCAGCACTGAAACGTCGGCCGAGATCGTTGTTACGATTCACCGACCCTCGACCAAGACTTCATGGTGATTTGACTTTTTCAATTCATTTGCTGCGTTGTTGGATCCATTCTGCGTCGCTAAGTAAAAACTAGCTATTTACATCTGGGACCAATCTCTAAACTCACCATTCACTGAGCTTCTCATCGATATTTGCCGTCGTAAAAGTTGTCACATCTGACAACTTTCCCTTGTTGAGAGGCACAAGTGTCCGGCTGTGTCGGGTAAAACATCCGACACGTCGCTTTACGATCGACATGTTCCCCCAAAGACGTGACCAGGACTCGAACCTCCCAATTTCCCAATGTAGCTTGGTTTACAGGCGCACGCCACAAAGCCCATTTCTGAGAATTGCTATTCAGCTTTTATAGCCCTAGAACCCCCCCTCTCACTTTCCCTTTCTTTCTCTTCTTTTCCGTTACTCTTTCACCTATCAATGCTAACCACTCTGGATCACAAAAAGTCGTTTCATCTCGATTCAACATTATTTTGAGTGGTTGTCATTTGAATTAGAACTTACATTTTGTTCTACTTCAACATTTTGTCCCGTTCTTCTTCCAATTTTAATGGCTCGGATTGACATCGGTGTCACCACCATTATCCGAGAGGGTTGGCCTTTACAACCTCTTGGCTGATATTGTTTTACCCAGTCCTCTGAGCGGTTTTGTATTTTGCCTATGGCGATGGAGGCATAATTGAATCCCAAGTGTAATTTCTTATGCAATCATAACATGGCTTTGGTCGAAGAGTGGACTGGATGCGGAGAAAACGCTCGTCTTAATATCATTCCAAACACATTTATTTTAGCCACACCATTCTGAGGTAGAAACCAAATCAATTTTGACATGGATGGACGATATTAAAGCATTTGCAATACGGACTATGAACCTAAAGGTCACATTATAGTTTAGTTGCCATATTCATCCGAGAATGGTAAAGTTGTGATTAAATTATTTATTCTTTCCTAATTTTGGCAGCCAAAGTCAAATAAATAAATCGATTTATTGTATTGACGACTTAATCAAAAATGTAATTCAAATTTTCAAACATCACTTTTTGTAACTATGAAATACATTATAACCGAAGAATTCAAAATTACGGATCAATCTAAACACAGAATTCGAAAACCTCCTCTGTTTCATGGACATATAAGATAACATCTTTTGAGCGAAATCATCTGACTTCGACATTGCAATTTTAATTTATTGCAACAATGTATGCAAAATTCTGACTGGATTATAATGGGTGACAATTTTACATTTGATATGTCAAAGATGATAATTGTAATGTTTTAATATAGGATAATAATGGTCAAACATGACTTGTATAAGCCTAATCCTACCGAACCTCCGCACTGTCCTACCCGCTTATTAACTAACGGTCGACGGAACCATTCGAAATTAAAGGATGAACATGTACGTTCTCTGCTGACGGTCTACTGAAGATGGGTAAAGGCATGCGACGTCTCTCATTTCTGACCGGAAATTTAAATTTAAACTTGATGACCCATGCACAGGGTCACTTCAGATGGAAGGATGACCAAGGGCAACATTGAATAAAACGCTCTACCGATGCATTTCAAGTCTATTTTAAGGTTTCTACGCTGTCCCAATATTCTTCATTAAGATCAAATGACAACCAACATGCCGTGTCGTTTTACTTTTCTGCATGTTGTCTGAGGGTCAATTTCACATTTTGAGGATGTCTCTCGAGAATTACCGGTTCTGACGAGAAATTTGCTCTGGAAGGATATGGTCGAATGGTTTGACGCTATGAATGCCATACAAAAAAAAAGGTTGGCCAAAATAGACCCAATTTTTAACCATCACCGCGCAACATATACTGTCCACACAACTAATGGTTATACTCTGTCCAAATTGGGTAATAAAACTAATTATTGGGTAATAAATGTGCTCAATTGGGTAATAATTGCCCAGAATATATATATTTTTTACCAACATACATTGCCCAATACAGTGGACAGTATGTTGCCCAACATTTAAGTGTGTATATAGTTATTGTGTGATATTTTTAAAATGATATTTAATGGCACTGATGGCGATCAAGACATGAACAACGATAAGTACGAATTGTCAAAGTTGGGTGATAATTCGATAGAAATGATTGAGGTATAAATAATTTCATTCCTCAAGAAGCTGACGTTCTAAATATACATTTTTACCTAGAGGAGGATGACATTCATGTATAAAGATGAAAGGAAAAGGTGAATTCGGATTTTTGAAAGCTCGATATTCATGACGTCAATAGGTGACTGCTTTGAAGAGTATCGCTTCTTGTTCTTTCCCTCCAGTGCTAGGAATTAAGATGGTGTTGCGAGAATTCGATTTATTGAAATACAATACAAGATGGATTGGAAATGTTATAGATTCTAAAACCTCACTCTGGCAATACTCATGATAGTTTATTAGACAATGGGATTGATGAAACATCTTTCAAGAAAATTCAAACAAGAGCAACACGCAATGACCTCTGAGCAGCATATCCACATCTTATCGTACATTCAGACGAACGAAACCGATTCTAAACCGACCAACGCGTTGGCAAGTGTCGGTATGCGTCGCGGCGGTATGCCATCGAAATAACACATAGCCCTGGGAGGCGGGGCGCTGGGGATGTTGCGTATATTACGCACAAACTATTGCCATAAAAAACTCTGGCAAACAGAATTATGTCATTGACAGTAACACATTGAAAAAGGATTTCATGCAACAGACCCCTGGAAATAAGGTTGGTGTGTAAAATGTAGAAATTTGACCAAAATCATCTTCATTTTAGAGCAAATACTTTTTTTTAAAATTTGTTTTGACCAAAATATTTATTTTGGAGCGAAAACCTTAACCCCCCTTTTTTTTGCTTGTCATATTATTGAAAACCAGCACACCTTCTTCACAAATCGTTCCTGATTTTCCAGTATGATCGTAGAATTACTTTAAAATCTTTAAGTTCTTTCAACGTGGACATTTTTTACTTGTATTTTATTCAAACATTTTGTTGTTTTGAATTGATCGTAGTATGTTTGGTTATTTAAACAGCAAAACATTTCCAGCACTTTTCTCGAGAAAAACATCTCAATTAGTGCTGTTAAGAACTCAAAATGATGCAATAATAAAACTGATGAAACAAATGTACATTTTTTTTTATTTTTTACTGCTTGATCGTTATGTACTTTTGATATATAAGTCTCATGTGTGTAAATATCCAATTGATTAACCGAATTGTGATGAATAAATGCATCAAGCCTCGAGTGATGGTGTTTCTATATAGGCCTTCTAACGCAAGGGTGGGTTCTTAGAAAACCTAGTGAGAAATTATTGAATAATTAATAAATAAGGGCTTGTTTATTATGTTTGTGTAACTTTTAGTCGATCAAAACATACAAACTATAACTGATATACAGAGACTGCATTAATGAGGCGAAGTTTCTGTAAGAAGAATAGAGAAAGGAACAATTTCAATTATTAAGAAAAATACATCAAACGATTGACTATCGAACTTGATCGCATTAACAGATTCGGAAAGTTATTACACACAAAAAGAAGAAAAACATATAAAACGAGATAAATGGGAGGAGGTTGAAACGGAAAAAGATGGTACAAAGAGAATAGAAAAAAAAGAGAAATTCAGAAGGAAAAATGAAAAAAAAAATACAGAGGACGAATACCCGCGAGGAGCTTTGTATTTTATCGCTGGTATTGATTCGATCTGATCGATATTTCTTAGGGTCAACAGGTTTACGAGACTCGGTGGATATTCTATTTCGCCTGTCGGCGTATTTTGGCTGGTCTTTGTCTTTCCTTATGATATACATACAGACCAGTATCTCCCTGAAGGACTGAAGGCTCACATCATGTTGTGGTAGCGTCAATCATGTTTGTGCTCATCAGGATTGAAAAGATTAAATTTTATCTCCAGCTGCAGTTACCTAGGCTCTCGAAATTTAGTTTTCTGTCCATCTATAAAATTCCTTGCAGATAATGAATAAAGACATGGGGTCTTTTGCAATTCAGTCGGTAAATAAGTTTGAATGAAAAAAATAAACATAGTGTTGTTTGGTTGACACACAAATGCCATGATCAGGATATATTTTAACTCTATTTTGATACTTTCGGTCCTTTAAGTTTTAAGAAATGTGCATGAATCTTGATGGCGTGTTGTTTGTAAGACTACCTTCTCAGAAGTTGTTTTGGCTTGCTTAAAGGCATGGTTGAATTGTACTTGATTGGGCTTGCTTAATAACATAGTTTGCTTTGATCCGTTGGTGGATGATTTTTGTTGGTTAAATAGCACATCGTCTTCTTCAGCAGGGGGCGTGACCCATCCATCTTGTATTGCAGCATATCGCCCAATTTCGCTCTAAATTTCTTTGCTATAATGCTAATGGGTATTCCTATCAGTGATATCAATGCCATATATTATAGAAACATGCTGGATAATGTAAAATCTTGAGCGAAATAATAAGAATGAGAAATGGAAACATGCATGGAATTGCATTTGTTTTTAACTAGTCTTGGTAATCATTGCACTGCCTCAAAACATAATGCTTCATGATATTATCATATTACTGTTTAAATCTATTTGTTTTTAATACAAATAAGTGGTATGTATCGTATCCAATCCATTCTGACTTTGATTTCCGAAAATAAAGGATGAGTCGAATATATATATATATATATATATATATATATATACATATATATATGTATTATGTTACTAGGTTCCTTGAAATATATATTCTGTCTTCTTGCTTCAGGTAATGACCTGATACTGATTTGATGTCCGTGAACGAGTCTCGGTGTACCTCTTCTTTAATATTGACAGTCCGAGAGTACTCGATACCAATTCTTCAGAGATGGATACATATTAATATGACGTATAATTTTTTTGAAATCCTGATTACCCATGGGCTTTGATTTAATTCAGCTAATGTCTTAGTTTCAAACCACATATATTGCGTTTGTTAGGGCATCTCGGATTGCGTGTACTGTATCATGAGTTACGAGGAATACGACTCGAGAATGCACTGCATGTACACTTTTCTTGAAACTTTTCATCTTAGCTCTACATAGAGCACAAACACACATGTCCTCACTCTCTTTCTTACACACACATATCAACCGTGTCCACACGGTGATACGACATTTGCTCCTACGACAATTGCTCAGGGCTTAATTTCTTCTAAGATGTAGGGTTTGGGTTACGGTTGCAATACGATTCTATGTTAGAATTATGGTTAGTTAGATTTAGAGTAGGGTTTAGTGTTTAACCGAGCGTTGAAGTTGGTAATTCGAATGGTGTGTGGAATTTACAGCAGATCAATTGTCGCCAGAGCAAATGTCATGAAACTTCTCACACATCCTCACACTCTCTCTCATACATTCCCACAACCATACACATACACCCTCTAACGTGCACCACACTCCCATATACACAATTATGTGCACTACACGAACCCCACTAGTGATTTTAACATGATTTGTGAGGACAACTTGTGCATCCCAAATGTTCCTCGATTCTCTTTTTGCTGACTGAATAAGGTTCAACTTTATTGTGTGGCATTCGAGGACCATGGTAGATAAGAAATTAATATATTCACTGTCCTCACTCATATAAATACATAAGCACACGAATATGCACCCTCTCAATCACTCAAACATACACAAACACGCACACACGCACAAACAAATCTTTCCAGCTCCCATTTTGCAAAATTCCTACTCCTCTGCCAAGCTCACCTTTTCTTGTTTTCTAAATGTCACTGTTTTTTTCTCTTTTTCTCGTCTGGATGGCCGTCTCTTTCCTCTCTCAGCTCCCTTTATCTTATCCGTGTTTGATCGGATTTTATCAGCGCAATTTCAATTTATTAGTATACTCGTTGGATAGATAGAGACGGAGGGGTCTCTGACCTTCATTTTATCTTTGTTATCTTTATCTTTGCTGATACCTAATGTCTTGAAGGATAGAGATACTGACATTTCAACAAATATTTTCCACTAGGACGGACGATCCGCTTCATGGATTAAATATTGCGATAGGGTCTGATATTGAGTTAAAACGTCATACAATGGTTTAAAAGAATAAACATATTCTGAATTACAACGAACCTATGCCCCTTGTTGTAAATATGAAATAATTAATGGCATGGCGTGATATCCTCACGCATTCCAAGAAATATAAAGTTCATTGTGAAACAGTTCGCAAGATATTTTTTCACCCTCAATCTCCCTAAAATATGAAAAAAGTATTTTTACTTTAAAGAAATCATCATTTCAATCTTGTTGATATTTTCCTATCCCTGACGAACAACTGAGATAAAATTAGAAAGGTTAGACTGATATTGTGTTCAAAACTTTATTTCTTTCCAAACAAACATAATATGTGTGAGAATCAAGAAACAATTATCATTTTACAGTTCTATAATATTTACTTAATGACAAGGTCCTGCTGCTCTCAAAATGATTTAATTTCACTTGAATCAATTGGATGAAAATAGACGAACAATTCAAGTAATAACAATCTTGAATTGTTTAATCAAAATTATAATGTATATGTTCCGCAAGAATGTAGTTAATATGAAATTAGTCATATAAATGAGCTGATATCACAAACCATGCAGTTTTCTTTTTGTACATTATTGTATGATATTGATACAAATTTCTGCTTCAGCTAAACCGGTTAACGCATTATGCAATTCATTAAATCACTTATAGGCTTATTTTACTTATTTCAAAAGAGAAAGATTGCTATATACCATAGAATGCTAATTTGTTTTATTAAACAGCCTGTTAAAAGGTACAAATAAAGAAACCCGTTTATAATGACACCCGACATGACTCACTGATTTACCTGTTCTGTGTACCATTGTTTTACGAAAGAAATACGTTATTTTTTTTCACTTGTAATGATTCTAAAAGTTTGGAAATCTGACTTTGATCGATAATTTCTCCTCGGTTTTAGTAATTATCAATGTGTTATTAACATTAATGAATAAATCATTTAATTCTCTTTGAAATGATACCCTACATGATATGATTATGGTTCACACGGAGATGCAGTGCCTTGAAATGTGGGGCAAGGTCAAAATTCAAAAGTTGCAAAATGACACAATATTGAAAGTCACAGTTCTTTTTTCCGTGGTGATGAGTGAGTTTCTCAGCGGTTTCTTTTGACTTTGATCGATAATCCCTCCTCGGTTTTAGGAAATATCAATGTGTTATTAATAATAATGAATAGATCATTTAATTTTCTTTAAAATGATACCCTACATGATATGATTATGGTTCACATGGAGGTGCAGTGCCTTGAAATGTGGGGCAAGGTCAAAATTCAAAAGTTGCAAAATGACACAATATTGAAAGTCACAGTTCTTTTTTCCGTGGTGATGAGTGAGTTTCTCAGCGGTTTCTTTTGACTTTGATCGATAATCCCTCCTCGGTTTAAGGAAATATCAATGTGTAATTAACATGAATGAATATATCATTTAATTTTCTTTAAAATGATACCCTACATGATATGATTATGGTTCACATGGAGGTTCAGTGCCTTGAAATGTGGGGCAAGGTCAAAATTCAAAAGTTGCAAAATGACACAATATTGAAAGTCACAGTTCTTTTTTCCGTGGTGATGAGTGAGTTTCTCAGCGGTTTCTTTTTACTTTGATCGATAATCCCTCCTAGGTTTTAGGAAATATCAATGTGTAATTAATATTAATGAATAGGTCATTCAATTCTCTTTATATGATACCCTACATGATATGATTATGGTTCACATGTAGGTGCAGTGCCTTGAAATGTGGGGCAAGGTCAAAATTCAAAAGTTGCAAAATGACACAATATTGAAAGTCACAGTTCTTTTTTCCGTGGTGATGAGTGAGTTTCTCAGCGGTTTCTTTTGACTTTGATCGATAATCCCTCCTCGGTTTAAGGAAATATCAATGTGTAATTAACATTAATGAATATATCATTTAATTTTCTTTAAAATGATACCCTACATGATATGATTATGGTTCACATGGAGGTGCAGTGCCTTGAAATGTGGGGGCAAGGTCAAAATTCAAAAGTTGCAAAATGACACAATATTGAAAGTCACATTTATTTTTTCCGTGGTGATTAGTGAGTTTCTCAGCGGTTTCTTTTAATTGTTTTCATGCACCTTAACATCAACATTAACATGGAATCAAACACACCTCTGCACAAGCAAACACATAACAAACAAACAAACATGCATGGGTATTTCATACCACGACTGAAACCATGTTATATCACAGAACCATCACTACATAAACCACAACAAAACATCGAAATTGAAGAAGCAGGGGCTTGATTTGAATGGATTTTCACCTTTATTGACAAAGACAAAAGAATCATGTTCTGTATTGACCCTTCATGCCTATTTCTGCTCGTTTTGCAGCTTTTCAATTCAGACCTCATCCAACACTTTTGAATCCTGCTCTTTTCGTGATGACATGATCATATCAAGCAGGGTATCATTTTAAAGAGAAATGATCTTTTGAATTATATCAAATATGCATTGTGTGTAATTGGGAGTTTGGAGAAATTAATGGCCAAAATCAGATTTCCAAACTTTTTTTTGCTCGTTTTGCAGCTTTTCAATTCAGACCTCATCCAACACTTTTGAATCCTGCTCTTTTCGTGATGGCATGATCATAACAAGCATGGTATCATTTTAGAAAAAATAAATGAGCTTTTGAATGATGTCAAATATGCATCGTGTAATATTGGGAGTTGGGAGAAATTAATAGCCAAACTCAGATTTACAAACTTTTTTGAGGGGTTTATTTCGTTGTCCTATATGTAAAAAAAATATGTATATATGTAAATATGTCTATAATATAATAAATCTCAATCTCATGATTTAACGTGATTGATTGTTTTACCTCCACCCATCGACATAATTGGCAATAATATAATACGAAGAGACGGTACATGAACCATAGAAGATCTTTGAGGGTTGTCAATTATCATACATTGTATCATTGATGTACATCATTCTATTTAAGAAGATAAAGTAACTTAAACTAAAGATTAGGTTTTATATGGATTTTTATGAAATATACGTATTTTATCTTTTTATCTTTTCATACTAGTGCAGGGATGGTGCATTATCGTTAAAGGCTTTTAGATCTATGTAGGATTTTCGATCGCTCTTTTGAGCATTACATCTATGTTAAAAGTAATAAATTTGTATCATTTGATAGTAAATTAAGAAATGTAAGTTTGCTATCATTTTAACTATGTTATAGTCATGTGTTATTGTTCATGCTACGTAAAAGAAATAATATGTTGAGTTAAGTCATGTTATATTTTGTTTTGGTCGATAATGGTCGATGGAAGATGATTTGATAAAGAAAAAAAACATCATTAAAAATGTAGTTAGCTAAATGAATTTTTCTGGTGTCACAGTGTACATAAAACTTCAATTTCAAGCAGCTTTACATATATAATTTATAAATGTGTTCAATCAGTAGAAATCTAGGTAATATCATCGCTCTACAACACTTCCCTTATAGAACATTCAGGGATCTTGATTCCACGTCACAAATTTGAGCGCGAAATTAAGACATCTACTGTATTTTTAAAGATTCTTCTTTAAAGTCAACGCGCAGCTCTGAGCTGCTTATGTGATTAAAGGGATTGACGATGAGCCAAAGGGCTCAGGTGACGGTAAGGAGCTCAGATCCAGGACTTAATAAAACCTAGCTTTGCTCCACAAGTTCACTTGTATTCCTCGATCTCGGTATGTCATATCATTTTCGGTTCGGAAGTATCAGTCTCGAAGATCCAATCCTCTTTCCTTCATCTACATCATCCTGTATTTCCAAATTATCTCTTCGCATCGGCTTACAGTTTAAAAGAAAAGACAAAACCAACAACACCTTCCAAAAGAAGGGCCGGTGAATGGATACGAAGAAAGGAGTAACCAAACTCCGCATGCGGTTTATATTCACTTCGGTTGAATTCATTTCCAGGTCTTTTTTTAAAAAGGTTTTTAAGGTATCAGAACAAATATAGAAAAAAGGCGACACGTGGGAATCGGAAGGGAAGAGTGATTAATTGGTTTATGGATTGACGTTTTGGTAATTTTGTACCATGGGAGTTTAGTAGCAAATCATATCGTAACAGCAGTGGATACTTGCATGAGCAAGTAACTTGATATGAAGGTATTATGATACACATTAAACTGGACATGTAAACAGAGTTTTAATGCTTTTAGCAACGTGATTATTTGTAAGGAAGCGAAATCAATCTTAACATTATTTATCGCAATAGAATGGAAAAATGTATTTTCTATCATTATTTTTGTCATTTTAAGCAAAGTATAATCAGTACGCAGTAAGCATTTTTTTTAAGGGCGACCGTGTTGTGTATAGCTTGCTGATGTAATTACTTCACAATAATCAGCAGTAATAAAAATCAAGCAGTTGACTGTAGTTACGTGTACAGCCCTGTCCAAGAGGATTTTAGAACTGTAATTATTCTTCTATTGTATTTTCATACGATCTCCAGCAGTGACATTCCCCAGGTCCGTCCGCACGATCAATAATCTCGTAATCCGATTGTAAAATATGGCCCAAGGTTGGTTTAAGCAAGAATATTTTATTTTTTGTTATTTGGAGCATTTAAGGACAAAGAAGTCTGAAAGTAATACTTTTCATATTATTTCTGATAAGGGATGATACTAAGAGAAGTGGCGGTGTAACGATGTGATGATGATGATAATAAAGTAATAACAAATCAAATTTGATGTGAGTCGTTTCGAATGCTTAAGTATGAGATTGGATTTAATCCAGCGTTTCGTTGGTCTGCTTGACTACACAACGGAATCAAGACGAACATCACTTTGGAAATGTTCCATGGGCTCCAAATGCGTTAAATTTGAATTTGTGTATTATGAAATTTCACAAGGATTCAAATTCATTCATTTTCATGCCTCTCTTAAAAAAAACACAATGCATCGAGATCAGATCAATTAAATGATCTTAGAATTAAATTGATGGATAGAATCAACGGTATCAACTTTCACACTGTTCATGACTTCATCGAATAATTCCTTCTCAAACATCAATTCAAAATTGCAATGAAATAAAACAATACCATACAGGAGAAAGAGACGAACAAATCGGTACCTACTTAGCATAATCACCATGTCCTAGCTGCAGTGGCGTACCTAGGATTTTCCACAGGGGGGGGCAAAACCGTCCGCCCAAAAATTTGACAAGAAAAAAAAAAAAAAAAAAAAAAAAAAAAAAAAAAAAAAAAAGGTCTTCGATCACAAATAAAGGATTTCGTTCCAGAAAAAATTTGACAAGCAAAAAAAAAAAAAAAAAAAAAAATGTCTTCAAGCTCGTCAAGGGGCATTAGAGGTCTTAAAGCTCGTCAGGGGGGGCAAAGATACGTTTTTGCATGGGTTGTGACTCGTCAGGGGGGGGCAGAGTGCCCCCCCTGCCCCCCCCCCCCGTAGGTACGCTAGTGCCTAGCTGACATTAAATATGAAGTTATTTAAACGAAATTTATTTGTTAGATGCATCTTCAGTGTGTATTGAGAACTATTCAACATCTCACTATTCTTATTACTGTCCATAATACCAATATTAGACTGGCCTGTTGTTGAAAATGCACATTTTTCTTCCAATGGTAATTCTACAAATTTACTTTTTAATTTGACTCATAAAAGAGAGAAAAGAGAAAATAATTTTGAATATTTCTTCATTATAAAAAATATATGTTTTACACAGGCTACAGAAGAATAATTTCATTATTAAACAATTTCACATTTTAGTACTTAAATAAAACATGTATTTTTTTTCTTGTCAAATTGCAAGTTTAAGTTTTAATTACGATATCAAAAACTGCACATCGCGAAATGAACAGGGGGGGGGGTTCTGGTTAAGGGAGGGTACCTTTAAGTTCACATGTTCACTTGAAGTCCCTCGGATGACAGAAACCTGACTGTTTTTAACTCATCTTCCAATAAGCCACAAACGTGCTTGTCATGGCACTGTGCATTTTAGAAAGATTCATGATAAGTGTTGCCGTTTTTAAAGATTTATTTCAAGTCTCCATCCAACAAAGATACAGAGTATGAATATAAAACGATTTCACATAAACAATTATAAGGAAATCCCTTTTTCGAAAAATAAAAATCCTGTGTGTATGGGTAAAATATTGCGCTTAAAACAAACACACATACTCGAAACTATACTTGTTAGCGAATGTAAGAAAGGGGGTATACGATTCGCAAGGAAATTCGCTTTTTTATTAATTTTCTTTTTTATACAAACCGCACCTATCTAAGAAAAACATTAAAATCGATTGTATAAAGCTGAAATATACACCAGAGAGGCACGATGTGTATAGTCCACGTGACCATCTAGTCACGTAGACCATCTGTCATGAGATGATATACAGGCACCGTCTGATATCGGGCAGTTTTCACAACCGCCACGCAGGACGAAGAACACAGGCAATGTATTGAAAATGCCCAGCAGAGTATAAAAGACCTGGGTCCCGTCTTACGAAGAGTTACGATTGATCCAATAAATCGTAACTCTATGGAAATCCATCAGTGTCATATTTTTTCTATAGAAAATTTGCACAATGTCCTTTGTAAACAAAAAAAAGCACAGTGAATTTTCAAGAAAACAATTAATGCATGAATATACATCATAGTAAGAAAATATTTTGAACAAACATGAATAATACATGTTGACGTTGCTGGCCGTCCATAGTTGCGATTGATTGGATCAATCGTAACTCTTTGTAAGACGGGGCCCCTGGGATGTCTTTGCCGAAAGTTAATGATTCAAACCAGCATTTTCTTCATGGGACCCGTTGTATAAAAGTTACCATTATGTTAAAGGGGAATCCAACCCAAATAAAAGCTTGTTTTTTGAGGAAAAATAAAAATCAGACAAGTTGACAGGTGAAAGTTTGAACAAAATCGGACAAACGATAAGATAGTTATAATGTTTTCAAAGTTGTAAATATTGGTAATCACTATACCCATTGAGTCTTCAAATCGGCCGTATCATGTCATAGTGATGTAAGGCAAGGTATGCTCTTCCATGCACTCCAACACATAACAAAAACAATGTCACTTTTTCAAAAGTTTTACTTCAAATTTTATGTTTCTTTCATGAAGACCTAAATCAATTATTGATATACTACCTGGGTTATATCTAGATTACTGCCCCAGTGGAATGGGTACTTAGGAGAAAACCACAATCTCCTGGTAATTAAGTACATGGTCTAAGGGAAAGTTGCCCTTACCTTTCGTCATAATTTACTTAGCAAGTTGCCAATTTAAAATCTATAAAGTTTTAGGGATCTCAATTTTACAACAGCCATACCTTTCTTATTACTTCAACCGATTTCTTTTACTATTTTGTTATATTTATTTTTCTCCTCTCTAACACAACATTATGATCAAGGCTGGATTTCCCTTCAACTTTTTCAAATGGTAGGTATCTTCCATGGAATCCTTGATTTTGATTGGCTGATAAGCATTGTTACCATGTTAGTTACCATTGGGTGGCAACAGAGTTACCATAGTAGTAACTTTTATGTAACGGGGCCCAGGAGTCTGGACAAACTACATTATTTGCATTTTTTGTCAGCTCCGAAACTTTGAACGACATTGCGGTTCCGGTTTTACTAATTTTCGACAATGACCTCCCAGCTGTTCATTGACTGGCATTCTCAATACACTTACAATGTTCTTTGATCTGTTCTGTGTCGCGGTACGAATACTGTCTTATGACTAGGCAAACTCGGCCAGTTCTATTTTCTTGATGTTTCATTTTGCATCATAAACTATTGCGTTCAAGAGTTATGCCTATTCTTCAGTATAGGATTAAAACAAAATTTTAATATATAGCGCAAGCAGAATTTTTTAAGCATCGGAACATGTAGAGTGGTGTTGGGATATATCAATTTGAGCGGTCATTGCGTGCTTGAGTGACCAACATAGTGCTGTTTGACACCAATATTTTCGTCGATTTCTTTTTCGTTGAAATTTAGAACTAATTTACAAAATACAGCGGAAAATCTAGTTTTCTCTTATTCATTTTGACAATAAAATACAAGCAAATGAAAATGAAATAACACAACTGGAGTTAGAAATGTGAGTAGCATCGCTATCACATGAACCTATGAGAGGACAGCATCTTCTTCAGGAGTAAAAACAAAAGAAAAAAAGAAAATGCGATCAACAGAGTATCTTATTCCTAGGGCTATCATTGATCAATTTCTCTAATTACAAGTCGTTTGGCTAATGTTTCCCTTACCCCCATCAGCATTGTTTTCAACCCACGATTCAAGATGGAAGGTCTTCTCTCCTCAAAACAAGTTTCCAAAACGGCGAATAGAGTCCGACGATTAGTCGTTCAGGGGGTGAGGGAGGGGGAAGGAATTCTGTAGTCACTTGGATGATGACTATCATGTAATGATTATTTCTAGATAGATGGCGCAATGTAAATGCCTATCATTATTATCATTATTAATGGTGGGAGATGTGAGGGGTAGTATCGGCAATGCCATTCCAATTTAATAAAAAAATACATTAATGTAGAATAGATTCTTATATCCCCTTTGTGCAAAAACTCGGATGCTACCACCACACAACGAACTCCACTCCAAACAGACTCGTTTTGTTTACATATTGATTCATCTCGATAGCTAATCAAATTAAGGAAAGTTTGTTGTAAAAATAGCCCCCCCCCAAAAAAAAAAAAAAAAAATGTTGGTGAAGGCTTGAGGAGAATCCATTAAAGATTGAGAAAGTTATTAGAATTTAAAGTTTTAGATTTGTGACGTCATAAACGATCTGCTACCCCATTATGTTATGTAATATAAAATGCGTGTATTTCAGTTTTCTAATGGTTTGTGATGACTTATTTTTGTTTTCTTTTCAGGAACGGGTGTGAAAGGATTTGTCTATTGATATACTGAAGGTACAGTAAAAGACATTTTCAATATTCTGAGAAAATGACACTTCATTGATTTTTTACCATACGATATGTGAAAAAGCTGATCGCATATAACGTCACAAATAAAAGAAAATCAAAAATATTTTTTTTAATTCTTTGATGGATTTTTCCCAAAACTTCGATATGTATTTTATTATTTTTCTTCAATAGTTACAATCAATTTTTTGTCAGGGTGAACTTCCCCTTTAATGACACAACTTTGGAAGATATTCGATAAGATACCATTATGTCCACTAAGGTATATATCTGTCAATCACCACTTTTTTGTTTCGAAAGCTCTTTACCTTCAACTTACCCCTTCTTTTTTACTAGGAGGGGAAATGACACTGATTAGTCTCCGTCACCACATACGGTTGATGAGGGTCCCATAACCACACTCTGAAATCTGATCATGTGAAATGATCTTGTCTCTTCTCAATTACTTCATGGTCTATTTATTAATTTCTCTTACCAACTAATTCAATGGTTTTTACCAGTCCTCGCTTTGCGGTGTACAAACCGTTTCGGGGCTGTAGCTTTCATTGGGGTTAGGGATCAGGGGCTCAGTTGTCTTGGGTATCTGCTGCACGATCTTCAAAGTCATGCATAACACAATAATAACGTATTTTAGCATCCACTTCGCTAACGCTTTCTGCAACGTTCAGAATTCTATTAAAAATGCCCGTCAAATCACAATGAACAGATTAGAGGTCATTGTCGAAAGTTGGTGGACCGGGACAGCACATCGTCCTAAGATTTGGAAAGGACGAAAAAATGCAAATATGTCGTTGTCTAGAGTCCATCACGACACTGGTGTATTAATTCACTAATTTTTGACAAAGGCTGCTTTGTTATGAATGGCTTATGACTAAAGATAATCAGCGTTATAGAAAGCACCTGCGGAGTAATTGCTAATACGCGCTAATGAAAAGAAAAATGTCATTGAAAACGAAAAGGGTGTTTTCATCACGTTGTTTTCACCATGACCGCTGTTCCCACGTTCATTTTCTCTGTAACATTCGAAGGGGGAGAGGAGTGGCACATACCACCATCCCAAATGTAGCTACACCACGATCCCTTTATGACATGATTCATGTACTCTATTCATCTATGAATTTCCAATATCCCTTTACACCAATTAGCACTCTTTTCACCGCAATGCTAATGTCCAATAGAATTAGATGCATTCATTTCCTAGAACGAAATTGACGTCACTTAAGAGTCGATTCATATTTCATCCTGCAAGTCCAAGCCTCATCCGACATTTCAGACATATCTAGAACGTTCAAAAAGTGAATGATCAGACAGAAAAGTGTCAAGTGCATTAGAGATGTTTAAAGTATCACATTTACTTCATCTTATCTTATCTTAAATTCAACGATGGCGCCAAATGCATACCCAGTCGCCTCTTGGGCAAGATTGAGTTGTTTGTAATTCACAGTATTCCGTAAGTTTGATTCATGGGCTTGAGTTTTAACTTAAGTAGTTTGAGCAAGGTTTTTATCATTTCACTGAGGTGGCATTGGACCTGAATGTTCAATGAAAGAATGATCATTAACAGTTTGGCTCAATTAGAAAGGAGCACTCTTTCTTTGGGGAATCTGAATGTTCAATAGTGAAAAAAGGCATGACAATTAAGTGCGATCGAAATTCTCAGCTCACTTCATACAAGTTATTCCTACTATTACACTCTCCACCCAGGTGCAATAAATGGGTACCCGGAAGGAAGTAATTCCTTTAATGCTTGATGCGCCCAATTAGGGTAGCCGTGACAAAGCCGGGTTAATAATATGAATACATAAATAGATCGATAAATAAATAAATAAATAAATAATATAGGACTTGTATAGCGCACGTATCCACTTTGTTAGGTGCTCAAGGCGCTCCTATATTACCCTGGCTAAGCTAGTTTCCCGATTCCGGTGCTCACAGCTTTTTTAGAAATTACTTCCTGCCGGTACCTATTTACCTTACCTGGGTTGAGTGAAGCACAACTTGGATAAATTTCTTGCTGAAGGAAAACACGCCATGGCTTGGAATCGAACCCACGTCCCTCAGATTGAAAGACGAGGGTCTTAAGCACGAGACCACGACGCCTTCACTAAAGCGCTTATAAACATTTGTATTAAGCGCTATATAAATGTTGCATATTATCATTATTGTTATTATTATTATTATTAGTAGTAGTAGTAGTAGTTGTAGTAGTAATAGTAGTAGTTGTAATAATTGTCCAGAGAATGGTTTACCAACATCATATATGATAACGATATGAGAAAAAAATATAGGGCAAAATGTATACTCACAAAACGGGTTTACCAACTTGCACAAATAGCCTAATTTAGATGGTACAGTTTCATTCATTACCATGAGATAGAAAAAAATAAATTAGAAAACTAAATTTCATTAGTTTCATTCAATATGTTTATATAAGTTTAAGGAAGTGTATTGCAGGCCTGCCAACTATTTCTTTTTAAAAGGAGTTACTCCTTTTGGGGAAAAATTTTAGTATACATTATATCATATAGGGAAAGTAAACTCCCTTTTTTGTCCAGATTTTATATACAGTCATCTTTGGAAAATATGATGTGACTCCTATTTTTTTCAATTAATCACTCCTATTTTGTATGTTTAAAGATTGGTAGGCCTTGTATTGTTGAGAAACAATACGAGTGTCGTGTTAGAAGAGTAAAACGTGGAATGTTGTAGGTTCCATTGGATAGTCAGTGTGGTTTTAGGATAGGCGTCAGGGCCTACTTCCTCTGGGAATCCTCTTTCACCACTAACAATTAGCATGTTATAGAAGCTTTAAGCGCATCCTCACTTAAAAGCCTGGGTGGAGCCTGATTTTGTTTCAGTAAAAACTGGTGCCTTCCCTCATGAAGAAGCTAGGACTCGAACGCCGATTCTAATCAACATCAAACACGTTTATCAGTTTTCTACCCCTCAACTCCCCCCCCCCCCGCAAATATTGACCTGGTATCATTTCTTAAGCTCAAACATTGCTCTCTAATAGAGTCGATTTGATATTTTGTATTGATATATTTTGCTGCACACTGACGAAAATGGAAATGAAGTGGCGACTTTCTTCAGACCCTAATGGAGAACAATTTACTTATACTTTTCTTCTTACGGAGGACTTTGACAAAATTAATGCTCAAGATATCTCAATGACGATCCTAATAATGATCGTACAGTACTTTTGTAAAATAACATCCCATTTACACAGACTAATGGTTTAGATATTACTTGTCTCACTCGATTATGTTACATTAATTTTGCGGTATAATTACTCCCATTGTGAAAACAAAAATGAGCACTGGGATTTTCTGTTTTGACATAAAAGGCAAGTAATTATTTGAACTCGATTGCATTTTTTTAAACGAATGGTAATTCTTGTCATTTAGTTTGCTGCCAACACGGGTGACATTACAGTCATACGTACACTTGCCGTAGAGAAAAATGACTCTTAGGGGAGTTGTTGGTCTACGCATTTTTTTTCAGAGGAAAACGATAGCTTAATGGCGACGTTATACCGAATTTACATTTGTGGTGTTTACCCCTAATTCAAGATGCGGAGCGTAATCTATATGCATACTCCCTAAAAGCTTTATATTAAAGACATTTATCACAACTCCTGGGGAAAACTTTGTTCATGAAGACTTGATGCTAATTGAGTCTTCGAATCCAAAACCAAATGTGGTACACCAACAATCCACAAAAAGGAAATGTAAGACATCCTTCAATCAATAATTAGGATTTGAGAGTGGTCAAGATGGACGCCAAGCCTGTCAGCTGTTTTCGATCAGCTTGATAGCGCTTAACCGTAGGCAGTAAAATAATTTGTAAGATTGGGTTTGTAAACATTCTCAAGAGAAAATATAAATAATTTAAAACATTATCTTAAAAGAAGAGCAACATATATGCCTGTTCTAGCTGAAATTGGTCGGTTATGCTATCATTATAGGTAATGTTATATCATTTGAAATGCCATTATCGATTTCAAAATTCAATAATGATCCATTCTAAGATTAAGAAGACTCTTTGTGAAGTACGACACTCTTGGAGGTCAATGAACAACTTTAGATTTGCGACTTAATTCCATAATAAAGGAGTTATTTCACTATTGTTATGCACATGCGCAAATCTGGGGAGCATTTCATCAATACTTTTGTCTGGCAAGTTGTGAGATCTTACATCTTTCCTTGATTCTGATTGGCTGAGAAGCACTGTATCTATGGTAACTGTCGGATAAAATAGGACTAGTAGGATAAAATGTCTGACATGATTGTCCTTTCATGAAACACAATGCAACAATAGTAAGAACTGACTTTGCCCATTCAAAGTAACTACAACAACACTTGAATTTGTGGGCTAATGGCGATCGTCTGCATGCGTTCGCGGAGCGGGGGTGGCCGCACCCTTTCGAGAAAACCGGGGAGCTTTTCTCGAAAGGGTGGGTTGAGGGAGGGGAGTCAAATTAACGATCATTTCCGAGACAACCTGGGAATTTTTACGAAAGGCTGTGCTGAGTAGTCTCCTGCACCAGTTGTTTATTTGCAGGGGCGGATCCAGCCTCCGCCAATAGGGGGTCCGAAAATGTTTTCACCCATATTTTCCCCGATAGGCCGCTCAAAGTTGACTTTTGTTTGTTTCGCAGTGGAGTAATGAGCCAAAAATATTCAGGGGGCATGATATGGCGTATCGCGTAAAAGTAATAAGAAGTTACGAGCGAGCGAAGCGAGCGAGCAAAAATTTTGACATTTTTTATTACAAAAATCCAAATTCGTGATAGATTTTAACATAATATTTGGAAAATAACATTATATTCCACCCTTATCCCTTTCCTTTTCTCTTTTTTTTCTTGATAGTGATTTTTTTTTTTTTTTTTTTGGGGGGGGGGAAACGCCCATGTCCTACCAGTAATTTCTTAGCTTTATTCTTATAAACAACATAAACGTGTAATAATTTCATAAGCCCTATTTAAATATTTGTCCTGAAAATTGAACATTCTGGGCAATGTTTGTGAACCTGAACAAGATGCGTATGTAACTAGATAATCCCGACCTTTCGTTGGAGAACGCGAACGCTTATTTGCGACGGTAGTTGATTTTGGAAGAGACTTTTGGGCCCGTCGTCATGGTCGTAAAACTCTGTCCTGCAATGCAAATTGTGTGGCATGAGAGTGGATACCAGGCGCGACCACGCGTAAAAAGGGAAAGAGTGGGCAAGTACGTTACGTATAGGCCTATGTAACGTTATAAGGGTGTCAATAGGGGGGGGGCGGGCCCCTCGCCCCCTTGGATCCGCCTATGTATTTGTGTGTCTGTGTACGTTTGTGTGAGGGTATGGATGACTAAGTGAGGTGAGCCTGGTGTATGTGTGTGTGTGGGGGGGGGGGGTAGGTGTGGATAGGATTGAACCACGACCAGCCACATTCTGGCAATCACATGTACACTCTAAAAAAATATTGGGTTAAAGTGCACCATAAGGTAATTATATTATGTCTAACCAACATTGGGCATTTTTATTTATCAAGTGTGATGGAATTTTTTCCCAATCTATAGCATTTGCTGCTTATTTTTTAAAACCTTATTGGACAATATTGTTCCCACAGTAGGTAAAATACTGCCCCAAATTGGTTGGACACATAATTACCCTCGTGGTTGTAAAAAAATTCACTCAATATATTTTTACAGTATAATCGATTCTTATCGTTCTTGTGGGCAATGCGCTTATTCTCACACGCGAATCATTTTTAATACGCGATAACGATATTGCGCACAAGTTGGCTGTTTTCATTGTGCCTATAATTTGTCTTTGTGTTTCTTCCTATTTCTCATTTTCCTTCTTACTCTTCCCCTTCTGCACCCCCATCACCACGTTTATCCTCAACCCCTTCAAATGTCCATTCTTGTGTATATTTACATACTTGAAAATGTGTTTGTTCTGTAATGTTCTTTGTACATAGTGTTTTTTAATGTATGATGGGGTGTCCAAACTTCGCGGACTCTTCAAAAATATTCATCAGGCTTAAATTTGTTCACAAAATACTCACATTTTATACAAAACCAATTCAAGAAATAGTTACCACAGTGACGGCAAGATCGTAAACTATAAAAAAATCATTGACGAAAATGTGAAGTAGGTCAAGGGGTTTCGCTGGTATCGCGATCTCAAGATTCTATTCCGATCGACGAATGCGCGCTGGGCAGGAAAACCGTTCTGAAAAAGTGTGACCTAACTTCGCGGACCGAAGTTTTTGTGGAGATTTAAACAAAAACTCAAGCTCAAAATGTGAGATATTTATATCAGATTGACGACAAAATGCTATAGAATCAGTCAATACTACTTTGAACTCACATTTTGATGATCTGCTTGCAAAATGATGGTATCGTGATGCTTGTTGAGAAATATCAGATTTCTTCGGAACGTGTGCCAACGGTGACAAATTTGCCGATCTTTTGCCAATATTTTCATAAATACTGAACTCATATCCTAAAGAAACTTACGCCAAAGGGTAATTTTAGGTCGCTTTTTACGTTGATGATGTCAGATTTTAAGGATATTGGATAGTTTTTTAGATAATGACTGTCCGTAAAGTATGGACACACATGAAGTTTGGACTCTCGAATTGCTTGTTCAAATATGTATTACTTAAATGCTGTTTTGTGAAGTGTTCTGATGTATTTGTAATGGACTCAGATATCCAGAATGGGTTGTTGAATAAATAAATAAATAAACTATCAAACTTTCAAACCTATTCTATAAGATGGGCCCATTACATAATTATCGACCACCTTTCTTAAACCGATGATCTTTCGCGCGTTGAGTTTTACGCGTTGGGAATGAGCGCAGTTTCCAAGGGAACGGTAATAAAATCGATTACATGCTGATAGGTAATCAAAATATGTGAGGCCTAATAATGAATTATAACTGTCGCATTCTTTCGTGTTCGATATATGCGCGCATATGCCATTGTTGGGATCTCATCAGGAGAACGCAATCTGCCGCATTTTCTGCACAATCGAGACGGGATCAATATATTTTTTTCGAATATGCTATACCTTAATTTCTATGCGGTCGATAAAGGGGGTAGGTAGGTCGAACCATAGGGTCATAGGAGAGAACATAATGTGCCTTTTGGTAAATAACGCAACATAACATGCTGATTATATTTTCTCATGAATGTTGCCAGAATCTGTCACCAATACAACTTCCTTTTTGCATTATACATCGTTTAACAAACACCCATGCTCTATTTTACTCGTTACTGGTTAAATTTTCACTCGACCTTATTTTCAAGATCATATAGGCATTATGTTTACACCTGCTATAAGGAAATTAAACTTATACTACTGGAAATTGAATATCAAACCTCTATCAACAAAATAAATATAGACTCCTCAAAAACAGCGAACCGCAATTGGGATTCCAATTTTCTTGATAATCTGATCGGTGGTTGTATGAAAAAACAGCCTTTGTTGTTAAAGGATCTTTATGGGGACTTTATTCGTAATACTTCTGGGATGTTCTTATTTTCAAATGCAAAATGAATACTGCAACTTTCAGATTTTTTCAACGTGAAAAACAATAGTACGAACAGTTTAACAAAATCACTCCGATTCCCCCTCAGTGTTACCTCAAACTCCAATTTACAAGCTCCCATATACCATGAATATCGTGTATCTTCATGAGAATATATTCGAATAATTTTGACTGGTTTCGAGTGGAATATAAAATATATTGCCCACAGCCGAATCATATTGTCCGAATATTGATAATTTCCAAGAAAGTTTTGAATAAGTGGATGTCTAAAGGTAAAAGTTTTCATAATACTTTCACAATAAACTTTGAAAATGTAATTTTCTCTGTGCTTTTGCAATGATATTACAGGGTTCAATTGTTTCAATGTTTTAAGCCATTACACAACCTATAAACAAAGTGCACACCGTTGAAATTGGGTAATAAAAACTAACAATTGGGTGATAAAGTTGCTCAATTGGATCAAAATTGCCCGGAATGTATACATATATACTGTACATATATATAAATGTAAACAGGCATCCACTCTTTAACATGACTACTGTGTCTTGTACCAAATACTTAGGCGAAAAAATGACAAGACGATTACAAATTTATAATTTTACAGGATTTTTCCTAAGTGTAAACTTTTTTTTGATACGCACTGTATATATATATATATATATATATAAATATATATATATATATATATACAGTATATATATATACAGTGCGTATCAAAAAAAAGTTTACACTTAGAAAAAATCCTGTATAATTATAAATTTGTAATATCCTGAAGATCTTTCCACATTTTAACATTGGTACAGATCCATTTAAGCAAATGACGATAAAACTGTCAAAAAATATTTCCGCTTGAGTGAGCACCACTTACTTTTGAAAAGTTGGTGAAAAACGATTAGCGCAGAACTTTGAAATAGTTATGCGAATAAAATTAGACCTTAATCATGAAGAACACGTTGAATTTAGCTAGTAAAATTGATTTGAAGACATCTTTTACCTTTTTTAACTTGTTTCCTTGCGCAAAACACTTTGAAGAGTGCATTGCGCCCTCCCCACTCCCCCACACGAGGCAATCATGGCGATATTTGCTTTACGCTGAGCTGTGATTTACATGTGAAATGGCTTAGGCTTGATTTTCATTTTGTTAATCATTGTCAAGCTTGGAAAAGTGTGGAGAAACAAGTATTAAATGAAAAAGGAAATGTAAACTCACTTTAAATCATAAAAACTTAGTGAAAAATGCTGGAGATGTCTGATATAAACTTTTTTTCAGATTTAGTTATGTCCTCAGATCCAGCTGGCACAAAAGGGTACAGGTTGTGCTTACTTAGTGTTGAAATTTCAATTTGGGTGGCAAAATTGATACAAAATGCTTGAATGTATCCGTTTTATTTCGATTGACTAAAAGTGCAAGGGAAATGTATGAGAAATGTTTTGCAGGTTAAGTTTGATTTCACCCTTTCTCCTTGACACAGCATGAAAACGAGCATTTCTGCGCAAACATATTTCTGTGAGATTTACAAAAATGGACAGTGCTCACTCAAGTGTAACATTTTGTCCAAAATTTAACTTTTATTGGATAGATGAGACCCAAACCCAAGATTATATGTGAAAAAATTACCCACATGTTGTACATTTTTTAATGTCCAGGGCTCTTTCAAAGTGTAAACTTTTTTTTGATACGCACTGTATAAACTCCTCAAAAAAAGTTTGGAAATCTGACTTTGATCAATAATCCCTCCTCGGTTTTAGTAAATATCAATGTGATATTAATATCAATGAATAGATCATTTAATTTTCCTGAAAATGATACCCTACATGATATGATTATGGTTCACATGGAGGTGCAGTGCCTTAAAATATGGGGCAAGGTCAAAATTCAAAAGTTGCAAAATGACACAATACTAAGAGTCACTGTTCTTTTTTCCGTGGTGATGAGTGAGTTTCTCAGCGGTTTCTTTTGAATTTGATCGATTATCCCTCCTCGGTTTAGTAAATATCAATGTGTTATTAATATCAATGAATATATCATTTAATTTTCTTTAAAATGATACCTACATGTACATGATATGATTATGGTTTACGTGGAGGTGCAGTGCCTTGAAATGTGGGGCAAGGTCGAAATTCAAAAGTTGCAAAATGACACTATATTGAAAGTCACTCTTCTTTTTTTCCGTGGTGATGAGTGAGTTTCTCAGCGGTTTCTTTTAATTGTTTTCATGCACCTTAACATCAACATTAACATGGAATCAAACACACCTCTGCACAAGCAAACTCATAACAAACAAACAAACCATCACTACATAAACCACAACAAAACATAAAAAATGAAGAAGCAGGGGCTTGATTTCAATGGATTTTCATCTCTATTTAGACAAAAGAATCATGTTCCTCATCCATCACTTTTGAATCCTTTTCTTTTCGTGATGGCATGATCATAACAAGCATGGTATCATTGTAAAGAGAATTAAATGATCTTTTAAATGATGTCAAATATGCATTGTGTAAAATTGGGAGTTGGGAGAAATTAATGGCCAAACTCAGATTTCCAAACTTTTTTGAGGGGTTTTTCTATATATATGTGTGTATCAAAATTGCCCGGAATGTATACAAATACATATAAATATATATATATATATATATATTTACCAACATACATTGCCCAATACAATGGACAGTATGTTGCCCAACATTTTAAGTGTAGATGGCATTGTTTGTGTCTTCAATCAGTTGTTTAACAACTACATGTAATGGAAATTCAATTTTACGTTCGGAATAAATAAACTAAGACAACAAAGACCACGACGATGGGGGAACCATTTCATAAAAAAATGTTATAATAACAAATTTGCAAAAAACAGTTTAAAGCTACTGAAATCATTGAATTTAATTGGCTGATAGTAAACTTGTTATAGTAATTGTTCATCTCTTATCATAACAAGTCTTTATCAAACAGGACCCATATCATCGCCGTCTTTTATAATTCTGACTATACCTTCTGAGGGTATATCTGGAACATTACCCGTTTGCCATGATAAAAAAAAAGTCAACCATTTATTATGATAAAAAAGCGATTCATGATTGTTCATAAACAAACTGCTAAGAATAATGTAAAAATGGTCAATGGGAGTCTTATATATATATCATTCTAACCGAATCATTAGCAATTTAAGATGCGTTTGTTTCCACCTTTAGGAAAACAAATGAGATGATATTTCTTATACATTCCATCTTGGTCATTATGATTGGGCATTTTGCCGCCCGCTATTTCGGTACTTTTATGACCACCGGCTAAACTTGGTGATCGAGCATCCATCTACTAATTCGCATCAGACGTATTGAAGCAGGAAGAGAAACATAGCAATTTCCAATCACACCAGCTTTCCCCTATCAGTTTACATTTCTCTTTCGGGCTCAAAGTATATTGTCCAGCCTTTGGCAATTCCGATAAGAGGATATCATATCCTATATATATCCAGCCAGAATGTGAATGTGATACAGATGATGTATTTAACTTCCCAATAATATGATGAGAGTTTATGGACATTACACACCGCTGTACTTTTGTCCGTGTCTTTTTAGAATAAAAATGAAGGTCGAAATTTTCTAGGTGAGATGTGAGCGCATTACTCGATTACTCGAAGGGTAATTCAATTAATCATATTGTCAAATCATTTTTTTTGGGGGAAATTAAATCATTATACTCAAATGAGTGCTACTAAATATTAGTTAGACTTCATTTCCGAGTAAGATTATGGTTTTATGAGATTACTTATAGGTGAATTTAGATTGAAATTGTATGACTTTAAATCGGAGAAAAATTATTGATTTAATTGACTATAAAGGAACCAACGATGTCAATATCAATCATTATAATTGGCCACATGAATGCTTCTGTTCATCTTTTTATGCAACACTTGCATGTGCTTGCAAATATTATTGTATAGACTTTCAATCTATTCAGAGTAGGTTGAAATAGCAATGTAGATAAAAGTCAGTACTCTAAGGCAGAAAGATCCGTACTGGGTATTAAACCTGATTTTTTAATGTAAAATGTTTATAATACTGTTATGATCAACTGTGTTTTACAAGTTAGTCCCACATTTCCTTAAATAGCATAAAGAATTACACCGAAGAAATCCGCAGTTAAGAGTCAAAATTAGATTTTCTACAAATTCCTTTTTTGACACTCTCCACCTGCCCAGAAAACGACAACAAGGTTATCGAAATTATTTTCCCCCTCAAATATTGAGGGTGTGGTTGCCTGGTGCTAAGAGTTAAAACGTATGCAACAGCGTTGTTGTGTAAATTCGTTTTATGAATGAAGAATGAGGATTATATCACAGTTTCTGTCATTACCATGATTATGGGCTAAATAGAGCGTGAGTAGATGTGTTTATCAATATTTACGATGGGCATTAACTTTGAAATATTACCGCCTTTACGGCTTGCAAACCTGGAGTACCAGTGGGACCACTCGTATCTAAATACAAATCCGATGACATACTTGGACTTCCCACGACTCTAGAAATGGAATAATATCGGCGTGCGTTGAGTACTCAGATTCATAATTTTCAATAATGTACATCAGAAAGTACAGACCCAGATTCTAACTGGGCCTCAGATTCAATTTCATGCGTATTTGTACAAGAAGAAAATCTAATGAATGTAAGGATATATACGTTTAGACAGATTAAGTGATGACGCACTTCCATGCACATTCGCAAAATCGTATTCCATATAGAATTTCATTTGACATTAAAAACGTATTTCACGTGTTAAACAAAACATTATTCTAATCGGGGACGAATTTAAGCATATCAATGTAAATCATGTACTCGATATTAAATCCCCCATGTAATTGGACAATAATGAAATAATTTGAAATGAGATTTGGATTTGGGCAATCGCATATGAATATATATATTTCTCCCGTCTCTTCACTTAGCATAACAATGCGGAGAATTGTTGTAGTTTATTGGGTGGTTATGCGTGCATGTGCGTGACATGGTGCGTGAGTACATTGTATGTGCGATTTAGAATGTGATTTCATGTTTTAAAAAATCGTGTGATTTTTATATTATGCAATTCGAAGAAAAATACATGTTTCCTTGGCTGGTTTAGAATGAACTCATGCTTTTAAATTGGTTGGATTTTGATAACACCTTAATTCCCAAAAGAAATCAGTGTAAAATGGTTATTTATAGACCATCCCATCAATCTGTATATTGGCAATCCTATATATGGATTCTCATTCATAATCTCGCAGGTCAATTATTACGCACGGTAAAGCAATAATTTTATAATGACATATGGTTAGTAATTTGCATCTAAATGAATGGGTCTATTTCAACTAAATTCGGCGAGTGTTATAAATGATACCATGGTTATATTCCGGGAATAGTCCGGGTTATGTATGATGTCTGTTTGGTCAAATGTTGTTTCTTTACTCTATAAAAAATAATTCAAATCAGAGGAATGTGATAAGAACAGTGATGAAGTTGATATGGCAATGGAATAGTCAAAACATCATCAAATGCATAATGAGAATACAACAAGCATATATACATGTATATAATAAACCATTTAAACCAGAGGATTACTCTTTAGGCAATTCACATACAAAAAAAAAAAAAAAAGGAAATCAAAGATAACAAGACTTTGATACATGATGTTAACAAAAAGTGCCGTGAAATATTCTGAACTGAATAAAAATGTAGAATAACGTAGTACAGCACACAATGAAACAACTACACATTTTAGTGTAAGTTAATGCCAAAATTTGTTTTAAGAAGGCCTTGAAATGCAGAGGGATTGTTGCTTTTAGTTTACTCGCCTTTCATTTAAAGAACTCAATGCCTCTGGCAGTCTGGTAGATGGTGTGGGGGGCAACAAGCAAGTAAACTGTCGAAGTTGGAAACCGTTTACACGAAATTACAGGGGGGGGGGGGGAATGGTTAAGTATATCCAAGCTGAAGGTTATCATTATTGTTGGAAAACAACAAATGAAGTGAGTGTTCGAAATATAATAAGAAAAAAATGAATCCCACAAAAAAGAGTAAAGATCCAGAGAAAGACAACAAACGAGCGTGTGTGTGGGTGTGCGCGTGTAGATGTTTTCGAGGGTCGGGGGTGTGCGTGTGTGCGGGTGAGTGGGTGTTGTATGTGTGCTAGAGAGAGAGGGAAAGTGGGAAGGGAGAGAGATAATTTAACAATTATGATTGACCAAAGAATATAAAACTGACAATAAGAGAGATAATGGGTAGGTTGGCCAATAAATCACTTGAGCAATTGAGCAAGAGGGGTGGTGTGGAGTAAGGTAGATCCAAACACAGAACGGATTGCGTGGTTTTTTTTTCTCATGATTTTCTATATTAGCAAATGTAACTCCAGGTCTTGACTAAAATTACCTGAAACAAGATTAGACTAAAATTCATTACAGGAATAATCAATGTGCATTGCTTAATTATTATTGATCAAAATGTCAGAATAAAAACATTATTTCCTCGGCCAGAACTCTCGTACATTCCTTAGTCGCAATGATGATATTCCGTAACGCCATGGGCAAATTAAAGAACTTGAGTATAACATGGAACTATCTAGCAAGTATATATCAATACGTCTCACTTGTCAATCCATGAGAATGGGAATTTGAGTTACTGAAGTATATACAGGAACCTGGATTATGTGAAAAATATGCATCAAGCCTTGAAGCCCTTGGGAAATCATTGGTTGGTTGGATCGATCGTATTTTTAGAGCGTCCTCGTTTCAACAGGTAGAAGACGATGTATCGACTCTGGTGTTCACGGTTGTAGAGAAATAAAATTCGTTTGATTAACTTTCTTAGGCTATTTCATGTACATTTCCTGAAGGATCCCCTCCCTGTTTTTACGCCAAAGAGAAATAATTCATGAGAAATACTTAGAAACACCAATACAATGGCTAAATCACACTCGCGAAAGGCAGGTTGGTAAGAGCATGTAGTAGGTCCATGGTATGAGTGTCCTTATGTCGCTATCAGCAGGCTATAATCGGTACCTAAATATTAAGTAAATATGATATGAAATCCAAACAACCGCGCGACGTCTTTTGAGTCTCTTCAAAGTTCGGAGAGGTTTATAATCGCATTCATCTGTATTTCTCAATATATTTCGTTTGATATCTACGCTGTGAATAGCATATTGTCAATGGGAGAAAATGCTTATATTGTTTTTTAATCGATAAACATTTAGACCATGATACCATAATAAAGCCATGTTTAAAGCCGATAGAGATAACAACACCGGACCACAATGTTGTGATAAATGGGCTTAAAACAATCTAAAGCATTACCAATGGTTTTCTGGAATCAATACACACAACTGGCCATGATCCAATTTGGTCATAAAATATTGCATTCTACAAATTGCATTTCATTTTTTTTGCCTCAAGCTGATATTGCCCTGACTATGTTTTCGTTGTCTGAGCGCTCCTCCGAAACATGATCTGATTTGGGTGCTAAGGGTCGTTTTCATTACGCTTGAGGCCTTCAGATGGTGGTCGTGTGCTGTCGTTATAAGCTTCAGGTGCAGAGACGAGTAGTAAGAAGATATCCTTATGGCGATTGTCTCACTCACCCGGCCAGTGCCCAGCCGTGCTTCAGCATGCATGCAGATCCACAGATCCACTAAGAAGCATCTCTTGGGAGTATTCATATGTATCATCAGGACAATACCTCTATCTTGTAGAGATCTATCCAATGACCTTGAAACCTGATCAAGTTTATCGCCAATATACTCTGATCGGATCGATGCACAAGGGGTACGTTAAGGGCAAGGACCTCTCGGAAGGGTGCCCTGAGACCTAAACAACCAGCTCAATTTCACCACGTTGATCAACGTTGTGTGATTATTATAAACGCCTTGTAGCTTGTTGGTTATGAAGTGGTATCGATGTATATTTACTTAATCGGTTTATTCTACTATTGGGCCTATGAAAGCTATTATGATCATTGCGGTAAATATGAAAGTGGGTTTAAGAAAAGAAAATAAATATTGGTACTATAGAAAAGATAGAGAGAAGTGTGAGGGAGATATTGGCTGAGAATAAGAGAGTGAAACATTAAACTAGAAAGGGCGGTGGGAAGGAAGAGATTGAAGGGAGGAGGTCGAAGATAGAGAGGGAAGGAGGGAGGGAGGGAAAGAGAGAGGGTGATGTAACAGATAGATGAAGTGTGAAGTATGAAAGTGGGATTGGGGAAGAGATGAGTAGAAAACTGTCTTGCTTTTTACGGGGACGCTGCAGTGGAAATAAACGTGAATATTAACGACGAGAAAACAGAACAAAGATGCACGCTTCGGAGAATGCTACAGGGAAAGAAAGAACTAATTTCAAGAAAGACGAAGAGCGGCGAACGAAAGATGTAAATGAGAGGGTTAAATCAGATAAAGGGAATGGGAAGACACCCAGAAATGTTGCATACTACTGGAATTCGTGTCGAAAGAAAAAGAAAAGGGGACATCGAAATATAATCCACATGGAAACAAGCATGATAAGAGATAATGTTTGTTTTGTTGATCAAAATGTAAGAAAAAAACAAACACGTACACGACGTACAACTTAACACGCTGATGGGTTAAAGTCGCAAACCACTTGTATATCTGTACTTCGTTCTATTTCCAAGAAAAGGAGAGAAATATGGAAATAAATGTGAAAAAAATAATTTAAAGACAGAGAGATAAAGGGGTTAAGAAGAGAAAGAAAGAAAGAAAGAAAGAAAGAAAGAAAGAAAGAAAGAAAGAAAGAAAGAAAGAAAGAAAGGGAAAGAGATTAGTAAAAAAAGTACTTCCGAGAAAATGAAGAAAATCAATTACTATAGAAATTTGTTGAGTAACTGTCTTTTTTTTGCGGAGAGCTGTACATGACAAACAATGCTCACCATTAAGAAGAATGACTTAAAGTTCATCAAAACTCTATATATCATTTGCATTAGTAAGGAAAACTTGGAAGGGCATGATTGTCTGTCTGGATCCACTTTGAAGGAAGTAAAAAAGATCATGAAAAAGGGTCGCCACAAAAGCAAAAAAATAAAAAAATAAAATCGCTTGAACTGTCATTCGATTGATTTGGTGATGCAGATTAAAAAGAACAGGGAAAGCATTTCATGAAACCAATAGACATTGATTTCCATAGACTATTATGCTCTGAGCTAATCAGAAACAAGGATTTCAGTTGCTCATGACAAACAGTCTTTGAAAACCCACTGGCAATTTGATTCATGGAATAAATGGTTGATATAAAGAGGTTAGTGTGAGCTTAATGGAACATTAAAGCTACCTGATTTGAACTTCATCATTTAAAAAAATTGACATACGGTTTGATGATGGAGGATTGGCACAATGATGATGATGGTGAAGCGAGCGAGCAAAAGATTTAACTTTATTCAGAAAAAATCTTATTTTACCCCTTTTCCTTTCTGTGTCTGTTTTTATCGGTCGTGGAGCCCCCCCCCCCCCACCATAGCTATACCTATATGTAAATTAACTTATCAGATTGATTTTGCATATCCATCCGATAAGAAATTCTCAATTTAAATTGTGTTATTTGTAGACAAACAACGATAAAGTGATTTATTTTGATAATCTGTATTATTTTTAGTATTACATTCCACTTACACGAATTAGCGTATAATTGATATCCTATTCTGCATGATTGAAATTGCACCCGTTTGGATGTTAGAAGACCCCTTGGAACGAACACGGCTGGTTACCCAAAATTACTGGGGTTCGCGTTAAGAACATGAAAAAACAACATTGTTCGTAAAATAATGGTTTTAATAAAGTTAGTTTCAGTTCTCCCTCGATTCAGAAATCTTCACTGTGTCAGTTTGTTCAGATCACTGTTGTCTATGTTCTACATAATTCATCAACCTATCCCTATTTTTGCCAACACTCTTCTTCGTCAGAACTTTTTTTACTTAACTGAGGGTTTACCTCGAAAAAAAATCATGCGGAGCAGAGAAAAGCTACATAGCCAAAGGGGCAGAGTATACTTTGTATCACCATGACAACACCGCTCCGGTGTTCCATCATCTAAATCCAGTAGTTGCTTATTTTCTTTTAAAACTGCATTTGCATGTGTTCTTTAATATTTAAAGATATCTCCCCTTTCTGACTAAGGTTAATGTTAACACTCGGGAGATAGAGGTTTTGAACATGACGTCACTCATCAGTCTCTCTGACTCTGGATTAAATTTTGAGATGAATTAATGGAAAAGGCGAACACCACGTACTACATTATAAATATTTCTGTTACGCTTGGTTACAGGGTGAATGAACGTGCTTTCTCTCACTGCATTGTATGCTGAAACGAAACTCACAGATTAAGACTGTCATATCCCCAATACGCGTAGACACTAAGACATTTTTTAACCCTAAATGAAACAGTTGTACTAATCTTTTGGGGTTTAATCTTGCACCCTAGATGGAAAAAGGTGCAAAAAAGCACTTTTTATTATTATTTGCACCAAGAAATGCTCATTTTCACCTTAATAGGGGCATATTTGAACCTTTTAAGGTTTATAATTCTGGACATAAAAAAGTTCAAATTTGATCCCTTACTACATTTCTGCACCTTATGGGTTGTCATATATATATTTGCACCCTTAAAAGTGCACAAATGAGCAAAATTGCACTCATTAGAAACCTTGGGATGCTGCTATTGTACCAACCTCTAGGGTTTAAAGTTGAACCCGTATTTGTGAGTGTGTAATTTCACAATTCCTATGAATTTTAACACATCAGAATGACTCTTTTCCCGCTTTAATACATCTAACTCGAGGAATACAAATTTTTATAATATTATTTTCCGGTTTTTTTCCGTAGCAAAAACAATTTTTTTTTGTTTTTTTGGCCCAACCTTTTAAGAGTGTATACATCACGGAAGGTAATCTCACTGGTGTTTCCGGGAAGAACAGTCCTTTTTCAGCCATTGACAAAAGTATGCTGAAATGAAAAAGGATGTATCATTTTCCCCGACGAAATTAACAAAGAACTCCATGGTGCACATTTCAAATACATTCTTTCACAGATTGGATATGGAATCTGTCCATGCATGCTTTTAAGAGATTAAATATTGATAGTTTTCTGGTGACAAACAGGAAGTCATTCAATCCTTGCCATTAAATGTTGCCAAAATTATGAAGTAGAAAAAAATCACTACAATACGCTACTCAAAAGAATTGCATTTTGTTATTATTCTCGTCTATATTTAGGAATATTGATATTTTCCGTGGATTCTATTTCTTCATTATTTTTACGTGTTTCGCGAATAAAAATTCCTGACAAAGATTTCTGGCTGGAAGTATGAATTACAGAGAGGAGAGAGCAAGAGAAGGGAATAAAAAGAAGACGAAGAAGTGGTGTTGTAAAGTAATTTAACAGATAACCTAAGTAGGAATATTGAGGCGAAAATGGGAGGATATGGTGCGTCTGTTGCGGAAAAGTGACAGGTGAGCAAAGAAACTTGAAGTATAAGCGGAAAGGTTAGTTGGTGGTAGTTCAATGGAGCTACACTCTCAGCACCTTTATCTGAACATCTCACTGATTATCTCTTCACATTTGCCTTGCACGCAAAATTAGGTTAAGGGAACAATGTACCAGTAATAATGGTACTAATAATAATCTTTATTGATAATAATAATTAAAATAATAATGACATAAAATAATAGCAGCAGCAGCAGCAGTAGTAGAAGTAGTAGGAGTAGTAGTAATAGAAGACGTAGGAGAAGAAAATATCAACAAGTGTGGTAAAATAGATTTGACTAAAGAATATACGGCACAATAATATATAGAATGACATTGTTTGAATATCGCTATCCTCATTGCACCATTGAAACTAGTAATTATCATAGAAACGTTACGTTCGCATAACAACCAGCACGATTGCTGAATTAATTGTACTGTATAAAATAGCAAGAATATCGTGCAAAGGGTCATTATATTACGAAATGTATACACCATATATTACATTCCCGCCTCTTGTGGTAGGCCCATAAGATAGAGAGCTCTGCGGCCGATTTCGTGCGTTGCATTCCTAGTTCAGTTGTAAAATCGCTAACACAATCAATACAGTATATTGAATTAACGTCCTTCTGGCTCAAAAATGATGTTTTCATCTCGCCTTTATAAGGCATTCGCGATCGTCTGCTGCTTTGATCCAACTTTAGAATAAATAAATCACTTTCTAATCCCGTCTTTGTGGGAACGCCTAGCTGATCCTATTACGTTTCATCGGATGATACATTTTCTAAATTTCATTCGAAATTGGCAAGTATAAAGAATATAAGGAGGTGTGCTTTCATATTTTTCGCGATCTATATGAGACATACTATACTGTACATGATCATTAGATATAACTTTATATACAGGTGAACACGTTCTGATGCATCTACTGTTACCATCCTGATTAGCCCATCTAACACCTGATACCATGCCTTCTAAGAAGAAGAAAAATAGAATACACCGGACCATAATTTCTTTGGAAAATAGTGCCTCACACTAACGTAGTATCTTGAATATTTTACATGATCGTTCATTAGGTTTCAGAATATATTTTATGTGTGAATATTGAAAGTTGTAGTAATGTAGATTTAATGCAAACCTCAAAGACTATTTTTTAAAGATATTCTTTGTCAACGCCATTGAGGATATCGGATTATGTTTGCTGCCTGTGTCTTACAGAACTTGTACAATATACAGACTAAATGTAAAACCAAACTTTCAAGCTGTCAATACTTTTGATAGAAAATGCGATGGACTGTGTTATTTAAATATATCGATGGTTACGCTATCTTTATTATATAACAGCTGTATAAACAAAGAAAAATGTGTTTACACCGACGTTTCATAGCACAATACCCATAACCCTTTTTTTAACCAAATCGTTATGGGCATATTATTAGCGTGAATGTTTAAGGACACCTTAACTAACTCTGTATGGAAATGTTACGGATAGGGAAGGTGAAATTACCTTTTTTAAAGCCACAAGGGTCGATTTGGAAACCCAAATGAGATGGGATTTTGACTTATTCTGTTTTGGGATTATGATTAAGGGCTATTTAATATATTGTTAAATATAATGTAGATTGACTGCTAATACCTTCTCTTATTTCCATTATTTCGTGGTTCGGTGATGTTCATGCTTTCTAAGCTTTGAAATTATTTATTATTTATTTTCAGATGTGATAAATTACTTCTGCAACTGTTGAAAGAAGCTTTTTAGTTTTAATTGCACGCTCACTAATTCAAATTATCCGATTGTGCAAATAAGCTTTGTTGTGTTTTATTTCTAAAATATATTTAAAAAAGATTGTCAAAACAAGCGGCAAATAAATTCCAAGTATTAAAAATGAAAATTCTTGTTAGAATGGGGAAGGTATACAGTTAATTACATGATTCAATAATCACCCCACTGTATTGAGAGAATACATTTATTAGCTTTTTGTGAAAGTGAAGGGAGAGAATGGAGATACAATTACACTGTAAAAAATTAAGTGCTAATTTAGCACTTGCAGTGCTTGTATAGTGACTGCACTACGAGTGCTGATTTTCTAGTTTAAATTTGAACTATAATTTTTTTACAGTGTATATATCTATATATTTAGATAAAGCACACACAGGGAGAGAGACAGAGAGTTTTGTGTATAAAAAAGAATCCTCACTAATGGAACTTCCTTGATGAGGCATATACTGGTTTCATCCATGAATGGTGTTCACTTTCTCAGCGAGATAGGATGATCAACCCATTTACCGATTAGTTATTGATTAACCAGTGATAACAGTTCACCTTCCCCTAATTTTCAAAACCCAACCTGATCGTTGTTGAGACGTATCTCCCATCTCTGAAGCAGAGGATTGTGCACCTTTGCCTAATTGGAATTTGATCAGAGAAGCCCTTGAATCAACAGCTATCTGGAAAGCCCTGTTGATTAGACGGCCCAAGGTGTCAACTCTGAAGCCCTTCCTAATCACTTATGGCATTTGAATTCCGCCCACACGACTTCCCTGACAAAAAAGAAGAATAACTGTCATATTTCGTTCGTCGTACATTTCCTGAAAAACATCACCTTCCTGCTCACCATGAAGCTATCCTGTATATCGACGTAACACAAAAAGAAATCATGCTTCTCAACAAAATTCTTTTGAAGAAACGTGATGATCAAAATCTAGCTTCGAAAATTAACGTGATCATGGCAATTTCGTTGTTTTTGGATTACATACATCAATTATGATATGTTAGATGATCGGAATTTTTTTTTAAGGTTTCGCCAAAGGTATACGAGAATAAATCTAATCATTACATAATGCCGAGTTTCATTTTTTGTATTGTATTGAAGAGCCTGTTATTTTTCGGTCATTAATTTCCGAAATTTTGCCTTTTAAGTAAATCGACAGTACAATATCTGACTGACTTTCTTCCAAAAATATTTTTTCTTCATTTTCTCGCAGGGAAAGATCTGCTTTCTGTCTGTTTTTATTTTGCGGAAATAGTAGGGGTGGAAAAAATAGAACGCAGACAGGGGCGTAACCGCTTGTCTTGAAACATAAAGTAATTTAAATCATGGTAATAGGGACTGCATCGCAATTTATAGAATTCCCCCCTATTTCAAAAAGGAAACTTAATTTACCAAAAGGAATCATATTCTTTTTACTGCAATGATTCAATGAAACTGATTGGATGTTGAAATGAATTAATTGCTCCAAACTTATAAAGCACCTCCACAGCTGCATATTATTCATGGACTTTCGACTATAGTCCACTAATTTATGCATAAACTCTTCTATCCTATTCATCGTGTTCATTAGATTTTCATGCCAATTTGCAAATCACTGTTTCACTGAAATAATACATAACTTAATAACTATACAATTTCGTGTTTTTTCTTCAAATTTTGTAAACTGTTCAGGGATTTGCCAATTAATTGTCCTCTATCCATTCAAGTCATATGATTTGAGCCTCGAATCTAACTTTCGAGAACTTCTTTTTAAAAAAATATTCAGGGTATCAGAATAAATCAGTATATTATTTGTATAGATTATGAAGCTCTAATATATGTTGTTATGCCTGTTCATATATTTTGTCTGAGATTCATCTCCCATGTTCCCTCTTTTTCTTTTTTATATGCGAGTTCATCAATCCCACTCTCTACAACGGTGCTTTCTTATCTCGGGTGGGCATTGTCATTACATTTCCTTATGCTTTACAATTTTCTTAATTCGCATGACCGGCTTGAGTCAGTGTACGAATTCATCATTCTAATGGTGTTCAGATTTTTTTTCACCAAAGTCCATTTCGTGAATGTATTTTACCATTCCTCGGATGTAAATCCCATCTTTTTGGGCCTCTCTGCCCCAGGCAATATTAGATTGACACAATCCTCTTACCCACTGCTTAAAAAAAGATAACACCTGTTGGATTTATAAGGCCCATCGCAGCTGTCCGAATAAGATGTAGTTCATCTTAAAATGATCTCATGTTGATCGTTTTCACACCTAGTCCTCACCTTATAAGAATACTGATTAACCGTTGATTTGGGATGAAAGATACACCTTAGAAATATCGATCAATTGTTACCGTGCATGATCAAGCCAAAAAACGTCTTTGATCTGGGATGTGACATTGTGCAGGTATCGTGATGAGTACTTGACCTTTCTTACCGCGCCATAATCTGTCTCATGAACGACAAAGTAGTGCCGGATATGGCGAAATGCAGTGTGGCGTGTTGAAACGACATGGCACATTTATCCGCCCAAAGGTATAATCTTGAAAACAAAAAAAAAGGCTCTCGGTCACAATGATTGTATGGGTTGCTTAGATTGAATGAAAATATTTGTTCTACTGCTGCAGTTACCGTATTCTATACGGTGAATATTATTTGACGATAGCAATAACCATGCGGATAACTACCGTATTTTGCATTTTAAAGTAACGTTAAATGCTTAAATGTTTCAAGTGATCTTACACACTCTTGAGATAGCACTTAAGATATGAAAACATTTAACGTTAGGCTTTACCTTATAGAAACTCTAAATGCCTTGTATGAGTTCTATTTTACTAACTCCTTCTGGTAGAGCGCTTTGATTATCGTTGATGATTCGTTTGGCGCTATGAAAGCTAGTTTGACCATCATCGTTATTGTGAAAGCATATATTCGCCAAATGTGAATTTTAATGCACTCTTAAAAATGTTGGGCAACATACTGTCCACACAACAATTGGTTAAAACTTTATCCAATTCAATTCTGGGTAGTTTCAAACCAATGTGTGCTTTGGGTGAAAACTACACATTATTGGTTGAAAACTACCCAGAATTTGATACATTTTTTAAACCAATTGTTGTGTGGACAGTATGTTGCCCAACATTTTAAGAGTGTGGATTGTTATCCCAGTTGTTAAAGGACATGTCCAACCCAACAAAACATGATTTGAATAAAAAGAAAAATATCCAACAAGCATAACACTAAAGATTTCATAAAGTTCGGATGTAAAATGAAAAAGTTATGACATTTTAATGTTTTGCTTAATTTCACCAAACAATAATACGCACACCCTGGTCGGTGTACAAATGGGGAGACCGATGACGTCATCCGCTCACTATTTCTTATGTATTTTATTGGATGAAATATGACATATTCTAAATTTCTCCTTATTTTCAAGTGAAACAACGATTAATTCCTCCCTTAACATTTGAAATTAGCATTGTTTAATAGTATACGGTTTAGTCAAGTTGGTCCTTATTGTCAAATCAACATTTTTCTGGGGTGGACTTGACCTTTCACAATGAAATGAAAATAGAAATAAAAAACGGGCATTGCTACTGAGCTCCAAACCCAAATCGCCATACTTGCGGACAAACATCGGGGGTCGCAAGAACGTTCAACTAGATACCATGCAGGGTTGGTCTTCATTTCAATTGACATGGGATATTTCAAGAGGTTTATACCGTCATTGGACATGTTGGAAGCGTCTGAAGTAATATGCCATGTTCATGTCGACCAGCCTTTCGTATCGATCACCCTCCATGCTCAAATCGAAGCAGCGATGGAAAAAGACAAGATTATCACATTGCTTAACCAGTTTGGTATTTTATCTGCGCAATAAGTGTTGAGTAGCTGTCGACCATGCAGACGTGGTCTCGTCTGCGAAGGGAGATGAATATCACCCAACTTTAGATTCAACTGCTGAGCGTTCAGATTTAACGATGTAAGCCACCTGAACTACGGGTTTGAGGAAGACGCAGTGAATTCTGTTATAAGGTGAAAAAGATTGATGCCATGAAGATTAGGACTTGGGAACTCAGACAAACACACATGTTTAGTACATCGGCAAAGAATATATTGTTTACTAACATGTCCATGGCCGAATGCAAATCAAGACTGTGGTATCATTCACGCTCTCGACTTCAGTCTTCAGCTAATAGGGTAAAGATCTCCCCTTTCCATCATATCAATATGAGGGAGACAATGGACAGTCACTTACTAACAGCTTTATAAATCAATTCCCATTCAACTCCGGTAGTCTGATAATTCAGATTATTAAAGCGTGTTTCTACAAATTGATGGTTCGCAATCACCAAGTGATTAATCTTAATTTCTAAAACACAGTTTATTCTCGACTTATTGATCGTTTAGCGGTCTTGCCTCTAAAAGAAACGGAGTATCGGGAATATGGGAAATGGGGACAGTATATATATAGTTTGACAGGATCAAACCAAATTATCTTCATTGAAGAGTATATAGTATTTCATGGGTTCGCCCAAAGCTCTATCGCATGTACTTTGAAGCTATCTACGTTATTAAAATAGTCAAGCACCATTGGTCAAGTCTCTATTTTCAAGACATTAGACCCGAACTAGATGATGGGCCCGGCAGTAACAGGGCTATCGTTATCCCGACTGATATCACACCACAAGCAAACTCCGTTTTACCTTTTTATCCAATTAAAGAAAGGCAACACATGGTTAGCGTTTGTAGGCCAACATTAAATAAACACCGCGCCTACATAATAAAATTAGGGCAGAAACTTAAGGGCATTTGTAATAGTCCAATGACATTTTAGAAGAAGGCCGCTTAAATTTGGGATTATTTGATTGAATGTTATACATGTAGCTCCTCAAATACACAGAGTGCTTCTTCAGATTTATCGTGTTTTAAATACGATTAACCAAACCATTCCTAATAATTATAATGATATTGTCGGTCACTCCAATAATATTTTCCGATCTCTTTTTATTGAGGATGGAGAGTGATTAAAAGAAGAATGTGTAGATTTCAATATTTTGTTTCTCTACAATTAATGTATGGTTTTAAATGTCGAGTATGATAGACACAAGAGAGTAATAGATCTATGATTTGTTTTCCATGATGGCCAATCTTTGATGGGTTTTTTCGACTTATTCAAAAATTCTAACGAGTATTTTTTCACCTTTCTATTATTTATCCTCTCGAGTCTTCTATTGCCTTAAAAGATAAAACTCATTTTTAAAGTTATTGTATTTAATGTGGGTAGTCTCCAGCAAGTCTGGAAATAAGCCTTATGCATGTTAGGGAGAACATGGGAGTAAATAAATGAATAAATAAAAATTATGACAGAAATTTCAAATCCTTACTAATATTCATATATAAATAGGAAAAGAAGTCAAACTATATCTTCCATCTTCCATTTGAAACCATGCCTTGGCAAGAAAACAATGATCACTATATACGCAATATTCCCTCCTTGTAGGTATATATATTTCAATTCAGGTACGAAAAATGAAACTTTAGAGAATGAATTGATTTCTAGATATTTATTCAAGGAGCATGTAAATTTGAACACACACATGACGAAACAAATTATGAATGTAAGAACAGATCAATGAAGAAAAAAAATGTATATTCAAAGAGCTAAATGAAATAGCAAATTATATTTGAACAGAAAAATAAAGAAACACAATAATATATCACATATATACAATAAGCTTGTTTGATTTATTAGTTTCTCTTTTCTTCTCCATGCATCTTCAACTTTGCATTTTACCATATGATATGCTTGGCAACAAGAGATAATACGTTTTTATTAATTACTCCAAACAGCTACGTGATTGGCAAGAATAGTTCCAAAGAGAGCAAATGAGTGCAATAGTTTTGAAAAGACATCGAAAATCTTCATTATGACTAGACATGCTAGATGCAATCAACCACTTCAAAACGTGAAGTTGTTGCGCGCGGACCAAGTTAAGATTTGCGTGCTGAGATGTTGGAGGGGGAGTGACATTTGGTTCCTTACACAATCAAATATCTGTTCTTATTTTCTCCACAATCACTGACCATCTTGTTATTCATTTCGATAAATAAGTATTATTTTTCGTAGAACAAGGGAATTTTTTTTTTCCTAAAATCATACATAAAAATCGCTGTCTGCTATAATATTGAGTAATCATGATTTCAATTCTCCCGTGACCATTCGATGAAAGAACGCATTTTCTAGTTTAGATATTCATAAATTGTAGTTGCATATACATGTAGATGGTTTCCATTGTTGTACCCATTATCTACAGGTACTTTCTTCTTGTCCAACTGACAGTATTTGTATCATTTTCACATCTATATATAGAGTTACAACGTTACTTTATTGTTTCTTTTCTCTGTCATTTTACTTTGTCACAGTATCATCTGGTTATAAATACTAATGGAACGATGAGTTTGACAAGTCCACCTCCCAGCCTGGCGACCACCTTTGAGGATGGCGTCTCCAGTTTCGGCCCGGGGAAGGCGCTCAACAATGACGCGATGGCCAATGACACTGGTAACAAATTGGAATATGTCATTACCATGGACATCCTCCAGCTTTATATCTACTCTTACCTGGACAAGCTTCTGGTCACCGTCGCCATGCCCATTATCTTCATCATCGGTGTCATTGGAAACGCATCGGTTATCGTGGTCTTCGTTCGGATCAAGACCATGAGGACAGTCACTAATCATTACTTGATTAACCTTGCTATCGCCGATATGCTCTTCTTCTTGGCCGCCGTGCCGCAGTTCTGGATTCTGTATGCTACAAGCCCGGTCTTTGCAGATTATAAGAGCATAAGCCGTCCATACTGCAAGTTAACCATGTTTGCGACCGATGTTGGAATTATAGTATCTGGATTGACGGTAATCGTGGTCACCCTAGAGCGATATGTTGCTATCTGCTGGCCCCACAAATTCAAGCAGTTGAGCACGAGACCACGAGCGATATTGGTTTGCGGGTTGATATGGCTTTTTACCTCTCTTTACAAAATCCCTACCATCGTCTTTGCCGACTTGTACAACGTCAATCTGGTGTGGCCCTCGTCAAACGAGACCGATTTTGCTGGGTATCCAAGGACCAAAGTAGAATGTTCCTACTGTTTACCTAGAGCGCATAAGCCCTGTGACCGCTTTCGTTTCTCTCTTACTGTAGATCAGTTCCTCTTGCTAATGGTGATACCTGTAACAATGGTACTATACACCTTGATAGTACTCCAACTACAGCGCCTTAGCAAGACTTCTTCTCTACGCGGTTCTGCAGGGAGTTCTTCAACGCGCATGAAGAAGCAAGTAGTTCGCATGCTTATTGTAACCATCACTGTCTATATCATCTGCATCACACCATTTCGTTTGCTCAATCTCTTCGATATATTCCAGCACAGACTTCCCCCTGATATCACATGGGTTCTTGTCAACACGGCCCGTATTATGATGTACACAAACTCCGCTGTCAATCCCATTATATATAACATCATGAGCGACCGGTATCGTCATGCTTTCCGCCAAACATTCCTCTGTTGTATTCCTAGTTATGTGAACGTGAACGGTGAGGCATCAAGTGACAGGAAGTCAAAGTACACCAACAATGCAAGCACTCGTTTCGAATACGAGCGTTCTACGAGGTAGGGAACTTCATCAATGCTGCATGCAGGAAAATGATGACCTCATGTTTATGATTCTGCTTCGGAATCGTATATTGATTCGAGAATCCAGAGAGTCTTGTCCTGGTTGACATTACGCGTAAAATTGAAACAGTGAATCATTTATCCTAACGCAGATTTTCAAAGTACTGTGAATTGTCATGGATACAAACTATTTTAAATGTACTGTCATAGCGTGTTCACGTAATCCTGAAATTTGGGAGGTCGTCAAACATTATCAAGGTCTAAACGAAACGAGAAAGTGCTTTTGGTTGGATTTTTCACCTTGTAAAGAGATAAAACATTTATCACTTTGCTGTGTTGTCTTTAAATGCATTTTCTTCTAGAGACAGGCGCCAATTTCGGTTTTCTTTGGGGAAGCGTGTTGATATACAGAGCATCCAATTTCTTTTTTTAAAAGGCATATTCATCTTCGCGTATACAGTTTCTACTAAAACTGAGTGGAAAATAATATTTTAAGCTCATTGGTTATCGTGAACACTAAAAATGTTCCTGAGATAACCATTGTGATTACAATTAATCAATCTTCGAGAATGCGAGAGCAAAATATCTGCCAAAAATAATGATAGGACTTCATCTAGGTTCACAAATCTATAGAGCTGAACGTGCCATCATACATGCCACAAACCAACAAGAATGCTTCTGCAGCTTCGTAAACGTATATTTTGGGCCTACTCTTAAACGTCCTTTGACAGACCAGAAGAATATCACCCGAGCCAACCACAAGATGAAATATTGGAGATACAATTACTTTGGTTTTGTTTTAATGAAGGAATGGAGAAAATGCAGCAAATGTAATATATTGTCATCTTTGAAATGACGGAACCTCTTCTCCACTTTAGTATTAATGGAAGGAAAACAAAAGGAATAAGTGAGCACGTTTGAGGCAGATCATTTTCACTCCGTAAACGCTGGTTTTTAGCTTTCTATTCAACCGGACGTTCTATCCATCGACAAACACTGATAGACGATGATCAAAGTCTTGCTCACTGATCAATAATCGATCCAGTTTTGGAGGGGTATAATTCTACTTGTAATCTAAAGTATATGTCATTATAATGTTAGTTTTGCTGTACAAAATACATAGTATATATATAAAAGTATATTTAGAATCTATGTGAGCTGTGGACCCTGTGTAAAGTTTATTTTTTCTTCTTTTATAGTCAGGTCCAGATTTGAGAAAAGTAGACTGCCTTAGGCAAATCGTGTTAATGCTGAATTTACAAGTGTTTCAGCATAATTTGAGGGCGCTGAGTCCAAATTTGCTGTTTGCCAACCTTGATTTTGATGTTAAAATCCTCAAATTGGCAAAAACAATATGGCCGCCATTCTACACCCTTTTTTTGCTCTATTCTGAACCCCAAAACTTGTAACAAAAATGTTTGTCAACGGTTTTTGGTACTATTTGATCTCAGGAATAACATACTGAAAATCTACCAAAATCCGGTTCCGGGAAAGTGGTTGTTTTCAAGATGGCGTCTAAGATGGCCGCCAATAACTGAAAATTAAAATAACCGTCACTTTATCTACCCTAAACATCTTTTTCGGTGCATACATGTATTCAATGGTGTAGGGGGTAAAAGGAAAGAGTGAACATAAGCAGGGTACCTGAAAATCCAAGATTGCGTAAAAATTGCTGCCATGGCCTAAAACTTCACAATTCATCCGTTACCTATTTCAGTGTCTTTTATTTGGATTTTATTCATTGGTGATTTCAAGGGTCAAGAAGTAAACTGAGACAAGTTACAAGGACAGTCTATGGTCCTCCATGTCCAAAGATCCAAGATGGTTTGCAAAAATGGAGTATAAAATGTCTGTCGTTAATTCAAACTGACACAGTTTGTTTAATAACCGCCTGGAGAATATGATATTTTAGTATAACCCATGGTTTAAAGGGTCAAGTATTACATTGGGACAGGTTACAAGGACAGTTAGTGGTTCCAGTATGTCCAAAAATCCATAATGGCCGTTCTTACCGACAAACTGGCATAGTTTGTTTAATATCAGCCTGGGGTATATTATTTTGGTGTTTAACCCATGGTTTAAAGGGTCAAGTAATAAATTAGGACAAGTTACAAGGACTGTCAGAGGTCCAGCATGTCCAAGAGTCCAAAAATGCTTCCAAAATTGGAGTCTAAAATGGCTATTGTTACCTAATAACTGACATAGTTTGTTTAATATCCACCTGTGGTAAATGATTATATTGTCTAACCCTTCGTTTAAATGGTCAAGTAATACATAAGCATAAGTTACAAGGGCAATCAATGTCTAAAAATCCAAGATGGCTTCCAATAAAGGAGTCTGAAATGGCTGATGATACTTAAAAATTGACATAATCCTATAAGAATCCATCTGGGTGATATGATTTTGGTGTATACACTATGTTTTCAAGGGTTAAATGGTATGAAGCTGTCCATTTTGCCTATTATTCAAAGATGGCTTGCAAAAATGAGTCTAAAAAGACTTCCATCACCTAAACATCGTCATAATCAGGTGAACAAAATCTACACTATTGTGGTTTAAAGGCTAAAATAATAAATCAGGACAAATAACATGGATGGTCAGTTTTCCTTTTCGTCGTAAAAAGTCCAAAGCGACTTCTAAAACTGCGAAAAAATGAATGCTGTCTCCTAATCATGAAACCATATATAGGATAGTCCTATATAAGCACTCAAATGACGTGTCTTGAAATACTTATCAGTGAATTATGGAACTTTTTAGGTGAAAGTGTACCTTATTTTTTAAAGTTTGTTTTTCGGATGTTTTCTCTATTTTGCACCACCATCTAATTATGTCACTAACTCTTGTAAAACATAGTTTTAAGAGTCTTAAAAACATGAGTCGAACAGAGACACCAAAATAGTGGCGCTAGATGGGATATGAAGTATTGTCATTTTTGTATCAGTGGTGGCCAATTCGAATGTAATTTTTGGAGCGTTCTTCAATTTTTGGACAAACTGGACAACAGCGTATCCCTGTAATTCGTCTTCACCTATATTGTTTGACCTTTGAAATCATGAGAAAGACACAAAAATGTATCTAGGTAGATAGTATATGCACTTTGCAGCCAAATTTTTTAAGATATAGCAACTATTTTTTAAGCCATCATATCATTTTTTTGCAAAACTGCACCATTGATAAACCTTAAAATTTTTCAAATGTAATTTTTCCCTTTGGAACCATGATTTTTTTTAATGTTTTATTTTATTCTCGGTAGACCCCAAAATTATTTCTACCAGGTGGATATTATATGAATTTGGCCCATTTCAAAGTTACAACGTTCATTATAGACGCAATTTTGGAAGGTCATCTTGGATTCTCTGACACACTATCTTGTAAATATGTCCTGATTCATTATTTGCCTTGAAAGCCTTTTGATTTTGATTTTGATGATTTACTTAAATTTTTGGAGTTGATGGTACAACGACTGCCGTTTTGGACGCTATGTTGGATTTCCAGGTACCCTTGACGACCTTTTGTAACTATAACCTGTCTCAATAGACTTTGTTTAATCCTAAGTTTCATGAAATAGACATCTACACCCTAAAAGTTATGAAATTTCAAAAACTTTACCTTGGTTAAGATTTGATGTTGACTTCGCCGCCGGCCGCCGCCATGGTCATCGCCACCGTCGGAAAAGCGACGTCCATGTCTTGCTTCTGCTATGCAGGCGAGGAAAAAATGGACACGTTAAAGATATCACAAGCGCCCAAAAATTATCAAACATTTGGCCATATTATTTATCAATCAGCTGCTGTGAATCATGGCTGCCATCTTGAAATTGAAGATGGCTGATGAATAAATCGGACACATTATGTTTGCAACCCTGGGTATCAAAACTAACGCATAGACCCCAATTTCTGAAATGTAATCACCCATAAAATTGGTTTTAATATGGGAAACTGCATTCAAAATGCCGCCATTTTGTTTTTTTGCCGATTTGAGGATGAAAACGTCGGAATCAAGTTTAGGAAACAGCATTTTTGGATTCAGTACCCCTGAATTACCTTAAAACAATTGAAAAATCAGCATTAACACAAAATGCCTAACGCACTTTTTCTGAGCACATTTTTTTAAATCTGGACCTGACTAGATATCATTAAAAAATTGTAATATACACAATTCTTTATTATATTCATGCCACTTCGTATAATCTCAACGGAACAATGTCTGTAATATGATTTCAGATATGTCGAAAACACCAAAAATTAAGTAATAAAACATTTATTTTGTAGACTTAGTTTGACAATTTATATTGCAAAGATTTATATCATTTAAAGTGTACTAGTTTGAAAAAAAATACCAATTGAAGAAATTATATAACATTGGCAGATAATTCATTTCACCAAGTTTTTAACTTATTGTTGATTTTATTTTCGTACTGTTAAATACAATGTGTATTTATTGGTTTGCGATATAATGTTTTTTTTTCATTTGCAAACAATCACCTTCAAATTACATTTTTTTTCAAGTTCTCGAACCTGGTTTTTCTGTTCTTTCAGATTCAGTCTTCAAGTCGTGGTATCCATGTTAATCCGGGTTTTTGCAATCGGGTAAATGGATGAATCTGATGTTTCTCAATAACCAGTGCACTTAAAAAAAAGGAAACATGTATGTTTGTTCGGTAAAAAAGATACCAAATATTTTGTAAATTTTACGTAATGTTGCGTTGAAATTTACCCTTCAAACATGCATTTTTACCAACATGCATGATCCCTTTCTACCCAATATTGGGTAAATTTTTACTCTCTGTTTTAGAGTGTGGTTTATTAATTGTAAGGAATGATAATGGCGATTTGATATGATCCCATCCTTTTCATTGTTATTGCTTTTAAGAGGGTTAAACCGCTTTGAAGCATGTCGATGATTGAATGTATTAACGCTCGATTGTAACGCAGTATGGGTGTTGTTTTATGTCTCCTGAATTTGCTGCTCTAGTTTTAATTATTTCAGTATATTTGTGATTGTAAATCAACATGTAATGCAATTGTAATGCTCATGACGTTTCTTGTTCCTTTATCGCTCTAACTGAACGGATCTCAAACAATGTTTCAAACAGGGAAATGAAAATTATGTATCAAAATAGATGCATTGTATGTAAAAGTATTTTCTAGCGATGATCGAAAATTATATATACTCTTCATATAAATTGCTCATTGTAAGCGCATAGTGTCTTGTGAATTTGACTCTTTGGAATTGATTGAATTAAAAGGCATTATGATTGTAATGCAATTAAATGTTGTATTGAAGTTTTCATTCATGTTTCAGAGAATACTTTTGGTGTTTATTTGAACTCAATCAAGAAACTTCTTCCATAAGGGCTATATAGTGCTGTATAAGATAGTTTGATGTAAGAGCGCGTTCGTTTGTGTAAGCGCCATGAATACAATACTTTACTGACGATCTTTCGATCTCATGAACTTGTTTTCTTTCTTACAGTTCACAGTCACTGTGAGCTTTATGAAAGTCAATGAAAGATAAAAATGATATCTTCCACGTTATGCATATGGCAACATGCATTATATGCAACAGATTAAAAAACTACTTTGTTTGAAAGTAGGTTTATGCGCGTCTGTGTGAGCTCGGTTTTGCATCTGAACATTTGCCAGTGCTTTCTGTGACATACTGAACGTTAATTTCTTACCTTTTCACCCTTTCTGGTTACATTTAAAATTCTTGCAAATAAATTACTTATTGGACTTATTGCTTTCACGTTATTATTTAAAGAATAAAATCAAGGAATTAGCATTTGCAGTACAAAAATAACTTCGCGTAAAATCGAAACCAATGTAAGTTTAACTAATTTCTTTTAACCTTACCAGACTTCTCCCAAATATTTCCTGCACGGATTAACCTTACTCCATACATACGTAGTGTACATCATAAGCGTTTGTACACGCCACATTCAAAATACGGCTCATATTGTAGTCTTATCTTGACATCTTCTTCATCCTACAATCTTATTTACACATAACATTTTTATCTGGAATGTCGGATAAACGGACTTCATCTGAGAGATCCCAGTACATCCCCCTTCAGGTAATGAATGCCTCACTGGCGCCTCAACGATACATATCCTAGCGATTTGATTTTGATGACTTTGCAGAATGTATGGGGGTGAAAGATGCAGATGAAAAAAGGTTGAACATGATACAGTGCTTCCCCTTTAGGTCAACACCATGGACACTCTATCTAGGGGTATCACTGCTCTCGACTGTCAGTCAATCAAGTTACTTCCCCGTCGCAGCGGAGAAATGGTTAATCGGGTAACTATAGACCCTCACCTTGCCTCGGGGAGTAAATTTGGAGATCATTGCGAATCATGTATCTCGGAGAATGAGTAGTGATAGTTCAAGAGGTAACGACGACTTGCTTTTTCCACTATCGTCAACTAAAAAACTATCAGGTTTGGGTTACATGACGTTCTATATTGAGAATGGCATACGGTCTTCCCTTGGTAAAATAAAATGTATACATTTAATATCTATTGGTATCTATTGGTAGTGAGGGCGCTGTTTTTACAGCTAGCACCGTTTTTTATTTACTTTCTCATTTGAACTCCTATTTTACTCAGAATTTATGTTTTTACTTTGGATTTTCAATGTTTGGACATATGATTGTGCTTATTGGATTGTATGGACTGGTTTGGTCAACTGTCAATATATTTTTGTGGAATCATTAAATGTCATTATGTGTTCATTTGTTGCACCGTTTGACTGCTACTAGTAGACTTCTTCATTCAATGGCACAGTGAGTACCGTACACTAACATGTCACGCCAATGCTATAGACGTTACAATTGGTCGTCCGCACTCGAACCGCTTTTATTTCGTGGTGCTTTGTTACTCGTGATGTCGCTTAATTGCATAACTTTGGCCGAATAATGGATTGTTGCGTTATACTCGCGATGAACTTTTCAAGTTACGAAACAGTTTACAGCCAGTACCCCATTTACCACAAGATGTCTTTTCTACAATACATACTCTTGGTATTGCACGCAGAAAAAGAGGATGTCGGGCTGGCAAGAAAACAAGACGGAAATAAGCGTAGTACTTGATAGGTATTCTCGTCAACTGTTCTTTCCACAATCTAAAAGAGAAAGAACTTTAATTCATGTCAAGACTGGTGGTGGTTCGTCAGCATTGCCCTCAATACTACTTCTAAATGCCAGGTCATTGTGCAACAAATTTGACGATTTTGAGGCAACTGTTGTCTCCCAGTACAGTGGTATCAGTTTAATCGCAGTAACTGAAACTTGGTTCACTCCTGACAAGCCATCATCTTGTTTTGACTTACATGAATTCACCTTACATCGGGGTGACCGTGTGGATCGAACTGGAAGGGGTGTCGCGTTGTACTGTAGAAATGACATAAACTCACGACTGGTGTACAACGATTTGGTTCCACCACACCTGGAAATTATTTGGGTAAAACTGAGTTCATATTCGACTATTCATCTAGCGAAGAATATTTATGCTTGTGTTGTCTATGCTCCGCCTCGTTCTCCGTATCGCCAAGAAATAACTGAGCACATTATCCAACTGACTGATTTGATCAACTCTACATACGAAGCCTTGATCCTAGTCATGGGAGATTTAATGATCTCGTCACAGATGTCATTGAACAGAATGCTCTTTTGACACAGGTAGTTACCGAACCAACCAGGGTGATTCAGTTTTGGATAAAATCCTGACTAACCTCCCTGACTAATTGTTTGAAGACCCTGTGATACATGCCCCGATTGCTTCTTGTGACCACCGAGTTGTTGTTATGCGCCCACATGACTGTATCCAACCTCTCAAGACTCCCAAGTTAAAAATACGACCCCTTCGTGATTATTCTGTTCGGGAGTTTGGGCAATGGATCACCGACTTTAGCTGGGAAGAGCTTAACGCCACTTGTGATCCTGACGAAATGTTAGATATTCTCCACAGTACGCTCATGACGCAGTACAAACGTTGCTTTCCTGAGAAATCTTTTAAACGGAGAGCAAGAGACAAACCGTGGTTCAATGTGAAAATTGAATGTGAAGTCTGATTAACCAGCGTGAAGTAGCTTATAGAAGTGGAAAGTTTGATCGATATCATCAACTAAGGAATAAAGTTCAACGTGAAATTAAATCAACATATTTCCATAACAAGGTCGAGCCTCTGAAACAATCAGAACCAGGAAAGTGGCACAGACAGATACGGTCTCTTACTGGAATGACCAAGAAGCCGTCATTTTCCCTGGGTCCTGAGGATGAATCCCCTCGTCAGATAGCAGAGAATCTTAATGTTCATTTTTCCCAAGTCTGCAACGTGTTGCCTCCATTAGACTTGTCAGCCTTCCCAGCGTATCTCCCAGCCCCTTCACCCCCGCCGGTAATCCAGGAACATGAGGTCTATAAGCGTCTTAAACGTCTCAACTCATCGAAGGCACCTCATCCCTATAATGTTCATACTCGTCTCTTCAAGGAATTCGCATTGGAAATTTCAGGACCGTTGAGCAAGATATTCAATGAATGCCTGAAAGCCGGTTATTTCCCTGCGAAATGGAAGTGTGCATCGGTTTGCGCTGTTCCTAAAACTCAACGAGTCACCTGCCTTGACCAGCTTCGTCCAATCTCGATCACCTCTGTCCTTTCTAGATTATTTGAGAGCTTTCTGACAGACTGGTTGATGACTGATCTCAGGCCTCACATTGATCCTTCTCAATATGGCAATATGAAAGGAAGCTCAATAAATCATTATCTTGTAGATATGCTGGATTTCATCTACAGGAGTTTGGAACGCAGTGGATGTTACGCCAACAATTGTACAATTGATATCACAAAGGCCTTTGACCTTGTCAATCACAACAAGGTTATTGAAAAGCTGATCAATCTGGGAGTAGATGCTTGTGTTTTACCTTACTGTATCAGGGATACTCATCTAGTCATCTGCGTCTCTCTTGCGGAGTGCCCCAAGGTACCAAACTTGGGCCTATCCTGTTCCTTGTACTCGTCAATGATGCTGCTATAAGTACAAGGTATCGATGGAAGTATGGAGACGACTTAAGCGTTGTGGAGGTTTTACCAAAGAACCAGCAAAGCTCCATGCAGGACCATGTTAATTTGCTGAGTCAATGGTGCATCTCAAATGACGTTACGCCTAAACCCTAAAATACAAAGTCATGCAAGTGTCCTACCTGAAGGTCCCTCCACCTAGACAGCTAGACATCACAATCAAGGATGTTCACTTGGAACGTGTCGACTCGTTAACCCTCCTTGGTGTGATGATTCGTTCGGATCTCAAGTGGGATGATCAAGTCCAACACATGATTTCACGCTCTTCAAGAAGACTGTATATCCTCTGCATTCTAAAGAAATTTGGTGTTGATAAGCATGATCTCGTAAATATCTACAAAGTGTACATTCGTCCACTGTTGGAGTTTGGTGTTCCGGTTTGGGGATCTGCAATCACTAAAACACAAAATGACGAAATTGAAAGACTCCGAAAACGAGCTCTTCGTATGATTTTGTATCCGTCATCTCTGTCATACTCACAACAGCTCACTCTTTTTGGCCTCCCTTCATTATGTGAACGCAGAAAGGATCTCATCTTTAGTTTTGGACTTGGTCTTCTCAAGTCTCACCGCCATCGAGACATGTTACCCCCCACACGTCAATCTGTTTCGCGACACAGTTCGGCCCTGCGTAATGCGCATCTTCTGGACTTACCGCGCTGCAGAACTCAGAGATACAAGAACTCAACGATCCCTCATGTCACAGCATTATTGAATGCTGCTCAGTGATATGTCGAAATTGGCTATTGCTATGTATGTGCCTCTGTATATGTCATTGAACTCCATGTCAACCCTTGTTCATGTTTGTATATAATTTGTGTGTAAAAGTATAAAATTGTTTTCTTCCCTTCACCTCCTTTTTCATAATTTACAAAAGGTTTTTTCCTCCTCAGTTTACATTGAAATCAATCAACATAATACATATCCCCATATTTTTGTGTGTTTTTATCGGTCATTCTATTTTATCTTTATATAGCATTATCCCCTTAATGATATTTATGTAATGTGTACAACCTCGAGTGCAATATATAATCTTACTCTTATGTTCTTATTATATTTTGTTAATTCGTAGGTATATAATTTAATGTATTTTTCCTTGTTTCTGTTAACTTTGCATGTGTCAGTCTTCGGACAGTTTTACAATGTCTTTTCATAATAAACCGAATTGAATTGAAAATGAAGTGAAATCATTAAAAAATATTTGATGAAACGAAGGGGGGATTATTTATATATTCCCCAGTTAGGTATACATATCAATAATATATTATAATTTTTCGCGCTTATTGTGATCTAGATGCACAATGCATACACTCTAAAAAGAAAAAAAGATTTACCAAATAATGGGTAAAATGGGAACGTGCATTATAGATGGGTAAAAAGATACCAAATATTTTATTAATTTTACGCAAAGTTGCGTTGAAATTTACCCTTTAAACATGCATTTTGCCCAATATGGGGTAAAAAAACCCAGCAAACATGCATGTTCTTTTTATCCCAAATATTGGGTAAAATTTTACTCAGTGTTTTAGAGTGTACAGAGTTAGAAATATCATGATGATATTGATTTCTCAAAATGTATTCGCTTACAAAATACATTAAGCAGTCTTCTTAGAGATAATGCAGCGATTATGTGACGTAACATAATGGAAGCTTAACATAGAAAAAATTAATCTAAACTTCTTCTCCCAAAAAGTGATGACCGGAAATCTAAGGAAATAAGATGTAAATAATTCGACATTTTGCGATTCTCCTCAACAAGGCAGATATGAAATAGACAAGACTTTTGTGGCATTTTACCTCTTTCTTTCACGAAGAAAATATGCAGTTGTCAGTCGTTTATTTGATATGTCAGTGATTTCCGTCTTCTAAGTTTTAAATAAACAGAATTAATACAGAAATTATAATCAATGAACGCTCAAATTGCATGGAGATATTAACACGTGGTTTAAGTATATGGATGAAATTTTCCTTTGAAATGGAATTGTGTCTTTTTTTCAGGAGTTGCACATTATTTTTCTTCCTTGAATTGATGAATGACAAATTCCTGATTATAATTGCAATTTATTACCCTGATTCTGGTGATGATGGCTTTGGTGATACGGAAAAACAATCGAAATTCCCTTTTTTTTTTATTAAATCGAACTATGAAAACATGAAACACGTCAATAGTTATTTTAATTAGTTTTATTCTCTAACAGTACAAATTATGTAACTCGACAGTTTTAACATCTTATTTAACATAATAAGATACATATATTTCATTGGCATATCTGAGAGAAAAATCAGCGCCAGGGATAAATTCAAGTCGTTCCTAGATGAATATTCGCTCTTGAGGTCAGTCGCATATACAAAATTAGATCCACCACATGATTGGTTCACTATTTTGAAAAGTTTTAAAAGGTTCCCGAAAATCCTATGTAATGGCGATGATTACCGTGGAATTTAAGAATAAACGTTGATAGAACATTTCCGGTGTTAAGAAGTGGTATCCAGAAAATTAGATGGCTAACTGTCCGCTGACGGTCTTAACTTTACCCATAATTGATTTATTTATTAGTTATTGAGTAGTTTATTGTTACTGATTGAGTGTTCATTTTACTACAGCATACATGATACACATATTTCTGTTTTTTTCTTGATCAGTTTTCCAAATAAATAGAAAAGAAATATTACGTTATCATCATTAAGCTGCAGCGCCTTTATCATCTTAATAATGGTCAAGAAAATGATTATATGACCCTTTTCAAGACAACATGGAATATTGAAGACAAGTTTAAAACAGATTTTACAACTTCATCAACGGTAAAATGCCGGCAATGTTATCAGTCACACCGGAAAGATTGAGCAAAGCTCTATTATAATGACATGCCGTCGGTGTGTTTAGAGTTGGATGTATCGGTTTGACTGTATCATGAAGGCAGGGCTGACATCTGCCAATATTTCTGTTGCACTTTCACATCATTTGCCACAGTAACACCCATGAAACCTACTCCAAACCGACCGATGTTATGTCATTGGTATATAAAGTTATTGTTTTCGTCAGTATGGAGTCGGTTTCACGGTTGTGACCGTAGCACTGCCAGTTTCACATCTTTGGTATCAACGCTCAAAGCATTTTGTCCTAACACAATAGGCTCTACAGAATACTCCCCCGCAGTTATATCACAAAACATGTAAAAATTAACCGTTCGGTATTTGACCCACTTGCAGGACAGGTGCACTGGAGATTTAGAGCTAATCGCCGGGAAATATCGGCAATTATATCACCACCATATATCGTCAGTGCCAAAGCCGTTCCTTATTTCCCGCACAAGGATGCAGCCGGTCAGAATTATAAACCTCTTTCCTTTATATTTTTTGTTAAATGATTTCATCGTAAAAGCAGGCATGTAGCTGTTGTTTGTTTCATTTAACATCATACAACACAACAAAAGAGTTTCCTATCACTTTTGAAATTGAGGCTGCCCGTATGACATTAATAATAACAATTCGAAATGACATCGGCGGGTGATGATAAATAGAGTCTAATCAGGCATATGAAGCCAAGAATAATCACCAACACACATTTACGTTCAGGTCAACTGTTACTTTCTTACTTAGATGCATTTTTCTCGTAATTAAAGCCTGACGCTTGCCATATATTTGATGAATTAGTCTGGATATATGAAATGGAGAAGTTCGCTATACGTGAATTTTGACTTGTTTACTTATTTTTTTCTTTACCTTTCTGCTAAATGAGTTATTGCTGAAAGGCATACCGAACTGAACAACGTTGACTTCCCACTGCCGTTATGCTTATCTTTCAAAGAGAGTAATTTCTACCGCCATTCACTCATATAGAATTAAGAACGAATTCTAAACAATTAAAAAGACACCTGTGAATATGATATACCAATAAGTTGTTGAAGTTATGTAACATGTTTCTTCTCTAATGCTACAGATATAATATGAAGTAATATAATGTTGTATGTTCGCACCTTCATGAGAACTATCGTTTAATAATTTTCTTTAAATCTTTATCCATCCCTATTAGTTTTCTAACCATAGCCCAGCTGCAATCTGAATAAGTTAAAACATTTCCTCTCACCCACCTTTGATTAAACAAAAGACGTCGCCAGGGGGCGATTTCGCTTCCATTCCGAGAAAAACGAAAAAAATTGTGAAATCCAACCTAGATACAACCAGAACCCACAAGACTAACTGCCGCACGATGTTGGTCTCGAGCTGTCTTGGTCTTTTGGGCATTATTAATGATGGCACTTGGAAAGGATACAGCTAATGCCGTGGGCCATATTTCCTGGTAGGTAGCCATTTTGTTTTTCATTCATTTTGACCAAAATTGATACTCTAAATAATTATGCCGTTAAAAGACACCTGATGATATCGATTTTTATATTGTTAACTTCAAGCAACTACTAATCGAGTTAATGATGATTTTTCATGGATATTTTATTAAATATTGGTCATATATACCCTGCTTCCATTTTACCAGCTTATAGTGGGCGATCATTTAAGATTACTTATTCGCTCTCATATAAAAAACACAATCAATACGTGTTATTCCAGGGGAAGTTCCATAACTATCTTATTTGATGCACTTAAAATCAAATTTTACTTGTCATCCTGTTTCATAAAAACAAAAAGTAATATATATATATATATATATATGTATGTATATATATATCTATATATATATATATAAAGGCGTTATTTGCCAACGATTAGTGGAACTCTATAAAATAACTTTTTACTTGATGAGATTAACATGAAAAGAACTGTGTCCTGGGGAGCGTTTCATGAAAGGAATTGTCGGACGTTTTATCGACAAGTCCTATTTCATCCGACAGTTGCCACTAGTAGCAGTGCTTCTCAGCTTATCAAAATTGAATGAAAATGTCAGATCCGACAACTTGTTGGACAAAAATGCTGATGAAGCTTTTCCCTGGTCATCGTTTCCAGTGGTGAAATCATTTCACATCTACCGTAGATTAATGTACGACGTTACGTCAAACATTCTGGATGCACCGGAATTTCATGTCTTTGTATTATTGTTGTCAAAGTTAAAAGAAAATCGTATTTGCAGGTAATCAAATACATACTTTTGGCCTTTGTCACCAATTGCCTAAAATAGTGACGGGTGAAATGTTCGTATTGATAACTATTTCGCCGCATCAATTCTTACGACATATTGACCAATCCTTTCTTTAAGATTCTGATGTAATGTGTGGCTGGTGTTGAATTCAACTCTTTGAACACAGTCTTTATTTTATCAAATAAGACAAAGGGTATTCTTGACGACAAATACACTGTATCATTGGTAATGGAGATCTAATGGTACATTTTAAGCATGAGCCTATGCAGGCGTAACATATCAAACAGTTCCGAGCTCTTTTACTGTCCCAAACGGTGCAAAATGTAAAGTCCGTCGTGAGCTGACTATACCTCCGTGCTTAAAACTGTAATTTAACACAAATTTTGAAGCCCAATAAAATGTTCACACTGTAGCTCCATTGGAAGAGCCAGCACCATCCCGGGTGTACTTATGTTCCTAGCGAAAACAACATTGCCCGTTTGGTTGAAGTCATTTCACATATCGAAACAGGTTTTGATCTAAAAGAAATCTGATCACAATAAAAGAATTAGAATAACCATAGGTGATTTATCAGTGCTCCTCACTTTTGAAAAATGGCACTCTCTTTCGAGACTTGAACACGATACTGCAATAATTCTATTGAAATCCTACATGGGACTTAACAAAGCCACAAATAAGACGATAACCCACTTCTACAAGGTTCGCAGTACCTCGTTCCATTACGTCTCGACCACTTCATTTACAGATATAAAATAGCCAATGTACCTAAAAGAGAGATAAAATTGAAACCTTATAGTTACAGATTCCATTCTGTCAAGGTATTACAGGAACTCGGTCACGATGATCATGTTCAGTCGATTCTTTTTCATTTGGGAATCGTTGCTCAATCTTTGATGGGATACAACACTACTATACTTTCAGACTACATTAAAGATGATCATCAGAGGTATTCGAGTGGTTTTCATCTGTTCATATTGCCACTTCGTCTAGTGTTGCTAATGACTGCGAAGCCCGCGGTAAAATCACGATGAAGTGGAGACAATGAAAGGAAATATCTTTCGAGTGCAACCAACATTCCATTTTAAATATGTCTCATGACTATTATGATCTTCAGTCGTCTTAACGCGTTATTTGAATCGAAACAGAGCAAATCAATGAGTACACACCGTTCTCACTAGCATAACGGATATACAGTACATGAACAGAAAGGTGTATTACTGAGGAATTATTGCATATGATTCATTGTAATAAGTAGCCCACGAAAAAGAAGTTAGTGAGGTACATGCTGTCAGCTATATCCCTCGCAGTTACATGTATATGTATATAAGCGGTAAAAGAAGAAACAACACTGGTAGCACCAACTAGAGCAGCAACATATAGCCTATTACAGTTGAAAACTTCATATACTAATATTCTAAAAACCGATTGGCCAAAATTCCATCATAATTAACTAATGTTGGATTTATGCCTTAATGGGCTGAGTGAACCAAAAAAAAGTTAAACTTAGAAATGGGGTTAATTGCCAACAGCTTTCGCACGTTCAGTCATCAAACTTTGTATACTAATGCGAGCGATGATGTTGCTACCACTTGAATAGATGCAGACAGCAGTTAGCTTCTGAGCAGCAACAACTTCCATATTACTATTCTATCTTCTTTTATTGCTTTATATAATTTTATTTTCATTCTTTGATAGTAGCGCCTTTTCAAGATCTGCGGATAATGGGTCCTTGTCAATCCATTCATTCTCTATGTAAAAAGCTATTGAAAATTCATTATTATTATTCATCAATCTAATTTTCATTTTCGATCAAACCATCATAATCATGATAACCATCATTTAAAATGTATTATAATTATTGTTTTTATCATTTCTTTTATTGTTATTGTTTTTATTATTTTCATTATTGTCATTATCGTCATTATTACGATTGTACAACAAGCATAATCATCAGTGTTATTATTCCTATACATGACAATTGTATCATCATTAGCATTCAATCTACACGCCAAATATCGGCCATTGGCACTTTGGCAGTATATGACCACAGACTCTTGCGAAGGACTGGGATCAAATACGGCGAATCGCGATGCTTCGTCGATGCATCAGAAGAATATCACCTACCATAAACCCATCGTCGCCTCATGAAAACTGAAAGATGACACCAGAGAGTAATAAGGAAAGGCTTTCAACTGGACAATGATATGGTTTGCAAGCGATTATCTTTGGGATAGCCTTGGATTGTTCTAAGACCCCAGGCCCGATGGCTAACGATTCAATTCGTCTTGAAAATAATAATTGATTGGTCTCGTAGGTGATCTGTCTGGTTAAACAGTTCTTACTAAAAACAGGAAGAATACAACAATATGAGAATGGACGTTATTAAGATGTGAACCAAAAGACAGTTATTAATTAGCATCGATGCCTTTGGGTCCATGAACCTTAATATACCATTCACTTTCATTCATGCAAAAGGCAATTTAAAGGTCAAGTCACCCCAGAAAAATGTTGATTTGAATCATTAGTGGAAAATCAAAGTAGCAAAATGTCATAAAAATCGGATGTAAATTAAGAAAGTTATGACATTTTATAATTTCGCTTATTTTTCACATAATAGTGCTATGCATAACTCAGTGACATGCAAATGAGACAGTCGATGATGTCCCTCACTCACTATTTCTTTTGTTTTTTATTGTTTGAATCATAAAATATTACATTTTTCACAGATTTGACAATAAGGACCAACTTGACTAAACCATATAGTATTAAACAATGCTAATTACAGTCATGTTCATGAAGGAATTAATCGCTGTTTCACTTGACAATGAGAAGAAATTTAGAATAATCCATATTTCATATAATACAATACAAAAGAAATAGTGAGTGGATGATGTAATCGGTCTCTCATTTGCATACTGACCAGGATGTGCATATAACTATTTTGTGAAATTAAGCGAAACTTAAACATGTCATAACTTTCTTATTTTACATCCGATTTTGATGAGATTTTCAGTGCTATGCTCATTGGATTTTTGTCTTTTTATTCAAATCAACTTTTTGTTGGGGTGGACTTGTCATTTAAATGCCACGTGGAACATAATAAACAATTGATTAACGCAACCACAAAGCAACACTGACAGTCTTAAAATAGACAATGAAGAAATATCTCAACCGGCTAAAATCGCACAAGCATTCAACCGTTTCTTCACAAACATCGGTTCCAATTTAGCTTCCAAGATAGTGACAATAAGAATTTTAGAGAATATCTCACCCAACCAAATCAAAATACAATGTATTTTACTCCCACCATGGACCAACATGAAATAATCAAAATAGTAGAAGCTTTAAAGCTTTAAATAGATTTAACATCCAAAAAGTCAACAGGCTATGATGAAATCAGTATGAGGTTATTAAAGCAAATTATGATTAATATTGTTTCTACATTGGAACATATCTTTAACTTATCACACTCCAATGGATGATGCTTCCCTGATCTGTTAAAAATAGCCACAAAGTCATTCCAATCTATAAAAAATGATTCTACCCAGGTTGCAAATTATCGGCCTATTTCCCTCTTGCCATGTATATCAAAAATATTAGAAAAACATTTTTTACAAAAGATTTGATTTTGTTTGTCATTATTTCACAAGCCCAAATCGGATTTAGAAAACATTTCACTACCGATTTCGCAATAACCAATTTATTAGACAAAGTTGTAAACTCACTTTCCCCCCAAAAAATCACGTCATTGCTTTATTTATGGACCTGAGCGAAGCATTTAATACCACTGATCATGATATTTCACTTCATAAATTGTATAATTACGGGGTAAGGGGCATTGTTTGGTCACGGATAAAATAGGCAACAATACGTTTCTATTGATTATTTCAAATCTCCAATATCGATTGCAACCTCATTTGGGGAATAGATGCAATACTAGACTTAATCATATACTTTTATTGCAAAAGAAAGCGGTTAGAATTTGTTCCAAATCTTTCTTATACAGACCCTCTTTTTTATTGTCTGAAAATATTCAAGATAAATGATACTAATACTCTACAAATAGCTCTTTTTATGCATACATATAATTATGAATTGCTTCCCCCAGTATTCACAGATTTATTTTCATATGATAGCAATTTGCATTTATAACCAACTAGAACATGCAACAAAAAATACACTTAAAGGACAAGTCCACCCCAACAAAAAGCTGCTTTGAATAGAAAGAGAAAAATTTCATCAAAATCCGATCTAGAATAAGAAAGTAATGACATTTTTAAGTTTTACTTAATTTCACAAAACAGTTATATGCACATCCTTGTTGGTATGCAGATGAGGGGACCGATGACATCACTCACTCACTATTTCTTTTGTATTTTATTATGTGAAATATGAAATATTTTAATTTTCTCCTCATTGCCATGTGAAAAAAAAAATATTCCTCCCTGAACTTGTGGGATTCCATTGTTTTAACATTTTGTGGTTCAAATAAGAGGGTCCTATTTGTCAAATACGTAAAAATTGAAATATTGTATAATTCAAACAATAAAAAACAAAAGAAGTAGGGATTGATTGACATCATCGACTCTCTCATTTGCATATCACTGAATTGTGCATATAACTGTTTTGTGATAAATAAGCGAAACTTTAAAATGTCATAAATTTCTTATTTTACATCCGATTTTGATGAAGTTTTCAGCGTTATTCTTGTTTGATTTTTCTCTATTTATTCAAATAAACTTTTTTTCTGGGGTGGACTTGACCTTTAAATAATCCCAGGACATTTTTGCACATAAAACACTAGACATCATGGACCTGATATTTGGATGGCATTGCCAGATTCACTCAAGCAGACGAAATAATTTATTAATTCAAACGAGCCATAAAAGAATTGCAATTATAAACTAATACCTAGCAAATTAAATGTTATTATTTTGTCAATGTATTGCCTTTTGTCTAGAAGATGCATACTTCTTAAAAGAAAACAGTAAGAACACTTATTATTTTCTAAAAATATTATCCTAAGGACCAAGCATCTCCCTTGCCCCCCCCCCCCCGCTCCCAGTTCCTTCATGTATTTGCTCGTTTTATGACAGCAGATAATTATTCTGGATATTTTCCAAGGCTGTCACGCCTTCAAGCTTTTCTTTTGTGACGACCCTTGCAACCGTCGTATTTATTGTGTTAAAGAAAATACCGCTTAAATGTTTTATGTATGATACATTTGATGATTTATAAACAAAATTATTTGTTTATTATCTTTGTCGAATTCTAGATATGTATTTTCTTGTCGAGATTTTTGTTATGAAAAATGTTACAAAAACCAGTAATGAAATGAAATAATTTTTACACTAGCTGGCTTCATGATGAGTTAGTAAGCTTTCCAATTATGTACATATTTGATAGATTTATTACTTCAATCATTCGTTCATGCACTTACCCTCTGTTATTCATGCATTTCAAGTTTCACTAAGCTATTATATCATCCTTGTCAGTATATAAATATTCAATGCCCTTTTTCCATGTCTATTATAGTTCAATGTCTGCTTTCAATGTGATAACACATGGTGAAGTGTTATGATGACTTTTAAGCATCAACCAATTGCATATTTCATACATCCAAGAATGGAATGAAAGCGAGCTTCTGGATTACCATTTGCCATCTATCACTATAGCAATGCATGGGATCGTACCAACTCGGCCATGAATGAGGGAAATTCAATCACCTACGTCAGTTTCAATTTCCTCGTTGCAATACAAAGCACCAATATTTACTGACAGATTTTCGTTCTCTTTCATGAGATCATCTCGATCTATATTGGCTAGAAACAAAATCCAAGTTGATTAGAATATAACCTAATGATACCCTCGTAGCGAGCAACGAACGGTAGGTGAATATATTATTTATAGTGTTAGCTTATTTAATGCGTCATGCTTCGGAATACTGATGGGACGGCTTTAATGGCTGAACTTTTCTTTCCAGCCTGTAGCACCCGATCCACATTTCATGAGATTGGTGTCCGAAACTATCCCTATGGCTTGCATGGTTATCATCTTTAACCCTGCCATTATGTGTAAACATGGCTTAATAATGAAAATCTGCGCGCGAGAATACTATAGATTTAACGATAACTGTCATTTTCGGAATGTCCATAGAAACAACTTCTGTTGAAGTATAAGTGTCGTTCCCCATTATTGTGATTATCAAGTGACATTGGGTGCGTACCCCCTATCCCGTAGCACTGTCAGTTTTCCAGTTTCGCTTGTATAATTACCTCCTGCTCTCTCATACAAATATCTGTGTGTGGGTGTGCGTTGTAAGTGTGTGTGTGTTTATGTTTCCTAATGTTCACCCACTAGTTTGATATTCATGACAGAGATTTAAAGAGTGAGAGCTAGAAGTAATAACGGAATATAAGAATTTTCCTTTGAAATATGCAAGACGTTCCATCACACATTCCTCTGACATAATGTAGTTATGGGTCTTGATTAATGTATAAGCATTTAAGGACACTGCCCTTATTAATCAAAGTCTGATGTAGGCCTATATGGAAACTTTGGTGACTAATGGCTCAAAACATTGTCTGGAACAAAGAAGGCATCTAGCAAGGTTCAAGCAAGTACAAGGGCGGATCTAGGATTTACCAAAATACAGTCTTTTGACAAGTATATGAACAAAATAAAGGAGGTATTACACCATTCACGGGGAGCATTTTCCGTTACAGTTTTTATCACAAGCAGAAAAGGTGTGTTTTGGTGGTTGGGTAAGTCCGCTTTTTACTCCTTTCTCTGAATCCCCACATTTTCATTTTTAAATCAATTTTGAAATTAAAGAAAGACTTTATTATGGGATATTGAAATCCTCAAATTTCTGTAACTTCTTCAAATATTTTTTCACCACCCCGATAGCGATCATCCCCGAAAAAAAGCAGACTAGCACGTATGAAATGTTTCCCGATAGAATTCATGGGAATAATATCCCAAGGAGAATGAGGCCAGTTGAATATCTATCATTTCCTGTCACTCTTCTTGTGTTTAAATGCCACTTTCCTGCCCACTCCATCAAATTTTTTTCTTGCTAATCTCGTACAGACAACTTCCTCCTAGGGGTGATATGCAACTAGTTCTTAAACATAAATGTTCTGCGGGGAGAAGGGGCCTTTAGTAATCTTTGCCATTATAATGTTCGAAGATCAGCGAATTTACAATCTAAAATTTATTATTTAGTAATTGAAGCATGAAGACATGAACTATATAATGAATCATATCGATAGAAATGAACAATAACTAAGTATGGAATACATAATGATGTATGTATTTATGTGTGTATATGTATGTATATATATATATATATATATATATGTGTGTATATACATGCACGCATACGTCCAACCTCACACACACACACACACAATATATATATATATATATACATATATGTGTGGGTGTGTGTGAGGGTGGGTGTGTGTGTGCGTTTATTATACATATACCTATATAGGACAGACATGGCTGAAATTCATGCTTTTTCCGACACCCTCCTACACAAACCGTATGCAGTATAATACCGTCCATTTTTTAGTTCAAGTCCAGATCTGCCATTTTAAGTTAATCCATTACAAGTCTTGGAACCACAAGGGAATGTGAATACGAATATCAAGCGAGAAGGAGGATATTGAGGATTTATTCACAAGGCTTATGGCTTGCTGAAATCTTGTCGCCTGGTGGTGGTAGGAAGAAATCGGATCTTGAATGTTAAATGCTAAGATTATCGAGTTTAATGTGGAAAGGAAACGTTAGATTCTGTCGCCTTTGCTTCCACGTAATATAAAAAGTAATACAGACCTGTGGAAAAGGAGGAGGAAGTAACACAACGAATGAATGGAGAAGGAGGAAAGCGTAGAAAGAAAGATAAAGACAAACCGAGAGGGGGTACAGAAAATGAATAGGAAAAAAAGTTGGAAGACACCTCATTATTATTTTGTTATTTCATCTGTAACCCACCTGAAAACTTCGACTAAGATTCATTATTGACTCTACAAGACCAACATGAAACATCTATCAACCTACTACATTTCTGTAAATTGACATGTATTTGCCACACTGAAGTTGTTGAAGATCGCTGACTGAATAAACATGTCTAGATGTCCTGGGTCCCGTAACTCAAAGGTTAGCGATTGATCGCACGCTTGATTTTTACGATTGATTGCACATTGTATTCAATGGAATCAATCGTAGAAAAATGTTTTACGATCATTGCTAAGTTTTGTGTTACGGGCCCCTGGAGGAGATAATAGGAAGTTTCGCTTCCACTACGCAGAACGCCCTAAGTTTCGGAGACGACAAAAAAAAACCCAGATATGTCGTTTGTCCAGAGTCCAGGACGAAACTGCGGTTTTTTCGACAAAGGCTTCTTGGTTGCTGATTGTCATGAAGGGCTTTAACAGTACATTTCCCATGTTCTTAAAAGCGTTCTGCGTCGCCATGCGAAATCTCCGTAATGATAAGATCCACCAGCAATGAACCATTACTGGTTTGTGTTTATGATGGATTTGCAAGATGGAGTCATACTGTGTATTGAAACTGTTGCGTTGTTAAATGATCGGTTTCTAGTAGGATTTGCAGTGTGACAGGAGTGTTGCAGGGAGAGAGGGGGGAGGCAGACACACAGACATGACAAAGAGACAGTGGGAGACAGGGAGAGTCAGGAATGGGGAGATGAAGAGATATAGATGGAGTGTCCTGGGGAAAGTCTAAGCACTCGGTAATGTGAAAGGGTGTATTGAAGTGTTTGTATCCAATCGAATACCACTCACCTCTCGTCTTGGCTACGTGTGTTAATAATCCGTTCGTCCACGCGCAGGGGCATGATCGACCTGCCTCTGGTGAGTTCTTAGATCAATCAGAACTCATCGCCCATATCACCTAGCTAGCGATCATATGATACCCCCATACCTTCATTAGATAGCCAATGACTTGTCCCCAGAGGTTAAAAGGCAGATGACCCCTAAAGGTGCGTCTTTGTAATTGGTTCCTTGCAAGGCCTCCATTTGAAATTCAAGTGACCTGGACGTCCACGTATACGCCACAACGCAGAGGCGAAAATCATGATTTGAAGGTTGTATGAGTTGGGAACTAGAGCATACACTTTGCGATTAAACAAATCCGACAAGCAACAGACAAGCAACAAATTTAATTCATGAATGGGTGGTTACTCGGTAGAAAATCGATTTGATGATTCCTTTGTGATCTATAGAAATAGTAAAAAAAATAATAGGAACGTTTCATGAAGCATCTTGTCAATGACCTCGATTAGTTTGTTCTGAGCCAATCAGATGCCAGGATTTCAGTAGTTTGTGACCGTTGTCAATGAAAATCAGTGACTATTTGTTTAATGAAATGCCCCCTCAACCTCGTAGCAGATGTTAGCGGTGGCGTGAAGACTCATGATGCTCAAACATGTCGCTTTACTCGTGTTTTATATTCATATATATTAAAAAGTTAATGTTTCATATTTCATTTTTCAAGGGCAATTAATAAATATTTGAGATTTTTTTTCAATTTCAATTCATTTTATTCAGATTAAAGAATTTCATGCGTGGGTTTATGTTCCTCGAAAGCCTGAGGGCCGATGTTAATACCATGGCGGACTTTGATCTATAGTATCAATATACCGTATATGACGACATTCAAGTTACTCTTATACAAAAATGTTTAAAAGATGGTTTTAAACATTGCTTGAGGTATTCATTTGAAAGAGATGCATTCTCTTGACTTAAATGATAAATCTGCACTTAAGTTGTCATGCACTAGCTCAATGAGCATGATGAACAAAATAACGATACTCTGAAGACGGTCCTTGAATTTCGTTACGTTTTGAAAGAAAGCCGCTCATTTATATTGATAAGTTAGGGTTCGGAGGGGAGTTGAAGTGATCTTAAATAAACATGAAAGCCGAGTTTAAGTATTCTTGCCACAAAGATTGAAGAATGAAAAATGTAAATGAAAGAAAATCGAAGAGGCGAAAGAAAAACATGGGGATGAACGATGACAAGAGGGTTGGATATAGTCCCTTTGAGTTATGAAGTCATTGTTCTTTGTTCAGAGAGAAAAGAAAAATCACTCCATCTCTTCAGATCCTCTTTCTCTCCTCTCTCTCTCTCTCCTCTGTAGTAAACAAACTTACGATACAAAAGATATCTTACTAACGACTAGCGTATAATATTGGATCAAAAAGTAATCCCTCTTGCACGTGGATGCACGCGAATACACCACCCATCACTCACATATATAGACTGGACCGTCGATCTTTTTTTGAGGGGGGAGTGAAAAAAAATCAAAAGAGAGCCAAAAATAATAAAATAGAATTTTGCGAGCAAAAGATACAGCAAGTTTTGTATATTTTTTCCTCATTTTTATGCCAACTTTAAAGGGGTGATAGTATCTTTCAATGCCTTTTACAACATGTTTGCATGGCATATTATTTTCAAGTTGTAAAAATTATTGAGGGATCACTATATTTTTTCAAAAAAAAAAAATACTTGCGGAGATCGGCCCTGCCATCTATAGATTATCATGAGTGGATATAAATCTGTAGACATATCTACAGTTTTACAGTGACGCCACAACGACTAAGCTAATTTTATCGATAGCTTTTATTATTTTAAATGGATTTCACAAAAGCCTCATTAATGTGCTGCTCTTATTTCTCTGCTTTCAAAGCTAACATGTCAGGATCAACTCTACCTTCGAGTCACGTAATATAACGATTACAAATAGAAGAATAGAAGAAATTTCGTATTATCTTTAATGTAATAAGAAACGCAGTCCCAGCATACATTTCTGAAAGAGAAAAGGTGGTCCATTCAACCTTTGGCCGGTCAGTGACATGCATCTTTAAAATAGGGGAATGCATGCGGGATCGTTAATGTATTTCAGCGGCCTCAATATATCGATCCACATCTCAAGTTGTTCCGAAGATGGTATGCAAGAGCAAATTGACGACACCAACTAGCAGCCGATTAGGAATTCTTCTTGGACAAGTTTACAACCATGCCCACACGTCACCTTATCCTGTTACCCATCTTCTTGTAGTAGGTCCGTGGGAGTATTTTTCCGCATATCAAACCCTTATTTCAGTTGTAGTTTTTGGAAAGAGTGGTCGGATTTTAATAGATTTTTTTAACCTAGTACGCAGACAGATTGAGGGCAGCTTGACCATTGTGCATGAAAGAATCCCACCCTCCTCATAAGAGTAAACAAACCCTTAAGCTCCGAAAGAAACTATGGAGAGGTCACCCCCCCCCCCCCCGCTGTTGTTTCAGTTATCCTTGTGAATTCGGGATTTCATGAAACACACATTTAGTCTTGAACTGAAAAACAATTACTTGAACATGGAGGGCTATTATGTGTATCAAGCTTTTTACAATGCTTTCCTTCACTTTTTTTTTCTGATTTTAGCTTTTTAATATTTTATTATCTACCCGACTATAGATCTTGAAGAATTAAAGTTATTTCGTTTTCTCTAGAATCAAGTACTTGAATATACATGTACAGCTCAATGTAAAGGTACAGAATTTCAAATAAATATTCGACTTAATACCTTCAAGCTATTCAATGCACGTGTTGTCTGTGAAAAAAAGTGGAATGGTTGGTAAAACATATACTATCTCTACAGTCATATCTAATACATAAATGTCATTATTCTACCGTTCAATTACATAGGACGAATTCCGGATTGATTGATTTGGCATTTTGGTGGTTTTAATGACAACGAAAACGAATAGGTGGAGGGAATATCATACAGCAGGAAAGCTTAATGAATTCTCCGGGGGTGATGTTGCTTGATGAATCGAAAATTGAAGGGTCGTTGTCCTGAACATGTGTGCCAAGATAATGAATTGCAGAACGTAGTAGACATGTATCATCTTTCTATAATATCGCTTCTAGCTTTGAGCGTTTAACACACGTACTTTTGTTTCGGTAAATTTAAAGGCTGATGAGCGTTGGGAGAATAAAATGCTAAATGTTTTAGAGCATGACTTGTGACTATCATCTGCGTTCGCGGAGCGGGGATAGAGCGGAGATGGCCGCAATCTTTTGAGGAAAACCGGGGGAGCTTTTTTCGAAAGTGTGGGTTGGGGGAGGGAGTCAAATTAACCCACTTTTTCGAGACAACCGGGGGAGCTTATCAACGAAAGGCTGTGTTAGTCGTTTTCTGAACCAGTCTTTTTTTGAAAATTATTTATCGAAATAACAACAGATTAACGATCAAAAGAATTTGAGGGGGCAAGATAAGGCGTATTGGGCAAAATTTATAAAAAGTTGGGAGCGAGCAAAAATTTAGATATTTTCATTACAAAAAATCCCATTATGACATAATATTCAGAAAATTATATCATACTTCACACTTCTCTCATTCCTTTCGTCTTGTTTTTTCTTGGTCGTGAAAATTCCTGGGGGAAAGCGCCTCCAAGTCTCCCTCCCATGTGCACGCCATTGAAGCAAATTAATTAAAAACTGGCTTTCCATCGCAAGCTGCTAATATAGGAGTAGTATAATAGTTTGCATGTACGGCCGGTCGACGCGCATGCACCGCCGAGACTATTGAAAATAAATAAGCCTAAAATGAAAATGCACATAAATATTTGACTTTTCCCCTTTTTTCCTTCCTCAGTTACACACAACCACCTCCCTTATAGGACTCCATGCCCTCATGAAAAACTACACAGAAACACACATAAACTACTGCTACAAGAGACTTCTCAGATTAGCCTTTCGTGAAAAGCTCCCCCGGTTGTCTCGAAAAGGTGCGTTAATTTGACTCCCCTCTCTCAACCCACCTTTTCGAAAAAAGCTTCCCGATTGTCTCGAAAAGGGTGCGGCCACCCCGCTCCGCGAACGCAGACAATCGTCACAAGCCATAGAGCATAATGCTTTTTATTAAATTGATTAATGGGTTTCCCTACAAAAAATATAATTACAAAGAAAAAAAAAATTGACCTTGACCATGGTCATTTGACTTTATCGATTGAAAGGGGCAAGGAAGGGGGGGGGTAACATCTTAATGACGTTCTAAACACAACACTACAACTTAATACACTATATTTTAGAGTCAGAGTCCATTAATAAAGTTCAGATTGAACAATATATTAATAATAATAATAATATTCCGCATTTATATAGCGCTTAACACATCGGAACGACGTCCCTATAAAGCGCTTTACAGATATATTATTACCCCGGTCACCGGATCCTTGCATGCCCGCATACAATGTATGCACCTTCTCCACTCCCTGGGGAGCATTCCAACAAGAGTTCCAAGACTCGATTGCTAGGCATACTACATAGGCTTTCGCATCCTATCGGGTACCCATTTAGCACCTGGGTCGAGAGTGGCAAAGTGTGGATTAACGCCTTGCCAAAGGACGCTAGGCCATGGTGGGATTCGAACACACGACCCTCTGATTACAAGGCGAAAAACTCATCCGTGTCGACTAAACATCTCATCTAGGCACAACTGAACAGATTAAAGAAACAATGTGATTTATTTAAGATATATAGGAGCATATTTCATTAAAAGAAAGAGAGCTATATAATAAAAAGTTAGTAAAGGAACACTAATTTGTAAACGTAGTAAAATAGGATGCACGAGAATCAACGTAAGCTGTGGAGAACAACCAATTTTACACCTTCAAGGAAGCAACGCGGATCATCACGGATCTCATTTCGCGGTAATCGGGGTGCCAAATTGATATTTCCTTGGCATTGCCAGAGTGAATACGGCTTATACTGGATATAAACGGAATTGTACAAAAAAATGTGCCGCGGTGTCTTCAACGATAGACATGGTAGCTATTAGGGTTCTTGCTTGATAGCTCAAAGGAGCAAACACGGACTACAAGGAGGGGAACGGAGGTTACTGGGTCCTTACACGGACCTCCATGGCGGCTTACGCTCTCTACTGTGATATCTCAAGAGTAGTGGCCAAGATTGCAGTTTCTTTCCTTTTTGAAACATTCTGAAGCATGCACGTGCATGCCTATGAATATGATGAACACGGACGATTGTTAAGGTACGCAAACAATAGAAAATGTCGATCCTGGATATAGCCGGTTTTACAAGGGCCTACTGGCTCGGACACGGGGCCTCCTTGATGACTCGGTATAGCTACACGGGTGTACAAGGTTGATTTTGTGGCGAAGGTAAAATTATCTCGCTATACATTATCACACATTTTGGACTGGAGAAAATGTCTTACGAACGTCGAGCTAATGCTACAAATGCCACTTTGCATTCATCGAGACCCAGGGAGCGATAAATGATTTCATAATGGTGCAGGAAGTCAAGGAAAAGACCCGTGTCCCAACCCTCACCATCGGCATCGTATGTCTAGACTTTATGCAACACATTAACCTTTATATTATTTTGTCTAAGCTACATCGCCATCAACGAAACAATCCCCTTTGGTAAAACACGATCTAGTTGTCTCGACCGACTCCCCCTCCTTCTCCTTTTAACAAAGTTTAATATAAGGCATTATCTCTTAAGTTTAAAGGAAGTCATATCGTCTAATGGGAAAATGGGGGGGGGGGGTAGTGAAAAGGTCAACTAAATAAATAAAGTTGATTTCATTTTGTAATACTGGGAATATGATTCGTGTATGGGGCAGGATGGGATGCAATAAAAGCTTTGAAATACATCTGAAGAGAAAGAGTTTTACTATTATATGTGTGTATTATGAAGATAGATATGACGTTTGGATAAATACATTTGGTTGTTAACGTTATGGTAGATTGAATGTTACACTGGACAATATCAGCCTATAATCTACAACGCATTCACTAGTAAGTTTTCTACATTGACTTTGAGGTGATGTGTGTATCATTATCATGCCTTCTTCATTAGTGTGTGGGGAATATACATATATTATATAAATAGTGTACAGTCTATTGTACGATATACTGGATTATATGTACGACAAATATGAAATTAGCCCCAGTGCAGGTCGAGGTGAAATAGACCTGCACGAGGGATAATTTTATATTTGGAGTTCATATAGTCCAGTAGTATTGTATGATAGAACGTTCACTATTTATTATAGTAAATTGTACAACAACGCCTACTTAGCTTGTTATATACGCGAGCAAATGGGAGGCTGAATGTCAAACATCCGTACCGTTGCACACGTACCAGGGGCAGATCCAGCTTTTGCCAATGTATTTTGTCCTGAAAATTGAACATTCTGAGCAATGATTGTGATCGTGACCAAGATGTGTAAGTAACTAAATAATTACTGCAATCGCGAGCAGAAATTTTTAATATACGTTCTGGCCTGATGGAAAACAGACCGTAAGGACTGTTTGCAGTTACCCATTAAAAACAATACATATTTTAACGATCAAATAATGCGAACGCGAAGCGCGAGCTGAAAACTTTTGACGTTTTGACCTAAGAATTGGACATTCTAAGCACTTTTTGTAATCATATACAGGATAGGTATAACTCAACATTTCATGCGAGCGCGAAGCGCGAGCGAAAGAAATGAGATTTACACCTAAAAATGGGACACACTATTCATGTTTCGTAAATCACAAAAAGGATGACTAATTGGGTTTCTTCCTACAAAAATAATGCGAGCGCGAAGCGCGAGAAGAAAACTTTTTATATTCTGATATGAAACTGGATAATTCAAGCACGTTTTGAATTAAGAACAAACTGTGTGTTTTTCGGAGATTTAGACCTAGAATCTGGGCATTCTAGATACAATTATTTTATTTTGAAAATCAATTAAGCGCAAGCGCGAGCTGAAAAAAAATTGATGGCGATCTGAAGAGGGTCAATTTAAGCACTATTTTAAGCATTGTAGGAAAATTGTGAAGTGGATGTGGATCGTACTTCACAAATGATGCGAGGCGCGAGCCGAATTTTTAAAATCATTATTTAGACCAAGCACCCGGGGAAATTGTAAGGACATTTTGTCATCATATGAAAATGACTTTTTTCCTATTCCTCTTCCTATTAATCGCAAAATGAAACGTGTCGATATCGATATTCCATTCTGAAAAAAGGGACACATTCATTATTAGGAATTCATGAATCTGTTACCTTATTTTTCAATCTAATATTAATGAGAGCTTGAAATCTGTTGATATTAAGGCCTACTTGTGCACATATGGTAATCCTCCTATGCAGAGCTAATCGGCCGTTGATCAGTGCAGGAGAATGTCTTGATGTGCGCAGTTGTTTACCTACATGTGAACTAACAGAATGCGGTGCCACTGCAAGTAGGCCTGTGGGGATCGGGCCGGCCGTTACGAGGCTGTAAATTAAACATGGGTCTAATACCTCCTTTATACATTTTTTTTCTGTTTTTCAGCGTTTCTCTCAAGTTAAAAGGACATTTTTTGGGGGCTGCCCAAAAATAGGGGGGCGGGGCCGGCTCGTAAATTATGCAGACGCACAGGACTGAATAACTAAATGCGCATTGCCATTAATCGATATTCTCCCCATTCATTTACCCTCCAAAAATCTAAAGTTATATTGTACATATGTACAATATAACTTTTTGAAGGGAGGTCATGTGGTACCAATCCAGCCAATCACAGCTCGTATTTTACTACTACTATTTACTATACATATTTATATATATTCATGATCTTTTTCTCCAAGCGCGCTATATACATTCATAACAGCATTTTGCGCACCTTGCAGCAGTTACCCTAGTCCCGCTGAGATCGCGCACGCTTTAATAAAAACAACTGTCTTTTAAACTTGTCACAATTCACGAATCTTCCCCGAAGAAGGTAGATGACTACCGAAAATTTGGAAAGTGAATAAAGAACTTGTTGGCATTGCAAACTTGCATTACTCGTGAATATCATTTGTTTGGCATTTCTGATATATATATATATATATATATATATCTATTTACATATATATACATATATGTATGTATGTATTGGCGCTTTGGGTGCTTCTGGAGTGCATGGCTGCCCTTTTGGAGAGCTATTTTTTGTTGTTGTGAAATTTTAACTTCAATCAAGGTGCCATTACTCGTTGGGTTCCTAGAGTGTTGAATTGTCACTTTGTCATCAGAGTGTGGATACTGCTGTTTTTAATACTTATATGTATTTTGCATCATGATATTATAACTTCATATGTTTTTTAAACTTGTTAAATCAGGACATTGATGTAAAACACCAATTCAGCTGATCTTTTTATCCTGTATAAATATTTTCTAATAAATAAATATTAGATAGTATGTATTTCAATGTATTAGAATTTTTCGGAACATAATGGAAATCCACCCTGGTAAACCAAAGAAGGCTAATGCATCTTTATTCCAATGTAAAAATTTAATATAGTATATTATTTGATAATATTCTTACCGGATTGTATTATGGCACTCAAACATAACTCGCCATCTTTACTGATGGATTTATTGACTATGCATTATGTAGTCCATACAATTACTTACCCCTAGTTCTAGATTCCCTTATCATCTTCTGATATCGATTAAGGCAATATGATTCGTAATAAATGGTTCGTGACCGGCGCATGAACTGAGTATAATAAAACGTTTCGTAGCGGTTACAATAAAGAACTTGAAAAGAGAGACAAAATTGAAGAAAAAAAAAATATCCGGCACAGACACGATTTTTGTCACGTTTCTGATATTTCATTATTTACATTACAATAACCATTGCGTACAAGAGAAATGTGATTAAGCATATATGGCAAGAAAATATAAAATAATGAAGTTTATTTTTTGTCCCCTTGTTATACTAAGCATACTCACCTTTTCAGTTATCATCTTTCGAAAAACTACTCAATAATATATTTATTATTCTTGCTATTATTATCATCATTATGATTATTATGCTTATTAATATTATTATCATTATTATTGTTGTTGCCGTTGCTGTTGTTGTTGTTATTAGTATTATTATTATCATCATCATCATCGTTATTATAGATACCGTTGTATTACTTGTAATATTATTGTTATCATTAAAATTTTCATCATTACTATTATCATTACAATTATCATTACGGTAAGGATAAATATTAAGAAGCGTCGAAAAGTAAAAAAATATAATACGTGACTACTTAGAACAATTTTCCTGACAATGACCATTTTCATTGTTGATTGTGTTTACCCCCATCCCAGTCAGCACGTTTAATATCTCGCTACCCGCTCTTTATCTGTTTGAATGGTTTGTTCAACTGTTTTTCATAACATCTTAAAATCAATTTTATTGAGGAGGAGCTCAGAGGTAAATGCATACTTTAAGTGAGATTTTATTATTGTCAACAACGTCCACCTCATCCATTATAAAACAAAAAATATAAACACCAATGATATAGTTCCAAGCACTGATTGCGTGGCAATTTGTACCTTGCATCAAATGGGCCTGCTATCTACGTGTTACGAATTCGTTACTCTTTCTCAGTGGGGTCGCTTATATAATTGTATCGATATAGCTTTAATTGTTTTTTATAAAGGCTTTTTTTTATTTATAATTTTTTTATACTTTATGTATGGTGATCTCGGTGATGGGTATCATTTTGCACCCGAGTTCAGTGACATACTCGGTCTTTCAATATCATTGTATTTTGTAGTATTTGTTCACAACCTCATAAAAAAAGATATTTGTAATCTATGTCACGTTCTTACAAAAAGATATTGATGGGAGAGGACACTGTCTTCGCCAGTAAATCGATTTTTTCAAAACATGGTCAGAATACCAAATACTTGTAATTCCAGGTGAGCTTAATTTGATAATGTGTTTTCATCTAGAGTGATATACAGGGTGATAAAATAAATAAGGATACTATCTGTTTTCTCACTTTATAAACCTTGTGCAACCCTCACGATCTGTTCGCGACCCATTTGAAAAATAAGAAAAATGTAATATGAAACTTCCAACCTGTGAAATCTTATCGATCATATTTTAGAACATTCGTGTAAATAGCAAAATAAATATTACGAGCCTCCCCGTAGGAACAAAAGCGAATTCAACTCATAATATAAATCTTGCAATTGGGCTATATAGGATCAAAAGCGAATTTAGACTTTTTACCCTGACTACGAAACTTGGAGAAGAATCATGATTTTGGCATTACTAGCATGATTAATAACCTCTAAAAAAATATATCTTTAATTATTCAAACTTTCATATTCATTACAAATTTGATTTGCTTAGAAATTGGGTCGCAGACGGATGGCATAATTCAAAACTTTCCGCTCGGTCTCTCTGTGGCGTTGGCTAGTCATGATAATCAAAATATATTGCGCGGGGCAAGTGCCTACTTGCAACATCTGACGTACGGTTTCAGTGCCTCCAATTCTTAACCGTTACTGCTTCCGTTTCATCAGTAACGGTGGCACATAATGGTTCATCCCTGTGTATAGATCTCATTTTAATTATGTTAATAGGGGTGCACCTGTTAATACTTTTTTTCAAACGATATTGATCCCGAGTTTGGTTTTATAGCTAGAAGATAATCTCTTTAAATCCATTGCTACCAGTTGCAATAGGACCATTGACATATCACTGTTTCAAAGATTTTTTTTTCTCCCGCATAGGGCTTCGGTTAAGAGTTTGAAGAATCCGTAATCATTCTCCTTTTCTTGCTAGGTTGTTGATTAGAGGGGCTAATTCTATCAATCCTCAACACTACTATAATGACATTACGTTTTTACGTGTAACAACCTGTCAGAATTCTCAATTAAAGAAGCTTCCTATTAGTGACCTTCCACTTTCTCAACAACAAAAAATGGAAGAACACGAAAGCGCATTTTCAATAAAACAGAGTGACCTTTTCCAAGAAATGCTTTTCATCACTTTGATCTTAATACGTTTATTTATATCATCCTACTTCTTCGCCAATGTTACATGATTCTTCTGAAACCCCAGTTAGGTACCTCACCAATTTACCTATGAAGCGCCAAGGTGGTTTTTCTCTTAAGTTGGCAAATTGATTTCAGCGCATAACCTTTCAAGTTTGAATATGAACGACCACAGTCATGACCACAAGGCAGTGCTCACTTTCTGCTTCAATTGCAGTGTTTACGTTGCCATGGTTCCTGATGACTGATGTTAGGTAAGGCTTGGTTGTATCTCTAAACAAGTAGCCTGTAAACTTTATCAAAACAATTGAATTGAGATAATACATATAAAATGTCGTCATGGCAATTCTGAATCGCCGAATTATGAAGCGCCATACCATTTTCATTAAAGTTTGAAAAGGGCTCTTCATATTTTCTTTAACGGAGCGATTTTGATGAGATATCTAAAGCTAGAATCGAACAAATTAAGGGTAGATTTAAAATAGATTAAATTCAGTTTTAATTCTTTTTCTAGCTCATATCCATTTAGTAAAATGAATCTTTCATATTGATGACGTAAAATTTCTGCCTTGATTTTCTAATTTGAACGAGTAAACCATGCCTCGGTCATTTCCGGCAAATTCTGACTTTTGAATAAATGTATATTCATAACGGTTATTGCTTAAATATATCACAAATTAACCATTCAGAATGAAATAATCCGCAACAAGGTCACCGTTAACAGAGAAAAAATAACAAATTAACTCATGCCCCAGTTCACAGTGGGGATATATACAAACCCGTCTACTCGAAATGACGTTTGTATGCTACTCTGTTCTTCAAAAACCGTAAACAGATATATCACTCAAATACTGAATGCAAGCATCTGTAGCTGCTTTGTATTTACATCTTTTACCGCCATGCCATCCGCTCATTTCCTTTTCCTGTTGATGAATATTACCTTATAGAGCGATTGAAAATATCAGACATACAGTATGACCTGAAAATCCACATCACTGACGGTCACCTCTTGATATCATATTTGGTGTCTGATCCTATTTCATGAGTGATATGGGTTTTTTTCACTTTGTTTGAGCAGTTTGAGAAAAAAAAATGTTTTTTTCGTAAACGGATTCATCTAAATATTGATATATTCGTCCATAGGTTAGGAGGGGGCGTAAAATGGCAAGTAGTGTGGTATTGTATTATTTTAAAATACTTAATTAGATTAAAGTTTTGGGGATCGACTGACTTGCTTGGATTCCATCTTGTGTTTTTTCTCTCTCTAAGGATTTGATTATGGATGATTAAGCATTGAAATCACATTGTAAGCTAATAAAGCTATCCAATCCAAACTTCTTTCTCGTGTTTTCTTATTCTTTAATATTTATTACTCTCTTTCGCTCTCTACTGCTTCAGGAACCGTTTTGTCAATATTTTCTTTTTATTACTTTCAGGCGCACAAAAGGTCCAATGAAATTGGTGGTAATTGGGAGAGAGTGAGAGAACCAGATAGCTTCCCCCCGCCCTCCACCATCCCGTCTATCCAGGGTCGAAACCACAAGGCAGAACCGTTATTTCAATATAGGCAAGAATGCCAAACGATGAAAACGATGACGTAATTCTTTAATAGTAATAGCGTGGTTCATGCACATAGACCGATAGGACCACCTTTTTTTTCCTTTTTCCTTTATTTTCGTGATTTTTTCATGGAAAAGTGGCGATGTCCGGCCTCGAACTATCTTTCTTGCTCTATCTGCTTCACTCTCTTTCTCTTATTCTCGTAATTCCAGTCTATTATTTTCCATCTTTATCCTTTTTTTCTAACCGAAGTCCTCCCGTTTGGCTGTTTCTATGTTTTTAGCCCTTTTCATTATATTGAGATTAATTTTTCGTAATTTTTATTTTTCCCTTCTTCTACTTATTGTTAATTTTTGTTTGTTTAGCTCTTCTCTTTAAGATTTTCTTTCTGTTTTGTCAATCAGTATTATCATATTTCTTAGTTTAAATACTTTTCGTTCATACATTCATTTGCTTTTCTTTGTCAAAAGAAGTTCCTTTTGCTGTATGTAAAAAGAAGTTTATCTTTCATACCAGATGAATTTTCTCGCACAGTTATCTTATGAAGATGTGAACACATTTTTCTTTATCTATATTTCATTCTCCTTTTATACATTGCATCCTAGAAAACAAAATTATCCAACAACGACCCGTGACAAATGTCACTTCTTCGAAATCATCAGTTCATTCCCGGTATAGCATCAAGTTAGTTTCACTAATGAAATCTGTTGTCGGACAATTACACCGTAAGCTTGAATGGTATTCAATAGCGGACTTCCTTCCTGTCTCCTAAATTCTCGCCAAAAAAGACGAGGGATCACGAGTATCGTCTGCTTGAGTCTTTGTTGAGACTTAGCTTGAAGACAGATCGTCTCTCCTTCCGTGTGTGCTTTAAAAAAATCGTATGGAGTATAAGAAAGCGGCGATTTTAAGTAAAGCTGCAAGACTTAATTAACAGCGTTTTCATGACCATCAATAACTGAATTTGTAATAACATTTGAGGTATTTAGACCTAAAATAGAGGGTCACTTAAGTAATTGATGTAGTTTCCTCCTAAAACATCAATCCAATATTTCAGGATCAAATCTTTCTTAATGTGGAATGGATTTAGTATTAAAACGTGATATAAATAGCGTTTCTATTTACACGATTCATTGAAACTGGAGGTGACATTTCTGTACATCTGTCAAAATGAAAAGATTAGCGCGCCAACTAAAGGAAATAATGACATACAAAATGGAAAGAAAATAATCATACTTTTAGACTATCTATTCACTTTCTTATTATATGTATCCTTATTCAACCATTATTCAAAGCAATTAAATTTATAGGGCAACATGGTCAATTTACATGAGAACTATTAAAGATTAAAAATACCATCGTTATTCAGGCTGAATATTTAGAGGGCAAACGTATGGGGTGTGCGGAGAGATATAAGAAAAGAATATAATGCCTGGTGAATGAATAAGAGAACAAGAATAGTAAAAGTAATATAAATGGATGTTTCAGGTGAAAAGAGGAAAAGGTTAATACTGAAAGTTAGAGAAGAAGGGGTACGGAATAGAATACCAAAAATCTTACTTTACACAAGATGACGGAATAAGGTTTGTTTTTGAAAAAAATATGTTCATTGAAGGGGGCAGAAATGCCTTGAGAGAAGACAGTGGTCAGAAAAGGCGAAAGGAAAAACGTTCTAAAAAAGGACGTATTCTTAATTTCATGATAATCTTCTGAGTATATGAATGCAAGGTTGATATTTTTTTCGTAATTTGATCAAGGCTGCAGATAATGCACTTCCACTGTTGGGTTATTTCATTTAACACATGGGTATGGTCTTGCGAAAGGAACTGTTTTTTTAAACACACCCCTCCTTCTGTGGTGCATAATCTTTTAATAAGATTGGATTCATCGTGTCAATCCTGCAATATACGATAAGCTGGTAATCCTATGTTCACCTGCTGTCACCATACAAGACAAATATTGTGGATGTTACACTTACAGATAAATCTTATTAACATCTTAATCATGCGTGCCATGAGCGATTTAGAAATATCCATTCAGCGGCGTATTCAGTCGTGAATTAGTTACCGGCTATATACGGAGGAGAAAGAAACAGGTTTTCAGATATACAAGGCGTCAAAGGAAAAAGACAGAGAGAAATAAACATGAGAAGCAAAGAAAGTAGGCCCTCTTTATTTGTCATTATTTTTTTCTAGAACACTTGGATATTTAGAATATCAAACGGTTAATCCAATAATTTTCGGTAAAATGCAAAAAAAAAGATGGAATATCTATTGGAATTTGTACTGATCATCTTTTAAGCAAAATATTAATGCAACAATTATTTTGATTAGTCATTGAAACCTTGCAATTGCAAACACCTGCGTTACGGAGCCCTTGGGTCAATAAGAATAAATTCAAGACAGGTATTGAAAATAACATAATGTCTATTAATCCATTCATTCATTTAATTGTAATTATTAATTGCTGTTTCTCATTAAAAAGATATAAACGAACATAACAAAGTAAAAGAATATATATATTTCAGGCAAGTTGTTCATAATATCAATCACGCAACAAGCTTGTATTGAAGGAAAGCCTATGGACACCCCACATGGAAATAAATTGGCGCGGCCCCTCTGAAGCAATGACATCTTACGTATTAAAGGTTAGATTGAATTGTACTACCCATGATAATTCGATGATAATTTGCCACCAACATCATTGCTTTCACACAACAAAGGTTATTGAAAGACGCCTCGTCCCAGTTTGCCAACAGACCGGACTAAATCGAAACATCAAGGCTATTGGTGAAAGAAAGAACTTGACCTCTCTATCTCTATCGGGATAATAAAGATTAATTATGGTATGAACCAAATATATTTCATAAGGTTAGGAATGAAAAATCAATCATTCTATTTAGAACCGATACGGTACACCTGCATTTTTTTTAAAGTTATATATAAGTTGAATGGCGCAATATAAAAGGGTGGAACGGGGATGAGGGGGTGGAGATACATCACATCACATCAGATCAGATCGCGAAATGAAGCTATATTGAAATTTCATGAAAGGGAACTATGGCTCGCTTTTCCTTTAAGTTAAGCTCATTATCAACGATTAGCCTGTTGGTTTTTCAGTTAATCCTCAGTTCAGACAAAATATATAGATAAAAAAATCGTCTCCTAAAAGCGTGTAATCCCGGAAGGAGGTATAATCCAGAGAGAGAGAGAGAGTAAATATGACATTAACCAGATATTCAGTCCTCCTGAGTGATTTCTTGAATACTTGCCACTGAAATTATGATTCCGAAAACATGCATGATCAAAACAAATCTGCTTAAAATGTTTTATCTATAAATTATGTACATGTAAATATCATTCTTGTTGTCTCGAGAACATTTTTCACTTTGATAAAAGAATGAATTATGCGCATAAAGACAGCAAGAAAGAAAAAACAAATTTATGACGATGGTGAAAGAAATAAGTAATTAAGGGAGATATGAATTACAGAAAAACATGAATGAATAAGTAAGAGAAAGACAGAAAGAAAAAGGAAAGAGAGAGAATGACATTTTCGCTGTAACCTTTACTCTTAAAAACGTTGGGCAACATATTGTCCACATATCAATCGGTTAAATCTTTATCCATTTCCGGGTAGTTTTAAACCAATAATGTGTGCTTTGGGTGAGAACTACCTAGAGTTGGATGAATTTGTTAACCAATTGTTGTGTGGACAGTGTGTTGCCCAACATTTGAAGAGTGCATATATATTCATTATAATCGTACGTTTGATTTTTTTTAAGATTGTGCAAACGAGAATTTTGGAAGATATACATGTGCACTGCCTTTGCAATATGTTTTGATAAGCTAGTTATTGATGCATGACACAATTGGGCCGCATGTTTGAACAGAGAAAATTTATTTCATCTAATCACGATTTCCTTTCTTTGCCATTTTGACACGCTTGTCCTTGCACGCAAGACATTTCTGCATTGGTGATCTTCGGTTAGCATTTTAAGGAAATCATGTTGCATTTATCCAAGAAAGCATGGATAATACATGAAGTGCTCTGCGGTATTTTTAGTTTATTCGGCTTCAAACAGTCAAGGTTTCATGATGTGAGGTAGAGGTGAAGAGATGCACAAAGACGCCAGATACATTCATTTTTATGAAACCTTCTTCTGTTTTCACCTTGAATGTATTGATCCACCACCCATGATTTATTTTACCTCATCGCTAAGAAATATTATGTTCCAAGGTAGTGTGGCAGTCACACCAACAAATTAGACTCCAGGGGTCTGTTGTAGAAAGAGTTGCGTTTAAACGCAAGTCAAAATATCAAGCGCAAGTCCCGAATACGGGTGCTTTATTGGCTGAAAATCAAGTTTCGCAAGATTTTTTGAGATGCCTTTGATCGCAAATGTTTCTGCAACGGGCCACAAGCCGATAAAAGACACTACGTTATTTTCAATAACATACAATCGGTTTGCTAGGACTTGGTTCCGTTGGTGGTTAAAGGAAAATGCTAGAAATCATTCCCATTTATTTAAAGGAATATTATCCTGACGTCAAGCAGAAAACGAGGGAAACATATTGACGTATTGACAAATGTTTGTCGAAAAATGTTGATATGAAGACACATACATAAATATTTTTGTCATTGTAAAACGCCACATGCGAGGCCAGCTAGCTATATCATCATGTGTAATGTAAATCCTACATAATGTCATTTTGTCAGAAAATGTTGTCATGAAACATCTTATACCACACATGCTCTTTGTGAAAACTACTCCATTTATCGTGAGCCACAAAGAAATGGGAATGCATGGAATCTATATTACATGAACAATTGGGCATCTAATTACATGTGACATTACGAAATAATTATTTTTTTAATTCACAACTCCATATACAGTATATATTTGATTTGCTATTATTATCTATTTTTCCCGTTTTTTATAATTAACTTGTTTACAGGGTTGTCTACCTATTCCATGTAAAATATATGCTTTGAAATAGAGATTAGACTATTCTGTGCTATGTGCTCCACCACTGACGCTATTCATGGTTTGCCATAAAATGATGATTAAAAAAAAATCACCACTATATTATTTGTGCGTTAGCGGCGACCCCTCAGGAAGGGAGACCTGTCCGGTCCTCAGTCTAGAATATCACATTGTGTACAGCAGTTTACGAGAGAGGGTACCCCCCTCTATAGAATGTCCTAACTCTTATGAAATCAAACCCCATGATTATTTTACATTTAAAATTCGATCATTCTAATATGAGACCCAGGAATCTAGGGTGTCTCTGAATACCCCCCCCCCCCCAAAAAAAAAAATGATATTGCAAATTCACTTGGAGGGATAACAGACCCGCAAAATTGCCAACCAAAACAATGTGAGGATGGTGAATGTCCTTCTGCCGTTCTTGCCTCAGCTTCCGCCAATCAATACATTGCTTTGCTTTAATTAGTTTAGGACCAAATTGGACTTGCGTCAGGGTTCTTTTTTCTTTCTTAGATTTGATTGAGGAGCTTGACATTCAGGAGACAGCCGGTGGTTAACGCCCGCGAAAATTAGAACAATTTACTAGAAGCCAGAGGGCTACGAAGATGAGATATTTGCTTGCTAGAGACTCACAACACACAAACGTTTGCTTCTCTGCTTTGGTATCTTGCCCATTTTCTCACAGCTCTTTGTCCAGCAAACTCGTTTATAACAATATTGATATTTAACTATGTTTATCTCTGATCTGAGAGACTGAGTAGAGAAGGAAATAAGAAAATATCCAAAACTTTTTTTTCAATAATAATGAATTATTAAACAGTGATGGTGCTGCTGCTGCTACTGCCGATGATGATGATGATGATGATGGTGATGATAATGACGACAACGATGATATTTTTATATGGATGATAAAGGGGAGATGTAATAATAATTACAATAGTAAAGATAATCATAGCCATGATAATAGCATATTGTCGAACGGACCTTTATATCATACAAAAATTGTACCCTCGGATAAACCCCCTTCATGCCCATGCATTTCTCCTTTTAACATACCAAAGTTTTAGCCCCGAGCAAATTTTAAAAGTTAGAAAATGCATATTCAAATGAAGAAATCAATCTGGGTCGATCGCCCACTGAAGCTGTGAAGAGCATGGCATTTTAAACAAATTTTATTTCCATACTGCACTCCTATTTGGGCGGAAATTTCCATCTTTATAAGCATCCGATATCACAGACATATCGATCAAATTGATTGTAGGCCAGTTGAATTCCTTTCTTCAAAAGTTTGCATGCATCGGTTTTAAGATTATATTATATGGCGCACCTAGAATAATCGCAACAGACTTTTTGTGTGTGTGTTCAAGCAACAGGATATATTTTCTTTTCAATTATAAGATTGTACAGATAAATTATGTTTTATATTTCTTTCCTGATCAGGGAATATTCATTTTTGTCTCGCCTGCATAGCAGAGCGAGACTAAAGGTGCCGCTTTTCTGACGGCGACGGCGGCGTCGCCAACATTGAAATCTTAACCAAGGTTAAGTTTTTGAAATTTCATCATAACTTAAAAAGTATATGAACCTAGTTCATGAAACTTCAACATAAGGGTAATCAAGGGTTACTAAAGATCATGTCTGAGTTTCAGGTCCCATGATTAAGGTCATAGGTCATTTAGGGTCAATAAAGTTAGACCGTGTTGGGGGAATCAATATCGAAATCTTAACCAAGGTTAAGTTTTGAAAAGTCGTCATAACTTCTAAAATATATGGACCTAGTTCACGAAACTTGGACATAAGGGTGATAGTGTATTCCTAAAGATCCTGCCTGAGTTTCAGGTCAAAGGTCACTTAGTGTCAACGAACGTTGACCATGTCGGGGGTATTTGTGGAATTGTCATCATAACTTTTACATTTTATGGATCTAGTTCATGGAACGTAGATATAAGGGCAATTAAGTATCCCTGAACATCCTGTGCGAGTGTCAGGTCACAGGTCGTTTAGGGTCAACAAACTTCCATAATGTTGGGGGTATTTGTGGAATTGTGATCATAACTTTAAAGTTTATAGATCTAGTTCATGAAACTTGGGACATAAGAGTAACCATGTATCCCTAAATATCTTGTGCTTGTTTCTGGTCACATGACCAAAATCAAAGGTCATTTAGGGTCAATGAACTTTGGCCGTGTTGTGGGTATTTCTGGAATTGGCATCATAACTTAGAAAGTTTATGGATCTACACATGTAGTTCATGAAACATAGACATAAGGGTAATCAAGTATGACTGAATGTTTTGCACATGTCTTAGGTCACATGATCATGGTCAAAGGTCATGTTGGGTAAATGGACATAGTATTTTATTTTCATATAAGTGTTTCTTTTGTGAATAATTATTTAACAGCTGTTTTCCAAGTCAGCACTGCTGCTATATCGAATCGCGTAAATGCAGGCGAGACTGCCAGAGGCGTTCCACTTGTGTTTAATATAGATTTTATGATAATTTGTAAATAGGAGTGGTTCTGAGTCAGGGAAAGCAACGGCGGATCTATAAAGGTGGGTTAGGGGCTTAAATCCCTACCTTGGGTTCCCTAAAAGAAGGGATAGGTCGATCAAGCTCCAAAACCCCATTCCCTCCTTACGAGGGTGGCGCAAGCACAGCAGTGGCGGATCTACGGGGGGGGGGGGGGGGTAGGACGCAGTTCGTCGTAGCTCGTCGTCAATGGGTCAGACGAAATGGTAATACTCTCCTCCTCGCGAAAAGCTAGATCCGCTACCAGGAAGATAGTGTAGTGCGTCAAATAACATGTTCAAATACTTTAATGCCAAATCAAATTTCAGGGATTTTTATAACAAAAACTGCATATCGTAACCACTGCATGAAAAGCCTAAAATTAAAAATTTTCACAATTTGACTCCGATTTGTAATGATTAACTTTTCTCTGCATTGAAGATATTAATATGTTTGTCTCCGCTTGACTTTGATTAGAATGGCGCAGATACGCCCAGGCGCAGTCACTGCAATGACTTAGGACACCACGTCATAATATTGGCTGTCAAAGTGTCCCGTCAAATTCAAACAGGTTTATTTTGTATCTAGTAGGCCAACATCATGGCTATTTTTACTAACTTGTTCCTAGTCGATTTGGTTCGTCATTTCAATGACACTTGAATTTGTGTGGAACTATATCAATTACATCTGTGTCAGCCAGTCTCTGAATCGTTTCTATCTGGAAGGCATCCCTTCAAAATGTAGGTCCCACACTGCATCAGACAACGTATCGTGTGCATTTTTTCAACTTTGAAGAGTGGATCCGAAGATTCTGGCGGAGCATAAACCCAGATTTTTACTGGTTTTCTGACTGATGTTCGTAATGCCAGGGTTCCAGATCACGTCTGAGGTTAGAGTGAATCCCAATACGAGAATACACCAGACGATGGCCTGTATTGTTTCCAGAAGAAGAATCTAGGGTTTTATAGGGTTGTGTGGTTTAGTCTGCAATTGTGGTAAACATTCTGCACGATTCCTCGCTACACGGACCAATCTTTGGTCCATTTGGCCAGTTTATAGAGACCCTTCTGCAATCGGTTGGTTTCATCCTCGTTTCTTCGACAGAGAAGATAACATGCGAATAAACTGCGTCAGGGAAGTGGTTGAAGTACAGGAGGAAACTGCTTAGCAAGAGGATGGATCCTTGTGATGTTTTGCATGTGGTATACGCCGAAGTCAACGGTAAGCAATGCATGTGTTTTGTTCTGGGGAAAGCTGTTAATCCACTAGTTTGTTTCCCTCTTAATCCCTATGGAGAAGGCAGCTACAGTATAGTTGCTAATACGCTGATGGCTTTTCTAAGGTCAATAAAATGAATATCTGTTTTGACTAGGCATACTCGCAATCTTCATGATTTATAAACCTCTTAATTTCTCACTTGACTCTTGTATCACTCTTTCATCCGTGGCAACTTAAGCCATGTCGAAATATGTTACTCACTATTTATATACCAACAAATGAATCGATTTTCATTAATTGATACGTTTATTTTAAGTCCGGATCGGATGTATTCGCAGCTGCTCAAACAAGAACCGGGTCCCACTCACTCCTTTCCTCCTCGAAGGCATTTCGGAAAGTGATTAAGATGCTGCAGTATTCAGGATTACCCGTGTTCCATTCAAACGGTATTTTAATAGATCTATCTTAAATCTTATACGAGCGTTTCTTCAAAAGATGGTGACGATCCTTTCCAGTTATTGTAGTTAGATTTAGATTTTTAAGAATTCTTTAGTGCTTATGTTGTCTCATCACAGTAGTTCTTCCCTGTCCTTCTTAATATTATTTCAATTCTCATTATCAATGTGGGTGGCTGAAGATAATTGAAAATGTTTTGGAATATATTTATATATACATTTTATATAATTTAGTAATATCAATAACTTAGTTTTAAGTCTGTTTTCCCCTCAGACTTTGTTATAATTTTCAGCTCCTTTCAGAGAACATTCGATGCTCCTGAAGGTGCAAGTTTATTGTACATCAAAACTCAAATGCAAATTGTAATTTGCCATTCGTTCGCTATTCAAATAATTCTTAAATATTTCTCATGCCCCTGAAAAGACACCCCACTCCATTGACATGCTTAAAATGGAATCTCACTGACGTGAAGATGGGTTGTTGCGAGTTTCTGTGTCCCGGAAGTCAAAGACTAGGGCGAGCTTGATCGCTTGTGTTGGGCACAATAATTTCCCAGTCTTCAATGGGTCTCTGAGACGAAGCTTTTGCCCCTGTTGCATCGACGAACAGAGACAAAATATTTCTGTGACTATATGGGGAGACTGTTTTTTTTCCATCCCTGGACCTGGGGAAGCGTTTCGTTGAAGATCTTGTCCGATGTTGTATCCGACATAACCTGTTTAGCTGACAGTTACCATTGTATCAGTAAGATACTCTTTGCTTTCCAGCCGACCAAAATCTAGTAGAGTCATCGGATATGAAAATTTGCCAACAATGTAGATGCAACGCCCTCTTTTAATACGCAAGATTAACAGTGATCAAGGAGATTGCGCGAAGACGCCACGGAGACATGGCTAGTCAAGGTAAGTTGATTTTAGTTGATCTTAAGAATAGTTCATCAATACTTGGAACCCATGGGGCACAAAATTCCGATTTGTTTTGGTTGCCATCGTATACACCATACAGGCCAGTGTGTTGTCGGGTGTGCTTTTCCAAAAGACATGCGTGTGAGTGTGGGCGTCGTTTCTGTCTACTACCTTATACTAAAATGCACCTTGCCCCTGAAGAGAGGATTGCCATTATTGTTGTTCTTGATCTTGTCGCAAGCATGAGGAAATTGAGTAGTGTGAAGTCATAAATGCGAAATGAAACGTCGTAATTGCCAATTTACCTGACACGCCTCTCACATCTGGAATCCGATAAACAAACTTTTACATGATATTGTTTTAGCATTGGCCATGTGTTGTTCTGTTACTGATGGTATCATCTCGTCTCTGGTCCCTGTCTTTTATCACGTCTCTTGAAATCAAGGACATAAACTTGTTTTTTATTCATCATGATAAATTGATGCTCTACACCCGTTTGATCATGATACATTCTTGTATAAGCAAGATTATGTTTTCATGGCGCAGCCTAGTGACTTCGAAGTATTTAGATACAAAATACTTATACGTTACCGGTATTGCCCCCGTTCCATGAAAATTGCTATCATACTATCATATAGTAACTTTGTCAAATAACTGTATAATTCATGGAATTATTACATTACATCATATGTTCGTCTGTCTTTCTGTTCGCTTGCTTCTCAAATTTTCAATATATATATATATATTCATACATATATATTATATATATTTCTTTCCTCAATTTCGGATAATTTATTGTATGGAGGACTTTGAATAAATTACTGCTTTCGGATAATTTTATTCATTTAATCACAGTAATCCGGTTGCGATGCCTTTGGCCACGGTTTGTGGTTGGAAAGTACGTGCATCCACCCACCTCCTCTTCCACCACAGTGCATGCGGTCAAAAACTTGGTCTACCATGGAATTTACCCTCCCGTGCAAAATGATTCACAATCTCTGGACATAAAAAAGGTAAATGCAGACGATGATACTGTAACCTTGGTATTTTGTAGGTTGTGTTTCACTCAGTGGGCGGAAAAACGAAATCTTTTCCACATTCCCCTGAGGTGCCATTATTGGAAGAAAGAGTTTCTCCAAAAGCCATTAGATCCGCTTCACAGAAATAATATAGGGTTCTCTGTATTAGACATCGTATTCACATATTATCATTTTGACATGCAGGAAAATTATCAGTTTGACTATATCGTACTCAGTCACAAATCATTTCCCAATAAAATTGCTAATGGAACCACCGGAGCGACTTTTTTTTAAGTAACTGTATATCCATAGACTTGTTTTGATGTTATTTTGTTTTGATGAGTTAAATGCGAAGGTTAGATAGAGATTTTAATTTATATGTTATGCAGTCAAGAGATGGTGATTTTCAGACATAAAGTTAGCAATAACAAGGATTATTCCTGCAGTTGTATTTGTAAGATGACTGAACATGTTTGATCTTGGTCATATGACATTTGCTCATGTCCTGATAGCTCAGAGGGCATAGGGTTAGAGTTAGGATTGTGATTGAGTTTTTTTTTCTTCAAAATAACGTAAACATTATGATAAGGGTATTTTATTGTTAGATTTACGTTTGGATTAACGTCGAGATTCTCCTTGGAAGCGATTGTATAGCCGGAGCGAATTTTATGGAACTTGATCCTTACTTAAGTAGTGGTGTGTGTTAAAATAAAAATCCGATAAAAGCATTTAACTCTATCATCTTATTTTCCGTTCCTTATAAATTATAGGCCTGTGGGAAGGCAACCATTTTTGTCAAGCGGAAAAATAATTTGTATAGTACATTTTTTTTACATATTTTCTGATCATGATAAGTTTATATGAAAGATGTTTACCTCCGGGAGCTAAAGAAGGATATCAACAGTTAAGTTATTTTGTAGATGAAACATTTAGTTTGTACTTACGGTAATTGTTCATATCAGAAGCCAAAGGGATATTTTACCTGAGATCTACCTTCGACAATAACTATGATGATGATATTGACGTTTTTTATGAATAATAATCAAAGCAGAGATATAGCAATAGGCTAGACAATCACCTTTTTTTTCTTTTCGGCTAAGGGCGTCAGGGAACTTGTGAAGACATCGACTTTCACCTCGGTATCCCCCTGTTGCCCCTGGTATGTCTTCCGGATGTGTTTGATGAAGATAGACTCGATACATGTGATCGTTCAGAGGCTTATAGCATTCAAGGGTTCACCAACTTTTAGTCACGATGAAGTAAGAACATTTCGATGTGGGGCTAAAAAATAATAATTCCAAGGTAGAGAAGCTTAAACCCTCAATTAACTGTTTGGGCAGTCAAGCATCCAATGAATATACAAAAAGGTCATCGGTAGATATGAGAATACATAATAGCCCATAAAACATTCCCATGGTTATTCGGATTTCCGATGGTTATCACAATTGATTTCGTCCAATGTTTCAGCCTTGAAATACAGTGGCATTGATATCATGTTCATCCGTTAAGTGAGGAAACTGTGAATATTTAAGCGCCGGTCTTTTTCGAAGCTGAGGGGAATGGGAGGGGATTCAGAGATTATTTCATTTCAAATAGATACACTGCAAAAACTCCGGTGTTGATTTAACACCGGCCCGGAATCTCTATGTCCACACCAGAGAAGTATTGAAACAACACCAGTTTGGAATCGAACCAATGCTGTTGTAATACTAATTGGTGCTGTATAAACACCTATCCGGTGTTAGACCAAAACCAAACTGGTGTTTTTCACACTTCTCTGGTGTGGACATATATAGATTCCGAGTTGGTGTTAAATCAACACCAGAGTTTTTGCAGTGTAAACACTTGATGCAACCTAAGGCTTTTTGATATTACATGATGAGAAAGAATAACGTTAGTAATTTCAAGCAAGCATGTACTTGTGGGTTTTTTTCATCATGCATAACAGAAAAGAAAGAATACAATGTTTCGTTGATAATTCCGATTCTGATTTTTAATTGAATTCCTATAACATTTACATTCGAAATATACATAATGGCAATAAAAATAATAGGAGCATCCGCGGCGATTTCGTGAGATATTTGTTCCCTCTAAAAAAAGGGGAGGGCAACCCTCATCCATATAGGGCGCTGTATACAAATTTAGAAATTTGAGAGAGACGCGCACTCCCATCATCCCCCTCCACCCCCACCCTCCGGGATCACCGCCAATGTTTAGAAGGAAAAGACACTGAAAGGAATTCATGTTGCATGTTGAAGGTTACTGTTAAGTTTTAATATGTCTTATAATGACGGCTTGAATAATACTCATAGCCATTAACAACAAATAAACTATTACAAGAATAAGAGTAACAACATAAATTTTAATATCTTCCTGCTTTCTCTCTCTCTCTCTTTTTATCCCCTTCGCATAACGCATGACTGCATGACTCAATCTCTGTCTCTCTTTTTTCTTTTCTTCCTATCCCTCTCCGTATGATTGTCTCATTCTTCTTATCATTCCCCCATTATCCCCTTCTCTCTCTCCCTCTCCCTTTCTGTCTCCCCCGGCTTCTCTCTCTGTCTCCCCCCAGCTTCTCTCTCTCTCCATCCTTCCTTCTAAATACATGGAGGACGCAGAGTTTAAAGGACAAACATTAAACTTTAAAGAAAAAAATCGTATTAATAGTTTTTCATTCTCCTTTTACTGTCCTAGTTGCTGGACTATTTTTCTTCCTCGCATTGGAAATTGGAAGATGGATTTACCTCTGACATTTCATCTAAATGTAATGTGATATTCGACATCGATGTAAAACGAATTTGGCCTAAAAGGATATCATGAAGTATTCATGGAAAGGGAACTGTTTTGACCATTTGATCTAATGTGTATTTCTATTTGGTTTTAGCTTCACAGGTGAGCAAACAAATGAAGGTTAACTATATTTGGTGGCACTTCTAAATTAGCATGTAATATTGATAGATACTTCATGGAATACAAACAAACAAACAAGTGACTGTTCTTTATACTTGTTGTTAAGATTGTATGATACAAATACCCAATTTAAGAAAAAATAACTCATGAACGCATAATCATTTATGGCTGGAAAGTCTATTTTTCTCCAAAATATTTTGATGCCATGTGATATGCCTTCACGCTTGGATAATTATTTGCAGTGATGTAAATTTTGATTTGCGCTAAAGTAAGGCATGACTGCGATGAATGAATCCAGATGCCAATGATGTCATAATCCTACATGAGTTAGTAAACATATTTGCAAATCTCTTCTCAATGATATTATCTTGAGAACTGATAATAAAAAGTGTTTATTGAACAATTATGATGTAAATTATTGAAAAGGTGTTTTGAAATGGATTTTAATGCAATCCTTGTAGAATAATGACATCTTTGACATCTGGTTTCATTGATTGCAGTCATGCTTTACTTTTGAGCAAACCGAAATTTACATCACTGCAAATAATACCTCCTGACCATTCAAGCATTAACACATACCACATAAATATGGTATCAAAATATTTGGGAGAACATACTCGTTCAGGCCATATATAAAGAAGTATGTGTACATGACACATTTTCGCTTAATTTCAGGAATTGTGAGGTGTTGATTTGGTTTTTTTACTTACACGGTAGTTTGTCCAGGATGTGGATTATCGATGTGGGATTTTCTTTTTTTTTGTAAGTGAAAGCTATTTTAATTTTGTGACTGACGAGGTATAAGCCCTCCATAAAAGAAAAACGTGTAGTGTCTCCATCAAATCAACAATGCAGCCTTTCAAGCAACAGTAAAAGTACCAAATTATTATCCTTTATTACTCCCCAAAGAACATTTCCGTTTGCAAATAGCATATTTGTAAATTCAAGCATGAATATCTTATCTTATTAACATTAGAGAAGCCCTTACATATTTTGGAAAAGTTTTTTTTTTATTCTCTGCATATGTATATTCTAGGTCTTAACCATTTTTTTTCATAATGTTAAGCATTATGAATATTTTTATGTCATTTCATACATTACAAATATCCCAGAAATAAATGTATTAAAAACTATAATCACTGAAGTTTTTTTAGTGCCATCGTATAATAAACAACTAAAGGTATATAAAGTTATGTATAGAAATATGAGGAGACACAGGAAAACTGCCCACAGTTATGACAGCGAACCGCTCTGATTCAGTCTATATAACAACACCATGATGTATAGAATCAAGTTATTTTGAGAGTGAGAATGAAGAATGAAAATTGAAATCAATGGCTGATATTGACTAGCCTGGGGAGGCCCCTTCGATAATGTCTTGTCATCAATCAAATGAAACACGATGTCTTCCGTGCGTGTATCCTGAAAGTTATATAGTTCTGCTTTCTACTGAACTTTTCCGTCATAAATCAAAGCTTACCGAGAATAAAGAAAACGAAGGAATGTATAATGTTAATCCGTGAATTGGGTAATTACTGATCGAAATGATTTATGGAAAATCCTTAAATATGCTGACTATATAGTGTTTTTCAATCCAATGCATATCTGTCTCTTTGGGTGTGTCTCTCTACATATTTAAGAAAACACTTTAAAGATTTCAAAAGACTTACAGACGATTATTTCCAATTTTTGGATACAAACAATGACTTGTGTTTATTCCTTATATTCAGTCAATGAACTGATAATCCTTCTAAAAAGAAAGGAATTGTTAAAAATGGACTTGTCGAAATAGATCAAAGTCCCCCTTTTGTTTTTGGTTTGTCAGAAAATTTGAGTAACGGGTAACGACCTGTTTTCTTTCAGTCCCTCTCTTTTTCCTTTATTTTTTATTTTGGGGGGGGGAGTGTCTCGTCCGAAAGGGTTGCCAACCCCTGACAAGGTATGCCATGTTTGTTACAGATCCTATGATTGTGAGATCACTATTTTAGTTAAACTTATATGTTCATTCTCACTATACGATTAGAGAACCTGAGTGAACCCCCGAATATGAAACTATTATCATGATTATTAAACAAATAGAGGAGAGAACGAGGTTTGACAAGCGTATTGTGAAATCCAAAGACAAATTTATTTTTAAACTTAAAGAGAGGTGACAATTGCCTGTATATCAGCTGCACATTCAGTTATTGTTTTATGACATAATTAGCGACGAGGAAAGGGAATCTACCATGATTTACCATGAGTGAGCTATAAATTTTTAAGGGTATCTATTTATATTCCCTTGATTCTTTCATGAGCCGATGAGTGTAGACGCCCGATTAATCCTCGGGAGACCAAGGGGTCTTAGAACAGTTGAATGTTGAGGGAAAATTGTAGATTAATCTGATCCGAGACACAGACGCATGATCCGAAGTAAATTACCTCTCGCATGATGTCCTGTACTCACAGAAATTCGAAAATCCATCCCTCGATTAAATCCGTTATCATGGTTGCTATATAAAGTCTTATTTCCCCAAAGATTAGTAACAAAATTTAAGTCACAATCTAGGAATTATTAAGGTCTTTGGAGAATGCAAAGTCTATAAATCGGCAGTCACTGGGGTTTATGTATGTATAATAAAAAATATATGTATAATGTCATTTGCATGGTATTTTTTTATTCACCCCTTTTCAAGTTTTATTAACTTTTACCATACAATATTGTCTTTTGCGTGTACAGAAATTCTACACAAGATAAATATTCTATCGATTACTACCGAATTGGTGAGCATTATTTTCTTAAATGAGGCCGCTTCACGACTGAAAAGATAAATGATAAATGTATAGGACACGATTGCAATTATGAGAGAAAAGAAGAAGGCCTTTTATATTATGATGGCCATCAAGAATTTAAAGAAAAACCATACAAAATAGAGACAAGAAATTGCAAAAACAGAATCTTACTTGGATTGCGAAGTTCTATGCGATATTGTTTTCGTTAGATTTGCAGTGCGAATTGCTGCAAGGCGTAAAGATGCACTAAAATGAACGTTTTTCCGATTTGGTAACGTGATACCACAGTCATTGAAATGGCAAATTTTCCACTACTCCAGAAAACTAAGCCATTAGGATTTCAGCCTCCTCTTTGTAAGTTTTACATCTTGGATTTGATAATGTATGGTATCTTTGAAAGACAAATATGGCCTTGAATGGATCTTATTTGGAAGACACCTTGTACGGTGTACGCCTACATCTGGTAGAATAATAGAAAGATTGATCCGCCATTGAAACAGATATTCTAGGAAGCAAGGAAAACGGACTAGAAAAAAAAAATGAACGTGTAATTCTATATCCGTATTATTTTCTGAAAGGCTGTCCCAAAATGTTTCATGCATTCAGATAATAGAAAATCAATATACAATGACTTTTGATACGGTGAAAATGTTGTTTTTTAACTGTATAATTGATTTTTTAAATCCTTATGCAAATTTCTCTCTAATTAAATATCGCAAAAAGAACGATGTGACCCAGTCCCATCATTGTGGAGAAATTGATTTAATAAGACATGATTCAGGAGTTTAGCTTGGCTTGGTTATGTTCTTGCGTGAAATGTTTTTAATATAAACCGGTGAAAAGTTTGGGAAAGGAAAGTTTGAATTAAAGGGGGAAAAATAGCTGCAATAAAAATAATCACGGAAGAAAGATCCTGAAAAAAAAACATCAAGGAGAAGGAAAAGGAGGAGGAGTAGAAAAAGAAAAGAAGAGAAAGAAGAAGAAAAAGAAGAGGAAGGGTAAGAAGAAGAAGACAAAGAAGAAGAAGAAGAAAAAGAAGAAGGGTAAGAAGAAGAAGAAATAGAAGAAGGTAAGAAGAAGAAAAAGAAGAATAAAGAGAATGTAAACGGAGAAAAAAGAAGAGGAGAAAGAGGAAGAAGAGGAAGAACAACAACAACAATAAGAACTAGAACAAGAAAAAAAAAGAAGACGAAGCAGAAGAAGAAGACGGTAATGATGATGAAGAGTAGAAAGAAAAGATCATTATTAGATTTATGGTTTTATAAATGTGACGGTAAAAATGAAAGAGCACAAGAGCACTACGCTTCCTGGATGATAATCATCGAACCTAGTCCCTAGACATTGTATGATGACGGGTATTGATGGACTTTGAGGCTTGCTATAACCAATCGAGGCAATTTGGGGGAGTCTTTTCCATTTCAAAACAACAAAATGTGAGGAAATATGAGATGCATCTAGCAGGCGACAATGACAGTTTCGATCAGGCTTGAGGCATTTATCTGTCATAAAGATGATGAGCCGTTAAGGTTTTATACAAACTTTATAAAGCTCTATGGTGATGCTGATTAAGGAGGAGTCTACGAAGGGATGGAGTGGTAGGGAGTAAATAAAGGGTGAAAAGCATATGAGCTGTGAAAATAGAATTCAGAAATAAAAATCTAATGCTTGATAGAGACCATATACTTCATGATAACGGCATGGACCTACGATTACGGTAACCATTTAGAATTTTAAAAATGACTGGGCGTTGAGGTGTGCGCCTGTAATCCAAGCTTCATGGGGAAGTATAATGTGGAGGATCGTGGGTTGGAGCCCCGATCATGTCCTTGGGATGATGACGGTAAAAGTCAGACCCAGGAATAAATAATCATATCCAATTGATACACAGTGGCATACAGAGAGGGCGGGCTTTCCGGGCTCCCCCCACATTTTTCACGGCCGAGAAAAAAAAAGGAGAAAAGGAAAGAAAGGGAAATAGAGAATGGTGAAACATGGTATTATTTTCTGTATATTATGTCAAGATTTATCACAAATTTTGATTTTGTAATAAAAATGTCGATTTTATTTTCGCTCGCTTTATTCGTTTGCAACTTTTTATTACAATTTTCTTGATACCCAATACCTGGCTCCTTCAAAATTGTTGGCTCAGTACGCCACTGTTGATACACGTCTGTAAAACTCAATCACACACACGCACACCCACACACACGTTTCAGAAAATTTCCAACGCAGTAAACAGAAACCAGGGACAATGCAACAGGTTAATTACACTATATGATAAAATATCAACGATGATTTCTTGACGAGTTGTTATTCTGAAATTCTATGAATATGATTCTCTGACACGCTCAAAACTATAGCTAATTTTTCACTCCGCAACAATATTTTTACATTTTATTCAAACCATTCGCCATGATTAAAACGTGTAAATATGATTTTGGGCGAGTTTATGTAACTTTAGCAATTTGACGTTTTTTGATAATCTTATGAAGATGTGAACATGTTGTTTGTTTTTACTTTAAATTTGGTTTACAGTAAGTTCCTGAATTGATCGTGGGGGCGCTACAACTGTTTTGAGGAACATAGCAAGACGTTTGAATAACAGATGACATCCTTATTTCTTATGGCACATTTAGTAACGAAATCATAGTGTACAATATCAATCTTAATTTCATGTAGTATCTGAAAAAAACTGAAAGTCATAAAGAATCTCAAAGCAAAAAAAAAGGAAGAAAAAGATGGGGGAAAAAACCTATCAAAAAGGGATATAACTTTTGAATTCAGTTGTAATTCATGCATGCATAATTGGCTTCTGTTGCCAAAATGGAAGTATTTTTGTCATTAAGATAAAAATAATAAGACAGTAAATGTAGAAAAATAAATGTTAGACACATGTGTCGCCATTACTAGTCTCCAGTAAACATATCTGCAGTTATTTTATTTTTCTATCCATGAAAGCTTTTATGTTACACTCCGTCATGCAGTGTCTTCCTATTTCATAAAGATAGAACCTGGAAATTCTATGCTTTCGATTTCCGTCGGATAGATTTGATTTACAATGATTGAAATATCATTATTCAAACTGCAGAAAGAGGTGTGTTAGGAGACTTATGAATAATTGAAAGGATATCGTCAAAATCGAGAGGAAGAATATATGATTACTATTCGTTGTAAAATATTCGTCTATAACTCACAGTATGCATCTCAACTCTCGTCTATACTTTGCCAGTATAAGAAGAAAATGGGGCAAACAGTCAACTCTATTTGGTCTAGGATATTGGCCTATTACGTAATAGAAGAATAACATGCAACGTACACTGAGTGAAATTTTACCCATTATTGGGTAGTAAGGGAACATGCATGTTGGCTGGGTATTTTTTTTCCATCCCATATTGGACTATTTCCATGCAACACTGCGAAAGATTTACAAAATTTTGGGCATCATTTTACCCAACATGCCTGTTCCCAAGTTACCCAATATTGGGTAAACTTTTTTAGTGTAGTAGTAGCGTTTCTTTTTAATCAATAGCGTATTTTAGAAGTTCAGAATCTAATGAAAATGCCCGTCAAATCACAATGGACAGATAAGAGGTCATTGTCGAAAGTTGGTGGACCGGAAAAATACATCGGACAAAAAAATCGCAAATTTGCCGTTTGTCCAGAGTCCAGGACGACACTGCTGTTTTGATCAATCGATTTTCGACAAAGGCTGATTTGTTATTATGATGGGCTTTTGACAAAAGATTCTCTACGTTTTAGAAAACGTCTACGAAGTGATTGCTAAAAATGCCTTAATGCTCTTTTTTACGACTTCATGCTTTGATGCTTTAGATGTTTTGCAATGATATCAAATAAGTCTTGCCTAAGGGCCTGTCTTATATACACTGCCGTCTTACCTTCGTCCTTACGTGGTGTAAAGTCACCGCAAATTAATTCAAACCAGTCTCAAATTGAAAAATATTTGCACTGTCTGCCAACGCGAGCTGTAAACCAGTCGATGAACAAATTAAAGAAAGTACACATTTATTATTTCGAATGTTCGAATACTTCAAAGGTTCGTTATTCCGAAACACACAGATTGCATTTACCATGATGTTCATAAATCTGGAAAGAAAAAAGGTTTGATACTACACAAATGAATTCATTTTCATACCTTCGGAAAAACGAACTTCATTTCGTTTCCGGAGCAATCAACCTTTGGAAAAGCGATACGTATGATTTTTTTCAGATTAACTAACGAACCTTCGAATTATTGGAACTTCAGAATTACAAACCTTATTCCGTATTCAGATAACAACCATCCAAGAGATTAAGAAAACATTTGGACAAAAAAAAACATTAGGAATATCGTACCTTTGGAGTTCAACTTTTGAAACAACGAGCTGTAACCGAACATCCCATGTTTCAGAGACTGTACTTATTGTATCGTTATAGAATGCAGTATGTGACAGGGCGTTTTTATGAAAAATACTAGGTCGCGTTTCATAAAGACTTCTTATAATACCAAATGCACAGTTTCTATAACAAAGTTACTATCAACTAATCAGATTGAAAGACTTCATTAGCTTTAACTATTGTCGTAAATTTGTTACTATAACAAGTTTTATGAAACGGACCCTGGTCTGCTGAGGGCGCCACGTATAGCCACAAGAAGGCTACTCTCGTTTGAAATTGGAAACAAAGATAGCCACAGTTCATAGCAAACTCTCTTCTTAATGTAGCAGGAATTTTCCAAGAAATCTCTCTCTCATACATGCAACCTTCGAGGCATGCATTGTGTATGCTAGGATTACACCATTCATTTGTGGTTTTCTTTGCATAATTGAAAAAAGGTTGACTTAATCATGAAAGTAGAACCACTAAAAGCCAGTATCATCGAAGCTATAATGTTTTTTTTATTCGTTATGTGTTTACATCTTGCGAAATTCGCTGCAAACCCAGGAATGGCGAGGATCATCATTCCCATTATATTCATCCCTGAATAATTGATGAAGGATAAGGAAAAAATGGTTTGGTGAATCCAACAAAGGTGTTACCACTCCTTCAGGGGAGTAGGGTCCCTATTAATGGCATTAATATCCCTTAGTGTATTATACTGAAACAGTAATTTTGATGTTAGATCTGAAGGGAAACCTTCTGTAGATAAGGGAGATTGCTATACAATGGTTAATTGGAACTCCACTTTTGCCATGATTATTTACAGTATAATCAGACTTTTTAGACAAAGTTCCATTTAAAAGATAGACAACAAATCTCTAAAGGCTTCAGGAGAGGTTTGAATGCTGGATATTTTGGTTTGTATGCTGAGATATACGCGTATTAAAATCCAATCTTAAATTGCCTTAGATATTGCACTCTTATATACCAATCTTCCACTATCTCAAATCGAGGGGAGCTCTTATTTACATTGTTAACATTGTGTCCATTTGTGGTATTTTAACACTAACTGCACTGGGGGCATGCAATATGTCTTTTTAAGGTTATTGTTAGCAAGTAGACAAGACTTGTTTAGGGGTCATATTCTGGCGACAACTTGTTTAGGGGCCAAAATGTGTAAATGAAGCCCGCGAAAAACTTGTTTAGGTGGGTATTTTGCACACATAGAAAAACGTGTTTAGGGGGTGTTTGGAAATAATTTGATCACGCTTGTGTACAGCAATACATATGACTGACCCCCGGGCTTGGATGCTAATTCAGCGACATAGAAACACAATTTTATTAGAAGAAAGGGTACCAGTCGTCGCGTAGCTCAACGAACAACTATGAAAAGGCCTCCCAGGAATTCGCGTTGAAACCGCACCCCTTCCAGCATTATTTTGACAACCGGAATTAGACTTGAAATCGCGCTCTTTTTCAACCTTATACACCAATAGCTTCTTTGCTTGCTCTTGAGATTAAACTATCGAGGGTTTATATCGTTTATTTTTCGCCATTTTGCTCACTTGGCTCTTTTACACTCCGTTAAAGCGATGCCCATGGGTCGCGTACCCTCTTGACCCCCCCCCCCCCGGGCGCGGATCTAGCCTGATAAGACACAGTAGTTTTGAGAGACAGACTATAGTGCAATATCAATATGGCCTCTAAAATGATACTGTCTAATCCGGCGCTGATTGAAACTTTGATGAACAAGTGGATTTTCACAAAAGACTAGCCCAAATACCTTCTGTACACAAGTCAGTGGCAGGGACTTTAGGGGCTGTATATTTAGGCCTTTCCAATAACTCGAGTATCAGGGTTAGTTTATAGCAAACTAGACCAGCCCACAAATTCAAATTGAACTAGAATTATGAGGATCAATCTTTAACATCACCTTCTGAAAGACCACGACCTATGGCCATGATAACGGAGCTTTTAACCACGAACTTGTTTCTGAATCAGTCTTGTACGGAGCCCCTGAGGTGACATGACGTTTTTTTCCTACATATACTCGTTCCTTCGACTTATATCCCGACTTAATAACCCTTTCCCATGACTTACACAGTTGTAGTTGTGGGAACAGGTTATGTAAGTCGATAGAACAGGTTATTATATAAGTAGAAGGAACGAGTTATATAAGCCGATGGATCGAGTAATATAAGTCAACATCGAGAAAACGGGTTATCATATAAGTAGAAAGAATGATTTATAAGTTGAGGGGACGAGTTATATAAGTCGAGGAAACGGTTTATTATATAAGTCCAAGAAACGTATAAAGTCGAGGAAACAAGTTATTTTAAGACGATCGAGTTAGTATTAGCTCGTAGGAACGAGTTGGGAAAGAAATAAATATCAAATCACCTTACTGGTTCTGGAGTTGTGTAACTTTTACAATACAGTTGGATTGCAGGAGAATGTCTCAACGCCTAGTTATGACAATGATTTAGTTTCTTTCCACTGTGTTTATGAATAATACATCCATCTCCAGACTGGATTTAAGGAATACTTTGAATGTCAGGAAATGCAGGATAGATAGAGATTACTGGGCGTGGGGACTAATTCAGAGAGAGGGAGAGAGAGGGAGAGAGGAGGAGGAGAGAATAAAAAGAGGAAAGGCAAAGTGAGCTTCTTATGGCAATTTGCTGATTGTATAATAAGCACCTTCAACATCTTCTATTCTATTGAAATGCAATTGATGAATAATATAAAATTGGCATTTACACAACATCTCCGTGGGTAGATCCTTTAATGCCTCGTGACCTGGAGATAATGTACCTTCGCGACATATCCTGTACATATCATATATGCATACGCTATGTGTTCTCCCTTAATAATCATTTCTCATCATTTTGTTGTCAATTTGACTTTTTCCACAGTGGTATGGTAATAACCACATCTATTGGTGAAGTTTAAAACTAAAATTAGTTACTCTGTGTTGATTTTGAATATGCAACGCCCATCAAGCATTGTTAGTATTGATAGCCAGAATGGGATATCCGTTAAAGCAAAATATATTATCCAAGCCAAAGTTCCACCTTCACCCCCCCCCCCCAAAAAAAGACACTATTTTGACCAGTCTTCATTACCTTTAACATTTGAAAACTGTTATTCGCAAAGGGCCTGACCTCTTTTATGAAGAATAATCGATTTTTGTGATTGCCTTTTCAAGTACCTCTCTAACGCGCATGGGAACGTGAAAGCAATAATAAAAACCTTGATAGTTTATGGTTACAGTTCATCTTAAATGCAGTAATAGTAAAACTTTACTATCTAAAGAATCAGATTATGGATGTAATTTGACTAGATTCCCGTCATCCCCTCATGAAACAAAGAGAAGATGACTATGACCTTTTACCTCGATATATTATCCTGATGAATACATGGAGAAACGATGGGAAATTAGGGAGGGAGAAAAATATTCATTGAATGGAAACAATGGTTATATGAAAGAAATAAATTCATCAAAGAAAACATTCATCGACAAAAGGATTTCTACCAAGTTCAGCTTCCTTGATCATAATTTTCACGTTCTTATACTGCAAAATGCAAGTTTATCTAATAATGATAATGCTTTAAACCATTTAAAACCAGGAAAATGTTTGGGTTCATACATGTATAGATAAATTGCCAGAGAAGATGAATAGATCTAACAGACTGCGTTAATTTTGTTAAATTCATAATCATGGGGGTGTATTTAAAAAACAGTCTTCATCATGTTTGTGTCTATGAATGTTCTCAATTGTTCAGGTAAATAGACACGGCATTAGCGATGTTGTGTCTCGCCCACTTGTGAAAATGACCAGAAATATCGCGATTTACAAGGGCACGCAACAGAATTGTATCAAAAGTTCACTGTGAAATAACTGGGATGGAATAAAATTTGTCGTAAGGGTCTTAAACTTTGATGTTAACCTCAAAATGACCCTTGACCTTACCATGTGACCTCCGAACAATGCAGGTCTCCTAAGACCTGCTAAGTACAGCTACAACCCAAGTTTGATTTGAAATTGACTTGCAGATGCGGAGTTATGTGTCATAAGAGAGTCTTGCATGTAAACTTAACGTTGACCTGAAAATGACCCTTGACCTTACCATGTGACCTCCGACTGCAGCATAACATGCAGGTCCATTAACTACATCTACAATCTTAGTTTGGTTGAAAAGAGACTTACGGTTGCAGAGTTATGTCATAAGAGAGTCTTGCATGTAATCTGTAACGTTGACCTGAAAATGACCTTTGACCTTACCATGTGACCTCCGACTGCAGCATAACATGCAGGTCCCCTAACTTACATCTACCATCCAAGTTTGGTTGAAAAGTGACTAACGGTTGCGGAGTTATGTGTCATAATGTTTGTGACGGACGGACGACGGACGACATTAGGATCAACTCTGGTGGGCGAGACAACAATATATACTGATCAAGTAAAACAAAATTGTCAATTGGATTTCCTTTTTTATAGTTTGGCCATCCTGGGGATGTATGTCAATTCGGTTTCGTTTAATTTAATGATATTTAACTTTTGAGGGGATGTTCATCTTATACAGTTTGTTCTGTTTTGTAGAGTGACAATATGACGTACTGAAAAGGATAGATAAAGGACACCACTGCACTTGAGTCCAAAGAGTTTAATTATTGAAAATGAATTTCTATAGAATTTATGAATCTGTTTCTGGGATATACTTTGCCAACACACAGGCTCGATGTGAGGACAATGTTTTGTAAATTATCAAGCGATTATATCTTTTTCATAAGCCAGGGTTACACTAAAACCAAATTCTGCCAGAATATGACCTGACTCGGATGGATTCTGTGGATTCGGAATCTATTCGTATCTGATTTGGGGAGCTCCCTGAGGAAAATTAGATTAATGTTCCAAACAAAAATTAAATGGTGAAGGTGAAAGGTAGTCATGAGAGAGAGGGGGCGGGCAGAGAGTGTTGGGGATAAAAAAGTGATGGATGAGAGGGCAAGAATGTCAGTTTATAAATCATCTCAAATCTATTTCCTAATATGTTATGATGTAAATACGCGTGAAAGATATTATACTAAAAGCATTATGATTGAAAAACATTTCATTCCATTTACCAAAATGAATATCACATTTCCATTAGTCAACATGCGTCGCGAAGAAACAAAGCTCTGTTATCAAGAGCAATATAGTCCCTTGAAATGACATTGATTTGATGCCGTATATCACATGACAAAGTTTATTATGTTATACTTCTGAGAAATGTAGGTCGTGATATAGGAAGCACTATTGATCCCGACTACCTTAATTTCTATTGATGTCGGCTTTCGATTCCGATAGATATGGAAAGCATTCATGACAATGACTTTTCACTATTGGTTCTCCGCTGTCCATGTCATAAAACGTTGATAAACTGTTTGCAAGAGGACAAATGAAAAGAACCGAAGGAAATTATGAGGCGCTTCCATGGTTTCGTTTTAATATGAATTGAAGGTTATATTTATGTCACTGCTGCCTGGGAGTGCTTCGTTTGTAATTACCAAAATGATCGATTCTGATAAAAGGCTACTTGAAGCAAACCTTGGAGGAAAGGTTTCTGTTTGAAGTCACCGAGCAAAAACAAATTGTGAAATATCATTAAAAAGGGAGACTATTAAGATAGAACTGTTTTATATGCAGGGTGAAAGCAAGATGTAAAAATAGAAATGGATTAAGTTCGAAGGAGAAGACAGGATGGAAAACCCGTGTTATATAAACAGACGAGAACAGTCTGGGAATAAGTAACAAGGACACACGCATGAACAGGTGTATATTTGAATGTTTTTAACTTGATAAATATTTGTAATAACATGTCCCTTATTGATTATTTCATTACAAGTACTCTTTCTGGAATTTCTTCATATTCTATCTGGAAAACAAAAATAAAGAGAAATGGTTAAGCCGAATTTAAGAATGTGGTGCATTATGCATTGAGGTCACTACCAAGTGATAAGGTCAATACAAGCTTGTGATAATTTGAGATTTACACAGAACGTATTGTCCAACTGTCGTCTACAAATATGCATAGTCTAGATCCTGATATGAAGCAAACGCCAAATACCTATTTTCCAATCAATCAATTTATTTCCTATCAGTGCGGGAACAATTTCAATAAAGCGTCCTCCGATATTGGCTGTAGGGATGACCATCAAATTAGGGGTAAGGTTGACCTTGGTCTAGTCTGGCAGATTTCGACAGTGCTTGTTGCCATGATGACGGTGAATACATCCCAAGAGACACAGGCAGTCAGATGCGGCGGAACTGGGGGAAGGGGGCACTTCCCCCCCCAAAAAAAAGTCCCTTTTTCAAAATGGAAAATTCCCTTCTTTCAAAATAAAAATGTGCCCTTTTTCAAAATGAAATAACCTTTTTCAGGTTAAACATAACACATTTTCGGTTAAAAAATCACAAAATTTTTGACTTGCGCTACGCGCTCGCACCAATTATTGTTTAGTAAGGTACTCATCTTGTTCATGGTTACAAGAATATCTAGTTTTCAGGTTGGAATATCACAAATTTTCAGTTCGCGTTCGCATTATTCGATTAGTGAGATATCTTTCCTATTCATGAGTCATTAAATGTAGTCCTCAGTCACTTTTCTGGTCAGTATATTACAAATTTCAGCTCACTCTTTGCACTCGTCTTAATTCTTTAGTTAGATACACATCTCTTTCAAGATTAAAAAAACTGTTTAATATTCATGTCTTATTATACATGAAAAGTCCAAAGTTTAAGCTCGCGATTCACGCTTGCAACAACTCACAATGATGCACTTTTAATTAGCGCCATAATTGACCAAAAATGAGTTTTACAACTTCAGATTTGATTTTTTTCTCCAAACTGCACGGTCGTTACGCTCGCTCGCTCGCGGATGAGCCGAAATAGATATCTTTTCAATCAGATATCACTTCAAAGTGGCTTTGATCAACTTAATTACTACAAAACACACAACTACTTAACGCTGATGATAATCTCATGGTGAAAAAAAATCCGTTTGAACCAAAATGCCAATTTTGACATATAAGTGCCCTTTTTGGCTTTACCACCCCCCCAAAAATATATATATACGTTTCGCCGCCACTGCAGGCAGTAAATATATAGAGTGTTAACTAGATGATTGTATTCAACTCTCTCGTTAGGAGGGTTCAGGAAAGGGCAACATCTTCTTCTCTTTCACCTGTTATTTGATTTATATCACGACATTATTTGATGAGGGTGCCATTTGGGGAAGGGGCAAGATATTACCATGAAGACATATATCCATGTAAAACATAAGTCTGGCCGCAAAAAGGAACAAGATAATGTCTGGTTGCAATCGTTTGGATGTTATTACCACTGTGACGTAAGATTTGTGTATTTTAAGGGTGAAGGGCACATTGGTAAATAAAATTGTCGAAAATGCCATTTGTGATTAACATAGTGTTTTGAGTGAAGATGGTGATAGTGGTGGTGGTGGTGGTGGAAGTGGTGGTGGTGATTGATTGTTGATTATTATGACGATGATGACGACGGTGATGATGATGATGATGATGATGATGATTTACAATGATTATTTATGATGATGATAATGACATTTACGAGCAGATGGTAATAAAAAGAAATACAAAGATTTTAGGCTCAAAATAATATACACCTAATGTTAACTTTGGTCAATTCTCTTAATGAATCTGGCTTATGAAACTCCTAAAATGGCCATGACAGTATACGTAATCAAAAAGTAGAAGAAGATCATGGTCACTTGGACTTCCTGGACATTATATGATCTATTTATCCCCTCGCATACCTCAAAACGAACCAATATACTTTAAACAGATTGCTACCAATGCTCTGAATAACGCAAATCTAGTAATTAATGAGAAACGGCGTTGGAAACATATACCAGCGAGTCAGCCTCTCGCCAATCAGTAAATCAATATCGATAGACATCTCGATCAGGGCACCGGGGTAAATTTGATTTACAAAGACGAGCGAAGAGAAACTTCTCTTTTTATTATGAAAATAAGTTCGCTCTCGTGTTAGAAAAGTCGAAAAGGAAGCAACATGAGTATGGCGATGTCAGGAATTCAAAATACGAAAATCAAATTTATCGAAGACATCGAGAAAGGAAAGACCGAAACAGCAGAGAGTAATGAAATTAAAAGGGAATATAAAATCATGTGTATCTAATTTGAAAAATGTTCGTTGAGAGACTTGTAACAGAAAAAAGGTGACTGGATGAAAATAAGAATGAATTTTGAAGTTTGGCGAACTGACATTTTTTTTATTCAGCTATGATCGCATACGGTTACACATAAATGATATTGGATGTCTTGGTGCGAGTGAAAACGATAAATCAAGTATTTTTTAAAGATAGTAGATAATTGGATAAAAGGACATCAAAGAGAAGTGGAGAAAATAGGCATAATAGGGAAAAGGGGAAAATAAAATATGAAGAGATAGTATCATGGCTTTGCGGTGCCCAAGTCGAAGCAGGCTGGAATCACACTTAGTGCAGTTCACATATGCACTCACGTGTGCAGTTATGGGGGAGGGGGTAATTCTGCTTTCATTCATGAATTTTGACAGGAAAATTATTTAACTGTCAAGAGAATAAGGGTACGATTTGAAGGCTCTATTAAACAAGAATAAGAATGAGAGAGAAAAAAAAGATCATTGAACAGAGGCCTGATAGTTAAATCGATGTGAATTTCGAAAGAAGAGGACCCATGAGCTTTTTGAGAGCCTAAAAATAAGCGCTGACATCTGTCTATTTCGAAATTTCTCCTAGAAAAATTTCATAATTTTGTGGAAAGAGGAAAATAAAACGTTTAAAGGGAGGAGAAAGAGATGCATGTAGCGGGGATTGGAGTTGTAGAACTAAGTTTTTTTAAATATTGTTCCATTGCCTAAACCAACTTTCAAAATACAGTACATGAGATGGTTATAGTAAATCAAGTAATGCTACAGTCCCTTTTATTCAACCCACAACACTACAATGGATCACAAAGTGCCTAGCATGTTTGACACCAAATGATTATCAACCATTTTTTTTTTCTTTAATGATGATGAAAATTATGAGGATGTGTGGACCAATTTCTATGAATTCAATCAACTGGATTACAATATTACCAGGTGGACCAATTGAGTTCTCATTGAAAGTTATAATTTTGAAATCAGTATTCATTGAATGATCTACCAGGTGGATCCAGGGGGGGCGAGGGGCCCGGGCCTCCCCTATTGGCGGAGCTAAAAAAAGAAAAAAGGGGGAAAGAAAAAAATTGAAAAGATAGAGGAGGATGACGAGTGAATAAAATTAGCTGAGGGGAAGATTTGAAAATGATAATTTTAAAAATCTTTCATGTCACTATACAAATTTTTCGCTCGCACTTCGCGCTCGCATTAGGTGATTTACATGTCTTGCTCAATATATGGAGCTTGAATTATCAAATTTTGACGTCAATGTACAAAACACATTTCAGCTCGGATATCGAACTTTTATTATTTTGTTTGATTTACAAATTGATTTTCAAAAAGTGCTCTGTACAAAATTATGTTTTATGGTCTGAATATTAATTTTTTCTGCGCGCTCACAAAATTTGATTTGTCACTTACCTATTATTTTCCTGTATTCCATAAAGTTCTCAAAATATCCCTATTCAGGTCAGATTGTCAAAACATACCAGCTAGCGCTGTACGCTCGAATTTTGATTGGTGCGTTATGTATATCTCAATACTAATGTTATATACAAGCTACTTAAAATCCTCATTTAATGACAGTTTATCAAATATTTCGGCTCGCGATTTAAAAAAAATATATTATCTTATTCATGATTACAAAAGTGCTTTAAATGTCAAGTTTACTGGCCATAATATTAACAGATTTCGCGCTCTCATTAGGCTTATCAGATTAATAGATTAATTTAGTAATCAAATTGTCCCTTTTTCAGAATTGAATGTCGACACGTTTCATCTCGCGCTTAGGAAGAGAAATAGGAAGATAGACATCATTTTCATATGATGACATAAAACTCAAAGTAATAATAATGAAACATATCAGCTCTTTTTAACTGTGATCCATATCAACCTCACGATTTTCCGAATAGTGCTTAAAATACAGAGATTTAATTGACCCTTTTTCAGATCGGAATATCAAATATTGCTTTTTACGATAAAAAGGTATTTAGAATGCCCAGATTCTAGATCGAAATCTGGAAGACGCGCGCGCATGTTTATTTAGATACACAGCTTGTTCTCTATTTAAATCATTATCCAGTTTCAGATCACAATATAAAACTTTTTCTGCTCGCGCTTTGCGCTCGCATTATTATTGTAGGAAGATTTCCAATTACTCATCCTTTTCATGATTTACAAAACATGAATAGAGTGTTCCATTTTTAAGGTGTAAATCTCGAATTTTTCCGCTGGCGCTTCGCGCTCGCATCAATTGTTTATACTTATCTTTTTCACGATTACAAAAAGTGCTTAAAATTTCCATTCTTCAGGTAAAAATGTCAAAATTTTCAGCTATCGCTTTGCGCTCGCATTGTTTGATTGTTGAAATATGTATCGTCTTAATGGCTAACTGCAAGCAGCAGCAGCAACATATCCTTTTTTGATCAGATCAAAACGTATATAAAAAATATCTGCTCGCGCTTCGCGCTCGCAGTAATTATTCAGTTGGATACACATCTCGTTTAGGATCACAAACATTGCCCAGAATGTTTGAATTTTAGGACAAAGTACATGAAATAGAAGAAAAAAATTGCACGCGCTCGCACTATTTAATTAAGGCTTATATGATTACTTTATATTTTTTTATTTATAAGAATAAAGCTTAAAAGTGATTATTAGGACTAATCCTTCAAACAAAAAAAAATCAACTTCGAGCGGCCGATAGGGGAAAATGTGGCTGAAAAAAAATTCCGCCCCCCCCCCCTATTGGCGAAGGCTGGATCCGCCCCTGACTATCATCATGTTACGAGGTGAGGTAATCATGTTGACCTCGATCTCTTCATCTGAAATTAGTCCTCCATCTCCATACGATGTGTTATTATACAAGAACAAAAACTTGTACACATGGAGGGTAGAGACGGTTTTAATCATTGAATATTGAAACGCTCAGACCACCAAAACTTATCGAGTCTTAATTTGAATACATCGATGGAGCCTGAGTCAATAACTTCTTGGGGGAGGCTATTCCAGTCATTCACTATACCCTGTTACTAAAAACGCATTTGCGTATGTCGAGTCTAGATCGTTCTTTGAATATCTTTAACGTATGACCTCGAAGATTTGAACTTGTTGATGGCAAGAAAAAGTGACTTGAGTCCATCTTGACCATTCCTTTCAGTATTTTAAATACCATAATGGCATCTCCTCTCATTCCCTTATAGTACAGGGAGTGTAAATCCAATACCTTTAATCTATCTGTGCAGGGGAGTTCTTTTATCTCCTGCACCATCTTAGTTGCTCTTCTCTGGACTTTCTCAATTTTACCCGCATCTTCCTTCCATCGAGTGTTCCACAAGATGTTGCCATACTCTAGGTGTGGTCTTACCAATGTCTTAAAAAATCGATAGGGTCTTTGTGTCCAGTTGAGTGAAAGTCCGTCTGATCATACCAAGGAGCTGATTCCATACTTCCATTGATACATGCTCATGAAATTTGAGTTCTGAGTCAATCAATACTCCCAGCATCTTCTCTCTGGTGGATGAGGCAACTTCATCTCCATTCATGTGATATCTATCTTTCTTGATATTTCTCCCAATGTGAAGAACTGTACACTTATTCTGGTTGAAAGGAAGTTGCATTTTTTCAGCCCACATGGTAAGTTTGGACAGGCCTGCCTGTAAGGCCAGGGATTCTTCATCATTCCCTACTGCTCTGTACATCTTAGTATCATCCACAAAGAGTAAGATCCTGGAGTTTATGTCACTGGGCAAGTCATTAATAAAAATGACAATAGGATGAGCCCGAGGATACTCCCTTGCGGTATGCCATTCTTAACATCTGTCCTTGATGATGTCTCTCCATTTATAGCCACTCTTTGCTTTCTACCTTTCAGGAAGGCTCTAATCCAGACAAGAAGAGGGTTCTCAATTCAATAAGCTTTCAGCTTCAATCTTTCATAAGGTACTGCATCAAAAGCCTTCCTGAAGTCTAGATATAACACATCAATAGGTTGGCTATCATCTAATATCCCAGTCCATTCTTCAATGACCCATAAAAGCTGGGTCATACACGACCTTCCATTAACAAAGCCGTGTTGACAGTCGGAGAGAAGGTTGTTCCTTTCCAAGAATTTTATCACGGCATCTTTAATGATGCTTTAATGCTGCTTCCCAACAACTGATGCTAGAGTAACTGGTCTGTAGTTCTCCACAGCTTTCCGACTTCCCTTCTTGTGAATTGGCGTGACATTTCCTGCTTTTCAGTCCTCAGGAAGTTTTGCCTCTTCTAATGATCTGTTAAAAAGGACTGACATTGGTTCTGCCAGTTCTCTAGCCAGTTCCTTTAGAAGTCTTGGATGAATGTTATCTGGTCCAGCAGACTTGTTACCATTCAGGTCCCTGAGTTAATTTTCTACTATGTCTGGATTTACCATCACTTCCTTAATGACTGCCCCACCGTGATTAATTCCTGTTAGATCAGGCAGGTAATTCAAATTTTCATTGGCACTGGTAAAAACACTAGCAAAGTATGTGTAAAGCCTCTGCCTTTCCTTGGTCTGACTGAATGGGACTCCCATCACCATTATTCAAGTCTCCAATTCCAACTCTTGCTTTTTTCTTTTGGTTAGCATAGTTCCAAAAACCCTTTGGGTTCGATCCAATGTTACTGATGAGATTATCCTCATGATCCTCCTGAGCTGTCGTGTAAGACTCAGAAGTTCATTACTAACTTCTCTAAACCTGTCATAATAATATCATCTAGAACTGTTGAAGATCTATGGCTTGGCATTGGTTTTACTTGAGTTATCATTCCCTGTCGTCCCCAGGACATGCTTCCGGAACAAATCGGAAATAAATCGAAATGCAAGTAAATTTTATTTTTCTTGGATTTAGATTCTTTTGGAACAAAACCTTACTAAAATGTATTTTTTTTTGCCAATTTAAACATGTTTGATATTGGAAATTGAACATGAAACACATAAATATGGCTAGCAGAATACATTTCACATCTTTTCTGATGTTTATCCATTGAAAATTAAAAAAAAAAAATGATATTTTGTCAACTTTTCTAAGGACGGCGACTTTTCGATATCTAATTCCAAAAGGAGCTAAATCCAAAAATATTCATAAAAATTGTAAAATTTGCTATTTTCAGCAAAATTTGCATTGATGGTGTAAACTTGTATCCACATGTACCTAAAATATGAATGCATAACTTTATGTAAAATAGGGGAAAATAACCAATTTTGAATAACCGTATAGTAGTTTGAGCTCCTTTGGGAACAAAAGTGTTTTGGATTTAGCTCCTTTTGGAACGAAACTCAAATTTGCAATCAGTTTTTACCAACCTTTCCAAAAACATTTCAAATGCGATATGTTGCATTGATTCCCACGTCTAAGATACAGTTGTATAAAAACAAAATCAATTTTGGTCAAAAGTGGATTTAGGAATCAAGCTCTTCAAATATATGGGATATTATTTTAATTTTCATGTGCTCACGCATCATAAAAGCGATCCCCACAGTAAACCTTTGCAAGAGTAATGGACAGACTCGTAGAATCCAAAGAATTCCTACAACATTTTCGAGTGTCACCATAAAGCTATCAAAAAGGGCGGTGGCTGTACCACCTCTCGGGATTAAAATGAAAAGACGCCTAATTAATTAAATAATAATAAAAATATAAGGAGAAAGTAAGAAAAATAAAAAGGGGGCATGGTTGGTAACGAAGATAATAAATATGATAAGTTTTACATGTTCAGTGTTCTGCATTTTTTGCTAATTTGATGTCAGTCTACAACTTCAAAATACAGCCCTTGGATAAAAAAAAAATGATTTTTTTTTTTTTGCGCAAGCAAGCTAGCGAAAAATTGACCTTTTCAAAATGAAAATCTAATCTACTGATAAATTCTAACGTAATATCAAGAAAATAATTTCTGTACCGTGAGCACTACCATACATTGGTCTAAGATTAAATGCAATCATCATAAAGACGTACTATGTAATATTTCATATTGTAGGTTATAACTCGATAACAATAAACGTGACAAAATCATATTTCTGCGACGGGGAAGAAAGCGGTAGACATGGTACAAACATAATTACTAGAGGTGGCGGCTTATATCGTTTTATTTTGGAACATAGTTTGAATATGAGAGATGCTCGACTTAACCATTACTTTCCTTTTCATTAATTGACTCGGGGAAACATGTTATTCCACCAGCGCGTGTTTGAGATTCTATATCTAATGGAGATTTGTGTCAAAGGAACTTTTAGTACTAGGAAGAGCAGAGGCTCAGAGACATGACCAATGGCATCACAACTGGACAATACTGGCTTGGAAACCTCGATCGCTTTGAAAGCGTTTATTATGATAAAAAGGTTTAAGGGGAAATAAAATAGTGTTTTATTCCTCCATGGGCTAAGGACTCAGATTTAATTAGTTTAGGAGCTGTGATAGCATGTCGTTAAGGGAGAGAACCACACACAAATGTTGAATGTCAGCTGGTTATGTATGCTCAAATCTTTTACTTTTCATGGTTCAAAATATGGCGGGATATGGACAATTTAATGAGTTCCAGTCGCAGAGTGGTAGTATGCCCTTATTAATTCACATAAATTATCTCCTCTACTCTTTGATTCTCAAAATAAACCTTTAGTTTTCTAGCCCCCCCCCCACACACATCCCTTTCTCTCTCTTTCTGTGTGTGTGTGTCCCTCCCTCTGTCTCTCTCGCTCTGTGACTCTCACTTATATGACACGGCTTGATTGATAAGGCTTTTCTCTAAATCGATACTTTTACGATGAGTCCATTCAAGGCGAACATTTTGATTATATTCGTACGTAATGCAAATTTCACCGTCAATGCGCAAGTGATGTACATCGACAGTGGTTGACAGACAATCAACTTCCGATATTTATTGAAAATATTTAGTATTCATTATTGTAAATATATAAATGTTTGTAAATTAAATGAATTGATAACCAACATGAAAATCGGAACAAAGGATATACAATGAACTTTAAATGTCTTCACTGACAATTGTTCATTGTTTGTTAGTTTGTTTTTTGGAGAGAGAGAATTAGCAATCCCTAAACAGTCACTGTGGCGTAATAACTTTTTAAAAAAATGAGGGCCTGATAATGGCGTATGGGGCAGAATTTCTAAAAGGCGGACGAGCAAGCAGACATCTGGACCTTATTTGATACATAAATCTAATTTTGTAATAGATTTTTTGGTAAATAATATTCAGAAAATAGTATCATGTTACTACCCCTTTCCTGTCCTTTTCTCCTTTTGTCTTGGTCGTGAAACTTTCGTATAGCCCCAAAGGCCCCCTCCCAATCTGGATGCTGGTGTCACTGAAAAAGACTGCTGTTCATGTCGGTCAACGCGTAGTAGCTTCATAGATCACCAGAAATTATTCGGAGTCCATATCACTGTAAAAAATGTGGTGTTAAAACTGACACCAGTTCGTGTTAATAGACGACCACACCCCGAGGTGTTAAAATTACACCCTAGAGATTGAACATAACACCAAATAGTGTAAATGTAACAACCAAAGGTGTTGTAATAACACCTATAGGTGTTAAACTAACACCATCAATTTAACACCGGAGTAAAATAACTGGTGTGGTCCTCTATGTACACCGGTTAACACCACAGTTTTTGCTGTATAAATCTTAGATGTAATTCTCCTCCACCCACTACTCCCACTACTTGCCGCTATATGTACCTCGCGATGAAACCGTGCTAACGCGGACTGGTGTTAAATCTTTGAGCTCCGTGTACTAACCGTGTTCGTACCTTAAAGGAAAATACGATTAACGAATGAGGCTAGGAAGCACGATATTAAGATGGATCTTTCGGTGTGCTGATCAATGCAGGCACTGTATTGAGACCGTATAATTTAAGGAAGTCGGGAAATCGTGTGATTTCCCAAATATCGGATTCTTACAGAGATCATGCTATTCCTGTTGAAGTCAAGTGACTGCATGATACCATTTATGATGTGTTCGAATGCTATATACGATCTTTTGATTTTGGAAATTTGTATAAATCCGCCCTCAACAAAATCGTAAAGGATACGGAGACGGTGAATCTGTCCGAAAATCGCCTAATGACATCCCAAGGACATCGTGCAATTAGAGGGATACGATAAATTGCGGTCATCATACAATGATCGTAGACCAAAATGTTAACAAATCGGCAATGTGAAATTGACAAAGAGTTTTCATAATGTCTCAGATTTAAAGCCATATAAGTTATCTCGGAGATAGTGTGGATTGTGAAAAGGTGTCTATGATATCGACATCGTAAAATGATCCCCACAGTTCGAAAAAATTTTGATGACGCCCCAGCCCATATAAATAACCCAATCATTCCCATCCAAATTCACCAGTAATGAAGTGCACGCTACCTGACCGAGATGACCTCTAAAAACAATTATTGCATCACAATCCATATCAATCATAATTAATTAATCACTGCCAAGCGAAGGAAAAATATATAGCATATGGCAATCAATCTGATGAACTTCATAGCTAATCAGGTTGCATTGCGAGACAGGGCACACCCCCCTCCACCATCGTATTATGGTTCAACATTCAAAGCACACCAAGCTAGCCGAAATTTATACTTTGAATGACTGAATTCAACATTTTAATTCAACATGAATCTGCTTTCAATTCTTACTAACTTTCTGATCTAACTGACTTCCAGGAGCGTTGCGTTTTGGGCACTTAAGACCCATCACCCACCCCGCCCCTGGAGAGCATATACAATTATAAGGCCAAACCTGGGAAAACCATTCATCGCTATAAACATAATAAGGATGGGGATTGGCTTATTTGGATGTCTGCACTGGGATGGGTGGTGCATGAAAGTAAACACAATATGAAGAAAGAAATTAACACTGATTTTGCTTTTCTTAAGCTTATCCCCCTCCCTATCTATGGTATGAGTAGTTTCTCTATATACATCAAAATTCAAAATGGGGTAAAACAAATTATTAAAGAGTGATGAATACTGTCTTACAAATGCACATTTATCATGTTTATTCTTTAGTTTTGCCCAAACCCCAGCCAGGCTGCCAAAAGACAGGAACTTTATTTCGTGCAGAAATTAAAAGGTCTCTTTAAAATGATGTTACCCTTGATGACAGGGGCGGATTCAGGATTTTCCGAAGGGGGGGGGGGCACATTTTTCCGAGGGAAAATTTGAGAAGCAAAAAAAAAGGTGTTTATATACCTTTAAAAGGGGTGGCACACTAATTTTCTTTCAACGGCATTTTTACATTACAAATTTTAATTTTGCTTCTCACAGGGGAGGGGAGGCACGGGCCGGCTGTGCCCCACCCCCCCCCCCCCGATACGCCAGTGCTTATTGGTGACTACCTCATTTAGGTAACTATTGTTGGTTTTATTGAGGGCAGTGATTGCAATGTCGATCGACTTGAAAGTCTTGAATAAGTACTCTTTTGTCCGGCAAAGATCCATTGTTTTCGACCAGCTGCTTGGGATGTTTTAGGGCAAGACAGTGTTTCCCTGCCTGCAGTTTTCAATAGATTTTTAACACATCGCTTTTTAGACTTTGGTTTTTGCACAGGTTCTGTGCCGATGTCAGGCGAGAGAGGAGATTTTCTTTGGTATACTGGAATTTTAGTTGCAGTTTGTTATTTGCTTGACATCGTAGTAGTTAACCCCTTTTCTACGACTGTTCTGAATATCATCGGTAAGTTAAAATGGCATTTCTATACTTGAATCACTTTCTAGATCTTGAAATTTATTATAAGAGAACATTCAAGCACGATATGACATAACAAATGATATTGAAAGCTTATTGAACGGTGGTGTATTTCCAGGAATTACATAAATTCTAAAAAGGTGACATTTTAGCCTCGAAGCTAGTAATTTAAAGTCAAATGCGTGAATGTGATCTCAATAATTACATGTCCGTCACCATTTTGATTGCACTATTAGAAAGTTGAATGTTTTTAAGTCAATATAATGCTATCTGCAATGCGTGATAATTGTTTGTGAGGAAACCTTGTAGCAAACAATTATGGTGTGTTCTTGTTTTAGATGGTACCAAATTCAGACGTATTTTCCGAACTTACGACCCAATGTCTGTTGGATAATGGTCATCGCCGCCGAATTCGCCAAGTTTTACAAGTTCTCAGAAGACACATCCATCCTGGTGAGTGAGTATTCTTTTATTGCTAGGTCATGAATGATGAACTGAAGCAGACACATTCAATAGATTTATTTCATTATGATAGGCAGATTTCAAGCAGATATTACGTAAGCATGCCTTACATAGCAGGGTGAAGAAATTGAATAGACCACTATAATAGCACGTCAATGAACACTATGAAGTATTTGTTGCATTTCTACTTTGAATGCATATAGCATGTTGTACAATGTACTTGAGAAACTGAAATGCCAGTCGTTCGTGGACGCATTGGTTTTTTTTTGTGGATGTAAACGAAAACACAATCCAAAAGAATATGCTAATAGTCAAGACATCAAAATTTGTGCTTATCTCATTGAATTTTAAACCACCATGTCACTTTAGCATACCAATGACCTTCCTCTGATCGTGCGCAGAATCTTCTGATCATGCGCAGAGTGGAACTATGAACTGGCTTATTGAGAGTAAAACATGATTACAAAAATAAATTATAACTTTCTTTGTTATGAAAAGTTGCATTGAATAATCCGGCGAAAAATGTCGTGTTCAATGAGATAATCATGGTGCATTCTTCAAGGAGTGCATCTTTAAGTGATAACAATGAAGCAGCAGGCATGGACTAATTGTGTTACACTTCCCATGATTCATTCACGTATAGACCAATTCGGTCTGATGCTCTTTTTATGGTAATTCCTACAGGGAGGAGGAGGGGGGGGGGGGGCTCAAGTATGCTTAATAAAGATAATTTATGCATTGGCATAGCAACATTGCGAGTTGGAAACAGGCGTTTTATTAATTTTTATTCAAACCACCTATATGTAGCTAGTATCACACAAAATGTTAAAACGGCTGTTGTCAAATCGCCGTACAACCGCCGTAGAGCAAATGTGACCGAGGTATAAGTTACAGAGCTCTGAAGTCGAATTCATATATAGGTAGTACAGCGAGAGTCCTACTAGGGCAACCTGCCGCCTCCCACATCCCATGGAGGAAATTATTAGATGAAAGGGTAGAAGAAAGAGATCGGAAGGATAGATGATACTGACTCCTCAAACCCCCTTATCTAAGCCCTCTACCATTTGGATAACCTTCCCAATTGGCCATCTCCCAACGAGTTCAACCCGAATGTTCCCATTAATTTAAGCCTTTGCAGTAATGTGCATGACTTCAAAGATAGAAGTGACCCAGTTACGGCCATCTCTTCTTTCGATTCAAGCATGTAATTGATATACATGTCTCAAAATCTCTTGTTTTTTTAAATGTAACATGAACTTGAAACAAAGTTCAAAATTCGAATGATAAAATACTTCTAAAAGAAAGGCATGAAATTCTTCTGAGAATTGAGGCTTAGCGCTTTTTGAAGATATAAAATCTGATTGATTTTTCTTTAAGTTTCTTTGATTAATAACTTTTTTCACGAGAATTCTGTCTTTAGTCATAAAAACTGAAGCAAAAATATCAATAATAATAATAATGATAATAATGTGCAACATTAATGTAGCGCTTAATACAATGTTTCTACACTCTAAAATGAAATGTTAAATCAATGGCCCAGGACCGACAGAAGTGGAGGACATTCGTTGCTGCCCTACATGCCAATGGAGGCATAGCGGGCAGTAAGTAAGTAAATCAATAATAAACTGAAAGGTTGAAGTGACAACCGTTTCCAAATACTATTATATCCAACCTTGCATACAACTGAATCCAGCAATAGTGTTTGGTCGAACTATTTAAAGTGATAACTGCAACATTTAGAAAATGAAGATACTATCTAAATAAGAAATAGGTTATGTCAGTGGATGACTATAGAGTGGTTTGCCAATCCACCATGCCCACGGGTTTTAATATAAATCTACTAGATTCTTACATCCATGCATGAGCAAAATTGACCTCACGCTAAATGTTTAAAGCAGTCAGATTTATATAATAGGAATGACTACTGTAAAGTGAAATCAGATATATAATTAGACCCTATACACCTTAATCATGCGTGACATTTATCATAGTTCATCGCCAGAATGATTAGCAGCAATTTGCTACTATTTGCGACAGACTGTGGTGTCCGTGACATTAAGCTAGTGGTTAAGGATTCATTGTGACGTCATTATTCTGTAGGAGGATAGTAAGGCAATACATACCGTTAGTGAAAGTCATTGTCACACTAGGAAAGTGTAATACTCACCATGCTGACATGTAAATTGTCAGTTTAGTTCACCATACATGTAGAACATCTCTTGAGAACAAAACAATCATGCTTGGCTAAATGGTATTTCGTTAAATAAAATTATGGTTACCAGTCTATCGCTTTGTAATTCAGATTTAGCTGTGAAGTGACACTGTTCTAGCCCTGCCTCAATGTTTCTAAACGCAGGCCTACTCATGCTTGATTCATGAGTGATTTCATGATAGAGACTATTATATATTCATGATAGTGCTAACGATATTGTTAAACATTTATAAACATATTTTCGCTTTGAATGTGACGCATTCAGAAGAATTACATTAATCCAATCAATGGAAAAAATGGTTAAGTTTCCGACACACTTTGATCAGCCCTGCTTATTTTAATCTAATATGAGGCAATACAATATTGATACTAATGTTGTCACGTATGTAGAGACGTAGTGCAAACACGTAAATGATGTGAAGATGTGGACGAAACACATTTTTGAATCGTGTATGTGGAATTGGCCATCCAAGCGTTACTGAAATTACATTCCAGACAAACTTTCGTAAGTTAAAGGTCGTTATAGCTAATGACTGCTTTATTATCATGTCATTAATTGGAATGAAATAAGACTGATTAGAAACAACAAAAATTCAAATCCATTTCACAAATCCAAATGGGAACTATACGATCGTTCTTTGCAACAATTTGTGTACAACTCTGTCATACTTATATGAATTCCAGCTCTATCATTTGTTAAACGTTTATACTGTTTAGACTTCCAAATTTACTGCTTGATTTTGATTTTAAGCATGTAAAAATGTTTCGACTTTACAGAGGTTCATAATCGTCCAAAGATTGTTTTGTATTGATACAGAGTAGAATAAAAGTATTAGAGGGGAAGGAGAATCTTTAAAGGTGTAAAGAGAGAGAGAGAGGGGAGGGCGAGGGATAGAACAGAGAGGGGACCCTGAAAGGTGTTTTGTTATTCATTTATTTTTTAGGAAAGGGGGGTCACATCTTCCAAAGATACAGAACAGAAACAATATAGAGAACAGAGATGCACATCTTCCAAAGTTTGGGATAAATACGATAAACAGAAGTAGATATGGGGGTGAGAGGATAGAAGAGAAAAAAATATTTTTTTTGTTTTTTTTTGGGGGGGTGAGTTTCACATCTTCCAAAGATTGAAAACAGAGGTGCACATCTTTCATAGTTTTGGATAAATACGATACACATAAGAAGAGGAGTTGAGAGGATAAAAGAAGGGAGCCGGAGAGGTTTTTGTTTTTGTTAATTTATTTATTCATTTAATCATTTTTTCGGGGGGAAGAGGTTCACATCTTCTAAAGATTGAGAACAGAAACAATAGAGAACAGAGGATCACATCTTCCATAGTTTGGGATAAATACGATACACCAGAAGAGAAGGGGAGAGAAGATAAAAAAAAGAAAAAAGAAACGATCCTGAGAGGCGTTTTGTTAATTTATTCATTTATTCTTTTTTGGGGGAGACGAGGATCACATCTTCCAAAGATTGAGAACACAGGTGAAAATCTTCCATAGTTTGGGATAAATACGATACACTGAACAAGAGAAGGGGGTGAGAAGATAAAAGAGAAAAAGAGGGGAGCCAAAGAGGTTTTTGTTATTTTATCTATTCATTTTTTTTGGGGGGAGAGGTTCACATCTTCCAAAGATTGAGAACATGAAAAAATGAGAACAGGGGTGAAAATCTTCCATAGTTTGGGGAAAATACGATACACAGAAGAAAAGAAGGGAGGGTGGGTGGATAGAAGGATGGGATCTTATAAAGAAAGGTTTATACAGACTGAGAAAGGGAGAGGGAGAGAGGGGCACATGGGATGTGTAAAGAAAAGAGGTTCACATCTTCCAAATATTCGGATACATTCGGAGTAGTAGAGAAAAGCTGAGTGTGAGAGGAGATAGCGTGGGGGTATTCAAGAGAAAGGTTTATAAAAACTGAGAGAGAGAGAAACATAGAGAGAGGGGGGCATCGATGGAAGCTTTTTTTTAATAAAAAAGAGGTCCACCGTCCACATCTTCCAAAGATTAGGATATATACATGATACGGAGTAGAAATTAAGAGGAGTGGGAGGATAGACGGGATGGGGTCTTATAGAGAGAGGTTTATTCAATAAAAAAATAAGAGAGAAAAGAGAGAGAGATGAACCGATGGGTTTTTTGAGAGAAGAGGTTCACATCTTCTAAAGATTGGGATATTTACTGCTGCAAGAGGAAGAAAGAGAGCCGAGGGATTGCAGCTTAAAAGAACAGTTGGGATAGAGAAAAAGGGCAAGAGGGGGAAGGGGTTTGGGTCTTAAAAAACACAATTTTTCAGAGAGAGAGAGAATAAGGGCGAAAGAAGGGGGTGGGTGATGGGGTTTTAGACAGTTAACAGAGATTCACAGAGGGGAGCGGCGGAGAAGGGATGGAGACAAGTTCGTATAAATATTGGTAAACATAGTTAAGTATATTTTAGAGGAAGTAAAATAGATAAAAATATAGACAGCTTGATTATAGATAGATAGATAGATAGATAGATAGATAGATAGATAGATAGATAGATAGATAGATAGATAGATAGATAGATATATAAATAGGTGGATTGTTGAATGTGCCTTTTCTTCAACAGACTGGAGTTAGAAATTCAGAATCAGACTTGTCTTTTTTTAAATTCAGCAGTATTGATTGCAAAACTATGTTTGACGACATAACTCGTGGATGGGCTAGGCTATCGTTTTACCTGATTTATATTAAAAGCGATTCCCCTTTTGAGGCGCAACATGAATTCTTCATCAAGGTTAACCCCGTGACCCTTTTTTTATGAATTCGAGTTTCAGTCCAAAATAGAAATTTAGGACACCTTAATGCTGACTTTAAACATCTTTGTGACGCTTGTCTAGACATCTTCCCCTACTTTGCACTCCAGTCCCTCTCGTGACGAAATGCCTCCTTGTAAATCTTCCAAAATGCGAACTGTCAAATGATTTGCTAGTCTCGATATAGATAGTTGGCTCATGATATTTAGGTCCCCCCCCCATACCCTCCTGAAAAGGAGTATCCATCCTAGCAAAACGAGGATACTATTGATTGATGAGGAACTCAATATTGACTGAGAAATGGTCTGAAACAAAGGAAAACATGTGATTTTTTGTGAATCGCTTGTGTTCAGGCCCCATCTGGGTCAATTGCTGATTCCTGTGGAGGGCGTAGAATGAATGTCGATCAGTGGAGTTAGAGTAGTAATAAAGTTTGGGAGTAGACACATCCAGGGCAGGGAGGAGAAAGAAGATGATCACCCCGTGTGTTTACACACTACCAAATGGTCATTTATCAGTGTTTTGGGTCTCGAGGCCGCAAAATCGTCCTCGGCCTCGTCCTCGAGGACGGAGGTTAATCCTCGGGTCAAGGCCAGTCGAGGCCGGGTGAATGTTAGGGTGTGCAAATGCCGAATGTTGTCAGTTTCTCTAAAATATTATTGAAACTAATAGAGAGAGGGAGAAGGGGGTCGACTGTCGAGTACGCCCATCCACCTGTATGAGTACGCCCTTCTTTCTTACTCTCTTTTGTCTTTCTATTATGTTCTGGTTGTGAAAGCCAATTCATGCGCTGCGTCACTGACAATGACGTGACGGAGACTCGACTTTGTAATGCACGTGCGCATATCATGCTAGTACTGCAAAAAAATGTTTTGCGCGTGCGCCAATACGTCAATCTCTTGGTATTCTCATTTTACAATTTACATCCAACATTATTCAACAATATTCAAAGTGATAACCCTTCCACTTTTCATCAAACTAGAGTAAAAACTTTGACTGTGCCTGGGCTTTCGGATTGTTTTAAAATCAAATTGCATGAAGACTCCCAGATTATTCGATTTCAAAACAATCTGAAGACCTGAGGCAAAGTTTTTAAAAAAGTCTAGTCGTCCTCAAAGGGTTAATAATAATTATGGTTAAATGGGTAAGTGGTTATGTGTGAGTGGGTGTGTGTATATTGACTATATGAGTGTACTATATGCAATATATACCGGTATGTATATGAGCATCAGTGTATGTTTTTTATGGAGGTGTGGAAAAACAATATATAACCAAAACAAAGAGCATCACTGGGCAAAGAAATGACAGGTATTTAGGGTCCCTATGAAATCTGTGGCCATTGCCACCAAATGATATCACAATGTTTTTGTCAAGGCTGGCCTTTTCCTGGCTCTCCGATCTCGGCCGGCCTTGTATTGGAATATTCGGCCTCGGTCTGGCCTCGACTCTTCCGGCTTGGCATTGTCCTTGTCCTCGGGTGGGTCAGCCTTGGCCTTGTCCTCGGGTGATCCGGGTGAACCCTATGGACACGCCTTCCCTCGAACACAACACTGTCATTTAATGATGATGTTCAGTGATTGCATTTAAGAACAGTGCATCTAATTTTGTCTGAAGGAGAGCAGCAATAGACATTCTACTTTGATCGTTGAACAGGCTTAGTCCTACAACAACGTTGGAGTAAACTAAACTAAACTTTGTTGTGATAAACGCGGTGATGCGGTGCAAACCACCGTGAAGTCATCAAACCAACCAAATTTGAATGATCATGTAATTTGATGTGTCAGTCTCTGGTGTGAACGCTCTGAAAAGGGGCGATAAAACAGAAAGTGAGCGCTGGAAAACAAATGGGGAAAAGAAATAAAAAGCGGGTCAATTTATTCCGGGTGATGGAGTCGATCAATTATTGACGCATGAAGGCGGGAGGGGAAATAGTGGCATTTGCAAAGAAAATAAATAAATCTTGCAAACTCCGAATTTTGTTCTTTTTCTTTAACCATCAATCATCAATCCTAAAAAAACAACAGTGTTTTGCTGAAATTCCCCACGAAATAGAGAAAATATCAAATGCAATACTATGAAAATATCACTCCCTTTCACACTCTGAATATTTAGCTCTCACCACTCTACCATGTTTACAGTATATTGGTCGTTGATGTCGGGCAAGTAAGAGTCAGTTATTCTGATGTAGGGTTTGGTAATGTTGGATGGTATTCTCATTAAAAAACCTCGGTTCAACCTAATCTCATGACAAGGATAATAACCAAATAATTTATTAAAATGTCATTGTGTGTTTTTTTGTATTTCCTTTTCATGACAAGATTACCTTCTTGATGATAACTTATTGCCTCAGTGTTAGAATAAGTTTACTTTTTGAATGAGACGACAAATAGCACTTCATATATCGTATGATATTTTGAACCCCAACCATTGCTATCAGAATGCCACGTAACGGGTTTAGCCTACGACCACAATATGACCAAGAAAAAAATCATCTGCCATGGAAAGTACACCTTACACTGTTAGAAAATTTATCCTTAAAATAAAAGAAGTTCCTGCAGCAGAGTCTCGAGAACACCTGTAATCTTGCCAGATTGCGTAATCTTACATTATATCATGTAAAATTACATGAAATTGGTATTTGGTGCATGGAACCTTACAAATTTCCTTAAATAAAACACCCTTTTCCGCTTTTTAAACAATCAAACGCAACTCTAAAAGTCACGCGCAACTTGATTTTCAACCAATCAACAGCGCGCATTTTGGACTTGCGATTGATTTTTTGACTTGCGTTTACACGCAACTCTTTCTGCAACGGGCCCCATCTGTTAAATAGCAGAAAAAAATCCTGTTTTATGAATTTACAGAATGATTCTGTTATTGCTTTCTGCAAACTCTTTTTTTCCCTGTAAAATCAGGGTTTTCTTAACAGTGTAGAAATGCCTCTTATTTAATTGTGTATTGTCATGAGGAGGTGATTAATATTTCACCCTACGACATGAGCCTCTTCTGTAGAATACAGCGATTCATTTTTTTGCAAAGTCTGTATCATAGTCCATATAATAAGAAAACGCATTCTTAAAAGTCATTATGAATAGGACGCAATTTAACTGAATAAAGGTTGTCATGTTCCTTGTCTTGATTAAATTCTGTTGAAGGGTTTCACATTTTGATATAATGCATTTGCAGCGATACATTCAGGCCCACATTTCATAAAACTTGTTATAATAACAAACATAATTTATATTTCCTCTATATACATCTCCATTATCGGCCAATCAAAACATGTGATTTTAGTAGCTTCAAACCGCCATTCGAAATTTGGTAATATAACAAGTTTTATGAAATGGACCCCTGACACGCCTGATAGATCAAAATGGCAATAACACACCAAGCTTTGTTACCCAGCAGAAGAAGGTCCATACTGTTCAATAGCAAAAAACATATTTGTGACATTGGGGCTTATTCTCGTTGTCTGTGTAAAAAACAAGAATCTATAGTTGGGGACTTAGAGGCTTAGTCTTATTTAGACCCGTTTTTTAATACCAAAACACACTGCGCTCGTGCTGTTTATATATGTAAGTCTTTCCCAACACAAATGAGAACCGATATCTTATATAGGCTTATTTTATATTAACATTGAGCATTGTGAAGAAAATAATCATGAACAGTCGTGAAATATTGTTCTTCCATATTAGTATAGGTCATAAAGATCCTTCTTTACCCCATTCCCATCCATGTCAATCTTTGTCTTTAATTTCCTCATTGTATAAGCCACTGTGCATACTGCTACAACCGCTTGAAATACACTTAAACCGAGGTCCCGTCTTACAAAGAGTTACGATTGATCGATCAACCTCCATTCTATGGAAATCCATCGTTGTCATAATAGTTACTACAAGAGATTTGTACGATGTCTTTCGTAAGAGAATCACACCGTAAGAAAATATTGTGAAAAAAAAAATCAATTTTAGATGTTGACGTTGCTGGCTTTCCATAGTTGTGGTTGATTGGATCAATACATAGAGAAACTAGTAATAAATCTATGCAGTGGCGTAACTACGGGGGGGGGGAGGGGGCATGGGGGGCACGTGCCCCCCCCCCCAAAAAAAAAAAAAATTCATTATAATTATGATTATATAATTATGTTATGTTATATTACATAAGAAACATTTTTCATAACTTTATGAAACATTTTTTGCCCAGGGCCTATGTCTTCATTGTTCCTGGTGCTCGCATTGTCTGTTTAACGAGATATATAATCCTGTTGTACTAAAACTTCCCGTTTTCAAGTCAATATACACCAAAAATTTCCTCGCACTTCGAGTTATTATTGTTTTATGTAGTGACGTATGCTTCTTTTTCATGACTGCTTAAAGTTATTGCCCCATTTTAAGGTCTTAATATAAACCATTTCCTGTCCATGCTTACGTTCGCATTGGTGGATTGATGATATATGTCTGCTCTTCATGAATTCCTAAAATCAATCCTTAAAATTTCCCTTTTTCTAATCTAAATATCAAACATTCTCAGCTCGCATCATTCGGTTAGTGAAATACGCATGGTCTCAGTGAATTCCTACTAACAAGCCTTAGAATGCCCCTCTTCAGGTCTGAATTTCCTAAATTTTCAGCTCGCGCTTTGCGCTCGCACTATTTGATTAGTGAGATGCGTATGATAATCATGATTACAATGACTACAAAAACCATATTTATTTTCCTTTTCAATTGTTTTTTTTTGTTCATTATGCTTCGTCTAATTGATTCTTTTTTTTTTTTTTTTTTCCTCTGTGTTTTTTTTTCTAACCCCGCCCTTCATTTCTTCTGCTGTAGCACTCAAACGTGCCTTTGATGTTGTACAACCCCTACATAATCAGTAAGTTGAATATAGTTTAAACTCGTAATGCATCTGCTAGCTAAATTCGATCGGGAGCACGGGCGGATACAGGATTTTCTAAATGGGTGGGCACATTTTCCCGACGACAAATTTGACAAGCAAAAAATAAGAAAGAAAAAAGGTTTTCAACCTAAGATAATAAAATTCCGTCCACGTAAATTTTTGACAAGCAAAAAAAAAGTATTCACTTTCAAAGGGGGTGGGGGGGGGGGGCACGGGCCAGCTGTGCCCCCCCCCCCCATGGATCCGCCAGTGATCGGGAGGGTAGATATCGGTGGTGATTGATAGGGGGCGTATACCTCATCGTGTAACAGATGTAGCTCTACATTCGATAGCAATCATAAATCTCAGTACGTCGCCGGTAACTATCATATGGGTATTATACGACTTTTGTTTTACAGGAGGAATATAGGTTGCCGGCGTCTTTATGAATTCATCACGGGTAACCGTGAATCTAGACATCGTAAATTTTCATGTGATACTTTCAGATGGCATGATGCATTTGGTAGCAGATCGATCGTGGAAGGGGGTTACCAGTAGATGCTAAAACTTTCATGTACTCCATCCCGTTCCACTTGCGTCATGTTTATTTGCAATGCAGCACGCGCAGTCGTAAAAACACTTACCACTCATCTGATTTCACTCCAATCCTTTTCCTTTTCTCATTCAAATCTATTTTGGTGACTGCGAAAAAAAGGGAAGGACGCAATTTACAATGCGTTTGATAATACGGGGATCCTGTTTACCTTTTAAAATATGTTTGTATTTTTAATTTGTCTCTTAAAAAATCTCTGATTTTGAACAAATTTCCGAATATGGTAAAAAAAAAATCGGTTGTTGTTTTTACAGGATATTTAGATATCCATTTTTTTACTTACGACACCAGGGGGGGGGGGGGCTAGATTGCGAATGTCCCACGTTAAGGAAGTATGCTAAATTTTAAAAAAAACTTGAGAACTTGATGATTTTCATGAATAGTAAAAACTGCTGTGAGCAGCATTGTGACGTGTTAATCATAAAATGAGACTTGTCCCATAAACCTAACGAAACCTTAATGAAGTCTCATATTTTCTGCGATAGCCATCTGATGCGATTGGGATTTCGATATAGAAACCATTGATCTCTTATCGGGCATTTTGTTACGTCCTGACATGTTTATCTGTTGATAGCTTTGGTATTTATTTGACATCAAATATGCTAAATATGTTGAATGTCAATACTAATGTTCTCTTCAAATAGCATTCTTAACGTGTAGGCCCATGCTCTCCCCCACTCCCCCCCCCCCTCTTCTGTATTTATATACACATTTTCTCTTTCAATAAATCTCCCCATGTTACCCTATATTGTGACATCTCCTGCTTCCCTCTTCTTGTGGGTATATAAATCATACCCTCTCCGACGTGATTAACAAACACCTAAGGATTGTAATCATAACAGAACCACAGTCAGTATTACCCTATCAATGATCTTCGCTTATTTAAAAGTCTTAACGCTGCATTGCTTGTTTTCAGAGCATGAAATCAGCTTTGATTACTCATGTTGCCTGGTAGTACAAGCACGATTAATGTTAAAACCTTTGAAAATATACTTTTCGTCGATCATTCTCAACCGTGATCTGCGTCATAATTTGCTCTAATGGAGTAGGACGCATGCACGTTGGTTTTTAAATACGTACGTTGGTATTTTGTTTCTTAGAGAGTACTTACTAGTTAATCGCTTCACAACTGCTGTTCTTACGCCTATTGTAATTGACACCGAAGTTTCATTCGATTATGTTAAGTGCAGTGTACGGGAAGGAACATTAATGTAAAACGGTTGAAATCGCGCGATGCACATCGTGGGATGTCGAGGAAAATCACGACTGTAAAACTGTACTAGTTTGTTTGTGAAAAGAAGGAAAGAATGCTGGTTCAAGAGGGGAATCCAAATTGCAGAGAGTACATAAGGAAATTGTCTTTTACTATTACTTCGGTATAACTCACAATCTGCGTGGATTTTATAATGTTCTTTAATCCAAATTGGCCATCACAGAAAAGTCCAACTTATTTGAAATTTTCTCTTAGTAACGCTAAATAAATCGAGAATTGAATGAACAGTGTTGCACAAACATACCATCAACTTTGCTATTTTGATAATAAATAAATCCCATATAAGTCCTACATGATGAAAGTTACAACTAAACACAGCACAATAGTAACTTTGATGCAGCGTTGCCTATATTGTTTTATTAGCGAGAGCATAAAGAGGGGACTCGTATCATAAAAGAGCATATTAATCCTTAATTTAGTAAATTTAAAATGAAAACATAATTACTTCATAACAAAATATATGTATGTTTAATCGTATACTTTGAAATGTGGATAGCATTATTAACCATTCCTATATGGTTTGTTGGTTTCATTGAATGTCTTTTGGGACGAGACGATATATCTATTTTAATCAGCATCACTAGTTACATGATCCTTTCATTCTTCCCTCCTGTGAGCAAAGCTCCAAGGCAGATTGATATGCCATCATTGATCATCATCATCAACCATCTTACCTGTGTACTTTTCGCCATTTTCATCTTGCTCCTCATAATCGATAAATTCAACATCCTAAATGATTCTATTTAAGGTAGTTTTCTTTCACCGGACATGCCTTACCGCTCCACGATAACTTACCTGGGAATTGAACCATAATGGAATTTGGTTAAGCATCCTTGTTTAACAATGTTTATCTTATCAGAAAGAATAATCATATGAGATTGGGGGAATTGAGATAAACGATGCTTAATAGGAACGGGAATTATTGTTCAATATCTTTCTGTCATTTATCATCATGCTGAATTCATGGGAGACGATGACATTTCTTTTCTAAAAATATTATCATTGATATTTCACGTATTCACTTACCGTGATATAACTGTGTATTTCTTTGTACGCACGCTTTCAGACAATTTCTAGCTTCCCATCGATAGCGAATATGAGATCTATCATAAACATAATAGAATTTATATTAAATAGAAGTGAGTGCACAATTTATGATGAGCAAGATAAGAATCGATTGCTTTTGTCCATTTTATATGCACTGTAAAAAATATTGGGTACATCTTTTCCACAACAGGAGTAATTAAGTGTCCAACCAATTTTGGGCAGTATTTTACCCAATGCGGGAAGCATATTGTCCAGTAAGGTTAAAAAATAAGCAGCAATTACTATAGAATGGGCAAAATTTTCATCACACTGGACAAATAAAAATACCCAAAAGAAATGCTCAATGTTGGTTGGGCACATAATTACCCTCACGGATCACTTTTACCCAATATTTTTTTAAAGTGTGTATTTCGTTTTGATGCGCAAACATTCGAAGAGAATACCAGATGTCCCTGTACTCGTTACTCAAAAGAATCACGAGTGAAAACTGTAACCATTAACAGAGTTAAATAAGTAAATATTTGGTAAAACTAATTATTCACTTTAATTTGTATTAATATTTGTTAATTATACTTTGATTCAATATACTACACCGGGAATATATTTTATACAATACAGGTTGCCATGTATTGTATTCATAATGGTTTGAGAGACCTCTATGTATTTCTTTTTTTCAAAGTGAAATATTGGATGTAGACTCAATACTGAATATAGTTATTTCAATTTATCCTTAAATCACAGTGTATCTCATGATAATACCTTTTTTTTAGATTTTCATAACAATCACTAAAATGACTGTACCAGATAATTCTATTGCGGTGTAATGTAGCCAGTATAGTGTCCGCTTTACACGCTGAAATAGAAGTCATAGGATTGTTTGCTCCAACCAATTCTAAGAAAATGGTAATTCAATTTCAATTTACCTACGTTTTTCTTTTCATTTATTGAAATGCTATTATATCCTTCACAAAGCTGGGTCAATCGGAGATGTCAACGAATATGAGATTGCCTATTAAACTTCATTTCTATAATCAAACTGATTCACCGTCGACATAACTTGTAATTCTGGAACGTCGCAAATTGTTTGGAAAATACACGTTATACCGCTGGATAAATCCCCACCCGGCGGCTGTGGTGAAAAATAGCCGCCAGATGTGTTTGAACTATAACTTTTTGAGTGGTGGGATTTCTTTTTATCTCCCAGTGGTTCGTAGTTGTTCTTTCCTTTTCCCTAACTATGTTATCTTATCTTTCTTACACTCTATTATCTCTGTGTCTCCCTCCTTTACTCTCTTATTCAATCTATCTCCTCTCCACTTCCCTACTCCTTTTTGTCTTTCCCCTCTTGGCATTCTCTCTATTTTTTCTAGATCAATCCTCTATCACCAATACCAGGGGACCAAACAACAAGTGGGAGCGGAATAACAACATAATTTTGTCTCTCTATTTTTAACAAACAAAATTAATCGATATTTGAGCGTGGATTCATCTGATGTTCGATGAGGAACACTCAAATTAGAGTGAATAACAAATGGATATGTATACCATGTTCTTCATCCATCCTAAAGTGGTTGAAAATGAAACGCGAATTCATACGATTTCAACGTCATCAGGATGACCATTCAACTTGGTTTTCAGGCCATTGACGCGAACACACACATACCCCCCCCCCCCACCCACACACGACTTATGTTGTTTTTTGCCTATTTTTAGTGGTCTGCAATCTCTTTAATAAGTAATGAATTCTATGAAAGTTGCTAATAAAAGTGAACCATGCCAAACTTCGCTCTTTTGTAATGACATCATTTTCAATTCAACTGTAATCGTTCTACTTAAATCGAAGGTAATTAAAATTGCGCATATTTTTTTTATATTTTTAAAATGATTTTGCATTCATCTTTGCCACAATTTTTATGAGTTTGATATCAACCTGGTACGATATCTCGTTTAATGTCATGGTATTTACGTGCTTTTATGGCAAGCTTATTATGGATCTTATGCATTAATCAAGAAATCTCTGAATATCATTGAAATCTGGTAAAGGAAAGAATAATGCATTATGGACCATTCCTTGGCATCACATTTTCTAAACTCATCTTAAGATGGCGCCATCCGTTAGTTTCAGTCAGTGCCGGAAAAAGACGTTGCTGGTTCTAAAGTGTTATCGAATAAATATTGGTTATAGTTCTTCAACGTATAAAGTACACTGGAGAGATGTTCAGATCACATCTTAAGATCGATTTCAAATCGACACAAATTCTAATTAATCAGTCGTTATATCCGTTACCCATGCAGGACGTCAACGGTTGATAAGGTCCTAAGTCTTGAAACACGACGTGCCGTAAAACATCAGAGATACACAAACATTCAGATATCAAGCACCAATAACTAAAAGCAAAATGAAAGAAAAATGATTTGTATATAAAAAATATATCCTTGCTCAGGGGTAGGTTGCAGGTCCGCGGAACGGGGGGGGGGTGGGGATGAGTGGGCTTCAGCCACACCCTACGTTTTTTCCAAAACCGTGTACAAAAACGTGATAATGACCAAATGATTATGATTTTTTTCATGTTCGGCCCCTACCCCACTTTTGGCTTATTTCATAGCCCCACTTTCAAAACCGTTCCTCGGCCCCTGCAAGGGTTATCGAACTCACATTCCTCATGCAACTCTCAACACAAACGAAACCCAATCCAAACCGAAATACGACTAAGTTTTGATCGATCCGGAGTCTACTCGGTAATGTTGGTGTGACTGTCATAATAGGAAGTTTTGGCTCAACGACGTACGACGAATTCAAGAACATAGAAATATATTGTCAAACGGCCTTCATGGTAATGAACAACAAATAAATATTTGTCGAAAATTGGCGAATAAATCAAAACAGCAGTTTCGTCCCGGATTCTAGACATAACGACATTTATTTGCAATTTTTCGTCAGCTCCGAAATTACTGTTCCTATTGACCAGTCTTCGACAAAGACCGTCTAGCATTCTTTTTCATCGATGAGCATTTCCAATATATTTACTGTGCTCTGTCGTGCGTCGCGGTGCGAAACTCCTTATCATATTATCATTGAAAGTAGAGGACTTCAACTATGCGGGTGCGACGCATAATAACACACACATAATTATGCATACACTTTGGTTTTTTTTAATGTAACACTGAATCCAATAAGAATAAACCATAACCAACTTTCCACCTTATAGGTCCCACATTGTAAATTATTAAAATGAATAAAAATAAAAACTTGAAAATACAATTAGGCACTGTTCACCCATTTCCCTTTCTTCAATCATGTTAATCATCCTCTTCCTCCTTTCTTCACTCTTCCTCCTTCTCCTCTCTCCAAAACGCGCGCGCACACCGTCCCCCCCCCCACACACACCCTACAAAATGACTAAACATTAATCTTTTACCCATCCAAAGAAAGAGACTCGCGCATTTCGACCGAACACCACAGATAATACTAGTTTATATATCTCTATGCCGAACACGCAATTTTACATATATCAGCATGATAGCCTCTATTTCAATGGTCTGTTAACATGGTGTGCCAATTAATTAGCTAAAATTAAATTTTAAAATCACAATCTGGCCGAGAAAGGTGTCCCACCAATAGTAAATTTAACCTTAAAGGTTCTGATATGGAATAAGGGCCTATTTTTATCCCGACCAAACACCACCCTGTTACTAGAGTACGTACAATCAGCAGAGGTTGAAGGGCGCTAGCAACCTAACCATCAAATTGCCGATCCTAGTTTATATTCTAAGCTAGGCAAACCAACGTAACCGTCGATTTCTTCCCCTTCATAATTTTTTCCTAGGGAGATCTTTGAAATGATAATCAAATTATTTACTTCATTACCCCCATAACATTCATATACAATCTTTTTTTTTTCTACTGCTTTCTTCCCCCCGTCTCTCTGTAGGCATTATGTCTTCCATTCCTAAAACGATACAAATTTTAAAAGATCTGTAAAATGTAAGGAATCTGGTGTTACGTGGTTGAACTTGGCAACCAGATTTAGGTATGGATAAATACGAATACACCTGCAAGGTAAAACTTAATCCTCGAGCTGTGAAGTTTGTCACCTTCACATTTAGATCTAATCCACATGGGAAATCGAGCTGATAGCGTAGATATACATTATTCATCAAGAGAACCTCTGAAAAGGCGTAATTAATCCCGGTTCTACCATACAGGCAATCAATTGATATCCACCCTTTCACTCTTCGAGCTCATATTAAAAAAAATCAGTAAATCGAGGGCAACCGTACAGGTCGTGACCTGCTCTTATGCCCGACCTTGGCCTTCTTGTTCGTAAACAGTGTTGATTAGCTTTTGACATTCAAAATCTGGTTTGAAGTGACACCGTGTTCTGAATGGACACTTCAGAACCAAATGAAACGACTCTTTCACCTTGCTGGTGGAGTTTTCATATAGCTGATTCATGCTCAGGTCCGATTAAATTTCACCTCTCAAGACCAACAAAATAATATAGGCCGATTACTCTACACATTCTACAGCTGAATTATCAATGGTATAGGAAGTGAAAAGGGACAATCTGATATGTGTAGGCCTATCTATCGAGAATGGAATAGAACGAAAGTTGTAAAGTTAATTACTCTCCCACGTATATTTAATTTGCAAGCAATCACCCCAAAGAATAGAAAAATACCGTAGTATAAGTTCATAATTTTATTATTTTTATATGAGGTTGATCATGTCGATGATTTCACTGAATTAATTTATCAGGTGACATGAACTTTATTTCGAGTGGGGGATAAAAAGTAACATTAAGGCAACAGTAATCGTATTTTCGATTTCCAATCACTTCCATTCTTTAAAAAATAAACAAGACTCATATCTTGGTTTTGTTTGTTTGCTTCTTCGTTGTGGCATTAATGGATTCAATTAATGTGTCATAAGAGTGTCTTGCACATAAACTTTAACGTTGACCTCAAAATAACCTTTGACCTTAACAATGTGACATCCGACTGTACCATAATATGCAGGTCTCGTAAGTACACCTACAACCCAAGTTTGGGTGAAAAGTGACTTGTGGTTGCGGAGTTGTGTGTCATAAGAGAGTCATGCATGTAAACTTTAACATTGATCTCAAAATGGCCTTTGACCTTACCATGTGACCTCCGACTGCACCATAACATGCAGGTCCCCTAAATACATCTACAACCCAAGTTTGGGTGAAAAGTGACTTGCGGTTGCGGAATTGTGTGTCATAAGAGAGTCATGCACATAAACTTGAACGTTGACCTGAAAATGACCTTTGACCTTACCATGTGATCTTCAACTGCAGCAATACATGCAAGTCCCCTAAGTCCATCTACCATCCAAGTCTGGTTGAAAAGTGACTAACGGTTGCGAAGTTATGTGTCATAATGTTTGTGACAGACGGACGGACGATTCACCTCTGGTGGGCGAGACAAAAAGGGAGAAGCGCCAATACTCGGTACATCGTCAAATTAATGCCCAAAGAAAAGGAATTTTGTACAGATTGGACAGAGGCGATACACTTTAAAGTATTACCTATTATTCATATTTTGGATCATGCATGCATGATATCGCAATCATCAACTCTTGATTCTGATCGTCTGAATGTAGCTGTATTATTTTACTCATCTTTAACTTTAGGGAAATCGGATATTAGATGAAAAGTGATCGTAAACAGGAATTTTGCAAACGTCATAAGGACAAACAGACTAAAAACAAGGATTATTACGATGAAAAATAAAACATCTATCAAATTGCGCTCAACAAGTTTTAAATCTTCATAAGGTATGCGATATTGATTTCCGCCATGTTGAAGAACATGATCAATCCAATATACTGCCTTATCTACTGGGGTCATCGGTTTGTCACGGAACATGGCAGACAAGCGCTGGATATTATTCTTGTAAGAGACTCTTGTCATGATTTCACTAAGGGCGCTGTATATGGTGTCTTCTGTAAGGTTGAACTTATCGATGACAATGCCTATTCCATGCGACTCTACCTTGGCCCCGGTGTCGTACTGGTCGCTGTAGAGTGGGAAGACGATCATCGGTACCGCGTGATAGATGGCTTCGTAAAACCCGTTGTTTCCTCCGTGAAACAAGAGGGCGCGTGTCTTCGGGTGACCAAGGAGATCGTTCTGAGGTACCCATGGTAAGCTATAAACATTGGAAGGCAAGTTTATACCAGATGGGATGTTACGCAGTTGAAAGATGACCTTTTGTGGAAGACGACCAAAAGCATTCAAGAGATGTTCAAGAGCATGTGCAGGAATCGAAGTGAGGTATGTACCAGTAGTGCAGACAATGACGCCATGATTTCCAGAGCTCTGCACAAAGTCTTCAATGTCACTCGGAAGTTGATTTGAAGGTCTGGTTGTGAGGCCCCCAACGGGAATCACATTGGGTGGTAAGGCACAAGGAAATTCGACTGAAAAGTCGGTATTGATCAAGAAAAGTTCAGTCTGAGCTACCAGCTGAGGAATAGATGCGTGTGGGGCAATGTTGTATTTGTTTTTTATATTTTCATATTGACGAAAAGAGAATTCGTAGAAGAATTGCATCCAGATATGAGAAAAGAGATTTACCATGCGACCCAAGAAATTCATCTTGTTGGATAGGCCAGTACGTGGTACTGGGATGGAGGCCAATGAAAAGGGCGTGGTCGACCAACCAGTGATCCTGCAGGGTGATGATAGAGCTGACTGGGTGATGTAAGGTATGTCGAGATGTTTGGCTATGAGCAAGGGGCACAACCATGTGATATCATAAATCACGGCAGTGAAGTTGGCACTCCGGAGACGAGACATGATATCAACATCAGCAAGTAACGCTTCGCAGTCTGCTACCGGACCCTCGGTCATGATGCCGGTTGACTTCATATGAAACTTGAAGACGCGATTACTGAGTCCGTCGTAGAGATCGTGAACTGCTTCCACCGAATCAGCATGTTGGAATATTTCGAAATTGAAGAAGTGAGAAAACTTGGTGTCATTTGCACGATGGGCGTAGGCATTGCTGATGAGAAACGTTACATTATGCCCTTGTTGAACCAAGCGTTCACCTACATACGCAGAACATAGAAAATGACTTCCCTCTCCAAAGATAGCATTCATCAAAAAATTATGTCCACTTACAAACTGTCGGCAAAGAGAAAGAAACAAGAGCTGATAGAAAACGGACACCTCCATTGTGATAAAATTACTTTAACAGAAATGATGAAGCCAACCTGGTGGACTGTACTTTAACGGATGATGATGATGATGATGATGAAGCTACGATGCCCATAATTAGGTCTACCGTTGACAAGGGGCGGCGCCATATGAGTTTTCAAGAAGTGAAGAAAAAAATGGGAAAGCAGATGAAGAGTATAAAAGAGAGTTTGTGTCGTTTAACTCTATAGTACCCATATTTAAATGAAAAAAAAATGACGCCACCTTTGCGTCGTCTTGCCACCAGTAACGAAGTCTCCCTGATAATGAATGCATATCCATTTCACATCATGAAATTTCACCACCCACAGACTACTACCAGGATACTTGTCATAAGACTGTTTGATGCAAGGGTTTTATGGAGAAAAGAACGAGAAGGTCGCTTTTCTTGATGAAATTCAAATAGGCCAAAGAAAGTGTTCTATTTAAAAATGTATTTTTAGGGGAGGTTATTTATATATTAGTCAGGTCCAAATTTGAGAAAAGTAGACTGCCTTAGGCAAATCGTGTTAATGCTGAATTGACAAGTGTTTCAGCATAATTTGAGGGCGCTGAGTCCAAATTTGCTGTTTGCCAACCTTGATTTTGATGTTAAAATCCTCAAATTGGCAAAAATAATATGGCCGCCATTCTACACCCTTTTTTGCTCTATTCTGAACCCCAAAACTTGTAACAAAAATGTTTGTCAACGGTTTTTAGTACTATTTGATCTCAGGAATAACATACCAAAAATCTACATAAATCCGGATCCGGGAAAGTGGTTGTTTTCAAGATGGCGTCTAAGATGGCCGCCGTTAACTGAAAATTAAAATAACCGACACTTTATCTACCCTAAACATCTTTTTCGGTGCATACATGTATTCGATGGTGTAGGGGGTAAAAGGAAAGAGTGAACATAAGCACTCCAGGGTACCTGAAAATCCAAGATTGCGTAAAAATGGCTGCCATGGCCTAAAACTTCACAATTCATCTGTTACCTATTTCAGTGTCTTTTATTTGGGTTTTATTCATTGGTGATTTCAAGGGTCCAGAAGTAAACTGGGACAAGTTACAAGGACAGTCAACGGTCCACTATATGTCCAAAAATCCAAGATGGCTTTCAAAATTGGAGTCTAAAATAGCCGTTGTTATCTAAAAACCCTACACAGTTTGTTTAATATCTGCCTTTGGGGATATGATGTTGGTGTCTAACCCATGGTTTAATGGATCAAGAAATATGTTGGGACAAGTAACAAAGAAGTCTATGGTCCTCCATGTCCAAATATCCAAGATGGTTTGCAAAAATGGAGTATAAATGTCTGTCGTTAATTCAAACCGACACAGTTTGTTTAATAACCGCCTGGAGAATATATTTTAGTATAACCCATGGTTTAAAGGGTCAAGTATTACATTGGGACAAGTTACAAGGACAGTTAGTGGTTCCAGTATGTCCAAAAATCCATAATGGCCGTTCTTACCGAAAAGCTGGCATAGTTTGTAAAATATCAGCCTGGGGTATATTATTTTGGTGTTTAACCCATGGTTTAAAGGGTCAAGTAATAAATTAGGACAAGTTACAAGGACTGTCAGAGGTCCAGCATGTCCAAGAATCCAAAAAGGCTTCCAAAATTGGAGTCTAAAATGGCTATTGTTACCTAATAACTGACATAGTTTGTTTTATATTCGCCTGGGGTATATGATTATGTTGTCTAACCCTTGGTTAAATGGTCAAGTAATACATAAGAATAAGTTACAATGGCAATCAATGTCTAAAAATCCAAGATGGCTTCCAATAAAGGAGTCTAAAATGGCTGATGATACTTAAAAATTGACATAATCCTATAAGAATCCATCTGGGAGATATGATTTTGGTGTCTACACTATGTTTTCAAGGGTTAAAACACTTTTGGATTAGTTACAATGGTATGAAGCTGTCCAATTTGCCTATTATTCAAAGATGGCTTGCAAAATGAATCTAAAAAGACTTCCATCACCTAAACATAGTCATAATCAGGTGAACAAAATCTACACTATTGTGGTTTAAAGGCTAAAATAATAAATCGGGACAAATAACATGGATGGTCAGTTTTCCTTTTCGTCGTAAAAAGTCCAAAGCGACTTCCAAAACTGCGTAAAAATGACTGCTATCTCCTAATCATGAAACCATTATATAGGATAGTCCTAAGCACTAAAATGACGTGTCTTGAAATACTTATCAGTGAATTATGGAACTTTTTAGGTGAAAGTGTACCTTATTTTTTAAAGTTTGTTTTTCGGATGTTTTCTCTATCTTGCACCACCATCTAATTATGTCACTAACTCTTGTAAAACATATTTTTAAGAGTCTTAAAAACATGAGTCTTAAGAACAGAGACACCAAAATAGTGGCGCTAGATGGGATATGAAGTATTGTCATTTTTGTATCAATGGTGGCCAATTCGAATGTAATTTTTGGAGCGTTCTTCAATTTTTGGACAAACTGGACAACAGCGTATCCCTGTAATTCGTCTTCACCTATATTTACAAAACATATGGAAAACTAGCGGACAGAAGGTCCTCGCTGCACGCGCGCACCCTTATAACACGCAGAATTCCCTTGCATCATACCCTTTTTTCACAAACAAATGTGTATCAAGGACAAGTGTTGATTCATATAGAATTTCCGCCCCCCTGAAATGAATGTTAACAACTTCTTCTATCAGATGACCATAATTTTTTTTTAATTCAATTGGTGGGAAATGTGGCACTTTATTACATTAAAATCACTCAAAACCATCCATAGTCAGGAATATGTATTGGGATAATGGGTTTGGGGGACATTTTTATAGTACCCGGGTGGATTATATCCGTCGTCACATCGGTGGGTGATGATATCAAGAATTTCCGCCCAGATGATAATAAAGGGCACATTGTAAGGCAAATACTCATTAAAGAACCACGGAGATTGGTTAATAAAGAAATAGTGCACTTTTATCATCAAATCAGAGGAGATTTTCTTTGTGATAGTGATGTCCGAAGAGCAATCCTACACTCGACGTGCATTCAACATATAGGGCTGGACAGAGTTTTTGTGTACGTCGGTATGTTGTTCGAGTCACAGCGGTTTTCTAGCTCTTTCCATTGCAGTGCTGAACATTTTATTAGGTATGTATAAATATATATACATTGTCAGTCCGAACTATAGATATAAATATATCAGATACCGTTATTTTTGCCAACAAAAATCAATTTTATTCTCTGAAAGTTGGATATGTCTCTGAAAACTGTGACGGGTCAATTATGTATACGAGGGGTGCATCCTAGCTTACCACTGCATAGGTAAGTCTGAAAATTAAGTTTTGCTTATTCCTTTCACTTTATAATTATGTTTTAAATGTTCAAACAACAATAATTTATGAAATCGACACAAAATATTGTAAATCAACGCTGAAACATTATTTGTGTATACATTTTATCCCTCTGTAATGCTATCTCCCCCATAAAGCCACAATGGAACATTCTGCACCGCTAGTCATACGATGATCGCGAGGTCTGCAAACGTCGTCTGCTATGTTTTTACATGTCCGCTACACTGTATGCAAGTTTTCGATATGTGTCTCTAGGTAGATAGTATATGCACTTTGCAGCCAAATTTGTAAAATTTTAAGCCATCATATCATTTTTTTGCAAAACTGCACCACTGATAAACCTTAAAATTTTTCCAATGTAATTTTTCCCTTTGGAACCATGGTTTTGTATATGTTTTATTTTTTTCTCGGTAGACCCCAAAATTATTGCCACCAGGTGGATATTATATGAATTTGGCCCATTTCAAATTTACAACGTTCATTATAGACGCCACTTTGGAAGGTCATCTTGGATTCTCTGACACACTGACTATCTTGTAAACATGTCCTGATTTATTATTTGCCTTGAAAGCCTTTTGATTTTGATTTTGATGATTTACTTTAATTTTGGGAGTTGATGGTACAACGACTGCCGTTTTGGACGCTATGTTGGATTCCAGGTACCCTTGACGACCTTTTGTAACTATAACCTGTCTCAATAGACTTTGTTTAATCCTAAGTTTCATGAAATAGACATCTACACCCTAAAAGTTATGAAATTTCAAAAACTTAACCTCGGTTAAGATTTGATGTTGACTTCGCCGCCATGGTCATCGCCACCGTCGGAAAAGCGACGTCCATGACTTGCTTCTGCTATGCAGGCGAGGAAAAAATGGCGGACACGTTAAAGATATCGCAATGTGATTATGCCAGCAGCGCCCCAAAATTATCAAACATTTCATATTATTTATCAATAAGCTACTGTGAATCATGGCTTCCTCTTGGAATTGAAGATGGCTGATGAATAAATCGGACACATTATGTTTGCAACCCTGGGTATCAAAACTAACGCATAGACCCCAATTTCTGAAATGTAATCACCCATAAAATTCGTTTTAATATGGGAAACTGCATTCAAAATGCCGCCATTTTGTTTTTTGCCGATTTGAGGATGAAAACATCGGAATCAAATTTGGCAAACAGCATTTTTGGATTCACCACCCCTGAATTACCTTAACTTAACACTTGAAAAATCAGCATTAAGACAAAATGCCTAAAGCACTCTTTCTGAGCACATTTTTTTAAATCTGGACCTGACTATATATTTATTTTACGCTTGAACATTTACCAAACTGAATAGGCCTATAAATATGTATAATCATGTGATTGATTACATTGAAATGAGACAATGCCAATTTCACGTACTTTTTGAAGTAATTATCTTTATCATGTTAGGGGAGTGGTCGCTTATCGTAGATAAGTGGCGTCCTTTTAAGGAGTGATATTGTTTTGCTTTTTTACTAGCTTGCTTGTCAGGAATTCTGATTGATGAAATCCGCGTGCTTTCCTGGCATCATTCATAATAAAAATTTGGGATTCACTCTTTCTGTTAAAGGGCGGGATAGGGTGTCCTGATCAATTACATGTCCAAGAAATAATTATGCTTGGTGCACAATAAAGAAGCCTCGCCGATTGAATGGCGAGGGTCAATTATTATGGGACCCATGGAACCATTACAGATGTGTAGGATTTTGTCTACGATAGCTATGGTGGGGGTAGAGTAAATGAGAGAAGAGGGGAATAGTGCAAAACTTGAAACACGAGAAAAGGGGAAGTAAAGAAGAACAGACGACAGTGGCGAATCAAGAGGGGTCTGCCCCCTATAGAAAACTGCTTTCCAAATAAGCATATTGGAATGTTTCAAAGCGGAAGAGGTGAGAAAACTAAGGTGCGATCGAAGAATCCTAATATCAAGCTAAAAAATGATAATGCAAATGCAGAGGGGACCGACCGCTGTTGCATTTCCATTTGATTTTTGGCGCGCTCAAACGGTAGCCAGAAGCAAAGGATGCTAACGGTGATTTTATTTCTAAAAACAATTACATTCCCATCCCTACTAGACATGCCAATTTCCTATTCGGAACGACCATTTTACAACATACGGATTTATTTCATTTCACGATTCGTTGTCGTACCTCTCGACTATCTTATGGCAGAAGTCGGGATTTTCTCGGTAATTTTGATAAAGTGATAAATGCAATATTTGTTAAACAACACGAGTTGAATGTTATATAGGAATAGGAACCTCTCAGTAAATTAAAGAAAAGAAACAAAGGTATCTGCAAGGTTTTTTAAGAGTAGAAGGAGGGGTGGAGAGCAAAAAAGGTAAATGAGCGATTTTACAACATTCGGATTTGTATCGTTTCCCGATTCTGGGTCGTACCTCTCGACTTTTACGGCAGATGTTGAGGGTTTTCGGTAATTTGATAACGAGTGATAAATGCAATATTTGTTGATCAACGCCTACTGAATGCTGGGAATTATAAGAAAAAGGGAAAGGAAAGGACAAGACCCTTGACAATTAATTTATAAAAAAAACAAAGGAAGCAAATAAGTACCACTACCAGTAAGAGGGATCACAAATTAAAAAAATAATAATATATACAATTTTCCAAAGTGGTGTTACGGCACATTTCAATTAATTGCAAATTTTGGTAAATTGACAAAACGTTTCATAATAATGCGAAAACGTTAGGGAATGGATAGCTAAATGAAGAGAATCGTAATTCCCAGAAAAAAAACATTGATAAGGAAACAAGTTTGGAAGCGGAGCATTTTTCATTCGGAAGAGGGGTGGGAGTAACTTTCGCAAAATGAGATAAAGAAAGAAAGAAGTATGGGAGAGAGAAATGGGAAGATCCGGTTACGAGAACAGAATGAATAAGATTAAAGAAAGAAAAAAGGAGTAAGAGATATAAACAAATCAGGGATAAGCGAATTCAGTGGAGAAGATGGAAGAAAGAAAGAAGGACTGATGTATAATACGGGAATTAGAGAAACGGGAGATGATAGATATGACAGTAAACAAAAATCATGTAAACAGGTAAAAAAACAAAGCAAAAGCAATTTTGTGTCTCGCCCACTTATGAAAATGACCAGAAATATTGCGATTTGCGAGGGCACGCAAGAGAATTATATCGAAACTTCATTGTGAAATGACTGGGATGGAATAACACTTGTCATAAGAGCCTTGCACGTAAACTTTAATGTTGACCTGAAAATGATCTTTGACCTTACCAGGTGACCTCTGACTGCAGCATAACATGCAGGTCGCCCAAGTACATCTACCATCAAAGTTTTGTTGAAAAGTAACTTACGGTTGCGGAGTTAGGTGTCATAAGAGAGTCTTGCATGTAAACTTTAACGTTGACCTCAAACTGACCTTTGACCTAACCATGTGACCTCCGACTGCAGCATAACATGCAGGTCCCCCATGTCCATCTACGATCCAAGTTTGGATGAAATGCGACTTACGGTTGCGGAGTTAGGTGTCATAAGAGAGTCTTGCATGTAAACTTTAACGTTGACCTGAAAATGACCTTTGACCTTACCATGTGACCTCCGACTGCAGCATAACATGCAGGTCCCCCAAGTCCATCTACCATCCAAGTTTGGTTGGAAATCGACTTACGGTTGTGGAGTTATGTGTCATTAGGTTTGTGACGGACGGACGACATTTGGATCCCTAAGTCTCGCCTTCACCTCCGGTGGGCGAGACAAAAAACTAGAATATTAGCATTGGATATTGCAATAGAAAATTTTACGATTGGTATTCTAAATTCAATATCAAACATTCATATTGTTAAGTGTCCAAATGAATAATATATAGAATGAAGGCACAAAATCATTCAATTGAGAAAACTTGACCCCCCCTGTTACACCCACAAATGTAATAATCGCCCACAAATGTAATAACGCCCACAAATGTAATAACACTTTACCCACAAATGTAATAACGCCCACAAATGTAATAACACTTTACCCACAAATGTAATAATTTCACCCACAAATGTAATAATGCACTTTACCCACAAATGTAATAATTTTTGATCGCCCACAAATGTAATAATGACTTTACCTACAAATGTAATAAATTTGAAGGGATTTTGGGCGAATCTGTTCCAAACTGAAATCCTATAGTAATGCGTTTATATAGCACAAAAGTGCAAAGTCTTTTTTCCATACCCGGTTAATAAAACATTATAGTACAATTCCAAAGTCTTTTTCCAGACCCGGTTAATTCAAAAATTATAACATACGTCCAAATTCTTTTTTCCAGACCCAGTTGTTTCAAAAATTATAATGCAAGTCCAAAGTATTTTTCCAGACCCGGTCGTTTCAAAAATGATAATATACGTCCAAAGTCATTTTTCCAGACCCGGTTAATTCAAAAACTATAATATACGTCCAAAGTCTTTTTTCCAGACCCGGTTGTTTCAAAAATTGTAATATACGTCCAAAGTCTTTTTTTCAGACTCAGTCGTTTCAAACATTAGAATATAAGTCCAAAGTCTTTTTTCTAGACCCGGTTGTTTGAAAAATTATGATATACGTCCAAAGTCTTTTTTCCAGACCCGGTTAATTCAAAAATTATAATGCAAGTCCAAAATCTTTTTTCCAGACCCGGTTGTTTCAAAAATTATAATGCAAGTCCAAAGTATTTTTTCCAGACCCGGTTGTTTAAAAAATTATACTATACGTCCTAAGTCTTTTTTCCAGACCTGGTAGTTTCAAAATTATTATAAGTCCAAACTAAGATAATGATATTGTAGTTGAATAAAATGAGAATCGAGCTCAGTCTTTTCTCCAGACCCAGTCAATTAAAACTGGTGGAAATGTAACAAAGACCCCAACTCTTTTGTAAATGTTAAATAACATGGAAATAAAGCGTAGTCTTTCATCCAGACCCATATCTTTCAAATAACAAATGAATAATAATAATAATTAATTATTAATAATAAAAAAAAAAACAACGACCCACGATCTTATTTATGTTGAATAACATGGAAATATAGCGTAGTCTTTCCTCCAGACCCAGATCTTTCAAATAACAAATGAATAATAATAATAAAAAATTAATAATGATTAAAAAAAAACAAAGACCCACGATCCTATTTATGTTGAATAACATGGAAATATAGCGTAGTCTTTCCTCCAGACCCAGACCTTTCAGATAAGAAATGATGAATAATAATAATAAATTAGTAATAATAAAAAAAAGCAAACAAAGACCCACGATCCTCTTTATGTTGAAAACATGGAAATATAGCGTAGTCTTTCCTCCAGACCCAGTTATAAAAGTCATTTAAAACACAACAAAAACACAACAAAGATCCTGCAATCTTATCATCATTGAATAACATGGAAATATGGTGTAGTCTTTCCTCCAGACCCAATTATTTCAAAATAATCAAAATCATTAAAAGAGAATAACAGAATCTAAGGCCCAACTATCCTTCAAACTAAGGACCTTCAATAAATAAAAGTTTAGAGAGTTTTCTTTATTCCAGACCTTGTCATTAAAAAAATAAGATAAATTAACTCCTCATGACTAAGACTCAATCATATTCTTGTGCCTGTTCAACATGAATAAGATGATTGGGGGAGTATTTCATCAACATTTATGTTCGACAAGTTGTCAGATCTGACAACTGTTCTTGATGTTGATTGGCTAAGAAGCAATGCTACCAGTGTCGGATAAAACGTCAGACAACTCCTTTCATGAAATGCTCCCCGGGCTCTAAGTTTTGATGTTGTTTTTTTTATTATAAATTTATTTGCCTGGAAGAAAAAATGAATGTTTAATTGCATCATTTATTATAGGATGTTAGGCTGGAAGAGGGTTACATTTTTTTTTTTTCTGTTTTTTTTTTAATAAACTGGTCTGGTCAAATTTAGTATGCGTTATCACAAGGGTTTATAGTTTGGAAGATGCTGGGGTCTAAGTTTTAAGATTAATCTTTCGCTTAATTTGTATTCTAAAGAGAAATGGGTGAGGGGTAAAGACAACACTCTAAGCCCAAGCATTTTAAGTTGGTTTAATTTTGAAGATTGGTCTTAGCTGTGACTTTTTTTCAATATTTGTTTATCTTTTAAATAACCGGGTCTAGATGAAAGACTAAGCATAATACTCGTCTTATTCCACAAGAATAAGAATATGACAAAGTCATATTCTTATTCTATTTTAAGGTTGTTTAAATCATTTTTAAATTAGTGGGTCTGGAATAAAGACAACGCTCTAAACATGTGTTTTTCTACGTGCATGGTCTTAATTTGGAGGAATGTTGGTTCTAAGATTCGTTTTGGGGGTTGGGTTTTATTGATTTTTTATTCTTGAAATAATTGTGCCTGGAGGAAAGTCGATCTTCGACAATCGGTCTTCATGTTATATCACAGTAATTAGATTATTGGGTATTCGTTTTAGAATATTTGTAAAAACTACTTTATTTTTTTCAAATAATAACCTAGTCTGGAGAAAGGATGTTTGCTTTACCCATGCATTATTACAATGTTATGTAGGGGTCGTAGTATTATTTTTAAAAAGATGGGTGTGGGGTAAAGACTTTTTTTTTTTACTGGGTGAAACTTTGGAAAAATGGTCTTAGATTTGAAGTTTTTTAATTCATTTTTTAATAGCCGGGTCTGGAGGAAAGACTTTGGACTTTGGTGCTATATGAACGCATTGCTATAGGGTTTATTTTTTAGTTTTAAGTAACCGGGTCTGGAGAAAAGACTTACTCTTAGTGCATATATTCACAATATACGCCGTATAAGTTGAAACAACAACAAAGACATTAATTCCGCCAGTTTTAATTAACTGGGTCTGGAGAAAAGACTAAGCTCGATTCTCTTTTTTTTGTCACTGGAATATCATTATCGTATCTTAGTTTTGACTTATATTATAATTTTTGAAATAACTAGGTCTGGAAAAAGACTTTGGACTCATATCAAATTTTTTTAAACAACCGGGTCTGGAAAAAAAGACTTTGGACTTAAATTATAATTTGTGAAATAACCGGGTCTGGAAAAAGACTTTGGACTTATATTATAATTTTTTAAACAACCGGGTCTGAAAAAAGACTTTGGACACATCTTATAATTTTTTAAACAACCGGGTCTGGAAAAAGACTTTGGACTTATATTGTAGTTGTTTAATTATCCGGGTCTGGAAAAAAGACTTTGCACTTTTGTGCTATATGAACGCATTGCTATAGGATTTAGTTTTTAGTTTTAAGTAACCGGGTCTGGAGAAAAGGCTACGCTTGATTCTCAATTTACTCTTAGCGCATATATTCACAATATATATATATTATAACTTTTTAAATAACCGGGTGTGGAAAAAGACTTTGGACTTATATTAAATTTTTTTGAAACAACCGGGTCTGGAAAAAAGACTTTGGACTTGCATTATAATTTTGGAATTAACCGGGTCTGAAAAAAAGACTTTAGACTTGCATTATAATTTTTGAAACAACCGGGTCTGAAAAAAGACTTTGGACTTGCATTATAATTTTTGAATCAACCGGGTCTGGAAAAAAGACTTTGGACGTATATTATTATTTTTGAAACAACCGGGTCTGAAAAAAATACTTTGGACTTGCATTATAATTTTTGAATCAACCGGGTCTAGAAAAAAGACTTTGGACTTATATTATAATTTTTTAAACAACCGGGTCTGAAAAAAAGACTTTAGACTTGCATTATAATTTTTTAATTAACCGGGTCTGGAAAAAAAACTTTGGACATATATTATAATTTTGAAACAACCGGGTCTGGAAAAAGACTTTGGACTTGTACTATGATGTTTAATTAACGTCTGGAAAAAACACTTTGCACTTTTGTGCTATATAAACGCATGACTATAGGATTTCAGTTTAAAACGGATACGCCCAAAATCCTTTCAAATTTATTACATTTGTGGGTAAAGTCATTATTACATTTGTGGGCGATCAAAAATTATTACATTTGTGGGTAAAGTGCATTATTACATTTGTGGGTGAAATTATTACATTTGTGGGTAAAGTGTTATTACATTTGTGGGCGTTATTACATTTGTGGGTAAAGTGTTATTACATTTGTGGGCGTTATTACATTTGTGGGTGCAACACCCCCCCCAAAAAAAATCCCTCTCCTTAGGCTAATTGAAGTTCGTTTTGAAGCTTGACAGTTAAATCGTTATACGATGAAATATCTCCAAGTAAAGAATGTAATAATACTCTTTTTATGGTGCAATATAGTGGTTAATACTGTGATTCGGGGATGGATTATTGCAGGCAATATTTTATTGAAACTATGTTTTGAGTAGCACCATTTTCAACTCCAGTGGACGTTATTGGATTTCATGGGATTAAAAAAATTTGCAGTTTATTTTCACTTGCCCAAACACTATTCCATTTCATTTGTGAAAATAGAATTTTAGGACATGGCAATATATATATTATACATAATCATTGGCAAATTCAGCATTGTCATCTCCAACACAAATTTACTATCCCATGTGGCTTGTAATGGGGAGTGGAATATGTATTGGACTTCATTTGTCATCATCAAACAAGTCATACACGTTACCTGCCAAAAAAGTCCCCTATTGCACCCCCACCGAAAATCTCTCTGATCTCTTTTCCCTACCATTTATTTTCATCACCCTGTACTAATTCCCATTCTCTTTATTCATTCCCATGCCCTTTGCCCCCCCCCCCCCCCCATGCACCAGTACATTATCTCTCTATATACATCTCCCTCCTTCCCACGCTTCTTGCTCTTTTTTTTCTTTATCTTTCTCCCTTTCACCCCACACTTCCTTGATTTTCTCTCTCCTAATTTCCCTCTCTCTTTCTTGTATTCACCCCCCCCCCCTCTCTCTCTCTTTCATTTCATGTGTAGGTATTACTATTGTAAATACAGAAGTTTAAGACAAATGACAAAACACAAATACAAATATATTGAGAAATAAATCTAAATATTGCACATTTCAATTTCAAGGATAGTTACAATTTTTTCCTGGCCATATACAGGTTTACCTCCAATTTCTAGTATTTTAGTTACTGCCCCCAACCCTTTGCCCATTATAAATAAAAAAATTGGTTACATTTAGTGTGACTGGTGTCAATGGAAAACTTCATATTATTAACAATTGACTCGGTATTCTCTTATTTTCCCCCCCAGCTTATCAAGAACACCTGTATGTAATCGTTCCCGCCTCAATTCTTCCAAAAAGGGTGGAGAATAATATACAGTTAGACTTGAAAAATACCACTACCTTTAAACTTTAATAAAACAGAATTTTAATTTTTTTTAATCCTAATTAACTACTTAATTGAAAAACCAATTTTTTTACATTTTATTACCTACAATGTATATTATTTCATTGAAAACAGAAACTTGGCAACAACTATGATTAATAATTCAGCATAGTGTTCGACACAGTGACACAGAATCATTTGAAATAGTACAGTAATTACAACAGCTAACCACATCTTACCCCCTGTCCCCGCCCCATAAAAAGTGCAATTTTTGAAAACAATACAGCACAGCTGGTCAAAACAGTGGAACCACAATTGCATCACTAGCAATGATATGGTAAATTTGGAACTAAGATTGTATTTCTCTAACACTCATTCAATATAAATTTCAAATATTAATTGATATAAAATACGAAGGTTTCATTAGTTGCACATTTTTCAGCTTCAAAACTAGAAAGTGCTGTTCTGAAATAGAATTTTAGTACAAAAGGATTCATCCATACCACTAAAATAAACTATCTTCTGTTTATCCTAGCTTCATGAAAATTCCGACTTTAGCACAGCCGCTTTTACATGTATATCAGTTGAACACGTTTTATTCACAGTGTTCGAGCCTAGTCAAATGACATTCAGTGTCTAGCTGGAGATGGATGGATGAATGATGGACAAAGATAAATGTGGAGCAACCAACAGCTAAATTTATTTTAATGTAAAATTTTCCTCAGTTTTGTCTTGTTAAATACACTCTTTTGGTACGGTGTTCGATTAGTCACAAAGTATGGAAATTTTACCACCTACTGAGTTTCTCCGCTGACTACGTGGTCCGGTTATTTTATCATTATTAATGCTTATGAATGTTCCATTTTGTATAAAATGAAATCAAGATTCCTTGTTATATTGATATGTTTAACTATGATTATATAATACCTTTTCATTCAGTTCTGATTTATTCAATCTTAGGGCCTTTTCACACGAGAATCTTGAATCATCATTGTAATGATGATTGCAATTCGTCTTTAGAATCATTGTACCATTCCCATGTTCACTCGAAACTGTGATTTAAATTGGAATTCCTGAGCAAAGGCGGTATTGTGTCCTTGGTGACTTGTAAATCAAACCCAATCAAAGCACTGCATCGCAAAAAAGAAACTACGATGAGTGCATGACAATTGTATCATCTACGGAAGTGCTTGAAAGGTCACGTAAATTACGCCCCTCAAAAGATGTTTTGGAGCTCAACCCTTTCAGACGTAAAATTTGTACCATAATTTGAGTGAAACTTAATTGGAATTCACCTCCAGAGTAGAATTTTAATTTGTGATTAGCGTTTGTGATTCTAGTTTGGTTTCACACGTGCTAAAAATTCATCATTAGAATTATTTTTCACTGGAATCATCATTCAAATTACGATCTTTGTACCTTGTGAAAGGGCGGTTAGTTTCTCTATATATGCAAAGTAGCCATGTGAGGCAAAGCCCCTCCAGGTAAATCAGTATGCGTGACTTGCACCTGAATAGCCACCATGAACATTAATTTTGGTGGTATATTCAAGGCCGTCCAGGGACTGCAGTTTGTATGTGGCAAACATTATTATTCATAACTCAAGCCACTACAAATGCTGTCATAATTCCAAGTTTTGCGTCAAGCTGTAACCTTGTACCTCTCTAGATACACATCACATTTTACCTGCCCAATGACTTGGGGTCTCTCATGTTTGTCAACATACATGAAAGAAATCACCCAAAATCACATCTCAAGACTTCCACATATTGTTTCAGTCAGGCTCATTAATGAATTGAGGAGCCTATTTCCAGGCCTATTTCAATATCTTTGACTGCATCGATGGATGGATGAATGGATGGATTAATAGATGGATGGCTGGACAGATGGATGGATGGACGGAGGAATGGATGGATGGATGGACAGACCTCATATGTCTTGAATCCTTTTCTGATAACCCGCACGGCATACAGGACAGATCTTATGCACTCCTAAGGACAGTTCTTCAAAGGCTTCTAAGCAACAGAGATGAAAGACATGGGTGCAGGAGAGAAGGACAGTGGTTCTCTTCCCCTTTCTTGGTGAGTCCACATCAACATTTCCCTCTGATATGTTTCCAAGGGACATAATGCAGATGGGACAATCTTTCTCACCTCTCTCGACGGCCTGCAATTAGTAAAAGAACAGAAAGACTGTTAATGTTAACTATTTTTATGAAATTATAAACAAAATTCAGCAAATGAAATGGTGGTGACTCTCCTCTACATGTACAAGGGGGCCTCCATTTAACATCCTATCCAAGAGGAGTGTCTTTCACACTGCAACATAGCCTGTGTCTATGAAACAGGAAGGGGTATGTAAACACACAACTCAGACTACAGTCATTCCTCTGTGTTGGACTCGAACCCACAATCTCCTGTTTGACAAGCAGGCGCTTTAATAACCGAATGAGCAACTTGCTCCCCTTGATAAAAATAACAAAGTGTCAAGAATTTTTATCTCATATTATACACAAATACAGTTATTTTTCCAAATCACTTAATATTTTATGGTTATTAGAATTCAATAAATTCTATACAACAATGCACTTAAAAAAATAAATACTTCATAAAACTCAAATGCATATTTCCAACTATATAATGAAAGGACAGGATTATTATCATTTATTCACTCACTCACTCACTCTCAAACTTAATCATTCACACAGTACAACATGTGTCAGTCCCTTTATCATAATCCACAGAGCTAGAGGCACACTTCAGAAACCATTGACTGTTTTCCCCATCTCACATTTCAACACATGATACTACATAGCTTCAGTTCTCAACGCCACAGGGCTAGATACATTGATTGACTTGATTCAACATTGTGGAACCCCTTCATATTTCCACCATCTGACGCGTTTCTCTCACAGCTCGTATCTGTTTGGCGCCATGGGTTCATAGGCTCCATGAAAAATGATATGAATCAAAACCTTTCTTCCCAAAATCAAACGATGCAAAGGTTTAAGTAGCTACATGTTTACATGTAAATCTGCCTAAAGTATCTTCTAACATGTACAAATAAAAATCAATGTTGCACGCTTTCTATTGCATTTATTAAAAGTAGAAGAGGGATGATCTTCAAACAAGTACAGCACGGTTGATGCTTAAAAATAAAGGATTAAAAGTTTGAAGCTTTATTTCCAAATACATGTAATAACTGCATAAATCACAATGAATATAGGCAACTCATCCTCTTCCTTGTTAACTTAATAGGCAATGAGGAATGCAATTTATCCTTTAATGTATATTATGCAACATCATATGTATAGATTGTAGATAATGGCCCGTATTCTGAAGTCGGGTTTAACTTAGACCATGGTCTAACTCTGTGCTAAAATTATGTGAAGCAAAACATTTCAAAATTTAGTTTACAGTGAATGCTTCTCATGTTTTTTTTAGGTTTACTAATTATTTAATGGTGAAGACATTTGTCATACTTATCCTTCCCTGGCAGTTAAAGTGATTGGTTAACATTAGTTTGACTTTTAAAAAATCTGAGCTAGAAGGTCACACTTGTCACCTGTGTCTGTGATATGTTACAAAAATGAAGCCCAGAAAAAATTGCGTTCGAAAATAATTATTAAGTGCTTCAAAAATTGAAATATAAAGTGACCAAAAACACCATCTTAATTTCATCCCATACACTTATGTGTACTATTTAGGCGTCTATAAGACGCCTATTTACAAAATCAGGGTTTGCCTTGTAGTTTTAGCTTTTCATTCTCAATAATGATTGTTTTCAGGGTTTATTAGTTCTAATACATGCACTTGTACACATGTTTCATCTTGGTTTGATAATTTTTTAAATCGGCTGCTCACAAAGTTAAACAATACCTTTAATAATGTTTTGGGAGTCAAATGAGCTGATACATTGAACCTTTACTGTAGGAGATTTATGTAATAACTGGCTTTCCATAGTTAAACCACAACTTAAATTCAGAGTTTAAACTAATCCCGACTTTAGAATACGGGCTAATGGGTCTCTCTTTATTAAAAGGAAAATTGATCATGTTCAAACAACTTGGGTCAATATTCATACAGAAAAAAATCACAATCTACATGTAAAACTTAAAATTATCATTGAGCTAGTTTACATGCATGAATGCCTAAAAGCAATGCATATTGTGTTAACCCAGTTACAATCAATTATTGAATATTAAAAAACTAGAGGTGGGGAAACATAAAGCTCTTGTGTGCTATCCTTCCCTGGCCAACACTTTCTTAACAAAGTACCAGACAAATAAAGGAAAAGAGTAACATCGTGTGATTGAAAATGGAGATAATTTCATACAAGTACTTTCATATTAAAAGAGGCCTATACCCCGAGGATGAAACACACCAAATTATCACAAGTGCCATCACTACTCATGTTTACAAGCTAAAGTGAATATTCTAGGCGAATGGCACACTTTCCAACACTGGCTGGCCTAGAGCACTCACAGTGAATAGCCTACTTTAGTTTTCAAAGCAAAGAACCTGGCCACCGTAAGCCAAATTAAGTGAATTAAAAATCTGATGTAATGGAAACCCAGGGGCTAACATCTATACAGAATTGATAAGTTAGGACTTACAATGTAGTGGGTTGTTCTTATCTCCTTTTACAGGAGCTGACAATCAAAGTTATTGACGTCACAGCTAAATTTTGCAAGATGTGACTGAAAGGAGAATAGATTATGCTTGCTGATTTTAATGAAGGGAATGAATAATAACTGAAGCAAGGAGGAATAGCATCAATGGTCATGATTGGAGTGACAATCCGTCAAAGGAATAAAAGCTCTCTACAGTTATCAAAATTTTATTCAAAAACCCTTTAAACTTTAAAGCAAAAATAATATTGACTCTGCATGCACGTGTACCTGTCAGAGCCTGACAAAAAAAATATCTGAGCAAACTTACTCCAACGATGTTGTAGGACTAAGCCTGTTCATCGATCAGTTTATAAAATATTAACACATCTGATGGAGAGCATATGAACCACCACTGCTACAAGCCTTCTGGGTTCTGGGATTGCAGGAATAGTTGCACCATTTGCAATCAAACTGAACTCTAAGATCAAATGCAACTTGATTTCAACCAATCAAAAGATTTAACTCAGGACTTCTGTTGGGAATTTTCATTTCAAAATACAAATATTTCTGCAATGGACTGGGTCTAAAAGGGGGTGGAACTTCCAAGTACTGATTTAAGAACTAGTTCAATATTTACATCTATGGTGAACAATAATGTTTGGGGAGGAAGGGGAGGATGAGTTTCATATTATCAGCATTAGAAAACAAGTGGAGCACCTCTGGCAGCCTCGCCTGCATTCACGCCATTCAACATAGCAGCAGTGCTGACTTTGAAAACGACTATAGAATAATTATTCACAAAAAACACCATTCATATAATAACATACTGTGTTCATTGACCCTAAATTGCATTTGACCTTGATCATGTGACCTAAGACTTGTGCAAGACAATCAGTGATACTTGATTATCCCTATGTCCACATTTCATGAACTATATGTCTATATCCATAAACTTTCAAAGTTATGATGGCAATTCAACAAATACCCCAATATGGGCATAGTTCATGATCACTGACCCTAAATGAGCTTTGACCTTGGTCATGTGACCTGAAATTCAAGCAGGATGTTCAGTGATATTTGATTACCCTTATGTTCAAGTTTCATGAACTAGGTCTATATACTTTCTAAGTTATGATGGCATTTAAAAAACTTAACCCAAGTAGGTTAAGATTTCGATGTTGATTCTCCCAACATGGTCTAAGTTCAATGACCCTTAATTCCCTTTGTCCTTGGTCATGTGACCTGAAACTCAGGCAGGATGCTCAGTCAGTAATACTTAATTACCCTTATGTTCAAGTTTCATGAACTAGTTCTATATACATTCTAAGTTATGATTGCATTTCATAAACTTAACCTCGGTTGAGATTTCAATGTTGACGCCGCCGCTGCTGCAATTGGAAAAGCGGCGCCTTTAGTCTGTTGCTCTACTATGCAGGCGAGACAAAAATATGGATGGCTTACTTATGTGCATAGAAAAGGCTTCATATTCAAAACCTCAGAGACACTGATAGCACATAACATTAGGCAATGTATATACTTTTATAGAGATTTATTTTCTCAATGACAATGAAATTGAGTATGGGCTACATTTAATTGATTTATTAACAATCTTATATGACTGATAGTTATGGAGGTGCAGGTATACAAAAATCAATTTGCATGAACCATACATGGATTTTAGACTTTTATGATATGTATAAAGTTACACTATCAACACAATAATGGAATTGATTTACTACACTCAATATGTAGCAAGTACTGTTAAAAATAATACAGTTATCAATGCAGTAATCAAGATGCAACCTACTGATGGAAGTAACAGCATTTATTTCAAAATTCTGGCATTCTGGGAATCATGATTTTGATTGGCTACTAGTACTGTCATGTAATCACATGATTAATATTCTTGTTGCCGATGGCAGAGTTACCAATTGTAAGTTGTAATGTATATATTGGGCTGAGGAGTGTTTCACCACCCCCTTCCCTCCCTCCAAAAGACAAACATACAATTAATTAAAATAAAACATTTAAACATGTTTCTACCAAGACATCACATCAACAACCACATGAATATTTCAAGTACTCATTTTAGCTTTCATTATCTACATAATAATACCAGCAGCATACCACAAGAGCAAGCATTTCCTTTTAATAATAACCCATAGAGTATTGAATCTCCTTTAATTCCAAAAGACTTTGTATAAGAACCACCTAATTCCATAGATACCAAAACAAAAATAACAAAACATTTGAGGCACAATCGGATACTGTCCCCTCCCTGACTCAAAAAGTAATGCAATCCTCCATCAAGGGACATAGATATTTCATCTAAGGGGCAAAGATGTTCAAGAAAACAGAAGCTTGTTTTCTTTTAGAGTAGATCTAAATAATGCAAACAGCAAGATTTACAATATTTTGAAAAGACCCTCCCTGAGAATACACTACCAGTCAAGAACAAAGGAAGAGATGATATAGACGTCCCCTACTTCTTGATAACCTTTCCATCCTTCCTGTCTTTCAAGGATGCTCACATTTATTATTCAATCTATACTTTATTTACCTTGTATTGTATCGCTTCCCACTCATCTTCCGTGATAGCCCTCAGCAGAGTGGAGGTATCCAGGCTATGGAACACGCTTCGACTGTCGGCCACTGACCGGTCGATCTGTGAAAGAAACTCCTCCACCCTCATGTCATACGATCTGACTAACCGATCTGTGATGGCCTGCAGCTGTATTACCATGGAAACAAGAGGATGGAGGAGGGGTAAACAGGGGTGTGTCAGTTTTCTGCATTTTAATTGGGTGTAGGATTACATGTTTATTAGACATAGATAGCCCTTGTGTTGGTGAAACACACTTGTAAGGTAAGAATAGTGCAATTGAAAGAAATTCACAATTCATGAAAACTTTATTCTTTTCTTCTTTTTTTATTTACCAAAGTCAACAGACCATCAAAATAGTCTGTTGCTAAAAGTTATTAACCCCAAAACAAACAAATTAAAATAAAAACCCAATTACCTTCCACATTTTTATATTGGTTTTTCCCTGCCTAACATTTCTAGGCAATCTTTGTAACAAAGGTAAGAAATAACAAAATATTTGTATACATTGAAACATCAACATATTATAATATAAAGACAATGAAACAAATGTGATTCCTATATCAAAGTATCAAGAGATATCTAAATTGCTGTGGGTATTAACTTTTGAAAAAACAAATTCATCTCAATTTACCAAAAGGTATAATAAAGCAGAGTACCGTATACTTTGCATTGAAGTAAATTACATGTATATATTGTGCAATGTGTTCAATGACAAAAACAGGCAAATTGTATTTTCTCATCCTACATAACTAGCCATGTTCATAATTAGGGAGGGGCAAAATAGATGTCATATGACTACATTTACATATGAAGTATACTTTCTTTGCATAGAAGGCATACTTCAAGAAATCAAAATTATACAAAAACTGTACTTTTTTTCATTTTCAGGGACTTTGTGATATATTGAAATGTATTTTCTATTCTTCATTTTAAAAAATATGATACACGTTGTCTACAGGTGTGATGTTTCATCATCTTCATTCAAAGGATGTCAAACCAGATCACAGAACCAAAATGTTACACCTTTATTGTCTATTTTTTTGTAAAAGATAAACACTACATGAATTTTAAAACAGTCCAGTATATTTCATTTACAGATCTTATTCACAGGCTCTAGGATGAGATAAAAAGGGAAATGTTTAAAAACTTTTGTTCAATGTGTGCAATTGAAAATCCTCAATATATTTTTTTTTCACTCACACCAAGTTTCAAACCTCGACCTGCATTTTGCGACAAAGTGATTAAAAGCAAAGATTGGATGCTTGCCTACGGGTATGTGGTTAGTTAGCTGGGTTGTGATAGGGCAAGTCGGATATTGTGTTATTTGAGAAGATAGTCAGAGCGACAAAATTTCAGATCAAGCCAAACAATAAGGGTAGCCAAAGGCTATTTGCGTCTTTCAATTTTGGAACCTGCCAAGATCGTAGAGAAAAAGAGATGGACATTTTGATGTAACATGACTACAGGTTGTGTGTTTTGAAAATGATATATGATGAATTCCTACTTTAGAGTGAATGATATAATCTTGCGGAACCACAGAGACAATTATGGGGTTTACAAATATTGCTCTTACTTGTTCACAATTTACACAAATAACTTTCAATAAATTATATAAACATTTATAATTATGAATAGAATATACAATAGATGTTTTATACTTATTTTGATTGCTACAAAGTTTACAAGTTAAAAAAAAAAATCTATGCATCGTTGTAGAGAAACCAAGTAATCAAGGTGCTCATACTTTAGAGAGAAAATATAATGTGATATTTTCAGCATAGAATATACTGAAAGTGAATATGTGACTTCATCTTCCAGTTCTATTTCTACAAATCTGTTCTAAATGCATGTGAAGTGAAATATTTGATTTGATTTGATATAAATGTAATTGAATATTGATTATATGTTTGCAGCTCATAACATCACTACTATGTGTTGTTCAGAAAATGTATAGGCCCTTACCATAATATTGATCCTATAATATGTACATGTATGTGAACTATATCTGAGTGGGGGGGGGGGGAAACAAACGATAGGAATATTGGTTCTATTGCATTTAAAAAGCATCTAATTGAAGGCTTCACCATTCCTTTATTTTCTAGGAATTTTTTTTTATATTGTAAGTAATTCATTTACCGGTAAGTGTTCAGAATAATGCAGATCTAAATATTCAGTCTTTGTATATCACAAATGAAATTGAATTGTACAGAGCACAAAGCATTCCACAACGTGTATGGTCAACACAAAATAACAAGTTGTTTTAGATGCTTGCTAAAGAGTGCGGGAACCCCCAGACTGCCCCCTTTCCAGTTTCGCGGCCCCTTATTAGGCATGAATTCAATTTCCTTTCAAAACTCTTCTATTTGTTCAATCATCAAATTCATTGCGTTGATCATTCTATGTGATGTACTGGTGTGATAATCTTTGAAAAAATAGGATGCAAAAAGAAACACATGACTGCAATAAAAGAGGCAATTAACAATAATTCAAATATACAAGTGATATATGATTATATGTGTAGATATATATGTCAGTGCTGCAGAAAGACGATATTTTACCTCCTCTAATCTCTTGATCTGCATATCAGTAAAATATGAGAAACAAACATTAATTTAATGATATTATGATTCTGTGTGACTGTGCATCTCCTACCATTTGTACATTCCAAACCGGTCTACCTATGATTTTTTTTTCATAGGCAGACATCACACAGCAGTTGCTGTGTAATACAATACCCTTGTGGTATTAATGGAGAAACATGAATAACCTTATCATTTGTACATGTATGTGAAATATTTCAAGATTTGGGAACCTTATAATGTACTACCAATGAATGGTGCTACTTACCATAATGTATGCTTTACATCATCATCATCATCATCATCATTATCATCATCATCACCATCACCATCATCATCATCACCATCATCATCATCACCATCATCACCATCATCATCATCATCACCATCATCATCATCATCATCATCATCACCATCATCACCATCATCATCATAATCATCATAATCAACTCATTATCCATCATCCCCATCATCTTCATCATCACTACCACCCTCATCAACATTATCATCATTGTCACTGTCATGTTTTTTTAATAGCCACTAAAAAAATTACTAATAAGTATAAGAGTTTATTGCCAGCTTGATGCTGCCATGTTTATTTTGTTCTTCATTCAAGAATAATTGAAAATTTGTATTGGTAGTACATAAAAGAATAATGTACTCCATGACCATCAAGCACCTTCCAAAATTATAATTATTCATCTGGGTTAGGCTCGAAAACTAATCCTTCACTTTCACACCTTGAATCCATATACAATAAATCATTATGACACCATTCAATTTGATTTATGTGTGTTATGACAGAAAAATCAAGTTCCTTTCCACTAATATAAACATTGTAAAAATATGATGTTCATTTTGAAATAAACATCATCTGCTGATGGCTTTTCTCTGGCTTTGGATGATTCTGAATACTATTTGTGTGAGTTTCATCTTTTTATAGCCACATATTTCCAATTATCTTAGCAGATCACTGGGGATCTTGATTTACATGTACATTTAACTGGTGGATTGGAAAATTCACAGTAAATTGCGCCGGCTGTGCAAAGGAGAGGAACTTGGCTTACGCATACAGTATGTCCTATTATGTCACATTATATACAACTGAATATAGTATGTTTTGTTTTTGTTTTACTAATTTTCTTCCCTACTCATGATAAGTGCACAATGGATGAAACACAATGTGTATGATGCAAAAGGTGCCTGTACATTTCCCCAAGTAATTACACACTTGTTAAAGCAAACTCACTTTTAAGAAAATTAATAATAAAAAAATATTTCAATGAATATGAAATATTCATCATAAATACCAAAAGTATTTGTAACCATATTGATATGTTCATGTCCAAATAGACATTTAGAACCCATTTTTGATGGAAAGTACTTTTATGTAAAGCTTATACCTAATGTCTTGTATCTTGTCCCGTTATAATCATACTTAATCATATAATCATACAATAGAGATTATTCCAAGGGGAGAATGTTAGACCCCTTACATGTAGGTGCAAAACAAAGAGATTCCAAAATAGTACACCTTTTATGATAATTCTTTTAAATTCACAATAATTTATTAATTTAATTTTCAATATGTTTGTCTGTGCAATACTTTTTAACACTCTTTCACCTTCACTCTTACTTTACCTCAGTATTTTAATGTCATTTATGAGTTTTCTGTTCAGATTTTTTCAATCGATGTGTTAACTTTTAGGATTGGTAATTTTTAACAAATATCATCTTCAATTTGAATAATGAATTGATTTTGATTTTTAGAATTTATAATGAAATCTATTTTCCTCATAATGTTTGTATCTGTGTAAGGGTATCATGCTACTGTAATTATCTATATACTGTCTTCTAGTTTGAAATATAATTGTTGAAGAATTTTTGTAAGCATGCTAGAATTTCAGCCATTCGGCTGCCATGTATGCAATTGAATTTGTGAAATGAAATACCATTATTGAATTGAATTGAATTTATGAAAGGACTTCTCGCAAGTTTTATCCGACAAAGTATGTGTTATCCCACATTTATCATAAGAACTGTGCTTCTCAGCTTATCAAACTTAAGAAAAGTTGTCAGATCTGACATGTCGAATGAAAAATGTTGAAGAATTGCGTCCCAGGTATTTTAATAAATTGCAGTCATTCGTTTGATTCTAAAGAAATGTTGACAATTTAAGATCCAATAGTTATTTTTATTACCACATAAGTATTTACTTTCAAAGTTTCTATAGAAATAGAAAAACAGAAGAAACAAGTGGAGCGCCTCTGGCAGTCTCACCTGCATTACGCGATTCAATATAGTAGCAGAGTTGACTTTGAAAACTACTATAAAATAATTATTCACAAAAAACACCATTCATACATGTATAATGATACAATACTATGTTCATTGACCCTAAATGACATTTGACCTTGATCATGTGACCTAAGACTTGTCAGTGATACTTGACTACCCCTATGTCCACAATTCATAAACTATATCCATTAACTTTCAGAGTTATGACAGCAATTTAATAATTACCTCCAACATGGCCAGAGTTCATTGATCTTTGACCTTGGTCATGTGACCTGAAACTCGCATAGGATGTTCAGTGATACTTGATTACTCTTATGTCCAAGTTTTATGAACTAGACCAATACAATTTCAGAGTTATGGTAATTCAATAAATACCCCCACTTGGCCAAAGTTCATTGACCTTAAATGACCTTTGACCTTGGTCATGTGATCTGAAACTCATACAGGATGTTCAGTGATACTTGATTACTCTTATGTCTAAGTTTTATGAATCAGATCCATAATGAAAGTTATCATGGTACTTCAACAAATACCCCCAACTTGGCCAAAGTTCATTGACCCTAAAAGACCTTTGACCTTGGTCATGTGACTTGAAACTCAGGCAGGATGTTCAGTAATTACCCTTGATTACCCTTATGGCCAAGTTTCATGAACTAGGTCCATATACTTTCTAAGTTATGATGACATTTCAAAAATCTTAACCTTAGGTTAGGATTTCGATATTGACTCCCCCAACATGGTCTAAGTTCATTGACCCTAAATGACCTTTGGCCTTAGTCATGTGACCTGAAACTCAGGCAGGATGTTCAGTAATACTTGATTAATACTAAGTCCAAGTTTCATGAACTAGGCCCATACACTTTCTAAGTTATGCTGTCATTTCCAAAACTTAACCTTCGGTTAAGATTTGGTGTAGACACCGCCGCCATCAGAAAGCGGTGCCTACAGTCTCACTCTGCTATGCAGGTGAGACAAAAAAGAAATGAAGTGAAAAATTTACCTTTGCTTCATAAAATTTCTGTCTCAACTTCGGATCCTTGGGTGGAACAGTTTCTCTCAACTTTTTGTACCAGGAACGGACTACATACCCTCTCCAGCAGGCTTGTATCCTGTATTAAAAGCATAATACTAACAATGAAATACTATACACTCTACATAAAGAAGGTAAAATTAATATATGGTAAAACAGCGATGCATACATCCTCTGAATCAAAAAGGTAAAATCAATATGAAAAGGTTGGACTGCATGCCCTTGCTGGCTTTCTTGTGTTTATCAAGATAAGGTTAGGTTAAAATAAGTCTATAATTGAAAATTCATTAACCATGGGTAAACTCAAGCATCAATTATTCAAAGTATTACCAAGACCTGTTTAAGTTTGGTTAATTATATACACCATGTTCTTTTTCAAAATCAAATACTATAGTTTAATATATACCAACAGCATTCATCTTATATTCTATTGATTAATCCTTATTCTTCCTTGTACTTGGGATTTATCAATCAATGAAATATTTCTTTAATTTTTAAATTCTTACTTGCAGCTTGTGTTGTTTTGCAAGTCTTAGCAACAATTGGTCAACCCAAATGCATCTCATTATGATAAAATGATGGTGTGTGTATTATGAAATACACAAATTCAGTTGGTGTATTCAGTTACGGTTATTCCAGAATGATTAAAAAACCTACAACGGGGTTTTAACCCCTATATGATTAAAACCGCCTTTACAAATTACAGCCCAATTATTCTTGTGAGAATATTTTTATTAGATCTGGAGCTGACCTCGTGGCACACTGATGACGATGATAAGTAGCACCTTCGTGTATGACCCTGGTTTGGTACTGTTGCTTTCGACACATGGGACACGTCTTACGACCAGTGAATCTCTCAAAAGCTTGAAGACAATTCTATAACATACATAAGCATTGGATGATTTTCTAATTTTAACCAATTGAAAGCCATCAAATGATCAAACATGTATATCCCTCTTCTATGGAAGGTTGATGGTTTGATCCCTGGGTGGGTCACATCAGAATTATAAAAATGGGGCCATCTGCCTTCTTGCTACATGCTCAGCATTTAGATTGGAAAAGGGTAATAATAACATATTATGCTATACAATACTAGAAGAGTACTTCTATATACTAAAATGGCTACCCTGGGTATTTATTCTAATTATTATATCACTGAAGTCTTATTTGGTAGTGTAATGTTATCTCAAATAATACTCATAAATTATAAACTGCACGATAATGCAGAAATAATAATCTAAGAGTAGCATACAAGACAAACCAATATAAAAGATTTTGCTAAACAAATTATTTCAAATATTCAAAACAAAATCACAGAACAAAGGAAAAATCTACCTACTTGTGAAAATAATAGAGTTGAAATGTTTATGGAATGTATTTAAACTCCCTGATTTTACGTTTTAATTCATATTCCCAATGTTAACAGTGCATGCCATGGAACTTACCCGATGGAATACATGTGAACATGACAGCAACACCTGAGAGGAAGATAAAAAATAACAAAGTTTTGATCATTCTAAGAATACTTATGCACTCTACATTCACCAACTTGGAAAACCAATATTCAATAGCCTTATTATTGATTGTTCGTACTCTCTAATTAATCCAAACAAACATAAACTCACTCTAATAAACATCTACATGCATTTATAATTGGTAAAAACTCAATGAACTGTACTATTTACCCCAGGTTTTGTTTTCTTTATCAACTTGCCTTGTATAGGTAATTTTGTTTAAAACATTACTTTAATTCAAAAGCAGAGGAAGGTTACATATAAACAAGACAGTGATATTACAACAAAAGAAAGAGAAAGAACACAAGCAGAAATATTTATCTTCCCAAATAGATGTAAATTCCAGTTTAAAATTATCTATTCCCCTCACCCCCAACGTAGCATGCCCCTCTAGCAACACTATAGACTGTACCTGTTGATGAAGACCAAAGTCTTCCTTACAGACAGCACAAGGTTGGATGGAATCATCTCTTTGATTAGACTGGTCTTTGACCTTAGCCCACTGATCCTCTGACAAGGGTTGCTCTGGTGCATCAACTATCCCCATCTTCTGGGCTGGAATCATTTCATACAAAGGACAGAAAAAATAGAAGAAATTTATTAGTTTTCCTGAATTCTATATCGAGAAAGATCATAAACACATGTACATGTACAATTAATGCACTTATTATCAATTGTTTCTGAACAGAAAGATGAATTTTGTCTTCAACTGATTACCTTAATTCAGCAGATTTTTATTACACAATACATAATTGCAAGGAAATCCTGCTATTGACTCAAGGAATACTTGTAATATAGAGATTTGAAAATTAGAACTTATTCTTTCATATAGAGTCTTAAAATTCAATTTCAATATTGTGACAAAGATAGAACAGAACCCGGGGGGGGGCACTCGACCAAAAAAGTGGTAGGGGTGTGCCGCGGGCGAGGCAAAAAACGGGGGCCTTGGAGCGGGCTTATTGTAAAAAGGAGGGTCCTCGGAACGGGCTTCGGAACTACAAATGTTTGTGAAAACGGGGGTCCTCGGAACGGATCTCCGTATCTCTGTGAGTGCGTATGCATCCCTATGGAACGGGCAATCGTGCATGACGCAGCTAGCGCGGCCTCCGCCGGGTGCGCTCGCGCTTAGGCGATGGTCGAAAAGCGCTCTACGGTCGCTTTTCACCAAAATTGTGGCTGATCAATGCGACCGGAACGGCGTAACGAAAAATATGCGAAGCTTTGGAGCGGATTTCTTTCTTCTTTTTTCTCGATAAGAAGGAAATGCTATGCCTTGGAGCGGCTTCTTTGTTCTTTTTCTCAATAAGACAAAAAATGCTATGCCTTGGAACGGAAATTTGAGCGTGAAAATGGGGGTCCCCTCCGCGGCACATACCCACTATGCATTATATACTGAGTGCCCCCCCCGGGGAACAGAATACATAATTTGCTACTGTCACATAGATTGAATTACTTGAATTTTTGCTGCTGTCACTGGTTTCGTTAGTCGACATAACTATTCTATTCTACATTCAACTTTTAAACTAGCAAACTTCTGTTTCTGTGATAAGAAAATCAATAATTTGATTTTGCAAGATAATTTTCAGGAAATTATGACAAGACTAGACATACCAAGAGTAAGCGGTTTAGGCTTCGGGTCCAAGACATATTCCTTCTCTTCTGCAGTTTTCTTGGAATTCTTATTAACCTTTTTACCCCTCCCAGTGTCTACAACCGCCTTGGCAGCTTTCGACGGTTTCTTTGCAGGTGGGAACTTTTGAAGAGGCCTTTTAAAAGGGTCCACAAGAGAGAGATTCTGCATCAAGTGGTCTTGAATTGCCACAGCAGCCAGTGCTGTACTACTCCCCTGCATTAGTAAAAACAGATTGACTGCAGTTAGCATACTTTTCCTTGATTAATTACCTGTCAAATTGCAAATGTTCTAATATGAAAAAAAGAGTAAATTATGCCAACATTTTGCATATATGTAGGTCCTTCAAATGAGAACATTAGAATGGTATTAACCCTTTCCACACATACTTTGCACCGATGCACACTCGGTGCCGCGTAACCTTTGCATTTCACGCTCAAACAAACAATCCATTGGGTGATTTCAAGTTCGGTGTTCGGGGTTGGTGTTGGTGTTGAGAGCGTAAAAAGGCCGCTGAACCGAGCTCCAACACCGAGCTGGGTTCAGAGGAATGATACCGATTGCTTTATCGATAACACATGACGTCAGGCCTCTGCGCTGCGCTGCTAAATCATCTCAACTTCACGCGAGAAGTCTCGACGACGAAAATGAAATCGGAGAGAAATGCATTAAATTCTCATCGTACAGAATACCAATGTTTTTATTAATTCAAGAATTCGAAAGAGTGAACATTATTCTTCATCAAAATATATACAGCTCAAATGATTTGTGCTCATCTTAACTGTAAAAGCTAATTTTACGGGGATGTTTCATCGTGTTCGCCGCCTGTTCACGAGCTTGAAATTGCCAACACCAACACCGAACTTGAAATCATGACTTTCCCAATCCCTGGGGGTTGGTGTTGGTGAATGGGAAAATTGCACGTAGATCGTCAACACCAGCCGCAGTGCTGGGTTCAGCAGACGACATTCAACACCAGCATTCAACACGAAATACAGAAATACGTCATATTTTCCGAGGTCAATCCCAACACCAGCCTGATTTCAAGTACGGTGTTGTGGCTGGTGTTGGTGTTGTCACAACACCAACACCAGATTTCAACACCGTACTTGAAATCACCCAGTGTGTCCCTCCCTGAAAATAATTCAGCACAGAGGGGTTCATGGCCCAGCACACAAAGAGCTATTAAAGCTACATGTATATGAAGGACTATCCTCAATAGCCCGTATTCTGATAGCAGGTTTAAATTAAACTCAGGTTTAAAGTTGTGGTTTAAGTATGGATAGCCAATTGTTGCATAAATCACTAACAGTAGAGATATCATACTTCAGCTCATTTGGCTCTCAAATCATTCATAATTGTCTAGGAAGCATAAATAGATGATTGTCTTCACCATCGATGAATCCGGAAAGAGCACAGTAAACATAAGAAACATACAACTTAATAAAAATTTTGATACTTTTGGCTTCCCATACTTAAACCACAACTTTAAACCTGAGTTTAAATTAAACCCGACTTCAGAATACGGGCCTATATGTTAAGGGAGAAAACATTTAATTCTTTTCATCTTTGTATTTTACACTTAACTGATTTCAGGACATGTTAGCAGTGCATTGACAAAAATGGGAACACTGTACAACGTTCTGTTATTAATTTCAACATGCATACATGTAGGTTGGGACTCTCCTTTACATAATACCAACATTTGCATCCTTTTAGATGGACGATGTGTTTTCCAGATGCATTCACACAGGTCTGCAATAAATACAGCAGTGAGGCACGCTTACATACAGTAGGCCTATAGCAGAGATTGTTAGACATCCTTTGAGATTGCACAATCTTATCCCAGACAGAAGCTCTTATCAACATCATAGCCAAGATTTTATTTTGGAGGGGGTGCGCTTGGGGGGGGGGGTGGCATGAGGGGGGATTTTTCCCCCTCCATTGCAGAGCTTTCTATACTTTGTCAAATTTAAATTGGAAAAATATCGCTCTCTCTTTTTAATACTTTTATCAGCTTAAATTCAATTGACTTTGTTGTGATTATAAATGCGGTTTTCAAATAAATTGTGAACATGCAAAAAAGGGGGATAAGATGGAGTAATGAAAATAATTCCATTTCCCCCAAAATGGGAAAGAGATAGCATAAAAACCTCTTATTATTATTTCATTTTTTGGAAAGACTTCCATACGTACCCCCCCCCACCTAAAATAACAAAAGATTGTCGCACGCATTGACTTTTGAACGCGCGATGCGATATGTCGAACGAAGGGCAGGGGATGTCGAATCTCGGCCGTGAAACATGGCAATAAATTTTAAGATTATATGAATTATTGAGATGGAATCTGAAAATGAATATTGAAATTAAAAATAGACAAATATATCTAACAAACATCACTTTGTGAAAAGAAATTTTACAACAAAATAAATTGCAGAAATTGTAACTCACTGTTATTGTTAACATATGTCGAATCTTGGGCATGTTACTCTACCTCAGTTTGTTTGGCTAATGAAATTGGACCCAAGGCTAAGCCAGGTCGCAAGTAGACCAAAAGCTTTGGTCTCTGTTCCGCTGAGGGACCCCCCTCTCTCTCTAGTTATCTCTCTATCTATCAAACTCGCATATACAAGAGAAGAATCTTACTAATCAAAATATTGCGAGCTCAAAGCACGAGCTGACATTTTTTTAAATATTCAAAACTGATAGAGAGACACATTTTAAACAATCATGAAACTTATTAATCATGTATTAGCTTACCAATCGAATCATTCGATTACGACAAGATCTGAGAATTGAATGTTTTTAGGAATTCATTCAAAGCATAAAATTGTATCTCAACATTAAAATAAGGCGGGCGCAACGCATGAGCTAAAGCTTTATATACCAATAAAAATTTTGGACATTTTAAGTATTTTCAGTAATCGTGAAAAAGATTGATATTTCATGAAAGCTCAAATCCCGAGGAGGAATATTTATTAATTGACTTTAAAAAAACTGTTCTAAGCCCCATTTAATATTTGATTATAAGTCGCGTTAAACAGTAAAAGCGGAAAAAAAATAAAGTATTTTGTGTTCCTCTATCATAATTCTCTTTCTCTTTAACCCTGGTTCCTTTTTTTTTGGGGGGGGGGAGTATTTTGGTTTAAAAAAAGAGAAAAAAAGAGAATTGCTGGCTAGTGGGTGTAGTGGTAGGGACACCCCCCCCCCCCCCCGTAGTTACGCGTTACGCCAATTTGGGACCAAATGATCCTACATGTCCGAGGCGAAACCTGTGCAATCAATTAAACATTGTTTTTTTTTTAATTAAAGCTTGCGCTGTGTAACTTCAATCTCTTTCACCTAAATTTGCGATGAATGCTATAATTATAAAATATATAATTATCAACGTCTGGCGAAAAGAATAACCAACCGATCAGCTGACGAGAACGCATATCACGTGATCTGCATATCAGCTTCGATCGCGAGGCAGAAGTGAAGAGCAACTGCCAAGAAAATCAGCAAAAAGTCGTCAAAATGTAAGTTCCCCTTTATTTCTTTCAATTTCTTTTGTTGTTGATAACAACTTATATGTACCCACTCACACAACATGCGAGGTTAGTATACATGTACTAACCTCGCACAACGCATGTCATTTCATAATGAATTTTGACGTTTTCATTCATCTCACGAATGGGAGAATATGAAACACGCCTAAATCTTCACAATATACTAAATTTAGTCATCTTAATCTTATAATGTAATCTAATTTTAAAAATCAGCACGAACTTATCTATAAAAATGGATTTTAAACGCTTACCTCCAAATCTCAGCCAGTTACTCCGTCTGATCCTTAATACTGCAGTGGAAATTACGCAAACAACAATCGAAATGCGAATTTTTCCTATCGAACAGTCTAGATTCAAGTCGCCGGCGCATAATAGGAAATTGTACCAAAAATCAACAGGTTGCATGTCACGCATAATCGCTGATGGCGCTACATCATAAAATAACGCTGAACAGCGAAAAAAATGCGGAGCGCCTAGAACGCAGCCAGCAGTACAGCTGATCTGACGTAAACGACGTAAACAAGCAAGTTTATTAAATAATATCGCGCGCCCTCTCTGTGCGTATAGAAAGAACCAGCGAATCGGGGCCATGCCTGCTTCGACATCAAGAAAAATCATCGATATAAAGTACCAGAAAGACAGAGAGGAATTGAAATTGGCTTCATATCGTTTTGTAAGTTTCATATCCAAAGCTTATCTGATCTTAAATCCATATATATTGCTAATTTAAAATATATAGCCCGAAAGGCATTGCAAGTGCCGTGCAAGTGGTTATCCTGTGGACGGCGGCGGTAATGTACCCATACTATAGGTGATATGTACCCTGGCTTGAAATAAAATTGCATGTTAGATTAAGAATAGGGCCTAGGGCTAGGGCCTATAGCTCGTACTTGAAATATAAAATAGAAATATCATCTTCCCAAAGATTCCTAACCCAAAATACTAGTGATGTCGCCTATGAGCTCCATACATGTTAATGTTTGGACCTCATTGGTACTAGGAGTGATCTAAACTAAAACTAGCCTTGCCTGGCCTACCAGTGCCACTAACAGAGACCACAGCACAATTTGCTACATGTGGGACTTAAATTAATTAAAGTAAAAAGACCAACTTCGCGCTACATTGCACAACTCAGCTCACCTTTGGCAGTCTTGATGGATTGTTTCCATTAAAACGTGAATTACTGTAATGCTGAGACCCCATCTTGATGTAAGGTTGAACTACGGGTAAATCACATTAAAAATAAAATACACAGAACTTTAATAGTCAGGTCTCGATCTTCACTAGTTAGAACTTAATAGGAGTCTCAATTCGTTGTTTACCGTTGTTTAGCGATCAATTATTCCACTCGCTCCAAATCGGAGCTCCCTCTATCGTCTTTTACAATATAGGCTGTGCAGAAGCAATTTGGTCCAGTAACTTGCTTTGAATGTTTTTTTCGATTCACTTACATTACACAATTTTTCTCCTAATATCCATACATTTATAAATTTCAATTCATCAATCTTTCCCACTTTTTTTTCACCCTTCTTATATATTCATTCTTCAAATTTCTTGTCTTACACTTACCAATTTCCTCTCAGAATAGTAGTGTGTGTGTGTGTGTGTCCTTCTAATCTTACTTTCAGTTTGTTTTCCTCATATTTTGTTGCATCGGGGGGGGGGGGGGGGGGTCTTTGCCATTGATTAGAGTGGTACAGCATCCTTGAGAAAAAAAAGCAATAAAGAGTAGCATTTTTCGCAGTTAGGCGCAGAACATGAATAAAGTGTCAAAAATAGAAAAATGAAAAAAGACTGAGCCCCCTAAAATCCTAAATCACTAGCTAAAACGCTATTGAAGGCTGTGTGATGGCATTGACATGAAATCCCTGTTTGAGCAAATCTAAGTCATATACGTGCACAAATCTGTGTTTAGGGTGCACTTTTTTTCAGGGCAATGCATGTAGATGCTGTTCAATGGAAGTGACACCCTCCCCAAGTCCATTGGTTTGGATCGCTTATTACCTACACTGCATGACTTTGACCCATTATTTCTCTTCCTTTCACCTTACATCACTCACTGAGTCAATCAACAAGCACTAACAATGCAATCACAAAACAGGGTTCAAAATCAATGTACTGAACATGTTAAAGAAATACTTTAATAAAAAAAAAATGCAATCATGAAATTGAATAACTGCCATATAACAGGTCAACAGCTAGAGTAAAACTTCTATACATAATGGCATAATGCCGTAGAGAACAGAGTTTTCAATTTTAAAAAATTCAACTACATGTATAATGCTTTCTCAAGATGTACAACAGTGTTGTCAGACAATTCATTTAAACAGTGTGAATTAATGTAAACATTTATACATTTGAAAAACTTTTATTAACTTTTAAACATATTGCAAATAATTTAATTAACTTGTGTACATTTTTTCATTAAACTTCAACCATCTTCATACTTTCAACACTTAACATTAATTCCACTATTTCAATTTGATTCGCAGTTGTCACATGTACAATGCGTTTGTCAACATTATAGTTGGCGCCTCCTTATTTGTTTGCAAAGCAACCATTAAATAAATAATCTTTTTGAAATAATTTTGATATCATTGTTGTACACGCTGATTCTTATACAAAATATAGATGTTCTTTTATTCTAATTAAATATTTCTGAAAATAACCTGCAAAAAAAAAGAATTACAAAGAAACAGCGAAATACTGTCACGATCATGATACTGATATTACTTCATAGAACTTTCCAAAGCCAGAATTAAATTCATTAAAATATAATCACCCACTGCCATGAAATATACAATTGCTTTAAAAGAATAACCCAGTATATATTCACCAATTTTGAACAGTTCATTCAATGTGAATATGAAGTTATACTAATTGAGACAATGCATGATCTATTCTAAACCATATTTCCCCTTCCCTACATGTATATCCAAGTAAATTCCTTAATAGAACCGCTGCTGATTGTTCCCTTAAATAAGAAGAGAAATTTTATGACCTGAGTTGCCCATTCCTACATGATTGGAAGACAACGTAACTTATTCCCAAAAATAAATTCTCCTGAATAAATAAGTGATTTAATTTATTTCTTCCAATCTTGGTTCAAATCTGTATTTTAATTTTCATGTTCTCGATTTTGACCAATTTTCAAATGATCAGAAGAGCAAGGTTTTTCTTGTTCAAAGATATGTTATATGTTAGTACAATTTAAACATATATACATTCTTAGATATAATAATATAAGAAAACACTCTAATTGTATAAAAGTATCAAAGGTCTGGAACTCATATACATCAATAGCAAACTGTTGTTTATCACTCAAATAATCAATAACGCTGCTACCCTTGTTCAAGTGTATTTTGGATTTATGATAATCAAGAAATGAAGGAGTGTAAGTAAAGAAAAATCATCATTATCTATGGAAAGCAACACTCCAATAATAACCTAATAAAGTGGTTTGAACTGTGAGTCATTTTAGTCAAGACACTTTTTAAACAAAAATATATTAACACATCCTTTACAACTTTTGAATAAGAGGCAAGATCCCTTGAATGACAGTAAAAAAAAATCAAAAGAATTATGATATAGCTAATATAAAATACATTCAGAACATGGCAGTCACATGGTTTATCTACAAAGATGGAATAACATACTTTCATTACTCAGTAACAAGGCAAATAAAAATTGTTACAGATTTTAAGATATTATTTTAAAAAAATCATTCCTGATTCATTTATGTAGAAGATGAAATCATTTAAACCATTGTTATTGTACATTTGATTTCATAATTACAAACATAAAGAAAAAATACAAATCCATGTACCCACAATAAACAGGGAATAATGATTGATCATATTTCCTTTCAAGCATAATCAATTAATATTGTTTGGCCCAATCCAATACAGATATAAATATAATTCTGAAAATGATCTACACTCCTATATAGTACACTCATTCAACTTCATTTTGGATTCCTAAACAAGTACATGCTCACAGCATTATATATCAATAAAAAATAACGATTAAAACTGTGACTACAAATGGAAAAAAAGGCTAATAAAGCCGAAGATTGCATATAACCTGGTACAGATAGAGGAAAGTTCAACTCAAGCTAAAATCAAGATGAAAATATAAGAAAATACCCTGCTAAAGTAAGCATTGAAACTAGAGTCTCATATCCTTTGTACATGTGTGCACTTACTGTATTCTGCACTTGCAAAGCCCCCCGTCCCCTTTACTTTTAAATAAATGAAAGTAGTTCAACATTATACATTTTAAAACATTTAGACAAATAAACCTGTATGGATAAAATAAGATATTTCTGATGATGCCTTATCTACTGAAAAAAAGATGATAAAACAGTTTCCTCACACAGATATCTATTTTATCATAATGAGAAATATTGCATAATCAATAGTATCAATATACATCAAAATTATCATTGCATAGCTTATGAATTGTTTCCAAATTTAAGTGTATCCCATTCATTAATATAGTGTTGCAAGCCTTTTAAAACGATTTGTTTATATATATATTTCCCTATAGAATATGAAACTCTCTCTAAATGTCACCGCATACCCTATTGGATTGGTCTGTGACCCAAGTTTGTCATGAAACATAGTAGAATTTGATGTTAATATTGAGACATGGAATATCTTTAATACTGTGTAATGTTCTAGATCATCAAATTAATATCTATGTTCAAATATTTTTCTAACTATGTATCATCCTTAAAGGCTTATTAGAATAAAAGCAAATTTAATCAACTAATTTTGACCTTCACTCTAGAATAATGTCTTGCAATCATCCAAAATCGTTATATCAATATTCTTACAGTTGATATGAAACTCAAATCAAAAGACACTTCACATTTTCAGAAAATGAGTAAAATTCGATTTGTTCCAAAATCTGATCAGGACCAGCAATGAGGTGTATGGTGGCCTTAAGAAACTTTATAGAAATCTTTATAATGCAATGATGAATTGTCTCTAATTTTTACAATTTGTTGTCAAGCAATCAGTTATTATCATAGGGTCATAGAGGATATTTAACCATATTCCATAACAAGTGGAATGCCCCTGGTGGTCTCACCTATATAACGAAATTCAATATATATAACAGCAGTGTTGACTTTGTGAACATTATTCAAAAAAATTTCTTCCAACTAGAATGTCTATTAATGTTCATTTATTGAATCATGCAAGAATGCACCAATGATGTAATAATGATCATGTCATTACTGCAAATAATCTACTTTAGGGTTAAAAAAAAAAGAACATGCTGAACTTGATTTATGCTAACAAAAATATCTAAAAATAATATCTAAAAATAACTTACAATTAACAAAAAGCTAGGGCATCATTAATCTTGAACCTATCATTTTCTAAGATCAAAAATTGATGCAATTAAGAGCCTTAGGATATTCATTCATGATAAGTATTTGGGGCTCTCATTTGGCTATTCATTTGTTTCTCAGAAAACACTCAATCTTGAGATAAAGTAATGGTCACATTATCCTTGAATATGATTATGGTTTTTCACTAAGCACTTTGTATTGCATTATAATTCCCATAATTATGTTTTGAAATGTTAAAGTCAACAGAAAACTTAAATATTTCATAACAGGGACAAATCCTAACATCTTTATAACTTGAAACACACATCAATACTGGGGATTGGAATAGAAAAATCCCAATTAATCCATCAACTTGTTGAACACATGATAATCACTTTCCAGGAAACAGAGAGAGAAAAATCATGTTAAGGCTTGAAATTTCTTGTTTCTTTTTTTTTTACTGAATGGTCAAAGATATAATCTTACTTGATCATGAGATGTGACCAATCATACCAAAGTGTTTAAAAAACCCTACATTTCAAAGCAGATGGATGAAACCAGATGCCACCAATGAATAATGATAAAAAGTCTTGAATCCTATTCAAAATTAAATGAGCCTCACCATTTCTGGGAGGAAATTCAAGAGCTCCTTATTGATGGGAGGGATGTGTTTTTCTTTGGAGAGTTGAAGAGCACACCACAACTTGGTTCTTGCTGCGCTGGTGGCCTGATGGAGATTCTTGATCTTTGTAACAATGCTTCCATCTCCTACAATAACACACAATAATCAATAAAAGTGAACTCATGGCTGGATTTTTTTCATGAAAGATAGAGTTTGTTAAAACCACACAGAAGGTAGAAAGTGCAACAACTCAGCTGAAGTTAATTTAAAGACCTGGTAGGTGTTTCATAAAGCTGTTCGTAAATTACGAGCAATTTTATGAACAATTCTTGCTTTGAATTTTACTTAATACTAAGAAAATTTGGTGCACATGATTACCAACACTGCCAGTTCATTGACTTGGTCATGTGGCCTAAAACTCAAGCAGGATGTTCACTGATGCTTTATTACTTTTATGTCTAAGTTTCATGAATTAGATCTATATACTTCCAGAGTTATGATATTTAAAAAACTTGACTTTGATAAGATTTTGTTTTGATTCCCCCAACATGATAATAGGCATTTATATAGCGCCATCTATCTAGAAATATTATATTCCAAGGCACACAAGAAAAGAAAGAAAGTTTGGGATGAGTGTCAAATTGCCAATAACTTTTAAATACTGTTAGAAAAGATAAGACTTCAGTTTAGATTTGAAGGTCTCCAGTGATGGTATAATTCTTAAATTTAACGGCAAATTATTCCAGAGAGAAGGTAATCTAAGTTCATTGACCCTAAATTACCTTTGACCTTGGTCATGTGAAATGAAACTCACAAAAGATGTTTAGTGATACTTGATTACTGTTATGTTTAAGTTTCATGAACTAGGCCTATATACTTTCTAAGTTATGGTGACATTTCAAAAGCTTAACCTTTGCTTAAGATTTCCATATTGATTACCCAAACATGGGCTATGACCTTTGACCTTAATCATGTGACATCAAACTCTGGCAGGGTGTTGAGTAATACTTCATAACCATTATGTTTAAGTTTCATGAATTAGGCCCATAACATTTTAGTTATGGTGACATTTCAAAAACTTAACCTTCGGTTAAGATTTTGATGTTGATTCCCCCAACATGGGCTAAGTTCATTGACCCTAAATGACCTTTGATCTTAATCATGTGAATTCAAACTCTGGCAGGATGTTTAGAAATACTTGATAATTATTATGTTTACTTTAAGTTTCATGAACTAGGCCCATTTCCTTTTTGATTTATGATATTTCAAAATGTTAACCTTAAAAAGTAAAAAAATTCCGGCAGCATGAGTCCCCCCCCCCCCCCCTCCCTCCAGAGCCACGAGTGATCTTGAAATATTGCAGAAAAATTGAAAATGACTGTATACTGTGCATGCCTATTACTAATTACGTAATCATCATCATAGTTTGCTAAATTAGGAATTGAACCCTTTCTTTTTCCAAATAGTCCTTACACTAAATATTATGAGTCAGCTGGTTTCCATAGGCAACATGTTACATTAACAAATTTCCCACAAAACTTTTTGTGAAATATTGTGCCATACTGCAGTCTTCTGAATAATGATCATTGAGTGGATCAAATTTCTTCAAAGGATACAGTATATTCCACTTGTTCAGGTTACCATTGCATTCATCCTGGATTCATGCAATATCATCCATAACCTGTGGAATATTCCAGTATCCCAATCTGAGTCAGCCAGTAGAAATATTTTCTTTTCAGATTATTAGTATAAAAAGCTAATTACAAGAAAAATGCATACCTTTATCCTGAACATTCCTTCCATGGAGAGTTTGACACATTTCAGCTGTTCGGTGTGCTTCAACAGACTGTATGGCTGACATCCACATATCTAGGCAAGCCTCAATGTTTGGATGAAGAGCCTTGGCATTCAGACCTCCAATCTTGCTCAACAGAGTAGTCATCTGCATGAAATTAGATTAAATTAAGAAAACATGAACATAAAATAACTTTGTGCAATAGGTTATGATTAAAAAACTCCACCTTTCTCCTCCCCTTTCTCTTCTCATCAACCCCTTCTCCCCCCCCCTTTGGCATTCCCTTTGAAAAACTCCGAAATCTTTTGGCTTGTTTCTACAGAGAATCATTAAAAACAATTTATCTTTTCCAGAATGATAAAACTGTATCGCCCGTAAACCAACCTGTTTCTACAGAGCGAATAATCCAATTAACTCAAATTCCGTCAACACGGCAATAACCACCTCCCAGAGGTGGTTATGAGAAACCGTATTTTGCGCGATGCGGCTTATCAATAAACCACATCGCGTCTGTTTCTACAGGGAAGTTTTCCGGAATTCAGGATACTTTCGCGGATAATACCGTTTGTGACGATTCTCTGTAGAAACACGCCGATTGTTGGTTGTTGGGTGAAAAATTTAGTTTACATAAAATTTAAGAATAGTTAATAACTACCTGTCTTCTTAAAGCATAGTTGATTTATGACTGAGAATTTTTTGAAATTTTGATAATAAAAATAATATTTATAATCACCCTGCTGTGCTCTCTGTACTCTTCAACAACAAGTTGATCCAAGGCAGATGGGTTTGGTGGTAATGGAGGCACTGCAATGGTATTAGAACTTGATATGCGCTTCCCTGGATTCATTTTAACTAGTTCAGTCTCAGTCTATACAATGAAAGGAAAAATATTTATGATTATTAGAAAATAAATATTTTTCTGATAAAATGAAAAAAACAAAAACTGCAAAAAAGGTGTTGAAGGGCCGATTCTATAGGATTAAATGTTCATGAGCCTAATCTGATCATCTATGCTCTGAGATACATGGGCCAGGTTTGAATGGGGTATACCTAAACTGGTTTACTAGTTATCATGAGAATGATATATCTTCAGATATAATGAATGAGTTAAGGACCTTTGCCATCTTGCTTGGACCTTGATTCCCCCAATTCAATTTTTATTGTTTCTTTAAATGCATATATGATATGATCTGTAAGCGGTTCATAAGTACTGTAAGAACAAAAACAGGAGCGAGGGACATACTGAAGGACAGGTAACCTCCCTAAAATCTCAAGAATTACCTACAGAGGGAGGAGGCATAAAAGATAAACAAGTGACTACCATGCTTGTGATAACAAAATGCTTCACTCAATCGGTAAATACGGTTAGCATTGAAAATCACTCTGCTATCTTCATAAGATGTAAACATTGTAGGAACTGAAGACTGAATTCTGCCTTGTAGATTATTTCATTGTCTTCAAGACTCTTAGGCTACATTTGGGGATTTATCCTGTTCTTTGGAGATGTTGTTAAAACAGAGCACCCCGCTATCCTGTTTTAAGTTTTAAAAACTCAATCTGCTATCTGTATAAGATGTGAACATTGTACATGTTGCAGCTGAAAACTACCTTGAAAATCATTTGTCTTCTAGACTACATTTAGGAATATACTGTTCTTTTGAAAGTATGGTGAAGTAGAGGCCCTTTTATGATTTGTTTTATTAAGTTTGTCTAAAAATACACGGCTATCTGTATAAGATGTGAACATACTAGCAAATGAAGACTGAAATGTGTGCTTTGTTCTATTCACTTTCCTAGGCAACAAACAGCAAAATAATCTGTTCATTGGAAAATATGGTAAGTAGTGGCCGCTTTATAACCTGAGTTTATTTCTTTTTTTAGTTTTCATGTGAATCACTTATGAATATTTTAAGCTCCTTTCAATGGAATACTCTTTGTTCTTTGGAAAGTTAGAGAAGCAGCTATCAATTTTTCAAGTATAGAAGCACTTAAACCCCCTCCACACCACTATACTTTATAGAGCAGATACTACATGTATACAAAAAGTGAAAGTCCCAGCATTTTAGGTATTCAAAAATGAATGAGAAATACAGATGATTATTGTAAACAAGTTTCTGCAAGAATTCAACAAACATTTTAATTGGTTGTTAGATCATGTAATAGAAACATTAATGAACGGTTTGTTTTTATTTAATATTTTTTCCACCTTTTTATTAATGACTTATTTTTTTAAAGAAACTTGAAGTTCATTTCTTTCAGAAAGTCTCACCTTTCTCCTTTCCTTTTCCAGATTCTGTAACTGGTACTGGCAGTCTTCAATTGCTGCAGCAAGCTCCCCATTTAGTATTGGTGATGTTGGTGACATTGGGCTGTGAGGCAGGGAAGCATAATTCTCAGTAAATGATGTTGACTGCTTCATGTTCATGTTGAGTGATTGGTTTCTTTTAACCCAACCTGGAACATGACTTGGTCTGCTGCTATATGGATAGCGAGTATTATAGTTGTTGCGAGGAAACCCAGCTGCCATTTGGGCATCGTACTTGAATCTAGGATTGGTCATGTTGCGAAACATGTCCTGCTGATTTTTCCACTGCTGTGCTCTAGCATATTGAGACATGTCAAAATCTCTGGGATTATTGAAGGGAGGCCGTTGGAAAGGTTGATGAAAATTTGGCTGTTGAGATGGGTAATCATCTTGGGAATGGAAACTTGGGGATATGGGAGGTTGGGTAACTGGTGGTGACTGGACAGGTGAGCCTCGTAGATTGTTGCCATTGTTGAACCTACCCATTGGTGAAGACAACTGAGGGTCTTTTTGGACACCCATCATTTCAGCCATATTGATAGGAGAGGCTCTATTTGGAGGAAACTGGAAGGGAAAGTCTTCTCTTGAGGGTGGCATGTTGTTGAACTGCTGTTGATTTTCATAGTTGTATGGAGTTGGTTTCGCATCTAGCTGTGGAATCTGTGGACTGCTACGGTTCATGCAGGGAGGATTCAGGTCTGTCTCAACCCTGGGTAGTGGAATATTTGGCCAACCAATTTCATCTCCAGAACTGTAGCTTCCAGCAAGAGAGCTGTGTGGAGAACCTGTATACATGTTCTCACTTTCAGCTGCAATGATTTTTTTTTAAGTGGATAAGCAAATAAACAGGATCACAATTTGTCAAGTGTATTTTGAAAACAGAAGCAATTAGAAAATTAATATCTTTTCACATTTCTCTCATTACAATTTTTTATTGAAAATACAAAGGAATTATATACGTTATGGCATTTTGGAAATATCCATAGTAAAACGTTTAACATACACTTATTTCCTACTAATTACCAGATTTTTCTGACTTATTCTTAATGACAAGATTGAATGGATGAATCAACTAGGGGACAAGGAAAATTGTAAATTAATGAATGAATGTCAAGTTTAATATGCTATAATAGCCTTTATCAAACCTATTTTGAAGACAAAAATGACTAGACATTCTCACATGCTATTAATCTGCTAGCTTTTACAAAAAAACTTACCATTCAACATCTGTCCATTCTTGTTCTGTTGCATCCAATTGAGTGCCTCCTGAATCAGCTGGGCAGATGATACACCACTGATGTCAGGGATTGCAGCTTGCTTCCATGGAGGAATGCCATTTTCAAAACTAATCAGATAAGAAGATAATGGACAGATCTCCAAATAACAATCTAATTCAAAGTAAGTAGGGAGAGGGGGAAATACAAAAACTAGAACTATCACTGAAGGTGATTCATACCCCCGCTATACATTGTTTCCATGACAACAGTTTTCAATGCATGGAAAAAATATGTCTAGCCTATTTTTACCACAAGATCAATTTGTGAGCTAAATATCATAAGAATTGGTTGAAAACTGATGAAGTAGTACAAACCGCAATATTTTACCTAATTTTAGGCATACATTGTTACCATGGCAACACAATTTCCGACACAAAATATGTGTCTCACACATCTTTACCTCAAAACCTATGTGTGAGATAAATTTCATGAGAATTGGTAGAAAATTAATGAAGTAATAATTCAAAGTGCAAGATTTTTTACACAATTTTCACTTCATAGTTAATATGCCATATAATGGCAACATGATTTCTGACACACACAAAATGTCTTGCACATCTTTAATACCCTCAATACTAATTTTTGTGCCAAATTTCAGAATTGTTTAAAAACTGGGGAACTAGTTCACACTACAATATTTTCACCATATTTACTGTTACCATGGCAACAAAATTTCAGACACATGCAAAAAATGTGTCTTGCACATTTATACCCCAACACCAAGATGTGTTCCAAGTTTCATGAGAATTGGTTAAAAACTGAGGAAGTAGTTCAATGCGCAAGATTTACGACAGACCGACTGCCCGCCCAACTGTATACTGATTTCTATATACCCCTTCAAATTTTGTTTGGAGGGGGCATAATAAAGACAGAGGTATCATATGACGCAAATTTATTGATGTGAACCAAAAGTTCCAGTGTAATAATTTACTGGGATTTGAAAATTCATGAAGTGTCAATCAGTAGTAAATGAGTCACATACTTACCGTATATACTTAAGGGCAAAATTTTCAATTTTCAGCTTTGAACTTGTTTTATACTTTGATTTTCTCTTTTTTTTACCTAAATCAATCAACTCCTTTTTTTTTTTGGGGGGGGGGGAAGTGAACTTCCCTTTGAAAGTGTAGAAGTACCATAGTCTGGTTTTAACTCTTCCCTATAATATTAAACAGGTCTTTTGTTTGAATCCAGGCTATGGCATTAATTTTCTTAAGCAAGATATTCATACACAAGACATTGTGCTGCGCTCAACCCAGGTATAGTAAACAGGTATCCCACTGGATTACCCAATATCTTTCAAACAATGGAAAAAGCATAGTACGCTTTATAATAGGTAATTTCCATGTTTGAACAAAATGCATCCTAGAATACTTCACAAACACTGGATACTATAATGCTGTACTGGTTAACACTGGAACAACCTAGAATCTCCTATGGGGATTGTGCCATTTTGCAGATCATTAGAAAACAGAAAATTGTTTACCAGTTTCCAGCTGAAAGGGTATCTAGCAGCTCTTGCGTCAGAGAAATCTGGGCACCCAGGTTGTCGTTTGTCACACAGTCTTCTTCAGTGGCGAGGATCTTAGTAACCAAGTCCTCAAAGGATCGGTCTAAGGGACCTTCAGATGCTTGGGTATCATTTGGCATGACTGCAGTCTCGGTCTTGCTGTAGTTAAATTATTTTCTGCAAACTCTTGAGAGGTGGAAAGAAAGAGGGTGGGGGGAGAGTGGGTGATTTTTGTAAACTTTCAATCTTTCAGGCAGCCTCAAACAACAAATTTTGGAAAGAGGGTTTAACAATTAAAATGAAACTTAATGATGAAAATACTATTGTTACATTAATTCTAATTAGTCAAATATTACCCGTTTCTTTAAGTGACATGGAACATCTCTGATAGTGACAAAGAAAGACAATTTTTCTTCCTTGGTTATTTTTCAGTTGAACTAGAGTCAACTGCTGCAATGATAATTTATTTATGATTAGATCTAGAGCTCAATTTCCTATTTCTTCAAAGTATTACTGTTTTACGCATTGGATGTGTAGACATCCTGGTCTAGATTACGGATATGACAATGACATTTGCAAGGAAAAAATTCTGATTTTTTTTTTTTTAAATCATCTAATTTGTCACACCAGTGTACATGTAGAACTCTGAATTTATCTTCTCAACATAAACTTATATGATTATTTTAGAGTGAAATGCATACATAGATCTATTCAACAAGATTTATAACCAACAAAGGAGTGGGCAGGCAAAACATGGGTCAAAAATACTTTTTTTTTGTCATTTTGATATGGCAACAGTTTTTTTAATGTATCTCAACATGAAATGACAATATTTTTTGTCTTGGGTCCGAGAAAAAAGTGTGCCAGGCAAAAATTTAAAAAATGGCCGCCAAAACCCTCCAAAATCACATTTTTGGCAGAAACTTCTTTATTTGGTGGTCTGTTTCACATGGCAGATCTAATTCTAAAACCTCAGGAGCTCACTTCTATGACACTATATAGTGTATATTCAGACCTTGTTATATGTCATGGTATTCAATACATGGACATATGCAGTGCAGTATGTACAGTACATTGTAAACCATATAGCCCCTATGGCTAAATTATTTATATTTTTTTATTCTGTAATAAGATTTTGCAAATATCTGTAAACCCCGATTTAGAGCAATAAAAGCAATTATATAGCTATATAAAGCTGCTTGCTACTGTTAAACTCATATTGCCTAATATCCAAGAACCACAACACGATGAAACCTACTTTTTGACCCCCAAAAATTGTAAATTTAGGTAAAATCACCTTTTAACTCTAAATGGTTTAAAAGAACCAATTTTAGAAAAAGCAAATTGCCTGCCCCCCAAAACATATGAATAGACACCAAAACCAGAGAAACAGACCACCAATTAAAGAAGTTGTGGCCAAAAATGTGATTTGGGGGTTTGGATTTTGGCACCGGCACACTTTTTTCAGACCAGAGACAATAAATGTTGTAATTCTATGTTGAGAAAAGATAAAAGAAACACAAAAACCAACAAGTGGAACGCCTCTGGCAATCTCGCCTGCATTACGCAATTTAATATAGCAGCAGTGCTAACTTTGAAAACTACTATAAAATAATCATTCATATAATGACATAATACCACGTTCATTGACCATAAATGACATTTGAACGGAGACTTAAGACTGTCAACTACACCCATGTCCACATTTCATTCACTCTATCCATAAACTTTCAAAGTTATGATGGCACTTCAACAATTACCCCAACATGGCCTAAGTTTATTGACCTTAACTGACCTTTGACTTGGTTTTGTGACCTGAAACTCACAGGGGATGTTCAGTGATGCTTGATTACTCTTATATCCCAAGTTTTATGAACTAGATCCATAAACTTTCAGTTAGGATGGTAATTCAACAAATACCCCCAACACGGCCAAAGTTCATTGACCTTTAATGACCATTGACCATGGTCATGTGAACTGAAACTCGCACAGGATATTCAGTGGTACTTGATTAACCTAATGTCCAAGTTTCATGAACTAAATCCATAAATTTTCAAAGTTATGATGGTAATTCAACAAATACCCCCAACTTGACCAAAGTTCATTGACCCTAAATGACCTTTGACCTTGGTCATGTGACCTGAAACTCAGGCAGGATGTTCACTAATACTTGATTAACCTTATGTTCAAGTTACATGGACTAGATCCATAAATTTTAAAAGTTATGATAGTAATTCAACAAATACCCCCAACTTGACCAAAGTTCATTGACCCTAAATGACCTTTGACCTTGGTCACGTGACCTGAAACTCGAGCAGGATGTTCACTAATACTTGATTAACCTTATGCCCAAGTTTCATGGACTAGATCCATAAATTTTCAAAGTTATGATAGTAATTCAACAAATACCCCCAACTTGACCAAAGTTCATTGACCCTAAATGACCTTTGACCTTGGTCACGTGACCTGAAACTCGAGCAGGATGTTCACTAATACTTGATTAACCTTATGTTCAAGTTTCATGAACTAGGTCCATATACTTTCTAAGTTATGATGTCATTTCAAAAACTTAACCTTCGGTTAAGATATGGTGTTGACACCGCCACCATCAGAAAAGCGGTGCCTACAGTCTCACTCTGCTATGCAGGTGAGACAAAAATCACCCGTTTATAACCCACTCCTAATAATTATTGATGAAAAATTCTGTCAACAGATAAAAAATATGAAAATTAGAGGTGGGCCCAAAGGGCAAAAAATTGAGATATTTCAGATTTAAGTTTTCTCATTTGGAGCAGAATGTTGTCCTGATCAATATGACACCATTTTAAAGAAAATTGGGTGAAAAATGGTAGTGTGGACCAAAAAACAAGGGGCGTGGTCCAAAAGTGCAGTCATCGCCTCTTGAGAATGGAAAAAAGTCCTCATTTTCTTATTCAAAGATCTACTACTTAGCTGCTACTGGTATCTATATGTTTATTATTCAGATAGATCCACAGGCATTGTCAAAATTCTCAAACCACTCTAAAAACTATTGAAACAGGGCCTTTCTGGTTTTAACCCTTTAAAGCCTTAGGGGCCATTATGGCCCCCACCTCATTAAATTTTGCGGATCAATTGAAACCACTGTGTTATATGCTAGGCCACTGAAAAAAGTAGAAATAATAATATATTTATTTTTATGTAGATAGGCAAGATCTAAGATCTATTCTATTGTTTCAGGCATTTCTAATATGTATTTCTTTGATTTTTTTTCAACTTTAACTTGTTTTAGTGGGGCCGAGATCTAGATCTAGACCTAGAAATCTAGATCTAACGTTAGATTCTAGTCTACATCTAACTGTTAGGCTATATCTATATCATGTTTTTATCTTAACCTTTCTATTCAGTAAGATTAAGAAAAATTGAACATTTATAGCTAATAAAATAAGAAAAAAAGTTAGATCTATATATAGCCTAGATTACAGGTAGATCTAGATCTAATTGAAGAGTGGATGGAAATGCTTTCTTCCATACGTTTAGTCTAGTCTAGACTCCGAGTCCTAACATTAGACAAAACTGAGAAATCGGTCTCCTCCATTTTACAAATATTTAGACCTAGATCTAGACCTGGCAGTGGCAGCCATCTGTTTCAAGGAATTTTTAACATAAATTCTCCTCGTACACAGACGGCTCGTGATCGTGCAGGTTAGGGTAATGATGCAAAATCCCCCGACGGGGCTCATCGATTTTTTACTTTATTTTATTTCATAAAAATAAAGAAAGAACTGGACCAAAGATTATTAAGTCCTAGGCCTATTCCGTTTTGGCCTGAAATGCACCAAAACAGGAAAAAATAAACTTCGATCTAAATCTAGGATCTATTCTAGGTCTAAAAGGAAAAAAAAACAGTGACTTACTTTGGCTGTCGAAGTAAGTCACTGGTTTTTTTGAACTCCCACTTCCCGTTTAGCCTATTCGAACTAAACATATGGCCATCGAGTCCCTGTAACTGTAAGTACATACCATACAGATTGAGTTAGAACTTTGTTCTCTGTAATTAGTGAGTGGAGCCAACAGAGTTAGATCTAACGTTAAAAATAAAGGAAAAGTCCAACGAGCATAACACTGAAAATTTCATCAAAATCGGATGTAAAATAAGAAAGTTATGACATTTTAAAGTTTCTCTTAGTTTCACAAAAAAGTTATATGCACATCCTGGTCAGTATGCAAATAAGGAGACTGATGACGTCATCCACTCACTATCTCTTTTGTATTTTATTATATGAAATATTCAAACTTTCTCCTCATTGTCAAGTGAAACAACGATTAATTCCTCCTGAACATGTGGAATCAGTATTGTTTAATACTATATGGTTCAGTCAAGTTGGTCCTTATTGTCAAATCTGAAAAAAATGAAATATTGTATAATTCAAACAATAAAAAACAAAAGAAATAGTGAGGGACATCATCGACTGTCACATTTGCATGTCACTGAGCTGTGCATATCACTGTTTTGTGAAAAATAAGCCAAATTTTTAAACGCCATAACTTTCTTATTTTACATTCGATTTTGATGAAATTTTCAGCATTTTGCTAGTTTGATTTTTCTCTATTTATTCAAAGCAACATTTTTCTGTGGTGGACTTGACCTTTAACAGGTAGGCCCTAACTTTAGTTGTTCTAGATCCTCAAAGTTAGAACTTAATCTAGATCTCTAACAGTCTGAACGTTAATTAGACATAGAACCTAATAGATCTACATCTAGATCTAGGCCTAAACGGCGGGCTAATGTTTATTTAGATCTAAGTTAACTTTTTTAGTTTTTGTCTAAAAAATCCAAAGACAAACACAAAGTCAAAAGAGACGGCCTCAATTTTCATCCCTCAACCTCATTGGCTCGAATTCACAAAGGTGGTTTTGAAAACCCACGGTTGAATCCATGGTTTATGCAGACTTCCTGTATACGCTTAATTTAGCGCGTATCGGGCGCATGTATAAAAATGCTGATACGCGCTTTTGTCACAGTGCGCCAAATAAATTGAAACCCGTTACCATGGTTAGATACGCTATTTTATTCACGAGTCCAATGTTTGAAGAGTGGACTCATTAATAAAATAGCGTGGATAACCACGGCAACAGGCGTCAATTTGGCGCACTGTGTCTGTGACAAAAGCGTGCATCAGCATGGACATTTTTTAATATACGCGCTAAAATCAGCGTAATTTATACAGGAAATCTGCATAAACCATGGACTCAACCGTGGGTTTTCAAAACCACCTTTAATGAATTCGGGCCAATATTCATGACCAGAGTGACACCGGACAGAGACTACTCTAAGTCTAACCCAGGGAGCTCCGGCCCGCAAAGCAGGCCGGAGCTCCCGACCCTGGCTGGCTGGGTTAGACAGAGTCACACTCAGTCTCAGAGCCCAGACACCCGTCCAAAATCCCTTACCTAACTAAGCCTGTCATAACGACTTTTGGAGACCATGAATTTGCATTATAAAATATTAGTCTAGTCTCTAGATCTAGGCCTAACTGTTAACGCTATAGGCCCTATATAACTTAGTCTTAGGCCCTATTTATTAATATTTTCTAGTCTAACCTTAGTCCTTACTTTACTTTAGAAGTTTAGCCTATGCTATGGCCCTGGCCTAGGGCCTAGGCTAGGCCCTAGACTAGAGCCAGAGGCAGAGGCTAGACTAGATCTAAGTTATTATTCTAAGTTAGACCCTAGGCCCTACGGCTACGAGTACGACTACGAGTCGGTGTATGGCCTGGGCTAGGCTGGCTTTACCTCGAGCGAAGTTTGTGCAGGCTCCACTCCACTTCACTACCGCTCCACCTACCCGGGTAGGTGGAGCGTAGTGTAGGCTGTAGGCGTAGCGGTAATGAAGTGGAGTGGAGCCTGCACGAACTTCGCTCGAGGTAGGCTGGCCTCAGCCTCAGGCTCAGGCTCGGCCTGTCGGCGAGGCACAGTCCCACACAAACGCCATTCGTGCCACACTGCACTGTGTGTAAACGTTGCCGTTGGTGATTGCATTGCCATTATTGGCAATGGCAATGCCATGGCATTGGCATTGCGCTGGTTCGATTAAAAATAAAAAGTCGGTACCGGTAGGCCCCCTCCCTACCGTATTTTGCACATCCGTCACTCAGTAAGGGCAATTTACCAAGGGGCTCGACTCGAGATCTAAAAAATATTGTTCAAAATTATCATTATAATAATAATAATAGTTTAACTTAGAGTGGGCAAAGAAAGTTGAATAATTAAAGAATCGATGGAGTAATCTTACCTTCTTGTGATCAAACCTGCTGCTGCGCTGCGATAACTAAACATGATAACTGAGAGCATCGCTATGTGACGCGCGCGTATTCATAACATGGGATAATTTGATTGGGTGTTCCAGCGCGAAAACCGCTCGCGAAGTCTGCGCTAATCCCAAATCCCGGACCCAAATGCACTGTGATTGGTCGCCTACGTAATATTTGCATATGTAATTTGCATGATACCGCGATCGGCCGGTTAAAATCAAGCAGCTATAGGCCACGTTCGCGTTACGATTTTGGAAAATCGCATTTTACTCATTTTTTGAAAATGTGAATGGATATCATTTTATTTGAGATTAAAATCAATTGAAAGAATACTAATACGGTATAGGGCCTAACCATTTTGAAAGATTGCAAGCCTTTATTCTGGAGTAAAGGCCAAATTAGTTTCAAATTGTAGCCAATCGTACGACTTTTATAACGTCGACCATTACGACTAGATATTAAATTCGCTTTTATTCTAAGGAGGATGATATAACATAGAGATTTGAGTATAGGTATTTGTACGATGATTTAGAACATTAGGCCTACCCAGTAAGATATTCCATGTCTCGATATCAGCATCAAATATTCTACTACATTTTATTCTGAAATCGGGTTGCAGATCAATCGTAAGGTGTGCGGTCGCCTTGTAAATAGAGGAAAAAATTAATCATTATAACTGCGTTTGTGACGTGTTATGAGCGCGAGGCGCCGAGTAATATAATGAATTGAATTGTTATACAAATAATGAATGTTTATGAGTGCAATGGACAGAATACTTCATGAGATGAAAGATGAAAAGATCCATTCAACGAGGCGTAGCCGAGTTAAATTGAATTGAAATTAATTGAATTTAATTTATTTTCATACTTCACAAGATAGCAAATAAGTAATAACATAATACAATTGAGAAATACATTTGATTACATACAAAATATAACATGTATAATGGCAGTAAATAAAGTGAAATATATGAAGGAACCTGCATAAAAAGCAGAGCTTGTAATGTCGGCAGGTTCCTTAAAGTAATTATGAAATTAGTAATCAAGGAGATCGGACACTAAAAAAAAAATCAGACTACAAAGGAAAAGCCAAAGATTAGCGGAAAATCGCGGGATAAAGAATGAGAGGGAAAGTGGACAAAAGTGAAATAGAGGGGGGGGGGATGAGCGAAGAATGAAAAAATTCAAAACTAGGCAGTATACCTTTAAAAAGGTACAAATCAAATACATTATATATAAATGGATCATTCATTTCATTTTTCACCGAATGAACTACAGTGCGCCCCCCCCCCCCCCCCAAATAAAAACTATACACCCTTGAAATGGCTGTCAAATAAAAAATATCACTTTGGGGGACAGACTTATATTATATGGAAAGCCAATAAAGTCAACTTTCAAATCACACCAAAAAGTTGGAAAACTATTCATGCTTGAGCGAGCACTGCCCACTGAAACAAAGGGTGTGAAAATTATGGGCTGGGCTGGAATTAGCCTTCCAAATTTCTTTCAGGTTTTTTTTGGAACTTGCAAAGTTGAGGGTTTGGTGATGAATAATGATCAATGATTGTGATCAGTTTATTGTTTGAGACAATTTCATGAGTTATTAAATTTCAAATATGCATGAATTGCAATTTTAGTGCATTATTTTTACTTTATTCATGTGGATCTCAGCAATGTGTTCATGACAGTCCGGAGAATAAGGTGTGAAGTAGGTGAAGTAGGTTGATGGGATAAAGGTCAACATAATATTTAGCAACCCCTCCCTCCATCTCTACCCCCCCCCCCCCCCCCACTTCTCTCCTCCTGAGTGACTAAGCTTGGCTATAGGCTGGGCAGGAATTAGCCTTGCAGTTTTTTTGAGAGGTATAGTCCTTTGGAACTTGCAAAGCTATATATCAATCAGATATGATTATTTACGTCTGGGACCGACCTCTAACGTCACCATCCGAAAGACGTGACCGGGGCTCGAACCTCTGCATCAATTTGTAACTTCCCCACACAGCTTGGATTACAGGCGCACGCCACAACGCCCAGACTGTAATGATGTATATAATTATATGGCCTCTTTTTAAGCCATATCTGCTGTCACATAATGTATATATACGTTAACGGTAGCTCTTTAGATAAAAAAGCGCTTGGATTTTTTTTATGGGGGGGGGGGGGGGGCTCCCGGCCGGGGCAAATCTCTTCCTCCCCTCCCCACATGGCATTTACGCATTACTCTTTGTAATGTAAAGAAGGGTACCTGTTCAGTGAATTTACGCCACTTAATTTTTTTTTTTTTTTTTTTTTTTTTTTTTTGGTTGTTGTTGTTGGTTTTTTTTTGTTTTTGTTTATTAAAGCTTCTAGCTTAAATATTCCACTCTACCTGTTACGAATCGAACTTTTTACTATTTTGATGTTTTTTTTTTTTTTTTTTTTTTTTTCTTCATGACACTTTTATACACCTTGCCTACCTGTAAATATGTTGCCTTGTGCATCATTGTATATATTTTACATATTTCCTGTCTCTCCTTCCTCCTTCCTTTATTTCTCACCCTCTATACCTGTACATCGAGCACATGCATGCATTTACACTTTTCCTGTATGTTTATGTGCTAGCCAGCCAGTCCTACCTGTATCATGTTGCACATCTCATGCTAATTCAACATCCTTTTTTGTTTTACAATGGCTCAGTTTGAAGAAGATATTTGTAATTTTTTTTAAGATAATCACTGTAGTATAAATGGTAACATGCATAATGCTGTCCCTGATTGTAATTATTGCACAGAAAAACAGTTTTTTGAATTAGTTTGTAATACCAGAATGAGCACTGACCTAACTCTCCTTCATATGAATATTCGCAGCTTGTGTAAGAACTTTGATAATGTATTAGCATTCAGCAGTAATATCAACCCAGGGCTTGTCCCTATTGGCGTCTCTGAGACTTGGTTTTTCAGTGAAAATGATATGAATCTCTTTTCTATTCCAGGTTATGATATAATTTGTAATAATAGGAATAATAAAAGAGTTGGTGGTGTTGCAATATATGTCCCTTCTCAGTTAGATTATCAGGTTTGTCATGATCTTAATTTAATGACCGATCATTTGGAAGCTGTATTTATAGAAATTTTGCTTCCTGGTAAAAGAAATGTTGTTCTTGGAGAAATCTACAGACCTCCCCATGGTAATTTTACAAGTTTTATAGATGACATTCAAAATATATTGGAAAAAGCTTTGCTTTCTCATAAATCGTTATTTTTGATGGGGGATTTTAACATAAATCTATTACACTGCAATGATAATGTTCACGTTGATGACTTCTTGAATCTGTTAATGTCCTTTTCATTGTTACCTTTAATCACAAAGCCTACCAGAGTGACTGATACATCTTCCACACTTATTGATAATATTTTTAGTAACTCGCAACCAGCTCCGTCTTCTGGAGTAGTAATTTCTGACTTATCTGACCACTTTCCTGTTTTTACTAAACTAGCTTTAGGACAATATAAGGATCCAAATATTTACAACACCCATACTCGCCAAAGCAATTCTGAAAATATCGCTCGGTTCAGAGAAGCGTTAACTTCGGCTGATTGGAGTGACATACTCTCAGACCAAAGTGTTGAGAGTGCCTTTGATAATTTCATGAAAAAATTGATGGTTCTATATGACGAGAACGTACCTGTGATTAATTGTACAAATAAGAGTCGATTTAGAGTTCCACGTATGCCGTGGATTACCAAATCTTTGTTAAACTCAATTAATAAGAAAAATAAGATGTATTACCAATATAAAAAAACAAAGTCAGCATTTTTGTATAGGAAATATTCAGCATATAGAAATACTTTAACTGCTACATTGCGTAATGCAAAAAAGCAATATTACTGTGCTCAATTCCAAGCGACTTTCAATAATATTAAGGATACCTGGAAAGTGATCAGAAATGTTTTTAAAGCGCCACTTAAGGTTTCAAAGATAAAACAGGTAATCATAAATGATCAAGTTGTGGATGATAACAGTGTTATTGTAGAAGAGTTCAACAATTATTTTTGTAATATTGGTCCAAATTTACAGGCGGCTATTCCACCCTGTCAAAAAACCTGTGCTGACTTCTTGTCTGAGCCTACTTTGGAAAGTCTTTTTTTTTTTGCCTACAAGTGAGGTAGAGTTGACTGATGTGGTTAGATTAGTCTCTCAAAAGTAAAAAGAGCCCAGGCTGTGATAATATTAAAAATGAACTTATTAAACATGTTATTGTAGGAATCTTGACACCTCTCACTCATATCTTTAATCTTTCAATGTCAAATGGCATTGTGCCTAGAAGCATGAAAATTGCAAAAGTTGTGCCAATTTTTAAAAAAGGCAACCCTGAATTGTTGACCAATTATCGTCCAATTTCTTTGTTGACATCTTTTTCAAAAATCCTTGAAAAACTCATATATGCAAGGGTCATACAATTCTTTAAAAAGTCAAATATCTTTTCGAATTTTCAATTTGGGTTTCGCGAGAAGCATACAACTACACATGCCATTTTGCACTTTGTTGATAAGGTTGCCACTGCCTTGGATAAATACTTGAGCACAATTGGTATATTCTTGGATTTTTCCAAGGCTTTTGATACAGTTGATCATAAAATTTTGCTACATAAGTTATCCCATTATGGAGTGAGAGGTGTTGCCCTTGAGTGGTTTAGGAGTTATCTCACTGACAGGAGACAATTTGTATCTTTGAATAGAATTAATTCCAGCTTGCAAACTGTTACATGTGGTGTACCTCAGGGGTCTCTTCTAGGACCTCTCTTATTCATACTGTATATAAATGATTTTCAAAATTCATCAAACAAATTATCCTTCATTTTCTTTGCTGATGATTCTAGTTTATTTTTTTCACATAGGAATCCTCTAACCCTGATAGAAACAGTGAATTGTGAATTGAAGAATGTTATCTTGTGGGTTCAAGCCAATAAATTATCACTTAATTTTCAAAAGACAAATTATATGCTTTTTAGCAATTCCTTAAAAATGCTGCCTGGCAATGTAATGTTTAATAATGTCTGTCTTGAAAGAGTAACCTCAACTAAATTTCTTGGGTTATTTATTGATGAGAAATTGAACTGGAAACTTCATGTAAATCATCTCTGCAAACTGTTGTAAAAAAATACCGGTGTTATATACACTCTTAAAACAAATCAGTCAAATTGACTAGACCAGTAGTCAGCTGGGAGCAACTGATATGGCAATCACTGATATTCACATTTCTGACATATTTTATAGTCAGAAATAACTCTGTTCTAGTACAATATGACTAGAAAATAGTCAAATATGACTAGAATAACAGTTGCTCCCAGCTGACCCTATTAACTAGTCATTTTTGACTGATTTGTTTTTAGAGTGTACAAGTTGAGATCAGTTTTTCCTAAAGAAATTGTATTTATATTATATTCCTCATTAATTGTTCCTTACTTAAACTACGGTGTGCTTGCCTGGGGCAACTCACTTAAAACGCAATTGCAAAAATTATTCATTGTTCAGAAGAGAGCTATTAGAAGTATATGTAATGTCAGTTATCGTGCCCATACAAATGTTTTATTTCATGACAATCACTTATTGAAAGTGGAAGATATTTACTTTATGCAGCTAGGATCTCTTATGTATGATTTTGATTCAGGAAGTCTCCCTTCAGCCCTGGCACTGATATTTAAGAAAAATAGTCAAGTACACAATTACAATACTAGACAATCTTCCACTCTCCATATATCTCGTGCAAGAACAAAGTTCACTTTGGGCACTCTAGTTTGCACTGGACCCAGGTTTTGGAATGCACTTGGCCCTGACATTACACATGCTGTCAGTTCTACAGTGTTTAAACGAAAATTGAAATCTTATTTACTGAGTAACTATGGAAGTGATTCGTAAAGCCTATTTTTCGTGTGTTATTTATCAGTTAATGCTAAATTATCAATACTTAACCCTAATTCTCCCGGGGGGGGGGGGGGCCATAATGGCCCCCCCCCCCTTGACAATTTTCGCGATATATCTGCTGCGCAAATTTTTTTGACCTCGCCGCTCACTGACTTTTTACTTTCAAGTCTCGCGCAAATTTTGAGACCAAATTTGTGACGCCCGGGTACACGGTTACGACATTACGCAACATTATGTAAGTGCATGTCAGACCCAAAATTGCTCATAAACGTGATTTCATGTACAAATCCAATGCAAATTGTGTATTTAGCCAAAATTCATAAATGTATCATTATTTCTACTTTTACTGATTAAACTGAATTAATTTTGCCTTGTTTATGATCAGAACTAAGTCTGGAATGATTTCCATTGAAAAAACAATAAAAAACAAAAAGTAAAAAAACAAAGAAATACATAAGAAATTAATAAAACAATAAAATACATAAGAAATTGATTTCCGAACCGAAGTTTTTTTAATTGCGATTGTTAAGATTGCTACAAAGAATTTTTTTACCAAAAATTAGCATTCTAGGAGCTTTATTTAGTGAATTATAGCAAAAAGTATGATTTATGCATAAATTAGCATAATTAATTCATATAAAATAAAATCTCATTATTTTGGAAAATTTTACCATACAGCCTTGTAGATTACATCGCACACTACCAGTGTGCAAATTTTTGCGTCGCTCGCGCAATCGGCGGCCGAGATCTTAAGGGGGGGGGGGGCCATAATGGCCCCCCCCCCCCGGGATTGACAAGAATCAAAATACCCCGGGAGATTGAGGGTTAACATCCCCCCTTTCCCGGGCCTGGCTGGTCTCTGTCCTCATGTCCCCTTTTTTGTCCCTTTTGTACATAAATGTGTCCCTCAGCTCTCCCCTCCTCTCTCTTTAGTTATCATATTATATTATATTGCCATTTCTTTGTTGTTTATCCAATGTTCTTTGAATTCGTAATGAGGAACCTTAATTTACAAGCATTGCTTCACTTAGGTCTCCTCGTCTTCCTTTAAAATTATTTCTTTTCTGTCTTAAGCTGTATAATGTATTTAAAAACAATGTTTTCTGCATACTCTGTTTTATATATACCTGTTTTATCATGTACTCTGCTCATTGTTTCATACACACTTATATGTTTGTCATGTATTCAAACTCAAAGTTGGAAGACAAATAAAATGAACTTATGAACTTATGAACTAAAGGCCAAGACCATATACGTTCCCACTGTCCCACGGAAACACTAGCGCGTTTTCGCCCAGCGTCGTACGACGCTATCTACGACGTAGAACGATCTCTTGGTTCGTGCGTCCGTCGCGCTCAACTCTCGCTTGTAAGCAGTTTCGCAAATCGCTGAACGCGGCCGGATCGACCGCCAACATATGCATTGTATATGTTCCTACTATGTGCACACAACTGGCAGTGCCATGTGTCTTGCAGTCGCGTCGTCGACCGAGCCATGCAACGGCTTTTCAATCATATTTCAATAATCATACTCGTTTAAACTTCTACTGTAACATTTTGAAATTATACTTAGCTTGATTTTAGTATAATTGAAATGGTACTCACCGAAAAACTCGCATTCGAGTCCATGTTTTGAAGCTTTCAGCTATCAGTGTAGTCAGAGTAGAGTACAACATGTGCATGCACGCGATTGGCGAATGTGTTTACATCGGCTCAGCTTGCTCGCTCTACAAGCGATCTGATTGGCTGTTGACGGCTGTTGACAAATCCTACGTTCTAATGCGGACGCCCGCTAATTTGCGGAAGAACCGTCCGTGATTTGAGCTCAAGAACGCTCGGGCCTCTGTTTCCATGGAAGTTGGCGATTTTTGCACACGACCCTTACGTTCTACGTCGTACGACGCTGGGCGAAAACGCGCTAGCACTATTTGGTCCATGGAGGTACTAGTATACCACTTTATCCTTTAAAGGGAAAGCTCACCCTGGCTGAACTTCGCTGAAGAAAATTTTGTTGTGAAAATTAATACCAGAGAAAATAATGTAAACTATTGGTGCATTAAGCTACATAGGAAAATCCATCGAAAATTAAGAACGTTATTAAAATTTGATTTAAGCGGGTGTCAAAAAATTTGATATACTGAAGGTACAATAAAAACCATTTTCATTTTTCTTTTTTTATAGAGACATTTCATTTCATTGATTTTTTTTTTACTTTACAAAAGTTGCTCGCGCGGCTGTAACGTCGGCGGCATATTCACAAATTTAGAAAATAAAATTCTAATAACTACATTTTAATCTTTGATGGATTTTCCTCAAACCTTCATCAATAAGTTTAATACCCTTTTTTTGTTATCTTTACAATAAACTCTTTCAGAGTTTAAACCTCCCCTTTAATTTTTTTTGTTTTGTAATAGTATTTATTAAATTCATTCAGTTCAAAATCATACAAGTAATAGTATATCAACAAAACACTGTCAAATAAATATTCATAATACAAAAAAAAATTGTACCAAAAAAAAAATATAACATTCAAATCGTCTAGAACAAAGTAAATACTTATAGTCTGTAGAAAGAAAAAAAATACAGATATAACAAAAAAAAAAAGAATTTATATCGACTCAATTGAACTGAATGAGTATTAGAAGCGATTAGAAGTATAAACACCCTCATCCCAACTGCCCCCCCCCCCCATATCCCATCCAAGCCCAGGAAGCGCGGCCTGCTTCCCTCCCTATAAACCCCGGCTACCCTCCATTTCAATCTGCTTTCTGTACCGCAACCATGATCTAACTTGCGCACCTGAATATTCACTCCAAATGCAAAAGAGCCACTCCGGCCCCCAATATCACACCCCTAGCTCCCAGAGAGGGATAAGAGACTAGTAACTCCAGAAGCGAGATCCTATCCCCGAGAGCGCGCCATAGCTCCATCTGGAGCGAACAGCACATATTTATTTTATATATATATATATTTTTTTTTGCATTTTCACTCCAGAAGGAACCACAATGCACCTCAAAGACACAAAGCCCACCCCAAATGACTGCCCCGACCCACTCCAAGAGGAGTGCGACTACAGGGACCAGACCTGGACCAGACCATCTAACTCGCATTTAGAGTGTTTCATAACTGTATACTTGAACTTACTTTGCCCCAGCATCCCTAGAAAATAAACTTGTCCCATTTTCTGAAATGATGATAGACCTCTCTGTTCAGCTAGTTTTTCTTCTAGTCTATCTTGTATTTTTTCCCTTAAAGGAGAATGAAACCCTTGAAACCAGCTGAATCCATATCAAAGAGAAAAATCAAAGAAACATATTGTTGAAAGTTTGAGGAAGATTGAATGAATAATAAGAAAGTTATGAGCATTTGAATATTGAGATCACTAATGCCATGTAGATCCTCCCATTGGCAATGCGACCAAGATCTGTGATGTCACACACGTACAACTCCCTCATTACTTTAGTACTTATTTCACTTATATTCTCACTTTTATAGAGTCTATCACAAGGTGAGGTGTTCTCTTTATGAGAGGACAAGTACAGAGGTTTCACAACTTTATATCATTGATGAATCGTTTGTCATATGATTAGAATTAGCAAAAAGAGATGTTTTGGGGTATATTTTCAGTGTCCAAAAGGGGAGAGTTGTTCATCTGTGACATCATAGATCTTGGTCGCATTGCCAATGGGAGGATCTCTATAGCATTAGTGATCTCGACATTCAAATGCTCATAACTCTTCTATTGCTAGTCCTATTTTACTCAAACTTTTGTTGATCTTATTCTTTGATTTTTCTGCTTTCACAAAAGCTAGTTTGCTCCAAGAGTTTCATTCTCCTTTAAGGACGTTCCACAGTTATGTTTGTGCGCATTATGATCTGCGCATAGTTTACACTCTGCGCGCTGACGTCACAATGGATGAACAGGTGATTATTAACAGCGGGTATGAACTGATTTTTCTCATCTTCTGCACTTTAACTGCAGATCTGATGCGTTATTTCATGAAGATAAAAAATTGAGTTATTCCATGGACCATTCAAAAAAATATTCTCTATATAATTTCAAAATACTTTACTTTGCAGTGCTGCCAAGAATCACGAATATTACCCCGAGTTTGAATAAATGGTAGAGTGGTTTTGATTTTTTTCTTCACATAGATACTAAGCATTCGGCGCATTTTTGGTGTTTTAAAAAGCACATTTGCTCTAGTAAAAATGCTGATAGTTTAAAAACAAGCACATGAACCCCTTTTTTTTATGTTTGTACCTCTTAGGTATACCTTCCTCTACAACTCTGCAAATTTTGGTGAAAATGACATGGATTTTGAATATAGTGCAGCATTTATTGTACGTTTGTATTTTGTTACTGAAATTTTACATTTTTTAGATTGGGATTTTGTTATCTTTTACGCCATTTTTAAGAACTGACAGTGCTGTTAAACTTAAAATTGCAAACAAATAGCACTATTAATATATTCTCCATTCTAACGATACAATTATTAACTCTCTTGCGAAATTTGATGACTTTTCATGTATTTTGAATGAGTAATGGAGGTTTAAACTCATTGTAGTAATCTTGGGCGGTCTAAAAATGCCAAATTCTTTTGAATGCGCAATTCTTAAGAACATCAATTTGGGTGAACTTTGAAGCTCTATAGCAAAAAATCAAGCACATGGACCTATGTTAATTTTTGCATATTTCGAATATTAAGGTTCTAAAGTATCTATGTGCAAAGTTTGGTGAAAATGACATGGATTTCACTTTAACTGTGGAACGTCCTTAATACTCGGGTTAAGGGTCGGTGGATCTTTTGTGTTACTACTATTTTTAAAATCATATACTTTATTATGATCATTATGTGATTTAATAATTGAGCCTCTCCTCTAGTTGAACCTTCCACGCCTATGTGAACGCCTTTTTGATCTATATTTGTAATGATATATAGGGAGTTGAAGCATGTTCCCACATTCTTTCCATAGTAGTTGTTATCTTATCACATGAAACAAAATATATGATCATATGTTTCTTCTTCTTTACTGCAGAATGAACATAAATCATCTGTTGTCATTTTAAATAAATATAAATATTTTTTTTGTGTATAGTATATCGTGTAATATTTTATATTGAAATTATCTGAGTCTACTGTTCAGAGTGGATTTTTGTGGTCCTAGAAAAATATCCGAAATATCTCTTTTGTTATATTATATTTTTCCTCAAGCTTTTTAAATGCTTGGGGTATATCCGTTTTCATACTTACAAGAGTATCATATATTCTTTTTGATGATGTCTTGCAAGTCAAAAATCCTGCCCTTTAATTGAAAATCCAAAATCAACTCTCTATGGAACTTTGACCCTCTTTTTTTCAGCGAGTCCTTCCAAAAGTATGGAATGTTATTAAAAATTTCGAGCATCGTTTTTATTTCAAAACGATCCAAACCCATTTTTTGAAAGGTCGAAATAGACTTCATCTTCCCATCTTTATCTACAATGGAGTTTATAAATATTCTTAAAAAACAGCTTTTCATTATAATGTATTTGTCCTTTCAAACGGATGAACCTGTTATTAAAAATTATCTCATTTCTTTTATTCTTCTCTTCTGTAAGTAAAAACAATTGATTAAAATCCTTTAAATCCTTGGTCCATCCCGATATCTTTTCATACACCGGTAATTGTTTACAAACATACAACGTCACGTGACGGATCTTATACCCGCCCGGGCCGGGCGCCCCGCGCCGCGCGCCGGTACGGTCCGTCCGGTTTTAAACTTAGACTCATGATATGCTTAGACTACGCGTGTGCACTGCATGCTATGCCTATGCTGGTAAGAATTATGTTACAACTTAGAAAGACTATTCACTACTTTTTTATGATTTACTTGAAATTAATAGTACCGGTACTTGATTTTGGGAAAGAATGCGTTTGTTGTAGCACTAACAGTAACATAAGCCCTCACAAGGCGATCTTCGGCGCGGCCGCGGCGTGCCATACCGGGCGGTAATCAAATCAAGAGGCCAGCTACATTCCATAGGCCATACCGGCATATTGGTGCACGCAATTTTTATGCACACTTATCCAATGGGGATATCACAATTTTGTGATGCTGTACAAATTGTAGGAGTTGGCAAGACAATTATGGTGGTGTGACCTTAATTCGTGCGTTACCTAATTTTGCGCACGGTCGAATATCTCAACGACTACATCATACATGTACTAGTAGATAGCCTCGACAGATTGGCAATTTTGTTTCGTCTAGATAGTAACAAGTTAGATATAATTATAAACGTGTTCATGCCTCATGGTCAGGTGTTAAAGAATAAAAAAGTCCAACTCCAAAATTTACAAATGCCATGGCTTGGCCTAGGGCTAGGCCCCCTATTTTGTTTTTTCTATAATATTTCTAGTATGAGTATATCCAGAGACCAGAGCATTATTTATCTGCTTTCCTTTTCCCTTACCTTTTCTCCTTTTTTTTCCTTGCTTAATGGAGCTGGAGTTTCTTTTGATTTTTTTAATAATTTATTTCTTCCTTTTTCTCAGTCTTCGTTCTTTATTAAAATATTAGGCCTACGGCCGCCTACTTATTCTTTATTTCATTAGGGGGAACTTTCCCCTCCTGAAATTTAAGGGATAGTGTACGTGTACCCCCCCCCCTTCGCTTCCGCCACCCGTGACAACAATAATTCTAGTGTTTAAAAAAAATAGTGAACAAAATATTGTGTGTCGGGTGAGAAAAAGACAGTCGCTGGATCACGGAGCTTCCTAATAGTAATATTATGTTTCACCGGAAACGGGTAGAAGCTTATTTTATCCAGCTCTGTGGTTGCCACTTTTCAGTGGTGGTCACGCTACAGCTTTCTTTTATTCAGCACAAGAGGGTGTGTTGCAGTATTCACGTAGGAGACTGGGCCAGACGAGAATAATGACAAATTTCAAATGACAAATGCCCATAAAGTTCCACCTTTGCCACTCGGAGTATCAGAGCGAGTTTTGTACCCTGATGTTTGGAGAGGTGTACAGGTAGCATACTGTAGTGTAGCGGTAGTGATGTGGAGTGGAGCCTACAGGGCTACATGTATATCACGTGAGGTACAAATAGATCTTAGAAAGTAAAATGTGATGCCAACCGAATTTATGCATTTTAACCTCTTTTTTTTTATTACACTTTTTCAGCCGAGTGCGCACTAGTTGATCGCCATGGAATTTTGAGATCGCGAAACCCTAGACCTATTTAATAATTCTGTCAAGCAAATTTGACTTTGGGATCTTGCCTTCCGTTTTGGTATTTATTATTTTGATTAATTTTGTGTGAACTGCGCGAAATTTTTGATTGAAAATCAACTTCATGATAATTTTAAATGTGCGCAAATTATGGTCACCCCATCATACATGTATATGTCCCCTCCACTAAAATTGAAAAAAAAAAAAAGGTTCATAAAGTCATATCTAACATTTACTTAGCAGTTCACATTGAAATAAGCCTTCATGAAGCCCCTGAAAAGAGGAGCGCTGAAATTAAATGAGAAGCCCCTGAATAATAAAAATGGATTCCAAATTTTCGAAAAAGTTAATATGAAGCCCTAGAAAAGGAAGAAAATACATGTAGATCTATTCCTCCCTGACACCGATGCCCAGGCGATGTCACTGCTCAGAATGTTTACAAATTATAGTAAATACATATAAATAATCAGTTATTATTTCTGTATTATATTTGCCCATAATTATTGCAGTAGATGAATCCATTGCTGACAAGACAAGGTTGTTGAGAGTTGCACTGACCCAAGACTTCATCATTCATGCCTCATGGAAGTACAAGAATTATCAATACCTCAGAATTCTGCTGGTGGAAAAGATAGGGTAAACTTCACTGTTGGAGAAATTCCAAATGATGCAACATCCCAGGTATGGAGGAAGAGATCTTTGAAATTTAATTATAAATTGTGTGTTACTAAATTTGTTCTCTTGGTTTTAAACTGCTACTAAAATTTGAGAAAATTTCTGATTGATTTTTTGCGCTCTTTTGAAGTTGAGTTACATGTACAGTGTATGACTTTATAAAGTTTGAAATGCGTATTCTTTTTGCATGAAGCGACGAAAACATTAAAGAATGTTTGCAGTATTACAGCTAGTCAGTAAGCTCTTTAACTTTTTTGAAAATAAAACTAGTGAGGTACTAATATCTTATTGTTGGAATACCTTGGATGGAACCTTGTATAATCCTATCTGGATGTTTAATGTCTGCAGGGCATCCTGCTGAACAGGGGCCCAATAAAAGGGACACACAAATTTGATCAAACCCTACAGTTATATCCCCCATACCCCCCCCCCCCAAGAAATATAGGCCTAGTCTATATATTTTCTTATGGCTTAGTAGTACACACATTTTTTAAATGGCCCATGCCAGACAAATTTTCTGTTGGTACATGTATGTAGCCACCACATTCCCTGAAGCTTTTACACTACGTTTTCTTAACCCCATACTATCGCGGCTTGGTGTAAAATTGGCAGAGGTAACAATGGCAGAGGTAAAAATAGCAGAGGTAAAAATGGCAGAGGTAAAAATGGCAAAGGTAAAAATGGCAAAGGTAAAAATGGCAAAGGTAAAAATGGCAAAGGCAAAAATGGCAAAGGCAAAAATGGCAGAGGTAAAGATGGCAAAGGTAAAGTGGCGGAGGTAAAAATAACAAAGGTAAAAATGGCAGGGTTATAAATGGCAGCGGTAATAATGGCAGCGGTAAAAATGACAGAGGTATAAATAGCCAGTATTAAACTCACATGCCAAAACTTAAAGCCCCTCCATGTACAGTAGATTAAATAAGAAAGGTTCTGAGAAGAAAATTGGAATTATAATGTTGGACTAATGGAAAGGGTAAAATTTTAAAATAATAATGTAGATCTTCTGCACCAAATTGATAATACTTGAGTTGGCATTTTTTTCCTTAACGTACATGGACGGCCTTCTCATGTCAGTTCGCTCTTCTAATATTCACATTTGGAGCACATTTTGGATCCCAAGTATTGTACTTAATTCATTACAGGGGAAATTCACACTGACATAAAGTTTATTGTAAAAATAGCAGATAATGATTAAAAGGATATTGGTGAGGGTTTTAGGGAATCCATCAAAGATTTAAAAAGCTATTAGAATTTTACATTTTAATGGTGACGTCATTTGCGAGCAGTTTTCCCATATATGGTGTAATAAAAATTATCAATGAAATGTCATTTTCTAAAAAAAAAGATGAATTTTTTTTTTATGTACCTTAAGTATATCAACATACAAATCATTTTACATCCGATCCTGAAAGATTTTTTTAGCAATCATGAACCACTGATTAAAAAATTGAAAAGCATACATTTTGGTGCATAAAATATGGGGCAGGTGCTAGTATATATATGACGTCACAGATCAAAATCTCAAACTTCTAATAACTCTCTTAATCTTTGATGGGTTTCCAGCAAGCCTTCACCAATATATTTTTCTGCAAATTTTACAATAAACCATTTGTCAGGGTGAATTTCTCCTTCAAAACAGGTTGATAGAACGGTACCTATGAAACACCTATAAATTTAAATCCCTGATTTGCTACACATTTCAAAATGCGGTAACCATTACCAACAGGACGTTTTGTTATTTTTCTGTTATCCAAGTTTTGCAAGTGGTTCAAAGAAATCCCGAACTCGTCTGTTTCAGCGTGTTAATGGTAGTGCACATTGGTGTTTACATTAAAAAATTTGTTTGGTATGTATGTGATGAAGTGCTATTCTACTATACGAACTGGCCAAGATAAATCCTTTCATCACTCACTAATTGAAATCATTTTGGCATGAAAATGTTTGAGTTTAATCATATCAACGATAATATATAGACCTAAAATGATGAAAAATATCAAAATAATATCTCAGTTCATAATACTCATTTCGTCGATAGGAGTCCATTTAAGGTCAATAATTATGACTGATATTAACCTGAAAGGCTCTGTCTTTTTCTTGTTGATGTAGCATGTCATGATCTTTACCTCTATCATTTTTGCCTCTGCCATTATTACCTCTGCTATTATTACCTCTGCTATTTTTACCTCTGCCACTTTTACCTTTGCCATTATTACCTCTGCCATTTTTACCTCTGCCACTTTACCTCTGCCATTATTACCTCTGCCATTTTTACCTCTGCCATTTTTACCTCTGCCATTTTTACCTCTGCCATTTTTACCTCTGCCATTTTTACCTTTGCCATTATTACCTCTGCCATTTTTACCTCTGCCACTTTACCTCTGCCATTTTTACCTTTGCCATTATTACCTCTGCCATTTTTACCTCTGCCACTTTACCTCTGCCATTTTTACCTTTGCCATTATTACCTCTGCCATTTTTACCCGGCACCACTATCGCTTACCCCACCCGTACTATCTTTAAAACGTTTATTAAGTTTTTTTCAGGGCCATATCAAGTTGGTAATCCTGTAATATATGTGGGGTTAGCCCACTTTTCAAAAGCCCAGTGTAAAAAGAAAGTGGGCTAAGCTTTATCCTGCACATTTACAGTATTATCTGGTTTAGGAGATTCTTGCTAGTTTACAATGTAAAAAGCATATTGGATATTCTCATGACAATGGCATGTCGCAGCGAATGCTGGATATATATATATATAAAAAAAAGGATCCATGTCATTTACCATTTGTGCACTAGACTGTATGGTAAAATGTGGGATTCATTGCAAGTATACTGTATAACATGCAATCGCTTAATCTAAATGCAACTTTAAAAGTCCACCCTAACAAAAAGTTGATTTGAATAAAAAGAGAAAAATCCAACAAGCATAGCACTGAAAATTTCATCAAAATCGGATGGAAAATAAGAAAGTTATGTATTTTAAAGTTTCGCTTAATTTCACAGAACAGTTATATGCACATCCTTGTCGGTATACAAATGAGACTGATGACATCATCCACTCACTATTTCTTATGTATTTTATTTATGAAATACTGAATATTCTAATTTTCACCTCATTGTCAAGTGAAACAAAGATTAATTCCTCCCTGAACATGTGGAGTTAACATTATTTTAATACTATATGCATCAGTCATGTTGGCCCTTGTTGTCAAATCTGTAAAAAATGAAAAATTGTATAATTCAGGCAATAAAAAACAAAAGAAATAGTGAGTGGGTGGCATCATCGACTCTCTCATTTTCATGTAAGTAAGTTGTGCATATATAACTATTTTGTGAAAAATAAGAAAAATTTTAAAATGCCATAACTTTCTTATTTTAAATCCGATTTTGATCAAATTTTCAGCATTATGCTAGTTTGATTTTTCTCTATATATTCAAATCAACATTTTTCTGGGATGGACTTTACCTTTAACAGGGATTATCTTCAGGGGGGGGGGGGGGTGTCTGACACATGGCAGGCCCTCACTTACAGAAAATTTGTCTGGCATGGGTCACATTGCAATATGTACATGTATTATGCCAGTTTAGGGGGTATGGGATTCACATAGTATTAGTACATGTATAATGTTGATGAAATTATGCAATTTAGTTCCCCTTTTATTGGGCCCCTGTGGCCACATTCAGCAGGACCCTGGCAGACATCCAGATTGTTATACACAAGGTCCTTTATGATGTTCAGGTAATGGTACCTTGTTTGTTTGATCAAAAGTAAGTTACATATATAGCTACCTGACTAATCTGTTCCATTTTCAATTATTGATCATTCATTCTGGGTTCCAAGGCCAAGTAAACCTTGTTTCTTTTGATTTCTTATCCCTTTTCAGGTTTTTGGTCTACTTACTATTTTTGATGAGACACGAAGCAATCGAAGTCCATATAATGAATTACATTGAAATTTTATATTGTAATTTGTGTATTGAAATTATTAATTGCAAATTGTATATTGATTACCGGTAGTAAGGTGTTTTTTTTTGTCTTGCAAAATTTCTCAAACATTTTTGAAAACTTCATTTATGAAAGAAACAAAAGAAATTTAAATGTACAATGTATCTTAATCTGCACTCAATAGTAGATGAAGCTCAAATATATTTTCAATTTATACGTGTATGCACTTTTGTTTCATTACATTTACAATTATATTCATCCCACAAGATAATGAATTTTAAGAGATAAAATTTTGAAGTAAATTGATACTTACTGTATTTTATATTTCATCTAATTACTCAGAACACAATAAAGCTGACTCGTACAGTTCTTAAAATTTGTTGTCTTTCAGCCCTCAAAATATATTTTTTTGAATATTTTTGTTATTGATTGGAAACCAGGTCTAAGATACACTGTACTTGGCTTGAGAACGTTGCTTTAGGGTCTTACATGTATCTACATTGTTTTGTGTGAATATTTGCTTAGAGTGATTTTGTCTCGCCTGCATAGCAGAGCGAGACTATACATGTAGGCACCGCTTTTCCGACAGCGGCGACGGCGGCAGCGGCATCAACATTCAAATCTTTAACCTACATGTACAGTAAGGTTAAGTTTTTGAAATGACATAACTTAGAAAGTATATAGACATAGTTCATGAAAATTGGACATACCGTAAGAGTGATCAAGTATTACTGAACATCCTGCTTGACTTTCAGGTCACATGACCAAGGTCAATGGTCATTTAGGGTCAATGAACTTAGACCATGTTGGGGAATGAACATCAAAATCTTAACCAAAGGTGAGGTTTTTGAAATGTCATAACTTAGAAAGTATATGGACCTCGTTTATGAAACTTGGACATAAGGGTAATGAAGTATTACTGAATATCCTTCTTAAGTTCCATGTCACATGATCAAGGTCAAAGGCCATTTAGGGTCAACGAATTTAGGCCATGTTGGGGGTATTTACTGAATTTCCATCGTAACTTTAAAAGTTTATGGAGCTCATTCGTAAAACTTGGACATACGAGTAATCAAGTATCACTTGATATCCTGTGCAAGTTTAAGGTCACATAACCAAGGTTAAAGGTCATAGGGTCAATGAACTGTAGCCATATTGGGGGTATGATTTGTTGAATTACCATAATAACTTTAAAAGTTTATGGATATAATGTTTTTTTGAAATGTGGACATACATGTAGGGATCAAGGCCAAATGTCATTTAGGGTAAATGAACGTAGTATTACATGTATATTATCATATTAATTGTGTTTTTTGTGAATAATTATTGTATAGTCATTTTCAAAGTCAGCACTGCTGCTATAGTGAATCGCGTAATGCAGGCGAGACTGCCAGTGGTGCTCCACTTGTTAGATACCGTAATCATATGCATGTTACATGTACATACATGTATGTAGAAAAAAAAATGAAACCATTTTCATGCTTCATGCTTGTTAATTATGTTCTTAATCTTAAATTCAATCATATCTACATGCAATTCGATTTTCCTTTCTAGAGGATCTAACAGGTTATCCAGCACAATGCAAAAGGTAACTATGATTGAACTCTTGTTGGAGCATAAACATGTAGACTTGCATGAGGATAAGCTATGGCATTCTATGGTATTGGTAACAGATCCTGCTCTCAACAGTTTTCAATGTGATGGTTTATGTGACCCATACCATTTCTCAACAAAAGGTCAAACCTGGTGGTTATGTAACCCACTCCCACTTCCAAAGTTATCAACACAATTTCTTAAACAATATTTCTTCAGGTACACAGTATCATTTGCACTGCATCATTACTAATCCAAAACCCCAAGAAATTTAATTTAAGGACGTTCCACAGTTATGTTTGTGCGCATTATGATCTGCGCATAGTTTACACTCTGCGCGCTGACGTCACAATGGATGAACAGGTGATTAATTAGCTGCGGGTATGAGCTGATTTTTCCCATCTTCTGCACTTTAACTGCAGATCCGATGCGTTATTTCATGAAGATAAAAAATGGAATTATTCCATGGACCATTCAAAAAAAGATTCTCTACAATTTCAAAATACTTTACTCTGCAGGGCTGCCAAGAATCACGAATATTACCCGAGTTTGAATAAATGGTAGAGTGGTTTTGATTTTTTCTTCACATAGATACTAAGCATTCGGCGCATTTTTGGTGTTTTAAAAAGCACATTTGCTCTGATAAAAATGCTGATAGTTTAAAAACAAGCACATGAACCCCTATTTTTTAATGTTTGTACCTCTAAGGTATACCTTCCTCTACAACTCTGCAAATTTTGGTGAAAATGACATGGATTTTGAATAAAGTGCAGCATTTATTGTACGTTTGTAGTTCGTTACTGAAATTTTACATTTTTTAGATTGGGATTTTGTTATCTTTTACGCCATTTTTAAGAACTGACAGTGCTGTTAAACTTAAATTTGCAAACAAATAGCACTATAAATAGATTCTCCATTCTATTTCTAACGATACAATTATTAACTCTCTTGCGAAATTTGATGACTTTTTCATGTATTTTGACTGAGTAATAGAGGTTTAAACTCATTGTAGTAATCTTGGGCGGTCTAAAAATGCCAAATTCTTTTGAATGCGCAATTCTTAAAAACGTCAATTTGGGTGAACTTTGAAGCTCTATAGCAAAAAATCAAGCACATGGACCTATGTTAATTTTTGCATATTTCGAATATTAAGGTTCTAAAGTATCTATGTGCAAAGTTTGGTGAAAATGACATGGATTTCACTTTAACTGTGGAACGTCCTTAACTTATTAATACAGCATACCAGCTTCTCAATAACATAAATGCATTCGTCTCCACAAGTGATCTTTGTAGGTTTTTAATTTTATCTCCAATTTTCATTTTATACTAAAATATGCTAATTAAAATGCTCAATACAGCTTTCTAAGCTTTCTTTTGACTGAGGCTACATATTGCTTGGGGGGGGGGGGGCCCTGAAGGTGGTGCGATTTCTCCTCAATTGAATAGGGGTAAATGTTCTAGAATTACATGAACATGACCCATACATTGTACCTTTAGGGATGTAGGGCATTATTAATTCAACATCAAACTCTATGTTGATCATTTGGTTTGATTTTCTAAACATGGAGAGTAATATTTGCCTAGAGTTAGTTTCTATCCAATTTATTTTCCTTGACTTCATCATTTGTCAATTGTATTAGTACTTTATTTCGCAAGCACGGCATTCATTTTCAGCAAATTTATTGTCTCATGGTTCTTTCTGATGCAAGGGAAACCAGTGGGCAAAACTTCTCCTGAGATTATTGTCATTACTCATTACAGAGACAACATTTTTATACAGAATACAGTTTGTAGCTAGTTATGATAGTGAAATAATGTTTTTACTAGGTCCACTATTCCCTCTACAAAATATTACTTAATCACTCAAGATACATGTATTTGGTTGGGGATAAAGAACCAGTGGGGCCTTTTGCTTAGAAAATAAAATATGAGTGCGTAAAAATCACCTTCATTTAAATGGGTTTGTTTGACATGCCCTACTGGTAATCTGCCCAGAAGGGGCCATGTAAACCATACTGACTGAACACAAACATTGCTTTACTTCAGAAGCCTATTGATATTTCTGATTGTGAAAAAAATGCTTAAAAACCAATCCTAATGAAGCAGATTCAAGAAAATGTACAATAGGTTTGTATACATGTACATGTATCTATGGCTAGTTGTTTGCTCTTGATCTGTTTGTATGCGTACTGTATAATTTTCTGAAATTCCTCTCTAATGTCAGTTCCTTTTGTTAGACAGTTCTGTCCCTCTGTAGCCTATGGTTTTTAACCACTTGGTATGAAGTTTCCTCTGTCAGTATGCATGCCTTCATTCCACTGACATTTCTGGATCTAGATTATATACCTTACATGTACAAGTTGTCAAATCTACTCTCAAATTAGTTTCCAGATACCGGTAACTCTAACTATTTTGGAGGATTTGAGAAAAACTTAAATGTACCCTGTCTAGGCCTACAGGTCAATGGTCACAGAGGTCATATTTTAAAAATGTTACAAGTTGGCACGTATGGCAGAAGCATACATTTGACAGGCTTGAAACCATCTTGTTACATTCTATTTTGGATCTTCTTGTGAAAGTTAGTGCTGATCCCTGTTAAAAAAAAAAAAGATCAAATTAAAGCTGCATATACAGGTACAGGTACATGTTGTACATGTTTGCCCCAAAATTTCAATTTTACTGTAGTATGTTGAATACCGATCGTATACTCTACACTTAACCCTATTAAACAATTCTTCTCGTACAAATTATCATAGTCTTCTCAACTGTACTTGCATGAACACTCTTACAACCTGTATTGTACACAAGGTAAAGTGTAACTAATTTGGCAGTATAGTCCTTCTTTCAGTTGAATTTATTATGCAAGGCTGTGGAACTGGTGCTTTAGGTTATCAATGTAATGCATGGAGCTACACATACAATGTAGAGCACAGTACATGTAGATAACACTTAGAATTAACCTAATCATGTAAAGAAGCTGTACATAGCCCAATCACATGTTGCATGCTAATATTGGTTAATCCATGTGTTAAACATGTAAGAGTAAGTTGGTTTTGAAAATCATATTTCATTCCATTCATGTATCTGTTATGTAATTTTTTTTTCATATGAAGTGCATGTTTGGTAAATATTGACAGACTTGACAAATATCAACAGATGAATACACGTACGTAGCAGTGTCCATGTAAAAAGCTACCGGATATAGTGGAATATCGAGCAGCATTGCAATAATCCTCATTAATCACCATTTTCTTAACCTTTAAAACTAAATAGGTGAAGGGTATGATGTACATGTATGCATGTCAGCCTTTATTCTTCAGAGAGAGGACTTTTAGTAGTGCAGTGTCACATTTACATGTAATCATTGGGAAATAAAACTCTAAAATGGACTTTTCCTCCCATATCAATGTACAGGCAAATGCAAACAATGGACTCAGCTCTTCGCCATCCGCTGTCTCAAGTCTGTCTCGCTGGGAAGCCATGGAGATCAAACCAAAGGTTGTCGTCGGGATCTGCTGCATGGGGAAGAAAGCCAGCTCAAGACCGATGCGGGAGATCCTCCATCGACTCGAAAAATTTGAGTACATTTCCTTAGACATTTTTGATGAAGATATGATCTTGAACGATCCTGTGGAGAGCTGGCCGGTTTGCGATGCGCTCATCTCATTCTTCTCTACAGGCTTTCCATTACACAAGGCCATTGATTACGCCAAACTACGCAAGCCATTGGTCATCAATGATCTGGAAGCACAGTACAACCTACATGATAGGTATGTAATCAACATTTTTTACTACATCGGTATTGAATTTACATTATGATCACATGGCATATTGACATTTTCATGGAATTCATATGGGCAGAATATCTGATTTTTATCAGGTGCATAATCCCACACATTCACCAGATTGTTCAAGGTGAAAATTGTCATTTTTATTATTACCATGATTCAATTCTATTCAATTTCAATTTATTCAACCATAAAAATATGTATATACAAACCATACAGTGTACATAAAGTGTGCAATAAATAGTACAAAATATGGCTAGGACCATAAAAAACAAACTGCTTGTAGAGAATGGCCCCAAAACAATAGCATTGACAAAATTTACAACTAGAAACAGAAAACTAACAAAACACAAACAAACTTTATCAGCAGATATAAATGCAAATATATAAACATACACACACCCACACCCTCTCACACACACAAACCCTGGTAATTTCATAGATTTTCCATTTAGTAGGCCCTACACCTTTTTTAAAAACAGGATACAGTTGAGCAATCTTTTAGGGAAGTTGGGAGTTGATTCCATTTTTTTATACCGACTAAAGCTAGTGACTTTAAAGAAGAAGAAAGTCTCACTTTTGGAACATGGAAATTATCTTTTTGTCGAGTAGTATATGAATGAACATTTGAATTGAGTGAAAACAAATTGCAATATTTTAGTGGAAAAATCTGATTTTTAACTGAGTACATAAAGATTAGAGTATTTAAAGTAATTACATGTAGTTCATGTAGAGGTAAAATATTCTTCTTTTTGAAAAGGGGTTTACTAGCACTTTGCATATGGGACTTTGTAATTAATCGGATTGATTTTTTCTGTAGGATATATAGTTTTAGAAGGTGTGATTTGTATGTATTACCCCAAATATAGTTACAATAATTCAGATGTGGCAAGATGATGGTTTAGCCCAACAACCATAGTGCACAAGCATTTCAATTAATTCCTGAACTGGTACTCATTTTATTTGAGTCGATAGACAATTGTGATTGAAAGTTGAAACGCCTTTTCTGAGGGAATATGCTCTGGATAAAAGTTAACCCATTCTACAATCCAGGCGTATCCTTTAATAATGTACTTTGGCAAGACCTAACACATTAGCCACTTTTAATACATTGATGTGGACAAAGATGAGCCTTTAGTTTGTAGATCTAGAAGATCCAAGATTATTTGAACTTTAAATTACTTGTTTTACCACTTTGATTTGCAAGTTTTATGCGAGTAATAATTCACTTTGTTTTTATATTTGAATGTATTGGATAAGATGAAAACTTAAAGGAGAATGAAACCTTGGGAACAAGATAGCTTGTGTGAAAACAGAAAAATCAAAGAAACAGATGAAACGAAAGTTTGAGAAAAATCGGACAAATAATGAGAAAGTTATGAGCATTTGAATATGCAATCACTAATGCTACATGTATGGAGATCCTCAAATTGGCAATGCAACAAAGATGTGTGATGTCACTTGTGAACAACTCTCCCCATTACTTTAGTATATATTTCACTTAAATTGCCTCTTTTATCACATCTATCAGTAGATCATGTGTTCCTTCTATAGTAGGGCATGTAATACAGATTTTTAAAGAATATATCATGGATAAAGAGTTTGTATCACCATAAGAAAAAGCAAAAAGAGACATTTTGAGGGTATTTTATAGTCCATCAAAGGGAGAGTTATTCACATGTGACATCACACATCCGTGTCGCATTGCCAATGGGAGGATCTCCTTAGCATTAGTGATTGCAATATTCAAATGCTCATAACTTTCTCATTGTTTGTCCAATTTTTCTCAAACTTTCTTTGTTCTTATTCTTTGATTTTTCTGTTTCGATACAAGCCTACTTGTTCCAAAGGTTTCATTTCCCTTTAACATTGTGTTTGTTCCCATTCAGGAGGAAAGTGTTTGAAATTCTCTCTCAGGAGGACATACCAGTCCCTAGGCATGTTATCCATGATAGAGATTGTGACCCAGATGGTATGTACAGTATATTTACCCATGATGGGTTTGATAATTCATGTTTACCCAACAGATGTTGATTGTCTTGTTTGCAACTCTTAAATGTCTTTTATTTTGGGGCCCCTTCAGTAATGGCCAACGATATGCTTTAAAACTATTTACCTATTCCTTGTCTCCATTGCAGAAGGTAGTTTGTGAGACTTTTTCTTCACAGAAAATACTTTTGAAAATATAACTATGTAGTAACTCTATTTTGAATATTTTGTTTTTCTTACTGTAGTCAGTCAACTCTTGTATACAAGACTTCTTTAAGATGAAATATTCCTGATTCTCTCTTGAAAGCTAGGTCCAAGGTATTCATGTGATATGTCCTTTAAAGCCAAAATTCATTTTTCACAACTAGTATTATTAGAAGAGCAGTCTATAAAATCATGGTTAATGATTAAAATTTCTTGATACATGTATATATGTAGTAAGTTCTGAAATCATGGATTTTGAGTGAAAACCAAAGTAGGAAATCACCAACATAGATGAGCACAAAGCACACAAAATTTTTGTGTTCTGTCACAATGCCATGCTTGTGTTGTAAAATACTGAACGATAATTCATTTTCCACAATTATTCAATTTTATGGTGTATTTCTGTTGATAAATAACTAATTGCGTGGTCATTTCTTGGATTTCTTGTTTAAAGTTCTGTTATTTTGGTCAAGTAAGTAAAATTTTGCCTAAGTTGAAGCCATTTCATTATAGCAGATGCACCATCTAAGGCAAGTTTGTCTCTAGGCCTATGTTTTACTTTCTGTTCTGTCTCTCACATTCAGATTTCTTCCTCATTGAAAATGATGATGACTTGGAGATCAATGATGTCATCTTCCGCAAGCCATTTGTGGAGAAGCCTGTATCAGCTGAGGATCATAATGTTTATATTTACTATCCATCATCAGCTGGGGGTGGTAGTCAAAGGCTCTTCAGAAAGGTATTTAAACAATTCCATTGTATTTAGAGTAACATTTGTGTTGATTGCTCCTAATGGAAATCTGTTTTCTTTATTCTGACCTTATGTAGAGACCAAAGTTTTGTCAAATGTAAACAAAAAAAAATACCACTTCAAAATTACTAATTGGCATTGCAAAATCTTTTGTCTTCAACTTAAGTGTCTTGATTCTAAAGGTACATGTAAATGAAAACACTGCTACAGTTTTTGTCAAAATGAGCAAATGATATGATAATATGACTACTCTTACAACTGAATTTTCTGGTGATTAAAGAGCTCTGATTAATGTCTTACAGAGTGCTATTTACGATTGTTCTTAGACCATACTTTCATGTATTGTAAATACGTATTTGTGTGTTTGCTGTTTAACAGATGCGCAATCGTAGCAGCATCTATTCACCAGAGAGTCGCATAAGAAGGGCTGGCTCTTATATGTATGAAGAATTCATGCCTACTGATGGCACTGATGTGAAGGTAAGAACTGCTCATTTGATACATGAATGGGGGAACATTTTTTTTTATTTGGAAGGTAGTTAAAAAGAGACCTTTTCAGGTGGAATGAGATTGTTGCTGAATGTCTGGTGGCCCGTTAACCATTGGGAAAATTTAATCATTTTGCATATTTATTTTGAATTGTTTTAAATAGAGTATGGTTTAACATAGATTAGGGAGGTAGTTTATAAGTTATCCGATCCTAATTGTGTGAGAAATGCTTGCACATTGACTTTGTGTTTGAAGTTGGGATGCATTGACCAATCTCAAGGTTGACCTGAAGAAACCTCAATAGTGACTTTGAATGCCTCCTTGTATTGTGCAGGTATACACGGTAGGACCAGACTACGCCCATGCGGAAGCCAGGAAATCACCTGCCCTAGATGGTAAGGTAGAGAGAGACAGTCAGGGTAAGGAAGTCCGTTATCCAGTCATACTCACCAACACAGAGAAGATGATTGCAAGGAAAGTCTGTCTAGCATTCAAGGTATGACTCAAACATTTATCTTTCTAAGGTTTGTAGTAGTTCACATATCGGGTAAGCGGGGGTTGAGGGCCCTAAGCCTCCAAAACTCTTGAAATATCCACCAACAAATTTATGTGAATAGGTCATTGTGCATTAAAATCTATGAACACAATAGGACTGCTCTTATTGATAGTCTCTATGTACAGTTGGTGTTACACATTTTATTTTCTTACTGTCAGCCCACCAAGGTTTACTGTCTATACTTTCCATATGGTTAATACCACACATTTTGGCATCTTCAAAAGTGAAATTGTCAGGCCTCTCTCATTTATTTAATCTGCTTTTACATTATATTTCCATTCCTGTCCTTCCAGCAAACAGTATGTGGTTTTGACCTGCTGAGGGCCAGTGGCCGATCCTATGTGTGTGATGTAAATGGATTCAGCTTTGTCAAGAACTCAAAAAAGTATTACGATGACTGTGCCAAAATCCTTGGGTAAGCTACAGTGTGTTTCACGTCTTATTGATTAAAGGACAGTTCCTTTTAACCAATTACTGTATTTTTTTTTTAAAGAAAAAAATTAGTTTTGGGTAATTTTTATGTCATTTGGAAAGTAATAGTTTTCAAAATAAATTTATTTTTATGTTATGTACATTTAAAATATTTATTTGGCACTTCAAAACATGTTCATATGTGCATGAGAATAGGATGTCGGTCTTAATACAAATGTAATATTTGTAGCAGTCTTCCTGGTGCATCAATTGACAATTGGGGAGGAAGAGAGCGAAATATAACACTTTTTTAATGACTTTGATTAAAAAATATCAGTTCTACCAAACAAGATCATTTAGACTCTGTTTGCCAAGGCAGAGGCATTGTGATCATTGTAAGTAATGTGAACACAAAAAAATGTAGTTGATATGTTTATTGTGTACTGTTTTCTTACTTTCCTAGCTAGTGTACTCCATTCTCAACAGCCCAAGTTTTGCTATTCAGAATTTACTTGAACAGTTTGATATCACAACAATTTCAAAGTATGATGGTTGTAAAGCAATAGAGTGGATATAATTCTCCCATCTCCTTCTTTGAACTCATTTTTCCAACTTCTTCTCTTTCTTCCAACGGCATCTTGTGTAGGAACATGATCATGAGAGAGTTGGCTCCCAAATACAACATCCCATGGCAGATGTTCACCTTAGATGAAGAGATACCATACATGCCTACCACTTCAGGAACTATGTAAGTCAGTAATATTGTGCAAATACTAGGCCTACTCATCATCAGAATTACACCCATGAGGTATCCTCGTTCTTAGAATGATAAAAAAAGAAAGAGGGTGAGGAGAAGAAAGCAGAATAAACCGTCTAGTTGATTTTATGGCACTCATTTGATAAATTTACCTTTTTGTCTCGCCTGCATAGCAGAGCGAGATTATAGGCGCCACTTTTCAGACGGCAACGGCGGCGGCGTCAACATCAAATCTTAACCTATGGTTAAGTTTTTGAAATGACATCATAACTTAGAAAGTATATGGACCTAGTTCATGAAACTTGTACATAAGGTTATTAAGTATTACTGAACATCCTGCCTGAGTTTCAGGTCACATGACCAAGGTCAAAGGTCATTTATGGTCAATGAACTTAGACCATGTTGGGAGAATTATTTTCAAAATCTTAACCGAAGGTTAAGTTCTTGAAATGACATCATAACTTAGAAAGTATATGGACCTAGTTCATGAAACTTGGGCATAAGGTTGATCAACTATTAATGAACATCCTGCTCGAGCTTCAGGTCACATGACCAAGGTCAATGGTCATTTAGGGTCAATGAACTTTGGCCAAGTTGGGGGTATTTGTTGAATTACCATCATAACTTTAAAATTTATGGATCTAGTTCATGAAACTTGGACATTAGGTTAATCAAGTACCACTGAATATCCTGTGCGAGTTTCAGGTCACATGACCATGGTCAATGGTCATTTAAGGTCAATGAACTTTGGCCGTGTTGAGGGTATTTGTTGAATTACCATCCTAACTCTGAAAGTTTATGGATAGAGTGAATGAAATGTGGACATGGGTGTAGTTGACAAGTCTTAAGTCACCGTTCAAATGTCATTTATGGTCAATGAACATGGTATTATGTCATTATATGAATGGTGCTTTTGTGAATTATTATTTTATAGTAGTTTTCAAAGTCAGCACTGCTGCTATATTAAATCGCGTAATGCAGGCGAGACTGCCAGAGGCGTTCCACTTGTTTAGTAAATTAGATAGCTTGAGAGTCGGCAATAAGGGCCCTGTCTTATGTAGCGCAGCCTATAATCTAGGCGAAGGCTGCAGCTTTTGTCTTTGTCTTTACAAGTCTGATGCTGTTATGCGAACATTAATCTGATGCATGAGACTACCACCGTTGGTGTATGCGCGCACCATCTATACACTCTGGTGTTGTGTATATTCTTTTTTTTTTGTTATTGATGAATGTCTGGTGGCAGTTTTATGTAACAAAAAATTGGCAGCAAATCTTAGTTGATAACAAAACAGCAATAACATACCCTATGCAAGTAGTGTCACAGTGCATAGTCTTCCGGATCAGACGTGTTGCTGACGTTTCGCTTAACAGCATCCGACTCTTAAGGCCAGTACACAGTGAAAAGGTTAGAGGTTAGCCATGTTGTGTAGTCTTGTGTTGTATATGGCTATATGATGATGTCATGATGGTTGTTTAGGTGTCACTGTATACTGGCCTTGCTCGCTGGACTGCTCACAACCTAGGCATGTGTGTGTGTTTGTAATTGAGTTTTGTCAGATGTATATCAATCAGATATGATTATTCACGTCTGAGACCGACCTTTAACGTCACCATCCGGAAGACGTGACCAGGGCTTGAACCTCTGCATCAATTTGTAACTTCCCCCACATAGCTTGGATTACAGGCGCATGCCACAGCGCTGAGTTGGCCTAGGCCAACCTCCTTTCTATACCTGTCAACAGTATAGGTTTTTCTGTTCATGGTTTATTGATCACGTCTTGTTGAAATCTTCATCAGGCTATGAATATTGATTAGTTATTTGGATGGGATATGACCCTTGACCTGTCAGGCCCTATTATTCAGGCTTACATATTCAGAAAGCTTGCATTCTGGCCTATTCATTGATCACAGCCGAATGTAGCACCCTGTTACGAGGTCCATGGGAAAGAAGCATTCATGATTGGGAAAGCTCAGTAAGCAATTCTTTTCATTTGAACTATCATTTAGATAGCAATTGGATGATTGACTGAATTATTTGTGGCTTATGGTTTGCCGCAATAAATATATGAACTCTAGTGGTCACATAAATATAAACAATCTGTAATTGTGTTTTTTTTCCACTAGGATGGAGCTTCGATGTGTGATTGCTATTATCAGACATGGAGATAGAACGCCAAAACAGAAAATGAAAATGGAGGTCAAGCATCCAAAGTAAGATCTATTGTATATTTCATGAGTAAATGAAGCACACTGAAAAGACCCTGACTACACCAAAAGGTGAAATTGGCAAATCATATACCTCCTGACACAGTATGATGTCAATATAATTCAGGCCAATAAGAAGCACAATAAAGCCTATTTTTGAAACTTACTCACCTGGCAAGTGATGAACATGCATAAAGCTTGCAGCTTAGAGATTTTTAATTAGTAAATTTCACTTTTTTTACCTTCAGTTGCGGTCCAAAAGAAGATTGTAAAAGTATAATATCAATAGGAATATTATTTTGCTAGAATATTATTCTAAATTTTCTAATTCTGTATTCTGCAAATCCTACCAATAAAGACAAATTCTTGGTGAATAAGTTAGAATCTTATGCCCAAACTAAACACAACAGAATTTCTAATCTGTTCTTTTAAAATTTGTTGTTCTTGTAAAATGTGCAGTTGTCTGTAAGAAAATAAATTATTATTTACCTGAATTTATTTCTGTCCATTCATTATAGATTTTTTCGCCTCTTTGAGAAATATGGTGGGCGCTCTAAGGGTAAGGTCAAACTTAAAAGACCTGAACAACTGCAGAAGATTCTGGATGTGTCAAGATATCTCCTTGGAGAACTCAAGGTATATCGAATTTCAGGCCTTTAACTTCTTTGTTTTAAGGAACATTTTATTTAACAGCACAAGTGGGGGTTTGATATTCCATGTGGCGTGCCGATGTTAACCCTTTGCATCCGACTGGCTTCTGCCGAAGCGAAATATCAATATTTACTATTTTTGTCTCTAGAAGCATTGTTTTGGATCAATTTCTTTTGAAAATTTCAAATTAGTTATGGACAGCAAAAGGGAAGCTCTTGTGATGTTTTCATGTCAACATAATATAATAGAATCATGAAAGAGACATATACAATATACATATACAATTTTATAACTACTTACAAAATGGACAAATTGCAGCACTTTCTGACAATTTGCGCTCTTTTAGAGCTCACTCATTTTAAAAAATGTATAATTATGAACACATTTTGTATAAAAATTTATTAAAATTGGACCAGCCAAGTTAAAATCCAAATCTCTCTTGTTGCTACAAGAAACTGTCGCCAAATGAAAATGTCTGTTTTTGTTGAAACAACTGAAAAGGCATTGTTGAAACACCTGTTTAAAAACAATGTCTCGTCATCGGCTTGTCAGATGGGATTAAAGCAGGATGGAACTAAGCGGTTAGATTCCTATCCTTCATAACACATCCCTGGTACAACTCTCAAATCCCAGTGAGAGGAGCATCATGCAAGTCAACAGGGTATCCTTGGCCATGACCTTCAATGGCCTTGGATTGATTCAAACCTAGGTATATGGAGGCGCGATAGCTCAGTCGGTAGAGCGGGGGATTCGTATTCCGGTGACCCGGGTTCGATTCCCACTTGGTGCGCTAGTGCCCTTTGGTAAGGCATTAATCCTCAGTACCAGGTCCTTCGGAGAGGACTTTAAGCCGTCGGTCCTCTGGTTGCTTGCTTACAAGCATTCATGCTTTCTTAGCAATCAGGTAAAAAATCACCACCAAAACCAATATTTAATAGAATGTCAAAATCATTTGGCCATTGTAAAATGATGAAAAGCTCAAAATGGACTGGAAGGAGGTTCAAGGTATATTCTGATTGGTCGAGAGGCTAAATTTTGATTATGGTTCCCATAATTGCAGAGAATTGTCAGCCTTTATCAGCCAGATATATTATGAAGCTTTACATTAGTTAGCTTTTTGAGCAATTCAGCTCGTCATCTGGGCCCCCTCTTACAAAGAGTTGTGATTGATCCAATCAACCACAACTATGGAAAGCCAGCGACATCAACATCTAAAAACACATGATTGTTCAAAGTATTTTCTAGATATGATGTATATTCATACAGTCATTATTTTCCTGAAAATTCAGTGTGCTTCTCTTTGTTTACAAAGGACATTGTGCAAAATTACCTGAAGAAAAAATTATGACGTTGTGGGATTTCCTTATACATGAGATTGATCGTATTAATCGTAACACTTTGTAAGATGGGGCCAAGAACTCTGTAATTGGTATAATTTTAAATACTTCCTTGTTTTGAGGGTCTTGTGTGAGAAGCAGTCCATTTTGTGTTGAAACTCTACCCATTTTATACACACTTACCAACAGTTCATGTTTAATATTGAGACAATCTGGATTTATGGTGAAAGAGAGAGCCTCTTCAACCACTTTGTTCCAATTTTTGTGAAATATGTATCTGCACTATGTCCCAATCTTCAACCTTTCTTATCCTTTTTGTCTCAGTCACAATGTCTTGGGTTTCATGGTTGGCAGGAGCACAATCACGGCTCTCAGTGGATTACTTTGAGCTGTGATTTAATCCGCTTTTCTGTTTACTATTTAATTGTCAGTGGCAGAAGCACAGGAGTCAGCCTGAGATTGAAGAGAGGGAGTCTAAGCTAGAGCAGTTGAAGGCAGTCCTAGAGATGTATGGCCATTTCTCAGGGATCAACCGCAAGGTCCAGCTCAAGTACCTTCCAAAGGGCATTCTCAAGCACTCCAGCAGTGAAGAAGGTGACAGTTTATTCTTTTAAAGTCTTTTAAATTAAGGGTTTATCATCTTGGGACCTTTTCTTCAACAACACGAATTCACTCTGACAGTTGCCATAGTACTTGTCAGAGGCCAATGCTTATCAAATTAGCAATCTTAAATTCAGTCACCACTGACAGTTGTCAGTGGACAAATGTTGATGAAACACCTGTTTGGATACAGAGGAGTATGAAATAATTTACTGAAACCCAATTGCTCTTGTAGTGCAGTTCAGATGATGTATAATTGATTAACATGCACTGTTTATAGATTATATAAAGTTCTTTATCTGCAGAACATGCAAGAATCTTGTAGATAGTCTTGCATGATTGTTTGTAAGGACTACTAGTTTCAGTCTTATTCCTTTTCTAACAACTAACATGTTACCCACTGGAACTTGTTGGTGTCTGGTCTAGATCTGGACGTTGGTATTTTTTCGGAAAATAATAATAATAATAAAATTACATTTCTATAGCGCATAATACACAAGGTCTCTATGCGCTTCACATATACATGAATTAAATATCTCAAATTATACAATATGGGCATTGAAAAAAAAAAAAATACAATTAATCAATTATTAAACAGGTACGTTTTAAGTGCAGTCTTAAAGGTTTGGATGGTGGGTGCAGTCCGGATGATAAGCGGGAGAGAGTTCCAGAGGGTTGCAGCATTGAAGGTGAAGGAGCTATGGCCGTAGTACTGTGTCTTAAAACAAGGAACCTGAAGGAGATGCTTATTCTGTGACCTGAGAGCACGGGAAGGAGTGTAGGTGTTGATGAGTTCAGAAAGATATGAAGGGCTTGAACCAGAAAGAGACTTGTAAGTGATGAGGAGGATCTTGAAGCGAATCCGCTTGTCAATTGGAAGCGTTTTGAATTCTTTGAAGCTTCTGGAGGTCGTTGGCAGAAAGATTTGGTAGGAGTGCATTACATGTGTCCAGTTTAGTGACGAAGGCGTGAATAAAAGTCAATGTCGTCTTTCGGTCCAAAACTCCACGAATTCGGCCTATCTTTCTGATGGATGACATAGCAGAACGACACACTCCTGCAACATGAGATTTCCCAGTAGCATGCTCATCAAATACAATTCCCAGCTAGCTTCGGCCACGGATTCAATGACTGTCTCACCTACTGTTATCGCAACAGGAGGAGTTCTAGGTATAAATTTGGAAGAGAGGTGAAGAACTTCCATCTTGCCATCATTAATAGCTAACTTGTTCATGGCTGCCCAGACGCGGATGTCAGCTATGCACTTATTCAGACGAAGTATAGCAGATGCTCTCTCTGATCCGTTGAAAGTCAGATAGATCTGAGTGTCATCCGCATAGATTATCGATTGAATGCCATGCTCAGATATGATGTCTTGGATAGGGGCAGTGTACAGTGTATAAATGGTCCAAGCACCGATCCTTGTGGTACACCGCATGTGTCCTCTACTGGTTCTGATGAATCATTGGCTACTCTTACCACGTGATTCCTTCCAGTGAGGTAAGATTAAAACAATTTCATTGCATTCCCCGAAACTCCAAACTGCTCTGAAAGTCTTTTCAGTAGTATCCGATGGTCTATCGTATCGAACGCGGCTGTAAAGTCCAGGAGAACTAGAATCACTTCTTTGTGGGTGTCTAATGCCTCTAAACAATCATTTTGTACACGAAGAAGAGCCGTTTCAACGCTTTGGTGCTTTCGGTAGGCTGACTATGTACGCGGAAGTAAGGCATTTTCTTCAAGATATTCTAGAAACTGCTCCATGGCAGCCCTTTCAATAACCTTCGACAGGCAAGGGATGTTTGAGATTGGTCTAAAGTTCTTGAGTTCGTTAACTGGTAGATCCGATTTCTTAAGCCTTGGAAACACGATGGCATGTTTCAAGGCTGTTGGAAATAAGCCCATCTGAAAACTCAGGTTGACGAACCTTGTAATGAGAGGAGCAAGAGAAGATATACATCGCTTCAGGAGGTTGGTAGGTATGGGATCTAGGACACATGATGCTGAAGATGAGGTCTTGATGATAGATACAACTTCATCCTGCAAGACGTCATCAAATTCCACGAAGCGATGGTCTGTTGATGAAGAAATGTCAGATGACAGGTCTTCGTACACCTGCTGTTCAAAGCTGTCACGGAGATGTCTAATCTTGGCTGAAATGAAGTCACTAAAGTCTTGAGCAAGCTGAGATGTACTTCTGTGTTGTGGTAAAGAGGATCCAGCAGTAGGGGAAGTTAAGTCTGCTTCTGATCTGCGCCCTGTATCCTCTTCTGAAAGTACAATCTCTTGGTTTCATGAAGTAACTCATCGTAGAGCTTACCCTGTTTCTGGTAGATCTCCTGATGGATCTGCAAGCTCGTTGACTTCTTTGTTCTTCTCTCGCAACGTCTACATTCTTGTTTCGCCTTTCTAAGTATTTGATTATACCAGGGGGCATGTGGACGCAGAGTAAAATTCTTCTCAAGCTCTGGAGCATGTATATCTAGAACGGCTCGAAGTTCTTGATTGTATGAGTTAGCTAGCTGTTCTGGGTCATACGGGGGGTTGGTGATGACACTTGATGATGTTAGACCAACTCAAGTCGATGGTCTTGATGGATTGAGACTTGACTTTCTTCCGTATATGCGCCGGGCGTGATAATTTGAGGTCACATGAAACAACAGAATGGTCAGATGGCAGTGACTGGCTGACAGTGATGTTTGAAACCAACTGGTCATCTCTCCTTGTGATGATCAGGTCAATCGGGTCACTAGTAGCAGAGGCTGATTTGATGTTTGCAGAATGTCAATTAAGGAAGAAAATTCCTGACAAAAGTCTGCAATGGAGTGTCTATTCTTCTTCGATGTAGGAGGTCTGTATACAATGATCAAACGTAGATGGTTTGCAAAAGACCGGATGGTAAGATCATTGTATTCGAATGAAGAGAAAGTGTGCTTGTCATTGAAAACGACTTCAAAGGCTTTGTTCAGGATCACACCGACACCTCCACCTGTTGACGTTGTCCTTGGGATGTGATGAAAGTCATAGTTCACCAATGTCTTGCGTATGGTGGCAATGGCATGGTGATCTCTGTCTGTATCTGTTAGCCATGTCTCGGTAAGGGCTAACACGTCAATACGATCTTGAATGACATAATCGCAAATGGTTGTAGCTTTTCCCTTTGCCTTGATAGATCTTGCATTCCTGAGTGCAAAACGTGTGAGTTGGCACTCCTGGCGATTTCTAGGCAATTCAATGTTGATACCAACATGTTCTCTATTGCTGACAAAACGCGAAGAACGTGTATGACAGGATACATGACTAGGGATAACTCTCGGTGGGGCAGACAGTAACTTTCTTGCAACCTTCTTACCAGCTCTGCTTGTCCGCCTCTTAGCTATGTTTAAGTGACAGAGTTCTTTCCACACATTGTCATCAATCCAATTCAATGGAGTGTTCTTAATTGCCTTCTTGATTTCAAAGAGTTCTCTTATGCTGTATTTGAAAGTCGACGAACATCCTTTTTCCACGTTCCCATTCATCCCAATTGGAATAAATAGGTACTGGACGATAAAAGCCCAGGCTAAGAGGATTTTATACAGCATGAATGAGATGGATCAAGAAAGTCCACAGTGAAATGGGAGAAAAATCATAGCTTGATCCAACGGGCTAGCAGCGGGGTAATTTTCATCGCGGTTCTCTGTACGCAACAATTCCAAGTCCAACAGAGGGATGTTGACCATTTCTCCTGGACTATAAATGGCATCGGCAGAGGAAATAGACGACTAAACTCACCAGCAACTCGTTAGGCAACGTCTAAAGTCACTACTTAACAGTTTCACAAGTGGTACAAATTCTACAAAAAGACAAAAATGTGAGTTTTAATCAAAATAACTGAAGAGCGATCACAATGATCGTGCTGCCGTGGGGTGGCGCTACAAGAAAACCTGACACTCACTCTCGCACATGAGTCGTCCAACTTTTTACCCTCTGTGGAAAAATGTATCAAATAGTGCATGTTATATCCCTTCCATTTAGCTTGTTGCTTGGGCTTCTATAGGGCACATGAAAATTACAGTCCTTGTCATAAATCTGAGAGCAGAAGAAAACTTACTATGGCAGTGACTTTCAGAATTGTGATTTTCATATTTTTCAGAATCCATTGAATCCTTGTCATGCCAGTGCAGGCTGCGCATCATTGTAATGTGTTGATTTACCGGCACGGCTCAGCCAGTGCCTGGCATTTGTAATGGTAGGCATCTGCTTCAGGCAGCGGGCCCAGTGCAACAACGTTAAAGGTGGTACTGCTTGAAATTTTAATTTACTGAGAACTGAAAAATCAATGTGGGATTTGGTTTAGTTTATGATTTCACGCAGAAAATACGAACTTTTGATCATTGAGAATTTAGAGTCACTTTATTCAACAGCTATGAGATAATTACATTGTAGATTGTAAATATGCCCAGTTACATGTAGGTGAGTGAAGATGCAATTTGACTAGCCTAGGTGTTGCAATTTACACTTTGATGGATATATATATATAACAAATATATCAAGCACTTTAGTGTTTTTGATACATGAAAATCTATATCTTTTTTATTGTTCTTTGATAAAGGACGTGTTCAAATTCTCAACATCCTTTTGGAATACCAGATTCCAACCAGAATTTAGAAAGAAAATTTCTGACACGATTTAACCTTATATAAGGGATACTGCTTTCTTGTTAATAATACGGTACTGCATATGAATACTTCATTGTTTCTCTTCCCAAAATATATTGTTGAGATTTCCTAACTGTCAGTTCATTTATCATCAGCACCAATGTCTGAAGATGTATATTCGTGTGATAACTACTTTGGAAATCACATTGATGATTTAAAAAAAATAAGTTTTTGTTTGTTTTCTTTGTTGAAATCAGTTTAAAATTGTAATTTTTTTTGGTTCGTTTTACACAATTGTGATATCTAGATATACATGTATAGCTAAGAATGAATACAATATTAAAGGTCAAGTCCACCCCAGAAAAAAGTTGATTGGAATAAATAGAAAAAAATCAAACAAGCATTATGCTGAAAATTTCATCAAAATCGGATGTAAAATAAGAAAGTTATGACATTTTAAAGTTTCACCTATTTTTCACAAAACAGTGATATGCACAACTCGTGACATGCAAATGAGACAGTCGATGATGTCCCTCACTCACTATTTATTTTGTTTTTTATTGTTTGAATTATACAATATTTCATTTTTTACAGATTTGACAATAAGGACCAAATTGACTGAACCATATACAGTACATGTAGTATTCAACAATGCTAATTGCACATGTTCAGGGAGGAATTAATCATTGTTTCACACGACAACAGGGAGAAAATTTGAATATTTCATATTTCACATAATAATTTACAAAAGAAATAGTGAGTGAGTGATGTCATCAGTCTCCTCATTTGCATACCGACAAGGATGTGAATATAACTGTTTTGTGAAATTAAGCGAAACCTTAAAATGTCATATCTTTCTTATTTTACCTCCGATTTTGATGAAATTTTCAGTGTTATGCTTGTTGGATTTTTCTCTTTTTTATTCGAATCAACTTTTTGTTGGGGTGGACTTGTCCTTTAAAGATAAGAAAATGGGTCTGATTGCTTAAAATGTAAATGTTTCATGCTTGGGCATTCAAATATAATTCTAGGAACACACTAGGAACACTGTCCCCTGACTCCACATCTAGCCATAATGCTTGATTGCTTCCCCAAAAAGCAATCATTGTAGCACCCCAGGCCAGTAGTATTTATAAAGATTGATACATTGCTCTTCTTGCATATTTGTCGTGAACAATGTATCTCTGATAACCCACAGTTATTGTCACTCAACTATTTAATACAGGACTCTTAATATTGAAAATGCTACTTGAGGAGGATGGTGAAGGCTACACTTTGCCTTGCTTTTCATTCAATCAATGTCCATTTTTTAGTTCACTGCCTAAATTTTGGGTATATTTTCATTAATAATGTAAACACAGCCTTCATCAACATTCTGCTTTACAATTGAAATCTAACAACGTTTCACTTAGGAACCTTAACAAAAGTCAAGGCCATGTTTTTTTTTACGCAGGAATCCTGCAAATGACTTTTCCTCAATAATATTTTCTTTATTCATCATAAACAAAACAATGGAGAATGCTGAAAAGTCCATGTGATAAATGCTGGTGTCATTGCAACATGATTCCTGCTAAAAGACATGGCAAAGACTTTAATTACAACATTGCTTTTTCTTTCACTCACATTCTTGTCCGTACTGGATTTGCCTTTTGTTTTATTACAGTAACCAACTTATTTCTTATCTGATGTTTTTGTTCTTTTCCCCCTCTTTTCTTGCCTTCCTTGACTCCATAGCTTCTCACTCAGGTAATTGATAGTTTAAGCTCCTTACCCATAGTGTCGTTCCCTAGACAGTGATAGTATTGACCTCCACATAGTGTATTTTGTGCAATTCCTCTCCCAATTGTGTGTTCATTTGTTATTTTATTAGTTGTAGAAGTTTTTTTCCTAACCATAGCATTTAATCAGTGAATGGATCTTATCATTGTTGAAATCTAATGGAACTCTATGATGTTCATTTAGGAATGAATTATCCTGTGTATGGATCTATGCACATCATGGCTTCTTGTTAGGTGGTAAATTAGTAGTGTCATCATTTCCTCTTTGTGCACAGTATGCTAATGTTTAACAGATATGGAAAGAGGATCAGTACCTACTCCATCTTGGCTCTTCTTCCAATATCAGTAGTAATATCAGTAATAATATTGGGAAAGCATCAATTAGCTTTACAAAGATGGTCAAGCAAAAAATTGGGATGTATGTGATATTTATTTTTACAAATTATTATTCTTTTGTTAAGTATAATGGACAAAAATGTGTTTGAAATTCAAATTTCATTTAATTGGTTAGGGTGGAGGGGCAAATTGTGTAAATAGCCAAATGACTTGCACATAATAGCATTTGTGACCTTGATGTATAACACTACCTAATACATTCCATTGAAAAGGAAGTATAGTTGGTTAGTTTTTCTTTAGATTATAAAATACAACAATAAATAGATGTTTGCTGTTTCGTATCGATTGCATGATGACAAATATTTTGAGCAACTTCTGTCAAAGTACACACATGGTGTATTTCACTGTAGAACTCATCAGCTTTCCACTTTTTTTTGCTGTTCATTTTTTAGATTCACTTAATACTCATTTGTCCTTTTTGATATGATGTATTTAATAATTAGAAGCCCCTAATACCTCAGTAATGAATCAACCTAACAATTCACACTAGAATACCCGGGGAGTATTTCATGATTCGAATAGTCAAGTGATTTTTTTATGGACAACGTAGCTTTTAGCCCATGAAATGCAAGGGTTCCAGAAGCTTATAACAGAGGAAGGCTGAAAGTTTTGTGAAATGCTCTCCAGAGCACATGCTTAATGAGTAGTTGGGGGCTTGGGGCACACCTATGCTATGAAATTTGGTGCTGCTTTTAAATGCTACATATCAGTCCTAAATGCTGCTTTCAAAACTGGGGCCTGTACCACAAACACGCATTCAGTTATAATGATTGTATCTCTTTATGTTAAAGGGCCTAGATAATTTGCACTTACATCGCAATACATCATAACATATTTTATCATTTTTCAAGCCCTAGCTCTCCTCCTATTTATAATGATAATCATTACATTTTTTAATATTAACAGACCTACCAACGTTTGAAAATGTACTGAAATGAACAAATAGTTGAATTATAGAAATAAAAAAGTTTATTTTGTGAGGATGATGTAAGTTTGCATTGCTAAATTAGTACCTGAATACATGCTGCATCAAACCTAAAAAAAACCTAAAACATTGGGATTGTCACATGAAATTGTTTTAGATTTATACTGTTAAACACAAGCTCGCTTCCTTTTAGTTTCCTTAGTTTCCAGCAGTAGTAACAATTTTTTTTTTTTTTTTTTTTTTTTGGGGGGGGATGATATCAGAACACTTTTACCCTGGATGTGTGTGTAAATATAATTTTGGAAAATTATGGAATGATCTTATTTTGAATTATTCTTATTTAGGTCTTAAATGGCTTCTTTCCAGTACACAGCTGCATGCAGAATTACTTATTACCTGTGGAAAAATCCCAAATTAAAAGTTTTGGTCTTTATGACATTTAGTCATATCAACCAAATTATATATCACAAGACAATTGCTTTTTATTTAATCAATATTAGGCATTGTGTTCATTCATGCATAAACAGATATGGTAGATAAAACAAATTAATTCATTATTAGTCCTTTCTGTGATCACTGAAGCAGAACTTGTACTGCTTCAACAATCCTAGCTTGTTTTGACATGATATACCTGAACTTGATATAGGATTTAATAGTTTTTCAATCGGCATTACTTATTTTGGATTATGTTTTGACAAAATTTGTTGGAGAATTTTGAACACAGGTTGTCTACAACCATTCAATATTCAATTTCAGTTCGTGTAAAAATGAATTGAAATATTTAGAATTGGGTACCATTTCATCTATCATAAATTTGATTAGTGAGCTGTTCATGCATTACATGATTCCGATTGTTGATTAATTCAAAATCTATTGTCTTGTTGGTTGATGTTACACTAGTGTTTCATTCCATAAATAACGAAAACTTGAAATTTCGCAAAAAATACTCATACCACCTGTACGGGTTTAATAATCCTGCATGCAACTGTACAGATACTAGTGTGCTACAATATATTTCTGTTTTTGAAGTGAATTTGTTTCTAAGTGGGATAAGCAAAAATCATATTTTTCTTCTCCATTCTTTATCCTTCATTGACAAATAATTTTGTTCGGACAAAACAAATATTAAATTGATAAGGTTCCGGAGAGTGGCCAGGTGGGTAGATTGTTTCACACATATTTAGCAATTGGATTGCTTGGTTTGTGATGTGTTTTCAAAAGTTTAATTCAGCCTAATTCATGTATGTGACTACCTAATTAAACTTCATGCATGCTTTATTGATATGGCATGTTACATTTAAAACAGGACTTGCTGTGAATTAATGCTCCAGATAATTCTAAACTCACAACACCCTCAAGAATATATGTTAACATTTATGTGAATATAGAACTCGCTATTGTGTATTTACTTAATATGACTTTAGCCCTTATGTTTATATACCTAGTACTAGTGAAAAATGATACATGGAGGCTAACTACAATTTACCCCTCCCCCTCAATGTGAAAATAGCCTTTGAAGTTGCTATATTGCCCCTGGCTTATGTTTGTTAAGTACTTTGACTTTAACTGAAGTAGGAAAATGTGCCCCCCCCCTTCCCGGCGAAAATATATCACTTGGCATAATTTGACTCACTTTACTCACTTTAAACACACTAGAAATAAGGAACAGTGGTTCAGTGTATCAAAATGATTGTTTTTCGTATTTGAAATGTTAACATGAATCAGAGATAGATGGCATAGTGTAGTGTTTAGGTCATTGTAGATTTAGTTTGGACCAACCAACAATTTCTAAATCATCCAAATAGGTACAAAGCACACAAGAACACACAGTAGTTCTCAAGTACTTCTGAGTAATTATTATTTCATTTGACTGCAATGGCATACATGTATGCCATGAGTTTTTACCAATATTAAATTAAAGCCTACAATTTGATATGTATATGGTATTCACTATTACATTAGGAGAATATAACTTACAGGAGATAAGAGTTTGTAATTCTAATAAAATAACAATTTTTGTGTGTTGATGCATGAGTTATGCAGTATGTTTCTATTAATGCATCTCTTGTAAACACCCCCCTCTCTCTCTTTCCCTCTCTCATGAAGTGGAATGAAAGCCTGTCTTAAATTGTGTGTTGTATGTGTTTATTCTTTTTGCCATTCTTACCTATATCATGAAGCTCTTCCAAGAACGTTTTAATTTTTGTTTACGATGTCAGTCAGTGTAATATACAAGTAGTTATATAGTTAAATCAGTTAGCACTTAAGGTCTGCATGATACATTGCCTGATTTATAAAGTATACAGGATCGAGTGGATATGCACGATAAATAATCCTGCCAATTATTAATCAAATTGAAATTTCGTGCATGCTTGGGAAATTTTTTTTTTAATGGAATGATACAAAGCTTGTGAAATATGACAGATACCTATTTTTGTCCTTCATATTCCACTCACACATATTTAGGGGATGGTTTGGATATTTCTACATTTTCAAACTTGAAAATCATTTATGCATGAGTAATTCAACATTTCTATTGCGATCATCAAAGTTCATCTGTGTTAATCACGAGATATTTGTGTGTTGTGAACAAAAGTTAAATATTTTGTGTTTTCTTTTCTTTGAATAGATTCAAAAGGGGAACCCTCCCTGTTGCTGATATTGAAATGGGGTGGAGAGCTAACTCCAGCAGGTCGCGTTCAGGCAGAGGAATTGGGCCGTGCATTCAGATGCATCTATCCTGGAGGACAAGGTGAGATTTTAACTATTACCAAAAAAAAAACTTGTATATTTAGTAAAGTTATCACTGTAATGACACCAAAGGGATTATTTGCCCTTTTACTGTTCATTTACTGTGGAGAGTTGTGGCCCAGTGGATTAGTCTTCTGACTTTGAAACTGAGGGGGTTGGGTTCAAATCCCAGCCATGGCGTAATTTCCTTCAGCAAGAAATTTGTCCACATTGTGCTGCACTCAACCCAGGTGGGGTGAATGGGTACCCGGCAGGATTCATTCCTTGAATGCACTGAGCGCTGAAAGGCAGTTCGAGCTAAGGGTAATAATAATAATAATAAACACTGCGCCTCGGAAAAGGTTATTTCTAGATAAATGGCGCTATATAAATGCCTGCTATTATTATTTCAAAATTGCATTTCGTATTGAGGCCAATGTCAATTTATTGGGACCTACATGTATTTTGCAACTTTTGGGCAACTTTTACTGGAAGTATTTTGGATATGGTGTGAATCAAGTCACACTCACCCATTTTTTTTTCTCCCCCATCTTCGATAAGAATTTAATTATTTAGTCAATCAGTTTATTGGTCTCATTTCCAGATTATATATCTTGCATATTTATTTCCTTTCTAATTCTACTTTGGTAAAAAGTCATAGAGCTTATATATTTTTCAAAGAAATAGTTGTATATTTTTTCCTTCTTTCACACACCTAGTATATGAGTATTCCATGCCATGCACTCTCTCATAGCTTACATTTTACTTCAGGCTGGCACTTCTTTCTCCAGTCAATGCACCACAGTACCAAGGATTAAAGAATTGAATGTGAAATGTACATATACATAATGGATGTTCTGAATGAATATGATGTCATGTGGAATGTTTGCATTGTGACTGACTTACAGGGTTGAAAATTGTTTCTCAGACCAGGATGTGTTTGCTATATATGGTATATCACCATGATATTCAAATTATATTTAGTGTATGTGCAGTCTAATATTGTTAGCCCACAAGACTAATTTTCTAGTATTTGAACACTTAAACTTTGATAAACCATGTCAATCATTCCCTGCAAGCAAATAGAAAGTAAGACTTGAAAATCAAGATGCAGTTCTGGCATACATGTAGCTCAATCATGCTGTATAATATTAATAATTAGCTGTAAACTATCAAATACATATGTATGTTGAAAAAATATCTGTCTTATAGCAGAATGCTCTGCTTGTTTTTGTCTCACCTGCGTAGCAGAGTGAGACTAGGCGCCGCTTTTCCTGCGGCGACGGCGGCGTCAACACCAAATCTTAACCGAAGGTTAAGTTTTTGAAATGACAGCAAAATTTAGAAAGTATATGGAAACTTGGCCATAAGGTTAATCAAGTATTACTGAACATCCTGTTAGAGTTTCAAGTCACATGACCAAGGTCAAAGGTCATTTAAGGTCAATGAACTTTGACCATGTTGGGGGAGTCAACATCAAAATCTTAACCTAAGGTTAAGTTTTTGAAATGTCATCATAACTTAGAAAATATATGGACCTAGTTCATGAAACTTGGACATAAGGTTAATCAAGTATTACTTAACATCCTGTTAGAGTTTCAAGTCACATGACCAAGGTAATTAAAGGTTATTTAAGGTCAATGAACTTTGGCCAAGTTGGGAGACTGTTGAATTACTATCATAACTTTAGAAGTTTATGGATCTGATTCATGAAACTTAGACATAAGAGTAAACAAGTATCACTGAACTTCCTGTGCGAGTTTTAGGTCACATGACCAAGGTCAAAGGTCATTTAAGGTCAATGAACTTTGGCCAAGTTGGGGGTATTTGTTGAATTACCATCATAACTCTATAAGTATATTGGTCTAGTTCATAAAACTTAGACATAAGTGTAATCAAGTATCACTAAACATTTCATGCGAGTTTCAGGTCACATGACCAAAGACAAAGGTCATTTAAGGTCATTGAACTTTGCCAATTTGGACGTAATTATTAGATTGCTGTCATAACTTTCAAAGTTTATAAAATATAGATATAGGGGTAATCAAGTATCACTGAATATCTCTTGCGAGTATCAGGTCACATGACCATAGGCAAAGGTCATTTAAGGTCATTGAACTTTGGCCATTGGACGTAATTATTAGATTGCTGTCATAACTTTCAAAGTTTATAGATATAGTTTATAAAATGTGGATGTAGGGGTAATCAAGTATCACTGACAAGTCTCGGGTGGCATGATCATGGTCATATGTCATTTATTGACAATGAACGTAGTATGTGAATGGTGTTTTTTTTTAATAATTATTTTATAGTAGTTTTCAGAGTCAGCACTGCTGCTGTATTGAATCGCGTGATGCAGGTGAGACTGCCAGAGGTGCTCCACTTGTTCTATATACATGTAGGTTCTTAAAGGACAAGTCCATCCCAACAAAAAGTTGATTTGAATAAAAAGAGGAAAATCCAACAAGCACTACACTGAAAATTTCATCAAAATCGGATATAAAATAAGAAAGTTATGACATTTTAAAGTTTCGCTTAATTTCACAAAACAGTTATATGTACATCCTGGCTGGTATGCAAATGAGGAGACTATGACGTTATCCACTCACTATTTCTTTTGTATTTTATTATATGAAATATGAAATATTCTAATTTTCTCCTCATTGTCAAGTAATACAATGATTAATTCCCCCATGAACATGTGGCATTAGCATTGTTTAATACTATACGTTTCAGTCTAGTTGGTCCTTATTGTCAAATCTATAAAAAATGAAATATTGTATAATTCAAACAATAAAAAACAAAAGAAATAGTGAGTGATGGACATCATCGACTGACTCACCTAGTTGTGCATATCACTGTTTTGTGAAAAAATAAGCAAAACTTTAAAATGTCATAACTTTCTTATTTTACATCCGATTTTGATGAAATTTTCAGCACTATGCTAGTTTGATTTTTCTCTATTTATTCAAGTCGGCATTTTCCTGGGGTGGACTTGACCTTTAAATAATTAGGTGCTGTACAACATTGCAGGGAATAGTTTTCCTGGTATCGCATCGCAATTTGCTCCACATTTTTGAAAGACTGCTATGCATTAAGTCTTTTGTATAGAATATTTTTACATTTTCTCTTATGACCAAAAATGCTATTCAAATTTGTAAAGCAAAATTATTCCCTGCATTGAGTATAATACCAAATTTATTTTGGTGTATTTTTTTGCAGCTGTCATCAGTGATTAACTGCATGATGTATGAAAGAGAATGGCAACATGATCATATCATTCACAGGTGCATTAAAAAAAAAAGAGAGACTTCAGGAAAGGGGGAAAGGGATAAGTTACAGGAAGAAAACCTAATGATACTACATGCACTGTATCTCAAGGTCCACTGTTGTGCATGTGGCCTAACCACAGTACTGGTACTGTAAGTGGCCTGTAAAAGGGGGAGCCTCTAAAGACTGCTTTGTTTTGAATTTATACTAGATCATAATATGTATAATATGCTGTCACGGGCAGCCTAATACTACAAGTTTCTTAAATTTCATGTTATGTTTAGGTCTTGGGTCTACATAGTATGTTATGAATCTCATTTGAATTTCGTTATGAGCTAATTGAGCCAGCATATGAAAAAAATAGGTATTTGATATAAAGACATTTATGATTTTACTTTAATGAAGAATTCTGCAATTGGAGATTTTCAAACGATAGTAGATCTGCTCCTTGCGATCTAGATTGCTACGAAGATGGTGAGTTAGTTTGCCACCCATTTTCATCGTTGATATTCATGAGTGCTTTGATGCCAGTATGTCTGTATATAATTTTTCAGGCTGATACATACACATTTATATGTGCTGTTAAGAGTTAGCAAGGTTTTGAGTGACGTTTGACATTCCCATACATGATACAGGTGCATTTAACTGAAAATTGTTGCAGTGTATTAATTAATAATTGTCATGATATCATAAGCTATTAAAGATTTTTAATTGGGTTTCATCTATCTATATTAAGTAACCTTCTTTCCCATCCTTGTCCTTTCCTTTAACCTTATCCCATAATATTTTTTTTTACATTTATTTATTTGTTATAATGTTAAAACATCTTTATACATGATAACATGTTCAGAAGAAATACACTGTTTTTCAATACAGTCCTGTTTCATGAAAAATATCTAACAACTCTAAAGATACATACAATAACTTAAGCTATTAAAGATACAATGCTTAGAGAAAAAAAAACAAAGACTGAGTAATTGACAAACCTTAGAGACATTAAAGTACAATAATAAAGATTACTTTCTTTAAGGACGTTCCACAGTTAAAATGAAGTCCATGTCATTTTCACCAAATTTTGCAGAGAGTTACTTTGGTATCTATGAATTATGAAAATGCAAAAAATTATATAGGTTCATGAGCTTATTTTTTTTCTACGGGTCTTCAAAGTCGCCGTATTTGAATGATATGCAATCTTGCGCAATCAAGAGAATTATGCCTCTCTTAGACCTCACAAATTCACCAAATGAGTTTAAATCATCTTTACTTAGTGGATACCGCATCATACTTCATCAAATTTTCAAGATACATGTGTGTATACCAAAGTAAGAGAAAGTCTTTTAATTGGTAAAACTATATCTATTTGGAGTCAGCAGCGCCCTCATTTGGCAAGAATGGTGCAAAAACTCAGAAAAAACAAATCTTCAAGGATGTGAATCTACTCAAAAATTAAAAAAGTATTTTGTAAGCTGCACTTTTTTCAAAATTCATGTCATTTTCATCAAATTTGGCTTAATTGTAGAGGAAGGCATATCAAAGATGTAGGGAAGTTAAAAATATGGGGTCCATGTGCTCGTTTTTTAACTATGAGTGTCCAAAATGATGCGATCGAGTTAGCATGAAAATCACCCAAAATGCGCCCAAAACGTGCAAAATGCGAATGGTTCCGTAGTTTGCCCCCAAACATTCAAAATCCATGTCATTTTCATCATGCTCTCCAGATTTGTAGAAGAATATATTCTGAAGACATTAAAATATTAAAATAAGGAGTCCATGTGCTCGTTTTTAAACTATTGGTGTCCCAAGTGTTGCAAATTGGCTTGGAAATCGCCTAAAAAGCGCTGAAAACATGCAGCCTCTTAATACCCTCTAAAATGCAATTGGTTCCATATTTCACTCCCAAACATTCAAAATCCATGTCATTTTCATCATACTCTCTAGATTTGTAGAGGAATATATTCTGAAGGCATTAAAATATTAAAAATATGGGGTCCATGTGCTCGTTTTTAGACTATCAGTGTCCCAAAGTGTTGCGAGTTGGCTTGAAAATATTGAAATCCACCTAAAATGCGCCAAAAACGTGCAAAAGTATGATAATACCGTCTAAAATGCAAATGGTTTCATATTTCGCTCCCAAACATTCAAAATCCATGTCATTTTCATCATACTCTCTATATTTGCAGAGAAATATATTCTGATGACGTTCAAATATTAAAAACATGGTATCCATGTGCTTGTTTTTCAACTACTAGTGTCTAAACGGTTGCGAGTTGGCTTGAAACAGCCTAAAATGCGTCGAAAACAAGCAAAAGTCTTATAATACCGTCCAAAATGTCTAAAATATGAATGATTCCTTATTTCCTTAGTTCTGCTCCTAAACACTCAAAATCCATGTCATTTTCATCATACTCTCTAGATTTGCAGAGGAATATATTCTGATGAAGTTAAAATATTAAAAGTATGGGGTCCATGTGCTCGTTTTTAAACTATCAGTGTCCAAAGTGTTGTGAGTTGGCTTGAAACAGTCTATAATGTGCCTAAAACGGGCAAAAGTCTAATACCGTCCAAAATGTCTAAAATGCAAATGGTTCCTTAGTCCTGCTCCCAAACACTCAAAATCCATGTCATTTTCATCATACTCTCTAGATTTGCAGAGGAATATATTCTGATGAAGTTAAAATATTAAAAGTATGGGGTCCATGTGCTCGTTTTTAAACTATCAGTGTCCAAAGTGTTGTGAGTTGGCTTGAAACAGTCTATAATGTGCCTAAAACGGGCAAAAGTCTAATACCGTCCAAAATGTCTAAAATACGAATGGTTCTTTAGTCCTGCTCCCAAACATTCAAAATCCATGTCATTTTCATCATGCTCTCTAGATTTGTAGAGGAATATATTCTGAAGAAGTTAAGACATTTAAACTACGGGGTCCATGTGCTCGTTTTCAAATTATCAGTGTCCAAAGTATTGCAAGTTGGCTTGAAACAGCCCAAAATGCGCTGAAAACAAGCAAAAGTCTGTTACGGTTTAAAATGCGAATGGTTCTGTGGTCCTGCTCCCAAACATTTAAAATCCATGTCATTTTCATCATACTTTGTACCTGAATATTCCAAATATGAAAAAATTAACATGGGTCCATGTGCTTGATTTTTTGCTATAGAGCTTCAAAGTTAATCCAAATGGATGATGCTCTTAAGAATTGCGCATCCAAAAGAATTTGGCATTTTTAGACCTCACGGGATCACAACAATGAGTTTAAAGCCCTATTACTCAGTGAAAATCCATGAAAATTTCATCAAATTTTGAAATATGATTAATAATTCTATCCGTAAGATGGATAATCTATCTATATTACTGTCAAATGTTTGCTCATTTAAGTCTAACAACACTCTCAGTTCTTAGAAATTGCGGGAAAGATACTCGACCTCAAAAATTTCAAATTTCAATAAAAAACTTGAAAAGTAAAAGAAATGCTGCACTTTATTCAAAACCCATGTCGTTTTCACCAAACTTTGCAAAGTTGTAGAGGAAGGTATACATAAGAGGTGCAAACATAAAAAATATGGGTTCATGTGCTTGTTTTCAAACTATCAGCACTCTTTTTAGAGCAAATTTGCTTCATAAAACACCCGAAAACGCGCCAAAAGCAGTATCTATGTGAAGAAAAATTCCGAACCACTTTTCCATTTACTCAGGGTCATAGTCATCATACTTTGCAGCACTACAGAGAAACTTTTTTGAAATTGTAGAGGAATAGAAAAAATGGTCCATGTAATAATTCCAGTTTATTAGCTTCATAAAATAACACATCAGATCTGCAGTAAGTGCAGATTTAAAGGAGAAAAATCAGCTCACATTACCTACAGCTGATTAAATCACCAGTTCATCCATTGTGACGTCAGCGCGCAGAGTGTAAAATATGCGCAGATCATGAGGCACAAACATAACTGTGGAACGTCCTTAAGAGAGCGAACTAAAATCCAGCAGTATTCTGAGCACTGGCTTTTTTTAATACTTTATCTTTGCTTAAAGATATAATTGGTATTACTAAATAGGTTCATTATTGCGGAATGAAATAATTGCTAGAGGGTATTCATTTGTCTCGCAATCTACTATGGTCAACAAGGAAATTCGTGATCACTCTCGCAAAAAGTGTTCACTAGCTTACAAGTTCACGAGCAGCGGCACTCAAAAGCTTGTGAACTTGTAAGCTAGTGAACACTTTTTGCGAGAGTGATCACGAATTTCCTAGAAAGCTAGTGAACACTTTTTGCGAGAGTGATCACGAATTTCCTTGTTGACCATAGTAGATTGCGAGACAAATGAATACCCTCTAGTGATAATTGGTATTGTGAATGTCATAACTTTTGTCTATTATATTTTATAGCACGCACAAAAAAATATGTAGTTTCATAAACTTGCAGTTATGATAGGGTGTAGCAATCCTAAGTTTTGCCTAATCTTTAAGTACATGTACCAGAATATCCAGGTGGATGGCAGTGTTGTGTAATATTACTCTGATTGTATTGTTATATTAGTTTTGTTCCTTATCAATGACTGGTTTCATGCTAGTATGCTATTACCTACTAGAAGATATTGACCTACATGTTAATTCTTGTTGTTTCTATCTAAAGATTTCTTTCAGCTCTCTGTCTCTCTGAGTAATTAAATGTATCTATATGCACTTTGCACAATTCTAGCATATTAAGGATGGTTCCTTGTCCTATGGTCATCCTAAATGGTTTAAAGCATTTTTACTAGGAAATGATTGGTTTGTCTGTCAAAAGATAGGCAGGTATTTTAACATAACAATTTATGACAATCATAGCAGTCTCTTATCTTGCAAAATTAAATACAAAAGTTATGACAGCTCTCTGATACTAAGGTTCCAGGTTCTTCATTATCTTAATATCAAATAAAAGCATACAATTAGTGATCTCATTTCTTAAACCAGCTACAGTGTATTTCTAAATATTTAAAATCTTTCATTAATAGGGTATAGGATAATAAGTTGGGAACAATTGAATTCAAGATGTAGGAATGAGAGACAGGACTATTGAAAAAAAATACTTGTAACAATACTTGTAACTATGCTTTCATAACAATGGTACAGTTTGCAATACATGTTACATCCTCATTTACTTGTATGTGTTCATAAGTTTCTAATAATTGTTTGATAGCTTCATAAGATAATGGTCAGATGAAGTTATTTGTGATAATTTGTGGAAGATATTTATTGATTTAAAATTGAAATTATCTGTGTGTGCTTTTTTAAAATGAATTAAATTTTGGTAATCAGAGTCAAGTGCCTGTCACTATTCCAATTTATCACAAGATTTATGATATGCTTTATTTCATAAATAGTTTAGAGGATATTAGAAAAAATTATGATTTACATAAAACCTAGTTTGCTCCATTAGCCAATCAACAGTAACATATCTGAGTATATACATGTATTTTGTTTTGAAACTAAACCACTTCTCAAGAAGGGCATTGGCTAAAAATTCTAAGACAATCTTCTTGTACGCTTTCTCATATCCAATCAATAATTTTGTTCAAATCACCCACTTTATAGAAAAAAAAGCATTGCCAAAGGAGGTATCTGCAAATTCAAACTTCAAATTTTCACAAAGAATTGTAAAAAAACAACAATAAGCCGCCACTTTCGGTATGAAAGATGGTAATGGAGTATTGACTCTTTACAATATTAACTTAAATTTCATAATCATGCTAAATATGGAAGAGGAATTTACATTCTGACCAATAATTTCTTTTTTGATAATGCAGGAAATTCAGTGTTGATTTCTTTTTATATGAAGAATCATGTAATTGAAATTTGTCAGCATTGTTATGCTGGCTTGCTTTACCCAAAATTTTTAGGGAATTTAGGAAGGGTAAGTCTAAATGTGGAGTTCTGAGTTAATTATCTTGACAGAAAAAGAAGAAGTAGATGTCTTATTTTGTTTCATGTGTGATCTCTTCTATACTTGAATACAATTGCAATCCTAATTGTGGTCAGCAGTTACTGTTTATGTAGCACAGTTTATCACATCTGCTTACAAATATTTCATTCAGAATATCTGAATCAAAGAAGAAATCTGTTGAAAGTTAAAAGTCTTGTCATTCTTGTTGTAGAGGTTAGGACCTATATTTTCCTGGATGTGTGTTATACCTCACATCTAAGAGATTATTGGAATTGTGGATTAATCTTTTAAGGTATGGATACTATGGATGTAAAGAATGTGCCTGACAAGTTGTTATTCAACCAAATTATGCATGCTGCATGAATGAGTGATTAATTGAGTGCTGTCTGAAATGTTCCTCATTAATACTAAATAGGTTCATTATTGCGGACTGAAATAATTGCTAGAGGGTATTCATTGGTCTCGCAATCTACTATGGTCAACAAGGAAATTTGTGATCACTCTCGCAAAGAGTGTTCACTAGCTTTCCCGCGTTCGTGCGTACGGTCCTGGGGACTGGTATAAATAGGCTATGTTATCAGATAATTTTCGTCACTTGATAAAGAGTTGCAGCGGCACTCAAACTCGTGAACTTGTAAACTAGTGAACACTTTTTGCGAGAGTGATCACGAATTTCCTTGTTGACCATAGTAGATTGCGAGACAAATGAATACCCTCTAGCGATTATGTTCCTCATTCATCAGAAAAATATTTATTTGTGGATTAATGGAAAGCTGCAAAGAAGTGCACCAATCAACTCATAAATCATAAAACAGCTTGTTGACTTCATCTTTGCATCACCCAGCTTATTGATTCATATGACTCTTTATTCTAACAGATGAAATTTTATCTTGGCTTGACATATGAAGCTATCAAAACTCGAAATTTTCAGAGTGTGGAATATGGCATGTACAAGACTGTTACAAATGTTATTTACATTATAGAAAACAATTTAAATGCCCTGAGAGGTGCTTTAATAATAAAAACAAAGACATTTTCAGCAGACATAAACATCTAATGATGATCAAATATTTTCTTGAATGTATCTGTTCTATTCTTTGGAATTGAACTTCTCACTACCTCTCACCAATCTAAATATTTTTGTTCCAGAAGTAATGGATTGATCTTGAAAAGGATGTTGGGAAGGAGTTGCCAGTGTCTAACTTTATCTGCGGACATCACCACCACAATGCTTTACAAATATTTCTTTTCTTCATGTAAAACTCTTTTCAGAAATTTTCTTGTATCATCTCCCAAAATGATGTTTGTCTTGGCTTTGATCCCCTGTTACATTTCATGTACTAAGATGACATTGAATGTGATGCTACATTTTGTCTTGCTTCTCAGGCGACTATGCTGGTTTCCCTGGGTGTGGTCTTCTTCGTCTCCATAGCACCTATCGCCATGACCTCAAGATTTATGCATCGGATGAGGGGCGTGTCCAGATGACCGCTGCTGCTTTCACAAAGGTAAGGAATAACACCCATAGAAGGGGTATGCATTGGAAACATGATGTTTTGATGGTGACACAACATTTGCTGATGTGACTATTGCTTCGGGCTTTATTTAATCTATTATAGGGTTAGGATTGCTAGAGAGTTTTATGTTAGGTTTAGGATAGGGTAAATTGTTAAATCCTGGGTTGAAGTTGGACATTCCATTAATCTTTGGAAATTGCAGTGGAGCAACTGTCATGGAACCGTTTTGACTGCCCATTCCCTCCCTAAGAAAAATGGATAACTAAGATTGATTAAGTAAATTTGAATAAATGGATAATAATTAAATAAGCATACAATATTGTTTTGGGGTTGTTTTTTTAATTTTATTTTGACCCATTCTTACTAAGACTACATTGAATTCACCATTTATCTGATTACTGAGTAATCATTTCCATTATTATTCATGTGTTACATTGTAGGGAATGTTGGCTTTGGAGGGAGAGCTGACTCCTATCCTGGTCCAGATGGTTAAGAGTGCTAATACATCGGGTCTCCTGGACCATGAGAAGGAATCAGTTACCATCCAAGGAAGGTGAGTCCTCAAAAAAAGCCTAAATTTTGAGCATTTCCTGCATCTTATCTGATATAGGGATGCAACTGGTCGAAACTGACTGCGTGGAATTTTAAATGATTTGTTGTTGTTGGGCCAACAGTACCCCATGTCTCAAACTTCTTAAGAAAAATGTTTTTGTTTTCACGAATGGTAGTTTATCAAGTAATGTCTTGATAAATTGAGGTCATGATATTCCATGAGCTTTTACTTTCTATTCGACTGTGTCTTAAGGAAATGTCGTAGAAATTGCTTTACATTGAATACATACGATTGCAACATGTTCTTATTAATATCCATTACCAGTACTTTTATAATTGTAAAGGACATTATCCATCAAATCTACTAATCTAGCATGTTAACCTGCACAATCCTTACTTATGCATACTCTGGATTTCCTTAGTAGGTTGGCAATTTAAGAAGTTTTTGTATTGATAGATATTGATGATCCTATTTTGAGGCTTTGAAGTACATGTACACTCCTTTGATTGGACATTTGGAGCTGGAACAATGCTTGTACAGAGATCCCCCACCAAATACAGAATGATTTCGGGTGGATGTTTAATACAGCTGTCAGTAAGTTACAAGCAACTTTACAAATTACTAGTGATCCTAAATCAACATCAATGACATTTTTTTATGTAAATCATTTACCACAAAAAAAAAGGATCACTAGTCGTTTGTAACTTACAAACAGCTTTATGAAACACCAACCAGATGTATTTCTTTGATACATAAGTACTGTAGCTCTATACCTTGTTTATTGACTTTGTACACAGACTAGATCACTGTTCAAGTACAAGGATGGACACTGCAACACAGCATGCAAAGAATATAACTTCATTGTGGAGGACCACAATTGACATGTAAAATGAACTTGCAGTGTGTGTTCATGTTTTCATTACACACAACAAACTGAATTAATATAAACAGTGACTTTAGTCATGGAATATAATCATTTTGCTGTTTGAAGTTTCTCATTTTTTCCCAAAGTGATTAAAGTTTCTCCAGGTGTGGGGCTGAGCTATTTGTTTCAGATGTGCTGTGATAATATCCACTCCTAGTAATTTACAAAAAGAATAAATACATTTTGAAAAACTTGTGTGCAGTTCCTTTCCTGTCTTGTAGATTCCTTTTAAAATCTAGAATAATAATTTTAGTTAGATTGTAAAGGGACACTATTGACTTGCATGAGTACGTGCACAAAACTTCAGATACAAATACTGGTCATCTGCAAATACACTCTTGTGCCTTGAACAGAGGTTGTATACTATTGACAGAGTATTCACTGAAACTATCAAAACTGTTGATATTCTCTCTCAATCTTTGTGAAGATTTTGTTTTTTTAATGCATGAAACATGTTTCTCCTTATTTCCTGGTCTAGATGATATGGTGGTTGGTCACTTGGTCTACACCCACTTTGTGTTTGCTCTCATCCCACATGGTCGGCCCTATTTAATCTAACCATTGGTCCTATGGCTATTTAGCTCATTCACCATTTTACTTAATTTCCAGTTAGACTGTATAACCCATTTCTTCTAATATCCAATTGGTATAACACCATGTAGTCTGTAATGGTTAGATAAACTGTTGACAAAGTGCAAAAAAAATGATAAGCAGACGAATTGGAAAGTAGAACATCTGGGCATAAGACCAAATGACAACTAGTCTAAATGGGTATGTATAAAGACCAAGTATAGTGTTAGACCAAATGGGTTTAGACCATGTGGGATTAACCTTAAATAGAAGGAGACCAAGTGAATATAGACTGATTTAGCATGCTAGAATGGATTTTGGGAGACTTTTCAAAATGTTAGAATTCTATTGTGGTGGTTACGTTGATTTCAGTATAGGGATAATTTCAGTGTATTCATTGCTTTACAGGGTGAAAGAAAGACTTTGTGAAAGTTTCAGTAAAGACCGATCTTTTGGTCCAAGGGACTTGAATGAGGTAAGATCCACGTTCTTTTTACTTTTCACTTCATTTTAGATTCAATAGAACTCCTTGCACTACATTTTGATTCTTTAACAGTGCTTCACAGCTGTCACTTTGTTCATTTTCCACCCATTCATTGTCCTACACCATTGTTATATTCAACTGTATAATGATGCTTTCTGTTTGTCTTTATTTTTCAAATATTATCTGGAATGGAATACAATATTCTGATGGGGGCTACCCAGTTAAATGAAACATAAAATATATAGTAAATAAAAGACTGATTAGATTGGACAATATTTTTTTCACACTTTCTCAACCAGCTTGCTCCTACTGGAAGTAAGTCTTTACTAGACTCGTTGAGTTACATCAAGAATCCTGTACGTATGTGTGAGAAGGTTCATCGGGTCATCAAGAACCACACCAAGATGATCAAAGACACCATGGAAAACCCTGAAAACAAAGGTAAATAATATCAACCAAAGGAATGTGCATAGGGTTGTCTATCTAGAAACAATCCATTTTAGTTGCACAGGTACCTCTCCTTAGCCTTTAATGTCAGTCCAAGGATTCACCTGATATTTGCTCTACTGCCATCTGTGCCAGAATCTTATTTCAATTCAGGTTTTGAAGGAGTTTTATTTAGTGCATTGTTATTAAAAAGTAAGGATTTTTTTTCTTAAGGAAATTGTTGGAATAACGTGGATCTTATTATGATCCAAATTTATGAAGATGGGTTGTCTTTAGCACAGTAGGCTTAATGTAGCACCTGGTGGGTGTTTCATAAAGCTGCTTCTAAAGTTATGCGTGATTGGAACATGTTCTCAGATGGAAAGTGAGCTTCATAGTGATACACATTTACCTCAAGGAAGGGTCACCAGTCGTGTGCAAAAAAGTTTGTAACTTACACATAACATAATGGAACACGTACCTGGGTGTTGTCTGATTTTCTTTAAGGGAGATCTATTGTGATGCAGTGATTCACCGTGCTTTAAAGACTCTCATCGTTGTCCACTGTGATTACTCAAGTTTGGCTTGAATTATACAATTATTTTTAATGGCAGAATTGGTATTATATCATCACGAGAACTTGGAGCTGATGCTGAGACGGTGGGTGAAACTGGAGAAAGACTTCAAGCTTAAGACTGGCCGCTATGATATCACCAAGGTGCCTGACATCTATGATTGCATCAAGTATGATATGCAGCATAATTTCATCCTTAAAACATTTGGATTCACCCACATGGATGATCTCTACAACTCAGCAGAAATGTTGGCTGATTTTGTGATACCACAGGTAGGGAATTTCTCAGGATATTAGCAAGACTTATATGCATGTGTGTGGATATTTCAGCTAGGAAACCATTACTTGATTTGAGATTGCCAGGCGTTCTACAAGATGTTTGTAATGATAGGCTATTATGTAGGAGAAAGTCATTTTTGGGATGAGCAAAATCCTGTAACGTTGGGAGTCCGATTTGCCTAATGTGCGTGTCTGTCAATTCTGTTAATGAATGTCTTAGTTTCCTCCGTTTCTTATCCTGTACAGGAGTATGGCATAACAACCAGTGAGAAGCTTGAAATTGGGAAGGGTATCTGTACCCCTCTTCTGAAGAAGATCCGCTCGGACCTTCACCGCATCAATAGCAATGAAGAAACTACCTACCGTCTCAATCCTCTCTACTCTAAGGGTGTGATGTCACCTGATAGACAAGTCCGCACCAGACTATACTTCACCAGTGAGAGCCATATTCACTCCCTTCTATCCTGTCTCCGCTATGGTGGACTTTGTGATGTAAGTATGTAGAGGGTTCGTCCCAGTTGCTCAGTCCAGCATATTTCTTTTCATGTATAAGATTTGATCACATAAATCTATGAACAGATTTATTCCATCATTTTTGTCTCGCCTGCATAGCAGAGCGAGACTAGGCGCCGCTATTTCGACAGTGGCCGTCGTCAGCATGAAATCTTAACCAAGGTTAAGTTTTTAGACCGGAATTAAAGCCTAACTTTTGTCCTATGCAGGAATCTGACCCTAACTGGCAGAACTCTTGTGAGTACCTTGGTGGGATCCGAGAGCTCAACTACATGACCCAAATAGTGTTGATGCTGTATGAAGATCCTAGCAAGGATCCCTTTTCTGATGATCGGTTCCGGGTGGAGATTCACTTTAGTCCTGGAGCCAAAGACTGTGAGGATGATGAGAACCATCCAGGATGCTGCCCATTTAGATCCGTCCATAACTCGGTGAGTTGTTGAAATGGATGTTCTGGTATGAATACAGTCAACCTTGCCTAAGTCAAAGCAGAGGCTGCGAAACATCAGGCTCGGACAAAGAAAGTGGAGGTGCACATTTTGTCTGCCAAATAATAGGTGCCCCTCCACTTTCATTTTATGAGCCTGACGTTCCGCCACCTCTGAGTCAACATCTTTTGAAGCTCATCTTCTCTTTAGATTCTATTGTTTAACCTTTAGTAAGTCAAAGCTTTTTCTTCAGTGGTGTCTGCTGTTTCACAGCCAACAAGACAGTGGCTTGGAAACAGTCACTCTGTTTGATAAGCCTTAACCAAAAATAAAGAAAGATATTTCATATAAAAGAAGAAGTCCCAACCAATTTTACTTACGAAAGGTTGACTGTACTTTCCTAATGGAGAGTAATTGGAGAAAAGTCAATCACAAGACTTTGATTCATCAGTAATCCTATTTTTTTACTATTGCAATGATTATATATTTCATTGAAATAATTGTTCAGAGGTTTTACACTGCATTCCAAAACAGATGAAAACCTTGTTAAAGGGAAATCATTAGATTATTCACTATGCCTGTGGAGATTTTAGTATAGTCACTTTAGTATCTAATTTCCTTGGAATGATTGGTTATACCGACATTTAGCAGAGAATTTCTATTTTGTAACATAGTATGGGTGAGGTGGGGTAACATAGCGAGAGACATGCACTCTTCATGGCACGATGCGTTCGAAACCCTGATGAAGTATACAGTGCTTTCTTTTCCAAAAGTGGCTCATTCTGCTGCACGCGACAAGAATATACTTGTCCAAACTTCAAGTTTAGGTGGTCTTTCAGGACAATAGAAGACATGCTGTCCCTCGAAGCCTGTACATTGTGTGAAGTTATTCTAAACTTCTTTGCTATAAATTGTCAAAGTGAGGTCACAATGAAACCAAACAAGAAATCTATATTCTAGGCATATGTCAATTTGCTAGATCTGAGAACTTTATATTGTTATCAACATTTGCAATCATAAAAAAACTGTTCAGAGCCAGTCGTCTTTTGAGATAGATGCAATGATGTCAAACTTCCATACTGAAACATTAACCTTGCAATCTGAAGGTAAACCTACCCAGAGTAGATGACATTCTTTGATTGTATTATTACTAGGGAAACGCTTCACCCTATGAAAACAACTCTGATGAAGATGAACCTTCAAGCTGCATCGATTCATCAGAAGATGATTGCTTTGATCATAAATCAAAGAAAGGTGAAGGAAAGGACAAGGTCACACCTCTTATCAAGGTTGCAGGCAAAGATAAAAAGGTATATTATATGATGAGTCAGTTCTTCTTCATGCCATTGCCATCACAGCCTTTTCTCAACAATATATGGCCATTGTAAAAATAAGTGATGCTGTTAATTGTGTACATTGTTCATCAATATTTTGTATAACAGTTAGTGACCAGTGCTCCTCATTTAAAACAAAGGATTTTCGCAGTGAATGACTTTTACCGAGTTTATGTTTTTAAACTTAAAACTGAAGGCTTTTTGATCATAATAATGTGTGATTTTTAAATGATTCAGTCTTTTGAATTACATTATCTTTTTCCTCTCATTGTTGTTATTATTACAGATTGGTGGAGGGGCTTCTTTAGCGTCAGGAGTTACTGTTTTTGGAAAACCCTTCCTTCGACTCCCCCAAATGATGATCCCCAGTGATGCTAAAGCAGCCGATCAGAGCAAGCCAGTAGGAACCCCACCATCATCCTTTCTCTCTGCTGGTTTTGATGACTTGGTGGGAGGAATTGCTATGACAAGTAATACAGGTAAATTGTGCTTTTTAATCTTACCAGTGGAATGCCACTGCCATAGCAGGTAAAGAAGCTGAGTGGAATTCCTGCGGAGTTGTTTTGGTGCCTTAGCTTTTTGCATTTACTGAATTTCTTGTTTGATCACAAATGGGATGTTTGCAGGAGAGTTGCATGAATGTTGTTATGTTATACAAAGCACCTGAGACACAATGCGATCAAGTGGCTTGCTTGATTTCCTAACTCCCTCTCACTGGTATGTGATTACATATAGAGCGCACAGGTCCACCTTTCGGTGCTCATGGTGCTTCAAGAAAGTAAATACAATTCTATTTCCCATGTTGTTTCTCTATATTGGGTTTCACATTTGATGATAATTCAAATCCTTCCTATAACGACGGGGGGGGGGGGGGGGGGGGGATGCCGATGAATGGCCCGATTAGGGTTTCAATGCTGGTCTAGTGCACACAAATTGGATCATAAGTGATTTGCTTTAACATGACACCCTGTGTACAAAAAAATAGTTAATTGTAAATGATTTTCATCATCTCATATTACAGGGCCAAGGCCTTATTTCAGAAAAAAAATGTTGTTATGGATTTTTTACTGAAATACATGTAGTGCTATGTGCCATCAGTTGAGATTATATTCATTGCTTTGTTTTTAGATGATGATCATTTGAAAGTAACTATCCCTGATAGACCTAATCTTCCTAATGTAAGAAGCGCCCCTGAGCTCCATGATCCAAATTGGTATTTCAATGATGATATTCTTATGAGACGAGCTTCAACATACTCTGCTGCACATCAAGGTATGTACTTCTATTTTACTTTGGTATTTATTTATTCATGCATTTGTATGCTATACTTTTATCTTATAAAGGATAGTCCTGTTAGTATGCCTCTTAAATACCGCATGTGGTTGCTGGAGGCATTATGCAATCTGTCCATCCTGTTTTCATTCTCGTGACAACTAGAGAACCGTTTGACAGACCAACTTTAAAATTGCTTTAAGTATACATATAGGAGTGATAATGATCTGATTAGATTTTGGGGTCACAAGATCAAAGGACACATATGTCATGTACCAGAAAATATTTTGTTTTCACCTGAGAGTAGTTTGAGGGTTCATACTTCAAATTTGGCTAATAAATGTTAATTGGGTGATGATTAGATTTTGCAATCATGAGATCGAAGATGACAGAAATCATTATTAATTTTTAGAAGTAAGTACATTCTTGATCTTGCACTTGCCTAAGCATAAATTTCGACTATGTGCAATCAAGAATCCTCATTTTTGGAGTAATGAAATTTATATTTTACAGCATGATATGTATCAAGTACTCTGCAAGAAAACAAGACATTTGTATCTTTTCCCAAACTAGAAAATTGATTTGCTGGCAGGTGCAATACTTGCCTTACACAAATGATGTTATGTGAATTTGACATTGAACTTGCAGGTCTAGAGCATCATATACAAGTCACATCGATAAGACCCCTAGAGACTTTGCACAACTCGTTATCTCTCCGTCAAGTTGATGAATTCCTGGCACGAATCACTCGTGATGGTGCTGCCACTCCGGATTGCCATACACCTCGCAGCAGCATGAATCTCAACACCTACACACCGCAGCGTGTCAAACCACTCCATCTGTCCAATCGCGAATCTGACGGCTCCTCCTACTACAGTCGATCGGCCAGTAATAGTAACCCATCATCTAATGTCTCCAGTGCATTGCCATCCCCAACTGAGAATTCTGGAAAGAACTTCGATTTCTCACTCTTCCTTGAGAGCATCAAATCACAGCGTGTGTGTCGTGAATCAGAATCCGGACAGGAAGACTACTTCGCCAGCGATGAAGGACACCATGAAGAAAGCACCAAAGATGACATCCAACTAATGGCAATGCCCACCTTTGATGATGACCTCGTTACACCAATCTCATGCTGCTGTAAGTCACAAACTTACTCTAGCAGTGTGGCCTCCAGCGTCAAAGAGACAACTTCAAAGTGGAAAGGTTCAGAGATACCAATCACTCAGAAGTCTGAAGAGGACGAAGGTTCTTCTGTAGATCCTCAGGAGGAAACGTTGTGCAGTGGAGGTGATGGGAGTGGAGAAGTTGTCACAGAGGAAGAGGTATCAACACCATGTGCTAGTACATCTAGCAATGCTAGTCAGCCTGGTACAACAGCATTTGAGTTCCCTCCAGAGACATCCATAGATCACCAAAGTGATGACTTGCAATAGTGTCTTAAGCCATGTTTTGCTTCCATGAGAATGGGTAATTTTATTATATGTAAATAAAGGCTTGATCAACCATTCAGCAACAAAGCTCAGCAACATTTGGTGTACAAAATTAAATAAATCCAACTTACGAGGTGCGCAAAATGTGCAAAACGAGATTTATTCGAGTTGCCTGGATCCAGTTAAGTGCCAAATAATCCAAAGTTGCAAAGACATAATCAAGACGTCCCGACGAGTGCCAATTTTAGATTTCATGTGTGTTATTGAGTGTTTACATAAAAGTTGGCCAATTTGTCTTGCACCATCGTAACATTGAAAGTGTTCCTGAGCTTTGTTGTGCCATGCTTGAGCCAGTGTTGTAGTGCCTTGATGCTCGGCCTTGGCCTTAAGGCGCCTTAAGGCCTACTTTTTCAAAGCCTTGGCCTTGAACATTCAAGCCTTGGCCTTGAGAGGGCCTTGGCCTTGGCCTTGAGGATTTTGAGCCTTGAAATTTCAAGGCATTTTCAAGGCATTTTCAAGGCTTTTTCAAGGCATTTTTTTTTTGGTACTTTCATTTGTTTTTAAATAAGTAATTATAAATGTTACTATGATATTAGTAATTGTTCTGTATATTCAATGGCACTACTTCCAGTCAGCAGTAGTAAGTGTACTATAGCAGTGCCATAAATTGTGATTATCACCATCATCAAGAAGTATCATCATATTCATGTATGTGACAAAGAAAACAGTAATGATGAAAAAGAGCATTATTTACTAATGATGATAATGATAGTAATAATCATTATGATAAAGATTACAGTGATTTGATGACAGGAATAATTCTGACAGATCTGACAGCAAATTTCGACAACAATTTTCATAAAGAATAATAACAAGGACTTTCATTGTATTATTTCCTTTGGCCAAGAAGAATGTTTTAAGTATTAATGATATTCTGAAAAGATTTGGTAAACTTGAACACAATCTTCAATTTTGTCATATCCAAATGGGTTATGTCAATGGCATGATGAACCAAAAGTTTTGAGAGGCCAAGCATGGCATATATATATATAGAGCAAAATTTCTGCCAAAAAAAAGTTGAAAGCAATTGAAGTGAGCGAGCAAAATTTTTTACCCTCTTACTATAAGAAAAGCTAATTTTTGTGATAGATTGTGACAATATGTTAAGAAAATAATATCACATTTACTCCTTTAATCCATATTTTATTGTTCGAAATAGACACCAGATATGAAATACTCCTAAAATTTGTTTTGCTCAATTGATCGTGGGCCCGGCAGCCGCTGTGCAGCGCCAGATCGACGAGGCTCTATCTCTTTAATTATTGAACGCCAAACAGGGTAGCAGCAACTCCCATCTTTAAACGTCTTTTGGTCTGACGCGGCCGGGGTTTGAACCCCCGACCTCGCGGTTGTGAGACGGACGCTCTACCAACTGAGCCAACACACCGGTTACCTTTCCTTTTTTCCTTTTCTAAATTTATTCTTGGTGGTGGAACTTCTCTCTCTTTTTTGAGGGGGGAGAGGGGGTTCTCATATTTGTAAAGAGGTGAGAAAGGGGAATATAACTTTATTTTGTTAGTATTCTTTATTCCGGTTTTTGAGGTAAAATAAGTGTAGAAGATACAAGAAATGAAAATTGAATTTTAAAAAGGGGTTGTGAGCAGGAAAAAAACATGAAAACGGACACGAGTCCTAAAAGTGACTCATTTTCAGGTCAGCATTTGAAAATTTCAACTTGTGCTCTCTTGCCCCCCCCCCCCAAAAAAAAAAAAAAAAATCCTTGTAGGAAAAAATGCCCCTTTTCCAAAATCGGAAATACTCTTTTTTCCAAATAATAATAATAATAATAATAAAACATTGCTTATATAGCGCATATAACGACGATAAAATCATGTCTCTATGCGCTTTAGAAAGAAGAATAGAAAGAATGGAGAAGAAAGAAAAGCCTGTTCACAGAGGAGCAAATATATAATATCAATTAATAGGTACATGTATATCTTATTTTACAAAAAGGAATGTCTTCAAAAGGGACTTAAAGGATTCTACAGTATTAGCTTGTTTAACAATATCAGGTAATTTATTCCAAAGTTCAGCAGAGGACATTTTGAATGAACGAGCGCCGTAGAATTGAGTGTTAATTTTGGGAACTACAAGGAGAGATTTGTTGTTTGACCTTAATTTTCTTTGGGGTACATACAGTTCAATGAGTTCTTTAAGATAGAATGACGATTGACCTTGTAAGCATTGGTATGTTAGGAGTAATATCTTGTATTCAATACGGGATTTTACAGGAAGCCAGTGTAATTCTTGTAGTATGGGTGTTATGTGTTCGCTGCGCCTCGTTCTTGTTATGAGTCTCGCTGCCGAGTTTTGGATCCTTTGAAGTTTATGAATTTGATTATCAGGGAGGCGATACAAAATGCTATTACAAAAATCAATGCGTGATATTACAAGAGCGTGAACCAATTTCTTTGTGGCTTCTGTTGTTAAAAACTTGCGAATTTTCCCAATGTTATACAAGGCAAATGAACTAGTTTTACATACATTGTTTATTTGAGCTTTCATACTAAGTTTTCTATCCAGTTGTACACCAAGATTTCTTACAGTTTCTACACATTTAACATAGGTATTATCAAGTTTTATTCCTTCTATCTGTCTACTATTTCTAAATTTACTAGTGAGATGAAGCACTGCAGTTTTATTACAATTAAGTTTCAGTCCATTATCAGTTGACCAATTAATTACATCTCGGACACACCTCTCAAGTCTGGCAGTGGCATCTTGCTGCTCACTGTTTTTTAGGACTATGTACATTTGCGTATCATCAGCATACATCATGCAGCTTATCTTATGGTGGGTGATGACATCCTGAAGAGGAGCAGCATATAAATTAAAGGCCAAAGGTCCGACAACCGAGCCTTGAGGTACTCCATGACTGGTATAGCAGGTACGTGAATTTGATTCTCCAATCAAAACAGAATGAAATGTGCCCTTTTAAAATAAAATACCTTTTTTTTTAATAGTAAATTATAATACATTTTAGGTTCGAAAATCGCCAAATTTTGGATCGCGCTTGCATCATTTATTGTTTAGTACAGTATTAATCCTATTCATGGTTACAAAAATGTTTAGAATTTTCAGGTTAGAATTTCACAAATTTTGGGTTCGCGTTCTGCACTTGCATCAATTATTGTTAGGTACATGTAAGGTACTCAATATGTTCCTGTTTACAAAAAAATGTTTAGAATATCCAATTTTCAGGTTGGAATATCACAAATTTTTGAGCTCGCGCTCTGCGCTCACATTATTTGATCGGTGAGTTATGTATCATATTTATGAGTCACTAAACATGCTAAATGCAGTCCTTAACAGTTTACTTTGCGGACCTGTCAGTATATTAAAAATTTCAGCTCGCGCTTAATTATTAGTTAGATGCACATCTTTTTCATGATTACAAAAACAGCCCGGAATATTTGATTTTTATGTCTCAATGTCAAAAAGTTTTTGCTTATGATTCGCGCTGGCAACATCTCGCAAGGATGTCCTTTTAAAAGTGATTAGCCCTGTAATTGACCAAACATCAAGTTTTTCAACTTCAAAATTGAATTTTTTTAAACCAATAAATCCAAATATCTGTCTTATCAATGAGAAATCACTAAAAAGGCTTTGGTCAACTTAATTTCCACAAAATACACAACTACTTCACGTAGTTGATAATCTCATTTTGAAAACATCTGTTTGCACCAAATGCCAATTTTAAAATATAAGTACCCTTTTTGGTTTTGACCCCCCCCCCCAAACAAAATACGTTCTGCCGCCCCTGTCCCAGGGAGTGGAGAAAGACATACGTTGAGAACGGGCATGCCAGGATCAGATGACCGTGGTAATAATAATTATTGCAATGTAAATCACATAAAAAAATAATAAATTATAATAATAATTTAATAATAAAATAATAATTATATGTACAAAGGTAACTATATTATTATTTTAAATTAATGTCTAAATCTACCATGAAATTATTTTTATTTTTCATGTACAAATGTCAAAATTTTTGCTCGCTCAGTTCGCTCGCTCTCACCTATTAAAATTTGAAATGCCTTGGCCTTGAGGTTTTCAGGCCTTGGCCTTGGCCTTGGGTTTCCATGCCTTGGCCTCAGCCTTGGGTATTGAAGCCTTGGCCTTGGGTATTAAAGCCTTGGCCTTGGCCTTGGCCTTGGAGGTTTATGCCTTGACTACAACACTGGCTTGAGCGAGTCTTAAAACCACCTAACGTTAATCAGAGCTGCCAACTATTAGGAAAAAGGAGTAATTTTTAAGGATTTTCACACCTAATTACGCCATTACGCTTTTCAGCGCCAATAGCTTTGTACACAGATAATACATTGCACAGTTGCAAACTCATCCGAAGGCAGCAAATACTGCCATTGCATGCATGATTGCGTCGCTTTGTTTACATTGCTGCGCATGTGATGATTGTCTAGGCCATTGCCGGGCAGCGGCGAATGTTCGTACCGTAGATTGCGTGCATTTCCTATGGAAAATTATTGCATGAATCCATATCCATGCACGTGCGCACAAATAGGAAGTTATCTATCCATGTTCCCAATGCAACAAAAAAATCACCGTACCGGGATATGAGGATTGTTACAATAGGCGCTGATCAGTTTTTCTTTTAAAGAGAAATTCCAGTAGTTGCAGTAAACACTGATTTCATGAGAAAGTCTGTAAAACCAGGCCTAATTGTCAGTATATCATCGAGGATCTAGATCTGGTACAGTTACATAAACTGAACTTTGTGAAATCTTGAAATCTTCGCTGAAAAATGTTCAGACTGAACTTCCCCAACACAGATAAGCGCACGTGGGACAGTGTATAATTATTGCTTTGAGCGTTGGGCCCGACGCTCTACCCGAATCCTGTACTTATTTGCTGATTTCTCAGCAATTACACAATTTCTTCCAGAATCCTTTGGCACATGCGTTTTATTTATACAAACAGACACTTTGGTGGTCATTTCATTGGATTCTGTACGAACTCATTTTGATATCGTTACCAAAACTAGCATTTACCTTTAACCTTTCATGCATCATGGATTAGAATTTGTGTCACTTCTTTGGATTGTTCAAATGGATTATTTGATGTGATATACTGCAAAAGGATCAACTATTAGCGATTTAACTGTTCAAGGATCTCGTGCCTGCTTATCCAGTTCAGCGAACTCTCCAAACTTGCTACGCCGCTGTAACAGGCGGCATTTGAACATTGTCTCTGTTGGTCTACCAGTGGGAATGTTGTGTATTGTTACTTAAAAATTCTGCATCAGATATGATTTGATTGAACTGATTTTCGACATGGCCTCGGGTTCAAAGATGAAACAGATTTTCAGGCATCCATGTGATTAATGTCAGTCATGTTGAAGAATAGATAGACTTTTTGAGGTAAGAAATGATTTGAATACCTTGGCTTTTTTATGTAGAGGCCCACCCTTGCCTTAGACCTACACATTTAGTAGTTCTAAAAACTTCTTTTGAAATTAAATATCTGTTCATTTACCTCCCTTTGTGCACCATTTGTAAATTACATGTATTTGCAAATATGCCCCATTGTGTATCTGATCTATACCACTTCAAAGAAATTCATAATACTGCACGGCGTGTAAAAAATTACCATTTTATCTCAAAGAAGTTCATGATAGTGCACAGCGGATATGAAATTACTCTTTTTATCCCATAATTATGACTTTTTAGCTTCTGGATTACTCCTTTTTACTTTCCAAGGTTGGCAGCTCTGGTCAATTAAGATACTGTTAAGAGTGCAACTAATGCAAACTTCTTTTACAGTACACAAGCCTGGTATTCATATTATTTAAAGATCCTCTACCTCCCTATTTATCTTGTATAATTTCACATTTTGTTTTTCACCACCTATCTGGCTTAGTTATCTTGTTTTTTAATGTAACGCGATTGTGAAAGTATTCATTTTCAATACAAACTGAGATTCGAGCAAGTTGTGTCGTTCAGATAGAGAAGGGCAATGCCATAGAGTATATACATCAAACTTGTATGGGTAGTATTCTTGAGAAGCCATGGTTTAGTTAACCTTCTCTTATCTTGGAGCAAAAAGTTATAAACCCCTGCATTCTACAATTTCTGGGTTAATTATCAGAATACCACACTACATGTGGGACCTTCCCGGTGGGTGTTTCATAAAGCTGTCTTTAAAGGAGAATGAAACTCTTGGAGCAAGTTAACTTTTGTGAAAGCAGAAAAATCAAAGAATAAGATCAACAAAAGTTTGAGTAAAATAGGACTAGCAATAGAAGAGTAATGAGCATTTGAATGTCGAGATCACTAATGCTATGGAGATCCTTCCATTGGCAATGCGACCAAGATCTATGATGTCACAGATAAACAACTCTCCCCTTTTGGACACTGAAAATAAACCCCAAAACATCTCTTTTTGCTCATTCTAATCATATGACAAACGATTCATCAATGATATAATATTGTGAGACCTCTGTACTTGTCCTCTCATAAAGAGAACACCTCACCTTGTGATAGACCCTATAAAAGTGAGAATATAAATGAAATAAGTACTAAAGTAATGAGGGAGTTGTACGTGTGTGACATCACAGATCTTGGTCGCATTGCCAATGGGAGGATCTACATGGCATTAGTGATCTCAATATTCAAATGCTCATGACTTTCTTATTATTCATTCAATCTTCCTCAAACTTTCAACAATATGTTTCTTTGATTTTTCTCTTTGATATGGATTCAACTGGTTTCAAGGGTTTCATTCTCCTTTAAGTTACAAGCATCTTTACGAATGACTGGTAACCCTTCTTAGGAACAAAAAAAAACGCCAATAGAAATCCAGCGTGTATTACTTCATTCGGTAGTTGCTCATAACTTATGAAAAGCTTTCTGAAACACCAACCTGGAATTATTTTTCCATGATGTATAAAATGTTGTAATGCTCTCAAATGATAATGGTTTCAAAAGTGTGAAATTATTAGGGGTTGGACATTCAGAAAGTAAATTGCCCCGATGTTGAAGTTCAGCCCTCAGGGGCCCGCTTCTCAACACAGTCATAACTTCTTGACTGGAGTGAGCTACTTGTCTGCTAAACGTTTCATGAAGCCCGCTTTACCCAGATCAGGACAACCTGACTAAATATTTACGACATCTGAACCTGTCATAACCTTTTTCGTAATGATGTAGTGGCATCACATTGGTAGAATATTTACATGCAAACATGCCTTGAAAGAATCGCTAGAGGGTATTCATTTGTCTCGCAATCTACTATGGTCAACAAGGAAATTCGTGATCACTCTCGCAAAAAGTGTTCACTGGCTTTCTAGGAAATTCGTGATCACTCTCGCAAAAAGTGTTCACTAGCTTACAAGTTCACGAGCTTTCGAGTGCCGCTGCAACTCTTTATCAAGTGACGAAAATTATCTGATGACGTACTCTATTTATACTAATCTCCAGGACCGTACGCACGAACGCGAGAACAATAGGTGGGTATTGATCCGTTGCGTCGGTATGCGGCGCGGCCGGTAATCCGTATATGCAAATAAGCCGGGGGTATATGCAAATACGCCATGGGTCGGCGATATGCAAATTAGACAAAATTGGCGGGCTCGCTAGTTTCCCGTGGGCGGGGGCTGACTAGCTGAGCGGTCCCTCGTTCGGGGCCGGGAACGATCGGGTCGGCGTGCACTGCCAGGCAAGGGGGTATTGTGCTGTCTGATGGTTCGCATCCAGAAGTCGGGGATGTCGATCCCGCTGTCTCTGTTGAAGTTGTTAGGACAAAGACGTATACTAATAGCCTCCTTAATCCTGCGTGTATACCAATGTCTCTCTTTGGCAATGCAATGTACACCCTCCCAATCTGGGTGGTGTTGTTTCTCCCAAGCATGTTCTGCCACCGCGGATGTGTCGGTTCGCTGTAACCGAACATCGCGCTTGTGTTCAGAAATGCGTTCAACTATCGGTCGGGCTGTTTCTCCGATGTAAGACCCGTCACATCCCTGGCAAGGAATGTTGTATACTACGCCATCACGTCTGTGATCAGGGATCGGGTCTTTGGGGTGTACAAGCTGTTTGTGTAAGGTGGTGTCCGAGCGGAAAACCGTTCGGATACCGTGACCTTCTAATCGGCGTTTAAGTTGTTGTGAGAGGCCATCTATGTATGGCAAGACTGTGCAAGTCTTGAAAACCTTCTGATCCCTTGGTGGTAGCACTCGAAAGCTCGTGAACTTGTAAGCTAGTGAACACTTTTTGCGAGAGTGATCACGAATTTCCTAGAAAGCCAGTGAACACTTTTTGCGAGAGTGATCACGAATTTCCTTGTTGACCATAGTAGATTGCGAGACAAATGAATACCCTCTAGCGATTATTTCAATCCGCAATAATGAACCTATTTAGTATGCCTTGAAAGTTTGATATTTCCAATTGTAATGTTACATAATCAATCGCAAAAGGTGACATTGCATTGCAAGTAGTAAGTGGGCTAGATCATTCAATATTGTAATGCACGGAAAATATAAAATTTGTTATGGTAAAATGGCACAAAACATTATTTTGAAATTGTAAAATGAATCGATAAAGATTCTGCCATGTCAGGGGACTTGTATTCTTTTATCAACAATTTAATGAATTTTGTCTCTAGTTTTACGCATAGGATTTGTATTAACATGTTTCGATTATGAAGCTTTAAATATGTTACACTATTCTGAATGTGTTTTTATAGTCTACTTCCATGAATAAAAAAATGTGAGATCCCGGGGGTACCCACCTAATGTCCACACGAAAGTTTCGAAATTCATAATTTCATTTTCTCAGCAACTGAATGCCCATTTTTGTGGTTAAACTTATGTATGATGAATATTTTGCCTCTCCTATTATTTCTTTTTTCATATGGATCTCCTTATTCATCACTTTTCATGGTTTTGCATTTTGTGACTAAGGCTATGTCTCGTCTGCTCTTTCTGCCGATAGTATCCATATCAAGGGATTCTAGTTAGGAAGCCTTTCGTGGAACAGGTTTTGGTGCTAACTCCATGGTTGGATGATAAAGATATATTAATAATAAGCTATTATTTGTACAAATATATGCCTTCTGGTACTTCTGATTTCAGGTTATTCAAGAATTTTGAAGAATTCATCCTGGCTAAGTAATTGTTACCATGCAGGCACACGTTCACTTAATGCGTACAAAATCATGCGCATGGGTTTGATCAGGGGAATACAGATGTAATGAACTGCAAATCATTGTAAATAAGAAAATTATTCTTTTGGCAGAGAGGGGTGTGTAAATATTATGGTCCTCGTCATTCAGCTGATCCCTTATATGTTACGTATCAATGATGTATGCTTCTCTCAGGTAATAATATACAGATATTGCCTACCTAGAGTTTGTCGAGTTGAAATGACCAGGCAATATCTATTATATTACATAGACTATGTAGATTCACCATCAGTCTTCATTAATGAAAAACTTGAAATGCTTGCTGCAGCTCTGATTTGTCTACATCATTAAAATAGGAAAAATACAGCATCAATGTGTGTATCATGTAAAATGCGTGCTTACACAGCTTATAATGTTATCTTAGTGAATATAAAAATTAGATCTTTGCAGCTATGATCATATGGCGTATTGACTTTACATACTGATTCAAATCTACATAACCTATGTAATATATCAAAGTGAGTGATTAGAGCACTGTATTTTCACTCACCAAATCCTGACATTGAATTCAATTCTCTGCATTATTAATGTAGTTTAACCCTAAAAGGACAGGGGGCGGGGCATAAGAGTAAAATCAAATTCTCACACGACATCAAGTGAAAAATATGCAAATTTTGTTTCGTTTTGTATACTTTAAAATGAATGTGCGTGCCATATTTCAGCGGCACCCCCCCCCATACATCTCAAATAACCCAGTCCTTTTAAGGGTAAAACCAGATTTGTTTTATTCAATCACGTTTTCTGTAATTGTGTGTGAATTCTAATTATATATTTGCACAATGAAAGAAATAATTTTGTTTTGACCGAACAAAATATTGAACTTGCCGTTAAATGTTTTTAATGTAGATTGAAGATGTGCAAATAAAATAATTTACTTTTAAATATATCTTGTCTCAAGAGCACAAAATACTGTTTTAAAGACATATAGTTAGGAACATGCTTCCTAAGGAATTTATTAGATACATTCAATGGATCAAATTCACACTAAAGGTGTTTTTTTTTAAGGGATTGTCCGGGCTGCAAATATTTATATCTTAATTAGAGTAAAATTCACAGAGCAAGATGGTGAAAATTTCATCAAAATGAGTAAATCAAATAACGAAGTTATTCAATTTTAAAGTTCATCAATATTTTGTGAAAAGAGTTATATGCACATCGTCATGAATATTCATTAGGTGGGCTGATGATGTCACATCCCCACTTTTTTTCTTATGTTATTACATGAAATCATGATTGTTTCATACATGTGTAAATGATGTGTCTCCATTGTGATGAAATAAGTTGCGGCAATAAATAACTGATGCACTTAATAAGTTTTCAATCCAATTGTTTTAAGTTCTTGGTAGAAAAATGTTGAATAAACCTAATTTCATAAGTAAAATACAAAAGAACAAGTGGGGATATGACATGCCTAGAACTGTCACCAGAATAATGCACATCTTTAAAATTCAATAACTTTGTTATATATCAAATTTTCAGCATTTTGCTCTGTGAATTTTACTCTATTTATTGAGATATAAATATGTCTAGCCTGGACCATCCCTTTAATGCTGTTTCATATGGTTTGTAAACATTGTTCCCCCTTCCCTTCCAGGTAACATGGGTAAGTTTCAAGTACGGTGTTGGTGTTTTCATTTACGGTATTCTGTTTGATTCTTGCAGTAATTTTCGCCTTGGCATTCTATACGATGATATTTTACTGCATTTTTCCATGATTTCACATAAGTTGCATAATGCAATCAGTATCATACTTATGAGCCCAGCCTTTTTCATGTCCTCAACACCAGACTTGAAATAACCCATTGTATCCAAGCAAGGGAGGAAAGATGGAATACAATTTTTGTTGTTGACATTTATCATGATACATAGACTATTCAAGGTCATCCAGCTGGCAATAATCGTATCCCAAAATATCGGGGGGGGGGGGGGGGAGGGGAGATAGCACTGTCATTACAAGTTTGACACAATGCTCAATATATAAAGCAAATAAAAACACTATTCATGGGCGATGTACACGTAAAAAAAGGGCATTATTTGGGTGGAGGAAAACATGACAAATACTTGTTCAGGGTTCTCTGGGAGTGAAGGGTGATTGGGCCATATTAATGGTCCATGTTGTATGAGCATGGAGTCCACCTTTTAACAGTGCCCTCCCCCCATACAATAAATTGGGGTTGAATGTACGAAGAGGCTGATTCTTTCATGGAACTGCCATAATGTCCACATCAGACCTTTGAAGCATTTCATGAAAAGTTGAACTTGTCGGATATCTGACAGTATCTAATGCAGCATATCCAAGTCAATTCTTCTTACAGCAACTGCGAAAATGCCCATAGATAATTATCTGACATGGTATGTGAGTGTCTCATTTTCAATGGTAATCGTGACCAACAGAGATCGCATCTCCTTCCTGTCTTTCCTGCATGAGATTTTACCAGAGAGGGTGTCTCCTGGGGAGAAAAAGAAAACAAAAATGGTGGAACATTAAAAAATCCACATTGTAAATTGTATTGTATTGATGTAGTAACATGAATTGTGGGATAAGTGACCACACTGAATTCATCACCAAATGTGTGCTCATAGTGATATGGGGAAAATCTTGAAATTCAATCTTAAAGATATATGTGCAGGGGGGTGTTTCACAAAGATAGTCGCACTTAAATGCCGACGAGTACATGATCTTTATATTGATACGCATTAGTGCGCGTCCTCATGACATGATCTGACCAATGCAGTCAAGCCTTTCATAATACCGTACGCAACTCAGTATTTAAGTGCGACTTTAAGTCATACTTCTTTGTAAATCTTTGTGAAACACCCCCCAGATGTCTTTATCACATCTCGCTACTTTTTAAACAAACTTCAGTTCTGGTCATTAAGATTAGAGTACGAAGCGATGCTATAGGATATACATCCATAACCCAAATTTGGTGCAATGTGAAATACTGGTGGCATGACATTTGCTCCTGCAACATTTGTGCTCCAGGCTTTAATTTGTCCAAGATATTGGGTTAGGGGTAGGGGGATATAGTGTTAAATCCAGGGTTAAAGTTGGTGATTCCATTAGTGTATGAATTCAGCAGAAAAATCATGGAACCGAAATACTTCCGTAATTCAAATTTTGGTTGCCCAAGAAGTAGCAGAGGTATGAATACAGAAGTATGAATACTTACCAATTGCCCATATGAATACACATAGCCCAAATTCCAATCAATTATTTTTATGATGAAGTTAAAACAGGCGAAGACTAAAGTATAGAGAGATACAATCTAATTAAGTTTTACCTTTCTTCAAATGGAATGGCTTCCTCAGAGGAAAGATGGTCTGTTTCCAATGAGTCTTGGGAGCTGATGGACCTGTAGAGAACATCACCTACATGAAAGAAAAAATAAATTGTTAAAAGTAACCTCCCTTAATAGAGTAATGGTTACTGATAGAATCCCACAAAATAATGAACCTATTTCCAGGACACATATCAACAAAATTAAATATGTTTTTGGTCTCAAATTTGTTGCCAATAGAAAGAATGATTTTTCTCTTTGATTAAGTAAGTTGATCATGCACAGCAGATTAGAACTAATGAGAAATGATTTGCATTTGAATTTGCAGATTTAGTGGAACACAAAACAAACCTACAGGTAGTCACATCCTTTATCTCTAGTAGTTTTTCTGCATAACTTTATTTCTTGCTCATCAATAAGAGGACAAAGTGAACTATTTTAAATCATTTGACAATGCACTAGCATTCTCTGGGATGTACTGTATACATGTACAAAGTACCCACAACATGAGAGTGCATATATTTCATCCCTTCCCCTACTGTTATATTTGACAGAAAAGTTTAAACAAGTCTAATGCCACTGGCAGTCTAATCTGCATTAAAATAATTCAATATTCACTAGCACCAGTGTTGACCTTGAGAAATTAAAATATCAAAAATGTCCCCTTTTATTTGCCCTATAAATGTAAATATATATTTCAATAATCCAAGACTGACACCATTGCCTATCTCCGTGACCTTGGGTAATTTTGGTACTCTTTAATATTCCCCTTTTGTTGTATAATAAGGGAACTACCCCTGCACTAAAAATGCGGAAATCTTGGGCCTGAAGTTTAATATGAGTTATTTTATTATCTCTTCAATAACAAAATATAAATTTTCATCCAAGTTTTTGACATAAAATGACCATTGATCTTGAAACATGCATTGTTGACTGGGTAAAACAATAGAAGCTCAATGGCCAAAGAGATCAAAAGAAAGATTCCCGTAATAGCCAGGTCAAGTTTGCTATTCACTTGACAGACATGGCAACACCATCAAGAATGGATTGAATTTATTATCCTTGGTTACAGAACAATCACTAGAGCACTTGTTCAGGTGCAGACCTCAACAGTAAGCATGCAACAGCACGACTCAATGAGATGCACGCAGATGTAAAAGAATGCTGAGGTTTTCAAATCCATGAAAGATTGGTATCAATGGTTACTAGGAAGGGAAAGCTTTAATTGTCATCAAGAACTGGAATTTTTCCTGCATTCAATCTGAATATAATGAGTAAACTTGAAATTGCCTGACCTTTCATTGGTCGAGGTCCTGATGTTTATTCATTATTTCAGTCAGGGTGTTAGATTCTCCTAACTGTGACCAAAATCATTTATATTTGAGGACAGGTATATAAGGGAGGTTCACCTCGGTCTATGTTGTGAGCAGTCGAGCGAGCAAGGTCAGGATGCAGTGACACATGTAACAAATATACACCATATCATCACCTACATGAACCTTGTACTATACAACATGCCTAACCCTCAACCTTTTCACTGTTTCCTGGCCTTGTTATTATCTATTTATGCTGGCTTTTTTCGCCAGCATGGACCTGGTAATGCTAGTGGGGCTGCGTTTTCGACTCTATTTCAATTTATGTTAATTAGCTACCGGTAATAACAATTCTAGGCGAAATGGGGACAATAGAGTACCAAAGCAATGACGTCAGTTGCCAGGGTGTAATTGCAGCCTGGTTCTAAACAAATGAACCCGGGGCCGTTTTATAAAGCTGTTCACAAGTTAGGAGCAACTTTAAGAACGACTGGTGATCCTTTCTTACGCGCTAAACCATCGCCAATTTATTATACCATTTACCACAAGAAAAGATCATCAGTCCCTCTTAACTTACGAACAGCTTTATGAAACAACGCCCTGTTATGACTCTCAGAATGATGGTAACAACCAGGGACAAAATTAAACAATTTTTGCAAATACAAATGTGTATGAAAATCATGCAACTGCGATTCAGTTTAGAACCAGCCGGTTCATTGTCATGACATTGTGACATCACACTTCAGTACTCTATTCATGGAGCAGCATTGCCAAGTGAGACAAAGATTGAGTTTCATATGTATTGAAATGGACAATATTGTAAGCCCCGTTACCATCACTTCCAAAAAGCACAAGTGATGATTTGTACAATACCTGAATATAACAACTACTATCAACTTTATCAAAAAATGGTAACAGGACAGCTAACTGAATGTGACTTTGACCATTTTTCGGCCTAAAACAGATTTAAAAACGTTTTTATAGAAATAAAGGGATACACTGGGCTGAACATCATATGATATAAACAGACTTTGTTACAGAATTTAACAAAGTTATGTCTTTCCGAAGTCTTCCATTTCATTACAGTAAAACAGATATGTGCATTTTCTTCACATACATGGAATGAGCGAGGTGAGTCATATTCCCACTTATTCTTTTATATTTTTTTATATGAAATTATGTTTCTTCAAATTTCTTACTTCAGAATGTAAAAATAGGATTGACATCTGATAATCATTCCTGACACTTGTCCAATTTTCAAGAAAAAGGCCCTTCCACTTTCAAAGTTGAGGCATAAATTTAACAAACCTCAGTTAAAATTTGATATTAATGCTACTGCCACCCTGTTGGAAAAGCACCACTATGTCTCGCTTCTGGTACAACCGAGACAAAAATGTTAGTTCTTTATATTTTATTAATTTTAGTTTTATTCAATTTCTGAATACTTGAGTCATTCTATTAAAGAGACATTTCCTCTCACCTTACATTACTTGTTTTCATATAATATGGATTACACAGGAGCAGGAGTGGGGGTTGTAGTTAAAGTATGTATACATCACCACATAAGAGTAAATTCTTAAACATCAACATTTCAGAGACAAATTAAAGGAGAATGAAACTCTTAGAGCAAGTTAGCTTTTGTGAAAGCAGAAAAATCAAAGAATAAGATCAACAAAAGTTTGAGTAAAATAGGACTAGCAATAGAACAGTTATGAGCATTTGAATGTCGAGATCACTAATGCTATGGAGATCCTCCAATTGGCAATGCGACCAAGATCAATGATGTCACAGATGAACAACTCTCCCCTTTTGGACGCTGAAAATATACCCCAAAACATCTCTTTTTGCTCATTCTAATCATTTGACAAACGATTCATCAATTATATAATGTTGTGAAACCTCTGTACTTGTCCTCTCATAAAGAGAACACCTCACCTTGTGACAGACTCTATAAAAGTGAGAATATAAGTGAAATAAGTACTAAAGTAATGAGGGAGTTGTACGTGTGTGACATCACAGATCTTGGTCGCATTGCCAATAGGAGGATCTACATGGCATTAGTGATCTCAATATTCAAATGCTCATAACTTTCTTATTATACATTCAATCTTCCTCAAACTTTCAACAATATGTTTCTTTGATTTTTCTCTTTGATATGGATTCAGCTGGTTTCAAGGGTTTCATTCTCCTTTAACAGTGCTTACCGCCTTGTGACAATTCTTTTCAAAAATGACATCAAAGAATCCAACCAGACCCTGAATTTGAATAAACACACAAATAAAAATTATAAGAAATGCTGGGAATAAAATACAGAAATACATATCAAATTGACAAATGACATTGATGACAAAAATAACACATCCTGACTTATTTCAAGATATCACTCCCATTGATTCAAATCTAGCCATGGCATTACATATCTTTGATAAGAAAATTACCCACACTACGCTCAATTAAGTGAATTGTACCCAACAGGAAATAGCAGCTCAAGCTAAAACTAGAGAAACAATACTATTGTACCTTCAATTAAATCATTTTGCAAGAGGTACATTATTGTATATGAACGACAATTACTCTTATTATTATCATCACAACTGTCCTTGGCTTACTAGGTTTATCATGACCATATAGTTACCGTATACTTTATGCTACAAAGGCATAAACTGGATTTTTAAATAGAGGGTATGCAAAGAGCAAATTTGAAAATAAAGGGGGCGCAGATGACAATTTTCTGAGATTAAGGTATATTGGGCAATTTCCAAATTCATATGGAGCATGCCCCTGACTGGATTCACCACTGATCTATAACAGGGAACAATTTTCCTGGTATCGCATCGCAATTCGCTCCACACTTTTGAAAGACTGCTATGCATAAAGTCTTTTGTATAGCATATTTTTACATAGGACTGTACATTACTTAGTTGAGAGCTTTTCTCTTATGACCAAAAATGCTATTCAAATTAGTAAAGAAAAATTATTCCCTGTATAAAGCATAAATCATGTATTAACAGCATATAATGCCACTATAACTAAAGGAAAATTTCAAATTCATCTTGATCGTTATGCTACCTACTGTGCACAGGCCATCACAAAGTACTTCCATCTGAAAATCTGTAATGAAGTCCAAATCACGCACTTGAACTGTGGAAATGTCCAAACACTGAGAAAAATAAAACACAATTGAAAGAGTTAAAGCTGTACTTGTGATTGCATTTATATTCATTAAGACCATAGAATGTGATGACTGTAATAGCAATAATAAATAGCATGCACGGTTGATGAAAATAATATTATAAAAATTATGTATTGTAAACAGGTAATGTAAAATAAGTGCTTGCAGAGGGGACTTGCGGAAGTTGTACTGTAGTTTGTTGCACAGTAATTTCAGCGTTTCCTAAAACAGTAATGCATATTTCAATATTTTTGTAGAGTTTCAAGATCATTAGAATTCTGTCTTCTGAAGGTGAGGGCTAGAATCACTAAATAAGTAAACTGAAATATGCAAACTTTCCAATCAATGCCTGATGATAGATCATAAAAAAAAGGCATAAAACATTCATTAATTTCAACCGATTTTAGAGCACATTTCTAACAATGTGTATCAATCTTTTTTTTCATTTTAACGCAACAACATGATTCAGAGTGCCATAGATTGTGTTGACTCACTTTGATCATACAAGGTTTTGAAATGACTGTGTCTGGATCAATGTAATCCACTGAACTTTCCTCCAAGACACACGACTTCATGCATGACATCTTGAATCCATAGACATCATCCCAGAATGCAATGCGTGATGCATATCCTTTCTGATCACTCACTGCTACTAGACTCAGGGTGCTCAGATCTGGGTACACTGTTCAAACAAAGGAATTAAAAAACAAGTAATAATACGTAGTTGGAAAAGACTACCAATTCAGGAGAATTTATGGGGGGGGGGTGGAGAAGGGTGCACTGCCATTTTTGTACACAAAAGCATATAAAAAAAGTTGTCTTTCATATCTTGGTGATGTGTGCATGTACAGTGAAAAAGGTATGAAAATTGCCAATCATAGGAAAATATAGCATGCGTGATCGAAGGACAATTATGTGTGTAGGTCCATTTTGAAAGTCAATGTATGAGCATTAATGTAGTCCTTGTAATGTAAGTGCATCCATTCCATCCCATCCCCCCCCCCCCTAATTTTTATAAATGTCATCTGTTCTTTTCATATCAGGTTGAACAATACTGCCTATAAGGCGCACATGGAACTTTTCATCCAGATTTGCTTATACTTTAGATTGTAGCATTTTTTTAATAGCTATTTTGCCAAGTCAAGAACTTCACTTCCATTTATATACTTCAAAAATCTAACCCGGCAAAATCTTGACGATCATGAATCATGAAAATTGATTAAACCAATTTTAAAAATTGGAAGGCCTGTAGGTATTAAAGGGGGTATTAAAGGTGTTGAAAAGTTCATCAAAACCTAATAACAGATACGGAAATCATGGATATCTGAAGTTTAGCATATTTTGTGAAGGGAGTTATATGCACTGATGTCAGGCCACACTTTCCTTTTTCTTCTATTATTATATGAAATCATAATTATTCCATATTTACATACATGTGTGTGTGATAAATGTCCCTCATCGCTCTCCCCAGCGACACAGTATTCTCTGACTTCTCTACATTTAAGTTCTGGATATCATCATTGTAGATCTACCAATAAGTGCAGTAGCAATACAAGTATTTTGGAAAAAAGGAGGGGGGGGGGTGCAAAAATCCTATTTGAAATTTTTTTTTCAGGGTTCCCACAGAAATTTGAAAACAGAATTCCATGAAATTTTCCATGACTAAATTGCTGCTTTCCATGACTTCCTGTGACGTCCCGGGAGTTATGTAGAATTTGGGATGTCACAAAACTGGGGAAAATGGAAATCATGAACACCAATTATAATGGCAGAGTATGATCACAGAGTATGAGAGTTGCAAGACACAACAAACTGGAAAGCTGCCATAGCCAAGAGGTAAATGCAATTCCATGACTTTTCACAAATTTTCCAAATTTCCTGACTTTCCATGACCACAAATTTTTCCAGGATTTTCCATGATTGTGAGAACCCTGATTTTGCTACATCAATATGTATAGTAAATGGGTGATTCTCAAAACATGGATGATGGTTGGGGCGCGTGCCTCCTTTGTGCCCTGCCTAGCCCACTGTTAACTAATGTCCCATTGTCTTACCCATTCCTCCTTCTTTCAAGTACTTGGACCTAGCATAAAGGACTGTATCTAACATGGATTCAAAGAGAAGAAAATATCCCATCCATTCAGATATGATGACATCAACCTAAACACAAACAAGAGATGGTATGATTATTGCTTGATATGAAAAAACAATAATGATCAAACAGTTTAACCCCAATCACGTGATGGATAGTTTGTGATTAAAAAATCAAGTAGGTCATGGTTAATTCATTATTTTCAACACCATAAGGAACAGCACCCATTTTTATCACATTAGTCCAACAGGCTCTCATGACGAACAGATCATAATCTGCAAGGATGTAACCTTTTGCAAATTCTGTAAGATTCCATCTCCCCAGGATTTGTGAGTTTGTGGCTAATATTAATTCTTGTTCATGCAAGACGTACATGAAAAGAGCGTGAAAAGCTCTCCTTACTATTCAGAAATGAACATTTTCCCCTCATATGGTTGATGCATATGGATATGCTGATATTGCCAAACTAGATTTCTCCTGACCTAAAAGGAAACCTTTGGGATAGGGAATTATGTTTGGAAGAACTGTAACCTAAAATTCACCTATACACCACCCCAAAATACTCTTCTGTACAGAAGAAGAAATTCTTATTCATTCTACCTTTTCCACTGGAAGATCCACATCTTCTAACCTTCCTTTCTTGAGAGTTATTACTCCATCCAATCCATTCTGCCTGTAATTCAAACAAGACATTAAAAGATTTAGAAAACAATATGATGGATATTATCTTTATTTGTAGGGTTGTACACCTCTATATTTACATTATTTCCTGTCTGACAGGCCAGGAAAGAACAAATTTGCATGATTCATTAAAAGTTTACATGGGAATTATTTGTTCACATACATGTGTATTCTTGGGATTGGGTCTCATCTATCAAATTAAAGTAAAATTTTTGAAAGAATGTTACACTTGAGTGAGCACTGTCCATTTTTGTACAGCTCGCAGAAATCGGTTTGCGCAGAAATGCTCATTTTCACACTTTGTCAAGGAAAAATGGCGAAAACCACTGACCTTGAAGTATATTTCTCATATTTTTCTTTTGCATTTTCAGCCAATTAAAATAAAACAGATACATTTTAACATTTTGTAACAATTTTGCCCTTCAAATTAACATTTTAACCCTAACTTAGGTAAGCACAACCTTTACCTCTTTTGTGCCAGCTGGATCTGAGGAAATACTTGGATGCAATCAAAAGTTTATTTCAGACATCCCCAGAATTTTTTAATCTGGTTTACATTTCATTCAATACTTGTTTCTCCACACTTCTTCAAAGCATGACAATGATTAACAGAATCTTTATTGGTACTTCCTAATGCCTCAATATTTTTAAACAAAATTTTATGACTTTTTTCTTTGATCCTTCCCGCACATTTTGACACCAAATTTATGGCAATTGGACCTACCGTGCCGGTGTCAGATTACGTTTCCCGAACACATGTCACTTAAATTTTGCTATTTCTCTATATGACTGTATAACCCTATAGATGGACAAAATCAGGAGCTTTTCCAATTTATGTAAATACTGTTCTATCAAAGTATCATCTTTCTTTCAAATAGTGTAAATTATTACCACACACCCTCACACACCCATCCACATACACCCACAAATACGCATCTGAAAACGCTTGACGCAAAACAAATACATAAAAAATTTGAAAAACAATAAAATACATAAGAAACAATTACCACAACCTATCTTTTTCTTTCAGGAATTGATAAGGGAGTTATGAAAGACAATTGTACCGAAAATTGCTATTCCTGAGGCTTTATTTAGTGAGAAAGACCAAAATCGATGATTTTTCGCATAAATTACCTAATTAAAAAACAGACTTTCGTAAATTTAACTATACAACTTTGTAGATTACATAATTCTTTACCCTTGTGCAAAATTTTGAGGCAATCGGGCAACCCATGGCCGATATCTCGGGGGGGGGGGGGGATGCATCATGAATTGAATTATTGTTTTGTAAGCCACAGGCTTTTATTGTGATTCTGGAGCCACATTTTATTGTAACTGATTTCATGAAATTAATGAATTGAATTGAATAACGTGATCTAGAAATCACTTCAAAGCATATCTAGAAGAGGTCAGTTACATGTTTTACTGTTGGTACTGGAATAGCTTACTGACCTGACAATGTCCATAGCTTGGTAGACAATATCTGATTGATCAACAGCAATGACCTGTCTTGCACCAGCCTTGGCGGCAAACATAGATAAAATTCCTGTGCCACATCCAACATCTAATACTACCTGCAATCAAACAAGAAAACATTGGCAGTGAATAAACAACTGTGAATTACTTGGATTCATTTCTCCTTCATTTCTTTCAAAACAGCAAAACATATTCAGCTAAAGCTGTTTTTCAATAGGTCCATGCATTAAATTTACAAACATTGAAACATAATATCATATAGACTCATAACTTAGAAACATATTGAGAGTATACATTAAAAACATTATTTCATTATAGAAGCCTATTATATACTTAAAGTTTAAAAATAAAGTGAAACCAATAGATTCTTGAAAGATAAACAAATAACTTTCAGAGTGGAAATAATGCTACAATAACACCTATGACAAAGTTTTTCTGTCACATGGACTCTCGGAATCATGGACCGTCATTATCTTCAGTCATGATGTCTCATTGAGTGTCTATTAAGTCATCATTACCTTATCCTTGAAGATGTATGGATTATCATAGATGAAATCCATGTAAGCCTGTGTCCTGACTTTATCCTTGAGCATCTCTTCATGGATTCCATAGTGACCGTAAGAATCAAAGTAAGCCTCGTCCTCTTCTTCAGTCAATCGCTGCCCAACTGAAGCATTCTGCTTTTCTTTGCTATTACTGCTGGGTGAGTCTGCAGCCGATGCAATCAGGCCATGGGCGAATTCTCTATATTCAATCAAATCAATACAAAATGACGTTATGTATTTGAAAATGCTTTAGTATTCAATAAAACAAAAAGGAAAAAGCAAAAACTGGCCGTGTGGTACATTTCTCATACATTTCTTTTGCATTTTTAGTCAATTGAAATGAAATAGATACAGTTAAACATTTTGTAACAACTCTGCCACTGAAATTAACATTTTAACCCTAGGTAAGCACAACTTTTACTTTTTTTGTGCCAGCTGGATCTGAGGACATTACTGAATGTAAACAAAAGTTTATTTCTGACATCTCCCCAACATTTTTCATAAGTTTTTTATCATTTAAAATGGGTTTACATGTACATTCATATTTCATTCATATTTTTAAAAGTAAGTGGTGTTCACCCAAGCGGATAGATTTTTGGAAGTTATATCGCCATTTGCTTAAGGGGATCTGTACCAATGTTTAAATATGGAAAAAGCTTCAGGATATATAACAAATTTATAATTTTACAGGATTATTTCTAAGTGTAAACTTTTTTTGATAAGCACTGTATAACAGTTTGCTTTAAATACCTGATCTCAAGCTCACACTTTAAGACATTATTTAAAAATATATGCTGATGTTTGAAGCTTTGCAGGGTGGTATGAACAAACGCGGAAGTGGTTTAATTGGTTTTAACAGGATTAAATATGTTAGTATAAACCAAATGGAGTATCCTGCGTTAAAAACACAAAATTGGTAAGGATTGAGGGAAAATTGGGTAGGATGATGCAACAAATCACCTTGCTGAAGTCATATCCTGCATGGCACGCTCCAAAGCTTCCTCAGTCAGACCAAGTCTCTCTTCAAGGCAGCGGACTTTTCTCCTCAACTCTGCCAAGTCTTTTGCAGGTATGGTGACCATTTCACTGGATTTTGAGAGGTCACCTTGAGAAGTAGCTCCATTATCCAATCTGTTACTCTGGTCTTCAAGATAGGACTCAATATCTTTTAATAGTGTGATGAAGAAAAAGATACATTCAATAAGGATTTTACATGTTCAAGTGATGCTATTGGCTTATGGATAATTCCCTCAAACTAATTTGAAGTTAACCTGTTGTAAATGATTTGATTCTGCCTTTATCAAAACCAACTAAATGTCATGGTGAATTTCTTTTAATACGACGTAAACAGCTAAACAATGCCTTTTAGGCAACAGGTAGGCAAAGTCGCCTTGCTAAAACCAAACACATTTTCACTGGGCTGTTAAAATTTAAGGGCAACTAAAAAAAAAAGGCTGTACTATGTTAGAAATACTGCTCTGTTGGCAATCACACACTGTCTGAAAAACAGTCTCCTAATTCCTGGAGAAAACTGTATCTAGGCAAACAAAAGCTCCCACTTATGTCATAACTCTAAAGATCAAGCTTTCGCTAAGCTGCCATCCTCAATTTTTTTTTTGGTGATGCAAGAATTTAAAAGCCCAGCAACATGCAATATAGAACAACTCCAAATATGCCAAATATATCTTGAAAATTTATTCTTGTGTTTATTAAAGACAGCTGTCTACGGTATTATGTTCATATACTGTTTTGTTACAGGAAATTAAATAAAGCTAATCCAGTACTTTTCACTCATAAGGATATAATATTACATCTCATTAAAAGATTTGTGGAAGCTGTGATTGCATGACAATTCCAGTAGAACAACTGATGAAACAGAGACTGTCCAATATTTCGGTCTAGATAATTTGTAGACTGGGGGTTGGGGGTGTCATTACAATTGACATACCAAACTGGAGCATAGGATCTTCCATATCAACTGGTTTCATAAAGCCATCATCCTCCCAAGGTACTTCTGATCTATGAATGGATTCCATAATGTCTGGCCCTGATGCTTTCTGTAAAGACAAACACAGTATTGCAAAATTAACAAATGTGTTAAAACGGCAAAAACAAAGGTATCAGAATGTCTTAAAAACATTAAACTTCAATCCTACTCTGAGTGGTTTAATAATTTATTAAGAAAACAAATTTTAATTTTTGGAAATAATAATTATTTCCAAAATTAAAATTTGTTTTAGTACCTTATTCTTCTTACTCTCTTTGTTGAATAAATGGTCTACATGTACTTTTTAATTCTCTACACTGGCTTTTTTTAAACAAAACAAAAAATGATATTTTTACAGAATTTGTTGCTTGCTTTCCATTGCATTCATCAATCAGAACTAGTCCCAATAAAATTATTTTTTTTGTATTGATTAATATAGACCAATAACATCTCTATGCTCATTAACATCTGGTTACCTAGTTATTTCATGTTTCAAATTCTTAAAGAGGGGAAGATCCTTTGTTTGTGCATGTTCCACGTTTTTGAATAGCCTTCCTTAAGACACCAAGTTGGGTTTTTTTTTTTTACCTCAAACGAGTCTTTAAATATCTAAATTGTTAACATTCAATTCTGAATTTTTAATCATCATTATCATTACTATCATTTAATTTGAAGAAAAATTCTAGCATAATTATCTACAATTTTTTTAGTGAATACTAATGATTTTAATAACTGAATGATTTTGAATTTACAAAATACAGACATCCATTTAAAATGAAATACAAATGATACACAAAAAATGATATAAAAATAAATACTTACAGTAGATCTTATGTAATTTACGAGTTTGATGAAACCTATGCAATCAAGATCTGAAAATCAAGCAGAAAAAAAAGTTATGTATAATGCCAAAAAAAACCAATGAATGTATCTGATCGGAACAAGACATTTATAATTCCTCCAGTCCAAAAGATGAATCAAATACCCACTATGCATATTGTAGGCCACACCCCCCCCCCAATATAAAATACTGATGAGATAAGCATAATTGAAATAATTTTACTTCTAAATCAATAACAAATTTTAAAGGTTCGATGTTAAGAATATAAAAAAAAGGGAATAATACTGAGAAAAATATATATTGAAACTACAGTTTTAACATCTTTCTCTTGACTTTCATGAAAATGTGAACCATTTTTTTCACAATTTACCTGTATGAGTTGAAATCAGGACAAGATTGAAATTGTGGTTTTCTCTGCAGTGTGTCAACATAGAAGTAGGAGAGGAGAAAATCTCTTCAGAAAAGAAACATTTCACTGGAGCAGCTTTCAGGGCAAGGTCATCATCCTCCTCCTCATCATCCCACATATCATCCTCATCATCCTCATCTTCCATCTCATAGTTGTCTAGTTCTGGATTTGCATTATTTTTACATTCATCCATTCTTTGTCGTCTTGTGATTGTGAATATCTTCAGTCTGAAAATCATAAAGAAGTCATATCATTCAAAGGTCAACTTGATTAAGCAAATTTTCCCCTAAAGGATAATAATTACATGTACATGCCCTTATAATGGTCAAGGTTATGACTCATTATGTGCAGCCTCCTGAGGCCCACTTCTGGAAACCAAAAACAAGACAGTCAATAACTGTCTCTCATCTTCCTAATCCTGTTTCACAAGAGGCTTCCTAGCTAGATACTTATTACCCTTGGGAAATAATGATTAATGGCAGTGTTGGTTTGGCACAGCTAGATTCCTAATTTTGTTAACAAAATTTTGCTTTCTTTTCTAGACTCTTGATGTTATAATTACCATTTTAGAGTTGAAATTGGGACTTTCATGTGGTAGGTGATGATGTCTGTTTGCATTGTTTTTAAACAAGCAGATGATGAAGGAATACATGCATTGGAATTACTTGTAGTACTTATTTCTTTAACGAATAAAACATATACACTGTATACATGTATGTACTGACAGATAACAGCATAACACTATACACAAAAACATGAATACAGTCATACTGAAACTTTTCGACTTAAACTTATTAGAGTAAAATCAAATGAATGAACAGAAAGATCAATTGAACCTAAATTATTTCTGTTATTGAAAACATATGTAGAATAAATTGATATACATTTAATAAGGTGATTTTGTGCTACACAGAGAAAATTGAAAAAGATGAACAAATGAATATTATGTTATCATAAATGTGTGAAGTTATTTTAGGCCATTAAATTTTAGCTATTTTTTATCATTTGAAAATTAGGGGCAGCAACCCTGCCCGGGAGGGAAATTCATGTATGGTCAATAGCACAATCAGGGTGTGCAACTGTGTTTTTTTTTAATTAAAAACTTAAACTTTCAAAAGCATCAATTTTTTTTTTGCATAGTGATTACATACATGTATACTCTACGAGACAAGTCCATTTTCCGTGAACGAGCATTCATTTTCTATTCAAATTCAATTCACACAACAATCTCAGAAATTCAAAATTTTCATTCATATAATTTGACCAAATAAATATTAATTTTACACTAGAAAAAATATTTTTTAAGTTTTAAAGGAATAAAGGGATTGTTTTGCTTTGTGAGCAGCTGATTTAAAAAATTCTCAAAGATGAAGAATGTGTACGAGTGCTTGTATCTGCCTTAAAAAACCATGAAACAGACCACATTCAAATTCTCCACAATATATGAACAAGTGTTAAAATAACGCTTTTATAATTAGTATCGTTAGTGAAAAAAAATCAAATGAAGTGTTTGAGGGTATTTAACTCTGAGTCTATGGAATGTTCAAATCGCTCATAAAGCGTGGCCTTCTACATTTGGCAGTTTGGCCACGGAATTCGGAAATAATATTAATAATAGCGAGCTAGTGTAGTGCACGTAATCTCAGTTCAGTTCACTTCAAATTCAGGGGATTTCAGGGATAGAAAAAAAATGACCTCTGACGTCATTAAGAGAAGTTCTCCGGCTAGCTTTCATACTGGCCGTTTCACTGGCGAACTTCGCCGGAGAAACAGCTTCACCAGGGAAGTTCTTCTCCACCGGCCACCTCCAGCGCCGGCGAAGTTCTCCTGTGTTACCTTTCATTCTGCCTGGACTGTGACATTTGCCCTTCGCTGGCGAACTTCGCCGGCGAAATTCACCAGGGAAAAGCGCAGTAGTAGATCCCGGTATACTACTAATCTACACGCTCAGTCACTCAAGTCGGTGTAGTTTCAAATGTCAAAACACGTCAGTCATCTATTATTATCATGATTAACGTTAGAAATTCTAAAACTTACCCTTTCCAAACAAGCCGCGGATTGTTCCAACTAAAGAACCTGAACAGACCTAACACGTGTGTTCAGGTCTAGAGAACTTACTAACAAAGATGTGCTACCTCCCCTCTAAGCATGGAGGATAAGAGTGTAAGCTTGGAACACTCATGATGCAGATATTAATACCTCTCTACCCTTCAAAAAGAAATCTCTGATTATAGGGATTTAGTTAAAGGAAAATGATTTTTTTTTCAGTAGACTTAACTTGTCTTATCAAGTAAATCTAAATCCAATTTTTAGGCAAAGAATAATACTTATAAAATCATGTTGAAGTACTATATATTTGTCAATTAACGCTAAGCTTTTTCAAATATTACCTGAATATATAAGAGCAAATAGCTCTAATCGCCGACTCAAGCCAGCATCTCCTCATCCATCCTACTACTCAAGCTGTTTTTTCAACTCATCAATCTCTTCTGGTTTACAATCCTTTTCAGGACTACATTCAAGAAAGAATATACTCTACTCTCAAATCTCCACTTTTCTCGCCTATATCCATTTCCTTTTCTTCTTCTTTCCACTGTTTCTATAACACTCCACATGGTGTACCGTAAACCACATCAGCGAAATAAATATAAATAGATATAAATCTGAACATTATCCACTGATGTAGCTTTTCAGCACACAATAATTGAGGACAAACAGTTTCAATTCAATTGGAAATTTGTCCTGGCCGGGTTTCAAGTTTTTCATTTCTCAACTCAATTATACAACATATATATATAGGAAATGATTACACAGATAATTATGAAATGATAACCATACAAGTCAAAACAAATGAATATACATTGTAAGCAATATGACTTCACAAGAAAAATACATGTTTATGGCAAACACCATCATGTTAATCAATAATAAAGGCCCCTATACCGAATGAAGATAAAACTGAATGTAGTCGATATAGAACAATTTGCAAGGCTAAAGTTATATATCTTTTTTCAACTAAATAAAAGTTGAGGAAATGTAGGATGCACTAAAAAGCAGGGCTTGAATAGGCAGAAATAGGCCTTGAGTTGACTTTATAGCAGGACCCTGTAGTATTATGCATGTACACTAGCTGATGAGTATAGGCCTAATAGATCAATTATCTTAACTTGTTAATTGGATAAGCAAAGTTGTAAGGCGGGTTTAAAAAATGTATGATACAATTTTCTCTTTATATTGTAAAGGGCACACAAGGTCTAAATCTGTCACCTTCAGATATCTCAATCTTGATTTTGATCACAAAGGTGGATATTTAAGATAATTGCTCTTATATATACTAGTATCTACCTCTAATAATATCGTTCTGTATGACGGTATCCCGACGGTATATCTGAAAGTTACATATCTTTAGGAATATAGAGTCTTTACTAGGAACAGTCATTTTTCAAAATGGCAGCGCCCATGGTGATCATGACGAGACCTGCGAGATCTTTGACCTTGTTTGCATATGTTTGTCATACAAGATTCATCAGCTTAATTCCAAGCCAGAGGAAAATATGTGTTTCAGCAAGTAGATCAACTTCAGATAAATCTGAGAGGAAAACTGTGTCGGGAAATGCGACTACAAACATGAATGGTATGAATAGGGCAGCGGCTTCGCACCTGTCCTTGTCAACAGGCTCAGGACGGCGGCCTGGCTTGGGCTGGCCTGGCGGCGACGGCGGTCCCGTTGGAGGCTAGGCAGCGCAGCGCGAGTGCGGGAGCCTGTATCAGTCACAGTGTGTGCATATGGCCTGGATCTTCATGATCTTCTCATTCTGTGTCAAACACATTGATTGAGAGGGGTTTCCGCGATTTAACACTTTGCACGCTGAATTAATCGTGTGCCTTATTGCCTTTCATTAGCTTATCTAATTTCAAGGTTGGGGAGAATTATATTTACGTTAAATTATTTTAATTGTACAATTTTACAAATGTGCAAGATTGGAAACATTTCCAACATTTTGAAAGCATGATTCTGGCTAGACAGCTGGCAGCCGTCTGTTTCGAGGAGTTTTTTAACATTTTTTTATTTTTTAAATTTCTCCTCAGTCATACACAGATGGCTTGCTATCGTGCAGCCACCATTAGGGGACTTACAATGCAAAATCCCCCCGTCGGGGTTCTTCAATTTTTGTATTTAATGAATCAAACTTTTGAAAATTAACGCGACCGAAATGCAAATTAATATTCCCTCTTGGCATTAATTGCCAAAAAACTGGGAAAATCAAGTTAAAAGGAACAAAAACAGTGACTTACCTTGGCTGTCGCGCAGCTTCACTGCCCTGTTTTATCCGAACTTAATACACATAAATATATGGCCATTGTCTGAGTCCCCTGTACAGATCGCGCTAGAACTTCGGTCTCTGTATTTGGTGAGTGAAGCCAACGGAGTTCAGCTGAACAACCAACATAACAGAGACCAAAGCTTTTGGTCTAGATTCTGGCGTGCTGTGCTAGCCTTATATGCAGTTTCACATTGGCCGACTGTAAGAGAAAATTTCCAAAAACGGAGCGCAAATGATGACGTATGTATAGCATTAGCAATTGAGTCACTATCATTTCAAGGTCAATTTGCTCACTCACTGCTTTTCTAAATATTGCAATCAGGAACGGCTGTATTTAACCTTGATCTCGATGTCATTGACATGGTCCGCTGTCGAATTTGATTCAGACATAATATGAATTATAAAGTTATTTAAGTACTTTTAATTCAATTTACCTCAAATGATTAAGTCCATGAAGGAAATTTGTTTCAGAATTGATATAATAATTAAAATCATACATTACATGACAACATTTAAAAATACATAAGTGGAAACGCCAGTTAAACAAATGGTGTATCATTACAAAACATCAATAAGGTAAATTTCCTACACTTGTGCATTATTTCCTCCCCCGTGCTTGCCCTAACAACAAAGTGAAACAATGTGTCAGAGTGGAGATTTCCTTTTGGAGAGAAAAGGAGAAAGAGAGAGAGGAGAGGAAGAACAAGACAGTGGGAGGGGGCAAGAACCAACACAATCAAATTTCCTAATATTTATCTTACTGGTACCTAGGGTTTGATATTTTTTAGTTCATTGGTTAGAATTGAAAGAAACAAAATTATCCAAAGTCCAAAATATTATTTTCAGAGTTTTCAAAATTTATATGACCAAGAATTTACTCTTGGTATTATTCTAATATGATTTTAAAAATCTTTTATGAATTAATGACAGAAAATTTTGATCTCCAACTATTTTCAGATACATCCCAAAATTTGTCTGTTGCCTTCAAGGATACAATGCAGATGAGATCTACACAGGCTTCTAGGAGTCTGTTGGTAAGGTTAGCAAATGGTACAACTGTTGAAAGCCTTCTACAGTACTGTAATAGCCAAGGAAAGGTAGATCATTACTTCACTTATTTCCAAAAGGTAAGAAACTGATCTTTAGCATTTTTTTCTAAAGGTGGACAGGATTAAATGCATTCTTGAACAAATCAGTTTAAACTATGACTATTAACTTATAATTTGGAAGGAATTAAAAAAATGGCATTGCCAAAAGTAATATAAACTTTCTTCTCAATTTCAATTCAATTTTTAAGTGAAGTGTTATTTGTTAAGTCATTAACTTTTTTTCTTATACATATTCACTCTTAGTAGTTTACTTTAAACAAAGATGGTGTGAAGTACATGTAATTACTCTGAGAAATTGAGAGCATGTTCATGTTTTCTTGATTCCAGGCTCACTATGTAGTTGTAGAATTCAGCAAATTGGAGACTATAAAGCAAATCACTTCAAAGGCTCATTCTACAGAGGGCAAGGCAGGCAAGCAGATAGATGGAGCTCAGGTGGAATCCCGCTTTCTCAGTTTCTCAAGACCTCTGAAAAACAAAGATACCAATGTTTTGAAGCACAAATCTGATGTTGTCATCCTGAACAAAGATTTGAGTAACCTGCAGCTTCTACGATCATTGTCCAGTGCTCCTAATGTATGTACAGCACATCCCCTGAAAATGTCCCTCTGACATAGGGCTGAATCAATTCTACAATGTGGTACATGTAGTATTCTCAATTAAATGATCAGGAGTAGAAAGCTCATTTCATAATCTAATTTCTTTGAAAATTTTCTTTGGTCTCGCTCTAGCAGATTTGAATACACATTCTGTTAGGTATTACAGCACTTCTGTATTTCTGCGTTGTCATTAGCATGTTAACCCCCATTTTACCATACAGGATCTTAGCAGGGACATTTCCCTCATCTATCCAGGCTCATAAAATCTTAAACTTGGGCTTGTTCAAAATGATAAGAAACTGAAGTTGAAGGGATATGTTTGCATTTGATTGTACATGGATTTACCTTTATCCCCTTTGACCTTTGAATTGCATCAGGTGGATGCCCAGCTCGAGTTGATTTTGCAAGAGCAGAAACTGAGGGAATCTGAGATCAGACTACGATTTCTAGCCTGCTCCTTAATGGAGGAAGCATTCCAATGCATTCTTCCTGATGCCACCCTTCATCCCTTTGGTTCATCCATCAATGGCTTTGGCAGACGGAGTTGTGACGTTGATATGTACCTTGATAGAGGTACAGCTCATGGGGTCATTCCACTCAAACAGGTTAGAAATGTAGTGGTAATGGAGTAGATAAGCATTTAAGAAAGTAAACAAAAATTGTCATAAACTTTAACAATCTGAGACACGTGGGTTGGATGTCCAACCATGTCGTGTTTTCCTTCAATAAGAAATTTACCCACACTGCTCGAGCATCCAATTAAGGTTGCTAAGCAGGACCCGCTGGAACTGAAGTAGCTAGCCTGGGTATAATATGATGGTGGTACTAGTAGTAGCAGACTTGCCAACATTTGAAATGCAGAAAAGTGAACCAATTGTGGTGAGGGAGTGAAGTGACCAAGCCTGAGGGAGCGGAGCAACCGAGGGGAGGGGGGGTCTGCCCTCCCACTGTAGGGAGCTTTTGCATTTTTGGACTTAAAATTGTGCAAACTGGTGCATACTTAGAGAGAAAATTTAGCCTCAAGAATTACTGTATCTGGGTGTGTTATGATTTGCTCAACCAGTATACAGAAATGGATGTACATTTTAAAAAATATTTAAAAAACCATTATAATTATATAACTTCTGAAGGATTCCATGGCGAAGAAGAATAGTGTAGTAGGTTTCACGGTACACCATGTATCTTTCTTGGGCAAGTGTTGGTCCTGAAAAGGACCACCCAATCTCGACGTTTCGACAAGTGTGTTCTTGTCGTTCTCCTGAGGACGACAAGAACACACTTGTTGAAACGTTGAGATTGGGTGGTCCTTTTCAGGACCAACACTTGCCCAAGAAAGATACATGGTGTACCATGAAACCTTCTACACTAATATTAGCATTAATAATTGACAAACTAATATATGCACCCAAATCCATGCTCACACATGTGTTTAGTGCCATACACAGTTCCAACATAAATCATATACAACATTGTGTATGATCCAACAACTCACAACCAATAATGACTCCACTGGGGACACGTAACTCACCAGTTACTAATGTTCAGTGTCAATAATTAAGTCAGTCTGATTATTTGGAGGTTCATGTTGAAGCTCCATCATGAAGGGCCAGGTATGTAGAGGTCTTTGTAGCATGCAAGACATCATCACTGTATGTGTATGACATGCTAAGGCATTTCAGGTTCCTGTTCTTCATACTTAGTTTGTGTGTGAGAAGAGAAAATCACAGTTATTGTGCTCATGTCATGTTTGGTATTGATTTTATTTACCATTGAAAAGAAGGTAGTGTTAATCATGTTTTTATGACATTGAAGTTTGAAAAAGAGGTGATAGAATCCTGTTAGATATTTATGAAATATATGAAATATATATTTCAGCTGATGTTTGGTATAATTATAAACAAAATATTTGGTCTTGTGACAGTCAAAATTGAGGCAATATTTAATTTGGTACCAACACCATATATTAATTTCTTAAAGTTAAACCTGATGGGGGGGGTGCACATTTTAGTTAGAATGAAGTTCATGCATTCATAATAAAACAAACTTATGTTTCCAGGTGGATAATAAGGAAGAAAGGGCAAAGAGACCACATTAAAAAAAAATCATATTGTCTGTTGTAGGGAAGGAATAAATACAAGCTTGGCTATGACAGGCAGTCGGCAAATAGTGAACGGGTGGCCACCCAGTCAACACTCTTTACCCTGGCAGAGTTTCTAGAAAGACATGTTCCTCAATGCAGTTCTGTCAACAGAATACTCAATGCTAGGTGTCCATTGGTCAAATTCAGACATCAGGCAACAGGGCTGTCTTGTGACCTTACTGGCGATAACAGGTATTTCACATATTTGAACATTTTCAGTGGTCGTCATTATTTGCTTTGCGTATTACAACTTTCAGATATTGTATTCAAACTGAACTCTTGCTATTTTGACGTATCGTTAATGCTTTTTATGGATGTTTGAAAAGGCAGTATGGGTAGGTTGAAAGGATCTTGATACAGGATACCCAAATGTCTATGCTGGCTTTTACTTTGCTAGAAAATTTGATAGAATGATAAAGTGACATGACACTGAAATTAGTCTGACGGGGTTTCACTTTAGTTTGAAAATATTCTCAAATCTAATATTCTTGAGAGTGGTATCATAGAATCAGCTTTGATTGACCACATTAAGCACTGTATAAAATCCAGGGATGCCAGTCGTGTAGTCACTGGGCCTGAAAAAAAAACAGATCATGTCTAAAGTCCCATACGTGCTGTACATTTACAAAGCTTGAAAAGCTTGACTGTCAGGGTCTGACATCTGGCAATAGCCCAATATTGGCATATCTGAAGATCACTTAAATACAACTAACACATATGTTTGTTGCTTATTCAATAGGATTGCTATGAAAAGCTCGGAAATGCTATACATATTCGGCCACTTGGATCCTAGAGTGCGCCCTCTTGTGTTCATGGTGAGACATTGGGCACGGCTGAACGGCATCACCAACAATAATCCCGGATACTGGATCACCAACTTCCCCCTGACTCTTCTTGTAGTATTCTTCTTGCAGACCAGACCTCAGCCTGTGCTTCCACCTCTAAATGAGATTGCTATGTTTGGTGAGTGTTTACAAGCAGGAAAGCTATTCTGTTTAAAAAAAAGTATATTATGCAAAAATGTGCAATTTGCTCCTTAATTTTTCATTTTTTGTTTGGAAAATATTTGAAATACTTTGAAAAACGACTTTCTCGCTATGTATTGCCGACTACCCGGTATTTCAAAAAATTTTCTTTTCACCATTTAATGGGTCTTGTTGGTTTGCTTCATATCTTTTGTTTATTAATCATAAAATTTTAATGCAACACGGTCCTTCAGACATCTTCAGAATAAAGGTGATATGTAATATTTGTAACCAGGGCCCCTAACAAAAAGGTTAGCCATTAATCGCTTATTTGAAAGAATACTTTTGATTGGGACCTTGTCAATCCACTGAGCAAAATGTGCATGCAACAATGATCCTGATTGGGCCATGTTATTTAGCAATTGATCACTAACCTTTGTGTTATGGGGCCCAGAAGAGCATTTCATCCACATATGCTATTGTAAAGGTTAAAAAGAATATTGACATTTCTGCTATAGAGAGAAAAGAATGAATTTCTGAATTTCAGACATGCAATATATTAAAAAAAACCATGCAATATTAAAAAGATAATTGACGTTTTATTGTTGACTGACTGACATCATGTAAGACTATATTCTTTTTGTTGTCTTTTTATTAATTTTGAGGTTATTTCCTTTGTTGTTACAGAACCATTTTCTGAAGGTACGGAGGATGAAGAGAAGGATGTAGACCTTGTGTTTACTGATGAAGCTTGTATTACGGTATCTAGAAACAAGGAAACACCAAGTGAGTCTATACTGTGTTCATTTATGACTGATTAGTTCTTGTATTAATGTACTTTTGAATTATGATAATTACTTATTCTGTTTCCAGAGTTTCAAACTTGGGCAATAGACGTTATGCATTGATGCCATCATGCCACCATTTTCTAGAGGCTAAAGCTATTGCCTTGCATGCGCTGTTACTCTGCCGCTGGTGCATCTCTGACAACTACGTTTATGCATATCGCTATATCCTCTGAGGGAGGGCGCAATGAGATAAATGATGTCATATGCATAAGATCTATTGAAAAAAGATGAAAATGAAAATCCATATTTTATTGTTCGAAATAGACATGAAATTAAATACTCCGAAAATTTGCTTTGCCCAATTGATCGTGGGCCCGGCAGCCGCTGTGCAGCGCCAGATCAACGAGGCTCTATCCCTTTAATTGTTGAACGCCAAACAGGGTAGCAGCAACTCCCATCTTTTAACGTCTTTTTGGTCTGAAGCGTCCGGGGTTCGAACCTCCGACCTCCCGGTTGTGAGACGGACGCTCTACCAACTGAGCCGACACACCGGTCTTGGTTAATAGAGCTGAAAAAAACCCTAAAAAATTATCACAAAAAATGATTCATCATTGAACAATATGGTAGTCTTTTGTGAAATATGTGAAATTGTTATATGAACTTGTAATTAGAAATTAGATTTCTTCCCAGTTCCCAGTACACATTTATATTTTTAAAGTTTATATTTGATGTTTAAATACTTTTAGTTCATAAAAAGTGGTTTAGAATATTCCTTTACAGGTAATTTTTTTTTAAAGATCCACCAGTGATATTTGCAACTATTATTTTTTGTAGGTGATAATTTTCTAGTTTAGTTTGACATATTGATATTTGCAAGTCCCTGAGATCTGCTGATATCATATATGAATGACTTCAATAGTCTGATAACCCTCCAGTCTTATCTATTTCTATCCATAGCTGAGCTGTTGCAGGAGTTCTTCCACTTTTGTGCCACCTTTGAATTCAAGAAATATGCCCTGTCTGTTCACCGTGGCTGTACATATCCTATACCAAACGATGGCAAGATCTTCCCTATGTACATTGAGAACCCACTAGAGCCTGAACTGAACTCTAGCAAGAATGTCAGTGGTGATCTGGTAGACAGATTACGTAGGCTATCACAGGAAGCCGTAAGGACTATGGAAAGGCTTGATTTTTATGAAGCAGATGCCAGCCACGATGCTGTGCACTCATGGGGTTTGGGGGCGCTGTTGATGGGGTCCGTCCAGGGGAAAGGAAAGCAACGTTCAGTAGCAATGGAGAGGAAGCTCGGAGCCATGTTCCGGTCGCTGAATAGGAGAAAGTTTTCAACATCTTGTAAAAGGACTTCTGGATATTTATACAACTATAGGAACATTGTCCACAATGTTAGTCCTTCAGTCCCCTTTCACTTATCTACTTCATGTACAGATTATGATGTTGATTCTGTATCATGATAGAGTATTTCACAGCATATTTCATCATTGGACAAGAGCAGTCTGTGCCTTCTCCATGTTTGTCTGTTCAGAAAGATACAACTTGAAATCATGTTCTGCTGTATATGCAATCGACAACTGGTATTCTTCAAATCAATAAGCAATATGTTCACTCAAATAATTACATATTTACATATCCAAGCCTAGCCTGGCACAAGAAGAAGTTCCCGATCATAATGTATATGAATTGCTTGGTGCTGGGGTTGCTGCCTTTTTAAAATCGAATTTCTAATATTTGACAAAATATCACAAAACAACTCCAGTTGCATATTTTTGTAACATCTTGGCAAATCAATATAAATAGTACCTGTTCATTTTTGCCGTTCCTGAAAAAAAAAAGAAATTCTATGGATCAAATCACCAACGATCACTAATATAATCTATTGAATATTTTGAAGTTGACTACAGAAAAATGTGTGTGTGACCTTGAAATTGCTAAATTTATCAAGGCTGGAGAACACTAAACTTCTTAATAAGCCAGTTCACGGTTAGCTCATGATCAACTTTTCTCCAATGACCTTTGTGATTTTTCATTAGGATAAGCACTATCAATTTCAAATGTAGATGTTACGTAAGCTTTACCGGTAGAGTATTCAAATTCTAAGAACAAAAGGCATTGTATAGACCAGGTGACTAGAATAGTACATCAGGGATAAAGTTTGGAAATCTGTTTTATTGTCTGCCTTTGGCACATTTGACTATTGTTTAGGCTACTGTCAAATACCAGTGATTATGAAGGCTCTATTTATTACTCTTCAGCTTGGATGTGATAAATATTTTGAAAGGAATACATGAATAATCATCAAATGCCTATGTCAGTGAATTTGAAAGCCACCTTCATGGTTGTCTCCAATGACCTTTTTCTGCTCGTGCGCAGTTTACAACCGTGAACAGGCTTATTGGTTTAGTCGTACAAAGCATTTTAACACAGAACAGGATGTGTTAGAAAATAGTGCCCAATGTATTAGAACAGTTATTCCTTTCATTTTAATCTCTTTCTCAGTTTATACAATACTCACTTGGAATCAAAGTGATTAGGTAGACTTATACCCTTAAGAAACTTATGTAACATTTACCTCATTTTAAACTTGAAATCTCTCATTTTAACTTTCAGTAAAATAAGGAGTTTTGGTGGTAATGTTAATGTTGCACTGATATTTGCTAAAAGCTGGATTATCAACATTATACAGGGTACAGGACAGTCATTAATAAATGATTACAGATTTTCACTCCAAGATCCATGGCATATTGGTGTAAAAGATATTCATGTCCACGAATCATTTGACATGTACATAAGTTTGTGCACTTGCCTCCTACCCTCCAGTGTCCTGAAAGGGTCTTTTTAAGGACTGTGAACTCTCGTATTGCCAACATAGTATGAGATGCCACATAAGTATGGGTGTAAATCTATGTCAAACGATTCAAGTGGGGGGTGAAACAATAGATCACTCCACCCCCGAAACGATAGGTTCACCGCATGGATTTATGCCAGTGCACGTAAGGCAGGATTTTATAAAAATTTATCATCAACCAGAATAAAATCCCTGAAGCTTTCTGATATCACTCAAATTCATGAAACCATTATTCGAAGGTCCCCTTTTTAAAAATAAGTAAAGGTAAAATTCAAATTCTCATGAGGAATCAATGTAGGGAAAAGACCTCAACACTTGGGGGCCGTTTCAGAAAGCTGTTCGTAAGATAAGAGCGACTTTAAGAACGACTGGGGAACCTTTCTTACACGCTAAACCATCGCCAATGAATATACCATTTACCACAAGAAAGGATCGTCAGTCGTTCTTAAAGTCGCTCTTAACTTACGAACAGCATTTTGAAACACCCACCAGGATGGAATGTTACTCCAGTATAATTCACATTACTGAATCATTACCAAAATTTTTGATGTGCTTTAAAAATGAAGAATAAAGATATAAGATGTGATGAGAATAATGTCTGGTTATGATTAATACCAGTTATTGGAATTGCAAGTGCCATAGCCAATAAAATATTTAATATTTACACTTTACAACAGATGTACTCGTTTTGTTTATTTTGGTACATTCCTTTTTGCCAATCAGTTTGATCTTATTATAACTGCCCCCCAATAAAAAGAAAAGAAAACCAGTCATTCTATTGCAACTTGCATGACGTCTTAGTAATCCATTTCTTGAAAAAAATCCAGACCAATCTTTCTTAAGTAATATTGATCCTTCAACAGAAAACTTGACTTAATTTTTGGATGGAAGTGCTTGACCCAATTGACACCCAGTTTTCTAGCGGTCATTTTGAAACATAAGGTATAAAATTAATGTTTCCCTGGACTCCATGGTTCAAGTCTGAACTTTAAAAAAAAAAATGATTGAAGGTGGTTTGAACATAATGATTTACATATTCTGAACATGTAATACCGAAATGTCAGTTGTTTTATAAATTGGGCAAGTTTTTTAATTGCATTGACATTCCAAGCTTCTTGATGTCACCATTTTACATGGAATGGCTAACCACAAACAGCAGATTAAGTGAGAGATCCAGAATTTTGAAAATAAGAGGTGGTGCAAACAATTTTCTTAGATTTTAGCTAGTAGTTGGATATGTATGTTCAATGCAACCTAGATCCAGCTAGGTTCGATACAACACCATTTCAGGGGCTGTATTGTTTAGGTTCCAATAGTTTGGCCCATCAAAATCACTGGCCCGTATTCTGAAGCCAGGTTTAACTTAGACCAGTCTAACTCTGCTAATATTATGAGAAGCCAAAAATTCAAAAAATTCTGTTTATATTGTATATTTCTTATGTTTACTATTTTGTTTCCTTTTGCTTTCATAATGAAGAAAAACGTAGAAAAATACCTCAGTTATCATTCCCAGACAATTATGAAGAATTTGGGTGTCATATGAGTTAGTAAATTGAATGTGTACTGTTAGAGATTTGTGCTCCAATTGGCTATCCATAGTTAAACCACAACTTTACACCAGTTTAATTTTAAACCAGAGTTTAGAATACGGGCCATTGTGTCCAATCCAGTTGGATTCGCTCCTACAATGTGTGATTAAGTCGGCTACATGTGCACATCCAATTTACCCCTGCCTAGATCTGTCGCCGGAGAAATCTAAGCACGCGTGTCTCAAGACTAGAATAGCATTTGCATAAATCTCTTAATGAAAAGCACCCTCAACGGAGACTGCAGTAACAGCACAGAATTAAAGGTACAGTAGATTCATGACTGGTGTGTTATCTTGGAACTCTCAAAAAGGAAAATCTGTTAATCATATCACGTTTTCACATCCTTTGAATTTTGCTCATTTCGATACCCCATGTTATGTACACATTGCTGTAATTAATGCTGTCATATGTACAGGTCCCAATGATTCAACAAACAGAAATAAAATTCAAGTCAAAGTTTACCTTTTTCCTTCCATTTAATGGCAATAATAGCCACACAAAATACTGTCTGATAGAGTGCCTATAGATACATTGATACGATACAACATAGACTTGAACATGGATCGCTTCCATACACAATACACTTTCATTTGTACAATCATGAGCCTCAACTATGTACATTATCTTTCTATAATCATTTACGTGGTAGCGGGTTTCCTAACTAATACAAATGGACAGTTTTCTTGCCAAAAATGTGATTCAAACATATTTTCTACAAGACTGTTAAAGGTCAAGTCCATCCCAGAAAACTTTTGATTTGAATAAATAGAGAAAAATCAAAATTGCTGAACGCTGAAAATTTCATCAAAATCGGATGTAAAATAAGAAAGTTATGACATTTCAAAGTTTCGCTTATTTTTCACAAAACAGTGATATGCACAACTCAGTAGCATGCAAATGAGACAGTCGATGATGTCTCTCACTCACTTTTTCTTTTGTTTTTTATGGTTTGAATCATACAATATTTCATTTTTACAGATTTCACAATAAAGGACTAACTTGTCTAAACCATATAGTATTAAGCAATGCTAATTCCACATGTTCAGAAAGGAATTGTTGTTTCACTTGACAATAAGGAGAAAATGAGAATATTTCATATACTAAAATACAAAAGAAATAGTGAGTGGATGACATCATCAGTCTCCTCATTTGCATACCGACCAGGATGTGCATATAACTGTTTTGTGAAATTAAGCGAAACTTTAAAATGTCAACTTTCTTATTTTACATCCAATTTTGATGATATTTTCAGTCTTATGCTTGTTGGATTTTTCTCTTTTTATTCATGTAAGCTTTTTGTTGGGGTGGACTTTTCCTTAAACACTTCAAGGCATGACAAACAGAAGGCCTTAACTCAAGCAATGTGATTTTGACCAAACATGATGTTAACTAAATTTCTCGCAAGCAATGATGAAAAGTCATTTTGCTTTATAGGTAGTTAAGTCCAATTGATTTCAGTTTACGGTTTTTAGAATAGGCATTGCCGAATATTTTGGTACCAAAATGGCCAAAACGTGAGCCAAGTCCTTCTGTTTGCCAACCCTACATTTGTAGCTTATACGTTCTACTAATTTTGTATTGAAAAAGATATATTTGTATAAACTACAGTGCTACACAATTCATACGGTGTGTATTCCATTATTTGACTACAGAAAATATGGTGATTGCTTTGTACATAATCATAATATGATCTACAGATGTTGGTATGTACAAGTCTAGGTCTACTTACAAAAAATACGCAGAACTTGCTTCCTCCATCATTCAAACTACAATGTACATGACATATTTGAATACCCATTTCACTATTATGTATATTCCAAGAGAAAAGATAACTCACATGTATATGAAAATACTGTGATGGTTTGAATTTATTTTCCACTTGGTTATGAGTTGTCATTGAGCATGTTCATACATCTATGCAAATGAATAAATCTACAAGTTCTATTTTCCAGTTCAAATGATAAAAACCTTAATTTTTACGGAAATCTTGAGGTTGCCTTATATTCATGTCTTCTTGACTTGTGCTTTGGTGGCCAATATAGCACTATGTGAAAAGTGCCTTTCATAGAATATACAATGATGCACGTGTGTCATGGAACAAGTTTAATAGTTATGATGTAACTAGGTGTACATATATATTAGAACAAACAAATAAAACAAGATTTTTTAAATCTCTTCCCACTGAATTCCAATCATCAACCTCAATTTCATCGTTTCAAAGTACTGGTAATTGAAAATCAATGCTGTACACTAAACTTTTAGATTTCAGGTTAAACAAGATATCTCATCATATACTCCGGCAACATACCATCCACTTTTAATTTCTCAGAAAACCCCAAATTTTTGTTGAAGTGGGCATTTCATAAATGACTTTACATGTATGCACGACTGGTGACTTTTTCTTTCTCATTGGCGTTGATTCCGAGAGATTGGTCGACCAGTTTGCTGGACACCATATATTTATAATCACATTGTTACTCTTTCAAAGTGATTACAAACCTCCTTAAAACACTACCATCTTCCTGGGATCTTGCTTATAGTTCTACTGATTAATATTTTGCTTGGGATTCATCATTCAAATAACTTTCTTTAATTTTTCAATTTTTATGTGCAGCTCATGCTATCTTGTATGTCTTGGGGAAAAAGTGGTTAACTCATGAGCCTTTCATGAAACATCTCATTGATTTACATTATAATTTAGGTATAACACACATACAAATATAATGCATCATGATTATAATTTCTAATTTAATTTTTTATTCAAAGAAGTCGATATTTTGTGTACATGTAGAGCTCATTTCCAATTTAAGTTGAAAAATATTGCAATACAGGTAAAACAATGCAGATAATTTAAGTGCCAAATGTGCATTGTGTACAACAATCTCTTCACTCATGAAAATCTTGCAAGCAATAATAGCATTAATTATACATGAAGGCTATTTAAAATCATGTGAAATGATGTTATGATAAAGTTACAAAACATAGTAAAATGTGGAATATATTTCAAAAAGGTGTGAAGATCGATGCATATATTATGAAGAAGTTTAGTACGTATAAAAAATCACACATTTTGTGAATTAAAGACAAAGTAAACAAAAGGTCAATAAAAGCTACATGAACAAAAATTAGTACATTTCCACGATGAATTTCATTGAATCATATACAGTGTATATACATGTATTTATAAAAAAAATCTATGGGCATATTTACAATGATAGCAACTTATTGAATGAAATGATAACTTACTATAAGTACTACCAGAGCAGATTTATTTACCATTGATAATGGGCGTATGCAATAGAATACTTAGATATATCATTTTTAAACCCTAAATAGACTGGGCTATTTCGAAGACTGGGGGAAGGGGGTGGGGGGGGGGGGCTGAATCATGATCTCGGCCGTCAATCATGCGATCGCAGCGAAAATTAATGGCTAATTAATCATGCTAATTTATGTGTAAAATCAAAAGTTTGCTCTGATTATACTAAATAATGCCCCTTAAATTATAATTTTTGGTTCACAAACCCTTTATAGGAATCTGATCAAAATGTACATTCATTTTGTTGTTTTCTAAATTTCTCATGCATTTCTTTGTTTTTCTACTTATTATTTTTTTTTTCAATGGAAATTGTCATGAACTTAATTTTGACCATAAACAAGATGGTATTAATTTATTTTGATAAGTAAAAGGAAAAATAATGATACATGCATTTATGAATTTTGGCTGAAATCATTATTTGCATTGGATTTGTACACGAATTCACATTTTTTAGCCATTTTGTGTCTGCAAGCACTAACAAAATGTTGTGAAAATTTCGGAACCGTGTAACCAGGAGACACAATTTTCATCTCAAAAGTTGTGCAAGACTTGAATGTAAAAAGTCAGTGAGTGACGCAGTCAAAACATTTTGCGTGGCAGATTAATCACGAAAAATGTTGAGGGGGCTGAATCAACCCCCCCCCTCCCCCTCCCAGTCTTATTAGGTTAAAGGTTATGTTGAGTTGTGATAACTAAAATAAAGACAAAATTGATTTACATTACCTTATACTATCCAAGAGTCCTGAAAATGTACATGGAAAAGAAGATTTCACTAACTTTTCCACTGACTTTTTCGTAAAATAATTGAAATGATCAATTCAATTATTCAAATAACTTCTAAAACAATTTTTCCTTAACAAAATGTGTTTGAATTGAGTATCTAAAGGGGGTGTCATACATGGAGGTTTTTAGCAAGCTTATGCTGACATACTGTATGTACATATGGCCAGCCTTTTTGTCCATTAATTACATTTCTTGATATCAAAGGTTCCATTCTTATCAAGAATTGCATTTTGTTAACACAAAATATCAATAATTGATATTCTTGATAATTGATATGAAGGATCATTTTGTAATTTTGTATTGTTAACAAAAGGCAATTTTTCAAGAAATTGGATAAAGAAAGCTGCTGGCCATAGTCTACGTACATCAGCAATTCAGTATACATGTACACTGGCTTAAACATCTAGGGATGACAGCCCCTTAAAATCAATATATGCAGTCTTTCACAGTCCATTTCACACCCCCCTAATATTGAAATATTAACTTTTAAATTTGAATAGAAATTATTTTGTATGTTTTCCCTCACCATGTAACATGCAATGCATTTTTATGAGCTAGGAATCATGTCACATAATTCTAATGATTTTTTTTTCTAATTTAAAACAGTGTAAAAACTCAAGCATATATAGCACACCAACATGAAACTCATATCACCATGACAAAGAAATATACATGTATATATCATACAGTATAATAGCACAAAGAAATTCTAAGCTACATATTTGAAAACTGACGCAAATCCCAGATAGAGCAAGGCCCTAGGAATAACATATGCAATGCACATTTTATCCAATATAACCCATTTCCATCAATATACATTTAAACATTATCATAAAAATTGAGAAAAGACATATACTCTCAGATTTCAGTAAATATTACATATGCATACAGGTACATTATAAATTTGTCAAATAAATTGTTAAAAATTATATATTTCAATTATTAAAGTAGCATTTGCAAAAGCTTACTTACAAGAGTACTATATGCAAAGTGAAAGAATTATACTTATCACTGCAAAGCATCAATCAGCCAATATTCAAATTAAATGTTTTGAAAATATATTAACGAGTGAAAACAGACTTGTGGCTACTTTTATACTTATAAAAGCTTTTTTGTACAGCTGAATAACCATGCTCCAATCACTTAAACACATTCTAGTTCAAAGTTAGCTTGAAGCTTTGCACTGCCATTGACTAGTTTACCATTCAAAGGATAGGCATCACCATTAAGAGTTACGCCAGCATGTCCATTACTCAGGTCTGAACATACAGTAGAGTCATTGTCACTACCATTGGCCAAGGTCTGAGGAGCTACAGCCTTTGCATTGTTGTTCACATTGAGTTCTCCAGGATTCTGGTTGTTTACTCCATTGCAGTCAGTATGATCCTTGGGATCTTTCTTGTCCTTTCCTTTGTGGATGGACAGTTTCTCTGTGAGAAGTCGGAAAGGAGTTACCTTTCTCTTGCCATTGTCTCCTTTCGCTATGCACGATGTGGAGCCTGAAGCATTTCCATTTCTTCGATCAATCTCGTGTGAATGGTCACTACTGGACGAACTATCACAAGCCCATGAGTGGGGACGTTCTGCTCCTGGTTCTAGATTTTGTACATTTCCATGTTGTAGCTTTTCCACAACATTATGAGCTGGCTGCTGGTGCTTGTGGGTGTTGGCTGCCATTTTGACCTGATGGCAGGAAGGTGCCACACTATCCATCTTTGCAATGCCTGTCTGGACTTTGGTGGTAGGGCCAGCTTTGGGGATATAGACAGCCATCAGCTTTTTCTTTGATCCCCTGTGAGTAGACTGAAGAGGCAAGCTGTTAGGACGTATGTTTATATTAGGGGATACTCTACTCACACTAGCCCCTTCACTGCTGGCTCCAGAACTTTCTGATGCATCATATTTATTCTGATTGGGCTGCTTGGGACTGGTACTCCTTGCCTGCTGGCGATGCAGGTTAGTGTCTAATTTGGCCTTATTGACCGGCTGCTTCACAGCACGTGAGCGAGGATCAACTCCATTCATGTGATTCCAGGATGGCATACTTGAGGATTTGTTCTTCAGCTTTCCCATTCCATGAGATAGATTGTCTGTCATTTGATCCTTGCTCAGTCCTGCCCTCATTTCATTCACAACCAAAGGCCTACTAGGAGAGGTGGAAGGTTCACTAAAGCCATCACAGTACTTGGGTCCTGACTGTGAAGGACCATACTTGAGATCAGTGGTGTACCTCTCAATGCTGTCATCAGAATGATGCAAGTTCTTTGGATCGACTGGTGGAGCCGATGCAGTCAGATCAATAAGATTGAGGTCTGATTGTGAGGAAAGGCTGGTACTGATGGTATCTGGAGACAGGAGTCGTAAGCGCTCGTTCTTCTCCAAACCACTGCTCACTGATGACTGAAGGCCATGATGGTTCTTTGTATCACTTGCCGTACCAGACGTATCACTGGCTGCACCAAGCACAGGCTGACCGTTGCTTCTTACAGCAATCATTGTACCATCAGCCAGTCTAGCAATACCCGGATACTCTGTAGCAATGATATCCATTGGTCGGGCAGTGTAGTCTGTCATGGTGTGGGTAGGGATGGCATTCCCCTGGGTGGTGGGGTTGATAGTGGGGCTAACTGTATGGTGCTTGTCCCAAAGAACCATCAGTTCAATGATGCGCTCCTCAACACACAGTGCAGTAAGTCTAGCCTCTGCATCATGATCCCAGCAGTCTTCGATGGTCTCTTTCAGACTTCTTAGAGCCTGCAAAGATATAATGAACATTGCCAGAAAAATAATCAAACAGATTAACACATTTTTTCACATTGGGATTGCAGATGAGGATCTTGTCATCAACAGTAAATTTGATAAACTCCACAGAAGCTTGGATTTTTTAATTGTCAAGCAAGATTCCTACGTTTCATGCTGCTAAAGGCAGGAGTAACACGTTTTGCTAGATTATATGCTACATTTAATAAAACATACATGTATAAACAGCCAATTTTATTACTCCTTTACAACTTATTATTCTTTTCTGACAACGTAACACAAATGAATTCAATAGTTGAAATTGTATAGAAGTTGTTGTTCCCATTTCATATACATATCAACATCTCTCTTTTGTAACTTGTCTACTTATAAGAAACCAAATGAAATAATCCTTCTTTCTTACCTGGCTGTTCTGTTTCCATGCATCAGGGAATTGAGGTCTCTTCCTCTCCCTTGACACTAAGACCTGCATGTCTTCAAATGTTGGATGAAGCCCAACTTGTTCTTCAAAGGGCATCTGATAGTTACCTATTTCATCTGATGAAATCAAACAAATGAAAAAAAAAAGTTAAAATAAATCTGAAGTAGACAAGCTGATTTTTTGTTCATTTGTTTTCTCATTGAAATTACATTTCCAAACACTTTGCAAAACTGCTGGAATACACTACTTGAATTCAAAACATAAATTTGATCTTATTCCTAGCTCTATTCCTCCATGAAATTTCTTGTGTCTGGCAACAACAGATTTGGACTTTTATTACAATGTTGCATCTGTCCACAATCCTGAAATCACCACAAACCGATATAACCATGAATGCAAATATAAAATTTGTTGGCGTAAGAACTTGTAAACTTATAAATAGTGCTGTAGCCGAACTGCCGAACTGAACGGAAGTTTAGCCGAACTTGGTACTTCTGAACTGGCCTGAACCGAACACAAAGGCTCGGTTCGGTGGTTCAGTAAAAAAAAAAAATTAGGCACATTAATTTTACCAAGTAATATTGAGTATCACGTAATGGCAGGGACTCCATAGATTTAAGTATAAAATAAAAAACATTTTTATCGGTTAGTGATTGTGCATAATAAGAATTCCACACAAAATATTTTTCAAATCCACTATGAAAGCTCCTGTCTCGTCTTTGATTGAATTGTTATGAATTTCAGAACTTTTTATGAACATGAATGTATTTTTTTTTCTTTGTAAAAAAAGGGGACATTTGAAGCTAAACTCGGTATAAAAGTGTGGTTGAATTATGTATTGCCATAATCAATCGTGATTGTAATCAGTCCTAATTGTTTGTAAATAATAAAAGAAAGACAAGACAAAAATTCCTTCCTCATAACTGGCAAAGTATGAAAGCTTTGGTCTTGTCTTTGATTTAATTTTTATCAATTTCAGAAGTTTTTATAAACATTAATTATTTTTTTCTTCATAAAATGAGGGGACATTTTAAGCTAAACTCTGTAAAAAAAATAGTGTAGTCGAATTATGTATTGTCATTATCCATCATGATTGAAATCGTTCATAATTGTTTTGCATTTAACAAAAGAAAAAGACAAGACATAAATTCCTTCCTTGTGGCTGACAAAGTAATGGTAAAGTACATATATTTCACCTTCTGAAATGTCCATATAAATGTAAACAAAAATAAATAAGAGATGAAGGAATGAGGGTAGAAAAAACAGAAAAGATATAAAAATTCAACGCAAATCAACGAATGTTCCCTGATCGCGATCAGGAAACAGTTGATATGGAAAGTTTAAACAGGAAGTCCAAACAACCTGCTCTCAGCTGATATTATACTGGTGAAATTCATATTCCTAATTTAAAATGTCTTTCCATTGTCAATATTTTCTAAAAAGTGGTTCAATCTGGTCAATTGAAAATTAAATTATAAATCATCAATTCCGTCTTGATTCTGAAGATCAACGCCGAGTGATTTCACAACACTAAAATACACAGTACAGTCCCATGTACTCATTTTCGTGTTGGAAATGTGTTTAAAGTCACGTAGAGTTGATCTTTCAGGACAAAGAATGGACTGATATTTTATCTTTTTAGAGTAATTGATTGACCAGATTTGACCACTTTTCAGAAAATACAGACTTCTAAAACATTTCCTATTCTTTGGTATATGAATTTTACCAGTAAAATAACAGTTCAGTGGCTCTTGTTTGTCTACTGTTACATTCCCGATCAACACTTTCCGATCGGAGAAGCTGCGTTTGCAATGACAAATTATAATCGATCAAAATCATATCTACATGAAATAATCATGAAAAAAAAATATTCTGTTTTTTGAAATTCTGTTTCTATCCCCATTCTCTCGTTTTCAATATTTTTCTTTGGTATTTTGATTTAATTTAAAAATGAAATGAGAAATGACTCTTATTTTTTTGTTTAAAGAAAATAAATAAAAGAAAGTTACCGTATGCAACCATTTTTATAACCATTCTTTTTAGAAGCAAAATTTATTATAAATATATGACAGACCTTTCTTGCGACAAACTGGCAGAGGGTTGGCGATCCTTCATTTATATGTTTATAATTTAATTTGGCATACATTGCTGAACCCCGAACTGAACCAAAGTTTGGAGAAAAAAATTCCAAACCCTGCCGAACCGATCTGAACCCGAACTTGCCGCCTGACTTGCAGCACTACTTATAAATCATTGAAACTACTTGTATAAAGAGAAGGAAATACAGAGTAAATCATACATTTTTTTTTTTCATTTTGTACTACACTGTGAGCTTACTTACCCCTGGGATATAGATCTTTACATCTCATTGCAATTTCCCAGATGACAAGTCCGAGAGCGTACACATCCACCTGCTTGAGGGCGCACTCACAGTCTCTTAGATTGACGGCACCATCAAGAACCTCAGGAGACATGTAGCGTACTGTTCCCACCTGACATTCAAGGATTCATATCAAGTGATCATAAGTTATTTTCAATGCACAGCATTTTTCTTTTTTTTTTAAATAGTACATGTATGATAATTTTCTCTCATTCACTATAACGGAAGGGGGAAATATTGACCTGTTGAATTGTTTGGGTCTAAATTTGTCAATCAATTGCATCTGTTTCTTTTAGAAATTAATGCTCTTGATGGAATTATCATTGCCTATCAAGTGTTAAATAATAAGGTTTTATCGATTAGACAAAGCCTGCTGTTATTGATAACTGATAATTGAGGACACTTCCAACAAATGATATAAAATTATCTTTGAATTACAGTTGATTTCTTGAACATTATTGCAATAGTTTAACAAGTGAAGCACCTCGGGCAGTCTCACCTACATTATACAATTCCATATAGCAGCAGTGCTGACTTTGAAAACTACTATAAAATAATTATTAATAAAAACACCATTCATATAATAATGCAATACTACGTTCATTGACTCTAAACGACATTTGACCTTAATCATGTGACTTATCAGTGATACTTGATTACACCTATGTCCACAATTCATAAACTATATCCATAAATTTTGAAAGTTATGACAGCAATTTAATATTTACCTCCAACATGGCCAAAGTTCATTGACCTTAATGACCTTTGACCTTGGCATATGAACTGAAACTCGCACAAGATGTTCAATGATAGTTGATTACTCTTACGTTCAAGTTTTAAGAATGAGACCAATACAATTCAGAGTTATGATGGTAATTCAACAAATACTCCCAACTTGGCCAAAAATCGTTGACCCTAAATGACCTTTGACCTTGGTCATGTTACCTGAAGCTCGGGCAGGATTTTCAGTAATACTTGATTAACCTTACGTCCAAGTTTCATGAACTAGGTCCATAGAATTTCTAAGTTATGCTATCATTTCAAAAACTTAACCTTCGGTTAAGATTTGATGTTGACGCTGCCGCCGCCATCGGAAAAGCGGTGCCTATGGTCTCAATCTGCTATGCAGGCGAGACAAAAATAGTAAATACAATTTAAAAAAAAAATCTTTGAATCTTGCCTGAACAACATAATCTTACTTCAACTAATGAATTATGCTACTCCACTTATTACAAGGTATATGGAAGCTGAAAAAGAAAATAGGGTGTCGTATCAACAGCTGAAAATATTTTAGGAGGTACACAAAAAATGGATATTGGTTCACTTCAAATAAACATCTGTTCTTGAATCACTTCCTGTTACCCTACGGAATTCAGTGAATGAAGTTTATGGGGAACAAAGTAGGTAAGAAACTTACATCAGTGATGGTACTATTGTCACCATCAGCCTCTCCAACCACACTGGATCCACAGACCTTCATGGCAAAGCCAAAATCACCAATGATACAATTACCTTCAGCATTCACTAACACATTACGACTGTTGATGTCTCGATGAACAACAGCTGGTTTGAGGCCACCTAATGAAGTTTATAATAAAATAGAGAGTTGAGACCCGTTTATTCTTGACACGAATAAGATAAATTGTGTAAATTTACCATAGCCTTGCACAAGCAGAATAAAGTCAGATACATGAACAATTCCCTTTTATTTTGTTTTTTTTCTTTCTTTAGCCCATCAGGAATTTACAAAACAAAGATCAATTAAATTCAGTCACATTTTATTCCACATAATTCAAGGAAAACCTCACTATAAAGCCATAACTTTATTAAATTGCAAATCTGTGAAAGTTACTTGTGGTTTGGTTCATAAACAGCATTTTTATAGTGCATGAGAGCTTATATCATATTTGATTAAATATCAACGAACTAAAATAACTTATTAAACGCAATATAAACCTTGTCAAGGTCAAACATTATTCCAATGTACCTGGAGTGTCTATGACCTGATGCAGATGTGCTAATCCTGCAGCAGTGGTTTGAGCCAGCCTGCACATGGTGTGCCAGTCGTAGCTATTCTCCCTCAGGTATGACATGAGGGATCCCCTGGAGATCATCTCCACCACCAGGAGGTGCTCCACCCATCCATCCTCCCCCATGCGATCTCCAGATCCAACATACTGGAGAAGGTTGGAGTGCTCCATATGGGGAAGACCCATGATGTCAAGCTCATTCATGTAACACTGCTTGGAGGATCCTGTGAACACCTTCACAGCAATCTCCTTCTCACTCAGAGCAGCCCGATAAACATTGCAATATCTGGAGAAGAACAAAGTGTAAAAAATAACCAAAAGAAAATTTTTTAAACATAAAAATACATCTTGGGGTTTCTCATGCAAGTCAATGCATGTGGGTTTTGCATCCTTAGTTCTTCTTTCAAAGGAAAAAGGTATTAACTGTAAAGAATGTATAAATATTTAATTTGTAACATAGCACTTGAAAATTCAATGCCCCCCCCCCTTATGAAACAAGTACTGACTGATTCAAGTTATGTTCAAACCTATCTGCTATTTCACTTTAATGATTAACAAGAAGTATCATGTGACATGGTCACAGATATTGGAATATGATGGAAAATTTGCCAGAATCTAGTGATATCATAAGTAACGCTTATTTCATCTAACGTTGTAAATGATAGAGTTGAAGATTCTTGTCATTTGATTGATGTGTATTTGAGCTAACAGCTTCAAGCAAAGAATAGTTTGAACAGTGACTCAGATAAATATAGACTGTATAATGGATTCATGTGCTTACAATACTTGCAATTTGGACATACCTTCCTTGCCCAACAAGCTCCATCATCTTTAGCTGGTCAAGGTCAAAGGTTGGCTCTGGGGGAGGGGCTTCCAACATGGGCAACTGGCTCATTTGGGCCTTGGTGGAGCGCTGCAGCCTCATGCGGAAGATGAAGTACATGATTGCTATGGCAACCGAGACACAGAAGATGGGGATGACAGCAATGAGAATAGTTCTCTCCATGTCGTAATTCATTTTGTCTGATATCACTTCTGGAAGAACGATGAAGGAACATGAAAGAAAAAAAAGATGAGTCAAATAATAATGATAAATAATTAAAAAACAAATATCTTGCACTATATCCGAAGATGCAACATTCTTGAAGTAATTAATTCAGGGATATACCTTGATGGGTCAATGGCCTTTTGTTTATCCCCCCACATCCTCCTGACTTCATCTTTACCATTTCTTTTATAATGTTACATATAATTTATGTTGTATTTTGTATTAATTTGTAAATTTGATCTTTGATGTTTTTTAAAGAGATGTGAATAAAATTGATTTGAATTGATTCTCTCTAAAATCAATTCTACTTTCAGAAATGCCAATGTTATGGCTTAAAATTTCTAAATGAATTGCGCCATCCAGATTCATCTAATCCAAATAATAATAATAACGCAGTTCTTGTATAGCGCATATCACATTATGTCATAAGTCATAACGTCCCTATGCGCTTCCAAAGGACTTGGATATTATTACCCAAAGTCCAGACTATACATTTATCACTAATAATGGCAAAACACAATGATGGTGCAGGTAAAAAAAAAACACCTTTGTCTATGGTAACATGAGTGATTCATATTCTGCAGCACATATTGAGCTATTTGTTACTCAATGTTGAGATTTACACTTCAAAATGAATAGGGTCTGGGTGAGAGAGAGGGAGGGAAAGAGAGAATGGGCTCTCATGAAAGCATCCTGCCACCAAACTGGCACCAACATGCATCATTAATCACGGCAGACATTGTGTCTCCCAGAGCAATTGGCTTGGCAAGCAGAGATGTTATGAATAAGATAACATAAAATGGCAACCCATTTACATTCTGCACAATCTTAAAGGTAGATACATCATCACCCATTTAGAAATAATACTGGCCATTAATATGTAGGATCCTTCATTTTATTTAGAACATAATACAATACATTCTTCATTTTGGGAGGGCCAAATGTCTGTCTACATGATACTAATAATTGTTTGACCCCCATAAGATCATATATTGAAGTAACATACAATTTCTTCTACCAAAACTGTTTACTGAAAACAATAAGTTTACAACAGCTGCAAGCCAAATATTCATCATAAATGTAGCTGGTGTACCAACTGTTATGACCATCTCCCTTTCATTCCATTACTGACAACTTGTGTCTGATATATTAAGGGCAACAGTAAAATTTATAATGTGATTCACTTTTCATGAATATGACAGTGACATTTTTGTACACCTCAGCTTCCTACTTCTGCACAAAGCCCCAAAACTGCAAAAGCAGTCCTTTAACTACACAGATACATGTACATGTACATGTATATTGATATAAAAAAGTGAGTTGCTGATGTGACATGATGTAAAATATTTTTCCCATCTGAATATATACTGACCTAGGCAATAAGAAAAACATTAAATGGACACTCTCGAGTCGCTGACCCTACATGTATTTAAAATCTTAAAAGATTCAGAGACAATAAATCCTGCATGACTCACACCCAATTAGCTGAGTACCGTACCACTGCCGAGCATGCTACACTGCATCACTATACCGCTTTACATTCTGGATGAGAGGACAGATTATTGGGGGGGGGGGGGGACCCCATTCTCAGGAATCACTAAATCCCCTGAATTAATGGCAATCTTATCTTATATTAACCCTATTTTAACTGGGCTAATTCAGACCAGGATATAGTGGGGGAGGGGGGTCAATTTGATCCCCCCTTCAGATCTCAGCCGCTGATTGTGCAATCGCCACAAAAATGTGCACGGGCGTAGAGCCGGATGTAAACTACAAGACTGTATCGTAAAATTTTCAAAAGTCAATTGTATTTTTATTTATGCAAATAAGCGTATAAAATTTGCCATAAATTTGTTTTTGTATGTACATGTATGTCTTTGCTTTTAACTCACTTTATATAGCTAGTAGAAGTAGAATGCTAATTTTTTATGAGAGTATCAATTAAAAAAAAATCAAATATCTACAAAAACTGCCAAAATATAATGTCTTATGTATTTTATTGCTTTTTAAATTTGAATGTATTTCTTTTTTTTAACCTTTGTTTTTTGTTTTTACTGATGAACTTTGTCGGGGACCCAATAGCAATCATGCATAACATAAAACAAATCAATTTAAACCCACAAAAGTAAAAATAATCAGCACATTTATGATTTTGGGTTGAAAAACACAATTTGCATTGTGAATCACATTTTTGAGCAATTTTGGGGTTTGACATGCACTTACAAAATCATAATGTTGCGTTATTTCGGAACCACTTACCTGTAAAAAGTTAGCGTGCACCGCAGTAAACAAAATTTGCGTGATGGCATAGCCGTAGTGACAAAATTTGTCGAGGGGGTCAAATTGACATGACTCCACCCTCCCCCCCCCCCCCCCCCGTTAAATAAGGGTTACCGTAATGAAACACCCTCAGAGTTTGTGCAGTATAATAGTGTTTTTTAATCACATACAATCATAAAAAATAAATGTGAGAATTGAAATGTTCATATTATACATTACATATGAAACCTAATTTTCTGATGTCTTCACATTTATATTTTCTCTGGGAGAGGCATCTTCATAGAAAATATTATGGTTTAACATTGGAATAAATCATTATATTTGAGCAGGAGGAAATAATGCAACTATAAAGAACTAAATGGATTCTCATCTTTATTCATGCTTGGATTGCCATTAGAAAAGCCAGAAATGTATTACTGTACACACACAACTTCTAAAATTTTCAAATTATGACCTCTGTGACAGTTAACCTTTGACCCCCAAATCTATTCAGATGATGCTCAATCACATGCATGTACTGTATGAGCAAAATTTGAAGATGATCTCTCTAAATAATAACCATTCTTTATTATCACAAGAATGAGTATTTCAATGTACATATAATGACATTTCTGACTAGTTTTGACCTTTGTCTGACCTTATACCAAATGATCTAATCAAATAATAGAGTACCGAAGTGTGACTTCATCAATTTTCACTGTTCCCATTTCAGCGTTTTTGATACCATATTTTGGTAGCACATGATGAAAAACACCCACTACCAAAATTTGGTGAGAATCGGTCCATGGGGCCTTAGCTATGACATCATGTATACATAATTAGCCCCACTGAAGTCAATGTATTATTGGCCTGGTTCTGAAAGTTAGGAACCAGGCCAATAATACATTGACTTCAATGGGGCTAATTATGTATTCATGAGGTCATATCTCTGGCCCCATGGACCGATTCTCACCAAATTTTGGTAGTGTTTTTTTTACATCATGCGCTACCAAAATATGGTATCAAAAACGATGAAATGCAGAATTTTTTTTTGTGACATCATCAATTCGGTACTCTAAATTGGCACCAAAATATGCATATGCCAGTTTGAACTTAAATCCCCAAACTGTTGTTTAGTTATGAGGACAAGATTTTAAGGTATTTGATCATTTGACCACCAAATCTAATTAGATCATTATCCCTCTTATGGACCAAGATTGGAGATGAACCCTCAAACAATTCTTTAGTTATATCAAGAACGATAAACATTTGGGTAAACAGTGACCTCTACGACCTTTAACCTTGCATACTTGGGCCAAGTTTGAAGTTTATCCATCAAAAAGTTCTTTACTTATCACAAGAACAAAAAAAATCAAAAGGATGAACAACCCTAAAACTTAATCATAATGCCTCCGTCCCGCAACCACCTATTGTGGGTGGAGGCATGAATATCAATATATCTTCATTAAAATTCATTTCAAGCCAGCATAAAATTTCTAATTGGTTTGAAGTATTTTAGTCGGTTCCTTCACCAGACCGTGGAACTCTGATAATGGCTTTTTATGTACATAATTATAAATTGATAAGTACATTGTACATGTAACCTTGATGCAAATCAATCTAATGCAGAGAAATAGATTAAGTTGAACCAAGGACTTTGCACTTACTGTACTGAGTGACTGTTGGCTTTGTGGAGGGCAGAGGGACGTATGCATCAGACACGTTTCTATTGCAGTAGTCTCCGGCACAGCAGCAGATCCTGCTAGTCTGGTTTTTGGTACGGACCAGGTATTCACTCGGCTTGCTGTGGGCAGTGCAGTTCTCTTGGTTGCAATTCAGAGACCTGGCCTCATTCCCCCAACAACCTACATGTGAAGTAAAATAGAGATAAAATGGAAAAAGACATTGAACTAACAAATCTCAGAATGGCACTGATGTCAGTATGTCCTCCAGCAATGATCCAAAATCACCACACACAAATCAGGTGAGGTAACTCCCCCCCCCCCCCTCCTGCAGGGATTTATTCCTACATGTACATGTACATGTAAAAAGCGCCTTCTTTGCAGCTACATATACTACACCATGAACAATAATTGTGGACCAAAATATACATGTACACTGTACATTAGAGCCCAAGCATCATCATCATCATCATCGTCGTCGTCTTCGTTGTCATCGTCGTCGTCATCATCATCATCATTGTTATCATCACACCATTAATATTGTGATTGAAGATCAAACTCCCAAATCCTCATGCATGAATGGAATTGAACTCTCATAAAAGTAGAGAAATATTTTTCGATATATGTTTTTCTATTTTTTTTTGTTAAAAGAAAAAACTCAGACTACAGAGAGAGAAACTACAGGGTACAAGTACAGTCTGCTCAGCACAAACTTGGGATACACAAGGTGAAAAAGTGCTAATGGGCTGGGAGACCACTTCGTGAACTATATGTCATGTTACATTTTATTTTTGTTTGTTTGTCAGTGCATCATGGTGGAGTGATAATAATGAAGTATAATTCACTTCAAGCATACATGTTTAATGGAGTTGTAGACTGTATCAAACATTAACAAAATTAAAAAAAAAAACAATCAAATGATATGAATTAAAAATTTGATTTCTACATCTGTGTCAACAAAGAGAGAGTGAGGAAACCTTTAAATTGGCAGACTCTAGAAATATTTTTTTAATTAAAAATTGTTAGACTTGTTCACAATGTGATTGATAACTGTATAGTACAAGCCAAGAAGTCGGAAGACAGATATTTTCATATTGACCAGTTATAATATTCATGATTTGAAAAATGGCCCCACACAAGATGGAAAAACAAATCGGACACACCATCACCCTCAAGACTCATCTCATAAAGCACCAAGAAATTGGTAACGTCATACTGCCGATTCCTTATTGTAATATTAACTTCCATAGCAATGACATTTACTGAGCAATCTCTGTGCTCATTAGAATGCATGACAGAGATTTCTCATTTTACGCTATAAGAAACAAGGCAAAAGCAATTTTGTGTCTAGCCCACTTATGAAAATAACCAGAAATATCGTGATTTGCGAGGGCACGCAACAGAATTGCATCGAAACTTCATTGTGAAATGACTAGTAATAGAAATGACTGGGATGGAATAACACTTGTCATAAGAGTCTTGCACGTAAACTTTAATGTTGACCTGAAAATGACCTTTGAGCTTACCATGTGACTTCTGACGGCAGCCTAACATGCAGGTCGCCTAAGTACATCTACCATCCAAGTTTGGTTGAAAAGTGACTTACAGTTGAGGAGTTAAGTGTCATAAGAAAGTCTTGCATGTAAACTTTAACGTTGACCTGAAAATGACCTTTGACCTTACCATGTGACCTCCGACTGCAGCCTAACATGCAGGTCCCCCAAGTCCATCTACCATCCAAGTTTGGTTGAAAAGTGACTTACAGTTGCGGAGTTAGGTGTCATAAGAGAGTCTTGCATGTAAACTTTAACGTCGACCTGAAAATGACCTTTGAACTTGTCATGTGACCTACAACTGCAGCCTAACATGCAGGTCCCCCAAGTCCATCTACCATCCAAGTTTGGTTGAAAAGTGACTTACGGTTGCGGAGTTAGGTGTCATAAGAGAGTCTTGCATGTAAACTTTAACGTTGACCTGAAAATGACCTTTGACCTTACCATGTGACCTCTGACTGCAGCCTAACATGCAGGTCCCCCAAGTCCATCTACCATCCAAGTTTGGTTGAAAAGTGACTTACGGTTGCGGAGTTAGGTGTCATAAGAGAGTCTTGCATGTAAACTTTAACGTTGACCTGAAAATAACCTTTGACCTTACCATGTGACCTCTGACTGCAGCATAACATGCAGGTCCCCCAAGTCCACCTACCATCCAAGTTTGGTTGAAAAGTGACTTACGGTTGTGGAGTTATGTGTCATAAGGTTTGTGATGGACGGACGGACGGACGACATTTGGATCCCTAAGTCTCGCCTTTACCTCTGGTGGGCGAGACAAAAATTAATGACTTCATAATGAAGGGAAACAGTTATGCACCTGAGAAATATTGCTGCCTTGTAATCTGGTAAACTCACACAATGGAAAAAAAAAAGTAGGATCTTAATGAATGCAGAGCAAGTATGCAGCTAACCAGAATCCCCACCTCAACCCGGGGGGGGGGGGGGGCAGTCAAATGTATTGCTGTACACACATGTGGCCAAATTATTTCCAAACAACCCCTAAACGAGTTTTTCCTGTGTGCAAAATAACCCCCTAAGCAAGTTTTTCGCAGGCTTTATTTACACATTTTGGCCCCTAAACAAGTTGTCTACAGAATATGACCCCAGGGGAAAAAGCTTGGGGAAAAAAAAACATACCCTTAACACGTTTGGCTAGTCTTTAAAAAAAAAGCTTTGGAAAAAAAACATAGTACCATAAATACGTTTGACCATTGACCAGTCTTTCTAAACTACCCCTTTTTTTTGAAAATTTGTGTTTTTGATACCCTTAACGAGTGCACGCGCGGCCTGTGTCCAAAACTGAAAAAACACCCCTGTAAACGCGTTTTTTGGTTTGTGTACAGCATTATATTTGACTGCCCCCCCCCCTGGGACCTCAACACAAGTTTTGGGGTCTTTTTCATGAAAATTGTTATCAGTGATTTAAACTGGCTATTTGCTCTCAGCCAAGCAGGATCAAGGATTTGCAGTAGTTTCAATCTGTCAGTAAAATGAGTGAAAATACATGTATGTATTTTCATGAAACACCAGGTTTTTTTTAATGGTTTGCTGTAATACATGAAATGCATTAAAAGTAATTATAATATTTGTTATCTTTGCAGAAGAAAGCATGTTACATTATACTTTTAAAGCAACTTTGACTGATACAGGACAGTCTTCTCACTTTAAAAAATGATGTCAGCACTGGTATCAATAATGCAACTTTATGTGTAAATGTACCCTGTACACTGTACTACATGTGTATGTAGTATCATGGTTAGCAAGCTCTCACCCCCCCCCCCCCCCTATTTAAAAAAAATCACAGACTACATTAAAAAAAAAAAAAAAATCCTCTGATAGTGTAAAGATTTGCATAATACATGTACCTCATGGAGTAAAATTCATAATTCTATGATTTATGTAGAGCTGATTTTTCATTACACTTAATGCTGTATTTCAAGGGGAAAAGAAAGTTACTGAGTGACACCAACAGCTCACTCATTTGCATACCAATTGCAATGTTCACACACTGTACAAAAAGGAAAACTTCAAATATACCATAACTTCCATGTTCTATATATTCTATTTTGATGCATTTATTTTAATAGACTAATGCTTGCCTGTTTTTTTTTCTTTTAAATTCTTTAAAGTTGAATTAAGAAGACGATTCCAAATATTGAGATATTTACATTAATAGCAACCTTACAACCCCCCAAACACTAATAGGTGATTCGACCCCCCATTTTCTTTTTTCAAAATAGTGAATTTGAACGATTTATCCCTACCCATTTTCCCTGAGTTCGCTCCTGCAATGCCTACCGAGACGGGTGTTCTTTGAGTGTGACGTCACCGGGGGGTATTCGGTCCCGGTGTAGTAAACAAGGCAGTGCCGTTTTGTGTACTATGCACGTACTCCTTCATATGGAATAACTGCAGTTGAAGTTGTATCTGCGAGCCATAGAACTTGCAAAGAGGAAATGATTAAAATATTTGTGGCCGTACTATTATTCCAAATATGTGAATTCCCTCAGAATGATACCATAGACCCTAAAGGAATAATTTCAAGGTGAATAATATGAAATTTGATCGAGATCTTCTCACCAGTCGATAACGTAGCAGACGTGTTATTATGACATATTTATCCGCGTGTGACGCGGCTCTTGCAAAAAAACACAGTTGGTTGCGGAATTGCTTTGTGCCGACCGGCCGCCCGCTCCGGCGCAGCTAGCTGTCGAGCTACCGTACCGTTCTTGTTGTCTTCAACCATAGAGATGTATACTAATTACTATATATCTTTCTGTCTTCAACTCACTTCCGAATTGCGTTTGTATGTGTGACGGTGACCCCTAGCGTAATTAAATATAGAAAACAACTCAGAAGGCCGAGAAAGAATACTATACGTTTGGTTCAAGATTGTTCTGTGGAATGAGCTATGAGTGGAAATGATCCAGAGGATATAAAAGTGGAGTCAAAGACAAAAGAAAAGAAGAAAAAACGCCAGGGGATCGCTGCACGGCCATGAACTAAGACGACATACCAGACCATAACAGTACACTCAATGCCTGGGTGTTGTGTGTACTAGTATTATGCGTTCAGCGCGCGCTGAGCTAGCCGCCGGAATTACTTTCCAGCTACTCACTTGATTGAACATCGTGATAAAATAAATGAGAAATAGTGAAAATATCATTCAATAACTCACTGTTTGCTATCTTACATCATGATTGAAGAGTTCATGGTGGTTATTCATACTGTTTTTTATACAGGGAAAGTAAAGATTTGTACATATCAGTCCTATTTGTTTGATTTGAGTTGCTTTGAAAAAAAATTGTAAAATATCTTTCTCTCTCTGCATAGCATTTCTGTATGACATTCAGGCACCTCTTATACTAAATTCCCCCCGGTGACGTCACACTCCGAGTGACTTTTCTGTACACTCGTCTCTCGGGCTCTGACAGGTGGCTAATTTCATAGACTTTCAAAGCAAAATATCGAGAAGGCAGAGGATTATTGTGACATGCTATGTGTTTGAACAACTTATATATACTATATATTGTATGTAGAACCTATATTTATGGAAACTCACCCCCTTCTTAATTCAACTTTAATCATTCACATGTGTATCAATTTGATGTGAGGTGGACTTGGCCTTTGTTTGTACAAACTTGATTTGCAAAGATTTCAATTAAGATTTTAAACCCTCCGGAACCTGCATGTTCATGTAAATGCACTGCAGGTCATGTAGATAATATCATTCCACTACATTCATGTTTGCCACTGCACTTGAACAGACATCATGCTATGACTAATGGAAGAAACATATATGGCTATTAACTTGCACAAAGTTGGCTCTTCTTAAATATCAATTTTAACTGAAAAATATTCAACCCTATCATTGCAAGGTGTGGACTTTCAAAACTCATCCTCAGTAGCAGATCTACGGGGGGAGGGGGGGTCAACCCCCACCTCGGGCTCCCTAACAAATGATAGAAAAGGAGTGTGGGATGAAAATCCAACACCCCTTCCCTGTTAACAAGAGTTGCGCAAACAGAACACTGGCGGATCTACTGGGGGGAGGGGGAACATGTACATGTAGTATGCATTACGTCACAGCTCATCATTATTAGGTCAAACCAACTTGTCAAACCCCCTCTTAACAAAAAGCTAGATCCGCCATGGATCCTCTGAGGATTTTGTCATGATTTTCCTCCCCTAAATGATGCCTCTAATATATCATTTTCATGAGAGGGATGAATATTCTTAAATTCATCTGCTTTTGGCAATATTTACATTTATGCACCTTTTCACTGTAAATTTACATGTATGCACATACATCACCAGCCATAAAAACATTGGGTTTTTTTTACCTTTAATGTGCTTTTGTAAACATGCATGATGTCCACCTTGTAACGGCAGTGCACCCCACCCCCAGGAACAACACCGGCATGTAATACATGTTTGTCAAAAGAGCTTGCAGAACTATGCATTACATCTACAAATACATGCCACAGAAAAAATAATAACCCACAAGAGAAAGAAAATTAATTTGATTCATGCATCAATTCATGCACTAACGAGAGCTCTCAATATTTAATGAAGATTTGATGGGCACACCTTATTTGAATATAATACAGCAGTAAATCAATTTCCAAGTGATGTAGCCATATCAAAATGGCTCTAGTCTGGTAGTACAATTTCATAATAATTTTGCCCTCTGCCATTTCAAATAAAAAATCCTTTTTAATCCCACTCAGTATGCAATTTGCTAATAATTTTTTGCTGCTCAATATCAATATTTAGGACAGTGAACAACATGTGTACAGTATTACCGGTATGTAAAATTGCAACTTATAATAAACGAAATGATTTAATAGTAGTAGGCATTTCATGGCTGTCTATCTTTCTGTGGTTTTCTGTCTAGAAATATTCTATTCCGAGGTGTACAAGATAAAGAAAGAATGAGAGAGTTTGGATGAGTGTCTAAGTGCTGAGAACTATACTGTTTTTTGACATATGATACATTGAACATATGAAGGGAGAGATGAATTTAGAACAAGATTTATTGGCATTGATCATATATCAATCTTTGTTAACTGCTACATGCCTACATGTATATCTATGTCACTAAAATTCTTATTTTTCATTACAAAACTTCATATGACAAAAAATGCACATTTGCATGAAGCTGCATTTTTAAAGAAGCACAAGCCAGTTGATATAGATCTCAATATCAGTTCGAAATCAGCTTCAAACTCAGTTCATCGTCATCTTTGCATGATTATGGCAAATTAAAATGATTTTGAAAATGCTGTATCAGGGTTTTAAATCATGCAAAGCCACCAAATGCTATGGCAATGGATGCCTAATAAATGACTGGCCTCAATGTCCAACACATTAGCTTTGGAGATTTTTAGTGCCCATTTTTCATTTTCCCATTTGTTTCATATGTAGGGGAAGGCGGGGTAAGTTGTGACACTTTTTGCATTTTGCATGATAGAATTGATATGACTAATAATATTGTAGAAATAAGTACCTTGCCTTTAGATATGATTCTTGGGAAATCTTTTTCACCTATATACAACTTTCTACCCCCACACTGAAAGTCGTTGTGACCTTTGAAAAAAACGATGTAAAGTGGCACAACTTGCCCCATCTATGGGGTAAGTTGTGCCACCTTCGAGGGTAAGTTGAGCCATAAAAACTATGTACAAAATGTATGCGGGAAGAACCAGCATGTCAATTTTTTATTTAAAGTCTTTTCACTTGCTAATTCTCTAAAAATACCAACATTCTCTAATAGTAAAAGAACTGTCATGTGAATTTGCTCTTTTCTGCCTGCATATCGATGGCTTTTTAAGGTTTGATTGTGTTTTTGTTTACATTACCATAAGAATTACCATGGCTCAACTTGCCCCATGTTTGCTGGCTCAACTTACCCCAGTCCGAACTAAATGCGATAATTTCGCATCCACACATTTCTTATATATCCATCATGTAAAAGACTGTGACAAGAATGAAGATCCATACCTGGACTGACAATGTTGTTCTTATGCTTTATTATATGTAAAGAAGTGTGTGTGTAAAAAACACTTATCTATTTCACACCCTTTTTTACTTTTTTGGCTGAAATTTGTATTTTTCCCTCTAAAAATATACTTTTTGTTTCAAAGTTGAAAACAATGTGGTGGGGTTAATGGTTATGTAATGGGTCATCAATACATGACACCACCATAATGTCTGACTCATTCATTATTGGCCTGGGGGCGGTGGCTCAACTTGCCCCTATGCTCAACTTACCCCGCCTTCCCCTACAGGTAAATAGAATTGTGCCCTATAGAAGAGCGGTCTTGCCCTTAAAACATAAAAAGTTTAAACCTGCAATATATTTTTGCTTGAAGTCTCTGCACCATTGATATTTAAAGGGATGGTCCAGGCTGAAATTATTTATATCTAATAAATACAGTAAAATTCACAGAGCAAAATGCTGAAAATGTCATCAAAATCGAATAAATAAAAAAATTAAATTGAATTTTAAAGTTTATCAATATTTTGTGAAAACAGTTATATGCACATTGTCATTAATATTTATTAGGTAGGCTGATGTCACATCACCACTTTTTTGTGGCAATAAATAACTAATGAACTTTATATAGCTAAAGTCCACCACAGAAAAATTTTGATTTGAATAAATAAAGAAAAATCAAACTAGCATAACGCTGAAAATTTCATCAAAATCGGATGAAAAATAAGAAAGTTAAATAAAATGACATTTTTAAGTTCCACTTATTTTTCACAAAACAGTGATATGCACAACTCAGTTGCATGCAAATGAGACAGTCGATGATGTCCCTCACTCACTATTTCTTTTTTTTTTATTGTTTGAATTATACAATATTTCATTTTTTACAGATTCGACATTAAGGACCAACTTGACTGAGCCATATAGTATTAAACAATGTTAATTCCACTTGTTCAGGGCGGAATTAATCTTTGTTTCACTTGACAATGAGGAGAAAACTAGAATATTTCATATTTCAAAAAATAAAATACAAAAGAAATAATGAGTGGATGACGTCATAAGTCTCCTCATTTGCATACCGACCAGGATGTGCATAAAACTGTTTGTAAAATTAAGCAAAACTTTAAGATTATCATAACTTTCTTATTTTACATCCGATTGTGATGAAATTTTCAGTGTTATGTTTGTTGGATTTTTCTCTTTTTATTCAAATCAACTTTTTGTTGGGGTAGACTTGTCCTTTAACAATTGTCAATCCAATTTTTTTTAATTCTTGGTAGAAAAATTTTGAATAAACCTAATTTCATGTAATAAAATACAAACGAACAAGTGGGGAAATGACATCATCAGCCCACCTAATGAATATTCATAAAGACATGCCTAGAACTGTTTTGCCAGCGGAATAATGCAAATCTTTGAAATTTAATAACTTTTTCATTTGTTATCAGATTTTGATCAAATTTTCAGCATTTTGCTTTGTGAATTTTACTCTATATATTGAGATATACATATTTCTAGCCTGGACCATTTCTTTAAAGGTAAAGTCCACCCCAGAAAAATGTTGATTTGAATCTACAGAGAATTTTAGAGAAAAATTGAACAAGGAAAACGCTGATAATTTCATCAAAATCAGGATGGTAAAAATAAGATAATTATTACTATTTTATTATTTATGACATTATTCTTACATGTATTTTACATCCGAATTTGATGAAATTTTCAGTGTTATGCTTCTTGGATTTTTATCTTTTAGTTGGGGTGGACTTGTCCTTTACAAATTAATCCTGCCTAAACTTCAATTCAAGGATGGCAAAAAAGCCTTACGCAAATGTACATGAAGGCCGTAAGCTGGGTTCTCAACCAAAATATGGACAGGTACATGTACATGTCATGTATACAATTTTAAAACATACATGTACCTGAAAATTCACAGCCGTATTTGAGGTGTTCACCTCTGCACTGCATGTGCTGTATATGTGTGTCAAATAGGACATTTTAATGCATCACCATATTTTCCCCCCTTTTCCCCAATGAAGATCTGATAGACACAATTCATTACACAGGGAAAAATAAAATAAAACAAAAATGCCGATACTTACATGTAAAGTACAATGCTCATCAATATTTTCCAATGCAAATCATCTTTATCAAAGAGCAGTAAATTAATTCATGTACACGTACATGCAAAGTCAGTTTTTATAATGTTTATTTTTAAAATACAGTATGGATGCGCTATGAGTACTAGTTTAAAAAAAAACACACCATTCAAATCAGTGTCCTCGAATAGTGAACAAATTTAGCACTGCTATCATTGATTTACACCTGTCTCCATCAAGTTTAATCTTCCAATATCAACTACATGTATGGTTCCCATCCATCCTCGGCTCTGACTCACGTAGGAGCATTGATGACTGAGCATGCATCATCCGATCCATTTCTTTCCCCTCTCGGCAAAGCGCAAAGAATAACAGAAAATATATCCACTAGCAGATCTTCGGCAGGATTCAGGCATCGCTGTTCAGTGTTTGCCAATAATTTCATATATTGCTATCGCTCATCATTGCCATACCTCCTCACTCATCCTAACTTGATTAATTTCTCTTGGGCATTTGGAAGTCAGAAGTGATTCATCTGATTATGAGATGAGAATGAAAACTGAAAATTCTAGATGCAATTAGTTCAGAAATACGTACTTTGGTTTGAGTGGTTGCAAAACAATGAATTACAGAACTAACATTACAGTATAAATTTGAGTAGCATTTAAGTTGGGGCACTTTTAAAGATTGGAACGGTACTAAGTAGTTTAATAGAAGAACTGAATAAAAAACATATACATTGCTTTTGTGTGGCAATTATCTCATGCAGAAGCTCTCCAATATTTACTGATATTATACATCTGTAAATCAATTATTAAACATAAGCCATGATTGCAATTATTGACTGGAACCCCCCCCCCCTCCCGAAAAAAAGCAAAAAATAAAAAATAAATAAAGTGAGCAATAATAAGGATAATGACCAAAATTACAAATACATGTAACTTTTCTTTTTAATGTCCCACTTGTAATACCATCATTCATTATTTGAGTAGTTGAGTTTTGATTTCTTATTATGAAATTTTTAGAGCTCTCTCAAATGTTTCTTTACAACTCAAAGTTGGATAATTATTGTATTGAACTATAATCTTCTATACCAATTATTGGTCTTTTCTTATTAAAGTAATGTTCCAAAAGCATTGTTACATCTGTATGATCTGGAGCTGCAGGTTTTCTCTTGTCTAGATTTGTAACAAAAAAAGATGGAGTTGAAAGCCATAATTCATATCCCTGATTACTTTTGTAATAAAGTCTGCCTACGTACTGTTCACATAATCACTACCCTTCAGTAATATTAAGACTTAAAAGGATAGCAAATAAAACTAGTGTGTTATCCTTAATAGAGCTTGGTTGCTTCAATAAAAACATCTCGTTCAGAATTTAATAATGAATAACTTTGCCGAAGGATATGCACGTATCTACTAGACCTAAGAGGATCTGAAATGCCAACTTTATTATGTAGACCTACATGTACCCATGATAGAAAATATGCAATAGAAAATGCAATGGTTCTGTAAAGATGGCATACTAAAAATATAAGATCTGAAAGTGTAAAGGCCAACTTGGCCAAGTCATGTCAAACTTAAACAGGATTAGATTATTTTTTTCTATCTCAAGCAAACACAACACTGACTGACACCAACAATATTGGATATTGGCAAATACTTTGAAAGACAGCTTGTCTTTAACTTCCACTATTATATGGGTGACGGGGGGGCACTAAAATTATATTTTTGATGGGGGTGTGCCTCACAAGACCCTGATATGGGGTCTACGGAACTGACTACAAGGGTAAAATACGGGGTCTTGGGAACTAAATATATACCGGGCAGTGTGAAAAACAGGGTCTACCAAACGGGATCGCGGTACTGTAGGCACGATGCACGGTAGCGCTATGCATGTATACATGTATGTGGGCGCTAGCAGCTACTTAGGAGGGAGTTGTGAAGCCGTGCGTGCAGCCCTCTCGTGCGGTGCTCGCGCTGGGCAATTTTGGCAGGGCTAGGGAACCGAGATGTTTCGTAACGGGGGTCTTGCCAGCGGGGCGGCTTCTGAACGAAACTTTTGTCATTCAGAGTATCTAGAGAACTGAAAATTAGGTCTGAAAGAGGGGGTCATCAAAGCGGCACGTCCCCGTACCACCAATATATGTGAGTGTCCCCCCCCCCCCCCCCGGATGGGTGACATGCAAATACATCCATTATGGAGTTGATGGTGGCAAACAATCACTTTGGAAAATGAATTACTTCAATAATATTTCTTAATAAAATGAAATGTAAATACAGTCATGTGTGTATCGTCTTTCTATTTGCCAAGAGAAAGATTAACATCTTAATGAAGAATTGTACCAAAATTTGTTTAACTTTTTTTCTCACAGTATGACACTCCAAAATTTAGAGTCAACACAGCAGATTTCAAATTGATGTGGGTGCATTTCAGAAATACATGTCAGGACTGAACATAACAAGTACTTGTATGTATGTACACAAATGCATTCTTGTTAAATTATGCAACATTCTGATGCCTTGAGGCAACTGAAACCCCAGTATCAAATAAAATAAATCATCATATTGCATTGGATGACCCATCCATTCTAGGTTAAGCAAACTTGGATATTCTGGCATTTTTCAACAGGCAGAGTAATTTCCAAATACACTACATGTACATTATTTGGGAATTTTTTTATATCTATTTTAAAAATTCAAGAACTTGCATACAGTACAGAATATCAATTAAACTGTATCAGAATTAGTATATTGAGAGGTGCTTCATTGGAAAAGAACAAAGAAAAAAAATTAACCTAAAATGTGTGAAAATACTTAACATTCATACTGTTTTGGAAGATAAATGATCTGATTTAATGTTTTTGTCAATTCAACTGATCTAAGTTTATTACTTTCAAACCAAACGAAAAGAAAAAAATCTGGCAAATTTCAGAAATGGCACCTTTAATTCATACCAATATCATGAAAAGAAGATAACCTCTTGAAAGAAGATTGCTTTCCAGAGTGCCATTGGCTGGAGAGATATTAGATGCACTGCACACAAATGGAAGTCAGCTTTATGGCTTGGGGTAAATGCAATATTCCATATTACAGACACTGAAATTGTCTAATAAATATCACATACATGTAGGGCCTACATGTGTGTGGTTACAACTTGCTGAACATTGCTATTACAAACCTCATAAGGAAAAAAGTTTGTGCTATTTATTTGGTGTATACTGTACTATACTATTATGCTTTTCACACTGCACTTTTTGTCCTTAACCCCGGGAAATTGTTGGGGCTAAGGGGGGGGGGGGGTCTTAGCCCCACCAATTTCCTGGGGTTAAGCTTAGCCCACTTTGTTTTAACACTACGTTTTAGCAAAGTGGGCTAGCACGGTAAATAGTACGGTACTATCTGGCCCTGCAAAAAGGCAGGGTTAGCCGGCTTATGGTGGTGCTAGCACCACAATTGCGGTGCTAAGAGATGCAGTGTGAAACGAAACAGGGCTAAGCAAAAGTGGGGCTAAGCATTAGCCAATCACAGAAGTCGAAATTGCACGTTAATCGCACTCTGTATGGTAAAATCATCAATATTTATGAGCTGTGTGATTGCCCGGGGTTAAGGCGTTAACCCCGGCTAAGCAAAAAGTACGGGGTTAAGAAAGACAGTGTGAATTGAAAAAAAGATAGTATGGGGTTAAGGATAGTCCGGGGTTAAGGATAGTATGTGGTTAAGGAAATGCAGTGTGAAAAGCATATGTACTCCAAACTACAGGGCTTGCATTTCATGGGCCTCTTGAACCTACAATTGAGAAACATTGGTGAATAATACATGGCATGGGGGCCAAAATGAATTGCCTCATTTGTATTCATAGAACTCCTCTACTCAGCTGGATTAGGTTGAAAGGTCAAGATAGTGCGAATCTGGTTTATCCAGCATCTGGTTTATACTGAGACACTTGAGTATATTATGTACAATATATTTACAATGAAGGGCCTACATGTATGTACCAGATAGCAGCAATTTTAACAAAATGTTAGTAAAAATAACTGATCAAAATATTCTGTCAGCCATAGATCATGGGTAATAAATAACAGACATGATCTTGAATATGCATCACCAAGAGTGTCGCTAAGGCGAGCACATAATACGCCCGCCAAGCATGGAAAATAGAGTTGTTGGTCAAGCAAGAATAGTGGAAGGTGGCGACTTCACCTTTGACCTTCTGACCTCAAAATCAATAGAATTGCTGGGATCTATGCTGGTATCATACACACCAAATAATATGAGCCTAGGTTAAGTTCAACTAAAGTTATCACGTTAACAAGGACTTCAGAAGGGTAAGATGAAAACATGTCACTTTGATCTTGACCTTTTGACCTCAAATGGCTCAAAATCAATAGGCTTCCTGAGATCCATGCTAGTATCATTCACATCAAATTATATTAAAGTTAAACTGAAGTTATCGCCTTTACAAGGAAAAGTTAACGGACTGACGGACACCGAGCGTGATACCATAATACGTCCCGTAGGATGGGCATATATACATGTAAAAAGGACTATTTCTTAAAAGAGAATTTCTCAATGAAGATTTGATTTTTATAAACAAATATATTGCCTATAGTAGCAAAAAGGCAGGGAGATCAAAATTAGGATTCAAGTGTTACATAAGCATATCTCAGTTTAAATAAATGAAATAGCTAATTATATAGAGCAAGACGTGGATGATGAACAATAATTTAGATTCAGTGAATCAAAGTATCAAACTGTATACAAATTAGTCAAATAATGTTCGATGTCTGTAAAGTGTTATGCAGCATATTCATGTTTTTTTTTCATTTCCTGATTACTGTAACTTGCAGATTGATTATCAACTTATAAAATTATCAGCACTTCTAACTTCTGAGCTTGAAAGTTTCCTTTCTCCAGTGATCCAATGCTAATTGATTTGGTCAATATCAATGCTAGTGCTTATGCCCTCTGGTGGCCATTAATATACAAATAATGAATATGCACGAGGTGAAGGAAAGATGCTCTATTCGATGAGGCATAGCCAAGTTTAATAGCGTGTTTCTTTCTTTCACCGAATGTGAAATGTCGAACCATTCGCTTATAGTGTTATACACTGCCTCGGAAAATAGTGAAAATATGAACAATAATATTTCCTATGTTTATCTATGAAAATGAGAAAAAATTATTTCATTTTCATTTCATTTCATTTATTTTTCCATTTCCAACAATCATTTACAATAAGTTTTGTTACATAAATCTTGATATAATCAATAAAACAAAGAAACTTCTTATATGTAATAATTAAGATAATAGGTTGGAAACGGAGGAGGCTGCTAAAAAAGTGAAGCTTGTAGATTGCAGCCTCCTATTACATATTTGTATGAACAATGTAAACAAAACACAAATACAACATGTAGAAGTTGAGCTTAAATCTATAATAGTTTAAAAGAAAAAAAGAAAAAAAGAAAAAAAGAAAGAAATAGAAAATGAGAGAAAAAACGAGATCAATGGTCTCCAGATTCTTGCCCCGGCACTCACAGCGAATATTACGGATCAACAGGAAAACGAAAAATATCATATTTCACACTTACATGTAGTAGTGCTAAGTATATATGAAAAATATAATGTATGAGTGATGAATAGTTAAACAAACTAACGAGTATCTTGGAGAAACTTTTTGAACTTAAATTTAAAAGAATTTAGACTTGGGGAATCTTTGATAGTATTATTAAAAGTGAAAGCAAAATATCTCAAGCGTGCATATGATCTGCAGCAGCAGTGAGCAGTTGGCCCTACGCATATTGTACCTGCATTTATAAAGCGCAATATTAAAATTGAATCGTATCATGTCAAGGCCATGCAATGGTATAATTTGGGCGGTACGTTTGCAACGATGCAAATTTTTTACATTGAAAAGTCTTCCATTTGCTTGTGTACAACAAGTTACATGTAAGTAGGCAATGTACAACAGTGCATGATGAATAGACTTTGTAATCATATGATCTTTCACGATTAAACTGCATTCTTTTTCTCTACACTGTAATTATTGCTATGATTTCAAACAGAATTTCGAAAACAAATAAAATGGAGGCTTACACTGTAGATTATTTTTTTTACAGGTAATCCTCACATTGTTGAGAGAATTTTTAGTGCATTAACATAATCAAGATTTCATGCAAAATCTGGACAGTTCTTTTTAGAATATTTGTTCATACTTAACATGCTGACTCACCCACATTTGGAAACTCACCCACACTTAAAACTGTAATTAACTGTTGATGATCATAAGATATGTTTTTATACTTGATAACCCGATATTGAGATTCCAAGAATGATACTAAAATTCCAATGATATTGATAATGTATTTCTGTGAATGAAACAATGCACAACAGCACAAGCTGAAACTAATCTTTCTTTTTCATGGAACATTTCTTTCAATGTTTTATAAATTCAATGGTTTTCTCTATACTTTTTTTTGGGGGGGCACCAAATTTCAAAGTTGGGTATCAAAAAATAGAATATGATAAACTAGTGTGGAGCCTAAGTTACTAAAAAAATATTTTTGTCTGGAGTAAAGATGTTCCACAGTTATGATTGTGTGCATCATGATCAGGGCATATTTTACGCTATGTGCATTGATATCACAATGGAGGAACAGGTGATTTATTATCAGCCAACTGATTAATCAGCTAATTAGCTGAAAATAATCCACTGACAAATGTTTTTTACCCCTAAAGCCGCCAGGGGGGGTCCCCCTTCTACATTTTTCGAGAGCGAAATTTTTCGACTGTGTCACTCGCTGACTTTTTACTTTGAAGTCTGGCACATCTTTGAAACCAAATTTATGATGCACGGGTACATGTATGCAGTTGAAAAATTATGCAACATTACGTAGTGCATGTTGGACCCAAATTGCTCCAAAACTTGATTTTGTGTACAAAGTCAATATAAATTGAGTTTTCTCATCTTATAAATTCATAATTAAAGATATGAGTATTTTACTGACATCAGTTTACAGTAATTGATTTTAGTATAATCATGCTTAAAAAAGGTTCTGCTATGAATTTGGCGAAAAAATAAAAAAAACAAAAGGTTGAAAAACAAAGAAATACATAAGAAATTCATAAAACAATAATACCTGACAAATTCATTTTCAAACCACATTTTTTTTCATTTATATTTGTTAGCAATGGTATAAAGAATATTAACACCAAAAATTTGCATTCTAGGATTTTTGTGAATTAGAGCAAAAAGTATGATTAATGCATGAATTAGCCTAATTCATTCATATAAAAAAATCTTATTATTTCAGAAAAATTAACCATTCAGCCTTGTAGATCACATCCCACACTATTATCATGCCAATTTTCATGGCGTTTGCGCAATTGGCGGGCGAGATTTCAAGGGGGGAGGGTTGAATCACCCCCCCCCCCCCCGGTCATAGAACACCCCAAAAAGCCCATCCTGGTTAGGGTTCAAATTCAATTCCACCCTAAAAATTTAGTACTTTACTCTGAAGTGCTGCAAAGTATGACGAATATGACCTCAAGTTCGAATGAATGATAGATCTAGAGTGGTTTGGAATTTTTCTTCACATAGATACAGGGCCTTTTGCACATTTTTGGTATTACATATTACACACTTGCTCCAACACAAGGCAAAAGCAATTTTGTGTCTCGCTCACTTATGAAACTAACCAGAAATATCGTGATTTGTGAGGGCACGCAACATAATTGTATCGAAACTTCATTGTGAAATGACTGGGATGGAATAACACTTGTCATAAGAGTCTTGCATGTAAACTTTAACGTAAACCTCAAAATGACCTTCGACCTTACCATGTGACCTCTGACTGCAGCATAACATGCAGGTCCCCCAAGTCCATCTACCATCCAAGTTTGGTTGAAAAGTGACTTACGGATGCGGAGTTAGGTGTCATAAGAGTCTTGAATATACACTTGAACGTTGACCTGAAAATGACCTTTGACATTACCATGTGACCTCCAACTGCAGCATAACATGCAGGTCCCCCAAGTCCATCTATCATCCAAGTTTGGTTGAAAAGTGACTTACAATTGCAGAGTTAGGTGTCATAAGAGAGTCTTGCATGTAAACTTTAACTTTGACCTGAAAATGACTTATGACCTTACCATGTGACCTCCGACTACAGCCTAACATGCAGGTCCCCGAAGTCCATCTACCATCCATGTTTGGTTGAAAAGTGACTTACATTTGCGGAGTTAGGTGTCATAAGAAAGTCTTGCATGTAAACTTTAACGTTGACCTGAAAATGACCTTTGACCTTACCATGTGACCTCTGACTGCAGCCTAACATGCAGGTCCCCCAAGTCCATCTACCATTCAAGTTTGGTTGAAAAGTGACTTACAGTTGCGGAATTAGGTGTCATAAGAGAGTCTTGCAAGTAAACTTTAACGTTGACCTGAAAATGACCTTTGACCTTACCATGTGACCTCCGACTGCAGCATAACATGCAGGTTCCCCAAGTCCATCTACCATCCAAGTTTGTTTGAAAAGTGACTTACGGTTGTGGAGTTGTGTCATAAGGTTTGTGACGGACGGACGATGGACGACAGACAACATTTGGATCCCTAAGTCTCGCCTTCACCTCTGGTGGGCGAGACAAAGAGTGCTATTAAAATAGTAAGAACACAAGCACATGAACCCATATTTTTTAATGTTTACACTGCTTTAATAAGTACACCTTCATCTTTAAGATTGCAAATTTTGGTGAAAATGACATGGATTTTAAATAAAGTACAGCATAAAGTTTACAAATTTCAACTTTTTGAGATTATATTGAAGATGCTGCTAGCCTTTAAAGGAGAAACGAATAGCAATATGAATTAATTCTCCATTATCAACTGTCAAATGTGATGAAATTTACATGGAATTTAACTTAGTAATAGAAGTTTAACCTCAATGTTATTGTAGTGATCTTGTGGGGTCTCAAGATGCAATATTCTTGAGAACTTCTGATTGGGTAAACTTCAAAGCTCAATAGCCCCCAAAATAGTAAAATCAAACATGAACCCATTATTTTTGCAGGGACTCGGTTTTAAAGGACAAGTCCACCCCAACAAAAATTTGATTTGAATATAAAGAGAACAATCCAACAAGCAAAACACTGAAAATTTGACTGAACCATAAAATATTAAGGCAATGGTAATTCCAGTGTTCAGGGAGGAATGAAACTTTTGTTTCAAGGACAATGAGGAGAAAATGGGAATAAATCATATTTAATATAATGAAATACAAAAGAAATAGTGAGTGAGTGATGTCATCAGTCCCCTCATTTGCATATTGACCAGGATGTGCATAGAACTGTTTTGTGAAATTAAGCAAAACTTTAAAATGTCATAACTTTCTTATTTTACATTCGATTTTGATGAAATTTTCAGTGTTATGCTCGTTGGATTTTTCTCTTTTTATTCAAATCAACTTTTCGTTGGGGGTAGACTTGTCCTTTAAACCTGAATGTAGAATGAGTGTCAGTCAATAATCAAACTGTTAGAGCCAACCTTGAAAACCTCATTCTCAGTCAAGGTCTTATAAATAACACACGATTACATTTAAGCAATAACACAAATTTAAAATGAGATAAATATTGCATGTACATGTATATTCAGGGCATCTGATTTTTTTGTTTCCTTTGGTTGTGGGCTGTAACTTAGTGTCATGTACATTCCTCCATCCATTTTGTAATCAGACAAGAAAGCTTCTTTTGTATGTCAAAGAAGAGCTTTTTGCAGTGCTCCCCAACCACTCCTCTTTAAAGTTTAAGGAGAGCTTTTTACACTCCCCTCATAATCATAAAACTGAGTCCCTGTTTTTGCATATTTGAAATATTCAGGTGTTTTAAAGTAAAATTTGGGAAAAATGACATGGATTTGTGGAACATCCATAAACTAAAAAATGAGATTTAATCCACCCTAAAGGTTCTGGGTCACTAGTTTGGATTTCAAATTTATCTATTTTACTTGTATGTAAAATCAATAAATGCCTACCTTGTTTCTGAATGAGGATTTCATTCTCATAGTTGGGATGTGTGTACCAGAATGAGAAGCATCTATCATTCTCTTCTGGACAGAAGATAGTAACATTATCTGGCTGAATAATTCCCATCACCTCATCTTGACTGGGGTTCATCGGGTCATTCTGATTCTGTGATGGGTAGTAGGCACAGTAGATAGCATCCCCAGGGTAGATGAAAAGAGCTGCAAGTTTAAATACCACAGAAAAGATGGATTCTCAAGAGCACGCAAATGTATGCCTCTGCAGCTCTGCCATTGCAAGACCAAAAATATATTGAACTCACAACTTCAAAAATTCCACACTGCTAAGCAAAACAAAACAGAAAATTAAATTGTACAACTTTTACAGGACTCAAATATTGGGATTTAAAAAATCTCGATTCATAACAAATTTATCATATTCCTCTCTACTGATCATTTGATTTTAGTGTTGTTATTTAAACAAGAATTTTAAAGGAGAACTACATGTGTATGTATACATGTATGTATGTGCACACCATCCCTTTTAAAATTGGCAATGTGAAAATTACTTCATAAAAATGAATTAGAGTTAAGTCAAACTAACCGGTCAGCCTGTGCCTAACTGATACTTAACCAGTGCAATCCCTTGCAGCCTTTGACAATCAACCAGCTAAGGAACTGAATTTCCTTTAAAAATTCTATGATACAGTATTATCAACCTATTGGGGGTTTTAGAAATAAGACTAACACGTTGGACATTTTTATTGGCCCACAACATTACGATATCATCACAACCACGCATTTGTTTATGATATTCCATTCCTTGCTTCTGACTAGTGTACTTCTGACCACGAGATGGTGGAACAAAACAAGGGTAGGGACAGTGATTTTCCGTTTCAAAAAATTGCCTTTTCCGTTTCAGAAAATCTCAAATTCCGTTTCAGCATGTCAGAAAACGGAAATTCCGTTTCCCCCATAGACTTTGTACACACGGAAAATTGACAATTCCGTTTACACAACACTCGCACTGGTCAAAATTTGTATCTGCTACTGTATCAACAACACAATAGAATCAGTTCTAATCTGATCTATGCGGGTGCATAAAATATTTTTCCAACCCCATTTAGCATGCATACATCCTCACCTTTCACATTATAAGCATTATTTCACGGTGAAATGATATTTCATCGATAATTTTGGGGGTTTTTGGACATCGTTATCATCAGTCAACGGCTTTTGCCAATCCGCCATCTTGGATTTTAAGACCACGATATCGTGCTGTTACATCTTCAAACGTAGAGGGCAGCAACACACGACCGTGCAGTGAACGATATGTGTGTGCATGTGAAGCCCAACCCGGCGCCGGCAGGGTACGGGTACGGTGCGGGGTACAATCAAGTGTGCTGATGTCGAGTGCAGTCACGATGTGTGAATTGTCATGAAAGTAGCGAAGTGAGATCGTGTTTTCTGGGGTTTTGTGGCCATTTAATATTCTCATTTTGTTGTGATTTTGTAGTAATTTCTGTTGCTATTCTGTTTATTTTTAGGGAAAATACGTTTTCCGTGATTTTCCGTTTGAAATGACACTTTCCGTTTCAAAACACCCTTTCCGTGAATTCCGTCCGTTTTCCGCGATCGCGGAAAATCACTGTCCCTACAAGGGGTCCAAAGAAGTAATTATGATTTACAAACACAAACAGAATAATAGACACGACCGTGCCTGGTACCCATTATGAAATAACATGCTGTAGGTCGATAAATGCAAGCAAGACAAGAGTGTCGCTAAGGCGAGCACATAATACGCCCGCCTGTAACGCCGGAAATGGAGTTATTGGTCAAGCAAGAAAAGTGGAAGGTGGTGACTTCACCTTTGACCTTCTGACCTCAAAATCAAAAGAATTGCTGGAATCTAGATGCTAGTATCATACACTCGGCAAAAAAAGTTCTTGGACACTTAGAAAACTTAAAATATTTCATATAGATATTTGATTAAAGGCAAATTATTGTATGTCAACATGACCAGACAATATTCCTCTTCCAGTATGACATGACATTTTCATGTTAACAGTCATGCATGGGCGCTTAAATGCTTTAAACAATAGCAATGTCAGTAAAAGGAAATTGCAAGAAATGGATCAGTCAGTGCATGGCTGGTTACAGGCATTAAACAATAGCAATGTCAGTAAAAGAAAACTGCAATAAAACGATCAGTCATTCTTTCAGTTGTGAAAGTTTATGTGGCATAAATATCCATTAAATGATAAAAGCAAACTTAAAGTCAAATACCACTCTAAAGGAGGAGAGAAAGTTATCCACCTTGGATGCAACACTATTCCACTGTAATTTTAACTCAAAGTTAGTCGATGAAAAAAATGTCAAATTTCAGTATCTTGGCATAAGCAAAAGAAAATTCAATATCTCGTTTGTCCGCCCTGGCTCTGAATGGGTGCAGCACATCGACGTCGCATGCTTGTCACAAGTCGGCTCTGGGGTGATGTTGTCCCATTCTTCCAGGAGATAATGCCGGACATCTTGAAGAGTGTCTCCTGGTTGAATTCTTTGATTGACCGATTTTCCTAGCTGATCCCACAAGTGTTCAATCGGGTTCATGTCTGGTGAACAAGCGGGCCATGGATCCAAGCGCTGAACATTGTGGTCATCCACAAATCTTTGGACAATGTTCGCTATCCATTACCTTTTGAATGGTCCATTTCTTGCAATTTTCTTTTACTGACATTTCTATTGTTTAAAGCATTTAATACTGTCATACTGGAAGAGGAATATTGTCTGGTCATGTTGACATACAATAATTTGCCTTTAATCAAATATCTATATGAAATATTTTAAGTTTTCTAAGTGTCCAAGAACTTTTTTTGCCAAGTGTACATACCAAATTATATGAGCCTAGGTTAAGTTAAACTATAAAAGTTATCGCGTTTACAACGACTTCAGAAGGTTAAGATGAAAACATGTCAGTGTGACCTTGACCTTTTGACCTAAAAATCAATAGCCTTCCTGGGATCCATGCTAGTATCATACACACCAAATTAAATGAGCCTAGGTTACGTTAAACTGAAGTTATCGTGTTTACAGGGACTGAAGAAGGGTTAGATGAAAACATGTCAGTGTGACCTTGACCTTTGACCTTCTGACCTCAAAATCAATAGGCTTCCTGGGATCCATGCTAGTATCATACACACCAAATTATAAAGACTAGGTTAAGTTACACGTACATGTGTAAACTGAAGTTATCACGTTTACAAGGACTGCAGAAGGGTATTAAGATGAAAACATGTCAATGTGACCTTGACCTTTGACCTCAAAATCAATAGGCTTCCTGGGATCCATGCTACACTGTAGTATCATAGAAACCAAATTATATGAGCCTAGGTTAAATTAAACTAAAGTTATCACGTTTACAAGGACTTCAGAAGGGTAAGATGAAAACATGTCAGTGTGACCTTGACCTTTGACCTTTTGACCTCAAAATCAAAAGGCTTCCTGGGATCCATGTTAGTATCATACACACCAAATTAAATGAGCCTAGGTTAAGTAAATAAACTGAAGTTATCGTGTTTACAAGGACTGCAGAAGGGTGAGATGAAAATATGTCACTGTGACCTTGACCTATTGACCTCTTGACCTCAAAATCAATAGGCTTCCTGGATTCATGTTAGTATCATACACATCAAATTATATGAGCCTAGGTTAAGTTAAACTGAAGTTACCATGTTTACAAGGAAAAAATAATGGACGGACAGACAGACTGACGGACACCGAGCGTGATACCATAATATGTCATGTCTACATGTAGGACGGGCGTATAAAAACTGAAAGATCCTGATCGATAATGACTGGTTGAGTGAGGGTTTAAAATTAATCTTCATGTGGAAGTTTTTATAGGCCTAGAAAGGCAATTTAGTTTCTTTACTTGCAATTTTTCAGACTTAGGTGACACTGAATCTCTATCTACAAATATTTCACCAAAACATCAGTCTCCATAAAGAAAATCACTGATGTGCACAAAAAAGGGTATGTCTCTCAAGAGCCTAATAATCAGTATTCAATTTTATTAAACATGGCAAAGCTGGATACAGATTTGTCAGGCTCTACTGCAGAGACAAGTTCAGGGCCTCATTTTATAAAAGTTACCGTTATGGACCTAACTTTGCGATGCAATGGAAAATTGCATGGAATCCTTGATTTTTTTATTGGCTGTTGATTGTTGATGGATGGCTAAGTTACCATTCAAACTGCTGTGTTAACATTGCTAATCTGCCAATCAGAATCAAGAATTTCATGGATTGGATAGCAAAGTAGCTTTTATGCAACAGGGCCCAGGTCTGCTTTAGATTATTCAAGAGAAAAAAAGGAGGAAAAATGCACTGCTCTCATCTCCAATTGCATGTACAGTAACTTTTTTAAAAAATGTAGGCCTATACATTAAACACATAGATTTCAATAAAATATTCTAAAAGAATGCTTACCAAATGCAATACTGCAGAGGAATATGAATGTCTTCATGTCGAAGTCTGTTGTACAAGCAATTGCAACTGCTACTTTTAAAACGATGAAACTGATCCCATTTTCTTTGCCAATGTCAAAATTGTAAAGCTACATGTCTATCCATTTGGATTTTCTTTTTCTTTCCCTGCATACAAGAAAACAAATCAAAATAACATGAAATGAGAGGAGAATCTTTTAAAATATCATGCTTGAAATTACATCATACATTCATACTAGTTACTGCGTTACTAAAAGCATGCATTTAAACATCAGAAAATTATTTCAATATGCCTCAAACTTTGCAACATCTTTCCAAAGGGAATCTCAATAGAAATTTTATGAAAAAGGGCCATAACACCATTCCAAAGTCCTTATTTTCTTTGAAACAACAAAATATGGCAAAAATAGCTGATCAGTGATGTTGTAAATTTACCAAATTTTCTCACAGAAAACACATATAATTTGATACCATTTTTACATGTAAGTGACCAAAATATTTCACATGCGAAGAGGGGTATAATCAGAAGCTGATATCATTTTCAAAAAATCTCAGCATAAATTTAACATGTGAGTGATAACGCCTGTCTACAATGCATTTGGTGTGTCTTGTGGCGATTGACTGTGCTGGCTTGTGAATAAGTTTGCCATATTGATTGGATTTGTTGAATGGAGCTGGAGTGAGGTAGTGAGGAACCAATACTACCATGTCGAATTCTAGGCATGGTACCTGTAGAGGCGTACGGCCAAGTTTCCCATGTGGGTGTTCATCTTCAATATAAGAGACTTTTGCACAGAATTTGGGTAGGTCTATCCAATTTCAGAGACAGTCTCCAGTTTGCAAGACCAATTTAATTTGTTTACATTTGCTGCAAAAGGATAAGCTTAAATAAGATACTTAATGGCTTAGACAGACTTGCCACAGATTACTTTTTCAAAAGGTCCCATTATAATACAACCCGTGGTCACTCTTTGAAACTTTTTTAGCACACATCGGAAACTTAATGTTAGAGGTAGTTACTTCAGCATACGTATTATTACTTCATGGAATGCCTTGCCGGAATCACTTATATCTGCACGTAATCTTGTCGCTTTCAAAACTGGCTTGGATAAACTCTTGCAAAGCAAACAGTTCTAATTCTATGTACCATGACGACATCCAAATACACACGCATCATGTATCAGTTTGCAATTTGTTAACCATTATGACTTCGTCGACGACCGGGAGATCTACAGGATTACCTCACTCCCGTATACCAGATGATGATGAAAAGTGACCTAAAATTATTTAAGTAAGTAACATGCTGTACCATATATTTCTTTAGATCACTAGTGTAGTGAGTCTTTTCACAAAATTCTGGGGTAATATCATATGTTGTTGTTGCTCTTTCTTACTGTTCTTATAACGTTGGCGAAGAATAAAAAGAAACAAGATGGCAACGTAAACATTGCGGCAAGTTTCCCTATCTTTTCATATTTTTCTTGTTTCTTTAAGTTTAAGACTTTAATGAATTCTTGTTTAACAATGAAATCAACATTGTACATTGTAGACATGTCGGAAATGTCGGCTAGATCTTAGAACTTTAGAAGTAGAAATCTCGGGGGCAAAAGTTTCAGTTTTTTTCACGGTACACGCGCACGCACATGATGAACTGATGAATGGGACACAATCCGTGGCTCAGCTCCGTGGAAAAGCAAGCATACGTTAGTATTTATTTTTACTCTCTAGGAGCCTCCTGCCGGCCCTGGCTAGTCAAGATCTAACGTTAGGCTAGAATCAATTACCGCGACAGTCATCCATCATGTCCATTCCATGTCGAGAGTCAAGACCATGGCAATTGGCAGACATGTTTTCGTTGTGCAATTGAATTGTGACTTGAGTGGGCCGCCTGGGCTGGGGTATTCTGCAGTTGTTTTGATCCATTTATCATCATCATTATCATCATCATCAAAATATTATTTTACCTTTGCAACACCAAAACAGGCTTGCATATATTATAAAATTGCTACAATGTACGAGGGCGAAACCGAGGCTCGGCGCTTGCGCTGGCTCGCCTTGCTGCCTGGCCGGCGGGCCTGGCACATCCAGGATTCCAGGTTCGCTCGGCGAATAAAAATTCACGGAGTGAACCATTTCTTTCGGGTTCAGCCTCAAGTTCAGGTAGCCTTCGGCTGCCTTCAGTGTTCATAGATGCAGACAATAATTGTATTGAATTTAAATCAATCGAGATCAACAAAAAATTATTCAAGGTGTAATTCAATTATTGAAATACAGAGTTGGTTCTTTACCTTGCGGAAGGTTCAAGATAAGCAGTCTGCGATGGTGACTGGTATTGACGAAGAAGCCGCCATTGACATTGTCACGCATAGATCATTTAGTTGATGAGCTCGGTCTTTGGGTTGCCAATCAGTAATCGAGAAGATGAAATTTAAATAATATCAGTATGAATATTAATTTTTATATTAATTGGTTATAAAATAATATTTTACAGCTTAAATTATTTCATTATGGTAATATATATATTTTTTAATAGGGTATACAGCTTTAATATACCTACTTATTCAATCATCCTGTAATAAAATATTTTTTGTCGCCAGACTGGCTACCTTGTCGCATCTCGTTACAAATATACGAGTACGCGTCACTAAATAGTTCGTAAATGTCCTCACCATAGAACTCTATCATCTCTTTTAGATCCGAAATTAAGGAAAAGAGCATCTTTTTCAATTATTTAAATGGGGATTTACAGATACAAATTATAAACATTACCCCAAATTATCTACATGACCCAGCCCTAAGTCGATATCGGCCAGCGCATTGATATAACAGAAGTAAGCCCCTGATGTAGTCTGCTACAGTCAATGCAATGTCGGTTGGGCATGGTCGAATATGATCCATCGAGGCCATAATGGTCAGAATCTCCCACATAAAATGTTGAAAAATATTGACCCAGCTAGGGACGGATCCAATATTCTTCTTGTTTTGTTTTTTTACATTTACCCCCCCCCCTCCCTCTATATATATATATATATATATATATATATATATATATATATATATATATATATATATATATATATATATATATATATATATATACTAGAAACAAACACATTGAAGAAGGGTCGGAATGCCGGGTCGAATGTCTGAGTTTTGGAGTTGTTTGACTCTCGAATCGACATCCTTGATCAAGTCGGCCTATGCATGTCCACCCCAACAACATAGTTGAAAAGAGGAAAATCAAATAAGCATGGCCAGTGGTGGAGAAGAAGAAGAAGAACTTAGATCGAAGTAGAAGAAGTAAAAGAAGAAGTAGCAGTAGAAGAGGAAGAAGAATAAGACGATCGAAGAAGATCGAAGAAAAAGAAGAAGATCGAAGAAGAAGTTAGGTTGGTTCCGGAGTTTATTGGTTTGAGCATCATGAAGGTGCACATCCTTGGGAGGTAGAATTAAAGTGGTATGGGGTGCACATCTTGGTGAGGTGGCATAAAGTTCGGAAAATCAGCTTTTGAAAGCAGAAGAAGGGGTAGAAATTTCGTTTTGCTTGTCAGTGTCAGAACTCGATCTCGGCCTCGATCAGTGGGAGGGTGCACCCGGTGCACCCCCCCCCCCCCCCCAGCCTACCCTTGTCTACTAATTGATGCTTATACAGTATAATGTCTTTTTCAAATTTATAGAATAAAATAGATCAGTTTATGCGCACTTCGCATTTCCCTAATTTTAGATATGCATCCTGGACCCCCAAACAAATCCGTATCGAGTGTACATGAATCAACAAAATTTATCTCAAATTACATATAATAATGTTCATGAATTCAAATGGTGCCTGATTGTCCAGCGGCGTAACAGTGGTCGGTGGCCAGGGGGGGCAAGAGCCAAAAATTTCCCGGTCATATCATGGTGTGAACAGGCGTAATGGTGTAATGAGGCGACTATTTTGAGAAGGCCAGATATTGCGTATCTTTCAAAAAAAAGTTGCGAGCGAGCGAAGTACTTCAAGACTCTGATATGGGATTCACCAATACCACAGCTTCAGGTAGCTTTCCATGCTTTATCCATATTCTATATGGAAATAGTGTGCCAGTTTTGACTTTATCATGTCAGTTGTAACCGATTTCTCCACGAATTCAGTTAATTGCCGTTTTTTTTTTAAATATTGTTTTAAAATCAATTTTACCAGTATAAGTACGTCAAATCTAGAATAATGGAAAATATAATAATAATAATAATAATAACAGTATATTTACCCAGGGTAGCCACTTCAGTTCCGAGAACTGTTCTCCCAGCGGGCCCTGCTATTATTAGTACCCGGCTAAGCTAGGCTACCGATTCTGGTGCAAACAGCTTTTTGAGGAATTATTTCCTGCCAGTATCCATTTACCTCACCTGGGTTGAGTGCAGCACAGTGTGGATAAATTTCTTGCTGAAGGAAAACACGCCACGGCTAGCATTCGAACCCACGACCCTCTGTTTGAAAGGCGAGAGTCAGAACCACTAGACCACGACGCGCCCACATTATAAACTTCAGCCTATCATCTTTACATGGATATGCACAATGGTTGAAAAAGAAAACATCACAACTTTGGCTCAAATATTTCAATGCACTGACAACAAGGTTAGAAGGGTTATCTGCTAGGCCCCTTCCCAAAAGGTAGAGCCCCATTTTTTTTCAGAAAAAAATCAGAAGCATCTTTACATCTGCCCAGAGAGCAGATGGCAGGTTCGAATCCCACTTGTTCCAATTTTTTCAGACTTATGAATTTCATTACAGATCAAGCATAGCGATCTTACACAAATAGGAGTAATGCTGAAAATTTGTGAACAAATCATCTTTACATCGCCATTTCTCATATTTCATACTAGACAAACAAATGGGGGACGCAGGAAAGCTGCTCAGACAGTTGCTTTGATTGTCCATTTATAGTGGGATTCAACAAAGGAGAACACACCAAATTGTCAAGAAATCAATGAATTTATGGATATACATTCATATCTAGAATTTTTTTGAACACACATAGTTATAGGTTGATTTTGCTGGCTTTCCATACTTGCGATTGATCCGATCAATCGCACTCTTTGTAAGACGGGCCTCTGTTCAAACATGTGGCACACGGTTTGGGGGAAAAAAGTGACATGATTTTAAAGTAAAAATAAATGTTTTATTTGAAAGATGTTTACACTTTATTCACTCATCACCATAAAAAAAACAAAATCTAAAAAAAAAAGCATTATCTGAAAGAATTAAGAAAAAGATAGTATGGGATGGATTTTTGTTAATGTTACTGTTATTTTACAGAAAACACAAATAAAATACATATTTATGATTATATATGATTATGAACAAAATAACTATACTACTACTTTACTATCTTTGGCACATGGATCGTTATGAAAATCTTGATGAAATAAAAGAAATATTACTATCAATATTTCATACCAAACACATCAACATGAAAATGGAATTCAAAATGATTTTAAAAAAAGAACAGGTGCAAATGTATCTTTACTCCCATATACATTTATTATACCATGGTATGTTTGATGTTGCAGTTTAGCACAAGGTGTGCACACATGGAAATACAATGAATATTTATGATTTACTTGTGCACAGTTTGTGATAAAACATTAAGTTACAATTCATTATACAGTTGATTGCATTTTTTTTCATGTTATACTTGGCCAAAATCTGTTTGCAAAGAGTACCTACTATTGGGTAGGCAAAATTTGTATTAGTGGCGCAACAGAACATATGCATCACATAATTTATTACGATGGTGTTATAGAATAGAGTAAAACTTGTCTATACATGTCGTGACAACCCAAAGGAAACACAAAATGTTGCCTTTATAGAAAGGTGGCTGCTATAGACAGGTTCCTATACACACAATCTGCATCCATCGGAATCAGTTTTAGTGGTCACTATAGGCAGGTGGCTGCTATAGACAGGTTCTTATACACACAATCTACCTCCATGGGAATCAGTTTCAGTGGTCACTAGGTAGCTGCAACCTGTCACTTAGGACTGCCCAAAGAAAATAGATGAGTGGCCACTGAAGACAGGTGGCCTTTATAAAGAGGTTCTAAAATTATAAAATGATAAAAACCATAAAAAATGAAAAAATATAGAATTTGGATAAAGGCTCATGCAGAGAAAGCTCTTTGCAAGTGATATATCAAAATTAAACATTTAGATATGAACATCTCATGAATTTTGGAGGGATTTTTTTTTACCCAACAATAGTTTAGTCTTATTATTTTTGGTAGAAAAATATGACATCAGGGAGTACTTCCACCTTTATTAGAAATACAAGTAACATTTACACAAAGTCAAAGAGTGAAAAGTAAATGTATGTTAAATATCATGTTGTTGATAAATGTCCATGAATCATGAAGAAATGAGAGTGTAATGTGACTGTTTTTATAACACATTTATATCGGTGAACTTTTCAATTGCATTCATCAAACATGCAGATTCGAGTCATCGGAACGTGGCATTTTTAAGACTGGAACATGAAGAAAGCAAACAATGCAGAGGAAGAAAATTGTCCCTTTTTGTGAACCCTGCTGACATACTCTCTCAGATACTCCCAGATAAGCTATCAAACTGTAGGATATGATTTTATTTACTGAATATAATGTCAAAAAATAGACCACAAAAAAGGAATCTCAAGAGAGAAGAGTGATATATATGATAAAGTCAAAACTGGCACACTATTTCCATATAGAATATGGATAAAGCATGGAAAGCTACCTGAAGCTGTGGTATTGGTGAATCCCATATCAGAGTCTTAAAGTACTTCTTGAAGGGCTGCTGTCAGCTGTATGTTGGTTCTGAGATGTCTTGTCCTAACTGCACTAATACAGTTGCTCTGTAGATCCATAATGTGCCTTTAACATATTTAACACAACGAAAGAAAACAAGGCCAATTAGTTAACAAATTTTCAGAGTTAAAGTTTATTTAAAAAAAAACACTACTAAAGAAAAAAAAAAACAATTAAAACTATAATAATTTTTTTTTTCTTCAAAAATATTTCTTTTCATTTTCTTTTTAGAAATATTGAATGATTTTGTGTAGAAAGTTGGCGAACCTCATGTAATCTAGCTCGACCAGATGGTAGAAAAAAAAAAGAAATACCCCCCGCCCCCAAAAATATATTATTTTTTAATAAATTTCTAATATTGTGACAATCTGTTTTCTAGTTATAATTTCGATATCATATCCTACAGTTTTCATTTGCTTTTCTTTCCTCCTTTTTTTTGTTCTTGTTTGTAAAACTCTTTGGGGCCATGGCCCAACCCTTCCATACGCAGTGGTGTGCGGTTGAGGTCCGGGGCGGAGCCCCCGGAAATTCTTGATATCAAAGCCATTTAAACCTCGCAGATTGCCGCTATTTTAATCAAATCGCGGGCAATAAACATGTACATAATATAGCTTTTACACAACACATTTATTCAACCCAGTTGCGTAATGAACAAATATTTTGAGGGGGCAAAACATAGCAATTTGGGAAAAATTTGTAAAAAGTCGCCAGCGTGCAAAGCGAGCTTGAAAAAAAATTGCCTAATGGAATTAAATTCTAATTATGTGATAGATTTTCCCTTTATATTCAGCAAATAGCACATTTCATTGTTTCCATTGAACGGGGCCATTATAGAGCCTTTGAAGGTTATGAATGAAAAGCCCCTACTGCGTGGTCCTCGGTAGCTTATTTGCATAAAATTTAGCAAGCTTATAGCACAATGTTGTATGCAGTCCATCTTTCTTCCCGCTTATCGGCAGCCCGGTTGTGTTATTAATATTTTTCTTGTCCGTTTTCTTTGTTTTCCAATTTAGCTTTTGACTAATTCCATTCTTCCTTCGTTTCCCGCTATTGTTTGCCAATTTGTTATCTTTTAATTTATTTCCCACCGTGTTATTGCATTACATAGGCCTTTTTCGGAATGATTTGTTTTTTCTCAAATGTTCTTCTTTCGTACATTTTCCCGCTTTCCTTCCTTTTCCATTAAAAAAAAAAAAAATTCTTCGTTTTCTTTTTCGCTTTTCCCTTTACTTTTCCTCCTTTCCTTTTCCTGTCCAGCTTTCAGGCCATAATGCAGATTTCGCGCTCTCACATTAGCCTTATTAGATCAATAAATAAGATATTAATTTAATAATCAAATTGTCCCTTTTTTCAGAATGGAATATCGACAAGTTTCATCTCGCGCTTAGGAAGAGAAATAAGAAGATATAGTCATCATTTTCATATGATGACATAATGTTCTCGGAATGTCCTGGTCCTATGTCAAAACTCAAAGTAATATAATAATGAAACACATAAGCTCTTTTGTTAAATGTGATCCATATCCATCCCCGGCCGCCCCCCCCCCCCCCCCCCCCCCACTCCGGGGTCGGAAGGACCGCATGCGTGTTCCCAAAATGTCTGGTAAAGGGGTACTTTTTTATGGACAAGTCCGGCCCGCGAATTGTAAAAAAGGGGGATGTATTTGTATTTTCACCCGGAGATTTCTTTAAAAAGGGGGTGTTTTTTATCTCTCTCTTTGGACTCCTGAGAAATTTTAAAAGGAAGTTATAAAATATTTTGAATAACATAGAAAAATTGATCAAATACCTGAAATTCCTGCTAATTTTGAAAGCTCATTCGAATGAGCCTGAATAATCCTGAATTCAGGATTATTTCATTTTGAAAAGTACGGACCTTTTGTTGGAATGAGAGCTCGCCTGAAATTGAGCAGTGTTCCGGATTTAGGGGGGTCTCCAAGGCAGAAAAAGCCCGCGAAAAGCCCTCGAAGGGGGATTCAGAAATTTTGGCAGACCTTCGATAGGGGGGTGCTTTCAAAGGGAGGGAACGAGCATGGGCGTACCCTAAATAACACTGAGTGGGGGGGGGGGGACCGGGTATCCACCTCACAATTTTTCTACAAAGTGCTTGAAATACAGAGCTTAAATTGACCCTTTTCAGATCGGAATATCAAATATTTTACGCTTGCGCTTCGCGCTCATTTTATCGATTTTCATGATGAAAAAAAAAGGTATTTAGAATGCCCACCCAGATTCTAGGTCTAAATCTAAAACACGCGCGCGCATGTTTATTCAGATATGCAGTTTGTTCTCTGTTTAAATCATTATTCAGTTTCATTTCACAATATCAAACATTTTCTGCTCGCGCTTATATATTGAATGTATTTAGGAAGATTTCCAATTACTCACCCTTTTCATGATTTACAAAACATGAATAGAGTGTCCCATTTTTAGGTGTAAATCTCGAATTTTTCCGCTCGCATCGATTGTTTAGTTACATACTTATCCTTTTCACGATTACAAAAAGTGCTTAGAATTTCCATTCTTCGGGTAGAAATGTCACATTTTTTAGCTCGCACTTCGCGTTCGCATTATTTGATTATTGAAATATGTAACGTCTTCAGGGCTAACTGCAAGCAGCCGTTAACAGATCATTTTTTTTATTAGATCAAAACGTATCTTAAAAATTTCTGCTCGCGCTTTGCGCTCGCAATATTAATGTAGGAAGATTCCCAATTACTCATTCTATTCATTATTTACAAAACATGAATAGATTGTCCCGTTTTTAGGTCTAAATCTCGATTTTTTTCCGCTCGCGCTTCGCGCTCGCATCAATAAATTTTTTAGTTATATACCTATCCTGTTCACGATTACAAAAATTGATAAAAAATGTACATTCTTTATGTAGAAATGTGAAAAATTTTCAGCTCGCGGTTCGCGCTCGCATTATTTGATTGAAATATGTAATGTCTTCATGAAAAGCAATAGCAGCGCTAGTCCTTAACAGGTACCTTTCCGATAATGAGTTCAAAACGTATATAACAATTTTCTGCTCGCACTCTGCGGTCGCATTATTAATGTAAGGAAGATCCCCACTTACTCATCCTTTTCATGATTTACAAAACTTGAATAGAGTGTCTCGTTTAGTAGGTCTAAATCTCGAAATTTCGCGCTCGCACCAATTGTTTAGTTATATACCTATTCTGTTTGAGTTACAAAAAGTGCTTAGAATTTCCATTCCTTAGGTAAAAATGTCAAGAAATTTCAGCTCGCGCTTTGCGCTCGCATTATTTGATCTTTAAAATATGTAACGTCTTCATGGCTAAGTGCAAGCAGTCTTAACATGTACCTTTTCCATCAGTCCATTTCTGCTCGCGCTTTACGTTCGTAGTAGTTATTCATTTGCATACACATCTTTTTCAGGATAACAAACATTGCCCAGAATGTTCAACAATTTAGTAAAAAAATACACAAGATTTCCCCCAAAAAATCGAGTAGATACCAGTTTTAGGTATTTCTTTAATGCACCCTCAAAGTCACGAACATTTTTTAACAGCTTAACTTGATTAGGAAGAGAATTCCAATATTGGATGCCACTGAAATAAAATGTGTTCCCTATGACATTTATGTTTTGGTATAACAAAGTTAAAATTACAATTTCTAGTATCGTACCTTATAATGGATATTTAAGACACGGGTAAAATTATTGGCTATATGCCATGGTCTAATGTATCCAAAATTCCAAATAGAATATTTCATGCACGTGGTGCCATATACTGTAGACTGGAGTAATCATGCTTTTCAAGTTCATTACATCCGACGAATGTTCTTGTTCTTACACTTTGGAATTCCGAAGATTCGTTATTCCGAAGGTTCGTTATTCTGAAGGTTCGTAATTCCGAAACACGTTAATTGCCTATATCTCGATGTTCGTTAATCCGAAAACGAAAAAGGGTTCTTTAATCCGAACATTTGTGGCGTTATTCCGAAGGTTCGTCAGTCCGAAAACGAAATAAGGTTCGTTATTTCGAAGGTTCGTTAGTCCGAAAACGATATAAGGTTCGTTATTCCGAAGGTTCGATAATCCGAAAATTAAATAATCAGTGGCGAAGCCGGGAAAACCGGGGAGAAACACCGTTGCTGTGTTCAATTGTTATGAGGATGGGGAGGCACAAAGAGAGTTCTAATTATGGTAAGATGTATATTAAGGCTTTATTTTTCGCGAGAAAGTGTAACGAGCGAGCGGTCGGTTTGGACAAAAAATTCAAAGCTGATGTTGTAAAACCCGTTTTTTTTTGGGTCAATTACAATCAAAAGGGCATCCTTGGGAGGTGTTGCGAACGTAAATCGCAAGCTCAAACTTTTGGACATTTCAATAAGAAATGAAAATAAAACATTCTGAGCAGTTTTTGTAATCATTAAAAAGATGTGCATCTATCTAAAGAATTAACACGAGCGCGAAGTGTGAGCTGAAATATACTACCAGCAAAATAAGCTGTTAAGGACTGCGTGTAGGGACTCATGAATATGATACATCGAATAATGCGAGTGCGAAGCGCGAGTTAAAAAGATATTCCAGCCTGAAAACTGGACATTCTAATCCTTTTTTTTTGTAACCAGAAACGTTGAGTACCTTACTAAACAATAACTACAAGAAAATTGGGATTTTCTAAGGTAAAAAGGGGTATTTTCATTTTAAAAACGGCACATTTCATTTTGGAAAAAAAAGGGAATTTCCAATTTTGGAAAAATAGTATTTCTTTCCTACGGGGATTTTTTGTGGGCGCAAGTGCCCCCTTTCCCCTGCCCTCCCACCCCCACACTTTCACCTCCCTTGTGGGAAGGGGCTGATCTATTGTTACCAGGGGCGTTTACGCACGCAGAATTCTCTCAAAGGTATGATCATAATTTATATGCTGATGCTGATTCATGTTTTCTCTCATTGCTAGACCTGCAAATATATATATTTTTTATTCATTTTATTTATCCGGTTTAAACATAAATAAAGGTACGTGATACAAAGGTACAACGACCAAACTGAACATGTTTACATGCAATAGTACAACTTTAAAAAACAGACTACTGAATATCAAACAAATATAATATAAATGCATTCAACGAGAAAACTACTATTAACCTATTAGCAAAAACCAGTATAAGAGCAGAATTATTATCATATAAGTTATTTGTCAAAGTTCGAAATGTCTACTAAAAGATCCATTCTTGATTAATTTTTTACTACTTATAAACCTTAAAAGAAAAAGAAATCGCTCTGCGCAGGGGGGGGGGGGACCAGAATAGGGGTGATAAAGACCCATTTTTTGGCCAGGGCGGGGCAAAAAAAACCATCCGCAGCCATCGTAGCCAGCTTTTCGGAATGAGGGGGGGGTAATAATATTACATTAAATTTATATATATATGCATATATACAGATGTGGATCGAGCTTTCGCCAATAAGGGGGGGGGGGGGAGATTTCATTCCCATTTTCCCCGATCGGCTGCTCAAAACTGATTTATTTTTCTTTGAATGGGGTAGTCCGAATAGTGACTTCTTAGCTTTTTATCCTTATAAACAAGATAAACAAGATAATTGTATCTCATAATCCCTGATTGAATAATGCAAACGCGAGAAGCCGAGCTAAATTTTATAGAAATTTCGTCCTAAAAATTGAACATTCTTATATAGCAATGTTTGTGATTATGAACAAGACGCGTATGGAACTAACTAATCACTTCGAGCGCGAAGTGCGAGCTGAAATTTTTGATAAACTTACTGTCATAAAGAGGGATTTTAAGTAGTTTGTTAGAAGTCATATAGGCTTATACTTACTAATGAAAATGCGAGCACGCAGCGCCAGCTGATAAGTTTTGACGATCAGACCTGAAAAGGAATATTTTGAGAACTTCATGGAACACATGAATAGATAAGTACTTCAAACGAACCTTAATTATTTCATTTTCGGATTAACGAACCTTATTTCGTTTTCGGACTAACGAACCTTCTGATCAACGAGCCTCATTTCGTTTTCGGACTAACGAACCTCATTTCGTTTTCGGACTAACAAACCTTCGGAATTACGATCCTCATTTCGTTTTCGGACTAACGAACCTCATTTTGCTTTCGGACTAACGAACCTTAATTCGGAATTACGAACGTTTAATCGTTTTCGGACCAACGAACCTTCGGAATTACGAACCTTATTTCGTTTTCGGACTAACGATCCTTCGAAATTTACGAACCTTCGGAACGCGAACCTTCGGAATAACGAACCTTCGGAATAGTCTAACCTTCGGAATAGCGAAGCGTCGGAATTACGAATGTATGCGGTTCTGGTTCCTAAATCATTTATGAATCTTACTATCTTAAGCTGAATTACTTTTTATTTTGTTCTTATATCCATCACACCCAGACCAACGTACCAAGCAGCATTAGCATGTAAATAGACCTATTCATAAATAAGGGCGAACCTGCCCCCCCCCCCCCCCGGCCGTCACAAAAGAGACGAACTTGCCCATGCCAGCATCAGAGCATGGGCGGCCATTTTCTTTGCCTTCAGTTAATATTTATTGTTCGATCTACGCAAAATGTACAACCTAAAATGTTGAAGTATTCAACGGCATATTACAGTATAGGCAAATATCACACATTTTTAATACAAAAACTTACTATAATAACTACATTCATAAGAATATGTCTATACAAAAAAAATCAAGAAATCTGAAATATTTTATTTCAATCATCAATAATGGCCTCGAAACAGATAAGACGCCATATACGTTTATGAGATTGCGAGCACAAGTCATGACCTCTCGCCAAGGTACGTGTTACCGTCTGTGGTTGTTACCTCAGGGTAGGTTGTCATTGCAACATCAATAAAACTTATATCAAATCACAGCAAAGGGGAAAAACGTGGTGGGTGGACCCGCCCCGCTATCCCCTCCCGAAATAGATAATGCGAGCGAGCATTAAGGACGCGAGCTCATAATTATGTAGGCCCTATACATGAAGATATATTACATTGACTTGAAACTATATCAAAGAGAGATAAGAAGTTAAGTTTGCAGCGGGCTCATGAGGACAAGCATATCTCCAGTGGCGGCGATCCTGGGGGGGGGGGGCAGCTAGTGCCTCCCCCACTTTTTGATGCACTGAATAAGTGCCCTTTTTACGCAAGAAAATTGCCTCCTCAGCAAGAACTGTGCCCCTTTCATCGGAAGAGGACCCTATTCAGGTGTTGCCAAGTGCCCTTTCTCGTATATAAGTGCCTTTAATCCCCCCCCCCAAAAAAAAAATGCCCCCGGTCACAGGCGGTGGTTCTGTGCCCTTTTTACCTGAGAAGGACCCGTTTTATGGACGTTTTAATATTAGTATAAGTGCCATCTCATTTTTTTGTATCAGTGCCAAATTTTACCAAAACATTCCGCCTCATGAACGTGTTCTGTGCCCTCCTGTGCCCCTTTCACCTTATAGAAGGACCCACTATGTGTGAGCAAGTGCCCCTTGCTTTCTTGTAAATACCATTTCTCGAATCAGTGCCCCTTTTTACCCAAGAAAGGTGCCCCCATGACATGTTCTTTGCCCCTTTCACATGAGAAGGACCCAATTTTTCCGTTGTTAAGTGCTCTTTTGCCATCTGTCCTTTCTCGTATCAGTGTCCTTTTTTACCCAAGAAAAGTGCCCCAGCTCACGAACGTGTTCTGCCCTTTCACCTGAGAATTAAGGACCTGTTATGTGTTCCGAGTGCCCCTTTGCCTTATATAATTATGTGCCTGTTCTTCATATCACATAGGTTGTCCTGAAACACCACTCTTTTCATGCCCGATGAGCGCCCTTTTCTGCTTCCTTTGCAAGTGCATAATGAATGAAAAACACTTGTAATCCTACGTGCCTTAAGTTTCAGTGGGGTACTATAGATAAATATTTTTTTCTTTGTTTTAAGATTATGATGGTATGCAGCGGGGGAGGGGGGGGGGGGGCCGGTGCCCCCACTGAAATTTTGAAAATTCACATTACAGATTTTCACAAAAAGTATGCATAGAATCCATTAATTTCACTTAACAAAATGCAAAAGCACGTAATGAAAAGCTCGGTCGCCTCGCTCCTTCGATTTTTTCCAAAATGTTTACTTGTGCTGCCCCCAGCAAAAAAAAATCTACGCTTACGGCCATCATGTTTAAGATGTTGCCCTTTTTGAAAGAAAAGGTTCCCTTTTTCCTGTGCCCCCCCCCCCCCCTCCACTTCAACGTCGCTCCGGCGCCGGCCCTGCATATTGCACCAATCAAAATGGATGACCTGACAAACAGTGTAACAACGTAAATGGTAAAAGCGAGCTGAAATTTTTAATAAACTGACCCGGCCTAATCTTTTAAGCAGCTGTTTAACATTTTAAAGAGAATATGGAAATTGATGCAAGAGCGAAGCACGAACTGAACATTTTTGACGATAATATATATTTTTTAATTCACGAACAGGATAGGCTATATATGTATCTCACTAAAAATGCGAGCGCGTCATGATTGCCGGGCAGAAAAAAAAGCATAATGCCTTGAAAACGGGATGTTATAAGCCCCATTTTTTTTTTAATATACCGGTAGGGCAGATCATCCCACCCGGGCAAGACTAATATGCGAGCACGAATTTTCATTTTCATCCACAATGGCCTCAAAGTTTTTCTATTTTCCAATAATTTCCCTTCCCTTAATTCAGTGATTTTTCTTCCTCCTGTTTGATCTTCTTCTTCTTTATTTTTTTTTGCCGTCTCAGCGCCTCCCCCCCCCCCCCCTCGTTTTGCTATATGCACGTGCCGGTATACCGTACGTACCGTACGCTGCCCAATCGTCGCTCAGTTTACGTATTTTCCTATATGTTTCATTCAATTAGCTATGATACCCTTACTTCTTTATGTCAACTGAAAGAGAAAATACTGGAAAATTGTTTCATAGGATAATAATTATATATCTTCAAAGCACCGCTGTGTAATTCTCCGTTTTCGGCACCCCTTGCGCCTGTCCCATTCGCCGCTCACCACTGCCCTAACTCCGCTCACTTAGCGCGCGCATTCATACATGTAGTTTATAAGGCCTGATACTGTCTAACTCTTTTTTCTACCCTTTTTTCTTGCACTTCTGAGTGAGAAAGTGTGTAATTTTGTTGTGATTAAATGTATTGTTTACAAGTTTTATAGTACTATACACTGTATAAAATGTTTCTTTCGCCAAGTGCAATTATTTTTAGGGCCTCAAACTTTTTGTTACTGATCTACGCCTATATATCATTTTTTGTTATCCTCCAAACATATATTCCGTATTTTTTATAAAATACATATTTTCAAAAAACCTTTCCCGACAAAATTTTAACTGATTTCAATTATCTAATAATATGAATATGATTCTAATCCATTCATGAATTTTATGAGTATATTATTATTTATTTATTTATTTCGGAAATGAAAAGTATATGAAATTGGAACAATTAATGTAATACAACATTAACAGAGTATAGATTGAGCACCCACTGGGTCAAATAAATTACTGTTGTCAATAAAGACCATGACCCTAACCAGTGCTATAATAAGGGTGCTTAAATAAAATCGGAAGTGGATAAAAGAGTCAGCATGAACAAAAATGTTTAAAGAACAATATATATAATATAATAACATGCTTGATATAGTTAAGTTAACTTAATTAACTTAAAATATCAATATTGATGAATCTACATTCTTATAAATAAAACGATATAAAGCTCTTTTAGCACATTCGCCATTCAAAGTAATCATTTTCGCCACTCATCCAACTTGAGTGCCCCCCCCCTTGTTGTCCCTTCCGCTCATCGCCCCCTGATGCCATCGACCATTGATTTCCATTATTATTATTTTTTTTTTTTGAAATAATTATTTGCATCCTCCTCCAAGTTCTAATTCAAATTTGTTGCTTTTACACTGTCTTGACTCATTATTTATCAAGTATGTATTCGTGTATCCCACTTTTTTGTTTACTCTACTTTTTCTTGTCGTATTGATATTTTATGGGACTCTCACTGCATATTCGTATGTCTGTATTATCGATCATATTGAATATGTATTGTTACTTTGATTATATTTTGAAAAAATTGTTGAACGGAAATAAAATCTAAATCAAAATCTAAATCTATTCTTTGGAGCCTTCAACCAACAAGCTTTGCTTTTACTTTTAGCTCCCTCATATCCACATCTCTCATTTTCTTTCTTTGTCATAATTTTAGAACCAATTACAAGAATACATTCTAGTACTTTTTTCTATTGTTATATTATGTATACATTTCATATTTTAACGATGTTTATTTATGCTTATCTATGAAAACTTGTATTGTATAATATTATTGTTTGTATTGAATTCTTGATTTTTTGAAAATGTGAAATGTTGATGTGCATAAACCTTGAGCCCTGAACTCCGATAATATTTTTTGGGGATTCCCTTATATTGACTTTCATTAAAAAAAAGCTAATCTTGAAAAAAAAACAATAAATATTTAATCACCTCGCTGGTTTAAGTTCATATTCGAACTCCCATCAATAATATAGGAGAGGGGAAAAGGCACTCAAGAAAATTCTATTTGTTCAAAATAAATTGGTCAATTTAAATCCTGTTCCGTTTTCAAACAAAACACAATAAAAAAAGGAAATCTCCAGAAACATGACAAAGTTTCATCTATTCAAATCAATCAGGAAACTACTGACCGAGTTCAAAAGGCCTATATAGGCCCATTAGTGGGAGATTTTTTCTTATTTATTCATTTAAATTCTTTATTTTATTTAGATTTTTAGATATGAATCAGATAGGCATGCAGATAATGCGTATGGGCCTAACATAAAATAAATGTATCATTAGGCTCATAAGTTATCACATATAGGCCTAATTACACATCTATTTGAGGTGACGTGTATAAAATCCTTGTTTTATTCCAATTAAATTATCCATAAATTTCATACTCTGAGTAAATGATATTGGTTATCATCAAAATATGAATACGCCACATAAAAAAACCAGTATTACGATCGATAATTGCCTAGAAGACATGCCAGGGGCCGCGGAACCGGGGGAGGGGCTTCACCCCAGAACAAAAAAAAACTATCCCTATATCTCCAAGTTGTTTGTACGTCGGTATTTAGTGATAAACATCGAAGTCTCATTTTTTAGCATTGATGACCCTACGATTCGTTCTAGAGCAAGATAATTTTTGTAAAACTTTTTCCCACACACTTTGGGCTGGGACAATGATTACAATTAAATCTCGAAATATTTCTGGTGAACAGTGACAAACTCTTTTGATCATCTTTCAACATTTCTGTAAACGTCAGCTTATCTGCCTGCTCCATGATAAATCGTGACCGAGGGGGTTTTATTTGCCGTCACCCTCAGCTAAAGGGAGAGAGAGGGGGAGATAGAGAAGCAATCATAGGAGAAGTGAGAGAGGAAAATGTAAAAGAGTAATAAAGAAGAAAAATGGCCGCGTCGCAAAAAAGACAACGGAAGAGGTATCAATCAAGGCCGGAATATAGGAAAATAATGAAATGAAAAAAAAAAATTAAGAGGAAGGAAGAAGACAAGACGAAAATGAGAGTTGGGGGACCGACAAATACCTGTACCCTTCATTTAGAACAAAATAACTATTCAGCCTGCGCTTCGCGCCCGCATTGCCCGTTTGTTTCATTATTCATGTCTTGTTTTCAAGTCATTCTCGGTTTGTAAGATAAAACATCATTAGAAAAGTGCTTAAAATGTCTCGTTTTTTTCTCTGAATCAGGGGCAGAAATCTCTCCCAAAAAGTAGGGGGGGGGGCAAGGGGCTGGAAAATTTGACAAGCAAAAAAAATTTGTTCATGAATTCATATGACACTCGATCTCTTTTCGATCTCTTATTTTATTATTCATGCATTACAGTTATAATCTGCTCTAGCTAACATAATGAGCATAATAATATAGGCTGATCAATCGAGCTGATTTCTCTTAGAAAGTTGTACAAGCAAATATTACCACTATTCTTATTGAAGCGATGTTTCTTATGAGGTAGGCCTATACTGAATTATGACCTGAAATAAATTCAGACATTCCTACATTGTTTACTCTTAATTTTCATCTCATATTAAATTCACGAGTTGAATTAGTAGAGTAATCAGGCGTTACCATGGCAACATACCATTACCATGCATTCAAATGAACTTATATCCATGCAGAACACTCTGTTGTTTTCGATATTTAATTCAAATGAATTGGTCAAACCTATATAGATTTTGGCATTTTCATTGTCATTTTCCACCATTCATCTTTTCCCACCATAATGTTGATTTATGATGGCAATTCAATAAATGCCCCCAACGTCATTGGCCAAAGTTAATTTACCTTAAATTACCTTTGACCGTGGCATGACCTGAAACTCACTATAGGATTTTCACTGACTCCCTTATTTCTAAGTTTCATGATAGCTATAAAAACCTGTAGGCCTATTTCAAACTTATGATTACATTTCACAAACTTATCCTGTTTTAAGATTTCAATGTTTACGACGCCGCCCGCGCGGCGCCGTCGGAAAAAGCGGCGCCCTGTCTCTGCAGGCAATCAAGACAAAGTGTATTTTTCTGCGGGAAAGATAAGCCGTTACCATGGCAATGGATCTTTTGCAAATACTTTGATGACTTGATAGGACTATATCTAGAAATTGAATTTGGAAGGCTTAAGAATGATAGATTGGACCATTTAAATTGACAGGGTAATGTGCCATATAATATATATAGGCTCGATATGTTATTTTTTTAAAACATATTAATCAGTTGCCATGGCAACGGCGGAAGGAGGCATTTATGAAACTGGCAACAAGCGGATTCATGTTCAGCACCATCAAAATAGAGGAAATGACACAAAAAATCAGATTCTAAAGAAAAGTCTACTTGAAAAATTATGACAATTCCGTTTAGGCCCTATACTCTTACAATGATTATCATACACAATCAGGGTGAGCGGAGTTAGGGCAGGCTGCTATCTCAAGGTATGCCCTCGCTAATTCATTCACACAACAAATATTCATTCTAGAAAAATTTGTCATGACGACATATCAGGACCTCCCGCACCTACGACTCTCACATTTTCATTCATCATATAAAAATATAACATTTTTCACTGTTTTTAGGAGTTTTAAAAGTGATTGAAAAAAAACGTAATTTGGTGCAGTTGCGGTACAGTTGATCGAAGTTCAAACAGTTATCGGGTTACTTTACATTTAAAGCAGTATATCACGATGATTTATTAAGGGATTGATTTTATTTTTCCACACTTGGTTTTTTAATGTAATGGTCTCCTCTTGGCTGCTTAATTATGCGAGTATACTAAACAATAAGGAATTTGGGACGAATTTAAAATGATAATCATAATAAGCAGCGTGCGCATCGCGCTTGTGAGGGTGAGCGAGAATTGGGCAGCGTACGGTACGTACGAACGCGCCGCACACAGGAACGTTACTTGCGTAACTTACGCCGATATTCTTGGATATTACTGTTTGGACTACAATATCCGTATTTTCCCAGTGATTATTTCTGTATTTAACATAGATTAGAAGAAGACTGTGGCGGCGGTGTAGGGGTTGGGTTCAGTGTTTCTGTGACTTTAAAAATACAACTGCTGATCCCAGTAATACGAGGTACATGTAACTGTAAGTAACATACCGTATGTGGATTTACCTGGAGAGAGAGCTCTTGTGCAATTCGAATAGACGTTATCACAGAATTGTGATGACTGTATTAGACATGCGTGCGTAAGAATTACATCCGCCGGTAATAGTAATGGCCTTCCGTGCGACTCTTCTGCAAGCAAACATTACTAAATTATTAATTTACTTACACTCATGACTGTATCGGATTTCTGTTATCTGTGACTGTGGAGTCCTAATTACCTAGCTTAGCCTAGAGGATTCCATGAAGATATTTTTGAATGATTTTGATGTTGTCAATGTCATTTCATCCCCCATCCGATCCTACTTAGTTAGACTTAGACTCTAGAGTTAGACCACTCACACACAAGCATGCGAGGTTAGTTGTACTACTTAGACTTAGTAAAAAGTTACTATAGGCCTACTAGTTGTAGGATGGGGGGTCGGGTGTCCGGACACTTTATATTTTTGAAGCCTTCTTTTTTGTCTTTGGATTACACTAATGTTGTAAATCGGATCAAAAATCAGATCGAAAATCGGATCGGCAGTTAAGCTTCTAAAATCGAAATCGAATCGAAAATCGAATCGGCGATGTTTAAAAACAAAGGAATACATCAACATTTTGTTCGCGGTCGCGCGCATCTTCCTGACAAAGTCACAAAGACGAATGTTTAGGAATGGAAGTAGTCGACATGCGCGATCGTTTGGAACATGCTTTTAAAGGGTTTTGAGGTTTAACTGCTTAACAATAAAATGAGTGATTTTTATTAGAAAGATAAACGAATGACGCATCTTCCGAGCAGTCGCAAAGGAAAATAATTCTCGTAGATCACAGGTCAATGAACGATCGGCGGGACATCTTTTATAAGTATTTTTATGTGAAGCTGAGCTCAGCTAAGTTCGCTCATTATAATATGTGATTACAGCCACGCCCAATAACCATTCCAAAGTACACCCATTTTGTTATAATAGCTTACTTGGTACATCATTTCTCCGAATCAGTTCTGGGAAAAGTTAAGTCACGCCTCAGTATCGATCTTTTTGTATACCCACCCACTCAACAATATCAGTGAATTACGCAATGCGCGCAAGCATTCACACAATACAAGATAGTTTTATGGCATAGCCGAGAACTGGAACCGCCCAGACTCAACGGGCTAGCGCAAAATTCTTTACACTACCTTTTGGCATGTGCACGTGGTGGGTTTGATTGACACTGCTAACAGTGCTATTCTTTGAGTTGGCTCACTGGCTGGATTAATGACAATATATCACTGCAAGTATGGCTTACATGATACATACAACACGCAACACATCCATACACACTGCTCTCAAACTCCCTTGCTATCATTCGTACCTAGGCCGTGTGTGCACTTATGGGCGGGATTTAAGCAGGGCATTGACTAGCATATACAACACATCCATGCACCCAGCATTCATATACATTTCTCAAACTCCCTTGCTATTCGTCCATTGTGTGAACTCATGGGCGGGATTATGACAAAAATTAGCGCAAGCACTAGCATACGTAATACACACAATACATTCCTGCACCCACGCGGTCACACATAGCTCTCAAACTCCCTTGTCATTCGTCCATTGTATTCACTCATGGGCGGGATTTATCAGCGTAAGCACTAGCATACATAATGCGTACAACACATTCATGCAGTCACACACAGCTCTCAAACTCCCTTGCTATTGGTCCATTGTATTCACTTATGGGCGGGATTTATCAGCATAAGCACTAGCATACATAATGCATACAACACATTCATGCATGCACCCATGCAGTCACATACAGCTCTCAAACTCCATTGCTATTGGCCATTGTGTGCACTCATGGGCGGGATAAATGACAAACACAGTACAAGTACATGTTCATTGTTTGTATTATACAATACATTCATTCCAAGTTCCACTCCCACCATACCAGTCAGCGCAGCTACCGGTAGGTCATCATAAGTAGGTCAACCTTTTATGAGTCATTTCTGACATTCCAGGAATCTCGATTGTTCGAACTATTCGATTGTTAAAAAGCTCTAAATAGCTAGCACCTCTGCAAGAACAATCTTGAAATATGTTCTGACCGCACTGTAACTAGATCTACAGGTATGCCGATTTTTTATATCCGATTTTTTCCTTCAAGGGGCATGATCGAAGATCGGCAAGTGATCGCCGATTGTTGTGAAATCGAATGGAATCGGTTGCCGATTGCAAAATCGGTTACAAGCTTAGATTACACTAAAAATATGAATTCAATAGTTGTAGGACCTAATCATCTTCTATTTTGTTCTCTATAATATTTCCTAACATTTTGTACTAAACATTTATGAAACTTCGCTTGTAAATTTTTCCAAATGACTTTCTAAAGCTGATCGTCCGGACACACAACAACTGGGTATACTACTAACCTCGCACAACGCATGTCATTTCATAATGAATTTTGACGTTTTCATTCATCACACGAATGTGAGAGAATGACACACGCCAAAATCTTCACAATAGGCCCTATACTAAATTTATTCATCTAAATCTGTTCATTGAATTAATTTTTAAAATATGCTCCAAAATATTCATAAAAAGGGATTTTAAACGCTTACCTTCAAATCTCAGCCAAGATACTCCGTCCGATCCTTAATACTGCGGTGGAAATTACACAAACAACAATCGAAATGCGAATTTTTCTTATCGAACAGTCTAGATTCAAGTCGCCGGCGCATAATAGGAAATTGTACCAAAAAAATCAACAGGCATCTCACGTATAATCGCTGATGGCGCTACATCATAAAATAACGCTGAACAGCGAAAAAAATGCGGAGCGCCTAGAACGCAACCAGCAGTACAGCTGATCTGACGTAAACGACGTAAACAAGCAAGTTTATTAAATAATATCGCGCGCCCTCTCTGTGCGTATAGAGAAAACCAGCGAATTGGCCGCATGCCTGCTTCGACATCAAGTAAAATCATCGATATAAAGTACCAGAAAGACAGAGAGGAATTGAAATTGGCTTCATATCGTTTGGTAAGTTTCATATCCAAAGCTTACTTCATGTAAAATGTAGATAAATTTCTAATTTTTACAAAAGAATAAAAAAATTATTGCAAGTGCCGTGCCAGCGGTTATCCTGTGCATGGCGGCGGTAATGTACCCATGGGTGGACTTAGACTTAGTTAGAGCCTAGCTAGGCTACAAAGCTATGTTCGTGCAGGCTCCACGGCCACTCTACTTCTCTACTGCTACACTACGCTCCAACTACCCGAACCTCGAGACCAAAAACTCGCTCTGATACTCCAAGTGACAAAGGTGGGATTTTATGGGGGAAAATCACTCACACAAGCATGCGAGGACGAGGTAAGACCGTTAGTTGTACTAACCTCGCACTACGCATGTCATTTCATAATGAATTTTGACGTTTTCATTCATCACACGAATGTGAGAGAATGAAACACGCCAAAATCTTCACAATATATTAAATTTATTCATCTAAATATGATCATCTAATTTAATTTTAAAAATGTGCTCGAACGTATTTATAAAAAGGGATTTTAAACGCTTACCTCCAAATCTCAGCCAAGATACTCCGTCCGATCTTAATACTGCGGTGGAAATTACGCAAACAACAATCGAAAATGCGAATTTTTCCTATCGAACAGTCTAGATTCAAGTCGTCAGCGCATAATAGGAAATTGTACCAAAAAATCAACAGGTTACATCTCACGTATAATCGCTGATGGCGCTACGTCATAAAATAACGCTGAACAGCGAATAAAAATGCGGAGCGCCTAGAAGGCAACCAGCAGTACAGCTGATCTGACGTAAACGATGTAAACAAGCAAGTTTATTAAATAATATCGCGCGCCCTCTCTGTGCGTATAGAGAAAACCAGCGAATTAGCTCCATGCCTGCTTCGACATCAAGAAAAATCATCGATATAAAGTACCAGAAAGACAGAGGAAATGAAATTGGTTTTTATATCGTTTGGTAAGTTTCATTTCCAAAGCTTACTTGATTTAAACTATAGATCTATTTCTAATTTTAACAAAATAGGCAGAAACTTATTGCTAGTGCCGTGCCAGTGGTTATCCTGTGCACGGCGGCGGTAATGTACCCAAGGGTGGGGGAATATATAAAATTCATGCAACATCACGATCTTTAAAAATTGAACTAATATTATACAAAGTTTCACTTCTTTCCATGCTTCGTATAATCAGTCTCAAAATTGGTGATTTAGAGCCAACATGGAGTTCCTCACACGTATAAATAATTCGCTGCCGATTTCATTTTTCCATTTCTTCTTGCCAATAACTACAGTACTTGCATAACTAGATCTAAACAGATTATTCTAGAATATGAATTTATTCCTAAACCGGACTTTAACCTTGACTTGTATTTCAAATAGTGTATTTTAAATTTTTTAGTGTACCTGTATACCTGAGGCTGAGTTGGAATTATTTCCTCATGTTGACATGTTTTCATCATCTTTTGTTTTGTTCTGTGTATATACGTTGTATCTACGTGTGTGTAAATCAGTGAAAGAAGAATTTCCTTTATGAAAATAAAGTTGCTTGATTGATTGCTTGATTTTTACACTGTCACTGTCAGGTTCCATAACAACTGTTCATCATAATTCATATCTGCCTTGTCTTGTCTTGTAAATACTGCACTTGAACGCCTCAAAGAGGCTATGCAGGGCTCGAAATTGGTGGCGGTCCGGGGGCCATTGACCGCCTAAAGCTCCGTCGGGCACCCTAAAAGTCGGGTAATAGTGCCCGGGCTGACCACCAGAAAAAATAAATGTAGAAAACCGAAAATGAGCAGGTCTAAAACGAATCGTAGGGACTGATTTTCCGTTTAAAAAAATTGCCTTTTCCGTTTCAGAAAATCGTAAACTCCATTTCAGCATGTCTGAAAACGGAAATTCTGTTTCCCCATTGACTTTGTGTACACGGAAAATTGCCAATTCCGTTTACCATTCAGTAGCAATATATCATTCTCGCTGGTCAAAATTTGTATCTGCCACTGTACCAACAACGCAGTAGTATCCGCTCTAATCGGATCTACATGTATGGGGGTACACAAAATATTTTGAAAAACACATTTGACATAAATACATCCTTACCTTTCACATTATTAGCATTATTTTTTTATTAAATTAATTTTTATTGATAACTTTGGGGGTTTTTGGACATCGTTACGACCAGTCAACGACTTTGGCCTATCCGCCATTTTGATTTCAAGACCGGAATATCGTGCTGTTACATCTTGAAACGTAGAGGGCAGCATGCAACACACGACCCTATTGTTTGCATGTGAATGTTTTCGACACGGCCGACTCGGCCCATTGAACTTGAATAAAGTTAAGTCCTTTCATTATAGTATCAAATTCAACATGTGATGATCTTGTTGTGTGTAATTTGGTGATTGAGGACACATTTTGTGATGTTGGGGAATGGACAATGACATGATCACTTTTTTATGTTTTGCCTCATCCAAGCCACTTGTGGTTTTGTTCCCACTCTTTCTGTAATGTATACTTCTGGGGCCCATTTCATAAAAAGTTGCTATAAATTCTTTTGCAGCCAGAGGCTGAATTGTGGAATCTTTTACAAATCAAAAATATAAACATTACATAAACATCATAAATAATTACATAATTACACAATGCAAAATTCAAATATATGATATCCAAAAATTAACTATGAGTACAGGATATCATGCATTAAAAGAAAACAAATGAAGCACAGAGACTCAGAGTTTACCTTAGAGTGACAGAGAGAAAGGGACAGGGACAGAGAGAGACAGTTACACAGAGCTAAGGGAGAGAGAGAAACAGGAGAGAGAAAAAGAGAGAAAGACAAAAGGATCATGAGTAATTTTTTTTAATCTCCTTTGAAACAAAGGCTTGAGTTTGTCTTTTTTAAATCCACAGAAAGGTTCCACCAGTAATGTAGTGTTTCGCAGCAAACTTACACATACAGAGTTGATAACACTTTACAATTTGTCATGATACAATATTTTCAATATGCATGTGATGACCACCTAAACTGCCATTTGACCACCTAAAGTTCAGTCCAGGGTGCCCGGCTGACTTCCAAAAATTAATGTTAATCGAGAGGCCTGCTATAGACGTGCAGGCCATTCATGCAATTGCTGCTGCTATATATACACAACAAAAAAAGTAAGTCCCCCCTTAAACCACCCATGGGTTCAATTCATCTCGCGTGCGAAGGATTCATATGCACCTGGTGCACGCGAATCTTTCGCACCCTTTTTGCTCAAATAACTATGACATAACATTATAGCTAAGATTTCTAATTGTGCTATTTACCTAACACTTACCTAACCATATGGATCGTTTGTTGAATTCTCTTTGCTGTTTTTTTTAATAAAAAAAAAGCATTTTTGCTTGATCTTCACGTAGATGCCTCCTGATCAGCATGGATATCAATTTTTGCCTAAAGAGGGCGCGCGATATAATTCATATGCCGGTTTGTACCGTTTGTCTGCATCTTGTACTGCTACATGTAGCTGCATTCTAGGCGCTCAGCATTATTTTCTTGCTCGTTCAATCCACTTTCATCATCATCTGTCAAAAGATGGCGTACTTTACCTACAGTATAAGTATATACATGAAATGCAATTGATTTTTTTTCTACAATTTCCTATGCGCCAACGACTTAAATCGAGACTGTTTGATAGGAAAAATCGCATTTCAATTGTTGTTTGCGTGATTTCCACCGCAGTACTTGGACGGACAGACGGAGTATCTTGGCCGAAATTTGGAGGTAAGCATAAAAAAAAAATCATTTTTACAAATTCGAATAAATTTATAAAATTAAGCTACATGTAGGAGATTGTTGTAAATTACGTATAGGAAATATGTTGAACTTTTTGGCGTGTTTCATTCCCTGACATTCGTGTGATGAATGAAAACGTCAAAATGCACTATGAAATCACATGCGTTGTGCGAGGTTAGTATACTAACCTCGCATGTTGTGTGAGTGCCCTTAAACAAACATCCATAATTTCCGAACCAAATCGAGTTTTTGATATATTTTTACATTACCGTGTAGGTAATTTTATAAGCTACCCTCTGGGTAAATGTTATGGACGTATTTTATGTCATGCTTCAGTGAGCACCACCAGAAGGCAAAATTGTCACTTTTCAAAAGTCACAAGCCAAATATCATGATTTTGATTCCACTTTATTGGAACGAATTCCACATTCTCATCATGGAAAATAATCAGAAGGCTTGTAAAAGGTACTTTCTAAAAGACGATACAAGTTTTTTTGCTAAATTTCACGATTGAATAAACACAAGTTGAAATTTACTATAATTTGATTTTTTTTAACATTTCTATCGATAAAAATGATCGAATGTGATGACAGTTATTTTTGGGAAGAGTATCTTCAACAATATTCATCTTTTCACGGATCAATGAACATTTAATGAAATAATACGAATTTTAAATATAGGCAAGTATTGTTTCATTTTGGTAACTGAAATGATATTTTCTCAACTTTTTTCGTTATGTTCATGACCAATAAACATGCTTCAATGATTCAAATGCGTTTAATTAAACATTCACGCTTGAATGAACATGTGGAATGTGATTACAAATGTAGCTCTTTTGTACGTTATTGGAAAAAATGCAATTGCTAACTATGGATTTCTGTCACAAACCTTGCATAGTTCATTTGATTTTATTTTTGTAAAAATCCCGATGTCTAATGCTTCAGTGAGCATACAATATTCGAAAATTATGCAAATGAGAGAAAAGTTTAAGGCCTTGGTCCCACTCTGTGCCTTATCGAATGATTATTTTGGTGTGCGCGCCTTTTGGATAGTACTAATCTGAAGCCATGTGCGAAGTTTCGTGAAAAAATTGATGGCAGAAGTAACAAAAACTGTCCATGAAACAATCCCTCATTTCATTTTTGTTAAAATTTTGACTTCCTCTCTCATAGACATTGTGTACACTAAGTATGGGTGCATATGTTTAAGGATAGATGACCACTTATTCATTATGGTGAAACTTTTTTTCAAGGCTGTCTTTAGCAATGTCATTTGGCAGTTATGTTTATCAACCTACGTGCAGAATTTTGTGCAAAAATGAAATTGATATGTTTATTTATGGATGAGTGAGCATGCATCAAAGTGGGAAAAGGGGCATTTTCAATGTCACAGACTAATTTTGAGGGATAATATAGTGAATAATGGGGACAAATTCGGTTTCAAATGTGACTTAATTGCTGTTGTTTTTATCATCCATCAGATTTCACGGTTGAGCGAGCACATTCAAAAACTTGGGAATGAATACTCTTTATACTGCCTAAATGTATTTTTTTCCTAACAATTTCTCAGGATCAGTTGAATTTATAGACAAATCAGTGGTGGATCCAGAATTTTAAAATGGGGAGGGGCAGAGTAATTGGGAGAGCCACCAATATTTTCAAATTTTAACATGTTTTAAAAGTTGTAGGGGAACTGCCATAAACCCCTAGATGATGATACGTCACAAAACATTGTGCTCACTCAACCATAAACATACGATATCAAAATTTTGTGTGAGGTGGCTAAATGATGGATAGTAAAACAGCTCTAACATAAAATTCACCTAAAAACAACCTTTGCCCAACTTTGTATTTACACAATCTGAATAACGACTATTGTGACTTTCAAAAATGGTCATTTTTAATTCAATCTTTGATTATTCATGCATAACTCAATTGATTAATCTCATTTTTCCCCAGGAGTTTCTTAATGAGTGTAAAAAACCACCTACGAAATATATTTCAAAAATATGCCGTTCAAAAGTTACGCCAATTTGATTTAGGGGGGACTTACTTTTTTTGTTGTGTATATACTTCTTTTACTTAGCATGTTTTTGCTCTGCTGTTTCTTAAATGCAGCTAGAATGCCTAGATCGGATGCATTTTTAGTAGTGGGAGAAAGTGAATTCCACTCTACAATCATGACAATTGTACGAGGGTAGAGGGAATATTTGTAGCAATCCTTATTTGCTCTGATTATATTAAAGTTTAAGTCATGAGACTGTCTGGTTATTCTGGTTGTTGGCCTGGAGGATTCTACTTGGTTCTTAAGTAAAATGATGTCTTTTGATTATTTTTTCTAAATTAAAAATAGAGATTGAAAAATAAAAATTTTCATGAAGTTTTAGCTGCATGTATTTTCCACCTAGCCAGGAGGCTCCTGGAGATTAATGCCATATCACTGATGTGCTTAATCTCCACGGAGCCAGTAACGGGATGCTATTGCACTACACACACGGTATTAAGAGTTCCTTATTTAAGGTAAGATTCATGATATTTATCGGCCGATGCAAGTATTTCTTTAACTAAGTTAGCACTGCTCATGATATTGTCGCCCTCTATACGCGTCTTGTAGCTAGGCTACAATAACAAAGACGGCAAGATGGCGACAATAACAGACTGTGAGTAAACGCTTCTCTACTTTTAATATTTTCATGTATTTAAGTGAAATTGTACTTAAAACCCCCACAATTTTTGGCCAATAGGGTCAAACTAATATTGTAGCCCATTTACATAAGTATGGGCTCAAAACCCTAAATAAAATGTGCGATTTTCATTAAGTTATTGTGGGAACTCTTACTGTGCATGTAGTGCAATGGCATCCCGTCCCTGGCTCCGTGGAGATTAAGCACGTCAGTGATATGACATTAATCTCCAGGAGCCTGGCTATTTTCACCAAGATAGGGCCTGCACAAAATGTGCCCAAAATTCAGGGTTTTTTTTAATGCTCAGGAGAACAAGAAATGATCCCCACGATGAAAAAAAGATAGCAACTGTATGGAAATATTAAAGTATTTTTCGTTACAATAGTGGCATTTTAATGATTTTTTTATTTGTATTGTATACTGCATAGATCTAGACATTGTGCCCGAGGGCCTTACATGTACCTTGTCCTGCTTGGCTTGGAATGCAGCCATGATCAGTGGAGGTATCCAGGCAGAATGACTAGCCTAGATTCTTAATTTATGGCAGTCGTCTGTTGTTTTGAGGAGTTTTTAAACATATTTTTTATTTGTTTATTTCTCCTTGTACACAGACGGCTCTTGATCGTGCAGCCGCCGTAAGGGGGTTAACAATACAAAGTAACAACCCCCCCCCCCCAACGGGGCTCTTCAATTTTTGTCTTTATTTCATAAAAATACATAAAAAGACCTAGACCAAAATAAAGATTGATATTCCGTTTTGGCCTTAATTGCACCAAAACAGAAAAAAATAAACTTAAAAGGAAAAACAACAACAATGGCTTACTTCTGCTGTCGCGTAACTCCCACTTCCCTGGGTTATCTGAACTTAAAGGGGAATCCAACCAAAATAAAAACTTGTTTTTATTAGGAAAAGAAAATCAGACAAGTTGATAGGTTGAAAGTTTGAACAATATTGGACAAACAACAAGAAAGTTATGAATTTTTAAAAGTTGTAAATATTGGTAATCACTCTACCCATGGAGACTTCAAATTGGCCGCATATGGGATGTCATAGTGATGTAAGGCAAGGACTACTCTTCCATGTACTCCAATACATATTATGGCTAAAATTTCATTTTTCCCAAAAGTTTTATTTCAAATTATATTTTTCTTTCATGAGGACATAAAACAATATACTACCTGGGTTATATTTAGATTACTGCCCCAGGGGAATTTGTACTTAGGAGAAAACCACAAATTCCTGATAATAAAGTACATGGCCTGTGGGAAAGTTGTCCTTGCCCTTGTCATAATTTACTTACCCAGTTGCCAATTTGAAATCTACATAGTATTAGTGATCATATATTAAAGCAGCTATAACTTTTTTATTGCTTGTCCGATTTTCTTTCAAACTTTCACTATTCTATTTAATTTATTTTTCTCCTTCCCAACACAACATTTTATGGCCAAGGGTGGATTCCCCTTTAATACATAAACATATGGCCATTGAGTCCCTGTACAGACCAAGTTAGAACTTCGGTCTCAGTAATTGGCGAGTGGAGCCAATGGAGTTTAGCGGAACAACCAATAAAACAGAGACCAAAGCTTTTGGTCTAGGCTAAACCTAGACTGATAAATCCGCTGTTTCAGAGGATTTTTTCAAAATTTTCTGATTTTTTTTGTCCTACACAGACTGACAACGGCTATGAGGCTTGTAATGGTGGAGCAAACAACCGCCGCTTAACTATGGAGAAACGATGCGCTTTTGCACCCTCCTCGATTACTCCTTTTTTTTTAGCGGGGAAAAGGAAGAAATAATTAAGATAAATTCACATCATATACAATCAGCTTACTACCTTTATGAAAAATATGCGGAAAAATAGTGAATTTTTATGACAAAAAGATAGGGATTAGCCTGGTTCTTCATTGATTGCTGTCAGCTACACCTGAGCGTACTGATGCACCAACAGATTGGCTGGCACGTTAGTACCCTTGTTTCTAGCTGTGCTGCTGGCGATCGAGCGATCAAAGAAGAACCTGAATGATCCTGATCTGTTTGTCATGAAAATTCGCTCTTATTTGTAAGAACCGACGGACCGATTGGACTAATTTTTTTTGTGCTTGGCCCATGGGGAATTTTATGTTTACCAAATTTTGACAAATTCTGAGAGGGTCAGGTGCAAAATTGCATATTCATTGAGTGAATTGCCATGGAATGACCTGAACGTTCTTGGTACAGGGGTAGATACAACTTTTGACCAACGCGAGTATTGTGACATCGCTAATCAGTGCATGAAAAATGCGTATTGATTATGTTCTTTTGTCGATAGTTATCGATATCGGTAAGATATTTTTAGCGATATATCGACAGAGAATTTTCTTACTGATAACAGCACTAGTATAATGTCAATCTTATAGACTTTAAAAATACATTTTATGCCAATAGTCTAAATAGATGATGTAAGTTATTGAATCATTGGTATTTTATTTATGCTTTTGGGCTCATTTTCTCAACTTGAGAAAAAAATTGTATCAGTTTTCAATCAAGATGAATTAATAAGGCAAGTGAACTTGTGCCTTACTCAGGCCTGGCCGGCCTTACTCATATTGCCCTGAAAATCCATGTTAAAGATGATACCATCGTTTTTTTTTTCATGTTGAGAAATAGAGCCCCAAAGCAAAAATTGTTGTGTTACTCATACAAGTTCAGTCATTGTAATCATTTACTTTATTCCTTTTTATTGTTCAAACAGCAAGGTCAAGGTCATTGACAGGTGACAGGGCAGTTCAAAGAGCTATAGGAATCTGTGGAGGCCAATTTGATGTGTAACGTTTTAATTCCCTCTGGCAATTGTTACATGAATACAGGATGTTTTCTATAAGCGGAGTGAATGCCCAGGTAACTAGTGACACCAAAACAAGTTCCATGTGCAATTTTTACACTGAGTTACCACCATTGCAAATTAGAAACATTAAATATCTTGAAGTCATGGTGATAGACCTGTATGAATATAATGGGATCCCATACTAATACTATACATATCTGAAGTTTATCTTAGTTCAAACAAAGAAGTTTTTTTATATTCCACGAAGCGGAATTTTTTTCAAGCCGTATTTGGCAAGTAATAAATATGTTTAAACTCATTTTGAAAAATTAGAAGATTCTTAGGCTGGTTCGATATTGATGATGCAATGGTGCCACCTTGTCTAAGCACCCATTCATTTTACACACCCATGTGGATTTTTAATTGAAGAAGACTGCATTTTTAGGCATTTGCCTAAAATCTCTATAATTGGACTCTTAACAATTTATATGATTTTACTTTTTTAAAGATAAATATTCCTTTCTATTTGGAAAATTTAGATTTGTTCAGGGTCACCACCAAAAAGATGATTGTTGATTAGCCTTGCCTTTGAAATGCGGGTACAGGTTTTTTTTTAGGGGGGGGGGCAACCCAAATGATTCAACTTCATTGCTCTACATACCCAGGCTTTAAAAAAAAATCACTTAATGCTTTTTATGCCTCTACCCATTGTACATGGTTGTTGGAGTCATTAAGTTTTCAGGGTTTCTATTCGGCCTGACTTTCGTTCTCGCGATGACATTTAACAGATCAACTCTTAACTTGGTTCAAGTATGTATACAAGAGTGTTTATCAGATTAATCTTTGAGGTATTAAAGGTCAAAGGTCCCAGTAGTCATTCTATACCCCTAAATACATCATCCATCAGATGGCTGCTAGGGCTGAGACTGAAATATTTTGTGTACTATTCTTGAACAATTTTGTTTGTTTATGTTCTTGAGTACAGCAGCTGATCTTACCCCTTCCCCATCTGGTAGCAGCATTTCATTCTTTGAAGGGTGTAGCAGAGACAGCAGCTGTAAGGAGGAAACAAACAATCTCAGCACCTCCCCTGAAGGATACCACCAAAGCAGAGGACACACAATTTGCAGAGAGCCTATCAAATGTAAGTGCAGATTTGTTTTCTTCAGGTTTCCAAATACTGGTCATGTACAGATAGTAGCTATGGAAAAATTGACCTTTTATTCTCAACACAGAGAAAACAGGAAGAATTGCCTCATAATTTTTGGCTACTAACTTTAGCCTTCCACAGCGATGTGACCCAATTTGACCTTAGTGACGTAGTGATTGATAAGTGGGTTATAGACACTCAGAAGCTTGTTTCGCCCTCCGTCCCTGTTGAGACAGACAGTAGCTGTTCAAGTTAATTTGCAAGTGAAGAGTTTTAGTTTTGCATTGAGAAAACACTTAGTAAATAGTTCCTGCTATTTGTCATGTATCTACATGTAAGCTATGATACTGATTACATGGTTGGCGTGGAGCAAGTTTGGAGACAATTTCTAGTGTATCAATTTCCACATAAATTGATGTGTCTGTCAAATATATTTTAATCTGATATCTATTTGACATTGGTTTTTATTCCTTTTTAGGTTACATTAAATTTTGCAGATGTTGGAGTGAGTTCCTTACCCAAGGACTGGCTGAACTCAATATTACCCTCTATCACCGAAGGTTGCAATCTTTCAGACAGACTTCACACTCTATCCTACACTTCTGCAGAATCATTTTTTGAGAACAAACATGGTATGGTTTTACCCTTTGATTATTTCTACTTCTTAGGAAAAAATTTGAAATGAAAGTTTAGATAAATTATGTTTATCCCATGTATGTGAGTACTGAATAGGTATGTTAAGGTCATCAACTGGACATCTGGGCGTTTCTTTTTCCTTCAATTTGAATGTATGTGGAAAATCCCTTGATGTTGTGGTTCGCAGAGACTGAATTTGAAATAGAGTGATTTCCCCTATATAATTATAATTTATAATCAATACAATATCAATGGCTAGCATCAGTCTGACAACGAAGATCTTGGAACCTGCAAGACTTGAATCTACCATCTTCTACTTACCAGGCAGCGCCTCTTCCACCAGGGTAGTACTGGTCCTTTGAACAGTCATCATGAACTAGAAGCTCAGCCTCTGGTTGTGTTTTGACTTGTAATATCTTTGTACAGAATGTTATTGTGAGGATAGCTAGCAGGAATGGCAGCAGTTATTTATTCTCAACTTCCTTTTATTAGTCTACAAAAATATACATGTATGTATAAAGTGGCATTCATTTGTTAATTTTCATTTCCTCCAGGTTTCCCTTCTTCACATCTAGCAATTCCAACCCTAAGGGAGTTCACATCATCTGCTGGTGGCTTCAGATTTTTTCAGAGTTTCCTTGGTTCAAATGGTTCTTCATCACTTCCACTGTGTAAGTCAGTTATGAGTGTGCTTACTTTGAAGAAAGCTGTATACATGCAACTGAGTAGAATTAGTTGCAGTTAATATATCCCCCAGGATCAGAGGGTACATGTAGTTAGTATGAGAGAGAGTTTGGTGTGGGGTTCTTATAGCTGATTGATTATTTGATTAACTAATTAATTGGTTAACTAATCAGGTAATAACGTTATGTGAATATATATATATACCCGGTATATATATATATATACACCCTTCAAAAAAGTTTGGAAATCTGAGTTTGGCCATTGATTTCTCCCAACTCCCAACTTTACACAATGCATATTTGATATCATTAAAAAGGTCATTTAATTCTCTTTAAAATGATACCATGTTTGTTATGATCATGCCATCACGAAAAGAGCAGGATTCAAAAGTGTTGGATGAAGTCTGAATTGAAAAGCTGCAAAACGAGCAGAAAAATTCATGAAGGGTCAATAAAGGACATGATTCTTTTGTCTGTGTCGATAGAGATGAAAGTCCATTCAAATCAAGCCCCTGCTCCTTCAATTTTGATTTTTTTTTTGTCGTGGTTTATGTATTGATGATTCTGTGAGATTATGGTTTGAGTCATGGTTTGTAATACCAATGCATGATTGTTTATGTGTTTGCTTGTGCATTGGTGTGTTTGATTCCATGTTAATGTTGATGTTTAAGTGCATGAAAAGAAAAGGAACCGCTGATAAACTCACTCATCACTTAGGAAAAAAGAACAGTGACGTCATTTTGCAACTTTTAAATTTTGACCTTGCCCCACATTTCAAGGCACTGCATCTCCATGTGAACCATAATAATATCATGTAGGGTATCATTTTAAAGAGAATTAAATGATCTATTCATTGGTATCAATCACACATTAATAATAATCACTAAAACCAACGAGGAATTATCGATCAAAGTCAGTTTTCCAGACTTTTTTTGAGGAGTTTATTTGTTTAGTTATTTTTTCTTTTCTATTTATAATTACTACATGTTTTTAATTTTTTCATTGTGGGGTGGGGCTGGATAGGAAGGGGTAGTTCCAAACTAGACAGGAGGGAAGGTGTCCCTAACTGATCACATTTGGTGAGTAATTAACAAGATTAAGGGAGGAACATCATTAAGACTTTTCTAAATTGAACAGGAGCCCAAAGGGTACACTAATACTCATGGACTCAAGAGGCCAGTACCCCAATACATAGTGCATAGTAAGTGGAGTTAACTTATATATTGATTGCTACATGTTGATTTTTCTACCATTTAGTGTTTGATCAAAGAAGAGGGTTTAAAACAAAGAGAGCAGCTTCAGCTACAGAACTAACCACAAGGAAGTCCAAAGAAGATGATGTTGGGCTGTCAGGTATACTGAGGGTGAGTAATGCTTTACACACCTCATCTGGTTCTTTAATCTAAAAACTCAAATAGGTTTGATATTTTTCGGTATTGTTTTAAATTCTCTTTATGAAGCATAAAAGTACAAATATAAACAGCCCTAAAAATCCTGATGAAACAAGTGTATTTCTTGCCACTGAGATTAAGGATGTTCACCAAGATGTTTATTGATAGGTGACTGAATCAGTATTCTTATCCAAATCTTCAAAATTAACAAATCACTATACATACAAAATGACAAAATATAGACATTGGCGGATGACAAAACCAAAAAATGATGTAGATACAGATTAAAAGTGATTTCTTTGAAAAGTTAATTTTAATTGGCTTTGCTCTTTGTTTCATTACTTCTTTAAATTGTTCTATTGAATGCCTATTATCGGGACCTACTGTCACAGAATCAATTTTCAAATTGATATAAATCCCTTTTTTAAAGACAATTTTGAGACACTGTCTCGATGTTGTATTGATACTTGTATTCAAAACAAAATTATATCTTTCTCTTTGCAGAAATTTACGTCATCGAAGGACACTAAAAAGAAAAAGTTCAGGGAGAAGCTTGGTGATGCTCTATCTAGTCATGATGATCAAGTAGCAGACAAGGACTCCTTCAAGACAGGTTACCTGGAAGGCTACATGATGGGTAAAGATGAAACCAAGAAGTCAGACCGGTTCAAGGGATGGACAACCGTTCTCATCTTTGGTGTGCTGGCGTATCTCTATGTCAAAATGGTTTCAGTGTTTGGTGAGTTCAGGCTGTAGTTTAATTCTTTGTATGTCTTTATTTGTAGATCATGGAAATTACTTTAAACCATATACCGTGTTTACATGTAATCGGCTTTTGGTTCAGAACCGAAAGCCGATGCAGAATCGGCTTTTGGTTTATCTTGCACCGCGTTTACACGCTGTTACAGCTCGCAGTGCAGAATCTCGCGTGTCAAAAACCTGCTCGCGTGTCAAAAACCTGAAATGATACGCACACCAACAATATACGTCATAATAAAGACAACGCTGGATCCGTGCGCTTACAATTACGTCACAATGGTAAAGTAAATAAAATGCGCACCAATTGCCGATGCAGAATCAGCTTTCTGTTTACACGTAGTAAAAAAGCCGATTCTGCATCGGCTCGCGGTTCTGAACCTACTACTTTGGTGGTGCAAAATTGGTGATTCTGAACCGAGAGCCGATGCAAGTTAATCGCGTTTACACGCTATGAAAAAGCCAATGCTGCATCAGCTCGCGGTTCTCTCGCGGTTCAGAAAAGCAAGCCGATCACATGTAAACACGGTAATAAATCTTACCATCGCATATGGACATCGATCTGCAAGAGCCCGCCACTGATGAGGCTCCTGGCTGCTGATTAGCTCCTTGTTCCATGTGGAATCTTGTTTTGTGAGTCCTGTTTTCCCTCCATGTTGAAGGATGTCTCCCTCCCTTCAATTTCTCCTCTTTTGTTTGTTTTCTGGTGAGGGCCATCTTGATGCTGCTGTTTTGTGGCATTGTCAAGATAAGGCCCAGTCATGCCAGCTTTTGTTGTGTAAACATATGACTGAATAACTTTTTGTTTATTTTCTCTTTTCTCATGGACAGTGATGTATTTTACATGTTGCTTGTCAATGTGTTTTCCTGCATTATTCCCAGTATTTTTAATGATTTGTGAATGTTCATTCTAAAAAGGCAATTTGCCTCAATCACTTTGTTCACTAATTTTTACATGCACAAACTTGATATTACTTGAATCATAAAGGATTTTCCAGATAGACAAATTTTAATATAATGAAACTTAGCAATAGGAAGTGCATAATTATAGGGGAAATATGTCCTTGATTACAGTTTTATTGCACTTACTGAAATACACATAATTGCCAGTATGCAGATGAAAATTTTTGGATGTATGTACTTTGTATATGTTTATTTTTACATAACTCCAATAGACATATTTTCAATTTTGTAGTCATTATATATCACTGATAAAATATGAAAGTATTTTCTATTCGCTTTCACTAATTTTCAAATAATGAAATGTGAATGATAGTAATTCCAATTTGTTCCTCCTCAACATACAGCCCGGGTGTCTATCATTGGTAACTCAAGTGTGGATAGCATGAATGTTGCAGATGTAACTTTTGATGATGTCAGAGGGGTAAGTTTCAATAGAATTTAAAGAGAAATACAAAGAAAAAGTAAAGCTTTTGTTAGAAAGGCCCCTGTAATCAAACTGGCGCAAATTTTCAGTAAAGAGGTCTTAACCCTTATAAGACTGGGGGCTGTTTCAGCCCCTTGACATATTTCTTATATTATTTTTGACTGCATCGTTTGCTGACTTTTTACTTTGAAGTCTTGTGCAACTTTTGAGAGTGAAATTATGCACCGTTTCGTAAGTGTATGCAGACCCAAAATTGCTCAAAAAAGTGAATTTGTGTACAAATCCAAAGCAAATAATGTTTTTAGCCAAAATTCATAAATGTATCACTATTTTTCCTTTTTACTGATTAAAATTGATTAATTTCATCTTGTTTATGGTCAAATAAAGACCCCCAACAATATCCATTGAAAAAACAATAAAAAACAAAAAGTTGAAAATCATAGAAATACATAAGAAATTTAGAAAACAATAAAATACATAAGAAAATAAATGTGATGTTTTTTCTCTTTAATCCTCATAAGAGGGACTTTATTTGTTCATATGATATTTATACAAAAGTCACATACAAAAATATACATAGATAAAATAACGAAACAGGAACTAAAGGACTGAAAGAACCTTTGAGACCTGTTTTAAATCAAGTCTCTTCTGATTATATTTTCTTCTTAAATAACTTCGAATTTCTACCTTTAGATCTTTCATAAATTAAAAAGCATGAGTCATATGCTTGTCGTTTCCAAAACATTTTCTAATAAAATTCCTATAGATTACAAATTGTGAAAAATTCAAAATAAGGTTAACCACATTCATTTCTGTTTTTCTATTTCATGACCTATCAGGATAATTTTTTTGTTCAAAACAATCTTTACATCGAACAAAGTATTCATGTTTAGAAACACTTTTCAAAAATACTGTTACCACTTGACAGGTAAAGAGAATATGAATACTGGTTTCTAGAACTTTACAAATATTGCATAAAGTATCATTTTTAATTTTCCATTTGCAAAGAAAATGTGCTGTTGATGTTTTTTTTTTAGTACATTTGATCAGATTCCTATAGAGTCTGTGAACTCCAAATTAGCTTTTTAGGGGCATTATTTAGTTAATTAGAGCAAACTTTTGTTATTACGCGTAAATTAGTATAATTAATTAGCAATGAGATTTTTCACAGAATTTAATCTTATTGTTGTGCAGATTATGCCTTTGGTAGTGCGCGTGCCCATTTTTGTTGTGATCGCGCGATCAACGGCCGAGATCATAAGGGGGGGGGGGGCTGAATCAGCCCACCCTCGTCTTCTTAGGCATTAAAATCGGACTAGGAATAACAAAGTTATGGCATTTTAAAGATTTGCATTATTCCGGGGAAGCAGTACTAGGCATGTCTTCATGAATATTCAATGAGCAACTTGATGATGTCATATCCCCACTTGTTCTTTTGTATTTTATGATATGAAATTAGGTTTATTCAAATTTTTTTCTACCAAGAATTTAAAAAGTGGATTGACAACTAATCTAGTGCAGTAGATGTTCATTGCTGCAACTTATTTCATTATAAAGGAGACACATTATTCACACATGTATAAAAACAAATGAAACAATTATGATTACATGTAATAACATAAGAAAATGCAAAGTGGGGTTGTGACATCATCAGCCCACCTAATGAATATTCATGATTAAGTGCAAAAAACTATTTTCACAAAATATTGGTAAACTTTGAAATTCAATAACTTCTTTATTTGTTATCCGATTCTGATAAAATTTTCAGCATTTTGCTCTGTGAATTTTACTCTATTTATTGAGGTATAAATATCTTCAGCTTGGAGTACCCCTTAAAGCAAAAAAGCTGAAAATCTTTACACTGTTGAAAAGGTCAACCATTTTAATTTGGGGAGATCTCACATTTTGTGTTATGTTGAGAATCAGTAAATTTTGTATAGTTCATTTACCAAAAGATAAGTATGATGTATATAGTTACTATAGGCTCAGTTTGGGTACAATCATCTTGCAACCAGATGACAATCATTAAATTATGATACTGAATTGATATGTAATTATAATTTTGATGGGAATTTATCTCCCATTGAAAAAAAATAAAGCTGTTAAGTATTATCCTATAGCTTGATTATTCGTTGACATGACATTTGCTCCATATTTTGTCTAAGATGTTGGGTTAGGGTTGCAATAGGGTTTTATGTTAGGTTTAGGGTGGGGTATAGTGTTAAACCCAGGGATGAAGTTGGTTATTCGATTAGTGTGTGAAATTTAGAGCAGAGCAATTGTCGCCAGAGCCAATGTCATAGAACCGATTATTCACATAGTTTCTTAAGCAGTCTTTGAAAGCTAGGATATGACTCACTTTGGTTGAAGGACTGCATTTAAACCACATGCTCAACTTCCCACATCTTTGAAATGAAGTTGTTTTTTATGTTGTGCAATTGAATTGATATCCCATGAATATGAACTACCACACAACATATCTAGTATTTTAATTTACTATGTTAGGTATTATGTGAAATGTATTTCAAGGGCTAGAAGGGCTATTGTATAGATCCATATGTGTTTTTCTCATTCCCCCTCTAATTTAATCCATATCTCCAAGGCGGAGGAAGCCAAGAATGAACTTCAGGACATTGTGAACTATCTCAAAGATCCATCAAAGTACACAGCTCTGGGTGGGAAGCTACCTAAAGGTTAGTATTTATGTAGTCAGTATCAGACTGAGTGCTATAAGAGACCGATTTGCAATTGATTGCAAGTTTTAGTTCATCAATTACTAGAATACACTCTGCTTGAGTGTGCAGACCAGCAATTAGCTGATAGTAAATTGTATAAATCGATGATGGATTTTGCGACATAATATCAACTTTCAATTAATTTGCGAGTCTCATTGCAAGGCCTTGTTACAGACAATGTTTAACAGGCCCTGGTATATCAGCATGAATGGTAAGATTGTAGATTACTTGTGGTTTGAATAAACTCCTTCAATTATAATGAGCATGTGCATTGTAGTCTGTCCCCATGAACATTCACTTATCTTGATGAGCAACCCCAAGCTCACTCATGCTCACATTTCCCCCCCCCCCCCTCTGATATTCTTTATACAGTATGATATAAAATGAAAAAATATTTTGAAATGATTTTGCTTTCATTTCATTCAGGTGTGTTGCTTCAAGGCTCACCTGGTACTGGTAAGACTCTTCTAGCTAGGGCGGTGGCAGGAGAGGCTAATGTGCCATTCTTCTATGCATCAGGATCTGACTTTGATAACATGTTTGTTGGCTCAGGGGCAAAGAGGGTCAGAGATATCTTCAGTGAGTCTATCTTGATTGGTGTATTTTCTTGCAGTTTAACTCTTGAATAGTATTGATATTATATTGGCAAGCTGAGAATGGGATACCAGAATATTCCACAAGTTAGGGAATATTGTTTGAATCATAGATTAGTGCAATATTAGCCATAACAAGTGCAATTTTTTCTGGTACCCAATGAAGAAAAGCCATCCAATATATCTATTATCTTTAATAATCATGTGTCATTTCAAGAGAAATGTGTTCTTCTTTCTGTCTATAATTAAGTAAGTAGTTTCTGATGTTGAATATAAAGCAAATAATTATCTGTTGATTTTAGTGGACTGGACAAACTATTCTTCCTCAGCGATATAAATGTAGGTGCTGTCTTTCCTTAGCTTCCTTTGGAAAGATAGCTACCCCTTGTAGATCAACATTGTCCCAGAAATGAGTCTCATCAGATGGTCTCTCACCAATGGTTATTATTTGCTTCTCCTTGTAATTAGTGATATAAACAAAATATTGACTGTATTATGCTCTCAATGATTTTACTTTGCTTTTCAGCATCTGAGAAAGGCACAATGAATATTACATGTCTTTAAAGGTGTTTTAGACATGGTAAGATATGATTTATAGTATAAATGAATTAAAATGTTAAATATTTGCAATAGCAGCTTAAACATGTTCTTTATTCATTATTGGGACAATTATCATCATAACAAAGATTGTTTATGCAAAGTGATGATATCTGATAAACTTCACACTATTTTTTTTTAGCTGAAGCAAAGAACAGTAGCCCATGTCTGATATTCATTGATGAGTTGGACTCTGTTGGTGGGAAGCGTGTAGACTCACCATTACACCCTTACGCCAGGCAGACTATCAATCAGCTACTCTCAGAGATGGATGGCTTCAAACAGAATGAAGGAATAGTTGTATTAGCAGCCACAAACTTTCCAGAGTCTCTCGATCCGTAAGTTTTTACTCATCCCCAAAATTTTCATTAATCTATCAATATATGAATATTGTTTTATTGGTCTTGGAAGTAAAGTTAATGTTTGAACATTTTTGTTGTTGATCAACTTCTAAAAATTATCCAATGTATCGAGAGAATACACTGTATCTGAATAAAACGAATCTCCTGTTATGTTTTTTTAAATCATTGTGGAACTAGGATTCACTTTAACAGTTGAATGCTATTTTGAAGTAGTATGTTGTATATTTATTACTTTTGCTTTTGTTCCTCAATGTTTCTTATACTGGTGGTTTTTCAGACACCTTGATTATATTAATATCCTCTCACTAACATTGATATTACATTGTACGTTTTTAATTCATTCAGTGCTCTTACTAGACCAGGGAGGTTTGACATGAAAGTAGTTGTGCCAAGACCTGATGTCAAAGGTCGCCAAGACATCCTTGACCTTTATTTAGGAAAGGTCAAAGTATCCTCCAGTAAGTGCTTGTCGATAAAATTTATGAATATCTATTTTTATAGGAGCAATTTAATGATATTGTATTTTTAAGTTGAATATGAATTGTTAACAGTATTATACTTTTACTACTTATTATTTGTTTTTGCAAAGTAAATGAGGGAAAATGCTATATATTTGTATTTCAAATGTGAAAAGTCAATATTAATGACTTCCGCTTTACTGAAGACGTTAATTTATTCATGAAATGACTAGATGCTATCTTAAAAGTGTACGGTTCAACCATGAGAACAATCAGTGAAAGGGCAACTCTCATGAATTCAATTACCCAACCCATTTTGTGATGAAATTCCATATCATGTGCTCAAGCAGTCATTGTTATCTTTAACTCTTTGCCTGCCACTTTTATTTAAGGTTGCAACTTTAAGAGGGTTTTTGCATGGGCTATGCTACTTCAACTCACAATAGATTTTGATTGGCTTATTGTAAAGAAAAGCTTTGTGTGTACACTGAACAATGCAATACACACATTACTATTGTGTATGTGTGTAATTACAATAGACTTAATACACTCTGAGGGTTTTGCAAATGAAATGTGACTTGAGTCAAAGTTGGCAGCCCCTTGTATGTTACTCTGGTCTAACAAATCGGGCAAAGAGTTTATAATGTGTATATAAGCCCTAAATTAAAACACGACCTCAAACCTAGTTTTCATGCTAATCCTTATTATCAAATCTTTCTTATATAACCCTAACAAAACTCACAATCTTTACCCTAATGCTTTATTTTTTCAGAAAAATCGATAAAGGAACAATAATCAAAGATGTATAATGTAATGCGTTATCTTACAATCTATAAAAACATGAAACATATTGCCTGAAATCATGACATTTTGATTAATTTTGACTGCATTGCCCTTATCTAGTTGATGAAATTGTGTCAATTAATCATGTTGATGAATTATAATCTCATATTTAAATTGTAGCATGTGCAGATAGAAATGTGTGGGTACCCCATTTCGCTCTTCGTATCAAAGTCTTCCGTGATATTTTGCAAGATTTACAAATTTGTCTCCGATCATGAAATTCTCATCCCTAACCTGGGCTCTGTAACACAAACCATAACGATTGATCGTACACTTGATTTTTACGATTGATTGTACATTGTAGTTAATGCAATCAATCAAGAAAATTTGTTGTACGATCATTGCTAAACTTTGTGTTACAGGCTCCAGATGTCATTTACTGATTTAAAGCATAGCAGTGGTGCTTATCAGCTAATGAACAACTTGTCTATTATGACATCCTACATAAAAAAATTCCCAATGATTGTAAAACATTACCACTCCATGTTTTTATATTATTTTGTTACAGAAGTTGATGTTGAAACTCTTGCCAGGGGAACAGTAGGTTTCACAGGTAACTGTCCATAGCTGTTCTATATTTTCAAGTCTTTCATGTAAAATAATTTTTTTTTTCAATAGTCCAGATAAGAGTAGCAGTATGAAGTTCCAACATTATTGATATGGGAACAGCATTTCCAAGTATGCTTTTCAGCAAATAAAGACCCCTCCAAAGGAAAAAGTGAAATACACCACTTGTAAGCCTATAAGCTTTATAATAGAAAATATAAGTTTTATTTGTTATGGCTATTGCTTTCCAAACTCTGAAATTACTTGGATTTAAAAATAGGCTTTATTGTGTTTCTCATTGACTTGAATTATCTAACATGCTGCGTAAGGAGGGTTATGTACATAATGCGTTTCTACATTAAAAAATGCTTATTTCTTTGTTTTTCGGATAGAACAATTGATATTTACATGGAAACCAATTTTTGTACTTAATAGATTGTTGAAACCTACATTCTGGAAATATTTCTCCATGTTTTATTTGTAAGACTGCTTAATATTTTGCGCACCTTTTCCATCTGTATTTGCATTCAGTTTGCGTTTGACAGGTTTGACTCACATAGCAGTCCTAGCCAAATAAGCTTTTTATAAGTGACATTTGTTCAAATATGATTTTATTTTACAAAGGAAACAGTTTGATATTACAAAAATTGTTAAAGAATATATTGAGCTGGCTGAATTCATCTCAAATAACTATTCAATACCTGTTTGAGATGTGTTTCTAAGATTTGCAGGGAAGGTCTCCTTGCTTTATGTGTATGTGTATTGTTTTCTTTTAGAAAGTGAAAATATGAAATTGTGATATGTTATTGTAGGGGCTGATCTTCAGAATCTAGTAAATCAAGCTGCCTTGGAAGCTGCTAGGAGAGGGAAAGAATCAGTTGACATGAAAGATCTTGAGTTCTCCAAAGATAAAATCATCATGGGTATGTCTCTTTATATGATTTGTGAAGACTGAATCAATAATGATAATGATAATAACAATAATAGTAATAATTATGATAAAGATAATGATAAAAATAATGATAATAATAACAAGGAGTTCAGAGATCACATCCTGGGCAACCTTGATCTATTTTTTTTTCTCACAAGATTGCCATTTTAGGGATGCACTCACTTTTTTCAAAGTATCAACAATAACCTCATGTAAGTAATTAGGTGATTTACATCAGTCAAGGAAAACTTAGGTTTCCCTTATTGGAGCACCTTAAGGGTTATAAGCCGGGCAGGCTTGTCTTTTTTATAAGTCTTTAAATTGAAGGAGAACAGGACAATAAGGTCAAGCATGTGTCTCTGAAAGGACCAGTTTAATCAGTATTTGTTTTTCATTCCTATTTCATATAAATCATCGCATATTGGACCATGTCCATATCATTATCAATCCTAAGAGTATTTTCAAACTTAATATTCCTCTTTAATAAGTGATTATAATTTATGGATGTTTCTCTCTTGAGGGTCCTTTAAACAAGACATTCCTTTCCTCTTTTAGTAATTAAAAAAACTTCAATTTTTTTTAATATGATTCTTTCAATCTGGTGAAGGTTTACATGATTAATTGTTGCTATGTCTAGCAAGCCTCTGTCATGCTCTAGTGCATTCAAGAACATCTTTTAATTTGAAGAGTTTGCAAATCATTTGAATATATTAGTAAATGGGTCTATTTGGAACAAAAAAAAACAACCTCCTTTTAATGAACTTTCTCCAAGGCATCGAGAAGATACACCTAAAGATTAAGAATCTATAAATATCAGCATAATTATCCCTGTGATAAACAACTTTGAGTGTTTTCATTCTGAATAAGCATGTCACAAGGCAAATGAAAAAAATAATTTGATAAAGTGGTGAGGTAAAATGTCCACCTTGATATATTCCCGTACCTGTGAAGGCCACTATAAATATTACACTAATACATGATAAATAAGAATCTCATCTTGGGTAAAAGAAAATAAGGCCACTAAATTAAGGGAACGTCCAGGGTGTTACCTAGGTTACAAATACAAAGATTTTCACACAATCATTGTGCCTCATGAAATTTACAAAAAATAATTCTTCAACTACAAGTATCCCATTTGTATTGGACGTTACGATCAATATTCTCAAAAGATGTTTAATCGTATCATGGTGCAAAGCTATTGACCAAGCAGATTTCTTGTATTATCGAGCTTCAATCAGAATGATGAGGCGCCCTTTGCTAATTGGACTTTTCTTAGTGTACCCCATGAAAAATAGGTAGTTATGTACGAAAATGTGCATAGTCTAAAGTTTGGTACCATGGTACAATTGAAACCTCTTTCGAGGATACGGGCCATTATGTCTAGAATTTGTCATTTTTGAACGAGGCTGTATGCAATGCAAAGATATGTCTGGAAAGTATTATTTATGACGTATTCAGTTTTTTTTTTAATATATATTACTGTATATAGGAATGTCTTGCAGACAATGTGCATCATAGTAACATTGCTCTTTCTGAATTTTATATATATAATAGGTCCTGAAAGAAAGAGTGCCCGGATTGATCCTCGAAACCGTAAGATCACTGCATACCATGAAGGAGGCCATGCCTTAGTAGCTCTCTTAACCAAAGATGCCAAACCTATTAACAAAGCAACTATCATGCCCAGGGGACCAACACTTGGCCATGTAAGGAATCATAAAGGACTTATTTTTGACAGCATACCAACATAGAGCTCCACATTATTTTTTCTTAAAGACACGTGCAAACCCTCGGAGGCCCCCTCCCTCAATGATTCGCACAATATTTTCACCGTGCGACACTTTTTATGAGCATGCTTGACTAAAAATTACTCAAAATTATGATTTTGTGTACAAAGTCATTGCAAATTGTGTTTTCAACCAAAAATCATAAAGGTATAATTATTTTTAGTTTTAGTGGTCTAAATGGATTTGTTTTATGCTGTTTGTGATCTCAAAAGAGTCCCAGACAAAGTTCATCAAAAAAACAGAAAAACAAAAGGTCCAAAAAACATAGAATTACATAAGAAATAAAAGAAACAATATAATACATAATGAATTGATCTGATATCGCAATTTTTTTCACGTAAATTTGTTAGGAACACCACAAAGAGTTAATATACCAAAAATTTGAACATTTGGAGCTTTATTTGGGGAGTTTTTGCATACTAATTATGCATACATTTTCATAATTACTTTATAGTGATATGCGTGAAATAAATTACGATATAATTTTGTAATAATAATTATAATAATATAGGCAGGCCTCTACAAATTTTTTTTTCATCACTTGCCCTGTTGGGCAAGTGATAGAAAAATCTGCTTGCCCAATTTGTTTTATTATTTTTTTATGACGGTGCTATTATTTTTGAAGGTCATATAAAATAAAAACAATTGAGAATCATTTACAGTAAAGTAGTAAATTTTCAGCAAAGTAGGTCTTAGTCATTACGTTTATTTTGAAGAAAAAAACTTTCGCTATACTAGTAGATCTAAATGGGCGTTTAAGGTAAAAAAAAAACCTTCACCAAAAGTTGCTAAAATTTCATACTTTGCATCTTTAATCCATGAATGGTCATCTGTTTGCCACATTTCCTTGGAATTGTTTTGATTTAGTTGGAAACTATTAAGAAAATGAAGAATATTCAGCTCTTTCTTGACTCTGGAAAAGATCGTTTTATGATGTAAAAAAAAAAGCCTTCACCATAAGTGGAGTGGCTAAAATTTCACATTTCGCAACTTTAAATCCATGAAATGGCCATTTATTTTCCATATTTCCTTGAAATTGTTTTGATTTAGTTGGAAACTATCAAGAAAATTAAGAATATTCACCTCTCTTCTTTCATCATCGTTTTATGATGTTACACTCGGTCAATATTTTTTTATTGTGGTCCCACATGTAGACTTTCATGGTGTTGCAACATTAACTGAAAACGATCTTTGATCGTTTGATAGTTTATGATCGTTTTACACTTGGTCAACACCATGAAAGTCTACATGTGGGACAACAATAATAAAAAACGTTTACCGAGTGTAACATCATCAAAATCAGAGTCAAGAAAGAGCTGAATATTCTTCATTTTTCAGTTGTTTCCAACTAAATCAAAACAATCTCAAGGTAATATGGAAAATAGATGGCCATTTCATGTATTTAAGATTAAAGATTAAAAACGTGAAATTTTAGCCACTTTTGCCTTTTTTTTGGTTTTTTTTAATGGGGGTTGCATCTGCAAATTGCGCAAGATAGTAGCGCATGCGCACATAGAACTTAAGATGAGATGGCACGGTTCTTCGAACGAGGTACATGTACCTGGCGATAAATTATCTGTATTTGGCGCTGATTTTACATCAGTTTCCACTGTTTTTTGACTGGTTTGACAATATATGAGAGATAGTTGTGATTATCACTGACATTTTATTATTTTATTTTCAAAACAACCACTTGCCTGATCGGGCAATTGACTTTGAGAAATGCTTGCCCGTCATTTTCACTTGCCCTGGGCAAGCTGGTTTGTCGCGCCCTGATATAGGTATATTTACGCAGGGGAAGCCACTTCAGTTCTGAAAACTGTTCTCTCAGCGGGCCCTGCTATTATTATTACCACGTCTTTAGCTGGGCTGCCTAGGCGCTCAAGCATTCAAGGAATTTCTTCCTACTGGGTCGGAAGATTATGTAGATTATGTGCAGGCATATATTGCATTTTTTTTTCATGTTAATTTGTTAAGAACATTATAAAGAGTTTATATACAAAAAATTAGAATATTTGGGGCTTTATTTGGGGAGTTAGAGGAAAAAGTATGATTTTGTATACTAATTATGATTAAATTAGCATAATCACTTTATAGTGATCTGCGTAAAATAAATTACAATACAATTTTGTAGATTATGTCCCAGACAACCTACTTGCCAATTATCGACGTCAGAGATAGCCCCCCCTCCCCCCCCCCCCCGGTCATATGATCTCCCGAAATACCCCGTCCTAGATAGGGTGAATCTTCAACCCTAAACATGTTTTGAAAGAAATCTTATTTTCGATGCTAAATCAGATTGTAAATTACATCTTTCAATATTTCAGCACAGTTATTTGCCATTCTTTTATGTCAAACATGAAAGTAAGATCATCAAGCTCTAGGTTACTGTTAATCTGTTTTTCCTGCAGGTATCCCTTTTACCTGATAATGACCAGTGGAGTGAAACTAAATCCCAGCTACTTGCCCAGATGGATGTGTGCATGGGAGGTCGAGTGGCCGAGGAGCTTATCTTTGGGCCTGATCACATCACAACAGGAGCATCCAGTGACTTTGAACAAGCTACCAGGATTGCTAACCTCATGGTCACCAAGTTTGGCATGAGTGAGAAGGTGAGTGATGGATTTGTGAAGGAGTGGCATATAGAGAGAAGGTGGATGGGAAGGAGGAGAAAGAAGAGAATGGGAAACAAGAAGAACAAGAATGGCAAAAACAAAGAGATGAAGGAATGAGATTATGAAACAGAAGAAGAATGAGAAATAGTTGGTGAAAGGGTAAGAGAAGAACAGCAAGAATTAGACCATTAAGTTCTAAAAAAATATTTATTTGTATGCTACATTTCCCGTTGGTTGAAATTAACAGGTCTGGCAAAAAATAAATGATAGAAATACTCTCTTTTATGATTTACCAAGTTCATTAAATTGCATTGTGTCTGTACTGTGTAGGAAGCGCCGTGGTGTAGCGGTTCTGACTCTCACCTTATAATCAGAAGGTCATGTGTTCAAATCCCACCATGGCCTAGCGCCCTTCGGCAAGGCGTCAATCCACACTTTGCCACTCTCACCCAGGTGCTAATTGGGTACCGGTAGGAAACAACCGTTATTGTGGTTGGTTTAGCAAGTGTGCGCCTAACAGGCTGCTTGAAATGCTATGAATCCAGTGACCGGGTAATAATAATTGTAAAGCTCTTTGAACAGTCGTAGATTGATAAAGCGCTATATAAATGCCAATTATTAGGAATTGAGGAATTTCAATTCATCTATACAAAGTATACAAATAGAAATGAAATATTTTGTATCTTTCAGCATTTCATGCAAGACATACAGTATAGTAAGTATATTGATTGTAAAATCTATTATGTATGCTAACTAACACATCTGTAGCATGAAATAATATGCAGGTGTTCTATATTTTATACAGGTAGGAGTAATGACATTTCAGGATAAAGACCCCCTGGTTTATGGAGACAGCAATAAGCTCAGCCCAGAAACTCAACTTCTCATTGAGAATGAAATCAGAACATTGCTAAAGGTAAGATAAAGAGAGGGATAGATATTTTTATTATGCATTATACATAAAATGGATTTGGGGAATGGAAATGAGATATTATATAGTAAATTGGGTCGTGGATGGCATAAACAAGCCTTCATTTTGCAGTGTGGGGTTCAGATTAGGTTCATGTTGTATGCACTACTGTACATGAACAACTTTACATTGCTCAGATATATAGGGATTGCTAAGTATTATACATTGAAGCTTATTCAGAGATTTTGGTTTGGAAAGTTTTAAAGTACACTTTATTTCATTCTTCATTTGCATTATAGGTTTTTTTCTCAAAGAATAGTGATTAAATTCCTTATTGTATGCATTATATCAATATGTCATTAATGGAGAATGAAACCCTTGAAACCAGCTGAATCCATATCAAAGAGAAAAATCAAGGAAACATATTGTTGAAAGTTTGAGGAAGATTGAATGAATAATAAGACAGTTATGAGCATTTGAATATTGAGATCACTAATGCCATGTAGATCCTCCTATTGGCAATGCGACCAAGATCTGTGATGTCACACACGTACAACTCCCTCATTACTTTAGTACTTATTTCACTTATATTCTCACTTTTCTAGAGTCTATCACAAGGTGAGGTATTCTCTTTATGAGAGGACAAGTGCAGAGGTTTTACAACATAATATCATTGATGAATCGTTTGTCATATGATTAGAATGAGCAAAAAGAGATGTTTTGGGGTATATTTTCAGTGTCCAAAAGGGGAGAGTTGTTCATCTGTGACATCATAGATCTTGGTCGCATTGCCAATAGGAGGATCTCCATAGCATTAGTGATCTCAACATTCAAATGCTCATAACTCTTCTATTGCTAGTCCTATTTTACTCAAACTTTTGTTGATCTTATTCTTTGATTTTTCTGCTTTCACAAAAGCTAACTTGCTCCAAGATTTTCATTCTCCTTTAAATTACTCAGCTTTATAGGGGTAACTATGTATCGTTTATTGAAACTTATTTACAAATTTGGTTTGGAAAGTTGAAAAACAGTTTTTGTTTTATCGCAAGCATGATTAACCTATATAATCACATTAAAAACAATCACTGAATTTCAACAAATTACATTGTACATTTACTTGTGGGCTTTTCACTACCTTTCACCATCACTCCAGTTCAATAGGGAAGAGCTCGTAAAAGGGGGATTTGAATCTTCAAAGATTGGGCTATTTTGACACATAAATCTAATAATTGAATAGTTTATCGTTCCAGAAGTATTGAAATTTATTTGTCATAACATTTAATTCACAATGCTAATTTATGCATGAAATTAAATATTTGGCCCTAAATCTTTTGGCCCCAAAACTACTAATATTAGCTAATGACACTTTTTTTTTACAATTCTTATTTGATGTTCATATTACAAAGGGCAGTGTAAAACAGAATTATTGTATTTCAATGTTTTTGAAAATTTGATAGTTGTTTTTAAAATAAGTGTAAAAATGATGATTATGAATTTTGGCTTGAAACAGAACAAGCATTATGTTTGTACAAGATAAAATATTTTGAAGAAAATTGGGGTCTGACATTACACTTACAAAATGTTTTGTAACATCAGAAATACATACCAGAGCGTTGCCAATATGGTCTCAAAGGTTGCACAAGACTTGAAAGATAAAAGGTCATGAAATGTTGTGGCACGGAGGGGGCCAGATTCAAGCTTCTTAGGGTTCATTTCTGACAAATTTTCTTTTCTATTTGAATGCAGGATTCCTATGAAAGAGCCAAGGCAATCTTAAAATCTCATAGCAAGGAACATAATCTCTTGGCTGAGGCTCTCCTACAGTATGAGACACTGAATGCTGCTGAGATTACCAAGGTAGTTAAAGGTCAAAGATTGGAGAACAGATGAGATTACCTGAATCATGAACATGAAAGTAATCACCGTCGAAATCAGGGAAAAGACAAGTTGGAAATATCTATTTTAGAAAGGAATGTAAACATGTGTAGCACATTAATGAGCCGGTAAATTTTTCTTTTAATTAAAAATATACTGCTTATGTCTATTTAAAACCTGAATCCGTGGTTTGGTGACTATACTCTCAAATCCATGTACTGTATGTGGACTGTGCCATGAGTAATGTTTGCCAACCATTTATACATGTATGAAGGATCCACATGAAATGATTCGCCTCTGTCTTGTTTATATCAAAACATTTAAATTTATTAAATCATGGCTAGAAGTATATTAATTTAATCTAGTAAAGATAAAGAAATATGGAGATCAGATGTGCAAAAGGGTTGATTAAGATGTGCAAAAGGGTTGATTATTTTATTGCATTATCCACACTAATATCCAAAAATATATCACCAATACAATTCTCATAATTTTCAGGACAGATTTGAGAAAATTCTCTGTGATTTTTTAAATCCTGGAATCCTCCATAATTTTAATATTGAGATAATGTCCTGTTTAGATGACCAAATTCGGTGATATGAAGTGAGCAGTATTACCGATGTGACAAACTTTCTGTCGATTTATCTGCCTGCACATCATCATATAGGTCTATATCACAGTCTGCCTGTTTGTGCTTGTTACACGGTTCCATGAAATTTGCTCCTGTGACAATTGCTCCGATGGAAAATATGTTTGTTAAGCCAAACATAAAACCTAATGTCCACCACTGAATAAACCCTGATCCTGATTTTTACATTATTCTGATTCAAGAAATCTTATTACGATCCTAACTCTAACCCTATGGCCTCTGAGATATTAAGACCAGAACAAATGTCGCAGGAGCATATGTCGTAGGAGCATATGTCGTGTCACCGATGACACAACATTATACTTCCTGATAGTTGCTCCTGTCTGAATATGTTGGAAAAAAGCATACTGTCAAGGTGATGGATCCAATAGGCTCTTAGTTCAGAATTATGTCAGGATAAGGGCTATCTTTGAGATGAGGATTAATATCAAGCTCTCTGTGCAGGTTTTCAATAGTAGCCATTGTTCATTTTATTTATTTCACTTTCAACAAATGCAAATGAAATACATGCAGTTGATTAAATCAAGTCAATATGATGAATAAGATTGTGCAATTGTTTCAATCGAGATTTAAATATCTAGTATATATACAAGTAATACAAGTACACAATCAATAACAAGAAACACGAGATCAATTAAAGATCAGTTATATTTCTTTAAGAGGCGCACTAATTAGAGAGCTTGTACTTTGTTGGCTCCTGAATGGTACATGAACTATTTGTGTTAATTTTATTATTATTGTTGATTATAAAAATGAATGAATAATCTAAGAATCACAGGTATTTCTTTTAAATATTTTTCACAGTATTGAGTTAAGAGAACAGCTGTGTTTTAACTACTATGTAAATTTTCTAGACAGCATATGACATGAAATGCATCCGTTTGGCTTCTTCATTTTTCTTTTGGCCTCTACCAAATCGCTTGATCCCTATAGTATAACCAGAAAAAAGTATTTTTAATGCAGGTTATCGAAATGTGAGATCAAGGCCAAATATTTGAATATACATGTAAGGGATATGACAGGGTTAATCTATAATATATACTTAACACAGGTTTGATTCAAACTCTTGTAAGTTGTGGTTTAACTGGGCTGCCAATTGTGGCACAATCTACATCAGGGGCCAGTTTCATAAAGAGTTACAACTGTTGTAACTTTGCCATTTTGGCAACTACCATGGTAACCTTGATTTTGATTGGCTGCTGAGCCCTCTTGCTATGGTTGCTGCCATAATGGCAAATTTACAGGGGTTGTAACTCTTTATGAAACGGGCACCAGTAGTGGTTCAATTTGTCAGCAGATCTGGTGCTCAATTCATTCATAACTGTCTGGGAATATTAACTTACATGGAATATAGCTTCTTTCACCATTGAATTTTGAAATATTTGAATTCACATAATTTTAGCACCTAAAATAACTTGTCCAAGTTTACCCTAATACTCCGGGGGGGGGGGGGGGGCATTACGACCCCCCCCTGTTGAATTTATGTTGGTACTTTCTAACGCCTCAATATTTAAAAACAAAATTTCATGATTTTTTTTTCTAATCCTTCCGGCACATTTTGATACCAAATTTATGGCGATCGGACCTACCTTGCGGTTGTCTGATTACGTTTACCGAACACACGTCACTGAAATTTCGCTTTTTCTCTATATGACTGTGTATAACCCTATGGACGAAATCAGCCTTTCCAATTTATGTAAATACTTTTCTAGTAAGTATCATCTTTGTTTCAAATAGTGTAAATAATTACCACACACACAAACACACACACCCACATATACGCATCTGAAAATGCTTGACGATAAACAAAGAAATGCATAAGAAAATTGAAAAACAATAAAATACATTAGAAATAATTACCACAACCTATCTTCTTTCGGGAATTGATGAGGGAGTTATGAAAGACATTTGGACCAAAAATTGCTATTCCTGAGGCTTCATTTAATGAGAAATACCAAAATCTATGATTTCTTGCATAGATTAGCATAATTTTTTTTTTTCACCCTATCTAGGCCTCGGAGGCCCCCCTCAACTATTTGCGCGATATTTTTGCCGCACGAAATTTTTTGACCGCGCCGCTCGCTGACTTTTTACTTTCCAAGTCTTGCGCAACTTTTGAGACCAGTTTCGCATCACCCGGGAACGCGGTTCCGAAATTACGCAACATTATGTAAGTGCATGTCAGACCAAAAATTGCTCAAAAACGTGATTTCGTGTACAAATTCAATGCAAATTGTGTTTTCAACCAAAAATCATAAATGTATGATTATTTTTAGTTTTGCTGGTCCAAATGTATTTATGTTATGCTGTTTATGATCTCAGAAGCGTCCCCAACAAATTTCATTGAAAAAACAATGAAAATCAAATAGTCCAAAAAACAAGGAAATACATAAGAAATTGCAAAAAAACAATATAATACATAAGAAATTGATCTGATATCGCAATCTTTTTCATGAACACTTGCTGAGAACACCACAAAGAGTTTCCAAACCAAAAATTAGAACATTTGGAGCTTTATTTAGGGAGTTAAAGGGAAAAGTATGATTTCGCATACTAATTACGCATGAATTAGCATAATCACTTATTAGCAAGATGCATGAAATAAATTACTATAAAATTTTGTAGATTATGTCCCAGACAACCTGCATGCCAATTTTTGGCGCGATTGCGCGGCCAACGGCCATGATCTCAAGGGGGAGGCCTGGGAGGCCCCCCCCCCACCGGCCATATGAACTCCCAAAATGCCCCGGCCTAGAAAGGTTAAACAATAAAAGGACTTTCGTAAATTTAGCTGACAACTTTGTAGATTACATAATTCTTGACCCTTGTACAAAATTTTGAGGCAATCGGGCGATCCATGGCCAAGATCCCCCCCCGCTTTGAAATACCCCAGGAGTATTAGGGTTAAAAGGTACATGTACATGAATGTTTATCAAATGAAATAATTTGATTGTACTTTATTTAGTATTCAGAAATTCTGTTTTGGTGTGTGTATCACATTGAGTAGTCCGGGTTATAATTGAGCAAGGTGCCACACGGAAAAGGAGAAATTTTCATATAGTGCTTCTAGACCAGTTTTTTACGCTGAATATGAATATATGAGGTAACCAGGCTGTATCCTGAAAATTAACCCGTGAGGGCGCTTTTTTCAAAATGGCCGCCAAATTTTCAGAACATTTGAATTTTCGTACATATATTTTGACATAAACATTCCATTGCCACAAAATTAGTGTCATATGAAAGACAAATAAATTTCCTACAATTTGGTACCATTAATAGGGGATAAGTAAGTCATTTGGCTGAGATTTTAAGTAGAAAACTGCATTTTTTGTCATTTTTTTCCAAAAATTGAAAATTTTGCAAATACATGATTTTACATAATTCTAAGAAAAATGAATAAATTATCTTGAAATGTTCCAAAAAACTTTATTGATATACTATTATCATGTGGATGAAATTCCAACTCTGTATCATTCTTCTTAGCAAATTTATAAGGTATCAAACTTGAATACTTCAATTTCAGAAATGTCGCTTTTTGTATGCATTTTCATAGACTAATACGTATAACATGTATAATATGTATAATGTATAGTTACAAATTAAATGCAATTATCTCTGCTCGTTAATCACTTGGATAGTTAAAAGTAGGCTTTTCTCTATCAGCTACATAAAACAAAATGTTGGCACATCAAGGCCTAACACTCTCATGGGGTGGGGGTGTCGAAGCCCCCCCCCCCCCCCTTGGCTATATCATGTTGTTGTATATTGCCTATTTGTTGAAAAAAAAATAACTGTTTTTTGGAGCACCCATTGAAGCAAAAACAGGCATTTCTACTATACAGTACAGCCACTTTGATTGCTTTGAAACCACTTGGATAGGAAAGAGAAGGCTTTGTTCTACCAGCTACATCCAAAGAAGTGGAACATCGAAGCCTACCCCTCTCGGGGGGGGGGGGGGGGCTTTTGCTTAATATTGCATATTTATTTGAAAATTCACAATTTTTGACCCAACATTGAGGCCAAAGAGCGTTTGTGCTTTGTTGTACACCCCATTTTATTTATTTGAAACCACTTAGGAAAGAGTATAGTTTGTTCTACCAGCTACATATAAATAAGCACTGGCACATCGAACCCTAGCCCTCTCAGGGGCTGTCTAAGTCACCCCCCTCTATATCAAGTATATTGCCGATTTATTGGATATTTCACCACTTTAGATCACCCATTGAGGCAAAAGCGCGTTCCTACTATATAGTACATCCAATTTTATTTTCTTGCAATGACTTTGAGAAGAAAGAGTAGGCTTTGCTCTATCAGCTACATAAGTGTTGGCAAATCGAAGCCTATATCCTTCAGGCGGCTTTAGAAGTTACCCCACTAATTTTCGGTATTTGGTTATTTGTTGAAAAGTCACCATTTTGGAGCCCCCACTGAAGCAAAAAGGTGTCTCTGATATATAGTTCTGCCACTTTTATTGCCTTGAAACCATTTAGAGAGGAAAGAATAGGCTTTGCTCAATCAGCTGCATAATTTTGTGCTGGCAAATAAAAGCCTACCCCTTCCGGGGGCTGTCGAAATCAGCCCCCTCACCCCTTTGCGTTATTGCCTATTTATTGGAAATTCCCAATTTTTGAGCCCCCATTGAGGTAAAGAGGCATCACTGATATATAGTTCTGCCACTTTTACTGCCTTGAAACCAATTAAGGAGGAAAGAATATGCTTTGCTCTGTAAAGAAGTGCTGGCACATTGAAGCTTACCCATCTGGGCGGCTGTCAAATCACCCCACCCCTCTTGCATTATTGCCTAATTATTTGAAAATTCACAATTTTTGAGCCCCCATTGAGGCGATATGCACTTCTGCTGTATAAAACACCCAATTTCTCTTTCTTGAAACCCTTGGAGAGGAAAGAGTAGGTTCCCCTCTTTCAGATATATATAACGAATTGCTGCCATATCGAAGCCTGACCCACTTCAGGAGACGATACATGTAGATGTTACCTCACCTTTTTCATGATTTTACCCCACCTTTTTTACGATTTTTGCCAATTCATTGGAAAACTCGCCATTTTGGAGCCCCCATTGAGGCAAAAAACGTGTTTCTGGTATATAGTAGAGCCACTTCTTTATATGTACCTGTTAGAGGAAAGCCTACTCTTTCCTCTCCAAGTAGTTTTAAGGCGGTAATAGTGGCAGAACTGTATATCAGAACCGCCTTTTTGCCTAAATGGGGGCTCAAAAATGGTCGATTTTCCAATAATTAAGCAATAATGAAATAGGGGGGGGGGTGAATTCAACAGCCCTCTGATGGGGATAGGCCTTTTTTGCGAGCATGTCTTTATATGTAGCTGTTAAAGCAAAGCCTATTCTTTTTCTCTCCAAATATTTTCAAGGGTGAAAAACGGCAGAAACATAATCAGAAATGACTTTCTGACTCAATGGGGGCTCCAAAGTGGTGACTTTTTCAATAAATAGGCAATGCAAAAGGGATGGGTGATTTCGACAGCCTCCTGGAGGGGGTAGGCTTTTATTTGCCTGCACATTTATATGTGGCTGATAAAGCAAAACCTATTCTTTCCTCCCTAAGTGGTTTCAAGGCATTAAAACTGGCAGAACTATATATCAGAAACGCCTTTTTGCCCCAATGCAAGCTCCAAAATAGTGAATTTCAAGGGGGGGGGGGGTGGGTAATTTCGACAGTCCCCTGAAGGAAGTAAGCTTTTATTTGCCTGCACTTCTTTATATGAGGCTGATCAAGCAATACCTATTATTTCCTCCCTAAGTGGTTTCAAGGCAGTAAAAGTGGCAGAACTATATATCAGGAATGCCTTTTTGCCTAAATGGGGGCTCCAAAATGGTGAATTTTCCAATAAATAGGCAATAATGCAAAAGGGATGGTGTGATTTCAACAGCCTCCCGGAGGGGGTATGCTTTTATTTGCCTGCACTTCTTTATGTGGCTGATAAAACAAAACCCATTCTTTCCTCCCTAAGTGGTTTCAAGGCAGTAAAAGTGGTATAACTATATATCAGAAACCCCTTTTTGCGTAAATGGGGGCTTCAAAATGGTGAATTTTTCAATAATTATGCTATAATGCAAAAGGGATGGGGTGGTTTCAACAGCTTCCCGGAGGGGGTAGGCTTTTCTTTGCCAGCACTTGTTTATATGTAGCTGATAGAGCAAAGCCTACTCTTTCCTCTCCAAGTCATTGCAAGAAAATGAAATTGGCTGTACTATATAGTAGAAACGCACTTTTGCCTCAATGGGTGATTCAAAATGGTGTAATTTCCAATAAATAGGCAATATACATGATATAGAGGGGGAGGGGTTGACTTAGACAGCCCCTGAGTGGGATAGGTTTCGATGTGCCAGCGCTTCTTAATAATATGTAGCTGATAGAGCAAAGTCTAAGCTTTTCTCTCCAAGTAATTGCAAGAAAATAAAATTGGCTGTATGATATAGAAACGCCCTTATGCCTCAATGGGTGATCCAAAATGGTGAAATTTTCTATAAGTAGGCAATATACATGATATAGAGGAGGGGGTGACTTTGACAGCCCCTGAGAGGGCTAGGGTTCGATGTGCTAGCGCTTATTTATGTAGCTGGTAGAACTAATTCTACTCTCTCAAAGCAATAAAATACTATAAAGCACAAACACTTTTTTACCTCAATGTTGGGTCCAAAATGGTGAATTTTCAAATAAATTGGCAATTAGCAAAAGGGGGAGGGGTGACTTCCCCAGCGCCCCCCCCCCCCCCCCCCGAGAGGGGTTGGCTACGATGTACGTGCCACTTCTTTTGATGTAGCTGGTAGAACAAAGCCTACTCTTTTCCTCTCCAAGTGGTTTGAAAGTAATTAAAGTGGTTGTATTGTATAGCAGAAATGCCTTTTGCCTCAATGGGTGCTCCAAAAAAACAGTGATTTTTTTCCAACAAATAGGCAATATACAACAACATGATATAGCCAAGGGGGGGGGGGGGGCTTCGACACCCCCACCCCATGAGAGTGTTAGGCCTTGATGTGCCAACATTTTGTTTTATGTAGCTGATAGAGAAAAGCCTACTTTTAACTATCCAAGTGATTAACGAGCAGAGATAATTGCCTTTAATTTGTAACTATACATTATACATATTATACATGTTATACGTATTAGTCTATGGAAATGCATACAAAAAGCGACATATCTGAAATTGAAGTATTCAAGTTTGATACCTTATAAATTTGCTAAGAAGAATGATACAGAGTTGGAATTTCATCCATATGATAATAGTATATCAATAAAGTTTTCTGGAACATTTCAAGGTAATTGATTCATTTTTCTTAGAAATATGTAAAATCATGTATTTGCAAAATTTTCAATTTTTGGAAAAAAATGACAAAAAATGCAGTTTTCTACTTAAAATCTCAGCCAAATAACCTACTTATCCCCTATAAATGGTACCAAATTGTAGGAAATTTATTTGTCTTTCATATGACACTAATTTTGTGGCAATGGAATGTTTATGTCAAAATCTATGTACGAAAATTCAAATGTTCTGAAAATTTGGCGGCCATTTTGAAAAAAGCGCCCTCACGGGTTAATTTTCAGGATACAGCCTGGTTACCTCATATATTCATATTCAGCGTGAAAAACTGGTCTAGAAGCACTATATGAAAATTTCTCCTTTTCCGTGTGGCACCTTGCTCAATTATAACCCGGACTAGAGCAATTCCTTGCATTTCTGATCAATGATTACTTTAAGCACACACTCCCATCCTATAACTATGAGAAATCTATGAATTGTCCATACTAGCTATGTGATACATTATCCAACATTTTATGTTGACCTTCCACATTGTCTTTTTAGATCAACAAGATAAAAATGTGTTATGATTCAATTTTGATTATACAAAATTTGTTGCACGTTTTCTCAAAGACTAAGTCACAATCAGTCTTTAAACTATGTAATCATGTGGTATTTTTAGATGGCAGTTCATGCATATATACATAATCCCCATTTGCAAGAAACAAGTTATGAGTAAGGGTATTATTTCTCCCTCATGGTGGGATGCTAAATATGGATAAACTTAACCTAAACTATTGCCATTGATAGACATTGTCATGGAGTTATCTATAGAATTATCTGTAATGGGTTTTTTAATCTGTCTACCAACTCAAAGTACTTGTTTAATATTTGTGTAATGCATTTCAATTTCGTTTTTTAAGATCATAGAAGCAAAGGGATTGTGTTAACAATATATTTTCTTTGGAACTGTTGTCTCCTACATTCTTAGAAGGATCAACACCAGCAGAAATTTCTTGTCAAAATTAATCTCTTTGTAATTGCTACTGATTTTACCTGATTGTTAGTGAATCCCTCTACACTAATTGTACTTTGTGTCACAAAAACCCACATCCTTAATTCAAGTAGCACTTGTAGCCCAGAGCATTTCAAGAATCACTTTCTTCAGAGCCTCTTCAACAATTTTGGCATAAAAGTTGGATGTTCATCGTATCCCATGATATGGTCTTGGGGTGAAAAGTAATCCAAAGTGAAAAATAATCTTGATGTTGATACTGTCAAATATATACATCTTATTTTGTTATGGAGGATACTGCTCTGTTGTTATATTCATCTAACATATCTTAAGATCATAGTTTCAAGTCTTCATTTTGATTTCTGTACATTTACGAATTAACTCAGCCTGCATGTGCCCCTTGCTATCTTATTTTGATCAACAACCTCACATAAGAAAAAGAATCATTGAATATTGTCTGTTTAGTCTGTGACATTAAATATATAAAGTCAGATACATATCATTTTGCCTGAAGCCTGTGCTTAAGATGCTGTAGATCACTCTAGAAATTCCCACTTTATAATCTACAAGGTCCTGGTTTCAATTTCCACTGCAGAATTAAGCGTGCCTTTGCAAGATGTCATGATATATTTTATCTCTTTTTTTCAAGGAACAAGTGGGTTATCATTTGACCATTGCCAAATGCTTCTGTTGATATCCTCTGCCCTGTATTTGAAAAACATGAATGGTGTAAAATGTAAGGAATGCTTCCCAGGGAGTGGAGGTGGTGCACAATTTGTCACCTATATAATTATGTACATGTATATATTGGTAATTAGAGGTGATTATATGCATATTAAAGTACATAGAGACATTTATGTATTGTGCTATATCAATGTAATATTCTTGTCGTTAAGGTATTTTGAGCACCAGATGAATTTAATTAGGTACAGTGTAATATATTGTATAACTATGCCATGTACATTATAACACAAAAAAAATTTACCTCTATTTCTTCATGAAATTACTTTAAAGAACAGAAAAAGAGTCCGCGCTTTACAAAAGGTTTACTTACGGATTCTGTCCATTATGCAAGTCCGTCAAACTAATATTTAAAAAAATCAGAAAACACTAATTTGACCAAACTGGCAATCATCATTACTTTGGATTGCCAAAGTTCTCAACAATTTAAGTCCCAGACTCTCCACAAGACTCATGATTTTGAAACCCAAACAGACATCCTGTATCATGCTTTATATTCAAAGCAAAATACTAGTTTACATCTAGTTGACGTGGGTGGTTGGTCAGTCTATCACCCATTCATTTACTGTATGGTTACTCATGCAAGACTTGTTGGATCAATTATATTTTTGCACAAAATTTTGTCAATGATTAAAGGACAATATCTGCCAGATTATTTTGCTCAAAACTTCTGTTTCATTGTTCAAGGGAGGAGTTTCTTCTTAAGTTGATATTTTATATCATATTGGATGATCTAGGTATTTCATTCTTAGTGTTAATCATGTTTGTTTGAATAACTCACTTTTTGAAAATTTAGAATTGTTTTCTCATTTTGAATAAAGAACATGCTCATTGAAGATGATAAGATTTGAAAAACAGGTAATGATCTTAGTGTGTCAGAATATCTGTGTTAGTCTTGAAAAATGTTCACTAATGTATACTGTTTGTGTATTGTCATTGAATTTGAAGGAAAAAAAAGGTCCCAAATGTTTATGAATATACATTTGGAATATTCAGGGAATTTGGTTGGAGAGGCGGAGATAACTGGGTTCATTTCAAGTGATGTGAGAGGTCAAAAGAACTTTTGTATGATGTTTTAATTCCCCAATAGAAAAAAAAAATCTGCCTTGTAACGTTGGAAGTTAGGCAGACTTTCATGATCTTTAACTCTTAAATGCTAATGCAGTCTAGAAAAAAAATATCTGGAATGAATTTTATTTGTCAATTAGCAATGAGATATTTTATGAACCATAGATGTATTTCAATCTTTGTTTACAAGATCTAGCTACTAATTCTTTTTTCTTTCTTCCTTTGCTTCTCCTAATGACATTCTTGGCTACAAAGACAATGATTGACTAATTTTGACTTTGCTAGTAGTTGATTGATGTTATTGGTCGCTCTCATCATTCCTATAGTTATTATTTTTTTCTGTATCTCCCATGGAAGGTGTCAATTATGTCAACTCAGAGAAACAAAACTTCATTTTCAATCTGTACAGACCTGATAGAGAACTCTAATAAAACCATCCTATGTCATTGATCAGTTAACTTCTCTAGGGCACTGTGGAAACACGACTTTAACACAATTGCAGAAAGGTTGATCTTTTAGGAAGTTTGCTTTCCAATAAAACCTTCCATGGAACAATTTATTTTGATTGAGCATTGTTACCATGGTATTTGCCATTGGATGGTAGTCTGTATCACCTAAGCATTGTTGAAGTTACTTTGGCAAGCCACTTTCGTCAGTGCATAGTGCAGGAGTAGAGTTTTAACATTTTTATTGGGAACATGAATTAGGTGGTAAATCGATATTGAGCAGGATGATTTTAGAATTGTTACTAAGCTAAGACTCTTATGAAGTAAATTTTATCCAAATGGAAGATCTGATATGACATAATTTCTGATGAGTACATATTTGTTTCTATTGTTTATTAGATATTTCATATGTGTATGTATTTAAGTTGGGATGTGTGTGGGTGTGCAGATAAGGTTGTTGAGGGTGTGTGTGTGTGTGTGGGTGTGTTTGTGTGTGTGTGTGTGATAGAGTGTCAGGAGTGGCTGGTATGTTTGAAATGTACAGTTCAGGCCAGAAGTGTACATACACCCATGAAATTCAAATAAAAGTTGACACTTGACAAACATCATAAAATCTACTGTATCTTATAAAATATTTGTGCTATCATGACGAATTTGATATCAAACAAATGACTATGTCATGTCCCTTCATCACATTGCTTTCTCATCAGGTGCTGAAAAATATTTAGGTGTCATTTTCCCAAAAAAATCATGTTTCAGACAAATTTGAAATGAAAACTTGACAAAAACATTTCACATTTGTGCTAGTTACTTCCCAACACAAACATTTCAGATTACACTTTTTTGTTCAGTGGTGACATATCATGATAGAAAATGTAATATAAATCGAAGATTTGGCATTCTTTCTTTTCTATGAAACGATGTTTGAAAATATAACAAATAATAGAATACATATGGCACCTATATTATTATTTTTTTCAAAGAAGATTCCACCTGAAATATACTTTAATCCCAATGGCATCCCAACCATGTGAAAGAGCTTATACGCTCTTTCGTTTGATACCAAATTCGTCATGGTAGTATTTATATTTCTGAAGATAAAGTAAATTTTACGATGTTTGGCAAGCGAACAAATTTCGCTTAATTCCATGGGTGTATGTATACTTTTGGCCTTGACTGTATGCTTAGCATTCTGTCTATTATTACACCATAGATGTTGAACAGAAAAACAGTGCACTAGTACATCCAACAAAAACAAACCAACTTCAAACAAAGATTAACTTTATTATATTTATTTATGAATACTATATTGATTTTTTTTTATTATGCCTTCATCTGATAACACATTTTTGAAAAATATCTATGTATTTAGTTTACCCATGGACGTATAAGTCCATGGTTTACTTGATTAATGCAATTGTGAGTTTAAATCCGACCCTTACAATTACAAACATGAGTATTGAGTATGATTACAAGAGATAGATAATAATGGAGTGATTCCACAGAAATGTACCCACACACTTATCGTTGATCGGTTGTTAATACCCTGTATCTCTAAATTGAAAAAAAAAACAATGACAGCTCAGAAAAAACATATTCTTGTTCTAGAGTTATGGAATAGGTGGCAGACGTCCTTTGTTTAGAACGAGTTCTCTACAGGGATAAGGAGAAAAAAAGGGAGACTTTTTCAGAAAATATGAGATTCCCACTTCTCTGCTTTTCCAATTCCCACAAGATATTTTTTATTAACAAATCTCATTTTACCTGAAAGGGATGATAAATCGAACAAACTTCGGAAAGACTTTGAAGCGTTTTTTTTTGCTCTGGGGCTATAGGCAAAAATAATGAATAAAAGAGAAAAGGGGATAAATGAAGAGAAATGTGCCGCTTTAGAATATTATAGAAGAGACTAGGGTGTTAAAAAAAATGAAGTAAGAGAGAAAAAAAAAGGTCGAGAGACATTCCCCTATGATATCAAAAGGAGGCAGTGGCGTACCGTGGGTCACGGCATTGGGGGGGGGGGGGGCACCAGAAAATTTTTTGAGTCACATATACCGTGTTTACACTTAATCGGCATTTGAATCGGCTCGCGGTTCTGAACAGCGAGCCGATTCAGCATCGGCTTTTTCATAGCGTGTAAACGCGAGCAACTTGAATCGGCTCGCGGTTCAGAACCGGCAATTTGCACCACCAAAGTAGTAGGTTCTGAACCGCGAGCCGATGCAGAATCGGCTTTTTTACTACGTGTAAACAGAAAGCCGATTCTGCATCGGCAATTTGTGCGCATTTCAATTACTTTACCATTGTGACGTAATTGTAAGCGCACTGATCCAGTGTTGTCTTTATTATGACGTATATTGTTGGTATGCGTATCATTTCAGGTTTTTGCATCGGCTCGCGGTTCTGAACCGCGAGCTGTAACAACGTGTAAACGCAATCCAAATGCCGATTCTGCATCGGCATTTGGTTCAGAACCAAATGCCGATTAAGTGTAAACACGGTATTAGTGAGCGCGCGAATCGCGCTCAGTTGCCAGGTTTACTGACCTAATAGAGACATTTTAAGGACAGTGCCATTAAACGAATATGTATCCCACCGATCAAGTAATGCGAGCGCGAAGCGCGAGCTGAACATTTTGATATTCAGACCTAAAAAGGGACATTAGCACATTTTTGTTATGATGATACGTACCTGTCTCGCTAAACAAACAATGCGAGCGCGAAACGCGAGCTGAAATTCTTGTATATATTGACCCCAAACAGGGACATTTTAAGGACTATATTTTAGGAATTCATTTGGAGTATTCATATCTCACCATTCACCATAGTCATCTTATTCGAGTACCAAGCGCTTGCTGATTTTGTACATCTAAACACATGAAGCACTTGCAGTCATTGTAATCATGATTATCATCCACATTTCCCTAATCAAGTATTGCGAGCGCGAAGCGCGAGCTGAAAATTAAAGAAATTCAGACCTGAAGAGGGGCATTTTAAGGCTTGTTTGTAGGAATGCACTAAGACCATACGTATTTGACTAACCAAATTATGCGAGCGCGAAGCGCGAGCTGAAAATTTTTGATATTCAGATCAGAAAAAGGGACATTTTAAGGACTGATTTTTAGGAATTCATGAAGAGCAGACACATCTCACCAATCCACTAATGCAAACGTAAGCACGGACAGGAAATGTTTAATATTAAGACCTTATAATGGGGCGATCACTTTAAGAAGTCATGAAAACGAAGCATGTGTCACTACATAAAACAATACTAACTCGAAGTGCGAGGAAATATATTTGGCTTATATTGACTTGAAAGCGGGAGGTTTGAGTACAACAGGATTATATATCTCATGAAACAGACAATGCGAGCACCAGGAACAATGAAGACATAGGCCCTGAGCAAATTATGTTTTATATAAAGTAATGAAAAACAATGTTTCTTATGTAATATAACATAATTATAATATAACATTTTAATAAAGAATAATTTCTTCTTTCCCACTTCGTTTCTCTTCCTTTCTCCCGCTTTTTCTCCTTCCCCCCTTTTTTTTTGGGGGGGGGGGGCGAGGCAGCCGATTGGGGGGGGGGGGGGGCACGTGCCCCCATACCCCCCGTAGTTACGCCACTGAAAGGAGGAAATATAAAGAGGAAACTCAACAGTGTTGGAGAGAATTAAAAGGTATAATCAAAAGCCAAATCATTCACATAAGCAAGTTAATTTGAATAAACAGACCACTAAACGACCATAACGCTGAATAATTAAAAATGGGACGTAAAAAAAAAAAAAAGGCAATTGTATTTGTTCCTTAAAACAAGATTATGCAATAAGATGACGATATGCAAATGAGAAAGCCATTGGCATGCTTGGTGCCACGCACTCTCCTTTACGATGTTTTAGGACTTGGAATTTGAAATATCAAAGATTATAATTTTCATAGATTTCGCTAATAGTAGAGGTCTCCATTGATGAAAATATGTTACAGTTTTGTATCGAGGTGATTTCGGATAATTCAATCATGATTTACATTTATATCAAAACAAGGAATGTCGAATTATTTGAAATACATTACGTAAAATGAAAGCGTGACATTATAGACTCCCTCATTTGCATAACGGATGTGTTAAGCATAAGTAACGTTTGTAAAAAAAAATTCTACCGATTTGATGTATTTTCTTTATCATACTTGCTTAATTTCGTTTTTGCTTTTTAAAATTCATATCAATGGACTGACTTGATAACTGTATAATAAGGAAATGTCACACCTTTCGTATTGACGGTTAGAGAAGGACCAATATAAGGTACATGGGCCCAAAGGGGCCTTTTGTATTAAACAGAAGTTTCATAGAAGTGGAAAAAATTCAGGAAGGAAACCTGGTGAAAAAGAAATTAGGAAAATGTTGAAAGTATAGTGACACTAAAAGAGGTATGTGCTGATATGAAGAGTTCCTATTGAGATAGGAATAGCGGCACATGAAAGTTGAAGTGTTCTGCCTTTGAAGGTGAATTGGGGATTGGGATGCGATTTAAACAGTATACAAAAACGATTGTCATTTAATCACAAATGAGTTCTGAGTGATATTGTATACTTGAAAAAGAAATAATGTCATTTGTCAATTGGAATTGGAATAATAATCTATTTGAGAGAAAGAAAGAAAAAATGGCACCATTAGTACTAAATGGTTTTTAAATTGAAAGAGTGTTTTTATGAACTTAAATTAAAGAGTCGTTTTAATGACCTAAAAAGGTGATGGAAAAATGGTACCTTCCCTTGTAAGTATGTGTGGGATACCTTTACACCCATGATTTATAAACTGTTTAATCTAAGGAAGTAAAGTGACACTAAAAGAGGTATGTGCTGATATGAAGAGTTCCTATTGAGATAGGAATAGCGGCACATGAAAGTTGAAGTGTTCTGCCTTTTGAGGTGAATTAGGGATAGGGATGCGATTTAAACAGTATACAAAAACGATTGTCATTAAATCACAAATGAGTTCTGAGTGATATTGTATACTTGAAAAAGAAATAATGTCATTTGTCAATTGGAATTGGAATAATAATCTATTTGAGAGAAAGAAAGAAAAAAGGGCACAATTAGTACTAAATGGTTTTTAAATTAAAAGAGTGTTTTTATGAACTTAAATTATAGAGTCGTTTTAATGACCTAAAAAGGTGATGGAGAAATGGTACCTTCCCTTGTAAGTATGTGGAATACCTTTACACCCATGATTTATAAACTGTTTAATCTAAGGAATATAAGGGTTTTATCGAGTGGTGTATAATAATGCACAGATACAGAATAATCTTGAAATATATTTGTTGCTTAACGGTTGAAATGATTATCATCATCATCATCATCATCGTCATCATTTTTATTATTATTGTCATTACAATAAGAATAATACTACTAACAAATCTGTGGCATCGTTAAGCATGATTTGCCCTGTATATTTATGTCACCAAGGTCAAACACTCACTTCTTTTTCAGTGTTTGATTTCATATAGATTTCACATGGAGGTCGTAATGTTTTTTTTTTTACAGAGTTGCAGTATACTGTATAAAGAAACTTTCAAAGTCATCAAAATAATATACAATTATGATACTGTTACATGTTTATGAACATTCAAATCAATTGCACGTCGTTAGAAGGAGAAAAATTAACATATTTGAAATTTCATGTAAAGAAAGTGATAAGAAAAATTGACGTTCAAAACAACTTTATTTGAAAGCGGATTTGACATTTAAGTAAAGCAATCCCTTAAAGATTGTGAAGGTAGATCGTACATGATTGTTTCTTCGATGTTTATGGTTCGTGTCCGATACAAATTAGAATTCTTATAATATTCGCTTTAGCGATCAACAGAATTGGATCATAATCCTTCTTGATATAGAAAGATATCTGGAAAATGATAACTCTCAATTTTCCAAACTAATCCTGAAAGAGAAATACAGAAAACGCAAATAATTGGTTTCCTTTCTTTGTCAATGAAAGAAACATAATTCAGGATATTTTTGTTGGAAAATTGACTGACAAAACAATATATTCCGTAAGTCCGTCGATCTGCAATTTGGATCTACTTTCGCTTTCTGAATAGTATTGTGCCACCGTGCCAGTGTATTTTTATTGGGAGGGCATGATAGCGTGTGGATGATTTTACTTCTTTTCTTAATAACACGGATGATATCGAGTTAAACGACCAAGACCTATCATTTTGACACGCTTCTTTTTTTCTCTACTCTTCTTTTCTTATTCCTCAACTTTTTGTTTTATTTTTCACCACTCTAAGAGGCGATACAGCCGCCCCTGTATTATAGGCACATGTTCATTTCCTTAAAGGGGAATCCAACCCAAATAAAAACTTGTTTTTAGAGGAAAAAGAAAAATCAGACAAGCTTGATAGGTGAAAGTTTGAACAATATCGGACAAACAATAAGAAAGTTATGGTTTTTTAAAAGTTGTAAATATTGGTAATCACTATATTCATAGAGACTTCAAATTGGCCGCATATATGATGTCATAGTGATGTAAGGCAATGACTACTCTTCCATGTATTCCAATACATAAAATTATTAAAATGTAATTATTTTCAAAAGTTTTACTTCAAACTGTAATTTTATTTCATAAGGACATAAACAATATGCTGTATACCTGGGTCATATTCAGATTACTACCCCAGGGGAAAGGGTACTTCCCCTGGGGACATGGGCGGAAATCCCAGGGGGGACAGGGGGACGTGTCCCCCCTACTCAAAATAGTAGGGGGGACACAATATCAAATGTCCCCCCTACTATTTTTTGTCTTTTATGATGGTAAGAAATACATCATTCTAAATCGAAATAAAACATGTATTTTGGGACGAGTTGGGACGAAATGACCGTACTTTTGGGATGATAACCTTTTTTTTTGCTTGTCAAATTTTCCCGCCCCTTGTCCCCATAGGCGGATCCAGGGGGGCCGAGGACCCCCCTATTGGCGGAGCAAAAAAGAAAAAAGGGAAAGAAAGAAGGAATAAAGGAGGGAAAAGAGAGGAGAGAAAGAAGAGAAGGACGACGAGTGCATAAAATAAGATGAGGGGAAGACTTGGAAAATAAAAAGAATCTTTCGTGCCACGATATAAAATTTTCGCTCGCGCTTCGCGCTCGCATTGCCTGTTAGGTGATTTACATATTTTGTTCAATATGGAACTCAAATATCAATTTTGGAAGTCAATATACAAAACATATTTCACCTCGGAACTTTCATTATTTTGTGTGATTTACAAATTGATTTTTAAAAAGTGCTCTGACTGTAAAAATGTCAGTTTTATGGTCTGAATAATTTTATCAACATTTGCTGCTTGCGCTGCGCGCTCGCAAATTTTGATTTATCAGGTTCCTATTATTTTCGTGTATTCCATAAAGTTTTCAAAATATCCCTTTTCAGGTCTGATTGTCAAGACGTATCAGCTAGCGCTGCACACTGGCATTTTGATTGGCGAGTTATGTATGTTTCAATATTGATTATACAAAAACTACTTAAAATCCCCTTTTCATGACAGTTTATCCAAAATTTTAGCTCGCGATTTGCGCTCGCATTAATGGCTAAAAATATATATTAACTGATGCATCCTATTCATAATTACAAAAGTGAAATGTCCAGTTTTTATGCCATAATATCATCAGATTTCGCGCCCTCATAAGGCATTAATAAATATGATATTAATCTAATAATAATTGTCCCTTTTGTTTCATCTCGCACTTAGCAAGAGGAATAGGAAGATAATCATTTACATATGCATGTCCTAAGGATGTCACGGTCCTATGTTAAAACTCAAAGTAATAATAATGAAAATTTTAGCTCTTTTTTTAAGTGCGATCCATATCCACCTTATAATTTTCCTACAAAGTGCTTGAAATATAAAGCTGTAATTGACTCTTTTTTCAGATCGGAATATCAAAGTTTCATGATTTTCATGATTAAAGATGTATTTAGAATGCCCAGATTCTAGGTCTAAATATGAAACACGCGCGCGCATGTATATTCAAATACTCAACTTGTTCTCTATTTAAATCATTATCCAGTTTCAGATCACAATATCAAAATTTTTCTGCTCGCGCTTTGTGCTCGCATTATTAATGTAGGAAGACCCCTATTACTCATCCTTTTCATGATTTACAAAACGTTGATTTTGATTGATTTATTTTATTCAAACACGTTAAAAAGCCCTCGATCAGCCTATGGCTGTTTACAAAACATGAACAGAGTGGCCCATTTTTAGGTCTAAATCTCGATTTTTTTCTGCTCGGGCTTCGCGCTCGCATCAATTGTTGAATTATATAGCTATCCTGTTCACGATTAAAAAAATTGATTTTTACTTTTTTAAGTTTAGAAATTTTCAAAAATTTTCAGCTCGCGCTTCGCGCTCGCATTTTTTGATTGTTGAAATATGTAACGCCTTCATGGCTAAGTGCAAGCGGTCCTTAACAGGTACCAGTTCAAAACGTATATGAAAATTTTCTACTCGCGCTTCGCGCTCGCATCAATTGTGTACTTATATACCTATTCTGCTTGAGTTACAAAAAGTGCTTAAAATTTCCATTCTTTAGGTGAAAATGTAAAAAAAAATCGGCTCGCGCTTCGCGCTCGCATTATTTGATTGTTAAATGCTAACTGCACGCAGTCTTTAACAGGTATCTTTTCCATCAGTTCATTTCTGCTCGCGCTTTGCGTTTGTAGTAATTATTAAGTTGCATACACATTTTTTTCAGGATAAGAAACATTGCCCAGAATGTTCAAATTTTAGGAAAAAATACATAAAATTTCCAAAAAATTAGCTCGCGCTTCGCACTCGCATCATATAAATAAGGATTATGTTATTATAAATGAATTTATAAAAATAAAACTAAGAAGTGACTAATGAGGACTACCCCTTCAAAGAAACAAACACAAATCATCTTCGAGCTGCTGATTGGGGAAAATATGGCTGAAACAAATCCCCCCCCCTATTGGCGAAGGCTGGATCCGCCCGTGTGTCCCCCCTACCTTTTGGGAAAGATTTCCGCCGCTGCCTGGGGAAAACCACAAATCCCTGAAAATTAAATACATGGCCTATGAGAAAGTTGTCCTTGCCCCTTGTCATAATTTTCTTACTCAGTTGCCAATTTGAAATCTACATAGTATAGGGATCTCGATTTTAAAACAGCCATAACTTTCTTATTGCTTATCCGATTTCTTTCAAACTTTCACCATTCTTTTTTATTTATTTTTCTTCTTTCCAACACAAAATTTTATGACCAAGACTGGATTCCCCTTTAATTGCTATCAAGTGAGAATAGTAAAATTACCCAAGTCCTCAAGTCCTCAAGTGACCCTAAAAAGAAGTGATTAATTCAGATCAATTGTTTTCTATATTTAATCACAATTTCTTTATATCGGGAACCGAATTATTCATGTTAAAAAGAATGGTCGGTCATTGATTCCTCATCTTCCCAATAAAAAAAGGATTGAGATTGAGTTGTCCTTAAGCATGTTTATTTAATATATAGAATTATAGAATTCTTATAATTTTTGTCATCATGATGATTATTTGATTATGCTCATCGTCTACAATTTCCGTTACATGCTTAACTTGCATAAAACAGACTTGATTAAATATTGGTGCGACTTTATCAGGGTAAGCTTTCATAATTCCTTTTCTCAATAATTGACATAATTTCTACATGCATTTTATTGCAGAATATAAGAATAAATGATTATTTTTATTACTTTATGATGATTCGTTTTATTACTATATCCTTATCATATCTCTCCCTCCTTTATTTGAGTATTTTCTTAAATCATGTGGGTGTGGTATTTCTTGTGTAAATTTCATACGGTGGTTCTAAACCGCGACAGGTTTTTTTTTATCTTAGATATTATGTAAAAAATATTATGGTCATATTTCAACCGCTAAAAGTACATCTGGAGCATTCTTTTTGAGATTGGTTATCTTTGATTACGATATCTAAGTTAGTTCAATGTTTCACAGAAGAAATGACTCAAAAAGCCTACAAGGCCTGCAACTGTAAATGACTAACTCCATCATGTGACATCTCGGCCCCGTCTCACAAAGAGTTACGATTGATCCGATCAATTGTAACTCTATGGAAATCCATCAGGGTCATAATTTTTTTTAGTACAGGAAATGTGCACAATGTCCTTTGTAAACAAAGAGAAGCACAGTGAAATTTCAAGACAACGATGAATGCATGAATATACATCATAGCTAAAAAATATTTTGAACAAACATGCATTGCTGGCCGTCCATAGTTGCGATCGATCGGATCAATCGCCACTCTTTGTAAGACGGGGCCCTGATGTGAAATAAGAAGGCTCCTTACCCCTCACCAAAATCATTTATCTGACCATTTTTTGGACAAAGCAGCCTCAAATTAAAATGGGTCTTAAGGATGCAAGGCCCACTACCCACTGGATCAATCCCTGTAATATTCGAGACCTAATTTTAACCTTGTTCCAAATACTGATAAAGGTTCTCTGTAGAGTACCAATCAGGAAGTCCCCCCTTATAACACGGGGTTATTTATCGGAAGGATCCCTGCATAAAACCCAGTAAAACAGCGAACCTCCTTAATTTTACTTTCCAGAGAGTGACATTTTTTTACGTGCGGCAGAATGTTCCGTCTTTCGACATGTGTGATATTTTATCTGCTTCACTTCCATATTCATTATTGTTAAAGGTCATGTACACCCCACATAGAAATTGATTTTGAATCAATAACGAAAATCAAGCAAGCACAACGCTGAAACTTTAATCAAAGTCGGATATAAATGGACATAAAAACAGTTATATGCACAAATCAGTGATAAGGAAATGAGAGAGTGGATGATGTCCCTCACTTACTATTTCTTTTGTGTTTTATTGTTTGAATTATGCAATATTTCAATTTTACAGATTTCACAATAATGACCGAATTGACTGAAACAAAAAAAATATGTAAAAACAATTTTAAAAGATGCTCAAGGAGGAATAATTTTTGTTTCAAATGACAATGAGGAGAACACTAAAATATTTCATTTTTCATATAATGAAATATAAAAGAAATAGTGAGTGAGTGACGTCATCATCCCCTCATTTGCATATCAAATATGATGTGCATAATTGTTTTGTGAAATTAAGCGAAATTTTAAAATGACATTCGATTTTGATGACATTTTCGGTGTATTGCTTGTTGGATTTATCTCCTTTTATACAAATAAACTTTTTGTTGAGATGCACCTGTCATGTAAATATAATCACAAATAAACTAGTTCAAGTACAAGCCAATGTCAGTGATGAATCGGGGGGGGGGGGGGGCTGTTGCACAACAATTTGTCGCCCCCGCGACAATTTGTGCAAAATCTGACACCACAAATTGTCGCCCCATTTCACTTAACAAATCTAATAGTTCATGTAGAGTTGCAAATGCAATGAGACTATTTGGCTATTAGACGAATCGGTCATATGACCAAATGAAAATTAGACAATTGCAAATTAGTCCAAATTATTAGTAGACCAAATGGGTTAAGCCCAAACGGAGAATTAGTCCAACTATTGTTAGACCAAGTGGATAAAAACCGAATTTTCCATGGGCTCTGCTACTGTTCTCTATATTAGCCCCCCAAGGTAAATTGCCAGTTGGTCTAAACCCGATTTGACTAATGGTCGTTTATCCTCATCCTATATATTTCCTAATTCCATTTCGTCTACAACCAGTTTATATTTTGTTCTTATTGTCATTGTGCCTTTATACCATTCCGTGTAATTTCCATTTGGTCTAATTTCTATTTGGTCTAATATCTAATTGGTCTAACACCACTTGGTCAATTCCTGTAACAGACTGGAAATATTTATTTGGGATTTAGACGAAAAGGCGATTAGACCATTTGGCTATTCGACGATTCGGCAATTATACCGACCAAGTATATTCGACCAAGTCCTATACATTAGACCAAGTGGAAGTTAGACCAAACTGTTACTAGAGCAAATGGAATTAGCTTGTATGGCATCAGAGATTTTGGCCAACTGCTACTACGAAACGAAGTGGATATACCCCCCCCCCCCAAAAAAAAAAAAAATTATAATGATAATGAAAAATGATAATACACACATATACACACACGCACACACCCACACACACATACCAACACAGCACTCACCTCTAGCACAACGCACACAACCTTACCTCAAACAACGACACACACCTGTGGGCCGTTTCATAAAGCTGTTCGTAAGATAAGAGCGACTTTAAGAACGACTGGTGAACCTTTCTTACGCGCTAAACCATGACCAATGTATATACCATTTACCACAAGAAAGGATCACAAGTCGTTCTTAAAGTCGCTCTTAACTTACGAACAGCTTTATGAAACACCCACCAGGACGCACATACACTACACACCAGAATGGTGATTGAAGACAATTTGTGTAATGGGCGACAATTTGTGGTTCTAGGTTTCTTTTTGCCGACACAAATTGGCACAATATGCTTAAAAATTGAGATCGGCACGTGCAGCACACATTGTCGAGAGGCGACAATTTGTGCACGGGTGACAATTTGTGGTGTCAAATTTTGAATAAATTGTCGCGGGGCGACAATTTGTGGTGCAACAATGGGGTCATCCGGCCCGCGCCCCCTTTGAGAGCCATAAAAGTATTTGTTGTGGGAAATGTCGGACTTATGCAAATCAAGACCTTTTTGTTACTTGCTCGTCAGATTTTTTTCGTGACACAAACGGCCTTCATTCGGAAGTAAAGCCTTTTTTTAAACGTTATATCTTTCAGAAAAAACTGCCCCTTCGAAAAATCCTGTATCCATGCACCTCTGGCCAATGTTTAAAGTTAGGGTTATAATTTGCACTTTGATTTTCTTATCCCATCTTCGAGATATTTTAGCTAAAAACTGCTTGAAATAAATGTTGCAAACTCTTCCATCTGAATTTACGTCCATGAATAAGTGTGAATTTATTTTATGAATGATTTCCAAATCTTAATTCAATCGTACATAATTAGTAAAGATTTTTTTTTACTAGTCACGCCTTATACTGTTTGCTATATTGCATTTTATGATTGAAAAGACATATTAATTTACTCCCGTTTTTAAAAGGAATCTATTGGCAGAATATATCGACAATGAATCTAACGAATGTGGCTGTTTGATTCTATCCCGGTTTTCTAACAGTATGCACTGTTAAGTGTATTTCCTATTCTTCGTCAGGTATTATTGATTTGTTTTGAATGAACGTTCCGCGATAGCCCTCCATCGTTTCTTTTAACATATACCAACATATATACATCCATGACATAATATACAAATCTTCCTCTTGACAGTCTATTTGTTAACCACTTTGTACTTTATCCCACTAGGCCACTACCACTCGAAACTATCTTAAACATTTCTATTTTTATTTCATTTTATTTTGTAGTATTTCAAGGAAATGATCAATACCTATAGCTTTTAAAGTTGTGCTCATGGCCGTCACCGGTGGGGTGCGGAGGGTGCGAACACACCCCTTTCCAGACCACTTTTTTTTCTTTTTTTTACTTGTCAAATTTCTCGTGACCAAAATTACCTTCGTTTTGGTAGTAAAACACTTTTTTTTTTGCTCGTAAAATTATTTAAACCAGCACACCCTGTCATTCTCAGGGCGACCGGCAGCACTGCCTGACATCGGAATTGGTAAATTTTGTCTCTTTTACCCCCCAAAAGCACCCCTTGGAAAATGCTGGTGTTTGTTGGCCATGTATGCTTTTGAATTATTTTCCCTTTTTAAACATTCCTTTGATGCATTGACAAAACTGGAATAGTATGGATGCCAAAAAAGTGATCATCGATTGCTTTGCAAAATGATTTGATTTCCATAATCATCACCGACGATCTACAGTGAAATTTATTCATTCGTCTCACGATATGATGACTTAATGGTACGATGGTAATAGGGCCGATGCGTTTGTGGCTAAAATATTATTGACTGCTATGAGAGGCATGGTTATTTCCATAGATTCGATGAGACCTTACAACTTGCTCTGACCCCATGCCGCTTGCGCCGCGGGTTCCTTGCAGGCCAATGGAAATAACCAGGGAGTCGAGAGTAGACTTCCAACTCCCTGAAGTAACCATGCCTTGAACATAAAAGCAGTCAATATATGCTTTATATGCCGAATATAGTATATCTTATCTTTAAGATAATATTTATATTATAAAAAGATAAAGAGTAAATGACTTACTTGCCAATCTCATGTGATCCTGTCATCTCTGAAGTATCATCAAATTACTCTACAGTAGATCATTCTAACAAGGATAGACCTCTGAAAGTCGATCCAGGACTCCAGGCGACTAAGTTATAAAGTAATTTTAATCCAAAGAAGTAACACCAAATCTTAACAAATGTTCGTTGCTATAGGGGGAAACCAGGATACAACCGGTATACTAAAAACAATAATTTCTTCCATTTACACAGTATAGACAGCTCTTCATTGTTAGGAGGGGAGTATTGCTCTCTATAACTATGCATAATCACATCGCAAGTTGGATTGGGGTGGGCTGATGCCTTTCCATCCTGTCAGCTTTCGATCCGATTTTGGAACAAATAGCATTTTGCTTATTTTCTAAAAATGTGATTGAAATGTTTCTTATTTTTTTACTTTCAAATTAACTTTAAGAATACTATGTAAAACAAATTTGAATGATTGCGAGACTTTATTTTTAAGAAAAGGCAAAATTGGTTTTAAATCGTATAGCAAATCGTGCGATTGCTATGACGTCATTACGACCATATTTACATTTCGCTTTTTTTTATTGTAATAAGGGTGGTAGCAAAGTCACGGATTATTTTGAACGATGATTATGAATGATGATTATTACGATGATTTAGAACCTTAAACGGTATGTTCCATGTCTCAATAATTTTAAGTACGTTTTTGTTCCAGATTCGGGTCGCAGATTAATCGTAAGGAGTATACGGTGGCTTACGGTTCCTACACACTTAAAATGTTGGGCGACATACTGTCCACTGTGTTGGGTAGTGTTTGTTGGTTAAAAAAATATATATTCTGGGCAATTATTATCCAATTGAGAAAATTTACCACCCAATTATTAGTTTTTATTACCAAATTTGAATAGATTTTAACCAATAGTTGTGTGGACAGTATGTTGCCCAGTGATGGTTAAAAATTGGGCCTTTTTTGCCCAACCTTTTTAAGAGTACATGTACGTAAAGTTGTACTCTAACTCTTGTCATCGAAAAATATTATTTTTGAAATATTCCGAGACCATGCGATGCAGACAAGGGAGCAGCGGGAGTAATCATCCGGGGGTATTTTAATTCCAATTTGCAGTTTAATATTTAATTTATTAGCACGGTCAACAAAACGAAAATAATTTCCTGGACAAATGGAATTCTAGGCATCAAACGTTCTGATGGGGTCTAATAAGATTATCGTCTCATCACGAAAACAAACAAGAACCCCCAAAAGATGATTTACTCAATGGATGTTCTGTGACGCACACGGTGTACATGTGGGTGTATGGGTGGGGACTGACCTGTGTGGGTGTCTCCGTAATGATTGAGGGAAAAAAAATTGCCCACTCCTTCTTATAACCTGTTGGATATAGACATGGAAATTAAAATTCAACTTTCCCCTTTCTTTTTTTTTACAAAAGAAAACAAAGGTGTACGCTTCGGAACAACGATGGAACTTTAAAATGATTCTAGTGTAGACAAAAATGATGACATGATTTTCATATGAACCATTTCTTCTTTAAGGAAATCCATTAGGACGCTCCGTAATTTAACAAAAGTGTCGATGTCATTTCCCCCTAACTTTGCAATGATGAAAACTGTTCCATATCGGTTGAATATGCAGATACATAAAATTGGTTAATGTGCTTATTTTCTAAAAATTTCAAATCTACTATAGTAATGCAAAGAGAAAAGATGCAATTGAGAGACTGTATTATGTTTCACAACCTCACATCGTTTATTTCGTCTTTACTTGGAATGAACGGAATGGTGATAAGCTTAATTAGTAAAAGGAATAAGGCTCGATGTCCAGTTTCCTTTCATTTATGTACACTGTTAGAAAATCTATCCTTAAAATAAAAGAAATTCCTGCAGCAGAGTCCCGAGAACACCTGTCATCTTACCAGATTGCGTAATCTTACACTATATCATGTAAAATTACAGGAAATTGGTATTTGGTGTATGGAACCTTACAAATCTCCTTAAATAAAACACCCTTTTCCCCTTTTTAAACAGACCTGTTCTGTTAAATTGCAGAAAAATTCCTGTTTTATGAATTTACAGAATGATTATGTTATTGCTTTCTGCTAAATCTTCTTTTTTCCCCTGTAAAATCAGGTTTTTTTAACAGTGTAGGCCTTTCGTGCGACGAAAGAAGTGCGAAAAAAGACCTCTAAAGATTAGAAACATATGGTACATGTATGAGTGATAGGATATCTTAGGTTTAAAAAAAAACCACCTCACACATGTTCTTAGATATAAAGGAATGCAATATCACACCCCAGCACTTAAAAAAATCCATGCCTTTTTCATCATACCCCCCCCCCCAAAAAAAAAAAAGTTGTGATCCTACTCGTTTGTGTTGATGGGCTTCATATTCTAGAATATCAGATGTCCAACTACAACGTGTACAATGCATGAAGCAGATACATCTGACCACTCCGTTACGTAAAACTAACCTGCGACATTATTGAAAATGAGCAGCCAAGATGAGCAAAGACATACATGTGGAACGTCCTTATGGGGAAACATTTTTGGAAGATTGCTTATGATGAAATTTCATAATTTTACGTAATTTTCTCAGGCAAAAAAAGAGACAAATATAACTTAAATGATTTTCCTAATAAAATATATTCGTTTTAAATAGTTCATTTGTTATTGCACTGTTGACATGTCTGTTGACATTTAGTATCATCTCGATCAATCTGCAAGTTGCCCTCATGGAATTAAGAACTTCCAGAATTCACCAACATTATACCTTGAAGATATTCCGGGATAAACAAGTATAGCGCTTAATTTCTCCAAGGTATTGAATTGCTTTCCCATTTTAATTTGAAATGATGCTATTTGATCGCACTTTCACAATCCACCTTTCTCGAAGAATTTTCACAAAGCTTTTGCAGAAAAACCTTAAACCTAAAATCGCAATTAGAGTTTGATCAAAGCATGATAAATGACCATTGCGTTATTGTTTGGAAAATTTATTATGAAGTTAATCACAACATCTTATCAAAACATAAAATAAAATGTGAGTATGAAATGAAGAGCTCACTTGCAAAAGGGGTTAGGTCCATTTTTCATCAAATTTGATTTTTATGTCTCAATGTATAGACTTTTAGTAGCTCTATAAGATGATACCAAAGAAAAGTTGAAATTCCTATTAAAAAGTGAAGTAAAATGGCAAAGAAAAATCACTTTTTTTTCAAAAGGGGTTAGGTCCACACAGATATTTTTTGGAAAAGAATATCATAAAAAATATGAAGACAGGTAGATTTCTTTTATACCCAATTTTATGTTCTCACGGTAGGGTATCATGGAAATTCAGTTTCGCATAAGAATATTGCAGTATGGGAGAATTAAAAAAGATTTTCTTGGAGTGGACCTAACCCCTTTTGCAACAAAACTCTTCTCAGGAAGTCATTTGTCAAAAGGGGTTAGGTCTATTTCTCATAATTTTTTTTTGTTTTCTATCTCAAAACCTCTTAATTTTTAGTCACTCCGATGATACCAAAGAAAATTTGCAATTCAAATGAAAACGTGAATGAAAGTGGCAAAGAAAAAAAAAGAAGCTTTTTTAATAAAAAGAGATTGGATTAATTTCAGTTTAGTTGCAAAAGGGGTTAGGTCCACAATGATAATTTTTTTAAAGATATATAGAAAAAATTGAAGACAGGTAAATTTCTTTTATACACAATTTTATGTTCACATGATAGGGTAGGACATCATGACAATTTAGTTTCTCATAAGAAAATTGCAATAAGTGAGAATAAAAAACATGGTTTTTCTCGAAATGGTCCAAAGTGGACCTAACCCCTTTTGCAACTAAACTCTTCAAATATAAGTGTAACGGACGCTTAGACGATAATTATGGCGAAATATTTAATCCGACTTAATAACATGGTGAGATACGTGATCTTGCCAAGTCGACAAACAAAAAGTCATATGTCGTCATGGTATCTCGCCAAGTCGACCCCCATAAGTGCTATGTCAACATGACGAGATAGGCATATTTCCAGGTTGATTTACAACTTTTTAAAGTCGACTTGGGAACATACCTTGTGTCGTCGCAGTAAGGCTTTTCTAACCTCCTACTTTCCTGCTTTAAGTTTGCATGGTGAAATAATGTATCTCGCCACTTTGACATTTGCTTTTTATAAGCCAATCTGGCAATTCAAAGTATGTCGACTTGGCAAGACCTATAACCTTTAACCTATGATGGGACAGAGATAGAGCATTGCTCCAGTATAAAATGTCTCGGAGTAGTTATTGACCAGAACCTTATGTGGAATGATCATGTTAACTCTGTTTGGAAAAAAGTATTTGCGGGTCTGGCAATGATAAAAAGAATCCGTCCATTTGTAGACAATGACACTATGAAATTATTATATAATTGTTTAATCCAATCGCAAATGGACTATTGCTGCGAGATTTGGGGAAACCGTTCAAAAACGCAGACCAACAAAATCATTAAACTTAAAAAAAAAACAGGCTGCGAGACTTATTCTAAATTGCAACATGTACACTCCTTCTCAAGATATGTTTACGGAGTTAAAATGGTTACCATTTAATCAACGTGTCAAATATTTCAGATGTGTCTTCATGTATAAATACATTCACAACTTATCTGCTGACTACTTTGGCAAGTTTTTTCTCCAATTTGGTGAATTTCACCAAATTAACATCCGACAATCAGCAAGAGGCGACCTAGTACTCCCTAAATGTCGCACATGATACCGTAAAAACGCATTATGCTATGACGGCCCTTCCTTATATAACAACCTACCAACTGAAATAAGATCTCAAATTAGCCTAGCATCATTTAAATTGAATTTGAAGAAGCATTTAGCATTATCTAATCATGATCCATAAGCATTCTTCTTTTCAAGCTGTACCTCATTCACTTACATAATTAACATTTGGCTCTCTATTTTGATATTTTTTGTTCGACTCACAACTTCAGCTTACTTTCTTAATTTTACAGATTTTGGCTAATTGTAATTGTAACAATTCACGTCTTATTACTTTCACGTCATCTGCTTTTTAAATCATTGTACTTTTATTGTTAATTGTATGTTACCTTATTTCCTTCACATGTACTAACTAATTTATTTATGCCTCTCTTATGATGTTGCTTTGTAAATTAATTGTTATAACTGTTATGTTATGCTATGTACATTGTCACAGGGCCCCATGGGAGACCAACACATTGTTGAATGGGTTTCCCTGTTTTTTAAACAAATAAATACAATAATATGCTATGCTATGATATGCTATGATAGGGCATTAAGTCGACTAGCTTGGAAAGACAAAATATATCGTCATATTGACATAATAAGCCTATAAATTCAACATTGCTACGTAAAATATTTTGCCAACTCAACCGATAGATTGTACTTTAAAGCTTCTGGAGTGTGTGTGATAATCGCTTCAGTTAATTTATCTAAACCTAATGATTGCGAGGATTTATTTAGATTATGTTTAGCGCCATCTACGTGGTATACCTAATTTGCTATAAGGAATGGCGCTCTTTTTTGATTTCCAGAGAATGAAATTTGATAAATATGGAGGCATCCTTCATCCTTGTGCAGTACGGATGAACACTATATATGCCTACTCAAGATGACAGAAATGAGGTATGTAAAGATGCAATGTCACAAGTGATGCAGTGATGATGTATAGGCCTATTTCATGATAACTATGATGATTGACTGGGGATTCACTGTAGCCTACACATTGCGCTGCAATAATCGAGACGATGTCGATTGCTGTTGTTATGCATTGTACGTAGGTCACGGCACACGAATGCATGGTACGTGAATGAAATAAATTGTCGGAGAGGCTGGTGTAGAAAGGAGCTCTTATTTTAATTGAGCAAGGTGCCACACGGAAAAGGAGAAATTTTCATTTAATGCTGCTAGACCAGTTTTTTACGCTGAATATGAATATATGAGGTAACCAGGCTGTATCCTGAAAATTAACCCGTGAGGGCGCTTTTTTCAAAATGGCCGCCAAATTGAATTTTCGTACAAAGATTTTGACATAAACATTCCATTGCCACAAAATTAGTGTCATATGAAAGACAAATAAATTTCCTACAAGTTGGTACTATTTAGAGGGGATAAGTAGGTCATTTGGCTGAGATTTTAAGTAGAAAACTGCATTTTTTGCCATTTTTTCCCAAAAATTAAAAACTTTGCAAATACATTATTTTACATAATTCTAAGGAAAATGGATCAATTACATTGAAATGTTCCAGAAAACTTTATTGATATACTATTATTATGTGGATGAAATTCCAACTCTGTATCATTCCTGTAGACTAATATACGTATAACATGTATAATACATGTATGTATAATGCATAGTTAAAAATTTAATGCAATTATCTCCGCTTTTTAACCACTTGGATAGTTAAGAGTAGGCTTTTCTCTATCAGCTACATAAAACAAATGTTAGCACATCAAGGTCTGACCCTCTCATGGGGGTGGGGGTGTCGAAGTCACCCCTGCCCTTGTCTATATCATGTTGTATATTGCCTATTTGTTGGAAAAAATACTGTTTTTTGAGCACCCATTGAGGCAACAGGCATATCTGCTATATACACTACATCCACTTTGATTGCTTTGAAACTACTTGGAGAAGAAACAGTAGACTTTGTTCTACCAGCTACATCCAAAGAAGTGGCGCATCGAAGCCTACCCCTCTCGGGGGGGGGGGGGATTTGCTTAATATTGCCAATTTATTTGAAAATTCACAATTTTGGACACAACATTGAGGCCAGAAAGCGTTTGTGCTTTGTTATACACCCCATTTTATTGATTTGAAACCACTTAGAGAGGAAAGAGTAGGGTTTGTTCTACCAGCTACATAATAAGCGCTGGCACATCGAACCCTAGCCCTCTCAGGGGCTGTTTAAGTCAACCCCACCTATATCATGTATATTACCGATTTATTGGATATTTCACCATTTTGTGTCACCCATTGAGGCATAAGGGCATTTCTACTATATATCACATAGCCAATTTTATTTTCTTGCAATTACTTGGAGAGGAAAGCGTAGGCTTTGCTCTATCAGCTACATATTATTAAGAAGCGCTGGCACATCAAAACCTACCCCTCCAAGGGGCTGTCTAAGTCAACCCCTCCCCCTATATATCATGTATATTGCTTATTCATTGGAAATTACACCATTTCGAATCACCCATTGAGACAAAAGGGCGTTTCTTCTATATCGTACAGCCAATTTCATTTTCTAGCAACGACTTGGAGAGGAAAGAGTAGGCTTTGCTCTATCAGCTACATATAAACAAGTACTGGCAAATAAAAGCCTACCCCCTCCGGGATGCTGTTGAAATCACCCCATCCCTTTTGAATTCTTGCATATTTATTGAAAAATTCACCATTTTGAAGCCCCCATTTAGGCAAAAGGGCGTTTCTGATAAATAGTTCTGCCACTTTCACTGCCTTGAAACCACTTAGGGAGGAAAGAATAGGTTTGCTTTATCAGCCACATATAAAGAAGTGCTGGCAAATAAAAGCCTACCCCCTTCGGGAGGCTGTTGAAATCACCCCATCTCTTCTGCATTATTGCCTAATTATTGGAAAATTCCCCATTTTGGAGCCCCCATGTAGGCAAAAAGGCGTTTCTGATATATAGTTCTGCCGCTTTTACTGCCTTGAAATCACTTAGGGAGGAAAGATTATGGTTTGCTTTATCAGCCACATATAAAGAAGTGCTGGCAAATAAAAGCCTACCCCCTCCGATAGTCTGTCGAAATTACCCCATCCCTTTTGCATTATTGCCCATTTATTGAAAAATTCCCCATTTTGAAGCCCCCAATGAGGCAAAAAAGCGGTTCTGATTATAATTCTGCCTTATTTACTACCTTGAAACCACCTGGAGAGGAAAGAATAGGCTTTGCTCTATCAGTTACATAGAGAGATGAGCTGGCAAATAAAATCCTACTCCCTTCAGGGGATTGTCGAAATCCCCCCCTTGAAATTCACCATTTTGGAGCCCCTATTGAGGCAAAAGGGCGTTTCTGATATATAGTTCTGCCACTTTCACTGCCTTGAAACCACTTAGGGAGGAAAGAATAGGTTTGCTTTATCAGCCACATATAAAGAAGTGCTGGCCAATAAAAGCCTACCCCCTCCAGGAGGCTGTCGAAATCACCCCATCCCTTTTTCATTATTGCCTATTTATTGAAAAAAAAATCACCATTTTGGAGCCCCCATTGAGGCAAAAAGTCATTTCTGATGATGGTTCTGCCTTTTTTCACCCTTGAAACCACTTGGAGAGAAAGGAATAGGCTTTGCTTTATCAGCCACATAAAAAGAAGTGCTGGCAAATAAAAGCCTACCCCCTCCAGGAGGCTTTCGAAATCACCCCATCCCTTTTTCATTATTGCCTATTTATTGAAAAAAAAATTACCATTTTGGAGCCCCCATTGAGGCAAAAAGTCATTTCTGATGATGGTTCTGCCTTTTTTCACCCTTGAAACCACTTGGAGAGAAAAGAATAGGCTTTGCTTTATCAGCCAGATATAAAGAAGTGCTGGCAAATAAAAGCCTACCCCCTCCAGGAGGCTGTCGAATTCACCCCCACCCCTTTTTCATTATGCTTATTTATTGGAAAAGTCACCATTTTGGAGCCCCCATTGAGGCAAAAAGGCGGTTCTGATATATAGTTCTGCCACTATTACCGCCTTGAAACTACTTGGAGAGGAAAGAGTTGACTTTCCTTTATCAGCTACATATAAAGAAGTGGCTTTACTATATACCAGAAACACCTTTTTTGCCTCAATGGGGGCTCCAAAAAGTGGCGAGTTTTCAAATGAATTGGCAAAAATCGTTAAAAAAGTGGGGTATTATCTATATTCCCCTCAAGTGGGTCAGGCTTCGATATGGCAGCAATATGTTATATACAGCTGAAAGAGGGGAACCTACTCTTTCCTTTTCAATTGGTTTCAAGGAAATGAAATTGGGTGTTTTATACAGCAGAAGTGCATATTGCAACAATGGGGGCTAAAAAATGGTGAATTTTCAAATAATTAGGCAATAATTAGGCAATAATGCAAAAGAGGTCGGGTGATTTGACAGCCGCCCAGATGGGCAAGCTTCAATGTGCCAGCACTTCTTTATAGGTAGCTGATAGAGCAAAGCCTGTTCTTTCCTCTCTAAGTGGTTTCAAGGCAATAAAAGTGGCAGAGACGCCTTTTTTCTTCAATCGGGGCTCCGAAATGGTGACTTTTCAACAAATAGTCAAATACCGAAAATTGATGGGGTAAATTCTACAGCCCCCTGAACATTTTGAAGGGAATAAGCTTCGATTTGCCAACATTTTATATGTAGCTGATAGAGCAAAGCCTACTTTCCTCTCCAAGTCATTGCAAGAAAATAAATTTGGCTGTATATACTATACAGTGCGTCCCAGAAAAAACGAAACCGAGATTAAGGCAATAATTAGCTGATAGAGCAAAGCCTGTTCTTTCCTCTCTAAGTGGTTTCAAGGCAATAAAAGTGGCAGAGACGCCTTTTTTCTTCAATTGGGGCTCCAAAATGGTGACTTTTCAACAAATAGTCAAATACCGAAAATTGATGGGGTAAATTCTACAGCCCCTTGAACATTTTGAAGGGAATAAGCTTCGATTTGCCAACATTTTATATGTAGCTGATAGAGCAAAGCCTACTTTCCTCTCCAAGTCATTGCAAGAAAATAAATTTGGCTGTATATACTATACAGTGCGTCCCAGAAAAAACGAAACCGAGATTAAGCGATGATTTATCATAACTTAATCACAAATACAATAGACAAATGACCTACCAATGTAAAGCTTAGAACAGCCATTCTCAATTACTTTTTTTGAAGCGCCACATTTCATGTTGAGAATCTGTAATGCTCCACTGTCCATTGCGCAAACCAGCAATGTATCAGCGGAGGGGGTTCAGAGGTCCCTGGTGGGGGGTCGAGGGGGCAGAGCCCCCAGACGTTTTGGAATATGAGGCCTTTTATATTGCCCAGAGGGGCTCTAATTAATATCAACAGAAGAAATACAAATGCCAACAAACTAAACAATATCAATATTAAAAGAAAAATGACCAGTGACTTTTTCACAACATACCAATGATACCACTAGTTCAGACTGTTCTGCCCCAGATATATTGGCTGAAGCAAGTGGCGTAATGAGTAAAAAAAAAATGAGGGGGCTAGATATGGCAGCTGAAGCAAAAATATTGAACTTTGCAATACAAATATCTATATTTTGACATAATATTAAGAAAATAATACAATATTCCACTCTTTCCCTTTCCTTTTCTTTCCCTTTCTCCTTTTTTTTTCTTGGCCATGAAACACTTGGGCCCCCCAATCGCCACCCCCATCTGTACGCCAGTGGTTGAAGCTACGTTCCCCGATTTTGCAAGGGCTGAAAATTAGGCGTTGCACTGCACTAACGCCCCAACTGCCCCTCTCTCTCTATAACTCACGTGCAGTATCATTCATTCAGTTCATGTTAAGCAAGAGTGCATGCAGGCAATCACGGCAGACAATGCATCTGAGCATACATTTATTTCACTTTTACAACATCGGATTTTAATCGGCTTCGGAAACAAAGTTTCTGCTTGTTATGTCCCAAATTCATAATCTTTTATGATCAGGATGTTCTTTGAATATCATGTCATTTGATGTTTAACTCTTAACCAAAACGTATACTCTGGAAATGCAAAATTTCTCGCCGTTGAAATAGAAATCCTACAAACGGGGTTTTCAAATCACTTGTGCGGCACAAAAACTTTGTACAGCATAGAATAAATAAAAAGGAGAACACCATCGATCCTCCATAATAGGGGTTATCGAGTGCTAAATTGGACAAAATTTGAGGAAATCAATTAGCAATTAAGTGTCAAGTAAAGAGTTTTTGTTTTCTCTTTGTATTAAAATGATCACAAAAACCTTATTGCCAGGTTACTGGTAGATACATTTTTTCTCCCTTATTTTTCCTTTATCTTTTATACCGGCTCCCAAGCGCCACTCCGCAAGGCTCGGTGCGCCACAAGTGGCGCGCGCGCCACCTATTGAGAACCCCTGGCTTAGAATCTCCACTTTCATCTGATATTACTTAGATTATTCCCCATTGACGCATGAGTGAGCAAAAGCAATTTGAAGAAAGGATACCAAAATCTCATTTGGCGGGGGGTATCTGAATTTCAAAAAGAAAATCACATGCCTAAAAAGTTCAATATCTGCTCTTTTATTTGATACCTCAATCACAAAAAATGGTCAAGAAGTAAAAAAGTTATGTTCCCTCGAAACATGCTTGTATTTACATAATTTCATTAAATAAACGCGTTTTCGCCGGTTACCCACAGAAGCTATCGCATGGTTAACAAAAGCTTTTAATGCATGGCTGATCGTCAACAAAACGGAGTGTCAAGTGAGTTTGAACGCTAGCCTGTAGAACCTCTTAATTTTATAAAATTATTGAAATTCAAGCCTCATTTCAAATGACCAAAACTGCATTGGCATACCATGGTCCTACCTGTAGATTCCCCACAGACAGGATGGTTGCAGTGAGCAAGTGGATCTAAGGTACTTTGCTTATGCGTGTTTCCATGTATTTGTGTTTATAATTGCAGTTTAAAGTAGGAGGTCTATGAAATTATAGAAGTTTGAGTTCATTTGTGAAACGCATTCAACACATTGATGACCCTTTCATTTCATAGCGTTCTACAGGCACAGGTGAAAAATAAAACAAATCACACAAATCCCCGCGCACTAATGGTGCGCCATTCTCTTTTCCAATTTCACGGGGTTTCCGCCCACACCCCCGCCCATGGATCCGTGCCCTTTCCTTTTCCAGCTTTTTACAGATACTAGCGCATAACTAACTATTGGCGGCTTTGGGTCAAAGGAAAGTAATCCGGCTCAGGACTTCCTAAAACCTCCTGGGTTAATGTAGTCTGCAGGCACAGCCCTTGGTTTTCGCAATTCGCATAGTGCATAATTAGTCTGAAGTAGTGAGACTAGATTCTCTATGTACTACACAGTGGCTGGATTGACACAGAGTATTTGGCGTTTCAGTAGTCTTCACTTTATTGTGTCAAATATGAGTCTGTGCTTGCAGACTAGGTTTAACGTACTGAGATGATAATTTGAATTTATATCTGGAGAAATTGAGGAGGTTAATACAAGATTTATGCTTTGTTCTTTTTCACAATAAGACAAAAATGCTATGCCTTGGAACTGAAATTTGAGTGTAAAAATGGGGGTCCCCTCCGCGGCACATACCCACTATGCGTTGCCCCCCGGGTCTTTTGTAGCTTCATAATTATTACCGGTAGAAAGGAAAAATGTCAAAGGGTTGATTGTATTATTCATGTAAGATCTCATAAGTTGTATATATTCATGCTTATTACACCCACCATATGTGGTTGCCGGAAGCACTAATTAAGTAAACCGTTCCCTCTTTATTCTCCTAATAAAAAAATCGTTTGGATCAAGGATGACCAGCAGATTTTTGGGACAAGATGTGTAATGTATTATTGGATTTGTAATCATGGTAATAGCTGAAGCCAGGGGCGTCGATCCGTTTTTCAAGGGGGGGGGGGGCAAAATCATGAGTCATAAATCAACATTACAAAGGCGCTCGATCGCACAAAACAAACAAACTCAGACACACACCCTCACACACACAAATATTATATATATATATATATATATATATATATATATATATATATATAATGCGACCTGGATTCTGGGCATTCTAAATACATTTCTTTTATTATGAAAGTCAAAAGTCATTTTCTTGTTTATTCTTTCGCAGAGAAGAATTCTATGTCTGTATTAGATTCCTGCGTAAATGAATAAAATTTAGTTTTTAGATTTATAGATTTAAAAACTAAATTTTATAATGTGTTTGGTTTATTACTAGTAGCTGATTTTTGTGTAACATTACAATTTCATTTGATTTTTGCACTTACGGAATTATTATTATTATTATTATTATTATTATTTTTTTTTTTTTTGGGGGGGGGGGGCAAAACGATGTTTGCCGCCCCAATAATTTCATTGGTGGGGTGATCACCCTCCTTGCCCCCCCCCCCCCGATCGACGCCTCTGGCTGAGGCATTTCGAATAAATCAATAATCCATTTAGTTTATGATAATTAATAAACGTTTTATACAGTTATTTGACGGAGCACTATGAGGATTAAAGAACGACTGGAACTGAAAAGGAACGGCCGATGGCTTTCTTAGAGATGCTTCAGCTAGACTAAAGGTAAGTGTATGAAAGCGAGTGTACGCGATTGGGTGGTTGTGTGATATTGTTATGGAATCATCGTTAAATGACAAGTCCACCCCGACAAAAAGTTGATTTGAATAAAAAAAAGAAAAATCCAACAAAAATGAAGCATAACACTGAAAATTTCATCAAAAATGTAAAAAAGAGGACTTTTTAATAAGTTTCGGTTAATTTCACAAAACAGTTATATGCATATCCTGTTCTGTAGGCAAATGAGGGGACTGATGGAGTCACTCAATCACTATTTCTTTTGTATTTTATTTTATGAAAAATACTGATTTACTCCTTCCTGTGAAACAAAAGTTTATAACTCCTTGAACATGTGGAATTACCATTGTTTTACCATTTCATGGTTCAGTCAAATCTGTAAAAATTGAAATATTGTAAAATTCAAACAATGACAAAAAATAGTGAGTGGCATCATCGACTCTTTCATTTGCATATAACTGTTTTGTGAAAATTAAACGAAACTTTAAAATTTATCATAACTTTTTTTCAATTTTACATCTCATTTTGATGAAATTTTCAGTGTATGCTTGTTGAATTTTTCTCTATTGATCCAAATCAACATTTTTATGGGGTGGACTTAACCTTTAAACACGTTATCAAGTGTTCAGGGGAGCGTTTCATCAACATTTTCGTCCGATAAGTTGTCAGATCTGACATCTTTCCTTGATTCTGATTGGCTAAGACCTGTGGGATAAAATGGTACTTGTCGGATAAAACGTCCGACAAGATCTAAACGCTCCCCAGGAATTATGTGTGTGAGGGTGTGCGCGCGCTGAGGGAAGAGAGGGAAATAGAATGAAATACTGAAAAGAATGAAATAGATGAATGGAGAGGGGGAGATGGAGAGAGAAATATAATATAGTGAGGGGGAGGGGATAAGATGAAATCTAAATAAAGGGTATATTGGAAGGATGACGATCAATCCTGGAAGATTTCCTAGAAATGTAATGCCTTCAAAATATACTGATACGACTGGATATTACAAAAATGCAGACGACAGAGGCAATCATTTCGAGTTGTCACGGTTTATTTTATTATTTGTTTTTTAAAGAATCACACCTATTGAAACGGATACACTTGCACCATGACAACAATAATTATATCCAAATTATATTTTAGATTTTATGTTACAACACTACGGCGACATTTTGATGACGTCAATACATAAACTCGCAACTCACACAGCACAAGCGATACAAAATGCAAAAGTGTTCTTGAATTGCAATTACTGATAAACTGATCATTTAATTAGAATCGAAGCCAATGATTTACATCTAGGTGAAAGATGTAGAAAAAGAAAGGAAAGAGAAAAAAAATCAAGTATTCACGATGAACGTGATTTTACAAGATCCTCTAAAACACCCTACGCTCAGCCAGCTCTACTCTAGCAGATTTTATATATATATATATTGGAGATTAAAATGTACAACCCTTTGCACTTTATAATATACAATACATTGATATGATATAGATAGAGATAACAGTCCCCCTGAATTCAAAATAAAGATTGTGAGACACTAAAACGCAATATATTTATATCTCCTCATAAAATATATATGTGAGCTCGTGTGATGGAGAGAGAATATGAATTTAGTCTTCTCCAATGTTTCAAAGCATGCACTTCTGTTGTTTTATCTTTGATTCTCTGTAATTTAGCACTGAACGTGTAAGGCACTTTAAGGAGAATAACGACTGGTATCTCACCCTACGAAGCACAAAAGCGTCTAGCTCCTTTCTGAATGAAGTATTGTATTGACAGATAAAACCAACATGGAGACAAAGATTCAACAATTTGTACGCATTAGATAGACAATTATGGCTTCGAGATGCTACGTTATTATTACAATACATTTGTATATATACGTACATACATGTATATTCACAAAAAAATAGTTTTTGGTAAAGAAACCATGACCCTAATTCTGTCTCTTAACTTGTTCAGTTGTTTGTCTTATCCTTTTCAGATGACAGTCCTTACTTTAATGGTTAGCAAAAGTACCGTATCGATTAAAGACTTAGTTGGAAGTTTTCTGAAAGTTATTACGGTCGAGTATATTTTCATGATGTCTTTATCTACATCAAAAAATAATGAATTGCAATTGAAAAAAAAAATGAAGTCATCGCATAAGTTTCAAGTTCGATAAGCTCATAAAAGGAAATTGAAACGAGATATGTGCAGACGTGGTTGACATGACTTTCATAATATGCTGACAAAAAGAGCATGGGGTGTGTTTGCCGATGATACAAACTTATTTATTTTTCATTTGATCTTTTTGATATAATATTGTAGTTCCATGTAAATTTTCAGGAGTTTTCGATGACGGACTAAAATTTTCCAAGATGTCTTCTCAGTTTGTATTTTCATCTCTTGAATACGGAAATTCTTAAAAAGGATTGAACGAGTCTATGGGATTAATTGCATGAGAGCATCTGCTAATACTTGATTTGCAAATTGATACATGATATACACCATGTAAGATTAATTTGTTGAAATCTATTTAGCCAAATCGGTCTGCTAGAGTTGTGTATATTAATTGAATTAATTATCAAACACTTATGCCAGAAAGGTTTCATTTATTTTTTAAATTGAATATGAGTTTATTTTCTCGTATTTGAGTAGTAAAATGGCTGGATTGATACCAATGGGATTATGTCAAAGTGTTCCTTTATTAATTCATACCTTGTACTCGAAAAAAAAATATCGAATCAATTACTGGATAATATAAACTGTAAATCTATCACAATACATTTTCAAATGAAGCTAAGTCTAAATATTAGTATGTCAAACATTCTTATCATTAAAAGTTAATTTCTTAGTAAGAATTGAATATGAATAAATGGGATGGTCAGAGGTAATTTTGAATATCATCTTTACTAATTTGTAGATCCACTACATGAAGTCTCATTTAAAGGTTAAATGCGGTGACACGACATTTTCCCCTGCGACAAATGCTCCGGGCTTAATTTTGTCTAGGATGTAGGGCAGGGTATAGTGCTAAACCCAGAGTTTAAGTTGGCCATTCGATTAGTGTGTGAAATTTAGAGTGGAGCAATTATCACTGGAGCAAATGTCTTGGAACCGTTAAACACATATCAATTTCCTTATTTTGTTCCCTCCCCCAGTGTTTTGAATAAGACTCCACTCACAAAATTATTTAAAGGGGTAATGATGCGCGTCGTTTGCATGGTTGGTAAATTTTAAAAATATACTTTTAATAATAGAATTCATATTAAATATTAGGAGCAGAGAAAAATATATTTCCCCAATATACAGTATATTACAACTTATCTTACAATTACAATTCACTCTAAGAATAAGTACTAAAACAATTGTGAAAGTCCACATTGTGTATGCTAATCTAATCTTGTGACAACTTCTTTTCTGCAAGCTATGCATTCAACATATTATTATTATTATTATTTTGAGATATCGCTAACAAAATATAATAGGCTCACAAAATATATATTACATTTTATTCTTTCACGTCACAATGCTTTAATGGTCAGTTAGTACTTAGCAAGGACATTTTTGTAATTGATACAATCAAACAAATAAGTTTAACTAACGATTTTACATAATGGGAACTGAGGTTATTCTCCCAATCAATCTAAAAAACAAATGAAAATTATAAGTAGCTGTTGTAATAAAAATGATATTGGACATTTACTCGGCAAACATAACAACCGAACATACCTAACACAATGTATCCTTGTTAATTTTTTTCCTCCTATCACAATTGGCATGGAAAGAAGGGAAAGAATATGGAATCTGGAAATATTATTTGATATGAACACATCTGGATATTTCTTTGGCATACCAATAAAATGCATTAGTAATCAATTCCTTTGATACTGGGGACCTTCTACGCTTTTGCAGAAAATACGGGCCATATTATGATTTTGACACGTTTCTTTGGTGTTTATTTTCCTAATCTTGATATAATAATGTTGGATTATCAGCACGGCACCGAGCAATTTATTATTTTGAAATTATACATAAATTTTTCATTAAATTTAGGTTATGACTTGTATAAAAGGGAATCATTTTTTTTTTACATTGAATTTCATCATTTACATTTGGTGCAAGACTTTTCCTTTACTCTTTAGTTTTGGTTTCCGTATTCCAATTTTCATCACTTCAAAGTCAGAGTATATTTAGGAAGTAACATCACATGTGATGAGCTTTTGGAAATCCTAGTTCTTATTATGACCCCATACTGCAATAAGTATTACTACATTGTTACATGAATTAAGACACATTAATATATTCTTTAGTTGATTTGGAGCCGTCGCAAATATACATAATGTAAATTACGTAAAGCAAATAATGATAATTTTTCTTGTAAATATTTTTAGCTTTAATAATTGCTCAGATATTTGTGAAGAATAGTATAGGAAAAGAACACAGATAACACAACCTTCCCAAATAAAACCTTTGGGAAATAATAAAAATGACTTTGAGTTCCAGTTCTTTTGAAATCTCTTAAGCTGAAGAACTCAACCAAAGTTTTTTAAAATATCCCAAAAGTACCAACATTTATATGCATGAATTAGAGTGACCTAAACCTTCCAAGAGAGTATGGTTATATGAAAATAATTCAATGTAATTCATTGTTCAAAGGTGCACAAACGGGAGATATAGTTTGCTCTCATCGACTTTGGGGATAAAATAATTGGAAAGATGTAAGATGGGATTCTGTTGTTAATAATAAATGACAAATTGCAGAACAATAGACATAGTCTTTATCGCAGTTTACGCCATCTGTGCAAGTGGGTTTGGATAAGCTGACACGGCGCAGTAAAAATTAATGGATTAATAAATTAGATATACGATGATGCTAACGAGATAAAGATATAATGATGCTGGCAGCTTGATAGCACCTAAATGAAAAGCTAATAATCTCAGTCGTTAGATGCATCTGGCTTTTCGATATTCTCTTTTATCACAGAGCATTATCTCAAAATATTATTAGACCATGCCCTCTTCTATATCACTCTGATTAAAAAAAAAATGTCCGTACAATCTTGAGGTGTCTCCCGTAAAATCTGCCTACAGTTTTATAGTATTTGACAGTGGGATACATGTAATATTACATAGAACATATTTTTTTCTAACGTAAATTAAAAATGACTGATATAAATAGAGTTTTCCGTTCCTTTTTTTTTTGAAAGACAACCGAAAAGAGTAAAACAAATGAAGGTTTTGCATGCTTTCTAGCATGGTCGATGTCTTTCTCTGTCATTTTGTCGGTGACTGTATTTCTTGCTCCCAATCCAACTTTTAAATAGGATTCCAAGGTTTATTTTCACGTTGTTTCTTTGATGAATCCCCATAGAACTGGCAAGATACCTTACAAAGATAGAGTTATAGCATTGTAACTATAAGAAGTTTTCAAGCTCCGCCATCTCTGCCTTCTGGATCAACTGCAATAAGAGACAAACAAATGAAAAGGGGGCATTGCATGCGAGAAAGACAATTCTAAAATATTGTTTGAATAATAAATAAATTAATGACAACGACACTCAGCTTAGTGTGGTTAATGGTCTCATTAAAGGTAAAACATAATGCATAAAGAAAAGTAATAAAGATATTACATGTTTGTGAATTGTGTGGGTTTGATTGTAGATGCATAACGTGCCTGTGAAGGATATCAAACTTGAAATACCATATAGTTTTATTTCCTCATGATTATTGAAACATTTGCATTTTCATTGCTTAAATCGTTTGAAGTTTAAACTTTTGATTTGCCTGAACTCATTTTGTCATGCCGGGTCATTTGAGAATCCGTAACACTTTCCAACATCCACTCCACTTAATCCACAGGTAGATAAGATCATCGATTATCGTGTTGATTATAGACGCCATGTATACACTCACGTCGGAAGAAATAAGAAAGTGAACTATCCCACTTTTATGTGAGTGAAATAGCTAATGAAACCACGCATCCTTGTCTGGGTGATAGCACCCTAGTTCACAATTCACCGCCAGATAGCACACAATCTGTAAATGATTGATAAAGCATTCACGCATGTATGGGGAACTTTTGACAAATGCCCTCTTAACTATCCTCGACAGAATATACAACTTAATTCAGTTGACAGACACTAAGCATTGATGCAAGGAAAAGTGGAAAATTTGATTAGGAATTAATCTCTGTCATGAATGATTATATTTTAGTGATTCACAGATTTTAAGTAAAACATTGTTATGCATCAAACCTTTTCACCCCGGAACCAGATCAGTTCACGTTAATGCAACCAGTTTTGTTTTCCGTAGAGTCATTTATGTTTGTCTTTAATACATCACTTTAAAAAAGCCATAGCAAACATGATTTGAGTAAATGTGTTGAAAATGAATGGTGTCAGTTTACAGCCTTTGGCGTCCATTTCTATCACCTTGGATAAGGTTCTATTATGTGCTATTCTATTTAGATGCAGTACTCAATAACCTTTCTTTCTGGAATCATTTTTTTAAACCAGGGAAGTTGCATTAATAACAATGTTAGTTTTATATAAATTCATTTGCATCGTAATGCATCTTTTCAACTGATAAATTCCAGAAAAATGCTTGACGGCACACATTTGACACACCTTCAAGTTTGTTTATACTCCCATTTTTTCATTATGATCCTGTGTATTACCAATATGTTTTGATTTGGTTCGGATATTTGCCCTTTCAGTTACTTAACGAAGTATGAACATTTTCATCGTTTACTCTTGTTAATCATATTCATTGAAAATACTTCATGCGGTCGAATTTATAAAACCACATCACCTACACAAATATCAGTCCTCCCAAAAGAATACAAATTGTCATATCAAATTCCAAGTGTATGAGAAAGGTCTAGAATTAATGCCCAGATACCAAATCCATCATACCATGTGTAGTGCAACCGGTTTTTACGCATAACCTGATAGATATAGACCTATAATAATCAATCGTCTTGTCACATCAGCCTCTGAGATTTTAGGATGGACATAGAGAAAAGTCTCCATCAGTTACCTGCCACCCTGGTTATTTTGGTAATAGAAGGAAACATCGAAAACACAAATACTCGACCGAACAGTGATCATTGTGACGGTATACAGTCGTGTAATGGTACTTGTACCATTTTCTTAGCTCACGACAGGAAGTGACGTAAAATCGTTTTTATTTGCTTGTGATTTGTCAGGAAGATGTTTCGATATGCTTCGACTGTTCAAAGCTTTAACATATACCATGACCATGACAGTCGTTCTCTAAGGGTTTCACAGGAAGTTTTAAGCAAGTATGTACAATCTATTCCACCACATGCAAATGCTTTCCGAGTTTCCATATTTAGATATTATTCATTTAATAGTATTCATCTAATAATCCCTTTAGCTATTTGCTCACGTACTCATTGATTGACTCAAATTATATTTTTACGAATCATTTTATCAATTATGTATTGATTGCTCATGAAGAGTAAAAAAGGGATAATTTTAATTTTCAGATTTTTCATTCTTGTTCTCTCTCTATTTTAAGGGGGGGGGGGGGTTATTGTGGGTCCATTTGAAACCGGAAAACTCCGATGTTGATTTACCACCAGCCCGGAATCTATATATGTCCACACCAGAGAAGTATTGAAACAGCACCAGTTTGGAATCGAACCGATGCTGTTTTAATACTAATTGGTGTTGTATAAACACTTATCTGGTGTAAGACCAAAACCAAACTGGTGTTGTTTAACACTTCTCTGATGTGGACATAATTCCGGGCTGGTGTTAAATCAACACCCTAGTTTTTGCAGTGAACGAACAAATCAATTTCACCCTCAAAATGCTCAAGTTTGCATTAGAGGTTTAAAATTATTTTCTGCTGCTATAGGTGATGCAACCTAAGTTGCTCAAATTATTACTTACTCTGTATATGTTTCTCCTCCAGGGGAACGGTAAACTGTCCAAAAGTTCCTCCAGATTTGGGGAATCAGCTGAATTCCTTTGATTGTTGTCCAAAATGTCCTCGTATATTATATCATCAATCTCCGAAGATTGCTATAAAATGATAATGAAAAAAGATGTCAATGAACACGTTATTCAATACAGAATGAACAATACGAATCATTGTGCAATTATTATATGCGTAATACATTTTTGGTTTAAATTGAGTTAATTATGCATCTCCCGAATTATCTTTTTTTTTGTCTTCATAAAATATGGACAATTTAGTCCACTTCAACTCTTATTATGTACAAAGCTTTAAATTGTGATTTCTTAAATTTTGAAGTCCATAAACATGATTAGCTGAGTGGCTGATTCTAGACACACCACGTGGTGTAATTTTCCACTATTTTTTTCAACTAAATGTTTCAACTTAACATGCACTTGGCCAAAATACAAAAAGTCAATTAGCGGGTGTCAGTTTCTCTATAACGATCAGAATGTACACAGCCCTTAGACATGACAAACATTGTTGAGTGTTTCTCGAGAAATGAAACATATTACCACTTTACGAAAAGTAGACTATATATTTATATCTTTCAAAGCTCTAATTAATTATGGGGAAATTTTCACCACTGACTGTACGTTATAGCCAGGACTGCCAGTTTTTCTGAAAATATTTTGACAAAAAATTAATGCGTATGGTCAAGACTTATATCCAATTAATTGAAGAAATGAAGGGTGATAATGTATAAAGCACGTATATCATTGAAGGTAAGTGTGAGGACGAACCTCTTAAATGAACTTTTGTTAACCATGAATTCGGATTTTTTTGAAACAAAATAGTTAGTACTTTTGTAGGTCCTAAATATCCACTAGACAATGATCTCCCCAAATACAATGAAAATATAATCACAGACATGAAATATAAGTTAAAAGAAAATATAACGATATTCAGATATCAATGATCCGGACACATACTAGTAGGCACACTTGTCCATATGAACCCATTCACACACCCACCTTTAAAATACCCACACATATCAACGTTTATTGTGGAAATCGATGACATGTTTTACAGAAAAATAAGTATGCCACCTAGCACTTTTGTGTCACTATGGTTCTCGTACATCGAGAATCATTGTGAAATTTAATCAGACATGTTATACCATTTCGAATCGAGTTTAAAAAAAATAAGTTTACCCCTTTGGACAAGACCATATAATTTGGGAATTCGTACAGAGGATATCCTGGGTGTACTGTTCGTCCTCACTTTGAATGTGAAGTTCGTGTGCGTGTCCTCATTTTCATCTAGATAAGTTTGTTCGTCGCATACACAGACACGCACACCCACCCACCCTCACACACGCACACTCACACAAACACCCACCCTCACACACACACATATATATATGTATATATATATATACATTATATATATATATATATATCTATATATATATATATACATATAGGCATATACATACATATATATATATATATATATATATATATATATATATTACATTAAACATATTCTGTGTGTTTGTGCGTGTGTGTATGAATTCTACATTTCTTTTAGGTCCATACGATGTTCAAGGTCAACGAATTACCCCGCAAAGGAGGTTAATGCTAATTGCACTTAGAGTTTTCTGCATGTAGGTAAAAATATCGATGGCATCTCCTGTCAAGAAATATATAAATGGATGCGTTTTGACCTGGTGTTTGCCGAGTCCCATTTACATTCATAAGAACGTAGCGAAGTTATATACTCAATAGTGAGACATGAAGATGTGCCCAGATGAAATCTCTTGAAACACCAAACGTTATTCAAGGCATGAAAACCGTCGATGTGGGGGAGTTGTCCATTGAGAATCAATACAAATTTTCTATATAAAGGCACTACTACTTAGAGATTAGGAATAATATAATATATTGAACAATCTGCCATGCTGCAATCAATCACAATGCTTAAACATTCATTTTATGGTTACGGCCACGTTAAGTAAGTTTTTTGTTAAAATGTCTTAAGTTTAGGTAAATCTCCGAAATGTTTCTCGCTCCTGCAGTTTATTATAATCATAATGAATATGTTGTCCTTACTCTTACTGTGTGGATGGTATGGAATAAAAATGTGTGTTTTTGTGACTTTTGGACGATAATTTCAGTTTATTGGTAATAACCATTTCTAATGGATTGCATGTGGTGAAAATTCAGGAAATATGTTTGTTTTTAGCTTTTAGTACTATGTAACCACTAGATACTTGTTCAAATTACCCTTTTAATAAGAACATGTCTAAAGTAAATAAAGGCGCTAAATGTTCTAAAATGTAAAATTACAATTTTCACAGAGAATTAACGGATAAAGAATGTAGCGGTAAACACACTTAGACATAGAGAACAGAACAATTATGTACAATAATAGAATTTTAAACAAGACCCCAGTTCATATTATAAAGAGTTTTTTCCCCAAAGTATTAGACACGTTTAACTATTGTGAACAAGTATAGACAAATAATAATAGATACTAATATATTCAAAGCAATTTCATTGATGATAGATTATCATTGACGAGAGGAATGGTTGAATAACAACTAGATCTGCCTCTTGCAGTGTAATTATCAATCCAATGCGTTGATTTTAATTGTATTCAAGAATTATAATTTTCAGACTTTTCCAAATAGGTAGACAGTAGAGGCGCAAAATATTAGACCGATTCATTAAACCAAGATATGTGTCTGCATTAAAATATACCTGTCGGGCACCCCTTGATCAACAGTTTATAGCATTATATTCAGCATCCGTCGCAGACCATAACATTGATTTCTCAACATTTATTACATTGTACATTTTAACTGGTAAAGTAAACTTAGAAGAGAATCACCAAGTTTGCACATTATTTTGATGTGTAGGCATCTTAAATTTCAATCAATGAATCTTCATTATCGCATCACCTTCATGTAGGCCTAGCCCTTCGGTGTGTGAGAAGAATGAAGTCATTCCGTGCGTAAGCATGCTAACCCATTGAGAAGATGGGATTAAAGAGGGGGGGGGGGGCCAGGGGATGATCATTATAAACTCGCCTGCTAGATTTTTGTTCGTTTCATGATACTCTACCAAATATTACTTTCATCTTATCTGTCTTTTTGCTCATGTTTTCACTGGTAGGATTCTTTAAAAGCTAATGAGTGGAGAAGGCACATGATGCATGGTTAAGTCCTATTTTATAAATAAACAATGCATATGTTATCAGAGGATAAAGGTACACAGCGTGGAAATGTGCTTTATATGTGACAAATTGTACATGATAGAACCAAATCTGAATTCATTGTCACAACGGTGGATGCATGATCATGGGACGAAATAAAAATCCGCACAGTGCGAAACTTATATTAAAGGAGGGGTGGGGGCGGTCTAGTTTCCTGCGATGTACTGATATACATGTAGCTCAAGTCTTTTTTATGGTCTTGATAAAAAAAGTTTAAATGTATTATAATTTCTGCGTAATTCAAATCACAATTTCTACGGACTTCTACATTTTCTCATATTCTCATATATACTGTATATATGTTTTTATTTGAGTTTGTATTGACAGTTATATATATATGTAACCGATTCTCAGAATATTCAAGTCGGGAAGGAGGTTAAACATGTTAAAACGATTAAATTTGCTCTCTCTATCACAGGCAGCCAGGTTTTCTTAGAGTTGCCATGAAATGTAATATGTCTGTCTTTCTTTTGTATTTATAATGTTTGAACATGCCAAATTAAAAAAAAGAAATGCTTATGATAAGAATAACAATGATGTTAACAAAAATCATGATAATCATATTAATGATAATTGTTATCATTATGATCGTCACTTGATTTTTTTTCGCAAAGGTGGAATGTTTGGAAGCTAACTGTAATGATTTTGTTTTTTTAATGGATGATTTATTGCGGGGTGTGCTATTTGTTACGGTTCAATAGTTCTATTCAACATTTATTTCCAAAGAGAAAAGCGTTAATACATTTATAATGGTTACAATACAGTGGTGGTAGTAACTCAGGAAGCAGAGCTTGTGATGAGTGCACCGTGACACATAGACAAAGACATTATACATGAAAAAACTTGTCCATACAAATTACATTACATAACAAGGGAAAAAAACAAAAACGGTACAATCAAACAACCCTTTTGTCGACTGGCCTCAGATATTTCACAAATTCAAATATAAAAGTAAATCATTACATGCTCCCTGTCAGAAATGATCTATATTATCTTACGGGAGCATGGGTAGTATAATGTCTCTCCCCCAAGATCTGCTTCGAAATATTATCTTTTCATTCAGAGGGGATGTGACCCCCTTCATCCATGCATAGGCACCACTAGGGCCGTCGCACTCTTAGCAAATCACTCCACCGTAGAGTTGAATCTATATCTCCATTCATTATCAACGGATTGTCCCCACTGCCACCCTTTTCTTACACATATTTCAGTATCGCCATGTATGGTTCCACTGTCAATCAGCACTGTTTTCTACATTTACTTGGTAAGCATGATCTCTTGACTGTGCGCACCACATGATATTGCCATATATCAGAAGTGGGTACAATGTTACAATTTGAGATCGAAGTGGAACGGGCTTTTTGGGAGTAACCTATTTCAGCAGGACCATATATTCACTGAATTGCAGTGTCAAGAATATCGATATTTGAACAACCTTTTTCATCCTTTCACACAATTAAATGATAAATCTTCACTCAAAGGTACTACTATTTGATATGGGCGAAAAGTAATAAAATAAAAGCCAAAATACGTTTCCGATAAATAAAATTTTATAGGCACTTAAGTAATAAACCCATATTTGATTATACTACTGGTAAAATGATGAAAATCAAAGGTAATGGGTGAAAATGATGTCATTTTTAGAGTTTTCTTTTCATTTTTTTTTTATAATAGAAGAAGGGGCCAATAATGTCAAACGATCATTACGTCTTTGGTATTTCATCATAAATATAAATTATTTCCATTTTTGTATACTTGATGAGAAAGAGAATCTTCATCAAAACAAATTATAGTAAATTTGCAATGATCATTTTAAGTTTTTCATGATGAATCAAACAATTTTTTACACGATTTGAGAGAAAAAAAAGAAATTTGGAAATGATCCACAAATTACATTGAATACACACACAAAAATATTTTATTTGCTTTTACCACTCGTGTTGTTAATTTTTGTTTTACGTTATTCAAGTTTGGCCATCATTGCTTTAGCTAGCAGCTATATATATATATATATATACATATATATGTATATTTATATACACATATATATATGTATATATATATACATATACACACATATATATATGTATATATATTAAATCTGTCCACTTGCATGTGGACATCGTTTCTTTCTTGATGAAGATTAAAAGAGGCAGATGATGGAACAAGTTACTTTGATTTTTGTGAAATAAGTGTTACAAACTTATAAAAAAGTCAAATTTCCAGTGTTGTTTTAATATTATCTATTTATCCAATTTACTTTCTGTTGGCGTGGAATCTGAATGACGGTGAAAACACAAAGCGATCCCGTGGTTTTTCTGACACTTAACGCCAATATAGTTCATCGCACATCCTTCATCTTACGGGAGAGCGCAGATTGAAAGTGGAAACGCCATTACTTGTAACCAAACCGTTTCAATTGCCCATTAACGACACCTTTATCTTTGAAAATGATCTTATGTGTCTTAGTTAAGCGACAGACAAGTTTTTACTTCCCACACATTCACTTAAACCTATCCCCACGCAGACCGAAAAGAAGAACTGTTTGCTCAATCAGTATTTCTTCATGACAAGTACGTAAAAAATAAATAAAAATAACAGCAATAAAAGGATTTCATAACCACATAATTTACATCAGTAACATGAAGACAAACTATAAACGTAATATTGTTGTATAAATGATTCTCTTACCTTCAGTATATCTGGTAGTATTTGCTCGGATCTTGGACTTTCAGCTCGTCTTTCTGGTACGTAAAATTATTAAAATTTTTGTGATTAGATATAAAACATGATCTTTTTGCATCAGTATGGGTATAATAAATATGATCTAGTGTTTCCTCTTGTCCATTTTAGATGATAATTCTGTGGTTACTTTTTGACCTCATTCTTTAAAAACATTGTGCTAATTCTTGCCTGATATAGCAACTTTACTTTGATCACATAACCTCCCTGACAATGGATCGGAGAACAACGAAAAAATAAGAAACCATTAACGATTTGCACGAAATCAATAAAAAATGACAACACCCATGTGCTCAGTAAGTGGTTATAACACATTTTGTAAAGCCGTATCTCTGACCTTATTGAGAGATTTGGTTTACTACACTTTTACCTTTAGGAAAGCTTTTCGACAATTGTTTTAAGCTTTCTATTATTTTCCAGCTCAAATACTAAAATGCTCGGGAACTTTCTCTCTGTGTAGTGTGTGAAATCATACCCCAAACGGTGAATAATACTTACTGCTTTGGTAGATTCGGGCGCATTTTGTCCAACATTCTGTAAATAAGAGGTCCAAACCACAATGAAATTTTTAATATGGTGAAAATGATAATTTGTCACATTGAACACATCGTTAACTTAATATGCAATCTATTTCTTTAAGTAAACGTATTCTGCGTACACAATAATGTAACTAAATTTGATTTTCCCCACTAGAATTCTGGTAAAGCAGGTGTTTTTTTTATTCTTTTCCCCCCATATTTCTTTTATCAACTTGTAATAGAAAGAATTCTAAATTTCCACTATAAAAGTGGTGACATTCACGACAGTTTGAATGAAATCAACTTCATATTTAAGCAATATCATTCCGGAAAGCCAGAGAAATAATGATCATATGACTTACTCTGATTTCCCGTTCTGCATTTACACGCTGTGGAATCTGAAATACATAAGGAAGATAAAAACAGATGTTGGTTATTTTCATTTCTATTTTTTTTCTGTTTGGATTTATCATACGTGGAAAAATGAGCAAAGACATCCTGAAACAAATAGGCCTACTTGGTAGGAATTGAGTAAGTTTGGAACACGAACCAATCAGGGAGTTCCTTTGTAATCTTCCAAACCTAATTATTGGGCCCAAGTGTTGTTCACATATTGACTATATGACGTGTTCTGTTGGAGCATTGCAACTTAAAGTGTTGTCACACCTGGTGGGTGTTTCAAATAAAAGTGTTCGTAAGTTACGAGCGATTTAACGACCAATGACTACAAAGGAACTTAATCGACACTAACGAATATTGAAGTACGTGTATGTCATTGTCTCAAAAAAGGATCACTAGTCGTTCGTAAAGTCGTTTGTAACTACTTCATGACACATGATTTTTAGCGATGGTAAATCGACGTACGAATGGAAAGCCGTTTCTTCATTCATTCATATTCCCGGTTATGAAGAGAAAATATTAAGAAAATGCAGTTCTCGATATCAGGAAATGAGATTAAATGAGAAAACGGTTCGCCACATGCTTAAGTATAGGTTATATTTGGGTTAATTGAACAGGACTACTGTTTGATCATGTTTTATCACTGTCCTAGACGTTTTACTCTATAGAATAAAGATACATTTCATATAGTAAGAACAAGTGACATGGGGATCGCATGGATTTTCTGGGCTCTAAATGGAAGTCAAGTAATGGCAGGTGTTTTTCCAAGGTAATGATACCTTTTTCTTATAGAAATAACTATAAAGGAGACATTTGTCTTCAGAAGAAATTGATATCGGTGCACACGTCATTCTACTTTTCTGTTAAAAGGGAAGACAGTCGTGTGCAAGATGACACACTTAAACGCCAAACAAGAAGCGAGGTGAGAAAGGGCGCGCGCTTCAAGTTCAGCCTTAAAAGGGTTCTATCTGTTGGTCCCTAGCGGCGGAAGGTGGCAATATATAGGAGACGTATGTATGGATGAGAAAAAAAGGCTATGAGAGAAGGCTAAGAAATTGGAGTGCAGATAGATGGAGATAAGAGAAATGGGAAAGATTATCAAATACATAAGATAGACGGGGGGAGGCAAAGATTATTTAAAATCATAAATACAATATTGAAACGGTAAGGAGAGGGATAGTAAAAAGATTTGGCTTAGGGAGGTATAATACTAAACGAGAAAAAATCACTTCATTTATCAAAAAATGAATGAATGGTATCATACGATTTGTGATATAATCACAAAATGTCTATGATTTCTATGATTTCTGGTTTTTCTCCATTTACCAATATAATCTGGCACACATTTTGAAACATTGTATATCTTACAGGCTCTTTTCTATGTAATAGAAATGAAGTCTGTAGGATCTTTTTTCAGTTGTACAGAACATGCGATATAGGCATAATATCTATTTTCTTCGAATCGGTTTAGTATTTGAACATACAGATTTTCTATGCTTAAATGCTAGCGCGATATTTCTAATGAAATATAACCCTCTGTACACTGTTCCCGTTATTTTAAATGTTTCTCTCATTCACACGATACAGGGAGAATTGGTAAGGAAAGGTTATCGCGGAGATCACCAAAGTCAGGCTCTTTCTGGAAATTCCCATCTTAAAGCATTTTTTTTACTTCAAATAAAATTCGATACCCCTTTCAAAAGAAAAGTCCTTCTTTTATTACACTGATGATCTGTAGCGATTTTACCAGCTAATGTGTGAGTGTTCGATGATAAAGACTCCCTTCGTCTCTCATGCCGCTCTCCGTCTTATTTCTTCTTCTTCCTCTAAGATGAAAGATTGCTATTTTAGTTCTGTTCTGCGTGTGTAAAATGTCGTTCTACATTAAGCTATTCGATACTATAATGCAGAATGTAATTGGAATCGAAGTTCCAAGGTTGTAGTCGATATAGGCATTGATTACATGCATGAAAACACAATATATCAAATGAGGGTAGACGTCGATCATTTTATGAGGATATCATTTTCACCAAATTGGAGGCAAATCAACACAGTATGAAAGGGCATCGGAACATTATCGTTTCATGATAAAATAAGTTCACAATTTGTGCTGAAGTTTAACCATTTTATGATGCTTCTCAACAGTATCTACATTATTTGGGTACATTTTTAATGAAAAGATCAGATCAGAGGGGGCGGTCGAGCCGGCCCCGCCCCTCTATTTTTGGGGCAACCTGCAGAAAAAGGTGTCTTTTTTAACTTTAGATGAACGCTTAAAAACAGAAGAAAAGTAAGATTGGAGGTATTATACCCATGGTTAATTTACGGCCTTGTAACGGCCGGTCCGACCCCCATATGTCTACTTGCATCTTAACCTAAGGTTAAGTTTTTGAAATATCATCATTACTTTTAAAATATATAAACCTAGTTCATGAAACTTACACATAAAGGTAATGGAGTATCACTCAACACTTCTTCCGAGTTTCAAGTCACATGATTAAGGTTAAAGGTCATTTAGGTTCAATGAACTTTGGGCAGGTTAGGGGTATTTCTTTAATTTCCATCGTAACTTTACATTTGTATAGAGCTAGTTCATAAAACTTGGACATAAGAGAAATCATGTATCATTGAACATTCTGTGCGAGTTTCTGGTCACATGACAAAGATCAAAGGTCATTTAGGGACAATGACCTTTGGCCATGTTGGGGGTATTTGTTGAATTACCATCGTAACTTTGACAGTTTATGGATCTAGTTCATGAAACATAGACATAAGGTAACTAATCAAGTATAAATGATTGTTTTGCACACATCTTAGATCACATGATCATGGTCAAAGGTCATTTAGGGTCAATGAACTTAGACCATGTTGGGGGAATCAATATCGAAATCTTAACCTAAGGTTAAGTTTTTGAAATGTCATCATTGCTTTTAGAAAATATAAACCTAGTTCATGAAACTTACACATAAAGGTAATGATGTATCACTCAACACTTCTTCCGAGTTTCAAGTCACATGATTAAGGTAAAAGGTCATTTAGGGTCAATGAACTTTGGGCAGGTTAGGGGTATTTCTTTAATTTCCATCGTAACTTTACATTTTTATAGAGCTGGTTCATAAAACTTGGACATAACAGTAATCATGTATCATTGAACATTCTGTGCGAGTTTCTGGTCACATGACAAAGATCAAAGGTCATTTAGGGACAATGAACTTTGGCCATGTTGGGGGTATTTGTTGAATTACCATCGTAACTTTGACAGTTTATGGATCTAGTTCATGAAACATAGACATAAGGGTAATCAAGTATAAATGATTGTTTTGCACACATCTTAGATCACATGATCACGGTCAAAGGTCATTTTTGGTCAATGGACTTAATTTTTTTTTATTATCATGTGAATCTTTTCCTTTGTGAATAATCATTCAATAGCTGTTTTTAAACTCAGCACTGCTGCTATATCGAATCGCGTAATGTAGGCGAGATTGCCAGAGGCGTTCCACTTGTTTGATAAAAATGATTTTATTGTTGAAATATTCATTGTCTTCATGGCTAACTGCAAACAGTCCTTAACAGGTCCATTTCGATCAGACCAGAACATATATTAAGAAATTTATGCTCGTGCTTCGCGCTCGCAGGAATTATCTAGTTAAAAATGCATCTTGTTCAGGATCACAAACATTGCCCGAAATGTTCAATTTTCAGAACAAAATACGTAAAGATTCCAAAAATTTTAGCTCGCACTTGCAATATCTAAGTATGGTTTATGAAATTAAATATATTTATGTTTTAAAAGAATAGAGCTAAGAAATAGGACTACACCTTCAAATAAACAAACAATTTTTTTTTTCGGCTGCCCATTGGCGAAAGCTATATCCGCCCCTGAAGATGTTAATAACAATATTGTACCGTCTGTGCGTGTTCAACAATGTGCATTTTATAAAGTAACCTTAATGCAGAAGGAAGCAGGACTAGAAGAGTCGAGGATAATCCAAACCACTGGTGGCCTCTCAAGTGCAAATTCACCCACTCCGATTTTTCTTAGATTTAGGGAAGAAAATTGTAAAATTATCAAACGTAATGATAAATCACTCGTAAAATATTGACCAGTAAAGTAAACATTCATCTGATTTTATCGAGATATATGTATCAAGCATTTTCATTTATATAAGAGGAAGTGATCGAAACTCTTATGATATCATTCCCTTCACATTTGACATGATTTTATTGCTGATAAATATTGACACATTTGGAAGGTAATTGGAAAGATAAATCACCTTACAGAATGCATGCCATGATGAAGTAGATAATACGAATGAGAGAAAATTCTATCCTCATTGTCATCGCCAACACAAACCACTATTAACTTGATCATCTCCATCATCATCGCTTCAAAGCTATCGGCACAAGTACGTGACCACCACAGGTAGAGGAGGTGCGATAGCCCTCTTAACATACTTAAAAAACCTCCCAATCCAGTGATCTGGGTCCAAAACCATCTTTCGTGCACACGACCTTTTGTAGGATACTTTTCATTATCGGTTTCCTCAGACACAACAGGTCTCAAATATAAGCTGTAGGTCATATGGCTGCTCACAAAAATACTCTTGCTTGCTTTGCAGAAGGGTAAAAATTTTAACCACTCACTTGCTATACAGCAACATACGACAGCTACCACAACATAAACACAACACCAACATATCGCATCTACCACATGGTAAAGCTGCCGCTGCCTCAGCAACCATTAATCTGTCAAAGCTATACCACAACCTACCACCTGAGCGTGCTACGACCACCATTACAACCGAAGTTACCACATCATAACCCTCGAGGTCACCGGTACAGCCGCCACCGTCACCACAGCCACAGCCATTGGTATCATGGCCTCAAACAAATCATTTATACAACTTTGGTGCTTATCTTGTTTTTATTGACAATTATATAAAATGCAATCATTCATCTTTTGGTCATTAGAAAACTAATGTAAACAGCTCACTTTGTTTAATCTGAAAAACAAGCCATGGCATAGTGAAAAAGCCTGTACTTTACTTGAGATTTATGATACCACGGTGGAAGGTACATGCTATTCAGCTATCTGAATATCAATATTCATCAGGTTGTGCTACGTGATTGATATTTCATACGTCAATATTTGACCTCTCATAGCTATTTCCTGTTCACAGACAACAAAGACGTTTGAATACATTGAAGAATTTAAGATGTCGCTTAACTGATATCCAAATTTACAGTTAATAGGGTAAATAACCAGGAAATGTTGTTTACTTCATATGCCGAAACAATCAAATTTAAGCACTATTGTAGCGAGTAAAAAAGGGAAGATTTACGTCATTGCGAGACTTTAAAGAACCTTCCTCAGGCTGCCCTTTTGAACATCATATCACTTATGGCACTTCAATAGGTGAAATTAAACACTTTCTTAATGTTTTTATTCTTCAAAATAATACTTATTTCCTTATTTTTCATTATTGAAAACATTTGCATGGTAATGTAGAAAATAAATTTGATGAATCTGATTCAGATGAGGAAAATGGATTGCATTTGCCTTCTTATGTTGTCTTACTTCAGACAAGAAGAACGCGGCCGAGGAAAACCAATTAAGTATCACGATGATTTTTTTTTACTTTCAATTTCAAAAATGAAAATACGAAGACACAAATGTACCCACAAAAGAATCTCGGGGAGCAAGTCTAGATTGGATAGACAACCCCAAAATAATTATCTAAACTCCCGCCCCCCGCCTACAATACAGGCGCGGATCCAGGAGGGGGCCGAGCCGGCCCCCCCCTATTTTTTGGCAATCTGCAGAAAAAGTGTACTCTTTAACTTGATAGTAACGATGAAAAACAGAAAGAAAGGTAAGAAAGGGGTATTATACCCATGATGTGTAATTTACAGCCTCGTAACGGCCGACCCGAAAGGAAACAAAAGAAAGGTGAGGGGAAGAATTGGAAAATATAATTTATATAAAAATTTTGCTCGCGCTTCGCGCTCGCATTGCCTGTGTAATGAATCTCATTCAAGAGGATTAAATGGCACTTAACATATCCAGTTCTGAAATCAATTTGCACACAATATTTTAGCTCGCAAATCAAGCTTTCATTATTTTGTTTGATTTACACAAATTGTTAATAATATATACAAATTTTCAGCTCGCGCTGTGCGCTCCATTGTTTGATTTGTGATATACCTATCCTCTTTAGAAATTCTTACCAAAATTTCTCAAAATGCTCCTTTATCATGTCAGTAAAAATGTAAGCTCGTGCTCCGCGCTCGCATTTAATTGTTTGAGACACAGCTTGTTCTTTATTTAAATAAAAACGTGCTTAGACTGTCCAGTTTTCAGGTCGGAATATCAACAATTTTGAGCTTGCGCTTCGCACACTCATTCAGTTGGTGATACTTGTATCCTCTTCATTAATCACTAAAAACAGTCCTAATTGATTCCCTTTTCACGTTACTATATTGAAATTTCGGCTCGCGCTTCGCGCTCGCATTGTTTAGTTGGATACTTATATATCTTTGTTCATGATTATAAAAACTGCTCAGAATCTTCAGGTCGAAGGACATAAAATTTTAAAGAATTTGAGCTCGCGCTTCGCGCTCGCATATTATATTTAAGACAACAAGAGATACCTTATCTTGTAACAATAAAAACTACAACTTCAGTCTTTAGTTAGGACTACCCCCTGAAAAACCAACAAAAAATCAGATTATAGCGGCCAATCGAGAAAAATGTTGATGAAAATATTTTCGTCCCCCCCTATTGGCGAAAGCTGGATCCGCCCCTGCAATATACTATTTTGTTTCTTGTGTGTGTGAGGGAGTTTATTTTAGAAGATTGTGGGTTGACTTCTTTTGGGGAATCTCGTTTTCAATTATCATTGCACATCCGTGGCCCATTCCTTCTCTAAATATCGATTGCAAGTATCAATTCCCCCTTAAGAGAATATTTTCGTTATAATTCGTTTTAAGCGTCTTGGTCCTTGAAATAAAAAACAGGGTTACACCCTTGCTCGCTCTATACAATTGAATGATTATTTCAATTCTGAGCTGAATATAGTTTGGGGCGATATTTATGTAAACCTCCAAAGAGGTTAAATTGCAGGTTGGATTTGATATTGGTTTCATCATCGTGGGATTGAAATATGACCTCATTATGGATACCAATATAATATGTCCAAGGTTTTAAGAAAGAAAAGTGGGGAATTTACTCATCAGTGGTTCATCAGACTGCGCATGCATGCCAAAGAAGCAAATCATAAAAAAATGCGCCCTGACAAGTATTATGAAAAAAAAAATACGTAAGCACTAAAAAACAATCATTTTGAACACGCATAAATATTCACGGAAGGGATACAAATGACAAAGTAATGATTTGCTTTCAAAAGTTTAGCGCATCCGGCTGTCAACTAAGCAATAATCCATACATGGCCAGTATAGGGTATTCCATGGCAGGTATCAAGAACCCATCCCCTAATGAATCAATTGAAGAGATGGCAAAGCAAACAAATTAATTTCGGAAGATTAAATTCTTAACTCTCAATTAGGAGTTTCAGTGTATTGGACTTCAAAGCTAATAAAACAGTTCAGAAACAAATACTCAGACTGCTCCCATGTTATCAGAGATGTCCGATTGGATTTTTGCAAAAATCCAATCGGACATCTAATTTCTCCCATATCCTCCCCTCTCTCGCTGACTCTCCGTCTATCTCCTTATTTCTATATAGAAGCACAACTAAGTACAGTTTTATGCTACGCTCAATTACTGCTCAGAGTTCAAAGCGACTTACTATTACCCATTTACGTGACGTCACAACGGCGATAATTTTTTTCATTCAATGAATTTTGTTATATGATTTTACTTCTTAAAATAACTTTAGGGGAATAATTTTTCCTAATTTTTAAGAGGAAGGGTGTTGGAAGAACTACATAATAAGGTTATGCCATTTGCCTACACAGAAAATACGATAAAGATGACCCAATGTATGTATTGGGGGAATCCAGACTTTAATAACAGATACACACTTTTTTAAAATGAAATATTATGATAAAATACTAATGATATTGTTTAGGATTATGTAACACTTTGTGACCTTTTAAAGGAAGAATTAGTAATTGTGCATGATTTTTTAGATTTGTTTAGAGAGTAATACATTGTAATATGACAGACAAATCTGGGCTTGTCATGAAAATTGAATGAAGACAAAATATCGTGTTAAACAATACAATTAGGCATGTTAGGGTGATGAAATGAAAATGATATTGACTGGGGAATTGTGTGAAGTGCAAGCATCATGTGTTTGAGAAGCATTCAAGGAAAATATAAGAGAAGAAAGACGAAATGAAGAAAAATAAGACGAAAGAGTGGGCCAAAATGGCAATAAGGCTTTCCAGCAACATCTGTTAATGTCATCCAGTACAATTATTTAGCGACAAGATAAAACCCTATTAATTCTCTTAATAACATCCACCAAAATATTTTATAAATAATTTGGGGAGTATATAGAACCAGTCATTGTTTTTTGTATAACGCTTAATGTTTGTTTCAATGGGATATTGCTATATAAACGCGAAAATGGAAGTGTGTATTGAAAAAAAAGTAGAAGGAGATAGATTCTGAGAAAGGCAGATAGCTGATGTGAAAGAAAGGGAAAGGCCTAAACAAATGCATACACAACAAAAGAGAGAGAGGGGGCGGGGGGGGGGGTGGGTGGGTGGGGAGGGGGTAGGTGGTGACGGAGAGAGAGAGAGAGAGAGCCAGTGCAACCTGCAACAGACGAGAGCAACATGCAAAGTCTAGGAGTCGAGTTGTAACCGCCGCGGCGCACCGACTGCAATGTGACGCACCCTGAAGATCTTCAATTGGGTTGAGCGATCCATGCTACGATGAAGAATTAAGTTGTGGAGTAATTTAAAAGTAACGTCCCAGAGGGTTCTGTGCTGGATTGATGATGGTGAACGTCACGGGTTGGGCGTATCGGTTTACATGTCAAAAATATGCGCGGAACCGCGCTCCCCCTTCTCGGGAAATATTTTTTTCGGAGGCACATCTTAAAGTCAATGCCTGTCCTAAGCAATTGTGTTGGAAGTAAGGACTACATGAAAATAACAATGTGGAATTTTTTTTCAAAATCTGACTGGAAAATTTGGTGAAGATCAGAGTACAAATTTCCAAATTTCGACCTTTAAGGAATAGGTAACGGATATTCATGGTCACCATTGACAATGATCCTCCATCTCGAAGCAGCGAACTTTTAAATACAGTGTTATATAAGTAGTGATTTCCATTGCTTTTAAGAAAGGTATTTTGAGATTGTCCAAACGTGATCAAAAATCGGGAAAATGAATTTTGTGCAAAGAGCGATTTTTATTGATTTCATTAATATCTTATTTCTGAACAGTTGAAAAAGCAAACCATTAATGTATTTCTTTCAGAGTGCCTGTGCTGTTTGGTTGCTGATGGCACCAAATGTACTCCATTCCATAAATTCGCTTGGTAATGGATTTCTTACAAAAGCAAACAACAGAAAATATCAAAATATCACATTGTATTAAAGTGCTTTATGGTTAGCATGTTTTTTTTAATGCTGAAATCACTTCTGCGTTTTCTCCATCTCAGACATGATGATAATCATGTTTTACATCAGTGAATCCACTCCATATTAACAAAATACAATGACCAATTACTTTCACGGTTTAGATTAAGTTACGTTTTGCTTCAAACAAGTCTTAATTTATGTCAATACATAAATTTAAACACAATATGATGTCAAAGGATAATGATTAGTCACTGAAATGTATTTTTGGAATGAAGGGGTGATTTTGATTTTGTAAAAGTAACTACGTGACAAGATTGTCTCAATTTTGCCTGAATAGAAACTGAAATTTATTTACGTAAGGAACTGTTTGGTGCTGTACTTTCTCTTTAAATGCAACATCGATGCTTGGGACATGTCTTGAGGTTAATTAAAAGCTCTTGGTGGGTTCAACAGATTGACGTTGCATTTGACTGGTTTGTGCGATGGGCAAGTCACATTGTAATGTCAAAGTCCTGATGAACTCTTGCAGATTGCCGATAGACATCTCTATCGGATATTCAATACTCTTGAAAGAAAACACACCGAGTGCTGGTACGTTAGGGACCTACCACTTTTCTCTCTTAAGTCAATTTCCCGAGAGAATTTTTACTTGTAAATTCGCTCTGTTCGCAGACATGATTATACATCTTTAGTAAAGACTAATGCCTTTTATTGGCGTATCTCCTGAAATTACATAAGTATCGTTATGGTGATATTGTTTACATCAATGGTCTCCGCATATAAACAACTTTTTTTTATAAATAAGCTGGTCAGCATTTATTTTCTTTAAAGGAAATAAAATGACAAAAGACATTGGACCTTTGTTCATGTAACACCTTATTTACTACATTAGTATACATGATTCGACAGAGTATTTAGATTCAGAAATGTTTTCCTGTATTAACAGCGATGTTCTTTATAATAACAAAATATACATTAGCTACTACCTGCAGTATACCGTAAACTCTATCATATCGTTTCCATGGTTATTTTATTCAATTAACAGGATCGAATCACTTACTTAGCTTTCAATTTGAGGCAGAATTTCATTATATCAAACGAAGACAAATCAGAAAAAAGAATCCTTGAAGCTGTAAGTACATGTTTCAATTTCCTAATATGGGATACGAGCTGGGGATCTACGTTTTAATCACATATTTAAGTTATTGCAACACAAAGTACACTCACCAGACAACGAACTTATCTTCTCCACAATGCTGTATGATACTTTAAGTGGGTAAACAGTATATCTCTCCGACTTGGGCTACACTACAGAAGACCTGCTAAGGAAATGTAATTGATTCCCATCTATACATCTTGCTTGTACTAATTGTATTTTATTTCGGTATGGTTTTTGGAGGAAAAGAAATCGAGTGACGTGCTATGTAGCTGGATGCAAATAATCACGCTATGATTTAGGAAGATGGAGAAGTTAATGAAAGGCTAACGAAGTGACGTGATTAGTGGATGTAGATGTACTCTAGATTAAGAATCAACCTAAAATGTGTATAGTTTTTCTGCTCCATTACAGTACATGCATTTTTACACAAACACTTTTATATTTGTCCATTAACCTGCTTAATATAAGCAAGGAGAAGATGGAGATAGATTAAACTATTACAAGGAGGCAAATGATTTAAAAGTTTATCCCGGATCAATCTCGCAACCTCGATGGTAAATCTTTAGAAATAATTAAAACCTTAAAACAAATTTCAAACAGAATCCGTTTGTTCAAATGGTAATTTTTTACCCTCAAGAACCATTTACACCGGATTTTGGGCAATTTCTCGCCTAATTACAGGGAACTAAGCTCAAAATAAACGTAGGTGGTGGTATATATATATACCAATGGATTTTCAGATTTATTTTAAGGATAATTTATTGATTTTAATATTTACGTGTAAGATCTATTCAAATGATCTATTCAATTCAAGTTGTTTTACACACACACCCACACACACAATCTCACACAGAGAAATCAGATAAGATACGAATGAAGTCATGACAATTGGCCTTAAATCAACAATATTATATTTTCATCAATAAATGAGAACAAAGTTGGATAAATAGGTCACCCATATCATTCAATATACAGAATGAAAATATCATATAAAAAAAAATCTCCCCTCAGGAGTACAGTTTCTTTCCCTCCCCGTAATTCCTGGTTGGATTGCCAAACATCGTGACCAGCACACCTAACCTAACACATCTCACTGAATACCAGAATATTGTCTCCAAGAATAGGACACGACTAGAGAGCCAAAAAACTTCATATTTGATTCGGAATTCACGGGAGAGATTTTGTGTTTCAATAAAGAAAAAGGACATCATATCTTCACAGTAAGGAGGAGCAGTTTACGGGGTAGGATTTTTCTATAAATGTTTCTCCAGTTTCATGCTTAACTTAAGTCAATTCAATGTTTACGAAGGAGAAAAAATAGGACGTAGCTTTATGATGAGAAAATACCTCCTGGAGTAAATGTATAACTGGTTTCAACAAAAACCAGTCAAACAGAATCGACCTGCTTCGATATTTATTAAGTTGGTATGTTCCAGTGGGCCTAAATTTCCTCGGGTTTATATTAAAGTGTCTACATAGCACATGCATGTATCCTAGAGCTAAAGCTATATATACGTTGAAGGCGCCTTTAACATTTAAAGGTCAAGTCCAACCCAGGAAAATGCTGACTTGAATAAATAGAGAAAAATCAACCTAGCATAGTGCTGGAAATTTCATCACAATCGGATGTAAAATAAGAAAGTTATGACATTTTAAAGTTTCGCTTATTTTTCACAAAACAGTGATATGCACAACTAGGTGAGTCTGTCGATGTCCATCACTCACTATTTATTTTGTTTGTTATTGTTTGAAATATACAATATTTCATTTTTTTTATAGATTTGACAATAAGGACCAACTTGACTGAACCATATAGTATTAAACAATGCTAATTCCACATGTTCAGGGAGGAATTAATTGTTGTATCACTTGAAAATGAGGAGAAAATTAGAATATTTCATATAATAAAATACAAAAGAAATAGTGAGTGGATGACGTCATAGTCTCCTCATGTGCATACCAGCCAGGATGTGCATATAACTGTTTTGTGAAATTAAACAAATCTTTAAAATGTTATAACTTATTTAAAATCCGATTTTGATGAAATTTTGAGTGTTATGCTTGTTGGATTTTTCTCAACTTTTTGTTGGGGTGGACTTGTCCTTTAAGTAACCATTTTTACCCCACCTCATTCTCTATAAAGATGGAGAAAGTCGAACAACTTTACTAGATATATATATGTTGGTAATCCAAGAACCTTCAATTGAATAGAATATGTAGAATGGGAAATATTTGTACAATTTGGTATGTCGTCAATTCGAATTTAAATCCATGGAAACACACACCAAATATCGCTAATTACTTCAATGTATTTCATACGTCAAAAGTGAAAACGCAGTTTGCTACTGGCAATGAATTTATTTGATAATGATTGCATCAACGATTATTTGATCATTAAAAGCAAACAGTTTATTCTATTTTTAAAATTGGAAAACGAACCGCTCAATAAACGTGATAACGACCATGGTAAAGTTTGCGTTTGCCTCGTTGTCCTTAACATTCATGACGACGTGGGCGCTATGCTGCCGTGAATGGCTAATTCTTACATTATTGACTCAATATCTGGGGCACATACATTCATCATGAGATGTGATATTCAAAGTCTAGTAACACGTTTTGCGTTTGTGAGAGGGATTTGTAACATCCTAATCTGATAATGCCCGATACAGATAAAAGGAAAAATACTCCCTCACCAGGTGCATGGTTCCATCAACCTGTTCATAAAACAGTCCTGGCTTTATGAACAACTGGGACATGGCTTGCTAAACGTGCTCCTCAATTCTTTAATATTAATAGCATTAAATGAGTCACTTTTCACGCAAGGGATGGTTCGCAACCCATTTTGAAAATTAATTCTAAATCATTTGTTAGATTTTATTTTGTGTTATCAAAATGTATCGAAGAATGTAGGGAGAAACTCCAGGCTCATAATTATTTAAATTTGCATTCCAGACGTTCGCAAAACTCTTAAAAAGCATTACGAACCATTTCCTGTGCTAGCCCAAAATACATGTAGGACAATGAAATTAAACTGAATTGGGTAGGGGAAGGCGGGGTAAGTTGTGACACTTTTTGCATTTTGCATGTTAGAACTAATATGACTAATAATATTGCAGAAATAAGTACCTTGCCTTTAAATTTGATTATTTGGAAATATTTGTCACCTATATATAACTTTCTACCCCCACACTGAAATTCGTTGTGACCTTTGAAAAAAACGATGTCAAATGGCTCAACTTGCCCCATATGTGGGGTAAGTTGTGCCACCTTCTGGGGTAAGTTGAGCCACAAAAACTATGTACAAAATGTATGCGGGAAGAAGCAGCATTTCATTTTTTTATTTCAAGTCTTTTCACTTGCTAATTCTCTATAAATACTAACATCCTCTAAAAGTAAAAGAACTTTCATGTGAATTTACACCTTTCTGCCTGCATATCAATGGCTTTTCAAGTTTTTTTTATTTTTTATTCTTATTACTATAAGAATTACCATGGCTCAACTTGCCCCACGTTGGCTGGCTCAAAGTACCCCAGACCGAACTTAATGCGATATTTTCACATCCACACATTTCTTATGCATCCATCATTTAAAAGACTATGACAAGAATGAAGATCCATACCTGGACTAACAATATTGTTCTTATTTCTTTATTATATTTAAAGACGTGTGTGGGTAAAAAGCACTTCTCTATTTTACACCCTTTTTTACTTTTTTGGCTGAAATTTGTATTTTTCCGTCTAAAAAAGTGCTTTTTGTTTCAAAGTCGAAAACAATATGGTTGGGTAAAGGGTTATGTAATGGGTCATCAATACATGACACCACCACAATGTCTGACTTATTCATTATTGGCCTGGGGGTGGTGGCTCAACTTGCCCCTATGCTCAACTTACCCCGCCTTCCCCTACACAAGTTAACTTTGGCGGTGCGTTTACAGCTCCAAATTTGGTCATCAACTGAATTCAGTAGACCTATGGACATGATTGTAATGACATTTTTAAAAGGTTTATACACATAGATTTTCCTCGTATCATAAGGATAGATTATCTTAGGTTTGTTAAGGTACATCTCGAAAGAGGTCATGCCATGTAAAATGAAATTAATATATCAAATATTAAACATAATAACAAGAGTGATTTTAATCAAATAAAATAAACTTGGGAAAGAGTAAACAGGTGATTTTTTTTATTTTAATTTTATCTCTCTTTTTGCCAAGCTGAATGCAACAGTGGAACATTAGTCAGGGCAAGGGAACGCGGCCTTACAGGTAATTGAGATTAACGTATTTCACCTGGTTTCAAACACTATTCAAACAATATTTCATCCAAGGAAAATTGTGTCTGACATGTCGGATGTTGTCCACAAGATACTAACGTGCTGAGGGTGTTAACTACCGTTGCTATACGATCCTCGTGATCAACAATTATACCTATAAGGCATGGTTTTTCCACGTCGGTCCTTGACGACTTGAGTTGATTATGTTTATCGTATTCATCTCGCTTTTATATGTTTATATATTTCTACACCTTAGGCTCAATTATTGCATGCATTGATACCGAGGATCAATATTACAACCATTACACGTTGTTAGCAACTTTCGTCATTTTGAGAATGATATTTCGGGCAATACTTGTGTTTGTGTTAAGTCGATTTATTCAAATGATAAGAATGACTCATATATAAAATGAATTATTTTATCATCATGAACATTGTGTAGTCTAAGATAGTCTCGAGGTTGTTTACACGGTCCAAATACAATTCAAAACAGGCTGAAGGAAACCATTATCAAATTTAGTGATTGTAATACAACACATATATTATGCTTAGGCCTACGAGAATAATTTACTAAGTCATAGATATTAATTTGACCCATTAGTCCGCCTCTTATCATGCACAATAGTTATGTTTGACAGGACAATGCCTCATTATGAAAGTATGATATGGTGGAAAATTATTTATTTATATCAAGTACGCGTGAAGTGAGCACAGGCACGTGTGCAGGCTGTGTCAATGAAATTGTATTTTGAAAACGTGTGTAAAAACTACTTAACTGGAAGATGTGCAAATCCATATTTTTGATCGTCGAACAAAATCGAGAATGGAGCGAGAGAATGCGATTACAATCACCAGCGCGCCACTGGTTTGACTCTTGATTGGTAGAGAAGTGGTTTATGTTTACACTCCACCCTCCCGATGAGTTTACCTAATCATCAATACAATCTTGCTTTCTGATCTTGCCTGCTCCCGGGCTATGGTTTGTGTTGGTGTGAGTGTGAGGGTGTATGTGTGTGTGGGGGTGTGGTGCGTGTGTGTGATAGGTTTTCAAATGGTTTTAAATCCACACCTAGAGTATTTAGGTCCTACCCAAACAATTGACCGGGAGGATTATTTTACAAATCAGTTTAACTAAACCGAAGGTAAATTCGTAAATTATTCGTTAATTTTCAGTATACGGGTGATGAGTTTGCAAAAATCAAGGAGCATTACACGTTTGATTTTGATTTCATATAATCCTTAGAAAATCACTCAAATTTATCTGTAGGCCTACGCATGACATTTGTCATGTTCCAACAAGTGATTCAAGAAAAAAATAATCTTCCGGATTCTTTTATTACATTTATCAATAAGTTATCTTAATATGTCAGCATTTTTAGTACAGATTGCCTTTGGAAACGGAAACACGGTTTCCGAAGCCCTTGTGAGAGAATGACCAACGCACCTATTAGGTAACACCGAACTTATTACATTAAAATAAGAACTGCCTAAATCCAATTAGCATGATTAGTGACATCATACTAATATTGATTATGATAATGAAACTAAAAATGAAAATCCACATTTCATTGTTCGACATGAAATCTAAAATATAAATACTCCGAATATTCCTTTTCCCAATTGATCGTGGGCCCGGAAGGCACTTTTGCAGCGCCACATAATAATAATAATAATGATAATAATAAAATAATAATGGTGATAATAATAATTATAATAATAATCATCATCATCATCATAATAATATAAATGATAATTACAATAACTGTTATTTACCCAGGGTACATATCTCTGCCATAGCTGATCATCAACCGGGTAGGCCTAATGCATAACGTAGTATTGTTTTTATCCTTTTCTTCTCCATTCTATTGCGTCGAGGGTCTGACAGTAGGGAGTTTTTGTTCCAAGATGACGAAGGATTCAAGAACATAGAAAATGTATTATCAAATGCCCTAACCAAAAAGTCTTTGTCGAAAATTGGTGAATCAAAACAGCAGTTTCGTCCCAGACTCTGGACAAACGACATATTTGAACTTTTTGTCAGCTCCAAAACTTAGGACGAAACTGCTTTTCCGGTTCGGCAAATACCTCAGAGCTGTTCATTATCATTTGACGGTCATCTTTAATACATTTACTGTTATCTTAAGCTCATCGTGCGTCGCGGTGCGAAACTCCCTCCATAGACAGAAATGTAAGTCCCACGCTTTATGTATCTTTTATATTTTATGACTCATCCGAGGATCGAACCTCCGACCTCCCGTTCATGAGGCGGGAGCGCTACCACCGAGTCATCATGTTTGATAATAGTCACGGTAATGAGCCGGACAGAACTGTAAGCGAGGAAAGGAAGTAAACCCCAAGTCTAATTTTGTTTCAATATTTTATTCAGTCGCCACCCGGGTCAGGCATGTTGCAGGTAAATGTGGCCAGGATATTGTCAGGCGCAACGGGGAGGGGGTTCCATGCATCACAACGTCCAAAGCACAATTAATCCACTACAATTCCTCAAAGGCATTTCTGGTAATGTGGTCTAATACAGAAGGGTGATATGAATTGCGTGATACGAAATTAAACTATTCCCCCTCGTGGAATTCAAAAGTGACAAGAACCAGACCAGGTTTGCTCGTTGAATCAATCATGCTATTATCATCGTTCATAGGTTTGAACTTGAAGTCTGTCGAGACCACCAGTGCAATTATGACCAATGCAATTATCTAGAGCACATGGAGAAGACACGTCAATTCATCGTGAATTTGCTTATACCCGTGTTCAGATTAGTAAGAGCAAAATTTCCCAATGGACTTAATAGATCATCCCGGAGATGAGCGGGGATGAAGAATGTCTAGTGAAGTATCATGAAATAATGTTAGTTGTTATGGTATAGCCCCATTCATCCAGTCTAATTCCTTGTTTGCTTCTGATTGTCTTTAGATCCATCTAAAGGGTTTGGCAGGTTTTCACAACCAAATCCCGTTAAATTATGAAAGAATGACAAATGAAATATTTCGGATTAGTCAGTCACATGGCCTATTTATAATCCGGACTGGTTAATGATGCTTTGAAAGCTCTCGGTCAATAAATCGCTTAAAAGAATTTATGACTGGGTGATATTTGACGCCCCATCTAAAAATGGCGTCGAACAAAAACTCGTTTACGAAGTGAGCAAGATAGCGCGTTAGTATTACTTTCGAAAGGTCTAATTTCCTTTTAATCAAATTAAATGAAGGTGAAAAGATCTTTTTAAAATGACTTATGTGTTTTATATTGGAAGTAGTATGACTGCATAGACAGACAACGATTAATATTCTTCTCTGACGAAGATATATACTCTTTATTTTAACGTTATTTGACATAAATTGATAAAAATGAATCGAACTAACCACGATACGTTAATGAAAGAAGATCTAGGGTAGAAACAATTCCCTTGTAATACTGAGGGCCAACTATATCCTCACCTCCTCAAAAACTAGTTATATAGTGACCTTAATCATGCATGTGCAAAAATGATAAATTTGTTAAATCTGTTTAAAGATATCATAAGAAAGGAAGTGAGAACCAAAGGGATATTTGTTTGGATACAACCAACTGCGACGTGCAATGATGATGCATTTAGAAGTGGCGATGGCAGTATTAATTGAAAGCCCTCTCATTATATAAACAATATACCAAGACACCACAGAGGGCCCCGGAACCCACACAGAAGGACTGTCATTTTGTCCTCATAACTTAGCGTAGCCATGTTTCTTTATTTACCTCACTTGTGACGTGAGCTGCATGAATGACTCGATTGAAAACGTCAACATAAGTTACTTCAGCTAATTAATTCTAATGTGATTGACCATCCGGCAGTGTTGAAGTGGAAAAGGAACGGTTAATGGTACCATGATCATTAATAATTCAGCATGCTTTTCATTCTAGGGGTTCACTTCCAATGCCTTCTTGAATGCGGTAATAAGAGGCCCACGTGGTTTAGCTGATCATGGTAAAATGGGATATTTACTTCGGAAATACCCCAAAACCAAAACAACAACATTAAATGGACAGAATGCCTATCAATTTAGTGTGATAAAGTTTCAAAATGGTATTTTTCAATATTTACTTTTTTCACGGAGAATGTTCAAATTGATGTGCTTTTACAAAAGTTTAACGTATTGTATTGGATATTGATCAAATGACTGATTTTTTTTCCTTTTTTTTGTGGAAAAGATAACTAAATACCATAATTTTGTATCGTATTATAATGCATTGAAGTATAAAACAATATTAAAAAACGAGATCTCATGGAACCCACAAACATGAGCCGAAAATATTGGTCAGTAGCCAACATTCGGTATATTTAAGATTTAATCAACAAAATACAAAAAGAAATATATATAAATCCGTTTAAGCAAAGAATGTTTAGCAATTTATTCATTCCACAATAGTCAGGGATTCCTGCTTTTCCAGATTAATACAAGACCTGTGGGCACTTCCAGACACCCCAGCCCCTAGATTACATTGCTTAAAAGGCAGTGGAGTTCCAGGCAAATATGGTAATGAAATTAACAGTGTACTTATCCGAGCAAAGAAGTAACTGCTTAGAGTCGATTGGGACGACTGATCCACTTATATACTTTAGGAATGGTATATTGGACGATATATCAAGGTTGTATGGTAGTAATACCATGAATAAGAGAGGCTTGTTGCTAAGAGTAGTTTATTGCATGGTGTCTTTATGTACAATATTCCGATAAATGAAACGACCAACAACATTTATATCTCGCTTCCTCCCTGTCATTCCCTATAAGCATTTCGAAACAAGTGAGATTTGATTTTTCAAAGCGCTGACTTCAGGCGAATATGCAACATCAACTTTGAACTTTACCAACTCAAACGCGTAACTACTTCGTATGTAAAATCTTATTTCTTACCCAGGATGCAATATTCTGATCATATTGTCTTGCAACAGATGCCTTCTGAAATAATATATTTTTTCCCGATAGTTGTTACAACGTGAATCTTTCAATAATTCGCCAAGAAACCAAAGAAATACAACCTGTTTCCAAAATGTCATGTGCTTTAATAACGAACAAACGGTCATTATTACTTTTTAATAAATAAATTCACATGTTTCAAAGTGTTAAATAAAAAAAGTGTATAAATCAACACTATCCTATAGATCATATTGATCTATAGCAAGAGAATAACCGTCGGATTTAGCTAACTGGACGGTGGAAAATTCCCGTGTAACAATAGCATGTGAATCCAAATAACCTCAAAGCATCCATGAATAAGAGAACATGTTTTCCTGTTCCAATTTATTTTTAGTAAGAAAACATTTCGCTGACTCGATTAATAAATGTTGTTGCTCTCATGAACAATCAATAATAATACAAATCTGAAGGAAATCTGTCACTTTTTATTTACTTGCAGACAGACAATAACTTTATCCGCATCAATCTTAATCTAGAAGATATCACTTTTAATGACGATGAAAAGTCTATTAGGGCGGCCACAAAGGAGTTACAAGCGAGTTAATGCAATAAAGGTGACTCTCTTAAACGTGATGGGAACAATTTAACCAATAAACCACATGGGAGTCATGTATGAGTGCATGAATTAAAACATACGGAGTCATAGTGAATTTGCGGCTCATAGTACAAAGCGTCACAACTCTAAATTAAGACACCGCGAATGAACTTCAGTGCTACCGAACGTCCTCTGGCTTTAGGGCTACTCGTCACTCGTTTCCTCTGACTTTTGGCGGATTCGGATGGCCTGATGGCATCCTTTGTTTCACTCCATGTTCCTTCTAAATTCTATGCAGATTCCAATTCTGGTATGCTTTCTGAAAATTGTGTTTGCCCTATAAGTCCCAGCTCGGAGCTAAAAATGAAATTGACAATTTGAACTATATAAGCTACATAGTACAACATAATTTTATGCATTTTAACCACTTGACAGCTGAGTACTTTGCTTAAGAAAAACTGAAATTAACGGGTTTCAATAAAGATATTTTTTTAGCTTCCAGCCTGAGTTTGTACGAAATTCGGAGAAAAAGTTTTCTTTTATTTACAGATTATGTATTCGATTATATTTTAATTTGCTGAGGATGACGACATTGACAATATTAAGTGCTCAAATAGATGGAAACTTACAATTCTTCATTAATTTTGGGGGTGTTTTTGTTTTGGCTCTTATTTGGCATAAATTGCTATGTCAAGAAAGGTCATAATCTGAATGCAGAGAGAGACGTGTAAGGCAGCGTCAAATATGTGGGAAATAAATATGGCAAACTAGTAAAAAGTTGTAGATTTCATTAATTTACAGCTTACAAAGAATATATATATATATATATATACATAAATCAAATGTGTAATCTGAAAAGCTAAAATATCACCCAGTTTTTTGTGTACTAACGCATGGAATCACAGCGCTTTTAACACAAAATGACTGCACGGATATATGAGGCCGGTGAAAAGCACAACTCAGCAGGGAAGTGGTGAAAATAAACCCTTCAAAAAAGTAACGCAACTCGAGTTTGAGGGGTTATAAAAATCTCATTGGCCCATCACCATATGTGTAAATGGTATCATATGCAAGCGGAATTATTCCTCTTTGCAATGATATGTCATTTGTTATGTTGATGTTACCATGAGATGCGCAGTCATGATAAATGAGCAGTAATGTCAAGAACAAAATGTTGCAAAATTCACTGTTTTCAGTAGTGAATTCACGATTGTACTGGACAGACTTGGATTGGTGTTTAACTCTTTATTTCAAACATTAAAAGACAATGAAGACACAGAAACAAATTGTTTATGTTTTATAACTTTCATAAATTTTATTGAGAACTTCATACAACACGAGTCAGTAGCGGGTAGATGACCCAAACACTTGAACTACTGCATTACATCTCCTCATACTGTTCACCAATCTCGTCACACGAGCCTGTGGGATGGCGTTCCACTCTTCAACCAGAATCAGGCGAAGCTCTACTAACGTTGTACGATCAGTCACTCTCTGCCTGACAGACCTGCCAAGCTGATCCCACAAGTGTTCAATTGGGTTGAGGTCTAGGCTGTTCGCTGGCCACTCCATCCTCTCAACGCCCTCATTCTGCAAGTACTCGTTGACAATGCGTGCTCTATGGGGTCGAGCGTTGTCATCTTCAAAGATAGCGTTCGGGCCAAGATTACCGCGCAAATATGGAAGTACCACTGGTTGAAGCACTTTGTCTCTGTAGCGCTGAGCTGTCATGTTGCCATCAACAAGGATGAGTGGTGTTTTCCCCATCGTGGAGATGCCTCCCCAAACCATTACACTGCCTCCTCCAAATGCTGTGACTCTATCGAGGCAACAATCAGCAAATCGCTCACCAGGACGTCGCCAGACCTTGATGCTGCCGTCAAGCTTCCTAAGACAGAATCGTGACTCATCAAAAAAATGACATATCTCCACATCGCCTGGTTCCATCGTAAATGGTCACGGCACCAGCGCATACGGGTACGACGGTGAAGGGCAGTCATGGCAGGTCTTCTTGCAGCTTTACAGGCGCTCAAGTTGGTTGCGTGGAGCCGGTTTTTGATCGTCTGATCAGACAGTCTTCTGCCATATCTGCTTGCAAACCTTTCTTGGAGATTTCTTGCCGATAGCATTCGATTCCTTAATGCAGAGAGGGTGATATAGCGATCTTCCTCTGGTGTTGTCTGCTTTGGACGCCCACTTCTTGGCCTGTCTTTAACTTCCCCAGATTCAAGGAATTTGGCACTCAATCTTGAGATGGTGCTTTTGCTCACACCAAACCGGATGGCAACATCGTTTTGGGGTAACCCTGCTTGGAGTTGGCCAATTGCTTGGGCCCTAAGGAGATTTGATAAGCGGGGTATATGGAAACCTTTTTCAAGCAACCACAAAAAAACACACCACAGGTTTACCTCACACAAACCAATAGTAAGGCTTAACACACATAAACATTTCTAAAAAAACAACAATATTCATCGGGGCAAAATGCAAACCCATGTGCAGATTCAAAAGAAATGCAGACTTTGGTTAAGAAACAATGCATTTTGCAACATTTCATTTCTGACTTTGCCTTATTGTCAGGTGTACTGAACATTCCACGATTGCATAATCAGGACAATCATTGTAATCATTGTAAAGAGGAATAATGGAGCTTTTCAATGACTCTCTCACTCTCACCTTTTATAGAACAATGATAAAAAAGTTATCCTCCCTCAAACTTGAGTTGCGTTACTTTTTTTGAGGGGTTTACATGAACCTTAATTTGTTCTGATGCATAAACCTGTTCTGTTTTGAAGTTCATAAGCTTTCTATTGATATATTATGTGTCAATTTAACTTATTCGGTCCGGTCGGTGGCATTAACACATCGCATATGTGTAAGTGCTTCTATTAATCAATGTTATACTAGTACTAGATTTGTTCATATTACGTTTTGTATTTAAATCACCCGAGAAGGTTCGAGAACGATGTTTGCTTATTAGGTGTTGCTAATAATGCTTGTGACTCAGTTATTCAAGCAGTTCACGTAAGGTCTATATACCACTCGTTGATCAACCTGTCTGTTGTAAGAATACATGGATGAAAAACGTGATAAAGGATGTCGTAGAAACTCTGACTATCCATCAGACGGGTTCGTTATTTAATACCATTATGTTGCTTCACCTGAGAAATAGAAAAATAAACTTTTGCTTTTAAATCTTAAAACAATATCAATCAATCGATAAAGGAATCCCTTTTCCTGAGGCTTCTCATACAGTGATAGCCATAATATTGCAACTTTACAAGTATAATGTCTCTGCCAGTCTCACATGCATTACGCGATTCAATATAGCAGCGGTGCTGACTTTGAAAACAATTAAGATGAATTCACAAAAATCACCATTTATACTAAGTTTACTGACCCTAAATGACCTTTTACCTTAATCATGTGACCTAAAACTCGTGCTATTATTTCCATGTTTCATGAACTAAATCCATAAACACTCAGTTATGATGACGTTTCAAAAACTTAACCTTGGTCATTAAAGATTTCAATGTTGATACCCCCAACATGGTAAAAGTACATTAACCCTGAATGACCTTTGACCCAGTTCATGTGACCTGAAACTCATGTAAGATGATCAGTAATACTTCGTTACCCTTCTGTTTCATTTTCATCAAACAGGTCCATATACTTTGGAAGTAATGATGACATTTCCAAAACTTAATCTTGGTCAAGGTTTCATTGTTGACGACGCCGCCGTCGGAAAGCGGCGCCTGTATTCTTGTTCTGCTATGCAGACGAGCCAATGAAATATTGTATAGTGTGCTATTTTTTATCATTTAACACCGTTTTTACATTTTACATCTCAAGAATTGACCCGCGCATATGAGGATTTAACATTGATTTGAGTTTTCAAACTTACGCCAGCCTATATGACCCATTCATGCACACCACGTTCACTCTCTGGGCACTCAGAAGTGTCTGAAGCAGACAGTATCTCGGTTATTCGAGGTACTCTACCCAGAAAGCAGTACAAAACACGCTAAAAGGTGAAGTGCACTCATCGGAATATACATACATATTGTAGCCACACGAAGACAAATCTTGTTTTAAACCAGGCAGCATATGGATAAACCGGAAAACTGACCATTCTTGTAAAGCTTTCTTGCATCCTACTCTTTCTTTGTAATCACACTTTTCATTCACTCAAATGCAGGCACTAAGAGACCCTGATTACCTAAACCTGCTGCATTTGATGGAGACACTACAAACTACTTTTTGGTGTATATTCTTAATTGTTCATCATTATTCAGAAATAATAATGCCTTTTGGTGAAGATTATAAACTAACATGAATAGATCAAATGCGTACTTGTGGTCTAATAAACTTCATCAATACTGTAAAAACAAATCAAGAACTGGCAAAAGAGGAAGTATGGATACCCTATAGCTCTTGTATAAACAGAACATTCTGTTCATTGTTCATTAAAAAGGTTCATCCTCTCCTATAGTGCAGAGACGTTTCTTGAAAGTATATGGCATTCCCAAGTGTTTGTCCCGGTAAAATGCTATCAACCTGTAGGGAGCAAAAGTATAGCTGCACCTATCTTGTAAATCATGGACCTACTACCAATGTAGGATATACAAATAACTTAATGGTTCAGAAAATTATTTCTCAATCATCATTAAAAAATGTTGTGGCTCGAGTCTTGTTTGTCATGAAAGCTTTAAATGTTATTACTATATACTGGCAAACAATGTTTAATTTTGGATTACCGTGATAGTTGGAGGCTTCATTTGGCTCCAAGAATGACCCTTTTCGATGCCAATTACCTGAATGAACTACCTTGTGCAATACATAAACTAGATTACCTGATAGAGTACATTAACTTCGATCCATCGTCATGCTTGGCATATGGACTAGACGGGTACATTACAGTATTATCAATAAGTCACGAATGACGAGTATAGGTATTCGTAATTTGGTCTTCATTTAAAACTGCTATGTTATATACCGAGCATTTTCATAAACTGTGGTCAAGAAGACAGGATTTTAAAAACATCCCCAGCTTGCCCAGCACCAATGTTTGATGCGTGTTGAAGGAATCCCGAATTTTAGGAAGATTTCAAAATGCAATCACATACGCAACCAATCGTAACTGTTTAAAATCTTAGAATTGATACCTGATCTAATGCGAGTAGTATCACCTTTTAGTTTCCCCAGACCAAATACTACCCTGTGGCGTGGAGTTGAATATGAATGACTTTGAGGAATGCATTCCCACGATCCCATCTTTTTCCTAATCTTCTTCCAAACAATGCCGTCCCGGTGATGATGATTCGCAACCAATCTAGCTGCGTCTCAACGGGCTATAGATGATTGACAGTACCTATATTATACAAATAAAATTGCTCCTTGTACCTGATATGTCAGAAGAGGATAGGAAAACAAGATACTATTCTACATGGATATGGAACGATTTGCCATTATTGGACAGGACCACAATGATTAAAAAAAATCCGAATAAGTAAAGGTATAGAATGGTTCAAGTGGAGAAGTGAGCTTAATGCAATAAACGTAGTTCGACTAGTCACGCTTTTATCCCACTTCAATGATATAAAAAATACATTCAGTTGAAAGATGATAATATAAGTAATAATAAATCAGTTCAATTCGATTTCGCCTTTATTCGCATAAAGAATGCACAAATATATTAAAGACAAATAAAAACATTTTAGTTTACATAACAAACAGGGAAGGTGAAGAAACACCAGACAACCGATGGTCTTTCATGGAGCTGTTAAGAGTAAAGTTAAGAGTGACTTTAAGAACGACTGGTGATCCTTTCTTACGAGCTTAAACATCGCCAATGAACATTTTGGTGTATACCATTTACCACAAGAAAGGGTTACCTGTCATTCTTAGAGTCACTCTTAAGAACAGCATTATAAAACGGCCCCACTTCATGTACATTAAGTATACGAATTAAATGGGAAAGAAAATACAATCATGATATGTATCATATATGGCATACAACAATAATAGTGTCTATTAATTATTAATTGGTACATCACAGTTTCTAAGCCTTAATTCTTTTTAATAAACTTTAAAATCTTCAAAAGGTCTTAAAGGATTTTACTGCATTAGCCTGTTCAACAAAGTCATATTCCAAACTCACCAGATAACAATTCAAAGGAAGAAGCGCTGAATAAATGAGTATTATTTTTTTGAATTACCAGAAGAGCTTTGTTTTTTATCTTAATTTTCTTTTGGGTACATACTGCTCAATAAGTTCTTTGAGTGAGACATCGGAGAACCTTGTAGGAAGGCGATATGTTAGAAGTAATATGATTTCAGTAAATGTGAAATTTGACAGGACGGCTGCATGTATATTTCTAGTAGTATGGATGTTATGTGTTCTCTGTTCCTCATTCTTGATATTAGTCTCGTTTCGAGTTCTGGACCCTTTTGAAGTTTCTGAGTAAATGGATTCATGAGTTTATTGACGTATGATCAAGAAAATACAAGACAGCAATGGAAAGTATTCCTTCAATACTAGTTGCAACAAACGCATTTTAAGTTTAAATGAATACTGGACTCGGGGTTAAAGATCGGTGCAGTATATCATTCTAACGTATTTTCTACCCCCTAAAAACCGTCAGAAAATCGTATATAGATCAGTAGTATCAGGAGATTGGATGGGGATAAGACAATATAAATATCAATGAAACGAACTATCAAAACGATAATGAAAAAAAAAGCAAAGACTTGAAATGAGTTGAGTGCATTTGTTGTATACATGTATGCATAGGTGGGTGTGCTTTCGAGGGGTTGACGTTTTTGTGTATTATGTGTGTATGTAATAATGAGGATGTGGGTTGGTGTGTGTGTGTTGTTTACATAAGAAGATGAAGAGAGGGTGGCGTGGGTTTGTGTGTGTGGTGTTTACAGAAGAAGAGGGAGAAAGAATTATATGGGAGTGGGTGTTCTAGAAGATGAAGAACATGAACTCATTAAAACTAAAAACACAATCGGAAAGTATAACCCAACAGGACACGATGGACACTACTGGACACTACTTATGACACAGTGTGGCACAGTGTAGACACATTGGGTTTCATTGGGGAATATTCACGTAGTGTTACTGGTATCAAAATCAATCCATTGATACGCCTATAGATTTGAGTTAAAGATAAAATGATAGTCGAATGTTGCGTTTTCATTAAAAAACGGGGAAAGACTTTGGTAAAGGAAGTACGGAGATCATGAATTGGGTGTATTCTGATTGTATACAGTTTCCCATCTTAATAGTACAACAAACTATCCAGAGTGCATCAAGTCGTTTTGTGCTCTCATGAGGTTTCCCCCAGGCAATTGGCTTATTTTCAAGTGGATCTGTGGGGAACATTTGAGAAGACGGTGGTTTCATGAGAAACGTAAAGTTTCATTAAATTCAGTGTCAAAATCCTCTGTTTGTTGCAGAACTTCAACTTGTGATGTGGGATTCTTTAAAAAAAATCTCGAAGTATAAAACTAGTCGAACACGTCAAAGGGGTGTTGAATTTCAGATAATCTATTCTCACACGTAAAGTACCTCTTTAGTTTCAGTCTGCTGGAAACGTTTTAATTTGTAGATAGTGAGAAATTAAATTTTCATAAAGAATCGATATACATGCAATATACGATACTTTCTTTTAATCTAATTCCTGAAAAAAGTAACAGTCGGTGGGCAAGCACTTGGAGAAGTACAGTCAATTCATAAAATCCCAGAATCTATTAAGGTATAATTAAAGAAGCGCCGACCTTATTCAAATATCATCTTCACATTTACTGCATTTAAGTAAAGTCAATATAGCATTGAAACAAAAAAATTTGATTGGTGGGGAAATTGCCGAGCAAACCACATGCAATGACGTTTTGCGTATTTTGTTTTGTCTTTAGAGGGTTTGATTGCGTAAAGCTAAGTGTGGAGCGCGAGTAGTTTGCCGGTAACGGCACGTAACACACTTGAAAATCAACATATATCAAATAGCATGTAGTTTGAATAGGAATGGCTTTCATTAATGAGAGAGCAATCAACTTTAGAATTGGCGGCTATCGTTTCCTATAGATGCAAATGGAAGGGAATTTACTGTTACTGTATACATTTCAAAATCAGGAATGATAATTGTGTGCACAGATCTTTGAAGATATTTTATTTATAATTCATCTTAAAACATTGAATCATTCAGCCCCTGGAATGTGTAATTTATCCTTTCGTCATAGGAACAAGAATGCACAAATGCACTAGAAATGATGGAAGGAAAAACAAAATATTCCCATAATCATGATAACTATACTGTAGTGTTCTTCCCGGCTTACTCGATGATTATTTTGAGTGATGCAACTTTCTATAGTATTCAGTATTTGAATTTTTATATGAATCCTCATTCATAATCCACAATGGATCAAAATTAATCACTCCCTAATTCTTAATGACAAAAAACCCAAATATACTTAAAAATATATCCCCACAAACATAATATGTTACCTGGAAACTAGTGTATTTTGATACCAAGAAAGATACAAGAAAAAAGCCAATCCCATGATACATGTAATCAATCGTTGATTCCGAGTTTCACCTTGTTCACCCCATTAGTACATGCGAAGTCGTGTTACAGAATAGACCTATATCAATTTCGAAAACGACGTAACGGAAACGAATATAAAAAGCACATCCCTCTCCTCATATCTCTGCGTCTATATCGCATATCGTATATATAACAGCCAAGAGAGGTCACTCCAATTAACCTGCTATGTACATACATTTACACTCGTAGAAAGCATCCATGCGTCTTCGATAAATTTGTTTAATCCAAAATAAATCGGATTTCACTGAGTACCGAATATGAATAATCTTTGCCATGCTACGGCATAACGCGTTATTGTGGCCTTAAGGGGACAAGGGAAGAAGGAGGATGGCCATCCAGATTTTTTTGTGTGTTTTACACTGTAAAAAGTATATTGGTTAATATTTTAACCACCACGAGGATAATTGTGTCCAACCACTTTGGGGCAGTATTTTACCCAATGTGGGAAGCATATTGTCCAGTAAGGTTAAAAAATAAGCAGCAATAACTTTAAAATGGACAAAATTTTCATCACACTGGATAAAAAAGAATGCTCAAAAGAAATACCCAATGTTGGTTGGACACATATTAATTACCCTCATGGATCATTTTTACCCAATATCTTTTGGAGTGTAGACGAATACGCTCTTTAAATTGTCCATTAAGTGTCAATTGAGTGGAAATAAAGAATGTAACTTTTCTCGCTAGAAGTTGTCTGGGAGCTGTCTTAAAAAACACATTTGTGGATGTGAGTGTCTGTGTGATCATGCCTACTTTATAGCTCATTGTGTCAAATTTTTTTATTTTTTTATTTCGAATCAACAATAGACGGAGATAGAGAGAGAGAGGGGCAGATTGACAGGAGAAGAGTTTGAGAGAGAGTGATAGATAGGGGAAAGAAATATAAGGGGTATGACCCCATCGCCTGCAAGGTAGCTTGCTGTATAAAATTTTAAACGTCTTCCCTTCTGCAATGGTCGAGATAAATATAGCGTAATCCGCCTCATAACGAAATGAATAGTTTCCGCATTACTTGCCAAGTCAATATTATCTGGTATACATCGAGCGGTAAGTGTGAGTGCTTTTGAAGAATCGTTCGCCCCTTGTGCGTAGTAAATGAAAAAAAAAAGTATGGCACAATATGATATAAAGGTGGACCGTGTATGAACGAGCAAAGTGGAAATAATTACCCGGGATAAGTAATTTGTCATGAATATTTATGGAATGTGTCTCACCCTGTGGCGAGAAATTCATTTCTAATCAACGGCATGATGAAAACGTGCACTACACATGCGATGATCTCACTGCATTCTACCACCATCCCATCCTATGGACTGACTTCACCTCGTACGGTTCATTTTTATTCTAGTTGTAGATTTTTAAAAAGAGATGCTATGCGCTGTACATGCAAGAATGGGCTATAATGAGCGTTATCGGCATTCAAATTTTCACTTAAATTTACAAAACAGTGATATCATGTGCGAAAAGCAAACAAGGGGAACGACAATGTCACACGATCAATACAGTTTTGATATTTCATAATTTCCAGTAAATATTATGAAATTTGCTTTGATACCTCAAGGAACATAAAATGAGTGAAAAGCGCTTTTATCACCTAAGCTATACAAATTGAAATATTTGATATTTCACATTATAAAGTGTGTGACATTAATAACTCAGAATGTACATATAACTAATAATTAAATGATACTAGAACATTCTTATCTTACATACAATTTCAATGGACTTTGAGTGTTATTTTTGCCTGATTTGATTTTTCAAGTCAACTTGTTTTTGGGGTTTACTTGGACTTTTGACAATGTAATGGAATGAACCGTTCCTGTCTATTTCCATCCTTTCGTGTTCAACCCGCATCCTTTGCCATTTTCTTGCAATTATCATCAACACACTCCACCGCCTTTCATTTTAATCATATTGAAACTGAATATGATAAAGTGAAATGTATTTCATAGTTTTAAAATTGCTCTTCGGTGAAATAACCTAGCGAGCATTACTTTGAAAGTAATTTACCTACATAACTTGTGATCGCCTTGTGCATTATGCCCTGAAGTAGATCCACACAATAGCTTTCATTGAAATGAGATTGAATGACAAGAACATACCTTTCATTTTAGCCTAATCAGGGAGCACCACAAATGTCACTCCTTCATTTCATTAAAGACATCTTGGTTCAAATCCCATAACGCGATTTTAGAACGCGGATTTCGAAAATAAGTAGGACATATTATAAAGAAGGCAATGAGGATTGCCAACGGGTGTGGGGTACGCTAATCATCTTCGGCCTCGCACTCTCAAGTCGGGGGAGGAATGCGGTTTATCAGTCAATGAATTAAGTACACCACAACCTATAGACACAAATAAAGCAGTCAATTAATTTTAGTCATGTCAATGTAAACATGTGACATTAGGAAAAATTCATGATGATATTTGTATTCTAACGAATGGAAATTAAATAAACAAGCTCCATAAATGAAAGAGATTTACAGGGAATATGGAAATTAGAATTCAATGAATGTCTTTTACTATCGAAATTCTTTTCGTGGAAGGTTACAGTAGCCATGTTTTGATGAAATTCTGTGGCAATGAGAAAGAATAAAACAGTAACAGTCAACCAAGAACAGTTTTGAAATTATAATCTTCTCTTGGAGATCTTTTCTCGTCAATGTTTTCTAATCATTTTGAAAACTAATTTCCTGGGATAAAGCTCTTGAAATAACTTATTTCATATATCAAGAAAATTTTGTACTGGTAAAGTTTATTGGAACGCGTTATTTATATAGGGGATCTTCACATTGTAAGATACATAAATTGCTGTGTATTTTCTTTCAATATGATATCCTACTGTTACATACCATTTGCAAAAGGCAACATATTATTTTTTCAATTCTTTTACAAAAGGTGGTTTTTCTTATCATCATTACCCGTGACCATCCATCATTTGAGCATCTTTAGGATATTTGGAAAGATTTCATTAGTTTTATGCATTGAACCCTCTATCTGTGATACCTCTCACACCACTCACATTTATTTGTCTGAAATGAGTATTATACATATGTGTCTATGGGCCAATATTAGCTACCAAGTACTGCTGAGAGAATCGGAAAATAAGCTTACGTCATTCAATGAATAACTCCAGGTTTCATGGGCGACTTGACATGCACGCAAGCTATCTAATCGATCCCTATAAGACTCGGAACCGTTTTCTTTTCTTTGCATGAATTAAGGTGTCATTCTCATGAATGAGTCAATTATGATCCAAAGTCGTCACTGATATATCTCAAGGCAAACCCGCGAGTGCCACAAAAGCTAAACCTAGATTTCAATTCATCTTCTATGATTTTCACTGGACGCTTGTGAACCTCCCATTGCTCATCTTCATTTTGAACGCCCAACCACTCTGATGGGGATCGCATTTCGCATGAAGAGATATTGTTTAGAAGTTGAAGGCGACGTTCTAATTCCAACCGATGAAGAATTGGTCCAGGATGTGAACGCGACCTCGCCGTAAGGCCGTAACAGTAACTAGCCCCTTTGTAAGTACGGTTTGTCTAACCCTTGTATTTTGTTGAGATTTTCAACAATAAATTACCCACGAGATAAAATTCTGAAAACCATGTGAAAAGAATACTTCTTGACATGTTTTCGAAAGGCAGCAAATGAAACGTCTCAATGTTTGCATTATACACATACAGGTCTATCCACGCAACAGACCGAAAGTTAACCCAACTTTTAAAGAAGCACAAGGAAAGTGTAAGAAAAACTTGAAAGCAAGTGCACTTGAGCCCCCCCCAAGCTTTTTAAGGAATTTCTCTTAGTAAATGAATATAAATAAGTACGGAGGAATTGATGTGTTGTGAAGGGCGGGGTACGAGCCGCAGTGTGTGTGGGTGTGTGTCTGAAGGTAGCGGTGTGTGTATATGGAGTAGGTGTCGTGGCTGATTGGTCTACGGAACCTGACTACACACATGAAAGTCCGGAGTTCGATCGCCTGCCACGGCACCTATGCATAATATATGAGCAAAGCATTCAATCGACACTATGTGGCGCTATATTATCCTACATTAAAAAAATGGAAAGGCTATACACGTTCTTGGTAACTATTGGTGCTCTTGTGTGTGAGAGATGATTTGTGTGTGTGTGTTTCTTTTTAAAGGGGTGAGTGCTTGTGTATAAGAGTGCCCAGAGGGTAATGGTTTTAAATGATAAATATCCATGTAAGTATTTATACTTCTATAAGTTGTAAATTATTTTTCAAATTCATTCAACTTTAGTTTATAACATTCATATTCGATCAAACCATTTTAAATCTACTTTCAACTCTTCTTAATCTTTGCCATTGGTCGAAATTGTAACACGCATTTGCCTATATTGAAAAGAAAAAAATAGTTAGCATGCAACAATTTAGCTAAATTTCCTCTCCAGAGCATAGCATTAATACGACTGACTGAATATATTAAAACACCTTAACGTAATTATCGTATGTATGAACGTCACAAGAAGACAAGTTCATACAACTTCGCCTTCGTAGGAACTAAGTCATTCTGTGCTCAAAGGCGGAAATATCAGAAGATAGTAGCCCCCACAGATTAAGCGACAAGCCCTATCTTTTATCAGGCCCGCGGTCTTTCAGATTCAGGATTGAACCGAAGGATGTTGTAGTATGTTCAAAGGACAAGACGGTTTGGGCTTGAGAGTCTAGTGGTTGAGGGTCATCTTATTTTACAGAAAACAAGTCTGTATTATGTGTAATTAAATCTCTTTGTTTTCTACAACGTCCAAATAAGTGTATAGCCTGTGGTTCCCTCGTTGATCGTATATTGTGTTCATTGATCTCTGTAAAGGAGCATCCGATACACGTATCATATTTGCTTTCGAACGATCCATCATGGCGTAAAGATATCGAATCTGTATAGCAGGTATCATCATCGATGATGAAAATATAAAAATATTCATCATAGGAATTCAAGTTTTTTGTGTTTTATTTCAATATTTATGTTTATCTCTAAATTTGATGTTTTCAACACGAAATTATTAATCAAGCAAATGTTTATTACCTTATAGATCGGGGAAAATGTATACACACACACCACACACACATCCTCTCACATAAATAATTATATAAATATAATAACAAACAATAGAATGCATTTGGCACGAATATTACCTTTTGTTCTTCAAAGGAAATTCCACCGGAAATATACTTTAATCCCAGCGGCATTCCAATCACGTGAAAAAGGTTAATATGCTCTTTCATTTGATACCAAATTCGTCATGGTAGTATATATATTTCTGAAGATATTGTAAATTTTGCGATGTTTGGCAAGCGAACAAATTTCACTGAATTCCATAGGTGTATGTAAACTTTTAGCCTCAACTGTATATATGTATATATATATATAAATCTACTCAACCCCCGGTCCGAGTCCCTATGTAGTGCACTGTTAGAAAATGTATCCTTAAAATAAAAGAAGTTCCTGCAGCAGAGTCTCGAGAACACCTGTAATCTTACCAGATTGCGTAATCTTACAGGAAATTGGTATTTGGTGTATGGAATCTACAAATTTCCTTGAATAAAACACCCTTTTCCCCTTTTTAAACAGACCTGTCTGTAAAATTGCAGAAAAATTCCTGTTTTGAATTTACAGAAGGATTCTGTTATTGCTTTCTGCAAAATCACGGTTTTTTTAAACAGTGTGCTGCTCTAGAGGCTGAGGCTAAGAGAAGATTAATTTTTATTTGCAAACGACACTCCTATACGTTCCTCTCTTATCTGTGACAGCGACATCTTCTTTGGTACAAAAATCCTGTGGGGTCGACTCAAGAATTAAGGGTAATTTTCCCCTTGGGTACTGTTCATCTTAGTCTGTTAGTAGAATGGTGATATATATCTCTCATTCCATCCGCAATACTGGGAAAAATAGATATGTCATGAATATTGATTAGTCCATGTTAACACTTTCTAGGATTGACATACTTGTAATTCATATTTGTCTGCCAAATTCATCAAATCACGTTGATTTTTTTTTCAATGAAGTCAATTCATACAACGAAATCAATTTATGTGTAAATTAGAAATTCATTTTTTATCGAGTGAGCTCATTATATTTTGATTAATTTTGTATATCTTTTTTATTTTGACATACATATTCCTTTCTTTTTGCATATAGAAATTATTCCCTTATATAGGTTAGTCATTCAAAAACTCTAAAATCGAGTTAATAAGTCACTTCTAGGAGGAAGTGAATGCTGAGTGAAATTTGTGTGAAACGTTATTCACCCTAAACTCGATACAAACTGAAATAGACGTCAACACGAAGGGGGGTGAAAAGCGAGAGTAGATATTTTGATAAATTCTAATGCCAAAATTCAATCTCAGTCTGTCATCAACCCTTGAACCAAACAGTATTTTGGTCTATAAATGTTAAATCACAAAGAAAAACGACATATTGACTCATATCAAGATAGATCTCCACCGTCAAAAGTCGTACTGTCTGAAAGCTATCATCACATTATTAAGAGATCCATTAGAGGATCATAACCAAGTGACTTAGTTGATTAATCATTAGGTTCTGGAGTCATAAAACAGCGAAGAACGTTCTGTTTATTGGTATTTTGTAGAGACTAATTGGCGATTTTATTTATTGTAGTGTAAATTTTTTAGTTAGTTTAAAGATGGAAATAATATCAGTGACGAGAAACAGAGATAATTAATAGAGGAAAGAGAGTGCACGGTAAGAGAGAGGTACATAGATAGAGAGAGAGAGGGGGGGGGGAGGGAGATGAAGTTTGGAGAAAGGAGAGAAAAGAAGAGGTGTGTTTGTTTTGTATGTGTGAGATTTTGTGTTAATTGAGAGGGAGTATATCAAAGATTATAAAGGAACCCACATGACTAAGCATGGGCAAGTATCTACTCGAGATATTTAATTATATCAAGGTAAATCATCACGTTATATATTGTTAAAGAAATAAGAATGACGAAGAAGCAATACTTCTATGTGAATTTATTTATAACGTACTCAGCGATGGCACTACAGGATGCAGGGGGATACCACCACCACATATTTCAAGCATGGTAAAGAAGTAGAGCTCCACCCTCAAGAGGGAGGGTGGAAGAACGACATGCATCAAAAAGAGAGGTATACTACTACTACTACTACTACTACTACTAATAATAATGAAAATATAAATAATATGCAACATTTATATAGTGCTTAATACAAATGTTTCTGAGGGCTGCATACTGTAATCCTCCGGCTTTAGCACGGCTATCCTGATCGGACGCTCGAGCATTCAAGGAACTCCTTACTACCGGGTAGCCATTTAGTACAACTGGGTGGAGAATGGCAAATGTAGATAAACGCCTTGCCAAAGAATGCGAGTGTTGCGGTGGGATTTGAACCTCTGACCTTGTGGTTCAAAGTCCGGAGACTTAGCACTGAGCCACAACACTTCTACGTATGGGTATCTCAATATCAACCATATTATTCAATGGAGAACAAATTGTTAAGGTCGCCCTGGCGCCGCCCTTTGGATTAATGGTACACTCGTTGTATTTACTAAATATCTGGGGTTTTCTTTTCAACATACAAATCTGGAACAAAATTATTGCACATTAAAGAGAGGAGAATGTGGGTGGGTTGGGGTAGGTAGTCTTGGAGTTTATGATACTGATAATGATTCAATGGATTTTACAAAATATTAGGCCTATGCATATTTAAGTAATTCTGATTCCTGTTGAACGTTTATTCCCATTTAAAAAATAAAGTATATCTAAGAGAATACATGCAATGACACAGGAAATTGGTTGCCTCGGAAGCGGACTACAGACACGATAGTCAATGTTCAATTCCCGCCACGGCATGTATGCCCTTGAGCATGTATTTTGACGACGCGTTTGTATGTTTTTTTCATTATACATCAAATTAATAAAGATCCTGCATTTCCTATTTTATAGATACGAACATTTACCAGCGTATGATAATGTCGTAATAACCAAACGAGTCATCCTCTTTTCAGTTGGAACCACTATCCCATTGGCAACGATATAAAGAGGAAAATCAAGGTTAAGTTTTATCAAACTCGAATCGAAGAATTTGTGTTTGAAGAACAATAATGTTGGAGTGGCCCCTGTCTTGAATAGATACCCCCACTTCAGACGTACATGCTCACGCACCCACCCTCATACGTTATAACACACACCCTCGCATATCAAACGCGCACACCCACACAAACTAAATAAAATACTGAATAAATATATTATAACGTCTTTGCCCACAAATACCATACTCACGCACACATATTTGGCGCAAATATTCACTACTGAATGATACGCGCCGTATAAGCTAAAACAACAACAACATGAAAATTTAACCCTCGCATGCGCTCACACGGCATTACTCCCAAGTTTACCCAGCTAGATTAAATATTTATATAATATTGACTGGCCTTGAGGGGAACATCAAATATGTCGCCCGCAAAAGAATCATATTGGCCCGAGTCTTTAGACGAGGGCAATATGGTTCTTTTAAGGGCGACAGATTTGATGTTTCCCGAAAGAAGAGCCAGTCAATATTATTATTATTACCTAAGGCTGTACAATGTATAATTCAAGTCCAAATCAAGCTACTATTTGGAAAAATTTATATGCCTGTTTGCATATCGCTACTTCTGATTTCAGGTTATTCACGAACTTAAGTAACTTAAGTAAACCTTAATAAGTAATTGTGACGTAAATTGTTACCTTGCAGTCGCGCATCATGCATGGCGCGCACATACACTTAACGCGTAGAAATCTACAATGCGTTGGTTCATAAACTGGTACCAGCCAGATTTTTCAAATACTGAAATTAGCGATCAAATTCGGCTTCTACTGCGCAAGCGCATTAGCAGAAATATGGCCTATATTGCCCTCTGTTTTGTAAAGGATTCCTATGGGCAAAGCCCGGGGAGGAAAACATGGCAAATGTTTACCTCGTTGGTCTCGGATTGAAAGTAGCGAGCGAAATATAACTTTTATTTATCTCCTAAAATGCCTTATATAGGTAATAATAAAGCAATATTGACTGGCCTCGGGGCGATACGACATATATCGCCCAAACTAGATTTATATCGCCCGAGTCGTAGACGAGGGTAATATCAATTAGTGAGGGCGATATATGTCCTTTCGCCCCCAGGCCAGTCAATATTGCTATTATTAACCAAATCAGACATCTAGAGCAAAAATCGTTAAAATTTAGATATTTTAAAGTTTAAGAATGAGAATCTAGTTTGTCATGTTGAGCAGACTGGGCCTCTGAACTACCATTGTGAAATGACGCGTCCCTGGCCTAGGGACGCAGTATCCAGCGTTGTCTCAACTTGGTTACCATTGTGACGTATAGCACTGCGCGGTTCAAGGGCGCGTACAAAAACGCATAGAATACCCGGATGTTAGCTCTGCTTTATTGCCCGCTACATTTCCACGCATTTTCTCATTGACTTTCCTGAGCGGGCAATAAATTGGGCCCATGGATAAACAATTGGAAAGTTATTGACCGGTCATTCGATCCCAGTCTTAAGCAGGCAACAACGTATCAAAGTTGCCCTGCTCAGATGTCTGATACGGTAGAAATCTACAATGCGTTTGTTCATAAACTGGTTCCAGTCAGATTTTTCAAATACTGAAATTAGCGATCAAATTCGGCTTCTACTGCGCAAGCGCATTAGCAGAAATATGGCCAATATTGCCCTATGTTTTGTACAGGATTCCTATGGGCAAAGCCCGGGGAGGAAAACATGGCAAATGTTTACCTCGTTGGTCTCGGATTGAAAGTAGCGAGCGAAATATGAATTTTATTTGTCTCCTAAAATGCCTTATATAGGTAATAATGCCGGATATTAAACACATTAGTGAAACTGCATGTAACAACAATTTGAGAAAAAAAAATAAAAATGCAAAGCCGCTTTTTTGTTAAATGAATTATGAAAAGTGAGTTATAAGCATCGCGACACCAGAGAGAATAGTTTATAACGTCAATAAAGCACCTGTAGCTCTTAAATAGATTATCTCCTGATACCGAATGATGATAATGGACATTGAAGCTCATGCCTGACTGAGCAAACCCTTGCTGCAATTATCACTCTGTCACCTTGAAACAAACATTTATTTGTCTTCCCGGAAAGGTTACTATTGCCTTCTTGTCATTTTCATTTGCAATGTGGTTATACTATACTCGAAGTGATCCATTTCGCTAATTATTTGAAAAGGAAGAATATTGTTCGAGATAGAAATACTGGAAGGACGAGCGGGGAGATGGGTTACGAATGAGAGAGAATGATTTACTTTTGATAGATCTGAATACATACAGAATTGTTCAGGGAAGAAGGAGCAAAGTAAGGGGGAATATTAATGAGATATGAATGATCTAGAGTGAGAAAGAGAGAGAGAGAGAGTGTGTGTGTGTGTGTGAGTGTGTGTTGTGTTTGTGTGAGAGAGGACGTTTAGTGTGAGAGAGATGAGGAAGAGAGATGTGTCGATCGAAATATATAGAAGGACGGAGGGAAGGAGAAGGGGGGGGGGCGAGTACAGGAGACAGATTGAGAGAGAGAGAGAGAGAGGGGGGGGGGCATAACATACTGTGTGACTAAACATAAAGAAAGATAAATACAAAGGGGTAGAAGTGATGTATTATCTTACATTTTTATCTTCCGTTTTTATTCGAAATTCAGTATAAGTCAATGATTCAATCCGAATCTAAAAAGTTTGCCTCATAATCATAAAACGGCCTGACATTGAAGAAATTAATATATATATATATATATATATGGAATCCTTCGAATGTTTAACAAACATGATTGAGACAGTATTGAAATACTGAAAAGATGTTATTTTCAGTTACGTATGGTTTCAAGGCCCTGTAGGATTGCCCAAGAAATTGCATGCATTTCTATTGATCAGTATGTGCATGGAAAGCTGGTTTGATACGTGCATTTTACTCCGAATCTTAGTTTGCAAAGCATTTGTATAAAAAAAAGACCTGACAAAAACTCACAGAGATTGTTGTTAACTTGTAATCACTATTGCCAAAATCAAATATCCAGAATTCACTCTAAAAACACTGAGATAAAACGTTACCCAATATTCGGTAGAAAGGGAACATGCATGTTTTGCTGGGTATATTTCCCCAATATAAAATATTTCAACGCAATATTGCGTAAAATTTACAAAATATTTGGTACCTTTTTACCCAACCAACATGCATGTTCCCATTTTACCCAATATTGTGTAACTTTTTTTTTGAGTGAATATGTAATATTACTTTTATATACCCACACAATTGATCCAAAATAAAGGTATTAGTATAAAAAATAACCATGAGGCTATAAAAGCATTTTGGCAATTATTGTTGCTCTAACAACATTTTCGAAAATAATGTTTTACAGTTTCAAAAAAGTTAACTTCCGACAACCAATTTTGTGAAAAAAGTATTTAAAAAAAGAAAAAGGGATGCTAAATAAGCAATCATCATTCACGTAATAGAATGCACCTATCCAAAAAAGATGGTACAAAAATAGAAAACAGTGTCGAAAGGCAATTTAGTAATATCCGCTTTTTCTTTACAGACGAAATTACAATTATTATTCAGAGAATTCAAACAACAGTAAACCGTACAATAGTCCCTAAATATACATTCATTAGGAAGAAAACAATAATAATTTGAGTTTATAAAATTTCCCGATCTAGTATATCCAAGGTAGCTTCTGAAATGGGTAAAATCTGATTAAAAAAAGATGACATTAAAGCAATTGTGATGAACGTCCATAACAACGAGCCAAAAGGTATAGGGTCAAGAACTCAGATGCTTAGTCATAAATATTAGCCGCGATCTAATATCATTCTGTAGCACCATGTGTACAGTACAACCACAAGGTAAATTTTTTGTCGATTCTCAATATACGCATGCACTTGACTGTCTTCGCATGTCGAAAAAGCATATTAACATTGTTGTACTATATTTGGTGAAAATGAACTAATGAACAATAAATTAACGGAATTCATTTTCCCCGTTGTCTGCTCATTCATTTGATAAGAAGCGCACATATGTATATTGAATTGAGTCTGAAAAAATCGTAAAGACTTTCATCATAAAAAAATTATGATTACGTTGGGTATTCTTCAGTGCGAATTATGTATGGCTAGCGACTGTTTCCTGTGATATATCGACTCATAATATAGTTCATGAATGTATATGAATGCTAATGTCTCAAATAACCCGATGATCTGGTTAAGAAAAAATGTAACGCAATGCCCCCCTCGAGTCACAATTTCGTCAAATGTGGTAAGCCTCTGTACTGAAAACGTTCTATTACTTGGATGTTTTCTCAACATTATATCGTACACCATAATTATGAAAGACTGCAAGTCTCTAAGATTAATATATCCAATGGAGGACGAACTTGTGTTTGAGATTATACAAACTTTGATCACCGATTAATCAAGTATTTTACGTATCAAAAATACTCTCCGAAACACCTTTTTTCTTTTTAACAATTATTAATCATCAATTCAATGTAATATGTTACCTTACTGAGTTTGATTCAATAGTTTGTGAATTGATAATCAACCAACATTCTCACCTAATCGTATACAAGATTTTGGATACAATTGATCTAAGCCTGAACGCTGCTGGTGTTTCATATTTCATGAATTAGCGAAAAAAAACCAAAAATGTATAAATGAGGAAAGGTATTGCTCTGGAAACGTTTTTATGAATCTAAATTCCTGGTATCGTATGGTGTAAATGCTATAATCAATGACTGACCTAAAAGATTCGCATATTAAGAAATATCTTTATTGTCTGCACACAACACCGTTTAAATCTCAACATCAGACATAAAAGCCTTGGACAATGGCCAAACGATCTTTGAATATGAATTCAGATCTTACCTGATACAATAAGAAGGAATGCCAATACACCCGTTATGAGAATAATCGTCACTTTGGCCATGTCTTATTTGCTGTTATTAAACTTTACTCCAGTTCAGAGTAAAAGCCAGTCTGAGCCGAATTCCAGCGGCCAACGAGCTTCCTTTTTTTAGCGTGATATGCTATGTTGCTATTTCTCCAACCCTGACCCCTTGGCAACAAATCCGAGTTTGTATCGATTAGTTTCGATGATTCCGAGCTGCGTTTTAAGTTGAAAAAAAAACCTTTCCACTTTTTATCCACCAAAAATAAAGATAAGCGAGAAGGTAGAACAGGGACACCCTCTTCGTGTCTTATTGGTAGACGCGTACGCAGTGAAGAAAAGAAAAAAACGATGATCAAGGAACTAAAACAGTTTATGCGACGCGTTGTGTTTGTAGCAACGATATTGGAGGTGAAAAGACTGAAAGTGGTTAATGCTGACTGTCGTACGCGAACAGGGTTGGATGCGTTATCGTCTGACTGACTTCACTTTTACATCAGCTGGAAGTGATAGTTGGTTGGGTCCGTGTATGCGATTGGCTCTAAGCTTAACACCTCTTAACTATTCAAGATTTTAATATGTTTTTTTTTTATTTATCCGGCAATAACATAAGGTGAAACCACCGCTCTTTGACATCTGCTCATTCAACAAGAAGATCCTTAACTGTAACTAGCTATAATATATCTCGAGAATATGGATTAACGTCCGGCAATCTATTGACTTCGATGAACAAGTTTATTGCGTAAACCAAATACCTAGAAACAGGTAGGAGGCAACGGAAGTGGGGGGGGGGGGAGGACAGGCATCACGTGATCATAAGGCCAAACCTAGCTACAACTTTTGAATTTCTTCGTTCGTTGAGAACCAAATCATAATTCTTAGTTGAATATAAGACAGCGAGGTTGTAATGATGACGAATGATTGATGAATGCCACGATTGTAGAAAAAGAAGAAGAGATAAAACCGGATTTAACTTACAAATAACGACAATGTGAAATGTGTAGGCTCTATACGGAATATCACCCCTACTCATTACTTAAAAAATTCATATAGTGTGAAGAAAATGGAAATATAATCTAAAGTAGATGTGGAAACACCTTATCTGAGTTGACAATATGTATCTGTTGCACACATTTCCTAACGCACTCATCTATCTGGGTCACGTTTCATAAAGACTTGTCATGATAACAAATGAACAATTTCTATAACAAATTTATCAGTAGCCAATCAGATTGAACAATTTCAGTTAAACTGTTAAAGCTTTAAATTGCAAATGTGTTCTTATAACGAATTTTATGGAACGTCCCCCAAATCAAACATCTTCAACATTATAGTCCTATACATTCCTATTTTTCTTTCTTTCTTTCATTCTTTCTTTCTCTCTCTTTATCTCTCTCAAATGTAAACACAACACACAGATACTCATGACTCAACCCACCCCCGTGCACACACACACACGCACACACAATCTTTCATAATCTCCCTCACCCGTGTCACACTAACAAAGTACAGACATTGTACTTTGGTTAAACGAGACCACAGAAGGACAGAGAATAGAATATAATGAAGTTAACCACGAACAAACACTATTATGAAGATAAATTGCAATTCATAACCATCAATATTAAGCCTTAAAGCTTTTTCGAATAGTAAGAAAAACACAAAATTCATGATAAAAGGGAGAACGGGAAATAGATGACATAACGTGCATAACGAAGATCGATTTTTGTGCACATCACCAAAAAATTAAGTTTGATTTATTTGTGATAGCGTCAGTGACTATTGTCTTTCGTTACTAAATGTCACAAAACGTTATTCCAAGATTGTCTTAGTGGAGTAATATGTGAATGGATGCACGTATTAAGGTTACCTGGAAAAATCTAAAACAAAATGTTGGATAAACTTAAACATATTTCCCAAAACTGGTTGGTTTAAAAACTATTGTCCCATGAAATAATGTATATTGTACCAAGTTAGAGAGTATGTTAATCCATTGCAAAATTAACGTTAAAACCGGAAGTTAAGAAATTTCACACTAACGTGAATCATTAAAATCAATTTATGAGTAAATCAATCATCAATTAAAATCAATAAAAATTGTCAAAAAGACGAATAGTGACATGTATGATGAAGTGCTAACCTTTGAAACCTGTTAGATAAACACGGCACTTTAATAATGAGTGCTTGATAAATACAGCTCATGAATGTTCTTACAGAGTTATAGCTAACAGACGCAGTAATAATTCATTTTCTAACATTCAAATACTTATTAATAGGAATTATCGTAACTAAGAGTTCATTAGTATTGGAACAGTGGAATAGGAATCTGAAAAGTACATTGCATTCATGGTGTTGGATGTAAAAGTAATTGAAATTTTCGATGAGACTCTTAGCTGCCTTAGGATATGATTTTCTCATAGAACCTTTATTTGTGAATGATTTCTTCAACTGTTCATCTATCTTTTTGAACGTCATGATATTAGAGAACGAAATTTTGAAATTGATTTGCTCCATGTAGAGCATGTAAAATCAAAGTGATCTGTTAATGTTTCATTCCAATAATCCAAACTCATCCTTTGTTGCTAAGATATCTTGCACAGAACTCTTTGTTTTGTATCAAAAGCTGTTGTCATATGAAGAACTGAGAATAAAGAACGCAATTTTAAAATTTATATTTTGGTTTTATGAATTAAGATTAACGAAGTTTATTTTTGAAATAAAAACAAAATATTTGCGGGATGTCTTAAAACTATTCAACTATCAGTGCGTTTTATTTCTTTGATTATTCTGTGTAAGTTCACTCTGTTAGATGCTAAATTAAATATTAACGGGATTTAATGAAATCCAAGATATATCCCGTGATAGAAACAATTACTTTTTGGATTTAATGGTATAAATTGTAAGGCCTAGATTTTGTACGACAAATAAAAAAATTCTTTTCATAATTAAACTGCTCCCCCTTTTCTGAGATTCATTGAAATTTCAGGATTCTTTTGTTTTACTTCATTTCTTCATACACAATTATCTCCATTTCTACCCGCACTAACCTATATATAATTTTTGCAATGCATTTTATCATCAGACTAGAGTTAGAGGTAAATACCACAAACATGATTTAAATAGGTTGAAACAAATTGAATCATGTTATGGCATGTTTTCTATTGTAGATAAAAAAGAGAGAGATTTAGATAATTTCCAATGCACTTTTTTATAACTTTTAAAAAGATAGTTGAGAGCGGAGGAGATAGTTTTATTGTAAGAATTAAATGAATTAATGTAATTTTGCATATTGATGCTTCTTAAATTGTTTATTTGAATAAAAGACGTTAGATACATTTCTAACTTGATAATGACAAAAGAAGATTCCAACCCCCTAATGTATTTTTTCACATATGTTAACCTTTGTTAACAGATTGAAATCTTATTTTAAAGGGGAAGTTCACCTTGAAAAAGAGGGTTTATTGTAAAAAATAGCAGAATAATGATAAAAAAACAATATTGCCGAAGGTTTGAGGAATATCCTTCAAGGAATAAAAAATATTTAAAAATATTTTAATTTCAATTATTTGATTTGTGGCGTCATATGGGAGCAGCTTTCATACATATCGTATGGTTAATATCGTATGATGTGTAGAAACTAAAGGAATTAAAGTTGAATAGAACTAAGTACGAATAGAAATAAATTGAATATGAATATATACAACAATGAAGCGATCATTTATACACTCGGCAAAAAAAGTTCTTGGACACTTAGAAAACTTAAAATATTTCATATAGATATTTGATTAAAGGCAAATTATTGTATGTCAACATGACCAGACAATATTCCTCTTCCAGTATGACATGACATTTTCACAGTCATGCATGGGCGGTTAATTACTATTGTTTAAAGCATTTAACCACCCATGCATGACTGTTAACATGAAAATGTCATGTCATACTGGAAGATGAATATTGTCTGATCATGTTGACATACAATAATTTGCCTTTAATCAAATATCTATATGAAATATTTTCAGTTTTCTAAGTGTCCAATAACTTTTTTTGCCGAGTGTATATCAACTATACTAAGAAGAAATCATCTTAAAATATCATATTTCTAAACTTACCAATTAAAATATTTTTTTGGCAAAATTCTTTATTCTAAAATTATGAAGAAGTACGATTATCGTTTAGCATGAGATAAAATACCCTTACAATGTTTTAAAGTATTTCAAAAAGGCAAGGGCAATTTCAACGGAAGAAATGAGTATCACTTACGATTGAGTATTACACATTCAATGTTTGTCTATCATATTATTTTATTTTTATTTTTGTACATTGGATCTTCCCTTTGGTTATCTTCACATTACGGAAGTTCGAAATGGAGATGATAAAAAAATGCCCTTTTCAAACCACTCGTGTAGTAAATGAAAAATCAAGAAAATCACTCAATTGAACGCTTATACAATTCAAACATACAAGTACATAAAAATTGTTTTTAATCAATTATAAGAATTGGGTTTCATAACACTTAAATAAATGTACTTGTTCCTTTTTTATGTTCTTTCTTTAGATTTCTTAGTCATATAAAAATATTATACTTAATTAGATATTTTATAGGAGTTAGCGCCGGAGTGGAGCCATTTTCGGTAAATCTCCTAAACAAACCTAATATTTTGCGAAGTAGTGTAAAAGCGATTAGAATGCAAATTATTTTCTTGCAACATCTCTTATTTACAACTAAGAAACATTTCCAAAAATATTCTGCCTTTTTTAGATTGTTATTGTCTCTTTTATAAACCCAGTTACAACAAAAAACCTAAATCTTGTTTTTTTTCTTTTTTGTAGTTAAACACACTCGTCGGTTTAAGGAAAATAATGAATTCATGCACCAAACTCAGAAGTGATTCTGTTAAGAACTTACAAATTCAGACACAAACACACACACCCTCACGATCCCAACACAAACACACACTCATGCGTACAAAATATGAATGACACATGTCATATATACTATTTTAGAGCTTAGAGCCTATTCTTTTATCAGGTGTAAGTCACATAATACATACTACTCTCATGGGTGACAAAAACAGATATGCAAAATGGATACAAACAAGACTGACGGTATATGAAAGTTACATGTTTAAAAAATTCCACGTTCCTTCAATATGATTCCTCAATTAAATCAAATAATAAAAACAAGACATTATCCCTTTTTCTTTAATTTATTTTTTCAATCTATAGATGTCGTAATTACACAGCACTCCGCTATTCTGATAATTTACCATTTATAAAGTCTTTTGTTCGCCGTCCCATGTAGACAATTTGTAAAAAGGTTTGAGGTAAAAAGTTTTTGTTTAAAGGAATTATGTAAATGCAAGCTATGGAAGCTTAAAAGTGCCACCGAGATGTTGAGATAATTATCTTGGGAAGTCGACATCATGATAGCAAAAGATCAGATGACGAGATCCCGGATCTCATCATGTCGACATCTTTCAGAAGACATGATCAGATGACAAGATCCTGGATCTCATCATGTCGACATCTTTTAGAAGAGATGATCAGATAACAAGATCCTACATCAATCATTGCGAACATAACGCGGCGCTAAATTATGGAACGCCAGGCTGGACACAATTCGTCACCAACAGTAAATGGTACATCCGCCAATTGATGTGTATGTCCAGATAGCGGAACATAGTGTGATTATATTATGGGGCTACTAAAACATGTAAAAGATATATAAAACATAGTAGCCTAAAAGAGTTACCGTTTCAGACCAAAAACTGCCCCAAAAATTGCTGATAAACCCGACATTATCTGTATTAAGGACAACCGTGAATTTCAGAGGAAGAGTGAAGAGTCACGGCCGAAAATTGCTGATTTTATTTTTTTTTGCTTGCCAGAGAATTTTGACATGCAATAGACATTGTCATGCTTTCAGCACCCCCAGGACAAAAATCAGTCCCACATCCCTGCTGTGCACGTGTCATCTAGCAGACCAATCAAAATGCACCAAATTGATTATGTTTTCACAGTGTTTTGTGTTGAATTTGATATATTTGCATTGCTTTGAATGACTGGGATTATACCTTTTCATTTTTTTGTTGTAAAAAAATACAAGGCTTTAAAAATCGGGAGAGGGACACTAGTTGCTTAGATTTGCAACAATAACAATTTACACTGATCTTTGGTTAAAATTATACAAGTCAATCACATTAAACTCCTTTTTAGAGTCTGATTGAAATGACTTCCAGAGAATGCTGGAAAATGAAAGAATAAAAAAATATTTAAAGTGATTAGGCTACTCGAAAACATCAACAAATCCCAGATGTTGGTTGCGTTTCCTGTTTCTTCTTCTTCTTCATCTTCTTAATTTTTCTTCTCCTATTCATTCCTCTTGTTGTTGTTGTTCTTCTTCTTCCTCTCTTTCATCCAGGCGCGGTTCTAGACTAAAATGTTTTTTTTTTTTTTTTTTTTTTTTGGGGGGGGTTGTTACACCCACAAATATAATAATCGCCCACAAATGTAATAACGCCCACAAATGTAATAACACTTTACCCACAAATGTAATAACGCCCACAAATGTAATAACACTTTACCCACAAATGTAATAATTTCACCCACAAATGTAATAATGCACTTTACCCACAAATGTAATAATTTTTGATCGCCCACAAATGTAATAATGACTTTACCCACAAATGTAATAAATTTGAAGGGATTTTTGGCGAATCCGTTCTAAACTAAAATCCTATAGTAATGCGTTCATATTGCACAAAAGTGGAAAGTCTTTTTTCCAGACCTGGTTAATAAAACATTATAGTACAATTCCAAAGTCTTTTTCCAGACCCGGTTGTTTCAAAATTATAATATACGTCCAAAGTCTTTTTTCCAGACCCGGTTGTTTCAAAAATTAAAATATACGTCCAAAGTCTTTTTTCCAGACCCGGTTGTTTCAAAAATTATAATATACGTCCAGAGTATTTTTTCCAGACCCGGTTAATTCAAAAATTATAATGCAAGTCCAAAGTCTTTTCCAGACCCGGTTGTTTAAAAAATGATAATATACGTCCAGAGTCTTTTTTCCAGACCCGGTTAATTAAAAAATTATAATATACGTCCAAAGTCTTTTTTCCAGACCCGGATAATTCAAAAATTATAATGCAAGTCCAAAGTCTTTTTTCAGACCCGGTCGTTTTAAACATTATAATATACGTCCAAAGTCTTTTTTCCAGACCCGGTTAATTAAAAAATTATAATGTAAGTCCAGTCTTTTTTTCAGACCCGGTTGTTTCAAAAATTACACTATAAGTCCAAAGTCTTTTTTCCAGACCCGGTTGTTTCAAAAATTATAATATACGTCCAAAGTCTTTTTTCCAGACCCGGTTAATTCAAAAATTATAATATACGTCCAAAGTCTTTTTTCCAGACCCGGTTAATTCAAAAATTATAATGCAAGTCCAAAGTCTTTTTTACAGACCCGGTTAATTCAAAAATTATAATATACGTCCAAAGTCTTTTTTCCAGGCCTGGTTAATTCAAAAATTATAATGCAAGTCCAAACTAAGATATGATAATGATATTCTAGTGGAATAAAATTAGAATCGAGCTTAGTCTTTTCTCCAGACCTAGTTAATTAAAACTGGTGGAAAAGTAACAAAGACCCCAACTCTCTTGTAAATGTTAAATAACATGAAAATATAGCGTAGTCTTTCATCCAGACCCAGATCTTTCAAATAACAAATGAATAATAATAATAAATTAGTAATAATAAAAAAGCAAACGAAGACCCACGATCCTATTTATGTTGTATAACATGAAAATATAGCGTAGTCTTTCCTCCAGACCCAGATCTTTCAAATAAGAAATGATGAATAATAATAATAAATTAGTAATAATTAAAAAAAGCAAACAAAGACCCACGATCCTCTTTATGTTGAAAAACATGGAAATATAGCGTAGTCTTTCCCCGGGCTCTAAGTTTTGATGTTTTTTATTATAAATTTCTTTGCCTGGAAGAAAAAAATGAATGTTTAATTACATCATTTATTACAGGATGTTAGGCTGGAAGAGGGTTATTTTTTTTTTGTTCTGTTTTTTTTAATAAACTTGTCTGGTCAAATTAAGTATGCGTTATCACAAGGGTTTTATAGTTTGGAAGATGCTGGGGTCTAAGTTTTAAGATTAATGTTTAGCTTAATTTGTATTTTTAAAGAGAACACTCTAAGCCCAAGCATTTTAAGTAGGTTTAATTTTGAAGATTGGTCTTAGCTGTGATTTTTTGTTCAATATTTGTTTATCTTTTAAATAACCGGGTCTAGACGAAAGACTAAACATGATACTCGTGTTATTCCACAAGAATATGACAAAGTCTTTCGTTTTTAAGATTGTTTAAATCATTTTTAAATTACTGGGTCTCGAATAAAGACAACGCTCTAAAAAAAAAAATTCTCCTCCTTTCTTTCCTTTTGCTAATTATCCGAGTTTTTTTAATTTGGCGTTTTGTCAGGGGGACAGAAAGGAGATAATGATGAAGAGAGAAGTTTCGTTGTTTATTTGTTGGTTTGTTTAGTTCTACTTTCAAGTTTTGGCTTTGTCTTTGTTTTGCTTTTGTTTGTTTTTGTTTGTTTTTTGCACTTTCATCTCATACTTTAGTTTCGGTTTCCCGAAACCTGAAGTTTTATCAGGCCACAAATCCAGTTTTCTTTTGTTTTCTCTGTTGCAGCTTACTGTAGCAGAAGAAAATCAAACGTGCTGCAAGAATCAGAACGCATACAAAAGAAAAAAAAGAATAATAAAGAAAAGGAAGGGAAAGAAAGAGAAATAAACAGAAAAAGAGAAAATAAAAGAAAAAAGAAAAATAATACCAAAAAAAGAGAAAAAAAAAGAAAAATAAGAAGAAAAGAAAACAGAAGAAAAGAAAAAAAAAAGAAAAAAAAAGATAAGACAAAAAAGAAAAAAAAATAACATGAAAAAGGAAAAAAAGGAAAAAGAAGAAAAAAAAGAAGAAAATAGCAGAAAAGAAAAGGAAGAAAAAAGAAAAAAAAAGAAAAGAGAGAGAAGGAAAAAAGGAATGGAAAAGGAAAACAAAAATTATAATAAGCTACTGAAAATGAACAAAAGCTGTGGCAAAAATAGTCAATCCTGACTGGTTGCCAACCAAGGAAAGAAGAAGAAGAAGAAAGCTTTTCTACATGCATGGTCTTAATTTGAGGATTGTTGGTTCTAAGAATCGTTTTTGGGGGTTGGGTTTTATTGACTTTTATTCTTGAAATAATTGTGTCTGGAGGAAAGTCGATCTTCGACAATCGGTCTTCATGTTATTCCACAGTAATAAGATTATTGGGTATTAGTTTTAGAATATTTGTAAAAACTATTTTATTTTTTTCAAATAATAACCAAGTCTGGAGAAAGGATGTTTGCTTTACTATAGGGTTTAGTTTTTAGTTTTAAGTAACCGGGTCTGGAGAAAAGACTACGCTTGATTCTCAATTTACTCTTAGCGCATATATTCACAATATACGCCGTATAAGTTGAAACAACAACAAAGACATTAATTCCACCAGTTTTAATTAACTGGGTCTGGAGAAAAGACTAAGCTCGATTCTCTTTTTTTCCCGCTGGAATATCATTATCGTATCTTAGTTTGGACTTATATTATAATTTTCGAAATAACCGGGTCTGGAAGAAGACTTAGGACTTATTTTCAATTTTTTTTAAACAACCGGGTCTGGAAAAAAGACTTTGGACTTATATTGTAGTTGTTTAATTGTCCGGGTCTGGAAATAAGACTTTGCACTTTTGTGCTATATGAACGCATTGCTATAGGGTTTAGTTTTTATTTTTAAATAACCAGGTCTGGAAAAAAGACTACGCTTGATTCTCAATTTACTCTTAGCGCATATATTCACAATATACCCCGTATAAGTTGAAACAACAACAAAGACATTAATTCCACTAGTTTTAATTAACTGGGTCTGGAGAAAAGACAAAGCTCGATTCTCATTTTTATTCCACTGGAATATCATTATCGTATCTAAGTATGGACTTATATTATACTTTTTGAAATAAACGGGTCTGGGAAAAGACTTTGGACTTGCATTATAATTTTTGAATTAACCGGGTCTGAAAAAAAGACTTTGGACTTATATTATAATTTTTGAAACAACCGGGTCTGGAAAAAAGACTTTGGACTTATATTATAATTTTTTAAACAACCAGGTCTGGAAAAAAGACTTTGGATGTATATTACAATTTTTGAAACAACCGGGTCTGGAAAAAAGACTTTGGACTTATATTATAATTTTTGAAACAACCGGGTCTGAAAAAAAGACTTTGGACTTATCTTATGATTTTTGAAACAACCGGGTCTGAAAAAAAGACTTTGGACTTATCTTATGATTTTTGAAACAACCGGGTCTGGAAAAAAGACTTTGGATTTATATTACAATTTTTGAAACAACTGGGTCTGGAATAAAGACTTTGGACTTATATTATAATTTTAAAACAACCGGGTCTGGAAAAAAAGACTTTTGACTTGCGTTATAATTTTTGAATTAACCGGGTCTGGAAAAAAGACTTTGGACGTATATTATAATTTTGAAACAACCGGGTCTGGAAAAAGACTTTGGACTTGTACTATAATGTTTAATTAACCGGGTCTGGAAAAAAGACTTTGCACTTTTGTGCTATATGAACGCATTACTATAGGGTTTTAGTTTAGAACGGATTCGCCAAAAATCCCTTCAAATTTATTACATTTGTGGGTAAAGTCATTATTACATTTGTGGGCGATCAAAAATTATTACATTTGTGGGTAAAGTGCATTATTACATTTGTGGGTGAAATTATTACATTTGTGGGTAAAGTTTTATTACATTTGTGGGCGTTATTACATTTGTGGGTAAAGTGTAATTACATTTGTGGGCGTTATTACATTTGTGGGCGTTATTACATTTGTGGGTGCAACAGGGGTCTTCTAGATAAATGCGTGACGTTGGTCATTTGAATACAAGGAAAAATTGGCCCATCACGTCCCGGTGATAAATTAGTTTCAGTTGTTATGCGAGGGGCGTAGCGACCGAGCGAAATAAAATTACATCAACATGTATAACACCCTGGACCAGTGATTTAGTTCCATGATAAGGGGGACAAGACTGGCAATGAGGAGGTCTGTGTTGTACCCTCTCCAGGAGTTCAACTTCTTCATACGCGAGAAAGCGTAGCGAACGAGCAATTGCTTGACTAAATAACACTCAAGATAAACTATCCGTCAAGGGCCGGTATGAAATTGAATATTGAAAACATTTTTTCCCGATTAGGGTATCAAAACTACTGATCCTGTATAGGGTGATTTAAAGTGATTTTTCCCATTTAGGGTAACAAAACTACCGCTCCTGATATCCCGTTTAGGGTGCTTTTCAAAAATTATTTTCGCCCATGCTGTAGGCCTCAGGTCTCAATGGGACATGTCCTCGGGCACTTTACTAGTAGGTCAGAGAGCATGATAGCGACCGAGCCGTGAGAGAAACTACTGAAGAATGGCAAAAATTCACAGCACTTTTGGCCAAAATAGGAAAAAAAATCAGGGTTTAATCTTCTATTTTACATTGGTAGGCCTAGTTTGATTTTCGGGGATGGGGGAGGGGAGAGCTACTTTGAAAAAAAAAATATTTCTCACTCCTTATTGCTGACACTCGGTTATATCCAACAGGGTGTGTCCACAATAGTTTACTGTAATGTACGTACATGGAAATTATTGGCTGACTATAGTCGCACATCAATAGAGCTTTAATGTATTTTAAGATTAGATATCATTTTGCGAGGGAACGTGTAACAACCGAGCGAGAAAATTTTCGAATTTGAATTGTAACAGTTTTCAAGAGCACTCACGACCTATAGAGGATTTGTGGTCCTTTTTTTTTATTGGGGGGGGGGGGGGGGCTTTATTCCTCATAGCCCACCCGTAGAACCGCGTTTGCTTCCTCTTGTTCTTTTTATCGTTCTTTTTCTTCTTCTCCTTCTTCTTTTACTCTTTCAACAAAATCACACTATGTTCCGCTATCTGGACACATCAATTGGCGGATGTACCATGTACTGTTGGTGACGAATTGTGTCCAGCCTGGCGTTCCATAATTTAGCGCCGCGTTATGTTCGCAATGAATGGTGTAGGATCTTGTCAACTGATCATCTCTTCAAAAGGATGTTGACATGATGAGATCCGGGATCTTGTCAACTGATCATCTCTTCTGAAAGATGTCGACATGACGAGATCCGGGATCTTGTCATCTCATCATCTCTTCGAAAAGATGTTGACATGATGAGATCCGGGATCTTGTCATCTGATCTTCTCTTCAAAAGGATGTTGACACGATGAGATCCGGGATCTTGTCAACTGATCATCTCTTCTGAAAGATGTCGACATGACGAGATCCGGGATCTTGTCATCTCATCATCTCTTCTAAAAGATGTTGACATGATTTTGTTCTCAAGCATCTCACCAGCTCTTAATTGCAGCGCAGTAGAATATATGCACATAGTTTCTGCGCTATATAAATTAGTATATATATATATATATATATATATATATATATATGATGAGATCCGGGATCTCGTCATCTGATCTTTTGCTATCATGATGTCGACTTCCCAAGATAATTATCTCAACATCTCGGTGGCACTTTTAAGCTTCCATAGCAAGCATTATTTTACAGAAACTGAAAATTTGGTTATATAATTTGATTGAGGTATCAAATTGATGAGCAGATTGCGGAACCCGCTTTGAGTCATGTGCTTCTCTTTTTGAAATTCAGTTACTAACCGCTATGTGCTTTTTTGAAATCCTTCTTTCACATTGTTTTTACCTACTCACGTGTTAATGATAAATCATCATTAAGATTGTATAGTTAAGACTCCACCTCTTCCATATTACTATTATAGTGATAGAAGAAGATAATCTTAGCTTTACAATGTTAGGTTACTTTATTTTTGTGTGTGTGTGATTGAGATAAAATTAATCGTCTATAATTATCGGGGGGGGGGGGTAAGGTAGTGATGTGTGAATGTGTGTGTTGATGATTAAAAGAAAATACGATAAGGAATGCATGATAAAAAAGAGCATTTCATTTTGATATGCTTTCCCCAAGATGCCGAAGCCGAGAATTTTACGCCGGATTTTTTTTATTGTGTGTAACAGGAATCTCGTTCACGGCACTTACACATGGTTGCAATACCCCGGATAGCAGTACCAAATACACAAAAACACGTACACACAGTCACATACAGGTGAGTCTACCCTATATGTGAGCATGGGGATTGATATTCGAAATGAACATTGAGGAGAAAAATTGAATTGATAATCACAGAATTTTAGTTGTAATTTCATCATATATGTCATTACTGCGGGCAAATCTAATCATTTACATCATGATTATCCTGATTCGAGATAGTATTAGATTTGAAAGAGAGAAAAAAAATGTTGAAAGAACTTATTACAGCAATTTTTGTTTTAATTATAGTCATTGGTGGGTAGATATCAAAGGGAGCACATCCTTGTCGCGGTATCCACTTTAATCGAATAACGACGAGACCCGAGTTCTTTCCTCGTTCCCATCTGCAAAAAAAGAAAAAAAAACATGTACGAACGAAAATACCGTAGTTCAACGACCTTTTTGAACTTCAATTCTTGGCTCGACAGAGTAATTAACGGTATGAGTCGGTGCTATCATTTCACGACCTTAACGCCAAACTTTAAGCACATGCAGAAATATATTTGGGGAAGATAGATCCAAACATTTTACCTTTGAGCTAATAACATATATTTATTAAAGGTAAAGGTATATATCATTGGTGTATTTAGGGATTAAAATAAAAATGCGAGGTCAATTCATCATGATAATGATGATGAATATATTTTACCAGTATATGCTCCGGTAGTGTAGCAAATCAAATTACTTAAATGGAATGGAACGACCGAGCTGACTGACAGGTCTGGATGAACTTCATACAGAAATTACTTTACTGTACCAGTATTTACAATTAATAGTTGTATATTCTATGATTATATCCATATATTCATTTGTTATGGCCTAATAAGTAAGAGGCTGATATGATACTACATATTATTCCTAATATCCCCGGAAATTAAGAAAAAAAAAGGTGATTCACCCTTTGTAGCCATCTGATTAATGACATATTACCTATCCACACCCTTTCCCTTGTCTCCCCAAATAACCATTTATAGATTTGAATTACACTAAAAGTAATTTCTTTTATTCATGGGTTATACAATATATGCTGTGGTAAAAACCACCACAAAACTCGTTTGAAGAGGGGCGAGGGTAAGTATCGGCACCATTGTACCCTGGGTGGACAGTTTCAGTGAATTGATTAGAAGTGATCGGAATGAATGAGTGGAGAGTTGATGATATCAGGCGCTGATCGGGGGTGGGGGGCTAGCCCCCCGTATAGGATTTAAAAAAGAAAAACAAATAAACGAATTGACCGTATATTGACCTTTTTTCCTTGTTAATCTTGTGGCGTACGAATTATCGCCCTCAAACTTAGGTGACATCCTTTTTTTTATTTTTTCCAACAGGTATAATGTGCCACCCCTTTTTAAAAATCCTGCATCCTGCAGCACCCCCATAAAAATTCAACTCTGGATCCGCGCCTGGATATCATTATGAATGATTGGAGTAGAATATGTACTATTTTTGGTGTCGTCACATTTTTGTTTGGTTTATAGTTTCTCTAATATACACCTCTATGACACTTACGTAATATATTAGACAGCAAAGATTAAGTAAGCGTAAATGTAAAGATGTGACAGGAGGCTCAATCTACAATTTGGTTTAACATTTTTAATGAGCATGAAATGCTTGTGACCAGTTGAATTGTATAGGCGGGGGCGGAGTGACGTCACATCCACTAAACGACGACAGCACTGACCTTAGTGCAATGAAAACTAAGTATAAGAAACATGACTGAAAATTTCAGAAAGATTCGTAAACTTCCAAATAACGAAATGGGTAAACTCGTTTTTCACGACGTTCAGCACAAAGTATAAATGCGATGTTTGTGTATTATGCATTGTAGGCACGACAAAACGCCGCGCTGCTGTACAGTACGGGTCGCTAACTAGTGCATTGTTTTCATCGGCCGGTCAGTTGCTAGGGCTCGAGATTAGAAATTCCCGGATTTTCTCTCCGGCCTATACAAAGAGGAAGATCAAGGAAGAGTGGGAGTTTTAGAAGAAGTCAATAAATAATAGGAAATGAGCATTTGACTAATGGATCAATAATGTTATTAAATAGCTCCCACTGACAATGTGATCAAGATGAGTGATGTCACATAAGAACAGAATTTTACTTTTGTGAATATTTCACTTAAATCGTCTTTTTAAAATGTCTATAATTATTTGTTCATTTTGGGGGGAAGTCATATATTACCGATTCCTGAAACATTCCATGAACTTAGCTTAAGGTTATTCTATCAATAGAATGAAAAACAAAATCGTCCATCAAAGGAAAATATCTTTATCTTGACACATTCATGTATATCATACCGGGTGATTGTATTACCCAAAGAATGAAAGCAGTAACGTTCTCGATATTTAAGATCATTTAACCTCTTTGTAGTTGTCATTTTTTTTATTTTTTCTTTCTTTCTCTAATTTTTAGATTTGCCTGTTTTCTTTTTTTAAAGGGTTCAAGAGGATCAATCGTCAGTTCTTCTTACAGATTACGTTGATTTGTGAATCTAATAATTTCACTCAATTATATGTTTAACTTTGTGCCAGGATGGATATACCTTCTTCTGGTCAGCAGCCGCACTAACACTCCAATTTCATCAGTCTAAAAGTTTACGGGTATGTTGATTGGAAAGCACTTTCAAAATAATTCGCCCATCGCGCCATCAATACGTACAAAAATTATTCGCCATATATCTAGCCCAAATTCATGTTGGAATCCAAAGGTTTGAAAGTCACAGCTGCAATGTGACAGAAGGTTTTTTTAATTGAATTTTAATTAGATATCTGGTTTATTCCATCTTATCACAATTCTACCACCTTAAAAGCATGTTCTTTCGCGTGCAATTGAATTTTCTAAGCCAAACATTACAATGGGGTTCTTTGTGGCTCCATTGAATGGCAATTTTCCGGGCGACCTTTCCATAAAAGATGTCTTTCCTGATAAGACCAAGGTTGTTTGAGTAACCTTCATGTCATGTACTCTCGATATAATTTGATATTCGGTTGGATGGACCTATATAGATTTCAAATTACATAGTGACGTATATAGTATTATAAATTATTCAAATTTTCCATTTCAGCCTTCATTTATGTAAGTACTCATTGTTATGTCATTATCACACATTAATCAAGGAAGCTAAGAATGTTTGGAGTGAGAGTGAGATTCTATAAGATAATGATGATAAATAATAGTCGTTACATTGCATAGCGCTACTTTGCATTCCTAAGCACTTTATATTACTTATTATTACTCTGGTCATCATATCCTCGCATTCCCGCACACAATGTATGCACTTTCCCCACTCCCTGGGAAGCATTCCAACAAGAGTTCCAAGACTCGATTGCTAGGCATATGCTTTCTCATCCCACCGGGTATCCATTTAACACCTGGGTGGACAGTGGCAAAATGCGAACGTAAAATCATGAAGGCCTATACACTGCAGTGTTGTACGTTTATAATGTAAAAAATATATGAAATACATCCTCTCTACAGCCAATACGGTTTAAGGTAAGTATGGCTTTATAAATAGTTAACGATTTGGAATGAACTAGAACCACTTTTTTTGCTGCAGGGTCTCAATACACTTTACATAACCGGTAATTTTGGTAACTTTGTAATCATGATGACGTCAGTAAACGGTTTCCACACAAATTTATGATAATGATGATCATGACGGTGATTGTGATAATGATGGTGGTGGTGATGTTGATTCTTGTTTTCATTGTTTCATTTCTGCCATCTTTATTGTGATTAATTTCACTCTTACTATCATTGATATCAATGTACTTTATGTCACCATCACATTTGTTATTATCATGATCACCATTCATTCATACTTTTTTTTTTATTGTCAAGTTTTAGTGCTTTATCATCAAATGCAACCCTAATCGTAAATAAGAAAAGTAAAAACCTGTGTACAAATTTTGGGTCACGCCAGGGGAGACATTTACTGGAAGCTAAATTAATTCCCTATAGGAAACTGTATCACATGTTTTAATAATTCAAACAAGTTGTCAATGCCGTTGGATCTGTAGCTGATGGCCTTTAGTTATGTAATTATAATTATTATGATGATAATTCTAGAACATGAAGGGGGTTTTACAGCGAAGGTTCATGAAAATTGCTACACTTGAACACAAATTACAGATAACAACACCCTTTCAAAAACGTGAGAATATCGGAAGACGTAGTGGATGAAAATTACAATCAACGCAAAACAAAAAACAGATAAGAAAGGATTATAACAATGAGAGTTCCATACTGCGTTTAAGATAGAGGACAAATGAGGAGGTTGATGGAAGAGAGAAATGAAAAATTAATTTCAATATTAAAGATAAAAAATAATAGAATACAATGAAAAGGCACAAACGGGGCGCTCATTTGAAGTGGTTTCCACACAATGCGTATATTTGCAAGTCATGGAAGAATAGTCACATCTCTTGGATAATTTAAAGTGATTAACATGATTAAGGCACAATTTGCAGCAAATAATGGAGTTCAAATAAATGAAATTCTAATTTGGTCTATTCTTACCCAGACTGTTAGATCACTCTTTATCATATTCTATTTGACATCAAACTATCGCCATTTTGACATTTCCTTTCTCTCTGGTATGTTTTCTGGTTGGAGGCACGTATTATATTAGCGGTATTAATTTTCGGTGCCACGGTCGCTAAACCATGGCTGTTTGATGGCAGGTTTGAAAGTTAATTATTCATACCTGAATAGATTGGTCGGATGCTCGGCGAGTTACAGTCACGCTCGCATGGACCTACTACCATCAGATCATGCCGATTCGTATATCAAGAAAGAAAATCATGAGAAGTTTACCCATTACAATTACACCCCTCTGTTTTTTATCACTATAATTACAAAGGGTCATAAAATTTGCAATGACGCATTCATTCTAATTACCGTGTCCAATGTGTAATGGGACAGTTAGACCGGCTAGACCGATGCCGGACTAACCGATGGTATGCCATTCGAAATAACATAAAAGAGTTTGATTGGTCTGGATTCAGATTCGATGGTGTGACTGTAGTATAAGAACCTTACTATCCCAATAATGTCAATCGTATTTAAACAAATGCAATAAGGGATACGCAGTACTGAAAACGGGGCCACTCATTACCAGAGCAGGGGGGGGGGGGGTGTTTCACAAAGATTTAAGTATGAACAAAGACACTTCATAGTAGACCGGCCAAAACGATTTTTCATACTTTGGACGGCAAAATTTGTTAATGCTTGCTAATGCTTGTCATCCCAGCTAATAGTCTTGCAAAAATACCAAGGAATAGCGTACGGCCGGATGCCAAGCGCAATTTTGCGTAAAAGTGTCATTTTTAGCGTAAAATCTGAAAGAATGTCGAAAATCACGCATTTTGATATTTTGACGGATTATTTTAATATTTTTAATTATCTTTGATATAAAATTATTTTTATTCAGAGTTTCAAATTATAAGTCTCATAAATATGCATTTCAAATTTTAATATTACACACACACATATGGCACAGGAAAACATAAAACCGCGATTTCCTCAAAATTAAAGTTTGTGAAAACTATCAATAGTTTAAAGTTTTTTACGCAACTTAAATTCTTCGATTTAAATGCGTTTCTTAATCGAATGTATAGTAAATGTCCTAATGCCACAAATATTAAAAGAATTTTCAAGTAAGATGGAATATATCTCATTTTATGTTATCCGAAAGGAGACAATGTGCATTTTACCATGTGCGCATTTTGAAAGAAAAATTGAAAATACCGTACATTATGTACTTAATTACATGTATAAGTACATACTAAAGCGAGTTTTTAATTACATGTATAATATAAGTACACACTAAAGCGAGTTTTTAATTGAATAGCACAATTTGTCAATTCTTTGCATCCCAGCTCAAATTCTTGCGGAAATACTGAGGAATAACGTACGGGCGGATGCCAAGTGCACTTTTGCGTGAAAGTATCATTTTTAGCGTGAAATCTGAAAGACTGTCGAAAATCACGCATTTTGATATTTTGACGGATTATCATCATATTTTTTATTATCTTTGATATGGAATTATTTTTATTCAGAATTACAAATTATAAGTCTACTAAATATGCATTTCAATTTGGAATATTACACACACATATATGGCAATATGACATAAAAAATCGTGATTTACTCAAAATAGAAGTTTGTGAACACTATCAATAGTTTTAAGTTTTTTTACAACTTAAATTCTTCGATTTAAATTGGTTCATCTAACGAATATCGATCGTTTCTAATGTCACAAATATTAAAAGAATTTTCAAGTAAGATGGAAGAAATATTTTCCGAAAGGGGGCATGCAAAATTTAGCGGGGAGGGGGGGGGGCATTTTGAATGTAAAATTGAAGATACTGTAAATTATTAACATAATTACATGAATAAGTACATACTTAAAACGAGTTACAAAATTTCTGGCCGCAACTGCCTCTCCCCCCTCCCCCCGCTGCCTAAGGTCATGTGTAGTGTCCGAAAGGATTACATGGAGCTGAAAGTATCCCGTTTTCAAGATAATATACCACTAGCGTAAAGGGGGGGGCAGACTGTCCCCCCCCCCCCGACGAGTCACAACTCATGCAGGGGACGTACCCCCTGACGATTTTTTTTTCTGGTACAAAATCCTTTATTTGTGGTTGAAAACCTTTTTTTTGCTTGTAATTTTTTTTTCGCGGACGAAATATCCTCCAAAAAATTGCCCCCCCCCCTTTGGAAAATCCTGGGTACGCCGCTGTAATATACCCAAAGTATTCTGCTCGCGATTCGAGTGTATGTCTTATTGTGGTTTAGCGAGATAGGCGCCCTACACGGGATTACAAAAAGATGGCAAATAAATTTTCGACACGAGCTTCGCGCTGGCATTAATATATGAGATAAACAACTTGCTATCTGTTTAAATAAAACCTTGCTTGAAGTGTCAATTTCTCAGAATCCAGTCGCATCCAGTTCATTATTAAATGAATGTGAATACTGTATGTCCAATCTTTAGCTCTTAGTCTCTCCCAATTTTAGCTCGCACTTTTGCGCTAACGTTTTTGTTAAGTAAGATATTCATCTTTTTCTACATTAAAAACATGTTTAAAATCCTTCGTTTAATTCGACATTTTCAGTTTACGCTTCGCGCTCGCATCAAATGCTATAATTAAATACTGATCATTGTTCATGATTTGACGATTTTTGTTTTACCTCATTTGCTAAGAAAGCGTGAATGCTTCTAAGCAAGCAACCAGATGACCGATGGCTTAAGGTACTCTCCGAGGGACCTATAGGATTAAAATGCCTTACTACCATTTAAATGCCTTATTTGGCACTATAGCGCGCCAAGTGGAAATCGAACCCAGGCCACCGGAATCCGAAACCCCCTCACTACCGATTGAGCTATCGCGCCTTAGAATGTTTTGTTTCTAATTTTAAAAAAAAGCCAGCTCGGCTTGTGCTGGATTTTTTCAAAAACAGATACATAACATTCTTTATTTCAAAATGTCATCAAAATGTCCAGTTTACGGATTGGAATATAAAAATCAGATTGCGTTTCGCGCTCGCATCAATAGCCTATATATCATTTTTTTTAAAATATGTATTAAATGCTCCGTTTTCACGTCAGAATATAAAAAAATTTATGAAATTTTTAACATTACATTACATGTTCATGATTACACTTACGAATTGTGTAACTTTCTAACTTTCAGCTCTAAATTTCATGGCATATTATAAAATGCTTGCGCTTCGCGCTCGCATTATTCAAATGGGCCTTGTCAGATACTTAATCGTGCTTGTGAGAATAAAGCTAATATGTACTTAATAATAAATAATTGATGAATCAATCTATTTTGGTACCCCCTGCAAAATACCAAGCCCCGCCCCCGTGCTCCTCTGCTGACAAAATCCTAGCTACGCTGCTGGTGAGTGAGCTGACTGACCAAGTCTTTTAAGCAAAAGCCTTAATTTAGGGAAGAATTTGTGTTTATTAACCAAAAAAAATGTTTTAAATTACAATATTTACATTCAATTGAGGTTATAATAAATAAATAAATATATATAAATAAAAGAATAAATGAATAAATAAATAACTAAATGACCCCCTCCCCAACAAGCTTTCTATTATTTTGCTTCTGTTGTTTTATGCCTTTTCTTGATTTTTTTTTTTTTTTTTATGGGGGGGGGGCAAGTTTCCCCTCCCCCTCACTTCCATGCATCTTCTATCAAAAGGCTTATGTCAGTGTCCGTAGCTCATTTTCCCAATTTTAGAATGTAGAAGGCGTTGTTTCATGCAACTGCGGTCTCTTTGATCAGTTAATTGAACAGTTCATTAGACCAGAAATTAAAATAGATCGGTCAATAACCATTTGCATGAGCTAAAAAAAAATTATCTGTGGAGAATGATGTTTGAAATACTAAAAGAGTAGGTTCTTTAAGTTCACATTTTAATTCTTAAAGCTCATTTCATCACATGTATTGCCATGTTGGGAAATGCAGTCGCACGACCATTATGACAAATAAATCTAAAGGCTAATGACCAGCGTCCAGCGCAGCTATTGTAATATATAGATTGCATTTCCCAAATTGGCATTGGCAATACATACATGTATATGTCCAGGGCTGCCCAGGGTCGGACTGTCCGGCCCCCGTCTTAGACTACGATATATAACAGCATGGACCTATGATAATAGCAAACGCGAAAACTGTAATGAAGCAAAATGAATGCAAGGAATGCTCCCCAGGGAGTGGAAATTGTGCACTTTTCGTGCGGGATTGAAATGAATCCAATGACCGGGGTAATAATATGCTGTAACACGCTTTGAGCCATTCAGGGAAAAGCGCTTTATAAAAATTGGCTATTATTATTATTATTATTATTATTAATTGAATGAAAATTATAACTTGCAATGCAAAAGACCAAACAACATTTATTATTCATATTTTCACATAATAATTATAGCAGCAGAACATTAGAAACAACTGAAACTAATAATTATTCACAAAAGCGCCATTCATGTGATAATAAAATAATAAGCTCATCGAACCTAAATGACGTATAACCTTGATCATGTGAACTGAAATTTGTGCAAAATGATCCATCATACTTTAATACCCTTATATTCAAGTTTAATCATGAACTGGATCAATAAAATTAAAAAGTTATGATGACATTAAGAAATAATACCCCATATGGCCAAAGTTCAGTGACTCTAATGACCTTTGACCTTAATCATGTGATCTAAAACTTGTGCAAGACGATCAGTAATACCTGAATACTGTCATAAGTGTCATTAATTTTTTTATATACGTTCAAAGTTATAACGAAATTTCGAAAACGTAACCTTGGTTAAGATTTCAAGGTTGATATGACGCTGTTATATCAAAGCTACCGTCGCCTCCGCCGGAAAAGTGGCTCCTTTAGTCCTGCTCTGCTATGCATGCAGGCGAGACAAAAAATAGGTATTGCCGTGGCAACGGCCATATTTTTTTTAGACTTTGATAATCCAATAATTGAAGTAAAATGTAGATTGACAGAGTAGTTTAAAAATGCTAGTTCGATCGTTTTATCCATACATGTATATTTTCTATGCACAAGCGTACCTACGGGGGGGGGGGGCAGAGGGGGCAGTCTGCCCCCCCCCCCTGACGAGTCCCAACCCATGCAAAAGACGTATCCATGCCCCCCCCCCCGACGAGCTTGAAGACCTGCCCCCCCCCCCCTGACGAGCTTGAAGACCTTTTTTTTTTGCTTGTCAATTTTTTTTGGCCGACGGTTTTGCCCCCCCCCCCTGTGGAAAATCCTAGGTGCGCTACTGTTTCTATGATTTTGGATATAGATATTCCTACAAAATTAATGTTACCATGGTAACGGCAAATTAAATATCAGACCTATTTATGAATATCGCCACAGGTAGATTTACGTTCAGCACCAATTAATTCGCGGAAATAGCAAGAAGATCGAACTCTACAAAAGTAAACATAATCCTATATAATATCATGACGAGTATCGCACTGATTAATATTAGTATATGCAATATAGATGTAATATTGTGCGCTGTTTGTATTTTATCAGAAATGCGCATCCGATAAATGTACATTGTTATCTTTCGCATATGTAACATGAAAGGATATATCTTGCATCTTATTTCAACATTTGTTTTCACTATATGTGCCATGACAACAATTATGTATTTATTCGGTTAGCGCTAAAATTGACGAAATTGAGATGCGGAACACAAACATTTTACTATTGATAGTTTTCACAAAACTATTATTTTTAGTAAATCACGATTTTATATTTCATATTGCCATATATGTGTGTGTAATATTCGAAATTGATATGCATATTTACTAGACTTATAATTCAAAACTCTAAATAAAAATAATTCCATATCAAAGATAACCAAAAATATGATGATAATCCGTCAAAATATCAAAATGCGTGATTTTCAACAGTCTTTCAAATTTTACGCAAAAAATGATACTTTCACGCAAAAGTGCACTTGGCAGCCGCCCATACGTTATTCCTCAGGATTTCCGCAAGACTTTTAGCTGGGATGCAAAGAATTGACAAATTGTGCTATCCAATTAAAAACTCGCTTTAGAATGCACTTATACATGTAATTAAAAACTCGCTTTAGTATAAATGTACTTATACATGTAATTATGTACATAATGTACGGTATTTTCAATTTTTCTTTCAAAATGCGCAGCTGGTAAAATGCACATTGTCTCCTTTCGGATAACATAAAGTGAGATATCTTCCATCTTACTTAAAAATTCTTTTAATATTTGTGACATTAGGACATTTACTATACATTTGATGGATAAACGCAGTTAAATCGAAGAATTTAAGCTGCGTAAAAAACTTCAAACTATTGATAGTTTTCACAAACTTTTATTTTGAGGAAATCGCGGTTTTATGTTTTCCTGTGCCATATGTGTGTGTGTAATATTCAAATTTGAAATGCATATTTATGAGACTTATAATTTGAAACTCTGAATAAAAATAATCTCATATCAAAGATAATAAAAAATATGATGATAATCCGTCAAAATATCAAAATGCGTGATTTTCGACATTCTTTCAGTTTTTACGCTAAAAATGATACTTTCACGCAAAATTGCGCTTGGCATCCGGCCGTACGCTATTCCTGGGTATTTTTGCAAGACTTTTAGCTGGGATGCCAAGCATTAACACATTTTGCCGTCGAATCCTTATCTAGAGCACTTTTTTTACTTTTGGCCGGTCTACTATCAAGGGGATTCGCCGACGCGAACATATACCGCGCGTACACGCTGCATCGGCGGCCGATATGGAATCGGATATTTTACGCGTGTAAACGCGATTAACTTGCATCGGCTCTCGGTGCAAACAGCAATTTTGCACCACCAAAATAGTAGGATCAGAACCGCGAGCCGGTGCAGATATACGGTATTTTTTTACGTGTAAACACGAAGCCGAGTCTGCACCGGCAATTGGCTGATTGCTCAACTGTTCACTTATTGTGACGTCAATGCGCATGGCGTAAAATATGCGCAGATAGAATCCACTGATTTGTGTTTTTGCCCCGCGAGCCGATTCTGCACCGCGAGCTGCGACAGCCTGTAAACGGATGCAAGATATAACCTGAGAGCCGATCTTGCGCCGGCTCTCGGTTCTGCACCACGACCCGATGCAGCAAGCCCCCGTTCCACTAAGCCGCTCTCGCCACACAATCGAATACATAGTTCCCACTGACACGATTTGCGCCGAAATTAAAATCGTGGTCTCAATCGTGGAGTAATCGTGGTGATAGCATCATATCACATCAGATCACGAGGTCAGTCGTGGCAATCACGGTGATCCTAGAACAATTTTTAACGGTTCAAAAAAAAAATTACGATCAACACGATTAGCTGTCAATCGTGATAATCGATCAAAAGGTACTTGAATTCAAAAGAACGTGACAGATCACATAATTATAATAGCTGTTTAAAGTCGGGGTGATCTTGGTCATCCTGGGACAAGTTTAGTGTGTATTATTCCTTTGATGATCTATGGAGAAGGGCAATGATGGATCCCTATTATGTTTGCATTTTTGAGAGGGGAGGCGAGGGTGACTATGTCAAAACAATTGTATAATTTGTACCTTTTCTTATTTTTTTGGGGGGGAGGGAGAGAAGAAAGGGATTGTTTGCACATTAAATTTTTAATTTTCAGAAAGAATTTTGAAGTTTGCAATTTTTTTGACGTGGTCGTTGATTTCATTTTTTCATTTATTTTTTCGGAGGGCTGTATTTTTTTATCATTGTATATTCACATGTTCTTTATTGATCAAATGGGTCATAAAAAGGAACGTTGAGATAGGAAAAAAGAACGAGAACTAAAAAGTCTTGCCGTTGTTGAGGAAGGCCATGACGTACAGGGTTCGTAGCACGCCTTCGTAGTAACCTTCTGTTCAACTGGGAGTTAAAGATGTCGCCGTTCGGGTTCATCATCACCACCACCATCACTACTACTTTATCCCTTACCCTTAACATCTTCTGGATAATGTTTGCATGCCATCCTTACCCGCCATGCAAACGCACCATTATGGTGAGATATGACTTTGTGAGTTCTCTCTGATTGTTTACGTCTACTGTGGATGAGTTTAGAGGTGCGAGAGGTTGATCCAGAACGGAGCCCCATTGCATAAAAGTTACTATTATAGTAACTTTGCCATCCAGTGGTAACTGCCATGATAACAATGCTTTTCAGCCAATCAGAATCAAGGATTTCAGGGAAATTACTATTGGATGGAAAGGTTGCGATTCTTAAGATCGTAACGCCTATATATAATTACCGTTGCACAAATATTGCCTGTTACACTTCTGGAACCATCTCTAAGATGCTGGATATTCCACCCCTAACATTGCCTAAAAGCCTACGCAAGAGATATATCTCCAGTTGCCAGTTTCTCAGAGTAACTGGCAACTTGACACCAGACTAAAGGGCCTGTCTAAAATTGTTCCCTCTTAATTAATGGGGCCACCCTCTGCAAGATTTCAAGAGCTGTGGTGTTAAACTTGTGTAATTCTGGAATGCTAACCGACCTTCAAAAGCCTAAAGATATGGCCAAAATGTGCCATGGACAAACCCCAAACATGCCTGACTGCAGATCAACTGACTTTCTGTGGTTGGTGCTGGGGCTTGTCTTGCTGTTCCTATTCTTCTCCACTGGAGACAATGTGGGCATACAGTCATCTGTCATCTTTCTAAACTTCTGCCATCATTAATAGTTGTAGGTCATAATTATTCATAACTTACTCTATGAAAGTCAAAAAATTCTATGACCACTTGGGCTTTATTAATATCAGTCAGCCTCCAGTCGTAGCGCACTTCATGATAACTTTCGATCTCAGTCCGCATCATTTCGTAACAAACAACAGCGTCGTTTTCGAACATACATGCACGTACCAGATAGTCCTACATCAAGTATCTGATCGTGATATTCGTATCAGATCTTCACCTAACCGCGTACTCGATCGGGACAATCCCATTTGGAATGTACTGGATCATATCTAAACGGCGTACCAGATCATCGTGGCACCTAAAAATGTTCAATCGTGACCGTATCGCATTAAATCGTATCCATAAGTATTACATCGTATCTAACCGTGAAATTTAGGATAAGTTGCCAAAAAATCTGCTATCAACTACGAAATTACCATCGCGGCGTTCGTAGTGCAAATCGTGACACTGGGAAATAGGTATTAAAGATCATTACGCAGTAGCGTGCGTCCTCTTGGCATGGTCTGACCAATACGGTGATGTATTTTACCGCAAGCAACTAGACATTTAAGTGCGACTCTTAATCGTATTTAAATCTTTGTGGAACACCCCCCAGGAGTCAGAGTACTCTATTAAGAATTTATTTATTTCCTTACATCAAAATTCTCCATGATCAACGAGGATTGCAACCTCAAAAGGATGGCAAAAATATTTATATCGTTTCAGTTCTAAGAAGTATCAAAGATTTTTCTACTCTACCCCTAGAAGATTAAAATGGGGGCACACATTAATTAATTAAGTCTTTCATTATTTTGAAAATATTACTGTTAGATGAACACGATTACGATTACGCTCAATAGTTTTTGTAAAGGACTACTCCTGATGGTTTATCTAATTACGGTTTAATTTGATGTGTTTGAATGTACTATTTCCGACTGCCGTGTGACGTAACAATGGATGAACTGTATAACGTCGATGGCTGATTCTATCTTGATAAATTATTCTTATGGTTCCTGTAGTTTCAACCATCTCATAATAACACATAGTCGTCCAAGCATAATATTGTTAGACATTACTATAATTTGAATTTATGTATATACAGTGCGTCCCAGAATAAATGGAAACCGGGATTCTAACATCTTTTTTACTTCAAAGGCAAATTAGTTATGATATTTCATTTACACCATACAATTCATTTATTCCTCTAGATTGTAATACCTAACATGTGACGAACACTTCACGCATTATTGAGCAAGACAAGTTTGAAATTTTAATGTAAAAAATGTCAAAATCAGGTTGCGCAGCAAATTGGTTCGTGATATGACTGACAACCATGCTTATTCGACGATTGGCTCATTTGCATTTCTTCTGTATTCTTTGTTAAGTTTATGGAAATAAAATACAAGCATTGTTTCGAAGAAACATTGCTTTGTTATTTCTTGACCATTTTCTGCGATTTAGCTATCAAATTAAAGAACAGATATTGAATTTCTTAGGCATGTGATTTTCTTTTTGAAGTTTTGATATACACCCAGCCAAATGACGTTTTGCTGTCCTTCAAATTGTTTTAACTCACTCATGCGTGAATAAAAATCTTATATGTTATACCAACTGAAAGAGGACATTCTAAGCTTGACAATGATAGGTCATTTGTCTATTGTATTTGTAATTAGGTTATGATAAATCATCGCTAAACCTCGGTTTCGTTTTTGTGGGACGCATTGTATCTCACCTGGGCCTATAGGGCTCGGTAAAACATATAATTAATTTGTTAAATTCTAAATCTGAATATACCTATTATAAAAATTCATGAGCACGCACTGTATATTCCTGGATGTACTTAAATTGCTTCAAAACTTCGTTTGTAATCCATCTAATAGACGTACGAAAACAAAAACGGGTAGGCCTAATATAAATTCGTTCTTCTATCACATTCATTATTTTTCTTCAAAATATTAAGTGAAGAGATAATTAGGCAGTTAATCATCCTGTCAGATTTTTACCGCCCCCACTACAATATTGAGATTGTTATAAGTAATCTTGATTATATGTCTCTAATAATTACACAATCACCCTTTTTGTGTCGAACTTATGCATTATAAAACCTCCTACAACCAATACAACTTTGTAAAAATTCATGTGGAAATTGTTTAATCACTGGCGATTGGGAGAGGAACCCCTAGAATTTGGACAACGAAGGATAAATCAGTAGGGCATTTGTGTCGGTATCACACTTTTCATCGTTCTTAATTTAATTTCTCGCCTATTGGATGTACTTTCTATTCTGTTATACTGCTAAAACCATTTCCACCAGAATAATTTCAAACCATCTACAAAATCTAGGTAAAATAATTGTGTATATAAAGTTTCATTCTTTTCTTTGCTGGCTTGAACCCCCCGCCATACGAAATCGTCTATATGTTTATATGACTCATTGCACCAAACATTTTTTGTGAGGATTTACCTAACATTTTAATTATTTCTAGTTATCATTTGAAGTCTAATATAGTGTGACTGTCCTCGAATGCTGAAAAGGAAATCACTTGAAACAAATCAAACACTCGAACAAGCCCAATAACCGAGAGAATGGAACTTTGCCCAACCGTCATTGCTCATTCTCCAATAAAATTATGTAAAATAGCGCAAAAAGTATGCAACATCCTATGATCAAGGTGAATATCAATTTGGAAGAAATTATGCACTTCGTTGTATGGTATTTCAGTATTTATCAATCAATCATTTTCCAAAACCCTGACAGCCTAGAAAATCATTATTTTATAATGAAGTGCAGGAACATTAGTAATAAAATAAAGAAAAATTATTTTTCCTATGTTTGCTTTTTAATAGTCTCTGGAGGTAGATGATTTCAAAAGATAGTATAAACTTTCTTGATAAGCATTAATCATCAAGTTGAATTTATTCTTTCAGATAATAGACATGAGATAGATAGATATATATATAGATAGATAGATGGATAGATAGAGATTATTTATGTTTTTTCGACTCCTAATATTCTTTATTCTTTGCACACAATATCACCCGGCATGCCCGGGGGGGGGGGGGGGGTGAAGAGAAAACTCTTGTGCATACAGAAACCAGTATGATTGGTTAAGGCACCGGCGTAAAAAGCTGGGGGCCCGGGTTCGATTCCCGGCAGAGACATTTTTTCGGCATTACCAATTTTTCCAAAGGGCAGATAGCTCTGGGGAACCTTGATTTAAGCTACGCCTACCATTGTTCTCTTCATTCATTTCTTTCACAATATATATATATATATATATATATATATATATATATATATATATATATATATATGATTATATGGAAAGCCATTATTTGTAAAGGCATTCTCATTATTGGGTATTCGATTCTTCCATTAACTAATCAGGAGGAGAAATTTGATTTCTCGATATTGATAATAGCATCCTACGGCTGGCTAAAACTTTCCTTTTAAAAGCTTATGAAAGCAAAAAAAAAAATCACGTTGGTTCTAAAGAAAAAATATATTGGGCTTATTGCTTTTCTTATTCAGGTGTTATTTCTAGATTTTACCAATCATTTACTTTCAATTTTCCAACTAGAGATGGCGATATTTCTTGGAGACCAAGAGGCTATAATGGCCATAAACCATCGTATTTGACAATAAGTAATTAAATCGTCTGCTGAATGGCCTTGCGAAATCTTTTTAGCACTACACAACTAAAAGGTAGTAATGTTTTATAATGGAAAAATAAATGGGACGATTTTTGTTGTATATGTGACGATTTGCGTTGTCATTGTGGGTTCATAAATAGGGAAAAACGGTAATTGGTCTAGCTCTTTGATAAAATCGATGCATAAAGATAAAGTAAAAACCTTAATTATCGTTGAAGAATAACGATGGAACGGCGGCTTATTAAAAATGTCACTGTAAACCTGTTTTGATGTAATTACGACCATTGCTTTTTCTTCGAGTATGAAAAAAAAACGATCTGTAGATTGTTTTGCACTGAATCATTCATACGCATCAAAGAAAATGGTAATATTCACAACATATCAAGATGTGGAATTCGTCTAAGAATTAAGAAATTCATATTAAAAAAGTACGAAGAAGCATAAAATATTAGATTGCTCTTCCTTATCATACTATACAAACATGATAACGTTCTATTGTACTTCGGATATTTTTAACTTTCTAGCTTTGAAACGGACACAATTCATTGGAAAATCTTAAAATAATTCTTGATATCATTTTAATTCGTAGTAGCAATTATCAAGATCCCTGACAGTTTCACTTTTGCTTTGCTCTTGCGTGATTATTGCACGCCGGTAGAAAAGGGGGAAAACTGAAGCAAAGCTGAGTAGTTCAATATTCCCTGAAGAGGCACCAGGCCAGTGACTCGAGTTCGGTACTTGTTCTCCAACCAAAATAAACGGACGCCATGACCGGAACAAATACCACCACTTTACAGGTGTCACTGACAATCACAAAACGTGTCTCCAGTGAATAATTTCAAAGAGAAAGGGCTAGACACGAACCAACGATGTAATGATGTAATTAGGTGATGAGTCGGTTTCCATCTTTCTTTATCGTTCGCTAGCCAAGGATAATTTTAGCAGTCAGAACAGGCTGGGGGCCAAGGGGGGTAATGGAGAAGAAATAACTTAGACCAGAAATGTGCGTGTGTGTGTGTGAGAGGGGGAGGGGGGGGGGGGGTAGGGGAGAAGAGATTAGTCCCGGGGGGCCAGTGAAATATATTGCTGTACACACGCGTGACCAAAAAACGCGTTTAAAGGGGGGCTTTTTTCAGTTTTGGACGCGGGCCGCGCGTGCACTCGTTAAGATTATCAAAAACATCGATTTATATGTGTATTTATATTTTTTCATATACATTTCTTTTTGGGATATAATTATATACATATCACTTATATATGCATATTTACACTTACCTTCTTCTCTTAGTTTGTTTAATGCTTTATCATATATACTTATATGTCTTTTGCACATTATCAGTTGTTCCCCATTCTTTTCCTTTTTTTTCCCCACTCTTATGCACCAGTTTATTATGCATTTCTTCGTAACCTGTTTGACCCACCTCTCACTAATTCTCTTGTTATTCATCTCTTCCTCATACCCTCTATCACTGTTTTGTTCCAGATCCTGTTTGATGTTGCCTGCCTCATTATCTTAATCCCTCTTGGTTCGAGCTCTTTTACTGGCCTTACTTATACACTAACTTCCCTTTGTGTCTGCCTACTCCTTTTCTTTCATCCCCTTCACTAACCTGATTGGTCTTCTCTACTCACTAATGCCCCTTTTATCTCCTTGTTTCTAGTGTTGCTGTAGCTTGTCTGTGGTCTATATTATGGTTGTTCCACTTTATATGTTTGTCATTTTGCCTCCGACGAAGATTCTGCTAGAATCGAAAGCTTAGGCCCCTTTTGACTTTTTGATTAAAAAAAAAGGTAGTTTTGAAAGACTGGTCAATGGTCAATTACAGGGTCAAACAAACTTAGGGTATTTTTTTCCAAAACTTTTTTTTAAGACTAGCCAAACATGTTTAGGGTATGTTTTTTTCCCCCAAGCCTTTTCCCCCGGGGTCATATTCTGGCGACAACTTGTTTAGGGGCCAAAATGTGTAAATAAAGCCCGCGAAAATCTTGTTAAGGGGGGGGGGTTATTTTGCACACAGAGAAAAAAATCGTTTTGGGGGTGTTTGGAAATAATTTGGCCACGCGTGTGTACAGCAATACATTTGATTGCCCACTGGGAGATCAGTCTGAAGAAAGGGAGGGAAAAAATTACCAGAGAGGTATATAGTCTATGATAATAAAAAAGATGATAGTGTAATAGTAGTAGTAGCAGCAGCAGCATGCAGCAGTGGTAGTAGTAGTAGTGAGAATAAGAATATAATAATCAAATTATTACTACTGCTACTACTACCACTACTGCTACTACTACTACTTCTACTAATACTAATACTACTTATAATGATGATGATGTTGGAAATAATAACAATGATTATAGTAAAAATAAAGATGATATTATTACTAATGATTATGTTGATAATCCCTACTCTCACCACTCTGGTATCATAGACCTGATAACATGATTTTCTTGTAAATATTATTGTAGTACATGTATGAAAGATGTCCCTTAAACTTATAGTATTCTGCTGGATTACATTCTAATCACATCAGTATATCATAACGTCATGAAATAAAACATAATCCTAAACCTATTCTCCTACGCAAATATCAGTTGAAACAAAGCAATGAATAACGATGAAAGATAATTACGTTACGACTGTCATTGACCTACATGCCCAAGAGCTGCTCATAGTAACATCATTATTCCCGAGAGGACTCGGTATACGTCATCCACTCAACCATGATCATGCCGAAAGCATGTGCCGAGCAACAATTTATGTTTTCAATAGTTTCAATAGTTTCCTTAAAGAAGAAAGAGAAAAAGAGGACCCCATATTTTGTTTGTTTTGTGCCTGCACCCAATTGCGAATCTCAGTGTTCATCTTTCATATGAGAAATCCATGTGATATTTACCTGAGTTGGCCTTCTTAGATTTTCCTTTTTATTTTAAAATGACACCATCGAGAAAGGGAACTTCTATGGTCCTTTATGACAAATTCATGATATTGATTATTCCGTAGTATATATAGTGTTGTATAATTTCATACATGGTAACTGTAAAGATGAATACGTTTTGCCCAGTGTTGAAAAGCAGACTGTTAACACAAGTCAGGGTAGCCTATGTTCGTACTTTCTTTTAGTGCAAGTTCTGTTCTCAGATTTAGACTTTGATAAAAAGAGCAATGATTAAAGATAGTTGAAATTCAACTCTCTCAGATGTTCAATTTTCTATTGACTTTAATTTGCATCTTTAATACACTTTTAATCAAATGTTTCCTACAGACATTTCTTAAGGTACACGAATCATTACAAGACAGCAAAGTAATATGATTTCTTGCTGTCGAAAGTGCATTTCCCCCTTGACAGGAAATAATACATTGCTTTATTATAAATAAAGACACGCACTATGCGCACGTATTTTTTTTCGGATATTCATTATTCGTCAATTTTTGAGTGATGTACACTTTTCAGGAGGCCATATCTCGTTGTGCATGGAGCGTTGGGGCGTGAGGAATACCAGTACCGTTAGTCCATCCATTTGTGATATTTGCTCATCGCCTAATGAACTCGTAAATTATACTAATGGGTCTTTACAAATGCTAAGAGCCGCTATTCCTTTCACCTTTTGGTCTTCATCTACTGTCTACACCTTCTATTATTTGCAAAGAGAAGAACAAAAACTTGGTCAATTCAGCCAGTGACTTCATGATCAAAGCAAAAAGGCGGGGGTTGGAGGTGGGCAGAACATGGTTATCGTCTTGAAATGAACGATAATATTCATATTTTTTAGAAAAAAAATTATAAAAGATTTGAAACAAATCATAAAAAATACAATAATCTTGCTTCCTTATCACACCCCGATTTCCTCTTTTTTCTTGCTCGTGTGATTTTTTATTGGAAGGGAGGGGGTAGTGTCCCAAGTCCCCTATTTATATGCCTACTGTATGCTAGTAAATTTAACAATCACATTCTTTCTTTCGAGTACTCTGAAAATCTTTCTCAAGTGCAGAGGAACAGTAACCAAGAGTCTACCTAAATAAATAATAAAAAACGAGATTTTCATTTTTCTGGTAGTACACAGCTTTAATCAGACAGTTCCGCCTCTAACAGGCGATGATATTACTGTTATAATAATTGTTATCATTATTATTATCTTGATTATCATTGTAGTATTACTTAACATGGTTAACTTTTAATGCCATCAATTAGTTTCATGTTCATGATATTGATGTTGAATATGATAACCATAAAATATTGTACACATTTCACAAGACCGCACAATACTAGCAACGAATTAGAAAGCAAGATTGGTTAAAGGGATGGTCCGGGCTGAAAGTATTAATAGTTTAATAAATAGAGTAGAATTCACTGAGCAAAATGTCAAATATTTCATCAAAATCGGATAACAAATAACAAAGTTATTGAAGTTAAGCAATATTTTGTGAAAACAGTCGTCATGAATATTCATTAGGTGGGCTGATGATGTCACATCCCCAATTGTTCTTTTGTATTTTATTATATGAAATTAGGTTTATTCAAATTTTTTCCTCCAAGAACTAGAAAAATTGGATTGACAACTGATTTAGTGCATTAGATATTTATTGCTGCAACTTATTTCATTATAAGGGAAACATATTATTCACACAAGTATGAAATAATGAAATAAATATGATTTTATGTAATAACATAAGAAAACAGAAAGTGGGGATGTGATATCATCAGCCCACCTAATGAATATTCATGAAGACTGTTTTCACAAAATATTGCTAAACTTTAAACTTCAATAACTTTATTATTTGTTATCCGATTTTGATGAAATTTTCGGCATTTTGCTCAGTGAATCCTACTCTATGTATTAAGATATGAATATTTTCAGCCCGGACCATCCCTTTAATGACATATCCAAAGCGCCATCTAGCGACATTAACTCAATTTGAAATGTAGTGAGTAAACGAAGCCTCGACCAAAATATCACTTACATCTAGTATGTTTAGGTGTTTACACCAACTCTCACTAGTCATTTCATATCTAATGTAGATTACATTAATCAACAAGAAATCGCTGTTTTAGTGTTTCAATGCGATTTAAAAACTCCCTTTGCCTCTTTCAATGTCCGTCACAGTGGGCACATTCTGTGAACAAGCTTCCATTAGGCTATATTATACTACATAAAAGAAGATGTTCAAAATGCATGATTACCCAAGACTTAATGTAATAAGTATGCTTTATTAAAAAAAAAAGGAAATGTGATGGCAGCAGAGAACATTATGTTGTCATTGTCTACCCTATAGATTAATAAGAATCCTCCCACGAAAGACTTTTCATATATCAATGAATCATTATCAAACATTTTAAGCTATTGTTTTTCGAAATGTAGACAAATACAATTACAATTAAAAAAAGATCAATGTGAAAACTCGAATCCTCTGTAACCTCTGCAGGGATATCAGTGAATTTATAAATATATTCATATGTGATAAATATACACTCTATAGCTAGCTGTTATTTTAAAAATGTCTGACAGCACCGCAGATTGACAGATTTGCGAAAGAAACTCGTTATCAGGATATACAGGATATAAACATATTTATATAAGCAGAGTTGGATTGTTTTAACACAAAGAGTATGCATTTATCCCTTGAGCTCAGTCGTCACCACGCATTTAAGGCGGGCTTATTAGGATTTTGTAACAAGGGATTGTTTTTTCTAATCCATATCCCTGTTGGGATAGGACACGCATTTCATCCTACAATTACCGGGAATATGTCAAGCTCCGAAACAAACAAGTATTAAGACTATGAGAATAATCTCAGTGAATGCACTGTATCTAAACGAATGGGTGCTGAGTATGTGTCAGTAGATGGCGCATTTTTTTTTTTTAATGAAAGAGAGGTTGATCTCACACACCAGAGATGTTTTTTGTTTCACTCTTCTCTCTATATTTTCTCTCTCTTCTTTTTTCTTTCTTTCTTTCTTTCTTTCTTTCTTTCTTTTTTCCTTCTTTCTTTCAGCTTTTTTTCTTTTTTCTTTCTTTTTACTTTCTTTATTTCTTCCTTTCTCTTTAACTTTTTCCTCTATTACTTTTCCTTTTTTTTTCTCTTTCTCTTCAATTATCCCCTTTTTGTCCTCTTTTTAAAAAAACAATAATTGAAATTTGAGGGATAAATGATCGTAAATGATAATAGTGACAGAAGGGCAATGAAATCTTGACATTTATTCCAACTCCAATTTTCCTCTAATATTTCTTCACTTCATGAACGCTATGATGGTTTCATAGAATTATAACTTTTCATAATACGGAGTAGAAAGCAGAACAAATTAAAGATTTAAAGACACTCCACCCCCTACAATGAATAAATTGGATCCATTTATTTAAAAAAAAATCCAATATCTTTTTTACGTCTTGATTTTTTAAGGGTTTGATGCAATGAAAATAGAGGAAAAAAAATTCAATATAGTATGAATGTATTATATTCTAAAGGTGTTTCTATAAATATTATTACAATAACTTACAGTGATCAGGTATTTCGATGCTTTCTGAATCATCTTCTACTTGAGGTAGCATCCATGGTTGACTTCCTTCTGATCCAAGATCTAGAAAACTCTTCTGTAATGCACCTGAAAGAGCAATCGCGAATAAATACAAATAAGAGAATACCAATGTATCTTTAAATATTATGTTGAAATAATAGAACGTTCTTTTTACCTGTAATTCAATCTCAAGAAAATAGAAGATGTTCAATTACAATTTTATTCTCCTGAATAAAAGCAATGGCGACTAGTACAATATAAAAAGAAAAAGTCTCAGAAAATGGATTAGAGTGACTATATATAAACAAACGGGATCTGTTGATAGTAACACCACAAACAGCATCCCACAAGCGGCCAAATTTTGCTATCACTCACAGACTAACTGACTAATTGGCTCAGACAATTTCATTCACAAGAATGCTTCAGGCTTTATTTACAGAATTTTCTAAAAATGTTTGCAATTATTGCCAGGTGAATTCTATTCTAGCCTCATTTTTTGTTGGGAAATGATTGAAACTGAAAAAAAAATGCAAACGTACTTGATAAAAGCAAATACATTTGGAACTTGGTTGATTATTCCTCAATTCTTTACCCCCAGAGTCTAGAATGTTAGGTTACGGTTAGCCTAAAAAAATAGAACTTTTCGCTCCGAATGCTTAATGTGTTTGCTCATTCTATCAAACATGGAAAAAAGGAAATTATCAAACAAATCTGTGAAAAATTGTAAGTTCTTATACAAATTAAATTACGAGTACAAATTGGAAGTATATTTGCAAGCTATGAGAAAATGGTTACTCAATATGGTCATTTTGCTGGCAAAATCTGATAGATTTACTAAAAAAAGAGATACAGTATACGTTTCAAAGATGAAGAAGATGATGCATTTTATCTTATAAACAGTTTGCGGATTTATATAATTTACCTTATTTATGAATTAAAAACATATCCCTATATGTTTACAAATATTTCGTATAAGCCAGTATGGATTTAATTTACATTTAAAGGGGTCACACGAGCAAATTGGAATGAAATATATTTGTATGCAGTGGCATAGTGAATATAAAAAGGAGTGAAGGGTAGTTTGTTTGTGTGATTTTTTTCCTTCACAGTGCACACGATTTAAAAAGTAAGGTTGTGACAAAGTAATGAATTAGCGACAACAACAAGAAATCACCTTTTGATATTATGAGATAAATCATGTTTTCTCTCGTAGATATTTCAAATTGGACGTAACTTGCATGTGCTAGTCGTGAAATTAGGGAATTTTAGGAAACGGTCTTATTGATCCATGACCGGAGGTATAATATTTCGAATTTGACTCCATACATAACACATATCTATTACATACAGTTTACAAAATGGCACCAAGATGAACTCTTGATGACCAGATGACCATGTAAACAATTATTGATAGAGTGAATGATTTACTGAAATTTAGTCTATTCTGTGCCAGTCGATCTTTTAGTTGTCTACCGCGACGGAAAAACTACTAATAAAATAATAAGTAAATAAATCAATACAAGTCTGAATATATTATAAGGTGAATCGTCAACAATAAAATTCCATCCAAACTACTTTAATACAGAAACAACTAGAAAAGGTTATCAAAATCAGTGAAAAGGTTAAATGAGACGGATAAATCATTGGACAGAGTATATCTAGTCATATTGAGGTGGACGTATGGAAAAAATAACTTCGATTTTGCTTTATAGTTTGGTCCCGCACAGTGATACCTATTTTGCATCAGTGTTAATTCTTTTGGCGACCACTTACAACTTTTTACCCTAACGGTAAGACAGATAAGAAGGTACATGTATGTCATTGGATCACGTTACATGAAGTTGTACAAAACCAGCATTGTTTACCTTGGTCATGTCACAAGTACATGTAGTATATACGTGAAGAAAACTAAAGAAAATTGTTAATTTACAGGTAGGTCCATGATTCCTAAGCTTAAAAAATACTACAGAGAATAGAGATTATATTTCATGGTCTGAATGAAGTTATTGAGGGATACTGCGGGCACTGTCGCAGTGATCTCTATTGCAATATATTCTCCCTGAGAGAGGGGGCTGCAAACAATATCCCTTCGGGCAATTCGTCTCGATAAAGAAGTGCACTGGTTTCAAATGATCCAGCGGGAGGTACTTTTCATTCTAACAAACTATCAATTACTGTCAGGAAAATAGTGGAAGAATAGTGTTGCGCCGAGTGTTCCATAAAAGGCAAATCTCATCAAATATATAGTATTTCTGATAATTCATATTGATATTGCGTTTATTTACAGACTTCCTTGGAATTATGTATTGATCGATGATGTTATTGTTTTTGTTTACGGAATGTTGACTGTCCTTGCACTCTAAAAAAGGTTTTACACAAATTGGGTAAAATGGGAACATGCATGTTGGTTGGATAAAAATATTTTGTAAGTTTTACGCAATGTTGAGTTGAAATAGCACAATATGGGGTAAAGAAAATACCCAGCAAACATGCATGGGCCTTTGTACCCAATATTGGGTAAGATTTTACTCAGTGTCTTTACAGTTTGTGGGCGAGATAACCGAAATATTGCCCAAACTAGTCTCATAATGTTTACAGTCTAAGATAGGGTGATATGAAATTCATGATGCTGATATCTTCCGAATGTAAAGTCCACTAGATCATTAAAGTATATTTAAGATTTTCGTGTTCATTACAAAACAGGTCAGACATCTGAAACTCTGGGATGAAATATGTCAAAACACTTCTGGGCATGTATCCATTGTCTAAGCTCTCTTTTTGACATTCTCCTTTCTTTGCTCTGCCTCTTTTTTTCTATATATCCCCTTTGCAGTATTAATCACCACACACCCTTCAGCACCGCCCATGTTCAGAACTTTATAAGACGGAGAAGGGGGAGCCGATGCTATATAAAAAAAAGAGGATACTTCATTTTCAGTCCAGGTAAAGTTGCATAATTGTAAATTTTCAAGATTTTTCAAAACCGAAGTGGTTATTACGATCTGAACTGAGCATGAAAGATGTCGTGAGTTAACTATGTTTCAGTTTCATAGTTTTCGTAAACCAATTCGATATCAGTTACTCAGGAACTTTGGTCGAGATGGAACTCGAACAGCAACCGTCTGCCGAAGAAACACACACACACACCACCACCACCCTCGCACACACAAACACCATCACCCCAACACACATACACTCACATGCAAGTGCAAAATATGTGATCGGTCTAAAAAGGGTGAATAGAAAACAGTATATCAAAATTTACAAAAGTAGAGATTAAATTTTCTTGTGGATGCAACGCTGCCTATGGGTTGGTTGAAACATTGAAACTCCAAAGAACAAATTAATGCCTAATTGATAAATCTTTGAATTTGATATTAAAAAAATAAAATTCAACTTGATTGGTTTTTCGATTTTTCTTCAGGTTTACTTCATGATTATAAATCCCAACATTACAAAAATATATAGAGAGATCTAGATTATTTTATGTACAGAGGGGTACAAATAAAAAAGATAACTCAGATTTAAAAAGTGTACATTATAATACAATGTACTATATTAAGCTAATCATGTATTGTTTAGTCAAGCATAGCGAATTACATATCTGATTGTTACTTCAATCAGCAACAATGAAGAATAATCTCTTCGTTTAAATAATATTATGAATATATTTACTTTATCTGTACTTCATCGACAAATCCCAGTATCCCACTCAGGCCATTTTATATAGATTCTGTAAATACTAATCATGAAATTTGTAGGTTAAGGTTGGCGTTCTGTTTTAATAGACAAAGTAAAATCTGCAGCGTGACAACCTACATTTTACACGTTTTAATAGGCTAATGTATTCAACAGCCCCCGGTTAAAGCCTTTTACATTTAGTTGAGTAATTCACACTTTAAATACTCTTAAACTATGCATACCCGCAGCTAAATCACTCTTAGAATTAAAATACTCTTCTTCTCAGAGCACAAGGATCATAATATTATTTGATGCTTACAATTACAGTCTCTGCTCACTAATCTAGGTGTTATTGATTTAATATCGGTACTTACGCATGATTAACATAATTGTATTTATAAGAAAATATTGAGACATATGCGGAAAATTAAGGTCTCTTGAATCTCGTCTTACCCAGTTATTGTCGGCGTGCTATTTTTCACTTTAAGTGGCGGAGCAATAGCCATGATATTAAATACTAACAATAACAAGAATATACCTGATTCTTATTTCTTTGTATATGATTAACGTCCTCCCACTTATTACAGATGTTAACACTGAGTTTATCGAAATGTTGAATATATGGATATGGTGAAGCTGAATATTTATCTCTCTGAATGAGGACATGACATAATATTGACCATGTTGACATCTTATTTGCGTTGTTTACAATGTTACCAGAAACAAAATGCAAAACCCAGTTTAACAAGTTTAACCCATCATTCGTAACTCCACGCTTGTAAGACTTTTTGCTCATTCTTGTGCTACAATCACAAGGGTGCAATTAACTCGAGACCTTTTTAATTGTAGTATAAATACTCTTCTCGGGCTACACCAAGATTCCCGTCCAGAGAAGGGTACTAAGTAAGACTTAGGTGCTGAAAGGCTGCAGGTCTTTGGCAGTACATGGCCCAAGATGGAGTGGATAGACAAAAACGTACTATACCGTCTGATCCTCCCAGCAGTCGCAAACAGTTTCCCCCATCCTTCTTGTAGCTCCATTTCTGCCTGTGGACTTTCCGGTTTCCATCGTATATCTGTTCTTTGGCGATTCAAGCAAGCCCGGTTGGGTCAGTCTCTCTACAAGGAGGAAATTATGTACTAGGTCCATTCGAGAGCTTGTATGCTACGAATTTGAGGTACCTAAGGGGGGGGGGGGCAGACTGCCCCCCCTGACGAGTCACAAGCAAAAAAAAGGAAGCAAAAAAGGGAAAGAAAAAGAAAAGAGGAAAAAGGACAGAGAGAAAAGAGGGGGGAAGGGGGAAAAAAGAAAGAGTTTAAGAGAAAGGGGTAAACAAAAACTGGACTGCAGACTGTCGAAAAAAAATGATAAACTGTCGGGCACATGGGGCTGTTCCAACTAAATCGTTTTTTTAGTTCCACCATCTTTGTCGGTAAATGTCAATTAAACTGTACAATTTTATCGGTAAATTGTGATTTTTACGCAATGCGACTTTTAGAGCTTTCTGTACCGATAGTGAGGACGGACTGGGCTGACCAAGGACATGAAAAAGGTAGAGAACAACTTTTAGGTAATATAATTATAACAATAAAATTTCGCTCGCATCAATTTTTTAGTTTGATACCTAAGATAAATGTCTAGTTTTCAGGTTGAAATATCAAAAAGTTTCAGATCGCGCTTCGCGCTCGCGTCAATTGATTAGTTAGAAACCAATTTGTTCACGGTTACAAAAAGTGCTTATAATATCCAGTTCTTATGCCGGAATATCAACAATTTCAGCTCGAACTTCGTGCTCACAAATAACTGTCTAGGTATATCCATCATGTTAATAGTTAAATGAAGTGCTTAGAAAGTCCGGTTTTGGGGTCGGAATATAAAAAATCAAATATATCAAAATTATATCATTAGAAACCAATTTGTTCACGGTTACAAAAATTGCTTAGAATATCAAGTTCTTAGGTCGGAATATCAAAAATTTCAGCTCGAGCTTCGCACTCGCATAAAATTCCATCCTGTTCATAATTAAATGAAGTGCTTAGAATGTAAAGTTTTCAGGTCTAAATATCAAAGATTTTCAGCTCGCGCTTCGCGCTCACACCAATTAATTGTTTTTAACTACCATCTTGTTTATAGTTTTAAAAAAAGGTGCTTAGAATGTCCACTTTTCAGGGGGGATATCTAAAATTTCCAGCTCGCTCTTTGCGCTCGCACCAATTGATTATTATTCAGTTATAAACCAATTTGTTCATGGTTACTAAAAGTATTAAGAATATCAAGTTCTTAAGTCGGAATATCAAAAGTTTTAGCTCGCGCTTCGCGCTCGCACGACTGTTTAGATACATATCCTGTAAAACTGCTTAGAATGTCTAGTGTCCAGATAGAACTATCAAAATTTTTAGCTCGCGCTTCGCGCTCGCATGATTTATTAAGGAACACACCCATCCTATTCATAATTAAGTGGACAAAATGTATCGTTTTTGGTCTAAATATCTAGAAAAAAATTCAGCTCGCGCTTCGCGCTCGCAATTATTATTTTTATATTATTTAAAAACTGTGAAGTTGATATTTGGGCAATGATTATCAGCCCCCCCTTGAAAAAAATTGTGCCTATACGTCCATGCCTTGCTCATCGCTTGCCCCCCTGACGAAATATGCCAGGTACGCCACTGGTTGGAACAGAGGGTGATCCTTCCACTGAGGGCAGACCTATCAAGGGACTCAATTGAAGAAAACTGTGAGTAGATTTTGGTGTCTCCTTGGGCAGGTTTAATGCGATCGCACGTTCGATTGAATGAAGTTGTTGCGCGGGTAATTCGTGCGAGTGATTTGAGGTATAAAAACTTTCTGAACAATAGTTTTAATGATAGTCAGTGTCACATTTGCTCTACGGCTGCCGTGCGGCAAGTTGAAAACAACCGTTTTAACATTTTTTGTACTTTTTTTTTTTATAGGTGGTTTTTTAATAAAAATTATTAAAACGGCTGAGTTCGACCCGCCGTACGGCCGCCGTAGAGCAAATGTGACCGAGGTATTAGCCAAGAAGTGGAAGAACAGAGGTACAAATAAGAAGAAAATATTACAAGGACCCTGAGAACGTCCCGAAGCTCATTTTAACTCCCCTGCATATACATGTAAACCTCAAGGGTCGCATACATGCAGTCGGGTAAAGCCCCTTTCACAATTGACGTACGACCTGTTTACGACCGCCTGCAACAGTTTTTTCTTGTTGTTGCACGATCGATCTCTTGGTGTCTTGCGAGCACTCGCAGTGGTTGTAGACGAACGCACGAATTTGAGGTGGTCGGAGGTGGTCGTGACTGGTCGCATCTGAATTTGAACATGTTCAAAATCCAAACGCGATCAAATACGATTGATTTACTCGCATCAGGTCGTACCATCGGTCGGGCGATCATCGTGTGAGTGTTGTTCAACGTTGTACGACTTGGCGCGAGAGGTGACACAACTACGTATAGTCGCATTTAGTCGACTGGAGGTCGTACAACACTTGCACATGCGCTAGATACCTACAGAGACCAGTCTTGCGACTGGTTGCGATAATATAAGACTGTTGCAAAACCGATCGAAATTACGGCTTACAACATTCCACTACCGTTGCATTCGCATGTATGCGACCGTACAGCCCCTTTCACAATTGACATCCGACCAGTTTACGACCGCCTGCAACAGTTTTTTCCTGCTGTTGCACGATCGATCTCTTGGTGACTTGCGAGCACTCGCAGTCGTTGTAGACGGCCGCACGAACTCGAGGTGGTCGTGACTGGTCACATCTGAACTTTGAACATGTTCAAAATCCGAATGCGATCAAATACGACCGATTCACTCGCATCAGCTCGTATCCGGGGTCGTACCATCGGTCGGGCGATCATCGTGGGAGTGTTGTTCAACGTTGCACGACTTGGTGCGAGAGATGGCACAACTAAGTAGTCGCATTTACTCGACTGGAGGTCGTACAACACTTGCACATGTGCTAGCGACCTACATGTACAGAGACCTGTCTTGCGACTGGGTGCAATAATATGATGGGCCATAAGACTGTTGCAAGACCGATCGCAACGGCTTACAACATTGCACTACCGTTGTGTGCGACCGTTCCCCTCGCAATCCCTCGTGCAACACTCGCATGTGATCGCACGAGCACAATAGGATCATAAGCGACTTACTCGTGCAACGGGTTTCACTGGTTGTTTTTGTTGTACGACAGCTGTTGCAACTGTGAAAGCCTCTGTGCGATATTATGAGATGACTGGCGATTGATGCCTGTTGCAGCCTGTCGCACGACCAAAAGATCGCAAATGGTCGTACGTCAATTGTGAAAGGGGCTTAACGAAGAGGAGTGCAACAGTAGTTTAAGAGGTGTCGCGATCGGTCGAACAATAGTCTCATGATCTGAGCGCGAATGAATCAATTGCATTTAATTGCGTTTGGATTTTGAACATGTTCAAGGTTCATATGCGGCCAGTCACGGCCACCTCGGGTTCGTGCGATCGCCTACAATGAGTGCGAATGCTCACAAGACGCCAAGTGTTCGATCGTAATACAACGCAAGGAAAAACAAATGTTGCTGGAGTCGCAAACTGAATGCTGAATGATTGTAAAATAGGCTTTAGGTGGAGGACGCTGAGTTGGTTTTCTCATTATTCGCCCGCTGATAAGACATTCTTGGCTTCAAATCTTTCCTCAAAACCTACTTTTCCTTAATCTATTTTTACTAGATTTCATGAACGACTGTTGATGTTTTTCATGTAGTGTATATGCGTTATGGTCCCTTTATTTCAAGCTATTCTACATATTCGCAATCATTACTTTTTATCATTAGATGATTTGCAGCATTGTAAGGAGACAGACCTCTCTCTTTCCCCCTCTTCAAAGAACTGCGTCTGTGAGGCAATGCAGCGATTTTTATCATATACTTAAATCTTTGTGCTTTTACGGATAGATAGATCAGACGATCGTGCAGATGTAAAAAAAGGAAATCTCCTTGAGGGATGCCTTCTTTCTACCTCGATCCACCATTTACTCGTTTGATGACGTCCTGTGGAAAAGAGTAATCCAAATTACCGGTTATACGGCGGCTCCTATATGGTGACAGTACCCCTGAGAAAACGGAATTGATTTAAGAAGAGTTTTCATTTGAGAAAAGTGTGCTCCTATAAGACCATGAACATCTTTTCGGACAGGTATGCCTTCAAAGGTATTTTTAGCGAGCTGCCATGCTCTGGGGGTTTCGTTTTAGCTGAGAATCGTATTTGGCGGATTTCCAAGGAGAAATGTCCGGGTAACTAGGTACGTACCGGTTGGGGCTTGTCATGTCATGCGACAAATAGGACTGTTCTTTTCCGTAGCAGTTATTGGGAACGGATTGGCCCTTTTTATTTTATCGACACTTCATCCAAGGTTGAAAGTTTGTACTGATTAACATAACTTTAACTATATGGACTCTTACACGATTGAGAATGACTACAGCATCAAGAAAGCTTTGAAACCCAATTCTCTAATCCATGAATGAATAAAGAATCAGTTAACCCCAGGGAATTTATAATTGAATAGCATCAGTGGCGTAACAGGCGGGGGGAAGGGGGCAAGCTGCCCCCCCTGGTGGATTTCACCGGGAAAAAAAACGGGAAAAAGAAAAAAGGGAGGGAGAAAGAAAGGGAAAGGGGGAGGAAAGGGGAAAAGGAAAGGAGGGAAAGGAAAGGGAAGGGAAAAGTGAAAAGAAAACGAAGATTTTTTTTTTAATGGAAAAGGTACGAAAGAAGAACATTTGACAAAGAACAAATCACTCCAAAATAGGTTTATGTAATGCAATAGCATGATGGGAAATAAATTAAAAGATGACAAAATGGCAAACAATAGCGGGAAACGAAGATAGAACGGAATAAGTCAAAAACTAAATTAGACAACAATGAAAAGGGACAGGAAAAAATAATAACACGACCGGGCTGCCGAGGATTGAAAATAAAGAGCGGGAAGATAGATGGATACAACATAATGTAAACAACTATTACATAATTAGAATTTAATTTCAATAGGCTTTTTTTTCAGCTTGCTTTGCACGCTGGCGACTTTTAACAAATTCAATTCAATTCACTTTACTCACATCCATTAAAAAGGTACAATATACAATATTATATGAACAATAAAAAACAATACATAAAAAACTAACCAACATGCAGTGGGTGTAGGATGTAAATTTTCCCACATTGCTATGTTTTGCCCCCTAAAATATATTTGGTTCATTACGCAACTGGGTTAAATAAATGTGTTGTGTAATAGCTATATTCTATATATACCCGCGATTTGATTAAAATAGCGGCAGTCTGCGAGGTTTAAATGGCTTTGATATCAAGAAGTTCCGGGGGCTCCGCCCCGGACCCCAACCGCACAGCACTGCCGTATATGAGTATGGAAGGGTTGGGCCATTAGCCCCCAAAAGTTCTAACAAGAACAATAAAAAGGAGGAAAGGAAAAGTGTAGGATATAATTTTAATTGATAAAGAGCGAAATGATATTCCATTGATTTACAATGCTATGTATGTTTAAATTGTCACTTCCCACTCTACATTTTGGTGTTAATTGTTTCTGATGTTAGATATTTTGTATTTTGTATTTTTGATGTTGTTTGTTGTTGTTGTTCATAGTTATCTTGACATGTATTTTAAACTGCAGGGCGCCTTTGTAAAGCAGTTTTAAGAACTGAACAGGCCTACCCTGCAGTATAAAACAAATAAAACAAAATAAATAAATAATAATAATTTACTGAATATAATTTCAAAAATATCTCAGTTAGATTTTCATGAAAAGGTAATTTTTTTCTCGCTCGCTTTGCTCTCTCGGGACTTATATTAAGCAACTTTTTAGCACATGTTTCATACTGCACCCCTCGTAATAATCATATCTGATTGATACACGTCTGACAAAACTCAAATACACACACACACGCACCCCTCGTTTTTTTTACTTTTCACGTTACTGCCGCAAAGAATCCTATTCACAGTGGCGTACATACCACAAAAAAGGAATGGAAAGAGAGAAGAGTAAAATATATTATTTTCTGGATATCATGTCAAAATTTATCACAAAATTTGATTTTTTTTTTAAATCAAAACGGTCAAAATTTTTGCTCGCTCGCTCGCAACTTTTTTTTAAAAAGATAAATTCTGCCCAATACGCAATATCTGGCCCTCTCAAAATAGTCGCCTCATTACACAATTACGCCTGTTCATACCATGATATGAGCGAGAATTTTTTGGCTCTTGCCCCCCCCCCCCCTGGCCACCGACCCCTGTTACGCCGCTGAATAGCATCATATTCATCAATCACGTCACAAAAGAATCATCGGTTTCATTTACGTCCTTACGGTTGCATCCAACGATATTTGTCTCACCTGCATAGCAGAGTGAGACTATACAGCGCGTCCAAAAAAAAATATCCCTCTGACAAACGGCTGAATTAATTTTAAAATTACGTATTATTCTGAATGAAATGTGCAGAACTAGAAAGTTCATTTCATATTCTAACTTCTGTAAAAATTTCATCTGTTTCGCTTCAGCGGTTTTGAACACACAATATATTATGTAACAGTGGTGCTTTTCAGCCCATTCCAAGTTTGCATGCAGCAATGCTGTATGTTCTGCACTGTCTAGCATATCAACTCCCTTTGATCCTCCAAAAATCTGACAAGGGAATTCCCTAATCTGACCAGGGAAGTGCCCATGAACCCCATGATCAAACCTAGCTCATCAAATCGCAACCTTGAGCATGTTTAGTAGGTCAAGAAATGTTACACCAATGCTTGACAGTCCATTGCAAGTTTGATAATGTTAAATGCAACCTGGTGGAGACAATAGGCCATGCCTGTTTCAGGCCTTGTTCAATGTTTCACTCATTTCAACTACATGTACTGCATTCTTGTTGCATTAATAATTTGTTATTAAGTTACTGAGGTCAAGTTAATTTACCTATATTTGATTAAACAAGTCAATTTCCATTGGTAATGTTCGAATTTGCAAAGTTACACTTGTGATTTGTCCGTCATTGTTTAGCTTATTGTACTCATCCATTTTTTTCAGGTTGATACATCTATTCCCCATATCAGTCATAACAAATCTTCATGATGGATATTTCATTCCCTTCTGAACATGCTCATGTTTGTGATTTGATCAGCCTGGTCAGATCAGGGAATTGTCCCTGCTCAGATCCTGGATGTTAAATGGGGGTTAACATGCTAGAGGCAGTGCATAAATACTGCATTGCTCGAACTTGGAATGGGCTGAAATTTACCACTGTTACATAACAAATTGTTTATTCAAAACCGCTGAAGCGAGACCGATGAAATTTTTATAGAAGTTAGGTTATGAAATGAGCTTTCTAGTTCTGTTCATTTAATTGAATAGGATCCTATATTTTGGAATTAGTTCAGCCGTATGTCAGAGGGACATTTTTTTGGGACGCGCTGTAGGCGCCGCTTTTCCGACGGCGGTGGCGTCAACACCAAATCTTAACCGAAGGAAAAGTTTTTGAAATGACATCATAATTTCGAAAGTATATGGACCTAGTTCATGAAACTTAGCCATAAGGTTAATCAAGTATTACTAAACATCCTGCCTGAGTTTCAGGTCACATGACTAAGGTCAAAGGTCATTTAGGGTCAATGAACTTAGACCATGTTGGGGAATCAACATCAAAATCTTAACCTAAGGTTAAGTTTTTGAATTACCATCATAACTTTGAAAGTTTATGGATCTGATTCATGAAACTTGAACATATAAGTGATCAAGTAGCACTGAACATCCTGTGCAAGTTTCAGGTCACATGATTAAGGTCAAAGGTCATGTAAGGTCAATGAACTTTGGCCAAGTTGGGGTATTTGTTGAATTACCATCATAACTTTAAAAGTGTATTGGTCTAGTTCATAAAATGTGGGCATAAGAGTAATCAAGTATCACTGAAGATCCTGTGCGAATTTCAGGTCACATGACCAAGGTCAAAGGTCAATGAACTTTGGCCATGTTGGGGGGGGGGTATCTGTTGAAATACCATCATAAATATGAAAGTTTATGGATCTGATTCATGAAACTTGAACATAAGAGTAATCAAATATTTTTGAACATTTCGTCCGAGTTTCAGGTCACATGACCAAAATCAAAGGTCATTTAAGGTAATTGAACTTTGGCAATTTTAGAGGTAATTATTAGATTGCTGTCATAACTTTTAAAGTTTATAGATATAGTGTATAAAATGTGGATATAGGGCTAATCGAGTTTCACTGACAAGTTTTAGGTCACATGATCAAGGTCAAATGTCAATGAACGTATTATTGTATCATTATATGAATGGTGTTTTTTGTGAATAAGTATTTTATAGTAGTTTTCAAAGTCAGCACTGCTGCTATATTGAATCGCGTGATGCAGGTGAGACCGCCAGAGGCATTCCACTTGTTAGATAAAACTTTGCTTCTCGTTTTATCGGTTGGGGAGTAGGAAGATGGCATGAGTGAAATACCTCACTGCAATGGGTAAATATTGGATATTTGTTTTATGTGAGTGTGCAGAGCGTCGCTTGATTAGGTCTTCCGATAAGATACGGAGTAGGCAAGGAATGCACGTTAAAATTCATCCACATTGCTCTCCTTGATGTTAAACTTTTAACATAAAATACACTTATCCAAACGACTAACAATTAATTATATTTCCAATATCTTGGCATATTCTGTTTTTCTAATTAGAATACCTGAATGAATACATTTCAGACAATCAGAGATATTAATATTTACACCTTTATCAAGGACAGAATGGCGGTATGAATGGTATATATTCATGGAAAACGAACATGCAATATTCAGGGAGGAGCAAAAAGGTGGTTCGACTTAGATATCATCTGTTATTCATGCATATCCCCATGTACACTGTTAGAAAAAACAGAAGATTTTACAGAAGAAAAAAAAAAAAAAAGATTTTACAGAAAGTAAGAACCAAATCATACTGTAAATTGTTATAACAGGAAATATTTTCTACAATTTGTCTACAATTTTACAGAACAGGTCTGTTTTTAAAAAGGGGAAAACACTCTTATTACAATGATTTGTTTAAGTTACATACACCAAATATCAATTTTCTGTTATTTTATACAAATGCATGTAAGATTACACAGTGCAGTAAGATTACAGGTGTTCTCGAGACTCTGCTGCAGCAGGAGTTTTTAAGTAGAAATTTTCTAACAGTATACACAACAGCAAAAACCACAATCACCATGATACACGCACCACACACTCACGCACACACACGAGAGCGGCACCTCATACGCACATACCCTTACACACACAACACACCCACACACGCATTATCAGATAAAACGGATAAACGACCCCTTGCACATAAATGGTGGGATGTATTAATTATTGGTTGTGGCTTCAGCCCCCTCACTTTTTTCATAAACTGTTTCGCAGCCCCTGCTACATTAGACATTTAAACTATTTAGGCAAACTATTTGACTGGGTTTGTTATATGACCAGTTTATTATACAGATGCTTTTTGTGGCGTGCCCATGATAAAATCTTTATATGATATGAAATTCAGTGTAATTTACTTTGAGATATCGTTGCGACAATCATTAGTCTAAAAAAAAAAAAAAGAGAAAATAACGAAGTTGATAGGTGTCTGTCGATTTGTACAGACCACCTAATGAGAGGGATAGTAAAGTTTAATGAGAGAGACAAAGAATATGGAATCATAGGAGGGGTTGGATGAGAAAGTGTAGGGTAAATTATGAGCGATTCTCAGCGAGGGGCATAAAGTCGTGCACTTTTCGCAAAATTCAAATCGCAATATTGTACTGGTGCTCGTGCTGATGCAATACTCTTTTGTCAAAATCACACGATTGCTGTCTACGAATTTGGTTCATTTTATTTTTGACTTATCGCATTTGTAAAATGCGATTATCACTTTCACCATTTTATTTATGGTAATCATGGTAATACGTGTTTTGTATGGATTATCAGGTTACATACATGTACGCTACTTATCCTCACATTCTCAGAGCGACTGTAAGATAAGACAGGCGTGTAAATCCTACAGCATCTTCATATACTCCAGTATACTGACTGCTTCATCAAAATTGATAGAATTCTATGAATTTTCTGGACAACGCGAAAAGAGACCATTGTTTTTTTTCTATTTCACAGAGGTCTTCTTATCCGTTATCCTGAGGGGTTATTGTTTATTTTCCAATCTCCGATGTCCGTTTTAATTAAAGTTATGCTTGCATGGATTTCATGACATGTTAAGGTCCTTTTTCACAGATTATCAGATTATACTTTACATACCGCTTTTTAACTCCTCTTTGTAAGGATTATATTACAGAATTACTATTATTCCCAGTTGAATATCAAAATCGTTACATTCAATTTGAAATGATAACACTTCTTATTGTTTTAGAAACATTAAAAGCAGGACCTATCACAATTAATATAATATAATGCACTCGCAGGACATACGAGTCTCATCCAGTCGCATGGTCGATCGCGTGGCCTCACGTCCTCTCGCACGAACATTCACACGATCAAGTGCGAATCAGTCATGTATCGATCTCTCCCATTCGATTTTGACGTGCGACAGCGTTTTTTATAATGACTGCCATACCGGGAGACAGCGGTTGCATTTTGATCACATTTCATTAAGTCTGCATATATTACTATTACTTTCATTATTCACAGCCTGTCAAGAGAAAAAAATATCACAAACTGACAGCATGACCAAATATTATGATAGGGGCTCAATCGTTGCGTATATGCATATTATAAACTTTAAGGCTTTGCCATACCTTTAAAATGCATGAGATGCCATATTTTGCGATCTGAGTGTCCTAATTTTGAAGGCAAACACTAGTATGCAAAAATAGATACTGTTTGTATTCCAACTGTGAGAAGTTCCAGTTCTTTATTTTCACATACTGTCATGTGTCCAATATAAGCCGACACAAAAGACCTTAAGAGAAAGACTTAAACGCCCCCAGATATAGGAATAAACTTCTGCAAGTGGTATACCTAGTGGAGATGAGACCGTAAAGCAACGAAGATTTTGTCCAGGATTTTGACCTGATGTAGATCTCGGTAAGCCCTAATTTTGGTGCGCAAGAGAAAGCTTTATATATATCCAACTTTACCTCTTACGTCCGCTAGTATGACCTTGAAGGAAAGTCAATTTATGTGGAACAGGCTATTCCCCTTATGAGCAGACTTGATGATGTATTATTGATTTGTTATCAATCAAGCACGGTCTACCAACTAAATTACATATTCCCAAGTTTCTTATGTTTGTCAATACGAATTTATCTAAAGTGAGTTGATTATAGTTGATAAGTGAATATTTTAGACTCAAACATTACTATGGTTTAAGTGTACGTACAAACCTCCTGAAATTCCATCTCGAAAGTATGATGCGCCCCATCAATGGAAAAACGTAGCGACGGCAAATACATGACGGTTCTCCATTCACAGCTTGCAGTGTTAGTGTACCTTTTTTTGGTGCAATTCAATTAAAGATAAAATTAAATGATATATCTTGATAACAGTTTATACTTCTGAGATCTTCGTACACTTTACTTTTAGCTTTTTTTCTGATAATCATAATAAAACTTAAATGTCACATTACAGTTACGGGCCTAATTTATTTTTTTAAATCAAGCCTCTTCAATATTTTGTTTGTTAGTAAGGAAATTGTAGTCATTGAATCAAATGTTCATCAACCACAATTAGGTTTCAAGATAAACTCAATACCGAATCGATGGATATAAAAGTCACTTGATAAAAAAGAGTGTCGGGTCTTATCTCAAATACAAATGGATCGATCGGAACACTCAGAGTTACAGATATGCTGTTTATTGGATAAAACGTTGTAAATCTAATAAAATCTTTCATATGACATTATTATAAAATAATAAGTCTAATCAAATGGAACAAGGTAATGGGATCGGTGTCCTGATCATCGGGGAATACAGAGAGATTTCCTCAGAGAAATTTGTAGGTTTATTGTTCTATATACGAGTGGGAAATAACTTGAAATGGACAAGCAAGGAAGGGGACCATTTTAATCATATTGGTATTGACAAAACGTTGGACATTTTCCCAGTAGTGGAAAAATGGGGTCTATGAAATATTATACATTGAGAGCCACTATGCCTCTGATATAACATATTCTACCATTTTGCATAAATATGACAGTCAACTCAGAAATAAATAACTGGAAATGATTGATTGACGTATGTATAGACACACTGTGCGTATCAGAAAAGTTAACACTGTGAAATATTTTTTATGAAATTATATTTAAAGAGTTTTATTCCAAAAAGAGCTAAATCCACTTTCGGCATTTTTATGTAAATTTAGTGGTTTGGAACATGACATTTTTTAAAGGCCAAATTAAGAAGTGATTCAGGGAGGATCGGACAGCCTTGAAGTACACGTGACTGAGTTTTAACTCAATACTGTATTGACTCCTTGTCAAGCATCAATGGTTATCCTTGGGGTTTTACATCCATCTGATCATTTTGAGTTTAGAACAGCAAAGTGACGACGCATTTGAACGAGATCTGCACTTGGGATCCATCCCCTCAGTACAGTGTTTGACAGCATAATGAGGGAGCTAAAGATATTGCGTTATGAGATGACCTTTATGCGACTTTCAAATACTGTTATTGGACCCTTGTTAAGGTCGTGTTAATTTGGAGACAAACGAAAGCAAATTATCGGAAGGGGCTCTGTACAACCCCTGGAGGAAAAAAAAACATTAGGAAAGTAGGTTTGAAGTTTTATGTCATGCTATTTAGGTTATACCATCTTAATTTATACCTACCTGGCCAGTCTTCCATTTACCATTTATTTCTGTTTAATATTTATAACATACGAAATATTAATAGACGGTTTTCGTTGGATTATCATTTTGAAAGATATATATGTGTGTAAAGTTGCTGATGATATATATCTGATAGATAACAACATCACTTTGTATTCTCTTGAATTCCGTTTGAATTGATAACTGTGGTGTGTATAATTGATAAAAGCAATGACTGTTTGTTTTTCTTATAATTTAACGCTCAAATATCGTATAAACTTCGTGAATTTCAATGACCGTGTATGGGACTATTATTGAAATGATTTTATGTTTCAATATTAATTCAATTAAATGATACTAACGACTTATGTGGAGGATTTTCTCGTCCCGCACAAGGGCATGATTCACAAATATTATTTTCAACAAACTGCGTATTCACTTGGCTGTGGCATTTAAATGTGTATACAAGCCAGGCTACAACATACTAGATTAACTTTGATTACGAGCAGTCCAACCGTTGCTGCCCTCACCACATACTCTTGTTGTTTTTATTTACGGTATGAAAAAAACTAAATGATGTATTTCGAGTGGTTCATGCTTGACAGCAAGCTCATTTCACGCTTCCTATATTTTCAAACATTGATCCGAATTTTAAAACTCGAATAATAACCGTGTAATGGAGGAGCAAACCGATTGAAGCTAAACTCGAGTCACGTGACTGGATATAAATGCAGCTTGATAAAAGATCAGGTAATCTACCTTCTTAATGTCACCAGATATACATAATTAATTTTCACATCTTATACTACGAGGGTTATTCTCCTGGCAAAATATTCAATGTTACGCTAATTTTGTTCATACCAACGAATTGGTTCTTCTGTTTGAAATTTTCTTCGCATGCTGGATGGCCTTTAATGGTGGCTATCCATCTCATGACCACATTTTCGCATCATATGACAGACAATGGCAATGGTTGTGTCAAGAGGGTGGGGCCCTAGACCTTCTTGTGGTAAGTGGATTTCCCTCGGGCATTCAACGCGTTCGTCTTCTTTTTATCTTCTGCACGTAAGGTGCCATTTATCTAATATGGACTTTGTAAGTTCTCGTTTATACCATCGCAACGTCTAATTACTATACATTTCAAAGAAATCCCAGTTGAGGTACACGTGTCGGTAATGTGAACGAAGTAACTGCAGATTAGACCATTGCCCGTATTCAAAAGAATGATCAGGTTCGACTTAAAATTCCTTGAAGCGAAATTTTATGTTAACAAATAAGTATCTAAGAAACAGACCAAAAAAAATATGGAGACAGTGCAAATTTACACAAAGTTTGGTTATTTACTACCATTCATTTGACAACTACAGTACAGGCAAAGATAATAGTAATAACTAGATTTTAATTCGTCATGCGGACGAATTAGGTGGTCTGTCATGATTTTTCATTCATTGTCGGCTAATGTTGTATAAAATGAATCCCGGGAATGAATCATTCAGATATGATTGATAATCTTGATCATAGACATCAAAGGAATAAATTTTGACCATTGCTAAATGTGATTATAAATGTAGTGATGACAATCGTGATGATTATAATGATGGTGGTGATAATGCAATATGTTAAATACGAAATAAAGTTAAGAGCACGTAAAATGCCGGCTTAAAAACTCTCCAAAAATCTCAGACGATTTTACCGAAATAGGCTTTCCAAAATTGCGCAATGAAAGGCGCCTTAATTTTCACAGCAGCTAATTTTTAATCGACAGTTTGATGTTTTTTATGCAAAATCTTGTTAAAATTTCTTTTTACTTTGAGCATTTTTTTTTTAATTTCACCCACTGACATTTCACAATGTCAGTGGGTATTAATTTCACAGAATACTTGAAAATTCATAGGTGATACTTTTTAAAAGCTAAAATATCTTAAATATTTTTGTTCAAATTTTCTGCTACATTTCAATAGATTTTAATGAGAAGTTTCATAATGCTATAATTTCACAGCATTCACATCAAAACTCATCAGTGATGTATTTGATAAAAGAACCAGATTTTTTTGTAAATGTTTGCCAAATTTCTGAAAATTTTTAAACATTTCAAATAATATTTTCCGTCAAAAATTTTCAATATCCATTTAATTGTGTATGACTTTGACATTTACTTGAAAATTATTTCTTGATGATTTTTACTGAAAAAAGTCAGGTAAAAGATTCAAATACTGGCAATTTTCCCGCAAAATTTCGGGAACATGTGTAATTAACTAAATTGCACAATTTTTTCATTTCACAGAAGGTACCTGAAAATTTGTTATATGTTATATTAAGTAAAAATGAACAAACGGAAAAAAATCCAGGAATTTCCGCAAAATGTCCGGAATGAAAATTTTCAACCCAATAGCGTTTAAATATTGCAGCGTTTACTAAAAAATACATAAATGATGTTTTACAATGTTAAAATTGCCCCTTAAAAAGTTCCGGCAAAATTACAAAAATTGTCCTACATAAAAAAATGCAATGCAAGTGGGCTTGAAATTTTCAGGAAGACTGTACAATTGGTTAATAAAACATTTCTCCAAAGAATTTCGCAAAAATTACGTCCAGAAAAAATTTGCCAAAAATTAAACACATCATAACACATTGATGCTGTGGTCAAAAGTCAAAATTATTCACACGTTATTTGTAGAGAATTATCTTCACTACATGATATCAAAATTTGAGAGAAAACTGACCAGTAATAAAGAAGATACAGTCAAGTACGTTGACGTATGTTGCGAAAATATGTAATTTTCACTGATAACTTAATATTAACGTAATTATGAAATCTTCAAATGAGATATTGATTATATCAAAGAGTGAGAAAAAATTTGGGGTCAACGGACTCCCTGAAGAGCTACAGTGAATTTTATATAGGCATATTTTAGCCCATTTACGCGCGCGTAATGCAAATTTGAATGGACGCGCATTCCCGTATTATTGGTCGTAAGAGGCTGAATGAGGTATCAAATTAATCAGAAGACAATGGACAATGGAAAGACATGAAAGAAATGATGACTCGAAGATGCATAACGATGGTAGGTGCAAGAACGCGCACGCATACCTGTGCGCGCGCAAATTCTTGACATGCTCAAAATGACCAGAAACGTACCCAAACTTGACCACGGTCGATTTGGGGAAATTTAAAATTTTGACGCGCGCGTACGTGCGCGTCGTGACCTTTGCATGACCTCTGATGATATGTCCTGATGACCTGTCACCTGAACTTGATATGATGCAAATATGGATGATTTTTGATGATTAGTTGCGATGATATGATCAATCATTTAATTTTACAAAATGGCGCCTAGATGACGTCATCATGATTTGATAACCTTGAAAAGCTTCCATTCCCATGTCTATAATGATGCCCATACATGACATGAAAATCAAGGAAATTGACATGCCCGATTTTGAGATAGAGGTGGACAAAGATTTGGCAATAAAAATAAATAAAGTAAATTCTGACGAATATAATAGGTGATCTGTCATCTTAATGACAGACCACCTAAAAAGGACCAAAAAAAAAAAAAAAAAAAAAAAAAGGGGGTCCAGCGAGGTTTGAACCACCGAACCCTGGTATACCAGTCAGGTGTGTTATCCAGTCGGCCACAGTGTGTTCGACAAGCACAGAGAGCAAAATAGGAAACATATTGTCAACTTGACATTGAATGTACATTCTTGCAATTCCAAATTGGCATGATGACAAAACTCTACAAATTCTAGTTTTGAGAATAGTACAAGCTTTAAAATGAAACAGTGGAGATATTGTCTAAAGGATACATTCTAAGCTAAAACATATTGAAAATTTGGCGAGAACAGACCAAGATTTACGGAATTAAAATCAATTTAAATGACTGTGGTGACATCATGAAACAGAAAACACTTGTTCTTAGTTCCGACGCCATTTTGATGACGTCACGATGTAATTAAGAGTCAAATGTGGCATGAAATCATATCTCCTATTCATACTCTATTCGAATATGAAAAGAAAAATTGGGGTCAACGGACTCCCTGAAGAGCTACAGTGAATTTTATATAGGCATATTTTAGCCCATTTACGCGCGCGTAATGCAAATTTGAATGGACGCGCATTCCCGTATTATTGGTCGTAAGAGGCTGAATGAGGTATCAAATTAATCAGAAGACAATGGACAATGGAAAGACATGAAAGAAATGATGACTCGAAGATGCATAACGATGGTAGGTGCAAGAACGCGCACGCATACCTGTGCGCGCGCAAATTCTTGACATGCTCAAAATGACCAGAAACGTACCCAAACTTGACCACGGTCGATTTGGGGAAATTTAAAATTTTGACGCGCGCGTACGTGCGCGTCGTGACCTTTGCATGACCTCTGATGATATGTCCTGATGACCTGTCACCTGAACTTGATATGATGCAAATATGGATGATTTTTGATGATTAGTTGCGATGATATGATCAATCATTTAATTTTACAAAATGGCGCCTAGATGACGTCATCATGATTTGATAACCTTGAAAAGCTTCCATTCCCATGTCTATAATGATGCCCATACATGACATGAAAATCAAGGAAATTGACATGCCCGATTTTGAGATAGAGGTGGACAAAGATTTGGCAATAAAAATAAATAAAGTAAATTCTGACGAATATAATAGGTGATCTGTCATCTTAATGACAGACCACCTAAAAAGGACCAAAAAAAAAAAAAAAAAAAAAAAAAGGGGGTCCAGCGAGGTTTGAACCACCGAACCCTGGTATACCAGTCAGGTGTGTTATCCAGTCGGCCACAGTGTGTTCGACAAGCACAGAGAGCAAAATAGGAAACATATTGTCAACTTGACATTGAATGTACATTCTTGCAATTCCAAATTGGCATGATGACAAAACTCTACAAATTCTAGTTTTGAGAATAGTACAAGCTTTAAAATGAAACAGTGGAGATATTGTCTAAAGGATACATTCTAAGCTAAAACATATTGAAAATTTGGCGAGAACAGACCAAGATTTACGGAATTAAAATCAATTTAAATGACTGTGGTGACATCATGAAACAGAAAACACTTGTTCTTAGTTCCGACGCCATTTTGATGACGTCACGATGTAATTAAGAGTCAAATGTGGCATGAAATCATATCTCCTATTCATACTCTATTCGAATATGAAAAGAAAAATTGGGGTCAACGGACTCCCTGAAGAGCTACAGTGAATTTTATATAGGCATATTTTAGCCCATTTACGCGCGCGTAATGCAAATTTGAATGGACGCGCATTCCCGTATTATTGGTCGTAAGAGGCTGAATGAGGTATCAAATTAATCAGAAGACAATGGACAATGGAAAGACATGAAAGAAATGATGACTCGAAGATGCATAACGATGGTAGGTGCAAGAACGCGCACGCATACCTGTGCGCGCGCAAATTCTTGACATGCTCAAAATGACCAGAAACGTACCCAAACTTGACCACGGTCGATTTGGGGAAATTTAAAATTTTGACGCGCGCGTACGTGCGCGTCGTGACCTTTGCATGACCTCTGATGATATGTCCTGATGACCTGTCACCTGAACTTGATATGATGCAAATATGGATGATTTTTGATGATTAGTTGCGATGATATGATCAATCATTTAATTTTACAAAATGGCGCCTAGATGACGTCATCATGATTTGATAACCTTGAAAAGCTTCCATTCCCATGTCTATAATGATGCCCATACATGACATGAAAATCAAGGAAATTGACATGCCCGATTTTGAGATAGAGGTGGACAAAGATTTGGCAATAAAAATAAATAAAGTAAATTCTGACGAATATAATAGGTGATCTGTCATCTTAATGACAGACCACCTAAAAAGGACCAAAAAAAAAAAAAAAAAAAAAAAAAGGGGGTCCAGCGAGGTTTGAACCACCGAACCCTGGTATACCAGTCAGGTGTGTTATCCAGTCGGCCACAGTGTGTTCGACAAGCACAGAGAGCAAAATAGGAAACATATTGTCAACTTGACATTGAATGTACATTCTTGCAATTCCAAATTGGCATGATGACAAAACTCTACAAATTCTAGTTTTGAGAATAGTACAAGCTTTAAAATGAAACAGTGGAGATATTGTCTAAAGGATACATTCTAAGCTAAAACATATTGAAAATTTGGCGAGAACAGACCAAGATTTACGGAATTAAAATCAATTTAAATGACTGTGGTGACATCATGAAACAGAAAACACTTGTTCTTAGTTCCGACGCCATTTTGATGACGTCACGATGTAATTAAGAGTCAAATGTGGCATGAAATCATATCTCCTATTCATACTCTATTCGAATATGAAAAGAAAAATTGGGGTCAACGGACTCCCTGAAGAGCTACAGTGAATTTTATATAGGCATATTTTAGCCCATTTACGCGCGCGTAATGCAAATTTGAATGGACGCGCATTCCCGTATTATTGGTCGTAAGAGGCTGAATGAGGTATCAAATTAATCAGAAGACAATGGACAATGGAAAGACATGAAAGAAATGATGACTCGAAGATGCATAACGATGGTAGGTGCAAGAACGCGCACGCATACCTGTGCGCGCGCAAATTCTTGACATGCTCAAAATGACCAGAAACGTACCCAAACTTGACCACGGTCGATTTGGGGAAATTTAAAATTTTGACGCGCGCGTACGTGCGCGTCGTGACCTTTGCATGACCTCTGATGATATGTCCTGATGACCTGTCACCTGAACTTGATATGATGCAAATATGGATGATTTTTGATGATTAGTTGCGATGATATGATCAATCATTTAATTTTACAAAATGGCGCCTAGATGACGTCATCATGATTTGATAACCTTGAAAAGCTTCCATTCCCATGTCTATAATGATGCCCATACATGACATGAAAATCAAGGAAATTGACATGCCCGATTTTGAGATAGAGGTGGACAAAGATTTGGCAATAAAAATAAATAAAGTAAATTCTGACGAATATAATAGGTGATCTGTCATCTTAATGACAGACCACCTAAAAAGGACCAAAAAAAAAAAAAAAAAAAAAAAAAGGGGGTCCAGCGAGGTTTGAACCACCGAACCCTGGTATACCAGTCAGGTGTGTTATCCAGTCGGCCACAGTGTGTTCGACAAGCACAGAGAGCAAAATAGGAAACATATTGTCAACTTGACATTGAATGTACATTCTTGCAATTCCAAATTGGCATGATGACAAAACTCTACAAATTCTAGTTTTGAGAATAGTACAAGCTTTAAAATGAAACAGTGGAGATATTGTCTAAAGGATACATTCTAAGCTAAAACATATTGAAAATTTGGCGAGAACAGACCAAGATTTACGGAATTAAAATCAATTTAAATGACTGTGGTGACATCATGAAACAGAAAACACTTGTTCTTAGTTCCGACGCCATTTTGATGACGTCACGATGTAATTAAGAGTCAAATGTGGCATGAAATCATATCTCCTATTCATACTCTATTCGAATATGAAAAGAAAAATTGGGGTCAACGGACTCCCTGAAGAGCTACAGTGAATTTTATATAGGCATATTTTAGCCCATTTACGCGCGCGTAATGCAAATTTGAATGGACGCGCATTCCCGTATTATTGGTCGTAAGAGGCTGAATGAGGTATCAAATTAATCAGAAGACAATGGACAATGGAAAGACATGAAAGAAATGATGACTCGAAGATGCATAACGATGGTAGGTGCAAGAACGCGCACGCATACCTGTGCGCGCGCAAATTCTTGACATGCTCAAAATGACCAGAAACGTACCCAAACTTGACCACGGTCGATTTGGGGAAATTTAAAATTTTGACGCGCGCGTACGTGCGCGTCGTGACCTTTGCATGACCTCTGATGATATGTCCTGATGACCTGTCACCTGAACTTGATATGATGCAAATATGGATGATTTTTGATGATTAGTTGCGATGATATGATCAATCATTTAATTTTACAAAATGGCGCCTAGATGACGTCATCATGATTTGATAACCTTGAAAAGCTTCCATTCCCATGTCTATAATGATGCCCATACATGACATGAAAATCAAGGAAATTGACATGCCCGATTTTGAGATAGAGGTGGACAAAGATTTGGCAATAAAAATAAATAAAGTAAATTCTGACGAATATAATAGGTGATCTGTCATCTTAATGACAGACCACCTAAAAAGGACCAAAAAAAAAAAAAAAAAAAAAAAAAGGGGGTCCAGCGAGGTTTGAACCACCGAACCCTGGTATACCAGTCAGGTGTGTTATCCAGTCGGCCACAGTGTGTTCGACAAGCACAGAGAGCAAAATAGGAAACATATTGTCAACTTGACATTGAATGTACATTCTTGCAATTCCAAATTGGCATGATGACAAAACTCTACAAATTCTAGTTTTGAGAATAGTACAAGCTTTAAAATGAAACAGTGGAGATATTGTCTAAAGGATACATTCTAAGCTAAAACATATTGAAAATTTGGCGAGAACAGACCAAGATTTACGGAATTAAAATCAATTTAAATGACTGTGGTGACATCATGAAACAGAAAACACTTGTTCTTAGTTCCGACGCCATTTTGATGACGTCACGATGTAATTAAGAGTCAAATGTGGCATGAAATCATATCTCCTATTCATACTCTATTCGAATATGAAAAGAAAAATTGGGGTCAACGGACTCCCTGAAGAGCTACAGTGAATTTTATATAGGCATATTTTAGCCCATTTACGCGCGCGTAATGCAAATTTGAATGGACGCGCATTCCCGTATTATTGGTCGTAAGAGGCTGAATGAGGTATCAAATTAATCAGAAGACAATGGACAATGGAAAGACATGAAAGAAATGATGACTCGAAGATGCATAACGATGGTAGGTGCAAGAACGCGCACGCATACCTGTGCGCGCGCAAATTCTTGACATGCTCAAAATGACCAGAAACGTACCCAAACTTGACCACGGTCGATTTGGGGAAATTTAAAATTTTGACGCGCGCGTACGTGCGCGTCGTGACCTTTGCATGACCTCTGATGATATGTCCTGATGACCTGTCACCTGAACTTGATATGATGCAAATATGGATGATTTTTGATGATTAGTTGCGATGATATGATCAATCATTTAATTTTACAAAATGGCGCCTAGATGACGTCATCATGATTTGATAACCTTGAAAAGCTTCCATTCCCATGTCTATAATGATGCCCATACATGACATGAAAATCAAGGAAATTGACATGCCCGATTTTGAGATAGAGGTGGACAAAGATTTGGCAATAAAAATAAATAAAGTAAATTCTGACGAATATAATAGGTGATCTGTCATCTTAATGACAGACCACCTAAAAAGGACCAAAAAAAAAAAAAAAAAAAAAAAAAGGGGGTCCAGCGAGGTTTGAACCACCGAACCCTGGTATACCAGTCAGGTGTGTTATCCAGTCGGCCACAGTGTGTTCGACAAGCACAGAGAGCAAAATAGGAAACATATTGTCAACTTGACATTGAATGTACATTCTTGCAATTCCAAATTGGCATGATGACAAAACTCTACAAATTCTAGTTTTGAGAATAGTACAAGCTTTAAAATGAAACAGTGGAGATATTGTCTAAAGGATACATTCTAAGCTAAAACATATTGAAAATTTGGCGAGAACAGACCAAGATTTACGGAATTAAAATCAATTTAAATGACTGTGGTGACATCATGAAACAGAAAACACTTGTTCTTAGTTCCGACGCCATTTTGATGACGTCACGATGTAATTAAGAGTCAAATGTGGCATGAAATCATATCTCCTATTCATACTCTATTCGAATATGAAAAGAAAAATTGGGGTCAACGGACTCCCTGAAGAGCTACAGTGAATTTTATATAGGCATATTTTAGCCCATTTACGCGCGCGTAATGCAAATTTGAATGGACGCGCATTCCCGTATTATTGGTCGTAAGAGGCTGAATGAGGTATCAAATTAATCAGAAGACAATGGACAATGGAAAGACATGAAAGAAATGATGACTCGAAGATGCATAACGATGGTAGGTGCAAGAACGCGCACGCATACCTGTGCGCGCGCAAATTCTTGACATGCTCAAAATGACCAGAAACGTACCCAAACTTGACCACGGTCGATTTGGGGAAATTTAAAATTTTGACGCGCGCGTACGTGCGCGTCGTGACCTTTGCATGACCTCTGATGATATGTCCTGATGACCTGTCACCTGAACTTGATATGATGCAAATATGGATGATTTTTGATGATTAGTTGCGATGATATGATCAATCATTTAATTTTACAAAATGGCGCCTAGATGACGTCATCATGATTTGATAACCTTGAAAAGCTTCCATTCCCATGTCTATAATGATGCCCATACATGACATGAAAATCAAGGAAATTGACATGCCCGATTTTGAGATAGAGGTGGACAAAGATTTGGCAATAAAAATAAAGTAAATTCTGACGAATATAATAGGTGATCTGTCATCTTAATGACAGACCACCTAAAAAGGACCAAAAAAAAAAAAAAAAAAAAAAAAAGGGGGTCCAGCGAGGTTTGAACCACCGAACCCTGGTATACCAGTCAGGTGTGTTATCCAGTCGGCCACAGTGTGTTCGACAAGCACAGAGAGCAAAATAGGAAACATATTGTCAACTTGACATTGAATGTACATTCTTGCAATTCCAAATTGGCATGATGACAAAACTCTACAAATTCTAGTTTTGAGAATAGTACAAGCTTTAAAATGAAACAGTGGAGATATTGTCTAAAGGATACATTCTAAGCTAAAACATATTGAAAATTTGGCGAGAACAGACCAAGATTTACGGAATTAAAATCAATTTAAATGACTGTGGTGACATCATGAAACAGAAAACACTTGTTCTTAGTTCCGACGCCATTTTGATGACGTCACGATGTAATTAAGAGTCAAATGTGGCATGAAATCATATCTCCTATTCATACTCTATTCGAATATGAAAAGAAAAATTGGGGTCAACGGACTCCCTGAAGAGCTACAGTGAATTTTATATAGGCATATTTTAGCCCATTTACGCGCGCGTAATGCAAATTTGAATGGACGCGCATTCCCGTATTATTGGTCGTAAGAGGCTGAATGAGGTATCAAATTAATCAGAAGACAATGGACAATGGAAAGACATGAAAGAAATGATGACTCGAAGATGCATAACGATGGTAGGTGCAAGAACGCGCACGCATACCTGTGCGCGCGCAAATTCTTGACATGCTCAAAATGACCAGAAACGTACCCAAACTTGACCACGGTCGATTTGGGGAAATTTAAAATTTTGACGCGCGCGTACGTGCGCGTCGTGACCTTTGCATGACCTCTGATGATATGTCCTGATGACCTGTCACCTGAACTTGATATGATGCAAATATGGATGATTTTTGATGATTAGTTGCGATGATATGATCAATCATTTAATTTTACAAAATGGCGCCTAGATGACGTCATCATGATTTGATAACCTTGAAAAGCTTCCATTCCCATGTCTATAATGATGCCCATACATGACATGAAAATCAAGGAAATTGACATGCCCGATTTTGAGATAGAGGTGGACAAAGATTTGGCAATAAAAATAAATAAAGTAAATTCTGACGAATATAATAGGTGATCTGTCATCTTAATGACAGACCACCTAAAAAGGACCAAAAAAAAAAAAAAAAAAAAAAAAAGGGGGTCCAGCGAGGTTTGAACCACCGAACCCTGGTATACCAGTCAGGTGTGTTATCCAGTCGGCCACAGTGTGTTCGACAAGCACAGAGAGCAAAATAGGAAACATATTGTCAACTTGACATTGAATGTACATTCTTGCAATTCCAAATTGGCATGATGACAAAACTCTACAAATTCTAGTTTTGAGAATAGTACAAGCTTTAAAATGAAACAGTGGAGATATTGTCTAAAGGATACATTCTAAGCTAAAACATATTGAAAATTTGGCGAGAACAGACCAAGATTTACGGAATTAAAATCAATTTAAATGACTGTGGTGACATCATGAAACAGAAAACACTTGTTCTTAGTTCCGACGCCATTTTGATGACGTCACGATGTAATTAAGAGTCAAATGTGGCATGAAATCATATCTCCTATTCATACTCTATTCGAATATGAAAAGAAAAATTGGGGTCAACGGACTCCCTGAAGAGCTACAGTGAATTTTATATAGGCATATTTTAGCCCATTTACGCGCGCGTAATGCAAATTTGAATGGACGCGCATTCCCGTATTATTGGTCGTAAGAGGCTGAATGAGGTATCAAATTAATCAGAAGACAATGGACAATGGAAAGACATGAAAGAAATGATGACTCGAAGATGCATAACGATGGTAGGTGCAAGAACGCGCACGCATACCTGTGCGCGCGCAAATTCTTGACATGCTCAAAATGACCAGAAACGTACCCAAACTTGACCACGGTCGATTTGGGGAAATTTAAAATTTTGACGCGCGCGTACGTGCGCGTCGTGACCTTTGCATGACCTCTGATGATATGTCCTGATGACCTGTCACCTGAACTTGATATGATGCAAATATGGATGATTTTTGATGATTAGTTGCGATGATATGATCAATCATTTAATTTTACAAAATGGCGCCTAGATGACGTCATCATGATTTGATAACCTTGAAAAGCTTCCATTCCCATGTCTATAATGATGCCCATACATGACATGAAAATCAAGGAAATTGACATGCCCGATTTTGAGATAGAGGTGGACAAAGATTTGGCAATAAAAATAAATAAAGTAAATTCTGACGAATATAATAGGTGATCTGTCATCTTAATGACAGACCACCTAAAAAGGACCAAAAAAAAAAAAAAAAAAAAAAAAAGGGGGTCCAGCGAGGTTTGAACCACCGAACCCTGGTATACCAGTCAGGTGTGTTATCCAGTCGGCCACAGTGTGTTCGACAAGCACAGAGAGCAAAATAGGAAACATATTGTCAACTTGACATTGAATGTACATTCTTGCAATTCCAAATTGGCATGATGACAAAACTCTACAAATTCTAGTTTTGAGAATAGTACAAGCTTTAAAATGAAACAGTGGAGATATTGTCTAAAGGATACATTCTAAGCTAAAACATATTGAAAATTTGGCGAGAACAGACCAAGATTTACGGAATTAAAATCAATTTAAATGACTGTGGTGACATCATGAAACAGAAAACACTTGTTCTTAGTTCCGACGCCATTTTGATGACGTCACGATGTAATTAAGAGTCAAATGTGGCATGAAATCATATCTCCTATTCATACTCTATTCGAATATGAAAAGAAAAATTGGGGTCAACGGACTCCCTGAAGAGCTACAGTGAATTTTATATAGGCATATTTTAGCCCATTTACGCGCGCGTAATGCAAATTTGAATGGACGCGCATTCCCGTATTATTGGTCGTAAGAGGCTGAATGAGGTATCAAATTAATCAGAAGACAATGGACAATGGAAAGACATGAAAGAAATGATGACTCGAAGATGCATAACGATGGTAGGTGCAAGAACGCGCACGCATACCTGTGCGCGCGCAAATTCTTGACATGCTCAAAATGACCAGAAACGTACCCAAACTTGACCACGGTCGATTTGGGGAAATTTAAAATTTTGACGCGCGCGTACGTGCGCGTCGTGACCTTTGCATGACCTCTGATGATATGTCCTGATGACCTGTCACCTGAACTTGATATGATGCAAATATGGATGATTTTTGATGATTAGTTGCGATGATATGATCAATCATTTAATTTTACAAAATGGCGCCTAGATGACGTCATCATGATTTGATAACCTTGAAAAGCTTCCATTCCCATGTCTATAATGATGCCCATACATGACATGAAAATCAAGGAAATTGACATGCCCGATTTTGAGATAGAGGTGGACAAAGATTTGGCAATAAAAATAAATAAAGTAAATTCTGACGAATATAATAGGTGATCTGTCATCTTAATGACAGACCACCTAAAAAGGACCAAAAAAAAAAAAAAAAAAAAAAAAAGGGGGTCCAGCGAGGTTTGAACCACCGAACCCTGGTATACCAGTCAGGTGTGTTATCCAGTCGGCCACAGTGTGTTCGACAAGCACAGAGAGCAAAATAGGAAACATATTGTCAACTTGACATTGAATGTACATTCTTGCAATTCCAAATTGGCATGATGACAAAACTCTACAAATTCTAGTTTTGAGAATAGTACAAGCTTTAAAATGAAACAGTGGAGATATTGTCTAAAGGATACATTCTAAGCTAAAACATATTGAAAATTTGGCGAGAACAGACCAAGATTTACGGAATTAAAATCAATTTAAATGACTGTGGTGACATCATGAAACAGAAAACACTTGTTCTTAGTTCCGACGCCATTTTGATGACGTCACGATGTAATTAAGAGTCAAATGTGGCATGAAATCATATCTCCTATTCATACTCTATTCGAATATGAAAAGAAAAATTGGGGTCAACGGACTCCCTGAAGAGCTACAGTGAATTTTATATAGGCATATTTTAGCCCATTTACGCGCGCGTAATGCAAATTTGAATGGACGCGCATTCCCGTATTATTGGTCGTAAGAGGCTGAATGAGGTATCAAATTAATCAGAAGACAATGGACAATGGAAAGACATGAAAGAAATGATGACTCGAAGATGCATAACGATGGTAGGTGCAAGAACGCGCACGCATACCTGTGCGCGCGCAAATTCTTGACATGCTCAAAATGACCAGAAACGTACCCAAACTTGACCACGGTCGATTTGGGGAAATTTAAAATTTTGACGCGCGCGTACGTGCGCGTCGTGACCTTTGCATGACCTCTGATGATATGTCCTGATGACCTGTCACCTGAACTTGATATGATGCAAATATGGATGATTTTTGATGATTAGTTGCGATGATATGATCAATCATTTAATTTTACAAAATGGCGCCTAGATGACGTCATCATGATTTGATAACCTTGAAAAGCTTCCATTCCCATGTCTATAATGATGCCCATACATGACATGAAAATCAAGGAAATTGACATGCCCGATTTTGAGATAGAGGTGGACAAAGATTTGGCAATAAAAATAAATAAAGTAAATTCTGACGAATATAATAGGTGATCTGTCATCTTAATGACAGACCACCTAAAAAGGACCAAAAAAAAAAAAAAAAAAAAAAAAGGGGGTCCAGCGAGGTTTGAACCACCGAACCCTGGTATACCAGTCAGGTGTGTTATCCAGTCGGCCACAGTGTGTTCGACAAGCACAGAGAGCAAAATAGGAAACATATTGTCAACTTGACATTGAATGTACATTCTTGCAATTCCAAATTGGCATGATGACAAAACTCTACAAATTCTAGTTTTGAGAATAGTACAAGCTTTAAAATGAAACAGTGGAGATATTGTCTAAAGGATACATTCTAAGCTAAAACATATTGAAAATTTGGCGAGAACAGACCAAGATTTACGGAATTAAAATCAATTTAAATGACTGTGGTGACATCATGAAACAGAAAACACTTGTTCTTAGTTCCGACGCCATTTTGATGACGTCACGATGTAATTAAGAGTCAAATGTGGCATGAAATCATATCTCCTATTCATACTCTATTCGAATATGAAAAGAAAAATTGGGGTCAACGGACTCCCTGAAGAGCTACAGTGAATTTTATATAGGCATATTTTAGCCCATTTACGCGCGCGTAATGCAAATTTGAATGGACGCGCATTCCCGTATTATTGGTCGTAAGAGGCTGAATGAGGTATCAAATTAATCAGAAGACAATGGACAATGGAAAGACATGAAAGAAATGATGACTCGAAGATGCATAACGATGGTAGGTGCAAGAACGCGCACGCATACCTGTGCGCGCGCAAATTCTTGACATGCTCAAAATGACCAGAAACGTACCCAAACTTGACCACGGTCGATTTGGGGAAATTTAAAATTTTGACGCGCGCGTACGTGCGCGTCGTGACCTTTGCATGACCTCTGATGATATGTCCTGATGACCTGTCACCTGAACTTGATATGATGCAAATATGGATGATTTTTGATGATTAGTTGCGATGATATGATCAATCATTTAATTTTACAAAATGGCGCCTAGATGACGTCATCATGATTTGATAACCTTGAAAAGCTTCCATTCCCATGTCTATAATGATGCCCATACATGACATGAAAATCAAGGAAATTGACATGCCCGATTTTGAGATAGAGGTGGACAAAGATTTGGCAATAAAAATAAATAAAGTAAATTCTGACGAATATAATAGGTGATCTGTCATCTTAATGACAGACCACCTAAAAAGGACCAAAAAAAAAAAAAAAAAAAAAAAAAGGGGGTCCAGCGAGGTTTGAACCACCGAACCCTGGTATACCAGTCAGGTGTGTTATCCAGTCGGCCACAGTGTGTTCGACAAGCACAGAGAGCAAAATAGGAAACATATTGTCAACTTGACATTGAATGTACATTCTTGCAATTCCAAATTGGCATGATGACAAAACTCTACAAATTCTAGTTTTGAGAATAGTACAAGCTTTAAAATGAAACAGTGGAGATATTGTCTAAAGGATACATTCTAAGCTAAAACATATTGAAAATTTGGCGAGAACAGACCAAGATTTACGGAATTAAAATCAATTTAAATGACTGTGGTGACATCATGAAACAGAAAACACTTGTTCTTAGTTCCGACGCCATTTTGATGACGTCACGATGTAATTAAGAGTCAAATGTGGCATGAAATCATATCTCCTATTCATACTCTATTCGAATATGAAAAGAAAAATTGGGGTCAACGGACTCCCTGAAGAGCTACAGTGAATTTTATATAGGCATATTTTAGCCCATTTACGCGCGCGTAATGCAAATTTGAATGGACGCGCATTCCCGTATTATTGGTCGTAAGAGGCTGAATGAGGTATCAAATTAATCAGAAGACAATGGACAATGGAAAGACATGAAAGAAATGATGACTCGAAGATGCATAACGATGGTAGGTGCAAGAACGCGCACGCATACCTGTGCGCGCGCAAATTCTTGACATGCTCAAAATGACCAGAAACGTACCCAAACTTGACCACGGTCGATTTGGGGAAATTTAAAATTTTGACGCGCGCGTACGTGCGCGTCGTGACCTTTGCATGACCTCTGATGATATGTCCTGATGACCTGTCACCTGAACTTGATATGATGCAAATATGGATGATTTTTGATGATTAGTTGCGATGATATGATCAATCATTTAATTTTACAAAATGGCGCCTAGATGACGTCATCATGATTTGATAACCTTGAAAAGCTTCCATTCCCATGTCTATAATGATGCCCATACATGACATGAAAATCAAGGAAATTGACATGCCCGATTTTGAGATAGAGGTGGACAAAGATTTGGCAATAAAAATAAATAAAGTAAATTCTGACGAATATAATAGGTGATCTGTCATCTTAATGACAGACCACCTAAAAAGGACCAAAAAAAAAAAAAAAAAAAAAAAAGGGGGTCCAGCGAGGTTTAAACCACCGAACCCTGGTATACCAGTCAGGTGTGTTATCCAGTCGGCCACAGTGTGTTCGACAAGCACAGAGAGCAAAATAGGAAACATATTGTCAACTTGACATTGAATGTACATTCTTGCAATTCCAAATTGGCATGATGACAAAACTCTACAAATTCTAGTTTTGAGAATAGTACAAGCTTTAAAATGAAACAGTGGAGATATTGTCTAAAGGATACATTCTAAGCTAAAACATATTGAAAATTTGGCGAGAACAGACCAAGATTTACGGAATTAAAATCAATTTAAATGACTGTGGTGACATCATGAAACAGAAAACACTTGTTCTTAGTTCCGACGCCATTTTGATGACGTCACGATGTAATTAAGAGTCAAATGTGGCATGAAATCATATCTCCTATTCATACTCTATTCGAATATGAAAAGAAAAATTGGGGTCAACGGACTCCCTGAAGAGCTACAGTGAATTTTATATAGGCATATTTTAGCCCATTTACGCGCGCGTAATGCAAATTTGAATGGACGCGCATTCCCGTATTATTGGTCGTAAGAGGCTGAATGAGGTATCAAATTAATCAGAAGACAATGGACAATGGAAAGACATGAAAGAAATGATGACTCGAAGATGCATAACGATGGTAGGTGCAAGAACGCGCACGCATACCTGTGCGCGCGCAAATTCTTGACATGCTCAAAATGACCAGAAACGTACCCAAACTTGACCACGGTCGATTTGGGGAAATTTAAAATTTTGACGCGCGCGTACGTGCGCGTCGTGACCTTTGCATGACCTCTGATGATATGTCCTGATGACCTGTCACCTGAACTTGATATGATGCAAATATGGATGATTTTTGATGATTAGTTGCGATGATATGATCAATCATTTAATTTTACAAAATGGCGCCTAGATGACGTCATCATGATTTGATAACCTTGAAAAGCTTCCTTTCCCATGTCTATAATGATGCCCATACATGACATGAAAATCAAGGAAATTGACATGCCCGATTTTGAGATAGAGGTGGACAAAGATTTGGCAATAAAAATAAATAAAGTAAATTCTGACGAATATAATAGGTGATCTGTCATCTTAATGACAGACCACCTAAAAAGGACCAAAAAAAAAAAAAAAAAAAAAAAAGGGGGTCCAGCGAGGTTTGAACCACCGAACCCTGGTATACCAGTCAGGTGTGTTATCCAGTCGGCCACAGTGTGTTCGACAAGCACAGAGAGCAAAATAGGAAACATATTGTCAACTTGACATTGAATGTACATTCTTGCAATTCCAAATTGGCATGATGACAAAACTCTACAAATTCTAGTTTTGAGAATAGTACAAGCTTTAAAATGAAACAGTGGAGATATTGTCTAAAGGATACATTCTAAGCTAAAACATATTGAAAATTTGGCGAGAACAGACCAAGATTTACGGAATTAAAATCAATTTAAATGACTGTGGTGACATCATGAAACAGAAAACACTTGTTCTTAGTTCCGACGCCATTTTGATGACGTCACGATGTAATTAAGAGTCAAATGTGGCATGAAATCATATCTCCTATTCATACTCTATTCGAATATGAAAAGAAAAATTGGGGTCAACGGACTCCCTGAAGAGCTACAGTGAATTTTATATAGGCATATTTTAGCCCATTTACGCGCGCGTAATGCAAATTTGAATGGACGCGCATTCCCGTATTATTGGTCGTAAGAGGCTGAATGAGGTATCAAATTAATCAGAAGACAATGGACAATGGAAAGACATGAAAGAAATGATGACTCGAAGATGCATAACGATGGTAGGTGCAAGAACGCGCACGCATACCTGTGCGCGCGCAAATTCTTGACATGCTCAAAATGACCAGAAACGTACCCAAACTTGACCACGGTCGATTTGGGGAAATTTAAAATTTTGACGCGCGCGTACGTGCGCGTCGTGACCTTTGCATGACCTCTGATGATATGTCCTGATGACCTGTCACCTGAACTTGATATGATGCAAATATGGATGATTTTTGATGATTAGTTGCGATGATATGATCAATCATTTAATTTTACAAAATGGCGCCTAGATGACGTCATCATGATTTGATAACCTTGAAAAGCTTCCATTCCCATGTCTATAATGATGCCCATACATGACATGAAAATCAAGGAAATTGACATGCCCGATTTTGAGATAGAGGTGGACAAAGATTTGGCAATAAAAATAAATAAAGTAAATTCTGACGAATATAATAGGTGATCTGTCATCTTAATGACAGACCACCTAAAAAGGACCAAAAAAAAAAAAAAAAAAAAAAAAGGGGGTCCAGCGAGGTTTGAACCACCGAACCCTGGTATACCAGTCAGGTGTGTTATCCAGTCGGCCACAGTGTGTTCGACAAGCACAGAGAGCAAAATAGGAAACATATTGTCAACTTGACATTGAATGTACATTCTTGCAATTCCAAATTGGCATGATGACAAAACTCTACAAATTCTAGTTTTGAGAATAGTACAAGCTTTAAAATGAAACAGTGGAGATATTGTCTAAAGGATACATTCTAAGCTAAAACATATTGAAAATTTGGCGAGAACAGACCAAGATTTACGGAATTAAAATCAATTTAAATGACTGTGGTGACATCATGAAACAGAAAACACTTGTTCTTAGTTCCGACGCCATTTTGATGACGTCACGATGTAATTAAGAGTCAAATGTGGCATGAAATCATATCTCCTATTCATACTCTATTCGAATATGAAAAGAAAAATTGGGGTCAACGGACTCCCTGAAGAGCTACAGTGAATTTTATATAGGCATATTTTAGCCCATTTACGCGCGCGTAATGCAAATTTGAATGGACGCGCATTCCCGTATTATTGGTCGTAAGAGGCTGAATGAGGTATCAAATTAATCAGAAGACAATGGACAATGGAAAGACATGAAAGAAATGATGACTCGAAGATGCATAACGATGGTAGGTGCAAGAACGCGCACGCATACCTGTGCGCGCGCAAATTCTTGACATGCTCAAAATGACCAGAAACGTACCCAAACTTGACCACGGTCGATTTGGGGAAATTTAAAATTTTGACGCGCGCGTACGTGCGCGTCGTGACCTTTGCATGACCTCTGATGATATGTCCTGATGACCTGTCACCTGAACTTGATATGATGCAAATATGGATGATTTTTGATGATTAGTTGCGATGATATGATCAATCATTTAATTTTACAAAATGGCGCCTAGATGACGTCATCATGATTTGATAACCTTGAAAAGCTTCCATTCCCATGTCTATAATGATGCCCATACATGACATGAAAATCAAGGAAATTGACATGCCCGATTTTGAGATAGAGGTGGACAAAGATTTGGCAATAAAAATAAATAAAGTAAATTCTGACGAATATAATAGGTGATCTGTCATCTTAATGACAGACCACCTAAAAAGGACCAAAAAAAAAAAAAAAAAAAAAAAAGGGGGTCCAGCGAGGTTTGAACCACCGAACCCTGGTATACCAGTCAGGTGTGTTATCCAGTCGGCCACAGTGTGTTCGACAAGCACAGAGAGCAAAATAGGAAACATATTGTCAACTTGACATTGAATGTACATTCTTGCAATTCCAAATTGGCATGATGACAAAACTCTACAAATTCTAGTTTTGAGAATAGTACAAGCTTTAAAATGAAACAGTGGAGATATTGTCTAAAGGATACATTCTAAGCTAAAACATATTGAAAATTTGGCGAGAACAGACCAAGATTTACGGAATTAAAATCAATTTAAATGACTGTGGTGACATCATGAAACAGAAAACACTTGTTCTTAGTTCCGACGCCATTTTGATGACGTCACGATGTAATTAAGAGTCAAATGTGGCATGAAATCATATCTCCTATTCATACTCTATTCGAATATGAAAAGAAAAATTGGGGTCAACGGACTCCCTGAAGAGCTACAGTGAATTTTATATAGGCATATTTTAGCCCATTTACGCGCGCGTAATGCAAATTTGAATGGACGCGCATTCCCGTATTATTGGTCGTAAGAGGCTGAATGAGGTATCAAATTAATCAGAAGACAATGGACAATGGAAAGACATGAAAGAAATGATGACTCGAAGATGCATAACGATGGTAGGTGCAAGAACGCGCACGCATACCTGTGCGCGCGCAAATTCTTGACATGCTCAAAATGACCAGAAACGTACCCAAACTTGACCACGGTCGATTTGGGGAAATTTAAAATTTTGACGCGCGCGTACGTGCGCGTCGTGACCTTTGCATGACCTCTGATGATATGTCCTGATGACCTGTCACCTGAACTTGATATGATGCAAATATGGATGATTTTTGATGATTAGTTGCGATGATATGATCAATCATTTAATTTTACAAAATGGCGCCTAGATGACGTCATCATGATTTGATAACCTTGAAAAGCTTCCATTCCCATGTCTATAATGATGCCCATACATGACATGAAAATCAAGGAAATTGACATGCCCGATTTTGAGATAGAGGTGGACAAAGATTTGGCAATAAAAATAAATAAAGTAAATTCTGACGAATATAATAGGTGATCTGTCATCTTAATGACAGACCACCTAAAAAGGACCAAAAAAAAAAAAAAAAAAAAAAAAGGGGGTCCAGCGAGGTTTGAACCACCGAACCCTGGTATACCAGTCAGGTGTGTTATCCAGTCGGCCACAGTGTGTTCGACAAGCACAGAGAGCAAAATAGGAAACATATTGTCAACTTGACATTGAATGTACATTCTTGCAATTCCAAATTGGCATGATGACAAAACTCTACAAATTCTAGTTTTGAGAATAGTACAAGCTTTAAAATGAAACAGTGGAGATATTGTCTAAAGGATACATTCTAAGCTAAAACATATTGAAAATTTGGCGAGAACAGACCAAGATTTACGGAATTAAAATCAATTTAAATGACTGTGGTGACATCATGAAACAGAAAACACTTGTTCTTAGTTCCGACGCCATTTTGATGACGTCACGATGTAATTAAGAGTCAAATGTGGCATGAAATCATATCTCCTATTCATACTCTATTCGAATATGAAAAGAAAAATTGGGGTCAACGGACTCCCTGAAGAGCTACAGTGAATTTTATATAGGCATATTTTAGCCCATTTACGCGCGCGTAATGCAAATTTGAATGGACGCGCATTCCCGTATTATTGGTCGTAAGAGGCTGAATGAGGTATCAAATTAATCAGAAGACAATGGACAATGGAAAGACATGAAAGAAATGATGACTCGAAGATGCATAACGATGGTAGGTGCAAGAACGCGCACGCATACCTGTGCGCGCGCAAATTCTTGACATGCTCAAAATGACCAGAAACGTACCCAAACTTGACCACGGTCGATTTGGGGAAATTTAAAATTTTGACGCGCGCGTACGTGCGCGTCGTGACCTTTGCATGACCTCTGATGATATGTCCTGATGACCTGTCACCTGAACTTGATATGATGCAAATATGGATGATTTTTGATGATTAGTTGCGATGATATGATCAATCATTTAATTTTACAAAATGGCGCCTAGATGACGTCATCATGATTTGATAACCTTGAAAAGCTTCCATTCCCATGTCTATAATGATGCCCATACATGACATGAAAATCAAGGAAATTGACATGCCCGATTTTGAGATAGAGGTGGACAAAGATTTGGCAATAAAAATAAATAAAGTAAATTCTGACGAATATAATAGGTGATCTGTCATCTTAATGACAGACCACCTAAAAAGGACCAAAAAAAAAAAAAAAAAAAAAAAAAGGGGGTCCAGCGAGGTTTGAACCACCGAACCCTGGTATACCAGTCAGGTGTGTTATCCAGTCGGCCACAGTGTGTTCGACAAGCACAGAGAGCAAAATAGGAAACATATTGTCAACTTGACATTGAATGTACATTCTTGCAATTCCAAATTGGCATGATGACAAAACTCTACAAATTCTAGTTTTGAGAATAGTACAAGCTTTAAAATGAAACAGTGGAGATATTGTCTAAAGGATACATTCTAAGCTAAAACATATTGAAAATTTGGCGAGAACAGACCAAGATTTACGGAATTAAAATCAATTTAAATGACTGTGGTGACATCATGAAACAGAAAACACTTGTTCTTAGTTCCGACGCCATTTTGATGACGTCACGATGTAATTAAGAGTCAAATGTGGCATGAAATCATATCTCCTATTCATACTCTATTCGAATATGAAAAGAAAAATTGGGGTCAACGGACTCCCTGAAGAGCTACAGTGAATTTTATATAGGCATATTTTAGCCCATTTACGCGCGCGTAATGCAAATTTGAATGGACGCGCATTCCCGTATTATTGGTCGTAAGAGGCTGAATGAGGTATCAAATTAATCAGAAGACAATGGACAATGGAAAGACATGAAAGAAATGATGACTCGAAGATGCATAACGATGGTAGGTGCAAGAACGCGCACGCATACCTGTGCGCGCGCAAATTCTTGACATGCTCAAAATGACCAGAAACGTACCCAAACTTGACCACGGTCGATTTGGGGAAATTTAAAATTTTGACGCGCGCGTACGTGCGCGTCGTGACCTTTGCATGACCTCTGATGATATGTCCTGATGACCTGTCACCTGAACTTGATATGATGCAAATATGGATGATTTTTGATGATTAGTTGCGATGATATGATCAATCATTTAATTTTACAAAATGGCGCCTAGATGACGTCATCATGATTTGATAACCTTGAAAAGCTTCCATTCCCATGTCTATAATGATGCCCATACATGACATGAAAATCAAGGAAATTGACATGCCCGATTTTGAGATAGAGGTGGACAAAGATTTGGCAATAAAAATAAATAAAGTAAATTCTGACGAATATAATAGGTGATCTGTCATCTTAATGACAGACCACCTAAAAAGGACCAAAAAAAAAAAAAAAAAAAAAAAAGGGGGTCCAGCGAGGTTTGAACCACCGAACCCTGGTATACCAGTCAGGTGTGTTATCCAGTCGGCCACAGTGTGTTCGACAAGCACAGAGAGCAAAATAGGAAACATATTGTCAACTTGACATTGAATGTACATTCTTGCAATTCCAAATTGGCATGATGACAAAACTCTACAAATTCTAGTTTTGAGAATAGTACAAGCTTTAAAATGAAACAGTGGAGATATTGTCTAAAGGATACATTCTAAGCTAAAACATATTGAAAATTTGGCGAGAACAGACCAAGATTTACGGAATTAAAATCAATTTAAATGACTGTGGTGACATCATGAAACAGAAAACACTTGTTCTTAGTTCCGACGCCATTTTGATGACGTCACGATGTAATTAAGAGTCAAATGTGGCATGAAATCATATCTCCTATTCATACTCTATTCGAATATGAAAAGAAAAATTGGGGTCAACGGACTCCCTGAAGAGCTACAGTGAATTTTATATAGGCATATTTTAGCCCATTTACGCGCGCGTAATGCAAATTTGAATGGACGCGCATTCCCGTATTATTGGTCGTAAGAGGCTGAATGAGGTATCAAATTAATCAGAAGACAATGGACAATGGAAAGACATGAAAGAAATGATGACTCGAAGATGCATAACGATGGTAGGTGCAAGAACGCGCACGCATACCTGTGCGCGCGCAAATTCTTGACATGCTCAAAATGACCAGAAACGTACCCAAACTTGACCACGGTCGATTTGGGGAAATTTAAAATTTTGACGCGCGCGTACGTGCGCGTCGTGACCTTTGCATGACCTCTGATGATATGTCCTGATGACCTGTCACCTGAACTTGATATGATGCAAATATGGATGATTTTTGATGATTAGTTGCGATGATATGATCAATCATTTAATTTTACAAAATGGCGCCTAGATGACGTCATCATGATTTGATAACCTTGAAAAGCTTCCATTCCCATGTCTATAATGATGCCCATACATGACATGAAAATCAAGGAAATTGACATGCCCGATTTTGAGATAGAGGTGGACAAAGATTTGGCAATAAAAATAAATAAAGTAAATTCTGACGAATATAATAGGTGATCTGTCATCTTAATGACAGACCACCTAAAAAGGACCAAAAAAAAAAAAAAAAAAAAAAAAGGGGGTCCAGCGAGGTTTGAACCACCGAACCCTGGTATACCAGTCAGGTGTGTTATCCAGTCGGCCACAGTGTGTTCGACAAGCACAGAGAGCAAAATAGGAAACATATTGTCAACTTGACATTGAATGTACATTCTTGCAATTCCAAATTGGCATGATGACAAAACTCTACAAATTCTAGTTTTGAGAATAGTACAAGCTTTAAAATGAAACAGTGGAGATATTGTCTAAAGGATACATTCTAAGCTAAAACATATTGAAAATTTGGCGAGAACAGACCAAGATTTACGGAATTAAAATCAATTTAAATGACTGTGGTGACATCATGAAACAGAAAACACTTGTTCTTAGTTCCGACGCCATTTTGATGACGTCACGATGTAATTAAGAGTCAAATGTGGCATGAAATCATATCTCCTATTCATACTCTATTCGAATATGAAAAGAAAAATTGGGGTCAACGGACTCCCTGAAGAGCTACAGTGAATTTTATATAGGCATATTTTAGCCCATTTACGCGCGCGTAATGCAAATTTGAATGGACGCGCATTCCCGTATTATTGGTCGTAAGAGGCTGAATGAGGTATCAAATTAATCAGAAGACAATGGACAATGGAAAGACATGAAAGAAATGATGACTCGAAGATGCATAACGATGGTAGGTGCAAGAACGCGCACGCATACCTGTGCGCGCGCAAATTCTTGACATGCTCAAAATGACCAGAAACGTACCCAAACTTGACCACGGTCGATTTGGGGAAATTTAAAATTTTGACGCGCGCGTACGTGCGCGTCGTGACCTTTGCATGACCTCTGATGATATGTCCTGATGACCTGTCACCTGAACTTGATATGATGCAAATATGGATGATTTTTGATGATTAGTTGCGATGATATGATCAATCATTTAATTTTACAAAATGGCGCCTAGATGACGTCATCATGATTTGATAACCTTGAAAAGCTTCCATTCCCATGTCTATAATGATGCCCATACATGACATGAAAATCAAGGAAATTGACATGCCCGATTTTGAGATAGAGGTGGACAAAGATTTGGCAATAAAAATAAATAAAGTAAATTCTGACGAATATAATAGGTGATCTGTCATCTTAATGACAGACCACCTAAAAAGGACCAAAAAAAAAAAAAAAAAAAAAAAAGGGGGTCCAGCGAGGTTTGAACCACCGAACCCTGGTATACCAGTCAGGTGTGTTATCCAGTCGGCCACAGTGTGTTCGACAAGCACAGAGAGCAAAATAGGAAACATATTGTCAACTTGACATTGAATGTACATTCTTGCAATTCCAAATTGGCATGATGACAAAACTCTACAAATTCTAGTTTTGAGAATAGTACAAGCTTTAAAATGAAACAGTGGAGATATTGTCTAAAGGATACATTCTAAGCTAAAACATATTGAAAATTTGGCGAGAACAGACCAAGATTTACGGAATTAAAATCAATTTAAATGACTGTGGTGACATCATGAAACAGAAAACACTTGTTCTTAGTTCCGACGCCATTTTGATGACGTCACGATGTAATTAAGAGTCAAATGTGGCATGAAATCATATCTCCTATTCATACTCTATTCGAATATGAAAAGAAAAATTGGGGTCAACGGACTCCCTGAAGAGCTACAGTGAATTTTATATAGGCATATTTTAGCCCATTTACGCGCGCGTAATGCAAATTTGAATGGACGCGCATTCCCGTATTATTGGTCGTAAGAGGCTGAATGAGGTATCAAATTAATCAGAAGACAATGGACAATGGAAAGACATGAAAGAAATGATGACTCGAAGATGCATAACGATGGTAGGTGCAAGAACGCGCACGCATACCTGTGCGCGCGCAAATTCTTGACATGCTCAAAATGACCAGAAACGTACCCAAACTTGACCACGGTCGATTTGGGGAAATTTAAAATTTTGACGCGCGCGTACGTGCGCGTCGTGACCTTTGCATGACCTCTGATGATATGTCCTGATGACCTGTCACCTGAACTTGATATGATGCAAATATGGATGATTTTTGATGATTAGTTGCGATGATATGATCAATCATTTAATTTTACAAAATGGCGCCTAGATGACGTCATCATGATTTGATAACCTTGAAAAGCTTCCATTCCCATGTCTATAATGATGCCCATACATGACATGAAAATCAAGGAAATTGACATGCCCGATTTTGAGATAGAGGTGGACAAAGATTTGGCAATAAAAATAAATAAAGTAAATTCTGACGAATATAATAGGTGATCTGTCATCTTAATGACAGACCACCTAAAAAGGACCAAAAAAAAAAAAAAAAAAAAAAAAGGGGGTCCAGCGAGGTTTGAACCACCGAACCCTGGTATACCAGTCAGGTGTGTTATCCAGTCGGCCACAGTGTGTTCGACAAGCACAGAGAGCAAAATAGGAAACATATTGTCAACTTGACATTGAATGTACATTCTTGCAATTCCAAATTGGCATGATGACAAAACTCTACAAATTCTAGTTTTGAGAATAGTACAAGCTTTAAAATGAAACAGTGGAGATATTGTCTAAAGGATACATTCTAAGCTAAAACATATTGAAAATTTGGCGAGAACAGACCAAGATTTACGGAATTAAAATCAATTTAAATGACTGTGGTGACATCATGAAACAGAAAACACTTGTTCTTAGTTCCGACGCCATTTTGATGACGTCACGATGTAATTAAGAGTCAAATGTGGCATGAAATCATATCTCCTATTCATACTCTATTCGAATATGAAAAGAAAAATTGGGGTCAACGGACTCCCTGAAGAGCTACAGTGAATTTTATATAGGCATATTTTAGCCCATTTACGCGCGCGTAATGCAAATTTGAATGGACGCGCATTCCCGTATTATTGGTCGTAAGAGGCTGAATGAGGTATCAAATTAATCAGAAGACAATGGACAATGGAAAGACATGAAAGAAATGATGACTCGAAGATGCATAACGATGGTAGGTGCAAGAACGCGCACGCATACCTGTGCGCGCGCAAATTCTTGACATGCTCAAAATGACCAGAAACGTACCCAAACTTGACCACGGTCGATTTGGGGAAATTTAAAATTTTGACGCGCGCGTACGTGCGCGTCGTGACCTTTGCATGACCTCTGATGATATGTCCTGATGACCTGTCACCTGAACTTGATATGATGCAAATATGGATGATTTTTGATGATTAGTTGCGATGATATGATCAATCATTTAATTTTACAAAATGGCGCCTAGATGACGTCATCATGATTTGATAACCTTGAAAAGCTTCCATTCCCATGTCTATAATGATGCCCATACATGACATGAAAATCAAGGAAATTGACATGCCCGATTTTGAGATAGAGGTGGACAAAGATTTGGCAATAAAAATAAATAAAGTAAATTCTGACGAATATAATAGGTGATCTGTCATCTTAATGACAGACCACCTAAAAAGGACCAAAAAAAAAAAAAAAAAAAAAAAAGGGGGTCCAGCGAGGTTTGAACCACCGAACCCTGGTATACCAGTCAGGTGTGTTATCCAGTCGGCCACAGTGTGTTCGACAAGCACAGAGAGCAAAATAGGAAACATATTGTCAACTTGACATTGAATGTACATTCTTGCAATTCCAAATTGGCATGATGACAAAACTCTACAAATTCTAGTTTTGAGAATAGTACAAGCTTTAAAATGAAACAGTGGAGATATTGTCTAAAGGATACATTCTAAGCTAAAACATATTGAAAATTTGGCGAGAACAGACCAAGATTTACGGAATTAAAATCAATTTAAATGACTGTGGTGACATCATGAAACAGAAAACACTTGTTCTTAGTTCCGACGCCATTTTGATGACGTCACGATGTAATTAAGAGTCAAATGTGGCATGAAATCATATCTCCTATTCATACTCTATTCGAATATGAAAAGAAAAATTGGGGTCAACGGACTCCCTGAAGAGCTACAGTGAATTTTATATAGGCATATTTTAGCCCATTTACGCGCGCGTAATGCAAATTTGAATGGACGCGCATTCCCGTATTATTGGTCGTAAGAGGCTGAATGAGGTATCAAATTAATCAGAAGACAATGGACAATGGAAAGACATGAAAGAAATGATGACTCGAAGATGCATAACGATGGTAGGTGCAAGAACGCGCACGCATACCTGTGCGCGCGCAAATTCTTGACATGCTCAAAATGACCAGAAACGTACCCAAACTTGACCACGGTCGATTTGGGGAAATTTAAAATTTTGACGCGCGCGTACGTGCGCGTCGTGACCTTTGCATGACCTCTGATGATATGTCCTGATGACCTGTCACCTGAACTTGATATGATGCAAATATGGATGATTTTTGATGATTAGTTGCGATGATATGATCAATCATTTAATTTTACAAAATGGCGCCTAGATGACGTCATCATGATTTGATAACCTTGAAAAGCTTCCATTCCCATGTCTATAATGATGCCCATACATGACATGAAAATCAAGGAAATTGACATGCCCGATTTTGAGATAGAGGTGGACAAAGATTTGGCAATAAAAATAAATAAAGTAAATTCTGACGAATATAATAGGTGATCTGTCATCTTAATGACAGACCACCTAAAAAGGACCAAAAAAAAAAAAAAAAAAAAAAAAGGGGGTCCAGCGAGGTTTGAACCACCGAACCCTGGTATACCAGTCAGGTGTGTTATCCAGTCGGCCACAGTGTGTTCGACAAGCACAGAGAGCAAAATAGGAAACATATTGTCAACTTGACATTGAATGTACATTCTTGCAATTCCAAATTGGCATGATGACAAAACTCTACAAATTCTAGTTTTGAGAATAGTACAAGCTTTAAAATGAAACAGTGGAGATATTGTCTAAAGGATACATTCTAAGCTAAAACATATTGAAAATTTGGCGAGAACAGACCAAGATTTACGGAATTAAAATCAATTTAAATGACTGTGGTGACATCATGAAACAGAAAACACTTGTTCTTAGTTCCGACGCCATTTTGATGACGTCACGATGTAATTAAGAGTCAAATGTGGCATGAAATCATATCTCCTATTCATACTCTATTCGAATATGAAAAGAAAAATTGGGGTCAACGGACTCCCTGAAGAGCTACAGTGAATTTTATATAGGCATATTTTAGCCCATTTACGCGCGCGTAATGCAAATTTGAATGGACGCGCATTCCCGTATTATTGGTCGTAAGAGGCTGAATGAGGTATCAAATTAATCAGAAGACAATGGACAATGGAAAGACATGAAAGAAATGATGACTCGAAGATGCATAACGATGGTAGGTGCAAGAACGCGCACGCATACCTGTGCGCGCGCAAATTCTTGACATGCTCAAAATGACCAGAAACGTACCCAAACTTGACCACGGTCGATTTGGGGAAATTTAAAATTTTGACGCGCGCGTACGTGCGCGTCGTGACCTTTGCATGACCTCTGATGATATGTCCTGATGACCTGTCACCTGAACTTGATATGATGCAAATATGGATGATTTTTGATGATTAGTTGCGATGATATGATCAATCATTTAATTTTACAAAATGGCGCCTAGATGACGTCATCATGATTTGATAACCTTGAAAAGCTTCCATTCCCATGTCTATAATGATGCCCATACATGACATGAAAATCAAGGAAATTGACATGCCCGATTTTGAGATAGAGGTGGACAAAGATTTGGCAATAAAAATAAATAAAGTAAATTCTGACGAATATAATAGGTGATCTGTCATCTTAATGACAGACCACCTAAAAAGGACCAAAAAAAAAAAAAAAAAAAAAAAAGGGGGTCCAGCGAGGTTTGAACCACCGAACCCTGGTATACCAGTCAGGTGTGTTATCCAGTCGGCCACAGTGTGTTCGACAAGCACAGAGAGCAAAATAGGAAACATATTGTCAACTTGACATTGAATGTACATTCTTGCAATTCCAAATTGGCATGATGACAAAACTCTACAAATTCTAGTTTTGAGAATAGTACAAGCTTTAAAATGAAACAGTGGAGATATTGTCTAAAGGATACATTCTAAGCTAAAACATATTGAAAATTTGGCGAGAACAGACCAAGATTTACGGAATTAAAATCAATTTAAATGACTGTGGTGACATCATGAAACAGAAAACACTTGTTCTTAGTTCCGACGCCATTTTGATGACGTCACGATGTAATTAAGAGTCAAATGTGGCATGAAATCATATCTCCTATTCATACTCTATTCGAATATGAAAAGAAAAATTGGGGTCAACGGACTCCCTGAAGAGCTACAGTGAATTTTATATAGGCATATTTTAGCCCATTTACGCGCGCGTAATGCAAATTTGAATGGACGCGCATTCCCGTATTATTGGTCGTAAGAGGCTGAATGAGGTATCAAATTAATCAGAAGACAATGGACAATGGAAAGACATGAAAGAAATGATGACTCGAAGATGCATAACGATGGTAGGTGCAAGAACGCGCACGCATACCTGTGCGCGCGCAAATTCTTGACATGCTCAAAATGACCAGAAACGTACCCAAACTTGACCACGGTCGATTTGGGGAAATTTAAAATTTTGACGCGCGCGTACGTGCGCGTCGTGACCTTTGCATGACCTCTGATGATATGTCCTGATGACCTGTCACCTGAACTTGATATGATGCAAATATGGATGATTTTTGATGATTAGTTGCGATGATATGATCAATCATTTAATTTTACAAAATGGCGCCTAGATGACGTCATCATGATTTGATAACCTTGAAAAGCTTCCATTCCCATGTCTATAATGATGCCCATACATGACATGAAAATCAAGGAAATTGACATGCCCGATTTTGAGATAGAGGTGGACAAAGATTTGGCAATAAAAATAAACTAGAATTTTAATTCGTCTTAAGGACGAATTAGGTGATCTGTCTGTCATTCTCATGATCACGATGTAATATTTGATCATTATATCCATGGCAATGCACATCAATATAATCACCATCATTAAAAGCAGACTTTTATTAACAAAAGAACATATTAAATACAGCAGCTGAAAGACAAAATATTACGTTGTGTAAACGATCTTGTTGTATTAGAGAATGCCAAATGCACTTTCGCAAGTGACTACACGAAATAATTAAATTAATGTTGCCGAAATCCATGAATGTAGAATCAAATTTTGAGAAAAATCAGTATTTAATAGACGTTACACACAAATACATCAGCAAAAAAAAGAACATTGTCAAGCGAGTTTCGAACCAAGGACCTTTGTATTGCAAGGCATGTGTGCTATCCATTGGACTACACAGCGTCCCGTACTCTCATAGTTCAAAGAAGTAATATTATCTTAAATTGACTTATGACAGTGAAAATTGGCATTGTGATATGCCTCTATAAATTCTCAGTTTTGAGGATGAATAATTAATATAAGTGAAAATGTTATGCAATATTTAGTAAGAGTATAAGTCCAGCTACAATATGTCGAAATCTGGGCGAAAAATGATCAAGAATTACGGAGTTATAGTCATATTTGCAAAATTATTCAAACGTCATAAAACAAAAATGGAAAATTTTAGTTCCGACGCCATTTTGATGACGTCATGATAAAATTTAGGGTCAAATGTGACATAAAATCACATCTGTAATTCATATTCTATCCGAATATAACAGAAAATTTAGGGGTCAACGGACTATCTGAAGAGTTATATTGAATTTTGTAAAGGCATGTTTTTGCACATATTTGGTCTATTGTGAACGCGCGCGTGCGCGCGTGATTCAAACTTTGATGGAAGCTAATTCCTTTACTACTGGTCGTAGAAGGTTGATCAAGGTATCAAATTATTAGAAATTTAATAACAAATGCATTGACGTAAAAGAAAGTGAGATTCTACATTGCTCAACGACGTTACGCGCGTGAACGCGCGCGAAAACGTGTGAGCGCGCAAATTCTTGAAATGCTTCAAATGACCTGATTCGTACTCTACTTTGATCAAAAAGTGATTTTGAGCATTTTAAAATTTTGACGCGCGCGTACATGCGCGTCGTGACCTGTTCATGACCTTTGATGACATTGACAGTTGACCCATGATCTGAAGTTAATTTTATGTTGATATTGTTCATTTTTGATGATTGATGATGAAGATATTGTTGATAATGTGATTTTACAAAATGGCGCGTAGATGACGTCACGATGACTATTTGAGGTTGAACTTGTTTCGTACACATCGCATGATAACTGTGCATAATTGATAATATTTTGATGAAAATTGATCGAGCACTTTTTCTGATTTTGGTGGAACAAGAAAAGGGTGGAAAAAGAAAAATAAACTAGAATTTTAATTCGTCTTGAGGACGAATTAGGTGATCTGTCTGTCATTCTCATGATCACGATGTAATATTTGATCATTATATCCATGGCAATGCACATCAATATAATCATCATCATTAAAAACAGACTTTTATTAACAAAAGAACATATTAAATACAGCAGCTGAAAGACAAAATATTACGTTGTGTAAACGATCTTGTTGTATTAGAGAATGCCAAATGCAATTTCGCAAGTGACTACACGAAATAGTTAAAATAATGTTGCCGAAATCCATGAATGTAGAATCAAATTTTGAGAAAAATCAGTATTTAATAGACGTTACACACAAATACATGAGCAAAAAAAGGAACATTGTCAAGTGAGTTTCGAACCAAGGACCTTCGCATTGCAAGGCAGGTGTGCTATCCATTAGACTACACAGCGTCCCGTCCTCTCATAGTTCAAAGAAGGACTATTATCTTAACTTGACTTATGACAGTGAAAATTGGCATTGTGATATGCCTCTATAAATTCTCAGTTTTGAGGATGAATAAGTAATATAAATTAAAGTTTAATGAAATATTGAGTAAGAGTATAAGCTCAGCTACAATATGTCGAAATCTGGGCGAAAAATGATCAACAATTACGGAGTTATAGTCATATCTGCAAATTTATTAAAACGTCTTTAAACAAAAATGGAAAATTTTAGTTCCGACGCCATTTTGATGACGTCATGATAAAATTTAGGGTCAAATGTGACATGAAATCATATCTACAACTCATACTTTATCCGAATTTAAAAGAAAATTTAGGGGTCAACGGACTATCTGAAGAGTTATACTGAATTTTGTATAGGCATGTTTTTGCACATTTTTGGCCTATTGTGAAAGCACGCTTGCGCGCGTAATGCAAACTTTGACGGCGGCTTATTCCTTTATTACTGGTCGTAGAAGGTTGATCAAGGTATCAAATTAATCAGAATTTAATAATAAATGCATTGATGTAAAAGAAACGGCGATTTTACATTGCGTAACGACGTTACGCGCGTGAACGCGCGCTAAAACGCGTGAGCGCGCAAATTCTTGAAATGCTTCAAATGACCTGATTCGTACTCTACTTTGATCAAAAAGTGATTTTGAGCATTTTAAAATTTTGACGCGCGCGTACATGCGCGTCGTGACGTGTTAATGACGTTTGATCACATGGACAGTTGACCCATGATCTGAAGTTAATTTCATGTTAATATTGTTCATTTTTGATGATTGATGATGAAGATATTGTTGATAATGTGATTTTACAAAATGGCGCGTAGATGACGTCACGATGACCATTTGACGTTGAACTTGTTTCGTACACATCGCATTATAACTGTGCATAATTGATAATAATTTGATGAAAATTGATAGAACAGTTTTTCTGATTTTGGTGGAACAAGAAAAGGGTGGAAAAAGAAAAATAAACTAGAATTTTAATTCGTCTTAAGGACGAATTAGGTGATCTGTCTGTCATTCTCATGATCACGATGTAATATTTGATCATTATATCCATGGCAATGCACATCAATATAATCACCATCATTAAAAGCAGACTTTTATTAACAAAAGAACATATTAAATACAGCAGCTGAAAGACAAAATATTACGTTGTGTAAACGATCTTGTTGTATTAGAGAATGCCAAATGCACTTTCGCAAGTGACTACACGAAATAATTAAATTAATGTTGCCGAAATCCATGAATGTAGAATCAAATTTTGAGAAAAATCAGTATTTAATAGACGTTACACACAAATACATCAGCAAAAAAAAGAACATTGTCAAGCGAGTTTCGAACCAAGGACCTTTGTATTGCAAGGCATGTGTGCTATCCATTGGACTACACAGCGTCCCGTACTCTCATAGTTCAAAGAAGTAATATTATCTTAAATTGACTTATGACAGTGAAAATTGGCATTGTGATATGCCTCTATAAATTCTCAGTTTTGAGGATGAATAATTAATATAAGTGAAAATGTTATGCAATATTTAGTAAGAGTATAAGTCCAGCTACAATATGTCGAAATCTGGGCGAAAAATGATCAAGAATTACGGAGTTATAGTCATATTTGCAAAATTATTCAAACGTCATAAAACAAAAATGGAAAATTTTAGTACCGACGCCATTTTGATGACGTCATGATAAAATTTAGGGTCAAATGTGACATAAAATCACATCTGTAATTCATATTCTATCCGAATATAAAAGAAAATTTAGGGGTCAACGGACTATCTGAAGAGTTATATTGAATTTTGTAAAGGCATGTTTTTGCACATATTTGGTCTATTGTGAACGCGCGCGTGCGCGCGTGATTCAAACTTTGATGGAAGCTAATTCCTTTACTACTGGTCGTAGAAGGTTGATCAAGGTATCAAATTATTCGAAATTTAATAACAAATGCATTGACGTAAAAGAAAGTGAGATTCTACATTGCGTAACGACGTTACGTGCGTGAACGCGCGCGAAAACGTGTGAGCGCGCAAATTCTTGAAATGCTTCAAATGACTTGATTCGTACTCTACTTTGATCAAAAAGTGATTTTGAGCATTTTAAAATTTTGACGCGCGCGTACATGCGCGTCGTGACCTGTTCATGACCTTTGATGACATTGACAGTTGACCCATGATCTGAAGTTAATTTTATGTTGATATTGTTCATTTTTGATGATTGATGATGAAGATATTGTTGATAATGTGATTTTACAAAATGGCGCGTAGATGACGTCACGATGACTATTTGAGGTTGAACTTGTTTCGTACACATCGCATGATAACTGTGCATAATTGATAATATTTTGATGAAAATTGATCGAGCACTTTTTCTGATTTTGGTGGAACAAGAAAAGGGTGGAAAAAGAAAAATAAACTAGAATTTTAATTCGTCTTGTGGACGAATTAGGTGATCTGTCTGTCATTCTTATGATCACGATCTAATTTTCGATTATTACAACCATGTCAATGCAGTTCAATATGATCATCATCATAATAAACAGACTTTTATCAACGGAAGAACATATTAAATACAGCTGAAAAAAACAAATTAGGTTGTGTAAAAGATCTTGTTTTATTAGAGATGCCAAATGCGATTTCGCAAGTGACTACACGAAATAGTGAAAATAATGTTGCTGGAATCCAAAAATGTCGAATCAAGTTTTGAGAAAAATCAGTATTAATAGAGGTTACACACAAATACATGAGCAAAAAAAAAAACATTGTCAAGTGAGTTTCGAACCAAGGATCCTCGCGTTGCAAGGCAGGTGTGCTATCCATTAGACCACAAAACTTCTCAAACTCTCGTCGTTCAAAGAATGAATATTATCTTGAATTGATTTATGACAGTAAAAATTGCCATTGTGATATGCCTCTATAAATTCTAAATTTTGAGGTTGAATAATTAATATAAATGAAAATTTTAGAAAATATTTAGTAAGCGTATAAGCTCAGCTACAATATGTCGAAATCTGGGCGAAAAATGATCAACAATTACGGAGTTATAGTCATGTTTGCAAAATTATTAAAACGTCATCAAACAAAAATAGAAAATTTTAGTTCCGACGCCATTTTGATGACGTCTTGATAAAATTTAGGGTCAAATGTGACATGAAATCACATCTACAATTCATACGCTATCCGAATATAAAAGAAAATGTAGGAGTCAACGGACTATCTGAAGAGTTATATTGAATTTTGTAAAGACATGTTTTTGCACATATTTGGCCTATTTTCAACGCGCGCTTGCGCGCGTAATGCAAACTTTGACGGAGGCTAATTCCTTTATTACTTGTCGTAAAAGGTCGGTCAAGGTATCAAATTATTGAGAATTTCATATTAAATGCATTGACGTAAAAGAAACGGCGATTCTACATTGCGCAACGACATTACGCGCGTGAACGCGCGCGAAAACGTGTGAGCGCGCAAATTCTTGAAATGCTTCAAATGACCTGATTCGTACTCTACTTTGATCAAAAAGTGATTTTGAGCATTTTAAAATTTTGACGCGCGCGTACATGCGCGTCGTGACCTGTTCATGACCTTTGATGACATGGACAGTTGACCCTTGATCTGAAGTTAATTTGATGTTAATATTGTTCATTTTTTATGATTGATGATGAAGATATTGTTGATAATGTGATTTTACAAAATGGCGCGTAGATGACGTCACGATGACCATTTGACGTTGAACTTGTTTCGTACACATCGCATGATAACTGTGCATAATTGATAATATTTTGATGAAAATTGATCGAGCACTTTTTCTGATTTTGGTGGAACAAGAAAAGGGTGGAAAAAGAAAAATAAATAATAACTAGAATTTTAATTCGTCTTGAGGACGAATTAGGTGATCTGTCTGTCATTCTCATGATCACGATTTAATATTCGATCATTTCAACCATGTCAATGCAGATCAATATGATCATCATGATTAAAAACGGACTTTTATTAACAAAAGAACATATTAAATACAACAGCTTAAAGACAAAATATTAGGTTATGTAAACGATCTTGTTTTATTAGAGAATGCCGAATGCAATTTCGCAAGTGACTACACGAAATAGTGAAAATAATGTTGCCGGAATCCATGAATGTAGAATCAAATTTGGAGAAAAATCAGTATTTAATAGAGGTTACACACAAATACATGAGCAAAAAAAAACATTGTCAAGTGAGTTTCGAACCTAGGACCTTTGCATTGCAAGGCAGGTGTGCTATCCATTAGACTACACAGCGTCCCGTACTCTCATCGTTCAAAGAAGGAATATTATCTTAAATTGACTTATGATAGTGAAAATTGGCATTGTGATATGCCTCTATAAATTCTCAGTTTTGGGGATGAATAATTAAAATAAGTGAAAATGTTATACAATATTCAGTAAGAGTATAAGCTCAGCTACAATATGTCGGAATCTGGGCGAAAAATGATCAAGAATTACGGAGTTATAGTCATATTTGCAAAATTATTCAAACGTCATAAAACCAAAATGGAAAATTTTAGTTCCGACGCCATTTTGATGACGTCATGATAAAATTTAGGGTCAAATGTGACATAAAATCACATCTATATTTCATACTCTATCCGAATATAAAAGAAAATATAGGGGTCAACGGACTATCTGAAGAGCTATATTGAATTTTGTAAAGGCATGTTTTTGCACATATTTGGTCTATTGTTAACGCGCGCGTGCGCGCGTGATTCAAACTTTGATGGAAGCTAATTCCTTTACTACTGGTCGTAGAAGGTTGATCAAGGTATCAAATTATTAGAAATTTAATAACAAATGCATTGACATAAAAGAAAGTGAGATTTTACATTGCGTAACGACGCTACGCGCGTGAACGCGCGCGAAAACGGTTGAGCGCGCAAATTCTTGAAATGCTTCAAATGACCTGATTCGTACTCTACTTTGATCAAAAAGTGATTTTGGGCATTTTAAAATTTTGACGCGCGCGTACATGCGCGTCGTTACGTGTACATGACCTTTGATGACATGGACAGTTGACTCTTGATCTGAAGTTAATTCGATGTTAATATTGTTCATTTTTGATGATTGATGATGAAGATATTGTTGATAATGTGATTTTACAAAATGGCGCGTAGATGACGTCACGATGACCATTTGACGTTGAACTTGTTTCGTACACATCGCATGATAACTGTTCATAATTGATAATATTTTGATGAAAATTGATTGAGCACTTTTTCAGCTTTTGGTGGAACAAGAAAAGGGTGGAAAAAGAAAAATAAATAAAAACTAGAATTTTAATTCGTCTTGAGGACGAATTAGGTGATCTGTCTGTCATTCTCATGATCACGATTTAATATTCGATCATTACAACCATGTCAATGCAGATCAATATGATCATCATGATTAAAAACGGACTTTTATTAACAAAAGAACATATTAAATACAACAGCTTAAAGACAAAATATTAGGTTATGTAAACGATCTTGTTTTATTAGAGAATGCCGAATGCAATTTCGCAAGTGACTACACGAAATAGTGAAAATAATGTTGCCGGAATCCATGAATGTAGAATCAAATTTGGAGAAAAATCAGTATTTAATAGAGGTTACACACAAATACATGAGCAAAAAAAAACATTGTCAAGTGAGTTTCGAACCTAGGACCTTTGCATTGCAAGGCAGGTGTGCTATCCATTAGACTACACAGCGTCCCGTACTCTCATCGTTCAAAGAAGGAATATTATCTTAAATTGACTTATGATAGTGAAAATTGGCATTGTGATATGCCTCTATAAATTCTCAGTTTTGGGGATGAATAATTAAAATAAGTGAAAATGTTATGCAATATTCAGTAAGAGTATAAGCTCAGCTACAATATGTCGGAATCTGGGCGAAAAATGATCAAGAATTACGGAGTAATAGTCATATTTGCAAAATTATTCAAACGTCATAAAACCAAAATGGAAAATTTTAGTTCCGACGCCATTTTGATGACGTCATGATAAAATTTAGGGTCAAATGTGACATAAAATCACATCTATATTTCATACTCTATCCGAATATAAAAGAAAATTTAGGGGTCAACGGACTATCTGAAGAGCTATATTGAATTTTGTAAAGGCATGTTTTTGCACATATTTGGTCTATTGTTAAAGCGCGCGTGCGCGCGTGATTCAAACTTTGATGGAAGCTAATTCCTTTACTACTGGTCGTAGAAGGTTGATCAAGGTATCAAATTATTAGAAATTTAATAACAAATGCATTGACGTAAAAGAGAGTGAGATTTTACATTGCGTAACGACGCTACGCGCGTGAACGCGCGCGAAAACGGTTGAGCGCGCAAATTCTTGAAATGCTTCAAATGACCTGATTCGTACTCTACTTTGATCAAAAAGTGATTTTGGGCATTTTAAAATTTTGACGCGCGCGTACATGCGCGTCGTTACGTGTACATGACCTTTGATGACATGGACAGTTGACCCTTGATCTGAAGTTAATTCGATGTTAATATTGTTCATTTTTGATGATTGATGATGAAGATATTGTTGATAATGTGATTTTACAAAATGGCGCGTAGATGACGTCACGATGACCATTTGACGTTGAACTTGTTTCGTACACATCGCATGATAACTGTTCATAATTGATAATATTTTGATGAAAATTGATTGAGCACTTTTTCAGCTTTTGGTGGAACAAGAAAAGGGTGGAAAAAGAAAAATAAACTAGAATTTTAATTCGTCTTAAGGACGAATTAGGTGATCTGTCTGTCATTCTCATGATCACGATGTAATATTTGATCATTATATCCATGGCAATGCACATCAATATAATCACCATCATTAAAAGCAGACTTTTATTAACAAAAGAACATATTAAATACAGCAGCTGAAAGACAAAATATTACGTTGTGTAAACGATCTTGTTGTATTAGAGAATGCCAAATGCACTTTCGCAAGTGACTACACGAAATAATTAAATTAATGTTGCCGAAATCCATGAATGTAGAATCAAATTTTGAGAAAAATCAGTATTTAATAGACGTTACACACAAATACATCAGCAAAAAAAAGAACATTGTCAAGCGAGTTTCGAACCAAGGACCTTTGTATTGCAAGGCATGTGTGCTATCCATTGGACTACACAGCGTCCCGTACTCTCATAGTTCAAAGAAGTAATATTATCTTAAATTGACTTATGACAGTGAAAATTGGCATTGTGATATGCCTCTATAAATTCTCAGTTTTGAGGATGAATAATTAATATAAGGGAAAATGTTATGCAATATTTAGTAAGAGTATAAGTCCAGCTACAATATGTCGAAATCTGGGCGAAAAATGATCAAGAATTACGGAGTTATAGTCATATTTGCAAAATTATTCAAACGTCATAAAACAAAAATGGAAAATTTTAGTTCCGACGCCATTTTGATGACGTCATGATAAAATTTAGGGTCAAATGTGACATAAAATCACATCTGTAATTCATATTCTATCCGAATATAAAAGAAAATTTAGGGGTCAACGGACTATCTGAAGAGTTATATTGAATTTTGTAAAGGCATGTTTTTGCACATATTTGGTCTATTGTGAACGCGCGCGTGCGCGCGTGATTCAAACTTTGATGGAAGCTAATTCCTTTACTACTGGTCGTAGAAGGTTGATGAAGGTATCAAATTATTAGAAATTTAATAACAAATGCATTGACGTAAAAGAAAGTGAGATTCTACATTGCGTAACGACGTTACGCGCGTGAACGCGCGCGAAAACGTGTGAGCGCGCAAATTCTTGAAATGCTTCAAATGACCTGATTCGTACTCTACTTTGATCAAAAAGTGATTTTGAGCATTTTAAAATTTTGACGCGCGCGTACATGCGCGTCGTGACCTGTTCATGACCTTTGATGACATTGACAGTTGACCCATGATCTGAAGTTAATTTTATGTTGATATTGTTCATTTTTGATGATTGATGATGAAGATATTGTTGATAATGTGATTTTACAAAATGGCGCGTAGATGACGTCACGATGACTATTTGAGGTTGAACTTGTTTCGTACACATCGCATGATAACTGTGCATAATTGATAATATTTTGATGAAAACTGATCGAGCACTTTTTCTGATTTTGGTGGAACAAGAAAAGGGTGGAAAAAGAAAAATAAATAAAAACTAGAATTTTAATTCGTCTTGAGGACGAATTAGGTGATCTGTCTGTCATTCTCATGATCACGATTTAATATTCGATCATTACAACCATGTCAATGCAGATCAATATGATCATCATGATTAAAAACGGACTTTTATTAACAAAAGAACATATTAAATACAACAGCTTAAAGACAAAATATTAGGTTATGTAAACGATCTTGTTTTATTAGAGAATGCCGAATGCAATTTCGCAAGTGACTACACGAAATAGTGAAAATAATGTTGCCGGAATCCATGAATGTAGAATCAAATTTGGAGAAAAATCAGTATTTAATAGAGGTTACACACAAATACATGAGCAAAAAAAAACATTGTCAAGTGAGTATCGAACCTAGGACCTTTGCATTGCAAGGCAGGTGTGCTATCCATTAGACTACACAGCGTCCCGTACTCTCATCGTTCAAAGAAGGAATATTATCTTAAATTGACTTATGATAGTGAAAATTGGCATTGTGATATGCCTCTATAAATTCTCAGTTTTGGGGATGAATAATTAAAATAAGTGAAAATGTTATACAATATTCAGTAAGAGTATAAGCTCAGCTACAATATGTCGGAATCTGGGCGAAAAATGATCAAGAATTACGGAGTTATAGTCATATTTGCTAAATTATTCAAACGTCATAAAACCAAAATGGAAAATTTTAGTTCCGACGCCATTTTGATGACGTCATGATAAAACTTAGGGTCAAATGTGACATAAAATCACATCTATATTTCATACTCTATCCGAATATAAAAGAAAATTTAGGGGTCAACGGACTATCTGAAGAGCTATATTGAATTTTGTAAAGGCATGTTTTTGCACATATTTGGTCTATTGTTAACGCGCGCGTGCGCGCGTGATTCAAACTTTGATGGAAGCTAATTCCTTTACTACTGGTCGTAGAAGGTTGATCAATGTATCAAATTATTAGAAATTTAATAACAAATGCATTGACGTAAAAGAAAGTGAGATTTTACATTGCGTAACGACGCTACGCGCGTGAACGCGCGCGAAAACGGTTGAGCGCGCAAATTCTTGAAATGCTTCAAATGACCTGATTCGTACTCTACTTTGATCAAAAAGTGATTTTGGGCATTTTAAAATTTTGACGCACGCGTACATGCGCGTCGTTACGTGTACATGACCTTTGATGACATGGACAGTTGACCCTTGATCTGAAGTTAATTCGATGTTAATATTGTTCATTTTTGATGATTGATGATGAAGATATTGTTGATAATGTGATTTTACAAAATGGCGCGTAGATGACGTCACGATGACCATTTGACGTTGAACTTGTTTCGTACACATCGCATGATAACTATTCATAATTGATAATATTTTGATGAAAATTGATTGAGCACTTTTTCAGCTTTTGGTGGAACAAGAAAAGGGTGGAAAAAGAAAAATAAACTAGAATTTTAATTCGTCTTGAGGACGAATTAGGTGATCTGTCTGTCATTCTCATGATCACGATTTAATATTCGATCATTACAACCATGTCAATGCAGATCAATATGACCATCATGATTAAAAACGGACTTTTATTAACAAAAGAACATATTAAATACAACAGCTTAAAGACAAAATATTAGGTTATGTAAACGATCTTGTTTTATTAGAGAATGCCGAATGCAATTTCGCAAGTGACTACACGAAATAGTGAAAATAATGTTGCCGGAATCCATGAATGTAGAATCAAATTTGGAGAAAAATCAGTATTTAATAGAGGTTACACACAAATACATGAGCAAAAAAAAACATTGTCAAGTGAGTTTCGAACCTAGGACCTTTGCATTGCAAGGCAGGTGTGCTATCCATTAGACTACACAGCGTCCCGTACTCTCATCGTTCAAAGAAGGAATATTATCTTAAATTGACTTATGATAGTGAAAATTGGCATTGTGATATGCCTCTATAAATTCTCAGTTTTGGGGATGAATAATTAAAATAAGTGAAAATGTTATACAATATTCAGTAAGAGTATAAGCTCAGCTACAATATGTCGGAATCTGGGCGAAAAATGATCAAGAATTACGGAGTTATAGTCATATTTGCAAAATTATTCAAACGTCATAAAACCAAAATGGAAAATTTTAGTTCCGACGCCATTTTGATGACGTCATGATAAAATTTAGGGTCAAATGTGACATAAAATCACATCTATATTTCATACTCTATCCGAATATAAAAGAAAATATAGGGGTCAACGGACTATCTGAAGAGCTATATTGAATTTTGTAAAGGCATGTTTTTGCACATATTTGGTCTATTGTTAACGCGCGCGTGCGCGCGTGATTCAAACTTTGATGGAAGCTAATTCCTTTACTACTGGTCGTAGAAGGTTGATCAAGGTATCAAATTATTAGAAATTTAATAACAAATGCATTGACGTAAAAGAAAGTGAGATTTTACATTGCGTAACGACGCTACGCGCGTGAACGCGCGCGAAAACGGTTGAGCGCGCAAATTCTTGAAATGCTTCAAATGACCTGATTCGTACTCTACTTTGATCAAAAAGTGATTTTGGGCATTTTAAAATTTTGACGCGCGCGTACATGCGCGTCGTTACGTGTACATGACCTTTGATGACATGGACAGTTGACCCTTGATCTGAAGTTAATTCGATGTTAATATTGTTCATTTTTGATGATTGATGATGAAGATATTGTTGATAATGTGATTTTACAAAATGGCGCGTAGATGACGTCACGATGACCATTTGACGTTGAACTTGTTTCGTACACATCGCATGATAACTGTTCATAATTGATAATATTTTGATGAAAATTGATTGAGCACTTTTTCAGCTTTTGGTGGAACAAGAAAAGGGTGGAAAAAGAAAAATAAATAATAAAAATAAATAAAAAAGAAAATTCGTAGAAACACAAGAGGTGATCTGTCAGTTGACAGATCACCTAATAAATAAAAAAGAAAATTCGTAGAAACACAAGAGGTGATCTGTCAGTTGACAGATCACCTAAAAATAAATAAAAAAGAAAATTCGTACGAAATTAAGAGGTGATCTGTCGATTGACAGATCACCTAACTAGAATTTTAATTCGTCTTGAGGACGAATTAGGTGATCTGTCTGTCATTCTCATGATCACGATCTAATATCTAATCATTATAACCATGACAATGCAGATCAATATAATCATCATCATTAAAAACAGACTTTTATTAACAAAAGAACATATTAAATACAGCAGCTGAAAGACAAAATATTAGGTTGTGTAAACGATCTTGTTGTATTAGAGAATGCCAAATGCAATTTTGCAAGTGACTACACGAAATAGTTAAAATAATGTTGCCGAAATCCATGAATGTAGAATCAAATTTGGAGAAAAATCAGTATTTAATAGACGTTACACACAAATACATGAGCAAAAAAATGAACATTGTCAAGTGAGTTTCGAACCAGGGACCTTTGCATTGCAAGGCAGGTGTGCTATCCATTAGACTACACAGCCTCCCGTACTCTCATAGTTCAAAGAAGGAATATTATCTTAAATTGACTTATGACAGTGAAAATTGGCATTGTGATATGCCTCTATAAATTCTCAGTTTTGAGGATGAATAATTAATATAAGTGAAACTGTTATGCAATATTTAGTAAGAGTATATACTAAGCTACAATATGTCGAAATCTGGGCGAAAAATGATCAAGAATTACGGAGTTATAGTCATATTTGCAAAATTATTCAAACGTCATAAAACAAAAATGGAAAATTTTAGTTCCGACGCCATTTTTATGACGTCATGATAAAATTTAGGGTCCAATGTGACATAAAATCACATCTATAATCCATACTCTATCCGAATATAAAAGAAAATATAGGGGTCAACGGACTATCTGAAGAGTTATATTGAATTTTGTAAAGGCATGTTTTTGCACATATTTGGTCTATTGTGAACGCGCGCGTGCGCGCGTGATTCAAACTTTGATGGAAGCTAATTCCTTTACTACTGGTCGTAGAAGGTTGATCAAGGTATCAAATTATTAGAAATTTAATAACAAATGCATTGACGTAAAAGAAAGTCAGATTCTACTTTGCGTAACAACACTACGCGCGTGAACGCGCGCGAAAACGTGTGAGCGCGCAAATTCTTGAAACGCTTCAAATGACCTGATTCGTACTCTACTTTGATCAAAAAGTGATTTTGAGCATTTTAAAATTTTGACGCGCGCGTACATGCGCGTCGTGACCTGTTCATGACCTTTGATGACATGGACAGTTGACCCATGATCTTAAGTTAATTTTATGTTGATATTGTTCATTTTTGATGATTGATGATGAAGATATTGTTGATAATGTGATTTTACAAAATGGCGCGTAGATGACGTCACGATGACCATTTGACGTTGAACTTGTTTCGTACACATCGCATGATAACTGTTCATAATTGATAATATTTTGATGAAAATTGATTGAGCACTTTTTCAGATTTAGGTGGAACAAGAAAAGGGTGGAAAAAGAAAAATAAATAAAAACTAGAATTTTAATTCGTCTTGAGGACGAATTAGGTGATCTGTCTGTCATTATCTTGATCACGATCAAATATTTGATCATTATAACCATGACAATGCAGATCGATATGATAATCATGATTAAAAACAGACTTTTATTAACAAAAGAACATATTAAATACAGCAGCTGAAAGACAAAATATTGTGTAAACGATCTTGTTTTGTTACAGAATGCCAAATGCAATTTCGCAAGTGACTACACGAAATAGTTGAAATAATGTTGCCGAAATCCATGAATGTAGAATCAAATTTTGAGAAAAATCAGTATTTAATAGACGTTACACACAAATACATTAGCAAAAAAAAGAACATTGTCAAGTGAGTTTCGAACCAAGGACCTTCGCATTGCAAGGCATTTGTGCTATCCATTAGACTACACAGCGCCCCGTACTCTCTTAGTTCAAAGAAGGAATATTATCTTAAATTGACTTATGACAGTGAAAATTGGCATTGTGATATGCCTCTATAAATTCTCCGTTTTGGGGATGAATAATTGATATAAATGAAACTTTTATTAAATATTTAGTAAGAGTATCAGCTTAGCTACAATATGTCGAAATCTGGGCGAAAAATGATCAAAAATTACGGAGTTATAGTCATATTTGCAAAATAATTAAAACGTCATAAAACAAAAATGGAAAAAATTAGTTCCGACGCCATTTTGATGACGTGATGATAAAATTTAGGGTCAAATGTGACATGAAATCACATCTACAATTCATACTCTATCCGAATATAAAAGAAAATATAGGGGTCAACGGACTATCTTAAGAGTTATATTGAATTTTGTAAAGACATGTTTTTGCACATATTTGGCCTATTTTCAATGCGCGCTTGCGCGCGTAATGCAAACTTTAACGGAGGCTAATTCCTTTATTACTTGTCGTAAAAGGTCGGTCAAGGTATCAAATTATTGACAATTTCATACAAAATGCATTGACGTAAAAGAAACGGCGATTCTACATTGCGTAACGACATTACGCGCGTGAACGCGCGCGAAAACGTGTGAGCGCGCAAATTCTTGAAATGCTTCAAATGACCTGATTCGTACTCTACTTTGATCAAAAAGTGATTTTGAGCATTTTAAAATTTTGACGCGCGCGTACATGCGCGTCGTGACCTGTTCATGACCTTTGATGACATGGACAGTTGACCCATGATCTGAAGTTAATTTGATGTTAATATTGTTCATTTTTGATGATTGATGATGAAGATATTGTTGATAATGTGATTTTACAAAATGGCGCGTAGATGACGTCACGATGACCATTTGACGTTGAACTTGTTTCGTACACATCGCATGATAACTGTTCATAATTGATAATATTTTGATGAAAATTGATTGAGCACTTTTTCAGATTTTGGTGGAACAAGAAAAGGGTGGAAAAAGAAAAATAAATAAAAATAAATAAAAAAGAAAATTCGTAGAAACACAAGAGGTGATCTGTCAGTTGACAGATCACCTAATAAATAAAAAAGAAAATTCGTAGAAACACAAGAGGTGATCTGTCAGTTGACAGATCACCTAATAATAAAAATAAATAAAAAAGAAAATTCGTACGAAATTAAGAGGTGATCTGTCGATTGACAGATCACCTAATAAAGTAAATTCTGACGAATATAATAGGTGATCTGTCATCTTAATGACAGACCACCTAAAAAGGACCAAAAAAAAAAAAAAAAAAAAAAAAGGGGGTCCAGCGAGGTTTGAACCACCGAACCCTGGTATACCAGTCAGGTGTGTTATCCAGTCGGCCACAGTGTGTTCGACAAGCACAGAGAGCAAAATAGGAAACATATTGTCAACTTGACATTGAATGTACATTCTTGCAATTCCAAATTGGCATGATGACAAAACTCTACAAATTCTAGTTTTGAGAATAGTACAAGCTTTAAAATGAAACAGTGGAGATATTGTCTAAAGGATACATTCTAAGCTAAAACATATTGAAAATTTGGCGAGAACAGACCAAGATTTACGGAATTAAAATCAATTTAAATGACTGTGGTGACATCATGAAACAGAAAACACTTGTTCTTAGTTCCGACGCCATTTTGATGACGTCACGATGTAATTAAGAGTCAAATGTGGCATGAAATCATATCTCCTATTCATACTCTATTCGAATATGAAAAGAAAAATTGGGGTCAACGGACTCCCTGAAGAGCTACAGTGAATTTTATATAGGCATATTTTAGCCCATTTACGCGCGCGTAATGCAAATTTGAATGGACGCGCATTCCCGTATTATTGGTCGTAAGAGGCTGAATGAGGTATCAAATTAATCAGAAGACAATGGACAATGGAAAGACATGAAAGAAATGATGACTCGAAGATGCATAACGATGGTAGGTGCAAGAACGCGCACGCATACCTGTGCGCGCGCAAATTCTTGACATGCTCAAAATGACCAGAAACGTACCCAAACTTGACCACGGTCGATTTGGGGAAATTTAAAATTTTGACGCGCGCGTACGTGCGCGTCGTGACCTTTGCATGACCTCTGATGATATGTCCTGATGACCTGTCACCTGAACTTGATATGATGCAAATATGGATGATTTTTGATGATTAGTTGCGATGATATGATCAATCATTTAATTTTACAAAATGGCGCCTAGATGACGTCATCATGATTTGATAACCTTGAAAAGCTTCCATTCCCATGTCTATAATGATGCCCATACATGACATGAAAATCAAGGAAATTGACATGCCCGATTTTGAGATAGAGGTGGACAAAGATTTGGCAATAAAAATAAATAAAGTAAATTCTGACGAATATAATAGGTGATCTGTCATCTTAATGACAGACCACCTAATAATGCATGTGACTTATAAAGCGCCAAATCCATTATGTAGAGTGCGCAAGGCGCATGAAGAAATTAAGAAGTAAAAAGAAAGGTTTAAATAACATTTTTGAAGGACTCAACAGAGATACAATATTTGATGTCTTCAGGAAGTCTGTTCCATAGTATTGGGAACGCATGAGCACAGTATCTTTTACCCCATGTTTGTGAAACTTTTGGAACCACAAACAAGCGAGATATTGAAGAGCATCGAGACCTAGTAAGTATGTAGGAATTGATAAAATGAACATTGGATTAGGGAGCTGGTCTATGAATGCAATGAAAGGCGAGCAACAAAATCTAGTTATCCGATCCTTCATTAGTCTGCTATGCAAACACTGCACTCGAGTTCAGGGATTAAGATTGCGACAGGTATGGGACAAGTTGAATGTGTGTACAAAAAAAAATTAAAAGCAATTGACATCAATTTTGTTAAGCTGCACTTTCGAGCCAAACAGAAGAAATTCACATTTCTCTAAATTAGCTTTCAAAGAATGGGTACGCATCCAATCATGAACATTAGCTATACAAGATTCCAGTCGGCAAATGTCAATTTCCACTGCTATTTGAGTAGAATCAAAATAAATTATCAGTTGAACATCGTCAAAATAAATATGATAGTCAATCCATGATGAATCACAACTTGCCGCGATCCGATCAAATGAATAGAAAAATGGAGTCAGACCTCCCGAAGAGCCCTGCGGTTCGCCATGGGATAGAGAGAAAGTAGCAGATTAAACTGTTTATGCACACGATCTGTGAATGGAATGATAAATATGAGGGCCTGTTCGAACGTTGAAGTCCACATGGAATAATGATTTTGAAATTCAGGTTATGGAATCGATACATAATTAATCTAAATCAGTCGAATTTCGATGGCTAAAATTCCATTTGTAACAGTCGACATTCGAACATATCTCATGTCTAGTTTATATACTACAGCCTAAGGACGACATCAACTCGTTTTTGTTTTAATCCACAAATCACAATTAAAACGAAATTACATTTTAAAAAAGGTATGCTAACAGAACCCTATAATTCATTGAACGTCATACCAGTGCAGTTATTACATGGAAGAGATTGGTTAGTATATTAAGAGACTTTCAATTTAAATTACTTCATAAAAAAGTCTACCCAAACCGTTTCCTATATAAAATTACTTTCAAATTTTGAGGAAATGGTCTGCGTTCATATTGCAATATCTTCATGAATTTGGAAGAAATCCATCAACATGCTTTTCCATATGTAATATAATCAGAATAGAGACTAATGATTGAACCACATAACAGATTTGATTAAATTTGTGACCTTTCATGACAGAGAGAAGGGGGTACCTCTTCATGTAAAATAAATTAAAACTACATTACTCCAGTAGTATAGTAAATTAGATAGAAAAAAAGGCTTGCAATGGAAAAGAGAGATTGTCGATGCCCTCCAGAAGATGTGAAAAAAAATGAGAAATCAACCTCACATATCTCTTTGCCTTTGGGCAGTCTTTCTCTGCATGTAGTTAAGGTAGTGTCACTTCTTTTATTTTGACTATTCGGCCTCTATCTTTTTTTTTTTCATCTTGTTTCTTGTATTTTGCTTTTGATAATATATCAAATTTAGTTGTTATATTTTATTTCATTCTTTACACTTAATTGTATTTATTTATTTATGTATTTATTTATTTATGTGTTTATTTATTATTATTATTATCTATTTATCTTTTTTAAGGGGGGCAGTGAGTTTGTGAAGCGCGTGACCTCTCTTGGCTTAGTGATGCTACCGGGATATATGGTCCATTGACATCATGAGCCGATGTCAAGAGAGAGGGGACGTCAGATTCTGACATGCCTCTTTAAAGGAATGGTGACCTAGACGCTTCTTAAAAAGAAATGTTATTTTTTTATTTGAATATAATGCAATTCACTAATCAATTTAGCATTCTTTAATCTCATGAATAACTACAATACTGTTAAAAGATATCTTAGATGAATTTTTTTTTCTTTATCTAAGATTGACAAATATCATTATATATATATATATATATATATATATATATATAATATGTATTTATTTATTTATCTATTATTATATCTGTGCTAGTTTGTCTGTTTTCATTGATTTCCTTATATGCAATTTATTCAAATATTTGTCTGAAGATTTCGTTCTATATCATTTTTTTTTTCATTTATCTTAAAATTGTTGAAGAAATGTGTATAGACTTGATCTAGACTTTTGCCTTTTTTCGAAATAGTGTAATTCATATTCTTCTATAATGGAGTCAAAATGCTTTCCTTAGTTATGAAATAGTTATGTAAATGATTTCATCTTATCTACTACGTTCCTTTGTTAAAGGGAGAGCTAAAATATCGTGACAAAAGATCATGCAGTATCACCCAAGGGGGAGCAGTGTTCACAAAATTATCTTTCGGTAGAATACCATTTTGATATTACCTTCAAGTATCATACGATTACTTTTTTCTTCATTCAATCACTCTTAATTTATCATTTTCTTAGCAGGGAGCTTAGTCTCAAATGAAAAGCAAGTGGAACATCCCTGGTATTCTCGCCCGTATCATGTGATCTGAATCTCGTGCAAAACGATCAGTGATATTCCATTGCCCTTATGTCCAATTTTCATAGATTAGATCCTTAAACTGTCAAAGGTTATGACTTTTCAAAAAAAGTACCATCATCCTGGTCAAGTTCATTGACACTACGATATTTGGCCTTGGTTATGTTACCTGAAACTCATACAAAACGCTCTGTGATATTTGATTACACTTATGTCCAAGTTTCATGGACTAGAGCTATTATACTGTCAAAGCTATGATGACATTTCCAATGCAATAAGATTTCAATGTTGACGACGCTACCGTCACCGTCGCCGTGGGGAAAGGTGGCGCCTATGATCTCGCTCTGCTACAGTAGCCGAGACAAAAAATCAAAACCTGTTTAGCCAAAACAAGCAAAAGTTTATTAAATTGCCATTGTTTTCGTGGAATTGCATATGCACAGTACACAGAATATGCATATTATGCATATCAATTACGACCATTATCAGGCATCAGAGAAAAAAAAATCCATTTTGTTCTAGTCCCTATTCATCTTTAGAAATTAAAAAAAAAATATTTATTCATGTCATCGATTGCTATACAGAAAGTCTGCTTAAGGAAATATGCCTTACACTTATAAGTTCATAATCAGTTTTAAAGTTTTAATACAATCATATTAATATTAATGGTAGTAACCTAGATATTCTCTATATTCCAAATCAATTAAAGGCTAATTTATTATTCAGTTGAGAAATAAGGTCTCACCCTAGGGGTACCATCGGAGACCCATCTTTATGTGATAAGATCATTTGATATAAGCATTGCTACTCCCAACTCCCTGATATATAACTTAGACACATAATCTGTATCATCCTTCCATTGAATGTACTGTTTTGGGTTCTTCTTCTTACAAAAAACAATTGTATTCACTGTAGACCTGTGTTGTACTAAATATCATTTACTAAAGGAAAAGAAAAGGGTCATGTTCTAGGGCATACCCCAAAATGTTTCTTATATCCAGGTTAGAACGGATTTAGACTGTTCCATATAGTAAAAATGACATCATCATGAAAAAGAATGCAATTGCGGATAGAACTCCTTTAGTTTTTTTAACGACCTTCATAATATCACGTTAATGCCGATTCCCCATCCACCACACCACACTCTGGCGCACACACATACACGCACAATTAGACAATGTAAAATGTGTTAAACATGTAGCACTGACCACATGTCAGTTATTCTGCTCACGAATTCGGGCGGAAGGAACTTTATACCTTCGAATACCTGCAGTCCATAGCGAGGATGACATACTGCCTAGTATTAGAACTCACAGCCCGGAATACCCCTTTATGTTTTTAACACTTGGTCAATACTATTTGTAATATTCATTTTACTCTACAAACTCCGCTTTTAGTAGCCTCCTCCATTGCCAACCTGTTTGTATAATAATCTTATATATAGTTTACGCAAATCTTTTATATTTCTATTGCTAAAATAAAAATGTACGAAACCAAACATTTTATTGTAATCTTTGGAATGGAACGAAAATTAATGTAATGAAATGATAAATGATAATGATATAAATTTAAAGAATAATTTGGTATTCCTTTGGTGTTAAGCGTGCTGACATCCCACTTTACCTCTTTCTTTTGCAGTTTGAAAAAAAAGTCCTTTTGAATTTAGATCAAGAAAAGATTAATTAATACTGTAACGCGACACTCTATCAAAATAACCTTTTTAAGAAAAGTATGTTGCCACCACAATAGTTAAGAGAGTTATTGGGCTCTCGGCCAAACATTAATAACAATTGACCGTAATGAATAAATTTTCTTCGACAAGAACCTTAAAGGACAAGTCCAACCCAACAAAAAGTTGATTTGAATAAATAGAGCAAAATCCAGTGAGCATAAGCATAACACATTAAAAATATCATCAAAATAGGATGTAAAATAAGAAAGCTATGACATTCTAAAATTTCGCTTAATTTCACAAACAATTATAAGCATATCATGGTTGGTATGCAAATGAGTAGACTGATAGCGTCACGCACTCAGGATTTATTGTGTATTTTATTATATGAAAGAGTAAATATTCTAATTTTCTCCTCATTGTCAAGTGAAAAAAAGAACAATTCCTCTCTGAACATGTGGAATTAGCATTATGTTAACACTATACGGTTCAGTCAAGTTGGCCCTTATTTTCAAATATGTAAATAATATTGTATAATTCAGAAAAAAAACAAAATGAATAGTGAGGGGGACATCATCAAATGTCTCATTTGCACGTCACTGAGTTGTGCATATAACTGTTTTATGAAAAATAAGCGAAACTTTAAAATGTCATAACTTTGCTGTTACATTCAACAGGGTCTACCTTATATTAGGAGGTACGATATTGAAAGTGAAAATTTAGAATTGATCTGGATTGAACTAAAGCCCAAAAATGAAGCCAGTTTGTATGTTGGCATCATTTATCGAAAACCAAATTCCACCACATCCTTTTTTGATGAATTAGATAACAATCTTGAACAAGTATTTTCATTCTCAGATAGAATAATATTACTAGGCGACTTTAATTGCAACATGCTCACTGTTAACTCATTATCAAACAAATTAATAGAAATTAGTCAATTACTAGGTTCAAAACAACTCGTCAATGACCCAACTCGTGTGACCCCTTTTAGTAAAAGCCTCATAGATCTGATCTATGTTTCAAGCTCATTAGGTGAGCTATATTCAGGTGTGCAGTCTATTGGGTTTAGTGACCATTCATTAATATATGTTGTGACAAAATTGAAAACACAGAGATCACCTCCTCAGATCTCACGATTCCGATCTTTCAAGTTTTTAAATGAAAATGCATTTCTTAGTGACGTTGAAAGTATTGATTGGAATTATTATTTTATGAATGAAACTGATGTTGACGTCATGTGGAACAAATTCAAGAAATTTTTTGTTGAACTTTCAAACAAACATGCGCCGTATGTATCAGTACGTAAAAAATCTAAGGATCTCCTTGGATTACGTCGGCTTATAAACAATAAGCAAGAGACAGATACTACTGTAAAAGCAGTTCTATAAGATAAAATATGATAGAAGTAAAAATGAATATGAAAGTACTGCTATGTGGGTGAAATATATTTCACTCAGAAACAAAACTAATACTCACAACAAAAAACTGAAAATGTCATATTATCGTAGTAAGATAGAGGGAACCAGTGATATGAAAGAAACCTGGGATATTGTTAAAGGGTTGATGCCTAACAACAACTCGAGCGAAGGCTCTCATCTGGTCATTGATGGTGCTATTGAATCGGATCCTTTTAAAATAGCAACAGAGTTTAACACAATGTTTAGCAAAGTTTTTGAATCGATTCATGGTAAAGACCCTAGCGAAATAAAGGACAAGAGTGATGACGCTATCAAAAGACTTCGTGAAGTACATTCGCGCTTTACTTTAAGAGAGAGATAACCGTTGACTTTGTAAGGTAGGAATTGAATAACATCAACTGTACAAAATATGTAGGCCTTGACGACGTCCATCCGAGATTGTTAAAACTCAGCGCACAATCGGTTGCCATTCGTCTTGTGCGCATTTTCAACCAGTCCATACAATCTGGACAAATTCCCAATGATTTTGAGCTGGCTAAAGTAGTCCCTATTCCTAAAACAAAGACTGCTAACGAACTCAACCATTTTCGCCCTATCTCCCTTTTCTCGATCGTTTCCAAAATTTTAGATAGAGCGGTCCACTCTCAATTAATGGAATATCTTCACCACGAAGAATTGATGTTTCATCGGCAGTCAGGTTTTAGAAGTAAACATTCCACCTCGACGTGCCTAACATAGTTTACTGATATGTTATACGATAACCTTGACAAAGGCCGAGTAATAGGTGCTCTGTTTTTGGACTTTAGAAAAGCCTTTGATATTATCCCTCACGATATCCTTATCAAGAAATTATATTATTTTGGCATAAGAAATATAGAGTTAACATGGTTTGAATCATACTTAATTAGAAGAAAGCAATGTGTGTCATACAGGGGTACCGCAAGGCTCAATTTTGGGCCCTCTACTGTTTTGTATGTTCATTAATGACAGTAATTTAACTATGCATTCTAATACTAATATTTCTCTGTATGCAGATGATATCCTACTAGATCAATCTCATCTCAACAATTGTATCTCGCAAAACTAAGAACCGAGTATAAAAAACAGTCATTCTCCTATACATGTATAGCAGCAAAACTATTTAACTCATTACCAGTACCCATTAAGTGCTCTGTTTCACTTCCTATTTTTAAACGAAACGTCCGTAAATTCCAAGCAAGCTGATTAATTTTTCTACTGTTTTTGTCATAGTATGTATAGGCCTCCCCCCTCATTGTTATTTGTTTATTATGTATATATATTATTTTTGTATTGTGTATTTTAATCATGTATGTTATAATTGTTATTGTATAATGTTCGAATTGTAATTGATAGCAGGGCTCCCTTGTAAAGCAGGCCTCTGGCTTGGATGGGACTACCCTGCTTTAACTAGTTTTATTTTTCTCTACTTATACAAATCGACATTTTATGAGGTGGACTTGACCTTTAATTGAAGAGTTAGCGAACCTCCAATCAAAATAGCCGCATCATGATCCATGATAACTGAGTTCTATTACGAGGTCCGTGATTGGTGCATCTTCCCACATCGACCGCCAACTTTTCTCCACTCTGCCAGAACCACGGAGGTTGAAGGAGCTCCGATGATCTGAAGAAAGACCGTCTTTTCTCCCATTTGTTTATCATGTGTATTACTAAATCCATAAAGTTCAAATCCAGTCTTATATCAATTAAAATGTCAAATTGATAATGTAAACAAAAATAGTGAAACAATTTCATTATAATACTTTGATTCAAATTTTTTATTTAATACAGGGTTCTGCTTTAAAGTGCTGTTTCGGCTGTACGCAAATGAGTGAATCGATGATGTTGTAACCCCATTTTATTTTATTGAAATAATTTTTGAAAGATCTATTTGAAAAAAGTGATTGAAATTGAATTTCTTATCAAATACTTCAAATCTCGGTATGGTTCATGAATAAATTCATAATTGTTTAAACCATTTTTACTCCGATATTGAGGAGTTTTATTTATTTGAAATATACCTGAAAATTAATAAGTATGAACAATTGGTAATCACCCATGCAAATTGATCGTTGCCGTTTATGTATGAAATAATTGTTTTTACTGTTCGTTTGTCCGTGCTGATAATGCAAACCAAAAATATTTTCGATATATTTTTGTTTGAAGAAGTAGATATCGATGTACATCATTTCTGTAAATTGCCTTTACGTTAAAATCATTTTTACTTTATAAACAAAATCACGAAAACAGTTTTTCTAATTGCAAATAAGTTGTGTTGCACAGGTATAAAATAATGATAATTCTTCATTACTCAGGGAAGCAACTTCAGCTGAACTGTTCTTCCAGTGGGCCCTGCATGATCATGATAGAATGTTAATATTACCATTCTCCATTCTAAAACGTCGCCAGCAAAAAGTTCAATTTTTCAATTGGTATCACTTGGCTGGGGATCGAACCCACGACCTCCCGTTCATGAGGCGGGTCCCTTTAGGAAAGGATTCTTACTATATTTGTCGTTTACAAGGAAAGCTTTGGATTATCATCCCTCGCCACTTTACTTTGATCCTTTTTTCAACGACTTGTTTATCAACCTGCCTTCATGCTTATTTATTGATTCATTAAAATCACCAGTTCGAAGTATAGTCAGGCAGCATATGTAATTTACTTCGACAAATTGGCTAAGTCTGATTTTTCACTTTTATGTGATTGGTGACATCCCAAGGAACAACTTTCAACTTGGTGACAAAATTATAATGGTCATCTTGACCATGTTAGTGGTCAAAATGGGATCAATAGGGGTCAATTTTTTAAATTGCCCCGATTCTGTCGAGTGACACATCAAATTGTTTGTCTTGTTATACTGAACAAAATAGTGTACACAACCATATACTCTTGACCACCCGTTAAAAAGTTATGACCGGAAATGTAAAAAGGTCATCGAACTTTCGTTAAAATGGCAAATTAAACTGAAGGCAGGGGCCGCGGAACGGTTTTCAAAGTGGGGGGGGGCTGAGCCAAAAGTGGGGGGGCTGACCATGCAAAAAATCACAATCATATGGTCATTTTTACGTTTTTGTACATGGTTTTGGAAAAAAGTGGGGGGCTGAAGCCCCCCCAGCTCCCCCCCCCCCCCCGCTTAAGCGGCGCCTGCTGAAGGTGTGAAGAAAGCTCATTTTCCGTGTTTTTATGCATGTGTGCATTTTATTTTCGATTTTGATAAGTCCATCGTCAAAAGTCCTTATCCAGAAGATATAAAGGGTCAATACAAGGTAAGGGAAAGATCAAAATTCATTGGGAGCCAAAATATACACGTCTAAAAGCGGTTAGAAGTTTAGAAGTCTTATTTTTCGTGGGTTCTTTATTTTGAAAAGTCTATATCTAAGAAGACATTATCCATTACATAAAGAAGGAGTCAAATGTGCTCACTTAATTAGGAACAAAATAGATAAACAGAGATTGACGTCGAATACATTCAGTGTGGTATCATGGTATTGCAGGAATGCCTATGAGCTTGAAACGACTTGACAAACTCTAATGCCCTTAAAAGTTGTATCATCTTCATGATGTTATAAGTGCAACCAGCTCTTTCCGAGTTTCTTGATTTAGAAATTCAATTCAAGTTCAATTCATGTTCAATTTACTAGTCTTTGATTTGTAAAGATACATTTCATCCATTTGCTTTGTACATAATATTTTAATCAACAGAAAGTATTGTAATGTATTGGGGTATATATGTGCAATATATGTTAACAGACACATCGATTGATCAGTGCTCCCAGCTCTTAAGAAAGATGCCTAACATCTTATTTGGATTAACTTACGAATAAGATAATGAGGTTAGGATTGAGGATGATATGATAAGTTGGACTCCAATTGCCCCTCAATTAATTATAATGTGTGACGGTTATATTATTTCTGACAAAGAGGCAACATCGTGCAAGCATCCTGTTTGTAGTCAGTCATGTGTGTCTATCATGCTGATGTAATATATTCTGACCATTACTCGATCTCTGGAGCCAAGAAGAACTACACATTCCTGATTATGTTCTGACATTAACACGGCTTGCACTATTTTATCAAGTGTGTTTTTTTCCAGAGCATATACCACGTAAAACTAAACTTAATACCAGTTTTCACTATAGTGATGTGCATAGATGCTAGATGCAGATTTTTTTTTGTTCTTTTGTCGTTCTTGTTTTTTTCCTACTTGCTGAACTACCTGGATGTTACTAGAAAGAATAATCACATATGTCATTGAAGTAAACCACGGCCATACCGCAGCGGGAAGGGGGGGGGGCAGCTGCCCCAAGAAATTGTGAAGACTTGCATTATTACTGAAAAATGAATAAAATTGACCAAAAGTATGCACTAAATCCTTAAATTTCACTTTACAAAATGCAAAAGGGCCCCAATGGTAAGCTCAGAACAGCACATGCACCAGACATGTGTAGTCCTTCTTTGCTCCAGAGATCGAGCATCTTATTCGTAAGATAATCCAAATGAAATGTTAGGCAACTTTCTTAGGAGCTGGGAGCACTGATCAATCGATGTGTTTATTCTGTTAACTTGTATTATACTTATACCCCAATACATTACAATAATTTATGTTAATTAGAATATTCTGTACAAAGCAAATGAAGGAAATACTTCTTTACATATCAAAGACTAGTAAATTGAAAATGAATTGAACTTGAATTGAATTCCTAAATAAAAAAACTCCCTGGTTGCACTTAATTATCACACCATGAAGATGATAAGATTTTAAGGGCATAAGGGTTTGTCAAGTCGTTTCAAGGTATTCCTGCAATACGATGATACCACACTGAATGTATTCGACGTCTATCTCTGTTTATCTATTTTGTTCCTAAATAAGCACATTTGACCCCTTTTTATATAATATCTTCTTAGACATAGACTTTTCAAAATAAAGAACCCACGAAAAATAAGACTTCTAACCGCTTTTAGACGTGTATTTTGGCTTCCTATGAAAGTTTGTTGACCTTTTGACCTTTCCCTGACCTTGTCTTGACCCTTTATATATTCTGGATAAGGAATTTTGACGATGGACTTATCAAAACGAAAATAAAGAAGTACACACATGCATAAAAACACGGAAAAATGAGCTTCCTTAACACCTTCAGTGTAATTAGCCATTTAACGAAAGTTCGTTGACCTTTGACATTTCCGGTCATAACTTTTTAACGGAAGGTCAAGGGTATATGATTGTGTACACTTCTTTATTCAGTATAACGAGACAAACAATTTGATGTGTCACTCGACAGAATTGGGGCAATTTAAAAAAATTGACCCCTATTGACCTTATTTTGACCCCTAACATGGTCAAGATGACCATTTGAAATTTGTCAACAAGTTTAAAGTTGTTCCATGTGATGATACCAATCACATAAAAGTGAAAAATCAGACTTAGCCAATTTGTCGAAGTAGCCGGTAAATCATGACATATGCTGCCTGACTAGTAGCTGCAACACGCTAAATGTGAGCTGTGTAGGATACATGTATTTAAACAAAAATGTCAATATTAACATGATGAACGGAGATGCACACAAAATGTTGCATACATGTCATACATCAGCACATTGTTAAACTTAAACAAGCAGGAGCTATATGCTAGATAGGACAGGGGGACCCAAATATGATTTTGCAAGTAGTGAAAAAGGAAATGAGCAGAAAAAGGACACAAGGGGAGAAAATATATGTTTATTTTTTGGCAAATTAGTTTTTACTATAATTTCAATTAATAGGGGTACTATAGAGTTACACGTACCTTTTTAAAAATAAGTTCTCTACATTCTCCCTTTTCTTCACTTGTTTTGCTTATTTTTCACGGCGCACAAATTCATGATGGCGGTTTGACCCTGCCCCATCTAGCATAGCTCCTGCTTGTTAAATTTTGAAATAGATGAAACAATGAGATGATGTATGATATATATGAGGCATTTTACGATCACCTCCGTCAATATTGACTGAAATTGTACTTAAAAAAAAAACAAATTCATGCATCATGCAGATCTCACATTCAGTGGTGTACGGTTACTTAGGAATTGGTGACTCTAATGAATTAATGAATAAGCATGAAGACGAGTTGATAGACAAGTTGTTAAATAGGATCAAAGCAAAGTAGCTAAGGATGGTATTCCAAAGCTTCCCTTGTAAACAATAAGCATAGTAAGAACATTTTCTTTACTAGGACTAAATATCATGGTAGCGAAACATAGTCCCTCATAAGATATATATACTATTTCAGGTATTATTCAGGATGCGTAGATCTAATTATTGTGATATTCATAAATATTCTATAGAAAACTAATGAAATCTTGGGAAACATATCATGCCTTGGGATTGTTGCGTGTATTGTTCTCCATAGACAGCATTTACGTCAGCACCCCCAGTATATAAATAAATAAATATATATATACATATATATATATAAATATATCGTTCCAAGGCCCTGAAACCTCGAGGAGCAATTATTATTGAAATGATAATTCAAACTTTGATACTTGAAGCCAGAACGGACTGTTAGTAAACAAAAATTATCTTGCCAAAGGAAGGCATTTCATTTCCCCCAAAAATGGAAACCTTTGTAAATGTATAAATGATATCTATTACTGCTTTCACATCAAGCTCACAGCGACCGATCGGACATGCTTTCACGAAAGTGCTTTTTCAAAATTTGGCCAGGCCCAGACTGATCGGTCACTGTAAGTTTGCGCGCATCATCGTGATCTGCGCATATTTTTCGCTATGCAACGTCACAAAGGATGAAAAGGGCATTTCGATCGGTAACTGAGTACGATGTGCTTTCACATCAAGCTTGCATCGGTCACTGAAGTATCTCTCCGACCATATTCAGGGACCGATAGTTTTTTACCAAACAATCGGTCGTTGAGTACTATGAAATGCTTTCACATCATGATTTCATCGGTCGCTGGTGATTGGAACCTTGATGTGATGTGACGTGATGTGACACTATGTGACAGCGTTGCTTGGTTATAAATATAAAGTTTTCGCACTGCTACCCAGAGTGCTTTCAAGAACATAAAATATGTATTGTCAAATACCCTTCATGTCCAGGAGTAAACCGAAAAGTCTTTTTTGAAAATTGGTGAATCAAACCACCTGTTTCGTCTTGGACTCTAGACGTACGACATATTTGTAACTTTTCGTCAGCTCCGCAACTTAGGACGAAACTGCTATTCCAGTTCACAAATTCTAGACAAAGACCTCCCAAAGGTTCGTTGTGATTTGACTCGCATTTTCAATTCATTCATTGTGGGCTTGAATTCGTTCTGCGCCGCAGAGCGAAAACTCTCTAACGTAAAACCCAGGCCAAAGCTCTGAACTGGATGATAATTGTGTAGCGACTTCCAGTTATCAGGGGCGGAAAACAAAATGAAGTCTGTGCATTCCTTGAATTGCACTGACGTCAGCTTGCTGTAAATGTGAATTAGGATTTATGTGCAACGTTAGGTTTTCTTTTATACAGAGTAACTGTGCATTTAACCGGTGAATGACGATTTTCATTGCAAATATAAGGATAGCGATCAAAAGTAAAACAGAGAACACGGATACTATTGTAACTTGTACATGTATTCAATTGGAGGGGGCATTGCCCTGACAATGATCAGTCTATTTGAATGCATATTTAGCTTAAAAGTGATTCTACATCCAGATAGAAAACCTGTTGATAATCTTTGGTACAACAGGCTTTGAATGACGATGATATATTTCCCACAGGTGATTATTTGATAATGTGATGCTTGTCGCCGATGTTATAACTGATATATTTATATATTTTATAAATGACCAGCATGGATTTTCCATACGAAATTATTCATATATTAGATTAAAGTGCTTTCTTAACCATTATAAAAATAAACTACGTGCGATGTGGTCATACGACGCTCAGGGGTCGCAAAACTGTTAAAGTTGGGGGGAGGGGGTGACCTTAAAAAATCACAAAAGATGGTAGTGTTAACGTTTTTGTACACGTGTAGTAAAAACGGTGTATTTCGGGAGGGGAGGGGATGGAACCCCTTCATTTCCCTTTTCCACTGTACCTGACGATTGACGAAAAAAAGCTATCAATGCAGCAAACATAAAACAGTAACCCAAATCGCTAATGAGATTCTCTCAAATTTTGAAAAATGACAAGTTTGCCTTTGGTTTTGCATAAGTGTATGATTTGATGAATTGGTGTCATGTTTACGAAATCTATAGAGGTAAAGAAAGAATATCAAGTTATTTTCCACAAAACGCTTTCATGAAAGAGAGACGCAACTTTGACAAGATAAAAGGAAAAGATGACGGATGCCAAAAAGATCAACAAAAACCAGCAGAAAAAGTACAGTTCAGGGGCTCCTGCAGGTAGATCGATTTGATCAGATTAGTGACACATTTAATAGGGAGGCAGGGATGTGTGTCACAATAGCTATTTATAGGGAACGCAAATAAATAAACAGAAAAATAAAATCGCTTTCTTCCAGTATAATTAAGCTGATATATGAAAGAATATCTGCTTTAAAAGTACAAAAACGCAGTTATTCCATAAACCTTTTGTTGAAATGGACGCAAATTAAACTCCTGCCCCGGGCGTTACTTTTCCAAGATACGCCACTGGGTCAAATACCCCCTGATATAGCCCCTTGTGATACGATACGGATGATTTCCATAATATGAAGATAATTTCACAAAATGTTTATTGCATTCAGTGCTTAAATGCTGTGAAATATTTCTCCCTGAAGACGTAAAGAGGGATAAACACGTGTATCGATACTCCGAGTTGTATCATTTTGAAATAGTCTGCGAATTCGAACATAGGTTTCGGATATAATTATATCGCATCATTCTATTTATTTTTAGCTTCCTACTCCAGGGTATCACCGGATAATGAATTTTTGAGAAGCTTGCCGAGACTTTCATAAAAAGTGTATTCCAGCCCGGTTGACCTCAGCATGAAACGGCAATCTCCAAAACTTGTATACATTATTAATGAATAAGAATCCCTACAAGATTTCATGGTCGTTTAAATTTTAAAGACCTTATTTGATAAGAGTATAAAACTGGGGGCCGTCTTATTCTGTTGGAAAAAATAATTATAGGCCATTATTGCTAATCCAATTTAGGGGTATATCTAAGCCATATATTTGGTAAGGCTGTAAGTGTGTGGGACTGAGTTCTAGAGGGAGAGGGTTTGCGTTTTATACTAGTAGTTATGGTAATTGTATTAAAATCGTGTATAAAGCAAGAGAAAAAAAGAAGAGGAAAATCGAGGTTATGAAATGTAAATCAAGCTCTTAGTTGTGCTTCATTTGTTTAAAGGTCAAGTCCACCCCACAAAAAATGTTGATTTGACTAGAGAAAAATCAAACTAGCAAAATGCTGAAAAAATCATCAAAATTGGATATGAAATAAGAAAGTTATGACATTTTACAGTTTTGCTTATTTTTCACAAAACAGTGATATGCGCAACTCAAATGAGACAGTCGATTATGTCCCTCACTCACTATTTATTTTGTTTTGTATTGTTTGAATTATACAATATATCATTTTTTTATAGATTTGACAATAAGGACCAACTTGACTGAATCATATAGTATTAAACAATGCTCATTCCAAATGTTCAGGGAGGATTTAATCGTTGTTTCACTTGACAATGAGAAGAAAAATAGGATATTCCCTATTTTATATGATAAAATACAAAAGAAATAGTGGGTGGATGACGTCATCAGTCTCCTCATTTGCATACCCACCAGGATGTGCATATAACTGTTTTGTGAAATTAAGCAAAACTTTAAAATATCATAACTTTCTTATCTTACATCCGATTTTGATGAAATTTTCAGTGTTATGCTTGTTGGATTTTTCTCTTTTTATTCCAATCAACTTTTTGTTGGGATGGACTTGACCTTTAAGTAAACACATGTAAATCGCAAGAAATCTTAATCATACTAATAATACCATACCAAAAACACGAATAAACATACCAATAATTGAATGTGACACTGCATTATAACAACATGGTGTGTCAGAATAGTGCATAAAGGTGTGTGTTCATCGATTTCTTCTGAAACCTTGACATTGTTCTTAAAACTAGGCGTTATTGTACTTGTCATATTGATTTTGAACAGAGGCATTGATGTGACCTTGATAGAAACTACTCTTCCCAATGTTCTGTTTATTCATTTCTTTCACATAATTTAAATAAAAAGAGTTGCCAAAGCAGTTGTATGTGCATAATTTCTCATATATATATATATATATAGTCGGTAGATAATCCAAATGTTGTATCAGTATTATCAAAGCAAGTTAGAAACTTTCATGCTCATTCTAACAAAATTTATTTGATTTGATGTCCACAAATGTTCGACAATCACCGTCTTTATCAGGTGAATGACAAAAGTGATGCGTTTCCATATACATCTAGCCCATATTACTAGGAGCATTGCCATGGAAACGCATTAGGCTTAAAACATCGATCATGATAAATAATGAAAAACGTCATATAGACGTCACAATGCATAATATGTTTGAAAAGAGGAGCTTTTTTTTCTTTCCGTTAAACCGTGTTGGTATATAGATTCTTAAATGATTTTGAGATGAACACGTAGTTAAACCATATCAACAGTTGAGTTGAAAATCACACCTCCTGGCAAAAATGTCTTTTATACAGCACTTCAAACAATATTAAAAGTTTGAAAAACTTGATCGAGATCTTTTGGAACCCTTACATTTTATTCGAAAAACTATTTGACAGGGTTCATTTATTTTGATCGTAATCCCAAAAGAAAGCCATAAGAGAAAGCTAGTATACTATCTCATCCGTCCTTGATTTTGCAAAACTGGCAAATGAATGGAAAACTATGACGAGACTTTAGCATATCTCAGTACATATATTTATCATTATATTTTGTCAATCAGTTTTCCAATGTGCTTCCGCCGCTGTCTGTCGAACTATATATAAGGCGGTATTAACAATACCCTCGAATAACCAATGCTCTTGAATTATAAAAGCCATTGAGACATTGCTAAGAATAATTCCCCTCAACTATACAAATAGCTGCAACACATTGTTTGACCCACAAAAAACACCTTACCTATAAACGATGTATTGCGACAAACATGACAAATATATCCCTCACGTTTCTATAAAACATTCAAACCGCATGGAAGATTGGTAGTCCTCGATGAGATTTTTGCAGTCGACTCATCTATATTTGGGAAGAATAGATATCTTTGTCGAGTGATTTCACACACAAACACCTTCACACACACTCCCTCTTACACCAACATACACACCCTCACACATCCTCAAACGCACACACACACTCACAGGCACACCCGAACATACATCCCCCTTATTCCTGATTTCCCCCCTCTATTAGCACCCAAATATATTTTAATAAAAACTATTGCATTTCTCGCCAAGGGACTGCGATTGTCATTACATGTTGGTGCAATATCTAGGCCTGTGTAATGATACAATCATGATGTATATTTTACATTTTTCGGAAAAATCATTCACATACATTTTCTGTGTTGGCGTCGGAAGATAAAAACGAAAGCCTATCGGTAAGTTCACATCAGCATTAGATCGCAGTAGGAAGTATGTATGAGATTAGAAAGGCCATTCCTCAATGTTTGTTTAAGTCTGCTGATTTATATTCACTTGTAGTCTAATATCGCATTGACTAAACATTTGATATACTATCAATCTGGGCTAAATGCCGTTGGTTTATTCAACACTTTTTTCTGAAATACATGTACAATTCTGATTTAATGTGATGACCAGTTAGTCTAATTTCCACTTATTTTTTTACTTTGACAAACGAAACTTTGGTCTATAAGCAGTTCATCTAACGATGTAGATATGGGGGTCTTAGACCAAGTGGAACTCAGATGAAATGAGTGTAGCTTAAAATGTAGTTAGACAAAATGGTAAATTTTAGAAATGAAACCAAAAAGTTGCCCTAAAAAAATGGAAAACGAATAGGAACGTTTTTAATCATATCCTATTATTACACCGTAGAAAAACCAGAAACCAATTCGCACAAAATCAATCTCAAAAGTCACAGAGGTCATTTTTTTTTAACAATTCAAATTTAGGTACATATATTGATCGGTCAATGGGGAAGCAAAAATTGTGACTGCATGCGGTCGAGAATCCATCAAGTTGCAATAAATAATGTAATATTAAACGTTATGACAGATTACTGTTTAAATCCTTCTTGATTTTTGAAGGAAACAAAATAAAAAACAATATGGGGTGATGAATGATAAACAATTTAACTCAAGTAAATCAGAACTGTTTTTAAGCTCTAAAATCAACTTTACAAAGTCTTTAAATTCAGAGTAACACCCAGTGATCAAATTTTGGAGACAAAAGAAATCTAAAAAATAGTACTTATGCATGTTTGATGCATGATTAAAGCGAAATTTTATCAGAGAGTAAGGACATTTTGTAGTCTCTCTCTATTGAAAATTACCGTTCATATACTAATCACGAGAATATAAACCCCTCAAAAAAGTAACGCAACTCAAGTTTGAGGGAGGATAACTTTTTTATCATTGATCTATAAAAATTGAGAGTGAGAGAGTCATTGAAAAGCTCCATTATTCCTCTTTACAATGATTGCAATGATTGTCCTGAATATGCAATCGTGGAATGTTCAGTACACCTGACAATAAGGCAAAGTCAGAAGTGAAATGTTGCAAATTGCATTGTTTCTTAACCAAAGTCTGCATTTCTTTTGAATCTGCACATGGGTTTGCATTTTGCCCTGATGAATATTGTTGTTTTTTTTAGAAATGTTTATGTGTGTTTAGCCTTACTATTGGTTTGTGTGAGGTAAACTTGTGGTGTGTTTTTTTGTGGTTGCTTGAAAAAGGTTTCCATATATGCCCCGCTTATCAAATCTCCTTAGGGCCCAAGCAATTGGCCAACTCCAAGCAGGGGTATCCCAAAACGATGTTGCCATCCGGTTTGGTGTAAGCAAAAGCACCATCTCAAGATTGAGTGCCAAATTCCTTGAATCTGGGGAAGTTAAAGACAGGCCAAGAAGTGGGCGTCCAAAGCAGACAACACCAGAAGAAGATCGCTATATCACCCTCTCTGCATTAAGGAATCGAAGGCTATCGGCAAGAAATCTCCAAGAAAGGTTTGCACGCAGATACGGTAATAGAATGTCTGATCAGACGATCAGAAACCGGCTCCACGCAACCAACTTGAGCGCCTGTAAGCTGCAAGAAGACTTGCCATGACTGCCCTTCACCGTCGTACCCGTATGCGTTGGTGCCGTGACCATTTACGATGGAACCAGGCGATGTGGAGATATGTCCTTTTTTCTGATGAGTCACGATTCTGTCTTCGTGTGGCTACAGTATGTATGTATATTCCGAGGAGTGCACTTCACCTTTTATCGTGTTTCGCACTGCTTTCTGCGTAGAGTACCTCGAATAAGCGAGATACTGTCTGCTTCAGACACTTCTGAGTGCCCAGAGAGTGAACATGGTGTGCATGAACGGGACATATAGGCTGGTATAAGTTTGAAAACTCAAATCAATGTTAAAATCCTCATATGCGCGGGTCAATTCTTAATCAACAACGGTGTAAAATGATAGAAAATAGCACACTATAGAATATTCATTGTCTCGTCTGCAAAGCAGAGCAGGAACACAGGCGCCGCTTTCCGACGGCGGCGTCGTCAACAATGAAACCTTAACCAAGATTAAGTTTTGGAAATGCCATCATAACTTCCAAAGTATATGGACCTGTTTAATGAAAATGAAACAGAAGGGTAACTAAGTATTACTGATTACCTTACATGAGTTCAAGGTCACATGAACCGGGTCAAAGGTCATTCATGATAGCAGGGCCCGCTGGGAGAACAGTTTTCGGAACTGAAGTGGCTACCCTGGGTAATTATGCCGTTATTGATATTATTATTATCATTATTATTATTATTAATGGTTAATGTACTTTTACCATGTTAGGGGTATCAACATTGAAATCTTTAATAACCAAAGTTTTGGAAACGTCATCATAACTTTGAGGGTTTATGGATTTAGTTCATGAAACATGGATATAAGGGTATTTAAGTATCACCGATCTCTAGCACGAGTTTTAGGTCACATGATTAAGGTCAAAGGTCATTTAGGGTCAGTAAACTTAGTATGAATGGTGATTTTTGTGAATAATTATTCATATTAATTGTTTTCAAAGTCAGCACCGCTGCTATATTGAATCGCGTAATGCAAGTGAGACTGACAAAGACATTTTACTTGTAAAGTGGCAATATTATGGCTATCACTGTTTGAGAAGCCTCAGAAAAAGGGATTCCTTTATCGATTGATTAATATTGTTTTAAGATTTAAAAGCTTTATTTGCTCCCGCCAATGTTCTATGAGTTCAGTGAATTTTTCCAAGAAAAAGTTTTTTTCTATTTCTCAGCTGAAGCAACATAATGGTATTAAATAACGAACCCGTCTGATGGATAGTCAGAGTTTCTACGACATCCTTTATCACGTTTTTCATCCATGTATTCTTACAACAGACAGGTTGATCAACGAGTGGTATATAGACCTTACGTGAACTGCTTGAATAACTGAGTCACAAGCATTATTAGCAACACCTAATAAGCAAACATCGTTCTCGAACCTTCTCGGGTGATTTAAATACAAAACGCAATATGAACAAATCTAGGATAACATTGATTAATGCAAGCACTTACACATATGCGATTTGAATCTGCACATGGGTTTGCATTTTGCCCCGATGAATATTGTTGTTTATTCAGAAATGTTTATGTGTGTTAAGCCTTACTATTGGTTTGTGTGAGGTTGTGGTTGCTTGAAAAAAGGTTTCCATATGCCCCGCTTATCAAATCTCCTTAGGGCCCAAGCAATTGGCCAACTCCAAGCAGGGGTATCCCAAAACGATGTTGCCATCCGGTTTGGTGTGAGCAAAAGCACCATCTCAAGATTGAGTGCCAAATTCCTTGAATCTGGGGGAGTTAAAGACAGGCCAAGAAGTGGGCGTCCAAAACAGACAACACCAGAGGAAGATCGCTATATCACCCTCTCTGCATTAAGGAATCGAAGGCTATCGGCAAGAAATCTCCAAGAAATGTTTGCACACAGATACGGCAGAAGACTGTCTGATCAGACGATCAGAAACCGGCTCCACACAACCAACTTGAGCGCCTGTAAAGCTGCAAGAAGACCTGCCATGACTGCCCTTCATCGTCGTACCCGTATGTGCTGGTGCCGTGACCATTTACGATGGAACCAGGCGATGTGGAGATATGTCCTTTTTTCTGATGAGTCACGATTCTGTCTTAGGAAGCTTGACGGCAGGATCAAGATCTGGCGACGTCCTGGTGAGCGATTTGCTGACTGTTGCGTCGACAGAGTGACAGCATTTGGAGGAGGCAGTGTAATGGTTTGGGGAGGCATCTCCTCGATGGGGAAAAAACTACTCATCCTTGTTGATGGCAACATGAAAGCTCAGCGCTAAAGAGACGAAGTGCTTCAACCAGTGGTACTTCCATATTTGCGCGGTAATCTTGGCCCGAATGCTATCTTTCAAGATGACAACGCTCGACCCCATAGAGCACGCATTGTCAATGAGTACTTGCAGAATGAGGGCGTTGAGAGGATGGAGTGGCCAGCGAACAGCCCAGACCTCAACCCAATTGAACACTTGTGGGATCAGCTTGGCAGGTCTGTCAGGCAGAGAGTGACTGATCGTACAACGTTAGCAGAGCTTCGTCTGATTCTGGTTGAAGAGTGGAACGCCATCCACAGGCTCGTGTGACGAGATTGGTGAACAGTATGAGGAGGAGATGTAATGCAGTAGTTAATGTGTTTTGGTCATCTACCCGCTACTGACTCGTGTTGTATGAAGTTCTCAATAAAATTTAAGAAAGTGATAAAACATAAACAATTTGTTTCTGCGTCTTCATTGTCTTTTAATGTTTGAAATAAAGAGTTAAACACCAATCCAAGTCTGTTCAGTACAATCGTGAAGTTACTACTGAAAACAGTGAATTTTGCAACATTTTGTTCTTGACATTACTGCTCATTTATCATGACAGCGCATCTCATGGTAACATCAACATAACAAGTGACATATCATTGCAAAGAGGAATAATTCCGCTTGCATATGATACCATTTACACATATGGTGATGGGCCGATAAGATTTTTATAACCCCTCAAACTCGAGTTGCGTTATATTAAATTAAGACTCTGTATTAAATCATTTTGCATGTATGATTCTGAAATATCTTGAAAATCCGTAGAAGTTCAATATGTGACTTATAAACAAATGAAAAGAGTTAATGTCAATGACCGAAAATTCATTGTCTTAGATTAGCCATTATCAATGAAATTACGGCTAGCAACAGTCACGAAAATAATGCATGCATCTGTAGAAATATCATTTACTTATTTATATATTTCTTTTATTTCTAGGCAAAAGACAACAAGAATATGTACAAGAGGAATAAATTACCACCGACTAGTGCCTGAGGATGAGTATTAGAAAAACTAGATTATAAGGATTAGTGTGGTAGTTATAGGCCTACGCATAAAACAATATTTGTTCAAGAGCAGAAATACTGCTCCCTTTAAGTGATAAATGGAAAAGTGTTCAACACTTTCTTTTGGCAAGGCACACCTTAAAAGGATCATGTCAGGAAAGAAGAGATGGTGGAAATGGAAACAGGTACAATAAAAAAAGGAAAATAGAGTTGTTTGGGAGGGAAACTTGTTCTACAAGAAACTTGAGAATCAAGGAAATTATGTGATATGAAAAATATTTAGATAGTTGGTGAGGAGTAACAAGACATTGAGATTGTGAGAATGAAATGCAATTCTCGGAACAAACCTTTATTGTTACTATCTTGGATAAAATCAGTAGAAGATCGTTAACATAAACTGTATGTTATTTGTTAGGAGTCCATAGAGGAACAACATATACTTTCTGTCGGGAAATATAAAATAAAAGTTGCAACGTAAATTGAATATAGTTATGAATCTTTTCATAGATGAAGAATCACCAAAGATCTGTATCATCATGACTCGTTTTCGCCTTTTCCATTTTTTCTTGATTCTTGTTCAACTAAAGGGTGAAGAACGTGATCACAATTTAGCTGGAATGTTGGAAACTAATGATTTGAAAAAAAATACCGACATCTATCGTCTACAATACTGTGTTTTATATAAAGAGAGAAAAATAAATATGGGAGAGGACTGATAAATAGAATGAGATAGAAAACAAAAAAGAGGGGTGATGGGGTGGGGTGGAGAGAAGGAGGAAGAGGAGGGAGCCACAGAGACCACAAGGAAAGATACTGACACTCAGATTAGCGATAATGTAAGAATGAATAACAGCAAATCGATTCTTTCTGACAGACACAATTTCTCATTTTGTCATCATTCCTATTCCGCTAAATATGAACTTCAGAAACCAATAAAACATGTTTTAAGAGCAAACGTTTTTCGATTTAGAAACCATTTCGATTCGATATCTTCTGGTTGGTGCGCTACTTGATATCTTGACACTTTGTAGTTATCAATGAATGATGAATAATTACTGTTTACCATACTAATTCTTAACTCTTCAAATTTCTCATCTTCAATCTGTAGGTAAAAGATAATACAAATGACCACTTACCTAAATCTGAAGATTTTTGTTTTGATTTGCAATCTGGTCCCATGAGGAGGAGACAAGTCACTAGCATACTAGGTATAATAGTCATCTCGGCCCCAAACAACACTTGGAGATAAACGCAAGCCAAAACACTTTCACGCTAAAGTAAGTACCTTAAGCTACTAAGCAATAAAATTTTTCTTCGCAGTCTTATAAGGTGGGTTTAATGAAAAATGTAGGAGTGTTAAATCATAGCTGGCTACAGGTGATATCTGGAGTACACTCTAAGAATGGCGTCAAACGTTGCCGTTTGGGTGTGTTGAAAAGGCGATAACGAAGATGCTAAAGGTATAAATCAATAGTTTCCTCCATCCATGAATCATTTCAATATTTCATAAGATTCCACGAGAGCGGTAAAGAACACCGCGGCTTAACGCTTCTGCACACGCAATAATGACGATCATGTCATATAGTCGCAAAACCAAACTGGCGGGCGACATGGAATCGAAACAGTAAAGTTTTCTCCACTGTCCCTCTTGCCTTCTTCTTTCGTCACTCTCTCTCTGTTCACCTTCAATTTGCATTTCTGTTTCCACTTACTTTTGCAAAACTCATCTCCCTGTGCTTGCTCTTGTGGTAATTATTGAGTGGGGTGACGAAATGCCCGTGTCCACCAATTAGGGATAAGATAACCGATGTAATCAAACAAAGTGGAATTTCCTTTGATCAAAGTGCCCACTTCAATGAATATAAACGGCAAGGATCGTGGACGCACATCGTTGTATTCCCGAGTCGTATTAATACAGGTGATTGAGCAAGCCTGTTTTATGCTAATTAGTCTTACATCCACACCTTCAGTTCTTTAATACATGTTGGAAGAGGACTATTGAAATGGTTCGAGTATAAGATAATGGATTTTTGGGAAGTTTAATTATAGGGAACTACTTCCACTGGAATTATGTTCGCATGATATCAAGTAGCAGCTAATTGGAATCTGTTCCCAACCATGATTATAATGACCAATTACAAGGAAATTTAATGGATTTTGTTTAACATAATACAGATTCAAAAGAACGATTTAATTATCTGAACTAGGGCGCAACACAAAGAGATACACTTACTACTTACTATTGTATGTATTTGTTTGTAAATGGTTCGTTATAGCCATACAGTTGTACCCTTTATGTCACAGGGTGCGAAATATCAACAGTTATTCTGTTATTCATTGTTTTGTCGTGCCAGCATAGCAGGGCGAGGCTATATAGGCGCCGCTTTCCCGACGGCGACGGCGTTGTCGTCAACATTGAAATCTTAACGATGGTTAAGTTTGTGAATGTCATCATAACTTATAAAGTAAATAAACCTAGCTAATGAAACATGGACGTATATAAGGGTAATAAAGTATTATTAAATATTCTGTTTTAGTTTCAGATGACATGATTAGGGTCAAAGGTCATTTAGGGTCAATGAACATAGACCATGTTGGGGGAGTCAATATCGAAATCTTAACCAAGGATAAGTTTTTGGAATGTTGTCATAACTTAAAAAGTATATATGAAAGTAATGGTGTATCCTGCTTGAGTTTCAGATCACATGATTAAGGTCAAAAGTAATTTAGGGTCAACGAACTTTGACCATGTTGGTGGTTATTTGTGGAATGGTCATTATAACTTTGAAATTTGATAGATCTGGTTCATGAAACTTGGACATAAGAGCAATCAAGTATCCCTGAACATTCCATGCGAGTTTTAGGTCACATGACCAAGATTAACGGTCATTTAGGTCAATGAACTTTGATAATGTTCGGGTATTTGAGGAATTTTCATCATTAATTTTAAAGTTCATGGATCTAGTTCATAAAACTTGGACATAAGAGCAACCATGTATCCCTAAATATCCTTTGCGCGTTTCAGGTCACATGACAAAGATCAAATGTCATTTAAGGTCAATGAACTTTGGCCTTATTTTGGGGTATTTCTTGAATTGGCATTATAATTTAAAAAGTTTATGGATCTAGTTCATGAAACATAGACATTAAGGGTAATCAAGTATGAATGATTGTTTTGCACACGTCTTACGTCACATGATCATGGCCAAAGGTTATTTTAGGTCAATGGACATAGTATTTTATCATCATATGAATGTTTTCTTTCGTGAATGAGACATCATATTTTATACCTCTTGAAGGCAACTAATACAGGAACGGAAAGCTCGAAAAACACTGTCTAATAAATACTTTTTTGGGGACATGTTGGAGACTCTGAGGAAGCAATAATTGGAGGAATTATAGATGAACATATAATTAATTTGTTGGTGTTACTCGTAGACACGTTAGATACACGTTGTCATTTGTATTGATTTGTACGGTTATCATTTTATATCTGTGTAATTATTCCTTATCTTGTATTGAGTTGAGAAATGAAATAAAACTTGAACTTGAACTTGAACTTGAACTTGAACATTGACTGACAGGTCTCTTTCCGTCTGATTTTTTACTCATTACGACACGTTGTTCTGTTATTGACGACCTTAAATGATAATGAAACCGTTGAAACAAGATATCTTCTGTGAAAACAGAAAAATCAAAGAAATAGATCAACAAAAGTTTGAGAAAAAATTTAAATAAAATAATACAGAAGTTATGATCATTTTAAAGGAGAACTATATTGATTATGAATGTGGTCTTATTATATGTCAATGGAAAGGTAATGATGTGGGGATTATCAGTGGGTCATTCAAAAATAACGAAAATAATACATAAGGTGAAAATCGCAGATTAAAAAACGCTCAAAATGCCTCTCCGAAATATGCCTCGCATCGGTCTCTGAATTGACTTGAATTTGATGACGTCACTTTCTGTACGAGATGCGTGATTGGCTCTCCCACGTGAAGCTCCACTTGCATGCAAAACCTGTTGCGAGGGTACGTTTTCTCCACACTGTCACTGAATACTTCGATCACGAAATGAAAGAAAACACAGAATTTTATCTAGATTTGGATTTTCAAATTGATGATTTTGAAGATGAAGAGAATGATGATGAAATGAACAACAAAGTGACGTAGTTGGAGGTAAATTGGGGGAATTACGCCGATGATGATGAGTCGGACAATTCAACTTGCAACACGATCACATGCCGATTCGCTACCTAACTCATGCAGCTGCTAAGTGCTAGCTACACCGCGCGGGCCAAATTGAATTCATGAAAATGAATTACCAAACTGTCCAGACAGAGTCTCTTACCTCTGTGACTATGAAGAAGGAAAATAATGACAAAACTGTACTTACAAACAAGTGAATGTAATCCGAACCTGAAGGCAACTCAACGAATAGCAGCAGACGATATGCACCGACGATAAACTTTATGTGGCTGGGATAGATTGTCACTCGTTCTGTTAGATGTAATTTTTATCTCATTAATTTGACAAAATTACGAAACTCGGGGAATTATTTATCTATAAAAAAAATATAGTAGCATCTCGTATTATTTTTTAAATTACGATAAAACCTTTTAAAAGCTCGTATATGTGATCGTAATCAAAATCACAAACACGCCGTATTGCTTGCTCGCCTATTGGCTGAGAGAGTAGATCTATGCACGTGTTGCACAGCTCTCAATCAAGCTACGCATGTTGGGGATCTTTAATTACATCTAATTTTAATTTACCTCAACGTTTTCCTTCAAAAAACGTTTTATCGTAATTTAAAAATTATACGAGATGTTACTATATTTTTATATAGATAAATAATTCCCCGAGTTTCGTAATTTTGTCAAATTAATGAGATAAAAATTACATCTAACAGAACGAGTGACAATCTATCCCAGCCACATGAAGTAATTATCATCGGTGCATATCGTCTGCTGCTATTCGTTGAGTTGATTTGCCTTCAGGTTCGGAATACATTCACTTATTTGTAAGTACAGTTTTATCATTATTTTCCTTCTTCATAGTCACAGAAGTAAGAGACTCTGTCTGGACAGTGTAGTAAGTCATTTTCGTGAATTCAATTTGGCACGCGCGGTGTAGCTAGCACTTAGCAGCTGCATGAGTTGGTAGCGAATCGGCATGTGATCGTGTTGCAAGTTGAATTGTCCGACTCCTAGCTCATCATCGATTCCCCCAATTTACCCCCAACTACGTCATTTTGTTGTTCACTTCATCATCATTCTCTTCATCTTCAAAATCATCAATTTGAAAATCCAAATCTAGATAAAATTCTGGGTTTTCTTTCATTTCGTGATCGAAGTATTCAGTGACAATGTGGAGAAAACGTACCCTCGCAACAGGTTTTGCATGCAAGAGGAGCTTCACGTGGGAGAGCCAATCACGCCTCTCGTACAGAAAGTGACGTCATAAAAAATCCCCAATTTCGCGGACGTAATTCTGCGTGTTTGAAGCATTCAGAGAGAGTACTTTAAACTATCAATTAACTGAGTTCCATCGGTCTCCATGATAAATGATGTACACCATCGTGTTCTCCTTATTTTCTCCTTTGATTTGATATATGATTCTCAATTTTTACGATTTTCAATATATTTCTCCTTTAAGTTTAGATCATTATTATTATGTAGATCCTCCAGTTGGCAATGCGACAAAGATGTGTGATGTCACATGTGAACTACTTTTCTATACACACAAACTGCCTCTTTTATCACATCTATTAGTAGATCATGACTGTATTCCTTCTATAGGAGGGGATGTGATACAGATTTTTAAAGAATACATTATGGATAAAGAGTTTTATCACCATATGGAAGAGCAAAAAAAAGAAGAAGAAGACATTTCGGGGGTATTTTATAGTCCATCACAGGGAAACAGTGAAGTTGTTCACATGTGACATCACACATCTTTGTCGCATTGCCAATAGGAGGACCTCCATAGCATTATTGATCGCAATATTCAAATGCTAATAACTTTCTCATTATTTGTCCGATTTTTCTCAAACTTTTTTTGATCCTGTTCTTTGATTATTTTTTCTCTTTCCGGACAAGCCGACTTGTTCCAAAGGTTTAATTTTCCATGTAAATTTTAAAAATCCATGTCCTTTCTCTTTTCTTCCGGAATGGATTCCACAAATTGCTCCGTTTCACTGAACTTCCGGCTAAGTCAGTTCCATGATCTCACGTGGTTTTTAAAGAACGACCGCTTTATCATTGAAGAGGTGTGATATGCCTATAAATACACGAAGCTTATTCTCCGCTTCCTCCAAGCTACTCGAACAATTTCTTTAGTAGACTCTATATAGCCGGTCTTTTCATCTAATTTTAGGTCCATATTTTCTTTCCCTCAGTACAACATCACATACTTATCTATATAATCATGTTTCTGAATGGATAGCTTGGTATATCATATGTCACAAACAAAGTATAAAGTGCAGATCTGTCATCGTGTTACTGATGCCTTTCTACCATTCTAGCCAACTGATCATTTGCTTTTACTGTTATTTTATTTTCGGTTTGTATTAAACTGCCTTAATAATAACGTTCCTTTTGTTGAATCGTAAACATTTTAAGCTGAGGTCTGTGTATCTATTTGTAAAATTATATTGTAGCAAATGCAGGGGTGATGATATTATTGGAAATAATTGAGCAGTTACAGAAGATAAGCTACATATCGTAGATATATTTATATTTTACTCGTGTGTGCTCCCAAATGAGTGCATGGAGTGTAGCCACTAGTAACTAGATATAAACAAAATAATTAAAAACAATTTATGGTGATATAATATTTGTTAGTCGATGCATATCATACTAGTAACAGAAAGGTATGACGTTAATGCGAATGTGTGAGTTACGATTACATAATGCAGTTAATATTCAATTCCTGTAATATACCCATCATGTAAAAAATATATATTCCCAGAGAATTGGTATTTCTGAACTTTTAAGAAAATGCTAAAGCAATTCATCTGTTTAAGAATGACACTAAAATTCGTGCAAAAAAAATTATAGACCTTTATCAATTAGTAAGATATTTAAAAAAAAATAAGAAACCAAAATCATTTCATTTTAAAGCTTAACATATTGTTAAACGAACAATTTGGTTTTATCGATAGATTTTAATTGCATTTGTAATAATATTTTAATGGTCTACACTGTTAAAAAACCCGTGATTTTACAGAAAAAAAGGAAAAATTTTAGAAAGCAATAACAGAATCATTCTGTAAATTCATAAAACAGGAATTTTCTGCAATTTAACAGAACAGGTCTGTTTAAAAAGGGGAAAAGGGTGTTTTATTTAAGGAAATTTGTAAGATTCCATACACCAAAGTCCAATTTCCTGTAAGATTACGCAATCTGGTAAGATTACAGGTGTTCTCGAGACTATGCTGCAGAAACTGCTTTTATTTCAAGAATATTTTTTCTAACAGTGTATAGATAGGATACCATCATATGAACGTATTGATTTTAGAGATGCATGTTATTATAGTTAATGATAATTAAAAAAAAATCGAAGCAATATAATACGCATCAATAAAATTGTTCACAAAACTAATGATGCATAAGTGTGTGTGTGCGTGCGTGCGTGTGTGTGTTTTGCTTTTTCCTTGTTTAATAATGCATTGTCGATGATAAGCATTAATGATGCGTAGCGTCAATTTGGAAACAATTAAAACTAGGACTTTTCTCAGCTGGTATCGTCAATCTATACTTACGCCTTTTGCTTGCATTAAGGTATTTTGCACAATACACTAATTTTATATATTGTATGGTATGCGTGCTTCAACTTCCACGGTACTTATCTGGTGCTATTTTGCTATGCACTTGTTTCCTAAAAATATGCATTTAAATCTATTCCAACTTCTTATGGATGTAGTCGTTACTTACGTCTCATTGTTTCACTTATGACACAGCAATCGTTCTTAATTCCACATCTCCCAACCTTAAGCTTGACGTTGACCCAAAGAATATTTCTTCCCAGCTTTCATCTGAAAACCACCAAGTATTATTTTAAACAATGTCATCTCATTATATAATTCAAATCCCAATCATAATATTTGTCTCTCAACTCAATATCAGGAGCCTTAACAAACGAAATCAACATGTTACTCTCGTTCGTTGAAACACTGCATCACTATGTTTTATATGCCTACCTCCCGTCAAGTATCGTCCGTAATGGTGCATTAAAATAATAAAAACAAAAGGACTTGTTTACCAGATACGTATTCATATAATCAATAACATTATAAAGATATTGCTATTTTTCTTCATAATCATATTTTTTTGGTGAAACCACTGCCATTCGGCCATTACAAGCGACGAGACCCCCCAGGTCATTTTTCACATAATACTTAGAATCTATAATTTGCACGTGGTAATGATAATGGTGATTGTGATAACTGTAATAATAATGTTCCTATTTTATGAATACCCCTGCTCCTTCTAACTACTACTACTACTACTACTACTACTACTACTACTACTACTACTACTACTACTACTACTACTTACTACTACTACTACTACAACTACTATCACGACTAATGATACCATTAATGTTTTATATTGGACTAGATGGACATTATACCAAGTGCGAATTAGACCATTTGACAATTAGACTAAATGGTATAAATTAGCCGAACTGGTTATCAGACCAAAATGAGAATTAGACTCAATGACAATTAGACTTAGTGTATAAGTAGACCATTATGATATTGGACAAATTTGGTGTAGCCCAAATGAATAATAGACCGGATGGCATGTAGACGAAGTGAATATTTGACCATCTGGTCATTAGACGAATTGGATATTAGACCAAGTGGGAATTATATTAAATGGATAATAGACTAACTGGCTGTAGACGAACTTGGTTTAGACAATGCGAAGTCGGACGTTGGCAATAGACCAACAGTTGATGGAAATTTACCCATGGGATCACTCGTGTGGAATCGTCTGTCTTCTGAATAAAAAAAATATCCTTCACTAAATAATTATACTCAATTGATAATTATGTTTTGTATCTATACTTTGTTTGATTTTTTTTCTTCTCCAAATCTAAGGTAATGATTTAAGATTCACTTGCATGTAACGCGGGAGTTAGGCGCTCCTATATTACCCGGCTAAGCTAGGCGTTCATAGTGCATACAGCTGTGATTAATTTGTTGATTTGTTGATTTCACGATGTGAACTATTGATAATTACTGTACTCTGTACCTTTTTTAAGAGATAGGGATGTATATGAATTTGAATTTGAATTCAATGAATATTTTCCTCCCTTGCTATTTTCTTTCATTTTCTTTTAAAAAAAATCTTAAATTAGTTGGAACTGTTCTGAAGATTCTTTACCGATCATTCTAAAATTTATCATGTTTATCGAGTTACCTTGACAGCCCGATTTAAAGTTATTTTTTATCCATTCTACCATCCAGGGATAACTCAATAAATGTATATCCCTAAAGTAAACCGGGGCCCCGTAACACACAGGTTAGCGATTAATCATTAATTTGAAAGAAAATTTTGATTGGTTCCTTATGAGTCTATTGAGCAAAATACGCATGCAACGATGATCCTGATATGCCATTTCATAGAGAGATTAATCGCTATCCTTTGTGTTACGGAGCCCCGGACGTGTTCTTGAGAGCATGCCGATGGATATTGTGGCAAGCCATTTTATAAGTTGTCATTCAGTATAGCCTACTGCCATTTGTTAACACATATTTATTTTATTTGGATACCAATATATACGATTAAATGTCAGAATGGCTTGCCATACTTCTGCATTCGCTGGATAGAACGCCCATGGTCACATCTCACAAAGAGTTGTGTTGGATCCAAACCACCTTTCTTTGAAAATACATAATCCCAATAATTCATGATATAGAATAGGTACACATTGCCCCTTTGGTAGACACATATTTTCAAAGACAATGATGCATGTACGAGTGTGCAATTCTAGAAAGTACACTAAATGGATGTATCTATACAGTGCGTATCAAAAAAAGTTTACACTTTGAAAAAGCCCTGGGAATTAAAAAATGTACATGTGGGTATTTTTTCACATATAATCTTAGGTTTGGGTCTCATCTATCCAATGCAAGTAAAAGTTTTGACAGAATGTTACACTTGAGTGAGCACTGTCCAATTTTGTAAAGCTCGCAGAAATCTGTTTGCGCAGAAATGCTCGTTTTCACGCTGTGTCAAGGAGAAAGGGTGAAATCAAATTTACCCTGCGAAAAATGTCTCATACATTGAAATAAAACAGATACCTTCAAGCATTTTGTAACAATTTTGCCACCCAAATTGAAATTTCAACACTTGGTAAGTACAACCTCTACCCTTTTGTGCCAGCTGGATCTGAGGACATAACTAAATCTGTACAAAAGTTTATATCAGACATCTCCAGCATTTTTTCATTAAGTTTTTATCATTTAAAATGGGTTTACATTTAATTGTATTATTAACAAAATGAAAAGCAAGCCTTAACCATTTCATGAAAATCACAGCACAGTGTAAAGCAAATATCGTCACGATTGCCTCGGTGTGTGGGGGAGTGGGGTGGGGCGTAATGCACTCTTCGAAGTGTTTTGGGCAAGGAAAATAAGTTTAAAAAGGTAAAAGATATCTTCAAATCAATTTTACTAGCTAAATTCAACGTGTTCTTCATGATTAAGGTCTACTTTCATTCGCATAACTATTTCAAAGTTCTGCGCAAATCATACTTCACTAACTTTTCAAAAGTAAGTGATGCTCACTCAAGCGGAAATATTTTTCGACAGTTATATCGTCATTTGCTTAAATGGATCTGCACCAATGTTAAAATGTGGTAAAATCTTCAGGATATTACAAATGTATAATTTTACAGGATTTTTTCTAAGTGTAAACTTTTTTTTTTAACGCACTGTATATTGGCGTCGCTGGTCGTCTATGGATGTAATTGATTGGATCGATCGAAATCGTTTTTAATATTGGTCCATGTACGACAGTCCCTTTCAATATAGCGGGAGTAAGTTAAAAATCTCATATTTTCCATTAGTTTTGGTTGGTCGGATATAGTCGCAAAATGTTGGCATTTTTCAGCTCGTATACGGTATAGCCTATTTGTTATTAATCTAAGATTGGCATATGATATCAAGTTGCAACTCATTTGAGTTGATGATTTTATCATATAATTATTTTTAGACAGATAAATATCACTCGCTTAAAACACAATGAAGCTGTCATACTTAAATAAGACTATGCATTATTAAGTGGTGGAAATTCTTTTGTAATGTCACTTTTTAACGAACTCAACTTCTTTTAAGCTCCAAAATATAATGTTGCTGTCAAATAGGTGTAAAAACAATCACGTGATAAGGTAAAATTTTCCGATCAAACACAAAATATTTTCTGCTTATCGCCTTTCTCCCAAGTTCACAATTTTTGAGGTTGCGCAAAAATAAAGTGTATCGCATAATATACTCTATTAGGAAAAGTGCACTGCTCTGTGTACTATCTTAGTTAAAAGTTCGTTGCGTACTGTGTTCCATGTATTTCACCCATATATGCACTTAAAATAAGCATAAACAACCAATGAGCACAATTAAAGGAAACATAGAATAGCTATACATGTACGTATATATACACCTGTCTAATATTTGTTATTCAAACGAACCGATGTTCGAGGTTGACCCGAATCATCTTTTTTTTGGTATGATATCAGTTACATATCTAAATCATTCTGACGGAAAGTAACTATCCCTTTCCTTTAATTGGATAATAAGTCACCTATGAAATTGCACTTTAATAGAATGAAGGCAAATGCGCGTCGATAGTAAGAAAACGCTGTCCGACACAAATGCATTAAGGAGTTTTCCTATTGGTGTGCTAATTGATGTGTAGCAATTTTGGGAATATAATTGTTTCGTAATAATTAGTCACTGAAGTACAATAAATAGCGAGGCTGCTCATCTCTTCTTCTTGGACTCGTGCTAAGCTTGTGATTTCAAGGTCTCACATTTCCTTAAAAAATAGATTGATTGTTGTTTTCCTTTCCGCACAGCGAAATAATTAATTGAAAAACTTATATAAAGCTTTAATTGTACCTTCAAAGGTTAAATGAAATTTACTTCATTCACTATTTTTCCACAAAATAACTTTTGTTAAATTGATATAAAATATGCTTAAATTAATGAGAAAATTACGATGCAAAATGTAATTGTTAGACTATAAAGGTATTTCGGACACTCACTCTAAATTGCAAGGATTTGAAATAAATACACATCGGCTCATAATAGTGACCAATCAAACATTAAATTTAGATTCTTAATTTGAATTTGAAGCCCCCCTCCCCCCAAAAAATAATTTAAATCCTATAAAATTCTTAGAATAAAAATAAATCAAGTTATCTGCTGATCATTTATTCACATTGAGAAATGTGAGAAATTATGCATTGGCAACTCTTTCATTAAAATGATGTGTTCCATTATACAAATAATCAATGTGTATGCGTGCAAAACTGCAATGGGGAGAATATTTTCATGAGATGAAATATGAATGGAACATTTTCATCTTCCATCGAATGTAAATATTATTTCCATTGCCCAAATATTTATATTCACTATTTGTTTTATATAACTCATATAAGTTACAAAGTTCAAAAAAAATATTTAAAACAGAAATAAAATAGATAAGATTAAGGTTAGGTAGGCCTTTTTCCAACAACTCTTTTTCTCTGATAATTATTAGTCGGCCTTCGGCGGATTCCCCAACCGGCCCATGTATCGAGAGCTCATCAGCCTTTTGCTTTAATTCTTTGGTGACGCGCATAGATTCATGGATCTGAGCTCTGGATCTAAAGCGATTAATTACAGTAAATAAGAATATACGAGCGAGCAAAGCGACTGAGTAAATTTGTATTAGTTAAAAGACAAAATGGTGTCCAAAATCTCTTTTATAAAAAGTGGTGTGTGATCATCACATCATGGGCAATATATACGTAAATATATACTGTAAATATGTATACTGTATTGTTGTCGTAACTTGCCTCATTAAAACGGCATTGATTTGGTAAGTGTCATCAGTGACTCATCGTACACTTAACTTGACGTATATGGTATGCCTATTTTTTTTGGTACAAATTAGCTTCCGCTTCTACAAAGATGTTATAGGATAATAACCTGTCCCTCTTCACGCAAGTGTATTCAAAGGATGTTTTAATTGATTTGTAGTTTATGATCAAAGTTATACACACATCTAAGTCAGTGGTATCATACAATTCATAAATGAACGTATTATAACCATACTCTCATGATGCAGGGGATGTAACATTTGCAATAGTCTTGAAACTCTTGTTGGAATGCTCCCCAGGGAGTGGAGTAAGTGCATACATTGTGTGCGGGCATCGCAGGATCCGATGACCGGGGTAATACTAATTGCAATGTAAAGCGCTTAGAAACAATCTAGTTTGATAAGCGCTGGAGAAATGTAAGTGTTATTATTTTTTGTTATGAAATCCTAACAAATTATGAATCATCCTTTCTAAAGTAGTAATGTAATTAAAGGGCCATGTCTAGCACTTGGCTAGGTACATAGCATTGCTTCTTCAGGGAGTAAAGGCGGTAACTCCGAAACCTATCGAACTTCATTTTTTGATGATGATTGCAACCTTTATTGCATTAAATTTAGCAAGCCTATACATATTTTGTACACTATACACTTTCTAAGGTTGGAGCCCGGATTCGATTCCAGACGGAGACATTTTTGGAGCCTCACCAATGTTTTCAAAAGGTAGGTTAACTCTGAGAAACTTTGAACAACGCCTACCATTGTTCTCTATATCAATATTTTTTCACTATATATTCACCCTCTACCACATAGACACACAACCTCTCACACACACACACACACACACACACCCATATATAACCCATATATATATAGCTCTGTGGAGCATTGATTAATGCTATTGCCTCTACCCATGTTCTATCCTGAAATAGTGGCTACATAGTCAAGCCTAGTATGGTAGAGTTTATTTAAAATTGTGATGCAATATGAAAAAGATGGACTTTTAAAATCAAATTTACACGCTAACAAATATCTATAACAAGATAGGTAAAAAAAGATGCTTTTTAGATTTACAATTGAAGTATAGTTAATACCACGGAGCCTTAAGTAAATCTTTAACGTAACTTTATTACTGGACATTTTCAAAATCTTTTAGAAGGTCAATGTGCATATTGACATCCTCTCGAAGGATGGAGTATTAGGATGGGGTTATTTAGAATATGAAATCTCGGTATAGAATCTTCAGTTGGAATCTAAGGCAGAGTAATGAACTCCGTAATTTCCCTACCTGCCTAGCAACAATTGACACGTTTCAGATAAATTAATAAACTCAGTACCACATAAATATAAACACAGAAATGTTGGAGGTGGATTTTAAGAAAATCTTCTGGAATGGTTACGTTGCAAAACATGTGTAATGTATAAAATACATTTTAATAGGTGGTAGAAACGAAATAAAAAAATGACCAAATAACATTTTAGGATATTTTCAGACACGTATTAAACATGCATATTATGTATATATATATATATATATATATATATATATATATATATATATATTAGGCTTTTTTGACAAAGTGTCAGTTTTCAAATGGGCACCTAAAGATATCAGCACCCGATTTCCGCTGATATGAAGCTAGAAAGAGACATACTGGTCAGTTGTAATTAAGTGCATGCATCTACCTTTGTTGATGATAACAATGCTTGATACCTAATTACTAATCAAAATCAAATATATTTGACTTATATTGTTCAGAAATAATGACCAAGTTCTTTGCAAATGGTGATAAACGATTAAAATTTTGATCTTTTTAACTCTCACACATTTTTTTTATAAATTGTAATATTAGAATCGATAATGTATGATTAATATGTTCATCTGATGGAGTTTATATCTCTTTAAACATTCATTGTCTATCATTTTGATGTGAAGATGGAAATTCCTGTAAGTCATGTTCCTAACAAATATGAATATTAATATTGCAAGTTTTAATCATTATAATAAAAAAATACAAATGCAGACGACTAATTCATGTTATTCAAATTCATCAAAGTCATGAAAGCGGAATCATGCTCTGTATTATTTATCCATGTTGAAATAATGTCTCCCTTTCTTACTCTTACTAAATACTCCAACCTGTATTGTGGTAATGCAGTTGTGTTTAAAAACGTACCGATCCAAAACATTGACGTATCTACCCAATTTCTGTAACCAATAACGTAATTTGTAGTTGGACAAGTGGGGTGACTCCAAATCTTGACTTATTTATGCCTATCAAGTGACAATTTTTTTTCCAAAATATTTTAAGCTTTTTTTTTCTTTGGATTATATTTTCAATATGTTTGCACCTGTAATCGGAATCGGTAAATGATTGTTTCTATCTGGAAGTTAATAATGTTCTCATGTCAATGCATGTCAGTCTGTGGAAATACGCAATACTACCTAAAGCGGTCTGAACACTTGTGCGAGAAGAAAGTGTCACTAGGTTTTCCTATATTCTCCATTCATGACGTAATGGTGTTCTCAGCCAAAGCTCGGAGACTATTTCGAGCTTTCACTTCATTGACTAGAAAAAAGATGAATGGTAAAATGGACGACCAAATTGGGAATAGGCGGGTAGCTTTATACGATAACATCTCCATCATATTCAGAGCGAATCTTCAAGCTGAGATGCGCGTTAGGTTTCAAGACCGGAAGGGTAAAATTTTTTGCCATGCCATTAATATGAGGTTGATATATGCTGGTTATAGACGGATGCCTATAGAACAAGTTGCAGGCTTACATCATCATCTCTGAGTGTTTAACGGGTCAGACGAGATAATAGTGTGTAGAACGCTTTAGTAATATCTCGTCCAAAGCAAAATCAACTTTCCATTAATGTATCATTTATAATTCACTTCACTTTATTTAGTACTGGTTATTTATACACTTTTAAAAACTATGTATCTATTTACATTGATCAAACATGTAAAGATCGCCAACATTCACAAACTTCGATTTAATGGTAAACCAAAATTACTAGTGAAGCAATGAGAGCTGGGACGATTATGCTGGTGAGGACAAAATCGTGAATATACAGACAGATAAGGGGTGGTTTTTAAATGGTGCAAGTTATTTTCCCATTACGCTGACCTTCACTGTTTCTGAATGAAGTACACAGTATAACATATATAAGGCCGTGTATAATTACAAATTTGATGAATACTGAGGAGCAGCAAATGGTTACCTTTGAAAACATGATTATTTTAAAATAAAAAAAAATGTATATTTTATTGATTAATCAACAGTACCAACAAGATTTCATACAACTCATACAGTAATGAAAAAAAATACTGTTTATACAAGGGTCAAGTTGTAATGAAAGATGTGATATCTTGAACCTACAGGTAATAATCACACAATGGTGTATGGTGGTGTGAAATTACATCGCGCGTCACCCTATTTTGCGCACTGTGGAATATCTCAATACCTAAATAAAATCTTGAAAATCTGATAACACCAACAGAAAAAGCGACCTAAAATGACCTAGATGAGTAATTTTCTTGAGGAAAAGATCTCTTTTTGTGAGGATATATTGGCAAATCATCGGCAAATTTTGCTACCTTTTGCGTCCGTCCCGAGAAAATTTATCGGCAAACATCAAGAAATCGCCATTTGCAAGCAAAGGTCTTCAAACAGGCAAGTAAAATGTGATACCAACCGATTTTATGACGTTTTAACCTCCATCTGATACATTATCTTACCTTCATCTGCTTGATTTCTTTTCTGAAGCTTGGCGAAACGATCGTGCGCAAATTAAAGGGCACTTTTTTATGACGCTTTTCCTTCCAAACGCGCACTAGTCAATCGCCATGGAAGTTTGAGATACCAGCGAAACCTTTGACCTACTTGATAATTCCGTCGAGTGATTTTGACTCAAGGATCCTGCCTTCCGTTTGCTATTTATGATGTAAAATTTCTTTTAAAAATCAACTTCATGATAATTTTTGAAATGTGCGCAAATTATGGTCACCCCATCATACATGCAGGGGCAAGCTATCGGAAGATGATTTGATTGAAACGACAGTATACTGGAATATACTGTACATGCTTGCATGTAGATATCAGGTAAAATTGTTTTTAACTTGCCCAGATGAATCCGTTGAGAATGACATTCCGTTCTGAATACTTTAGTAGTTGTGTGTGTGTGTGTGTGGGGGGGGGGGTAAGGAATTGTTCATTGACACATGTACGTATAACAATATCAGTTTTCCAGGAGTGGTGTATAAAACGCGTTTAGAGTGTCCAAAAACAGCAAGCTAAAGGCACTGTCACACCGTTCCGTGCAAGCCTTGCGGGCGACTTGCGAGGAAATTCTATTTTTGCTAACCGAAGGTCGGCCGCAAGGCTTGCACGGAACGATGTGACAGAGCCATAAGTAAAGAGAAATTGTATCCGGCGCGCGCGCGCACACACACACGCACCCCCACACACGACACCCACCCACCCGCGCACTCGCCCACTCTCACATGGGCATTACATACACGTACCAGCACATGCACACACAGACTCCTATCACATAATCTCTCTGTGCACACACACACACTGAAGATTTACGCGAAAGTAAACTGGTGTGAATATAATTGAGGAATATTTAACGGGATTCGGGCCTGAGATCCATGAAGAAAGGCACAAAAATTATAGAATAGGGATCAGTATGTGTAGTATTACAAGTCGTAAGACAGGATCGTCCAGACACTGGTAGATCCACGGTTTAAGTGCGGGGGCTGCCTCCGCACCCCCCCCCCTTCCCCGTTTCCGCGGCCCCTGCATAAATGTGATAAAAAGTCACTATTCTTTCCCGTCACTTCGTTTTTTTTTACTATGGGAGGGGGCGATTCTTTGGCACAATTTTATATTCCATTGTTTTTGTACAAAAATCTTTTTGTTTTCCTCCAGAGGGGTTCGAGGTTTACCCGTCACAGTAGCAAGTGCACGTGCACTTGTGAACTTTCTTCCATTTTACTAATAAGGCTTTGCCTGCCGAACGAAATAAATATACTATATATTATAATATTATCATTTTCATATCATGCATGAAAATGTTATGAAATGAAAATGAATTAGACAATGACGGCACAGTCGAAAACTTATAACAGCATATTAAAAGACACAAACAAATTTTGTATTAAAAAAAACCTTGATCAGTGAAATGAATAATGAATCGGATGCACACTCAATGAAGATTATTCTACTTTGGTTATACGAGGGAGATCGTTGAATGCAGAAATCCTGTATATTTTGGATTATGCTTTTTAAAGTTGGTGCTTTCTGAAAATTTACAAGCAAATTGGGACAATCACATATTGCGACGTCAAGGATGGATTAATAATTTCAGATTACATAAATACGGCGTTGTCACTATATAACGTAAAATCTCAAGAGCCAGGCGCGGATCCAAGGGGGGAAGGGGCCGAGCCGGCCGCGAAATTATTTTTCCCACCGCAGTTGTGGACCTCAATATGAATATTCATGACTTTCGTCTTTGGAATAAAACTACGCATGCGCCGTTCGTGTTGCATGCCATGAATCAAAATATTAATGAATCAGCACCATAGAAATTCCGGTACCTATATAGCCTAGGCTTAGATCTATATCTAGATCCAATTCTTAAACACTTATCAAATTGCCATTAATGACAAAAAGTTAGGCTATGCTAGGGCATAAACTTTATCTAAATCTGGACCTGTCTAATGCCTGCAGCCGACTAATGGTTAACTTAAGACTGGTTAATTCTGGACTTTGGGCCTACGTTTATTTACGTTAGACCACGGACCTTCTACTCTGTCAGAGTAGTAGGTCCATGGTTAGACCAATGAGCTTGGTAGCCTTGGTTTAATAAGTCTAGTCCGTATATAAAACTAGTCCTAGATCTGATTCATTCATGGCATGCAACGCGAACGGCAACACAATTGCGCGTCCATCAATGAATGACATTCTCCAGCACATGGGGTTCCTCCACTCCATCAACGGCCGAGTAGCTCTGCATATTTTGGATTACCATATGCGCTCAAGAAGGCCGTATAGACAATAATAAACAAATGCTTAAAATGTCCAGTTTTCAGGCCTTATAATCAACAAATTTCGCGCTCTCAATAAGATTGATAAATGATATATCACGAATTCCTAATAACGAAATTTTCCCCTTGTTTTCAGAATGGAATATCAACAATTTTCATCTCGCGCTTAGGAAGAGGAATAGAAAGATAGTCTTCATTTTCATATGATAGACAATAATAAACAAATGCTTAAAATGTCCAGTTTTCAGGCCTTATAATCAACAAATTTCGCGCTCTCAATAAGATTGATAAATGATATATCACGAATTCCTAATAACGAAATTTTCCCCTTTTTTTCAGAATGGAATATCAACAATTTTCATCTCTCGCTTAGGAAGAGGAATAGAAAGATAGTCTTCATTTTCATATGATGACAAAATGTCCTTACAATGCCCCGGTGCTAGGTCTAAATAATGATATTTTTTTAATCGGCTCGCGCTCGCATCATTTGTTAAGTGCGATCCATATCCACTTCACAAATTTTCCTACACAGTGCTTGAAATAGTGCTTAAATTGACCCTTTTCAGATCGTTATATGAAGAGCTTGATTAAAAAAGGGGCTAAATCCACTTTTGACCAAAAATGTATCTTAGACATGGGAATCAAATGCAACATATCGCATTTGAAAAAAAGTTTTGGAAAAGTTGGTAAAAATTGATTGCAAATTTGAGTTTTGTTCCTAAAGGAGCTAAATTCACTATACGGTTATTATTTTAGAAAAAAAGTTATGCATTCAAATTTTTAGGTATATATGGTGGATACAACTTTACACCATCAGTGCAAATTTTGCTAAAAATAACATAAATTTTTCAATTTTTATGAATATTTTTCGATTTAGCTCCTTTTGGAATTGGATATCGAAAAGTCACCGTCCTGAGAAAAGACGACAAAATATATTTTTTTTTCTTTTTGTAATTTTCAGTGGATAAACATAAAAAAGATGTGAAATGTACTCTGCTAGCCATATTTATGCGTTTCGTGTTCAATTTCCAATATCAAACATGTTTAAATTGGCAAAAATTGACATTTTGTTCCAAAAGGAGCTAAATCCATGAAAAATAAAATTTCATAAATTCCTTAAAAATTCATAAAGAATGCTAGGTTTTAAAATCATGATTTAATTAATCCAAGATAGTACTATTTATATATCAAAATAAAACAGCAGTGGGTAAGGGAAAGTTGTGAATTAAAAAACCTTGATAAGGAAAATACCAAAAGTGGATTTAGCTCCTTTTGGAACAAAACTCTTTATATCAATTTATTCAGCTCGTGCTCGCTTATCATTAATTTTCATAATAAAAGAAATATATCTAGAATTCACAGATTCTATGTCTAAATAAAAAAAAAACGCGCCCACATGCTTATTGAGACACGCAGTTCGTTCTTTATTCAAAACGTGCTTAAATTATTCAGTTTCATATCAGAATACCAAAAATTGTCTTCTCTCGCTTCGCGCCCGTATTATTAATGTATTAAGAAGATATCCAATTACTCATCATTTTCATAATTTACAAAACATGAATAGAATGTCCCGTTTTTAGGTCTGAACCTATTTTTTTCGCTCGCGCTTCGCACTCGCATTAATTGTTTAGTTATATACCTATCCTGTTAATGATTACAAAAATGCATAGAATGTCCAATTTTTAGGTCAGAATGTCAAAGCTATTCAGCTCGTGCTCCGCGCTCGCATTATTTGTTTGTTGAAATATTTATCATTTTCATGGGTAACTGCAAACAGTCCTTAACGCCTTTTCGCTCAGGCAAGACGTATATTATGACAAATATCTGCTCCCGATTTGCGCTCGCGGTAATTATTTAGTTACATTCACATTTTTTTACGATCACAAACATTGCTCGGAATGTTCAATTTTCAGGACAAAATACATGAAATTTAAAAAGAAAATAGCTCGCGCTTCGCGCTCCCACTGTTTAATTAGGGCTTATAAGATTTTCCTATCTATGTTTTGTAAAAAAATAAAGCTAGAATTAACTGTTAGGACTACCCCTTCTAAGAAATAAACAAAAATCAACTTTGAGCGGCCGATCGGTGAAAATATGGGCAATTTTTTTCGCCCCCGCCCTCTATTGGCGAAAGATAGATCCGCCCCTGAGAGCTGTCAACGTACAAACGTTGATCTCTATTCATATAAGATTTATTCAACTAAGTTAATGTAATCGATTAGATTTGCTTTTATATATTACACTGTATCTTTTCTGGAGATAGAGAAAGAGTAGACTTGGAATAGCGATATATCAAATATAGGATGTTCACACGTGAGGAAAGATATACACCGTACAGGAAACATATATCGATCTTCAAAACACAAGATAGGGATTTGTGCTGTTGTGATTGGTAGTTGCTTGGTAGTTGATTGTGGTTATTTTACCTGATTGCTAGTAATGCATCAATCTTGTTAAATATCAATTACCTCACGTCCTCTTGCAGGGGCCTGGTATATCAGGATAGATTCCTCATCAGAAAGCTCTGACTTTGTTTCGGACCCGGATCGCCGATTGCGAGACCACGTCTCCACCAACGGCTTGCAGCGTTTAATCATGTATTTATCACGTTATCACGTTTTGCGTACATCCGTCAAAAAAAAAAAAAAAAAAAAAAACATTCCCCCAATTTACAAAGTTTTGGGTTATTGTGACCCAACAATTCGGTGAAATGCTACAAGCAAAATACGAATTATCACGTGATGATAATAAGATAAATGTAAATTGTCATCAAGAACAGACTAACACCCACGCACGGTCTACAGCCGACCGCCGGTACTTCTGTGAATCGAATCTGAAAACCTCAAGGGTTCAATGGAACACCACCGGAATTCTCTCGTTTCATGAAATACAAAAAAATACCGAAATGCAAAGGTTACGATCGGCGATTTAACAGCTTCATAGGATTGCGAAATAAAGATGAATACAGGAAAGTTAAGGGTGAAATTAAGGACTTGCATGTTTTGCATACATTGTAATCTTTGTGCTGGTGCATTTCGGTGTGTGACGTCATGATAAGTCTTCCTAACTAGCGCTTGCAAAGAGAGAGCTGCAGTGAGATAGTGAGATAGAAAGAATACTAAGTAACTATGCAATAATCACCATAATCATCGCAGAGGTCATATTCGCCATCACCATCATCATTATACTATTATTATCACAAATTTTTAAGAATAATTGTTTAATTACAAGTTTAATTTACTTACATCTTCGTAAAGATTTTAGCGTCAGATCATACTATTGCGTAATTAATATTACTGACCTTTTACCTTTTAGGCGGGCTTAAAATATGTTAAAAGACTTTAAAATAAGCAAATAATGCCATTATCTGTGAATTTATTATCCAAAAGGCAAAATCACATAGATATGTTTGGTAGATGACCATTTAGTATTAATACATCACTCGTAATTCATATTTATAGCACTGGGATATGTCTATATGAATCGTAAATTTGTTTTTCTTACTTGTCACTCGAATCATGTCCGCAAAAATGGGTTTAGTAATCGCATCATGTCATTGCAATACTCAGTTAATACATAACTAATTTGTCAAGATTTAATGCAAATATTATTCTAAATGTCAAGGCAGAATTAACACATATCAAAATATTATCTCTGACATGAAAGATGCAAAGGAGACACATGTGAAAAGAGCAATATGCATTTTTATTTCCCTTCTATTTTGAACTAGGTTTTAACTGAAAAATTCAACTCTGCTCCATCCTTAAGCCTCGTTCAGATGTAGGCTGTTTTGGTCGGAGTAATGTCGGAGGAAACGGTCGAAGGAAGCCCAGTCGGGGTAAGGTCGGAGGAAAGCTTGTGTAACATAATTTTTTTTATAACAGTTGAGTGCTTGAGCTTAAATACGTTTCAATGGTATTTTGGTTTGTAAAAGGCAATTCAATTATCATTGTCATGAATATTGGTGGGTATAATTAAACACAAATTATGACAAGAAAAGGAGCAAGCGTAGCGGTAACACGAGAGTTATCAGTTTTCTTCAATAAAACTGCTTCCCTTCAATATCAAAATTGTTATCAATAGAATCAATAGAATATTTTGTTTTCATATGAGAAAAGATAAAATGAAGGAGGTTACTATATCTCACAGTGAAAGTATATATATTCTAATTACATGCTGTACGGGGCTCAGATAAACATATTGAAGAAATGATTTGTCATTTTTGCGAGCAAGCAAATGGAGTAAGAGACTTTCGAAGACAATAATTATTTCATTTTGATTACAGTTTACATATATTTCACATACCAACCCTCCTGACAAGAACGCCTTGTAGATCACACCTTCACATTATGTGAACTAACTGTGCGCCTCTATTCTTCCCAGCAGCCTAGAATTGGTAAAAAGTTAATAAGGTAGGGCTGTAGGTCGAGTCGCTCCCAACAATCTCACTCGAGGTAATCTTTTGTATTCACTTATTTCTTCGGTCGATATATAGAGTCAGAGTGCATTATCATTTGTATTTTGAGTATGGCCTACGTTTGTGCTTTTATTTATCTTTTTATTATTTTTTCACATTTCGTTCCAATTTTCGGCAAGAAATAAGGTGACGCAACAATTAACCTTGATCAAGAAAAAATCTAGACGCACGCGTACAGTGCACATACGAATGGGAATCTTGGTTTTATATTAAATTTGTTTCTTGTATGAATGTTACTTTTTCCTCCTAAACAGTTAAATAGAGAGTTTTCGCATACTACGGAGACACTCTCTACAACGCATCGATTCCTTTGAAAGTGCAATTAAAATCACAATGGAGAGCTGAGAGGCATTGTCAAAAGTTGGTGGACTAGGACAGCAGATGTTCCTATGATTTGCACCGGAAGAAGAATTACAAATATGTCGTTGTCAAGGGATTCCGATGCTGTCCGGTCCACCAACTTTTTACAAAAGCCTCTAAACTCTCTATTGTAATTTGACTTGCATTTGCAAGGAATTTGTGCGTTGTAGAGAGTGTCTCCGTATTAAATCCGAAAAGTCCGGAATGATAATTATGTTGAACACAAAACAAATAATCATGTTTACATTCCAGGTGACAGGACAAACTGCCACTACTCTGGCGAGCTTAGTACATGCTTCGCTGTTTTTTTAAGTAAGTACCATTTCTGCTTCATGATTATTGAATTGAAATAAAGAGAAATTGAAATTGGTGACATAAGCTAGAACTTTGTTGCAGATCGGAGTATAATGAACAAATGTTTCGCAATATGTATTCATATTTGTACGAAAAAAATAAAACTTGAGACAGTTAATACGTTGTGGTATTGCTGATTGACCGTTATGGACCCCTCATTCATCGTTATACTTTTCTTTTGTTCAGATAGATGATTTATTTTAATTCATACGCCCGGGTATGTATTGTTCATTTTTTCCCAAACGCTCTCAATTCCAGTGTTAGTTTTAATTGGACACTTGTAGGCGTGGATCAGTGGCGGATCCAGGGGGGTGGCGCAGGGGGCGCGCGCCCCACCCCCCCTTAATATTTGAGCGGCGCCTTCGGCGCCGCTCAAAAAAAAATAAAAGAAAAGTAAAATAAAGAAAAGGCGCTGCTTGAAAAAATCACAATAAAGGAAAGAAAAGAAAAGGCACCGCTTAAAAAAAGTATACACTGATATAATATTAGCAACAGTAAGGAAAGACTATCCCCCAGCAAAGCACAATCATAATTATCATCTTCCTTATCTTTTCTTTTAACTACCCTTTTCCCAACAACTTCGCATGTTAAAAATAATCAGCAGTGTGCTGCCTGCATATATATGGCGCCAATCAAGAATAATCAGCGCCACCTTAATCTAAATCGGCGCCGGACAAGAATAATCAGCGCCATTTGGTTATAAATCGGCGCCAGTTGAGAAAAATCGGCACTGTCAGAGTCTTAACCGGCGCCGATCAAAGATAATCTGCGCCACCTAAATCTAAATCGGCACCAGATAAAAATAATCGGCGCCATCTGGTTATAAATCGGCGCCGGTACAGAAAAATCGGCGCTGCCCGAGTTCGTAACCGGCGCCGATCAAGGATAATCAGCGCCACCTATATCAAAATCGGGGCTGGTCAAGAATAATCAGCGCCATCTGGTTATAAATCGGCGCTGCCTGAGTCTTGACCGGCGCCTATCAAGAATAATCAGCTCCATCTAAATCTAAATCGGCGCCGGACAAGAATAATCAGCACCACCTGGTTAAAAATCGGCGCCAGTCAAGAATAATCGGCGCCAGTCAATTATGTATTGCCGCTGCCTGAATCTTACGTGACGTCGGTAAAAATAATCAGCACTACTTGTTCTAAATCGGCGCCGGTCAAGAATAATCAGCGTCCCCTGGTTCCAATAAATAGGCGCCGGTAGAATAATGAAGAAGGGCCTATTGCCAACCAAATCTAGATCGGCGCCGGTCAAGAATGATCAGCGGCACCTGGTTATACATTTTATTGTTGAATGGTCATAAGAAAGCTTATCGCATGCCTTTACAGAGTGGACTGGGGCGGGGCAGTTGCCCACAGAATGACAGATGTCATGAAATCTTTAATTTATTTAAAAAATCCCAGAATCATACAAAAGCGTAGATCAAATCCTTTAATTTTGATTTTATTTTCCAATGCTTTAATAAAAAGAAGGTCAGTCACTTTTCTTCTTTACACATTCCACATTGTGCCATCTCTATGGCCTTTAGTTTAAGACAGCTACTATAGTGTTTTATGAAGATGATTCGATATTTTAGCCCAAAACTTTGCTAAAACCCGTTGCTAGTACCGGGAGTGTATAATTACGCAACCAGTCGTATATTGAGATTGAGCTACACAACTCGTTCTTTATTTAAAATCGTGCTTAAATTATCCGCTTCTCAGATTGGAATATAAAAATTTTCAGCTCACGCTTCGCGCTCGCATCATTTCTGTAGCAAAACCCCATACTTTTCATGATTAAATAGGTGAATAGAATGTCCCTTTTTCAGGACTAAACGTCAAAAGACCCTCCCTCTTCGATTTGCAATAATCTTTTGCTGGATATAATCTTGTTCTTTATTACAAACGTCCATTAAACTGTCATTTTTTTTCATATCAAAATATCAAAATTTAGCTCGCGCTTCGCGCTCGCATCTATTGTTTTTTTAGATACCCATCTTAATCATTGGTACCGAAAATGCATAGAATATCAAGCTTTCTGGTCAGAATATAAAGAAATTTCAGCTCGCCCTCGGCACTCGCAATATCTGTGTAGTGAGATATGTATCCTCCTCATGAGTTACTACAAACAGTCCTAAACAGGCACCTTTTTCCTGTTTTCAGGTCAGTATACTAAAAATTTTCAGCTCGCGCTTCGCGCTCGCATTAAGTTGTTGGTGAGATATGTGTTTCTATCTCATGAGTCATAAATAAATATATATATGCATATGTGTGTATGTGTTTGTGTGAGTTTGTTTGTTTTGTGTGATATCGAGCGCCTTTGGAAAGTTGATTCATGATTTTGCCCCCCAAATCTTAAAAAAAGGATCGACGCCCCTGTGTATATATATATATATATATACATATAGTAAAAAAAACTTGTATCACTATTAATATACAAAAGTATTGGCCTCATCGCAATAAAAGGGTTAATACACGAGATTTTGAAATCGCACATAACATGCATAATTTGTGTTACTTTTTGCTTGTTTCTTTCTTTAATAAGTTTTTCAATCCCTCTCTATATATGTTTTAGAAAGATTATATGTTTAAATTGATGTATATTTCTGTTATAATGAGATAAATTATGTTTAAGTGGACTTCAGGGAATGGTCGTACGCAGCAAGGGGGAAGGGGGGGGCACATTCGCGATCTGCTGTTGTGAAGAAAAAAAAAATTCCCTTAACATTTCATGAAAACTATGAAAAATTTGCAAATGTGAGATGTGCACCAAATTTTCGAGTCTTGACCCCCCCGGAAATATTATCTGCGTGTGGTCATGCAAAATGGCATGACTGGAAATCCTACATTTTGAAAAGAGCATTTGACAGGGTCAGACTTTACCCCTTTTTCAACATTTTCTTTTATGGCGCCGGTGAAGTGCAAAAATATGTGCGCCGCTCGGCGGTGCGCCCCCCCCCCCCCCTTTCGCGAAAAGCTGGATCCGCCTATGTGGATCATATTTCTTATTGTAACAGAGAAGTAGAGAACAATTTCTTTTATAAGGGATAAGTAATATGGTCGATGTTTGAATCTGAGTGAATGTGACATGACCAGGATAAATAGTTTCGTCAAACTCTATACTCATGCACATCATGAATATCCAAAGAGTCTGTTCCTGTTTAAAGAGCAGGAAAAAAAAATTACGAAGTTAATTTGAAGATATACATTGAAACCAAATGAAATATTATTAGCAGCGTTATTTTTCAATTTAATTTTTTTTTAAGAAAAATCGATTGATAAGCTGATTATTACACTAACTCGGATTTTGGGAGACTCAACCTTTTTTTATCCATTAAAGCCAAAATTGTTTTATTGACTGTGAAATCATCAATCACAGAAAGAAATTTATAGTAAATGAAAAGGGATTACTTGAAATCAGAAAAAGACGTCAAATAAGGGTATGATAAAATACCATCGACTTAATAAACATGCTATATTAAAGAAACGTTAGTTTGCCGGTTTGTTTGATTCTCTATTGAACGGTTTTGGTCTAGGTGGACTTTTTTTTGATCGAGTAGACTAATTTGTGAAACCCGGCAGCATGGGCCCATTGGCATGATCGATGTTTTCCCACATAGCAGGGCCATGAGGGAAAGGAGTTTTTAGCAGAGCTCTCACATCAAATTGAGATGGAAGCAGTTCGTCCTGTTGTATTTGAATTACAATTGTCTTGTGCATCATACTCAATAGTGGTCTCATTTGGCAAGACTGAGATTTATGAGGAGGAAATTCCGTCAGAAAAATAACAACGAATTGGCAATTCCTTTCAACGTTATTCTGATCAAGACACCTCTAATCTAATATTATTTCTCTGTGTACTATTTTGCGTTATTCCTTTCTCATATTACTCCTTCGCATATTTGATCATCAATTATAAATCTCGAATCAGTAATTTGTTTATTTATCCCCAGCTATCATGGCTATCATAGCCACCTCTCACCCACCTGACAAGTATATTAATCCATCGGATGTATACTTGCCTTCAGCGTGTTATTTGAGATAGCGCAACCGATTAAAAAAAACCATTTTATAGTGACGTATTTCCGTTGAGGTTTTGACGCCCAGTAACAGGTCTCTATGTAGTACGTTTTGAGATGAAAGAGACGTTTATGGTAGACAAATTGGCTACCAAAAAAAGTGAAGAAAAAATACCATAACGGAAGTGAAATGAAAATGTTAGATTAGAATTGTTTTATCATTATTATTATCATTATCATTATTACTACTTTTATTATTATCAGTAATATCATCATCTTCATGATCATGATGATCTCCATCATTACCATCGTCATCACCGGTATAATTTAATGAGGATGGTGTGGTAGACGATAGTAAACACTCGTTACTGTTACTTTAAATGATCGCGAAGCGAATGGAGCAAAACTATACAGGTTTGAGTTTGAAAAGTGTAGAAGCTACGTCATTTCAACCTAATATAATTTGTAAATTATTTTCATCATTCTAAACCATTATCATTGGAAGGGCGCCCAAAATCCGCAAGGTTACTCACGCTTTACTTATTACTAAAGCTACTAGACCGGTCAATATACGACCAAAAATACCCTTTCCCAAAACAAATTGCAACAAAAAATTTTCCAACGGTTTTTGGTACTATTTGACCTCAGAAATGACATATTAAAGATCTACCATAATCTGAATCCGGGAAAGAGGTTATTTTCAAGATGGCGTCCAAGATGTCCATCATTACTGAAAATGGATACAGCTTACTCACTATCCACCCTAGAATCCTTTTTCGGTTCATATTCCATGGTCTATGGGTAAAATAATTTGTTGATACAGGATCCAGGGTACCTGAAAAACCCAAACTGGCTGCCGTAAGCTAAATATCAACAATTCATCTATTACTTACTTAAGTGGCTTTAGTTTGGTTTCTATTATTCAATGGTTTTAAGGATGAAGTAGTACATCGAAACAAGTTTCAAGGACAGTCAGTGGTCTGGTGGATTCAAAATCTAAGATGGCTTCCAAAATTTTTAAAATGGCTGTTGATACTTAAAATGGACATAGTTCATTTCATATCCGCCTGGGGGATATGATTTTGGTGTTAGACCATGATTCCAATGGTCAAAATACATTGGGACAAGTTACAAGGTCAGTCAGTGGTCCAGTATGATCAATAATCCAAGATGGCTTCCAAAAATGGAGTCTAAAACTGCTGCTGCTACTTAAAAAACCCGAAATATCTCGGTATGCATGAATATGATTTTTGTGGCTATACAATGGTTAAATGAGTAAAATATACAATGGGACAAGTTACAAGCAAACTCTGGTATGTCCAAAAATTATGGTTTTCTCAAATTGATTCTGAAATGGCTGCTAATACCTCAAATGGACAAAGCTCATTTCATATCCGCCCGGGATATGTGATTTCAATGTCTAAACCACTGGTTTCAAGGGTCAAATAATAAATTAGGACAAGTTACAAAGGCCGTGTTTATGCTTCCACTTTTCAGGCTAGAATCAGCGTTTCCATACGTGATTATTCCAAAACACGGTTGTGTCCATGCTTACTTTCATTTAAACGACGTTTCAAAACGCCGATCGTATAAACTCACAAAAAGGTGCGTTTGTAAACGTCGTTTGACCAGAATCAGGCTTTCTGGGGAAGTATAAATAGAACCACGATCGTAAACGTGTTAAAAACTGGGCGTTGTGGCGTGCGCCTGTAATCCAAGCTGAGTGGGGAAGTTACAAATTGATGCGGAGGTTCGAGGTTCGAGCCCCGGTCACGTCTTTCGGATGGTGACGTTAAAGGTCGGTCCCAGACGTAAATAATCATATCTGATTGATACACGTCTGACAAAACTCAAATACACACACACACGTGTTTAAATGACGTCATTTGGTACATGCTTCCGGTGAGATGAAAATCCGCGGGCAAAGACAGTCGCATTGCTCCATGGTCGCATGTTACCTCCACGGAATTACCTTTCATCTCCCTCGTTTCATTTGCATGTGTGATAATTGATTTAAGTACTAGAATTACTCTTCAAATTTGTCATCACGATGAATTTTTAGGGATTTACAAAAGAAACTGGAACATGAGTTATAATGAGGAGACATCGCCAGATGCCCCAGTAGCATAAACAAATAGATATTTTATTATTCTATTATGTATACTTTAATATCTTTTTCTCACTATTATCCTCACCATGGTAGACATTATATGGCTATGTCAAGTAGCTCCATGCAATGACTAAAATATCGGAAATTGTTCGATGTTTAAATAACAGTCGACGTACTTCCCCATAACAACACTCGGAAAAAAAAACTTTAGAAAAAGGGCGCGCCCAATTTGACCTCGCTTTCCTGCTCAACGAAAATTACGACGCGAAGCCAGCTGTAGTCCGTGATTTCGCCTCTGAAAAGTTAAGCATAAACAGCACTCCCAGAACCACGTTTACAATCGGCGTTTGGAAACGACGTTCGAAAACGCTGATTCTGTCCTCGTAATGGAAGCAGTGGCCTGGTGGGTGTTTCATAAAGCTATTCGTAAGTTATGAGCGACTTTATAAGAACGACTGATGATCCTTGTGGTAAATGGTATATTAATTGGCGAAGGTCCAGCGCGTAAGGAAGGATCACCAGTCGTTCTTAAAGTCGCTCTTAACTTACGAACAGCTTTATGAAATAGCACCCTGGTATGTCAAAAAATCCAAGATGACTTCCAAAATTTATTCCAAAGTGGCTGCTGATATTTAATGAGGACATAGCTTATTTTATATGTGATTTTGGTCTAGACCACTGGTTTCAAGGGTCAAATAATGCATTAAGACAAGTTATAAGGACAGTCAGTGGTCTGCTGCGCCCAAAAATCCAATATGGCTTCTAAAAATTGATCTTAAAATGGCTGCTTATATTTAAAGCTGATATATAGCCGCATATTGGCCTGGGAGATGTGATTTGGTGTCTAAGCCCCTGGTTTCAAGGGTCAAATGATACATTAGGACAAGTTACAAAGACAGACACTGGCCTGGTATGTCAAAAAATCCAAGATGGCTCCCAAAATTGATTCTAAAGTAGCTGCTGATACTTAAATCGGACAAAGCTTTTGTTTTCATATCGGCCTGGGAGATGTGATTTTGGTGTCTAAACCACTGATTTCAAGGGTCAAATAATACATTAGGATAAATGGTCTGGTAGGTACCAAAATCCAATATGGCTTCCAAAATGGGGTCTAACCTGACTGTTGTTACCTAAAAGTAGACATAGTTCATTAGAAATACACCTTGGGGCTATGATTTTGGTATCTACACTATAGAGTTTAAAGGGTCAAGTAATATATTGGGTCAAGTTGAAAGGACAGCCAGGGGTCAAGTATGTCCAAAAATCCAAGATGGCTTAAATAAAACGGGGTCTTACTGCTGTTACGTAAAAGTGGATATCGAACATTAAGAGTACACCTGGGGGATATTATTTTGGTGTCTACTCTAGGGTTTCAAGGCTCAACAAATACTATTCCTGGTCTAAATTTGGAGGATATAGAAGTTGAGGGAATTACTTTGCTTACTTCATTTACTTTAGTCACACCATCAGAATTGCTCAAAGTGATTAAGTCATATTCAAGTGCTACTTGCCGTTTTGATCCTATTCCAACTTGGCTCTTGAAAGAAAACATTGATAATTTCTTTCCCTTACTTACAAATTGTGTCAATATCACTGACTACTGGCGTTTTTCCTACAGGGGCTCACACTGCTATCATTAAACCATCTTTGAAAATGTCTACTTTAATAAAAAAAAAAAAAAAGTGAGCTAATAAGCTATAGAACAATTTCAAATTTAACTTTCGTTGGTAAGCTCATTGAAAAGGTTGTTTGTAATCACATAATCCAGCATATGGAATCAGATAGTTTACTTGATTCATTCCAGTCAGCATACAGGCCCAAACACAGTGTAGAATCCGCTCTTGTTAAAGTAAAGAGTGATATTATGATTATGTTATGATTATAACAAAGGTCCTTTTGGTCATATCTGCAGCATTTGATACTATAGATCATGATACTTTTTTTTATCACGCTTGTCCAGCAGTATTTGAGTTAGATCCGTGGCTTTCACCTGGTTTAAGTCATATTTAAGTGGTTGGTCCTCTCAAGTTGAAATATCGGGTGAATTATCCAAACCCCAAATATCTAACTTTGGACTACCACAAGGCTCGGTTATTGGTCCTGCAGGTTATTCAGTATATATAAATATATATATATATATATATATATATATATATATATATATATATATATATATATATATACAGGTGCCATGACAAGACATCATGCTATTAGTTATCATCTCTCCGCAGATGATACTCAGTTATATACATCTTTTGACCCTAAAACTGCAGGGGATCTCGAAAACGCCCTTTATAAACTGCAGAGATGCATACTTGACATCAAACAGTGGATGACTGTAAACAAATTAATGCTGAACGACTCAAAAACTGATTTTTTCATAGTTGCATGTACCCACACAATTTGATGAAATTGCCTGATATTCAACTTAAAATTGGTGATTTCAGTATTAATCCTTCAGAAAAAATTAAGAACCTAGGATTATATTTTGATAAACATATGACTATGAATTGTCATATTTATACCGTTTGTTGTACTGTCACATATCCTTTGAGGAACATTACTAGAATTCGTAGGTTTATTGATCACTCAATTGCTAACCATGCCATACTCCCTTATTCTTTATTATCTTGATTTCTGTAATGGTCTTCTTTCTTCAATACCAGTGGCTCACATCAATAGTCTCCAGCACCTCCACCATTGGGCTACCCGTTTCATTTTTTAAGTCCGCCGTGACACACCTCCTGAACACATGTTACATAATTTACACTGGCTCCCTATTAGACAACGGATTATATTTAATTTACTTATTTTTGTACACAAATCACTCTATAAGCTAGCCCCAAAATACTTGTCTGATTGTTTAGAAATTTGTGTCCCCAGGTAGAAGAACATATCCAACTAAACGAAAACAGACCGGATAAAGAACATTCACCGTTGCATCCTCTATTGAATGGAACAAACTCCCTCTCACATTAAGATAATCCCCAACAATTGAGTCATTTATGAAGCCCCTTAAAACTTTTTGTTCTAGGCAACTGCCTTCAATTAATATGTCATTCTGATTTTTTGTTTGTATATATCATTCAAACTGAAATTATGAACGCTTTGGACCATGTGGGAAAAGCGCGTTATTATCATTATTATTATTATTATTACTACTACTTTACCCTTAAAACCATTGGATAGAAACCAAATTAAAGCCACTTAAGTAAGTAAAAGATGAATTGTGGATTTTTAGCCTACATCAGCCATTTTGGGCATCATCTTGGATATTCCAGGTACCCTGGAGTGCTTCTATTCACTCAAACTTGTATCAACAATTTTTTTTACCCCATAAACCATGAAATATGAACCGAAATAGGATTCTAGGGAAGATAATGAGTGAGTTACATCCATTTTCAGTTAATATTATATGACGACCATCTTGGAGGCATCTTGAAAATAACTACTTTCCCGGATGCAGATTTTTGTGAGATTTTAACTATGTTGTTCCTGAGGTCAAATACTGCCAGGAACGGTTGAAAGACCTTTAGTTGCAATTTTTCCGGGTCAAACCATTGACCCGTCTATACCGACGGTCACAAAGGTTCGTATGAACGACGTGTTCGTGCGGCATAGATTCTTACCGTCTTTCAAAATGCCTTCATTAAGAACAATTTAAGATTTTTTGAGACACACGAAATTATTTTCGGTTATACAATGGCCCCAGAATTCGTACGTTTTTTCGTAAGAATACCTTGAGTCATTATTTCGTCGGATTTACGGTCTTCTTACGAGTCCGTTATCGCAAGATGATCGTAAGTATAATTCACGGCATTTGTAAGAACGATTTTTACCCAACAATTAGATAAATTGTGTACTTTCACCTTCCGAGTACCTTGCGAAAGCCTTACAAACGACAAGAGTCGTTCGTAAGAGCAACGTACGGATTTCCGTTCGTGAGGCGTTCTTTCGAACAACTTGTGGTTCTTACGATCACTGTATGAAATTAAGGCTTCTGAAATTGTCTCTAGACCCTACAAAATCTTGTGTAGTTCTTACGACGTTCGCATTGAGCTTCACGAAGAAGGGGTTTTATATGACGTGGAAAAAATCTTGTCAAATCGCGAAATCTGGCTAATTTCAAGTAAGTGGGCAAACATTATATATTTAATTCATCCTAATTTGATCATCATACCTCTTAATAATTTTGCAGTTTTGAGCTTGATAGAAATTCAGTTGGTACACTGTTAAATTGATGAAAATATTTGCGTTACTTTAAATAGTGGGATGGGGGGGGGGCTGATTTGGGACAAGAATGTGCACACCTGACACACCGAATTCAATATTTCAAGGTTTGCAAAAAGCATAGTGAGTGGAAAAAATAGAAAAAATACTTCTTACCTCCAGGCATATATTTGCGTAATGTCAACGCATTTAGAACATTTCAACATTTCACTAACATTCATAGAAATTCTTATCCCCAAAGTATTTGTCAGCATTATTCAGCATGCCTCTAGGGAGTAACGTGATTTCGTCATTTTTCTCACAAATTGATTCAATGAAATTTTCGATCTTAGATTGCATATTATTCCCTTTTTAAAACAAAAATTTGAAGATTACTATTATCGCCCTGACACCACGATTTGCAATATAGTTGTCCCCTTTGGCCGGTGGAAAAGGGTAATAAAATGAAGAAAAGAAAAGAAATAAAGAAAAAGATGATGCGGCAATTGCAGATATTTGGCGAGAATTTGTGTTGAAGATTATAACAAACAACAAAGGGGATGCCTGTGCAGTGTGCACGTTGCACCAGTGGTGGTGACTAGTACTCGAATTATTGAAAACGATCCCTAATCCGAATTTGACCTCTCATCCTTTCGACAATAATTCTCGTAAATGGAACTGTTAGTCATATTATGTCAATACATTGCGTCTCAGAAATCAGAAGCGAACACGAAAATTATCGATGCGGTTTTATAAATCAATCACAATAATTAATTAAAATATTAGACCCTCTTTATTGATTTGAGGATTAGATGATAATACAAAAAATAATCAAATTATTAATAAACCGGTACATAAAGAAAGAAATACTCTCAACATATTGATTTTCGGGGGGGGGGTGTTCTTTTTTGTTCTTTTTTTTTGCACGTGCACATAAACTGCACACAGTATCAGCCATAATTGTTATCTATTAGAAAAATTTTGCAAGAATTATCAAGAAGCGTGAATTTAAATCTGTTTATTCATGCATTGACAATGGAGTTTTGTATTCAAGGCTTGTTTTGAATTACACTTTTCGCTTTGACAATTCATTATTTCTTTTTTTTTAATCCATACGAAGCAGTATAAAAGTTTTCTTGTGTTTTGTTATTTAAATAGTATGCTGAATGACAGATGAAAATCCAGCTGACAATAATCCAAAACTGAATCCAATTTTAGCGTTAGAATAACGAAACATGTAACATAACACGAAGCAAAGCAACAAGAACAAAGGGTGCTTTTTTATTGAAATTTTATGATGATAAAGATTTTTTTTTGGGTATCTATATGGATAAAGAAATATTTGTTGACCCCTGGACTAGTTTCGATTCATAGAAGAATAATGAATTATTTATATTCAGCAGCTTTCAGCTTAAGGGGGGCTCCAAGGTGAAAATATTATTTGCTACGATATCACCTCCAATTAACGAAAGGGGATCAAAGGGAAGATATAAATCGGAAATTAGAATCATCTAGGTAATCATAACCGAAGGTCCTATAGTCGTATTCGACCAGTGTAATAAACGTATTGCACCCTGGGCGGGGCCACTGATCGCATCACGGCAAGGAGTAATATAATGGGCGGCATCATCTTATTTTACTTTTCAAGAACGCCTCTGAGGCGAAAGACCTTCATTTACCTTTTAATGGGGATCAAAAGTTCGAAAATACATTTTTAATATAAAAATACATTTTTAATATAAAAATACCGATAACATATAACAATATATTAAGAGGAATAAGGCTGATAATAAAATCCATTTCAATCAGGTAATGAATTAGGATGACCACAAACAATGAACTATGCCTTTTTCTGAATCTTTTTCGTATGAATTATGGAATTGAACAAATCTACTTACAAGTAGTCTGTTTTATTATGATTCAGCCCCCAGCCAAGTTTTCATCAGATCAAATAATTGAATAAAGGTTAGAAGATAACTATTAAGATTATTTTGCTTGTTCACCTAAATTGGAAAGTGCTATTTTTTATAAATTGATTAATGTATTTATACAAATTGATTTATTAATTTATTTATTTATCTTATTTCATTTTATTTCGGTTCATTTCATTATTATTGTTTGTTTGTTTGGTTTTTTTTTTTTTTTTTTTTTTTTTTTTGGGGGGGGTAATCTTACATGATCGGATCGGATGATTTGTATGTACCATAATCATTGCACATCTTTCGTTCAGTTTAATGTTCATAATTTGAATGGGGCAACCACAAAATAACTTTTCATCTATTATAGTACCTTAGATCCTAAGCAATGTATGGCCAATGCTGGGAATCCCACGATTCTTTATCACCAAACCCTTGAGTGGCATTTGTCAATCTTAATTCGTTAGGGAAGTTAAATCAAGTAACACATTGCAATACTTATTTTGTTAGCATAGGAAAATCCATATTTGAAGAGCTCACTTGCAAAAGGGGTTAGGTCAATTTGTCATCAAATTTAATGTTTATGTCTCAATGTATAGATTTTTAATAGCTCTATAAGATGATACCAAAGAAAAGTTGAAATTCCTATTAAAAAGTGAACTGAAATGGCAAAGAAAAACATTTTTTTTTAAAGGGGTTAGGTCCATTTTAGTTTAGTTGCAAAAGGGGTTAGGTCCACACAGAATTTATTTGGAAAAGAATATCATAAAAAATATGAAGACAGGTAGACTTCTTTTTATACCCTATTTCATGTTCTCATGGAAGGGTATCATGAAAATTCAGTTTCGCATAAGAATATTGCAATATGGGAGAATTAAAAAAATATTTTCTTGGAGTGGACCTAACCCCTTTTGCAACAAAACTCTTCTGAAGAACTGATTTGTCAAAAGGGGTTAGGTCAATTTTTCATAAATCTTATTGTTTTCTGTCTCTAAACCTCTAAATATTTAGTCACTCTGATGATACGAAAGAAAATATGAAATTCAAATGAAAACGTGAATGAAAGTGGCAAAGAAAAATCACTTTTTTAATCAAAAGAGATTGGATTCATTTCAGTTTACTTGCAAAAGGGGTTAGGTCCGCAATGGTAATTTTTTTTAAAATATATAGAAAAAAAATGAAGACAGGTATATTTCTGTTATACCCAATTTTATGTTCACATGATAAGGAAGTACAACATGACAATTTAGTTTCTCATAAGAATATTGCAATGAGTGAGAATAAAAAACATGGTTTTTCTCGGAATGGTCCAAAGTGGACCTAACCCCTTTTGCAAATAAACTCTTTATTTTATAGTATTCGTATCACTTCTTATAATAATTCAAATAAATGTGGAACACATTGCTTAATTTTCTTCATGTTTTGTTCATAGTTGGAAAGAGAAAACCGAATAACCGGACCACAGAATTGTAGTTCATCTTAAAAGTTTCTGGCCTAAACAAAACATACCAATCTCAGGCCCGTAACCAGGATGGGTTCTCTGGTTTCCGAGGAAGCCTGCCGCTTGCCATAGCAAAGTGTGTGTGTGTGTGTGAGAGAGAGAGAGAGAGGGGGAGAGAGAGAGAGAGAGAGGAGAAAAAATGAAAATAAATAAAAGGACATGAGGAAATGAATGAAAAGGGAAGGTGAATAAAACGAGGGCTTAAAATTCGCGTTTTTAAGTCAATATGCAAAAATTATTACTAAAATTTATATTATGATCTAATCGCATTTTTTTAGTTTCATTTTGTTTCAGAGAGTTACGCGATTATGCATCCTGTACGTGATTACAAAAAGTGACGAATAGCAAAAATATTTGATTATCGAGATACGTAAATTCATTCATAAATTACAACAAACCGTGAATGTTTGAATTATCCCTTTTCATGGTTTCAGGTCAGTAGGCCTATATCAATTATTTCAGCGCTTTTCATGCCCCTAAAAGGGATACTCCAGGCTGTATATGATAATGATGTGAACAGAATAATCAGAAAAACAAAATACTGCAAATATGATCAAAATCGGACAAGGAATAATGAAGTTATGCCATTTAAAAGATTTTTGCATTTTATTGGTGAAACAGTTCTATGCATATCTTCATAGCAAATGAAATGAGAAATGTCAAGTTCTAGAAAAGATGCAAATACTTTACATTTGTGGTATATGAATTTCATTCAAAATTCCAAAAGCATTAATATTGTATATAATTATCTGGAAATTGTTTTGGTTGGCAATTTTCCCTCTGTTCAAAGTGATGTTGGAAAAAAGTTGTGTAATAATAATAAGGATGAATAGCTCTGATCTTATTTTTATGGGTACCTAAAGGTTGAGGGAACCTTATATGAATTATCTCTGCATGATCCGGAGTGATTGAGTAAAGCACAAATTTGTAGCACATTCAAGAAAAAAATGTTACCGAAGTTAATGCGTTACGAAAGTTAGTGTCTGCTTTATGGTTCAACGTAGTCCTAATTTAGAAGCCCTACCTTTGAACATGGAGCTATTAAAAACTGTATTTATTATCTTATATAATACTGAATCCTTAACAGAACTGCTAAAGTGCATATTTTATTAAGGTGCGTTATGGATGTTAAACCTGTTCAGTTATACATTTCATTCGTAGAATGATCCTTTATTTCCGTGTGATACATGAAAAACATATGATAATTCCCTATCAATTATTAATGAATATCACTGGCCTCGCAAACACGTTATCATATAAAATTAGTCAGTTTGAAAGGGAGAAAAAAATCGTGATACTATTCGTTATGGAGGTTAAATGAATTTGGGACAAAAGTTGAATTGAAAATTATCACAAATTGATTATCAAGTATTTTGTTAAGGCGATATGTCAGACAGCTGTGCCAAGCTGCCCTCACAAGACCGTAATGTAAGTAAGAACTACAGGCTACATAGGAACGAGAATGATAGTAAAATCTAAAACTGACCAGAGATCGTGTCGATTCTAACAAAAGGCAAAAATAAAAGGTTTTGTAATAAAATCAAAGCTATACTAGCCTCTGGTCGATTTTTGAGAAAATGTTCAGTGGTGTGAAGCTAGGGGCCATAAAATAGTCGAGACTCGTTTTTTGTGAATTGTGACTTTTTTTTAGAATGACCCTCCATCGCACATAAGCATGCGATCGTGATCTCCCTGTAATGTTTTAATTTTTATTCTGTTTTCAAGTTAAAATGCTATTTTGGCATTTTTTATATTTGATATCTAGCATAATACTGCCTAATCCTCCAACTCTTTAGTGTGCAAAAATGTATATTTCCCCCTTATCGGTTGATTCGCTCCTTCGCCCCCTGGTAAACAAAAAGAAGAAATGAAGGCGAAAAGGGTTCATGGGCATGAAAGAGAAGTATATTATTTTCTTCAACATGTAATAAATAAATCACAATTGCATTTTTTATTAGATCATTGTGTCTAACTGCCTCCGTTATCCACGTAAAATGAACAGGGCATAATTTCAAATATCTTTAAAGATCTACAAAATAAATATATTTAAATGGAGTTGGTCCATGATGAATCTTTCAATCCTTGCCTAAAGTATTTACGCTCTTGATATAATCATAAATAATACAGCAATCTTGATCATTTTCAAGGGTTAAACTATATACTGTAGCTTTGACCTATACCGTAACCGTGAAAATAATAAGCACTATATATTCTCACTTTGGCCGCTTCAATTTTATTTACAAAAACATGAGAATCTGCATCTTCATCGTAATTGAATCAGCTAAATCTAGTTCCAGAATATGTGAGTTGTAAAAACATACTTACGGTTAAATTTTGGTAATCCCAAATAAGGACGAAATTCACAACGCAAAGAGAATTTTCAAATGTAGGGTTTATTCCCATCTGTGCGCAGATATATGATATTTAAAGAATAAAGCGGAAAATCAGTTTGTAAGCATGTATATACTTTTTATCACACACACACACACACACACACACACATACACACACACACACATATATATATATATATATATATATATATATATATATATATATATATATATATATATATATATATATATATATATATATACAGGGGCGGAAATCTCTCCCGAAAGGTAGGGGGGACACAGGGGCGGAACCAGCCTTCGCCAATAGGGGGGGGGGGGGGCGGAAATTTGTTTCAGCCATATTTTCCCCGATCGGCAGCTCGAAGATGATTTTTTTTTGTTTCTTTGAAGGGGTAGTCCTAATTAGTCACTTCTTAGCTTTATTCTTATAAATTGATACATAATATCATAATTCTTATTTATATGATGCGAGCGCGAAGCGCGAGCTAATCTTTTTAGACATTTTATGTATTTTTTCCTGAAATTTGAACTGATTCTGGGCAATGTTTGTTATCCTGAAAAAGATGTGTATGCAACTTAATAATTACTACGAACGCAAAGCGCGAGCAGAAATGAACTGATGGAAAAGATAGGCTACCTGTTAAAGTAGCATTTAACAATCAAATAATGCGAGCGCGAAGCGCGAGCTGATTTTTTTTGGACATTTTCACCTAATGAATGGAAATTCTCAGTGGCGTAACAGGCGGGGGGGCAGGGGGGGCAAGTTGCCCCCCCTGGCGGATTTCACCGGGAAAATAAAAGAAAAACGGGAAAAAGAAAAAAGGAGGGAGAAAGAAAGGGAAAGGGGAAGGAAAGGGGAAAAGGAAAGGAAGAAAGGAAAAGAGAAAAGTGAAAAGAAAACGAAGAAAAAACTTTTTTTAATGGGAAAGGAAAGAAAGCGTGAAAAAGCGTGAAAACATTTGAGAAAGAACAAATTATTGAGAAATAGGCCTATGTAATGCAATAGCACAGTGGGAAATAAATTTAAAGATGGCAAAATGGCAAACAATAGCGGGAAACGAAGGTAGAATGTAATTATTCAAAAGCTAAATTGGAAAACAAAGAAAAGGGACAAGAAAAAAAAACCAATAACACGACCGGGCTGCCGATGATTGAAATTAAAGAGCGGGAAGAAAGATGGACTGTTATACAACATTGTGCTATAAGCTTGCTAAATTTTATGCAAATAAGCTACCGGGGCTTTGCCCCAGACCCCACGCAGTAGGGGGCTCTTCATCTATAACCTTCAAATGGCTCTATAACGCCCCCGTTCAATCACGTTCAATCACTGGCATACAGGAGGAGGGGGGGGGGGTCGTGGTTCCACACCCAAGACGAAATATAAAAAATTTATAGGAGACAACGTATAATGAAATGAATGGAAACAATGAAATGTGTTACTTGCTGAATATAATGGAAAAATCTATCACATCATTAGAATTTAATTTCAGTAGGCAATTTTTTTCCAGCTCGCTTTGCACGCTGGCGACTTTTTACAAATTTTCCCACATTGCTATGTTTTGCCCCCTCAAAATATTTGGTTCATTATGCAACTGGGTTTAATAAATGTGTTGTGTAAAAGCTATATTCTGTATATGCCCGCGATTTGATTAAAATTGCGGAAATCTGCGAGGTTTAAATGGCTTTGATATCAAGAAGTTCCGGGGGCTCCGCCCCGAACCCAAACACGTATGGAAGGGTTGGGCCATGGCCCCAAAAAGTTCTACAGACAAGAACAACAAAAAAAGGAGGAAAGAAAAGCAAAGGAAAATTGAAGGATATGATTTTAATTACTGAAAATAATGTCAAACAATAGCTCAAAGTTAGATTCACATGAAAAGTTGATTTTTTTTCTCGCTCGCTTCGCTCGCTCGGGACTTATATATAAAGCAGCTTTTTAGCACATGTGCTATACTGCGCCCCTCGTTGTTTTTTTGTTTTTTTGTTTTTTACTCTTCACGCTACTGCCGCAAAGAATCCTGATCACAGTGGCGTACAGACCACCGTGACAAAAAAGGAATCTAAAGAGAGAAGAATGAAATATATTATTCTCTGGATATCATGTCAAAATCTATCACAAAATTTGATTTTTGTATTAAAAAGGCGAAAAATTTTGCTCGCTCGCTGTCAACTTTAAAAAAAGATATATTCTGGCCTTCTCAAAATAGTCGCCTCATTACACCATTACGCCTGTTCATACCATGATATGACCGGGAAATTTTTGGCTCTTGCCCCCCCTGGCCACCGACCCCTGTTACGCCGCTGGAAATTCTAAGCCCTTTTTGGTAACTCAAGCAGAATAGGTATATCATTATTAAACTATTAAACTAGCGCGAAGCGGAGCGTAAAATTTCGAGATTTAGTCCTATAATATTTACTGAAAGAGACGCTCTATTCATGTTTTGTAAATCCTGAAAAGGATGAGTATTAACAAAAGCGAGCGCAAAGCGCGAGCAGAAATTTTTTATATACGTTTTGAACTGGTACCTGTTGAAAAGGTACCTGTTAAGGACTTCTTGCACTTAGCCATGAAGGCGTTACATATTTCAACAATCAAAATATGCGAGCGCGAAGCGCGAGCTGAAAATTTTTGATAAACTGTCATGAAAAGGGGATTTTAAGTAGTTTGTTGTATAATCAATATTGAAACATTTATATAACTCGTCAATCAAAATGCGAACGTGCAGCGCGCTAGCTGATACGTCTTGACAATCAGACCTGAAAAGGGATATTTTAAAAACTTTATGGAATACACGAAAATAATAGGTACCTGATAAATCAAAATTTGAGAGCGCACAGCGCAAGCAGCAAATGTTAACATTCAGACCATGAAACTGACATTTTTACAGAGCACTTTTTATAAACTAATTTGTAAATTACACAAAATAATGAAAGTTCGATTTCCGAGGTGAAATATGTTTTGTATTTTGACTTCCAAACTTGATATTCGAACTCCATATTGAACAAGATATGTAAATCATCTAACAGGCAATGCGAGCGCGAAGAGTGAGCGAAAATTTTATATAGTGGCACGAAAGATTCTTTTTATCGTCCAAGTCTTCCCTCATCTTATTTTATGCACTCGCCGTCCTCTTCTTTTTCTCTCCTTTTTTCATTCTTTATTTCCCTTATTTTCTTGTTTTGCTCCGCCAAGAGGGGGGGGGGGGTAGGGCGGGCCCCCTGGATCCGCCTATGGGGAGAAGGGGCGGGAAAATTTGACAAGCAAAAGAAAAGGTTATCATCACCAAAGTAAGGTCATCTCGTCCCAAAATACATGTTTTATTTCGATTTAGAATGATGTATTTCTTACCATCATAAAAGACCAAAAATAGTAGGGGGGACATTTGATATTGTGTCCCCCCCTACTATTTTGAGTAGGGGGGACACGTCCCCCCTGTCCCCCCTGGGATTTCCGCCCATGTATATATATATATATATATAATATATAATAAAGTCAAATGATCTGCCCGGAGATTATAAGTAGGTTCAAACAAAGAAACTTGAGTATCAAAACTCCGTGGACAATAATATTTTAACGAATTTTCGCCCATAGAGCTGCTTGGTCAAGTTATGACAAGTTTAATAGATTACGTCAGAATAATGCATCATAAAGATGCGCGTACTGCTTTGGATACGTGTTGTAGAGAAGGCTTCTGATGGTCATTTGCCCTCTTTTGCAACTACGTAATACGGTTTATATTCTTTTTACTTTGAAACATTTTTTTAAATTTCTATATACACTGTATTCATAATCAAACAAATCATGCATGTATCACAAAACATTACAAGACGAAATAAATATTGCAAATAATCATTAAAGGTAACATTTTGATCATATTTTCTGAAGATTACATAATAGCATAAGACTGATATTTATTAGCCGATGCAGAATCGGCTTTTTTTACTACGTGTAAACAGAAAGCCGATTCTGCATCGGCTATTGTACAACGCCTACTTAGCTTGTTGTACGCGAGCAAATGGGAGGCTGAATGTCAAACATTCGTACCGTTGCACAAAAGACGTACCATCCAAAATGTACCGTCCAAAATGTACCGTTGCACGGCTTTAGGAGGTGACGTCACAATACGATTCAATTCATTGCGCTCAGTAAAAATGCAGGTGCAATACGCGTATAGCCTGCTGGCTAAATGCGCAATGCTGCCCGAGGTGTTCGCTTGTGGGATTTTGCTTTTCGCTTTCCATATTTTTGCTCCCTTTCCATAGATTACTGCAGGAAAAACTCTTGGTTTTTTCATAAATTCGCTAAACTCCGAGGCGTTGTACAACACAAATAGCGAATATTCTTATTCGTGCAATGGTGCGAGATTTCGCATTCGGTGAAAGAAAGAAACACTCTATTCAACTCGGCTAACGCCTCGTTGAATAGAGCATCTTGCTTTCACCTCATGCGAAATCTCGCACCATCGCACTCATGCCTATTCGCTATTTGTATATTGGTGCGCATTTCATTTACTTTACCATTGTGACGTAATTGTAAGCGCACGGATCCAGCGTTGTCTTTAATTACCGTGTTTACACTTAATCGGCTTTTGGTTCAGAACCAAAAGCCGATGCAGAATCGGCTTTTGGTTTATCTTGCACTGGGTTTACACGCTGTTTGACACTTTAATTACACCCACCCCTTAAAAGCAAATAAAAAATCGATTTTAACTTAAACTGAAGGCCGGATTAAAAAGCAAATAGTTGGAAAAAAGTCATTCTCTACATTTTTTTATCAATATTTCATTTTCGGTGCCATATAGGCCTGCAGATTATGGGAATTTATTATGTTCCTAGATGAGAAAAAAATCAACACGTACACTCTGAATTCCATGGATTTAAAATAAATCCAGATCGGCTGTGAATGGTAACCAGCCAAATTTTTTATATATTTTTAATCTGTAGGATTAACTTTTAAATCTCAAATGATTTGAATTCAAATCTTTTAGCTTTATGTGTTTAAATCCTATATGGTTTAAATCTTAATCTAATATTCAGCTGGTCACTATTCACAGTCGATCTGGATTTATTGTAAAACCTCGGAATTTAGAATGTACACTGGTGTAACGCCAAGAACATTAATGAGATACCCTTTATACTATACTTGCTATTATAATAGCGCATAATCAAAGATCAAAACACTAACTTAAGCAAATTATTGTACATTAGAAAATGATATATTTCATACAAATTACAGCAAGTTACATAGTAGGCCTATATAAAAATTAAAATATTATATCCAACATATTCATGAGAACATCAAGTGACGCGAATGAAGGAAATGTGGAAAAGGACGATGCAGTTAAAGGTAAGGAAATCCAGCGGAAAAGATGGGCTAATTCACTGTCTTTTGAATTAATTGTCAATCTTTCCATTAATGTACGTTGTAAATTTTTGTTTTTATCTGCTATAATAAATTATTTCTATCTATTATTATCTAAAATACGCCTATAAACAGAGAGGTAAATGCAAAATTATATAAGAGAATTTCATCCCGAGAAGTCAGGTATAAATGCCAAATTCACAGCATAATCCCCATGTAATCACACTAATAGTTAATTGAGATGTAATTTGTCATTAATATTTTCGATTGTAATGAAGTTGGATTCTTTTTTTTTCAAGAAAAAAGGCCAGAAACGGCATCCCTTTTTCACAGCGTTACAACCAGGTTACAACGCACGAGCTATGTGTACATCCGGGTACTTCTGCAAATCAAGACCTATCGAGCAATGGCTGACCACGCTCCACGCAATTACGCGCGCCTATGGCGACTCCGCACTCTAGCGTAATTAGTATACATCTCTATGGTATACACCTACGGAGCGCAATGAATTAAATCGTATTGTGACGTCACCTCCTAAAACCGTGCAACGGTACATTTTGTAGTTGAGGTAAGTTCCGATATATTTTTATACAATTTCAAGTCAGAAGTGTTTCAATCTTAATGTATAACACACAGTACATGCTAATTGTCGTTCAATATACAATATCATTAAAGGTGACCGCACACCTTACGACTGGTCTGCGACCCGATTTTGGAACAAATCGCATTTTGCTAATTTTCTGAAGATGTGAATGGAACATATCATTTTATTTGAGGTTAAAATTAATTGAAATAATATAACCATTTTGAAAGATTGCAAGCCCTTATTTTGCCAATCGTACGACTGCTATGACGTCATTACGACTAGATATTGAATTCGCTTTTATTCTAAGAAGGATGATAGCTTAGTCACAAATTTTATCATAGGTATTCGTACGATGATTTAGAACATTACACAGTAAGATATTCCAAGTCTCAATATTAGCATCAAATTCTACTACATTTTATTCTAAAATCGGGTCGCAGACCAGTCGTAAGGTGTGCGGTCGCCTGAATAAATTTCGAATTTCTCTTGTGCGTTTATATTTCAACCCTTTGAAAAATAAACGCACGCAAGAAATTTAAAATCTATGGACACTCATATAATGGTACATTTTAGCATGCACTGTAACTATAACGCCCCTAGATTTAACGGGAGCGAGTCCCCTTTCCTCGGACTGACCAAAATGCATCTCATTCTCAAACAATGCGTATAGGGTTAAATCGCAGCTAACTCAAACAAAGTATATAGTTAAAATTCTGTAAATGAATATTTACCCTTTACTATCCACAAACGATACGGTAATTATTGCAGAAAATTGAATAGGGCATATGATTTGTTGAAAGCAACGTCACGTGTAAATAATTCCCGCTTTCTCCCTTTTATTATTCATGTCCGGTGAGCAAATATTTACGTAATCGTCAGTAAGCCGTGACGCTTTGTATAGGTCGAACATCAGTTATGGTCACGTAAATGAATATGCAAATCAGTGGTGACCGATTGGACAACGAACTTTCTTTCTCTTGTCTATAGAGAATGTGATCAACGACTACACAAATAAGCATTCATTGAGACGTATATAGTATAAATATACACACATCGTAGCGGTTTACTGATGAATCGTCAATGTCATTATTTGACTTTTGGTTACACCAGCAGTTATTTGGGGTCATGTGACATAGAGGAAGTCAGTCACTTACATAATGAAAGCGTCATCATTGACGTTATCAAACTTAGATTCATGAGGTGCATCCTATATTTTCGTTATCTATTTCTCACTCTCGCTCTATTAAGTTGATATTTAGAGTTAACCCAGCACGACCTTTAGAAATACCAATCGATATAATATCAGTGTTTCCGGTACGATTGGTCATAATGGTGCTGTATGACGTTCTGAAATTTAGCCGTTTAGATGCTGACAGTAAGTGACGCATGCACTGTAAAAAAAAATTATCCTTAGAATAAAAGAAGTTTCTGCAGCAGAGTCTCGAGAACACCTGTAATCTTACCAGATTGCGTAATCTTACAGGAAATGGGTATTTGGTGTATGGAATCTTACAAATTTCCTTCAATAAAAAACCCTTTTCCCTTTTTAAACAGACCTGTTCTGTTAAATTGCAGAAAAATTCCTCTTTTATGAATTTACAGAATGATTCTGTTATTGCTTTCTGCAAAATCTTCTTTTTTTCTGTAAAATCACGTTTTTTTAACAGTGTGTAATACATGTACGTGTAAAATCACACATAGTAGGCCCTAAATGTTAAGACCGCAATTCCGAAATCATTATGCCCATTCTTTAACATGAAGACGTTTCCAGTTGACGACTTATACCATGGCCCAAAGTTATCATTTCGGTTACGGTTTTTAAATGTGAAAACACGATAAGAAGTGAATAAAGCATTATAAGCATCAGTCTTTCATTTCATCTATTAATTTAGATAGAGGGAGAAAAGAAGAAAGAAATTACTATCTCCTATAATATCCTTTAAGCGATAAGATCTACCCATTCGTATCTCGAACTTTGAAAAGAAAAATATTTTGCGAAGGCCTTATAAATACCACTTTCGAAAGAAACGCCCGGTATATTTGTTTTATATCCCTTCCATATTAAGTTTGAACTAAAATGTTAGTAATCTAGTCCTAATTGATTGTCCATCTCCAAGATCTGAACAAAATCTAGATCGGCTTAGCTCTAATTAAGCAAACTTGGCTTATCATCAACTATACTAGCCGATTCCTGAAAAGACTGCGCACGCGCGGCTACCGCCGACTCCCATGCAAGCATCACTCAAGGTGGTTTGGTGTTGCGCAGCGGCAGTACTGAGATCGATCTTCTAAATATAATCCCACTAGAGAGTGTGTGATTCAGCTGGCATTGCATTTTTACCTGTGTTGATTGCGCTGCGCTCGGCTGCCCTCAGCCGACCCCTAATGAGCGTCTGCGTCGTCGCTTCAGTCGACTTGCCCGGTGGAGGCAGTCCGTCGTGGCGCTGTGCCCGAGTGATTGCGTGGTTTTCAATCGCACGCAAAATAGTAAAACTATTCTACACTGACGTCACGAACTTTTTTTATCTCCGATGAATTTCATTTTTCTGGTGAAATTATGATTAGTCATGTGAGGAGCTCTCGACAATTAAATAGCAACAAATTTTCAGGCAGGGATATTGGCCCTATAATGTACTTTATTGATTTGCGACACACTTAAAAGTCGCGAAAGCAAATGATAGATTGTGTAGATGTGCAGGCATATCTGATTTGAAATCGTCACGGATATTATATACGAGTGTTCTTCTACTCCCCCGTCCGATTACAAATTCCGTCAAAAATTCAAAGTATTCCAAAGGAACCAAATGTTCGCTAAATTGGAAAGTTTTTAGAGTTCCTACGTTGATTCCAACTTTTCTATTGTCAAATGGATAATGATTAATGTGGATGTTTTGGGTTTTTTTTTAATCCTTTTTTGACGGGAGTGTCTTTTTATTTGAAAGTTTGGTCTTTGCAATGGTTCGCCAGTGATTATCCTGACTTTAAGGGTAGTCATTAACCTTATGGGTTGGTTCTCTCTATTTCGAGAAGGATATATTCGTCAGCCATGTTTGATAAGATCTCGATACAGGTCAAGATTCTGTTAATGTTGGTCCGCGATATCGAAACACTACACAAGTGTGTTTGTCGTAATACTCCGCGAGTCTGAAGTGTACTACTTGTATAGTGGAGATAAACTGATCTTGAAAGATAATTGGAAAGACGTAGGTAGACTGTCGTCAGAGTCATCAGAGTTAAAGTCCATTTGTGATGCACTTTATATCGTATTAAGTTAGGATAGAATTACTTCTCCTTTTGCAGCATTTTGTCGATAAAATTCCTTTTGAGCATTATCTCATTATCTAATACTGATAATTAAATCATTGTATTAGCTAATAATGATTCGCATAGAGGATTGGAACATAGATTTACCTCATATTTCAATATTTGTATTATGTTATGCATGAAAACCCCTATTTTGTATTAGTCATCCCTCCTGAACCTAGAATATATATAATATATATATATATATAATTATATATATATATATATATACACTGTTAGAAAATTTATCCTTAAATAAAAGAATTTTCTGCAGCAGAGTCTTGAGAACACCTGTAATCTTACCACATTGCGTAATCTTACAGGAAATTGGTATAAATTATATGAAATCTTACAAATTTGAATTGAATTGAATTGAATTTATTACCAAATATCACTGTCAGGTACAATTACAAGGAATAGTACATCACATATAAACAAAACATTTGGTAATTGGAGCTAACACAATAGCAATAAAACACCCTTTTCTCCTTGTTAAACAGACCTGTTCTGTTAAATTGCAGAAAAAAAAATCCTGTTTTATGAATTTACAGAATGATTCTGTTATTGCTTTCTGCAAAATCTTTTTTTCCCGTAAAATCACGCATTTTTTAACAGTGTATATATATATATATATATATATTAGATATGGTGTCGAAAATCTGTCTATCTGACGGTCAATCGTATTGGGGTCGCCCGAGCCACTAACCCGTCTCTGTGGTCTAGTGGTTAAGGCACCGGCGTTCAAAGCTGGGGGCCCGGGTTCGATTCCCGGCAGAGACATTTTTTCGGCATCACCAATTTTTCCAAAGGGTAGATAGCTCTAGGGAACCATGATTTAAGCTACGCCTACCATTGTTCTCTTCATCCATTTCTTTCACACAATATTTAAATAAAAGAGTTGCCTAAGCTGTAGTACATGTATAACTTCACACATTTGTATACTTTCTCCCATACGTGTACTGTATCAAAGCAATAGCTTTGATCCAGCTGAGGCATGGCGGATTGTCATTGTTCAAAACCCACCTTCACCCGACAAGGGAAATTATAATTGGTATGGTGTCGAAAATCTGTCTATCTGACGGTCAATCGTATTGGGGTCGCCCTAGCCACTAACCCGTCTCTGTGGTCTAGTGGTTAAGGCACCGGCGTTCAAAGCTGGGGGCCCGGGTTCGATTCCCGGCAGAGACATTTTTTCGGCATCACCAATTTTTCCAAAGGGTAGATAGCTCTAGGGAACCATGATTTAAGCTACGCCTACCATTGTTCTCTTCATCCATTTCTTTCACACAATATTTAAATAAAAGAGTTGCCTAAGCTGTAGTACATGTATAACTTCACACATTAGATATATATATATATATATATATAAGATATATATATATTAGATATATATATATATATCTAATATATACATAAAAGACCGGCAACGGTATTTACGAATATGATCAGACGAAATGCAGGGATATTCTCAAGAAAGTTCGGAAGTATGAAAAGTCATCTGTTGTTGTTGCAACCATTTCACCTGACATGAGATTTCGCCTCGCATGGATCCAAAATGTAGGTATGTCAATAATTTCGAATTTGAAATTGACAAATGGACATGTTGAGAAAGTTTAGAAACATACACTCTTCCGCCAACACTTTTTTATACGTTTTTGCATTTGCATTTTTATTTTAGGGCCGGAAAAATAATTGCCAATTCGTTATTTGAGATAAAAAAATTTTTTCTTGTTTTCCAATGTTGATAAGCCTATATCAATTCTCTCAGGCTGTGTCAGCTTTATTTTCTTGATCAAAATTGATCCATCCACTTTGTAGCTTAGTTTGAAGTACTGTGGGATTTGTGACGATACGTTTGAATGCTAAATTTCTTGATTGATCTATTTTCTCATGTCTTCGACTTTTTCCTTTTAATAGCAAAATAATATGCCATTTTGACGTTGCTTTTATCCGTATTATCAAGTCTACTCTTTATTTTCATAATGGCGAGATTTGATAGTTTTTTTTCGTTTTAACTACCTTTTTTCTTATGACGAATAGTACATTGCAATGGAGACTGTCGGAAGATGGCGCAATGTTCTTTTCCACATCGCGTGGTTAAAGGCCCCTGATTTTAGTACAGATTAAATTCAAGTAAAGAACGTTTGTAAGTAATTCATCCTGTGATTTTAAGGTATCTTATTATCCAACGTAATGGTGATTACTTTTTCAATTTGATATACAGTACATGATACAGGGCATACGAATAAAAAAATGGAAAGAAAAATGATGAAATCCATCGATAATGACCACTGTCTTATATGTTCTCTTCTTTTTTTTTTACTTGTAAGGATTTTGCCCATCATGCTTTGTCTTTGTGTTTTTATATTATTTTCCTTCTATGAAAACCTGTCTTTTTTATTTTCATGCACTGTTTTTATTTCTGTCATGTTTATTATGTGTGTATATTTTGACAGGGCTCCCTTGTAAAGCAGGCCATTTGGCTTGAATGGGTCAACCCTGTCTTTTAAAGAAAACGCAAATGAATAAATACATGAATAAATTTTATTCAAGCTCTATTATATAGAAACTGAGTGATGTTCATGCACAGTAAGCTGTTTCAGAAGATAGTTAATAAAGTATAACTAGAATTTTAATTCGTCTTGAGGACGAATTAGGTGATCTGTCTGTCATTCTCATGATCACGATTTAATATTCGATCATTACAACCATGTCAATGCAGATCAATATGATCATCATGATTAAAAACGGACTTTTATTAACAAAAGAACATATTAAATACAACAGCTTAAAGACAAAATATTAGGTTATGTAAACGATCTTGTTTTATTAGAGAATGCCGAATGCAATTTCGCAAGTGACTACACGAAATAGTGAAAATAATGTTGCCGGAATCCATGAATGTAGAATCAAATTTGGAGAAAAATCAGTATTTAATAGAGGTTACACACAAATACATGAGCAAAAAAAAACATTGTCAAGTGAGTTTCGAACCTAGGACCTTTGCATTGCAAGGCAGGTGTGCTATCCATTAGACTACACAGCGTCCCGTACTCTCATCGTTCAAAGAAGGAATATTATCTTAAATTGACTTATGATAGTGAAAATTGGCATTGTGATATGCCTCTATAAATTCTCAGTTTTGGGGATGAATAATTAAAATAAGTGAAAATGTTATACAATATTCAGTAAGAGTATAAGCTCAGCTACAATATGTCGGAATCTGGGCGAAAAATGATCAAGAATTACGGAGTTATAGTCATATTTGCAAAATTATTCAAACGTCATAAAACCAAAATGGAAAATTTTAGTTCCGACGCCATTTTGATGACGTCATGATAAAATTTAGGGTCAAATGTGACATAAAATCACATCTATATTTCATACTCTATCCGAATATAAAAGAAAATATAGGGGTCAACGGACTATCTGAAGAGCTATATTGAATTTTGTAAAGGCATGTTTTTGCACATATTTGGTCTATTGTTAACGCGCGCGTGCGCGCGTGATTCAAACTTTGATGGAAGCTAATTCCTTTACTACTGGTCGTAGAAGGTTGATCAAGGTATCAAATTATTAGAAATTTAATAACAAATGCATTGACGTAAAAGAAAGTGAGATTTTACATTGCGTAACGACGCTACGCGCGTGAACGCGCGCGAAAACGGTTGAGCGCGCAAATTCTTGAAATGCTTCAAATGACCTGATTCGTACTCTACTTTGATCAAAAAGTGATTTTGGGCATTTTAAAATTTTGACGCGCGCGTACATGCGCGTCGTTACGTGTACATGACCTTTGATGACATGGACAGTTGACCCTTGATCTGAAGTTAATTCGATGTTAATATTGTTCATTTTTGATGATTGATGATGAAGATATTGTTGATAATGTGATTTTACAAAATGGCGCGTAGATGACGTCACGATGACCATTTGACGTTGAACTTGTTTCGTACACATCGCATGATAACTGTTCATAATTGATAATATTTTGATGAAAATTGATTGAGCACTTTTTCAGCTTTTGGTGGAACAAGAAAAGGGTGGAAAAAGAAAAATAAATAATAAAAATAAATAAAAAAGAAAATTCGTAGAAACACAAGAGGTGATCTGTCAGTTGACAGATCACCTAATAATATTTGGGCATTAAAGAAGTTCCCCAATTACCCCCATATAACCTACATAATCTGTACTTTGCTGAAGTATGTATGCAAGAGGGGCAGAAAAACACATTATTATGTTTCCTCAATTCATTTCATGCACTATTACATCTGGGAATTGTTAAGTTGGAATCAAAGCTTCGTACATTATATTTGCAGTAAACAATAATTTAATGAGGAAGTCCTAAAAGTCAGGGTTAATTGTTACATATTATCTGAGAACAAACGCAGGTACGAACATGTGGGACAGTTTAATATTACTGCATGGAAAAACCTGGCGCCTGACCTAATTCTATGCTCAACATTGTCGACGATTTCAAGGCATATACAAACCTACTTTTTATTCGTTTTATAAACACCTACGTGGTAAAATTTTAGATTTTTTTTTATTGTAACCACAACTGGCATATTCTCTAAGTTCGCACTTAAATTCCACTTTTGGGTCGTGTAACAAACTTTCAAATATTAACATGTATTCACACTTCAGATAATCGCATTTAATTGAATCTTCATGAAACACCCCATTGTCCGTTGTATGGTCAGTGACCAAGAGCAAGCTCATTAAATTCGGTAGGACATTGTGTACAGACTATTCAAGTCACTGGCGTATCGGAATGCCCCTTTTCCGTCAGTACTTGTGTATCCGATGGGAGAGGGCGGTATACAGTAGCCGTAACTTTTTCATGAATAGTTCTATGGGAATGACGATATGATAGGATTTATATACTTAGGCTACACCTTATGAATATTCAAAGAACCCAAAACGTTAGACTATATCGTAATTTCCGACCCATCGATCCGCTCGATTCGTGTGGCTCAATCAGTAAGCATATCATGCAGGCGAGTTCATGGACGAAGGTTCGAGTCTCGTCTATTACGATTTTCAAAGAATTTGTTTAATTAAAAAATGTAGGCAAGACTCTGAAACAAGTGGAATGCCTCTGGCCGTCTCACCTGCATCACGCGATTCAATATAGCAGCAGTGCTGATTTTGAAAACGACTATAACTCGCACAAGATGTTCAGTGATACTTGGTTACTCTTATTTCCACGTTTTATGAACTAGACCAATACACTTATAGAGATATGATGGCAATTCAACAAATACCCCCAACGTGGCCAAAGTTCTTTGACCTTACATGACCTTTGACCTTGATCATGTGACCTGAAACTCGCACAGGATGTTCAGTGATACTTGATTACTATTATGTCCAAGTTTTATGAACTAGACCAACACACTTTCAAATTTATGGCTGCAATTCAACAAATACCCCAATTTGGCCAAAGTTCATTGACCCTAAATGACCTTTGACCTTGATCATGTGACCTGAAACTTGCACAGGATGTTCAGTAATACTTGATTACTATTATGTCCAAGTTTCATGAATCAGATCCATAAACTTTCAAAGTTATGATGGTAATTCAACAGATACCCCCAATTCGGCCAAAGTTCATTGACCCTAAATGACCTTTGACCTTGGTCATGTGACGTGAAACTCATGCAGGATGTACAGTGATACTTGATTAACCTTATGTATAAGTTTCATGAACTAGGTCCATATATTTTCTAAGTTATGATGACATTTCAAAAACTTAACCTTAGGTTAAGATTTTGATGTTGATTCCCCCAACATGGTCTAAGTTCATTGACCCTAAATGACCTTTGACCTTGATCATGTGACATGAAACTCAAGCAGGATGTTCAGTAATACTTGATTAACCTTATGGCCAAGTTTCATGAACTAGGTCCATATACTTTCTAAGTTATGCTGTCATTTCAAAAACTTAACCTCAGGTTAAGATTTGGTGTTGACGCCGCCGCCGCCGTCGGAAAAGCGGCGCCTATAGTCTCACTCTGCTATGCAGGTGAGACAAAAAGTATGTAAGTCCAAGATTTGTAGTCTGATTCAAAGCCTCCAAACCAGCCTGTTGCACAAGTAATGATGGATAAAATTGCGTATGTGTACGGGGGGTGGGGTAGAGTGCCTTCCCTGTCAGTTTTTCAATAATTTTTCTTTTCCTAACGAGGTTTTCTACGTACGTCACTTACAAAAAAAAATCATGCAGATATTAACGAAAGTAACCAACGTGCAGCAAAGATTACTCTTTAAATACGTGAGATAGAATCATCAAAAACGTTTTAATCAACTATATGTAGATATACATTGACGTGTAAATATAATAACATCACTAATTCATTGCGCAACAATGTAACAAACGACTTTTGTCATAAAGCATTAAAAAACCGTTTTGAATTAGGATTGGCAAGAAGCATTCAACAATATCATAATCATATTTGTAGGTTTCAACTCTGTTTATAGTTAGTAATTCTTGCGCCTATACACGTCCGTCCTTTATTATTGGTATGATTACGTTATCTGCTAATCTTTAAATATTATTACACATTCCAATCGTAGGGTAACAGAAAGAAAATGCACTTGTCTTTATACCATATAGCAATCTGTCATATGAAGAATATCTGCAGATTATGTTTCTTACTGATAATAACTTTCTGATCTCGTACCCCTAGAATGCATTAAAAATTATTGACGAATTTCTTTAAAACATTTGTCATGGATGTACATTGTATATGTAACATCTACGTGAATCGCATTTAAGTAAATTCTTAAATCCATAAGAGCATTGATGAAAATTTGGGATGGGCCGTATAAATGTTATGGTGTGTTTTTCACAACCATACGAGGACAATGATTTCCAGGTAACCCTTCATTATCCTCGTCCGACGCCTATGAACGATTTGCATTTTGAAATTAGCTAAATTGGATCTGTCAGGCGACGAACGATTGCGGGCTGATGATAGTTCTACATTTTAGTGCGAAGACGGGTTATTCTTAGAAAAGAAGTAGTCACACGGACTTACTAACGCCCGACGCCCGACAGATACCAAGAAATTGTGTGTCTCTTGCAAACAAAACGCCATTTCTGTTACCTTCTTAAGCCACACTTACTACTCGTGTATGCATTTATGTTGTGGTGTATGTCAGTGAGTGTGTGATGGTGCGGGTGTGTGTGTGTGCGTGGGTGTTCGCGTGTGCGTGCGCAGGACCGGTGATTTCATCTTGAGGGAGGAGGCGGGGCACCAAAGATTACACCCCTAATATACACCTGTTTCTTGGTATTAATGTGTGATAATCGATCCGATTCGAGTAAGTGAAGCGAGTAAGCTGGAAAGATAATTAGGAAACAATAACAGACGCGTTATTTTGTCATCAAACTCGGTTATGTTCATATTCATATCATTTACAAATATTAGAATTACGAGCTGAATGACAATGTCCTGCGTTGGCGTTTCCTTTGCAAAAGGACATAGTAAACTTCGCGTCAGGCGTTAACGTCCGAATCGTGTGAGCCAAAAGCTTTTTAATGATGTAAAGAACATACCGACTTTAAATTTTGAATTGAATTATTTAGTTTAAAAAATAGACGATAATCTTTCAAATGAACTGATGGATATATCGAAACATGATACACCGACTCATCTCTGCTGAAGTACTAATTTCAAGGCATGTCAGTATATTCCCACAGGAAATAGTACGGGTTTTTAAAGACTAACACGTATTACTAGTACCTCTAATACAGCGTGTAACACTGCTCCCTTGACATAGATTTCGTGTCTTCGATTCAAAACTTCAAAAAATAATATTTACTTTTGAATCCACTTATCTAGGGAGTAAGTAACTATTAGATGTTTCTCGCCAGATTGCTATTACGGTAAATATTTCAAAGTAACACCAAGTGCAAATTTTGTAATAGTTAAACGTTATCTGGATGGAAGCATGTAAGTCAGTTACTGGGGGAATAATGGAATTCGAAGCACACGTTGATAATTATGATGCTCAAATGCCACCTCGCCAATTAAAAATATACTCACTGACAGAGAACATCGTTCCGTCCAGTATGGACGGTTGGCTCTTTATAATGTCATGGAAACCTGAAAATTTGACTCATTTATATTCCATTATGCACGAAGGGACTATTCTCTGGCTTACCGCCATCCAAGCTGGTGACACGACATTTGCTCCTGCGACATTTGCTCCGATCTTAATATCTCAAAGGGCATAGGATGAGAGTTAGGATTGTAGCAGAATTTTTGTTTCAGAATGATGTAAAGATTAGTATTAGGGTTTATATATAGTTACGGGGGTTAGGTTTTATGTTTGGCTTAACGTGTAGATTTTCCAACAGAGAAATTGTCGTCGGAGCAAATGTCATGGAACCTCCAAGCTACCGTCCTGTAACTAAAACTATCTATCATTGTCTAGGACACCACGAGATATTTGGTACAAGGGTGCACGAATATGTAGCAGATAACGACCATCGAAAATACCACCATTTTTATTCATTGGATCGTACATTCTATGAATACTGATTTCATCTCTGTACACTGGGAGCACCTTTAAAAAAGTTCCCCTTTCTGAAAGGTGCAATTCAGGCGCACAGTCGGATCTTTAAAGTTGCTTCCATTGTGACCAATAATTGGAAAGGGAGCAAAGCTGAACCTATTCTTATTAGAGTGTAGCTGTGCACAATTTGTAAATCCTAATGATCTACATGTATTTCAAGTTACGGAAACTGATTTCGTATTATCTATTAAAGGCATAATAATGAGATTCAATTACAATTGCTTTAGCATATACCTATTCAGCCAAACAATTAATAAATTTACAGTTGTAATTTTTTTTGTGGAAATAATTTAGGCCGATATTACAAGCGTTTAACCATCTTATAATTGCTTTGCTTTACTATAAAACGCTGGCTAAAGATGCATAGAAATATTTGACAGTGGAAATGCATGGAGGAACTCGAAGTATATAACACAGATAAACATGATAAACTTGTTTTCTTTTATACCCTAGTCACACTAGAGGCGGAATGCCGTCGGAATGAAAATTCTTGGCACATTCCTGGATATTCGAAGTGCATTCTAAAAATTCTGACTGCATTCTGAGTGCATTCTAATATTCGAGTCCATTCTTGTGTCCGGCCCGAATGTTTTGCTCATGCTCAAAACTTTCGAGGTGCATTCGAACTGGAAAAATATCGAACGGCATTCAAAGTGCAGTCCAATAGCACTCTGACTGCATTCCAAATATTCTGACGACATTTCAACAACATTCGAAACATTCCGATCGCATTCATGGGAGAATCGAATCGCATGAAAGCACGGCTAGCTGTTGCTGCAACGTCAGTCAGCACTGAGGAGCATTGAGGTCATCGAACGGCATTTTACAAATTTAGATCAATTCGAAAATCCCTCCCGAATCTGGCTAGAATTTCGAAAAATGTTCATTCCGGCTGGTTTTGCTGGATTCCAAATAAGTGTGACGGGGGCTTTAGCGTTAACGATATCTCTACATACTTTTACACAGGGGCTGTCAATTCCTTTGCGCCTATTCACTAATTCCTCAACAGACTTATATAATTTTTTTTTCAGTCAAGGTAGATTTTTGGATCTTCATAATCGTATTCTTCGTGATCCATATAAAGTCGCAAATCATTGCAATAGTACATCAGGGGCACGTTTAAATATGGTAATAAAGCCGACTGTGTGTTCTTTCTATTGGATCATAAGTTTACATGTTCAAGAGTCTGTAACTTGTTGATAGACGCAAAAGGACGTACAGACCTGGTAAAATATCGTTAATGGTTTTAAAAGACATACTGACTGTATATAAACTGCTACTCAATAAAAAGCGCAAATAACAGTAAAACATGAATTTCTCCCTATCAATGAACGACAAAGGTCATGCAAGTAAAAATGTTTTAAGAATTGATGTATAATAACCACTAATTTGTTTTCGTTTTTAAGAATTTCACTTGTTTCTACAATCATACTACTAGTGTGAGTTGATCATTTACTTCAACGGAAATAAAATGAATGATAAGTTGATAACTCTCACGGTTGTGAAAAACTGGAAACAAGGTATGTATAAATTAATCTCTGTATTTCCAAAGTATTCACGATTAATAAATGACGACGATGTTCGCCCTTCGCTTACGAAGACGACCACAACTTCACAAAGATGAATAAATATTAAATAATTGAAACATCACAATAATTTCCTACGGCCACATAGAATTTCATTCTCATATGTTCAGACATTATCAGAGTGACTATTCCCAGACGAATCGCTTTTAAAATGAGTTTCATATCTTGGGGCTTATAAATCGAAATAAGGAATACGATAGACCATCATCTTATTCCCATTTACCAAGAATATTGCAATTAAATAACTTAAGGTATCATGCAATAATCGTGATTAATGTTGCAATGTGATTATCGTTTGCCCAAGAAGATGTGGTCAGGAGAGTCAGTCCTGTTTTGGTCTTTACTATTCACTATCCTTAGACATTCTGGCGACGAGACACGAGAATGGCGCAACTATAGGTGGCCATTTGCCCTTGTCTTCTATCCACTCTGTTGCACCAGATTCAAGCTTCCAGACCTTCGCCTCACAATCATCAAGTCCATTTTCTCCGCCGAAAATGTATATAGTGCCACCTAATACTGCCGTGACAAAGGACATCCTTCCTTCTGGGAGCTCTGGTCCGAAACGCCACTCGTTATTCTCAGGATTGTAGATTTCGACCGACTTAAGCATATTCTCTGGCCCTACCTCGCCCATCGCAACGCTACCTCCAATAACGTATATTTCTCGATTCGTCACGGCGACGCTAGCGCAAGTACGCGGGAGGATCATGTTGGCAACCGTTTCCCAGCTATCAAGCCGCGGATTGTAGCAAAACAAAGAATCGAGAACTGTGTCTTCAGACTCTCCACCAATACAGTACAACCGACCTCCAACTGAAACTACTTTATGGCCGAACCTAACAACCTGCGGCATGGATGATATCTGCTTCCAGATGTTGGTGGCAGGATTGTAACATTCAACGCTAGAAAGAGCATCGTCACCATCACAGCCACCGACAGCATAGATGAGACCATCCAATACCGACAAGCTAAAATTACAACGGCCAACATTCATCGCGGCTCGCGGTAACCATTTCTTTTCAAAATGATCAAAGAGAAATAGACCGCTTCTGCGATTGGAATATAAACGTCGGCCGCTATATTCTGTTGGCTGTTTCGAAAGGGTAAATATGTTATTTTCCCCTGTTATGACACATTCTGCATCGTCCATCAGTTCGGGTAAAGCCTTGACGCGGTAGGTTGTGGGTTGGTTGATATCGCTTAGCATCTCACTCGTATTGGTAAGGAAGACGAACATATCTGCAAATGGCATTCCCTTTCTTGCGGTTGTGTTTACCTTCGTCATGTCAAGATCTTGGCGACGATCCCGTAGAACGTGATATTGTAAAGCGCTGTCGATGATCTGTTGACAACCCTTGTTATGTGACACAATGCGATCGCGTTCGACCACATCATGAATGTAGTATGGGCTGATAAGTCCAAATCGGATGTGAGATACAACATCTGCGAGGTCTGCTCTACGCGCGTCTGGATCGTGCTTGGCCCAAGCCATCACGCTTTCGTAAACCACCTCCTCGTTGTCTACATTCAACTCATCTTTGGAAATGATATCGATAATCTTATCTTTCCCTAACGTGACAAACTCTTCCTCTTTACAAACTTCGACAAAGTTGTCCATTACCACAGTTTTCGCCAGTTCCTCGAGCTTCTCGCAGTTGTGTGCGACAGCAAAAAAGTAGATACCAATTGCGTTGGACACCGTGATATGTTTCTCAAGAAACCGTGCACAAGCGTCGCGTAATGTTGGCATCTGGAACATATTGACTGCGAGCATGAGTCCTTGAACGTTGTCTTCATTAATCTCTATTTGCGATGTATAAGCATAGTCAAGGATAAGTCTCATTGAGGGTGCGTCTATTCCAATTAAACGGATCTTACTCTGTCTGCTCTCCGCTAGATTTGTCGTAAACATGGCGTTAAAATACGGACTACTCGCGGCAAGCACGCATTTATGACAAGGGAATTCCTCATCGTCAACGATCAATGTCACGTCCACCAAGGAACCTTGCTCGTACAATGACTTGAGTCCGTGTACTACCTCAGATACATGCTTATTGTCCTCGAATTTGTACTTGTCTGGAAAGTTATCCAATGAATCTTGCGATTCGAGCTTAGCACGTAGCTTTGTTTTGCTCCCCTGACGTTCGATGATTGCCTGCTGCTTGTCACCAACTACCTCTATACCTGCGATTATCGAAGAAAGAGCAACAGTGTGCGAACCCGACGAAGAGCCTGAGCCGGTACCATAGCTAGAGGAAGTCCTGGATGAACTACTGTAAGGTGATGTAGATGATGTTGTCGAAGATGGAGTTGAACTAGCACCAGAGATGCTCCGACGGTCTCGGACCCTATATGAGTAGGAGTATTCGTCACCACCACCAAGCAAGGATGCAGACGTCTCCATGGCAGCTATTGTCATGTTACGTCTGCGCCGGGCTGGGGTCCCTATCGTGAGAGCGTTGTGGGTGTAACCAATAGAGAATAGTTGCTGTCTGATTCAAGTGATGAAAGAGATGAACACTTGGTATCTGTCAATGAATGAAACAAAGATAAAGAGGGTTAATAAGCCTTATTATGTGTTACCCTTTATAGGAAAATAACAGGTACGTGTATTATAGTAATGTATAATTGATTTTTTTTCTAAATGTATACTCAAGTTTTTAATTTCATTTGAATTTTCATTTCATTTTATTTTAGATGGGCAATCATCAGAATGTGACGTGCAAATCGATTGAAGTGAGACTTGGCAAAGGAAAGTACTGCGCTGAATTCAGGTAAATCGCAATTAAAGCTTAAGAACGTCTAATAATGCGGTATATTCAAGTTTACATCTACATGTAAGCTTTGATAAATTTGATTGGCCAAAACAGCAGGTGATACAAATTTTTCGTGATACTCTGTGGTAACCAGGTGTAGTGGATGATTTTTCTATATTTATATATCGTTTTGTTTGTTTGTTTACAAGCATAGTTTATCTGAAACAGTGATTTTCTTCGTTCCAATTGAAACATTTATCTAGTACAGTGTTATTACCCTATAAAGTGCCGAATCATACATAAAGCAAATCATGATAAATAGTTTAAGGTAACGACATGATCAAGAAAGTTGTCTGTATATAAAAAAATGGAGCATAAATAGCTTAAATGAAAAAATACGTGTTCTTTATCAATGAATATAAATTTGTGAAAACAGTCGTCATGAATATTCATTAGGTGGGCTGATGATGTCACATCTCCACTTGTTCTTTTGTATTTTATTATATGAAATTATGTTTATTCAATTTTTTTCCTCCAAGAACTAGAAAAATTGGATTGACAACTGATTTAGTGCATTAGATATTTATTGCTGCAACTTATTTCATTATAAGGGAGACATATTATTCACACAAGTATGAAATAATGAAAAAATTATGATTTTATGTAATAACATAAGAAAACGGAAAGTGGAGATGTGACATCATCAGCCCACCTAATGAATATTCATGACGACTGTTTTCACAAAATATTGCTAAACTTTAAACTTCAATAACTTTATTATTTGTTATCCGATTTCGATGAATTTTTTTGGCATTTTGCTCAGTCAATTCTACTCTATGTATTAAGATATAAATATTTTCAGCCCGGACCATCCTTTTAATGTCAAAATATGGGACCGTACAACTTACAAATAATTGCATGAAACACACATTAAAACCAACACATAATAGATGAAACTATAATTAGATAGATACAAGCGGCGGTTGAAACTGAGATGGTATTAAAGAACATAATAAAAAAAAACAACGATAATCCTTGTGTCCTTGGAAGGTTTTTGCATACTTTTTAAGTATATGATTTAAGAAAACCTGCTGAATCCCAGTACCGAATTAGTACTGCGAAGGGTTCCTTTTTTACCATATGCCAATGTCAGTAGGACACGCATTAAATGCAAAGGCGTACAGGATATGTTGATTAATTAGATTGTTCTCAATTGCCCCAGGATATTTTACTCAGATGCATTTTCGTGACATATTGAGATCTCATATTCACGGTAATGGACAAAATTTGTTTTAAGTTAATCAAGAATTCCCAGCAAAAAGGAGAATTACATTCCGTGTTCAAACGTAACTATTGAGGTATATGGTAAAGAAGGTATCAAGGAAAAAATAAGATGTAAACACTATAAAATAAAAGAACAGGCTTGGAGTCACTGTTTGCCAGTATTAGGCCCTTTTGCTTGTTGCATTGTATTCTAATCAAATTTTGATTTGATAACAATAACAAAGATAGGAATAGTCACAGCCTTCGCTTTTCCGAGAAAAAAAAGGGACTAAATCACAATGCACAGCATGTCGATCCGTCTCGACATTTGACAGAAAAGGGTAAGTCGCATTTGTTGACATGTTATTTACACATTCATGCCATGTGTCACGCCCCAGCCTCTCATTACTCTATCTATGGCCGTATAATCCTTGATAGGAAACCACGTACAAACCGAAAAGGGTTATAATTGGTATCATAAAGCGACCCAAGGAGAGGGGATTGTTTGATGTACGCCAAAATTGAATGACACACGAGGGAGGAATTCGTAAGGACATGCATACCGATCGAGTCGTAAAAAAAATGTGAAACAAAATTTACATCGCTGCATTGAAAACACACACACCCCACTCACTTAACAAGCAGATGAGCTTCAAGTACTCGTAACATCAACAATCTTAATACAAGTAATAGGACCTACATTAATCAATGATCACTAAATTTTATTCTCCAACGAGAGATACCAATTTTGACAAATATTGTGCTAATTAATGCATGAAACGAGTTTTGCTTGGGCTTCCTTAAAAATAAGCTGTCAGTTCATATGTTTTATTCATTTATGAGTCTTGGATTATGGCAAAATGGTGTCAACACCATTGTAAATCCAATGTTCTCACTTTAAAAATTGTATATAAAATACCAAACTTCCTCGGCAAGCCATTGCTGATGTCAAAATTCTAAAGATTAATTTTAAAGAAAATACCATTTGCCTTAATTAAACTGAAAAACACACAAATAGCCTACTCGCTGCATTTATCCATTTTGACGTCAAAGGCTTTCGTCATTGCGGTGAAGGTGTGGTTTTTAATAACATAGATTCTGGATCTGAAGATGATTGAGTTGTCATCTTTGATGATAGTGATCCTGACGATGACTTCGTTGACGACACAACCACTATCGTTATTATGGCCGCCGTGACAATGAGAACGAGAACCGTAATGAACAAGGCAATACGACGGTTCTGTCGATTACTACAATCCGCCATTTTGAATGTGTAAGGTCGCGGGGGCTCCTTTGAAACAAGACCTTTGATGTCATCAAGTTTTACAAATGATACTCGAGAAGGAGTGACTGGCGATTCTTAGTTGGCATAAACACAAATGAAATCAAACATCATAAATACATGTGTCATCATTCTATGGCTCCATTGAATAAAAGAATCAGTCTCCCAATATAAGTGTGAGTGACGAAAGTGAAAATAAGCGTAAGGAATTCAAGAGGTCGAAGTGATGAATGTTCCTGTAACGAATGGCGGTAAGAAAACAGAATCTGCAAAATTGCAAAGCCCTTGACGGTACCTCATCTAATACCGTGACTGAGATGACTTTGGTATGGCGGGCCTGTATCTGGTAATTTTGTCACGCTGTGTTGCATTCACCAATATTTCATACCAAAATATCCTTGTGTTTGACAGGCACGGTCCTGTGATTGAACCAACATGCGCCTGTCGCAGTCGATTATCGCAACGCTAATCGTGACCTTAACTGCCGGGAGTTTTCAAAGAGGGACGAACCAAGAGGCGCGTTTATATCATAAAGAAACCCGGTTATGATGAACAGTCACAGCCCTAGCTGTCGCAGCCGTCAGGGATATGTCAAAGGGATACCAGATGGAAACGCTGAGGATGGAGGAAAACATTTTAGTTGCCTTTTCACTCCGAACTAATAACTCGTTCCTCATAGGAGAGAGAAAAAAAGAAATGGAATTTCCTGTTTAAAAATGACATCAATCATCATTCGATGGTCTTGATGACATGGGCGTGTAATAGTCCTTTTGATCGAGGGGTTGGATTTAGCAGATCTCAACATGAAGATGTAGAAACTATACAAAATAAAGAAGTTCTCTCTATCGTATTGCCACAGTTCAACACACAACTTTTATATCACGAAAATAAATCAGCGGTATACAAGTACGCTAACAATCACTCGTTTGTAACAAACTTGGATAGTATCTCATCAAGATGGTCGTTGAGTTTGGCACATTCCGTGTGTAATTGGACGTGGCAGAGTCCCATAGCTACTTCTAAGCTCCGCTAAGGTAAAGAGAGTGAGTAAAACGCATTCCGAAAGTTGAGGGCTGGTAGCGGCATGCTGCTGGGCATGCATACTAATGCATTCTGCTGGATGTGGTATATTAATGGGAGCAATAAATGCGCAAGAGAGTCGCAGGGAGAGGTGGAGAATTAAGCCTTGTATGGAAAGAGAAAAATGAGGGACTGGATAAAAGATCTCCTCGAACAATGCTTTTAACTGCAATAGTGTCACGTCGAATTATATTTTAGTTTAGTGGATATCACGATTTTGCTCGTGTTCATCACTCACATCAAATGAATCAAACATAGTCATAATCATTTCATAAAACAACATAACCAGTAACTTACTTCCATTTTTTTTATTCAGCAAAACAGAAGAAGAAAACCAAAAACCAACAGCGATTATAATGAAATCAGATGCCATGTGGTGTAAAACTTATGTTCGGAAATCTATGCTCCAGTGTGTTATGGGGACTCCGCTTTTTTCATCGAAGCTAATAGCAATGGTGTAAGATTTGATTTATTACTTTTTCCGGATCATGACTTGTGATCCTTTAAATCTTGAAACAGAAGTTAAGAGCTTACAATACACACTCTAAAAAATGTTGGGCAACATACGGTCCACACAACAATTGGTTAAAACTTTATCCAATTCTGGGTAGTTTTCAACCAATACTGTGTAGTTTTCACCCAAAGCACATATTATTGGTGTAAAACTACCCAGAATTGGATAAAGTTTTAACCAATTGTTGTGTGGACCGTATGTTGCCCAACATTTTTTAGAGTGCATTAAAAAGGCTTATTGATATCGTTATCGATTGGTTTATGAATGTCATTTTACATGCCTACAATCATGGACCTGTAGAAATTACAATGCTCGTAGCATTAAGGCTATAATATATATGAGAAATTATTTTATAAATCCGAAAAAATGACGTAGAATTGTTCATTACAGTTTGTAATCACAGGGTGCTAAATGTCCCTTATCTTATTGTTTTAGAAGAAGGGATATCATTTTGCATGCGGGGGGGGGGGTGCGGAAAAAACCGACAAGAAGACAAAATTTTAAAAATCAATTTGCATAATTATCCAAGATATCTCCAACATATCTTCCGCTTCATCAGCTATTAGAAAATGTTTTATTCTCGTTCTGAATGTGCGTTTTTTTTTAAAGGAACCAAATGTTGCTTGTTTAATGAAAACAACAAATCAGGTCATTATTATAAAGACAAAAAAAATCTTACCATTCTCTTTCAAACACCGCCCGGAAACTAGAAGGACATCAACCCCTAAATTCTTTAATTTTCTATACCCCCCCCTGTAATTGAGATGACCATGTCTTATTGTATCCTAATCTGAGACGGGTCTTGAGCCGCCATTGTTACGGAGATCCCGTTTAACACATGCTCAGGTAATTATCAATCGAGGAGAGACATGGGAATGCCTGCAGCGCATGACATTTACAGACGGCTTTTATGTTCGCCTTAAGTAGTTCGCACATGTATTCATGCAGTTTTGATACTTCTCAATTCTTTGACTACAGTTATCAATCCTTAAATTATATCATATTTCTATTAATCCTCTGTACGTGTGTAACTGGGTGATAATGACCTAAAAATGTGCTATTAATTTTTTTATACTATTAATATTTGTCATAATTTTCAAGGAATATTCAAATGGACTCCGATGGATTATCCTCGTCCCATAAAAAGGAGCTGGTATTATACTGCCCCCCCCCCCCCCAAAAAAAAATATATATATATGTTCAAATTGGCACTGTGTAACTGAGAAATGAATGCTTGCACCTTTCTGATCTGAATGGTTCAAATTTGCACCATATGATGGTTCTGTAGGCATGATATGGCCACAAAGTTTATATCATAGGTAAAGAGACCTCAGTGTAATAATGGATTTCACCTATTAAGTTTCAAATATGAACCTATTTTCTTAAAGTACATGGAAAACGGTTAAGTTGGCCTCTTGAGTTGGGGATATCTGTTTTTGTACGATGTCACCTTCCGAATCGCTGTGGATTTGCATTTCCGTCTTGACCATTCATTACAATGGCCATGACGATGTGGTGCATTTACAAAGGCCCAAACATTTGACAAGACATCCCAATTTATTTTTTAAGAATGACCATAACATGATAATATTTAGTTTTTATGGCTATATGATCATGCTAAGTACAATATTCCATTCTCCGTGAATGAATTTAACGTTGATTCTTTTTAACACAGTGCCATTCTGTTTAAGGGTGTGGTTCCCATCGATACCCAACATGCCCAACGAGACCATCAGCACGCCCGTCAGCACGTTAAACTATATATAGGCTTGGCGCCATGCAGTGGCACCGAATATCATAAGGTGATCTCATATGAGTCATATAATAATATTTATTCGCATGTGGCGGTAAGGGTATTGTTTAGTGGTGAAGATAAGGGGTTCCTTCATTTGTGATGATGAGTTGTGTAATCGAAAGAGCATAAGATCATACAGACATTTGGTTGAAAGCATATGTTGGTGCAACAATGGTAAAGATCCAGTCTAAAAGAGACTCGCTTTGTGACAACGTGCCAAGGTCCAAAGGTAATTACTAAATTGGCAGAAATTTGATAATCGGTAGTAAGATTTACGATGTAGTCAAACTTATGATTGATTATGAAACGGCCCTGGTTGTAAATTTGTGCCTTTCTCTTCTTCCTACTTTGTTCGTTCTTTGTCCTTCGCTTTTTCCGATTTCACTATATGGGGGTTGGTCGCTTTGCCCCCTTGATCCCTGTGGCGCAGCCTCTGCTAAGTGTTAATGTTAAAAGAAGTTTTATCATTCCACTAAAATTAATGAAACATGATTAAAAAAATGTCCATCCCCAGAATTGGAACTACCTAATAAAGATGTGCGTACAAAGCTAAGATGGTATATAGTTTGAGGTATATAGACAAGATGCAGTTAATTTTCTAGAGGTCTACATCCTTTAGAATGTTGGCCTGAATAGTACTGTTATGACGTTTATCGTAGTCTCCATATTTTGAAGGTCATTGTTACATCAGCTGACGATTTCATCCATGTCACAATATAATCACGGGCGGGAAGAGATTTATACGACGTGACAGGCTGTTGACTGCTGTGAAACAGATGAACCCCAATATATCTATCAGTCATTGGGATTAAAACACGCTTCGTGGGTTATCCTTTCAATGAGAGTTTATTTCGGAGAAGTTAAAACCTATAGAGCTAAAAGTATTAAAGCAATTTCGTATTCCGCTCTAACAGAAAAGGTTGTTATATAGGAGGCCAGTTATATTAGCATTAAAATTCTTGTTTCAAGGTTTCCCCTACCCGAGCAATCCGCATCGATAATAGATTTCAATACTGTAATTCTTCCTTATGAACGATTAAGAATTTGCTTAATTGAGGGTACTCCACTGCAAAAAGTTTGATATCTTGGTCTTGCTTTAGAAGACGTGATCAATGCTATCTAAAGCTGATATGAAACTATCGCTGTTGCATGGTAACACAATTTAAATTTAACCTTGGTGACACGCATACACTCTGGTTTGTCTGAGTATATAGGCTGCAATCCAATAGACGGAGCACAGACCGAATATCTTAGGAATGTCACATGAGAGCCATTGGTATGTACGGGTTTGGTCCAGGCCAAATTGTAATTAGACACGGTAAAGCATGGCACTGCTATATCCATTGCTATACCAAACAAGATCCAATACTGATGCATGCACGAGTTTCAAAGGGCCTACAATTTCTTGTATATTAATGTATCATGACGGACAAATGCTATGTATTTTGTTAAAACAATGCATGCTTATAGATTTCTAGAGAAACTTAACACCCATCAACATTATTTACTGTCCTTGAAGACCTTTGAAAAAGGAAATCTATCAGTGTGTACAAGGCCTACCTCATGTACTGGGGTAACCTTTCTACATAGAAACAACTCTTAATGAGAATGGCCAAAGTAAAAGACCATGATGTATACTTGAATGAGAATAAACAAACTCAACTTTGAAAACAGGTTTTCCTGGCATATAAGCCATTGTGTTGCAGAATTATTGTGCACGTCAAAGAGATGTGCGGTGTGAAATTACGAACCTTTTAAGTATAAAATATTCTGAAGGATTTTTGCCATGGACCTGGCTACGGATGATTACCTGTTGTTACTGGGGTTGCTGCGACAATGATGAGCACCCCCAGTAAAAATAGACTAATCCTCCGTGGACAGGGCCCTGATTTTTGCAGGAAGTGAATCCTATATCAAGGAATAATAACAATATAAATATATACAGTTTCGTAAACTGAATTCATATTAAATAATCTTTAGAAATATGTTATACATTACTTAGTATTATTTGACTTTTTTAATGTTGCATGAAATGAATGCTTAAAAAAAAGACAGAACGTAAATCTCCCTGTTATAGCATTGTTAGGAGTTTACCAATAAATAACATAGATTTACAAGTTAAAAGTCAGCCGGCTTAATAAAAATGAATCAAGATGGATATAATTCAGGTTTTGTTATAATTATACAGTAACCACGCTATTTACGATAAAATGACCATCAAAAATAAATCTAACGGATTTTGACAATTTCAGAATTGTTTTTGGCTATATAGTGTCAGCCCTCTTCTTTCTATCTTCTTTCGTCGATTGATTTATCAACCCTAAAATTCGAAACGTATATATTTTTTTAAATCAGCGAATGAGAATGGATAATGTAATATGTTTGATATATGAACGAAGTCAAGTGTCAGGCAGAGTACATCGATCATGATCGACCCGGTCTATTTTTGTCTTCATATCTCCCTGTAATAGTTTTTGGAATCCATGTTAGGTCAACGAGGTCAATGGTTCGTGATCATCTTGCCACCCCGTCAGCTGAACCTTAATTGAATATAAAGATGGTGCATAAGGATAAGTTTAAGGACACTCCTATTATGAGGAGAGGTCGTATGATTATTGCGGGGCCATCTATCTCTACATCTTTGACAATGAGAACCAGCTAAAAGTATCAAATTATAGATCAAGACATGCATGCAAAAAGCAAAGGCCAAAAAGTGATAAAACCCGTAGACATCACAGAATATAACGAAGAATTTACACAGCTTTAGTAACACGTGTGACTTTAAATGACTCAATAAACTGCTCATATTTAAGTAAACATTTTATTGTCACAATTAGTCCCACATATTTTATACATGCACATTTGGTAACATTGAATCCCAAATAAAACAATCACTAATATGGCTTGCAGATCATGAATCGTGTTAGTACATCATGATCCTATAACGACTCAGATTATAAATATCTAGGGAATTGTTATAGAAATTCTCCAAAGGGTTCGGGGCATACACGTCGATATCCGGAAAAAATAAATATGAAGAACTCAATTACATGAAACTTTCTAGTTTGAATTTTACCGAAATGAAGATGGGCTGACTTTTGATTTCCAGCCAAGATTCTTTCTATAAATAGGCGAGTTATTCGAAAGAGCTATAGCTCAGGGCTTACCTTACATACGTCAGAAGAGAAGTCTGAAGTTGGTTAGGGCCTTGCTGTCCCTATTAACCCATTGCAATAATCATTTGTATGAACAATACGCAAGTTGGGGTAGGGGTACTGATATTTCCGAATAAAACAGGCCGATTCGGCTCCCTATTTTATTTTATTTTAAACAATAGGGAGGGGAAGTCTTTCGAACATGTTTTCTTATGACTTGATAATTCAGGGGCGAACCTCATGAGGAAAAATAAGAAAGGTTGTAAGGACGAACAAAAAAATCAATGGATTAAAAAATATATATATCATCAGTCAACGTGTCTTCCAGCTAGTCATACAGTCATGCACTTCGTGTGGGGTGAGTGTCTGTGTGTATTCACAAATCCCGAGAAAAGGGAGCGCAGAGCACAAAAAAGTGTGAAACCTTTCTAAACCAACCTAGGATTGGAGACAGAGATAGAGAAACAGCGATATACAGGAGTGGGTAAACGTAATAAAGGGGGTATAGAGGAGAAAACCAACCAGTACAAAAGCGCACAGAAGCTAGGATAAAGCAAAGCAACCAAGAGAGAGATGGGGAGAGTGAGAGCTCGTAAAAAATCTGCATAGCAGTCAAATTAGTTTAGTTGTAACCACTCATTATTGTTTTCAGAATCGAATTCATTATTCTACATAACTATAGGAAAGCTATATACAACTCACAAAAACAAGACTTGTGTTAAATTTTCTTCTATAAAGAGAACAACTAGGGGTGTGAAAATTGTATTACATTCCTTTTTGTATAAAGTTAATAGATTAACATATCTTTCGTAAACCAATAATTTCAATGTATTGATGGAAACCATTACCATTATCAGTACACTGCCGCATGCTTGGATTAATTACATGGTAGAACAATAATTTGAACAATATATTAGATTATGTTTGCACACAAAATTGTACCGTGTATCATGCGATATGAAATGCCGTATCAGGACAACTACCCCCTTTTTATGAAATGCATATATAAAACTTAATATAAATCGCCTTAATGAAATGTCATTGATGTACAAAGATGCTACGGTACTTTCTCTTTCAATATAGGATTGGAAGGGGGCATGTGCTTGCCAGAGTTAAAATGGCAACATAGGCCTAAATGGCTCTGATAGTGCACGCACTAGTCAGCGTGATTGTTGAAACTCAAAACAGAATACCAAGTTAAATACGCCAATGCAATCAAATGCCTGTACTTTCAAGATATATTACTTTGCCATTGGTGTTAAAAAAAACAGTAATGCTGTGAGAACATCATCGAAGACATTTACGCTATACCATTCTAATTCTTGCTAGCATAATTATGTTCTATGCTTACAAACCACTGCTTATTTTCATTCAACTGGATAAAAAAAAGAACTATATAGCAAGCATGGTTCTCTTTTGCAATACCAACATTGGGCATTTCTTTTAGGCATTTTTATTTATCCAGTGTGATGAAAATTTTGCCCATTCTAAAGTAATTGCTGCTTGTTTTTTAACCTCACTGGACAATATGCTTCCCGCATTGGGTAAAATACTGCCCCATATTGGTTGGACACATAATTACCCTCGTGCTAGTTAAAAATTTTACCCTATATTTTTTTACAGTGTATTAAGTCCTACAGGCCCTATTGATTTCCAATGTTTATCATCACGGTAATGGCTGCATGTAATACATGTATAATATTTGCAAAGTAAAAATTTATCCGGACAAGTATTAGCCACAAGTCAGCAAAAATGTCATACCGAGCTGAAGAGACTTTGATAAAGGAGTTTTCGAATCACTTTACCTCGAAATGATGTACCATCAACTGAGAAACGACTGAATTGAAGTAAAAATATTTCAGAAATCCAGAGGAAGGCAGGTCCGAAGCACTTCCTCGATCGGTATGATTACCGTGTTGCAAATTATAAATATGATATTCCACAAAAAGTGCCACAATCCTTGGAGACTGTGTAGAATGGTAGATAACATCCGGGATAAAAGAAAAAAAAACAACCATTCGTGGTAGTCCAAACAGGTGCTGTTGATTCCAAAGATATTTCCTAGGTCACCAGGGTACAGCAGCGATTAAGAGAATGGCGTTAACAGACGCTGAGATTCCCTGCCATGGTGGTGTGTTTAAGGTATTTCACTACAGGAGGTGATGCTAGACCAATTACTCTGGGTATTATACACTGTAAACACGTCCTCGGTGCTTTTCTACCATAAACATCACCAACGTATTAGAAAAGGTAAGATCGCTCACCATTCCTACTAAAAAGAATACCACCATTCTAGTTCTTTTCTGGTTAATTTAGCCAGCCAAAAGGACAAAGTGTAATTTACCTTTGATGTTGCTATACTAGTTACTTCCAACGATTGTATTTGACGATTTTTGTTTGAAGTAGTTATTGCATGCCATCTCCCTTGGTTTGAGATAATTTTTCCATACAATAAGCTCCATTGAAGTCACATTTAATCGTAATGGAAATGAAAGGGTCCATGCCTTGTGTGCCTTTTCAGTGTTCTGCTTTGGTGTCGATTAGTCTGGACTCCCGATTGATTACAATATATAACATTAAATATTCATGGTTAGAGCAAAACTGTAAATTCGTATCACTCACCATACAGCACCTTCTTCAAACTACATCCGTCTCATACTAGGAATATGATATACCCCTCCCATAATGTTAAATACATCAGGAATTATTTTCTTATTCTATACTCTGAGAGGTTGTACAACATTAGAATGAGTACGACATTCTGAAATTATGAAGACCTATTACCCTTCCTATCGCACCAGCCACTTCCATTCAATTACGAAGAGTTGTATATTGCTAAAGAAGAGCTCAACAATTTTCAGCAACTCGTGCTAATTAAAAAGAAGATTCAAAATAAGATTCTACTCACAATGAAAGCCAGATGTGTTGAGTAGGCCGAGGCTTGGTATCTTCTGAAAAAGAGAAAAGTAGACCCTCACCTAAGGGGCGGCAGAAGCTGAGAAGGCTGAAGAGTAGGAGGAGATCCACTCAATTATCCTAAAGGTCATGGATGATAGAACCTTTTACGCAACCAGTCCAAACAAACTTCGTAACCAAGCAAGATGGGGGTACAACCCAACCGTCAACAACTTCCTAATTGCGCCTTCCCTGCCGCCTCCACGCAGCTTGATAGCATAGGATCGTCAACAATTCCGACTATAAATGTCTCACAGATATCACAAAGCCTCGGCATCGAATTGCCGTGATTCGATGGAGGGTACGAACAATGGGGGAGTCAGAGAGGCAGTCCAGAAATTTCCGTCCAGTTTAGAGCACCCGAGCTAAGAATAGCCTCTCGGACCCAGCGATGCCTGTTGCGATCGAGTGGCTACACTGGGTTTGATGGGAGATGAAGCTTCAGGGTACAGTCCGGTGACGAAAAACGAGTTTGAGATAACGGTATGCAGACGCTTGTAGCTGCGTCTATAGGAATGAGAGCCTGGTGAGCCTACAATTTTGCCAAGCTGGGAACTTTACGTCAGCCTGCTGGTATTCGTGGGTCGGTTGGGTCAGGAGGTTGGCCGGGTGCAGAGAAGGAGAAAGAAACATCGACAAAAGTGATTCATTGGCCAGACTAATGGTGCACGCCAGTCAGTCCAGTGTTGTCAAGATCAGAATCATCGACGCGAGTGTGACATTAGGCTTAGTAATGATAATACCCTTCTTCCTACATGCAGATCTATTCTTAATGACAAAATGTCATCAGCCTCTACCTGATCTTTGTTTGATTTAACATGTTTATTCATGCATACAAAATATAGCTTTCTTCAGAAAACCGCCCTGTTAACTTCATTCGAAAGTGTACAGTACTTAACTTTTAAATTATGTTAGATGACTTTGACGTATTAAAAGAAAACCAGAACTTTAGAGGGCCTGTCGAATACAACAAATTACTGCAATGAAAATTACATTCCAAAGTAAAAAGGTTTGCGATCTTATTATAGATATTTAGCAGGGCGTTATTACCCCAAACTGAACTTAGATTCTCATTGAATCAGTGACCTATATCTTTAATCGTACAGGGTAATGAGATGATGAGTAATAAAAAGATATGTATCGTTTCTCGCTTCCATGTGTCCGAGAAAAACCCACACCATATCTATACACCGATGTACCACGAGCGAGTCTTGCCTTGTACCCGCCCTGTTTCAGGCTATATTCCTAAAATGGAAAGGTGCATACCAGTGACGTCACGTGTAGATATGCAAGCGTTGTGACCATGCAGCCCTGATTGCTCATCATTAACTCCATCTCCGCTCTGCCTAGCACGTGACTGGTTTCAATTTCAAACTTTCAGTGGGTCGATATAACTGGGTGTATTCAGTTGCAATCTTCTGGAAGTGAGGTACATGTAGTTATTTGCAATTGACGTCCATTCTATTTTCTGTTTTCCTACAGGTCTATATGTATTGAGATAGGCCTAAACATTCAATAGAGGTACGATACATTATGTATGATGGGATAAACATCAGGTCATTATTCTTTGCCGGTCGCTCTTCTTACATCAGTTCAACGTATAGGTTTCGTAAATAGATCAACTTACATTGCAGAGAAAGAGCTTTTTGAGGGTCGGTGTGTTCACATCGGCAGTAGATCGTTTAGAACTGTTTAGATCTTTTGTCAATTCTAACGGAAAAGATAAATAAGCATGTCATAGACTGGTCACAAAGAAATTCGCTCTCTGTGTGACAGATTAAAAGTTTATTTTCTAAAGTCAATTTACGCTTTCATAATATATGAATTATTAACGTTCTATCGGTCGTATCATTGCGTCATAAACTATGTCAATGCGTCGTCAAACACAGGTATTTTAAAGTTTAAAATCTTTTCATTTCAGTCATTATTTTTTTAACAAAATGCAAATCAGAAAAATAATTGTGGGCGAAAAGATTAAATCAATGCGTTAAACATGATTTTACCAATGAAAGAAATAAATAGCTTATATATTTCGAAATACAATCAATAGTAAACGAAGTATCAGACATTATCACAAAATATTCATATTTTGTGAAATGGAGAAGTCCGCTAAAGACAAAGGCTTCTAAAATCTTTATTAAACATAACTGCATTTACACTTTTTTTTTTATTCGAATTTGAATTTTACACTCAAGACCTCTATATGCGAGGTTCTTTGATGGGATGGTAATATCAATAATGGTATACAAATATTCATATGACACAAGCATTGGCCCTTGAAAATGCGTTGTGCCATGATTGTCTCCATCTCATTACTGATACTGAAAAATATTTTTCTTATGCTTTATAGGTCTTTGCGAATAAAATAATGAAGATAAATATATATTCATAGAATCATTGAACACAGGCATACTGGTAGACTTTCAAGATCTGAATGAAGACTGTTTGTTTATATATGCGATGGAGAAACTTCCGCTGTGTACATGGGGATATAGACCTCGCCTGCAATGGCGTCACACATTCCATTCAAAACAATGTGAAAAACAAAGGGGGTGTGACGTCAAATTATCAGCTCATCTCATGTGGGGACTCGTAGGGGTTATAAAACAAGCAATCCAGTAGCAAATAGGCGGACCCAGCGGGAAAGGGGTGGCGTTTTGATGAAAGCCATCCCCCCCCCTCCCCAACATTTTGCGTAGACGCCGCAATACAATTTGCCGGAAAATGTATGTTAGTTGCTTGGTTCCTATATTCTGTGGGGCTTCCGGTGTGTGAAAATGGGACAAGCCGATGTATACAGGCCTACTTTAAAACTTCTTTATGATCATTGGAAAATTACATTGGAAAAATTAACAAAAGTTGTTTCTGACCTTCTTTGGCAGGAGTTTGTCGACCTACGCCGTTATGCAGGGAAGATAACCCAGGGTATCACTTGCCAAATTTGAAAGACGCATCCAACCACCAAGATATACTGTTGAGGGCCTAACATTAAGGGTTTTTCTTGAAACGGGCATCAGTAAAAAGGCAAACCTGAAAGTGAAATATGCTGACTGCATTTATTATGAATTATATATTTCATTATGGGGCAGCCACATAAAGCAGATACTAAACTCCTCAAAAAAAGTTTGGAAATCTGACTTTGATCGATAATCCCTCCTCGGTTTTAGTAAATATCAATGTGTAATTAATATTATAGAGCATTTAATTCTCTTTAAAATGATACCCTACATGATATGATTATGGGTCACATAGAGGTGCAGTGCCTTGAAATAAGGGGCAAGGTCAAATTTCAAAAGCTGCAAAATGACACAATATTGAAAGTCACTGTTCTTTTTTCCGTGGTGATGATTGAGTTTCTTAGCGGTTTCTTTTTACTTTGATCGATAATTCCTCATTGGATTTAGTACATATCAATGTGTAATTAATATTAATGAATAGATTATTTAATTTTCTTTAAAATGATACCCTACATGATGTGATTATCGTTCACACGGAGGTGCAGTGCCTTGAAATGTGGGGCAAGGTCAAAATTCAAAAGTTGCAAAATGACACAATATTGAAAGTCACTGTTCTTTTTTCAGTGGTGATGAGTGAGTTTCTCAGCGGTTTCTTTTAATTATTTTCATGCACCTAAACATCAACATTAACATGGAATCAAACACACCTCTGCACAAGCAAACACATAAAAAACATACAAACAAACATGCATGGGTATTTCAAACCACGACTCGAACCATGTTATCTCACAGAACCATCACTACAGAAGCAGGGGCTTGATTTGAATGGATTTACATCTCTATTGACACAGACAAAAGAATCATGTTCTGTATTGACCCTTCATGACCAGATGACTATTTCTGCTCGTTTTGCAGCTTTTCAATTCAGACCTTGACACTTTTGAATCCTGTTCTTTTCGTGATGGCAATATCATGACAAGCATGGTATCATTTTAAAGAGAATCAAATGATCTTTTGAATGATATCAAATATGCATTGTGTAAAATTGGTAATTGGGAGAAATTAATGGCCAAACTCAGATTTCCAAACTTTTTTTGCTCGTTTTGCAGCTTTTCAATTCAGACCTCATCCAACACTTTTGAATCCTGCTCTTTTTGGGATGGTATGATCATAACAAGCATGGTATCACTTTAAAGATAATTAAATGATCGTTTGAATGATGTAAAATATGCATTGTGTAAAAAAGGGAGTTGGGAGAAATTAATGGCCAAACACAGATTTCCAAACTTTTTTTGAGGGGTTTATATTAACTAATAATATTCCCTTTTATAGCACACCACTTAAAAGAAGCACAGATTGACAATCGATGTGTTTTAATCTATCTCGATAAAAGGGTATATAGGAAAGCCTGTTTAATGTTCATTATCTATATTCATATTGTCGTTCGAAACCAAAGTACATTTATAGAAACTGTTCAACATTGTGTTTTGCAAGTTTGATTTGAATTCAATCATAATGTTCAGACTCTATGAGGCTATAAATGCAATTTTTCAGTACAACAAGAGGTTTGTCGAGTCAGACTTGGTAATTTAAAGGACTGAATACTATAATCCCCTAGATTATTAATTTGTTTATGTCAGTCAATACCATTTGAAATATCATCAAGCAATCTTGGTATTTTGAAGAATTATTTTTTTTACTTCATATAAATATGAACAACGGGCTGCCGAGATGGGTGATTTCTTCGTGAAGAGAGGCTACCCTCAGGAGCTCATTCAACACTCCATTCAAAGATCTAGTTTGATCTCGCAGGACGAAGCTTTGACTGGGAAGATAAACAACAACAAGAGTCGTCGAGTTCCACTAGTGATGACTTATCATCCCACGTCTGCACTCATTACACGATCTATCATACACAACGCCAAGCTGTTCCTGTCATCTCCTTCTTGCAAGGAGATTTTAGGAGACAACCCCGTACTTCTGGCATATCGGACAGACCGCTTCTGCGTGACCATCTCGTTCGTTCCAAATTGCCACCTAATCAACCCGCAGATGCACCTGGCACATCTCAATGCGGCAGGCCGAGATGCAATACCTGTCCCTACGTCATGAGGGGAGATGTCATCCAATGACCCAGAAGAACTTGGCGCGTCAAGGCCTGTTTCAAGTGCACCACCAGAAACGTCGTATATGCTATACGATGCTCTCGCTGCTCTAAGCTTTATATTGGAGAGATCAAACGACGTCTGGCAGACAGGGTAAGAGAGCACCTGCGTTCGATCCGACTTAACACACCTGGCCTTCCAGTTGCAACGCATTTCAACCAACCTGGACATTTCATCAACGATCTACAGGTATGCGTTGCCATCTCTTGCGACCGTGAGACGGATCGCAAACTCAAAGAAGAGAAGCTGATCTACAGTCTCGGGACCCTCGCCCCCCACGGAATGAATGTGTCTTTCCGCGCCTTCCCAATGCCTGAGACCAAGTGAACTTTTCTTTCTTACCGTGTACCGATGAATCGATAGACTCTTGCCGTTTTACTCTACGTCATAAAAGTTGCCTGGACTTTACTCATTACGTCACAATATCTTCTAACAATGCACCTGTCGCGTTATGTTGTTGCGCATTGTATTTATTGCGCGTTGGTATCATCACCAAATGATGCAACCTGTTTTGGATTTAATAAATTCATCCCTGAAGAAGGTCTATGACCGAAAATTTGGAAGATTATGTCTCCTCACGGCGTTTCTATTAAGTCTTCATTTGTTTCTACATTATGACGCCGACGCAGAACTCTTTGAGATATATATATATATATATACAAAGAAAATACATATAACGAATTAATATCGTCTCTTTGCAAAATAATATATTGATTGACATCTCATATACTTAACACTATAAAAATTATGTTCTTCCTTTTTGGAAGCACTAATATGATATATTGAAAATTTTCCCCTTCAACTGCTACTTATTTTATTTTTTAAACACATGGATGAATGTAGTGATACAGTATCAAATCACTGGGTATTACACTAAAACTCTCAATATCACACTTTCTTCCAATATAGTAATGAATAATATTTATAATGAATGTATATATACATTAGTATAAACTCTACCTATAAACTCAAACATACTCATTCTCTTTTCCGAGTGTCAAAATATTCACAACGAAACATAAAAAAGAGATTAAGAGATTGTCCAAATACAAAAAAAAAATAGTTAATAAAACCTAGACGAATTGAACTCATTACCAATATTCTTTAAAAAAATAAAAACCGTTACCTCGGCCTCGATCCTCGCTCACTACATAGCCTCGGCCCAAACAATCCCACCACCCCCCCCCCCCTCGACCCTCCCTCAAAATCCCCTTCCCTATCCGGTGGACGACTGACTCTTCATATAGTACGTTGGTGCATTATTTAGGTTTTCACATTTAGACAAATGGATTGTAAGAGCCCTCCTCGTTAACTGTTGCCAATTTCCTTTCTTCTCTTTGATCCCTACAATACTGTTTTTTTTTCATTCAATGAAGGTGGTTTTTTCCTGTATACTGTCATCGATTATGTAAGTTTTATATCTGGGATGCCTAATTGTATGTATTTTCGGGGACATCCCGATAGACCGCGGGTCCGATAGACCGCGGGTCCGTTAGACCGCGGGTCCGATAGACCGCGGGTCCGATAGACCGCGGGTCCGATAGACCGCGGGTCCGATAGACCGCGGGTCCGATAGTCCGCAAGTAGTATAAGGTTGTCTCCAGCGTCATGACGTAATGTTACGTAACCCCTCATGAATATTAATGAGGGTCATGAATATTAATGAGGGTCTTGAATACATAATGAGGGTGTCTTGGGCGTCATGACGTCACACGAACCCTAGCCTTAACCCTAGCCGTAACCCTAACCGTAAGAGTACCAGCAACTGTAACCCTACCCGAAACCCTAACCCAACATGTACCAGCAACCCTAACCCTACCCCAAACCCTAATCTATCGATGTCACTGACGTCAGTCAGTGACATCGGAGCACGATGGAAGATGATGGTACTGACGTCAGTCAGTACCATCATGGATGACATCGATAAGGACATCGTTGGATTGCAACAGGGAAATGCAATGGTAGGGGTACGAACACGATGTGACATGAAATGGGTGGGGGTATAAAGTAGGATAAAAAACAAGGGGAGTTCTATGACATCATACTCGATATAGTCATCCATGACATCATTGGATTGCGACAGGGGGTGTAATGCAGGAACGTGATGGGACATGAAGGAAGGGGTAAAACAATAAGTTACAAAACAAGGAAACCTCTATAAAGGGTGGAGAAAAACCATCGTTCGTCATTATTCGACGAAGAAGGAGTCACACTAAAAAAAACTGGGACCGTCTACATACAACATGTGTAATAATACAAACGCAAACGTAGACGATACCGACTGGTGTCAAGAATTTCAGAAACAAGTGGAAAAGGCGGACTTGCTCATGGTCATCGAATATCTGGCTATTATTGAGATTTTCAAAGACATGAACAAATATCCCACGACATGGGTGGAAGAATTGATCAAAGAAAATCCTCAGATGAAAGTACGGCAATCGGTGGAGTGCTTGGACCCTCAGAAGGTGGCCAAATTTTACCCCCACGTTGCGAGAGTGATGTGGCTGAAACCAGAGCTGATGGACCCGTACCTCGTCACAGAATATCTCAAATATGTTTTGAAGGGCGACACGGAAGAGGAGTTGAAAGAAAGGAGGGAGAAAATGGCGTTACACGTCGAAGGAGTGGATGCCGCTACTCGGACAGTGTACAGAGCCATGAAGGAGGAGACGGGGTTACCGGAGCCAGACTGTATATAGGGCAGGGACCTGGATGGCTGTTGCTTTCTACGATCATCCAATGCTCGAGCGCAACGTCCTGTTCGAAAACCGACCTTTCAAATCTACGGACCACGTGTCAACATATTGTGACGATGGAAGAATTTCAACGATTAGAAAAGATTGAACTATGCCGTGACGATGATTTGAACGCTTTTGTTCAAACGTTACTTTTAAATTGCATCGGTGATAAATCTCACCCTAAAATCAGGCAACGAGCCACAGTGGCTTTATGTTATTTTATCAACATCTACTTTTCTGTAGAGGAGGAGATTAAAAAAGAATTATTACCCGCATTTATCAAAGAACTGCGTGAATATAATGTACCATGGACCGTTAAACCGTATAAATACAAATCGTTCTTGTACATTGTTTTGTATATAGCTTACTACATTATGACTATTGATATCCAGGTTTTGAATGATAATATTGTGTCATATACGTTATAATACCCTCTCTTGTTGATCATGTATGTCATATTGTAATTTAATATAAACGCAGCTCCATGTTGAATAATACAATCGATCGCGAATCCAGATATCTATTGTACCTGTTTCTTGTGTTAATTCTTTCAAATAAAGAGTAAGGAACGATGTAACTTCATTGCAAGAGGTGACATGAGATAGAGAAGACGGAGAATGGAAGGTTTAGAGAAGACATTACATCGACTTTATTATGACTCCTCCAATGAAGCGAGTTTAGGTGGTAGTGTGAGATTATGGAAATCTTTGAAAAAGAACGGATTCGAGAAAGTGCCTTATGAAACCGTGAAAAAATGGTTGGAAAAACAAGACAGTTATACCTTGCATGCCCCTGTGAGAAAAAGGTTTGTGCGCAATAGAGTTGTTGTGAGAGGCATGGATGATGTTTGGGAAGCCGATCTCTTAGATGTCCAAAATCTAAAGGATTACAATGAAGGGTACCGTTACTTGTTAATGTGTATCGATGTGCTGTCGAAGTATGCATGGGCTATTCCAATTAAGAATAAAACGGGTAAGACTATAACGGAAGCGTTTAAACAAATAACGGGCGATGAACGGTTTCCCGTTATGTTACATACGGACAAGGGAAGCGAATTTATAAACAATGAATTTCAAAAGTACCTTAAATCCAACAGCATCTCTTTCTTCACGACAGAAAACGAAGTGAAAGGTTCGGTTGTAGAAAGATTGAACAGGACCATAAGGGAAAGGCTTTGGCGTTATTTTACCCATACAAACTCTTACAGATATATTGATGTGATACAGAAAGTTATGAAAGGGTACAACGATACATACCATACCAGTATTCGCATGAAACCTAACCAGGTAAACATTGAAAATCAAAAACAAGCTTTGGATGTTTTATATGGAAAGCAGCTATACAAGAAAGCTAGGTCATGTAAAATATTCAAATTCGAGGTAGGTGACAAGGTACGTATCAGCAAGAGTAAGTTGCGTTTTGAAAAGGGTTACAAAGCAAATTGGTCGGAAGAAATATTTACCATTAAGGCAAGAATAGCAAGACCTATTGTGGTGTATAGGATAAAGGATTTTAACGGGCATGTCATAAAAGGTACCTTCTATGAACGCGAACTGCAAAGAGTCTCAAAATCACAGGAGGAACTCTATACAGTGGAGAAAGTATTGAAAACGCGGAAGAAAAGGGGGAGAAAGGAGTATCTGGTTCGTTGGAAAGGGTATGGCAATGAGTTTGATAGTTGGGTACAGAGAATCGAAAACCGTTAAAAGTAGATTATCTACAGCCGAGCTATCATTTTAGGGTGTGAGAAGGAAAGGAATAGGATATACAAAATGGGTTCACAGTTTTACGTCACATTACCAAGTAACAGTTCCATGAGTTATTTTCCGGAAAACAAGACATGTCACTTCACCACCAAATTACACAGACCGCTTTCACTGAGCGAAGATTTCGAAGTCGGGCTTGCGGAAATCCAATTTCAAAATACATGGGGGAATTTGAAAGACGGGCAAAACTGGATAAAGCTGTACACCTCAAATGGAGGCCCCGACGACGCTCTAGCCTTAACGCATATGTTAAAGGTTCCCACAGGATTTTACAGTTCAGGAGACGACCTATGCGAAGCCATCAACTCTATCCTTCCAGATGCGATCCGCTCAAAGCTCGGTTTCTATTTCAAGAGAAGATCCCGACGATGCCACATAGACATGAGGGAACGGTTTGAAATTGTCATATCTTGCTATTTAGCCCGACTGTTGGGATTTGATGGGGAATGCCGTATTAGAGAATCGACTGAGAGCCCTCTACCGGTAGACGTCCATATGCAGTTTCATACATTTTACATTTATTCCGATATTGTACAATCCCAGCATGTGGGGGATGCAGCTGTCCCATTACTAAGAACGGTTTCCGTGGTACCCAACAAACGACATGAGAATATCGTCATGTATTATACATCTCCACACTACGTTCCTCTCAAGATTCATCATTTTGAAACCATCGAGATTATATTAACCACTGAAACGGGGGAAGTGGTTCCATTTGAACGTGGGAAAGTCATTGTGAAACTACATTTTCGAGAGCGCTCTTCTAATTTGCCGTAAAGGTAGAACGGTCCAAAATGACCCGTATGAACAACTTTAACAGAATTATGCACAAAACCCCACTCTATGTAAAGCAACACGGCATGGGAATCCCTGTGTTTAGGGGCTCCGTAATACAACGGGGGCATGGTCTTGGAAGTCTTGTGAGAGGATTATTTCGAACAGCCACCCCTCTGCTAAAAAAAGGGGCGATGTCATTGGGAAAAGAAGTTTTGAACACAGGACTGAACATCGTACAGGACACATTAGGCGGACAACCCTTGAAAGCCGCAGCGAAAAGAAATGTTTCACAGGCAGGAAAAAGGATGGCCAGAAAAGCTTTGAATGGTGCAAGAAAGAAAACACAGGGCGGAGGTGGACGGGTGATTATAGTTAAAAGGAAACAGCGAGGGAAGAAACGTGTCATTCGAGCCCCGAAGTCCCATGTGAAAAGACGTCGATTGGATATTTTCGATTAAATTCTACAAATTCTACACTGGTTTACGCATCATCATGGCCCTTCTTCATGAAAAAAGTGACATCTGTTGCAAGTCTGAATTGGACATATTTTCGGTGCCCTATACGCAGATGAGTATAGTAAAAGGACCATGGATAGAATATCATCCAGTTAGCAATATAACCGATTCTGGCCCTATCGAATTCAACCTGTCCGGAACCTCTGAAGAATACATGGACCTATCCCAAACCATGGTTCATGTATTAGTGAAAGTCGTCAACCCTGACAACACCGATCTTGCTGAGGATGCCCCAGTTGGACCCATTAATCTTCTCTTACCCTCACTTTTTAGTCAGATAGATGTCAAACTGAATGAGACCCTCGTGTCACAGCCATCCAATACAAACGCTTATAGAGCATTCATAGATGTGTTAACCCACTATGGGAACGATTCAATGTCATCCCAGTTGACACAGCAGTTATTTTACAAGGATAAAGCGGGAAAATTGGATGTGGTGAACCCTCTACTACCCCAACCTGAAGTGAATGATGGATTAAAAAAAAGACACGGTTTCACGAGTGAAAGCAAGACTGTATCCTTACTGGGGCCCTTGTATGGGGACATCTTTTTTCAAGAGAGACTCATGCTCCCAGGAGTGGACGTAAAAATAAAGCTCAATCGAAATAAAGATGCATTTTGCCTCTTGACATCTCATGCTACGATGAAATACAAGATCGTTATTGAGAAGGCTGCCCTCTACGTTAGAAAAGTGAAAATCAACCCATCCGTGATGTTATCGCACGCGAAAGGATTGGAAAACACCCCAGCCAAGTACCCCATCAATAAAGTGGACGTACGTTCCTTTACCATTCCCTCTGGAAATATGTCGATCAATAAAGATAATCTTTTTCTTGGACAGATTCCTAACCGAATTATTATAGGGTTTGTGGATAACGACGCTTTCAACGGGAATTATGGAAAAAACCCTTATAACTTTAAACATTACAATCTGAATTATATTTCCATCACAGTAGATGGAGAGCCCCTACCCATGAGGCCGCTGCGCCCCTGTTTCGAAGAAGGGAAGAGTCAGAACTATGTAGAAGCCTACAATACACTGTTCATGGGAACCAGTCGATTATTTTCAGACCGTGGGATAGCTATAAATAGGGAGGAGTATGCACAAGGATACACACTTTATGCCTTTGACCTCACCCCCGATTTAAGCGATGGCTGTCATTTGAATCTGGTAAAGGAGGGGAACGTGCGTCTGGAAGCGGGATTTGATGTTGCTCTACCCAATACCCTGAATTGCATCGTGTACTCTGAATCACAAGGACTCCTTCAGATTGATAGAAGTAGGAATGTCATCTACGATTTCAAAGGTTGAAAGAGGAAAAACGACGACCCCCCTTGGATCTCAAGATAATTCATTACCCATGGATACGTTTCAGATAGATTACGTGCTCAAGACCCATCCCACTACCAAGGATCAATTTAAAGGGGTTTTTGCATTGGATGAGATACCCCGCCTTTCGCCCCAAAACAGATACTGTTATGTTTTTAATACCGACACCCGCGACAAACCCGGCTCCCATTGGCTCGCCTTTTACTACGACGGAAGCCGCGGAGAATTTTTCGATTCTTATGGAAATGACCCTAAATTTTACAGCCCCGGCTTTGAGGATTTTTTAAACAAGGACATCAAAGAATGGGGTTCGAATAAAAGGAGACTTCAGGGAACCTTTTCGACAGTATGCGGACAATATTGTATCTACTATTTGATAAAACGAATGGAAGGAAAGAAATTGAGGGATATTGTGAACTTATTTGGTACTGATTTGAATGAAAATGATAGAAGGGTTAACGACTGGTTTAATCGAAAATATAATTCATCATTCCCCACGCATGATCTCAAATTCACCCTATCTCAAATTGCTCGCAGTTTTGAAGTTCGAGAAATGAACCCTTCATAATAAGATATTTACTCAACTTTTCAAGTAAATCTCTCTCTCTCTCTCTTGTTTTTATTGTTACTCGAAAATATACACATTCACACACACACCTTTCTCTCTTTTCTCATTTCAGGCTCCTTATTTCATGAATTATCATGTACCCCTCCCTTCTCTCTACCTCCCCACGCCCCTCTCGAACTCCCTACCTCTCCCTCTCTGACTATTCAGCACTAAATGCGTTTTGACATAAAACTATGAAATGTAATAATTTGCAGTGTAAATGTATGTTTAATGACCAATAAAACAGTTATATCCAAACTATATACGTGTCAAAGACTTTCTTTGTACAGTCCGTTCTTTTGTATTCGTTACATAATGCCTATACAATTATATTCTAGTCAATAAATAAAATGTACATTATTATTTTTTCAGTGATATATATATATATATATATATATATACATAATCTCCGTCACTAACTTAGAACCTACTATACTCTTTTATAAAACATTACATAAGATGTTATGACACATCTTTTAAAACTATTCGTCATGAATCTGTTTCCTTCAACTGCACAAATGAGATTATTCACATGTTTGTGAACCTGATCTTAAAATAAAAGCATCACATTTCTTTTTTTTTTAAATTTAAATATATTCTTTAAATCGGATTTCTGCATAGCAAAATAAATTTCTCTTCGAGTATAATTAGGGATACAGCCGTCACAATAATATACTTATTATAAAGTTAAACAAATCATGATCCTATTTGCTGTGTAACCGATTTGGTGGTAACCCAAGTTGAATTTCATAAAAACATTCATATATCTTACCGATGGAACCACCGTATACGAATTTATTTACATAGTTTAATGCTCTACAATATATATACAACCTACACTACCCTTTCGTTACAACATCTAAAACAAATACAAAGTTACCCCCAAAACATATTTACAAGTAGAAACACCGTATACGACTCTACTTACATAGTTTAATGCTCTACAATATATATATATATATACAACCAATACTACCCTTTCGTAACAACATCTAAAACAAATACAAAGTTATCCCTAAACATATTTACAAGGCAAGTTGGTCGTTAGCCCATTTGCCAATTTCCTCATTTACTCATTCGGTCAATCATAAGGTATTCACTATCATTGATTCTGCACATTATAATATCTATCAAGATTCACATCCATTTAAGGCATTCAACGTCATCGTAAAATATCAATACGTCATAATGATAATAATATTGTTACAGGATCGACATGAAATTTAAAAAATATAGAATGATTGATTACCACAGAGTAATCGGGGCCCCTGTATAACACGGGTGACTGAAACCGTTATTTTCATCAGAAATGTATCCACTTTTTTGATTTAGGACCTACATTAATTTTCTTCTCACGTTCAGGGTTAGTTACATGTACAGACGCCCCCCTTCGCGTGGTTACCTTTTCACCTTGATTTACCAACCATTGCGGGTCTCCCTCTTCCTTGTCGACCCCGTCTTGTCGCTTCCACCGCTGAAGATCCTGCCTTCTCTTTGGGTTTGAAACGAAAGTTTCAGGAATGTTCATCTGCGCTAGAAGACGTATGAACTGTTCACTCCCGCTCGGCACGTAGTCTTTGCGTTCGCGAAAAATGTCGTACATTAAATCACAAAGATTGGTTCCGCGGATAGGTCTGCCATGGATGACAACTTGTCCCGTCGATGTCCATCCGAAACTGGGATTCGTCTTTAATTTTTGAACAAGTTGGTGGGCACGATTTGCGTAGGATTTAGGGATGTGCTGCTTGATGTCGAGTTCAATAGGATCTGGCAGCTCCTCATCTTTCATCACACTGGATGAGTGGGACGATTCGTCTCCGCTGCCTTTAGGCTTAGGTTGAACATCATGGACTTCGATGGGAATGGGTTTTTTAGCATTGTCCGATGTGTTTAGAAAGGTTCGAAGATATTGTGAGTACATTTGTGCTTTATCGTGCACACTCAAGTCCTTTCTTTCTAAGATACCCCGCATTTTCTCGTCGAGATCATCGAGTGTGTGCTGGGTAGGTGTAGACGGGCTCCCTTGCATGGACTGCAGTACACCGGGGGGTACGAGAACCATTTTACGAATATGTTCAGTGCTCATTGTCCTTTATTTATTTTTTACCGGAGAAGGCGCTGGCTATGGCTCCCACAGCAGGTACAAAGAGTCTCAGAAGGGGTAAAAGAAAGCCGCCGCGTTGATTGAGAAGTTGTTTTCTCACCTTGAACGAGGTCCTGCGATCAGACAGTTTCCTCAGTTTATTTTTGTGTTTAGCGAGCGAACGCTTGTGATGGGGAGAAAGTTTTATATTACCATTGATGACGTTGACGATGCATTCGCATATGGCATCTACGAGACCCTTGTCTGCAGTTTTTAGTAATGCCTTTCGCTGACTACTGGTACAGTGGGCAAGGGTCTTGAGAAGAACCGCGTGGGTGTTGATACGGCGGGACATCTTTCAAGAATAACGTTGCTCCTAGGCGAAGTGTTCATTTATACCCTTGGGAGGTAGCTGTACTGCGTCTCTCCAGGAAAGATGTTGGTTCTCAGACGAAAGGAATCGGGAGTGTCTGGTTTTAAATCGATGAAAAGGTAACCATACTTTTCTTTGGTGGCATCGGCGTAGGCCTCTTGAAAGTACTTTACACGACCTGGATACATTTGTCTTGCTAAACAATTAATTTGCATTTTATCTCTACAGTTTTTGAATAAAGAATAATATTGAGTGTTGAGGGATATAACTCTCGACTCTTTTCCCTTATGAAACAAATTCTGACTGATATAAATAACACTTGCATTTCTGTGATGGCAGCCCTTGGTAAAAAGAGCCGCCACTTTTTTATTATCACCCGCAGCTTCCATCAAGTCATCGATGATGAAAAGAGAAGGTTTTGAGTTGTCGGTATATTCGTAAAAATCTTCGGGCAGATTTTCATGAAACTCAATATTTGGAATGGTTTTCATCATGGTGACATACTCGTTTTGAAATTCACCATAAAACCAAACAATTTTTTCAGGCGTACGATCGAACATAGCCGGAAGGTTTTTCAATACTCTTTTAACAAACATAGTTTTACCAGAAAAGGTTGGACCGACAACACACATAGTAAAAGGATGCCTCAGTCTAACATCCATTATATTTCAGTAATGTTATTACTATTGTTAATATATACATAAATTATATATATATATATATATATATATATATGGTACAACAAAACAAGTAAGTGAATGCAACGTTATTCGAACGTAAGAGATGTGGGTAGAGTAATATAGTAATTATTACAAAATAATTAGATATACAACATAACTACATTACATTCGAACTATAAAATAACTCAATAGGCAGACAGTAGAAAAGGGGCAACCCTTCATTCTCCCGAAAATGAACTACTGAAGCTTTCATCCATAAGGGTATCGTTTAAATACGAGTAAGTGAGGGTACTATTGCTCTCGTTTTGACTCATCAACAATATGTCGAGAGTAAAACGTAATATAAAAATAAGTATAACCAAGATGCCTAGAATAATATTCATTGTAAAAGTATTTCGAGGTAATGATTCGGTAAAACACGCTCGTAAACGCACAAATGTATTGAAATCCATGTTGAATACGTTCTTTAAAAAATATACTACCTTCTTGTGACGTCGTTATCGACTAAATGGGATAAACTAGAACTTCATGAGGTATAAATAGACTTTCAAGCCGGTATTCTCAACGTTATATTTAAATCCATCCTGTAGAGTAGGATTTAGGATCGCATTTTGGTAAAATATGAAGTTTTTAATCTAATGGATACTCATTCATTCATTTACTTATTTTTTAAAATTTATTATCTAAATACATATTATTAATTTATACTTTGAACACCCAGAGTGAGACGTTCCAATTGAAACTATATTGATATCAAGTAAGCATCAATCTCCTATTTTTAGGCGGCCTACTTAAGGGATGTCTACATGGCCGTAAGGTAAGGTTTCGGTACCATCCCCCACTCGAACCCTTTTAGTGAAAACGACTCGATAATCTTTCTTTCGCTCCACGGTATGAAGGGTCTTTGTTTCCGTGTCGCGCACGATCTTGGTTTCATGGATCGTGCGCTTCTCTTCATTCTGAGATTGAATGAGCTCTTTGAGAGTCTCATGATTGATTATAAGGGAGTTTGCATTGTTGAGGGTAAACCCTCTCACTTTGCATACGGTATTGTTCTTATTATAGTTCTGTAACTATAATTTTTGGGTCCTGCACAAAGCCACGTTTCTATGTATTCATTATTCGCGGGGTCTATTTCATTAGTCAATTCTCCTAAATAATCGCCCGTTTTAGGATCGGAGGGTTCGAGGGAGGGATCCGTCCTAAATACCACACTATCTGTGTCATGATACAAGACTCTATCTCCTACCATCTCTAGAACACTGTACAACTTTAATCTAGCCATGGCTGTGGTGAAACTTGCCACTATTATGTTGGTATTTACATTCTGGTCGACAAAACCGTCACTGGAGGTATAATTTACTTGCATCATTTCATTCAAGACGATTAAGTCGTGTACAGTTACCGATTCATCGCTAAACAATTTTAGTAATTCTTCGGCCGTAGTGATATATTTTGATTGCCTTAAATTGTTGCGTTCGGCAAATTTTCCCCATAGTACGTTGATAATTTGTTTCGAGATTGCTCGGAGGCCCGGGTTCTTTTCTATTTTCGTAGGGTCAAGCAAAATCCCTTCATGTTCATGGTACTTTCGGACGTAGCTTCTTTGTTCTTCAGGAGTCTTTGCATTGGCAGGATACCCCGAGGCTTCCTGCTTTAATTTCATGAATGCATTTATATAGTCTGAAAAAAGACCTCCTGATTGCGTCGCTTCATCGTATTGACTGGATCGTTCAAAATGCCATACCTCAAACATGCGCAGACCGTAGTAACCCATGTCCAGAGCCTTTTTCAGTTCCTCCGAAACCCAAACCCCTTTCAATTTACGTTCGCTATCTGAATGGGTACATTTGTTCTGATTGAGGGATTCTGCACATGCCGCACAGAGAGGAAATGTGAGCTTGCCAGAGGAGCGATAGGGAAGCACAGGGTGGAAGAGATTGTTAGGTGGTGTTATTTCACACTGGATCAGACCAAAAATTTCAGCGATAGGTGGGAAATTGGAATGTAAAATGCGAGGATGACCCAGAGGGTACCTTCCAAATTTGTTGATATAAGGGTAAAGACTGGTGAAATCGTAGTACTGTATCCTTTCGCCAGGCTTCACCTTGTAGAAAAGATTGCATCCATCGGTGCGACCACCGAAAAATGAATCACGGGGATTGAGGGGATCTTTGAAATTTTCAGACACATTTTTTATGTGACGGGACACCTCTGGTATGACCCTCTCGATATCCCAATCATGTTCCCACATAACTTCAACGGTATATCCAGCTTTCTCCAAAAGTTCGATCCGGTGTACAGTTTCATTGTACAGCACGCCCATTCTTTTGTTGCATCGTTTGTTTACAGTGTCGGGTTGATAACAAACGTTACACCCATGAAAGAAACATCCTAAAAATTCATAGACGAATTTGGTATCCCCATCTTCTCTGTACCCATCCACATAGCGCCCGTGAATTTTTCTTTCACCGCCATTAAAAGCGTGTCGAATGTCAATCCCTAATGCTTGTGCCTTATAATGCAACCACTCCCCCGCCTTCAGAGAATGAGCTTTGGGGTTGGTGTATCCATCATGAGGAATTAGCGCGATGGTGTCTGGCTTCAGGTAATTCGTTCGAAATAGTAAATTGCACGCGCCGGGAAGCGTCAGATTGTATAGAAACGGGTCGATCCCATCTGGATTTGTTTTGGTTTGGGTGATCTTCTTGAAATTACACCTGAACAGCTTGCAACTTTCATGAAGTATTTTCACATCGCTTTTGCAGTATTCCAGAATTTCTTTCTGAAAGTCAAAGACAAAGTCTTCGGGGACACTATCGTACCACTCATTGAATTCGTCAAGAGTGTTCTTCATCATAGAGGATGTACCGTAGTATTTTTTATCTGGAAGGGGTCCTACGTAGTTTTCATTCGCTTCTACATTAAACAAGTGTGGGAAAAAACCCTTTTTCAGTTCCTGTATACCAAACGTTTTCGGCAATTTCGCCAAGCCCATCTGGAAAAAGTTCAGGCTGTCTTTTACCACAATTTTAGGATCTTTTGTACGCAAACTCATTATTTTCCCACCATTCATTACTATTTCGGGAACGATTCCTTTCGAAACGAGGTGATTGAGGAGAAAATAAGAATCATAAGCCTTGCTATTGTGAGCGATAGCTATCGCATCCCCATTATCCGAAAACAGCCACTCACAAAATTCTTCTAATGTATTCCTCCCCTGAAAAGTTATTTCCCTGTCATATTTAGAGTCGCAATACAAGCAACCTTCTTCTTTGTCTTCGGGAGGGATCCCATCCATGCAATTTGTGCATTCCCATGATGCATGTACCAGATTCGGAACGTGGGACCCCGTATTTTGAGTACACTCGAAATCAAAATAGATATACTTCTGAGGTGGGGGCAAGTCTTCTTTTTCTTTCTCATTTTCATTCTCCCTCCCTCCCACTTTCGATTTATTACCTTTCTTTTTCTTGAATTTGTTCTTTTTCTTCTTTTTGAAAATTTCATTCATTTCTTTTTCCTTTTCTGACGGTACATAATGGGGACTTTTTTTGGTGACCTTCATAAAACATTGATGGGTCGACCCGTTTACATACTCTTTGCATATTGTACAAAATACTTGCGAGCAGTCGTGGTCTCGCCTTTTACCTGGAAGTACACCGACATCGAACACGCGCTCGCATTTTTGGCACTTGTTTTTGGTGGCACAAGCAGTAGCATTTTTGAACAACGTCACGCTGTGCAATCGCAAACACTGGTCTGTAAGGAATACCATGTTACAATCTGCGCATGTGTGAGGTGAACGTTTGGAGGGATCATTCCGGTCGCAATCCTTCGAATAACAGTCAGGGCATATTTCGCAGCATTCGTGCTTCCGCGCATCATTGTATACTTCAAGACACTTTCTGCATACATTTTTCACGCATAAGAAAGCCTCCATGTTTTTTATCACGTTGTAATGGCCCGACTCCGTGAGATACAAGTACAAGTTTTTGGCAGCAGGAGGACCCGCATAAATCCTACAGTGACGTTTGCGACCTCTGTAAATAACCAACCTATATTCGGGGTGTAACACTGCTTGGAATTTGCCATAATGGCTAGAATCTACTACCCCTAACTGTACCCCTGCTAGCTCATGGAGTTTTGAAGCCTCTTGGTTGAGCCCTTCAGTGGGTTTACGATCTGTTCGGGACCAAAGCTTAAATTTACGGTCATCGTTCACAAAGTACCGTGCAATGACTACCGCGTAGGCAAAACACGTTTTCTCTTCCTTGGAAGAGGGGACGGTGATGATGGATGATTTACGAAAGCATGCCTCGTCATCGCGCACCCCATCCATTTTTCTCACGTAACCCCCCGCAGGATTGATGACGTGATGGAAACGGATGGTAAATCCAGGATTCAATAAGAATTCTTGGTTGCTGTTCAAAATTCGCTCAATGCGGTCCAGAATCGCGCTTATATCAAAATCCCGAACGGTAGACCATGGGAATGCAATGGGGGTGTTCAATTGGTCGGAGACCAACACGAGTCTAACGTAGTCTCTTTGAGACGTTCCATCAAGTAACATTTGCTTTAGCTCCTCGAGAGAGGACGCTATATAGTTTAGTACATCCCTTATCGATGTATGATTTCTAATGTTCCCCTCAAAATCATACCACGACTCTCTTACGCCAAACCGTTTGGACATCCGTGAATCAACAAACCTCCACTTCGGTGTTTCTGAATCAGATTGGGCAGTAAGAGAGTCGTCATTTTGGGGGGAATGCATCGGTTCTATATTATTTTTCTTTTGTTTACGTTTCCCCCCCTTTTTTGAATTTGGATTAAGATCACCGGTGGAGTCATCAACAGGTTCGACATTATTTTTCTTTTCTTTCTGTTTTCCCCTTTTTTTGGAATTTGGATTTATTTGACCCCCACCTTTTTGTGGTGTTGTCAAAGTCCTATTGGGAAGTTGAATACCGTCCTCATCGTCGGAGGATAAAATGTTGACGTGAGGCGGTGGGTGTTGTTCCGATGCGTATTGAGCTCCGGGGCCTTCGTGATGAGAGGGGGCTGGAATATTCGAATTGTTTAGAATAGTAGGAGGGTCGGGGTTTGATGTGTTTGAACCTAGATTATCGGGTTGTTTTGCCTTTTTTCTTCTGCGAAGTTTATTTCTACGCTCCATTTTTGATTTTGGGGATTCGGGTTTGGGGGGAAGTTGAATACCGTCCTCATCGTCGGAGGTAAAAAAAATGTTGACGTGCGGAGGTGGGGGTTCTTTCGATACGTATTGAGTTCCTGGGCCTTCGTGGTGAGAAGGGGCTGGAATGTCAGAATTGATCGGAATAGTGGCCACCTCCGGGACTGAGGTGTTTGAACAAAATTTACCCTTGCCTTTACGTTTTCCCCCTTTTTTTGAATACGGATTTGATTTCTTTTGGATGGGCCTCTTCAATACTTTCTTCTTCTTTTTTAGAATTTGAATCTCTTCTTCATCGCCCGAGGAAAGAATGTTGACGTGAGGAGGTGGAGGATGATTTGACGCGTATTGAATCCCCGAACCTTCGTGATGAGAAGGGGCGGGGATACACGAATTGATAGGATTAGTGCCTGGCTCTGGGACTGAGGTGTTTAAACAAAATTTACCATTGCCTTTACGTTTTCCCCCTTTTTTTGAATACGGATTTGATTTCTTTAGGATGGGCCTCGTCAATACTTTCTTCCTTTTTTGAATTTGAATCTCTTCTTCATCGCCCGAGGAAAAAATGTTGACGTGTGGAGGTGGGGGATGATTTGACGCGTATTGAATCCCCGAACCTTCGTGATGAGAAGGGGCGGGGATGCCCCCTTCGTTAGAGATGTTTGATATAAGCGCTTGTCTGTTCGTTGTCATACGTTTTTTACTCTTTGATTTATCGCTTTTTGGCGCGAGATCGCGCTGCCTCTTTTTAGCGATATGCGCAGAAGGCGGAGCCTCGATAAAATCATCATCATCACCCGACCAATTACTAGTACCATTTTGATTTTCTATACCTGAGGCTTCAGGAACACCATGGCTCGCAGGGTTACCCCTACGACCCACATCTCTTACAGAATTTGGTAAAGAAACGTTGCATTCACTTACCGTTGTTGCTTGACTTGATGGAGGCTGTATTTCGGGTGGGTGGTGCTGGACAAGTTCCTGGACACCATTGATCGTTCTACGCACTAAAGGTTGTATTTGAGAAAGGGTCAGATCGTACAAATTAGAAAATATGTTTTGAAGATTTTCCCTAAGCCTTGTACTACGTGGAGAAGACGACGGGGGTGGTGTATTAATAGAACCCATTATGAATCTATGAAAGTGTACAACGGTTTCAGTCACCCGTGGGGCTAATGTGTTTCGATCGGAGAGCGCTACTGTTTAAATAGGTTTCACTAACCATACAACCTTGAATCATCGGTACCCTGATAATTAGACAATTGTCAACATTTGAGGATCGTAAAGAACTAATATTTTCTATAAGAAATGTTTAAAAGGCCGGATGGTCATGTTGACGTTCATACCCCTAGAAAAGAAACATTTTCCTACTTTTGCTGTTTAATCCATGTAAGAGGGTTTCTTATCATCGCATTGAGGGTATATTAATCCTCTTCGGAGGTGAGCTTTGACTAATCCAGCCCGCTCTTTTCACGCGAGTACAAGGGCGTGGCCTGGCTTCTTAATTTTGTATACTAATTTTCAATTTTCAACCCTGTCATCGTGTACGTAATTATGCAGGTGGAATTTATACACGTCGAATATGCACTCGTTTAATACATCATACATTTCTTCTGTAGAATCTTGTGAATGGCTTGGCTCTCTTTGCATAACGCCTTGAACTCTGCCGCGGTCAAAGTCACACCCTTTTTCGTGGGTAAGAACTCGCTGTTTTTCTCAAAGTATTCTCGGATGTCCACATACACTTTATTGAGGTACGTCTTGGCCACCACGTATTTCCGGCGGTCTGGCTTCGAGCTGATTGGGCATTTGAAGAGGATCTCGGATTCTACGTCACCGTCTTTCTCCAAGGGTTGTGGCGTCCAAGCCGTGCTTGTACCCGTCATGTCTCTGCAAGATTGTTGTTGATTGGACGTTTTCATTTTTTTGGAGGAGGGGCTCCCATCCCCCTTTTTCTCACCTCTTTCTTGTTCAGGGCTTCGGGTGTAATGTTTCGTTTCCGTGTATGCGCCATGGCCATCGTCAATCATCAAAGGATTTTCAGAATACGTATCTGTTAACTGGGGATCTTCTGATTCGATGTAGTTGTAATATCCAGCCATTTTGCTCTTTTTATACGTGTGACTCCTTCTTCGTCGAATAATGACGAACGATGGTTTTTCTCCACCCTTTATAGAGGTTTCCTTGTTTTGTAACTTATTGTTTTACCCCTTCCTTCATGTCCCATCACGTTCCTGCATTACACCCCCCTGTTGCAATCCAATGATGTCATGGATGACTATATCGAGTATGATGTCATAGAACTCCCCTTGTTTTTTTATCCTACCTTATACCCCCACCCATTTCATGTCACATCGTGTTCGTACCCCTACCATTGCATTTCCCTGTTGCAATCCAACGATGTCCTTATCGATGTCGTCCATGATGGTACTGACGTCAGTCAGTACCATCATCTTCCATCGTGCTCCGATGTCACTGACTGACGTCAGTGACATCGATAGATTAGGGTTTGAGGTAGGGTTAGGGTTGCTGGTACATGTTGGGTTAGGGTTTCGGGTAGGGTTACAGTTGCTGGTACTCTTACGGTTAGGGTTACGGCTAGGGTTAAGGCTAGGGCTCGTGTGACGTCATGACGCCCAAGACACCCTCATTATGTATTCAAGACCCTCATTAATATTCATGACCCTCATTAATATTCATGAGGGGTTACGTAACATTACGTCATGACGCTGGAGACAACCTTATACTACTTCCGCAGTGTGTGTAAAATTATGATCAGATATATCAAATGTCATCGAGAGGTCCAAAGGTCAAATGATACGAGGCCATGGGGTTCTAACAGGTTCGGATCCATGGGGGCCGAGGGGGAACTACCTCACCCCCCCCCCCCCCCCCCAGCTCATAAAAGAGGGGAAAAGGGAGAGAATAGAAAAGAGAGTAAGAAGGAGAAAGGAAGAGAAGAAAAAAAGAGAAGAAAAGGGGGAAAGGAAAGACAAAGAAAAAAAGGGAGAAGAAAAGGGGAAAGAAGAGGAAAAAAAAAGAGGGAAAAGGAAGAGAAGAAAAGAAAGGAGAAAGGAAAAGGAAGGAAGAGAAGAATATTCAAATAGAGAGGAATATGGGAAGAAAGATAAGAAAAAAGAGAGAGAGAGAGGAAGAGGGGAAAAGAAGAGAAGAAAGAGAGAGAGGGAGGAAGGGGAGGGAGAGAAGAAAAAAAGACTAAAAGAGAAAAAAGGGGGAAAGGAAATAAAAAGAAAAAGGGCGAAGTAAAGGGGGAAAGAGAAAAAAGTGGAAGAGGGAAAAAAAAGAAAAGAAAAGAAAAGAAAAGAGTAAGGAAAAGGGGGAAAAGAAGAAGAAAAAGAGGAAGGAAGAGAATAATATTTAAAGAGAGAGGAAGATGGGAAGAAAGATAAGAAAAGAGAGAGAGAGAGAGGAAAAGAGAAGAAGAAAAAAAGAGAGAGTAAGGGGGGAAGAAAGGAGAAAAGAGAAAGGAAAAGGGGAAAAGAAAAGACAGAAAAAGAGAAGAAAAGGAGGAAAGAAAAGATGGGGAAAAGAGAAGAAAAGGGGAAAAGACGAGGGGGAAAGAAAGAGAGAAAGGAAGGAAGGGGAATGAGGATAAGAGAAAGAAAAAAGAAAGAAAAGGAGATGGGAAACGGAAGAGGGAGATGTTGACCTGGACGTCGATTTGATGGCGCCAAAATGACGTTCGAACTATGGGGCGCTGAATTGATGTTCGATCTAGCGGGGCACCAAATTGATGTTCGAACTAGGGGAGCGCTAATTTGAATTTTGACCATAATGCGACAAATACATGTTTCAGAGAGGGGGAGGGAGGGCAAAGTTATATTTTACATGGGGGCGCCAAGTTTATGTTCAACCGAAGGCGCCATATTGACCTTGAACTTAGAGGGCTTCATGCAAATTCATTTTCGACCGGGGGCGCAACATTGCTCGTATTGCCTGTATATAGTAAAATATATGTCCTGCCCCAAAAACTTAAATTAATGCGGCTGAATTGAAATATCCCGTTTTTACGATAACAAAAAAACAACAATGTTTTCGAGTTTTAAGTCTGTTTAGCGAGATAGATACCCTGTTCATGGTCACAAAAAAAAGGTTATTATCAAATTCAGCTCGCGCTAGGCGCTCGCAATATTTGATTAATGAGGTATGCATCCTCTGCTTCAATCCCACATGTAAGTGTTACTGTTTTTCAAGTCAACATACATAGGCCGATCCAGGGGGCAAAGATTTTGCCCCCCCCCCCCATGGTGGCGCAAAAAAAGGGGTAAGAAACAGAAAAAGGACAAGCAATTAGAATAGGAATTATACCTTAGTCCTTCTTAAGTCAGTATATAAAAAATTGAGCTCGCGCTTCGCGCTGGCATCAATAAATTGTTTAGTTATATACGCATCCCGACCTTACAGTTTTTTATGCGAACGAGAAGCACAAGCTGAAAATATTTGATATTCTAACCTGACAACTGAAAATGAATTTTTCATTTCATCATTATAAAAGTTTTCAGCTAGCGCTTCGCGGTCGCATTAATTTCTTAATAGATATGCATCGTGTTCATCATAACAACTACTAACATAGGCAGATCGAGACGGCCCGAGGGCAACCTCCCCCCTATTGACAGAGCAAATAAATTGTGAAAAACGGGGAAAGAAAAAAACGGGGAAAGAAAGAAGAAAAAGAAGACGAAACATAAAAGGAGGAAGACGAGCGAATAAAATAAGGTCAGGAGAAGACTTGGAAAACAATTTATAAAAATATTTAAAGTCACTATATTAAAGTTTCGCTCGCGCATCGCGCTCGCATTGCCTGTTCGATGAAAATACATATCTTGCTCAATAGGTTGATATGTAGTTTAAAATATCAAGTTTTGATATCAATATACAAAACATAATTCAGCTCGGACATCGATCTTTAATTATTTTGTTTTATTTACCAATTTATGTTTTTAAGTGCTCTGGAAAATGTCCGTTTTATGGTTTGAATAAAAATTTGCAACATTTTGTGCGCTCGCACTATTTGCCAAGTAGGCCTACCTATTGTCTTTTTATATTTCATATAAGATTCTCTAAATATACCTTTTCAGGTGTCTCGATTGTAAAAAAAAATAATAAAGGCCTATGAGCTAGCACTGTGCGCTTGTATTTTGATTGGTGAGTTATGTATACCTATATATTAATTCTATAACAAACTACTTAAATCCCCCAATTAAAAAAATCCGGATCGCAATTTGCGCTCGCATTATTTGCTAAAAATGTATCAACCAATGAATCCTATTCATGATTACAAAAATACTTAAAATATCCAGTTTTCAGGCCTCATGCACTGTCAGCAAATTTCACACACTCATTAGGCTTAGCAGATTAATAAATATGAAATAAAATTGGTATGAATTCATAATAACTGAATTGTCCCTTTTTCAGAAATAAATATCAACAAGTTTTAGGAAAAGAAATAGAAGATAGTTCTCATTCTTATATGATGACAAAATGTCCTTAGGCCTAAAATGTCTCGATCCTAGGTCAAATAAATAATAAAATATCAGCTCGCGCTTCGCGCTCGCATTATTTGTATAGTGTTATCAAATTTCCCTATATACACAGTGCTGTAAACAGTGCTTAAATTGACCCTTTTCATATCGGAATTTCAAATATTATTTTCAGCTCGGGCTCTGCACTCGCATTATTGATTTTTATGATAAAAAAATGAAATGTATTCAGCCTGATTGCTAGGATTATGTCTAACTCTAAAACACGCGCACGCATGTTTTTGAGATACAAAGCTTGATCTTATTCAAAACGTGCTAAAATTATCCAGTTTCGAATCAGAATATCAAAAATTTTCTGCTCGCGCTTTGCGCTCGCATTATTATTGTAGGAAGATACCAAAAATTACCCATCCTTTTTCATGATTGACAAACATGAATCGAATGTCCCATTGGGGGATTTGAAATTTCATCTTTTTAGGTTGGAATATCAAAAATGTTCAGCTCGCTCTTCGCGCTCGCATTATTTAATCGTTGAAATATGTATCGTCTTAATGGCTAACTGCAAAACATCCTTAACAGGTCCCTTTTCGACCAGGCCAAAATGAATATTTAACATTTCTGCTCGCGCTTCGCGCTCGTGGTAATTATCTAGTTACATACACGTCCTGTTCAGGTTCACAAACATTGCCCAAAATGTTCAATTTTCAGGACAAAAATACATGAAATTTCATTTTTAGATTAGATAGGGCTTAAGAGATTATTACACATTTATGTTGCTTATAAAGTAAAGCTAGGAAATGACTGTTAGGGCATGGCCGTTTTGCCCCCCCCCCCCCAAAAAAAAAAAAAAAAAAAAAAGAGAGAATCAAGACTAAGAAAAAATAGAGAGAAAGGGAAAGGGATTAGGATGAAATATAATATTATTTTCCAAATATTATGTCAAAATCTATCACAACCTTGTATTTTTGTAATAAAAATGTTAGCATATTTGCTTGCTCGCTTCGCTCACTGGCAACTTCTTATTAATTTTATGCGATACACCATATCGAGCCCCCTCGAAATTGTTGGCTCATTACGGCACTGGGACAACCCCTTCAAAGAAACAAATAAAAAATAAACTTTGAGCGGCCGATCGGGGAAAATATGGGTGAAAAAATGGCCCCACACCCTTTTGGCGGAAGCTGGGTCCGCCCCTGACTTAGGCTTTCAGGATATAATACATGAAAAATCTATAAAAAAAAACAGATCGCGCTTCGCGTTCTTATTATTTATTTAGGCCTTGTGAGATACCTCGATTTGTTTTTAAGAATGAAATCTCAGATTTTCTTTGACGTCTACCCCCCCCCCATTTCATTTATTTTTTTTAACTTGGTGCCCTCGCCACCCCCCCCCCCCCCCCTGTGCACCCATGCTGAATAAATACGCCACTGATGAGGAGAATTAGTCGATTGCGTCGAGATTATTCACAAGAGGTTATCATTAATATTATTGAAGGTTATTCTAACACAACAGTACAGAAACTACAGCTCCCATTCACACAATATTATAGTAGGGCCTACTCTGGTTAGAAGTTAAACCAAATTGAACCCCCCCCAAAAAAAAAAAAAAAAAAAAAAAAAAAAATCGCTCGTGCTTTTTCAAGAACACATGAAAAAGTGGTCTTTGGTGTTTTTTTTAAATGTGATTATAAGATAATTCAAAATCCATTTTAGGCACTTAAGTTAGCCTGGCCGGGAGGGAGTGGGCGCCATTTTTCGAAAAGTACACATATGGGCGCCAAAAATCAGGTCAAATTTGCCCCACCCCCCTCCCTCCCCACGAAATCCTGGATCCGCGCCTGGGTTCGATAACAATAACCCAATTAGGGCAATCACCGCCTGACAACTACTACAAGGAAAATATTATCCCCATATTTTTACCGCCGGGGACTAATACCCCCCCCCCCCGGAAATTTACCCTCCAGACAATTACCCCGGATAATTACCCCTAGTACGGAGCCTTGAAAATGCCATCAACGTGACGACATGGCATGGTACTTTATCTTGCCATGTCTTAATTAAACATTGGCGGCAGAAGGCAAAACAATCTAGGGGGGTCCACCTGAAATTTTGGGATGGACACAGGTAAAAAATTTGACAAGCAAATCAACCAAAATTTATAGGAAGGACCATCAAAATTTTTTGACAAGAAAAAAAGGTTATCAACCAAAATTAGGGGGGACAAAAAGATTTTATGGGAGGGGTCCACCTAAATTTAGGGGGGGGGACGTAGAAAACAAATTGACAAGCAAAAAAAAAGGTTCTCAACTAAAAATCTAGGGGGGACCGTACCCCACCTCAATTTTTTTGGGGAAAGGTCCCTCCCCCCCCCCCCCCGCTTCCGCCGCCTAAGTAATTAATACGCTTATTATTTCGACATAGCGATATATTCTATCTTGTCAAGTCGATATGTCCACATGGCGAGATATGAAGTGTACAAGTCCCGGCGAGAATCCCGATATATCGCTATGTTGACATGTAACATATTTAAGTCGACTGACTTGGCAGGATAACGTATCGCGCCATGCGGACATAATAAGCTTATTTAGTCGACATGGCAAGATAAAGTATCTCGCCATGTCGTCAAGTCGATGGCATTTTAGAGGCTCCGTATGGCGTCTAGAGGGTAAATTTCCGGGGGGGGGGTAACAGTCCCTGACGATAAAAATATGGGGATAATATTTTCCTTGATGTACATGTCAGGGGGCGATTGTCCTTTGGGTCATCGTTATAGAACCCCATGGACTCGTATCATTGGCCTTTTGACCTCTTGATGGCATTGGATCTCCCTATATCCTGATCATAATTTTACACACACCGCGGACTATCGGACCCGCGGTCTATCGGACCCGCGGTCTATCGGACCCGCGGACTATCGGACCCGCGGTCTATCGGACCCGCGGTCTATCGGACCCGCGGTCTATCGGACCCGCGGTCTATCGGACCCGCGGACTATCGGACCCGCGGTCTATCGGGCTGTAACCGTATTTTCTACCTTGTTTGGCAACCCAAGATTTTGTAAGTCTGAATAAATTCAAAACAAATACAAATTGTCCCTGTTATTCTTTTAGATTTCAATTGTCATGTATTTTGTATGTTCTCCACTTATTTTACATCATGTTACAACAAAAATAAAGTGATATGTAAATGGGTGGTAAAATAAACGGATAATGTCATATAAAAAACATGAATATGAACAGTGGCGTAACTACGGGGGGGCATGGGGGGGCACGTGCCCCCCCAATCGGCTGACCAAAAAAAAAAAAAAACGGGGAAAAGGAGAAAAAGAGGGAGAAAAGAAGAGAAACGTAGTAGGAAAGAAGACATTATTATTCATTATAATGTTATATTATATTATAATTATGCTATGTTACATTACATAACAGACATTTTCATCATAACTTTATGAAACATAATTTGCCCAGGGCCTATGTCTTCATTGTTCCTGGTGCTCGCATTGTCTGCTTAACGAGATATATAATCCTGTTGTACTAAAACCTCCCGTTTTCAAGTCAATATACACCAAATATATTTCCTCGCACTTCGAGTTATTGTTTTATGTAGTGACATATGCTTCTTTTTCATGACTACTTAAAGTGATTGCCCCATGTTAAGGTCTTGATAAAAAAACATTTCCTGTCCGTGATTACGTTCGCATTAGTGGATTGGTGAAATATGTCTGCCCTCCATGAATTCCTAAAATCAGTCCTTAAAATGTCTCTTTTTCTCATCTGAATATTAAAAATTTTCGGCTCGCGCTTCACGCTCGCATCAATTGGTTAGTGAAATACGTATGGTCTGAATTCCTACAAGCAAGCCTTAGAATGCCCCCACTTCTGGTCTGAATTATCTAAATTTTCAGCTCGCGCTTCGCGCTTGCAATATTTGATTAGTGAGATGCGTATGATAATCATGATTACAATGACTACAAAAAAGTGCTTCATGTGTTTAGATGTTATTCTAACAAACTTCAGCAAGCGCTTGGCACTCGCATTAGTATGGTGAGATATGTGTACTCTTAATGGATTCCTAAAATATAGTCCTTAAAAAGTCCCTGTTTGGGGTCAATATATACAAAATTTTCAGCTCGCGCTTCGCGCTCGCATTGTTTAGCGAGACAGATATACGTATTATGATTACAAAAATTTGATTATAATGTCCCTTATTAGGTCTGAATATCAAAAATTTTCAGCTCGCGCTTCGCGCTCGCATTATTTGGCCAGTGAGATACATTTATCCGTTCAATGGCATTGTCCTTAAAATCAGTGTCTCTATTAGGTCAGTATACCTGGCAACTGAGCGCGCTTCGCGCGCTCACTAAGTGACTCAAAAATTTTGCTGGTGCCCCCCCCAATGCCGTGACCCACGGTACGCCACTGAATATGAACATTGCATGTTAATCTATTTCATCCTGTATTTTTTCTCCACCCATCTGTTTGTAACAGTTTCCGAAAGGAATGGCTTCATTTAATAGCAATAGGCATAGAAAATTATTAGAAGAACAAGCCCAATGGTCATCATGCATAAATACGATACCCAACTATTATTATAATTACTATTATTATTCATTATTATTATTATCATTATTATTAATATTATTATTGTTGTTATCATTATTATTATCATCATTATCATTGTTATTATTATCATTATTATGTATTATTATCATAATGTATTATTATCATCATCATATCATTATTATTATGATCATACCTTAATATAGGGGGAGGGTGTCATCCACCTCTTCCCGGATCTACACCGAGTGGTCATTGCCAAGGAAGTTCCGGGAGTAAGGTTTCTCAAATTGTCAATACTCACTGTTTCTGAAAGTGAAAAGGGTTCTAATTGGATTTGGAACAAGTACCGTATCCAAATTAAGATATAAAGAGAGTAACCCGGGAGTAACCAGCAATTAAGCATTTTTTTTCTGTTACATATAGGCCTAGGGAAGGTCATAGACCAAAAATGAGCGGTCGGGTGACTGGTGGCCTGGTACGTGAAATCCCTGGTAGATTCCTCTGGTAATGCAGACTGTATCCTGCTGGCTTGAACATTTATTTTGGATGATTATGTAGCAAATCATATACGGTACTTTTTGTAGAGAGGTGTAGGCCTATATTGGATAGATACTGGCGTATTAAGCCAAAAAGTTGAGCAGGGTGCCGTTTGCCAGCCAATGGTACTGGTATATCTTTAATGGAATCCTTGATTCTGATTGGCTGTTGAGCATTGTATGACATTTACCATTGGAAGGCAAAGTTACCATAATAGTAACTTTTATGCAACGGGGCCCAGATCTGGCGTATTGCGTAAAATAAATAAAATGTGAGCGAGCAAAGTTTTCACCACTTTTATTTCAAAATTAGAATCAAATTTTGAGATAAATTTTGACATAATATTCAGAAAATAATAGGCTATCATATTTCACCCTTCTCTCTTTCCTTTTCTGTCCATATCATTTCTTTCTTCTTTTTTTTTGTTCTTGGGTGGGGGGTAAGAGCCCTCCCAATCGAGTTCCTATATCACCTAATCCGCAAATTATTTAAACTTTTTTTTTTACTTTTGAAGATACGGTAAAGTATCACCGATGGGAGATCCTGAAAAGTCGGACCTGAGACAGCCTGAGTTAGATCCCATTTTGCATCTATTTTATGGATTTCAGGTAAGGCCAAATCAGGAGTATTTAGGATTTAGGTCTATAGTTATGTAATTTCGAAAGAATGAAATGAAATTGCTTTCTGAATTCAATAATTTCCATGGTTCTAACCCTAAATGTTGGCGTAGACATTGACCGGAAACGCCAATGAAAGAATGTGTCACTGACAATGCACACAATGTGACGGGAAACTTTCACCGCTTCCATCAATCAATGCAGAGCTAATTAAAGCTCTCCTCAGGCTCTAGACAGGAATAACCGTCGTTTCTGGGGATTTATTCAACAATTTCTGACATTTTACTGTAATCCCCATTTACCGATGGTAGAGTGTTCGTGTGGGCTCGCGCTCGCATGTGTTTTCACTCCCTCCCTTTTGTCAATTCACAGTCCAAAGTTTGATGTAATTTTACACATCGAATTTACAATCTAAGGATGTAGGACCAACAAACTTTTAAAACTTGATATTCCATTATCAAAATACTTTAAACGATATAGATGAAAAGGCATGAAAATTATACTTTAGGGCCTACCGATGTTTAATTGGGTTGAACACGATAAAAATGGTCAAAATGGCAGCCAAACTAGTATGAAATATTTACAAACGAACGGAGAGGGCGTCAACAATCACGAATATGATATCGATATTGCTTTCGATATTATACGATCTGCTCCATACGCGAGCGTACCGAAACACCGCTATCATCACAGGTAGCAGACGACATTCGATATATCGAGACATTAAAAAGTTCATAACAATAATGACGTCATTCAAGATGGCAACTTGCAAGAAAAACCCTCAGCTCAGGTGAAAATGTCTTAGATGAAAGATTTCTCAATCATCCAGAGGATTTTTTTCAATAACTTCTGTCCAAGGTACGCAATTACTTAAGTTATTTATATTTCCCTGATAATTGAAACCATGAAACTGTAAATTTCGCTTAAAAACAGTTTTAAATCGCGACCTATAAAACGTTAGTTCACTTAATACGTTGGCTGTACGTACGGGCCTCCAAGCTCTTCAGTCTATGTATTGGTGAGTGGAGCCAACGTAGTTCAGCGGAACAACCAAAATACAGAGACTGAAGCTTTTGGTCTACTCAGGCTCTAGCTCAGCCTCAGTCTCCACTCTCCCGACTCGTGAGAACTGAGACTGAGAAGGCATCTAAAATATTAGGTCTATTTTTTTTTATTAAGATGGAGGGCAATAGGCATGAAGAGGGGGATTCTAAATATGGATTGGAGGTCAGAGGTGAAAGAGGAAGCTCAGATTCAGTCAGAGACAAAAACAGATGAAAAAATTAAAATTAAAATGAGAGTTGAGAATGAGAGAAATTAACCCAGGGCCAGGGAGTTCCGGGCCGGAGCCCACTCACACTATTGCGAGGTTAGTATATTCTATACGATTACGAACCTCGCACAACCATCGTGTTTTTGTAGTGGATTTTAGAGTTGTCGTTAACATCGCTTCATAATTAACTTGAATGATGTTAGCCGAAACCCATTCCGCTACTCACCAGGGCTTTTTATGGTATAAAGCGTTCCATTTTCAATTTTTAACATATTTTTTTAATTTAAAAGGACACAAAAAAGAGCAAAATCGCTTACCTCCGCCTGGAAAGTGGCTTCGCACGTCTCTTCCACGGAAATAAAAAGGAGGTCATTGGTGGCGCTAATAGTACAGCACAACCTTAATTCAGCTGTGTGTTTTTTTTTCAACTAGATTCATGATTCATTGTATGCGCGCAATTCTCGCTACCCCAAATAGCGATTTCGCCGAGATCCGGGAAAATCCCTGTAACGTGCATTGCATTATGGGATAGCTTTTTCGGTATTACAACTTCCTGTTCGGAAGTCCAACGCACTATTTTGCCATTTAGATCAACAGTGCCGTCATGCACAACAACACAACGTAGCTTTCGCTCGGAAAGTTCGTGATCACAACCCTCTCTTTCACTAACAGTTTTACAGCCTTTTCTGCTAAAGTCACTAATTCTGCCTGACGCTTTCCATTGCACGGTATTCATCTGTCAGTTAAGATTTTTTTAAGTTCCGAAACTGATTTTCATCCATTTTGTGGTCGACGAAAAATTGAACGAAATGAATGCTGAATATATTTAGTGTCTAGTTGAATACGATCGTGATGTCAGGCCGGTCGCTAAATGCAAAATTTTAAGATATTCATTATTTGTTTGATTTTTTTATAACCAAATAAAAACATGAATAAAAATTATTCTCACGTGAAATATATTTTTTATTTTTATTTATAATTTAAATGGAATCAAAACTGACCAAATGTAATAAAAAGTATTATACTCTGTACATATTACGCTGATTGGCATCGATTTCAGCGTGGTGGAAAACTCAGTATCGCGAACCTCGCGCGAGCATGACTCTAAACCGGAAGTGGTGATGACGACCCGACGGAGTGAAAATTATCTCGTCTTGCGCATTATGAGATTTTTGTTCCTATTTGGGGTAGCGAGAATTCCAATAATTGTTTGATAAAATAGAGACCCCAATAAATGCAATACATGTAACTTAAAAAACATACTTTTTTATTATTTTTGCTGACGATAATACTTTTTGGAAAATATTCAAAACGATGACAAATTAAAAAAAAAATATAGAAAATTCTATGTACCTTGAACAAAGCCCCACAAGTACTAGACAGGAATAACCGTCGTTTCTGGGGATTTATTCAACAGTTTCTGACATTTTACTGTAATCCCCATTTACCGATGGTAGAGTGTTCGTGTGGGCTCGCATGTGTTTTCACTCCCTCCCTTTTGTCAATTCACAGTCCAAAGTTTGATGTAATTTTACACATCGAATTTAGACTCTAAGGATGTATAAACAACAAACTTTTAAAACTTGATATTCCATTATTAAAATACTTTAAACGATATACATGTAGATGAAAAGGCATGAAAATTATACTTTACCGATGTTTAATTGGGCTGAACACGATAAAAATGGTCAAAATGGCAGCCAAACTATGAAATATTTACAAATGAACGGAGAGGGCGTCAACAATCACGAATATGATATCGATATTGCTTTCGATATTATACGATCTGCTCCATACGCGAGCATACGGAAACACCGCTACCATCACAGGTAGCAGACGACATTCGATATATCGAGACATTAAAAAGTTCATAACAATAATGACGTCATTCAAGATGGCAACTTGCAAGAAAAACCCTCAGCTCAGGTGAAAATGTCTAAGATGAAAGATTTCTCAATCCAGAGGATTTTTTTCAATAACTTCTGTCCAAGGTACGCAATTACTTAAGTTATTTATATTTCCCTGATAATTGAAACCATGAAACTGTAAATTTCGCTTAAAAACAGTTTTAAATCGTGACCTATAAAACGTTAGTTCACTTAATACGTTGGCTGTACGTACGGGCCTCCAAGCTCTTCAGTCTATGTATTGGTGAGTGGAGCCAACGTAGTTCAGCGGAACAACCAAAATACAGAGACTGAAGCTTTTGGTCTACACAAGTACTACCGTTCGTTTGTCAATTAACGTTCCACCAAAGTCTTTACAGTAAAAAGATTGAACACTATGCCGACTTCGCGTAACGCTTTGAATCGATTTACGTGTAAGATAATTTCTGTGTCTAGTCTTTCAATTGTAGTGTCTTTGATATGAAGATACAAGGCTCCACATTAACTTTTTTTGGTGGTGGCCCGTTCGGGCCACCAAAACCATCAAATAATTTTTTTTGGTGGCCCGATATTAAAGTTTGGTGGCCCGAAAAATATAAAGAAACACATTAAAAATAAATTAAACAAACTTCTGAAATATTAATTCTGCAGCCAGTAAGTTACTTTCACTTTATCATCTTGTATGTAAACCTTGTTTGCTGTTATTTTACTTTGCTAATTGGCTTGTGGTAAAATATAAATTGTTTCTATCGTTGTAAAAATGAAATGATTGAAAGAGAATAAATGAATTTTATTGTTCGCAGGTTGTGTGGACTTTTTTTTTAAATCTCCGTATAGACACACACTTATATTGGTAAAGTAAATAAATAGTGCATAGCAAACTCAGATAGATGTACAAAACAATGGTTTTTCATTTCTTCCTCTTTGAATCCTAAAACCTAAATTATGCAGGCCCCAAATCCAGTTTATTTCTGTTTTCTCTTTTGCAGCATATTATAGCAGGAGAAAATCACAGAAAAATATGCTGCAAAATTAGAACAATGCATAAAAGGGGGAAACAAATGAAAATAATTTTCAAAAAGTATATTACAAAAAGAAAACAAAAATAATAAAAGAAATAAGTGAAATAAAACAAAAGAAAGAAAATGAAGAAAGAAAAAACAAAGAACAGGGAAAAAAAGAAAAGAAAAAAAGAAAAGTGAAAGAAAAATGAATAAAACAAAATTAATATAAACATGGGGAAAAGGGGAAAATTAAAGCCATTACGAATATTTTTTTAACAGCTGTGGCAACAGTCTATTCTGACTGGAATATAATTAAAAGCCAAGCAAATAATTTTTACTTACCTTCTGGGAATGGCACATTTCTATTTTTGTCTCACCTGCATAGCAGAGTGAGACTATAGGCGCCGCTTTTCCGACGGCGGCGGCGGCGGCGACGGCGGCGGCGACGTCAACACCAAATCTTAACCTGAGGTTAAGTTTTTGAAATGACAGCATAACTTAGAAAGTATATGGACCTAGTTCATGAAACTTGGCCATAAGGTTAATCAAGTATTACTGAACATCCTGCCTGAGTTTCATGTCACATGACCAAGGTCAAAGGTCATTTAGGGTCAATGAACTTAGACCATGTTGGGGGAATCAACATCAAAATCTTAACCTAAGGTTAAGTTTTTGAAATGTCATCATAACTTAGAAAATATATGGACCTAGTTCATGAAACTTATACATAAGGTTAATCAAGTATCACTGAACATCCTGCATGAGTTTCACGTCACATGACCAAGGTCAAAGGTCATTTAGGGTCAATGAACTTTGGCCGAATTGGGGGTATCTGTTGAATTACCATCATAACTTTGAAAGTTTATGGATCTGATTCATGAAACTTGGACATAATAGTAATCAAGTATTACTGAACATCTTGTGCAAGTTTCAGGTCACATGATCAAGGTCAAAGGTCATTTAGGGTCAATGAACTTTGGCCAAATTGGGGTATTTGTTGAATTACAGCCATAAATTTGAAAGTGTGTTGGTCTAGTTCATAAAACTTGGACATAATAGTAATCAAGTATCACTGAACATCCTGTGCGAGTTTCAGGTCACATGATCAAGGTCAAAGGTCATGTAAGGTCAAAGAACTTTGGCCACGTTGGGGGTATTTGTTGAATTGCCATCATATCTCTATAAGTGTATTGGTCTAGTTCATAAAACGTGGAAATAAGAGTAACCAAGTATCACTGAACATCTTGTGCGAGTTATAGTAGTTTTCAAAATCAGCACTGCTGCTATATTGAATCGCGTGATGCAGGTGAGACGGCCAGAGGCATTCCACTTGTTATATCCTTTAGTTTATTTTATTTTTTTCAGTAGAAACATATTTTTTAATCAGGCATATTCAATGGGAAGGGGTATGAATGGTTTAACCACTGTAAAAAAATGAAAGAAAAAAAAATAAGAAAACGGCCAAAGTTATATCTGGAAAAAAGTGTGAGAAAAGTCCTTCCCTATATTTGCAGAAATGTTGGAAAAATTCACATTTTATATCAATGAAATGCCTTCCCAAAGTATTTACTTTCTCAAGAGTGGTTTAAGAAGTCATTTATAAACAAGAAAGAAAGAAACTGTCTGTTTATTTTTGGCTAGAAAAGACACAGCTTCGAAAGAAACCAAGTATCAACATACATACAAATGCACACATGGGACTGTGATGTACTTGCCAATAAGCCTAATACTGTCACCACCATCATACTAACAGACTTCTCGAAGGCGTTTGACCTGGTAGATCACAATGTTGCACTAAATAACTTGTATGCTATGGAAGCAAGACCGTCTCTCATCCAGTGGTTGGCATCATTCCTTGCAAATCGAACTCAACAAGTGCGCTGTCGGGGTAAACTTTCTTCGACGCTTACTACCAGGGCAGGGGTACCTCAGGGCACACGCCTCGGCCCCTTGATATTCCTAGGTGTTGTTAATGAAGCCCTCAGGTCTTCTCAGATTCAGAGATGGAAGTACTTAGACGATTTGACTCTTGCTCAATGCCGTCGATTGGATACTGCCGACACGCTGGAAACTGTCCTATCAGAATTTGAGCAGTGGTGTGTCAAGGCTAGACATTAGCGGTGGCCCGGGGCCACCAGAAATTCACCTTGGGCAACCATTATTGAAAAAATATGAAGTTTTGGTGGCCCGAATCGGGCAACCAATAATTTTCAGAATAGCGCAATTTTTCTCCCCATTTTGCACGCATTTATCAACTTTCTACAGTTCAAATTGCAAGCCAGTTCGTCATGCGCCCTTTTTGTTGATCTACACACAAACACACACACAAAGTTTGCCTACCGCTATAGCATTAAGTAGCTTTTATCCAGTGAGCTTTGCATGCTTGAAGCAGCTGTGCGCGCGTTAGCAGCCTATTCAGACTCAGGGATCTGCAATATGAAATGTTGCTGCTAAGAAATCTTCCACAGAACTGTGAAAATCCAAGTCAAAGTCACATTTTACACCAATGAAATGCCCTTCTACAGACCTTTTTGCTAAAATCTGGTGTATCCTGATTATTTGCAAGCATTAAAAAGAGGAATCATGACCTCTCTTTTGACTCAAAAAGACCGATTTCCAAATGAAAATAATACACATAAAAACACATAGGTGAGTACATCACAGTCCCACATGTGCATTTGTATGTATGTCGTTACTTGGTTTCTTTCGAAGCTGTGTCTTTTCCGGTCTTTTCTAGCCAAAAATAAACAGACAGTTACTTTCTTTCTTGTTTATAAATGACTTCTTAAACAACTCTTGAGAAAGTAAATACTTTGGGAAGGCATTTAATTAATATGAAATGTGAATTTTTCCAACATTTTGGCAAATTTAGGGAAGGAATTTTCTCACACTTTTTTTTGCCCTTTTATTATTTTCTTTCATTTTTTTTGACAGTGGTTAAACCATTTATACCCATTTAATAATTTTTAATGTTTTTCTTTATATTTTTCGGGCCACCAAACTTTAATATCGGGCCACCAAAAAAAATTATTTGAAGGTTTTGGTGGCCCGAACGGGCCACTACCAAAAAAAGTTAATGTGGAGCCTTGGGTGTGTGGACTCTTGCATGCGACTAAATCCTCTCAAATGTAAGACACTAAGGGTCGCGTTCACTCGCCAGCAATTACCACCACCGCAGATTCATCTCTCAAACCAATTGATCCCTTATTGTGACCAGGTGAAGCTTCTTGGGGTCATTATAAAAAATGATCTAAAGTGGGTTGAGCATGTGAATTATATAACTTCCAAGGCTTCTCGGAAGTTGTATCTGATACGGATGCTCAAACGTTTTGGGATGCCATTATCTGACCTCAAAACTGTGTTCACCTCGTACATCCGCCCAATTTTGGAATAATGCTGCGTGGTATGGCATTCGTCATTGACCCAGCAACAAATTACAGCAATTGAATCTATCCAAAAGAGAGCGCTGAGATTGATGCTAGGTAAGGAGTATGAATCATATGAACTATCTATGAAGCGTTGCACCTTGGTCACTCTAAGGGACCGTAGAGATGAATTGTGTCAAAAGTTTGCCTTACAACTGTTCAAGAACTATCGTGATTGGCTACCACCTGCAAGGCTATCACACCGAGAGCTCCGAAACAGTCAAAGACTCACAGAAATTAGATGTCGGACGGAAAGGTATCGCAAAAGTGCGTTACCATACCTTGTCCGCTTGTTGAACTCTAAACTGTAGATCTGTCTCAACACAAATTACCAGTCGGCTGCTTCTGGCTCGCTATTGCATTGTGGGGCGGAGAGCAGTAGATTCGGTGGACCCCTGGTGGACTGAGTCTGTTGTTTTCTGTTTTGTGGTGTAGTGGTGAGTTAGAAGTGGCTGACTGGTGGTGTGTATTTTGTTCTTAAATTATTTTTTACACTTTTAATTACCATGGCAATCATTGTATCCATTATTTACTGTACATGCATATTATTGAAAATGTTTCTTATTAGTTTACAGTCTCATTAATTTAGCATAATTGTTTGGTAATTTGTTCTTGATTTCTCTCGATTTATTTCCCTTACTTTCTTTAAGTTACTCTCACATTAGACAGTAATTTTTGTTGCTCTTTTCTCATTTTCAATTGTCAATACTGAATCAACTTAAAGCCATTACAACAAATTTCCTTTTAATTCTCTAAACCCATATTACATCACAATAATTTTATATTTAGGAGTGAATTAATTTTCCATCCTATGTACTTTTTCAAAGCTTTCCAAAACTAAGATCACTTTTTCATAATAATCATGATTATACCGTAATTGCTTTTGAAATTTCTTGATTCTTTTGTAACATTGCTTTTTTGTTGATTTTATGTGTATTTTTATGCTTTTTGTAAAACATTTGTCAATTCAGCTTAACAAGCTGCGATCTTGTGTTTTAATAAATCTTGAATCTTGAATCTTGAATCATGTGTATTAATTCATTTGGAAATCGGTCTTTTGTAGTCAAAAGAGAGGTCATAATTCCTCTTCTTAATGCTTGCAAATAATCAGGGTACACCAAATGTTCTTAATATAGACTGTAGAAAGTCATTTCATTGGTGAAAAATGTGACTTTGACTCAGATTTTCAAAGTTCTGTGGAAGATTTCTTAGCAGCAACATTTTTTATCGCAGCTCCATCTAGAGCACAGCTGTATCATATGCAGTGGCTTCATGCAAAGCTCACGCTAGCCGGCCGGCGCGGCTCTATGCTATAGCTGTAGGCCTAATATGCAAACTTTGTGTGTGTGTATTTGTGTGTAGATCACCAAAAAGGGCGCATGACGAACTGGGTTGCAATTTGAACTGTAGAAAGTTGATAAATGTGTGCAAAATCGGGAGAAAAATTGCGCTACTTTGAAAAATTTTGGTTGCCCGATTCAGGCCACCAAAACTTAATATTTTATCAATAATGGTTGCCCGAGGTGAATTTTTGGTGGCCCTGGGCCACCGCTAATGTCGAGCCTTGTGAAGATAAATCGCGCGCCCTCTTTCGCTCATTAGACGAAAAATTTGAAAGCTAGAAAGGTAGCTTTCGTATTTTGTCAACGAGAAGAAAAATCAACGCTTAAATGACGCATTTTGAGGGATATTCATCAAATTATGAGGAATTGACTTCACATCGTTTCGTAAGTTTCGTAGGAGGACTTCATTCTGTAAGTCCTCGTATTAATTTTTTGTAAATTAACGTTATTTGTTGAATGCGCCGTGCCTTCAATTATTCTGTAGTCAGCGGCTGAGATGTAGCCGTGGGTGACTCACACATGCATGCGAGGTTAGCTATACTAACCTCGCACAACGCAAGTGATTTGACACTCACTCAAGCATGCGAGGTAAGTTGTTCTAACCTCGCACAACGCATGTGATTTGACACTCAAGCATGCAAGGTAAGTTGTTCTAACCTCGCACAACGCATGTGATTTGACACTCACTCAAGCATGCAAGGTAAGTTGTTCTAACCTTGCACAACGCATGTCATTAGACAATGAATTTTGATGTTTTCATTCATCACACGAATGTGAGGGAATAAAACGCGCCAAAACCTACATTTATTCACTACATAACTTTCAATCTATCAACTACCTCAAGTGATGTTTGTGCAGGCTCCACTTCACTACCGCTACACTACTACGCTCCACCTACCCGAACATCAAGACAGTGAACTCGTTTGGATACTCCGAGTGGCAAAGGTGGGGAAAAATGCACATTTGTAAAAAATATCAAAAAAAAGACATCAACAATAAATAAAAGCTTAATTTCTTACTCTTCACCCTTATTTCACTCCGTGTCCATCCTCCGGTCATCCTCAAAATTGGTGATTTTTGGCCAGTATCTAATTCCTCAAACGTATTATTCACGGCCAATTTCAAAACATCGCACGCGAGGGTCGCAGCCTCAAACAGCATGAATATTTGTATTATATTGGATGGCTCAGAATGGAATACCAGAAATATTCCAAGAGTTTGGAAAAATATTCCACGATCAATGGAATATTTTTCCAAACTCTTGGAATATTTCTGATATTCCTACGCGAGATGAAATGAACCCATGGGTGGCCGGAACCCAGGACTCATCCGTGTAATACTAGTCAAACATATACCAGGGTGCTACATAACTTTTTTGAAGCACTTGCCCAGTCGGGCAAGTAAATTTTCAAATAGTTGGAAAATACTTGCCCGAATATAGAATTCACTTGCCCGAAAAAATCCTTCAAAAAAAGTTTTATTGCTTCAAAACAAGTTATAGCCTTATAATTTTACATACCATACCATTGACGGCTTTAAAAATACATTTTTCAACATGACTACTGATGTACCTTGTAGTTGTATTTTTTTTTTTTTTTTATCTTGAACATCATGACAAAATATATGGTAAATATGCTCTTTAATTAATTTCCTAATCTAATATATTTTTCATATATTTTGGAGCCTTGGAGGGGACTAGGACACACAATAAAAAAAGGGGAAATCACTGAAAATAACCAGAGAAAAAAAATTAGAGAGGGGGAGAGAATGAAAGAAAAAAAAGTAAGAAGAAAGACAGAAAGGACGAAGAAATAAAGGAAGAAAGAAAAAAAAAAGAAAAAAAAAAGAGAAAGGAGGATGGAAAAAAAAAATAGAAAAAAAATTAGAGGAAGAGAAAGGAAGGAAAGAAAGGAATGAATAAAAGCAAAAAATGAAAGAAAAAAGTTAAACAAAAAGGAAGGAAAAGGGAAAGAAAGAAAATGAGAGAAAGGAAAGAAGGAAAAAAGAAAAGGTATAAGGATAGATGGAAGGAAGGGAAAAAAAAGAAGAAAAGAAAAGATAGATACAACGAAAGACAGAAAGAAATGAAGGAAGGAATGAAGGAAAGAGATGAAGGAAGGCAGAAAGAAAAAATAAGGAAGAAAAAAAAGGATGGATGGAAATAAAAAGAAAGATCAAAAGAACAAAAAAAAGGAAATCAGAAAGAAAAAAGGAAGGAAAGAAAAAAAATTGAAAAAAAACTGAGGGGAAGAGAAAGGAAGGAAAGAAAAGAACGAAATAAAAGAGAAAGAAAGAAAAAAGGTAAATAGAAAGAAAGGAAGAAAGAAAAGAGAAAAAGAAAAGGTAAAGGATTGATGGAAGGAAATGAGAAACAAAGAAAACGAGAGAAAGGAAAGAAGGAAGATAGGAAGAAAGAAAAGGTATAAGGATAGATGGAAGGAAAGAAAAAAAAGATAGAACGATAGACAGAAAGAAATGAAGGAAGGAATGAAATGAAAGAGATGAAGGAAGGCAAAAAGAAAAAAATAAGGAAGAAAAGAAAGGATGGATGGAAAAAAGAAAGATCAAAAGAACGAAAGACAGAAAATAAAGAAAAACAGGAAGAAGGAAAGAAGGAGAAAGAAAGAATGAAAGACCAAAAGAAAGGAAGGGATGAAGGAAAGAAATAAAAAAAGAAAAGAAAGTATGAAAGGGATGAAGAAAGTAAGGAAGAAAAAAAGACAGGAAGAAAAGGTAAAGAATGGATGGACGGAAGGAAGACAGTAAGAAAGAATGAAAGGAAGAAATGACAGAGAAAGACAGCTATAGTAACAGAAAAAATGAACAAAAGAAGGAAGGAAATTTAAAGTTATAAAGAGAGATTCAAAAGGAGGAAAGATAGGCAGAAAGAAAGAAAATAGAGAGGAAGAAAGCTCAAACTATCCAGTCATAAATAAAGAAAATTTATCAATTTCCTTGGCTAAAAAAAGTTACGAAAGAAACCACGCTTATCAACATACACACAAATGCATATGTGGGACTGTCAAACAATGTATTTCAGTGTGTGCGATACAGACGATCATTCGAAACCCGATCTTTTTTAAGCATAACAGAAGTGAAAATTTCTCCTTTTACTGCTTACAAATGACAGAGCTACCCCCAATTTTAAGGAAATATTGACACTACAAGAATTTTCATTGGTAAGAAATGTGAATTTTGACAGTTCTGTGGGAGATTTCTTTCAGAGCAAACTTCGTTCGTGCAGCACCGTACTCCGTAGAAACTTAACTACATGCATCGGCTGCGTGGACTAGGCGCTAGCTAGCTAGGTATGCTAGACTGCCATTGATTCTGTGTGTGTGTGTACGTCTCTGAGCTGTGTGTTTATTGCAGAAAATGGCGCAAATTTTGTAATTCGAAAGAAGAAATTAATGATATTGCTTTTTTTGTCTCTTTTTCTTTTTTCTTTTCTATATTTTGATGGTGAAATATGGGGAATCTTTCAAAAATATAATTTCCATAGGAGAATTTTGCTTGCTCGATTCGGGCAAGCAGTTTTTGTCTTTGCTTCAAAACACTTGCCCGACTCTAACTTTTACTTGCCCCGGGCAATCGGGCAAGCGCTTATGTCGCACCCTGATATACTCTCCAAAATGGGTAGAATGTGTTCGCAATAGCACTCCAAATAAAAGGGGAAAATAAATTATGCACTTACCTCGATTATATGGATGAAGGTCTATCGTGACACAGAATCCTGACATCGAGGCTCAAACTGGACCCTCAAAAAAAGGAAAAGTTATGTCTCGTTCGTTCTCCTGTCAAAATTGAAAACAAAATGGCCGATCGATACCAAACGAACATGATATAGACATCTAACTTTTCCCTTTTTTTTTGAGGGTCCAGTTTGTGCCTCGATGTCATGATTCTGTGTCACGATAGACCTTCATCTATAAATTGAGGTAAGTGCATAATTTATTTTTTCCCCTTTTATTGTCTCGCCCACCAGAGGTGAAGGCGAGACTTAGGGATCCAAGTACTGCAAAATAGATATTAGATGTTCTTAGACTGTTAACTGAAGCAAACAAGAATTGGTGCAAATGCAGTTTCGCACCGGCCGATTACCAGCAAACTGAAAAATGAAATAGGAATGGTCATGTTAAACATTCACAAGGTTGATGGAACATACGCCATCCGTCCTGCTGGAAAGTGATTTTCCAGTCATCATATACATGTGGTGATAACCCACTCTGTATTTTTGACTGCTGAAGATAAGATAGGCCACCTACACCCATTCCACTAGTTTGCATGTATTGATCACAATTATTTGATTTTGCCATTTCTTTTCTTACTTTTCAGGTAATCAGAAGCAGGATCTACAGAACTCTTCAATCATGGCCTTGTTCAATGTGCGACACCTAACTTTAGGACTTCATCGAAACTTAAGGTGCTCCACAAAGCTTCTCCCTTTAAAACATGAGAGGTCTTTCACTTCCAGCCAGAAGGTACATGTTGATGACGCTGCTAGTTCTGGAACCCTTCCACAATCAGAAAGAACTGCAGGTGCTGGTCAGAGTTTGTTTTTGGAGCTTAGCTCACTTGGATCAGTTGAAACTGCTCTTGAAGCTATAAACCAGAGAGAATTTTCAGGAAATGAAGCATCAATAGCCGTTAGAGCTCTGCGTCACATCCAAAAGAATGATTCTTCTAATCCAGACATTGCAACAGATCAACGGTTTAACAATTTGGCAGCTTCTATCATAGAGGGAATTAAGAATTTAAGCAATGAAAGCCTCACAAGTACTCTTGCAAATGCATTTCATGTGAACAGTAGCAATGATGAATTCATTCTTGCTTTAGAAGGTGAATGCAGACGAAGATTGAGACTTCTTCCTATTCGATCAGTTGCAACCATTGTGTGCAATGACCAGTTATTATCAAAAAGAATGGAAACCAAAGCACTTGTGATCGAAGCGGCACGTGTCCTTGAGCTCCGCTGGAGGGAGTTACAGAATCCTCAACTTGTGCGACGGTTGTTGCCATCTGCGGCTAGAGTGTCAGAACCCCTACTAGAGCGTGTAGAAGACAAGACTTTAGAGATGCTCAGCCAATTTACTTTTCAGGACATCACAGCCTTGATGAAGTCAATGGTGGCTACAAAAACAAGATCACTTCCAATCTTGCGGGCTATATCTTACCAGTTGCTTGAGCAGCGTTCACAGTGGGAAATTCCTGCCATGATAGATATCATGAGTGCAATGGGCAATTTAGGCTTCCATAATCCAGCACTTGTCAGTGAATTTGCAGTGCATATACAGCAGAGACTTGATGAATGCTCCCTCAGCCTCTTGTGTGACATTGCAAAGACGTATGCTGTGCTGCGTATCCAAGCAACCAGTCTGTTGGATTCCATCCACAATGTTGCAGCAGCTGCATTGGAGGAGCTTACGATTCTGGACCTGAAGAGGCTCTTGTTCGCATATAGTCAATTTTCTTATCAGCCACCAGATCCAAGCACATTCTATGCTGAAGTAGGAAATAAATTAGATGCAAAGTTTGATGAATATTCTGTGAAAGATCAGATAGATGTGGCCCACTCTCTGACAGTGCTGAAGCAAGTGCCTCATAAGAGTGTAGCAAGAATTGTTAAGCATGTTGAGGAGAGTCAGGATGGTAAGACCATTGTCCCGAACATACTGGGAAAAATTCATATATTAAATTTAAAGGTACTGAGGAATCATGATTTTTATGTATTTTCTACAGTATGTCAATGGATCCACTCCAGCATTAGAAGATATGACTCAAATATTGCACATCATTCAATGGGTTCTACACAGAATTTTGATTACCGGTAGCCTAGTTTATACTTTGCTACAAATTAATAAAGAAATATTTTCAACATGTTCATAGTCAGTAAACATTAGTGCTGGGCAATATTTTGATGTTATCAAAATTATGCAATATTGAAAAGTTTTTAGTTCATCATTTATTAACCACAAAGGCTGCTCTGTATTGCTTTGAAGTTTGAACCAACTCAGAACCTTGTTGGTAGCAGAAATCCCACTTTTCATGGACAAGCACTACTGTAAGCCTTACTTTCATTATCCCCCTTCCTTTCTCTTACAAAATTGCAGCTCATCATAATGATTGTACATAGAATTTTCAGGCTTGGAGATATATTGCGTTATTGACCATAATTTTCTGGCAATAAATGACTAACATTAAAATCAAATATCAACAGCAGTAGAAAACATATTGTATATAGTTCCCATTATTTCCAAGGTGCCAGAAATCATTGTTAATAATGACTTGTTTAGTTTTGTTTACTAATTCATACGATTGGCTTTTTTTGCAGATCCTCTGCAAGTCACTCATATACTGAAGCTACTACAGATCAATGCTTATTCCCAGCTGGATTTCCCTCAATATGAAGGCCCCTACCTGACTCCAGAAATGAAATCCTTCCCAGAAGACCACAAATTGTACACGTCAACATTACACAGATCCTTGTTTAAAGTGCTACGAGCTTCACTTGGAGATGACTTGACCATGGTAGAAAATGTCAAAAGTGACCTTGGTTATATCATAGGTAAGCCTAAGGATGGTTTATATCAAGTATGGTATTTGGTCTTTCGTGCATCAGGCTGCTGAAAAAAAGCTCAAAATCTGTTACTTTTTGTGTTATATCAAAACACTGTACAATGTTAATCCTAAACTCCAACCCAAGTGTTCCAATTCACACTGTACTTAAAAGCACCTAATGTGTGCAGAAAAATTTCTTGCTGGATCACATATGAGGAAATGATCAAAGCACACCTGATAGAAAGATGAAATACATGACACAAAAAACATCAAATGATGAAACATTAAATTTGTTTTATCGTTCAGTAATAAAATTTGCAATAAAATTTAGCTTTGGTAGGTAGGTAGGTAGGTCTGTGTCTCTCTTCTTGGCCATTAATGCTACATGTACATTGCAATTCATTTGATATGACAAAACTACTTTTACTGTACTTCTGTATCCCAAGCTACTTCAGATATATCTGAGCATAATGCTTTTTACTGCTTTGTGAAGCAATGTGCCTCTACTGGTTTTATTATGCACTTATTTTAGGCCTCTACATAAGGCACTTTGCATTGATACATAGATCATGTAATGTAGATGATTTAAAAACCAATAGCATAAAAATCTTGCATCCTCCCTCATTAATTTGACAAAATTGCAATTTTTTTTTTACAGATGCAGAAATTTCCAGCAAATTGAAAGGAAATGGTAAAAAGTAAGTTATTAATTTTCTATCATGTACTGTACCGTCTTTGTATTTATTTTAGGACAGAATTGTGAATACAAAAGAGGAGGCCTTGCTAAATGGACCTCAAATTATTTTTTATTTCCTCATCAACAAAATTGGAGGTGGAATTACATGTAGTAACCCCATCGTCCATGTATTTTTTATGTCCATAACAAATTCAATACTGTTTTAAGTTCTTTCAATGGCTTTGAGATGAAGTTTGGTACATAAGGGGCCCGTTGCAGAAAGAGTTGCAATCAATCGCAACTCCAAAAATCATGAGCAACTTGATTTTCAACCAATCAACAGCACGCATTTTTGACTTGCAATTGATTTTTTGACTTGCGTTTAAACGCAACTCTTTCTGCAACGGGCCCCTGAACACATAATAAGTTGGTTGAAAGTATTTAAGGTAGGTCCAATAAGTCTTAACACGTGAAAATGGTTCCTGTTTAATAATTGATTTTTTTTTCACAATCATACCTGATTTGTTGAGTTTTCACAATTGAGGCTGCAAGCTTCAGCTTCGCAAGTGAAAGCTTTAATACCAAAATGGGAAAAAGTCCATGATCATGAAAAAATTATGTCAGGGTACTCAACTAAACTTGTGTTATTTTGAAACATTCTTGGAAGAATTTTTTACTTCACATTTATTCATTCTGAAGGTTGGCAATTGTCACATTCAGCCCTCCTTCATACCTCTATTCAACGAGACAGTTGGTAGGACGTCTGGAAATGATGCTCGGTCACCTTGAACTAGCCGGATACCAAGTATTGCAGGTATGATAATACAGAGAGCCTGACTTTGCCATGTATACATCTCATTTTTGCAAACTACTCCTACATACCTTCAAACTTTCCCTATTTGGTAACTCCCGTAGGAACTCTGCAGGACAGCGTTTTACTGATAAACGCCAAGCTGGCATATAACCTATGAAACACTTTACGACTAGGTTAATCAGTCATAGTGGCTGACGTTAGATGACAGATATCACTCTCTGGCCTTTTTATTAAAGTGGAGACAGCGGCAAAATCGGAAATAGAACTCACAACCTTGCGATTATGAGTCCAATGCTCTAACCACTGGACCACACGACCCTTGTGGAAAGAATAGTCCCAGTATTTGTTGAAAGAGAATCTTTTCAACTACTATGTCAGAATTTTATGTAAAAATCTGTCTGTACTTAATATATAGGAACCCTGGATAGTCCCTATTTTCTGCCTCTATCTTTCCATTTGCCCCAATTTCTTGGGTTTCAGAGTTAGCATACTGTATGAGTTTACAGCTCGTGAAGATTTTTGCATGGTGGCACCAAACAGATAATGTACAAGATGTTTAGATTGCTTCATGTGGTTGGTCCAGAAAAGGACTTTTTGGTTGGTGGGAAGGTGAAGCTGATGAAGGGAAATGAGAAAGATATAGAGTTATTTCCTCAAAAGTTAATGAACCCCACCACAAAACGCACTCCTTCATGCTGAGTGTTAATTGTTAACAACAACACTACAATGTTCGGCAAGCCCAGAGAAACAAACTGTATTGAATGTAATATTTTTCACCTGATTTCAAAATTAAGTATCTATAACATGGCAGGACTACCACTAGGCCTAGGACGAATGTCATTTTTACTATTCGATTATTTCCTGAAAGAACAATCGAATGATTCTATTGTTCGTCGGGAATCACGTCTTCTTAAATCACAATAGTTGACCTATTTATTATAGTGACCCAAAATGCAGAAAATCTACAACTCTCAATGCCACACTTTATACAATTGGACCTCACTGCATTCAACATTTGCATTGTCCGTTTCTCACAAATGAAAGTATGACCATTTGTTCCCCCTTTGATTTCTCTGACTATGTCAAAAGAAATTACATGAAATGAGATTATAACCTGAATCAATGCTTTCATGCACCCCCGCATATGAATGAAACAGCTCAGTCCAAAGTCCAATTACGTCTTTTTTGTCTCTATTTCACAGTAAACAATTCATTCACACTGTTTTCTTTGTGACAGAGACACTTTTGGGAGAAAAAAAATCACCCCTTGCCTACGTGCCTACCCAAGTTTGTGGCACTGCCCACGATGCTACACACTATTTAAAAAAAAAAGTAATTGCAAAATATCATTCAATTCAAAAATTAAAATTCCTAAGTCCAAATAATTTTTTTTGATAATTTCAATTGAACCTATAACTGGGTCTATATTTGGAGACTTGTCGAGACATGGAATGAATAGATGAAGGGTACTGTTGGAATGTTATTTTTAGGCCTCGGGGGGGGGGGGGGGAATTAGTATGCCTGTGTGGGGAGGAGGGGGGCTAATACAGATTGCTTTGTTTTGAAACATGAAAGGGTTTCCACATTCAATGATTCCAACCCACTATCTTTCTCCCCCCTCTCTCTCTCACACACACGCACACAGATGGGGAGGGGTTGATTTTTTTTCTGAAGTCATGACCTTCTCTGATGTGGTCAGGTCACGCGCGTGCTTGAAAGCAACTCCCATCAATGGAGCGCGGGCCAATCACAGATCAGCAATAAGCTGTTCTGTGTGTGTTCTGTTTTAAGACGCACATGTACACTGTATCGAGAGCAAGGCCGGGTGGGATTAAACTTATTTGGAGCTCTTTGAAGTTGGTGCTTAACTGTGAATGCAATACAGTCATCGTTCATTTTTTTTTTACACATTGCCTCGGTAACATCATTTTCAAACCTGTATCAAGTAATTGTTATCATTGTTGTCATGTCATTTTTTTGTACTAGAGTATTCAAGTTATTCCAAATGTCTGATCGGGATCTGCCGAACATTTGATTAGTAAAAACTTTGCTAATCGATTGCCGATCGGCGGCAAGCCATTCGATCAATCAATGTTTACTCCCAGGCCTAATTACTACCACATGGTGAACCATAAGCCTTTTCTGTGTTCACTGCTAGTTTCCATCATTTAACCCTATCTTAACTGGGCTATTTCGGACCAGTATTTACTGGCCCCCCCCCCCCCCCCTCAGATCTCGGCCGCTGATTGTGCGATCGCCGCGAAAATTTGCACACACGTAGAGCCGGATGTAAACTCCAAGACTGTATAGAAAAATTTACAAAATGTTGCGTAATTTCGGAACCACGTACCCGGGCGTCGCAAATTTGGTCTCAAAAGATGCGCAAGACTTGAAAGTAAAAAGTCAGCGAGCAGTGCGTCAAAACAAAATAAAACGAAGTGACGAAATTTGTCGAGGGGGGGGGTCAAATTGACCCCCCCCCCCAGTTTAATAAGGGTTAACTGGGTTTAAAAAAAAATAATCATATGGCTCATAATACAGTTAAAAGAAGAAAGAAAAAAAGTGTGAAGAGCTTGTTTCATATATGCTCCCTTGTCAATATGAAAAACATTTTTTATCTGATCTATTTGAGCAGTTTAGTAAATGCTTAAAACAATTTCTTCAAAATTATTTTCCCAGGTTTCAAATTGTTCAGAATTTTGTTTTTTACAGAGTTCAGCATTTCCAGCAGTTTTATTTCCACATTAAAACATGTTAATATACTGCTGGTGAAAATATAGTGCAATGTTAAGATTTTTAAAAATAGTTTATTTTCTTGGTACCAGTAATGATTTCAGGGGAAAATAATATTCATATTGTGTGGATTTTTTGTTCTTTCTGCAGATTTCATACCATGATTGGTACCCTCTCCGGACACCAGTGCAACAAGTCAATTTCCTCAAAGACAAGCTAAAAGAAATACTGGAATGAAGGAAACTAGTCATGAAATACTCAAAAATGATAATTCATTTAATGAGCCAGTGTGAATTAATGTGCTCCTGTACTTGTCATTAACATTGTCTCGGGCGATCTCAATTATCTTGAAATATTGCATTAGACAGAGGTAGAAATACCTCAGCTCTGTGTCTAATATAACAAGTTGGTTTTTTTTATACCTCCACTCACCTTATTACAGATCTGTTACAGGTGTTTATGTTTCCAGGTCATCCGATTCATTCATCTGTCCTGTAAATTTAAATCATTTGACAGAACTTCAAACTAATGTCATTTACGCATAAGGGAGTGATGACAATCTAGTTAGTTTGGGGAGTTCTAAAGTCACATAGGTCATTATATACTGCGCCTGAAACTGCCTTGATCTGACAATGACTTGAGAACTATTTGAAGGACCAATTCAACCTGGGCTCTTGTATACAAATAGGAGTATCCATTGTCTTGACTTGTTCAAAGGAATTTAAAGTCAAAAGTCACAGGTCACAGATGTCATACACTTGAAGGTGGCTGATTTTCGTGATAATCTTACAAGTATTGGATGGATAAACTTCATATTTGGCTCATATATCCATATGAAGTCAGGACTTGGGGGGTTTTCAAGGTCAACTCAAAAGGGCTATTTTGTGGTTGAATGATCAGCATTCGAAAATTATAAATGTTAAATGTACACTATGATATATTTTAGATCTGGCAATGATGACAGTGCGAATTTGGACTGCTTGTATTTGACAAAAAAACATATAGTTCCCAATTCATTGTACAGTTAATCACTATCCTCAAATTTAAAGCTATAAGTTGATAGACCCATACCTCCATGGTGTTGTCCTGTTAATAAGTACAGGTAAAATTACCAGGGGTGTTTCCCTTTAATATGGGACACGTACATCAAAATGTAAATCAAATTGAATGAACAAAATGTATGTTTAAACCTATATGGCCCTGGCTGTTTTGAAACTGTATAGCGGGGGCAAGTTGCTCCCTCCCCCAGATCTTGGCTGTTGATACTGAGATTGCGACGAAAATCAATCTATATCATCTGCAACGCAATGTCAAAAATTTATAGTTCCATGTCATTGTACCAAAATTAGTCAAACTAATTTTAATTAAAATGTTTGTGCTAATTAATGCAATAAAATCAGAAATAGAATACTAATTGGATAAATAAACCTCCAAGACTGCTATATTTTATTCGTTACTCTCATGATTTTTATCAAATGTACGTTGAAAAAAGAGAAAAACCTGAAATCGATTGCTCGTAACCAATAAAAGTAATCAATACATTCATGAATTTTGGCTACCTCCAGAATTTTCATTGGATTTGTATAGTTATGATAACATGTTTTTGAGAAGTGTTAAGTCTGATATGTACTTCTGAAATGTTGCATAAATTTGTTCTTAATAGTTGCACAACACTTGAAACTTGTGAAACTTTGCAATGCAATTTTTTTATTTTTTGCATTACAGATTTAAGAAAATTGTTAAGGCAATAAATGGCTAAATTGTATGCCAAGTTATCAGAGCAAAGATCTGGTCACTGTTGAGAGGCCTGTTCAAATATTCACAACACTACTCTGTCAAGAACTTGCGAGCCAACATAAGTCATTTGATGCAATCTCGCTTCAAAAATCTGAAAAATATGATTTCAACTGTTTGTGTAACTTTGGATTAACATGTCTTTAAAATCAAGGGTGGATGTTTTAATGGGCATCCATTAACTTCATTGCCAGTCAGCCAGTGTGATTTGTTGCACTTTGTGAAAGCATTGAAAATTTTGGCAGAGGATTTGTTTCACTTTATTTGAATAGGCCCTGATGGTGAAATAGATGTGTATTGGTATTTATTACCTTATAATTGTGTCTTTAACAAATAACACACCTTTATCCTGGGGGTGCCAGACTGTACAAAACTGAGAATAATTGATGATTTATCATAACTATATTACAAATATAATAGACAAATTACCTATCAATGTAAGCTTTGAGTCTGTTTCATCTTGTATACTGTAGATGATTATGCATTCATGCATGACTGAGCAAAATATAAGAAAGGATACCAAATGTCACTTGGCTAAGGTCTCTGAATTTCTGAAAGAATATCTACTTTAATATTTTGAAAACTTATTATGATATTTTGATCAAAGAAATTAATCAAGAAATGACAAATCTCTGTTCCTTTTAAGTAATGTTTTCCATTTTCATAACAAAAACATTCTCACAGTTTGCCTACCGTAACTATTGCATTGTTGAAAAAAAATAGCTTTTTGCATGGCTCAACAAACCAGAGAGTTCAGTAAGTCCTCAACATGCCTATAGAACATCTTTGTTTTCAAAAATGCATATCAGATGAACAAGGAAACTCGAAGCTTGACACTGATAGGTCATTTGTTTGTTTTATTTATGGACAAAAATATATGAAAAAGCATCAATAATTCTCAGGTTTTCTGGGACATTCTGTTTGAAAAGTATGAAAGTATTCTTGAGCTTCCAAATCTGGCAGACTATACTTCATTGGCAACAGTTTTGGATAAAAAATGAAATGAAATAAAAAAAATTGTAACAGATGTTTACATGAGAACAATTTTTAATTTGAGTTTAGTGCCAAGTAATCTTCCATGTCAAAAAGATAAGAGCTTGTACAAAGCATATCTCAGAATAAGGATTTATATTCATACTCCCCAAAACTTTAGTATGACCTAAAAAGTTTTTTTTACATGTATACAGAGACAATACAAGGGGAAGACTGGGCAATTCAGCGATTGTTGAAATGCTCAATTTTGTTCATGGGGAAAGACGCCCACTAGCGTTGGGGTAGTAAGCCATTGCACATCAGCACGCAGCCCGAGTATAAAGTTTAGGGGAAAACGAAAAGGGTGATGCTTGGGGATAATTCCACGTCTCCTTTCCCAGAAACCTCTATAAGATACATTCATCACTAATTATATTATCAGGGGTGTGAGAGTTCAGATTTTTATCTGATTTCAGATTTTTTTCATTTTGATTTTCAGCTTAATTTAAGCTTATTTTTGGCTTTCCTCTGTACAAAACGTATGGGAGCTCTTTCTATTTCAGACTTTTTCTACAAGTTTCAGCTTTTTTCAGATCTTTTTATTTGTGACCACTCACACCCCTGTATTATATCGCCTCTTCCATCCCAGCCTCTTTCACCCCTCCACCATTCCCCCCATATGTTTTTTTACACAACCCAAAATGATCAGATAGATACACAAATGTGTACTAACCCAACACTGCAGGGCACTCTTCCTAAGCATTTCATTATACGCCCTCTGTTGACTGTCCAATCTTCCCCTTGTAGTGTCGTTGATGTAGAATTGGTGTAACATTCATGGTTGTTTTCTTAATATTTCTCAGGATTTAGTATCCGTATTTCTTCTTTAATGAGATTTGGGCAGTAGATTCGATATTCACAGTGCTGCTCTGCAACATCAAAAGTACTACTCTGTTGTCTGAATTCAATGATTCATTTTGACTTATTAAGGGGAACAACCTGTCCATTAGTCAACAGGATAACTAGATTTCTCTTGATACATCATGAGAAAGTGACAAATAAAGTGCAACTCTTTGTTTTTCTCATTTTTTGATGAGGGTTTGAAAAATTTCATAGAGTGAGATTTTGTTTCGTTTTCAATAATAGTCAACTACATTTTCAAAACCTGTCTGAATTAAAAGTTGTTAACTAGCTATTTTCTTGCTGTGTTTCCCTTGTTAGATGTATGGATATGCCAACCAATGGGTAAAAAATTGTCTTGTGCCAAGGCTTGCTAATGGCAGCACTTTTGAGTTATGAATCCATATATATATATCAGACTTTAAGAAAGTATAGTGGGCATTATTGAGCAGAGGTTGGTCTAGCAATTTCTGTTTTTAGTAAAATGGTGATATTGGCGGTCCAACCAAGGTTTAAGAATTCCCGGGGGGGGGGGGGGGGGGGGCACTTCCATTGACAAGTGGATACTATGCGCGACCATGGGGTCTCGAAAAGCGCCCTAAACACGTATTTTCCATTTTCTGAAAATGCATCCCTTAACAAGTATTGGCATGTGAAATCCTACCCTTGACAAGTATTGGAAACAAAACGATACTCTTGGCAAGTTCCCTGAATTGACCCCCTAAACAAGTACAGCGATATTTTATTGTTATGTCATGGACGTCGGTTTTACCCTTACCTAGATCATTGGGTTTAGTACAGCCCCACTTCTCACATCTCAGGCAAATCATACTCTAAACACGTAGTGTTGACTCGGGGCATAAGTACATCCTTTATAAAACATCTTAGTCTTAATTTTTTACACCCTCGCACGTAGCTTTCATATAGCAATACCCTCTTTTTCATTATTTTAGTGTATTTGACAACCTTAGCATGTTACGTATGTAACGTGCCCTATCTTGAAAGAGACATCATTTTTAGGTGTTTTTTTGGTCGCGCATGGTATCCACTCGTCAATGTAAGTGGCCCCCCCCCCCCCCCCCAGAAGAATTCCCACAATGCTTTTGAAAGAAACACCTGAGATCCTTCTGTTTAGCTAGAGGTTAATCTACATGTAGGTCCTTGTTGATATGTAACCATTTTCTGGACTATATATCTAGATCGGCCTTACTTGACAATCAATACCTAGCACCTGTAATGGAAGAGTTCATGTAATCTCTTGGATGTGCCAGTCAACAAGCTGTCTCTCTTGGGCAAGTCTTGTAACATGTCGGCTCAGACACTAATCAGATTCCATGCAATGCGATGGCTTAAGCCTTACGTTGGTGAGTGAACTACTTCAGGACAACTGGGCTCTGAGAGCGCGGTGCCTGATTTAGATTTTTATCCAGATTGGGGATGATTCAATGAGGATTAGACTAAAAAGATTTATCATTCTTACCCTTTATAAGTAGGAACTAAAACAAACATACTAGTTTCTTTTTAAAGTGAAGAGGAAATTGTTTGTCTGAGGTTGGACTGGCAATTACTATTTTACCTAGGGGTGAAAACAGCAAAATTGCCAGTTCAACTGAGGCCAAATAGCTTAATCTATACTTCCTCAAAGCTTGCTTTATCTGTATGTTATACATGTACATGTATGAAATGTGTACATGTTCAATTGTATTGTATTAAAGACATGTATAAATTTTCGGGCAGGTCCAAACTACATGTATTTTGGTATTGAGATCTGAATTCTGATGAGTAGGATGTATAGTGGATAAAGCCATGATAGCTTTTTTATCGCTTTCGTAATTTGGCAACATTGATTCAAACCTTAACGCTGTCATGGTTCAGAAATTCTGAATGTAACCACCAGATAAATCATACATTAAGACTTTTTAGAGTGTATTACAAAATCTACAAATTGTGAAAACTGTCGGATCTTACCACTGAATTGATGTGTCTGATGATTAAGTACAATTCTGTCGAGTAGTCAATTGTTCACAACAACAGATTACATAATGATAATCTTGCACTGAAAGAATTAAATTGATATGTAATCTTTATTCATATAGCAAACTGATTTCTTTCCACTCTACTATCAATGAACAATAACATACATGAATTCATGTGAAAAATTTATATGGTCATCAAAATACAAATATGACTGAATCATAATTGTCAATATTTCCAAAATCTGATGTAATGCAATTGCATACTTAATAAATGAAATATACCATATCAGGTTCCAAAAAGTTGAAGTTCAATTCCAATATATTAAAAGATTAAAGTGACATTGCCTGCTATATCTGCAAATAACAATGTTTAAGAAAATTTATTTTTTAGATAGTGTTCTAATATTTAAACCATTTCCAAATAATTAACATGAGTGCTCAAGAGTAACTACAAGTAATTATGGACAGCTTGCTTTGAATTTAGACTCAATCAATATATCTCAAAGTAGGTTGAATGGAATCTAAGGGAATCTAACTCATGGTAGGCCTAAATATACCAATACCCGGGCTCAACTACGTCATGAAATTAAAATGTACGCGAATTTATAGAACTAATTGGGCTGCCCCTTTGTCTTATCACAACTGTCAACTGCGTTGAGCTGTTTGTGAGTTCGAGTGTCGGGATCGATTTCAAAGTGCTGATGAACAAATGTGATGTTGAAATGCCACGTCCACAAAGTTCCACAAAATGGCTGTCTAAATCGCAACAAAGACTGCATCACTATAGGGCTTAAATGTTGAAAACTGAGTCTTGATGTCTACCATGACAACAGGAATATAGGATGAACAGAAACCCAGCTCAGATCTGTAACGACAGATAATCTATTTTAAATGGTGAATTGCGAGTAGCCTTCTCCTGACCTATATGCCTGGAAACATGAAGATGCCACTAGATTTGCAGCACATTGTAGCTTTTTCAAAACTACTCCTCTCACAAGCACAGCGTGGTGCTGCCTTGACCAGATCTTGTGTGCAAATGACCTTACCCAAGCTCAGTCAGTCTCAATCACACATGCACACAGAACTTGTTGAAGCATCAGAGTCAGTCAATCATGTGTAGTACACATTATTCACTATACTTGGTATGCACCCTTAATTGCTTGCCCAAATAGAAGGGTCCCCTGTTAAGAGCATGCAGGTCCCTGGCTAAATTGTTTCTAAGGTTGAATTGGCACATTGTGACAAAAACACACTACCATTGTTGTGTTTATTTATAAACTTGTATACTCTCTGGATCAAAAGATGCAGGAGTGCTCGATAGCTAGAAAGAACCCCTAGGTGATAACTTTTTCCGTATCAGCTTGGAAAAAAAGTATTCATACATGTGTGTGGGTGTGTGTGTATGTATATTTATATACATATATATATATATAGAAATGTGAGAAATTATATGTATATATATATATATATAAAACGCCCATTTCCAGCCGTACAGGGAAATGTGGAAAAAATGGTAGTCATGGGGAATTTCATAAAAAGCAAGATAATTCTATTGTACAGTACAGTACAGTAACTTCAGGCCTTTGTGATATATCATGTGTTAAGATCAACTAGAGGAGGCCTTTCATCAACAAAACATACAAGCATATAAACAACAAACATAGATATACTTTATTGAAAAAAAATGAGAACAATCTACATTCCCCCAAGGACCCGTTTTTCCAGACACCCCGAATATACACACCAAAATTTTGCACCGCTGTTAATCTCCCCGAAATAAAACAAATGGACGTATGACCAGTCCTCAGTCTACATGTACTACCCCCTCTGTAGTCCAGATTGGAACAGTCTGAAGCGTGCGGGACAATGCAAGGCAATGAAAAACACTGTCAAACTCTTGAAAAATTCCCCTTTAGAACGAAGTCCCCTTAAGATACCTCTTTTTCAGACGTATATTCGCCCTATGATCCAAATTAGAGATATATATATATAATCGCTTTTTGCGAGAGTGATCACAAATTTCCTTGTTGACCATAGTAGATTGCGAGACAAATGAATACCCTCTAGCGATTATTTTAGTCCGCAATAATGAACCTATTTAGTATTATATATATATATATAATCCGAGGTAGGATGGTTAGATCAACACGGCTACTGCCAGTTTGATCCAACCATCCTACCTCGGATTATGCCAGCTCCATCAATTGTAGAGCACTCTTCAGGATCCAGGGTCTTTTCTTGGTGTTTTATATATATATATATACACTGTAGATAGATAGATAGATATTTATCACGATATTTCCGCGTGTTGGATACAGTGCTCTCCAAAATACAAATTTTTTTTTTGTAAGAAAGTTTTCACTTAATACATTCAGTTCCAACAAAAAGTTTATTCAAAGTATTTTATTATCCAAATTTTTTACACAAACCTCGCATCTGCGTCAGGAATACGAAACTCATTATGTATGTGTGCGTGTATATGTATGCCCTTTTAAGAGGATATGGGCTACCTTTCTGATATCTATATATTTTACCAACTTTAAGTGCGATGTACAAGGTGATCTTATGTGTGAAAATAACGCCAAGAAGTCTTTTCCTCTATTTTTCACCAGATATGTGATCATGCAATCTTTTCGATTATGTACAGCCTACATGCAGGTACACACAAAGTTATATTATATGTTATGGCCCATGCTCCAGAGTGTACGTACTTCCATGCAGGTACTGAAATTGGAACTAATTCCATACATAATATACTAACAATCATATCATGCATGTCATGGGCAGAAATCTGTCCCCAAAGGCTGGAAACTGACAAGCAAAAAAAAAACCTTAAAAAAGTTATCACCCAAAATGTAAGGTCATTTTAACCATAAAAAAATCGACAAGCAAAAAAAAAAGGTTTTCACCAAAAAAGTAAGGTTATTAAGTCCAAGATACATGAAGAAGCTCAAATACTTTTAATAGAAAAAAAAACTCCAAATAGCATTGGCAACAGTTTCTTGACTGGTTGCCAGCAAAACCAATAAAGAAGAAATCGTGGTGTAATACTAATATCTCAGTCAGAATAGCTTACGGTGAGTCTACCGTACCGGTACATTTGTTGTACCAGGCGGTTGGAATGGCAGGTTTTAATCGGTTTGAATCAAAATGAATACAACGGCTGTTTTCGATCCTACGCTTTCATAATCACAGTTGAGGGGAATTCCCTGACGTAAAAAAATTCCCGGTTTTGTCAGCACATTCACAGGACCAGTAGTAACTCGGTGTTGCGAAATAACTAGGAAATCCCCAATCTTCTGAGCAAGATTATGGAGAAAAGGGTAACGACTAGTGTAGTAGTATAATGCGTTTCTTTTTTTTTTCACTTTTGTACGATTTTGATTATTTGTGGGGCAGGCAGGTCAACTTACTTAGGTTACTTGCATGCAGATCTCGGTGTTTTTGCTTGCATTGTATGTCGCACTGCACCGCAGATATATAGAGCTCAGTCAACTCAGAGTCGGAGAAAGCTACATGCAGCGCCAGCGGTACCGTATGCGAGGCGAAGGGTATGAAGTTTCATATCTATTGTTCTCTGGTTTTAACAGGTAATAAACATGACTAGGGACAAATTCTACTAAAGGAGATCCCTCTATTCTATTCAGAGATCCCTCTAGTAGAATTTGCCTAGTCATGTTTATTACCTAGACAGCTGGCAGCCGTCTGTTTCGAGGAGTTTTTTAACATTTTTTATTTTTTATTTCTCCTCGTACACAGACGGCTCGCTAGCGTGCAGCCACCATTAGGGGACTTGCAATGCAAAATCCCCCCGTCGGGGCTCTTCAATTTTTGTCTTTAATGAATAAAAATTTTGAAAATTAATGCGACCAAAATGCAAATTAATATTCCCTCTTGTCATTAATTGCCAAAAAACGGAGAAAAATCAAGTTAAAAGGAACAAAAACAGTGACTTACCTCAGCTGTCGCGCAAATTCACTTCCCCGTTTTATCCAATCTTAAGTACATAAACATATGGCCATTGAGTCCCCTGTACAGATCGCGCTAGAACTTCGGTCTCTGTATTTGGTGAGTGAAGCCAACGGAGTTCAGCTGAACAACCAACATAACAGAGACCGAAGCTTTTGGTCTAGTTTATTACCATGCCAGTCGCGGTCTATCGCTCGCGCTCGTCATCTTTCATTTTTATAATTGACGTTCATAAGGAGTTTAACCACCTTTTTTGGCAATTTATTTATGAAGGGGGGTCCCATGTCTGCGCACCTATTATTTAACTTTTCATGATTCAACCAAGTAAGACGGAATTTAAAAGAATATGAATTTTTTCACAAAAAAATAATTTGATAAGGTTCTCTATATTATATTTAATAATCATGTGTGACAAACATCTCATGGAAAATTGAAATAGATATAATCTAGACCCTAGGCTATATGATTTTCTTGGAAAAAATCTTGGCCAGTCATTTTCAAATTTAACAGTAAAATGGCACACCCATCGACTTAAGTCTACACACCATTCAAAGATTTTGATTAGAAAAGGCTGCATTGCATTGTTAGGCCATCAAATGAAAAGCCTGAAATTCAATATTATTCCATCATTTTGATGTTTAAAATGAAAATCTCTCTATTGCAGGTGTAAATTTTGTGGTCGCTGCTTATCTACTAGAAATAATCACACAGATACGTGTGTGCACAGACAAGGGCCTAAGGGGGACTGCGCAGACTTGGGGATCTTGTAATAATTTCTGACATTTTACTATCATGAATTTAATGACAAAAGTCTGGACTTTGGAGTTACAGATAAATGTGAAATATGGTTGAACACGTTTATATATAGAAAATTTGTTATGGGCTATCAGACTTTTCCATACTTAGGCCAAGACCATACTGGTCTAGATCTAGTTTTGTTTAAACACATGCCTTTTCTTGTATCATATTTGCATGATGAGATATGATTCGGGATTAAGAAGCACAGTCTTTGGAATTATTTGATGAGCAATTCCTTTTTTTTTCATTATTAAAATCTATAACTGCTTTTAAAATTTGATTTGGGGATATGTATGTTCTCTCTGAAAATATTTTCTTTAATTATTTTTTTTTATATACACTGATTATGAGTGATTTAAGAGAGCAACAATGAGATTTTTATTGAAATTGTACATGAAATCACAATTTTGAGCATTTTTAACCTTCCGCTTTCTTGAAAATTTGTAACTTCAGAACTGTGGTCCCGATTCTTGTGATTTTGGTCTCAAAATTTGTACTAGACTTTTCGATATACAAAAATATCACGTGAAATATTGAGAGGTCTACACAAACAAATTTGAGCTTGAAAATTCGCTTTTTAATTGTTTTTTAATTAATTCTCAAAGACAAAAAAATAGCTTCAATACGGTTCCATAAGTTGGGAAGTGACCACTCGTAAGTGTATTTTATTTCTCACAAAATGTCATTTTATTTTTAGAACTAAATATGAAGCTATTATATTCATGAGCATACCTGATTATTGGGGATTGCTGTTCATGTAAGGTGTGCTTTGTCCCATTCGAAAGGTGTACTTTTTGTAATAAAAAATTTACAGATCAACAAAATATCCCTTATTCTTTTTAATTAAAACTTTACTGAAATAAAGTTCAGAAGATACCTTTCTTCACAGCTAAACACGAGTTCATGAATAAAATACTTTCAGAGAATTTTTAACTTGAACTTTATTTTTTTTAATCTCTTTTTTTATACCCCCGCCAAACAAAGTAGAGCAGGGGTATTATAATCAACTTCAGTGATAGTTCTAGTTTTTTCTGGTCAGTACATTTTTGTTGATAAAATATGTAATCCAAGGTCAAATGTCATCAAATTTTTAAAGAGTATTCTTTTCATAGGTATCCATCATACGATGATAACACAGAAAATCCAAATGCTTTTTAAATATTTTTAGAGGTTGAAAATCTCTGAATGTCCCATGCATATCTTGGACTTTTCCTATATATATCTATCCTTTGAAAGATGTGAGATGTTATATCTTATCTCAGATTCTCAGTTGGTCCTAGGCAGGTGACCATTTTGAAAATATGACTGGCTGAGATTACATTTCTTTTGAAAATAAAGGAGCACCTCCCCCTTCCATTTGGAAGGATGTTGGTGCATTAAATGATCTTTTGTTTGTAAATTTATTTTTTTTTTGTCTTTTTTTTGCTCCAATGTGACTAATTAACTTTTGATGGAATGCTCCCCAGGGAGTGGAGAAAGTGCATGCATTGTGTGCGGACATGCCAGGATCCGATGAACATGGGAATGATCTGTAAAGTGCTTAGAGACATTGTTCCAATGTATTTAATGCTATATAAAAGCGGAATATGTCATTTTTCTGGGGGAGGGGGCAGGAGGAATAGGAAGCGACATGAAAATATGGTCATTAAAGTATCAATCATACTCCATTCATGCTGTGCTGTTGAATTAATGTAAGAATTTGTCTTCATTAGAATAAAAAGTACAATTGCAGTTCAAGAGAAGCAATAGATTCAGAAGCATGTAAAAGTTTTGAAAGTACCTGTTCCCAAACCCCATCTAATATCTCCAGCAGACAAATGCCCATTAGAATTGCATTTAGGTCAAAAGTGTAGTGCAGAAATGCCAAGTACAAAGACCAGCTATGCGTGAGACTTTCCATAATCCATTGTGAGATCAAAGACATTGTGTGTAAAATATATGGGGATAGGCTTTTGCACATGTATGCGTGAGAAAGAGATTTGAAGGGATGAGCAAGAGTCCCTAATGTGGGAGTCACACACATAGTGCGTGAGACTTGGCATATCTGATGGTGTACTTTACAATTGACCGTGATAAATTAGTACCGGTATTCATTATCAGTTCACTGCAGTGATTCATTAAAATAGTTTCTGAATTGAAGGGCCTCATTTTGGTGGATTCCCTTTTCAATGATTAAACAAGAGGACTTTGTTGTTTTACATTGTAGAATCAAAGTAGTTTTGTTATTGTCCTATTTTCTTTTATTATCTGGTTCTCAATTTCCCTTCCCTGAAAACAATACAGTGCTTCCAAGTTAAAAAAGAATATAACTGAATTCTACCCTTCATAAAATTTCCAAAATATTCATTTGTTATTATTTTTCAGTGAGAGGCCTTCATCCAGTGCAAGTACAAGAGACCAATCCATGAAATACTGGCATGCATATCACTAGGTGTACCACCATTGAAATCACATGTAAGATAGGAAAGCAGGATCCAAGAGAAAGATGGCTGGACGTATTCCAGGTCCCTCGTCGGGTTCCCAAGAAGCTCTAAACTCAATGATAAGTCAGCTCCACAGTAAAGTAAAATTAAATGAAGCAGTGGAGTCTCAAAACAGAAAGAGAATATCGCATCTTCAAGAAGAGAATGCTTTGTTAAAAAGGGAGAATTCTGCATTAAAAGATAAGAACTCTTCACTTGAAAAAGAAATGGGGCACCTGAAGAAAGCAGATGGAAGGGAAAGAGATCAGGTAAATCTTGGGCTAAACACAAAAGCTATGTCTGGGTATCCAGGAGGATCACATTACCTTGGTACCATTGAGAAACCGACAGCATTGTCATCTCCAGATGTGACTGGACACCCTAAAGGCAGTTCTGCCCCTACCAGGATTAAGGAGCAGTCTAAATTTTGTGAAGAGATATTTGAAAACAAGCTTTCAAGTTGCTTAGAAGTCAAAAACTTATTACAAGATCTTGCAGCTTACATCGGCAAGTCATTAGCTCAACATGGTGAGGCACAGACCAGAGAATCCAACCTGAAATTGGAAGTCAGAAACTGGCATGATATTTCCAAATATTTATTGCAATTCTTTGCTCTACTCCAGGGTATTGTCATAAGTTTAGGAAATGATGATGATAGTGTTGCTCCTGCTTGGTTAAATATGGCACTTGGGAGTGAGACTGACAGGTCTGTCAGGCAACAAGTATACCAAATATGGAGACTAATGCATTGGAACATCCATCACTTGCTCAACAACAGTGGTAAACCTCCAGCAAAGTCACAATCAAAGATTGACAAATGGTTTGTCAAGGAGATGGACAAATGTATGGGAAATGATGACGTAGCGTCAGCAGTTGATAACCTTCTAAAATCAGTTTCAAAGAACCTTGGCATTGTTGAGGAACAAGTTGTTGAGGGCCTCTCGATGTCAATTTCAATGGAGACAGAAGAGGTGTCCTCAGGTGTATCGAGTAGCGATTCATCAATTTCCTCTGCAATTCCAGCAGAAGACCTCTGGACATTCAGAAGTCTTTTTCAGAAACTTGTAGAAAAGATTGATCATTTGTGTTTCAATATTGGTGAATCCCAGAATCTTGATGATGTGGATGAAATGGAGAGGGACATGTACCTTCCCCAGAGAGAGGCTCTTGAGAATTATGACCTTGGGAACTTGCTCAGGCTGATGAGTTCCACTATTCAAAGTCTTAGCCAGGAGGTAGTGTCAGTAAATGCTGAGAGGGGACTTTGTCAGAGATGTGGACATGATAATGGCATTGAACCAAATGGTGATAGAATCAATGGTAAGCAGGACAATGCTCCACAGAAAAGTGGTGAAACTTTGCACAACTTAATTGTTTTTGATCTGACGCTGTGATAAATTAATTTACTCTGGGAAAAGTTTACCTCTGTTATATGTTCAGGTATCTGTTAATTTGTGAAATTTTTTTAAGGCTTAAAAATTATGTTTGTGTTTAGCAAAATTACATCAATCAAATTAATTTTCTTTGAGCCCTTTAATTGATGTATAATTGATGACACTTAACCAGTCCAAAGCCAATGCAAAAAAAAAGGAAGAGTGAGACATTTGAAAAGTTTCTTTATCATTCCATCTTCAGTTTGATTCATATCATAATTGCCATATTTGCTTACACCCCCATATACTCACAGATCATACATTGCTGAGTCAGAGGAGACAAGGACAGTTACCAACTGGATTCAATTCTGCTGGACCCTCTGGTCTCAAGAGCAGAGAGTCAACTAGCCAGACCGCCAAGATGCCTCTTCCTCCCAGTTTCACATTGATGTCAGGTGGTGCAATGCCGAAGATGCCAGTAGCAGTACGGCCTCCCCAAGGGACGTTTCATGGGATTAGAGGTCCATTGCCTCCAAAGCAGCTTACTGTTCTTCAAAATAGCAATCCTCATGCCAGGTCTAAATCGGATACATTTCTTTCACCCCAGCAAAAGAAGGTCACGGACCAGTCCTTGCTCTCCAAACCCAGCAGCCTTGACAGCGTATTTAAGAGACAAAGCATACCCCTTGGTATCAGTACTTCACCACCATCTGAAATATTCAGTCGTAGATTTGCAGAGCATTCTTCAGATTCAGATGATGATTATCCAGTTCGTGGACCACCAGATACACCTCCTGAAGTGAGATCATTTGAGCATCTGCTGATCGGTAAAGACAGCATTGCCAACTCTTCAGAATCTTCAGGTAAAATAGACAAATTAGGGGCATTTTCAAAGTATGCAATGCAGAGTGCCTCTCAGCCCAGGGACAATGTCGCTCTTTATGATAGAAAGTTACCTTTGAGTCAAGTTCAACAGTGTACAGGTGACAACAGTGGTACAACCCAAGACATGCTGTTACCATCATCTGTTCAATGGAGTAGTGTACAATTCAAGGATGGTGGCATGGCTTCTCCAACGCTAGGAGCCATGAGTCAGCTGAACACTGCCCAGCAGAGGTCCCAGCATATGAACTACTTCAGTGCCATCCCCCAAGATAGTTCACTAAACACATATTCTGAAGATCTCGAAAGAGATGGTTTGGAAACTCTGACAAATTTCTCAAATCCATCGTCCAAAGAAGGGAGGGTTTGTCCTGTTTGCAATATGCTATTCCCAGACTATGTACCAATGCAAGCTGTTCAGAGCCACATAAATTTGCACTTTGATGAAAGTCCAGGTAGCTTTGAGGTAGTTGCTGAAAATTATGATAATAAATAAAGTTTTTAAAAACATTAGGCCACAAATTGCTGTTCCATCTTTTAAACTAACTCTTTCTTCTTCTTTTTTTTTTTTGTGGAAAAGTATTTGGTGTTTTGCCGCCTGTTAGTCAAAGCAAACCCATTAGGTGGTATTACTGGTAAGTATTCATGATATTCTTTTTTTTTTGTGACTAGTTGGTAGGTAGTTAAGTTAGGCACAAAATTTAAGTCATTTGAATTATTCTCTTTAAGATCTGTAGAGGGTTAAAATGTCTCACTTAAACTTTAAAGTGGGATAACTTTTTGAAACTGTAAGCTCGTCTTCAGATTTCAGTCTTAGGTTCAGATAAAGGTCTACTTTTATATGATTATGTACTTGTATGTCTCGTTATACACATATTTAATTTATTCACAATATAGTTATTAGAATATATTGTTCATTCAGCAACAGATTTGAATTTCAATTTGAATGAGGATGATTAATTCCTACAAATTTGGTCAAACTCAAGATCACATTGTATCATGGTGTGTGTCATACGTATTGTGAATATTTCTTTTGAAAAATACATGGACTCAAGTTTTGTATTTTTTTTCATTTATATTCGACCCCCATTGTAAGAAAAGATAAGAATACTACCCGACCTGCTTGTATTGCAACTTTAGCTAATGTTTATATTTATTCAAGAATTCACCACACAGCAAGAAAAAAATACTAAAAACTAAAAACTTTTTAAAGCACAATAACAAGTCCTAATGTAGTGATTACGGTACATTAATATGTGGTATTTAAATTATATACATGTAGTTTTATTATATACATTCTGCCAGATTTGTCAATTGCAGCTATAGATTCTTTATTTACAGCAAGAAGCAGCATGAAAGTGTTCCCAATTATAATATCCATATAAAATTAAAAGTATATGACTAGTGAGCAAGAGTAATGGATGTACAATAACTGGGCCTTGCAGTGTCCATCTGTAATCCAAGCTACAAGGGGGAAGATTTGAACCCTGGGTCGCATCTTTCAGATGGTGTAAAACTCATTCACACTCACAAGCATGCATACAACTTGGTGTTATAGTCTGCACCTTTGTATGCAGCAGCATGTTCAATTGGATTCAGAGATCAGAAGTGTGAGCCATAGTCTGGTCATGGACTCATTTTGTCATTAAAGTTTATCCCCCAGATGTAAGTAATCAAATCGGATTGATACATGCCTAATGAAACACAATTACACCCAGCCGCATTCACATGGGGATCTCCAACTTGGGGGCTCTTTAATACTGATGCATTAATATCCATGCCCATAAAATGCATATTGCATGATTTTCTGCTGTGTACTTGGAAGAATCAATTCTTATTTCATTTGTCATGATCTTTTGTTAACTTTCTTTTTAAAGTGCTATAAAAATAAAGTAGACCGTTGTATGAGGGTTTTCTCCCATTTTCCCGTGTCACATTCATATTTCCCTAAAATAAGTATAAAGGGGTACATAAGCATCAACATAGTGTTTGCTCTGCATTTAAATGGAAGTTGAACTGCTTCCTCGTTTTTGCAGCAAAATTCATGCATTTGGACTATAATATACATCTCGTCTTTGATGCCAATTTGGTTGTCTGCCTTGACTGCTGGTATTTATTTCAGTGTGTTAGGAGTTTGAATTCTTCAGTCAATTGTTCTCACTTCTTAATGATACGTTAAAGATAATTTCTAGTGTTATTGATTATTCGACATCAATATCTGTTCTGGATTTGCTAAATCGGTCAGGCATAATCAATTCTGCCATTTTGCATACTAGTAAAAGGATTCATCATTTTATTCTACCGGTATATGCTTTGTTAATTTCATATTATTTCATTCTTCTCTCAGCAGATCATGTACATGTAGTGACACAACTGCTCTTTGACTTCTCATGTTGTCTGCATCTCTTCATTTCTCACTTCTCATTTTTTTCAAATACATTTTCTCCAGATTTGTTATCTGTTCTGAAATCGAAGTTGAATTCTCTGTATGATATTGGTGCTTATTAAATGGAAATGTATCAAAGTTTATTTGGGACAAATGAGACTTTACTACTGTTAACAGTAAGGTGTTCTTTTATCCAGAAGGTAAAAAGCAAAGCACGTATAGGAAGATTAATCCCCCCAAACCATTTGATATCAATCTGTTATTAAAAATCTTCAATTAACTTACAAATTGTTTTCATTGTGATATATTTTATGGTGCATGTTCTCTTCTCAGCTCTCAAAACTAAAGACTGTAGACCACAAATGTTGATGAAATGCTTCCTGGGTTCATGAATTTAGAATTTAGAAGTCAGAAAGGGAGGACCTAAAATAATTTCAGTAAGAATAATTTTAAATTATATGAATACATAATACACCAAAACATACTCTTATTTTTTTTTATATGGTCTCGTTCGCATTAGTTGAGCCTGTTTCATAAGGACTTACAAATATTGTAATTTTGCCATGGTGATAAATAACTTGGAACCTTGATTGTGATTGGCTGCTGAGCCCCGATGCCATGTATCAAAATGGCAAAGTTACCATTATTGCAAGGCTTTTCTGAATGGGTTCTCGTTATGTAACAAGGTATCCAGGGTACTAGTATTAAACAAGTGGAACGCCCCTGGCAGTCTTGCTTGCATGACGCGATTCAATATATCAGCAGTGCTGACTTTGAAAACAGCTACTGAATAATTATTCACAAAAGGAAACGATGAAATACTATATCCATTGACCAAAATGACCATTGACCTTGGTCATGTGACCTAAGACGTGTGCAAAAGAATTATTCATACTTGATTACCCTTATGTCTATGTTTCATGAGCTAGATCCATAAACTTTCTAATTTATTATGCCAATTCAGCATAAATCCCAAACATGGCCAAAGTTCATTGACCTTAAATGACCTTTGATCTTGGTCATGTGACCTGAAAGGCGCATAGGATATTCAAGGACACATGGTTGCTCGTGTCCAAGTTTCATTAACTAGAACCATAAACTAAGTTTTGATAATTCCTCAAATACCCCCAACATTACCAAAGTTCATTGACCCGAAATTACCTTCGACCTTGGTCATGTGACATGAAACTCTCACAGGATGTTCAGGAATACTTGATTGCTCTTATGTCCAAGTTTCATTAACTAGATCTGTAAACTTTTTTAAGTTTTGATGACAATTCCTCAAATACCACCAACATGGCCAAAGTTTGTTGACCCTAAGTGACCTTTGACCTTAATTACTCATGTGACCTGAAACTCTCACAGGATTTTCAGTGATACTTGAATACCCTTATGTCCAAGTGTCATGAACTAGGTCCATGACATTTCAAAAATCTTAACCTTGGTCAAGATTTCAATGTTGACGCTGCCACCGCCGCCGTTGGAAAAGCAGTGCCTTATTGTCTCGCTCTGCTATGCAGGCGAGACAAAAACTTGAAGAAAAAAATCAGTTGTCTGTACAAACATTCAAGGCCTGACACAGTGGCATATCCCTGAGTCATTGTCTCACTTTGTCACACAATTCTTCCCATGTATTGTTTGTTTACATTCTTTGCTTTTATTTGGAACTGTGGAAGTAATATCCCAATTTCCACTATTTCTAGAAATTCAACAACATATCTGGTCACAAATTGAACGAAAGAGAATTGAGGAATTCAAGAAATTGTTTCATAAAAAGGTGTCACCTCATTTTTATTGAAATTCTAACTACTGTAAAATAGACTACATGTTATTATAAAGTACATGTACAGAGTTATTTATTTTCACATATAATAATTAAAGCCATTTTAAGGCTACATTTCATACTGAGCTTTTGGACACATGAAATCTGTCCTTTTTCAACATAGCTATATAATACATTATATTCTCAAATAAGGTACATTAACCTGATTACTTGGACAGAATTCAGGCATTGAATTAGGAGGGGCTCCATATCACCACACAAAGGTTTCGGGGGGAATCCCCACACAAGCGATACAATGCTACTATGGGCACTCACACAGCTTGTACTCATGTTCCATGAATGAAAATCTCAATGGTTCTCCACATGAGTGACCAATGGAACAGTATCCATGCACAAAACTATATTTATGTAATATTTTGATAATTTTCAAACCAATCTTGCTCAAATACATGTCACCTAAGTTTGAAATTTATAACTCGGTATCAGTTAGCATAGGCAAATGAAGAAATTTTTATTCCAGGTGGGTGTTTCATAAAGCTGTTCGTAAGATACGAATGACTTTACGTACGACTGGTGATCCTTTCTTGTGCTATGTGATATCCCTATGTAATTGATTTATGACCTAAGAACATGTTCCAGTCGTGCGTAAAGTTGTGCGTAACTTTACGAACAGCTTTATGAAACACCCTCCAGGTCACTATTTAAAGTATTCAAATTCTATATCCATTTAAATACTCAAGTTTAAACTCTCCCACAACTGAACATTATTTCCATTACTGACATTTTCTGTTGAATATGGCCAACTCAGGGTAACAGCTTGCACACAAACAAATTAATAGAAAATGTGTGAAAAGGGGGAGGGAGTGCTAAATTACTCCTCTCCATGTCAAGTTTTGTGTGAATAAGTTTATAATGCAAGAAGTTCTTGAATTGATGTTTTTAAATTAATTTCCTTCCTTCTTATAACTGCTGATTTTCATTTTCTACAGATACATGAAATACAAAATGCTTACAGTGAAGATTTATAAAATCATGAACACAATGTATGTGCATGTGCTGATTGGAGATATTAGCTTTATAGTTCATAAACAGTTCTTGAATTATTGGATTACATATGCACACACCAGAATGAAAATAATCACCATATTACCCAGGCAATGGTTCAAGGTACAAATCAATTCCTGTTTCTGTAATGCTCAAACCCAAACTCACAAGTGTAAATATGCATAATATATATGTTTTATATAGAGTCGTACAGCTCCATGATGTTGCTGATACCAGTATATAAATATTACATAAAATATGTGTGCACAGAACAAAATACTGCTCTTTTATAGGAAATCTTTCCAGCACACCACTTCCCTGTTATGATGTATATTTGCCAATGGGACATTAGGGGATTCCCATTTGAACACAAGTTTACAAAAATAAGAATGTGTCTCAACGGAACACATACATGTACCTGTTTTCATCATCATCCAAAGTACAACCATGCAATGTAAAATCACATCTTGTATGTATTTGCAGTGACTATCTCTTCATGGTAATTTCATAGGCAACAGCTGAGTTGAAAATTCATTTGTTTTTAAGTCTATTTTTGCAATAGAAATGAGAATGGACAATTGAGCCTTTGTTGATATACTCTGCCATATATACTTTTATATTTGAATTGCGGAATAACTTTTACACATTCTACAATATTTTTGTAAATTTAAGCTTAGATATGAATAATTTATTTGCTATATTTATGTTAAATGATAAAATTACAACAACTTACATTGAGGGGGGGTGGGGAGGGGGGTACTTGAATTATAACATGTGCTGCATCAAAAACGAAAAATAGGGGCCCCTGGAACTAACCCTTGGTCTTAAACTGAGGGTCTCCTGAACTGCCATAGGATCGAACAATTGCTAAAAATGCAATGTTCTGGACGGCACGAATTCTGTGTTTCAGAGCATTGCATGAATATGCATGATATTGGTCATGATGATTGAACCAATCGAAAGTCTCCAATTGCTGTACAGAGCTTTGGCTGTCCACTAAATGCAGTAAATTGCCAAATTGGTGATGTTCTGGAACAGAAATTTAGGCTGAAAATGGGTCTCGACCGCAGCACGTACATATCATACATTTATACTAAGTACCCCCCCCCCCGGGCTTCCATCATCTGGCAGAAGGGGGTCATAATGCCTCAGTGTACAGAACTAGACATCCCTGCATATTTACATTGTGTAGTCAATATAATCAATCAAAATTACAGAATTATGTTCAATGGGCTATATAAAATCACAAATGCAAAGCAAAAGAGTTTGCACCAATGAAAATCCTCTGATCAATAACATCACAGCAAACTAGGCACAGAAAAGGAACATAATGTCATTACATACTTATGTAAACAAGAAAAACAAAGGCCTGAATTAAAAAAGGTGGTTTAAAAAAAAAAAAAGGTTAAACCCATGGGTTTTGTTTACATGCTTGGACGATCAGGAGGTATTTCTTGCACAGTCAGACCGCAGGTCCCTATGCTAATGAGCAAAAAGGCCAGATTCATCCAAATCATCTCGTAGCTGAATCCTCCTCCTGGCAAAATCTCGTGATTCGTGAGATTTTCTTTCTCTAAGAATTTACCTGTTTTAACCTCAAGTTCAATGAAATATTATTGCACCATCAGATAGAGTAAATGTTATTCTTTCATATTGGTCATTTACTTTGTATACAATATTTTGTTAAATAAGTAAATTTCTGGCCTGAAAATGTGCCTCAAAACTGAATTTTCTTCCTCTGTTTTCTTTTGCAAATTGTGCAAAACTTTTTGTTTTGAGCCTCAATGATATCTATATCACCATAAAGCTAAACTTCTGTACTTTCTCACAATGCCACTCTTGATATGCGGCACCTTTTAATCGGGTCAAGATCACACTTTTCCAACCAAGGTACAAGACGAGATTTCTGAAATTTTGTACTTGCATGAAATCCAGAGTTCTGATTGGCTGGATAAGGTTCACAGAACAACAGGCGCGGGGTATTTGAGGAGATTACCACGTGGGAAGTGTGACCTTCCCATGAACCCAAGCACTGGAACTGTTGGAATTTGGCAGCGTGTGGTCTCTTTGACCAATCAGAGTGCAGTATTCTTGTTTTCAAGCTGCTTTATGTACTTGGCAAATGAAAAGTGTGATCTTGACCCGATTAAACCAATTCTTATTTTGAAACCTATATCATTTTAAAGCATACATATTCAGCTTTATCATGATTTAAAAATCATTTGGGCTCAAACAAAAATAAAGTGTGAAAATAGCAGCTTTTGTCAGGTGAAAATAATTGTTTTGTAGCATATTTTAGATAAAAATTTTAACCTATATTACAAAATCTTCGAATAAATTCAAACACATGACCTAAAAGAATGATTCTTCTTCTTTACAATGATACCAAATTCATGAAATTCGATGCACAATTAGAGCAGCAATGACCGAATGAAAAGAAGTGTTTTGGTCCGTATCAAGCTCATTAAATATGCAAAACATCTCAAGTCATGAATATCACTTGGATGAAAGAAGCCACTTTCTTGGGACCTGCCGTCTGACTGTGCAGTGATGTAAATTTTGATTTGCACCAAAGTTAGACATGACTGCATTGAATGAATCCAGAAGCCAATGATGTCATAATTCTACATGAATTAAACATATTTGCAAATCCATTTTCAATTAAATTTACTCAAGAATTGATACTAAATATTGTTTATTAAACAATTATAATGTAAATGATTAAAAAGGTGTTTTGAAATGGATTCGATTGCAACCCTTGTAGGATTATGACATTGACATCTGAATAAATTCATTGCAGTCATGCCTTACTTTGGTGCAAATCAAAATTTACATCACTGCAAAGAATATCTTCTGATCATCTAATCGTGAAGACATACATGTACCACATAAAAATAGTATCAAATTATTTGAGAGAACATACCCTTTCAGGCCATCTATAATAATCATGTGTTTATGACATATTTTTTCCTTAAATTGGGGCTTTGTGAGGTGTCAAGTTTTGTTTGACTCGCATGGTATAGTAAAATATCCAAAGTGTGAACTCTAGCGAATCTTATCTTTATATTGGAGTTTAATATACAAATCTGATGGAATGATGTAAGCATACAACTTATTCATCTCAACATAACAAAATATGGTTACAACTGCAATGTAATTATGAGGAGGCATAAAATGTCACTGGTCAAATACTTATTGTTGCTATGCATTAGCTACTATTTAAGCTTTCCTTAATCTCACTCTGTTTCCTTTAGGGGAGGAGGGGTTCAAACTAGCACATCAATGATGTGGAGCTCATCCGGCATCTCGCAACAAAATTTACAACAATTTTAATTTCAGCCCAGTTGACACCAGTGAATTATATTGGTGACATAAATTGAGGATATAGAATTGAAATTGATGAAGAAATGACATAAAAGCATTTTTTGTGATCTATGAATAAATTTCATATAAGTTGAGCATAAATAATTTTCTAGTCAAAATTTCTAAACTCTGTGTAGAACCTTGGTGAACCTCATGTAGCTCTCAAATGGAACAAAAATAATCAAAATCAATCAACAAATAAATAAGTATTTTTGTGAGTTTTGAAAATATGAATAAATTAGCATATTTAATGAGTTTCAAAATTCTGTGTTGAAATTTTGTATCACCACCTAGAGCTATCATATAAAGCAAACAAAATTGAAATTGATCAACAAATGAAGGAGAAAATTTTTTTTTTGTGATTTATGAATAAATTCTGCATAAATTAGCATAAATCATTTTCTAGATAAAATTTCACAATTTTGTGTACGTTTGGGGAACCTCATGGAGCTCTACCAGATGGAAGAAAAAAAATCGATCAACAAATAAAGAAGAGGCATTTTCTGTGATTTATGAATAATTTTGCATAAATTAGCATAAATAATTTTCTATTTCAAAATTCTGTGTAGAAGTTTGGTGGACCTCATGGAGTTCTACCAGATGAAAGAAAAAAGAAGCATTTTATGTGAATCTTTAAAAATACACATAAATTAGCATATTTAATGAGTTTCAAAATTCTGTGTAGAAGTTTTGAATTCCCCACCTAGTGCTATCATATAAAGCAAACAGAATTGAAATCAGACTTGAAATGACGAAGAAGCATTTTGAAATTCAGTCAAAAATAAAGAAGAGGCATTTTCTGTGATTTATGAATTTCGCATAAATTAGCATAAATAATTTTCTACTTCAAATTTCAAAATTTTGTGTAGAAGTTTGGTGAACCTCATGAAGCTCTACCAGATGGAAGCAAAAAATTCAAAATCTGTCAACAAATAATGAAGAATATTTTGGGAATTTTGAAAAATGCTAATAAATTAGCATATTTAAAGAGTTTCAAAATTCTGTGTAGAAGTTTTTAATCCCCCACCTAGTGCTATCATATAAAGCAAACAGAATTGAAATCGGACTTGAAATGGCGAAGAAGAAGCATTTTGAAATTGTGGACGGACGCCACGCCACGGCATATAAAAAGCTCATCGGATGAGCTAAAAACAAAGTGGCAGTATAAAATGTTTGAAGGCAAAGTAATGTCACTATCCATTGAATTACATTACTTCTAGTCAACTGCTCAACCAGTCACTGGTTCCTTATCCCAGGAATGGATCAAGCAGGATTAGGCATGGGCCTACCATCGTAAAAAAACAAGATGACTTATAATATTGTATTGTATGTAACCCAGCTGGATCTACTTGTACCACTGTCTTACCATGGAGATACCTCTGGGGGGTGTTTCACAAAGTATTTAAGTATGACTTAGAGTCACACTTAAATACCGAGTTGCGTATGGTATGAAAGGCTTGACCGCATTGGTCAGATCGTGTCATGAGGATCGACGCGCACTAATGCGTATCTATCAATAAGATCGCGCGTTGCATATCATGTACGCGTCGGCATTTAAGTACGACTTAAACCTTTTTGTGAAACACCCCCAGGAATAGTCATACCTAGAAATGTAACATTGTGCTAATAAAGATCAATAAAATGAAAACTCATTATTTTTATTTTTTACTCTTTACTGTATACATATTTTGTCAAGGAACAAAAGGATAACTGATTTTATCCAAACATTCTCATTTTCAATAAAGTTTTTAAGGCTATAGTCTTACAGAACATGAATCTTTTACAGGACCCCCACTGTGCATCTGATCTCCTTGAAGAACCATCTCCCTTATGAATAACTTACTATAAGATTGACATCAATACCATTCACGACCTGACAGACCATCAATTCTTCTTTCCTTGCATGACTTACCTTGTCATTATTTTCTTAATTCAAATTGATGGAATTCCCCAAACAAGAAGTCATATCAAAGCATGTGACTTAACTCATTGAGGTTTATTTTACTAGAATCTTTCATTGGCAGTACTTAAAGCTTGTTATTCAATAATGTTGAGCAACTATATCCAAAACCAGATAAAATGCCATGATCACATTTTTCTAAAAGACATTTCACTTTCACTATACATATCAATTAATGCACTAACATAAAATTGAAACGATATAAAGTTATGACTTCTGTATCATACCCTTGGCATGGTTGCATTATCCTTTTCCCTCATTGAATCGACAACAACCAGGCTTCTTATCTCAACTTTAATGACCTCAAAGAGTAAATCACCAATCATTGTGATGCAGCAAATCCACAACCCTTATTGCATGTACTGCATTTTAAGGAGATCACATTACAAAACCAAATATATACACTGAAAAATAATTTCAAGAGTAAGTCTTTTAAAGTCAATGACAATTATTTAATACCACATCATAGAACTAGATGTAGTAAGTTGTGACACGATTTGAGTAAAAAAAAAAAGTACATGTAAGCTGAAGATCACTAACAGCGCTCGATAAGCCTGTGGGTACTTTTTTAAAATCTGTATTCCATAAAATGACAGCTACATGTATAATAATTTCTCTAAAGCAATTTGTTTCTGTCAGAATCATTTGGTACAGAAATATTCAAATATACAAGTATGTCCAAACATTTTGGTAGTCATTTCGTTTTGATCTGTTTGAACTCAATTTGAGCTTGTTCTCAAATCTGTTATTCATATTTCAGATAAACACAGGTCCTTATGATTGAAGATTAATTACAGAAACAAGGATGCAAGAAACCTCAATTAAGTAATCTATCAACTTTGGAGATCCAGGACATTAAAGCTATAAATATTAATAGTAATAATAATAATAGGCATTTATATAACGCCATCTATCTAGAAAATATTCTATTCCGAGGCGCACAAGATTAAAATTCAGAGCAGACTTCAATCTGTCTTCAAAATATTGATCTGGGGGAAGTATGTCATACAAATTGTTAGATGCATGAAGTAAATATAAATTTATTAACCAAGGTAATAGAGCAGTAGAGTGTTCTATTTTATCATATTAACCAAGGATCACCTACCTACATGTACCTAAAAGGCCATGGCACAGTTTAACGATGCTTACATTTCAACCCTGACTAAAGTTTGGGATATATAACCCATTGACACTTCCTTATTGTAAACCTCACCGTACAAAGTTATAAAAATTATGAACACATGAGGGAAAAAAAATGGTAAACCACCAAAATTCTTTCAAAGAAGTTTAGTTGCATACAATTATTTTTTTCTTCAATATTCAGAATTCTTGATCTAATCCAAAAGATATGTCATATATCATGAATCCTTTATCTTGGAGACAAACATCACTGCACACATTGCTCCAAGTAGCTTTGCCATTTTACAATAATGTACAACTTATAAAACTTTGTAATACAAGATTTATGCTTTGCAAAGCTTTGGTATACTCACCAGATAAATTCACTCATTTTAAATTACATACTGTCGCTCCGAGTAAAAGATACCCAATTCCATGATTTTTTTTCAAGTTTAATAAAATCTTCAACTCCCTTGGAAGGAGATTTCTCTTATTGTTGTGTGACATATCTCATCTATCCATCTATTTGATATTGCACAACTTGGACAAAAATGGTGTAGACTATTCTTGGTGATATCTTCACATGCTTTTTTATTATAAAGGCAAAGTTACGCAAGGCAATAGCAATTCAAACCAATCGTATCAAGTTGCATATGAGCCACTTTCAGGACTTTCTCTTTCTGTATATATATTCAACTATCATGTGAAATATATAAGTATTGATAATGAAGTTTTACTATTTATAGATCAATACAAGCGCATTGGTGGATAACATTTAAATAAAGTTAGTTATCAATATGACAAATGCAATCATTACCATCAAATTGAAAAACTAACTCCACATCACTTCCAATTGTATTCTTCATCATGATGAAAACCAGTGTCACATTTTCTCTGGCCTGTTGCGACTAGACTTCAGCAAACCATGGTTCATAGCAGGGATATGTAACGAATCTAGATAATAGATTCTTTCTCAATGGGTACGGTTTAAAGTGCTGCTGCTTTCCTTCTTTATCCGGCCCCATTCTCATTGTTTAACTCTATTGGAGAGAAGAGAAGGGTCTGTTGCACCACAGTAACTCCTACAAGCAAGTTCTGTCTAAAACTACTTTCCAGAAAACAATGGCATCCTCACACTGCCTTGTATATTTCCAGTAGTAGTTTTGCATGAATGACTTTGCTTGTATGTGTGGTTTTCCAAGTCGATGGAAGAGTTATAAGTTGGTGTCTTCTGGAACAAAAGGAGTAATATTTCTGTCCGTATGGCTTTAAATGATGACACATTTTTCATCTTTCATTTGGGGGTTCCCATCTATGAGTTGCAGCACCGTTTTGAATATATCCTCCACACTCTGGGTATTAATAGAATAAAAAAGAGAGAGAAGAGAAAAAAATATGGTATAATTTTCCAGTTAACATACAAAAATGTGATGATGATGAAGATGACAATGAGAATAGTTACTGAAAATGTCCTTAACCCTATTTAATTAAATCTTTGAAAGACTTTCCTGCCAGAGCTCTTTGAACTGAGGGAGTGGGTGCCACAGGACTAGGCAAGCATAGACAAACATCTGGGAAGGCAGAAAGCATTTCAGGAAATATATATTATTAAGTGATTTTCACTAAATATTTGTTATAAGCTACTGAAATCATTGCATCTGATTTGCCCATAGTAAATTTGTCAATGATAACTGGAGACAAAACTCTTTATGAAACACTATTCTGGCATCTCTAAAGACGGTCTGTGGCACATACTCTATGAAAGAAAAAAAATGAAATAAATAAATCTGGGTTCATCCCCCTATATTGGGGGTTTCAAAAGAGAAAACTAATGTTCCCTCTCAATCATTTATAACAAGAAATATTAGAATTGTTATTATGGGAGCCCTATCACTGACGAGAACAACTCATTGCCTTTCTACTGGTAACTTGCATTCACTGTAGCTTTCATGGTACATAATACTGAACACCTTTTTTTCGCAATATTCATGTAAAACAGGTGGTATACTTCCACTTAAGTGATACATGGAAGGCTTCCATATCAACATCTTTTTTTCAAATTAAATCTATAAATGATAGCAGTTGGGTATTTTTACCTTGTATATTGATTCTGAGTGAGTATTATATTTCAAATTATTCATATAAAATAGAAAGTGGTTTACTTCCACAGCAGTAATATATACTTCATCATCATTATCTTTATATATTCAAAATTATGAATGATGAAATTTGGGTTTCCCTTTTTTTTATACACCCTGTATTCCGGATTCTGTTTTACTAGTATTCATCATTTTCTCCCTTGCAATTTGTCAAGGATTAAAAAGGCAAATTTGAACAGATACGAAGAATGTATGGAAATATCATAACTACCATAATACAATAAAAAATATGATATATCAACAGGGCGAAAGGCAAGTGTCATGGAAAATTAAGAGTTAAAAGTGATCTAACCTCATTCTGCTTTGCTGATGATTCTATGAATGTGGCACCCCATGAATCAGCCAGCTGCTTGCCTTGTTGTGTACTTATAATTCTATAAAACACAAAGAAAAAAATATATATTAATTTTAAATGAAATCTACAACACAAAGAATGTGGACATACATGTAATTTTAATGTAAATTTGAGTAAATGATTACTTTTTCAACAACAAAAATCTTTGTTCATCTGCAATCTTGATTCAAGGTTCATTACCATAAAATCAAAAGCAATGCTGACTCAAGAGGCCTTCATATGTCAAAAATCTATTGTTAGAAATTTTTCATATGAAAATATTAGTTTAAAGATGGTTGATATATATTTTGCTAACCTTATTGGAAATAATTCCAGAGAAGGCCAAGGTAGAAGATATGCATACATTTACAACTTGGCAAAGATAATTTTTTTTTCATAATAAAGAGGGAGCAATTGCAGTTGTAGCTATGATAGCATTCAATACTTGTCAACAAACATGGCATTCTATTGGATCACTGTACAGTGCGTTCCACAAAAAGAAACTGAGATTCCTACTTGTTTTCCTGCAACATACAACAACAAATAACTTGTGGTGATTCATTTACATCATCACAGAATTCAGATTTTCCTTTTTATTTTGATACCAATATGATATAAAGAGCTCACACACAGACAAGTACATGTAGGATGAGTTTAAACTTTCAATATCAAAACCAAGTTGGGTCACGATTTGATCAGGATACGACCTTGCCTTGGTCACAACCCGCCATCCACCTCCGTACACGTGATCTGTGGAGATTTTTGTAGAAAATCTGTGGGGCATACACTTGGGGTTGTACCTTTTTCACCTAACATGCAGGTTCCATTTTGTTATGGGATGCACTTAATAATGCTTCTAGGTGGTTTCCAAAGTTTGCAAATGATTTATTATAAACTAGACGGCTTTATCAAAGACTAAATACATATAGTAGACATCTGATAATTTGATAACTTCCTATTTATAAAAGGGAAAGTGGTGATATTATCATGGAATCATTTGCAAGTCATATCCTGCATTTGCTCAGTTTGGTTCCTGATCCTGAAAATTGATTCCTGATTAAATTTAGGTAAACAGTGTTAAAAAAGTAAGTAATTGACATTAAAGAAACTTGTAAAAAAAACATGTTAAAAAATCACCAAAAGAGGGAGCAATGCAGGACATCAGTTCCACCTTCATATGTACATCAAGAGTCCAATGTCAGTGTTACACACACTGTATGTTGCTTGTAAAACACTTCCATTTCATTAAAGGTACTATAATTACATGCACATGTACCTGTATTTGAGCTCAATTTAAATAGTTTTTCCCCCCTGTACATATAAAAATGAGCACAAATATGAATTAATATACACAGCTGAAGAGGGAGGAGAAAGAAACGATAAGAAAGAGGGTTTATACATATATATAAATCATCTCAAATCACATCCCCACAAATTGACAACACACAGGTCTATGCAGTATTTTTAAACAAGTTCAAAAAAGGGGGGGGGTGGTGTTTTAAAAGTGCCAACCCTGCCCACATCATTAGTGATGGCATTAATAATCACAAAACAATCATATTCATGTCAATTATTGTTGATTTGAAACAAAATTAATATTTTATTACTTTACCTTTCCAAATGAAGATCTTTTTTATTTCCAACAAGTACCAGTGGAATACTGCAGAGGAAGAAATGTGCAGATCAAAATGAAGTTAAGTCACATTACTACATTATCAATCTTGAAATTTGCACATTCTCATTTTGTCAACGGCAGTGAATGCACATGTGCATGCTTCTAGATGTCCTGTACATTCATTTGATTATTAGGATTTTTTTCATTCAAATAAAATTGCAGTTTTGGTTGAATTGGCCTCCAAGCTACATTTGAAAATACTTCATATGAATAGATAATTAATCCACACCTTCATTTTAGGGGTGGAAATCATGATTCGGAGGAAACTTCAAACTTCGGAAAAGATAGGTTTGTACACGCGATCAGCTCAGATCCAACGACTTGAGCGTTGCGAATGCAACATTGAACACAATGAGTTTTGAAACGTCCTTACATTTACTCTCATGGTGGAAGCATACACAAACAGGTGCCAGAACTGACCTTTCTTGTGATGGGTCAAACTGCGCACTAAAGCTGCGCTTACGAAAGCAGGAAATTTAAAGACAATCACCATATAAACGGCTTTATATTTTTGACACTGAACAGTACACTGCTGATCGTGTGTGTTTGATGTTTTTTAATTGATTTTTCATTCATGATTCATTTTGCTGTTTAAATTTGAAAATCGACATTGAACACACCCTTAATAACAAGTGGAACACCTCTGGCAGTCTCGCCCGCATTACACGATTTAATATAGCAGCAGTGCTGACTTTGAAAACAGCTATTGAATAAACATTCACAAAAGAAAACATTCATATGATAATAAAATACCCAAAATGACCTTTGACCATGATCATGTGATCTAACATGTGTGCAAAACAATAATTTATACTTGATTACTCTTATGTCTAAGTTTTATGAACTAGACCCATAAACTTTCAAAGTTACGATGGTAATTCAATGAATCCCCCAAAATGGCCAAAGTTTGTTGACCCTAAATGACCTCTGACCTTGGTAATGTGACCTGAATCTTGCACATAATGTACAGTGAAACTTGATTACTCAGATGTTATGAACTAGCTCCATAAATATTTAAAGTTACGATGGAAATTCAACAAATACCCCTAACATACCCAAAGTTCATTGACCCTAAATGACCTTTGACCTTGGTCATGTGACCTGAAACTCGGGCAGGATGTTCAGTAATACTTCATTACCCTTATGTGTAAGTTTCATGAACTACAGTAGGTCCATACATTTTCTAAGTTAAGATGACATTTCAAAAACTTAACCTTAGGTTAAGATTTCGATACTGATTCCCCCAACATGGTCTAAGTTCATTGACTCTTACTGACCTTTGACCTTGGTCATGTGACCTGTAACCAAGGCAGGATGTTCAGTAATACTTGATTACCCTCATGTCCAAGTTTCATGAACTAGGTCCATATACTTTTTAAGTTATGATGTCATTAAAAAAAACTTAACCTTAGGTTTAGATTTGATGTTGACGCCGCCGCCGACAGAAAAGCGGCGCCTATAGTCTTGCTCTGCTACATGTATGCAGGAGAGACAAAAATAAATAAATAAATAAGTGAATAAGTGTATATGTCAGGAGAATTTCTGCTTAACTTATAATGAAAATATATTTATTCACATTTTTTCTAAACATTGGTTAAAAGTTTTAATTAACAAACTCAATTTTATAATGTACTTGAAAGGAGTGCATGTAGTATCACTGTGAAAGTCTCAATTAGTCAGCTGCCTTAAGGTGACCGCACACCTTACGATTGGTCTACGACTCAATTTTAGAATAAAACGCAGTAGAATTTGATGCTAATATTGAGACTTGGAATATCTTACTGTGTAATGTTCGAAATCATTGTACTAATACCTATGTTCAAATCTGCAGAGATGCCAACCTAAAGGGATGGTTGTCAGGAATATTTACCATATTTGTCAGGAACAAATGGGAGTTTCTCAGGAACATCCCGCGAAGTAGCATCGTTTATACGCTCACAAAAAAAAACTCAGAAAATGAGTGAACAATGTCTCCGCCTTAATGATTTCGTGATCAGCTGAAATTGATGCAGAGGATTGGAAAAATGTATCGATTCCAGGAGCTTTCTGCAACTTGGCATATTCTTTATGCTTTTTGCTTGAAACATGTCTTCTACAGTCATCGCGTCCTCCGTGTGAAATTGAAACATCCAGTTTGCACGCTGAACAAAAGATGTGGTTTTTACTCACTTTACTTGGCTTTATAACTGGCCACACAGCAGAGTATTCCATTTTAAATGTCTGAAATCTCCTTTCTTTGGTAGGCTATTACTCCATTTCGCCTGCGTCCACAATTCTTTTGCGCGATTCCATGATGTTAACGATGTTAAACTTTCAACCACCAAGACGAATGCTACTTCGAAGTTTGAACTCGCTACAGTGCAATATGCATGCAATACACGTATATGCAGCGCAGTGACGTGCCTAGCAGTAGCACTGCACTAGCAGTTACATGCGATTACCATGTCACACATGTGTTCATGTGTACAGTCAATCGCCATTGACATTGTGCATGCATGAACCGCGGCTTGCACTCCGCACTTCGCTGTGTATTCAGCAGCAGCGCGCGGAGGCGCTTGCAATAGAAATCTCAGTAGAGAAACTCCCGTTGGTTTACCGTTGGCCACACACACGCTGCATGCACGATACATGTATACACAATACACGCATCTATACACATGCACAGCAAAGCAATACACAATACACATATATTGTAGTTGTTTTTTCCGTAATCTTTTTATTGTTGCCGTAACACCGTAATTGGAGGAATAAAATCGGAACAAATACGGCGAATCCGTAACGGTTGGCATCTCTGAATCTGTGACTATGCTATCATCCTTCTTAGAATTAAAAGCAAATTTGATATCTAGTCGTAATGACGTCATAGCAGTCATATGATTGGCTATGATTTGAAACTAATTTGGCCTTTACTCCAAAATAAAAGCTTGCAATCTTTCAAAATGGTTATATTAGTATTCTTTCAATTAATTTTAGCCTCAAATAAAATGATATGTTCCATTCACATTTTCAGAAAATGAGCAAAATGCAATTTGTTCCAAAGTCGGATCGCGAACATTCGTAAGGTGTGCGGTGGCCTTTGGGCCCATAATTTGAGGTTTTGGGGACAGAGTTTACAAAAGCACCACACTTTCCCTATGTCACTATTAGGTCAATAGCTTATTTTTTCCCACAGAACATGGTGTTGAAAGTTGCATCTTCATGCAAAAATATGCAAATTTTTGTAAATTCGCAGTTATCTATGCATGAAGCCATATATGCCAATAGGAATTAATTAATAAAAGTTAATAAAAAGATACCAAACTTTAGGAAAGTCTCAATCAGGTAAATAGCTTTAAATTTCCCTATCAAATGTGCTCTTGAAAATCCTGTCTTCATGCAAAATATGCTAATTTATGTAAATTAGTAATTATTTTATATGCATAAATTAGTCCCATTCCAAGTTGTGTAATAATCACATCATGGGCGATGTATACGTAGGCAGATTCTATACATCTGTACATTATTACTATCTCCTTTCGGTTAAAGACCTATCATGAATTTTTCGATCACTATATTGTAATTAATTTGTTGGGATGTAAAGTAATGATTTTCAGTAAATATCAAAATCTCCAGCTTCGACGTGAGGAGGGATTGTAGACCAAGATATAATTCAAACAGCAAGCAACAAGTCTGATCGAGACTACACTTCAACCAGGGTTACACGAGAACCGAATTCTCCCTCACAAATTTGGACTGATTCTGCTCGAATATGGCCTGATTCGGATGAATTCCGTGGATGCGGACCCTATTCATCTCTGATTCGGGTTGCTCACTGAATTAGAGACGATTAGGTCTGGAATACGTCCCGTATCAGAGCAGAATCCCCAAGAATTCAACCGAATCAATATTGACCGCCCCGCATAAAGCCGTATGCCAACCCGAACAGTGGCAACAATCTAGCAAAAGGTGGCCAGAATCCTCCGATTATCGCCAAATGACGACCTGAATAACGACCCGAATCTGAACGATTAATTATGCCCGAATTCGCCAAGTATGCCACCGAATTTTCCGAAAAATACACCAGAATCTTTTGAAATTGGCTAAAATTTACTGATTTGGCAGCTATTCGGATGCCATTTTTCTATTTTCTGGCCCTTCAGATGGATTCGGGGAGTTCCCCCAAATAGAGAAGAATGGGTCCGGAATAGGTCCCGATTCAGCACAGGAATTGACCAAATCAATTTTGGCCATCCCCAAAAAATCAGAATGCCAACACGAATAGTGGCAAGAATCGACCGAAGCATGTCCAGAATCCAGCCGAATGTGACCCGATATCTCTGATTACAGCCAAACGATGGCCTGAATGTTGACCCGAATCAGAACGATTGTGCCGAGCTCGGACGGTTCGGGACGGTTATGCCCAGAATGATACAAAAAGGTCTGAAGCTGCCCAGAAAACTCCAAATGCCTTCCCTATTCCAACCGAATGTCATGCGAATACATCCCAAATGTGGCTCGATTGAAATTTGTTGTGGTCACATTCGGGAGTATTCTGGAGGGTTTCGAGCTGGTTTTGAACATTTCAATATGAGCCAAATTTCTCAGCAAATGTTCCCGAATACCTCCCAATTTTCTCGCATTTGCGAAGGCAAAATAAAATATTCCTGAAACCATTCAAATACATGTATTTGGATGGATTCGCAGCTGATTCGGTTCTGTTCTAACCCTAGCTCGGCCCTTGCTTTAAGCAAGGGTTACACCAAAACCAAATTCTCCCGAACGAATTCGGACCAATTCTGCCCAAAATGGCCTGGATTCGGTACTTATTCGTCTCCGAATCGGGGAGCTCCCGGAATCAATTCCAGAGGATTCGGGACTATTCTTTTCTCCCTCCCCGAATATGAGAACGTTCAGGAAGGGTTCAGGAACATTTGAGGGATTCTGCTCATTTTGAAATATTTAAAATCAGCCGAATATCCTCCAACTACTCCCGAATGTGGCCACGACAAATTTCGTTCGAGCCACATTTGGGACATATTCGGAAGGAAATCGGTTGGATTTTGGGAGGCATTTGGACAATTTTGGAAAGTCAATTCTTGGCATAAAATGCTTCGATTCAGGACCTATTCCGAACCGATTCGACTCTAATTCGGTCTGAAATTATTTTGGAGAATTTGCCATGGCGTGCACACCAAAAAAGATGTACAGTCACTGGAAAAAGTCGCTTTAGCGACAGAGATCAATTCATGAGCCAACAAATAAAAATCACTGAAATGATTCAGGTCACCATCAACCAAAGGACGACAGAAACAGAAGGAACAGGTCTCTTTGCTCAATCTGATGTGTCCATGTTCTCAAAAATTACATAGTTGTGCATCACGTCAGAGGGACAGACATGGACACTTTTTTTCCGATATGAGAACCATCCATATACCCTCCTCTTCTTTCTGACGGGAAAACTCTACCTGGGAAAGAAATCTGACCTCTTGAATTGCTTTGAAAAAAAAAAGATTAAATAATGGTTTATTTATTCCATTTTTTGTTGTTGTGAAAGAGGTATGAACAGTATTTATATATTTGCATAAATTTGCATTTTAAACATGATAAACTCCTCTGGTCGCATTGAAAGTCACCAAAATGAATGAATTGTGTAACAGTGTATAATTATAACATAGTGACATTTTTGTGCTGGTCCCTCGATTCTAAACCCAAAATATGGTAATTCATGTGTTTTACACAAATTTGCACAAAAATTGCATAAATTTACATTAATTAACATTAAAAATAGATTCTCATTCCGCAATTTTATAGAAATTAATCAAGATTTGATGCCCCATCAAAATAAATCCCAAATACAAAAAAAAGGGAAGAACTAGGCTTCTAGAAAAATTTAGGTCTGTAATATAAATATACAGTAAATTATGGTGAACAGTGTGAATTGTGTGATTTTGCATAAATTAGCACTATGAAATAGAATTCCAGTCATCCTTTTGAAAATTAATGATTTTGGTACCAGTGACACATGTGGAAAAATAATTGCGATTTTGACAATTCTATATGCCGAGATATGATAAAATATGTGTTTTTATATATAATTTGCATAAAATGTGCATAAATTAATATTAAAAATTGATTCATACTCACCAATTTCATTAAAAAATCGACCTACAATTGAATGTTTAGCAAAATAAGACCCAAATGCAAAACAAGTGGAACGCCTCTGGCAGTCTCACCTGCATTACGCCATTTCATATAGCAGCAGTGCCTTCGAAAATTATTTAAAGTGAGATATGGTGAAATTTGTGTATTTTGCATAAAATTTGCATAAATTAGCATTTCAAAAATAGGGTGCCCTTCACCGATTTCGGGGCACCCTATCTAGAATTAAAGCTTTTGATACCAGGGACCCACATGCAAAAAAAGTCGCTTTTGTAAATTCGGTCCCCAAAAGTTTGCTAAGGCCCCTGACTATATGGAAGTATATTGTTTTATCTTCATATTGTTTAATGTCCAGTTCTTTAGACGACATTTCGGTTTCCATGTTGTGTATTTAACTATTTTGTAAAATTAATACAAATTTTAAAACTTTTGTATTTCCATCCAACTACCGGTACAATGAAATTTTCAGTGCTTTTAAATACTTGATTGATTATCTTCACTTTGAACTTGGCCTTAAAATTAGATTTTTACATACAATCCTAAAGAAGTTCCCATGGATTTGCTGTGTCACAGGCCTTTAGAGTGTCAGTGTATGATTCTATGATTCCACAAACGTTTTAAAATTATCCCAAAATGTATTTTTAAACAAATAGAATGTCTCTAGCAGTTTTGCCTGCATTATGCGATCCAATATAGCAGCAGTGCAGACATTGAAAGCAACTTAAGATGAAACGAAATATCATTTGATTATAACTACTATTAAGTTTGTTTACCTCAAATGACCTGTAACCTTGATTTTATGACCTGAACCTCTTGCAAAAAAAATCAGGTATACTTGATTACCATTACATGCATGTCCAAATTTTATCAAATAGATCCATTTGTATGAATATTTTTTAACAACTCAAGCTTGGTTTGTATAAGGATTTCAATGTTGATGCTACATGGGGTTCAAAGTTCATTGATCCGAAAAAATGACCTTTGACCTTGATCATGTGACCTGCAAATTTTGCCAGATGATCAGTTTCATAAGGTAGGTCCATATCAATTTAAATTTATAACGAAACTTCAAAACCTTATCCTTAGTTGCAATTTGATTGCTGATACAACATGATCAAAATTCATTAATTGACCCTAAATGACCTTTGAACTTGACCTGAAACTCATGCAGAATGATCAGTGATACTTCCAGTTTCATGAAATATGGTCATATACTTTTTAAGTTACATGACATATGAAAACTTAGCCTTGGTTAAGTTTTCAATGTTGATGCCACCGCCGCACAGTGGGCCAGGAGAGAGCAAAAGTGCGCCAAAACTGGTTTTGGGTCATGAAACAAATTTTGTTTTTTTCATGTTCTAAGCAAAGATAAGAACCTGTAGAATGTCTCCGTACAATATTTCTCAATGAAATTGATTATTAGTTGCCCATTTTATTTAATATTACCGGAAAATGACCCTTTACGGCTACCGCATGTGTAATTGACACGTTTTTAGAACTTTCATTGTTTTAACAAAACGGATTGCTTAATTTATTTATAATTCACGGTACTTTTTGATGAATGATTGTTTTAGGTGATCGGAAATTTTCAAAATAAAATGATAACCCCTTCAGAGGTAATTTTGGACGAAACCATTTGACAATGGGGGGGTTTTAGCAATTTTTTTTCATGAGCATTTCTTTTACAAATTGCTGCCGATTGCTGCGCTGTAAATACCATGAAGGTCTTTGTTATAGTTCATGCTTTACACTGATACCAAATTTAGCTGCATATACGTGCATTTTCTGGAGATATGATCAATTTCCAACCACATGTTCGCCGTATTTATCACAAAAATTGTTCCAAGTTAGTGTCCCATTATGCGCGTGCCGAACGTTGCGGGTGACATTAGACAAACTCCCCGTCGCGTGCTGGGAGATAGAGAGAGAGGGGGGGGGGTGTCTTGCTCAAGTGTAAGGCTCTTGTGACTGGTATCTGCCTAAAATATTTTCGTTAAGCCTACGTAAAGACAAGCTTTCATTTCCACTTCCACTAACTATATAATAATACATGTAACACAACTTCATTTTGATGTCAAACTGTTCCATATCTGATATGCTATCATCCTGAGAAGATAAATTCTTAAGGTAAGATTCCCGGATAAGATTATTAATTTGTTATTTTGTTAATAAACCAAGTAGGGGCTACTGTATATCGATATAACACACATGACTAGGGATGTGATAGGTCTCACGCAGTTTTCTGCCAAAATATGAAAATGTGTATAGGAAAGAGATGGGATATATGTGGGCTCTATACATGTATAAGTTGCATTATCATTATTATAATATTTGTCCCCCAAAAGGGTTTGTAACTTCACATACACGTATGAATTCGTTTATCTCTTGGCTCATTCTAAATTTGGTATAAGTTATTGTTAGTATCGATCAAGAAGGAAGTGTATATTATCATTTCAAGGAGTGTTTGGTTTGTGACTCTCATTGACTTTATATACATGTATTCCACAGACTAATAGTAACAGGTGACATTGTGATTAGTATCAAGTTTTTAAGAGTACAACAATCACAGCCTCTTCCCCCTGATGTTCAAAGTATGCTAAAAGATCCTCTAACCAAAGACATAATAGTTGGTGAGATGGCAGAGAGAGACTCTGATTCGGAATAACTTTGTATACGCCGTTCTTGGTGAAATAGGTAGGCCTTGTAGGGCCTTGTACTGATTAACCTGCAGAGGACCCGGCCTCTGTTATTTATCATTGGAATAATTTTTTTAAAGATTTCACTGTCCACTTCTGGTATCAATCCATTTTAACCCTTTGCGTGCGACGGGCTTCCACAGAAGCCCAGCGAGTCGTTCACTTAGCTACGACGGGCTTCTACAGAAGCCGATATTTTTTTGGTCTAATTCGATGAAGTTTTTTAGCTTTTTCGTAATTGTTATGTACTAAAACCTCTGCCACTATTTCCTTTATAAACCTATTTCGATAATAAAATGAAAAAAATATACAGCTACGTGGGGAAAAATCCCGAAAATAGGAAATCATTTCATCTTTACTCGATTTTTTCGTTGGATTCAGACGGGGACGGATAAATTTGGTGACGAGCACGTACGCGCGCGCAAAAGGCCCGATCACGTGATTTGTTCGGATCACGTGATTTGATCCACATCGTACACTAACATCTTTTCTGCAAGATCGTCACGTAATAAGCTACGCGTTTATTCACCATTTTCGTCTTATAATTTGTTTCATCAAGGAGATTTCACTCTAGAATTATATCTCCTCGGTTTCATCGATCGATTGTATTTTCAGAAAAACTAAAAAGCTTGTACGAGAGTAATGTCTTAGTACTTTGAGCTGGTCTCGGTGCACCTTTGAACTTTTTCACTCCCCATAATATAATCATCTCTCTTCTTCTCATTATTTTTGTCTACTATTCTGTAAAAAAAGAAAAAAAGAAAGCAGTTTAGCGCACCATTCATCTTATGCTCTTTTCAAAAGGGAAACGTCCATGTTTTTCATGATATCCGCACTACCCGAACAAAAGAATGTCAGGGCGGCCACTCAAACAAATTCTTCCGAAAAGAGCAGGATACAGATGGTCAACACCCCGAACAAAAGGAAGATTAGTGTTTATCGAGAGGATGACTTATTGAATGCTTTTCGCACTTAGCAATACAAAAAGCTTTTATGAATACTTGTTTTTTTATTTCGACCAACATACCGGAACTAAAAACAACAAACTTTGTCTCATTTACCAACAACACGTAGGTGCTTATGACATCCGTCAGTGATTCAAAGCGCTTCCCCTTGGTGATGATGCATATAAAGGATGAAAGAAGAACCATTTTGGGAAATTATAGAAAAAAAATGTTCAGATGTCACGGAGAACGAGAGAGAATGAGAGACAGAGATAAAAGGGTTAATAGACAAGTGCGCTTTGCTAAAATCCATGAATATCCACTTAAACGAATAACAACATGACTTTATTTTTGGGTATAGATTACTAAAAAAAAATCCCACAACGTTTGTTTGTCGCAACTCGGTCCTCAGACCCTTGTCAAACTGGTGACTTTTTATTATTATTCTTCTTTGACATACCCCTCCCCCCTCCAGATAGAAATGTTCTGACCTGCACTCTAATATTACTTGTTTGTCTCCTCTCTCCGATTTTCTGCTTTTTTTTCTTCCAATTTCTTTTTTTTTAACCGGCGAAAAGCGTGGTAGAATAGATTCATTTAGAAAAAAAAATCTGACCCACCCGTTTTTGTTCCCGTTACTGCAAACAAACATTTGGGTCACTTACCCTGGTTAGCATCAAAACCAAAATATCTGATTTCTTACATAAAAAAACAGGGGCCGCTGAGCGTTTTTGATAATGGAGGGGTTGAGCGGATAGTTGGAGGGAGTAGACCGGCCAAAAGAAAAATTACAAATTTATATAGACTTCGGATTTTTTGTACATGTTGCTGAAGGGGTGAGGATTGAAACTTCCTACCAACTCCGCCGCTTCTGTACTATTAGATTGAACGATTACAACGATAGAGGCAAAAATGAATTCTATTATAATAATAATAATATGCAACATTTATATAGCGCTTAATACAAATGTTTCTAAGCGCTGTATACTATTACTATTACGATTTGTTTTAATGATTTATTTATTACCATGATTACTGCATGTGTTTTTGGTTGTGAAATCAAGGAGACAAATAAAAAATAGAACAAAACGAAAGAACAAATAAAAAACACTTTTAATTGCAGATGGTTATAATTTATTCAAGAAAAAATAATTTCTCTTACTTTTAGTAGTTGCTAGCATGGCTCTTTTTGAGGGAAAAGTAAGATACAGAAAGAAACGTAGAAAGTGACAAGGAGAGAGTCGGGAGGTATGATTTCAGACTTACAATTTTAGTCACTCTTACTCGTGTAACTTTGAAATAATTTCAGGATATTACAAATCGAATACTGGTGAGCAAACTTCAGGAAGAAAATTATTTTACTATTACAATAGCTGCGGGGCAAATCGAATTAAATGAGACATATAATTTACGAAAAAATCTTTAAAAAATGACTTTTAGTAAAAGATGGAGGCCTCTGTCTTGCCATATCCCTAAGCCCCAAGTTCACAAAAAATAGATTGGTCGTGCATTTTCTTTTGCGATAGATATCTACCCACGTTATTGAAAATGGAAGATGATATAGAATTTATTGTGAAATGACAGTTACAATAGTAGTTTTAAAAGGTTTTTGGGGACTTTTTTTGAGAATCTGGGAGAAACCCCCCCCCCTCCCCTAAATTTTCGACATGATGGCCACGATGCAATAGGATGAGAGGCTCACAAATGCAACAATCTCCGATCAATACAAGTTGGCAAAATGGAGGCATACTCTCGGAACGATTTCCGATGAAGAGAGAGAAAGAGAGAGAGAGAGGGGGGGGGAGTTAGAAGTAATGTAAAATGACAGGTACCGAGAAGAAATAAATTAGAGAGAATGGATAGAGGGGGATGGGGCGGGTATATACCTCGTAATCCAAATCGGGGAGAAGGAAGACGATACATATAAATGAGAAGAACTAAAAGGAAAAAAGGTGTAGACGGGAGGGGATATAGAAATACTTTAGATATAGGAAAGGGAATGAAAGCGGTAGATAATACATTCTGTTACAGGTTAGAAACCAGGGAAAGGAAAAACGAAAAAAAAAATGCCTTGGTACCGTTTTTCAATACATGTAGCCTACACTTTATATTGACAAATGCGCAATAACCCCCCCCCCCCCCCCAAAAAAAAAAAAAAAAAAACATCCGCCAGTCACATAAAATGATTTCAGTAGCTTTCCAGTGCCCCTGGTGCACTTTGAAACCCCCCCCCCCCCCGCGTTCTTTCCTTCTCTCATCTTATTGCTATTATTTTTGTCTTCTTTATATTTCAAAGGAAATAAGAAAGAAAGAGACAAAACGGGGTACAAATCTTTCATGATTTATTTATTAATTTTGTTTTCGACTGTGAAAAAACCCAGAACGGTTAAAAAAATGAATAAAATGGAGGAACATAATAAAACACTTTTAATTTAGATGTTACGAGGAGAGCGTTGGGAGGTATGATTTCAGATCCACTATATAATTTGAAACTTATTTACACCCTCACTCTTTGAAATTGCAACGGAAAACATATCGAATACTGGTATGTAATCTTCAGGAACAAATTTTTTTTTTAATACAAACCATAATTTATGAAAAGATACCAAAGACGATATTTAGTGAAACGTTGAGGCAACCGTCTTGAAGGCCCCCCAAAAATCACAAAATAGTTTCGGACTTTCGTTGCGCGGTGTTAAATCATCATCATCGCACTTGCAAGGGAAAATTCGCGCTTTTTTATTCATTCTGGAAAATAAAGTTATTTGGTATGCTGTGATTTCACCCAAAATGGATTATCGTTGTAATTATACACTTTGCAAATGATCTCTCTACAAGGAGGTAAAGATACAATTCATGAGTAGCAGGACAATAGGCAATGAAAAAAAGCACTAGAGCAGACAACAAAGCGGTATCGATCGAACCCGACATGTCCGCGCGTGCTGATTGCTCTTACGCATTTTTGTACACAGCGCCTATTGACTTGGGGGAAAAGCGAAGATTTTACAAAATAACACGACTTTTTCCTCATAAATTTCTTAACTATTCTGTTGATTTGAGAAGCGAAACCTGTATTTCTAGAAAGAAAAATGTATGATCTTTCATCTTTACATTTACTAAAAATCCTGAAAATACATCAGTTTGGCGCAATTAGCAATTGATTGGGAAAATACCGCCACAGATCCAAATACCAGCAATGTACCAAAACGGCTCCGCCGCAGGGAGAGGTAACGGGATTCGCGGGTCCGCACGCAAAGGGTTAATTCATGTAGGTGTGGTTCATGGGTGTCGATCGGTATTCTTGGTTGGGGGGGGATGATTGACACAAATGTTCTTGTGGATGGGGATCTTTCAACATTACCCCCACTAAAATCACAAGTTAGGACATTTGGGAGTGGTTGATATGCATGGTGTTCTTGCAGTGGCGTACCGTGAGTCACGGCATGGGGGGGGGTACCAGCAACATTTTTGAGTCACTTAGTGAGCGCGCGAAGCGCGCTCAGTTGCCAGGTATACTGACCTAATAGGGACATTTTAAGGACAGTGCCATTAAACGGATATGTATCTCACTGCTCAAATAATGCGAGCGCGAAGCGCGAGCTGAAAATTTTTGCTATGCAGACCAAAAAAGGACATTATAAGCAAATTTTTGTAATCATGATACATACCTGTCTCGCGAAACAATGCGAGCGCGAAGCGCTAGCTGAAATTTTTGTAATTATTTACCCCAAACAAGGACATGTTAAGGACTATATTTTAGGAATCCATTAAGAGTATACATATCTCACCATAGTCATCTAATGCGAGTGCAAAGCGCTTGCTGATTTTGCTACATCTAAACACATGAAGCACTTTTTGTAGTCATTGTAATCATGATAATACGAATCTCACTCATCAAATATTGCGAGCGCGAAGCGCGAGCTGAAAATTTAGGATATTCAGACCTGAAGAGAGGCATTCTAAGGCCTGTTTGTAAGAATTCACTAAGACCATACGATACGTATTTCACTAAACAAATGATGCGATCGAAAATTTTTGATATTCAGATCAGAAAAAGGGAAATTTTAAGGACTGATTTTTAGGAATTCATGAAGAGCAGTCATATCTCACCAATCTACTAGTGCGAACGTAAGCACGGACAGGAAATGTTTTATATTAACACCTTAAAATGGGGCAATCACTTTAAGTAGTCATGAAAAAGAACCATATGTCACTACATAAAACAATAAGTCGAATTGCGAGGAAATATATTTGGTGTATATTGACTTAAAAACGTTAAACAGACAATGCGAGTACCGGGAACAATGAAGAAATCTAGGCCAGAGCAAAATAAAGATATGAAAAAAAATGTTTCTTATGTATTATAACATAACATTATTATAATATAACATTATGATGAACAATAATTTCTTCATTCCCACTACGTTTCTCTTCCTTTCTCCTCTTCCCCGTTTTTTTTTTTGCCAGCCGATTGGGGGGCACGTGCCCCCATGCCCCCCCCCCCCCCCCCCCGTAGTTACGCCACTGTGTTCTTGGAAATTCTTTCATTATTGCAGTGTACTGTACTTATAATTTTTTTTTGAAAATTCAATTTGTGTTACAAGCAAGCCTATTCTAAACTCATACGAAAGAAAAAATGACAAAAATTGTCTGGACCATGTACAAAGTGATCTGTTTATTGGACATGATGTATACAACTTCTCTCTTAAATCTAATCCGACTGGCGATATCTTTTTTCTTCTTAATGCATGATGATAAAATGCAGATTCGGACAAATTAAGACTAGCACAAATTACAAACTGTGTGGCTTCTCGTGCGCCATCGGGCTTACCGTCATTCCTTAGACGATTTTAACCCTGGATTTTAACATGTTTTAAATGCTTTATAAGTGCATAAAACAAAAACAAACATAAAAATAATCAAAACTCAACTGTCATGTTATGATATTTCTCCAATATTTTCTTGAACCATCAGTGTGTAATATCAGCTAATATATGTGTTAAAATGAAATTTACGTACCGCATGAGTGTGCTCATATAGAATGCAAAACTGTCATCCCTTTCCAAACTCAAAAGAGATTTCTTTTTGCCAAAATAAGAAAGAGCCAATCAAGTTTAGTTATTCAAGTCCATAACAATAACAAGAATAACATGGGAAAAAAATCTGATGTTCATATCCGAAGATACGCTTTAGAGAGAAATTAATGATTATTCTTTCTGAAACCATTGATTGATTTCACTTATTAAAAATTGTAAAAATATGATCATATTACCACTGGTGGGATGGAACACCCTATCAACAAAAGTTGTTTTTCGTCGGGGTCCTTTTATGTCATGTGTTAAAAAATATCATATACGTAAACATTTCATTCTTTTTCATCTTGAACCTCCACCCATCTGTTTAAAAGTCCTGGAAAAGAATGTTTTTATTTAATAACAATATACACAAATTGCGAGGGAAACAAACTGATTGATGGCATACTATAATCATCACTATAATCATCATGATCAAACCTTTACATTTTTTCATCATCATTATTATAAATTTTCAACCCTAAATTATTGGGGGGGATGATAATACAGGCCATCCCCCCCACTTGAAATATTGGGGGGGATATATCCCCCCCATCCCCCCCGTGATCGACACCCATGGTGTGGTTAATCATTGTATCCAGGGAATGAAAATACTCCTTTGCATTTTTTTTTTACAAATTCACTTTGAATTTTACAATTCCGGATTCATGGTAGGGCGCCCTCTTTAAGCGATACTCAAGTCACCAATTGAATTGTTTGTATACCCCGAGCACAGACTTTTCTTGTTTGTTTGCCTGTTTGTGTGTTTGCTGTTTGATAATATGCTTAATTATTGCTGAAATTTCTCTAAAACTAGTTTCTGAAAATTTGAAACTTATTGTAGAATTAGAAACATGTAATTTCTTCTCAAATGTTAAGAGCCAATCAGAAAACAGTATTTTAACGACGTCATCAATATTTGAAAATACTTTTATTGAATTCTACGGGTGAAATTACCCCTATCTACAAAATTTAATCGTACAAATGTGTGAATAATAGGTTTTGGCGCACTTTGGGTTCATTCTGGCCCACTGTGCGCCGCCTCTGCCGTTGGAAAAGTGGCGCCTATATGCAAAATCTCGCTCGGCTATGCAGGCGAGACAAAAAAGTAGAACTTACTTGACTTTTCCTGTCATGTCGAGAAGCTTGTCATATATAGTTTGTATAACTTCAAAGCTGGAGGAAGGAGAACAGATCAAAAGAGAATAAGAATTGAGCCTCAAAATTCTAAGTATATGAATAAATTGCAATACAATAGAAACCATATTATGCATTCAATAAAAATTGCTAAGGTCAAATTTAAACACACCTATCCACAAGTACATTAACAAATGGTAAAAATCAGTTTCACAGCATTTGATTCATTTAATTCCAAGCAAAATTGTACATTTTCAATTTTTTTGTTCAATTTCTAAATTTAGATCAGATGAAAGTTCATAATGTGAAAGGTAGGGGGGCACATAATCACCCTAAAACTCTTTACATGACTTCATTATACAACCATACAAAAAATGATGTGACTACATTCTTTTTAATGAATTTTACATGTAAATATGAAAAAAAATGTTGCTTTTTAATTATCTTTCAATCACATAATCTGAATATAATTATGTTACATCAATTTAAGAGAAAATATGCCAACACACACGTACATGTACGTAAGTTGCTGAAATTTGTCAAAATGACAAACTGTAATCATAATGCAACTAGCCAGGGTTTTTCTGTCCAAAAAAGATACTTGATGATGCTACATGTAAGCAAGTTTAAATGTCAATATTTGATACTTCTACATGAAATTCATGTTCTAACCTCGGAATCCCCTTCTCCCACACCCTCTCTCTTTCTTTCTCATAATATTTTTCTCTCGAGATGGCTCTCTATGATAGCTCCCTCTTTCTCTTTTCCTCCTTCTCCCACCCCCTCTCTTTTTCACTTACAACCATCCCTCCCCTCCCCCAACTTCCGTCTACCCCTCCCTCTCCCCACCCTCCTTCCCTTGAATATATGTAAATGTATGTAATGGAAGTCAGATCATTACCTTTTAGCAGATGTGACAGCATAGACGAGGACATAACCATGAATGTTGACAGATAAGGATTGTGGAAAGATAGAGTACTCATCTTGCCCTGCAGTATCGATGATTTTCAACTGATATTGCTGTCCATTTATCTTAAACGTCTTGTCAAATGCTGTGAATGACATAACATGTCATGAAATTCTTTAAAATGGAATAAAATGAGCACTGCATGATAATCAAATTTCAAATCAATACTCCACCTTGAAATCAAGTTGATTTAAATAAAAAGAGTAAAATATTCAAAAAGTAAAAGAGCATTATATAATCATCAAATTGGATGAAAAATACCAAACAAAGAATTATCTAATTTGTCATCATTTTAAGAAACGATGACATAATCAGCTGATAACCACTTTATCTCCAATAAATTTCATATTGATCTGCAATATTTCTTGTTAATTACTGTATATTAAAGATAATTCCCTTCTATTATTAACAACTACTGTATAGTATTAAGATCTTTTAGCCTGATGATCAATGCAAACATTCTTGAAGCAGAATATGTTATATCATCATCTATAGAGTGTTCTGGCAATGCATTAAAAACATGTATTTTGGTTTGCATCAATTGCCCGTGCAGTATCAGAGCGTGTCCCTAAAAAGGACCGAAATCTGACGAATATCCCATAGGTTCCTGTACAAAATTTACTAATATTGAATATGAGAGCATATTCAACAGTTTAATGCACATGCGCGAATGCGTGAAATATACAACGCTTACAACAATGAAAGCAATGAGATGCGCAGCATAGAGCACAATTACGCTTGAAGACGTCATAATGAAATATATGCAAGTCGCAAATTGACGACCAAAATTGATCCTATGAAGTGATGATGGCATAATGTGAAAGTGATCTACATGTACTATGTATGACTTGTTCAATCAAATTGCTCCCTCTTTTTTTTTTTTGGGGGGGGGGGAGGTGGGATAGATGATAAAAATTATATTGGATGCCTGTATTTCATGAAATACCAGAAATATTAAGTCATTAGGGCCAATATTCCACTCATCTGCGATTCGTGGAATATTTTTGCAAACTCTTGGAATATTCCATTCTGAGCCATCCAATATAATATAAATATTATATCATGAAAAAGTTCATGTACGTGGGTATGATTACCCCACTCATCCACATTCACTTTTTTAGGAAATGCATACATGTAATACAAAATTTAAAATGCTTATAATTTTTTATCCAATTTGCGAAATTTTCACTGTTGCTTTCTGATACACATTTTTTATCTCAGGTTGGAAACTTGGAATGCCTTTCAAATTGTCTGACTGAACCATTCTTAGGGTACAAGTAGATTCTCATATTACTTCAGTGAATATGCAAATTATTTAATAGTTTTATTAATTTTTTCTATTTAAAATAATTTTTCTTAAGACAAATTCCATATGAGGATCATAATGCTAGAGTTACATTATAACCCTGGGATACAGGATTTGAATCAATAACATTATGCTTGACGGAGTGAAAACCATTACACCATGAGGCCTATATTAGACTCTGTTGAACTTTATACTATATAAAGCAAGGATGCTTAAATTATATATTTTGATATTAAAGATTGTCATGGAAAAGATTCATGCTGATTCCAAAGATTTGCAATGGGCTTGTAACTAGATCAGGAAGTTGGGAGAATAGATAGTTTCCTGTACCTCAAAAACACACTCATGGTGCAGCTGATTGCTATAAATATGGATCAGTCCAAATAAATTATGGTGACATATACAGTACATGTATGTACATGGTTAAAGCAAAATATTCATATTTTATTCATACTGATGTAAACAATCATTTTTAATAAAATTCTTGTCAAATTTACCGTAAACTACAAAAATACCATTTGAGAATATTATGCTCATATTGTTTGTGATTATTATTTATCATATATTATTTCTATTTTAAAATGCTCACTTTTCTTTTGAAGAGATGTGATTAGAAAGTAATTCCATCTACCATGCTAAAACTAATACCTTTTCAAGAAATGTTTCTCTAAAATGACGAAGTTGTGGGTTGGTCAATGGAGTTCATGTGCACATCAGATCAGCTTTGATTTTCAGTATCAACTGTTTCTTAATAACATTGTTTTTACTTTTGTAAGTGATGCCTATTCAATTTTGATATATCCAATGTTACACACAGAAATGCACGGGTAGTAGGTGGCTAACAATTGTCTTGTCTTCAAATCCGTGTTAGGAGAGACTGGGATCCAGTAATTATGGCCCCTCTTCACTTTTATGATTGGTGCATCAAATTCATCAGTCAGTGCCAATGTCCTAAAACGAACTACTTTGAATTTGAATAATGTCACTTTAATAACTCCATTTTACAAAAGAGACTTGCCACTTTACAGTGGGAAAAATATGGATTGTCATACATGTTGGAGCCCATTTAAGGTATTTTGTTGATTTTTCAAAATTGATAGTCTACAGTGTATATGCACCAAAGAATTGCAAGCTCTCAAAGACTAGAGAACCATAAATACCCTTGACCAATAATTACTGCAGTCAATCCTACATGTAAATGTGTGATGCTTACTTATCAAGCTAGGTTTTAGTTAGGGTTAGGTTTGATAGAACATGAAGCCTCCTATATGTACTGGGATATCGATGATTTTATATCATCAGCAAGTGGGACATACAAGGAGAATCACTTCACACTTGAACTTAATTAGACAGAGTAGGATTGGATGAATGGGAGTCTAGGCAGTGGCATAGGGCCATGGGAAAATTGGGTCAGGGGCAAGCATTGAAAATGTGTCAAGTTTCAACATCTAATGCCAAGGAAAACATGAAATGTTGCATCCTTCCAACTTCTGATATCCATGTCTCAAGCCTTTCCCCCTAATATTTTTCCTCCCTCTGCCTCCCCCCAAAACAGTGAAGGTAAAACCCCATTGCCTGAACCTACCATGGGAATACGGTACAGTGTAATCTGGTGCTGCTGAAGTCAGAAAGAGACCCATATTGCAAGCTACTACTACTTCTACTGCTCCTCCTACTACTACCACTACTACTCCGACTACTACTGCTGCTGCTGCTACTACTACTACTATTACTACTGCTGCTGCTGTTGTTGTTGCTGCTGCTGCTGCTGCTGCTGCTACTACTACTACTACTACTACTACTACTACTACTACTACTACTACTACTACTACTACTACTACTACATGTACTGCTGAGCACGTACTAATATGTACTACCTCAATGTGATCATCATCATACTTACAATTACTAGAATCATTATCATTATAATTGTTAAAATAACAATAAATGGTATCATTTTATTTTAAAATATCAATGTTGAAGTTATCATTATCAATATTGACATCATTATCATCATCACCATCATTATCATTATCATTATCATCCACCCTATAATCATCATCATCATCATGATCATATATTTATAAATTTGTGAACATCCAAATAGTCTCTTGTGAATACATCTGTCTACGACACTCAGATTCATTTATTGCGAAGGATGACATCATAGGATGGATTCAATCAAGAGGAAAACTTCAACAGCTCTGGCACGGACATTTCAGTAATTAGATTGTGAATCGTCCCCACAGATCCAATTTATTAATATAATGCACAGTATCTGCCACAGTCACAGCATGGGCAATTTGTTAGCCTCTCACACTCAGCCCCCCCCCCCCCCCATCTGCACATCCCATATATTCTCAGATCATCACCTTGCCAGCTATGGGATGCTCTAAATTATGCAAGACTGGAAGACTCAAAGGTGCTGATAATGGTCCAATTCTGTTAAATACATGAATATGGCTATGGTGAGGCAATGCCCATGACTCCTGAATTCAGCACAAATTTCTCCATGTATTTTCAGATAAACCACCGATGATACATGTACTTCTTCCTCCATGGTCATGCATGTCTATTACACTACAATTTCAATTTTCTAAAACGTGCATTGCAGATGCATACTTAATTTAATTTCAATTTTCAAGGTGTACAAATGACTAAACATTGTTCTTTTTGTATCTTAATAAATTACATTCTGATTCTATCTGCACTATTTATTTCATTTATCCTAAAACAAAACCTAAATGAAAAAAATAGTCTTGCATAAAATGTGCATCAACTACAGCACAGACACAAGTTTTCAAGAAAATTTGAATTTCCAAAGAAGCACATCAGAAAACCAGAATTATTTTTAAAAACTTAACCTTGTTTACAATTTCTTTTTGGTTCCGCCAACATAATCTTAGTTCCTAGACCCTAAATGACCTTTGACCTTGGTCACGTGAAAGATGTTCAGTGATACTTGGGTGAAATATAAGAAAGAAGTACAAGTCCTGGGGGTGTTTCATAAAGATTTACGTATGACTTAGAGTCGCACTTTAATACTGAGTTGCGTATGGCATGCATGTCTTCACTCCAATGTGTCTCTAAAATCTTATGAGCATTTGGTGAAAACTGAAGATTTGAAGTTAGTTCAATTAGTTAAGATTTGCAACGGCCTGACTGGCCAAACATACGACCGTACTTTGATTCCTATCCCATTCAAACTTCTTTTGGCAGGGTTTTTTTTTTAAATGGTAGGCCTACATGTCCCTGTACAAGTTTATAGAAAAGTGACTCACAGCACTTTTTTTCATTTTGAAACAAAGAAACAAGCAAACAGGAAAATAGAAATCTAAAAATTTTGTACTTACTGTTTTCAATTGTGGGGTCGTAGAAATCGACAAACTGTTTTTCTACAAACTGAATTGTCAGTGAAGATTTCCCTGTAAGAATGAAATGCAAAGAAAGTTTTTTATAAGAATGGCTTTAGTATAACTATAATGCTGAGGATCATAAGATTTTTGTTTGAATTTAAATGTTAAGATCTCATCCCAAGTCATACATGTAAGTGAATAAATGAATGCTGGGAGGTGTTTCACAAAGATTTATTAGTACTTATGACTTAAATGCCTAGCTGCGTACAGTATAAAAGGCATAACCGCATTGGTCAGATCATGCAAAGAGGACGTGCACTACTGCGTATTGTGCATTGCAAATCAGATACACATCAGCATTTTTAAAGAGCGATTTAAGTCATACTTAAATCTTTGTGAAACACCCCCCCCCCCCAGTTCTCTACAAATAATGCCCGCCGGCAAGTTCAAGCGTACATGATGGGGGCAGGAGGCACTCCCTCCTGACAAAATTTTGATGACATTTTTTTGCTTTCAAAAGTTTTAAGAATTCATTTGGATGGTTTGTTTTGGAAACTGTGGTGACCTTTGTCCTCTTTTTTTATTGTCAGAATTTTTTAATGGGAAAGTGCTACTGCAATGTGCATGACATTCAACTTTTTTTATTGTAGGAAAATGTTGCCCCTCTTTTCAAGACTCCCAGGTATGCCACTGTTTACACCCTTTGAGAGTGCAACTGGTGTTATTATGATGATACAAATTACATTTTAATTATTTGTGATTGTAAGCACCCATCCTCATTCTATCATGCAGACAGAAGTGAATTTCTAAATTGTTTGTGGCAATAAATGAAGAAGGCTTGTTTGTTAATATGAAGGTGAGAAGTTACAAAATAGTAAGCCTTAAAGGGATGGTCCAGGCTGAAAATATTTATATCTTAATACATAGAGAATTCACTGAGCAAAATGCCGCAAATTTCATCAAAATCGGATAACAAATGATAATGTTATTGATTCAAAGTTTAAAGTTTAGCAATATTTTGTGAAAACAGTCATCATAAATATTCATTAGGTGGGCTGATAATGTCACATCCCCACTTTCCGTTTTCTTATGTTATTACATAAAAATCATAATTTTTTCATTATTTCATACTTGTGTGAATAATATGTCTCCCTTATAATGAAATAAGTTGCAGCAATAAATATCTAATGCACTAAATCAGTTGTCAATCCAATTTTTCTAGTTCTTGGAAGAAAAAAATTTGAATAAACCTAATTTCATATAATAAAATACAAAAGAACATGTGGGGATGTGACATCATCAGCCCATCTAATGAATATTCATGACCACTGTTTTCACAACATATTGATAAACTTTAAAATTCAATAACTTTTGTTATTTGTTATCCGATTTTGATGAAATTTTCAGCAATTTGCTCAGTGAATTCGACTATATTAAATACTTTCAGCCCGGACCATCCCTTTAATATTCAGTTACATACATGTACAGTACATGTATTACAACAAATCATATTGAGATACTATAGTGTGATTGGTAAATAGCTAGCCACAACAGGGAGGTAATTAAAATATTTTCTTTGACTGTTAAATATATCAACCAGCTGGTCAAATTAATATCATTATCTGTCAATTAGTTCTTTTTTTTTTAATTTGTCACTGCTAAAAAAGATTTCCAAAGTACAGTGTACTCTGCCATAGTGCCATTAGGTTGGCAGTGCACTGACGTTACAGAAATGTGATATAAATTGCAGTGATTAATCATGTCATTAGCATTAAGTGGGAGTATAAATTTCTCACTCAAGTTTAAGACTGCCAGACCATAAGAATACATCCTGAAGATATTGAATCTTATCTTAAGTATCAATCAAATTTTACGCTTAAATGTAATTTAAGGAACTATTTTTTTTTAATGCATGTATGTAGTTTGATATTGACATTTACAAATGGTGAACTTGGACATTCATTGGGCAAAAATGCTAAAAATAAGGTTTAAAAAAGTGTGAAATGAAAAAGGGAGTTAGTACATTATACTTAAATAACGTGATTTTTGCCCATTTTGGTTAGTAACACAAATTACAATATGGTATGCGAATAACATCCTTGTGTTGTTTTTTGTGGAGGGTACATATGGCACTCTTTCATATTAAGATCTAAATGTACCACAAATAGGGAAGATTGGGGTAAATAAGCCCCCTTTTTCATAATTCCAATCATATCTTTTTAGCAAATACATGTAGCAGTAGAAACATGAACAGATGTCAAATATTAGGTCTACAGGACTTAGACATATATTATCCAATAGAAATATGAGAACTAATCAATCTCATTTGCATATATCAATGAGCATTTGACATTAATGCGAGGGGGCCTTGTTAACCCCATCAAAATGGGGCAAATGAGGCCCCTTGGTTAAAAACCATGTTCTGTTGCACGTTGCTATATTCAAAGTAAATTAATTCAGTTGGTTTGACAATCAGTGAACATTTACTACTGTTATTTAAAGGGGAATGAAAACTTTGGAACAAGTAGGCTTGTGTTGAAACAGAAAAATCAGAGAATATAAAGAACAAAGAAAGTTTGAGAAAAATCAGAAAAATAATATAAAGAAAGTTATGAGCATTTGAATATTGCAATCACTATTATGCTATGGAGATCCTCTAATTGGCAATGCGACAAGGATGTGTGATGTCCACTGAACTGGAAATACGTGGAAGTCGTGTTCACCCAAGCAAAACATCACCGGCGAACTCGATAAGTCACGTGACCGCCGCCATTTTGCTAGGTCAATCGTTCGATAACGTGCCGTGGAAGAAAGTAATAAAAAAAGCATGGTATCCATTTTGACATGAAAGTGCACCCCTCGTCCACAGACCGTTATTCATGAGAAGTAATAGCCAAACTCTAGTTTGATTTTTTTTTATAAATTCACTGTTATTTTGTGCTCTTCTGTCCATGGAGCGGGACAGTTCATTGATTTAATAACTATAATATATGTTCGTATTCATAATTCAATATGCATTTATAACTGACACTTTTCTTCACCGATGAAATAAGAACTGTGTATTTTATAAATTTGGGGAAATGTGAAGAATCTTACTTTGGTTGTTTAGTGTATGCAATCAGTATTTATATAGGAAGATCTTCAAATGTATCTTTCAAAATGACTTCTGCATGGGTGTGATAAGATAGCAGAAATTTCTTGCACTGTAGTTCTGTAGCCAATTACCAGGTTGAATATATTGCTTCTTTTTTTTTTAAGGAATAAACTAATGAAGGGATTCTTGCCTTAAGGTACGTAGGACTTTATAGCCTTATTAATTGAATAACTTGAGAAAACTATTTATTTCATTACATACATACATGTATCTGGGTAATTCTTGCATAACTGACATGACATTAATTTCAAAGCATATCACACTCTGGAATTTTACAATTTTCAAATAGTTCTTGCTGAGATTATTTGACTATTTAAATATGCATTATGAATTTTACAAAATTGTAGAGAACAATTGTAGACAAAATGGATGTGACATTCCCATGACATGTCATGTCAGGTCTGTTACACTTACAAGTGCATTTTATGTACAATCGTCCAATAATATTTGGTAAAAGTCACAATTTTAATTGGATGGTGTCTACATTTTTAAAGTAATGAACACTCATGAATTGCCCTTTGCCCTAACTGGAAATGTGTTCATATGTGTATATTACAGTGTAAGCACTATACCTTGCCGTATCATTTTTTTTTTAGTAATACTTCGTGACAAAGGATATTTCTTGGCCTCTGTCAAACCATCACTTAATGTACATAAACTGTGTCCTAAATGAAATGACTAAGGGCATGAAGGCACTTAAACAATGGACTGTGCAGATTTTGTTTATAATTTCTCTTAATTCAGTGAGTACTCCCTTGCCAAGAGTGTGCAATTATTGGTGGACCTTTTCCACTGTAAAGGTACTTGATAAATTGAATGCAATTATACAGGAAATCTGCAGTCCATCTGTGGTTTATACTTGTGCCAGTACGTGCAAATATTTTATAGATTTAACTCAGAATTGTGCAATTACATTTGTATTCATTGATTTGTTGTCACTGCTTGCTTGCTTTAAAAAAAATATTCTTTGCCATTGCCAATCCAATGTGTGTGTATGGGTGCAATTCATTAACTCAGGAATGTTCTTGCTACTTCAGCTTCCTTCTTTTCATTAAGGCAATTGAAAGTATGTGCAAGATGCAATATGTTTTCTCTATAAATATGAAATTAATACTGATGTACTTAGTGTGGCAAAGTTGTATTTTAATGTAATTAAAGGTAAATGCCAGTTTTGGTAACGATCTCAAAATGACTTTTTACAGAATCCAATATAATGACCACCCAAGTGTCGGTTTGTATGAATAAAAAATATGTGCCAAAGGATTCTGGAAGAAATTGTGTAATTGCTGAGAAATAAGCAAAATAAGCGCGGATTCGGGCACTTCCGTCGGGTCTTTATTCCAGCAATAATAATATACTGTCCCACGTGTGCCTATCTGTGTTGGCGATCTTCAGTGTGATCGTTTTTCAGCTTAGATTTTATGATTTCACAGAGTTCAGTTTATGTAACTGTACCAGATCTAGATCCACGATGATATAGTTATATTTAACCTTGGTTTTACAGACTTTCTCACGAAATCAGTGTTTACTGCAACTACTATCATTTAGCTTTAAGCCAATCATGTACAAACATATTTCTATATGCACAATGTACTGGGACCTGGTAATTCATGTACTTTAAAAAAAGGGGTTAAAATATTTGACAAGAGGTAGTGGTCTTGTTGTGCAATTTTTGACATGAGGAATATTTCATACTGACCAGGATATGCATATAACTGGTATGTGAAAATAAGCAAAATTTAAAGTGCCACAACTTTTTAAATGGAATTACCAATTTTTTTTACCATTGCTATGCTTTTCTGATTTGTGCATGCTCTTATTTGTATTAGTAAACTTGTTAGAGTTGACTTGGTTTTGTTTATCCATCACCCATTCCTTTATGTAAAGATGTATTGATGTATATATGTAAGCATACATGTCGTGCAACATCCATGCTCTTCCAAATTAAATTTCATAAGAATTAAAATTCTATTGTGCCCATTTTTATATACACTGTACTTAGTACATATTTCATGACTGAGCACACGAAGGTCCAACTTTGAAGGCTTCATTTAAAAGTAACAACCTTCTTGTCCTCAAACTTCTATTCAATTTTTCACCCTGAATGTGTGATTGAACAGTATGAGAGGGAGGGAAGGGAATATTTACTCAAAATTTATATAGAGAAAGTTGAAATGAGAACGGCAAAATGGTAAAAAGATGGAGAGAGAAAAAAAGAAACAGACGATCAACGAGAAGAGATGGAAAGAAGAGGAAGATCAAAGAGAAAGAGAAAAAGGGGGAAATGGCGAGGGATGAGAAAGAGGTGAGGAGAGAAAGGCGAGACGAGAGGGAGATAATTAAGAGGGCTCGATATAAGGGAGATGGGATATAAGAGGAAATAAAAGAGAGATATAAGGGGGATAGAGAGAAAGGGAAGGTAAGAGAGAGATGAGAAAGAAGAGGAAAATCAGAAAGAAATGACAGAGAAAGGAAAATAATAAAGAGGGAGATCGAGATGATAAAGGGGAGAAATAAGAGAGAGAGGGGCATGAAAGTAGAAATGGAAGAAATAGAAGGGGATGGAGAAAAGGGAGGATAAGAGAGATGGACAGATAAGAGGAAGATCAGAGAAAATGAGAGGAATAGTTGAATGAGAAGGGAGGTTTAAAAAAAGCTAGAGAAAAGGGACATGATTTCTAATCGTTAAAATAATTTTTTGAAATGCAACCAGCTAGTAGGCCTTCATTGTTCAAATTGTAGGCCTACTCAGAAAGCAAATTTGTTGTGGGTCCTTTCTTTGTCAGTGTGCGCGTGAAAAAGGTCGAGCTTTTTATGATTTCATGTCTGTACATGAATACAAAAATGTGACTAAATCAACATTTTCAGTTATGAAAGTATTCAATAATATATAGTTCATGATGTAACAAAGCAAACTTAAACTTTAAACAGCACAAGGAACACTTTCTTTGCGTTCCTTTCTCTTATCTGCATACATGCAGCGTTTGTCGACCAGCCAGTATTGACCTAGCAAAATGGCGGTGCGCTCAGTCGAGCGTGAAGCCAATGCTCTTAGTTGCCGCACGGCTTTGTGTATGTTGGGAATAGGGACACGTATTTTCAGTTCAGTGGTGATGTCACATGTGAACAACTTTCCCTTTGATGGACTGTAAAAAAAATGTCTCTTTTTGCTTTTTCTTATGGTGACACAAACTCTTTATCCATGATTCTTTAAAAATCTGTATTATATGCCCTCCCATAGAAAGAACACAAGATCTACTGATAGATGTGATAAAAGAGGCAGTTTACCTATAAGTGAAATATATACTAAAGTAATGGGGAGAGTTGTTCACAAGTGACATCACACATCTTTGTCACATTGCCAATGTGAAGATCTCTATAGCATTACTGATCACAATATTCCAATGCTCATCATTTTTCTGATTTTTATAAATCTTTCGAAGTTTCGTTGATCTGTTTCTTTGATTTTTCTGTTTTCACACAAGCTATCTTGTTCCAAAGCTTTCATTCTCCTTTAAGGATTTATTTATTCATCCTATCCAATATCATGAAACAAATGATTGTCAGATTGTGTTTTCAATTGTCACAGTTATCTATGTTTCTACATGCTCTATTGGGAATGGACATATTTTGTGTACATACATGTAAGCAAGTGTAGAGATGTCTACACTGCATTTTACTGTTTTAACAGATGTAACCATACAGTGTTAATTAAATTTTAATCCAGAGGGGGGGGGGGGGGCTTGGGCTCATTCGCCCCATCTGGCATGTTAAGTTCATAGGCTTCCAGTCAGAAAGAAAAAGGGAAAGTGGGGAATTTTACTTGTATTTAGTTTGGATGGGAATGTGCAGCTGAAGGTTGTTATAATATAATAAATACTTATAATCAAGTTTCAAATTTTATTATTTGTTAAATGAAAATTTTTATCTATAAATTGTTCTTCAAAACGGCATTTTGTAACGTCGCTTATCGAAGCTACGTCATAACGAAGTGGTTCAAGGGTCAAGCCTATTGTATTTGCGGTGTTTACAAATGGATCAAGGAATCTACATGAGATCGGTAAAGTGAGTGATTGTATTACCGACAGGCCTTGTATTACCGAACGTGCGCATCATGAGCATCAGAAAATAATTCCATACGCTCAAAATTTTGCAACATCCTTTCAAAGAGAACTTGAATAGAAAGATGATGAAAAATTGTCAAAAACACAATTTCAAAGTCTTAATATTCGAAAAACAATAAAATATGGTCAAAATAGCGCATCAGTGACTTTGTTGTTTTCTCAACTTTTCCCATAGAAAACACACGTTCGGTAATACGATACCTTTTTCAAGTGACCAAAATATTTCACATGCGAAGAGGGGTCCGATTGGAAGCTAATATCGTAAATAGGAAAAACGATTTCGGCCAAATTTTTACATATTTATATTTTGTAGGTAATTGTGTATTCATGGTGAAAGTTTGGTGAATTTTATGAGAATAATGTGTTTGATATGATTGAATTCATGAAAAGTGTTCGGTAATACGATCCACTACCATATGGTATGAAATCTCTCATTTTTCATATTTATACTAACATTTTTTCATCCAGGTCTTCATACGCATTAGGCTATGAAGGTTGTATAGATAAATAAAATGCAACAAATTTATGTGATCTGTAGGTTTAAAGATGGATTTCCTAGGGAAATCCATCCATGTTTACATATTCTGCTTTTTGGGGAGGGTTTCAAGGCTTCGTGATGAAAAAGTATATGTCAAAATATTAAAAAATATCATCACAGAGTCCTCAAGGCTATGCCCATATTAGACCAAAAGCTTCGGTCTATGTTATGTTGGTTATGTTGGTTATTCAGCTGAACTCTGTTGGCTTCACTCAGCAAATACAGAGACCGAAGTTCTAGCGCGATGTGTACAGGGGACTAATGGCCATATGTTTATGTGTATTAAGTTCGGATAAAACAGGGCAGTGAAGTTGCGCGACAGCCGAGGTAAGTCACTGTTTTTGTTCCTTTTAACTTGATTTTCCCCGTGTTTTTTTGGCAATTAATGCCAAGAGGGAATATTAATTTGCATTTCGGTCGCATTAATTTTCATAAGTTTGATTCATTAAAGACAAAAATTGAAGAGCCCCGACGGGGGGATTTTGCTTTGTAAGTCCCCTAATGGTGGCTGCACGATAGCGAGCCGTCTGTGTACGAGGAGAAATTAGAAAAAATGTTTAAAAAACTCCACGAAAACAGACGGCTGCCAGCTGTCTATGCCCATACTGTATGCCCCATTATCAAGGATTTATTGAAATTTGACAAGCAAAAAAAAAGGTTAAAATTAAATCACCCAAAATTGGAGAATATGGACCCATGTTTAAGGCCAGACTAAAAATTGGGCCATGGACCCAAGTTTAAGGCCAGTATCTAAACATTGGGGCCGTGTTTAGGGATTTTCCAGCATATAAAACCATACCCCATCATGTTTAGGGATTTCTTCCAGACCAAAATTAATAAGCAACCCATTCCTGCGGCACATCCCCATATGCCTTGATTTCGCCTTGAGCCCTCTCTCAATCCCCTATCTCACTTCCCCATGTTTTATACACAGCTGCGTGCCGATGTGCGATGGTTTACTTACTCAACGACAACGCTATAGTGGGCGTCCTTCCCCATGAGCAATTTTTATTGGGCGTTTGGCCGTTTGGGAGCATTTAAAAAAATCGCTGAAATGTCCAATCTTTCCCTTTTAATTAGTTTTATTTTAGTAAAGGTACTCCTGAAACACTGCCCTGCACTTGTACCGCCTACATACACTGCATTAGCCCTGCCACCGGTGCCAAATTATGCAGCCACGGCCAAGCTAACACCACCAAAGTTCACAACACTACGCTGCACAGCACAGCCTGCACGAATGCCACTAGTTCAGATGCACAGCACTCGGAGTCAGATCACACTAACAACACTCAACAGTATTAAACAGCAACTAATTTTCTTTAACTTACCGACTGATCGGAATCCCATAACAGCAATTTGTCGCGCTTTGGTATCAGGAGGCATCTTTGACATGTTATATACAATTATAATATTACATAAAATGAATTATATTACATAAAATAGGTCTGTTGCAGCAGGATTTGTGGGACACAGAACAGGATTTTCTCGTACACAAACGATAAAGTTTTCTTAGACTACTTTTCAGACTTAGCAATTATGTGCTAGTATAATTATAACGATGGCAATTTTTCAGTACTTGTCCGGAGAGATGTCCGGCAGCCCCGCCGGCCCCGGTTCCAGCATTCCCTGCCTTGATTTTACACTCGTCCTTCTACTTTAATGTATTTCTTTCTTACTTACTTTCTTACTTTCTCCCTTTCTTAATTCCAGTTTCTCTTTTTTCGTTGTTGTGTATGTGCATGATATGGGCGCCCCGCGTGCATCGATCGATCGATCATGCCCCCCACCCCTCAGAGGATTTTGCCGCGCGTGATGAAAATGCAAAAAAGGGGATAAGGGAAAAAGAAAGGAAAAGGGAAAGAAAGGAAAGGAAAAGGATAAGAAAGAATATTAAAGAGGTGATATGGAAACGGAAAGGGATTGGCCCTATTAGGGCTACAATAATGTGAGAAGAACCATTCCGAAATTCCGCACTCAGAAGGGACCGGGGGGTCATAAAGGAACGGGAAATAATGGAGATAAATTAAAAGTCAAAGAAAGGAAAATGATGAAATACTATATTAGGTGCTAAACATAATGTCAAAATCTCTAATGATTAGAATTTCATTTTCAAAAGCTTTAGACCAATACGTACAGTTGCTTGCTTCGCTAGCTCTCGGGACTTTTCAGAAATTTTCCCATGCAAATTTGCCATAATTATGTTTGCCCTTCATTTTTACGCCACTGCGTATAATTATATATACGATTAGGCTACTAGCCCCGAAAATGGCTGAATCTCGATCTTTAAAGGGCAAGTCGACCTTAGAAAAATGTTGATTTTGATCAATATAATGCTAAAAAATTCATCTAAATCGGATGTAAAAAAAAAGTTGAGACATTTTTAAGTTTTGCTACATTTATAGTTATGCGCACGATTTAGTCACATGAAAATGACAGAATCGATGATGATCCTCACTCACTATACTTCTTTTGTTTTTTATTGTTTGAATTAGAGGTCTAGACAATGTTTTGATTTTTACAGATTTTACAATACTAAGGACCAATATGAACCATCCCATGAAATGTTAAACAATGGTAATTTCAAATGTTTAGGAAGAAAGTAAAACTTTCACATTTAGGACAATAAATTATAATTTTTCATATTTCATATGAAAAAATGCAAAAAAAAATATGGTGAGCTAGTGAGTGATGTCATCAGTTCCCTCATTTGCATAACGACCAGGATGTGCATATCCTATTTTGTGAAACTAAGCGAAACTTAAGAATGTTATAACTGTCTTATTTTACATCCGATTTGATGAAATTTTCAGTGTTATACTTGTTCGATTTTTTTTCTTCTTTTTTTAAAATCAACTTGTTTTTGATGGATCTCGAGAAGTTCGGGGATCGGCATTTATGAACCCTGGACCACACTCATCATAGCACTCAAGGGTTTCTTTCTTTCCTTCTGACCTTCTTTACTTCCTTCCTTAATTCCTTCCTTCCTTCCTTAATCCTTCCTTCCTTTCTTTCCCTTTTTTCTTTCCATGCATCTGACCTTCTTTCCTTCCTTTCTTTCTTTCATTTCAAAATTTCGCTTAATTCTATATAACAGTTATTCACATCCTGGATAGTATGGGGACTGATGACATCACAAACTCATTACTTTTTTATTATCATTTTTTTGCTTTTGATTTTATTACATGAAATGTGTAATATTTTGATTTTCTCCTCGATCATTGTCATGAGAAACAAAATGGTCAGTCAAGTTTGTACTTAAAGTGTCAAAGTGTATATTTCAAACATTTAAACAAAAACAAAAGCCTATATGAGGGACATCATCTAATCTCTATTGGTGAGGCGTGCATAAAACTGTTTTGTGAAAAATAAGTCAAACTTTGAAATGACATAGTTATTTTACATCTAATTTTGATCAAATTTTCAGTGCTGCTTGTTTGATTTATAATTTTTTCAAAATTTTTGGGTGGATCGACCCGGGCCGCGGACTTAATTGACCTTTAGAAATGCATCATCACATTCTTTCACTGTTTTTCTTTGTCTTCTTCTTTAAAAGAAGTGTATAGGCCTATATAGATACATAGCTCTTTAAAGGGACTATAGTAGCCTAATGTGGGAAATTTTTGGCCAAAAATAGGGAATAAAAAAATACTGAAAATGTAGCTATAGCCTGACCTTGCTATTTGAACGGTCCCAAATTCTTATTCGCAAAATTGATGCGAGTTTGGAATCGTCAGAAATGCACTCCATCCCTTCCCAAATAGCACCCCCCCCCCACAACCAGCGCCCCCCCCCCCCACCCTCCATGTATACAACATCCAGAGCCCCGCCCGAGCCTATATAGCCTAGCCACATGCAGGTCAAAATAGAAAATACAATAATTGTAGTTTAGGTCTTTTAAATAGACTATTACACGTATTGCATGCATGGCGCCTATCGCCGGTATAGACTTTCAGTGAAAACCACCGGCCTTAAAAACTGGGAACAGTCCGGGAACTGTAAAGTCTCCTCATACAAATGTACAATAGGCTTTTGCTGGACTAATCAAGACGTTGAATATATACTACTCATTGAGGTGAGGTGAGTTTCTTGTTATATGTTAAATTGGTATTTAGTCAGGCATTGATACGAAACGGTGGGATTTAGGTCGCCGCCTCCGCCACAGAGCAGAGTCACAGCCACAGAGTTGGGGGCGCGGTCCCCACAGGTCTCTGGCCATACCTGGCCCTTGCGCCGTTGGCGTTGCGGGAGTGAGTACATGAGTGCGGGTACGGTTTACCGGTATAACTTAAACTTTAATAAAGCCATGGGTTCGGGGTTTATTTTCATTTGGTCTAATGTAACTAAGATCAAATGCCAATTCGTCCAATTGCCAACTCGTCTACTATCATTTGGTCTAGGCTATCATCAGTTCGTCCGATATAGAACTTAGTCTTACTCTTAGATTAGAAGTCTACTTCCCATTTTTAGCCATTTATTTACTGCCATTGGCATATGATATTAGGCATTACATGATACTGTATAGGCCGAGTCTAGATCTATTTTAATTTTAGATCCAAATCTAAATCCAGATTTAATCCACATTTGGTCCAAATTAGTAAAGCCTCTAAGTCTAACTTAATAAGGCTTAGACTTAGAGCCGGGGGGGGGGGGGGGGGCACTTACATTGACGAGTGGATACCATCATCACCATGCGCGACCTAAAAACACGTAAAAAGGTAGACAGCTGGCAGCCGTCCGTTTCGCCTTTCGGGGAGTTTTTTAACATTTAAATTTTTTTTAATTTCTCCTCGTACACAGACGGCTCGCTATTGTGCAGCCACCATTAGGGGGTTAACAATGCAAAATCCCCCCGACAGGGCTCATCGATTTTTGTCTTTATTTCATAAAAATATATAAAAGAACTACCAAAATAAAGATTATTCCGTTTTGGCCTGATATTCACCAAAACGGGGAGAAATAATCTTAAAAGGAGAAAAAACAGTGACTTCGGCTGTCGCGCAACTTCACTTCCCTGTTTTATCCAAACTTAATACATAAACATATGGCCATTGAGTCCCGGCCTTTACAGATCGAGCTAGAACTTCGGTCTCTGTATTTGGTGAGTGGCCAATGGAGTTCAGCGGAACAACCAACATAACAGAGACTGAAGCTTTTGGTCTAGTAAAAAGGATGTCTTTTTCAAGATAGGGCATGTTACATAAGTTACGCAACGTAATGTGACAAAAAAATGAAGATCATCAAATATCAATTAATTTGGTATCATTTGAAAGCTCTTAAAGAGACCTTTCAAATGATACAAAGAACTATTATTTTCTGATTATAAAGTTATTCCAGTTAAGGACGTTCCACAGTTAAAGTGAAATCCATGACATTTTCACCAAACTTTGCACATAGATACTTTAAAACCTTAATATTCGAAATATGCAAAAATTAACATAGGTCCATGTGCTTGATTTTTTGCTATAGAGCTTCAAAGTTCACCCAAATTGACGTTCTTAAGAATTGCGCATTCAAAAGAATTTGGCATTTTTAGACCGCCCGAGATTACTACAATGAGTTTAAACCTCTATTTCTCAGTCAAAATACATGAAAAAATCATCAAATTTCGCAAGAGAGTTAATAATTGTATCGTTAGAAAGGAAAATCTATTTATATTGCTATTTGTTTGCAATTTTAAGTTTAGCAGCACTGTCAGTTCTTAAACATGGCGTAAAAGATAACAAAATCCCAATCTGAAAAATGTAAAATTTCAGTAACAAACTACAAACGTACAATAAATGCTGCACTTTATTCAAAATCCATGTCATTTTCACCAAAATTTGCAGAGTTGTAGAGGAAGGTATACCTATGAGGTACAAACATTAAAAAATAGAGGTTCATGTGCTTGTTTTTAAAGTATCAGCATTTTTATTAGAGCAAATGTGATTTTTAAAACACAAAAAATGCGCCGAATGCTTAGTATATATGTGAAGAAAAAATCAAAACCACTCTACCATTTATTCAAATTCGGGGTAATATTCGTGATTCTTGGCAGCACTGCAGAGTAAAGTATTTTGAAATTGTAGAGAATCTTTTTTTGAATGGTCCATGGAATAATTCCGTTTTTAGCTTCATAAAATAACGCATCGGATCTACAGTTAAAGTGCAGAAGATGAGAAAAATCATTTCATACCCGCAGCTTATTAACCACATGTTCATCCATTGTGACGTCAGCGCGCAGAGTGTAAACTATGCGCAGATCATAATGCGCACAAACATAACTGTGGAACGTCCTTAAAGTCACGCATACTCATCCAAATTTGTGGTCATTGTCTTGCAGTATTAAAAGTCAATGGAATACAGAACCGATTTTTGTGACCATTTTGAACCCAAGTCTTCAACAGGCTCTAACTTCTTTGTTTTTTAGCCCTTTGAAGTAATTTAGGTATCAATGGAAAGGTGAAAGAAAGCTCAATTGATGATAAATCATGTCAATTTGTAATTTTTCTTCTTGATATGTGTAAAATAATTTCTTCTAATTAATTCTAATTAATTATGCAAAATAACAATTACTCGCCTCTTTTTTTTTGCCAAATGAAGGTGATCATGATAGATGATTTATATAATTTAGTTGGCATCAAAACAGCATCATGTAGATAATTTCCCTAATGAATTTGTTTAAAGTATTTTTTTTTGTAATTTCTAATGTATTACTTTGTTTTCTGATATAAATTACAAGCTCTTTTTCAACTTTAGTATTGTATACATGTATGTACGGGGGTCTTTTTTATATGTGAAAGTTATCATTCCTTTTGTACTTTGTGTATGTGCTATTTTCTGATGTATTTGATTGTTTCACCAATGCCTTATGTATTCTATTGTTTCAACAATTTGTTACGTAGCTTTTGATTTTAGAGACAATGAACATTTGATTACAATTTTTTTAGGAGGGATGAGCCAAGTGTAAAATATGTATGTACATGTAGCATTGTATGCAATTTATTACAAGTATCAAGAAGGATAAAAATGAAGATTTCAGTTTTCAATGCATTTCTTAGATTTGTTTACATGTACATACATTGTATTACAAATGCCCTGTTTTAGCTCTCTTTTTTAAAGAAAAATAAATAAATTCAGATTCTAGAGTGAAATCACTGCACATAAATGTACACAATTTTTTACACATACTTCCATGCTATTATGAAACAAAACAAAAAATAGCAAGATTTTGTGGGAAAGATCTTAACAATCCAAACTTACCAATCTCCCCATTCATGAATAGACTTGAAAGGCACCAAATTATTAGTTGAAGCCAAAAGAAAAGGAAAAGAGTGGTCTATTTCTTTCAAAACAAAACAAAAGACAACCAGGAAAAAACAGATCAAAGCTCCAAACAAAAACAGACATCAAAGCTCCAAACAAATACTCAAAACAAGAGAAACAAAAGTGACACAAAAACTTGTACCAATCCCATCCCCATTTTCCAGTTTAAAACAACCTGCACCCCTAACGAAAAAAGAAAAGGAAATAAAATGAAGAAAAAAAAAAATCAAAATTAATGAAATAGAAATAAAATCATAAATACAGGACTTAGACCCATCTGGAAATGAAATATTCTTTCCTCTGAATTGTCATGTATATTCTTACAAGAGTGGAAAAAATATATAAAAAATAAGCAACATAGTTCTTGCATTATAATAAAAAAATCAACATTTAAGATATTCCCCTTTCAAAAGCAAATCCAGTCTCCAAATAATGAAACATGATAAAAAAATAAAATAAAAATAAACAACGTAATTTTTGCATTTTTATTAAAAAGTCAACATTTATGATATTCCCGTTTAAAAAGCAAATCCAGTCTCAAAATAATGAAACATTGAAAAGTTTCCAAATTTTCTACACAAAAAAAAAAAACACTAGGTTTTAAGAAGGTGACTAAAAATCCTGCTATTGAAAACTTATACAAAAAAAAGTTTAGATATATCAGAAACCAAGCAGTGTGAAAAATGGTCTGATGATCTAAATGTAGATCTACATGTAAGTTTTTTTATCCAATGGCAAAATAGATTTTTGACTATTGGGTTACTTTGGATTAAAAAATCAGAATGTTCCAGTATAAGTTTATTCACTGTTGTATATCAACTAATTAATGATTGTTTATTTAAGATACATGTAGGTGTGAAGAATTCACCATTTTAACTGAACCACAAACTTTGATACACTTATTCTGTTTATGCCCTATTGTTTCTAAATTTTGGACGGATGTAAATACTTCGTTGAATTTCCACAATATAAATTGTCACAAATTTTCAAATATTGATATATATGTTTTGGTGTTCCAAGTAAGTTTCAACATCTCTCAAACACAATAATTTTATTTGCAAAATACTTCATTTTCAGAACAAAATGTCAAGAAGGACAACTTTTGTTAGCTTTATTCATAAATGAGTTGAAATTTGTTGAAAATGTTGAAAAGTTTATTGCTTTTAAAAAGGGCAAGGAGATGCTACATTATAAAAAATGGAGACCGTTTACTAATTTTGAACTAAGTTGAGACTTACTTTTATTTGTTATGTATTTAATGATGTACTGTACTTTATCTTCATTACGATGAATATTGATATATCTTGTTAAGTATCTTGTGGTACACGATGAATATTGTACCTATATTTGGTTTTATTGAAGCAATAGAGATTCAAAAAAGAAAAAAAAAACACTATATATTTTGCAATTTAATGTAAAAAGTCCCAAAAACCCAGTTTCCAAATGATGAAACATGACTGAACAATTAACCACCTTGACTCTTGAGTCACATAACCTTGGGAGGAAAAAATATTTTTGTGACAAAATGAAATATCAGAATAATAATCTACGGTATAATGACAGACATTTTCAGAAAAAGGCACAATATTATCAAGTAACAAAGAATTCAGATCCAGTTCAATCCAGCATGAACGCTCCCGTCACCCAGCCCTCCACGTCGGGTAGCTCGACTGCCGAGAGACCGGCGGGAGCCCACCGCATCTGGCAGCTTGACTGCCGAGAGACAGGCGGTGACAAGGGTAGCTTTCAACTCTTTTATCTGGCCTGCGTTTTTTAAAAATCGGTTCATTTTTGTTTTATTTTGAAGATGAATAGTTAAAGAAAGACTAAATATCCTTGTTTCCTTTTTCTACTCATCACAAAATTTCGATCATTTATGCATCCAAAAATTTGACGAACTTTCAAGCTCCATACTTGACAGGCGAGTATCCATATTGAAACTTACAGAAAGTGCACATTGTTGACTGTCTGAAAAAAGGTACAAGATCGCATGCCACTATGTGCGCATGCGCATTAAACCCCATTTTCGAGGAGATGCCACTTGCAGCAAAACCCGCGCGAAACCGATGCAGCCAAAACCAGCGCTTGCGATGCAGCAGCATTCGCACATACCTAAATGAGGATGTCAAAAACACTCAAATGTAAAATAATGAAAAAAAGTATCTATTTCGCTTGGAAAGCTACATGTATACGTGTTTAGGGTCAAATTGCGAGGGTATAAAAAATAAGACTAAAATGTTTCATAAAGGATGTACTTTTTGCCCCAACAGTCAACGCTACATGTTACTTTAGAGCACGATTTGCGCGAGGTGTGGGAGGTGGGGCCGTACAGCCCGTACTAACTAAACCCAATGATGTTGGTAAAGGTAAAACCGACGACCGACGTCCGTGACATAACAATTAAAATATTGCTGTACTTGTTTAGGGGTTCAATTCAGGGAATACTTGCCAAGAGTATCGTTTTGCCAATAATTGTCTAATTACCAATATGTCTACTATCATTGGTCTATCATCTATTTGTCCTTTATTCACATGGTCTAATTGCCATTCTGTCTAATAACCAGTTGGTCCAATAGCCATTTAGTCCATAAACCAGTTACCATCGTAACTATGGAAATCCATCAGTGTTATAATATTTTCTACAGAAAATTTGCACAATGTCCTTTGTATTAAAACTTAGAAGTACAAATGAATTTTCAGTAAAACAATGAATGCATGAATATACATCATAGTTGGAAAATATTTTGAACAAACATGCCTAAATAGATGCTGACGTTGCTGGCCATCCATAGTATTGATTGATCATATCAAACGCAACGGAGCCCTGATATCCACCATTCATCCCTCTCAATCCAGCCAAACACTTTCAATGTCTACTCCACTGCACTCACCTCATAATATGTGAACCAATGTCTTTGTCTTCATTTATTTTTTTACTTACTAATCTATTAATTTGTTTATTTTGATTTGCCTCATTACAATGATGAAATTAATTTCAATTCAATTTATTTTCCACATATTGAGTACAAAATATACAATATCAGATTATATTATCAGTAGTTTCAGTAGGCCTACAATCAAATACATACACTGTACATACATGTAGATAATAACAATTCAAGTATAATAAATAGTTACAATATAATATTATTACATAAAAAAGACATAGAAGATTAAAATGTGGAGGGCATTGACAAAGGCCATATTGATCTATTAAGGTCAATCCATAATGAAAAAAAATGGAATACATAAATTAGATATGAGAAAAAAAGATACTTGACCTGAAAACCCCAGACAGAGCAAAAGAAAGTAAGAGACGAATAAAGGGGAGGGAGAGGCAAGTATAAAACTACATTAAGGAGTATGAAGGGAAATTTTATATTTTCGTTTGAAAGACAGGAGTGTGGGGGAATGTTTGAGTTCATTCGATCAAGAATTCCAAAGTTTTAGTCCGGCATATTGAATAGTGTTTTGTGAAAATGTGTATTTGAAATTTGGAATAAAGAGATCATTAGCTTGTCTGGTTTAATAGACGACCAGTAAGTGATTTATTTTGTGCAAAACATTAAGAAAGTTAGGCAAGAGATTATTGTAATAAGAATACATAAATATAGCAGTTTGTTGATTATTAATTTGATCTTTAGTGAGTATTTTACATATGGCAAAAAATGGTGCTGTATGTGTACGAGGGTTAGAGTTTGTGATAATATACAAATAATGAATGTTTATGAGTGCAATGGACAGAATACTTCATGAGGTGAAAGATGAAATGATCCATTCAACAAGGCGCAATTATCTGATCTTAAATTTCACTCTAGTCCCACATACTGATATTCATGTTAGTAAAGTGTTTACCAGTCCCATGATATGATTTCTTTCATTCTTAAGTTACAGTATGCAAACAGATGAACAGAAATTAAGCTTGTCGGTTGATAAATGAAACATTAAACATTTATGCTTATGAATACATGTAGGTACCTGTTTAGGCATTTTGATATTGGACAATATATAATAACTCAAAAACTACTGGGAACTGCAATATCCTGCTTTCTAGTCAGCTGTACTCCCCCAAAGTGAAAACACCCCCAAAGTGAAAACACCCTTGAGATCCTTGAAGCATCAGCATTAGATACATTCTTTATAATGATGATGGCACTAGAGATGGATGATTAATTGGACAGATAATATTGTATCTAGCTACCCAGCAGGTATCCTTTTCACTGCCTCCCCATTGAAAAAAAGACAGTATCTACATGTACATTTTGCACATGTTGAGATATTAAGCATTTTGTGTTTTTTCAAAAGCTGCTCAAAACTATTTTATTTCTTATTATTCGTTTATCATCAAAATTATTGAGTATATATGTGCCTATTTAAGGCTCCCAAAACAAATATTTTTTTTCTTTTTTTTTACATATTGAAGAAATGTACCATAGATAGGCCTACTCATGGAAAGTCAAAGCGAATGCTCGGTTTCTCCATGGAAAAACGCAGTACGTGTATCTACAGATGGACCAGAATTCCATTCAGTTTTATTATCACTCGCTTCGTTACCATGAAATACTGTCATTGTGTATTTCAAGGGGAAAATAATAAGTTAGATACACAGAGGGCGCCCTGATGAAAATGAGTTTAATTAACACGTTCTTCATCTGTGGGTACTGCATTTTTCCATGGGAAACTGAGTATTTGCTTAAAATCTACATTTACAACAAAAGTCAAAACATAACAACAAAATTTGTATGGGGGGTTTAGGCCTAAAATAGGCATTCTACTATTTGATGATAAAGGAATACTTGAGAAAAAAAATAGTATGGAGCGACTTATAAAAAAAGTTAATACTTACCATCTTATCTTGTGCAAAATGTAGATATTGCGTTTTGCCGATTACTTAAAAGTTGCTTTTCAGAAAGCAATTAGAAAAACTGGATGTGTCATGTGAAAAAAAGTGGCTTACTGACTACTTTTCTGAAAAAAAAAAATTGAAAAAAAAAAGTCAGACACTGCATTTTTCCATAGAGGTGCAGTGTAAAGATGGATAAATGTACCTGCTGGATAGTTAGAGACAATATTATCTCTCCAATCTATCATCCATCTCTAACATCTTCATCATCAAGAATGTATGATGCTTCAAGGATCTGAAGGATGTATCCATTTTGGGGGAGTACAGCTTACTAGAAGGCAGGATATTGCAGTTCCCAGCAGTTTTCTAATAATGAGTTATTATATAATGCCCAACATCAAAATGCCTAAACAGATATCCTACCTAATCATGAGCATATATGTTTAATTTTTCATTTGTTAACTGATGAGCCTAATTTCTTTTCATCCGTTTGCGTGCTGTAACTTAAGATTGGAAGAAATCATGTATCATGGGACTGATAAACACTTTACTAACATGAATATCAGTATGTGGGACTGGAGTGAAATTTCAGATCAGATAATTGGTATCTTTGGAAGAGTTTTAAAAGGTATCCGTGAAGAAATAAAATATCATCATTGGTTTTAACATATGTTGTCAATATCATACTAATAATTAACATACACGAAAATCAGGTAAAACAAATAATTGTCCGGGGGTCAAATTCAAGGTCAAAGTAAAGGTCAAAGGTCATGACCTTATAAATCGCTCCAATACATTATTTGATGCATGTTTTGGATTCCTCTCTGAATTTCCTTTTGAATGGTACCAGTTTCGTGAAAATTGGTCAATACGTTACGACGCAATGGCCATTGAAAGTTGAAGGTCACGCCCATTTTTGTCAAAACAAGGAGAAAAGGGCGGGCCGTAGCACGAGAACCGACGGGCAGATTGGACTAATTTTTGTTTGTTTTGTGCTTGGGCCATTGGGAATTTTATGTGTACCAAATTACAACGAATTCTGAGAGGGTCGGGTGCAAAATTGCACATTCATTGGGTGAATTGGCATGGAATGACCCTTACCTTTCCCTAATTTATTTAATGACAAATGTGTTTGTTTTTATTCTGTTCATTCGTTGAATATTCAATTGATTTACCTGATTTTGATTAAATCATTTTCATGTATAGTATCAAAATAGCAGAGGCGTTACGAGGGGGTAGGCAGGGGGCAAATGCCCCAAACTTTTCAATAGCGGGGCGGGGGGATGGAGAAGAAAAGGGAAAATTTTGATAAGAAGAAGCCAAGAAGGATATAAAAATAGAGATTTGGATAAAAGAAATCTGTAACTAGGGTCATTGATTAAGGTTAATAAAAAATATTCAATTGAAAAAAAATATGAAATTTATTGAAACCATCTTGCTCATTTTCAGAAATAAAGTGGTACATGATACCCTATCAATGCCAAGGGTTGAATTTTCACAAATGAATAACAAAAATCCACAAGAATAAAGTGGTACATGATACCCTATCAATGCCAAGGGTTGAATTTTCACAAATGAATAACAAAAATCCACAAGATTTCATTGTCTGTTGAGCCATATATATGTAAAAAATATTTCCAACGTATTTCAGTCAAACTTCATAAAACTGTAAACACACTCTTTATACCAAACTGATCCACATAAATGATCAGCATCATCAGCTACGTTGGCTCAATCTAGAGGCTGCACCCAAATCCAAAAAAAAAGATCACCATCTTGAGCAAAAAGCTTGAAGTAGTTAAACCACACAGTCTCGTCAACTGTAGACCCAGTCCTTGAAGCGCAAAATCTTTAGATTAAAAACCATGGCTGTACGCATAAATTATTTTTCTGGGGGGTGGGGGTGCAGGACACATGAATTTTTCAAAGAAACTTTAATGGGGAGAGAAGCAACTGTGATACTGGGGCAAAAATACCCTGTACCACCACTGGTGAATATATAAGAAAATAAATCTTTTTAAATCAATAAACTAAAAGGCTAAGATAATTCTAATTTTCTTAATGGGGGAGTGAAAGTCTGTTTGTGGTCTCTCAGTGACTGTGTGTTATAAATACATAGTCTTAAATATATGTTTTCAGATATCTACTAATACTACAGAGAATAAATTGACCGAAAATTGTATATAGATAGAAACTAAATACGTTTTGAGAGGAAAAGTAATTGTTTTCTACATTATTAACGTAATTATTGTGGTATAAATGTATAGAGTAGATAATTAACATTTTATTATGTGGGTCTATATTACTAGACTGCACAGCATTATAGGTCAGGAAGCTGGCCAGGTATGAGTAGTTGAGAACTTGAGATAGCTATTGGTTCGTATCTGCTTTAAATAATGTACCTACATGTATTATCATAATAATAAATGCCTCTGTACCAGCCATAATAATAAGTACACCTGAAATTAAATAAAATATTCTCTTTAAGCCAAAGATTTGGAAATGTTAAAGGAACCCAAGTAGAGCAGCATTTTCGAAATTATTTCAGGCTAATAGAAATTATTACTTGTGTACAGTATATTTTTACAAGAAATGATGATTAAAGCAAAAATTTTGAATTGACCCCCCCACTCGAAACAATACCCCAAACGTCTATTTATCATTTAATGATGATGAAAAATTTGATCTGGTGGACTTGAGTAACTCAAGTCATATGAAATTCATTCAGAATATATATTGCTAATTATTTAAAATAGCAAAGAAACATTGAAATCACATTGAAGATACATCAAATGCAGAAAAAGCAGTGAAAACCATTCCCTTTCCTTCAATGCGGGACTGGGTTCACATCGCCGATGACCCCGGCAGTGCATTGGAAGGCATACCGCTGGAATTTGAATTTTGCTCTTCGGAAACCTGAATTCGAGCATAAATCCCAAGAAACATTTTGAAGATATAAAACCTTGAAGACATATACCATCTGATATTGATGATTCTTAATGTGAACTTACATGTATGATTACGATCGATTCAGTAAGAGTCATGTAAATTCCACATTCTCACTCTATTGTCATTTTCCGGAGATAAAATGACAATTTTGCTCTAAATTCCTCTAAATCCGAGGATCAATGGATATCGGAGAAAAAAGTGGTGGAGACATTTTTTTGTTATGGTATGGTAATAGTGACCCTCGTTTTATATACAAACTTTGTTTATAATACAGTAAAATTAATATTTGTGGTTCAAAAGTTGGGACATTTTTCCCAAACCCTGTATTTTTTTCTCAAACTACGCTATTTTATTGCAAAAACATGCTTCAAATTTGCCCCAAAATTTGAGACCTTTTCTCTCCAATAAGCCAGCCTAAATAAGTTTTAACGGCAAATATATGGGCGCACGCATTAAATGAGCGCATATGAACATACGTGTGGAGTATGTACCTTTAGAATCCAATGTCATAGTTGATATATGAGAACTATAATGAGAACATGGATACTAAATGTAGAATTAGTTTAGAACGATGCATCACATACCGAGACAAGATACATGTAGACACATTTTGTAATGGATTCATGACATTGGATTCTAAAGGTAAGCCCAACTGGGTGAGTTGGTTATGAGATGAACTGGTGATTACAATGTAGATGAAATAATGATTGGACCAAATGGTTGTTAGACGAAACGATGGACGGAATGGCATTAAGACTACATGTAAATGAAGGTAGACCGTGTGGTGAGTGGACGAGTTGGCAATTTACCGCTTCAGGGTAGACAAGACTCGACTTAGAGGACTCCACGATTATGATTATAATGTTAATAATATTCCCATCAATTTCATATTTATAAAATACCATCATAGAGTCCTCTTGGCTAGGTTTATAGCTGCCCGGTCGAATCACTGTTAAAGTAGGAATCCAACCCAAATCACAAGACAAGTTTTCAAAGTCGACTTACAGATCTCTTATAAAATATAAGAAAATATTTTGATAAAGAAAATAATTTTAAAAATTATAAAAGAGTTAGAAATTGTTATAACTTGTAATTATTATACCGATGGAAATGTTAAATTGACTAAATAGATCTATATTATAGGTATTAATCAGTGTGATGTAGGATATGGGTTAGGAATAGGATCAACACCCCATTTGCTCCCACACACACTTAACGAGCAAAAATTAGTAAAATGTCCTCTCTTTCAAAATCTTTACCGCTATTTCTCGAGAACCTCAACAATATGCTATCTTGATTACTTCCCCAAGGGAAAGAGTGCTTAGGAGAAGGCTACAAATTCCTGCTAATAAAGTACATAGTCAGGGAATAGGAGAGACCACTTTTCACAATTTACTCACCATTTGCCAATTCCATAGTCTTGGTGATCTTATTCTCTTTAAACAGCAATATCTTTGTTATTCCTTGTATTTTCCTTTCTACTATTGCCTACGTGTAGTTCTTGTTATTTTATTTTGAATTTTCTGCTCTCATATCATGAAAATCATTTTAACCAAGGTTTGATGTTAATTGAAAATGTAGATCAGTTGTAGATATATAATACAATACAAAGGCATAATTTGTCTGTTTCTTTTTATCATTGCAGATTGAGAAGGGATATAAAATGGCTGTAGCTCCACTATCACTATTACAAGTATCATCTGTTTTCAAAAGATGTGGACTGCATATGATTGACAAGACTTTGAGCCTGAATTACTTAAAGGGCAGAAGATGGAATACAGTTATACCATGGGAAGTGTCTTTCTTAGATGTTAAATCAAGGATGGAACCGCTTTACTCCACTCCTTCTCTTCTAAGAACTACTCGTTGGACCATGCAATTGTCACAGAGACATTTTTCTCAACCACCGTGGCAAGTGTGGCCCTTGGGCAAACTTGACCCTCCTAAGAAGAAACATTTGAAAGAACCCACTCATTCATCAGCTGTCTCTGTTCTGGATCTTGATACCCACACAGTGTCCTATCTTGGTAGACTTCATGATGCAGAAACCCCAACAGAGGTTATGGCAGTCCTTCGAGAGGGTGGGAATGACCTATCTACTGTGCACTATGCTCGTGCTCTTGCAAGACTTGCTGATATTGTCCATGAGCAAAAACAGGAAGAAGGACTTGTAAAAAGTACTATAGCTCCTGTTTTATATGATTCACGGTTCAGACACCTGTGCCATTTAGTTCTCCAACACTCACGGCACCTAGGTAATGATTTATTTGTAGACACACTGGAAGCATTGCAGAAATTGAAAATTCCTCTGAAGAGCAGCATGATGTACACATTTCTAGTGCAAGCCGAACAGCGGGTCAATACATTCAATGTCGCAGAATTAGCCCAGTTTGCGGGTATTTTGAGTCGATATCATTATCATGGGAATGCAAGAGTGCAAGCCTTGGTTAACGCAGTTGGTCTCTTGACACCACAACTTATTAATGATTTAAGAACCTTACACCACACCCTTACCCTTATTACTGTAGTGGGCACTTCACTGGACAGTGTATGTCGAGGTAGAATTGCCAACATGCTTCTTGCCATACTAGCTGCAGATGAAGAGCGTTCACTGAAGGACATTTCTCAGGCTGTCTTAGCTCTTCATAAGATTGACTATAAGGTAGACATCCTCCTGGAATTAGCATGTCCAGTGCTGACTCAAAATATGGCAGATCTATCAGACTCTGATCTTTACCATCTGCTATGTGCATTCAGTGGTTTGGGCCATGCTGATCAGGACTTCTTCGAAGTAGCATCAGAGAGAATCCTAGAAGACATTGACAAGTGGAGTCCTACATGGTTGATCAATGTTGCCAAAGCATTCAGTGTTGCTGAGATGGAAGCACCTCTTTTGTATGATCGTATTATCAGGAGAGTGATGGATAGTGATGTGAAAAAGCTCAGTCTCTTGGACATGACCAACCTTGTCTGCAGTTTACATGCTCTTGGCCATAGGTAGAGTATTCTCATGATTTGAAGCACAATATGATAGGCCTACACTTTTAGTACAATTTCTCATTTCTTTTTTTAGTGAGGGGGGGGGGGGGCTTATCTTTTACCTAAGTTCAAAGCATGGCACAGGTTACTGGTAAAAATATCAATAGGGTTGGTTTGTAGGGGCCCTAAATCTTGATATATGAAGGCATTTTAGGGACAGCACTAAGAGTATAATAAGTTACTTTTCACCAAATGTTTGTCCGAGGAATGTTGATGAAACACTATCTTCTTACACCATAAAAAAAACTATGTAATGAATGATCTACGCTGGTGACCTAATGGACAAATTATTCAGTCAAATTTTCAATTTCTTCACAATTTTTTAGGCCACCATCCAGCTGGGACTTTGGAAACTTTGTCACCAAGGCTACAAGATCTTTGATAGCTGATACTTCTAGGTTATCGTATGCAGACTGTAGGGCTGTCTTGTCTCTAGCTCATTCTCTAGCATCCTTGGGCTACTTTCCTTCAGATCTGTGGCAGTTTCTCACCAGTAGAAAGTTTGCCAACTGGTTTATGATGGTCAAAGGTATGAAATTTAACCCTGGATAATAAAGGAATATACATGTATTTTGTATCTGGTTAGTTCACAGTTTGAAAATAATGCAGTCATATACATGTAGGTGTAAGGGTTTTTATGCATCCACCCACTGGTGTGGTTGTCAGAGGCATTGTTTCCATTTTATACTTGTAGTCCGTCTGTCCATCTTGTTTTAATTCTTCCAATAATTAAAGAACCTTGTAATGGATCAACTAAAAAGTTGGGTTGTGTCTAATTCAATGTACATGTGCATATGATAAAGGAGTGACATTGATCTGATTATTTAGGAAGATAAAATGACATAGGTCATTATGTATGTTTAATCCTTGTGATTACTAGAGAATTGTTTAATCAAATTTGTCTCATGCATGCATATGGGAATAATATCTGATCTGATTTGGGGTCACAAGGTCTAAGGTCATAGAGGCCTTAACTACTGTAATTGCCACAATAACTCGTCATTTTATACATGTGGATTGAAATGAAACTTTGCTCACACGAGTAATGATTAAATGAGTTTTTTGACAAAAAATTCACATGCTAAGTGTGAAATGCATGTAGTTCTGTGCTTGTCATCACAGAGGCATCAATTTTTACTGCTTGCAGTTGAGAATCTGTAGTTCAAAAGAAGCAAGGGAATGAAAAGCAGGGATTGGGTCCTTATCAGAAAATTCATGAAAGATCTTCAATATTTTTTTATATCATTGTTTCATGAAAGAGATGGATACTCAAAACTTGTCAAGGTCTTCATATGGATTATTTCCAATTCGTCCAATTGCCAACTTGTCTACTATCATTTGGTCTACATGTACCATTAGTTCGTCCACTCACCACATGGTCTACTTTCATTTAGTCTAATGCCATTCCGGCTAATAACCAGTTGGTCCAATAGCCATTTAGTCTAATGCCATTCCGTCTAATAACCAGTTGGTCCAATAGCCATTTAGTCCATATGCCATTTGGTATAATTTGACTAAGTGTTAATTGTCCAAAATGAATGAAAATGAAATGGATATTGGACCAACTGGTTATGGGACGACATGGTCATAGACGAAATGGTGATGGACGGAGTGGCATTAGAATAAATGAAAGTAGACCATGTGGAAAGTGGACGAGTTGGCAGTAGCCAAATTGCCAATTTACCATCATGTATGTAACTACCAAGTTGCCATTTGTGCCATTAACTATCATGTATCTGCTTGTTTGTTCTTCCCTGATTTCATTTTCAGATGGCAAAGAATACAAGAACATGGTTGGTGATATCAAGGTCTTATCCGAACTCCTCAAAGACAGTCATCTGGATGCAGCTGACATGTGGGCCGTTGACATTGAGAAGTTATTACCCTTGCAATGATATTGATTTGATTACGGTAGTAGCCAAATGGACATAGTTATTGACTTGGGGCTTCAAATGATTCAATGGAAACACTGGAAGAATTCTATTCTGACAACCCATACCATACTGGTATATGCAACAACAGGGCCCCATCTTACAAAGTGTTACAATTGATCCAATCAATCTCAACTGTATGGAAATCCATCCATACCATAATTTTTTCTACAGGAGATTTGCACAACCTAGTAAACAAAGAGAATCACACTGAATCTTTAAGAGAATAATGAATGTATGAATATACATCATATCTAGAAAATATTTTGAACAAAACATACAATTTAGATGTTGACGGTGTTGGCCATCTGTAGTTGTGGGTTGATCATATCAACGCAACTGTTTGTAAGACAGGGGCCCTGTTGTCTCATTGGTTTGCAGTATTAATGGTTATAATTTTGTTGGAGAATGGTTTTGTCCCATGGGTTTTGTTACAGATTACCGGTACTGCTCATTCCATATATACTTATATGTGTGAAGTTCCAAGGGACTTTCAATGCAGAGGCTGCTGACCTACTTCCCAAGTAGGTTTGACAAAAAAATCTGAATTCTTGAGTAACACTTGAATTCATGATCATGACCTTTTGCATCTGAAGAGCTAGTCTAGATCTTGACGTTCGTAGTTATTTCTTTAGAAAACCCTACACTCACTCATTGCATTGGTATATACACCAATACACCATTGATTCCTCTTTTTACCTTCTTTTAGAATGAGAGGTGAAAAGAGGAGTACTGGTGAGTGAGTGTAGGGTTTTCCCCAAAAAATAATGTCCAGATCAAGACTACTGAAGAGCATTTCTTTGAGCCAAAGATTTATTTATATTGCTTTAACCACCTATGAGATACTATAGTTAACTCTTTCTAATAAACAGATTTCCGTGATTAAATTGTTAGTCTTCAAAAGATGAACCAAAATATTGCTGGTTATTTGTTGATTTTGTGTGACACTTCATTCACTTAGCTAAACTTTTCTGCATCATAGGCATTGTGATGATGATGACGAGGTACGATACCTAGTGTTAGTGCAGTGTTTTCTTGAGGGATTCCACAGACTAATTCGGTTGAAACTAGAAGCCATGGGCATTGCAATCACAAGGTATGTCACTGTTCTGACAAGATGCTGCAGCATGATTGATGGCTCTTGGCCTCAGCAGCTTGATGTCTTTATAAGCCAATATTTAATTCAACCCTCAAGTCAGATGGATTATTGTTCTTTTCTTAAGAATGTTGCTCATATAATTTTGGTGTTCAATTCATGAATGAGGCTTGTTACTGTACCTATGTAATGCACCTCTTGGGAAAAACTTGAGCCAAATAATTTGACAATGTCATTGGCAGGTGATGGATTTTGTATGCAGTCATCTTGAGCTGGGCAGAAATGTAAGGTAGCGCTTTTGGTTCAATGCACTGGTAGCATGTTATTTTGCAGCAAAGTGACATAATGCTCTTTAGTACATGTATTTGATTTCCATTTTGGTTAACTAATCTAAAATGCCAACTATTGAAGTGAATACTAAACAAGGATATCTCCTAGCAAATTATTCAGTAAAAATCTTTGCTTAATCCAACTTTTGAATTAAGTACCCGTCCAGGAACCTACTTCAAAGATAGTGAGAACACGATACTGTATTGTCGCTGAACGACATGTTATTTTTTATGTTTTTTTTTCAAGAATAATGTTGCAAGTGAACAATTATCCACACTCCTCTTCCAGCTGAATCATTTTGTGGAAGATATTACTATACAGACTCCACCAAGTATGGAAATACACATATACGATTTTAAGCATGCAAACAATTTTGACAGTCTTTACGGTCCTTATGAAATGAGAAACTTTTTGGCCAATACACTTCCACTATTAAAAGCAGAAAATAAAATGTATTTTAAAAAAATTCACGGATTCATGCTTATTTTCCTTCCATAACCAATTCTAATTATCCTGCATCAGTAGTCAATAAGGAAAGAAAATGCATGTTTTCTTTATTTGTGATATAGCATTTATTGCCTTCAAAGAACCACAAGCTCATATCTGGCAGTTTTTTTTTCATCGCACATCAGGTCTTGTGTACCACATCAACACATGTAACTTCCAATAACCTATTCCAAAATAACCACACATTTAGCAACTAACATGCACATGCTTTAAAATAGAGGTTCACATGGGTTACACATGTACTGATACTTGACAGGAATTCTAACAAAGCAGCAGCTGTCGGATTCAACTGGTAATTTCCATTCTTGAAAATGGGAATTCCATAAGGACAAAACTTGGAGAAGAGAAAGCAACTTCAGTTGGGTATTTATAGCACACTTCATGTTAATGGGACATGTACATGTATGAATGATTTATGGAAAAAGGAACAATTCTATTCCAATCAAGATTTTATGTTTGCTGCAATATGAATGCATATGTTCACTATTTTCAAGTTTCTTTTCATACAGGGACCCTGTTCCACATCCCATTGAAGCCTATTTCAATTCTCAGCATCATTCTGAATTATAGAGTATACTTCTGATAAGCTGTCCAAGTGTTTAGACTTATGATGGTATCAAGATAAGATCTTCAGTTACAATTATTTCAGTCAAAGGGAATTCAGATAAATTGACTGTGAAAATTGATCAATGAAAGTAGTTCATTTCTACATGCACTCAATGGTAACAACCGTGACATATTTTACTACAGTCCAATATTAGCACTTAAACTTGCTCAGACGTCAACAATAACCAGGCATGTCAATTTAAACATCAACACCATACAAATATCTGACTCCCAGTATTGCATGTACAGAATACATGTTAATTTCAGCGAATAAAAGTAAATATTATTTCTTAAAGGGTCTCGACCTTCATTTCATAAAGGTTATTTTGCAAATTTATAGAATACAAGTAAAGATATACTTGGTATGTAAATATTCATGAGATGGATGATTATCAATTCATTATATAAAAAAAAATCTGAATAAAAAGCTTAAAGCTAGCATATCAACCAAGGTAGATTGATAAAACATATTATTCAGGTGGATCATATCCTTATAAATAAACAAACAAAGTGCAAAAAATAGAAAAAAAATAAAAACATAACTTCAAACTAAGTTTGGCACAACATGAAAAACCAAAAGTTCTTTTCTTGACACCAGGCATTCTAGCTAGTTTTTCTTCTGGAACACTGCAAAGAAAATGACAGTTGTCCAATACTCAAAAAACTGTTCAAACAACTATACATAGCATAACAATAAACTGTGCTACGTTTCACCATTATCATCTATTATATTGGTCATTGATGTATAATTTCAGGACAAAAATCCAAATGACCTATATAACTGGGGTCAACAAAGATATATTCTAAAATGCTCATGAAGGTAATACATATTCAAAGGTTATTGTTGCTCTGAAATATCTCTTTCCTCACAAAAAATAGTCTTCTAACCATTAACAAATTGTGGAACATATACCTTGTGCACTTTTGTGCTTACAGTTTCACCATGATTATTTCATAACATATGGGTAAAACAGACAGTATGGGATAACATATAAGATGTAAATTATGGATTGGATATAACAAGATGTCAATGAAGGTGTATTCTTAAATACTCATGAATGTACCATTTATTCATATTTCTACAAGAACACCTGTTCTCTATAATATATACCTGAGAGGAAAGCCAAGTCCTCACCATCAAATGATTAAATATGGAGTCACATTTTCCACAAAATACCAAACCAGTCACAGGTCCTGGATTTGTTTGTTGCTGCTGAACATAGCTACCAACAGAAAAATGAACTGTAAATGTAACCCTGTTTGACACCTACTTGTCTGTGTGCAACAAATATTAAGTCTTCTTTACAATCACCACCAATATCCATACTAAAAGTGTTTCAATCAACAACACATTGAGGTCATTACTGAAAGCAAATGACACAGTAAAGGGTTTAGATTGTATATTGAGAGGATAAAATCTGCATATATAATTTCTTTGGATTTTCCTATCTATCAAAGGTACCTCTCTAAGAGTAAATGATGCGCATAGTGTTGGTGAAGCCTGCACCTGATCGCCAACCAGTTACTACAATGACAGGGGTGTTATCTTCAAAGAACTTCCTGCCCTTGCCGACCTCTACAGCAAACTTGACACGGTTGTCAATATCCTCAGACCAGATGCGTTCCTCCTCCTCGGGGTAGGGGTAGAGGAGAGGAAAGCAGCCACGATGGAGATGGATCTGACGAGCAATGACTTGGTTACGGGTCACTGCCAGGATAGGGGCAAGAGGACGGAAGCGGGAAATCATGTGGGCAGACCTGAATATAGAGAATGGATAAGAGGCAAAATATATTAGAGAAGTTGAATCACCTCGACACAAGTGTTAAAAAAAATAAATAAACTGTCCATTACAGTCCTGCATTGCATTACAATTCACTGTTTCTATTGACAATCATAATAAAGACAATAAAAACATCACATCATTCCATCCAGGCAAAATATATATACCGGTATATATTTTTTTCATTTCAGGGGCTACTTTTCAAAACCTACTGCCAAAATCTGCAAAATTGGATATGCTCCTACATTGCAGTGAATGGGGGTTTGTATTTCTCATTTTTCATTTTTTTTTTTTTTGAGGGGGGTTATTTTCCAGGGTGAAATCAACCCAAGCCCCCATTTAATTTTTCTCTGATATCATCCTAGTTCATTACATCATAATTCTACATGAAATATCATAAGTTGAGTCAATATGCATGTACAGAAAAACTTGCAAAGTCAACCTTGAATATTTACCCAAGTAGAAGCAATTTTATACCAGATCATGAAAAAAATGTGCCATATACCACTTCCAAGTTAAAGTTTTCTAACATATATCGGTCGTCCCCCCAAATTTGACCTAGGAAAAATTACCATCATCAATTAGTCTATTAAACAAGCTTGTGGCTTCAATCACATAAAACATTAAAATGAAATTATATTTCCATCACAGCTTCTGCCCAAACTCAATAATAGTTGGCATCATCAGATGATTTCTTTCTATGATTGTTGCTCATGCAAGTCCATCATCAGGGAATGCACCATGGGTGTGATTCATCAGAAGATATCTTACCTTCCAGTCTTAGTGAGTACAATGATTGCACCAGCCAGGCATTTATAAGATGCTTCCACAGCTGCAATGGCTACAGTCAAACCAGCACTGGTTGGCATATCAACCTCCCTGGTCAGTTCTTCAAACTGCTGCCTATGGAACACTGCGGCCTCTGCCTCTCTGGAGATCTATGGAAACATACCCAACAAGAAAAAATGTCTGTTATTTAACATATACATCAAGTGGGTCTAGTAACTTGTTTGGAATATCATTACAAATCATTGGCAATTAGTTCTAGAATTTCATTTTCTTTAGATGACTCTAATTTATACTGATAACAGATGAGGACATTCAATAAAATCACCATGATTCTTGATAATACAAATTAAATATTTGATAAATGTAGCTGTCCATTCATGCAATCAAAACTATAGAATAAATATTCTACGTTCCAAGGTAACATGATAACTTTGTCACTGATGGTAACCACCATGGTAACACTGCTCAATTGCTTTACTTTATTGTCGAAAGAAGGGTTCTGATTGCTGTTAGGTTAAGATCAATGTCCTATATTCTCTTCATATTTCAATTGTACCATGGTACAAAACCAGGGTTTACGCAGATTTCATCTATTATCCATTTCAATTAGGCGCCTTTTGCCAAAAGCGTGCATTTTTAATTGAACCTTTCTTAGTGTACATAATGATATTATGGAATTATGTACACACACCTGCATAAACCTTGGTTTTGTACCATGGTGCAATTTAAACCCATTTTGAGAACACAGACCAGTATATTTTAGGCAAAATTAGAAGGTGAAGGAGAATGGGAAGCAAAACAGCATTGACTAAATACTATAAACTGGGAATAGCATATCCAAAATTATTTTACATTTTCAACTACTTTGAATAGATGAATCTGTCATCAATATTTCATCTCAATATTTTGATATTTGTCTTCCTCATTAACACTATTATGTCATCTATGATATCATTAGTATTATATTAGAAAGCAGTGAACTCTGAAGAGATGTCTGAGAACCTACAAGAAGAAGTCGGCAAAGAAATAGAAGGAAATTAATATCTTTTGGACAATCCAACAATTAAAGTGAGGTGAATCATTTTAGAGGAGTTAGCACATACATGTACTATCACCAAAAATGTTTTGATACAATAGAGAAAACCTTTGAGTATGAGCTTAAAGAGAAGGACCACGAGATTGGCAGTCTAGGGAAGAGAGTTAATAACCTTGAAGCTCAACAAGATGGCTTGGAACAGTATTCAGGGAAGAACTGCTTTATGTTGACATGGGATAGAAGGAAAAGAATGTGAAGACAGAGATGAAGTAATTGGGAGATTCTGCAAGGACAAACTTGGGGTAACACTAAAAATAGTGATATTGACAAATCCCGAGAACAAGGATCTCGCAATAATGAAGATTGCTAGCAACAAAACCTGCAACGCTGTCACTAGATTAGTGGAAAAACTACACCATACCACTATGTTCAAGAAAACTTAACAAATGCCAGATTGGAACTTTCTTGGCAAGTGAAGAAAACTTACAAAGATCACCTGAAGAGCACATAAACACAGGACAGAAAATAAACTTAAATAAAAATAAATGATCATGAATTTCCCTAATGAAGGTGAGTGATATTGACAAAATTAAGGCAAAACTTTCAGTCTATCGCTCACATCCACCGCAGGACTGTTCTTGCTTTACTGTTTTTGGTTTGCTTTTGCTTGTTTTTGTAAATATCTATTTATTATCATGGTTATTGTAGTCTTGTATATAATTATGTTATTTGTGATTAAATAAATTGAAATGAATACTGTCCCTGGTGTATTAAAATCGATCACAAAATGTCCAGCACAATACAACCTATGACACTTTGGTACTATACAGGAAATGAGATTTAATAGCATGTAATGAAGAAAATATCTCGAAAGTAAAGAAATATTTACCCTGTGCATCATGCTAACAGCTTCAACTGGGTATTTGCCCTTTGCTGTTTCTCCTGATAACATAACACAATCTGCACCATCAAGGACAGCATTGGCAACATCACTAGTCTCTGCCCTGGTGGGACGGGGGTTGTTCACCATACTCTCCAACATCTATAAACGTGTGATAAATTACATAAATATATCAGTGTCAGCACAGTAGGTGTATTCTTAGTCACAGTACAAATTTGCTTAAGGTTTCTTTAAAAAAAAACCACACAAGGCATTAGACATGTGCAAGATAACTGCATGTTTCTTATATTTTTCTCTATTGTTTTTTTTTAATAAATGAAATAGTGTATTTTTTATGCTACATATATATACCATGCAAAACCTGCTGTTTACCTTTTGAAGCATTGGACCTGGTACAATTACTATGTCCTTACTTTGTAAACTTTTGAATTTTTGGTAAACTACTTTTCTTGAATTAAAAAGTGATATTAACAACATTATTATGTCTCACCAACTGGCAAAAATACACACCTAGACCCCTTTTCATAGTTCCCTCTCAATTGCATCCTAACATGAAAAATAAGAAAGCCTTGCAGATCATACAGTATTTTGCTATGTTTGTGAGGAATGATTAAATGTGTACTGCTTTGGTAAAGGGTCAATAGTATGAATTCTACTGGAGCATCATCTAACTTTCCAATATTACAAATGTGTCGCAGCCTCTTAATCTTTATTCAGTGGTTGATTATTTGTGAAAAATCAAAATTTGATTTTTTTTGTTTTTGTTAAAGAACCAAGAACCCGCAGGCCTCTCAGTAGTTTTATTTTTTCTTTAGAAATTACCCTTGAGCATTCATCTATATATTTTGTAATTTATCAGTAAGCTACAAAGATTAAATCCTAAAATTTTCAGCCCATTCTATGCTTGAATTTTTTTTTTTTCATCAATAAAAAAATTACCCAGACATTTTCAAATAAGATTCATTTTTATTGTACATCCTTCACATTTTGGGGCAAACTTGTTCATATAATTTAGTGGTGAATTGGAATAGCTATATTCACTGGGGAAGGGGGGTGACAAAGGCTTAAAAATGCTAATACTTGAATATATCTTCAAATATTCCACAGCTTTTATTTTGTCATGCCTGTGGGAGTATAATAAAGATCACGGGAGCATTTCATGATAAGTTTTGCCAGTGATTTCACTGACAGATGTTAAAAGCTACTACAAATCCTTGCACCTGATTGGCTGAGAGCAATATGGTCATTTTAAATCACTGACAAAACTGCTCATGAAACACTCCCCTGCTAGATCCTGCCCCTCACCTGAGTAGCACAGATGACTGGTTTACCAATCTTGTTACATCTACTGATCATCATCTTCTGAGCTAGGAAGACCTTCTCTGGGGGGATCTCAATACCGAGGTCACCACGGGCAACCATGATACCATCACTTGCTTCCAAGATCTCATCAAATCTACAGGAAGGAAACCATGGAAATGTAGCATGGCTTTAATCAGCTTACACAACATTTTCAGGGGTTTTTTTTTCATCACAATTAGTCAGAAGTGAGATTTCAGGGCTTGGCATACATAAAAGGCATCTATATGGATACTGATGTTGCGTGCATATGTGCCTTTTTTTACACAAAGTGAGTTAAGAGGTATCCCTTCCCACTGGCACAGTCAGCACATCTGAAAGCTTAAATCTTCTCAAGGTAGTGAGGAATCAAATCTACAGGAAGGAATCCAAGGAAAGGCAGCATGGCTTTGAGGTTTTGAAGTTTTATGAGCGAAGGTTTGGGATATCTTGCAGTGATTATTTTCTGTATACTACTCATAAAATTAATCACAATTTCTGTTGCCAAAGCCTAGACAAGATTATCAGATGGGTAAGCATTGGCAATTTCCATAAAGGAAAGCTTCAAATACCTTGCAGGGTTTTTCATCACTATTTCTTATAATGTAATTTTAAAGCTCTAAATAGAATACACAATGAAGAATAAATAGTGGAATTTCATATAAATGATCTCAGAAACAGCTGGTTTGTAGCAGTACAAGGTATCTATACAGGATATACAAGCAAAATTAGAAAGTGTATTGCATGGAGTGGCCCCCTAACATCATAGTTTTATCTTCAGCTGACTTACTTGGCTACACCTTCCTGGTTCTCAATCTTACTGATGATCTTGATATGAACTCCTTGTTCACCCAATACCTCTCTCACCTGTTGAACATCGCTAGCCTTGCGGATGAAGGATGCAAACACCATCTCAACCTGACAATAGAGGGGTAAGGGGATATCAGATTAAGCTTGTACATGCCTCACAAATATTTCCTGTGTAACACATTTCACATAGCTGAACCATTGCTAAAATATTCAAAATTTCTGGGACAAACAAAATGGAAGAATGTGTATTGTTAGACATATTCAGAATCATGAGCACCTGCTCTAGTCAAACTGGGATGCAAAATACATAACAAACCCTGAAGGCACAGATTTCATGCTTAAATTCTACCATTCCACAATTAAACGAAACAACTGTGTTATCATAAATATGATTCAAATAGTTTGAGCTTCCATCTTGCTTTTAGAGGAAATAACAATGATCCTAAAAGAGATAGAGGGCTATTAAGCACCGACATGACATTTGCTCCAGCGATAATTGCTCTGGGCATAATTTCTTCTAAGATGTAGGGTTAGGGTTGCAATAGAGTTTTATGTTAGGTTTAGGGTAGGGTACAAAATAGTGCTAAACGTAGGTTGAAGTTGGTCATTAGATAAGTGTGTTGAATTTAGAGCAGTACAACTGTCGCCGGAGCAAATGTCATGGAACTGTTTAAGCATGCTGTCGTCAAAACTTTTCATGACTTTTTTTCTTTGAGTCTTGCACACGTGTTTAGACTAAATTGTGACTACCAACGACCCAGAAGTTTTTTGGTGTCAAGTTTTTTGGGGGTTAAAAGACCTTTTATCAGTATTTGCACTTACGGGAATAAACTTACCCCATTTTCTAAACCAAATTTGAGATCTCCCTTATCTTTCTCTGAGAGTGCAGGCAAGTCTACTTCAGCATTGGGTAGATTAACACCCTTCCTACTACCAAGCATGCCTCCATTGATAATCCTGCAGTCTAGGTAGTCAGAACCTGTTCAGAAATAAAATATAAAGTTAAGTGTTCAGGTAGACATAAGTAGGCTTCAATCCTGCTTTGCATGCGTTGGTTGTCAATTTCATCCGAATGAGGTTTTCAATACTATGAATATTTGCCTACATCTTAAGGACGTTCCACAGTTAAAGTGAAATCCATGTCATTTTCACCAAACTTTGCACATAGATACTTTAGAACCTTAATATTCGAAATATGCAAAAATTAACATAGGTCCATGTGCTTGATTTTTTGCTATAGTGCTTCAAAGTTCACCCAAATTGATGTTCTTAAAAATTGCGCATTCAAAAGAATTTGGCATTTTTAGACCGCCCAAGATTACTACAATGAGTTTAAACCTCTATTACTCAGTCAAAATACATGAAAAAGTCATCAAATTTCGCAAGAGAGTTAATAATTGTATCGTTAGAATGGAGAATCTATTTATAGTGCTATTTGTTTGCAATTTTAAGTTTAACAGCTCTGTCAGTTCTTAAAAAAGGCGTAAACGATAACAAAATCCCAATCTGAAAAATGTAAAATTTCAGTAACAAACTACAAACGTACAATAAATGCTGCACTTTATTCAAAATCCATGTCATTTTCACCAAAATTTGTAGAGTTGTAGAGGAAGGTATACCTAAGAGGAACAAACATTAAAAAATAGGGGTTCATGTGCTTGTTTTTAAACTATCAGCATTTTTTTTAGAGCAAATGTGCTTTTTAAAACACCAAAAATGCGCCGAATGCTTTGTATCTATGTGAAGAAAAAATCAAAATCACTCTACCATTTATTCAAACTCGGGGTAATATCCGTGATTCTTGGCAGCAATGCAGAGTAAACTATTTTGAAATTGTAGAATTTTTTTTTGAATGGTCCATGGAATAATTCAATTTTTTAGCTTCATGAAATAACGCATCGGATCTGCAGTTAAAGTGCAGAAGATGAGAAAAATCAGCTCATACCCGCAGCTAATTAATCACTTGTTCATCCATTGTGACGTCAGCGCGCAGAGTGTAAACTATGCGCAGATCATAATGCGCACAAACATAACTGTGGAACGTCCTTAAATGTTTCATAAAGTCATAACTTAAGTGAAAGAAAGTTGGAGAGTACGAATATATTTCTTTGTAAAACTATTTTTTTTTCACATAAGCTTTCCTGACTACGCTTTTTTCTATGCTGCAATAACACTAGTGAGGGAAAAGACATTAATTGAGATTCCTGCTGTCCTGAAGTACAATGGCCATTATGGATGATAACTATTCAGCTATCTAAAGCACTTGTTTACCTTCAATAACCCATAAAAGCTCTTCATCAAAATAAACAGGATGTATTAGTGAACCCATTTCAAGGGCAATCAAAAAGTCTTTTCAAAGAAATTTTCCTTTGAGTTCTATCTAATCCACCTCTTGTCACCTCTGTCAATGCCTCATTAACAATAGCTAGTAGACTACAGCATTTAAGCCCCTCTTTCCTCACACTGTACATTATCCTCTAAAGTCATAGAGCTATCATATCAAACTGATAACCCCCTATCAGAGCCGATTCTGAACTCAAATTTAAAATGTGGCGACACTTTGGTAGTTTTGTGGTGTATGGTTTCGTGGACACTTATTTCCCATGAGTAATAGGCTGCAAAAATATCATATTTGCCATTAACATACATTTTCAACTTACCAATTTTAGTAACTTCAAGTGCAATCAAACCATCATCAACAAACACAGTGCCTCCCACATCTAGGACCTTTCTCATGTTTGGATAGTCAACGTAGATCTTCTCTGCAGTGCCAGACTCGGCGTCGCCTTTGTTTAAACTTAGGCGGATTGTCTTTCCACTTTCCAACTTTATCTCAGCCGAACCTCCCTACAATACATGAATAAAATGATCTTCATGAAGGTTACATTAAAGCTGAATCATGAAAAACATTCTTTTGAACATATAAATTCACATCTTCACAAGAGATGCTGTGTTCAATATATGTATCCTTTAAATAGTCCGGGTTATAACTGAGCAAGGTGCCACTTGGAGAAGGAGAAATTTTCATATAGTGCCTCTAGACCAGTTCTTTACGCTGAATATGAATATATGAGGTAAACAGGCTGTATCCTGAAAATTAACCTGTGAGGGCGCTTTTTTCAAAATGGCCGCCATATTTTGCGAGAATTTGAATTTTCGTACATAGATTTCGACATAAGCATTCAATTGCCATAGAATTAGTGTCATATGAAAGCCAAATAAATTCCCTACAATTTGGTACTATTTATAGGGAATAAGTAGGTCATTTAGCTGAGATTTTAAGTAGAAAACTTGATTTTTGTAATTTTTTCCCAAAAATTAAAAATTCTACAAATACATGATTTTACATAATTCTATGAAAAATTAATCAATTACCTTGAAATGTTCCTGAAAACTTTATTGATATACTATTATCATGTGGATGAAATTCCAACTCTGTATCATTTTTTAAAGCAAATTTATAAGGTATCAAACTTGAATACTTCAATTCCAGAAATGTCGCTTTTTGTATGCATTTCCATAGATTAATACGTATAACATGTATAATACATGTATGTATAATACATGTATGTATAATGTATAGTTAAAACTTAAATGCTATTATCTCCACTAGTTAATCACTTGCAGAGTTAAGAGTAGGCTTTTCTCTATCAGCTGCATAAAACAAAATGTTTGCACATCGAAGCCTAACATTTTCAGGGGGTGGGGGTGTCGAAGTCCCCCCCCCCCCCACGTTCCTATATCATGTTGTTGTATATTGCCTATTTGTTAGAAAACTGTTTTTTGGAGCACCCATTGAGGCAAAAGGCATTTCTGTTATACAGTACATCCACTTTAATTACTTTAAAACCACTTGGAGAGGAAAAGAGTAGGCTTTGTTCTACCAGCTACATCAAAAGAAGTGGCACATCGAAGCCTACCCCTCTCGGGGAGGGGGAGCTTTTGCTTAATATTGCCAATTTATTTGAAAATTCACAACATTGAGGCCAAAAAGCGTTTGTGCTTTGTTGTACACCCCATTTTATTAATTTGAGACCACTTAGAGAGGAAAGAGTAGGCTTTGCTCTATCAGCTGTAAAGAAGTGTTGGCAAATCGAAGCCTATCCCCTTCAGAATGTTCGGGAGCTGTAGAATTTACCTCACCAATTTTCGGTATTTGACTATCTATTGGACATTCACAATTTTGGATCACTCATTAAGGCAAAAGGGCGTTTCTACTATATAGTACAGCAAATTCTATTTTCTTGCAATGACTTGGAGAAGAAAGAGTAGGCTTTGCTCTATAAGCTCCATTTAAAGAAGTGTTGGCAAATTGAAGCCTATCTCATTCAGGCGGATGTAAAAGTTACCCCACTAATTTTCGGTATTTGGCTACTTGTTGAAAATTCACCATTTTGGAGCCCCCATTTAATTATTTGTATTATGTTGAAGAATGAAATTAAATTGAATTTAATTGAATTGAAGCAAAAAGGTGTCTCTGATATATAGTTCTGCCACTTGTATTGCCTTGAAACCGCTTAAGGAGGAAAGAATGGGCTTTGCTTTATCAGCTATAAAGATGTGCTGGCAAATAAAAGCCTACCCCCTTCTGGGGTCTGTCGAAATCACCCCCTCCCCCCTTTGCATTATTACCTATTTATCAGAAAATTCACAATTTTTGAGCCCCCATTGAGGTAAAAAAAGCATCTCTCATATATAGTTCTGCCACTTTTACTGCCTTGAAACCAATTAAGGAGGACAGAATATGCTTTGCTCTATTATCTACCTATAAAGAAGTGCTGGCACATTGAAACTTACCCATCTGGGCGGCTGTCAAACCATCCCACCCCTTTTGCATTATTGCCTAATTATTTGAAAATTCACAATTTGTGAGCCCCCATTGAGGCAATATGCACTTCTGCTGTATAAACACCCGATTTCATTTTCTTGAAACCATTTGGAGAGTAGATTCCCCTCTTTCAGCTATATATGTCGAATTGCTGCCATATCGAAGCCTGACCCACTTCAGGGGACTATAGATGTTACCCCAACTTTTTTTTACGATTTTTTGCCAATTCATTGGAAAACTCGCCATTTTGGAGCCCCCATTGAGGCAAAAAAGGTGTTTCTGGTATATAGTAGAGCCACTTCTTTATAGCTGATAGAGGAAAGCCTACTCTCTCCTGTCCAAGTAGTTTCAAGGCGGTAATAGTGGCAGAACTATATATCAGAACCGCCTTTTTGCCTCAATGGGGGCTCAAAAATTGTGAATTTTCAAATAAGCAATAATGAAAAAGGGGCGGGGTGATTTCAACAGCCCTCTCATGGGGATATGCTTTTATTTTCGAGCATGTCTTTATATGTAGCTGTTTAAAGCAAAGCCTTTATTCTTTTCTCTCCAAGTGGCTTCAAGGGTGAAAAAAGGCAGAACTATATATCAGAAATGCCTTTTTGCCTCAATGGGGCTTCCAAAATGGTGAATTTCAAGAGGGGGGGGGGGAGTAATTTCGACAGTCCCCTGAAGGGAGCAGGCTTTTATTTGCCGGCACTTCTTTATATGTGCCTGATAAGGCAAAACCTATTCTTTCCTCCCTAAGTGGTTTCAAGGCAGTAAAAGTGGTATAACTGTATATCAGAACGCTTTTTTGCATAAATGGGGGCTCCAAAATGGTGAATTTTCCAATAAATAGGCGATAATGAAAAAGGGATTGGGTGATTTCAACAGCCACCCGGAGGGGGTAGGCTTTTATTTGGCAGCACTTCTTTATATTTGGCTGATAAAGCAAAACCTATTCTTTCCTCCCTAAGTGGTTTCAAGGCAGTAAAAGTGGAAGAACTATAAATCAGAAACGCCTTTTTGCCTAAATGGGGGCTTCAAAATGGTGAATTTTTCAATAAATATGCAATAATGCAAAAGGCATGGGGTGATTTCAACTGCATCCCGGAGGGGTAGGCTTTTATTTGCCAGCACTTGTTTATATATAGCTGATAGAGCAAAGCCTACTCTTTCCTATCCAAGTCATTGCAAGAAAATGAAATTGGCTGTACTATATAGTAGAAATGCCCTTTTGCCTCAATGGGTGATTTGAAATGGTGTAATTTCCAATACACAGGCAATAAACATAATATAGAGGGGGAGAAGTTGACTCAGACAGCACCTTAGAGGGCTAGTGTTCGATGTGCTGCGCTTATTTATGTAGCTGGTAGAACGTACTCTACTCTTTCAAATAAATAAAATAAATAATAAAGCACAAACGCTTTTTGCCTCAATGTTGGGTCCAAAATGGTGAATTTCCAAATAAATTAGCAATAAGCGAGGGGTGACTTCCACAGCCCCCCCCCCCCCCAAGTGGGGTAGGCTTCGATTTGCTACTTCTTTTGATGTAGCTGGTAGAACAAAGCCTACTCTTTTCCTCTCCAAGTGGTTTTAAAGTAATTAAAGTGGATGTACTGTATAACAGAAATGCCTTTTGCCTCAATGGGTGCTCCAAAAAACAGTTTTCTAACAAATAGGCAATATACAACAACATGATATAGGAACGGGGGGGGGGGGGAGGACTTCGACACCCCCACCCCCTGAAAATGTTAGGCTTCGATGTGCCAACATTTTGTTTTATGTAGCTGATAGAGAAAAGCCTACTCTTAACTCTGCAAGTGATTAACTAGCGGAGATAATAGCATTTAAGTTTTAACTATACATTATACATACATGTATTATACATACATGTATTATACATGTTATACGTATTAATCTATGGAAATGCATACAAAAAGCGACATTTCTGGAATTGAAGTATTCAAGTTTGATACCTTATAAATTTGCTTTAAAAAATGATACAGAGTTGGAATTTCATCCACATGATAATAGTATATCAATAAAGTTTTCAGGAACATTTCAAGGTAATTGATTAATTTTTCATAGAATTATGTAAAATCATGTATTTGTAGAATTTTTAATTTTTGGGAAAAAATTACAAAAAATCAAGTTTTCTACTTAAAATCTCAGCCAAATGACCTACTTATCCCCTATAAATAGTACCAAATTGTAGGGAATTTATTTGGCTTTCATATGACACTAATTTTATGGCAATTGAATTCTTATGTCGAAATCTATGTATGAAAATTCAAATTCTTGCAAAATATGGCGGCCATTTTGAAAAAAAGCGCCCTCACAGGTTAATTTTCAGGATACAGCCTGTTTACCTCATATATTCATATTCAGCATAAAAAATTGGTCTAGAGGCACTATATGAAAATTTCTCCTTCTCCAAGTGGCACCTTGCTCAGTTATAACCCGGACTAAAATCATTAACAAACAAAACATGTTCAGCAATGGGATAGCAAGTCCAGTTTTATTCTTCCAATCTAACATTTCTGCCAAGTTTCTGTATGTAAACAATATCTTGAACAGCGCTGATATCTATTTATCTTGATTTTCCTGACATAACCCCATTATTATGAGTATCATGAAAATATAGCATTTCAAGGAATTCTAACAAGTACTCAAGGAGGTAGAAATGGGCAATGTGGAAAAATATCTTGCTTCACAATGTTGCCTGACATTGTCTCACCAAGATAAATTAATGCATAATTACTTACACCTGACAAGAGTCCAGTTCTGATCTCTGGTCCCTTTGTGTCAAGAGCTACAGCAATACTGCATGTACGCAACTGGGTGAGACGCCTCTCAGCCTCACGAACATTTTTTATCGTCTCTGCATGGTACTACCAGATGAAAACAGAAAAATATAATTAGTAGAATTTTGAGTTACATCATCGACATTTAAAGGTCAAGTCCACCCCAGAAAAATGCTGACTTGAATAAATAGAGAAAAATCAAACTAGCATAGTGCTGAAAATTTCATCAAAATCGGATGTAAAATAAGAGAGTTATGACATTTTAAAGTTTCGCTTATTTTTCACAAAACAGTGATATGCACAACTAGGTGAGTCAGTCGATGATGTCAATCACTTACTATTTCTTTTGTTTTTTATTGTTTGAATTATACAATATTTCATTTTTTACAGATTTGACAGTAAGGACCAACTTGACTGAACCATATATTATTAACAATGCTAATTCCACATGTTCAGGGAGGAATTAATCGTTGTATCACTTGGCAATGAGGAGAAAATTGGAATATTTCATATTTCACATAATAAAATACAAAAGAAATAGTGAGTGGATGACGTCATAGTCTCCTCATTTGCATACTCACCAGGATGTGCATATAATTGTTTTGTGAAATTAAGCGAAACTTTAAAATGTCATAACTTTCTTATTTTTCATCCGATTTTGATGAAATTTTCAGTGTTATGCTTGTTGGATTTTTCTCTTTTTATTCAAATCAACTTTTTGTTGGGGTGGACATGTCCTTTAATGGTTTTCAATTGGGAGCATAAAAACGGAAGTATCACATGGCTATATGCCACATACATATATGTTTTTTTATCTTATTTCCCTTTTAATTCACCACAAGTTCAACAGTAAGAACGACCTATGATTCCATGGCTTGGTTCTCAGATATCTCTTTGGGTTATTTTGGAACTTCAAATCTGGAAATATCTGAGTATTGTTTGTCATCAACAACATATCAAATGCAAATAAGACAGAAATATCTGATGAGCTTAAGACTCGCAAAGAATTGGTAAAAAAAAACTTTGGTTTGTAACAAGCCATATACAGTCCTTTTTTCTAAGTTTTCTTCCATGTTTGAGTATCCTTTTGATTAAATTGAGTGATAAAAATGTATCCGGAAGGATGTATGTGGTATGCTATGGAGTTTGGAAACTCTTGTTGGAATGTTCCCAAGGGAGTGGGAAGGTGCATACAGTAAGTACAGGCAAGCAAGGATCCAATGTGACCAAGTTAATATCTGCAAAAGTGCTTAGAGGCGTTATTCCAATATACTAAGTGCTATATATGTGTCCTGCCACCCCAAAAACAACAAAATGAACTTTGAGGTTTTTATTGAGTTTTAAAAAGGACAACCTAAATTAAGAAATTATATAGCTTGGAAAGATTGATCAACAAAAACCCACACAAGTATTTGATTGAATGTGGAAGAAATTCATTGACAGCTTCAAGACAATGAGAAAACAATGTTTGAAATTTGGGGTTCACTCAAGCACTCAAGCACACTGTGCAATTTAAGTTAAACTTCCATCCAGTCCAGAAAAATGATGTTTAAAAAAAAACTCATGTATCTCATCTTTTATTAATCTTCAAATTTTGACAGTGTGAAGAAGAGGAGTTTCTCTTTCAGATAAGCTCATTTTCTAACTTTGTACATTTCGGAACCAAAGTACTGTTTTAGGTACATGTATGTACAGACAACCTTCCATGGTGACTTATTGTTGGTTTTGGGGTGACTGGTCACATATAAAAGTGCATTATTAAATCATCATTACCTCATGGGATCCATGTGAGAAGTTCATACGAGCAATGTTCATGCCGTTCTTGATCATATCCATTAGAGTGTCTACACTACGGGAAGCAGGTCCTGCATCAACAAAAGAATTCAACAATAATAAACATGTAATATATCAGAATTCCCACTCTGGCACATATGTCATTTTGGCATTAAATTCATTTGATAATTAGGAAAATAAGCAGATTTTTTGTCTACACACGTACATGATGTAGAATTGGTAATAACCAGACCATGTGCCCATACAGTAAATATTTTTACATAAATTTCATATTTGGCTTGCTTAAATGATGGCAGAATTAATATGAAGAAATTATACCAATTTACTTTGGAACTTTTTCAGACTTCCCCTATCATTTTTGGTTATTGCGACTACAAGTGATTAATAATTAGGGATGCCAAGTAAACTTGATTATAAGTACGAAAATCGTCTATAATGGACCCTTATACAAAGAAAATGGGTCTTCTCTGGCCAAACACGGACCTACTACAAGTAGTGTTACAAAAGTAAGGATTCTTATTACTGTCTGCAAAAGAATCATCCCTGCTTGAACCTATGTAAAAGCAGGGTAATAGATTTCATTCAAATACACTTTGACTTGTATAATTCTTATTGTACATATTTACAACAAATTTAAACCAAAAACTCAATATCTGGAAGTGGACTTTATAATGGAACTATGACTTTTACACTTTAAAGGAGAATGAAACCCTTGAAACCAGCTGAATCCATATCAAAGAGAAAAATCAAAGAAACACATTGTTGAAAGTTTGAGGAAGATTGAATGAATAATAAGAAAGTTATGAGCATTTGAATATTGAGATCACTAGTGCTATGTAGATCCTCCCATCGGCAATGCGACCAAGATCTGTGATATCACACACGTACAACTCCCTCATTACTTTAGTACTTATTTCACGTATATTCTCACTTTTATAGAGTCTATCACAAGGTGAGGTGTTCTCTTTATGAGATGACAAGTACAGAGGTTTCACAACATTATATCATTGATGAATCGTTTGTCATATGATTAGAATGAGCAAAAAGATATGTTTTGGGGTATATTTTCAGTGTCCAAATGGGAGAGTTGTACGTGTGTGACATCACAGATCTTGGTCGCATTGCCGATGGGAGGATCTCCATAGCATTAGTGATCTCGACATTCAAATGCTCATAACTCTTTTATTGCTAGTCCTATTTTACTCAAAGTTTTGTTGATTTTATTCTTTGATTTTTCTGCTTTCACAAAAGCTAACTTGCTCCAAGAGTTTCATTCTCCTTTAAACACTTGAGCTTGACTTTTGTGTAAACATTGAACTTCATGTCATGCCATAAATTATGATACACACAGGTAGACATCTATTGCCTGATTTTTATCCCATTATACATGTATTTGCTCGTTCAGCTTCTTGGTCAACCCAGAGATGTATGTGATATTCATTTATGCTTTTATGGGATGTCAACGAAACTATTAACTTAAGTATCAAAGCGATTTCTACACGGACTCCTGGCATCAAAGTCCACATATATGTCCAACATAAAGATATATTTACACTGGAAATGTAAGGTATCATGACCCCTACCGATTGTGCAGACGATTCCAGAGTTGCGCACATTGCCAGGACGAGATTCAATGTGAAGCTTGCTGCAGTGGTCCAAGAACGTGTTGGCCGTGACAACCTTGTACTGGGCCATCTGAAAGTAATGCTCGCTGTCATGTTCATCATCTGCAACATGGGGGCGCTTTGAAGCCTGAGACATGGTGATTCCAAATAACTACCCTGATAAAAAAAAATGAAATTTTAAAAGAAAAGCATGAAATTAAAGACATCTTCAAATCCTATCTGAAAGCCTATTTTTGAAACCCCCTAATTTCAGTCTTTCATTATTAATCATAAACAAAATAATCATCGGGCAAGCAGTTAAGCATGATATTTTTGTACTTTGTAGCTTGTAAAGTTTTCTTTTGTCAATTTCATTTTTAGCTCTGGTCTGAGTCTTTCACTTTGAAAAAAGACATTATTATAATTAAAGCCATTTACCACATTTTACTTATTGCAAGTACAAAGCAAGCCTCTAATGTGAATTGACCATCATTGGTATACACAGTTTGCTGCTCATTCAAACAACATTACCAGGAAAACAGGTACCCACAATCTTACATGATAAAATACACAAAATAAGTCAACACTGTCTGTCACACTATATCTGATAAGATGATCTTGCTATGACACACTCAACTATCCTTATTGACAAGCAGAATGCATTTAACAAGTACAACTTGAGACTAAAATCCATATCAACCCAATATCAAATCATATTTCCCTATGGCATATTCATCTCTGAGTATGGATACACTCCATATTGTCAAGACAAGCCTTTGACATTTATAAGCAGATCTCTTTATTTTTTTCTTTATTTAAAAGAGTTTCAAAAGCTGTTGTACAAGCATGACAAGTACTATTCATCACGTTTATATAGTATATACAGTACTAACTGAAAAATTCATAGCACCGTTGAATTGATGAAGAGGACATGAATCTCACTAAAATTATTCAAGCTTCAATAAATGTTATAAAATGCCCTAAAGAAGTTATTTGTATCATGGACCTACATGTATTGCATGTTTGTATGAATTCACGAACAGATAGCCTATCTCAAAGATAATAGCAAGGGCATAGGCTGGGGGGGGGGGGGTGGTGGTGCAGTGGGTGAATCCTCTCACATAGGCAGAGGAGTTTAGACACTGGCAAGCAAAACAAAATTTGTACCCCGTCTTCTGCTTTCAACAGCTGATTTTCCACATTTTAGTTTCACCTCCCCAAGATGTGCACCTCCCCATGCTCAAACCAGCCTATGCCCTTGAATAGATTACAGTAGAACTGAACAGAAAAAAAAAGAGTAAAAGTAAAAAGCCTATACTTTGCCAAGTACAATGATTCGTAAATGTTATTGCACTTATATCAAATTGTTAACAATGCAGTGACTCCGTTTTCGGTTTTGTTAAAAATAGCGGGGAGTTAGAGTATAATCGGTAGAAACAAAAACTCAGTTCTTGGTAATTCTTAAAAATAATGGGGAGTTAGGGGCAATGTGTTGTTGGACAATGTGTATTATCAATACTTTGATTGAAATAAACAGGAAAAACAAATCTGCAATATATGATTTTAAAGTAATTAACCTTAAGAAGTTGAAATTTGTGTGAATGTCACGCGAGTCACAATGGAATGGCTGACTGACATTTCAAAGTTTCACTTATTTTTCACAAATCAGTTATGTACATTGTACACACTCAATTATATGCAAATGAGAGAGTTGATGATATTCCTCATTCACTATTTCTTTTGTTTTTCATTTTATGAAGTATACAATAATTTCAATTTTTATAGATTTGACAATGACCAACTTAATTGAACCACAAAGTGTTAAAGCAGAGGTAATTCCACATTTTCAGGAGGAATAAAACTTTGTTTCACATGACAATGAGGATAAAATCAAAGTACATGTAAATCATAAATGTATATGGAATAGAAAAAGAAATAGAGGGTGGGTGATGTAATCAGCCTCTTCTTTTTCACACCAACAGGATGTGCATAAAACTGTAAGGTGAATTTTTTAATGTCATAACTTATTTTACGTCTGATTTGGATGGAATTTTCAGTGTTACACTTGTTGGATTTTTCTCTTTTTATTTCAATCAACCTTTTGTAATTTAGGTGTACATGGCCTTTTCAAGAATTTTCATGAAGCAAGTGCGAGCTGAAATTTGTTGATAAACTGAAAGTGGGTACTTTCAAACCATGTTTATAAAACAAAAAAAACTTCAAACATTTCCAGCGAAATATGTAATTGCAAACAAATTATATATATATTCAGAGACATTTCACACAAACGGCACGTAGCGCGAGCTGGCAATTTTCTTGAAAGACGACCACAACCTCAAACTTAATTTGATATGTGACGTAAAAACGGGGCACAATTATTAAGCCCTTCAATTAAGAATTAAAAGTGCTTTGAGATGCATCTAATAGATTTCACAATTTCCAATGTCTCTAGCCTTGGGAGGGCCCCACTCCCTGCAAAGTCTACCGCTTTTGCAGTTTTCTATGTTGGCAAGTATGGTCAGGTGATACTATATCCCAATAACCTTGCATGTCTGACATGAACATCTGATATCATCATGTCTGAAAATGGCAGACAGATTAGCATTAAGTTCCAGTATGTCAACATATGATGTTGACCAATCCTTTATTTCAAGTTGACTTCAAGGTAGTTTAAGCCATTTACAAAGCATAAAACAAAGAGTATCAAGATGCATTACTACGCAAAGAATCTAACAGTGCAAGACATGATGGAATAAAATACATCCTTGTACAGGGAAGATGCAGAACTTTTTGTCATTTGTGCAATCCTCATAAGAATTAAAATTATGATTTACATTTTGTATTATTTTTTAAATTCATTTTTAGTTGTTTGTGATAATTTATTCATATATCGAGCAATAATCATGTAGCTCTTCAGAACGAATGGGAAACCACTTTTTTTTTCATATTTGGATACTATACAGTGCGTCCCACAAAAAAACGAAACCGAGGTTTAGCGATGATTTAACATAACTTAATCACAAATACAATAGACAACTGACCTATCATTGTAAAGCTTAGAATCTCTTCTTTCAAACGGTATAACATACAAGACTTCTCATTCACGCATGAGTAAAGAAAGGAAAGCAAAAACTTGTTTGGCAGGGGTATCAAAATTTCAAAAAGAAAATCACATGCCTAAAAAGTTCAATATCTGCTCTTTAATTTGATAGCTAAATCGCAGAAAATGGCCAAGAAATAACAAAGCTATCTTTGTTCAAAACAATGCTTGTATTTCCATAATGTCATGAAACGTACATGTTTTGACCAGTTTCTCACCTAAAAAGTAAGCTATCGCACGGTTAACAAAAGACTTTATGCATGGCTCATCGTCAACAGAACGGAGAGTCAAGTAAGTCTGAAAGCTATCCAGTAAAACCTCTTCATTTTATGAAATTATTGGAATTCAAGCCTTATTTCAAATGTTACTTCTTGAACGTTTTCTGTAATTGAGGTATCAAATTAAGAGCAGATATTGAACCTTTTAAAAATTTGATTTTCTTTTTGAAACTCAGATACCGCCCGCCAAGTGACTCTTTTGTTTCCTTTTTTCAAATTGTTTTTGCTCACTCATGCATGAATGATAAATAATCTAAGTTATTTCAGATGAAAGAAGAGACTCTAAGCTTTACAATGATAGGTCATTTGTCTATTGTATTTGTGATGACAAATCATTGATAAATCTCGGTTTCGTTTTTTTCTGGGACGCACTGTATAGTATGAATCATAAATATACTTTTAAGACTCATTTGACCTTCAATAATGATGTCATCAAAATGGCTTAAGAACTCAAAAATTCCAATTTGCATGTATGACATTAAAATCATGCAAATTTGACTCTAACTCCACAAACATTGGCCGATATATAAACGCCCAATTATCAATGTATGTTGTTTTAGCTTCAGGAGGAATTATTCTTTCTGAATTATGTCTTTTAAATTGATGAAGGCATCATCATCAGAAGTTTCAATTTAATAACACATTTGTGTCTTTTTTGGACATTTTGCTTGTAACATCTATGGGAGAGGACTTTTCATCAAAACTGGATTCTATATTCCTGTCTTTCATGAAAAACATATCCACTATTTCTTGCCAGGTTTTACCAAGCTTTGAGTATGCTGTAGCGAATATTCAAAGCATTGGAGTTATTTTCCTCCATTATTTAAATCAGATGGTGGGATCATGCCCGTATTTTAATTGCAAAATTGGATTCAAGATTCTCATTTTGAGAATGTCAATTCTGTAATGTCAATGGGGAAATATTCTGGTTGATTGGTTAACACGCTATTATTCAGAACCAACTGAAGACAATTTTTTTCTTCATTTTTTTAACTCTTTTGATCTTCAACCTTATACGCAAATTTGACTCTAACTCCATTAATATTAGCCAATATATGCCCAATTCTCAATGTATGTTTTAGCTTCAGGAGGAATTACTCTTTCTGAATTGTCTTTAAATTGATAAAGGCATCATCGACAGAAGTTTCAATTTAATAACACATTCATGTCGTTTTTGGATATTTTGCTTGTAACATCTATGGGAGAAAACTTTTCATAAAAACTGGATTCTATATTCCTGTCATTCCTCAAAAATATATCCACTATTTCATGCCAGTTTTTACCAAGCTTTTTGAGTATGCTGTTGCTAATATTCAAAGCTTTGGAGTTATTTTCCTCCATGTTTTAATCACATGGTGGGATCATGCCCATATTTCAATTGCAAAATTGGATTCAAGATTTTTTTTTTTAAACAAGTAATGTCAATAATGGGAATTCTGGTTGATTGGTTAACATGCTATTAATACAAGGACTCCTCTTTCAGAACCAACTGAAAAAAACTATTTTTTTCTTCATGTTTTTTCTTTTAATCTTCAACCTGACTAGCTTTAATGATAAGTGCTTACTATTTGCAATAAGACTGAAAAGGGGATCATTTGTCCTGGATAAGTACTTGGCATAGCAATTGAACTTCCCTATGCTGAGGGGTGCAGTAGGCTGGTCGGTCATTGGCCATGTTGAACTTGTAATGTATAGAAGTACAATGAAATTAGAGGAAATAGGTTGACACCCAAGTATGACCTCTATTAAAGCTAAGTAAACATTAATGCTGCTCAATATCAGACTTTAACACTCCATTTTTTAAGGACGGCTATCAAATTCTTTAACATTTCCTTCAGTTTCACTAGAAAAATTAGTGCAGTGTGTTAACTTTTATCTTAAAGGCAGAATAGGAATGAGGGAAAGGGGGATCACTCTAGCAGCCTTGATAAATCACTTTTCATTATAATGTCAAAAAAATATACAATCTGTCAAATGTGTGAGTGGGAAAGCTAAATTAGCAAGGCTTTTGTGACAGCTGAGCTTAAAGGACAAGTCCACCCCAACAAAAAGATGATTGGAATAGAAAAAGAAAAATCAAACAAGAATAACACTGAAAGTTTCATCAAAATCGGATCTGAAATAAGAAAGTTATGACATTTTAAAGTTTTTATAAATTTCACCAAACAGTTATATGCACATCCTGGTCAGTATGCAAATGCGCGGACCGATGACATCACCCACTCACTATTTGTTTTGTATTTTATTATATGAAATATGATATATTTGAATTTTCTCCTCAATGTCATGTGAGCAAAGTTTCATTCCTCCCTTAACATGTGGGATTTGATTGTTTTAACATTTTGTGGTTCAATCAAGATGGTCCTAATTGTCATATCCGTAAAAAATGAAATATTGTATAATTCAAACAATAAAAAACAAAAGAAATAGTGAGTGAGTGACATCATCAACTCTCTCATTTGCATATCACTGAGGTGAGCGTAGAACTGTTTTGGGAAAAATAAGCGACACTTTAAAATGCCATAACTTTCTTATTTTACATCCGATTTTGACGAAATTTTCAGTGTTTTGTTTGTTGAATTTTTCTCTTTTTATTCAAATCCACTTTTTGTTGGGGTGGACTTGTCCTTTAAATAAAAACCATGATCAATCAAATACGGGTACCACTGATATTAAAGTCAAACTGTACTTGATCATGATTCTAGTAAAGAATAAAGCAGAAATTGATAAAATGCACAAAAAATAACATGAAGGCCTATCCAGATCCCTGAATATCCAACTTACTACACTCAAGAGAAGTTAACCAAATAGCCCCTGAACCGCCCTTCCTATTACACACTGAACCGCCCTTAACAGACCGTACGTTTTCTTTGCGCTATAGTATCTCTTGTCTATGATTTACCGTGGTAATATTGTGTGTGCATACCGTATAGGTTGGCTATATAGATCTGCATAGAAAAGTGTATGCTCCTATTGAGTATAATAGAGAAAAACCGATTGACATGCATCGGTGTGTAGCAAGTTCCAGACTGTTGCGCAGTCGATCTCAGCAAAGATGGCTTCGTCCATGTCTCGGAAAACCACTTACTTCGCCGAAGAAGCTCGGGCGTTGCTATATGTTCATCAAAACTTTGGATATCACACAGAGTGACATCTAGATGTGAGTTGGAATTAATTTTTGACATATTTGATCCAAGATTTGTCAGTGATACTTTACATTTTTTTGAAGGCGTGGGACTGGGGCGGCTGAAACCCGAACTTTTGTTTTTTTTCTTCTCGCTCTGCAAACGATTGTCAAAGGTCAATATTCGTACATCTGATTGAACTTTGCCATGTACCATTCTATTCAACAGGTCCTATGCTACAAAATAAATATAACTTGTAATGAACAAAAGTAAATTTATAAAAAACTATTTCAATTTGTTTGGAACAATGCCTACTTATTACCAGTTTGATTGTTTCCTCCAGTGAGAGATTGCCATTATGCATAGGAATCTGTAGGTGCTATAGGGTTAATGGAACTGAAGTCCATGTTGGTTTTTTTTAATTCTCTTCACCTGTAACAGGATTAAAACAAGTGGAATGCCTCTGGTAGTCTCGCCTGCATTACGCAAGTGGCTATTGAATAATTATTCACAAAAGAAAACACTAATTTGAAAATAAAAATACTTTGTCCATTGACCCAAAATAACCTTTGACCATCGGCGGCGCAAGCCAAACAATTTAGGGGGGGCCACCAAAATTTTTTGATAAGCAAAAAAAAAAAAAGTTATATATAATTATCAACCAAAATTTTGGGGGGACCGACAAAAAATTTTGACAAGCAAAAAAAAAAAAAAAAAAAAAAAAGGTCAACAAAAAATTTAGGGGGGGACACGTCCCCCCTGTCCCCCCCGCTTCCGCTGCCTATGTTGACCATGATCATGGATGTATTAAAGACATGCAAAATAATAATTCCTACAATCTACATGTAAATGATTATCCTCCTGTCTATGTTTCATGAACTAGATCCATAATTTTAAACTTTTTAAGTTATGCTGCCAATTCAACAAATACCCCCGAACAAGGTCAGAGTTCATTGACCCTAAATGACCTTTGACCTTCGTCATGTGGCCTGAAAGTCAGGCAGGATTTGCAGTAATACTTGATAACCAAACTTTTATGAACTATGACTATGTCCATACACTTTCTAGGTTATGATGACATTTCAAAAACTTAACCTTGGTCGCGTAATGTTGGGGAAGAACAATAGGAAACAAGATGGCGGTGTAAACATCGGGCAATTCTCTTCCTTCTTTTCATAATAATATTTTTCTCATTTTTGATGAATTCTTGTTTAAAAATAAAATTGATAGCGTAGAAACGTCGGAAACGAAGTTGTATCCCATGTTTAGGGCTAGATCTTTTAGAAGGAAAGTAGAAATTTCGGGGGCGAAAGTTTCAGGTTTTTGGGCGGTACGTGCAGATGAATGGGAAGCAATTCCTGGCTTCGTGGAGAGTAAGCATACGTTAGTAAATGATTTTTACTCTCGACTCAAGAAGCCTCCTGGCTAGTTACCTTGGAACTGCCCTATTCTGAGATTGGCCTTGATTTCCCCATGATTTGTCAATGGAAGGTCGCTTTAATTTAGATTTTAACAGTTAGATAGACTAGAAAGTCAAACTGTCGGTGTCAAAAGGGGCCTAAGGCTAAGCTTTCGATCCTACATGTACTAGCAGAATCTTCGTCGGAGGCAAAATGACAAACATATAAAGTTAGATAGACTGTTAGAATTGACTCGTGACTTGATGATCTGGCACTGGGTCTGGGTGGGATCTATTCGGGTGCAAAGTTCAAACGAAAATAGACATTCATTTTCACACTCATTCACATAGTGTCACAAACACAGCTACACTATACAGTCTACACTACAGTCCAGACATGACAGCACTCAGCAGGGTCGTCAGCAGACTTCAAATGACAAATCTAAGTTAATTTTGTGTAAACTAAAAAACGTAGCTGGATGTTAATCTAGAGTAGATCTACTGCCGGTACTTACCGTGAACGAATTTTTTACTAGCAAACCGACTGAGTGATGAAGGTAACTTTAGGTAGATGATCTACGCTATCGTTGGTCCCGCGAATTCTGGCATGCACAGCGCGATCATATGCACGTTATTGCCGCATGCAAATTGCCCTGGCTCGCCGGGGTTGCTTGCCTGGGAATGCCATTTGTACCGGTAGGTACGTAAATACGGCACGTAGGCCTACGCTACACACCAAATGCAAAAGCAGCTGATAAAAGGTCAATCCATTGTATAGTTTTTTGTCACTAGATGGGGCTATACCGCTATGATTCCAGGGGGGTGAAACTCCGCTTCTGCATCCGGTCAGAATTGAAGAAAATTTTGGAGGGTCAAAAGTGCACACTGCTTCCATTTTTCGTGTACAAGTCTATGGACACCGCCACTGTTTTGGTACACCAGCGAAATGGAGGCGTGGTCATGGAACGTCCTTCGCGCATAGCGTAAAAATATGTAAATTAGCATTTTGTCACTAATTAGCATAATGCGCGACCTGATTGAATATCGTTGGTGTCTGTGGTTGTAATACTTCATGTCACTCATTCATTATTTTTTTTCTCCTAAGAGTAATCTATTTTTATTGATCTATTTGTTCTTGCCTGTCACGATTACTGCATATTTGATTTATTTTAGCTGAAAGTGGCCAGGATCTTTGCTCAGGCAATAACTGGAAACTTTATGAGTGGGATTTTAATTGAGCTTGATTTGCCCTCTTTTCGTACCATTTTCATTCTACTAATTACATACACTATTTATATTAGAGAAGAGGTTCCTAAAGAAAATGTTGCCATAATGATCTTCCCCTTAAATTGTGTATTGTTCCTCGGTTTATAATAATGGTTGAATGTAATTACGATGTTTCTGAAGCCCTTATTTATTTTTTATCGTTTCTTTTTATTGCAGAAAATGAAAGGAACCTAGCTTTATTTCATAATTTGAACAAAATAAGAACAAATCAAATTCTTTGACATAATTATTGCACAGTCTCCAATATAGGTCCTATTATGAATAGCAGTCGGGAGCACTTAATTTTAAATGGTGACTTCTATGTCATTATCATATATCAATAACCATGACCCAATACAATATTTTAGGAGGATTCTCAAAATTATCTAGGCAAGAGAGCAAACCGATCGTAGGCTATTTCTTTTTTATTTTCAACTGGAAATGAATCTGGTGTAATTTTTATATGGAAAGAAAAATACATTATAGAGGTTAAAAAATTTGTAGAATTAATTCCCCCTCCCCTGTAAACCCATCATGAACAGTAAGGTCTTATAATTGCTTCTTCCAAAACAAACAGAACTTTCACTAACCCCCCCCCCCCGCCATCTCCTGCCCCTTCTCTCTCTCTCTCAGAAACTGACACACACAACTATATGCATAAAGGCATACAATTCTTCTGTCATTTTACTTCCTTTTCCACTCTTACCCTTATTTCTCTTGAAGAATATTTTAATTAAAGGACAAGTCCACCCAAACAAAAAGTTGATTTGAATAAAAAGAGAAAAATCCAACAAGCATAACACTGAAAATTTCATCAAAATCCCATATAAAATTTAAAAAAAGTTATGACATTTTAAAGTTTCGCTTAATTTCCCAAAACAGTTATAGGCACATCCAGCCTGGTATGCAAATGGGGAGACTATGACATCATCCACTCACTATTTCTTTTGTATTTTATTATATGAAATATTCTAATTTTCTCCTCATTGTCAAGGGATACAACCATTAATTCTCCCTGAACATGTGGAATTGGCAAGTTGGTCCTTGTTGTCAAATCTATAAAAAATGAAATATTGTATAATTCAAACAATAAAAAACGAAAGAAATAGTGAGTGATGGACATCATCCCTAGTTTCGCATATCACTGTTTTGCGAAAAATAAGAGAAACTTTAAAATGTCATAAGTTTCTTATATTACATCCGATTTTGATGAAATTTTCAGCACTATGCTAGTTTTATTTTTCTATATTTATTCAAGTCAGCATTTTCCTGGGGTGGACTTGACCTTTGACTGTTGTTTGCTCTCATGATGTCACAGTAGCATCATCACATTTCAGTACAAAGTGTAACATCTTGTGCCATTTGTGCATAAAAAAATTTGGTAGCAATATATCATCACACATTGGTGATTAATGAATGAAAATGACCAAGATCAGATAATTTAATTCAAAATTAACATGTTTATTAAAGAATTCATTTTTTAAAACATTGAAAATAGCATAACAATAATGATTAGAGTCATTGGCGGCGGAAGCCAAAAATATTAAGGGGGGGGGGTCCACCTGAAATTTTGATGGACACATATAAAAAAAATTGAAAAGCAAAAAAAAAAAAAAAAAAAGGTTATCAACCAAAATTTTAGGGGGGGGGGACCAAAAACATTTTAGGGGGGGGTTCACCGGAATTTGGGGGGGCACAGGAAACAAAATTGAAAAGCAAAAAAAAAAAAAATGGTTATCAACTAAAAATTTAGGGGGGTCCCCCCCACCTCAAATTTAGGGGGGAACTTCCCCCCCCCTGCTTCCGCCACCTATGATTAGAGTCTACCAAGCATTAAATCATATTTAAAAAAAATATAGGATTAATTACATTTTCTACACTTCAGTCATAATAATGTTTATTAAAATTTAATTCAAAAGATGTCGATCAGCCTAATAGTTAATATGAGCGATGCATCCAGGATTTCATAAAAAGAGCATAAAAATCTGTGATATTCTGTTTATTTTTTCCACAAAAGTTTGTAACTAAAAAAAAATGGTAAATTCCTTTCAAATTTGCTGACAAGAAATAATCTACTGGTGTGAGAGCACTCGTCATAAAAAAAAGGGGGGGGGGGCCATAATTCCAGAATCTCCCTAAAGAGTGCCTTTCACAATCAATACATTAGTGAATCATTCTCAAAATTTTATATTGTCTACTGTCACTGTGGTTATAATTCAATCTATTTTTTTGAAATATAGTCTATTTATATATTTTTGCAGAGGTAACCCATTTCAAAACTTTTTAAAAAGTAAGATATTAATATCCATGCATAATTATTCAAGCATTATGAAGCCTTGCAATCATGGTAACTTTGTCCAAACCCTTTGCAGCTACCATAAAAACCTTGACTTCTTGCTCAGCCCTGTTACCATGGCAATTGTCATAATGACAAGATTACAATAGTAATAACTTGTTTATAAAATGAGGTCCAATATACTCACTTTATTTCTTAATTCTCTGATCACCTTTATTAACATTTATCTTTGCATGATTTTTATTTCAAAATATAAATTTTTGCCTTGTATACAATAGGCCTTTAAACTGGAAATTATATTTAATGTCATGAAAACTACTAAGAACTAGTAGAAGTATTAAATATCAATAAAAGGTGATACATTTGCCCATTGGAAAAAAATATTTCTTACTTGTATTTTGTGTGAAATTTTGTATACTTTAATGTCATTGAACGTTGATGAACCTGAACTTGTACTGCACTCTTTTCTACAGATGTGCAGTTTAAAGCACATTCAATGCTTTGTTGATATATCTATTCAAATTAATTCATTTTTTAATGTGTTTAATTGCAATGAAGTTACTTGGCCTTGATTAACTTGGCCTTCACATTTCTTCCGTCTTGGCACCTGTTGTGGTACCGGTGTACTGGTACTTAAACAGCTTGGGAAGTGGGAAACCTGCATGGTAAAAAAATATAGAAAAGAATAAAATGAGCTGCTGATGTAAATTATTCTCGCTCATCTAGTCCAGTTTATTAAGAAGATTTAAACACTATTTAATACTCTTCAGTGTTAAAACACGTTTAGCACATATGTAGTCACTTTTCTCCTACATCCAGACAAATTAATAGATCAATATAACTATTTACAGTATGTTTTAATAATAAAGAGTGCAAATTAATTCAAATATTTATCAGATGATAACTTAATATCATGTTTTTTTATGTACAATTACATAGACAGAAGGTATGGATAATTAGTATGCATTGGTGAAAATGGAAATACTGGTGAATTTGAATTCAAGCAAATATCAACTCTCAATGGAGCTTTAATTTTACATGATATCTTATCTTGGTTCAGCTCAATTGGCCATAGCCCCCCTCCCCAGGGGGGATATTTATTTATTTAGACTTTTTTTTTTTTGGGGGGGGGGGTGATGTGCTTAGATATAGCCTGTATTATTATTAAAACAACAAAGATTGTAACTCACACTTGCTGATCTGCATGGTTCTCAATTTTGTCCTTCTGACTGGGTGTGAACTGCTAAGAACTTGGTCCCATTGGATCTGCAATTAAAATTTTTTACAGTCGAGAGTTTTAGAGGAGATAAATAAAATTACTCTTCTTAAACAATATTTTAAAAATTTCCAGCTGCCCATATCCTTGGCCTATGAATATTCCAAACTAGAAAAAAATATCTGGTCCAAAAACTTCATTCTCTCTCTATCGTGAAGTTTCACAAAGAGGCATACCAGGTACCTGACTGTTTATTAAAGTAAAATGATTCCAACCACATATTGCTCCAGCTGTATACATGTAGCTGAATCAGGACCTGGTCTATGCTGGTCCACATTTGAATGAAGTAAATACTAAGAACATTTTTTGAATACCACCCCAGACCAGGCCTAGGCTAGGGCATCCTGTTCAAATAGAAACTTGATTTACGTCTAGGCCAAGCCATTTCATTAAAATCTAACAAATCAATTGAATTTCATCACTGATTACTCTGAAGTAAAAAGTTTCTGAATAAACGAATCTGCTGAGAATTTCCCTATACTTATTCATATGAAGATGAAATAGCGGGGACGGACTAGGCCTAAACTTCAACTTTCAAGCTTGAAGTTTGGGCCTAATTAAAGGCAAAGCCGCCTAACTTAGTCCGCCCCCGCTATTTTCATACCCCATGACTACATCGACAATCTCGCTAGCCGGCTAGCACCGGCGATATCATCAAAGGCCGGATCCCGCTCTGACCAAAATCGACAGTTTGACGTTACTAAAACAGGAGGTCGGAAACAAGTCCACATCTACCCCTGATAATTGACAACAAAACTGAAATACAGGTTTACTTTTGGCCTACATGAAACATTCCGATGAAGGTCTAGATCTACGACAAATAGTAAGTTAGGCCTATTTTTTGAGAAACTCAATGACAGATTTAATATTTGGAAGTCAGGCAAAAGAAATGGGAATGTATGGAACTGGAGGTTTACGTAGTAAAGTAATACGGGATGAGCCCCGAACCCCGGCAAACGCATTACCATTGCAAGTGAGATCAAAACATGAAAATGAACTTAACTTACTTTTATTCCTATGGAATGTCATTAGATTAATATTGATGTTTCCTCCAAGATTTTCTGCTCCAATGAAGTTCACTCAGAAATCATGATTTCAAACATCAATTCTATAAACAGATGATTAGTCGAGCTATTTCGTTATAGAAACTGGAAATTCGCAGAGTCCAAAGAACAACACTTCGCACAGATCTCGTGGGGAATTGTGGGAAGGAAAAAACGTGTTTAATTCATAAGATATGAATAAAACATTAGCGTTTTAGCCAATCATAGAAGTGTATTTTGCGTAATTTGACGTCATTCTCATGAATAAAACATTGACCCTCCAAAATCAACCTTCAAATTGTCCGCCGGCAGCCATGTTGGCTGTGTACAAAACCTATGGGAAATAAAAACGCGCGGAAAGAGTTCCCTCTCTAGCTCCCTTCGGGAGCTTACGTATACGTAAGATCGTATCTCTGTGTATGATTCCGAGGAGATTGAGAGCTGCAAAGATTGAGAGTATATACAGTGAGTCCCAGAAAAAAAGAAACCAGGATTTTCAAGTCTTTTTTCTTCAAAGGGAAAATAAATTATGATATATAATTTATATAATCATATAATTCAATTATTCCTCTTTATTTTGATACCTAATAATATGTGACGAACACTTCACGCAATAATGAGCAAAACCGAGTTTGAAATTTTAAAGGGATGCTCCGGGCTATAAAGATAGAGTAAAAATTTCAAAGCAAAATGCTGAAAATGATCAAAATCAGATAACAAAGTTATTGAATTTTTAAGATTTGCATTATTCTGTTGAAACAGTTCTAGGCATGTCTTTATGAATATTCATTAGGTGGGCTGATGATGTCATACCCCACTTGTTCTTTTGTTAAACAATTGTATTGACAGCTGATTAAGTGCATTGGTTATTTGTAGTTGCAACTTACTAGTATGTCGTCATAATATCATTATGGAAACGCATCATTTACAGGAGCGGATCCAGCTTTCGCCAATAGGGGGGGGGGGCGATTTTTTTCATCCATATTTTCTCCGATCGGCCGGTCAAAGTTTATTTTTGTTTGTTTCTTTGAGGGGGGGGGGGTAGCCCTAACAGTCACTTCTTAGCTTTATACTTATAAAACAACATAAATATATAATAATATCATATAGGCCTAAGCGATAATATTGAATAGTGCGAGCGCGAAGCGCGAGCTAAAACTTTTTTGAAATTTTATGTATTTTGTCCTGAAAATTGAACATTCTAAACAAATGTTTGTGATCCTGAAAAAGATGTGTATGTGACTAAATAATTACTGCAAGCACCGAAGCGCGAGCAGCAATTTTTAATATACGTTCTGGTCTGATCGAAAAGGGACCTGTTAAGGACTGTTTGCAGTCACCCATGAAGACGATGCATATTTCAATAATCACATAATGCGAGCGCGAAGCGCGAGCTAAAAATGTTTGACATTCTGACCTAAAAACTGGACATTCTAGGCATTTTTTGTAATCATGAACAGGATAGATATAAACAATTGATGCGAGCGCGAAGCGCGAGCCGAAAAAAGGTTGACCTAAACAAGCGACACCCTGTTTTGTTTTGCGAATCATGAAAAGGGTTAGTAATTCGGTATCTTCCTTTATTAATTCAATATTCTGATCTGAAACTGGATGATTTAAGCACGTTAAGCTGCTTATTTCAATAAACATGCGTGCGCGTGTTTTAAATTGAGACATATACCCTGGGCATTCTAAATAAATTTCTTTTATTATGAAAATCAATAATGCGAGCGCGAAGCGCGAGCTGAAAAAAAAAGATATTCCGATCTGAAAAGAGTCAATAATATTTAAGCACTATTTCAAGCAATGTGTAGGAAATTGTGAAGTGGATGAAGATCGCACATGTGAGCTTATTTTGGACACAGGACCGAGACTTGCATGTCATGAAAATAATGACTACATCTTCATATTCCTCTTCCTAAGTGCGAGATAAAAGTTTTCCATATTCCATTATGAAAAAAGGACAATTTGATTATTAGGAATTCATGAAAATTTTATTATCTTATTCATTAATCTTATATAAGCCTAATGAGAGCGCGAAATCTGTTGAAATTCAGGCCTGAAAACTGGAAATTTTAGGCACTTTTGTAATTATGAATAGGATGCATGGGTTAATATATTTTCAAAAATTAATACGAGCGCAAATCGTGAGCCGCAATGTTTTAAAAACTGCCATGAATAGGGGGATTTAGGTTGTTTGTTAGAATTAATCATTTTCAGGTCTGATTGTCAAAATGCAAGCGTGCAGCGCTAGCTGATAGATTTTGACAATCAGACCTAAAAAGGGATATTTGAGAACTTTATGGAAAACAAGAAGAGAAGAAATACTAACTTATAAATAATAACATATCAAATAATGCGAGCGCGTGGCGCGAGCTGAAAATGTTGACATTCAGACCATAAGACAGAAATTTTACAGAGCACTTTTTAAAAATCGATTTGAAAATCAAACAGAATAATGAAAGCTCGATGTCCGAGTTGAAATATGTTTTGTATATTGACTTGAAAACTTGATATTTTAAATATTATACAGCGGCACGAAAGATTTTATTTCTAAGTCTTCCCCTAACCTTATTTTATTACTCGTCTTACTCCTATTTTTCCTCTTCCTTTTTTTCTCCTCTCCTTTCTCTTCTTCTTTTTTTTTGCTCCGCCAATGGTGGGGGGGGGGGGGCCCTCAGCTCCCCTGGATCCGCCTATGATTTACACATTTATGAAATAAATTAAACATTTATAATTTCATGTAACAACATAAGAAATAGGAAAGTGGGGATGTGACATCATCAGCCCACCTAATGAATATTCATGAAGACATGCCTAGAACTGTTTCACTAGAATAATGCAAATCTTTAAAATTCAATCACTTTATTTGTCATCCGATTTTGATCAAATTTTCAGCATTTTGCTCTGTGAATTTTACTATATTTATTTATTTTCAGCCCGGAGTATCCCTTTAAAGTCAAAACCAGGTTGCGCACAAAATTTGGACAAGATTAGCATTTCTTTTGTATTCCTTGTATCAATGATAAGACAGGATTCAGATTCACACATGTGAGTTTCTGCTCAAATCGTTGCTGATAATGCCTCATTAGGCTGGGGACGGCGCGGCGGGGAGAGGTGGGACAAAAATGGCACTCTGGTGGTTTTCCATCTCTAGCTTTTTAAAGGTCAAGTCCTCCCCAGGAAAATGTTGATTTGAATAAAAAGAGAAAAATCAAACAAGCAATATGCTGAAAATTTCATCAAAATCTTATGTATAATAAGAAAGTTATAACATTCTAAATTGTCGCTTATTTTTCACAAAACAGTGATATGCACAACTCAGTGACATGCAAAGTCAATGATGCCACTCACTTTATTTTGTTTGAATTATACAGTATTTCATTTTGTTCATTGACAATGAGGACCAACTTGATTGAACCACATAGTATTAAACAATACTAATTCCACATGTTCAGGGAGAAATTAATCCTTGTTTCAGATGACAACAGGGAGAAAATTTGAATATTTCATATTTTTATGTAATAAAATACAAAATGAATAGTAAGTGAGTATTGTCATCAGTCTCCTCATTTGCATACCGACGAGGACGTGAATATTATTTCTGAAATTAAGCAAAATTTTGAAATGTCATAACTTTCTGATTTTACATCCGATTTTGATGAAATTTTAGTGATACGCTTGTTGGATTTTTTCTTTTTATTCGAATCAACTTTTTGTTGGCATGGTTGGGGTCGACTTGTCCTTAATTATTCAGAATGACATTTTCATGTCATTATGGTAAATAGTGATCACACTATAAGCTACATAGCCAGGGACATAGGTATCACTCCTAAACTTTAAGATTTTGGTAAAAGTATGATTTTGGAACACCTCTTACACGGTGTAAGGTGGACCACCCTTGGGATAAAGTGGGACATAGTGGGGGTAAAATGGGACAGTGGGGGTAACATGGGACAGGCAAAACTATTATGTTCCCCAATGACATATAGGCTATTATATATCACTGAAAAACAAGAAACCAATTTTTAAGCGTACGGATTGAATCAAATTTAAACTGGAACAGTCACATTCACAATATTTGCATATTTGGCATCCAGAGTTACAGGAATTTTATTCAGATTAAAATATAATCTCTCCAAAAAGTCAATATTTATGCTTTATATTTCGTTTGTTTTATCCTACTTACATGACTTATCTTAATGCAACTTAGTATGGGGGTATATAAGGTGTGCTTTCCAAAAGAAAGCACACCGCATCTGTACTCATTTACAATTACATTTTTATGAGTGTCGATCACGGGGGATGGGGGGATATATCCCCCCAATATTTCAAGTGGGGGGGGGGTGGCCTGTATTATCATCCCCCCAATAATTCAGGGTAGGAAAATTGTAATAATGATGATGAAAAAATGAAAAGTTTGATAATGATGATTATAGTATGCCATCAATCAGTTTGTTTCCCTCGCAATTTGTGTATATTGTTATTAAATAAAAACATTCTTTTCCAGGACTTTTAAACAGATGGGTGGAGGTTCAAGATGAAAAAAATGAAATGTTTATGTACCGGTATATGATATTTTTTTAACACATGACATAAAAGGACCCCGACGAAAAACAACTTTTGTTGATAGGGTGTTCCATCCCACCAGTGGTGAATAAATTAATTTTAAGAAATCAATTAATTCAAAAGGGTGGAAAAATAAACGGGTGGAAAAGGGTGGCAAGATAAACAGGGAAACCCCCATGGACGTAAATCCTATAGGGGTAGATCTTAAGAAAGTACAAATACCTTTTCTCAGATTTACCCCTCCCCACATCCAAGTGCATGGTGTTTGTCCCATTTAATCTACAACCCTTTTGAATATTAAACATTTTATCATTTGACCCCATCAGATACCTCTCATGAAAATATTGAGGTTCAGTGAGCTCAATATAATATGATAATATTTTTACAATTTTTTAACAAGTGAAATCAATTAATGGTTTCAGAAAGAATAATCATTAATTTCTCTCTAAAGCGTATCTTCGGATATGAACATCGGAGGTTTTTTTTTTCATGTTATTATTGTTATTGTTATGGACTTGAATAACTAAACTTGGTTGATTTTTTCTTATTTTGGCAAAAAGAAATCTCTTTTGAGTTTGGAAAGGGATGACAGTTTTGCATTCTATATGAGCACACTCATGCGGTATGTTAATTTTCATTTTAACACATATATTAGCTGATATTACACACTGATGATTCAAGAAGATGTTGGAGAAATATCATAACATGACAGTTGAGTTTTGATTGTTTTTATGTTTGTTTTTGTTTCATGCACTTATAAAGCATTTAAAACATGTTAAAATCCAGGGTTAAAATCGTCTAAGGAATGACGGTAAGCCCGATGGCGCACGAGAAGCCACACAGTTTGTCATTTGTGCTAGTCTTAATTTGTCCGAATCTGCATTTTATCATCATGCATTAAGAAGAAACAAGATATTACCAGTCGGGTTAGATTTAAGAGAGAAGTTGTATACATCATGCTCAATAAACAGATCACTTTGTACATGGTCCAGACAATTTTTGTAATTTTTTCTTTCGTATGAGTTTAGAATAGGCTCACTCAGTGGGGTAACTACCGGGGGCATGGGGGGCACATGCCCCCCCCCCAATCGGCTGATAAAAAAAAAACGAGGAAAAAGAGAAAAAGAGGGAGAGAGGAAGGGAAATGTAATGGGAAAGAAGAAATTATTGTTCATTATGATGTTACATTATACTATAATTCTGTTATATTACATAAGACGCATTTTTTCATAACTTTATGAAAAATAATTTGATTAGGGCCCATGTCTTCATTGTTCCTGGTGCTCACATTGTCTGTTTAACTTTAACGAGATATATAATCCTGTGGTACTAAAACCTCCTGTTTTCAATATACTTCCTCGCACTTCGAATTATTATTTTATGTGCAATAGTATGCTTCTTTTCATGACTACTTAAAGTGATTGCCACATTTTAAGGTCTTAATATAAAACATTTACCTGTCCGTGCTTATGTTCGCATTAGTGGATTGGTGAGATATGTCTGCTCTCCATGAATTCCTAGAATCAGTCCTTAAAATGTCCCTTTTTCTGATCTCAATATCAAAAATTTTCAGGTCGCGCTTCGCGGTCGCATCATTTGGTTAATGAAATACGTATGGTCTTAGTGAATTCCTACAAACAAGCTTTAGAATACCTCTTTTCAGGTCTGAATTTCCTAAATTTTCAACTCGCGCTTCGCGCTCGCAATATTTGATTATTGAGATGCGTATGTTAATAAATATGATTACAATGACTTCAAGTGCTTCATGTGTAATTCTAACAAAATCAGCAAGCGCTTAGCACTCGCATTAGATGACTGTGGTGAGATATGTAGTGGATTCCTTAAATATAGTCCTTAAAATCTCCCTGTTCGGGGTCAATATATATTTTCCCCAGAAAAGTAAAAATTTTGATTAAAAAACGTTGTAGAATATGATTTATCTTTAATTTCCCCTAACTTTACAGTGCTTATCGAAGATATTTTGATTGCTATATGTGTAAATTACATCTCAAGCCATTGCCATGGCAACCAAATAACATCTAATTTACAAAAATAACATGTTTGACAAGACAATGGACAGGTGGAAAATACAAGTGGAATTAACTTAATCTGTATGCTTAAGATTTGACCCCCTCATTTGAACAAAAAATACAAAAAGTGTTCTGCAGGAGTTCTTTATAAAGATAAAAATTAATGTTGCCTTGGTAAAGCTTGAACTAAATTTAAAAATAAACAATTTTGCAAAGGACCCGTTGCCATGGCAACATCTTATTTCCCTCTAGAAAAGTAAAAATATTGATAAAAAATGTAAAATACATGTACAGTAAGATCATCATTCCATTTTCCCTAATTTCAAGGTACTAATCGAGATATGTTTGTGACTAAATTTTATAACTATAACATCTTAAGCCATTGCCATGGCAACCAAATAACATCTAATTTTTTTAAAAAGTGGATGATAAGGTTAAAAACAAGTGAAAGATACAATGAATATTAACTTAATGTGCATTCGTAAGGTCTGACCTACTCAATTAATTTAGGGGAAAATAATACAGTCAGTGTTCTGCATGAACTAAATTAGAATGATAAACATTGATGTTGCCTTGGTAATACTTGAATTCAACAATAAATATCAATATTCAAAATGGCCTGTTGCCATAGCAACAGATCATTTAGTATCAGTTTTGATTAAAAAAGGGACTGTAGAATCTGATTTTCTTGCATTTCCCCTAATCTTTGTGTGCTAAACATCGATATGTTTGATGCAAAATGTATAAATAACATCTGAAGCTATTGCCATGGCAACCAGATAATATCTAATACTAAAAAATAATGATTTGGATGACAAGATTTTGGACAGGTGGAAAATACAAATACAAATAACTCAATATGGCCGGTCATTTAATTTCGAACAAAAATTTCAGTAAGAGTTCTGTATGAGTTCATCAGAATAATAAAATTATGTTGCCTTGGTAATACTTGAATTTAATGATAAATATTAGTGTTTCAAATGTCCCGTTGCCATGGAAACAGCTCATTCCCCTCAGAAAAGTATCATGTTTTATAAACAAAAAAATTATAAAATCTGATTTTTATTTCATTTGCCCCAATTTTAGGGAGCTAAGCATATATATGCTTGCTGTTAATAAATAAATAACATCTTCAGCCATTGCCATGGCAACCAATTAAGATATAATTTTTAAAACAAACTAACACAGTTGTAATGATAATGGACAGGTGGAATGTAAAGTAAAGATTTACTTAATCTACATAAGGTTTGACTTTGACCAGTCATTAAGTTTTGAACAAAAAATACAGTAAGTGTTCCGCATGAGTTCATTAGCATGATAAAAACTGATGTTGCCTTGGTAATGCTTGAATTTATTGACATCAATGTTTACAAATGTGTGTTATGTTCCCATGGCAACGGGTCATTTTCTTCCCCCTAAAATACCATCTTTGATAAGAAATACCTTGTAGAATCTTATTTTTCATTCAATTCTACTAAGTTTAGGGTGCCAAACATACACGTACATCTCTGTTGGTTAATGTATAAATAACATCTTAAGGCAATACCATGGCAATAAAATAACATATAATTTACCCAAAAAATAACATGGCTGACAAGATAATGGACAGGTGGAAAATACAATAAAATTAACTTAATATGCTTGAATTTATTGATATCAATGTTTACAAATGTGTGTTCTGTTCCCATGGCAACGGGTCATTTTATTTCCCCTAAAATACCATCTTTGATAAAAAATACCTTGTAGAATCTTATTTTTCATTCAATTCTACTAAATTTAGGGTGCCAAACATACACGTACATCTCTGTGGTTTAATGTATAAATAACATCTTAAGGCATTACCATGGCAATAAAATAACATTTAATTTACCAAAAAATAACATGGCTGACAAGATAATGGACAGGTGGAAAATACAATAAAATTAACTTAATATGCGTAAGGTTTGACCTACTCTTTTAATTTTAAAATCACATTAAGTGTTATGCATGATTTCTTACGATATGTTGATTTGGTAATGCTTGAACATAATGATAAATATCAATGTTGCCAATGGTCCCTTAAAAGTACAAATTTTGATAAAAATAATATGTTTATTTTATTTCCTTGTCCCTTATTTGAGGGTGCTGAACATAAATATGCTAAATGATAAGCACCATCTTATTTCATTATACATGGCATCGAAATAAGACCTACAAAAATCATATCAGACTTTTTTGGGCTCAAATAAATTCCCGAAACTCTAATTTCGAGGCTGGTCAATTTCGTTCAAAGTTTTCGCAGGCTGCCATTTTGAAGAAAGCGTCTTGGTGTGATTTGTGCTTTAAGGCCGTTCATCATATCAATATATATAAGGGGATAATAGGCGATGGTAAATCAAAATCAAAAGTCTATCTGAGGAGTTGACATGGTCTTGAGCTCCTAATCAATGTAAATAAATCAAGTAAATCAACTTTTACATGGAAATCATTAAAATTTTGCTTTGTCTGACTGTTTTAGCATAATACTTGGCTCGAAATTTGATGACAAAGAATTATCAAGTATCATCTGCTAATACGCATTTTAATTTCTGCATATATCAGAAAATTTTTACTTTTTGAAAATTCCCATCATTTCTTGAAAATTGCCGAAAATTCCCACCAAATTCCCGTTTATTCCCATGAAAAGATTCCATCAAGAAAATTCTCGGAAATTCTGCAACCCTACTCCCCCCAAAAAAAATCATTACCAAGAAAAAAATAAAGAGAACCTGAAAGAGAGATGGATAAAATATGATTATTTTACGAATACTATACCCAAAATCTTTTACAAAATCTTATTTTTGAAAAAAAAAATGAAAAATTTCGAAAGTTTTACTCTTTCGCTTGGGCTAGCTGACAACTTTTAAAAATAAATTTTACTCAATACATCAAATCTGGACCCCTCAAAATTACACTACAGATTTTGACGAAGAAGATTTTGAAATACTGTGATAATTTTTAAATTAACATAATTATGAATCTAATCAACATGAAGTATAATCTATTCACTGCTAATTTTACATGATAAGTAGACTATGAAAATATTTAAATTTTTGAAAATACCCTTACTGGTTGAAAGGTTGAAAAGAAAAATTAAGTACTCCAGGGTAACAGGAAAATTCAAGATGATTCCCTCACTGGCTGCCGTAGGCTAAAAATCCACAACTCATCCATTACTTGATAAAATGGCTTTAATTTGTTTTTTATTCATTGGTTATTAAGGATCAATAGTACATAGGGCCAAGTTACAGGGACAGCCAGTGGTCTGGAATGTCCAAAAACATAAGTTGGCTTCAAAAAATTGAATCTAAAATGGTTGCTGATACCTAAAGCGGACGTAGCTCATTTCATATTGGCCTAGGTGAAGTGATTTTGACTTTAAATCATTGGTTTCAAGAGTCTAATAATATTAGGACAAGTTACAACGACAGTCAAGTATGTCCGAAAATCCAATATGGCTTCCGAAAATAATTATAAAATGGCTGCTGATACTAAAAAGTGGAATAGCTCATTTTATATTCACCTGTGAGATATGATTATGGTGTCTAAACTGTGATTTCAAAGGCGAATAATACATTAGGACAAGCTACACGGACAGTCGGTGGTCTTGTATGTCCAAAATTCCAAGATGCATGGCTTCCAAAAAATATATAAAACAATGTCTAATGTTGCTTACAAATAAACAAAGTTTGTTCAATATCTGTCTGGGGAATATGATTTTGGTGTCTAAACCATATTTTAAAGGGTCAAGTAATGCATTAGGACAAGTTACAAGGACAGTCGGTGGTTTGGTTATGTTAAAAAACGCAAGATGGCTTACAAAATGGGGTCTAAAATTGACTGTTGTTACTTAAAAATTGGCAGAGCTCATTCTATATCCACCTGTGAGATGTGATTCTGGTGTCTAAACCATATTTTCAAGAGTCAAATAATAAATTAGGACATAGTTTGTTCAATATCTGTCTGGGGAATATGATTTTGATGTCTAAACCATAATCATAAAACCATGGTTTAATGCATTAGAACAAGTTACGAGGACAGTCAGTGGACTGGTATGTTAAAAAATCCAAGATGGCCTCCAAAATGGGGTCTAAATTGACTGTTGGTATATACTTCAATATGGACATAATATAGTTCATTAATAATATACTATGGGGATATGATTTTGGTGTCTACACTAGTATTTAAAGGGTCAAGTAATACTGTACATTTGGTCAAGATGAAAGGACAGTCAGGTGTCATTATTGTGTCAAAAAATTCAAAGATGGCTTGAAAAATGGGGGTTATAATGTTACTAAAAAATTGACATAGTACATCAAAAATACACCTGGTGATATTATTTTGGTGTCTACACTAGGGTTTCAAGGATCAAATTATACTTTGGGACTGGTTACAATTGTCCATTTTGCCTGAAAATCCAAGATGGCCTCCATAAAAGGGTTCTAAAATGACAACTGTTACTTTGAAGTGGATGTAATATCCACTTGTGAGAAATAATTTTGGTGCCTACATTCAAAATGCAAGCAGGTAAGAGTTGGCAACAGCACCCATTGATGTAATTTTAGAATCTACCTTGGATTTTGGACAAAATTGATAACTAACCATCCTTGTTACAGTTTGTCCTAATGTAATAGTGGACTCTTCATACCACAGTGTAGACACCAAAAATGTTTCTCACATGTTGATGTTGTATGAACTCAGATAATTTCTGAGTGATATAAGTCAATTTAGATGCCATTTTGAAAATCCTCTTGGATTTTTAGGAAAAAATGGACAACTGGATATCATTGTAACCAGTCTAAACATATTTTTAAAACCTTGAAACCAAAGTGTGAACACCAAAATGATTTTTTCTTGGTGGATTTTAAATGAACTATGTCAATTTTTAAGTAACAGACTCCGATTAGACTCCAATTGTCGGAAGCCATCTTCGATGTTTAGACACACTGGATTACGGACTGTCCTTGTAACTTGTTCAAATGTACATGATGTATTTACTGACATATATTACACGAAATATGTCCATTTGTTAGTAACAGGAGCTATTCCATTTTTGGAAGCCACCTTGGATTTTTGGACAAACTTGACCACTGACTGTCCTTGTTACTTGTCCTAATGTATTATTTGACCCATTTAACCATGACATAAACATATTCCAGGATATCAAACAAACTACTTTTTTAATGCAGCAACAGCAATGTTAGACTCCATTTTTGGAAGCCATCTTGGATTTTTTTTTTTAAATGGACAACTGACTGTCCATTCAACTTGTGATAGTGTATTATTTGACCATTGAAACCATGGTCTAGACACCAAAATCATATATCTCAGATTGATAGGAAATGACCTATATGTCCATTTATATATCAACAGCCATTTCAAACTCCATTTTTTGGAAGCCGTCTTAGGGTTTTGGACAGGTCAGACCACTGGCTGTCCTTGTAACTAGTCCCAATGTACTACTTCACCCTTCAAACATAGAAACCAAATTAAGCCACTGAAATTAGATGTTATTTGGTTGTCATGGCAATAGCTGAAGTTATTTGTACATCAACAGCAAACATATCTATGCTTTGCATCCTAAAATTAGGGGAAATTTATGACAAAATGCAGATTTTAAACTGTTTTTCGATCAAATTTGGTGCTTTTCTTGGGAAAAAAGAGTCGTTGCCATGGCAACGGCAAATTTTCAACATTGATATTTATCATTAACTTCAAGCATTACCAAGGCAACCTCAAATTTCATCATTCTAATGAACTAGTGCGAAACATTGTAATCTTTGTTCAAAATTAAATGACTGGGTCAAACCTTGAGTTAATTGTTATAAATTGCATTTTCCACCTGTCCATTATCATGTCAACCATGTTATATTTTTTTTCAAATTAGATGTTACTTGGTTGCCATGACAATGTATTTATATGTTATTTGCATGTTAACAGCAAACATATCTACCCTAAAGTTAAGGGAAATGAAAGAAAAATCAGATTATACAGTCCTTTTAAAAAATCAAAACTGCTACTGTTCTTGGGTAAATGATCCGTTGCTATGGCAACAGGCCATTTGGAACATTGATATTTATCGTTGAATTCAAGTATCACCAAGGCAACATCAATGTTTATTATTCTAATTAGTTCATGCAAAACACTGACTGTATTATTTTCCCCTAAATTAGTTGAGTAGGTCAGACCTTACGAATGCACATTAAGTTAATATTCATTGTATCTTTCACCTGTTTTTAACCTTATCATCCACTTTTTTAAAAAATTAGATGTTATTTGGTTGCCATGGCAATGGCTTAAGATGTTATATTTATAAATTTAGTCACAAACATATCTCGATTAGTACCTTGAAATTAGGGAAAATGGAATGATGATCATACCGTACATGTATTCTACATTTTTATCAATATTTTTACCTTTCTAGAGGGAAATAAGCTGTTGCCATGGCAACGGGCCCTTTGTAAAATTGTTCCTTTTTAAATTAAATTCAAGCATTTCTAAAGCAACATAATATTTTATCTTTATACAGAACTCCTGCAGAACAATTTTGTATTTTTTGTTCAAATGAGGGGGTCAAATCTTAAGCATACAGATTAAGTTAATTCCACTTGTATTTTCCACCTGTCCATTGTCTTGTCAAACATGTTATTTTTGTAAATTAGATGTTATTTGGTTGCCATGGCAATGGCTTGAGATGTAATTTACACATTTAGCAACCAAAATGTCTTTGTTAAGCACTGTAAAATTATGGGAAATTAAAGATATATCATATTCTACAACTTTTTTTTATCAAAATGTTTATTTTTCTGGGGAAAAACAAGCCGTTGCCATGGCAACGGACCAATTGGAACTATCTTGATGATCTTTAATATTTCTAAATTTCATATGTATTCAATTGGGAGCCTGAAAATTATCATTTTGGTCATCTATATCATGTTTATTTACCATTTATATGGGAATGTATGTTGTTTTTGAGAAATTAATCCGTTGCCATGGCAACGGCCGAAAATGGCATTTATAAATTTACCTCCCATCTTTAAAATAAATCTTATGGCATATACTAATACTTGTGAAAGTTATATGCTTTAGTCAAAATTTGCACAATTGTTGTGATTTTTGGAGCTAATCCGCTCTACTAATACAAGAACTGTTTATTATTATTATTTCTTCTGTTTTTTATTGTTTGAATTTTACAATATTTCAATGTTTACAGATTTGGCAATAAGGACCAACATGACCGTACCATACAATGTTAAACAATTGTAATTCCTCATGTTCAGGGCGAAATGAAACTTTTTTTCACAGGACAATGAAGAGAAAATTTGAATATTTCATATTTCAATAAAATACAAAAGAAATAGTGAGTGAGTGATGTCATCAGTCCCATCAGACCTGGGGGTGTTTCATAAAGCTGTTCGTAAGATACGAATGACTTTACGCACGACTGGTGATCCTTTCTTGTGCTATGTGTTATCCCTATGTCATAGAGATGTATACTAATTACGTAATTAGTATACATCTCTATGCCCTATGTAATTGAGTTATGACCTAAGAACATGATCCAGTCGTGCGTAAAGTCGTTCGTAACTTTACGAACAGCTTTATATGAAACACCCACCAGGATGTGCATATAACTATATTGTGAATTTAGCAAAACATTAAAATGTCATATAACTTTCTTATTTTACATCCGATTTTGATGAAATTTTCAGTGATGTGCATGTTGGATTTTTCTCTTTTTATTCAAATCAACTTTTTGTTGGGGTGGACTTGTTCTTTAATGATAATATTCCCCTCTTGGGTATTAAATTTAGGCTATAGTAAAAACATATTGAATAATTATTGTCAGAGTCGGTTCTTTTTTGTGTGCATCAAATCCATGTCAAGAGCTACACCACGATCCTTCATGAAAGTTTAATTCGAACCTATTTTTGTACGTTTATTGACATTTAAGTTACAGATGAACTACATTAGGCCCTAAATATTAAGTTCATTTAGACATAATCATGCCTTGATAATTTGATGATGAATAATTAAGGATAAAATGCGTTTATAAAATCTCAGACGCCATTTTCAATTTTGGGGACTGGTGGGGAGAAATGGGACAAAATGTCCCAGCTGTTCCTTGACTTGTCCCACTTCTCCCCCACATTGTTCCACTTCACACCAATGGCAGATTGAGTACAAAGGGAGCTTCAGTATATATATTTCCTCGTGTCAGAGGTTCTTTATTAATTAAATTGCCAACATGTATATTAACATCCAGGGTCTTGGAGACAACGTCCGAGATGTCGTCTAAAAGAATTTCATATTTAAACACATGCCATAATATTATAATAGCTGTTGTATGGTTTACCTTGAAAATAATTAATCATACATCAAATAGATTGCATATTGAGCATACACAAGGACTGTATTTGAAGAGTTTAGTTGCAAAAGGGGTTAGGTCCACTTTGGACCATTCCGAGAAAAAACATGTTTTTTATTCTCACTTATTGCAATATTCTTATGAGAAACTAAATTGTCATGATCTACTACCCTATCATGTGAACATAAAATTGGGCATAAAGAAATCTACCTGTCTTCAATTTTTTTCTGTATATTTAAAAAAAATTATAATTGTGGACCTAACCCCTTTTGCAAGTAAACTAAAACATGTAAAATGAATCCAATCTCTTTTGATTAAAAAAGTGATTTTTCTTTGCCACTTTCATTCACGTTTTCATTTGAATTTCAAATTGTCTTTGGTATCATCAGATTGACTAAAAATTTTGAGGTTTAGAGACAGAAAACAATAAAATTTATGAAAAATGGACCTGACCCCTTTTGACAAATGGGTTTTTCAGAAGAGTTTAGTTGCAAAAGGGGTTAGGTCCACTCCAAGAAAATCACTGTTTTTTAATTCTCCCATAATTGCAATATTCTCATGCGAAACTGAATTTTCATGATACCCTATATACCATGAGAACATAAAATTGGGTATTAGAGAAATCTACCTGTCTTCATATTTTTAAAGATATTCTTTTCCAAAAAAAATATGTGTGGACCTAACCCCTTTTGCAACTAGACTGAAATGGACCTAACCCCTTTTGAAAAAAAAAGTGATTAATCGTTATAATGCCTTTTTCAAACCATTTTTTTTTAAATAAAGGTTTTCTATCATGTGAGATATTACTATTGTACCACAAAACTTGGTTTTTAACATTTACAATATTTGGAAACTGAATATATTTAAGTTCACTCCAAGTTATGAGAGTGTATATAAAAGTCGGGTATACCTTTCGTTTTACGCACAACTTCAACATATCTTTACTGAAACAATTTGTTTTCAAGATTAATAAAAAAAAGGACATATTTTTTTCAATCCAATATCTAAACATAAATTTCCACGGTACATCATTATCAATTTCAAAGAATCTACTCAACCATGATAAATAAGGATTGGAATTTCGATTTCAAATCTATCATTCTCAGTCCTCCCCTTATAATATCATTAATCAAGACTGCTCTCTTGACTTTTTCTCGTTTTGAATTCCATAAAAAATTATACATCAGTTTATTGAGATCAACAACTAGTTTGGGATGGGTAATGCAGAGGCAACGTAAACAAATTGAGAAATTACTATGATATAAGAATCAAAACTTTACCATAGTAAGTTAAATTTCTCATTTTCCAAAAATTTATAATTGATTTAACTTTTTGAAGTTTCTTAAACCGGATCAGTCGTTCAGACTCTTTTTTATCACTTGTTAGATACATTCCTAAATACTTGACAGGTTCATCATTCTGCATCATTCCATTCAATACCTTCAATGAATTTGTTGTTGTATAGTGACAGCATTTGTTTTCATCACATTTAGGCTTGGCCCAGCAAAGAAACCAAAAAAGTTTTACTTCTTCAAGACATAAGTTGGCAGATTGAGTGTTGTTTAAAAAGAGAACATGCAGTGTCATCTGCAAGTTGAGATAACTTAAATTCTTTTGAAATACCAGTTTCAGTATAGATACTACAATGATACCGGGCAATGATACCACTGATATCAATATTCTGCTTTATTTTAATGCCATAACTTCAACAAGAATAAACAATAGAGCGGACATAATATATATATTATTATTTGACCATGCGGACGGTAAGTCGAATCGGGGTCGCCCTATAGCCACTAACCCGTCTCTGTGGTCTAGTGGTTAAGGCACCGGCGTTCAAAGCTGGGGGCCCGGGTTCAATTCCCGGCAGAGACATTTTTCGGCATTACCAATACATTTTTCCGAAGGGCAGATAGCTCTGGGGAACCTTGATTTAAGCTACGCCTACCATTGTTCTCTTAATCCATTTCTTTCACAAAATATTTAAATAAAAGAGTTGCCAAAGCTGTTGTACATGTATAATCTCACACATTTATATATATATCAAATATCATAAGGCAAATATATTACTTCAGCAAAAAATATATTTCGGATAAACGGAAGATATTATTTCTGCCCATACAGGCCAATGCGGGGGCCAATGGGTCTATAGATGCTACATTACCATAGAGATATATAATAACTAGTAATATATCTCTATGTATATTACACAGAGTTGGGAATTATAATTCACTTGCAAGCATATTCTAACGTTACACCTCGATTCCGGTCCTCGAGTCTCAGCCAGTGAGCTGAGATCTCCGATCCTTACGCCAAATAGGCAAACAATAATTACTCATCTACTCTTGGTCTGGAATCAAAGACTAATGATATTTCTTCGGATCACTATCATGAGATTTGCGCGTGAACACAATGCACATGGCTGATTTGCATGGATGAGTTCTCGAATACAGCTGGTTGCTCGGCCAATGAAGAGCCGTCGAGGCGGCGAACAATCTCTCGATTTGCTAGGAAAAGTACTGGGCTGCGAGCGGCGAGGTCGGGGCGAATTGAATCTTGTGTCTGGCGCGCCTTCCAGTTGGCGCGGCTTAAAAACGGACCTGTTCATTGTGTAATCAAACAGCTGATTGAGACACTCGTCCTATTGAAAAGGTGTGTGTCAGTGAGCCCATCTCGTCACAACTCCAAGAAAAGCCAACGAGGGCATATCAAATTATCTCTTGATTTTAAGTTATCAAGTAAATCAGAATCATCATGAGTAGAGTGTGTAATTTCGCTGCTGGACCAGCTAAACTGCCTGATCAGGTAAGAATTCAGAATCTATTTCTATCCCCGGCATGCGGCACGGATTACCTACTGTACTCATCAGAATTTTGATCAGTGCCAGTCATGCCAGTGGTCATGGTCAGCATTGTTTCACTATTAATGTCAGATTGTTTGAACGTGATGGAATGGTCATGGGCCATGCCTAATGAGTGATATAAATGACTACAATTACAAAGGGCTCATGCTCAGACTATAATTAATATGAGTACAGAGTACGTAGATAAATGGTGTTATTTCGAGAATAGGAATCAGACCTTCATGTCATGATACTTTGTGTGACAGACACCCAGGCCAACATGGTCAAATTGAAACTTATTTATTGGGACTTAGATATATTCCATGTATTCTCCATGTATTAATATTATCTAATTCAATTCTATATGCAATTTTATTGTTGATTTTGATTGAGAGAGCGCAATTGAAAACATGATTTATTGCACATGACAATTAAGCCTTGATCATTGGTGAAGTCCTTCAATTCATGTTAATTGTTTTTGCAGAAGTTTATTAATTTTCTTAGCTCATACTATGGTACTTTAAACATACTTCTTTTTCCTTAAAAGAAGGTAGTTATCTGCAGGTTGGGTGTGAATTATACAAGTTTCTCTATACTATAGATCTAGAGGTATTTTTAGATGTGTCTTACTCTTAGCCATGTCAGTTGTCACTGGTAATGAAATAGCAATTATTAAGATCTGATGCATCATATAATATTCCACGATTTATATGATTAGCATCTTAATCATACACACCAATCGTAATGTTGCTGTAAAAAAGGAAGAGAATTGACAAGCAAAGCTAAAGAAACAAAGGAAGAACAAAATCATTTGTGCAAAAAAAAATAGGCAGGACAATGAAAAAAAAACCTATAGGGCTTTTCATTTTGTAATGCATTGAAAGATCAAGCTGTTCAGAGTTTAAAGGAAAGGAAATCAGTAACATATCATTATCAAAGGTGAAGATACATTAAACAAGAAAGAAAACAGGAAGTAGAGATATATAGTTTTGCAAACAAAAAAAATCATAGTTTTTAGAGATGGTTTTGCAAAAAAAAATTGTTACTTTTACAAAAAAAATCAGAGGTGGATATTTCCAAACCTGATATTAGTCTTTAGATTGTATTTTATTATTCTAGTTGCAGTTTTATGCTTGCAAAGATTCAGCTAGTTATTACATTTCAAAATGTGTATTATGGTATTTTCCCTCATGCCTTGCCCTATTATTTCTCTTGTGCAAAATGCATACATGTGCTTTGCTCCAATCAGCTGTTTAGACTTTAGTGATAGAAGTCTGAAATTAAGGCAGTGGTAACATTTCAACATCTGTAGTTTTCATGGGTTTTTCCCTCATGCGATGCAGGCTCAGCATTGCATGCTTTCATCTGTTCTGTAAATTGTGCTTTGCTCATCAGCTGTTCAGTGCTAGTAGTCTAAAATCCAAGCAGCCAGAACATTTCAACATTTGATGGGTTTTTCCCTCATGCGATGCAGGCTAAGCGTGGCATGCTTTCATGTGTTGTATAATTGTGCTTTGCTCCAATCAGCTGTTCAGTGGTAGTAGTCTCGAACTCTTGACTACTCAGACTCTTGGAATGGGGTGATGCTGAGTAGAAGACTCTGCGTTGAACCATTATGGTACAATAAATCCTAACAAATTACATTTAGGACTATACTATAGGGATGACCATGTAGACTTCTTATTATTTTGAAATAAAGTAGGTCCGGACCTCTAATGAATTTCTAAGCAAAGTAGAGCATTTATAATCATTGCTGATGGACATTTATAAGGAAAACCCCCATTAAAAATGTATCCTTTATTTAAAAAAATAAATAGGAGGGCTCTGTTAGATTTTTAAAGAGAGAGAGTGAGGGGGGTGAGTGGGTATTTATCATGGTATTTAGAATATGTGGAAAAAAGGTTGGACTAGTTGGATTAGATATATACCTGCTTCAATTTCTTGCCAATGGAAAAAAATCACACTGTAAATGTATATTTCAGTCCTTCATAGGATGAGGCCAAGGTCAGACGACAAACCAGCCCATGCCCTGTTGATCAGACATATTTGACAAGGGTCTGGAAGTCTATACTACAATTAAGGGGCGTGGCTTTAAAAAAATCAATGAGAGGATCGCGAGACACATGGTAATCTAGTCTATTCTTCCAGACCATGTTTTGTATTCTGTTATTTGGTTATGCCAAACTTGAATTAATTTTAAGTAGCATGTATTGATTTTCAATGGATATTTGGTTAAGAAATATATCTTGACTAAAGCTGATACTTTCCCTGCAAATTTTAAGGCTCTAAAGCCAATCCAATGCCATGGTTATACATGTAGTATACTGTGCAGCATGCAGTAGACTACCATGAGTAGACAAATGACATACCACGTGTTGTTGATGTAGACTGTCCTTGTAGTTCTCAAAGTCACAGCTGTGGAAAGCTACTCAAAGGCTGAGCTAGGCTGAGCTCTTTAATTTTCCAGGGGACCAGCTGGCTGCCAGCTGTCTAATCCAGGGGTGTAGGATTCTTTCCACCCCCTCCCCAAAAAAGTGCTGCCAGTACCTAAAGCCTGGTTGTGAACTTGGGATTTATTTGGGGGGGGCAGAAAATAAGAGTGAACCTGTTATATTATATGTTGGATTTGTGTAATTGTGACAATTATCCAGGTAATTTGTACATTGAATAGAAGGGCCTCTCAACTGGTGATTGAGACTTCACTTGCCACAGATTAATTGGCCTATAGTGTCATGTCATATACCGGTACTACTGCCATCAGGAGGAATAAAATTGATAGGAATATATACTTTTTTTTATAGTTAAAAGTAGACATTTTTATCAGAGTAGAATTTCATTTTCCTTGCATGATTATCATATGTACCATTTTTTTTTTTTTTTTTACTTGTGTTTGAATTGATAGGATATAAGGTACTACCCTCCTGCAGCTCTCTTTTAATTTTTCTTTTTTAATATTAAATTTTCGGTTGGTGGCAGTAAATAATAGTAGAAGAACAATTAATATAGGAGAATAGTTCACCCTCAGCTTCATTTGTGTCTTTATGAAATGTTAAAAATAAATGATTTTCTGTCACTGTTCGTGTTCACTGGAGTGGCGGTGTAAAAATGTATTCTGGAAAAAGATGAATATAAATATGACTTGAAGCAGAAAAATGCCCCACCTCCCATCCATATATTTTTTCCGTAACATATAGGCCTAGGTGTATATCAATGTCTTCACCTTAGAACTATAAGATGAGTCAGCCAATAATAAAGGCCTACATTTACAACATAACTTTTTCATTTCTAATTCAAATGATAGTTATCTTACCTTACAGATTCTGACAATGTATTGTTAAGTTCATAACCCCAAGTACGATTGTGTGTTTAAGAGTTCATAACCCCTAGTACTCACTCCTTGTTATATATGATCATCAAACAAGAGATAAGATAAGAATGTTCCATATTATCAAGGCAAACATTGTATATATCCTGTTATCAAATTTGTTCCTTGTTTACCAGAGTTCACTTATGTACCTTATATTCTAGAAAATGATATTGTGGTTATTCAAGTGTGCATGCAAAAAGTATGCACTTCCTTGCCTTACGTGTCTTTTCCAAAGCACATACTTATCTTATTCAGTTGAAATTGATTACAGCTATACTAGACTAGAATGTTTATTATGGGTGCAATACATTGTGATGAAAAAATGATAAATGATGTGGAGTGATCCAAGTGAATATGAAAATAAAAAAGTTTGCTCTATTTATTTGATTTAATTTTTTTTGCAATCTCCAGGTATTAATGAAAGCACAGAAGGAGCTTATGAACTACCAAGGTCTTGGATATGGAGTCATGGGTGAGTTTGAATTTAAAAGTTTGGTGGATTATCCTCATTTCATTCTTGAAGGTTTCAGGAAGACATATGGTGATTAAAAGTTTGGCATTGTGAAATAAAAATCAATAAAAAATAAATTGAAATATAATTGAAATATCTCTTTGTCAAATAGGGTCGTATTATTTGAAAGTTCAGGTGATATGTAACTACTGGAGAGATAAATATGTTATGTGGAGTGGGTTAATGCATTATTTTCAGTTGTATAATTATGATGTTCAATAGCCTCAAAGACTCAATATTAAAATACATGAGCCTATTTTAAAGCTGTGATCGTTTATCTAGATATAGCTATGTTCATTAGCTTATATAATTGCTAGTTAATACAAATGCACTGCTAATGGATTATTCTTTTAATTGAAGGTGTATGCTTTATAGAGTTTATCTGTTTACTATTTAATTCTTTGTTAAAGAAGATGTTGAATTAATTGAACTAATTCCTTTATCCTTGCAGAAATGAGTCACAGGTCAGCTGAATTTACAGCAATCCTAACCAATGCCCAGCAATCTCTCAGAGAGCTCTTGTAAGTTGAACGAATTTCTTTGTTTAATTCCGTTAATTTCTTGACAATTCACAATAGAATAGACAGGATGTGTTGCACATAACCCCCCTGGATTTGTTTTACAATGTACTTATTGGTATAATCCTTCAAAGGTGTTTTGTGTGTGTAATTCTGTAATTATATGAGTTTGACAAATAAAGTTATGTTTGGTGAAATCCACTGTGCATGTATGATTTCTTTTACTGTTTTTTTTTTTTTTTTCCATTTTGAGGGACAATAGGTTTAAACAAAATATTCCAGGAATTGTATTTATGAGGCAATCTTATTTCACCTATTCCATCGAAACATGTCTGATATTATGCCCATGGTGAATGGGAAGAGGGATGTGGGGTCCAAAGTTGGAAGAAAAAAAGATAAACCTCGCAAAAGTAGGAGGGAAATAGTGGCATCCATATCAAATGAGATTATTCTAGAGGTGTTGATTAGACTTCCATATTTATTAGCATGTTTTGTATGTGATTTATTATTTCCCCCTGACAGGAAAGTTCCTGACAACTACAAGATCCTCTTCCTGCAGGGTGGCGGCACTGGCCAGTTCAGCGCTGTACCCCTCAACCTTCTGAAGAGGAAGAAGGCTGATTACATCCCAACAGGCATGTGGTCTGTCAAGGCAGCCAAGGAAGGGCTCAAATACGGAACTACCAGGGAGGTGTTCCCCAAACCAGCCAAATATACCTGTAAGTCGGCTATCAGTCTTTCGATGCCTAGCAAACAAATTACGTAATTCAAGTGTTGTATAAGGAGATTAATAGTGATAGCACAGATGTCATAATTTTCATGGTTGGTTGACCTAGTTCTTCTCCCTTCTCTTTTTTTTTTTTACCGCACTTCAGGTTTTGATAAGCCTAAAGTAAATCTACAAAGCGAGATAATTCTATTACAGTTGGGCTCAAGGCCCTGTCACTTGTGTCAAACAAGTCTGCCTCTAACAATTTTCAATTTTTGGCAGACAGTGCTAGATTGCTGAAAATCTTCTCTTTTTTTTACATGAAGCGTAGATAGGGAATCATCGCCTGTCAATAACTGGATATGTCAGTTAACTATAGTATAAACTAAAGAATGAATTTTAAAAGTAAAATTAACCTAAGCATTTGATTCCCGGCTGGTATCGTAAAACAGAAGTACATGTGTGGGAAGGGTCCTGGAATTCTTAGCCATCACGCTTGCATGGTTCATCACAGATATAAAGAGCAAAACTTGTTGCTCCATTAATCAAATGCTTGATTTTCAACAAATCGATGGCATGTATTTTTAATTTGTTAGTTTAAAATGGCAACTCGTTCATCTACATGGCCAAAATCTACTGTCATGTTGAGCTTTAGATATATTCTGGTTCTGGTCATTAATTCACAAAGGTTAGCATACTGTTATCCCATTTATCAATGCCTTTTCAATAAGATTGTCAATCCTCTTTAACACTTCAGTAAGCCAGCTGCCCATGAATTAGATGAAAGGGATTATTCTCAAATCAATTTAACCAGGATATTTGATTGCCTAAACTTGACAGATTGTGTGCCAGTTTGCAATTAGCTGCTTGTACTGTACATGAAACTCCTTACGGTGGGGAAAAGGAATTTTAGGGACCCCATTTTCATGAAATGCTTTATTCCTGCATTATAGAATAATCATCAAATATCAATAATTGTATTATTTACCTTTATTCATGTACATTTTTTCACATACATGTGTAGGTTCATGTATTGCACTGTTCTTAAATGAGGTCCTTGCCCTTGTGCCTTTTAACACTTTAATGGTGATAAACGTTCTTCAAACCAAATATAATTACCATGTTTATTTAGTTATATTTGTAGGAAGATTAAAAAAAGGCATTGTGACCTCGCGCTCAACCTGACTTGTGACAACACAGGGAATTGAGTGGAATTATCAATAAATATATCCAATACAGTAGATCTATGACCATGATGTTTCCAAGGGATTGAATAATTTACCATAGGCCTAGCCTATAAACCACCTTACTTGATTCTTTTTTTTTAAATTATAAAGTGTTCCATCGATCCATCAATATGAATTAAAAAAACCTTGCACAGTGAATAGTACGCACATGTGCACATGACATTATGTGTAGACTAAACAGTGGGTTGTATCTGGGCAGTGCTATTGTTCATGTGCGTTGCTCCATATTAGGAATAAAACGGCCATGAATGGTGTGCATGTTCCTAATCAGTGGGTGATTCCCATTTACTGTATGATGGAGTTTTCCTTTGTGGGTGATTCCCATTTACTATTGATGGAGTTTTCCTTTGAAACAGATAGTCTTTGAGTTCAGCCACTTTGTCAAATAAAGCCTTGCTGTAGACTGCATTGGCACTACCGGTAATCAGATTTTTTTTCACTTGTCAATTTTCTTTTTCTCCTTTTGTAATCCTTTTTTTTGGAAGGGGGGTGGGCTTTCATTTTTTTATTTTTTTTTATTTAGGTGCCCTCTGGTAAATCATTGATCAGTCTCTGAACTAGACAATAATTATTATCACCTAAAAAAAAAAATAGATCTATCAGTCATATTGATGCTTCTTATGGGGTGATTTAAAAACCCTGGAGCCATTGTAATATCATTATTACAATATATTTAGAAGAAAAAAAAAATTATATGTATATGAATGTATAAAAATGATAGACCATATCAATTTCCACAATTCATGTAAATTAGCCTTAAATCACCTGAATCTGATGCAAAAAGTTATTGTCTACTGTTTCTATTTGTCTCATTTTTTTGTCATTTGTTCTTTCAGCAATCGCACATCCTGATACATGGGATATGGATCCAGAGGCTGAATATGTATTCTACTGTGCAAATGAAACTATTAATGGTAAGTGAATGAAATAAATTCTTGACCATATATACATATGAGTATGAGAAAGATAAGGCTGTTTGCCAGTTTCATGCCTTTTTTTACTATGTTTGCCAGATTCAAACATGGGGAGTATTTGTTATATAATATTCCATACTATTAACTGGAAGTTGTTTGTTAATTCAGGGCAAAACTTATGCGATACACAGTTGCCTGCATTCATCATAAAGCTGTTTTTCTACAAGGCCGTGATTGAATATTCAAAAGTTCTGAAAGTTAAACAAAAATGGCTGTGTGTCAAGTCAAAGCAGTAAATAAACACGTAAGATAACATTTCTGGATGATATCCAGAACACTTAAGATTGAAAGCTTACTATTACATAATTTCTCAATTCTTTCCAGGTGTTGAATTTCAGTATGTGCCAGAGACGAATGGTATCCCACTGGTTTGTGACATGTCTTCAAATTTCCTTTCAAGGCCTGTTGATGTTCCCAAGGTAAGTTTATTATGAATCACTTTGACGTAATTCCTTAAATTATTCTCCATGCCTATCGTTTTCTGAGTAATACTTTCAAAAAAGTATTCTCATATTGTAACCACTGTTATACATATAATGTAAAAATACCAGATATTTCTAGCTGTAATTCCTCAGAATCTCAAATTGTTCATCATGCCTATCACTTTCTTAGTGAAAGTGAAACATTTAAAAAAGCCTTTACTTATAGTAAACACTCATTTTTTCTACTTTTTTTTGTATTCTTCAGATATACTGAATGCTAAATAAATTGACAAGGTTCATTGACTCAAGGCTTCCTTACATGTGCCATTGTGCCCTTTTCTTTTTGGTGTTGTATGGTAATTTCATGCAAAGTATGCTAAGACTACAGTCTTTTTATCTTTTCTTCATTTTACAGTATGGTCTAATTTTTGCTGGTGCTCAGAAGAACATTGGCTGTGCTGGAGTAACGGTTGTGATTGTTCGAGATGATTTGATCGGTAACGCTCTCACTGAGTGTCCTATCATCTTTGATTACAAGCAACAAGCTGCAAGCAATTCAACCTATAATACACCACCAGTTTACAGGTAAAATGGAGATACACTATCTTTATCTCTCTTTTTCTCTGAGCCTATGCATATGCCATTCATTCTGCTTGAAATATCATATTATATAAAAGTTTGGTATATAAAAATCATGGGTGAGCAACTGTCAAAAAATGTCGTAACTCAGGCCTACTGTGAATCAGTTATTCTGTTGTCTTGCGTCAGAGTTTTGTCTTGTATTACAATATATGATCCTTTGGCTTTTTCAAAATTGATTTTGTTCTATTTGAACTTTTGGAATGGATCAAATCACCTTTAATAGTCATTGTATGCCGTATTAAAAAACATACTTGATACTTTAAATTGCTGAAATTCAATTGAAATGGCAAACATTTTATCTTTCAACCACATTCTCCTCGAAAACAACGATTCTGATTTTATGAAATCAAGTGAAAAAAACAAAAGTTGATTTTACCCCTCATGCTGCATATTCTGCAAAAATATGAAACTAACTGATTTACATTTGACTTTGTATTTTCCAGTATTTACATCATGAGTCTTGTTTTTGACTGGATCAAGGAAAATGGTGGTGTTGATCAGATGGAAGAATGGAGCATTGCTAAGTCCAATCTCATCTTTGATACCATTGACAACTCCAATGGATTCTTCAGGTAAGAAGGGGTTGTCACATAAAGCTGCTTTAATACAATTTATAAACAATAGGTATATGGCAAGCCAAATATATTTGTTATATTTTTTTATCTTTAAAAAAAATTACTTATTGTGTCTGAAAAATATCTAAACATAAGTAAAGCTATTGGTAAGGTCTTGTCAAATATTAGACAAACTGCTTCATGAAGCATCTCCTGGTAGAGAATAAAGATGTTTTCTAAAAAAAAATGGGGGGGGGGGGGAAGGTGGTCTGAGGATAGTACATCACAGGCTTCTTGCATGCTACAATATATACCATGATCTAATCTTGTTGCTCTTATTATATTTAAGTGCATAATAACTACTGACTAAAAAAAAATGTTACCCATGAATTGCTAACATTCAGTATCAATCCATGAATCTAAACTCTATTTTGTTTTATCTTATGCTATTCCAGCTGCCCAATCGACAAGGATGCCCGTAGCAGGATGAATATTCCTTTCAGGATAGGTGGAGCTGCCGGCAATGAGGAGCTAGAGAAAGCCTTTGTTGCTGAGGCATTATCGAGAGGAATGGCTGCACTTAAAGGACACAGGTCAGTATTGTCATCCCAATGACATAAATAATCAAAATGACATATAAATGATCAATTTATTATTTTTAGTCATCTAAAGCCATCTTCCTAAATTAGTAACTTTTGAAAGTTGTCAATGTACAGGCTTCATGGTACACTTTATGTTTTGTGTTCGGCAAGTGTATTTTTTCCATCTGCAGGAGAATAAGCTAATTTGGGGATGTAGGAATGGAAGAGAAATTTTGAGTAAAGTTTTATTCAGGACCAGACTTATGCTCATGAAATATTACATTGTGTACTGTGAAGTTACAACATTGATTCATTCCATGCCATGGACAACTTGGGAAAATTATGTTTGAAAGTCCTACTCGAAGTGATTTTTTTAAATTATGTTTTTATGCCTATTAATGAGAGATGAAATAGGATAATTAAGTTTTCTTTAAAATCATTTACTTTGCCTTGGTTTTATTTCCCTATAGAGAAACAAGACTAAAGACAAAGTTTCGAAACTAATGAATAAATGAATGTCATGAATGACCATATAACTGATTGTGATTTCCATTCATTCATTCAATATTTTATTTTCTTTTCTTTACTATGAACTTACAGGACTGTCGGTGGTCTGCGTGCCTCATTGTACAATGCTACAACTGTTGAGGAGACAAGAAAATTGGCTAACTTCATGAAGGAATTCCAGAATAGACACGAAGGAAATACCACAGTCAGTGCTGCTGTCCCCCAGAAATCGAATATCGCTAGCCAGCTGAAAAGCAGCTCTGCTAAAGCCGTTTGCAATGGACTTACTAATGGCCACCACACCAATGGTGTTGTAAGGACTTAGATGAAATGAATGAAGACAGTGACACTTTGAGCCGAAAAATTCACTGGTGCCATTACTCTTCCACGAAAGAAGACTGTCTACGTTTATCAATGCATTTTTATCAGTGACGACTACTCAGGATGTCTGCTGCCATATATTGCAGGTCCGACTCAACATGTATCTTGACCGAGTGTAAAGCCTTCACATGACAGCTGGCATTTTTTGTATGGATCATATTGAAATATCATGACAAAGTAATTATATGTGTACATTGATCTACATTCACTGATAGTACGATTGTAAGAACACACTTGAGCTTCTTTCGCACACCTATACATTATTTTGAAAGTCCACTCCTGAGAGATATTTCAATTAATATTTTTTGTAGAGTCTTGTGCAAAAAACGACTGGAATATATCAAGCCACGGAGGGCTATTCAATCATAGAAGAACAAAACTATTTTTAGGGCATCTCATAATCTGGTCAATTTTCAAGGCATGCATGCATAAGTTTATGATCAACTTCAAGACACTCATGGTAGTTTTCATATATGCTTGTATTGCAGATATGCATCAGGGACGTTTGAAGTACTTATCTATTCATTTCACAACTTCATCATTATACTTGAGATCAATTCTTCATTCACTTTTGAAAACAAATTTGTGATTGTATGTAACTGTATCTATTGTGAAGGCCTTTATATGTATTGTGTTATGACAAAAGATAAAGGAGGATTCCAATCTAAGAGCAGTAATTGTGAATCTATACACGATGCACAAAGTAATTGCTAGTTTCAATGGTCAATTAGAAATGTGAAATAAATGTTCCTTAGTTCCTTTTAAACTATAAGTTCCAGGTAGTAGGGATATGGCAGCTGTGCTGTTATCAGCAGTTATATTGATGTCACTTGATGTTCAACATTGTGATATGTTTATTTTAAAGTGATTGTTCTTACTCATTCTATTTCTTTTCCTTGTCAGTAGAAATAAAAGCACAGGGTTAGTTTTCAATATGAAGAAAATAAGATGAATTCACTAGCAGCTTACATGCAGCTGACTTTTTGCGTTCACAATCAGTAGATAAGTAAGAAACTCCCTCATGAGCAAGGAGAACCACGTGTAGTATTACTTCATCCACATATTTAGCTTTCTTTGGAATTTAGATTTCCTTTTATCTTTGGTTTCTTTTCTTTTGGCCTTCTTCACTGAGGATTCATCGAGAATATTATGCAAATTACGATTAGTGTGTGTTTACATCCGATATCAAATCTTTAGGTTTACATACCTAAATGCCTGATATGTAAGTTTTTCTATCAAAGTATTATTTTGCTTTTATTGTTGCTTATTGAGAATGGTGATACCTAAAATGTTTGTGAAAAGAACATTTATAAGATTGTTCCATTCAACTTAATTTTTGAAAATTGACTCATTTGTAGTAAATTTGTAGTTTAAAAAAAATAGATATATATATATATAAATACTTAGTTTTTTAAATTGAGGTTTATGTGAGGTGGAGGCAGAATTGCAGGTCACATTTCTAAGTGCCACTTTCAATGATTTCTATCTGGTGGGTGTTTCATAAAGCTGAGAAAAAGTTACAAGCGACTTAATGACCAATTGGTGATCATTTCTTAGGAATTAAATGAAAACCTATGCAAATCTGGTGTATAGCATTTACCACCAAAAAGGTCACCAACCATTCACAAAGTCGCTTGTAAGTAACTTACAAACAGCTTTGTGAAACACCCCTCTGGATACTTTTATTTTAATATATATTTGATGTGTTATGTGTGGAACTCATGAGCTGAGAATGCATGATTGGCTTGACCTTATGAAAGTAATGATTTTCTTGCTCAATAATCCACGCTCTAACACAGGCTAAGTATGTTGTTTATGTATGAGACAGGGATGTTGGATACGCATCGAATAAAAGCTGTTCAAAAATTACACAATACTGTACAAAAAACACCTAGAATATTGCAAGCTGAATGTGATACTTGATCATTTCAAATTCAAACTGATCAAAAAAGAAAAGTAGATAATAGTGTTCTTATTGTTAAATGGTTGGCACTTGCAAGACATTTTAATCTGAAGTGTATTTTTGTAAACAACTTGTATCTTTTTTGAAATAGAGTCATGCTTCCTTACACTACAGTACCTTGTCATTATACATCACAAAGTATTTGGCAAAAAAGTATTCTTTGCTTATCATACTGTAAATTATATACGTTTCCATTGTCTTTTCTTTTGCTCAATTAATTTTAAAAAGAGAAAAATAAACAAAAGCAAAGATATTGACTTCACTTGCCAATTGGTATAAATATCTATACATATATATGTATATTAATATGGTATTATTGATTATCTCCTTTTCTGAAACCATGTTTGGACAAAATTGTTTGGATGAATATCTTATTTATCGCTTTTGATCATGAAAACGGAATACAATACTTCAGAACGAGTCATCAATATATTCTACATTGTAGTTGAATATAGTAAAAAGCAATTTTAACAGATAATAATGATGATTATTCTTGATTATCATTGTAATGATATGTCGGAGATTAATATTAATTTCCTAGGAAATTACATATCTGATGCCTTTGAAAAATTGTCAAGCCATCACTTTAATTATATTGTGGTCATGCAAAACATCAACAGCACAAGTATAGGATGAGAGAAACTAATAGTTCATGCTAAGCTTTTGTGCAAAGGGTTCCTTAGCGTAACAGGAGTATTAACATGTCCATGATTTATATTTGCGGTTGCACAGATGTTTTTGTGATAAACCACTTCTCATGTATAAATATGATATTTCAGCTATCATTGTCATGTTATGTGCATTTCCATTTACTGCACCATACAATGTAAACCAACAGACTTAGACGTGTATAAATATATTATAATTGAACACTGTTACATATGACCTATTTTATCCTTGTTTGGAATATACTGTACAAAGGAAAAAGAAGGAAAGACAAAAAGTAAGAGTGGCGAGGGGAGAGACAGAGATGGGGGGGAGAGAGGAGGGGAGAGATGGGGGGGGGGGGTAAAAAGATGGAGAGAGAGAGAGAGGGGTTGGAGACATAATGGGTTGAAATAAAGTGCATTTTTTTATAATCATGGCAAAACAAATATCCATTTTATTTGCTGTTTGAGCATGTTAAACATATTTTGGAAAAGGTATACAGTAGAGAAAATGCTAGTACTTCATAATTACCTCTTAATTCTAGAGAATGGTAGGTTTTTAATTTTTAGTAATACAGGTTTACTTCGGCGGAAGTAGATTGGACTTTTCTTGTACCCTATTTATTAAGTCAGGCTTACACCAAAACCTAAATTCGGAATGAATCTGATTCGGATGGATTCGGCATGTTCGGTGGATTTGAAACCTATTTGTCTCTGATTCGGAAACTCCCCGAATCAAATAGGGAATATTCGGGAGTATTCTGTTCTCCCTCCCCGAATGCGAGAAAATTCGGGAGAGATTCGGGAACATTTTGTGGAAGGGATTGGCTCGTTTTGAAATGATCAAAACCAGCAGAATACCCTCCAAAATACTCCCGAATGTGGCCAAGACAATTTCATTCGGACCACATTCGAGATGTATTTCGGTTGGATTCTGGGAGGCACTGGGGCAATTTTTAGAAGTCAATTCCTGGCAATTGTGCTCCTATTCGGGACCTATTCTAGACTGATTCGCCTCTGATTCGGTCCGAAATTATTCGGGAGAATTCGGTTTGGTGTAACCCTAGCTTTAAATAGCGAATATATACCGTACAAAACTGACACTGAAGGGTATTTGATAAAACGCTATGTGCATAATAAATATAAATTTACAGTTTATGATCATAGAATTAATAGGCAAATTCGTGGCGTATTTTCTTGTTGTTTAACAGGTATAATACATCATGATCAAAATACAATTGTGTTGTACCACGCCCGTACCATGACGAAGTCAATGTTTATCCATGGACTTCTATGGAGCTATTACTGGCTCCATATGGTTTATCCTTTCATTCCTACGAAGACTCTAATGATGGGCATACGTATGTTTGTAGTCGAAACAAAAACCTGTAAACACTGTTAAATATTAAATAAATAACAATTTAAACAATCATTTCGTAATCTTACTGCATTTAGCTTAATAAATTTAGACTTTCGGATTATGTACAATTTTTACATAATACCGCACATTATAGGTAGGCGGTGTAAATCATTATCTACGCGTACGCGTTGATGCAACACAAACACACAAACAACAAAACATATCAAAATAGATACATTATACAGTCTGTACAATTAAAAACCTCCAAAAACATTAAAAAATAAGTATTTGAATGGATAGCATCAAGGAAACGTGAACTGATATCATAAAAATGCACAACAATGAACAGAAGCCAAACTTCAGATTTTAAAATGTTATTAATTAAATTTCTTGATCCATAGGGAAATCCAGTCCATTCGGCCTCATTGAAATTTACTTAAGCAAAATTTGACAAAAATCAATATTATTATTTGCAGTAGTAGAAGTAGAAGTAGTAGTAGTAGTTGTGGTGGTGGTGGTGGAAGTGGTGGTGGTGGTCGGGTGGTGGTGGTGGTAGTAGTAGTAGTAGTAGTAGTGGTGGTGGTGGTGGTAGTATATAGTAGTAGTATAATTGTAGAAGTAGCAGTAGTAGTAGCAGCAGCAGCAACAGTAGTAGTAGTAGTGGCAGCAGCAGCCGTAGTTGCAGTACGTAGTAGCAGCAGCAGCAGCAGCAGCAGCAGCAGCAGTAGTAATAGTAATAGTAGTAGTAGTATCAGTAGTAGCACGCAGTAGTAGTAGTAGTAGTAGTAGTATGAGTAATATTAGTAGTAGTGGTAGTAGTAGTAGTAGTAGTAGTGTAGTAGTAGTAGTAGTAGTAGTATTAGTAGTAGTAGTATAGTAGTAGTAGTAGTAGTAGTAGTAGTAGTAGTAGTATAGTAGTAGTAGTAGTAGTAGTAGTAGTAGTAGTAGTAGTAGTAGTAGTAGTAGTAGTAGTAATAGTAGTAGTAGTAGTAGTAGAAGTAGTAGTAGTAGTAGTAGTAGTAGTAGTAGTAGTAGTAGTAGTAGTAGTAGTAGTAGTAGTAGTAGTAGTAATAGTAGTAATTTACAGTTGTATATTGTTAGGATTCCATATCACATGAGGCACAGGCCACGGTAATTCCATAGAAAGGGCAGATAGGGCACGGATAAACGTTGTATAACGCCACCTAGTGTCGATATCATTATATCGCGGTGTATCAGGTTCTGTACAGAGTGATTGGATTCCACTTGAGAATCCATATTTATGAAAAAGTCCATTGTGTTGAAAATAAGTCAAATCCTCCACAATAACAGACAAAGTCACATGTTGAAGCGAGACTGATGATTATAATGATAACATTAATATATGATAAAACTCAAATTTAAAAACAATGAAAATGTTATAGAAATTGGGACATCATGAAAAAGGTTAAGTATTTTTCTAGAGTAGCAAATTATCTGAAAAATATACCTGCCAAAATCACACGATAAATTTATTGTAAAATATTTCAAAGCACTGAAAGGTAGATAAGCTAAATGTACATGAGGATGAAATGGATGTGTGTTTTTGTTTTATTTCATTTATTTATTCATTCTTATTACTATTCCTTTTTCATTTCACCATTTTTTTTGTAGGTAGGTGGTAGTATCTACCTACTGTGTGCATTTGCAGAAGAACACAACAAAAAAAGCCCTGGCATTTTTCATGCCTAATAATCGAGCGGACTCCGCCCCCGGAGGGGATGGGAGGTGGAACTCCACGTAAAATGATAGCATTGGTATGTGCCCCCCCCTTTCATTAAGCCGTTCCAAAGCATATCAATTCTTTTTTCACCCTTTTTTATTGACCGTACGAACACTGGTTATTCAGTTTTTAAGACTCGATTTAATTTCATTAGACAGTTACTTAGTCCCTCATTTCAGACGTCAGTTCTAAAGACCCACATTTTGTGTCAAATTCCAGTTCCCAAACACCCCTATCTAGTTCTCAAGCCCCCCCCCCCCATTTCATAAGCAGCTTCAGTTCTTAAGCCCAGCGGCCCGGCCTGGCGCACACAGTATGCGATTCGTTGCGATCCGAATTTCAAAGAAATAATATTGTAATAACATTTGATATAGACATTCCAACCAATATTCTTAGCGAACAGAGTTCAGAACAGAGATAGGACTAGCTAATAAAATCGAAATTCAGTCTAGTTGAAGCCTCCCTGCACACTGTAAAAAATTATTTGGTGAATTTTTTACCATCAAGAGGGTAAATATGTGTCCAACCAATATAGGAGCAGTATTTTACCCAATGCGGGAAGCATATTGTCCAGTAACTTAAAAGGTTAATAAATAAGCAGCAATTACTACAGAATGGGCAAAGTTTACATCACTCTGGATAAATAAAAATGCCCACAAGAAATGCTCAATATTGATTGTGCACATAATTACCCTCATGGAGCACTTTAACCCAATTTTTTGGAATAAATTCAAATCAAATTTGTAATGACGTCATCATCGGCTGCGACTTGAAGCCGATTTTGGACTTTACTCCGACCACATGGCTTGCCGTAAAGCAAAATTATGATTTTGTGATTCCTAACATTATGCCGAACTTCAAGTGAAATAATTTTACTTCTCGGAACTTTCACATTAATGCAAAATGCGATTTATTAAAAAATCGCGTCGCATCTGATCGCTTAGTGTGCACTGGACCTTATATATGATATAATATGGATTCAGGTTTTGAGGCAATACACCCCTACACCGTTTCCAAATCCGAGTGCCCCCCCCCCCCCCCCCCCCGGTGACCAAGCATAACATGCTAAGTTACACAAGATTTTTAATGAATCTTTGAAAATTTTGCCCATCATACTAGGATGCAGATTTCTGACTGCACATCCTAAGATGTATTACCCAGTACCCTTGGCCCCATACCCCTTTCGCTATTGTGGCGGAAACTTGAATCTTATTATCGAACATGTTTCATTTTGCCCAATTCAAATTGACCAGCAATCGACTCGAATGGAGTATGATCATCGATAAAGTGTCGTTTTTAAATCCATGCATGGAATCTCTGCTTTTTTCCATTCCTTCTCTCCTCTCAACTCTTTACAGTTCTATCTTGATCTCTTTTCCTCTTCTAGAGTTGATCTTCGGTGGTTCGCTGACCTCCTGTTCGAGACATATCTCTTGACATCGATTCGTTGTTCGTTCTGCGGTTGAACATTATCTTGCCCATGTCTATACTGAAGTTCTTCTTGGTTTTCACCATCCCACACAAGCATATCTTACAGATGAAGGTCCTGTATACATTAGCGAAAGAAAGATAATCACATTAAACATGAATGAAATCATGGACCTATTACGAATAGGTCCATGATGAAATATAGGCAAATGTTGCAATTGAGGACATCGACCTTTAGGGATTGAGGAACATCAACATAGAAATACATTAACGAAAAAAAAATAGTGATGTTCAAAATAATTATCACAATTTATGAATCAATAATCACCTTAATATCTTATTGTGATGCCAATATTGTCGTTATTTTGAATTCAGACCGAAAGAAAGCATCTTTCTGACTTCATTGATGATGTTTTTTTCTGTCCCGTTTTTATTCTATTCACGTCAGAAAAATAACCCATGCAATGACGATTGTGTACATTATTTTGCGTAATCATTAAATAATTTTTTCACTGATTCATAATTTGGCGGATTTCATTGAAAATTTACAGGAAAAACAACTCATCCTCATTTTGAAATATGATTGCTATTTGCTAAAATCTTGAAAATGATGTTATTAATTCTGTTAAGATAAATACCAAATGATGAATAAGGAATGTTATTAAAATATACATCAAAATCAAGCCACCTTTGAACATTTGAAGGAAAAAAATGTCTAAACTTGAGAATTTCAGTCGTCAAATTTATTCTATGTCACGTATATAGATAAAAAACAAACCAACAAGTTCACACCTAGTTACCAATAATGCATATAGCATTTCCATTATTTTGAAAGTAGGATAAAAGAGCATTGTACATTAAATGCCTTGCTCACGGGCATAGCTGCCGCGGCCGGGGATCGAACCCGGGACTTTTTCATATAGCCAGGCGCCTTAGACCACTCGGCCACGGCACCTCCATCTCATGTAATAATCATCCGATCATTTGATCTATTCTGCTTTGGAAAAAAAACATGTAGGGAGATATTCACCTGTATCCCTCACGAAAGTTTTTATTGGTGGCGCAGTAGAGAAGCCAGTTGATGCTGGAGTTAGTATGAGAGAGACTGGCGACAAGGATATAGACCAGAGGTGGGAAGGTAGTATCGCGGTCTATGACCACGATCAAAGAAAATGGGGCCCACATGAGACTGAAGAAGATGACGAGCATCATGATCGTTCGAAGGAGACGACGATCGGTTACACGAATCTTGTAGTGCTTCTTATTGCTCTTTTCGTTATCCTTGTCTGGTAAGAGAGTTTAAAGATAATCAAACACAAACAATCTTTATAAACAATGTAAAACTTATTAATGCATGTGCAGTACAAACTAGGAAAATGCATGAACAAAAGCTATTGCTATAGAGGTAGATTAAGCAGTGGCATCATGAGTCAAAATTTATGAGATGGCCAGACATTGCTTGGGGTAAAATTTCTAAAAGGCTGCAAGATGTAACGAGCGAGTAAATTATTTGTGTAACATTTTTATACAAAAATATAATTTTGTGATAGATTTTGACATGAAAATAATATTCAGATAATATCATGAAATCTTACCCCCTTTTCCATTCCTTTTTTTTCTTTTGTCTCCCTTTTTTTGTCGTGAAAAAGTTTTGGTGGTCAAGCCCGCCTCACCAGTACTATGCCGCAAGAATATGGAAAATTGATGTGTGCCCCCCTCCTATTCAGTATGGTCTAGCTAACCTACTATCAGTGCGTATGAGTCAACCATTTTGAGGGGGCAAAGCATGGCGTATATAGGGAAATTTCTAGATAGTCGCGAGCGAGTGAAGTGACCGGGCAAAAGTGTTCCCTTTTATATTTAAAATCTAACCTTGTGACAGATTTCAACACAACATTCCCGAAATAATTCCACATTTAACCCTTTTCTTTAAGTTTTCATTTTTTTGGGGGGGGGGGGTGGAGCCCCTAAGCCTAAACATTTGAAAGCCAAAGCCTACTATAATGTGCCCGAGATGTGAGATCAATGTCATTACCAATTTGGAGATTGCGTAGCTCCCGTGAGATTCCCTTAGCGTAGATGAAGATTTTCACATAACTAAACGAGATGAACACCATTGGGAGACAGAAGGCCAGGATGAAGAGGAAAATATTGTAGTTGTACGACTCGCGGTAGTCGAATGTACAGACCAGGAGAACCGGGTCGAATTCGTGATCGCCCATGCCGAAGAGGTTGGGGATGTCGGCGAGGAAACACACAGTCCAGATGAGGATGAGGTGAAGGGGCATGGTCCGTCGAGTGTAGATGCGACGGTAGATATCTCGATGACAGATGGCGATGTACCGATTGATGGCGATGCTTGCTAAGCTCCATAATGATCCGCAACAACTGGAATAAAGAGCACATAATTACGTGTGAAACAATGCTAGAGGATTATTTAGTTTTGAAAAGTAAATCACCCGAGCATTGCTTTATAACTATTATAACCCGACTGTGGGTTAGTTCAGTAATTAAAGAAGTTAAAAGGATGCTCACTGTTATGGATTAAGCCTGCTGTAAGAACCACCTATATAAAATGGGTCATCAGTTAGAAAAAAATACAATGAAAAAGTGGCAGGGTTAGCATGACGTCACACCGTGCATTACTGAAATAATCACGAAGATGAAGGGCCTTAGATTACATATGCATTGCCTATGATTTATGATCATAGGTAATCACAACTTCATGAACAAATAAAAAATACATCATCACCAAATAATATACGAGGGAAAATGATACAAAAGTAATTTATATATAATTTGATTCTGATATCCTCTTCTGGCGGATTCTGGATCCTTAATTTTTCATGACCTCAAGCTCCTAATCTATGTTCTCAAGAAGTTTTAATCATGAAATCACCATGATCAGAAGACGTTGCAATACCATGAATACAAAATTGCAATTTGTAAGTCTATATCCATTAACTTATAGTTATACTTCCTTTTCCTAGCCTGTTTAGTCCCCCCCCCCCCCCCGTCTCTCCCAGTCACTGTCCTCGTTTACCCTTTCTCTCTTTCCCTCTCCTTCCTTTCCCTAGCCTGTTTATTTCCCCCTCTCTCTTTCCCTCTTCCCCCTCTCTCTCTCTTATTATCACACTTTTTCCTTTCACCTCAAACATACCCCTACGACTTCATTTCCTGTAATTCTTCGGATGTCTCTCTTCATAATTCCACCTTTCTCATTTTATTCAGGGTTCTTCAGAATAAGGACTGACCCGTGCCATCCCAAACCCACTTCAATTCCCTTTTCATTTCCAACTCGATCTCCCCTTGCTAGTTAAGGAGTAATTACGCTTTGGTTCTGACCCGCCCTTCCAGTCTGCAACAATCTTCGAACCTAGGGGTCATTGTGACCAAAGGCTAAACACGTATCGAGTTCACTGAATGCGAATCCGACTTCACGATCAAATCCTGCTTGGCTTTATTAAAAATATAGTCTCCCAATTTTGATTGATTATATCAACCGAAAATATATTGAGAAGAACTTTATGCCATGAAATAATGGTGTAAGAACTTTCAGTTTGATACAGATAAGAAATGAAATAAAATAAATAAAATACCCTAAAATGCCCATGTTGTACTTTCAAACACCCATCCCCGGAAAATGGGATTGCTTGAATATCACGCTGATTTTTAATTACATTTATGCACTTCACCAAATATACGTAAGATCAAAGGTCGGGTTATAGCAGTCCATTGTGGACTTGTATGAGAAAAATACACAAACATCATGAGTGAAGAATAATTATATAACCAAAATACCAGTAGATAAGTTCTCAAAATCATTCACATGCAATATATGAGAGTAGGAACGGGCCAAAGGAACATCCTTGCGGAATTAAAAAAAAGCCATCTTTGAAGAGATAGGCCCTTCGCTTGAGGTCATCACGATACTGAAACTCTTTTACCTCTATAATAAAGACAATGTCGATGGTCAAATAATGAGACAAAATGGCTTGGTGAGCTTTAGGAACATGGGTCACTCTGAAAACGGGTTAGTCAAAGAAACCATTAAGTTGGTGAATCTGTGGCAGACCCCCCCAAAAAAAAAAAAATCAAAGAATATATATATATATATATTATAACAAAATGAAAGGTTTATTTAATTTTCAGCATTGTTTTGGAACGGCAAAGAGCGTAGAATAATTTTTAATCCATGTATATAGTTGTATAGCGAAATTAAGTAATCGTTTGTAATCGATTATGTAGTGATTTTCTTTAAAAATGTAATTAAGCCTTTTTGCTGAAAAATAACTAAGTTTACAACTGCATAATTATGTTAGCTTTGTATCTTTAATGATTCTACACTGTTCGGATATAAAAATTAGTGACAATTACCATTGTCTTAGCTAAACAGATTTATTTCATGACTTAAAAATTTACGGCCTGACGAGCTCCCTTCAAAATCGTTGAGCTGGATCGATAACGTTTTGTTTCATGCTCGATTACATGCCAGGCTACTAGGCCTAATAAGAAGAGATTTCTGCACGAAACTCTGCTCAAGTTCTGTTTATTCTTGCTGCGACAGGGTGAGCATGTATTTCAGTAAAGTCTGAAGAAATTAATAGTTTGTTTCATGTCTGTCGTTATTTTGAGTACGGAGCTACAGAATGCATGGTCGGAAAAGCAGAAGTACGAAAGTACTGACTGGAAGAAGTGAGAGTACGGAAAATACTGACTTAACCGAAATACGGAAAATACCGAGACACTGAAAATACTGAGACGAGAGAAGATACGGAAAATACTGACTTTGCCGAGATTCTGAGATGAGTGAGGATACTGAAAGTACTGAAATTACCGAGAAACCGAGATACTGAAATTACGGAGATACTGAATACTGGGTATTCGGTCTTCAACATGGTTGTGCGGTTCCATGAGATATGATATGAGATATTGAGAAGGAGCAAAGAGTCAGAAGTGAAAAAGACGGACCTACACCAACTGGTTGTATTGCAGCCGAAACGAACCAGCTCGTCAGGAAAGAAAGTCGGTTCGGCTACAATATATATATATATATACAGTGGCATACCGTGGGTCACGGCATGGGGGGGGCACCAGCAAAAATTTCGAGTCACTTAGAGAGCACGCGAAGCGCGCTCAGTGGCCAGGTATACTGACATAATAGAGACATTTGAAGGACAGTGCCATTAAACAGATATGTATCTCACTGATCACATAATGCGAGCGCGAAGCGCGAGCTTAAATTTTTTGAAATTCAGGCCTATAAAAGGACATTATAAGCAAATTTTTGTAATCATAATGCATACCTGTTTCGCTAAACAAACAATGCGAGCGCGAAGCGCGAGCTGAAATTTGTGTATATATTGACTCCAAACAGGGACATTTAAGGACTATATTTTAGGAATCCATTAAGAGTATACATATCTCACCATAGTCATCTAATGCGAGTGCCAAGCGCATGGTGATTTTGTTAGAATTACATCTAAACACATGAAACACTTTTTTGTAGTCATTGTAATCATGATTAACATACGCATCTCACTCATCAAATATTGCGAGCGCGAAGCGCGAGCTGATTTTTTTTTATATATTGACCCCAAACGGTGATATCTTAAGGACTATTTTTTAAAGGAATCCATTAGGAGTACACATATCTCACCATAGTCATCTAATGCGAGTGCCAAGCGCATGCTGATTTTGTTAGAAATACATCTAAACACATGAAGCACTTTTTTTGTAGTCATTGTAATCATGATTATCATACGCATCTCACTAATCAAATATTGCGAGCGCGAGCTGGAAATTTAGAAAATTCAGACTTAAAGAGGGGCATTCTAAGGCCTGCTTGTAGAAATTCACGAAGACCATGCGTATTTCACTAAACAAATGATGCGAGCGCGAAGCGCAAGCTGAAAATTTTTGATATTCAGATCAGAAAAAAATATATTTGGTGTATATTGACTTGAAAACGGGAGGTTTTAGTACAACAGGATTATATATCTTGTTAAAAAGACAATGCGAGCACCAGGAACAATGAAGACATAGGCCCTGCGCAAATTATGTTTCATAAAGTTATGATATTTTAATGTAACATAACATAATTATCATATAATATAACATTATAATTAACAATAATGTCTTCTTTTCCCACTACGTTTCTCTCCCTTTCTCCCTCTTTTTCTCCTTTTCTCCTTTTCTCCGTTTTTTTTTTTTTGCCAGCCGATTGGGGGGGGGGGGGGGGCTAGGGGGCTGTCGGTCTGACAAAAGTTTTATTCACTAACAGATTGTTTGCTTCGATCAACCCCTTTTCAAGAGTATGTCAGCCTGAGATCATCGCAGAAACGTCTTAAGTAATGAAATTTGGAGAGTAGCATGAATTCTAGTAGTCGATACCCTATCGTTGAAGCTATACTGAGAATGTAGCTGAAATTATTCTCATAAAAAGTGTTTCAGTACAATCATTGTCTGATCTTACTAAATTTATAAAATCACCCGAAACAAGAAATCTAAATCAATGTTTCATTCAAATGCTACAACACGTCATTATTTGTGCATTCTTAGATTGAATAAGCCACGTGACTGTATAGGACACGTGTGAGGAAACTAAACAAATTGTAATTTCTGGCATTTTTCTGGTATTTTCATTAATCTAACTCATTTTCCGATGTTCAACCATATAATTTGTATCCGATAATCACTTTTTATTCACGTCATACTGAAATGAGACCGTTGATGTTTGTGCAATAAGATCCACTATACCCTAATTTGAAATCATCATTTCTTTTGAAGATATTGGGGTTTAAGCTTAGAAATGAAATCAGGAATTATTATATGCCTATTCGAAATTGAGGACAAAGTTATTAAGACAAGAACACGTACACATGCAACATACCTGTACATCCACGAATACAAAGCCCACCATTAGAGAATTATTTTCTTTAGCACTAGCTAAAAAAAGGACATTTTTTGTGACTGTGTTAATTTTAAAATAGAATAATCTGTCCAGTTATTACAATAGAATCTCAAGGAAGAAGCTGAAAACAGTGCCGAAACTTATATTTCTGTGTCACAATATCCCGTCAAAAGAAAACAGCTTTATAGAGCATGCAGAGGGAAAAGGCCTGAGGGAACGTGCTTGGTAAAGGAAGTATACTTGTTGATTGCCGTTCTGAAATGGCCTCTCTCTCGATATCAAATTTCCTCGTCGTCATGCCAATCCTCATGTTATACGAGACGTTATTGTTAAACATGCGTTTTTTATGGTTACTTGTGGATATTTCAAAACATGATATTTGTGCAAACAGTTGAGGGGGGGCGATTATTATATTATTTTTATCTCAAGAATGAATGTTTACGATTGATCTCTATCGGGTTACGAAAAGTAGAAATAAGAGGTTCATAAATGCGGAGAATAGTATTTAGCGACGTCAGTCTCTCCATAACTTCTCTCTTGCTCTCTCCTTTTCTCTCTCTCTCCCCATGTCCCATCTTCTCTTTTTTCTCTATTTTGTTTACCCCTCTCATCTCTCTCTTACATACACACACACACACCCTCACGCAATCATACCCTCCCGCACACACACACACACACACACCCACGAACCCACCCTCACACACGTCTACCATTCCTAACAAACACACCCCTACGTAAAGATATTAACACTAAGAAGATAACAAATTACTTTTAAAAATGTTTAGTAACAGCAAATTATTATGCATCATCATTACGAAGGAGCGTTCTATCCCAAATCATTGGACTTGATAATTGTGTGATACAACTGTGATAATATTCATAGAATGAACAGGACCAAAAAAAAACATGTTTAAAGAGAGTGCTTGCTTAAAAAAATGCTTATTTGAATTCTACTTGCCATTTTTCAAAGAAAAAAGGCAACAATTTGCCCCTTCGACTTTGGAGCGTATATTGAAGTAACATCCCAGAAAATATAGTGATCACAAATTTTAATCAAGTTATCAAAGCACAAAGTATGTATATTTGTCGAAATCTTAAGTTTCTCGAATATATAACATCCAACTGAAATCTGAAAGCAGACTTGCCGAGTCATTTGGCACTAGAAGTATTATGCACAAATTTTCATTTTGGCTTTTAGGGGCATATTTGCAAATTCTTATCAAAATTTAGTACGTAAAGATGTGAATTGTCTTCAAATCGGCAAATAATATTATTGTCGTCTTATGATATACCGTCCCAAACTCCTAATATTCCTTCCAGGAAATGGAGAATGATTGATCAATAGTTTCCTTACCAGATTTCAATCTAGAAACATTGGTTGATATATTTTTTTCACTCCCTGAAACAATTTATTAGCTTCATTCAAGCGTATAAACAAATGCCACAAAAATGATGCTCATATTGGTATAAAGCTTGATTTCATAATTCTCCATGTTACCCTACGTTAGCTTTTATATACAATTTCTTAATCTGACATGCTCTGTGCACTTGGCGATATTTACTTTTATATCCCAATAACAACTTTTCTTTATGTAAGTTAACGTCAACATTTTCGGACCACAATTTAAAAAAAAATTTAATTCTTGAATAAAATCGAAACCGTCTTATCTATTCCAACCTCCAATCGTTCAAAATATAATAGATAAAACCGTTGCCTGTACAAGGACCTTCACGTACTATAGGCGCATGATTAGACATGAAGTCGGCGATTATCGGGGGGGGGGGGGGGCACTCGGGTTATTTCATCTCTTCTGTCGAAAACAAACATGTTTAGTTACATTCGTTCTCTTGAGTCTCCTTCTTCAAATGGCAATAATCTGGTATATAAAATACATAGTGTATTTTAATCTCAGTGTCACGTAGTAATGGGCATCAAACTATTATGTGATCTGCTTGCCTTTTTAACAAAACAAAAAAACACGTTTTACTGAAAAGCCTTGGTTAAACTTTCATATCACTTAAACAGTTGCGAAGCGGAAGACATCCTAAACAGTGTCGTATCTATTGGGGTCGGTCCGGTCACACCCTCGTGGCGCAAAAGGAGAAAACACATGATAATACTCGGATAATTTGGTAATGCAGAAAAGGAGAATACATAAAATGTTGATCTCGAGGTAAAAAAAAAAAAAAAAAAATACAAAAGTAAGCTTTTAGCGTTAGAATTTTGTAGGGCCATATTTTTGGCGCTTGCCCCGGCCTGATGTCATAAGGGGCGCATTTTTTTAATTGTCTCTGACGTTGTTTTTCCTGCATTACACACCACGGCTTTAAAGGAAATTGGACTTCAAATACATTTAGAATGATAGAGCTATATAACGTATGCTTATTCTATACATAATCAACTACTGCCATTTTATTTAACTGACAGTTTCTTTTAAAATATTTATCTGACTGCCGGCACTCAGCTTTATCTTTGAGGAAGAATAATTTTGTACTTGGCAGCGGATGCTGACAAACAATACAACAATCGTTACGTAACTACCAAGAAAGTATGGCATCCAACTAGTTTTATATACACACTTTTTTGCATGCATATCTCAACACGTATCGGGGATGAGATGTTAATTAAATGCTTATTATGATGATGGTATCTTTGGTTTGTTGGACAGAGATAAAAAGGCATCTCTGGAATGACTTGATGTTGGTGTTGGTTGCATGCATGCACAAAGCACTGTAATTAAGTAATTGGTGAAAGCAAAGAACTGTCGACTTTATATCCTAATAGTATATGCGCATCTGCAACTTGTGTAATGGTTATGGAAGTCACACGAGCGTAGTTGAATGGTAGGGGAGGGGGCATGCAAGACTGTTTTCCCCCATTTATTATTGAATTACAGAGGTAATATAGAGATACACAGCCTATTCTTCTCTTCTCGATGCTGCTTCTGTCGCCTCTCTCCCCCTTTCTCCATCCCTTCCATTTTCTCCTCTTTTTTTTTACAACTTATAGGAGGCCGGTCGCCCCCCCCCCCTCCAATGCGCCACCACCCCCGAAAGCCATTGAACACTTCGTTTGCCTCAATTCCGATTTTGATGACTGTACAAACGCTCTTATTTGTTTAATTCCTATAGGCATTAACGAAAGCGTGGGCGTTTAGCGAAGTATGATTTTTGAAGAACTTCAGATCTCCTTTAGATAGTCAAGGGCCTATTTACTCTAAAGATATCGATCGAAACCCATATTTCTTCACGACACAGAGCTTGTAAACTAATATAAATTTATTACTGACACTTTTCAGTTGATGTGAAATTAAACGGATCAAAGAACAAACAAACGGAAAAAAAGAGCTTGGTAGAAACATCAAAACTGCGCCACATTTCGTTTTGAACAAAATAATGATGATTAATGAGTTCATGGTTTGTGCAAAAAAAGGAACATGCATGATCATACTCAGTAAGAAAATGTTTAATGCATTTTCAATCAAATAAAAAGATAATAGCAAAGTGCAACTTTATTATGATATAGGTTCCATCACTCTCTTTTGACTGCCTTTCCTCTACATGCTCTAAGAAATCTGTTCATGATAATTTGATTTTAACTATGCACACACATTCTCTCCACTCTCCGATCTCCCTCACTCTTTCTCTCAGTCGCCAGCCATTTTCAACATGGGAAGTTGTTAATACTGATATAAAAAAAATACTATAAAGCAGGTTATTCACAGCAAGCATGGCTCATTATAGATATAAGCTATTTTCATTATAATTATGCATACTTTTAAGCTCTCTTGCTACACGTAAATTTTCTATAAATCTCGTACAGATGATGGTGCATAGTGTACATGCTCTTTGAATTCCTTTCCCCAACCGTGTTTAGATCTTATTAAGTCACAAGAATGAAATTATACAAGAAAGGGTCATCAGACCTAAAAATGATGTAAGGAGCTGTTTGATAATCAGCGCCTGTTTGACCAATGAACCTTGGGCTAATAAAACAATATATTACCCTGCAGTATAATCATTTGGTGGAGGTTAAATTTGGCTCATTGAAACGGAGCCCCATATCTTACATAATTACGTTGAAATAGGCATATCTGATGAAACAAATGAAACATGGAACATAATAAAGATACCATCATGCAAAGAATTAGCTGGAGATGGATCAGACTTGACTTTGTGCTTTAAGGAAAGAACAGAAAGTGTTACTAAAATGGTACTCATCTGGACCCTAGACGAAAAGAGGGGGACCATATGCCACGATTAATCACCACAATCACCCATACTTAGTTTAATTGACATTTTACTGCAACAGAAAACACTGACTTTCAGCGGGTTTAGATATTCTAAAGCTGTTTACAGAATTCTTCAAATTCATTCATGTCCTAATGAGCGTAATTTGAAGAAAAAAACAAACATATTTCAGATGAAAATGTCCGTTTCTTAAAGATCGTATAATGCATTCAAGAATAATTGGCAGTGTAGACTAATAACCAAGTCATTGAGAAGCGTGAATATGAGGTTATGTGTAATTAGGACATAGTCATGCTCCCTATAATTACAACAGTGTACAAGGAATGACTGACTTAGTTCTACACAGAACAACCAAGCTCTAAACTGGTCATATAGGCCTGTATGAAGATTTTTATGATTTAATTGTTCATCGGTGTACGATTGGATGTTTCACATGCATGCTGAGGGTGGAGCCTAATTCATGATTATTGAATAACAATACTTAATATTGAAGATTGACAAAGATTGCGTGGGTGATAGCTACCATTACACACCCTCCCAAACACAATTTTCTTCAATTAGCAATGACTGCAAGATGCCGACGAGAACCAGTTGGAATCCCTATTGCCGAGGATCCATCGATTGTGAAGACGTAATAACACTGTAATCTACCAATACACGAATAGATACAATCATGTTAGGTATACTTTAAGATATATCGATTATCCAAACTGATCTAATAAGTAGTATATCAAATGCAGTGTTATCAAACTATCGTTTTTCCTATAGGCCTAGATTCCGAGAATCCAAATGAAAAGTGGGTCGGTACTAGCGTTGTAATGTAAATTTAATTTCATTTGTCCAAGACTTTGCTTTCTATATTTTTACTCACTTTTGCAGCTGGCTAAACTTATATGGGAACCATAGCATAATATAAGTAAATAATTATGGTGATCTTTTGTTTATCCATTGGCGTAATGGGCCAAACAAAAATTGAGGGGCACAACAGTTATGTAGGAAAATTTCTTAAAAGTCGCTCTGATTTGTGCTAGATTTTGACGTAATATTCAAGTCTTTTTTTCTTCTTTATATTCCTTGAACGTGTCACTTTCTGGCACCAGAGACCCCTTAGCACCCTTCCTAATCTGAATGCCATTGTCTGTTTTTTCTCTCCAAATTTGCGGTTATTGTACGATTTTGCACAATAGACGGTATGTATTCAACTGGTCTACAAGCAGATGGTCTAAATTGTCATAAAGTTATTATATTATGCCGTCATGGCTAAACCAACTTTGTTCTATTACCGTTTAGGCCAACTATCGCTTGGTCTAATACTGCCTTGGTCTAACTGCCGTTTCGTCTTATTCCTAGATTGTCCAATTTCCATTTCGTCTTATCATTTTGAAAGTAGTATAGTGAAATAAAAGTTTGTTTCATAAACACGTCATCTCTACAGTGTGTATCAATAAAAACGTCACATTTGGGAAAAACTTTCAAAAAATGTTTATAAATATGAAGGAGACTTTCATATTGATGCTCTAAGGTTTTCTCTATCAGATGACACCAAAGTTATATTTTTGGGTCATGCATGACCGAATACTGAACAAACGGTAAGTATTATTGTTGCAGAACAAGTGGCAATTCACCTATAAGACTACTTCATGTATTTTTTTATTTCTTGCTCTGTTTATTTTCCCCTCTTTTTTGTAAAATAGTAGTCCCATCGAAAGATTAATTGTTCCGGACAGTTCAAATAAACGATAAGTAGTGATGGGTAAAAACAAATCAACAGATCGTGCTCGAAGAAAAGCACTTCATGAAATTGCTCCCTTTCTATCTGTTTTGATGACCAGAAAATCGCCGCACACAAGAGTCGAATTTCAAGCAATGACGCTAATGTCCGAATACAAATGGCTCCGATCCAGGCCAAGAAACGCTAGATATCTATGTCATTTCCAACCTCCATAAATCTCCAATATTTCAAATGTAAATATCCATAGGAATATATTTTATGAGTGCATATGGGTTTTATTTATGTATGTATTATCGTTCTGAACAATTAGACATCGTTATAGGCATCATTTTCGTTCTGAGCTGTATCATATTTTACGTAATGATCCATGGCCATATCAATCTACAGTACTATGAACCTTAATAGGCATGACACCAATATCGTTTTGAGGTAATGAGTGAGTAGGGTGAGGAAAAGGGCATAAAAAAGAAACGCTCTATTGTCCTGTGTCTTGCGAAAAAAAAATCATAATTTAAATCGAATTTGAATAATTAGTTAAAGAACCACCTTCTTAATATGCAGATATTTCCACTCTGATATCAGTCGTGGGTTGGTCTATATGGATGTGCACATCCTTGTTTCATTTTTTTTTCTTTCTTTTTAATCTGAGATTTGATAATTCCTTCATTTATTAGTTTTAATGATAACACGTTTGATCTAATAATCCCGGTAAATAATTAATATTCCGAAAATTGAGCCCTTAGAAACATCTGTATTAAGCGCCTTATGAATGTTGTAATTGTTATTATTATTATATTTCATAAAACTGCGATGACGTAACGACACCAGTCGAACACCAGAAAAGACTCTCAAATGAAGAGTGATGAAAAAAAAAAGAATACGAAATTCAAATCATGACTGTCTCTATAACCTCATAACCTTATAACCTCAACTTGTGTGTCATATACTGTGTTAATTATTCAGTTATGTATTGTCCAAAATATGTATTATAGTGATTTCAATAAAGGACCCCTGTGGAAGGGTAAAAAAAATGACTGTCTCTAATGCGAGTTTTTCCAAAAGCACATAAATCGTTTTAGAAAATGCATTTAAGCATTGATGAATTCTGACTGAGATGTCGTTCCTCATTCCTCAGTTTCTATCGAATGATGAGTGCATGAAATTAAATTTCTGCAGTTTTACTTTCCATAGAGGGCTTGCCACAAATAAATGTTGCCAGATTTCCTTATAACCTCTTTAAGTTAAAATGCTACCATCGTTATTTTTGACAAATTTGAGTGTCTGTGAGTTTCATTTATCATTGTTATGTTCAAAGACATCATGATATAGGTTCGCAGACAGATATATTCATTTTGTGAAAAACAAATCCTCACGGCATCGACCATCTTCTGTTCCTCCATGGCCATGATGGGAGGAGAGGGTGCTGGCTTGGGGTGCTGAGCACGCTTATGGTTTATCTGGGGGTGCTGCGTATCATTAATAGGCCACACCCCCTTGCAATCAGGTTGGTATATGCTATAATATCGAGATTTGACCCAAATGTCGGATATTTTAGCGCAACAACTTTGTGGTTTGTTTGTTTTCATATTTTTTCTGACGATGAACCCGGCCCTTAATTTTGCAGTGACTACCTTTTTTTGGTTTGCCATTTTTGAACAAAACCCCCAGCACCCATATTTAAAAATCGTTCCAAGGGCATTGGATTCCAACTGATGAAATAGTGAAAAAAAAATCAGAACTAATAAAACAAATAACGAGGGCTTAAACTGATATCTGTATCAGTAAGAATGTAGTCAAACATAGATAATTTTGTACATAAATGAATAAAAACATCATAACCTCAGCTGTTCATTTTTTTCTATACAAGGCTGTTTATTTTAATGAACCTTAAATGAGCTGTTTAAACGTTTTAAACAGCGTGTTCACTGAGTATACAGACACCTATCAACTTGAATTACTCGAAAATACAAAATATTTCATGCTGTCAGCATTCAAAAATTAGGGAAAACACTTAAATCAAAGAAATATGCGGGCAACCACGATGGCTGATTTGACCTCCCTGGGATAATAATACAAGAAGAAATTTGCTTATTTTTATCTCAAATATCATATTTCTATCAAGGGCACTTCATTCTTTATTTCTCCCGAGTACTGACTATTCTCCGCGGTGGTTTCTGACTTTGACATTCGGTCAGTCATTCGAAATATTCGTATTTTAATCAATGTACCAACAATAACCAAACAATGTATAGTGTTTCTAATTTAGTTAACCCGTTCATATACTTTTTGACCTTGGAGCAACCCTTCGGTCTATCCCTTGTGATGCACTGTCATCATTGTAAAAACATTTTGTTAAAATGAGACACTGCTGATTTTTCGAATGAAAAATAATCTAAAATCATGTTGATGGTCCAAGAATTTCGTCAAAAGCAAGGCCAGGAAGAGTAGGAAAATCAAAGCAAAGAGGGGGGATGAGGGAGGAGGGTGCTATGTATTTGTTAAAATTTCTGCCCACGTGGCACCCCTCAGGATTAGGTCATGCCAATTCAATACTAAAAAGTTTGACGTTTTGACAAAGCCGGTAAACTCACATACATGCCACCCCACCCTATCTTCGAAATGCATCATTTGTTCATTGGTTAACGGTCTGAATGTTAGAGAGACAACATCGGGGAACAGATCTTTTTGATATTGGAAAGAGATATCAGTCGTTTTATCATGCCCTGTGGTGTTAATAACGTTCCCTCCGACTCATGCATCAGTTATAGGAAAGTTATAAATGCGATATGAGATTTATTTCCCTCCCTTTTTTTAAATACTAATTTCCCCATTTTTTGTATTTCAGCTGAACTTGCTTCCAATATATATTTCAGTGGCTTTAGAATTATACTTTTTATTTTTTAATAATATCTAATTGAAATGTAATAAATTCAATAATTTAAATAAAATAGTGTAAGACATGAATGAGCTGGGAAGAAAAATAATTTAATTCCCTCACTTACACAACCTTCGAAGCATACCTGACCAAACAATACTTAATAGTGAATACAGCCAATGCCAGTGAGCTCGGTCGCCAATTTTATATCGGCTGTCGGAACATACTGTACATATCGATTACTTTACGTATGAACATGGTTTATGTAATTTTATGTAACAGTAGACATTCGAACGCGCTAAGTTGGTAAATATAACTAGATCTTTTGCTATCTCACTTGTCCTGAATATGAAGTATGTGTAAATAACTATGATACATAATCCATTCAATACGAACACAGTCAACTATCAATAGTCAATCTTGTCATTAAGAGACACACTTGAGCAGTGGTAAAGTGGTGGGTATGATGAGGATCTCGAATACTTATCACTGGTAAAATATTAGTTTAATTCTACCAATCTATCAATGATCATTGCTTTATGATAAAATTATACGATGAAGCATTTTGCATAATTCAAACGACTAAAAAATGAAGGGGGTTAACTGTAATCTTGGGTTCATTTCCTTGTTCCTATCTGCGAATTATAATTACATTCATGTTAAACTTTTCAATTATAACGTAAAACGGTATCTTTCGTATTACATTTTATTTAAATCGATTCAAAATTTTCCGTATGATCACACAAGTTAGTTGTCTCTTCGAATAAGAAATGGCCCTCATTCCGGCAGGAAAGTATCTTGCTTGCATAATACTACCCGGGGGGGGGGCCACTTACATTGACGAGTGGATACCATGCGCGACCAAAAAAACACGTAAAAAGGATGTCTTTTTCAAGATAGGGCACGTTACGTACGTAACGTGATAAGGGTGTCAAAAACACAAAAATATTGAAAAAAGGGTATCTATTTCGCTCGGAAAAATATACGTGTTTAGGGTCAAATATGCGGGGATGATAAAACAAAATCAAAATGTTTTATAAAGGATGTCCTTTTTGCCCAAACATGTGTTTAGAGTCCGATTTGCGCGAGGTGTGGAAGGTGGGGCCGTACTAATCATAATAATGGTGTGTAAAGGTAAAACCGACGACCGACGGACCCGTGACAACAATAAAACATCGCTTTACTTGTTTAGGGGTCCATTTCAGGGAATACTTGCCAATAGTATTTGTTTCCAATACTTGTTAAGGGTATAGTTTCACACGCCAATACTTGTTAAGGGGTGCATGCATTTTCAGAATATGGAAAATACGTGTTTAGGCTGCTTTTCAAGACCCCTTGGTCGCGCATGGTATCCACTTGTCAATGGAAGTGGCCCCTCCGGGTAATACTATCACACAATCAAAATATCAATTTCAAGTCGTTAATCCTATCAAGGTTTGATAATAAGAACATAATGAAGAGAATCAAAGATACCTTGTCACGCAAACGATGCCGATGATTTCACAGAGCGCTGGCTTGTCTTCAAAGAATCGGACATTGATGAGTCCCAGGATACCGAAACCGTTGATGACTGCCGACACACTGAGGTCGGCGACGGCGAGGTTGACTAAGAAAGTGTTACTAAGAACACGAAGTTTGTGGTGTACGAACACGGCACCGATGACGAGAATATTCCCAATACATCCAAAGAGAGCAAAGGTGACGTAAGCGACCAGGAGAGGGATGCTGTAGGAAGATCCGATCACCTCTTCGTTGTTGTCGTCGTCGCCATCGTCGCCGAAGACTTGGCCGATGATGGTGACATCTGGGGGCAATGTAGAATTGTAGTAACTATCCATATCGCTCTTTAATGATAATCAAATTAGATCAAATTCTCACACTGTTTATATAGTCTTATACGCGATGGAAAATGTAGTTGGCAAACAACTTTCATCATTAATTTTATACCATTTTCCGTTCATAAAAAAATAAATAGTATAAATCTGATATCACATTCAGATGCAGAAAGTCATGGTTATTCAATAATGTATTAATCAAATACCGATACAAAGATTCTTAATTTTAACTAAAACTCAGAATACGTTTGTGAGGATTATAATCAATCAAAATACGCAAGATCCAAGGTCGTGAAAGTTGTACTCGAGCTTGTCGTGGATCCTCCAAAGTTCGTATTAAATCTCAAACTGTACTTATGCACTTGATAACAATATCTTCGTATCACATCGACACAAATAACCAAACTAAGATTCGAAGGGCGTTCGCCTACTTAATACATTCTGGAAAAACATCTTCAGAATTCGTGTTTTTTCTTTCTATTTCCCCACGCAGTGCAGTGGAGAACATCGATATGACTGGAACTGAGATGCGAAGGATGATTCATTTGTCGGATGAGAGTGGTGGGATGAAATACGATAGTTGAAGATGTGGAGTTTACCACGAGAATATGTCTTATTAGACCTCTAGGATGTTGTCGTAGTATACCGACGATCTTTCTGATTCGGAAGGATGCACGCGCGAGACGGCTACGTCACAAGCGTGTTGCAGTCTTCCCACATACCACACCTTGATCTGTCTCTCTTTCTCTTCTCTTCTCTCTCACCTCACCCCCCCCTCTCTGTCTCTGTGTGTTTCTTTCTCTATATATATATCTCTGTTGCTGGATGTGGATATAGTAAAAAAAACTCTTTATGACATTCATTCCTTTATGAGGCTTTGAATCTTTATAGACCATACATGTAACATTTTAAAGATCATAAACATTTAATTTGTCGGATGTTCTACTGGTTGTTTGCTGATATCTATGGCATATTGATTTTTTTTTATGTGAACCCCGATCCATTCCGAACATTAGACCGGCGGAGGGCGGGATAGGAATCGGTAGAAATCGCGGAGCAGCGTATAATAACAACTCACTTTGCACCTTAATATGATGCAGCATAAACTTTATGGTGCAAAGCTCCTTCTCAAAATGTGTAGGCCTACCTCTTATTATGTCGAGATAAAGAATGGCATTCAAGGTTAGAATCAAAAAGTCAAATAAAAAAGACACTAACTATCTTCGTGGAAGTAAATTAAAAGCAAAAAAAGAGAAAATAGGAGGAAGGAGAGTAGGAAGAGGGAGGGATAAACAAAAATACAGACAGGTGTGTAAGGTCGGAAAATTCACTCTCCAGAAAGACCATAAAACAGGAATAATAAAATGATACTATTAACATGATTATATTAAATTATATTCATATAGAGCAATTAACTGTTGTATACATTCTATTGCGCTGCAAGAACTCCTTAGATCAAGTACATAATATCGGAATAATTTTAATTTGAAATTTGTCTAAAGTTGCTAAATTCATAATGTCAAGGGGAAGTATATTCCGTTGTGGGGCTGCTATGATAAGACTATAGCATCCCCAAGTGTTGCTTTAGTCTCATGTGCATGGTGTGGGGGTATACTGCAGAGGATTTATTTCCCATTGATCTAATACAAATTCGCCCTATTACCAACTCGTCTACTTTCATTTGGTCTACCATCAGTTCGTCCACTATCCAGATGGTCTAATTACCATTTCGTCCACTCACCATTTCGTCTAATATCCAGTTGGTCCAATAACCATGAAGTCCACATACCACTTGGTCTATTTGGACTCAGTGTCAATTGGGAAAAATGAATGAAAATAAAATAGGTATTAGACCAACTTGTTATGAGACGAAATGGTCATAGACGAACTGGCGATTAGACAAAGTGATAATTGGACCAAATGGCTGATAGACAAAATGTTGATGGACGGAATGGCATTAGGCTATAAAATGAAGGTAGACCATGTGATGAGTGGATGAGTTGGCAATATATGAATAGGCAGTTAACCCTGCAGAGCTACGATCAGATGATGGTCATTAGATTCAATTTCAATATCAAGAGTTCTGAGATATAACTTCGGGTCCCGACTGATATAAAGTGATCCACCTTAAATTGTCAGTCATTCTGAAGATCCCTCACAAGTGGAATGTATAACTACTCAACCAGGACAATCTGTTTGAATGAGAGATTAAATATATATTATCTGTCCTAAGAAAGGGATTCTATTGTAAATGAATTCAAGATATGAAATATAAAAATCCCTTTTCTCACAAACTTATTCCATCATTATATTATCAATTTCATTGATAAGAATAAGTATTTCGCTCTTATAATTAATTTTGTCGCTTGGTACATACTCCCTAGTATACAATGAACATCGACTTTAATTGCTACATGTGTGTATGTTACAAGTCATGTTTATGATTTTATTGTTGGCTTTGGGTTTTTTACGGAGCCTTTAAAGTGCCATCGACTTGACGACTTGGCGAGATACTTTATCTCGCCAAGTCGACTTATAAAAGATTATATGTCGACATTGCGAGATACGTTTTCTTGCCAAGTTGACTTATAAAAAGTTATATGTCGACATTGCGAGATATTTTATCTTGCCAAGTCGACTTATAAAAAGTTATATGTCGACTTGGCGAGATATTTTATCTTGCCAAGTCGACTTATAAAAAGTTATATGTCGACTTGGCGAGATATTTGGACTCTCGCCGGGCCTTTGACACTTCATATCTTGCCATGTCGACATATAATGTTTTATAAGTCAACTTGGCAAGATACCGTATCTCGTCATGTTGACATAATAAGGTTATTATGACGACATGACAAGATAAAGTATCTCGCCAAGTCGTCAAGTCGATGGCACTTTAAAGTATGGAAGCTTAAAAGTGCCACCGAGATGTTGAGATAATTATCTTGGGAAGTCGACATCATGATAGCAAAAGATCAGATGACGAGATCCCGGATCTCATCATGTCAACATCTTTCAGAAGAGATGATCAGATGTCAAGATCCCGGATCTCATCATGTCGACATCTTTTAGAAGAGATGATCAGATGACAAGATCTCGGATCTCATCATGTCGACATCTTGTAGAAGAGATGATCAGTTGACAAGATCCTACACCATTCATTGCGAACATAACGCGGCGCTAAATTATGGAACGCCAGGCTGGACACAATTCGTCAATCTCTTCAAAAGGATGTTGACATGATGAGATCCGGGATCTTGTCAACTGATCATCTCTTCTGAAAGATGTCGACATGACGAGATCCGGGATCTTGTCATCTCATCATCTCTTCTAAAAGATGTTGACATGATGAGATCCGGGATCTTGTCATCTCATCATCTCTTCTAAAAGATGTTGACACGGTGAGATCCGGGATCTTGTCATCTCATCATCTCTTCTAAAAGATGTTGACATGATATGAGATCCGGGATCTTGTCATCTCATCATCTCTTCTAAAAGATGTTGATATGATGAGATCCGGGATCTTGTCATCTCATCATCTCTTCTAAAAGATGTTGACATGATGAGATCCGGGATCTCGTCATCTGATCTTTTGCTATCATGATGCCGACTTCCCAAGATAATTATCTCAACATCTCGGTGGCACTTTTAAGCTTCCATATTAAAGGCTCCGTATATAGGTATCATATCGAGAAGTGATAGTGTCTAAAAAAACTTATTTTTTTTAATTTCTCAAACTATGGGAGAGACAAGTCACCCCCCCCCCCCCTCCCTCTTCAGCACTTTCAGGAACCTACCCCTTTACTCACCGAGTTTACTTATTTCTCAATATCATCAGGGTTGGCAATTGTGTACCGTATGTCGTCTACTTCGATAAGGACAAGAAGGCAACAAGACAAGACCATGTCGACTTTGAGAGGAAAGAAGCCGAAAAGACAAGACCCTGTATCTCATCATATTCGGGACAAAATGACAAGAGGCAAGACCCTGTATGTCATGAGGACATGACACTGAATGCCGCATCGTGTCAACCTGATCAAGACGAGAAGACAAAACCTTGTATCTCCCCATGCCGATTTCGTCAGGAAGAGAAAACAAGAGAACAAGGCCCTATGTTTCAACGTGTTAGGATGAGACAATATGAATACTATACCCTGTCATTATGTCAACTTTGCGAGGACAAGAAGACAATAGTCATGTATAATAATACAATACTCTGTATCTCATTCTGGGGGTGTATACAGTTATACTCATTTCGACTTGACGTAGTGGTTTATTTCCAATTCGTTTTATGCCAATTCGTCCAATTGCCAACTCGTCTACTATCATTTGGTCTACTACCAGTAGACCAAATAGTTATATCGCCAATTCTTCCACTCACCATTTCGTCTAATAATCAGTTGATCCAATAGCCATTTAGTCCATATACCATTTGGTCTAATTGGGCTAAGTGTTAATTGTGCGAAATTAATGAAAATGAAATGGATACTAGGCAAACTGGTTATGAGACGAAATGGTCATAGACGAATAGTGATTAGACAAAGTGATGATTGGACCAAATGGTTATTTGACCAAATGGTTGTTAGACGAAACGTTGATGAACGGAACGGCATTAGACTAAATGAAATAGACCATGTGGTGAGTAGACGAGTTGGCAGTAGACGAATTGGCAATTTACCGAAGCAGTGGCGTACAGATGGGGGGGGGGGGGCTTTGGGGTGCTCTTGCCACCCACAAAGCTCTTGCCACCCACAAAATTCAGGGGGGGGAAAAGAGAAAAGAAAAGAGTGTAGGAAGAAATATAATATTATATTCTGAATATGTCAAAATTTGATTTCTTAAATAAAAAATTTTATTCGCTCGTTTCACTCGCTCACAACTTTTAATAGGCTTTGCCCGATACGCCATATGTGGCTCCTCAAAATTTGTAGCTTGTTATGCCACTGACTTGACAAGATCTAAGATCTCTTTTAAAAAAAAATTCTCGTCCAAGTCGAACCTTGTTTACACTTAACTGAAAATATTGTTTAAGATCTAAAAAAAATGAAAAGAAGTTTTCGGATCTGAAGCAAAGAGAAAATAAATAATTGCATGAAAGAATACACTACGGGCGTTAGTATAATGGGATTATCAAAGAGACCGAGAAAACTAGAGGTCATTTTTATCGTGCAGATTTAAAACCTGACGGATTCTGCACAAATCCAAATATCTCATATTTCCTCTTGCCTGATTAGTCTAAAGCCTTCAACAATAAGTTTTCTATTGTTTTTTTTTCCATTTTGAAGAAAAACATTTCAGAGAGACCTTCCCATTGTACAGTATACATGTTACAACTATTAGCATAACCTTATCAAAATATTTCTACTTTCACAGAATTCATAATCTCTTCTGACTTCGTTACTTGACATCTTTAGTGGATTAAGTGTAGATAATGAGATCTTTTTTAGAGTGGGTGAAATCTTTCTCCATAATGTCTCCATATATCTTTCCCATTTTATTTATCAACAAGTTATAAAGGTGAATAAAAATGGGTCATCAAAACGAACCTTCTCCCAGACTTTGACGAAAGAGAATTTCGAATCTGTTTAGTTTTGAAAATACTTTGTCATGATTGCTCCTCCTCTTCCCTCTTCCTCTTTCTACTTCTTCTTCTTCTTCTTTTTCTTTTTCTTCTTCTTCTTCTTCTTTTTCTTCTTCTTTTTTTTTTCTTCTTCTGTCTCATTCCAATTCCTTCTTTTCCTTGACTACGCTCAACCTGTATAAAGAGTTTAGCCAATATTGGTTAAAAGAGTTCATACATGTTTGTTGGGCTTTGTAAATTTTAAGAAATTTGGTGTAAAATTACCAATGAAACGTGGTTTTGTGACCCAGCAAGCATTTATGTTCCCCTTTCACCCAATATTGGTCAATTTCTCACTCAACTTTTTTTTATGACCAGAGAGACTTTGATTGAATAAAACATGTTTAGTATTCAATGGATAATTTGATAATTTGAATTTACCAGGTAACGCACACGACGCCAATTATCTCGCACATAATCGGTTTGTCATAGAAGAAGTGGACATCAACCAACCCAAAGATTCCGAATCCGTTGATGACTGCGGATACGATGAGATCAGCTACCGCCAAATTCACCAAAAATGTGCTGCTTAGAACCTGGAGCTTCTCATGAACGAACACGGCCCCGATGACCAGGACATTCCCAATCAACCCGGTCAGGGTTATGACTACGAAGAACAATAGGAAGAGTATGTTGATTGAATTGCCGACGGCATTGTCCACTTCGAACATACTTCCATCAGTGTTCATCGACGTCGTGTTTTCAAGAATCATCTTATCGCACTTAACCCAAATCTCGCTTTTTGTGGGAAATTTAATATTATGGGTTTTTTGACAAAAACCTCAATTTTACTCCGCCTATATTTTTAAAGAAAAATACTTTTACAAAAATAGAACGGTCGAAAGCGATGTTAAGACAAACTAGAAGCTTTCAATGAAGTGTCTTTCCATCTACTTTGCTTGACTGAAATGGCTAAAATGAACTGAAAATGTATATACAGCAGCATGATAAACTTCCAATGTGAATGGCATTTACAAACATGCATATTGGAGATCATTATACTGAGCTTCAATATTTGTCATTTCTATTAGTTAATGACATGGGAGTATCATTTCCATGGCAACAGAATACTCAGGCCTATATAGTGAAACAACGAGAGAACCAGACGGAGAGAAATGAGGATTTTACAAGCGGAACCTTATAATTTGTGCAGACAATTACAAATAATGGGGTTCACAATCAAACAGGTATATGTTTAAGAGTCACAAAATTAATCAATGTAGATGGATTTATTAGAACACGAGTGCTCTGGACTAATATGAAATGATGTTTTGATTAACCCAGATTGGCATCCCTGTAACAGTGATCACTGACTTATTGCAAAATTTACAGCCAGTCGGCAATATCATTTGCCCAAATTGTGTATCACATGTTGATGGATATACAAGTTCTATATTGTTTTTATTGTCTTCTATATCCTTTTATAATCATATACCCGAATAGGTTTGGGATTTCGTTTTGTAAGCCTGCAACAACACACTACGTAACGGTTTATTTCCAATTGGTCTAATGCCAATTCGTCCAATGACCAACTCGTCTACTATCGTTTGGTCTACCATCGGCTCGTCCACTATCCACATGGTCTAAGTGCCATTTCGTCCACTCACCATTTCGTCTAATAGCCAGTTGAGTCCAATAGCCATTTAGTCCATATAATTTTGGTCTAATTTGACTTAGCGTTAATTGGGCGAAATGGTTGAAAAGAAAATAGGTATTAGACCAACTGGGTATGAGACGAAATGGTCATAGATGAACTGGTGATTAGACGAGGTGATTATTGGACCAAATCGCTGTTAGACGAAATGTTGATGGACGGACACGGAATGGCATAAGACTAAATAAAGGTAGACAATAATGTGGACGAGTTGGCAGTAGACGAATCGGCAATTTCCCTATACGTAACACCAATATTTTTTCACGGTTTTCAATTCATTCCTTCACTCTCCTTTAACGATCGCCTTTCTCATCGTTATTTTCAATCTGATAAATCCTCTCGAACTTCAAACACATGATGGTTAATGAGGTAATCTAGATTTAGCGATACAGAGTAGAGTTTTAATTGCTTACGTTCTGTAAACATTTTGGATTGAATGTAAATACCATTATGACCAAGGAGGACCCATCCGAACAAACATGAAATGGACTAGACAAACACTTTCACCAAAAGCGTTAATACATCGCATATGCGTGTCACTTCCTCCGATTCAAAACTCATTTGCATAGATGTAAGATATGGGATGAGGGAATGAAGTTCAAAATTGATGTACATCATCTCGATCATTGGTACCGATGACCGGAAGTTGGTGATTGATGTAAATCAAACAGACGGTATTAATATTACTAAGTTAACTCGAAACTTAAATAACTGATACGGGCAACTTATTCTCACATTATAAATTGGGTTTATGGTTTTGACTTAATTCCAATTAAATTACCAGAGTAGATGAATCAAGATGCAAGCTGCAAAACGCCAATCCAGTTTGTGCAAATATATATGGATGCACATTTCAATTGAAGATAAAGTGAAATAGAGAAATCGAATATTTGCAATGAAAATGAAGTGGTATCTGAAATTCAATGAGTGTTAAGAAAAGTGGATAACTGTATTATTCAAACCTTACTTTTTAATAAAAGTCATTCACATAAAGCAGTGATATATCCTAATTGAAAGCAGCTGCCACATGAAATATATCGTTATCCGCCCCCACTCTCTCTCTCCCTTTGATGATGATAGAGAAATGGAACAGTATCAATAAATGGTTAATAATAAAATCTATTAACCAACTGTATAGTTAGTCAAAAGTATATTGCACTGAAACCCCCTGAGAAAGTAGAAACGGTAAATGGATATGGAATGGACTTGAATGACATCAAGAAATTGGATCACCGAGGCCACCTTACACCTATCATACTCAGATTCATTTCATGTCATTTCTGACATTCAGTTTGGTCGATAATACCTCATTGCATCACTCTATTGATACGAGTTTTTTTTTCATTTTGTATTTTGAGTTTATATTGTATTTTTGTGTTCATAAGTTTAGTTTGTTAACGAATAAATCGTTTGTGGCAAGTAAATGAAACTATAAAATAATTGCCTCTTCATATTTGTTAATAATCTATATTATTCCGGTGATGAACCAAATAGACATGTTTACTGCGTATAGTCTTGGATCTGTTATCCAATCGTCATGACCAGAATGTGATTATGGCGGATTCAAGTTACGAATGTGCTTTTATCGTAGAGAGCGCTTGACCTATATTACCCCCCAAAAGTATTCGAAACCATGGACTCAAATCAGGCTCCGTGAATAAGAGCTGTACGTTTGGATTTATCAGGTAAAACGAAAGGAGAGGGAAGAGGAGGGAGGAAAGTGAACTAGAGAGAGAGGGGTAAAATAGGGGCACTGGACTGTAGCCCAGAAAATTTCCAAAGGACAAATTCACCCCAACCAAAAATGCCAACAAAATGTTGATTTGAATAAAAAGAGAACAATCCAACAAGCATAACTACAGACTAGACTATATATTTTTTTGTATGTGTGTGTGTGGGGGGGGGGGGGGTGGCTTCTGGGGGCTTGAGAAATTTTCGACGTTGGTCTATTCTAATATAATGAAAATTGCCTATTGTGGGTAGACTTATACTGACCAAGCAGCTACCCCCCCCCCTCCCCCGTATAAAATATTTCTAATATCATGTGAGGGAGCGTAGCGACCGAGCGAAAAAAAATCACATTCTAAAATGCTTGTTAATTTTTCATCTATAACATGCTTCGGGGCCTGATGGGTGTATGTAGATGAGGGCATTGAGTGGGTAGGACTCGTTATCAGGAAATGGGTTTGTGTTGTTACTCTCTCCAGGCGTTTATTTTCAAAATTTAGAGACTTTGAACGTAAAAAGGTATAATAAGTACATGGCAAGATATGAGCCAATGACACCACATAAAAATATTACGAGGGAATGTTTGAAGTGAAACCTTGCATGTGGAGCACTTTTTAAAAGCGCTATAAAACCATCAAACTTGACATAAAAATACCATTAGAGATATAAAATTGTAATTTTTTTGGTGTGCTTCACACGCAAAATTGTAGCGCCGAAAATCTTTGGGGTATTGTCTTTACCCCCTCCTGCCACCCAAAACATGGAGAGACATTCCTGACTCTAAACTATATGCTTAACTGTAGCGACAGAGCCATTTCCAAAAATATATATATACATTTTATATCCTAAAGAATTACAAAATTCGGAGCGCTTTTGACAAAACACGGATATGTTTAGATTTAAAACTTCAATTTGATGGCATTGTATTGTTTTATTCGTGGTGGGTAAAGTATATAGGAAGGTTAAGCTGATAAAAAATGCAAGGCATTCTACTATACTGCAGAAGATCATAGATTCTAATACTCGTTTTTTAAGAGAGCATTAATTTATTCTGCATTTAGATGCTATTTAGCGACTGAGCGAGAAAAAAAAAATCTAATTTGAGTAGTAAAAACTGATTTTAGAGCACTTGACAACATGAATGGAATACTGCATCAATCAATACATACGCATATGTATATCTATTTTTTTCTTTGTGGTCATTTGGGGGGGGGGGGGCCTTGGGCGATTTTTTAGGGGCTTCAGTCCCCTGAGCCTCCATCTCCCTGAAACTGCGCCTGGCATAACACTGAAAATGTCATCAAAATCGGATTTTAAAGAAAAAAAGTTATGACATTAAAAGTTCCGCTTAATTTCACACAACACTTATATGCACATCTTGGTCAGTATGCAAATGAGGGCACTGATGACATCACCCACTCACTATTTCTATTACTTTTGTATTTCATTAAGAAATCTGAAATATTATTTTGATTTTCTCCTCATTGTCATGTGAAAAAATGTGTATCTTCCCTGAACATGTGGGATTAGCATTGTTTGTGGTTCAGTCGGGTTGGTCATCATTGTCAACTTTTTTTAACATTGAAATATTGTAGAATATTGAAACAAGAAAAAAAAGGAAAAGTGAGTAAGGGACATCATCGATTTTCTCATTTGCTTATCAATGAACTGTGCATATAAGTATTAAGTGAAAAATAAGCGAAACTTTATGTTGTCACAACTTTCTTATTTTACATCCAATTTTGATGAACTTTTTCGGCGTTATACTTGTTTGATTTTTCTTTATTGATTCAAATCAACATTTTTTTGGGTGGACTTTACCTTTAAATCAGGGGTGACCAAGATGAGCGGGAGCATACATTATAATGGAATAGCCGAAAGAAAGCAGCGGGGGAACTTGAATCGGGGATATTAAAAAAAAATCGTGGAAAAATTGTTCTCATTGTTTAAATTAGAGTTAAGGGAGACGTCGTTTATACTTATACCCACTCAATATTTGTACGCATTTAATTCTGTTCAACTTGGGATGAAGGCCCTTGGATGTGGCCCCAAATTAATTTAGTCTTTAGCTGGTCAACCAAAAAATAGTACAAGATATATAGCTATTTTTCAGCGACAGTGAAGAAATGAGTGACACGACCAGCTTTAATATTTTTTCAGTGTACAAATTTTCGGGGGAGGGGGACCTCGAAAAAAAAATCTTGGGGGAGTGTTCCCAAGTTCTTTTTGCGATGGCCCTTACCCTTTTCGCTACTTTTGTTAATTTGGCCTATACATGCAAAATCGTTAGCAGTCGCTCCACCCCTCTGTACCATCTCTGCTAATGAGTTTATAGACATTGAAAACCAATTTAAACATCATGACTTTGTTCGTTACCCCCTCCCTTTCTCTTCTTCTTTTCCCCTCTCTCCCTGACTATCATGCTCTCTTGCATTTCTCTACCGCTCTCTGATACAGAAATTACTTTTGATCTCTCGTCATAATGAAAATCAAACCGACATGTACATGGAAACTAACCAAAATGGGTGTTGTCTTATTTAATGCTTGGCTCTATACTTTCAGGACTGGTGACATTTCGTATCTGAGTGTCTTATCACAGCCACTGTGGTCAACCTGCCTCGGAAAAAGGTCAATCGCCAACGACAATAGTTAGTTTGCCAAGAAAACACAAAACGGATGGGAACTTGGCACTCTTAACTTCAGCTTCTGTTGTTTCCCCTATTAAGATGCTGATTAGACACGATGTATCTCGAAAGACAACTTTGATGCAATTAGATGTATAGTTCCTCTTGCAAATACAATAATCAGCCATGGAGTGTACAGTTGTAACAATATATCATAAATTCATTTGAAAGTCATCATGTTGTATTTCTTTAAAAGAATAATTTAGAGATAAAATGTACATCTATATTTCCAGCTCTCTGAATGAACGTTTTTTGGTAGTCATTGAAATTAGGTTTCCAACAATTATCTGAGCAAAGTAAAGGAGAGAAACACGAACTGTCAAGCAAAATGAATTATCCTCCTTTAATGAAATTAACAGACATACTGATTAAATTAATGAGTCTTTATCAACATGACGCTTTCATGACTATTAACCCTTCCCGTGTCAAATTCCAGTTAGCACCTCTTAGTTCATACAAATCCCACAGAGCCACAATTTTAATGCAAGGAAGAAGCAGGTTACATGCTTGCTTCCCACACTTGCGTCAGATAGAATACGTGGCGTTTAATGTACTCGTTATGTTTTCCGAGGAAGCCTGTACTTCCAACTCGGGGGCGCTATCTTGTCACGTTTGCTCTGCTCCAGGATGTCTTCCGAATGAAATTTTAACGGAAGAAGAGGCAACACGGAGGACTGTCATGTAAAGGTGATGCGAATTACTGTGTAACAACATTACCGATATATACGATAGGGTATATGTACAGGGGTCTTGCATTAGTCATGTTAAAGAGAAAGTAAGTTGTCCTATATGGTATATATTAATAGCCATATTCTGTATGGAATAGATATTAGTCATGTACAGTATAATAAAATTACATAGATCCCACAAAATGTCAACTCGTCCTCGATTCGAAATTCGCCTATAACGGGGTCACTATACAACATGATTTTTCCCAAAATGCAGTCATGTTATGGGTTTTTACGAGTTAATTACCAATTTGTCTACTGCCAACTCGTCCACTCACCACATGGTCTACTTTAATTTAGTCTGATGCCGTCGCGTCCATCGACATTTCGTCTAACAACCATTTGGTCCAATGACCATTTGGTCCAATCATCACTTCGTCTAATCATAATTTTGTCTATGACAATTTCGTCTCATAACCAGTTGATCTTATATCCATTTCATTTTCATTCATTTCGCACAATTAACACTTAGTCCAGTTAGACCAAATGGTATATGGACTAAATGGCTATTGGACCAGCTGGTTATTAGACGAAATGGTGAGTGGACGAATTTGCAATTAGACCATGTGGATAGTGGACGAACTGATTATAGACCAAATGATAGTAGACGAGTTGACAATTGGATGAATTGGCATTAGACGAATTGGAAATAAACCCTTTTACGCACAAACAAAGATACTTCAACAAGACCACAAAGCAAGCCATGCAATTCTCTTGTGTTGACTTTTAAACTTGAAACGTGTATGCCCATTACCGTGTGAAACGTAATAGATTTCTAGAATGACATCATGACATCGATCCTTTTTACCTAATAGGATGAAGAAAAAGAGACGTATAGTTTACAGGTACGATTAATGTGACAAAAGGCATGTTGCGAAAAAAAAACAGGTTAAAGAAATTGAACATTTTTTTTCTCAAGACTATCCCTTTTGAATTTCGACCACAACTTATAAAAAAACAGTTGAACTGGTACTGAATCATTTATAGTTCTTATGTTTGCATGTATTTATCACACATTCGGCGAAATAATAGAGAATTTAATTGAATTTGATGTAGTTGTTACTCGTGTTGGAGTGGAGTGGATGAAATAACTGCTTGATAATCTTTACGTGAATTCCCCCTTTTTTAATATTCTAATGCGAAATTAGCGAAAATGTCAATTCTGCCTATCATTTCGGATGTAAATGACGTGAATGTGAATGACGAAATTTAAGATTTTGACCTTTTAAAAAATAGGGAAATCTAAGTTACGCCCATGCACAACACGTCATACTGTCGGTACTGTTAATATACCATTTCTCCGCTCTATTATGATTAAGATTCACTCTTAACTCATTTCGGAAGATTTTTTTTCTAAAATAAAATCCATTACAGAGATGAATTTCAGAGCAGTTAACTCAATTATTGTATATTTTCACAAAATTAGATTATAAAGAATATGTAAGCCTCTAGTTTGAGAGGAATGAATAAAGGATTTTGTCATTAATTGACTGATTGTTTGATAACCAGGATAAATCAACAAAGAAAGAACATGCAAATGGTTGCATGTCAACTAAGATGAAAAGATTGATTAGGGAACAGGTAAATTGTTATCTTTCTGTAAAATAACATGATTTAGTATCTAGTTACACGTGAAGGAAAGACAAGTGGGGAAAGTATGAAATTCGAAAAACTGCTACACCCTAAAAAGGAGTTAGTCGAAAAAAATACCTAATATTGGGTAAAAAAAGATTGTACAGTTTATTGCAATAAATTCTATGTGGATAAATGGCGTGATTCTTGGGAAATTTTTCACACAAATTGCGTAAAAATTACACAGCATTAGATACCCCCCCCCCCCCACAGACATATTCGTTGGGTACATGGGTGAATCTTAAAATAATCAGACAAAACCCTGCCCAACACAAGCACATAGAGAGACGCAAGGAGAGAAAGGGAGAGGGGAAGAACAAGAGAGGAACAGCTAGGGGGAGGGAGGAGGGGGGGGGGGGGAGAGAGAGAGAGAGAGAGGGGGGAGCGAGAGGGGTGGGGTGTGAGCATGGTGAGAGCGAGCGAACATGGGAGGTATAGTGGTGTTGACGAAGACAGCTTGGCCTTACGAACGGATTACTATTTTTTTTGTCTTTAGAAACATATTACTCAATAGAATTTATTTCGATATACTTTGAGTGTCACGGACAACCACACGTCTTTTATAAATGCAATACTTGGGCGTAGGTTTGGACATCGTTAAACTGAATCCTCTCAAGATATAGAAAAGAGTTTGTGTTCCAAAATTATGATTCTAAACCCGGTAAGATTAATTTGAAATTCAAATCAAGACAGTGGTTGAATAACCATGGAAACGTGGAGTATTTACTGCTTATTTAAAAAGTCAACTTATTGTTTCTTCCTTATGTAGGATGTATATAGTAGCTCCTTCATTAATCCGATGATATACTAACCTAAATCTCCTTTCTTGATAGATTTTACTTTCGCATTAATAATTTATTTGTCCTTCAATTTGCCCGTGTATAATATAGGCCTACAGATCTCATTCCTTCGGTATACATAACACAAAAACAGGGGCGTCGATCCATTTTTCAGATTGAGGGGGGGGGGTGAAAAGAATCATGAATCAACGTTCCAAAGGCGCTCGACCACACAAACCAAACATGCACCCACCCACACACACACACACACACACACACATAGGCCTATATATATATATATATATATATATATATATATATATATATATATATATATATATATATATATATATATATATATATATGACTCATGAGAAAGAAATTAATGCGAGCGAGTACTGACAACAGGAAAAAGGGCCCCGTTTAGGACTGGTTGTAGTGACTTATGAGGAGGATACATATCTCACTACACAGATAATGCGAGTGCCGATAGTAAGCTGAAATTTCTTTCTATTCTGACCTAAAAGCTTGATATTCTAAGCATTTTTCAATGATTAAGATGGGTATCTAAACAAACAACAGATGCGAGCGCGAAGCGCGCGAGCTGAAATTTCGATCTGAAAGAATTGGCAGTTTAATGGACGTTTTTTATTAAGAACAAGATATATATCCAATAAACGATTATTGCTAATCGAAGCGGTAATTCTTTTGAAGAATTGAAAACGAGACATTCTGTTCACCTATTTAATCGTGAAAAGTATGGGTTTTGCTAAAGAAATGATGCGAGCGCAAAGCGCGAGCTGAAAATTGTTATATTGCAATCTGAAAAGCGGACATTTAGAGCACGATTTTGAATAAAGAGCGAGTTGTGTATCTCCATCTCGCTTTCCGATTACTGTGTAAACATTACAATCTTTTTTTTTTGCACATCGGGAATTATTGGGGGGGGGGGGCAAAACGATATGTTTGCCCACCCAATATTTTCATTGGTGGGGCGATCGCCCCCCTGCCCCCCCCCCCCAGGATCGACGCCTCTGCACAAAAAGCTTCCCTAAAATACACCTCAACGGCAAGCTGATATCAATGAATATATAAAATTAAAACAAGCACATACTTTTTAAAATTATTGCATTTCAAAGCGTTGCTTAATAATAATATAAAAAGCAGTGATCATAATATGCACAACATAAATATTCACGTGTAGGGCCTAAATACCATAACATGAATATTGACAATGTGAACACGGGAAAGACATTGATTTCACACACTATGGTTTTTGTCCCGTATCTTGAATCATTATCAATTAACAGTTTGTTAAAAAATGTAACATAAATGTTTAAAAAAATGGAATAAACAATAAATCAATATCAAGAGACAGGGCCCTTTTTTCAAAAATCGTGTACAAAAACGTAAAAATGACCATCTGATTGTAATTTTTTGCATGGTCAGCCCCCCCCCCCACTTTCCGCTCCCCCTCCAAAACCGTTCAGCGGCCCCTGAAAGAAGGTGCGGAATGTCCTAAAAATAAAGTTCTGAATATCAAAACGAATCTTGGATTATGATTTTTTCTCAAGAGATGTGAACTGTAGATGAAACTTCATTGTCTTCGAATTATTAAGAAAAACATATGATGGTGTTAACTTTTGCCTGGGATGTGTTTATGGGTTAAATAATTTTGATATTTACCCCCCCCCCCCAAAAAAAAAGAAAAAAATGTGGATTGTAGATGAAACTTCAATGTCTGATATATTGAGAAAAAAAATGATGATATATTTTTTTTCTTGGGATGGGTTTATAGTTTTAGTAAACGTAATATCTACCCCCCCAAAAAAAAACCAAAATAATAAAAGATGTGGATTGTAGATGTAACTTAAGAAAAACATATGATGGTATTAAGTTTTGCTTAAGATTGGTTGATGGGTTTAGTAAACTTAATATTTACCCCCCGCAAAATAAAAGCAACACGTGTACCAACCCCTCCTTAAGAAATTTTCTTCTTCATGTTTGATGTCTGTACCTCTTGGACACTGATCTCCTGTACGACAAGATTTTGATTCGTATGAGGAGGATCCTGGAAAGATGCCAGGAAGCGCTCCTCTTTAATAACAATCTTGCGAAAGGGAGAGGAAGTTCTTCAAAGATCAAAAACCACATGAGATGATGATGCTCATAATAGAGGCGTTTGCTCAAACTGTGCAGACGAAAAACGAGAACCCTCAAGAAGTTATTTTATTCAGAAAGTTGAAGATCAGGCTGACTTTAGATCACCTCTTTTCGAACTAAAATTTGTCGTCAAACTTCCAGCATGAAGGAGGAAGATAAAAGAAAGAGGGGTTTCCATGGTAACGGAAACCAACATATGTATTTGCTGGTCCTAGCGATGACCGGAGTTTTCTTCGCCACCCTTTCCTCTGCTCAAGAAGGTAGGTACAGTTAAATTCTTCTCTTTTTTAGTTGTCTTTAATTTTCCAACCTTAAAAACTATATTCTTTGCAATATATTCTTTGCATGATGATTGAAACTTCTGGAAGAGTAAAACATAAAATTGTATTTGTTTTGTATTTTTATTTCGTTTGGGCGTGTCAATTCATACTTGATGACTGACTAATAGGTGACTGAGGATAACCGCTAAATCAGCATTATAATTGTTCTTTTCTTAAGAGCTAATTACTTCTGATGACTATGGAGTCTTTGATAATTTTATGTGAGTGCCATTTCTGATAAGAAGCCATTATTGATACGTCTATTATTTTAATATACTGAACACTAAATCATACTGTTCTGGTACTGCATGAAATTTACTGATTTATCTTCCTTTAAAAAGCGTAACAACATAAAACATAAAACGCCGGTTCCAATATAACACCAGCCCATAATCTGTATTATGTCCACACCAGATTGAAACAACACTAGTTTGGAATCAAACCGATACTGTTTTAATACTAATTGGTGTTGTATAAACACCTATTTGGAGTTACACCAAAACCAAACTGGTATTGTTTAACACTTCTCTAGTGTGGACATTAGAACGATTCCGGTCTGGTGGTAAATCAACACCGGAGTTTTGCATTGTAATATAAAGAAAAAACACACAAGAAAACTCTCATCGTGACTGTTATGCTTCAACCGTTGTCATGGCCGCTTAGAAATTATAGGCATTTATCTATATTGCTTCAGGAAAATGGTGGGTAGATGTCGTTGAAAACACACCATGACTAAATCTGGTATAATCAAAGGAGAGAACGAAAGAAATACATGTATATGGAAAGGTGGAAATAGGTAAGGAAAATGAAAGAGAATTAAGTGTTAAGGAAGGGGGGGGGGTTGAGTATTTTTCTTCAAAATTTAATTTCACCCCACTCTTCTCACCCGAGAAACTTTAAACTTTCAGAAACATTTTTTTTGTGTGAAAACCATTGGCTTCATTTGTTCATCGTGCAATATAGATACTAACAATAACAAATGGACAATATATTAAATCGGAGTAATGTATTTTTTAAATTCGTTTGGCACATTAACATTGTTATACCAGTACAAACATACCCTTGAGCAATCAAGAACATTTCTTGGTTGATATGACTGTATATGAAAATGAGTTGATTGGCACACTGTGAAGAAAATACACAAAATATATCTTTCATTATCGTCTAAATATTCTTTGGGGTGTGGTTGTCTGAATTTCGACACAGATTCTTTACTCAGAAATTAGATATCTCGTATCGATAGCTCTACCTGTAGGAGGAATTAGTTTAGATGGCGTTGATTTTGCCCGAAGTCTCAAGGCAGTGTAGGAAGTAGATAATTTATAGTATATGATTTTTCAAAAATGCGAAAAAACTTATTTGTAATCAATTATGAACGCAGTGTGAGGACTGAGGGTGTTTAAAAGTCAAACGCTGTTTTCCCAACAACACAGAAAACGAATTGTCCCCATCAAAGAGTAGTATTGTTGTATATATATTCGTCATATAATTTATGACACGTGCACTGTTATTTTTGTATTTCGTTGGTTAATTGTTATGTTCTTGTAATGATGCAGTATTTGTCATATTGTTCACATTAACCAACTTTACAACACAAGACTACGATAGAAAATATTATTATACCCAAACTTGTACAATGCAAATCATCTTCCTTTACGAAATAGATCATAAAAAGTAGTTATGAAAACGTGCTTCCATTTTCAGACTACAATATGTCTTCTTTGATTAGTATACTATTGTAGATTGAGAGAGAGAGAGAGAGAGAGGGGGGGGGGGGAGGGGGAGAGTCCGAACATTATAAAAATGATACTCCAAAGTGAGTAAACTCCCATAGGGGATATTATACCCAAGCAGATTGTAAAGAGTGAACTCGAATGAAGTCTCCAGTCCCAGGTAACCATGGCAATGAAAATTGGAACTATATTTATCTCTTGAAAATGATGCTTAAATTGGTCTAGTTATTTCAAAGATAGTCGCGTATCATGTCAAGATATGAAGTACGCTGTCAGAAAGGAAACAGCAATGACATTGCAAGACAAGAAACTTTGCAGAATATTCTTTGCAATATATTCTTTGCATGATGATTGAAACTTCTGGAAGAGTAAAACATAAAATTGTATTTGTTTTGTATTTTTATTTCGTTTGGGCGTGTCAATTCATACTTGATGACTGACTAATAGGTGACTGAGGATAACCGCTAAATCAGCATTATAATTGTTCTTTTCTTAAGAGCTAATTACTTCTGATGACTATGGAGTCTTTGATAATTTTATGTGAGTGCCATTTCTGATAAGAAGCCATTATTGATACGTCTATTATTTTAATATACTGAACACTAAATCATACTGTTCTGGTACTGCATGAAATTTACTGATTTATCTTCCTTTAAAAAGCGTAACAACATAAAACATAACAAATTATTTCGATACATGGCCTTGTTTACACTGCAAAAACGCCGGTTCCAATATAACACCAGCCCATAATCTGTATTATGTCCACACCAGATTGAAACAACACTAGTTTGGAATCAAACCGATACTGTTTTAATACTAATTGGTGTTGTATAAACACCTATTTGGAGTTACACCAAAACCAAACTGGTATTGTTTAACACTTCTCTAGTGTGGACATTAGAACGATTCCGGTCTGGTGGTAAATCAACACCGGAGTTTTGCATTGTAATATAAAGAAAAAACACACAAGAAAACTCTCATCGTGACTGTTATGCTTCAACCGTTGTCATGGCCGCTTAGAAATTATAGGCATTTATCTATATTGCTTCAGGAAAATGGTGGGTAGATGTCGTTGAAAACACACCATGACTAAATCTGGTATAATCAAAGGAGAGAACGAAAGAAATACATGTATATGGAAAGGTGGAAATAGGTAAGGAAAATGAAAGAGAATTAAGTGTTAAGGAAGGGGGGGGGGGTTGAGTATTTTTCTTCAAAATTTAATTTCACCCCACTCTTCTCACCCGAGAAACTTTAAACTTTCAGAAACATTTTTTTTGTGTGAAAACCATTGGCTTCATTTGTTCATCGTGCAATATAGATACTAACAATAACAAATGGACAATATATTAAATCGGAGTAATGTATTTTTTAAATTCGTTTGGCACATTAACATTCACTCTTAAAAATGTTGGGCAACATACGGTCCACACAACAATTGGTTAAAACTTTATCCAATTCTGGGTAGTTTTACACCAATAATGTGTGCTTTGGGTGAAAACTACACAGTATTGGTGTAAAACTACCCAGAATTGGATAAAGTTTTAACCAATTGTTGTGTGGACCGTATGTTGCCCAACATTTTTAAGAGTGTTGTTATACCAGTACAAACATACCCTTGAGCAATCAAGAACATTTCTTGGTTGATATGACTGTATATGAAAATGAGTTGATTGGCACACTGTGAAGAAAATACACAAAATATATCTTTCATTATCGTCTAAATATTCTTTGGGGTGTGGTTGTCTGAATTTCGACACAGATTCTTTACTCAGAAATTAGATATCTCGTATCGATAGCTCTACCTGTAGGAGGAATTAGTTTAGATGGCGTTGATTTTGCCCGAAGTCTCAAGGCAGTGTAGGAAGTAGATAATTTATAGTATATGATTTTTCAAAAATGCGAAAAAACTTATTTGTAATCAATTATGAACGCAGTGTGAGGACTGAGGGTGTTTAAAAGTCAAACGCTGTTTTCCCAACAACACAGAAAACGAATTGTCCCCATCAAAGAGTAGTATTGTTGTATATATATTCGTCATATAATTTATGACACGTGCACTGTTATTTTTGTATTTCGTTGGTTAATTGTTATGTTCTTGTAATGATGCAGTATTTGTCATATTGTTCACATTAACCAACTTTACAACACAAGACTACGATAGAAAATATTATTATACCCAAACTTGTACAATGCAAATCATCTTCCTTTACGAAATAGATCATAAAAAGTAGTTATGAAAACGTGCTTCCATGTTCAGACTACAATATGTCTTCTTTGATTAGTATACTATTGTAGATTGAGAGAGAGAGAGAGAGAGAGGGGGGGGGGGGGGAGGGGGAGAGTCCGAACATTATAAAAATGATACTCCAAAGTGAGTAAACTCCCATAGGGGATATTATACCCAAGCAGATTGTAAAGAGTGAACTCGAATGAAGTCTCCAGTCCCAGGTAACCATGGCAATGAAAATTGGAACTATATTTATCTCTTGAAAATGATGCTTAAATTGGTCTAGTTATTTCAAAGATAGTCGCGTATCATGTCAAGATATGAAGTACGCTGTCAGAAAGGAAACAGCAATGACATTGCAAGACAAGAAACTTTGCAGAATGAATTTGGTGGGTGCATAAATGGGGGACTGGGGGGTAAAAAAGTAAGGAATAAGGTTGAAATGTGACATAATGTCAAAATACATAAAAAAATACATTTTCATTTTGAAATAAGTCAACATATTCTCTCGCTTGTTTCGATAACGCAACTTTTTAGAACCTTTGTCGTCCAGTAGACGGTCTCATAGACCATGTGCAAGACCTGGAAAGGTTTTATTGTTGTTGTTGTTGATTCTTTGTCTAGATGATTGTATTGCCCTATATAAAGCCATATCCCCCCTCAAATGTTATAGCTCATAAACATGATAAACGCCACTGGTCAATATCTCGCTTTTTATTGAATTAATGACAAACTATCATAATGTTATTATTAGGGATCAATGTACTAGATGATTACCATCGTGAGATGAGATGTCATTCAGATGTTTTCTTTCGGTTATCTATGCCTATGTTCACATTTTCAGTTAATATATATATGTATATATATATAAAAACAATAAGGGTTTAAAACATATTGATCCCCACAATATCTGAAAGGTATCCCCTCGTGTGTTCGAGATCTGGAATATATTATCTTAACCCTGGCTCTGTTTCGCGTTAAACTTGTTATCTCGGTCTATATGGAGACAACTTACCAGCCACGTTATTATACTCACATCCTCCAGTTCAATGGGCCAAGTGAAAAATTGTTGTAGAATTTTAATACTTATCTTATTGTTCAGAAATTGTATTCGATCAATCCTTCACTTCTACATCTTTAATGTAAAGAGGGTGGTACATTAATATTTGTTATATGTCATAAGTACCATGCCTACCCATTATTGATAATGGTTCCTACGACTTGACAAATTATTATTGATTAAATATTATGAATTATTATCATGTCCTGAATATAGCAATCTTCAGTACTGACAATCTTTGATTTACATTTGTATGGTATCATTATAGATTAATGTTATATCTCATATATTTAAAATAAAGTGATTATCGTTTATCAAACTGTTTCCAGAATGTAAGAACTATTAAATCATGCCATCAAATCCCCCTGTTTTATCTAATCTGAGAAGTTATTGTTGTCTTTAATATCTGTCATATTTATCCTGATGAATGAGGTTTTAATTACCATTTCTTGTTAATTTCAGCTGCATGGTCGGTATTTTGGAATACTCCCAATAAAAAATTGATTAAATATGTGAACCATCGATGAAACGATTTTCTGGCAACATCCATGGAGACATATGACTGCCAAAGAATAACCCTAGTTTTCATTTTCGATAATTTCCAGATATAGGTGAAATACGTATTATCTTATCGAAATGATACACTATCCGATTTAAGAGGAACACGGTAACACAACAGAGAAGAGCAAACTGTTATAACCTTGGCCTTGCATCTTTTCAAGTAAAACTATACTGAGAGCAGATTCGACATTCTAAATACGTGATTCATTTATCTATAGGGGATGAAACGCAACTAACACATTATCGGTTTCCATTCTAACTCCATGGATAACACAATGTTTGAATACAAAATTATGTTTATACCTGTCATGTTATATTGTCTGAAGTAAAATAATTGCCATCGTGGAATTATCATTGTTCAAGCGAGTTACAGTAACACAGTGTTTGGTGCAAGCATCATCTTTAACATTAATGCATATATAGCTTCATGACGTCATCGTTATCAACTTAATAATCATTACCTTATTTTTATTCTCCATTCGCTACTATTTCCTTTGCTCCCTAAAGATTCATCAAAGATCCCATGCTCTGGAAATGATCATTTCTCGCAACTGTAATAACTGCATTGCTAGTAAATAATATTAATCTTCATTGTTCATGGCAAAAATTAATGATATTTTTATTTCATTTTGTCTCTTTCGCATCCCATTGCGTCATACCATATTCATTTTCTTCCAATCAACTTTCATTTCCGAAATTTTATACCTACACCTCTAATATTCTCCATTGTGTTATATTTTCAACATTTTCTATCCCTTGTTTCTTGTTTGGGCTCTCCCAACCCCTCTCTTCAACTTCTCTTAACAAATCGTATCTCTTAATCGTTTTCCATTTCTTGATTCTTCCCTATTTCATCAATCCGTTTCTTATTTTTCATCTTGTTCTTTTCGTGTTTATGTTAACATCCCTTCCTTCTTACATCTTAATAATCCCTACATGTTCCAATTTTTCTTCTTTTTCAAATCTTCATCTTGTAATATCATCCTCCCTATACCTCCTTTTCCTTCGTCATCATCATCTTATCGTCTTCTTCTTCCTCCTCTTCTTCTCCTCCTCCTCCTCGCCTCCTCCTTCTTCTTCTTCTTCTCCTCCTCCTCCTCCTTCTTCGTCATCATCATCTTTTTCTTTTTTCCTTCTCCTTCTTCTTGTGTTTCTTCCCTTATTTCTGCTTTTTTCCTTATTTTTTCTGATTCCAATTTCTCCTTCATATTGTAAATTATATTCTTCTTCTATTTCTTCTTTCTTTTATTATTGTCGTTGTTCTCTGACTTACTTTCTTTTACTTATTTAACTCTCACTTCATCATCTTCTTCTTCTCCGTCATTTCTCCCTTCATTTCCTCCTTGAATTATTTTATTCACTTTCCTTTCTCTGCCCTTGCAAACATCCATTTCATCCGCTTTTCTTATATCTAGTGGAATACTCCAGTGTAAGTTTCATCAGTTCCGAGAACGTGTACCTTCTACCGTGTGTCTACCGGGGAGTCCCCTATTCCCATGGAGAGAGTTGGACGGTGAACGATTGTAGCACCTGTACCTGTGCAAACTCCACCATAGAATGTGTGATCCTTGGCTGCCAACCCACTAACTGTGACAATGCGATACATCCGCCCGGCGAATGTTGCGCAATGTGTCCCAACAGTAAGTTTGAAAAAAAAAAACCAACAAAAACAAAAATATTAACATCAACGCCACCACCAATAACAGCACAAACCAGTTTGAAAAGTGACAAGGATATAGGCCTGGTATCGCATGAGATGTTGATAACTTTCGATATGATAATTATTATAATGATGATTCATAATAGTAACATAAATAATAACGTATTTTATTATTTTTTTTACCCAGGGTAGTACTTCAGTTGGGAAACTGCCCAACTAGCGGGCTCTATGTTACTATTACCCTTTTGCAATCCAAGTGCTGAGCGCCTAACAAGAAGGTGTAAGGTCCTATTTATAAGTCTTTGTTATAACTCGACCGGGATCGAACCCACGACCTCGCGTCCATGAGGCGGGCAATCTACCATTAAGCAATCATGTCTGGTTAGTAATAATAAGAGTGATGATGATGATTTTTTTGATAAATGATAATGATAATGAACCTGATGATTATTAAAAACAAGTGGAATGCCTCTGGCGGTCTCACCTGCATCACGCGATTCAATATAGCAGCAGTGCTGACTTTGAAAACTACTATAACTTGCACAAGATGTTCAGTGATACTTGGCTACTCTTATGTACACGTTTTATGAACTAGACTAGACCAATACACTTACAGAGATATGATGGGAATTCAACAAATACCCCCAACATGGCCAAAGTTCATTGACCTTACATGACCTTTGACCTTGAACATGTGACCTAAAACTCGCACAGGATGTTTAGTGATACTTGATTACTCTTATGTCCAAGTTTCATGAGTCAGATCCACAAACTTTCAAAGTTGTGATGGTAATTGAACAGGTACCCCCATTATGGCCAAAGTTCATTGACCTTTGATCTTGGTCATGTGACCTGAAATGCGCACAGGATGTTCAGTGATACTTGATTACCCTTATGTCCAAGTTTTATGAACTAGACCAATATACTTTCAAAGTTATGACGGTAATTCAACAAATACCCCCAATTTGGCCAAAGTTCATTGACCCTAAATGACCTGTGACCTTAATCATGTGACCTGAAATGATGTTCAGTTATACTTAATTACTATTATGTCCAAGTTTCATGAACTAGGTCTATATATATTTTTAAGTTATGATGACATTTCAAAAACTTAACCTTAGGTTAAGATTTTTATGTTGATTCCCCCAACATGGTCTAAGTTTATTGACCCTAAATGACCTTTGACCTTGGTCATGTGACACGAAACTCAGGCAGGATGTTCAATAATACTTGATTAACCTTATGGCTAAGTTTCATGAACTAGGTCTATATACTTTCTAAGTTATGTTGTCATTTCAAAAACTTAACCTTCGGTTAAGATTTGGTGTTGACGCCGCCGCCGCCGCCGTCAGAAAAGCGGCGCCTATAGTCTCACTCTGCTATGCAGGTGAGACAAAAACCGCCCAATTTTCCATCTACCTAGAAACAATCTATTCCGAGGCGCATTGTTGTTATTGTTATTATTACCCCGGCTTTAGCTCGAGCTGCCTTTCAGCGCTCGTGCATTCAAGAAATTAATCCTACCGGGTACCAATTCACCTCACCTGGGTCGAATGCAGCACAGCGTTGATCAATTTCTTGCTGAAGGAAGCTAGGATTCAAACCTACGACCCTCTGTTTGAATGGCGAGAGTCAGAACCACTAGACCACGACGCGCCCTCATACACTGACGTAAAACGATGCAAAGTGGTTTACAGACTGAACAACCCTACCCTGCAGTATAAAATGAATAAGAAAACCATGACTTTTGCGTGCATAGGAATGAGGTAAATGTACCTATAGTTGTGTATTTATAATGGCCAGGGGCCCCCGACCTTTCAAAATATAGAAGGAGCTACACGAAAATCCCACCCTTTGTGCGAAATTACTTGGATTTTCTGAAACATTTTCAGAAGGTTTAACATGACGAAGAGGGTACAATATTATTTTTTGTAAGCGAGCGAGCAAAATTTTTGTCATGTTTGTGGTAGATTTTGACATACTGTTAAAAAACGACGTCATATTTCACCCTTTTCCCATTTTCCTTGTAATGCTTGAATATTCTCACATAAATGTGTTCGAATCATACGGGACAAAACGACGTTCCGGAAGGGTCGTACGGGACGCGGGACAAATTGCTGAAATGCGAGTCTGTCCCTTGAAATCCGGGACGTCTGGTCACCCTGCACCTCCCCCTCAGATACCACCTCTTACTCCTCAATTTTATTTTCCCCACCCAATTTCTCGCATGTTCATGAGTGACTGATATGAGAAGCATGATCTTTCGAATACTGAAAAAAAAATCTATATCACACTCAACCCTTCCAACGAGGGGCCACCCCTCCAAGCGTTGTAAATAGGAAATGATATTGGCCTATAAAACTGATAAAAGCGATATTGACCTATATAAAATGAAATACAATCTGACGAGCGCATTATATCGACGCGAAGACGAACTCTTGAATCAGTGTCATCATAGTCACTGTTGAAACCTTGATTGCAATATCTTAAATTAATAAATATTATATTGGAAAATGAGGTTTATTTCTTTTAGCCGCTCAACATAATTTATACACGATAATAGATACGAGAGACCTACATGTTCAGCCCAACAAGATATATGCCTATCGCTAGCTAATCCTTTACAGTTTGTCTGAAATCATTTCAATTTCTTACTGCAAAGTAAACAAACCCTGTAATTTGACCTTGGTCACATTCCAAGATAGCTATCATTGTCATTCAATAAAGTTGTCTGTCTAAGAGCATGAAGAGAGAAACGCCTATTTTTGTTGCTTCTTTAGTAATTTATTTGAAGACGCCTCCAACACTCAGTGTCTTCTTAAATGCGGGGCAGAATTATTTTGTAAAATGTACATGTATATACTTCCTTTGATGTTGGACGCGTTCAGGGATAATTTCCCTTGACGTATTTTTGGATAGTAATATTTTAATTACACTATTCAAGTTCGCCTTTCTTAGCAGTGGCATAGTCCCCTGCATCCATCTCTCTCTCCCTCTCTCTCTCATGAAATAGAAATCTAGTTGCATTGTATAAACTTCTGAAATGAAAAATCCGTGTGAATTAATTTTTAGATGTCGCTGTTAACGTGCTTTTATCGTTGGCCAAAGTTTGCAAAATCTTTCGCTCGGTTGCTCGCTCCACTCTCTCGCTTAATAATTTAAACATATTTTGGCCTCGACATCCTCATACAGTATTGCCTCGTTGCGAACAAAGCATTAATGGAGCATGATAACAACGATTCGCATATGTGTAATTCCAATGAATCAAGTTGTATGCAAATTATCCCATGGTTATACAACAACTCGTCATAACCTTTGAACGTCCTTTTTGAAATCTTATTAAAGACAAGATTAAACATTGATGAGTTGCTCTAAAGGTACTGTATTAAAAGGAATTCCTCTGCCTCATTGTAACTGCATAGCGACTCGAGAATCTCAGTCTGCATAAAGAATAAGTATTAAAAAAAAAACAACAACATGAGGTTATCATGCATGGATATTTGCAGGTCTTTGCTCAGATATGTGTACGTCTTAGGCCCTACTGTTGGTATCTCCATGGTATAAGTATACTAATTTTGATCATATCACGCATTCAATTACCGATTTTTTGTTCATTTTTAATCATTTTAATATAATAAAACCACCGGACAGTTAGTTATATTCATGTAAATATCCATCCTCATTATAGAATAAGCACAATACATGGTATACCACATTATTTTTAAACTTTCGTTTGAAACACCCCTATCTGTTCAGCACGAACATGACGAAGACAGGTTTGGTGTGGTAGATGGCGAGGAACTACCTCCATCCTTCTTGACATGTTAACGGAAACGTCCAATCTGAGATAAAAATCAGATAATTTGCTGACATTTTGGCAGTAACGAGCGATTGCCAAATAGCCAAGAGAATCAGCCAGCAACATAACAAAGTTTCTGGCAAAAGGTACGAAAGAATGGTTAAACTTTAAAAGAAGAGATGAATCATATTTCCCTTTGAATTTCCTGACTGTCTCGAGATCTCAAACAAAATCAGCTGGAATCCCCAAAACGATGTGACATATGTTATCTCCTATAGATTACAAATATAATCCAACAAATATGATTCTTCAAGGTGAATTTAACCATTTCCAGTTAAAGCACTTTGGCTCCATCATTGTACACATTTACAAAAATTTTTTTTGGTAAACTAATGAAGGCAATACCTAAATCAGCTCCGTTCTAGCCAGATACTGTGTGTTGCAATATAAAGGCATCAATATGCTTGGCGTTCGTCCCGTCTTTCTGGAACTTATTAACCTGTAATATTGAGCAAAGTATGTTAGGCATTATGAAATGAAGTATTGTTTCATTTGTAAATTAAACGAAATGTATTTCTTTTAAAGTGTGTGAACATACAGAGAAAATGTGCACAGCTCGAAATATTTTATGGTCTTTCAGATAAATGGATAGATAGATAGGTACACTGTAAAAAATGAAGCGCTAATTTAGCACTTACAAGGCTTGTATAGTGACTGCACTACGAGTGCTGATTTTTTAGTTTAAATTTGAACTAGAAAATCAGCACTCGTAATGCAGTCACTATACAAGCACTGTAGGTGCTAAATTAGCACTTCATTTTTTACAGTGTAGATAGATAAATAGATTATAGATAGATAGAAGAATAAAAGATAGATAAATAATTAGACCGACGGACAGACAGATATATTATATACATTTACAGAGGATTATCATGCTGGATTGAATCAGCTACAACTTTCTACAAATCATAAATGTTTGGATAGATGTATAGCTTGGAATGGATCAATGATAGTTATAAAATAGTCTAATTGGCTTCTCCAGGTAATCCCATTAGCTCGACACAAAATTACTCACATCGCGTTTACCTGGAGACATTATGTGACAAGGACAATTAAGAGATGGCTATTTTAATCACCGTATACTCGAGTGAATTGGGGATGGCACATGTTTGGATAACATGGATGTCATTATAATGTCTCTTGTTGTGACGTATTTTGTGTTTCTATCGGATGAATTGGCAAAACTTTGAGGATGTTAGGTTCTTATCAAAATTGACTAATTTTGAAATGAGCAAACGAGCCCAAAAATAATTGTCTAAATAAATGACTAGTTTTGTTGTCGATTTTAGATAAAAATCATGTTGCTAAATGTAGACATATCGATGCATGAGTAAGGTCCTTTTATCATGTAGATATTATTTGAAGTGATGATTTGATAAACGTTAGAGCATTGGAATCATAATCGCAAGGTTCTGAGTTCGAATTCCCTCTCTGCCATTGTCTCCACTTTGATAAAAAGACCCATGAGTAATATCTGTCGCCTATATATACCGTCAGCCACTATGACTGATTAACCTAGACGTTTAATGTTTTCCAGATAATTGGTTATATACCAGCTTGGCGTTTACCAGCAAAAGTAGTTCCTACGGGAGTTACCATAAACATAAGGTACTCGGACTTTACTTCACGAAAGAAGCTAATTTCTTAACATTTTCACTGATCATTCTTATAGCTTAAGCGGTTCGATTATTTCCTGATATGTTTGTGGGTTCGTGACAACAGTGTTTTACCTATGATAGATTAATTATTACCTTTGTTACTTTATTTCTTATTTAGTCTCAAATAGATTTTCTTTTAGATGATGTTTGAAGGTTTGCATGGTGGTATGAACGGTACGACATGTGTGAAATTCTTGGAAAGATTAAAAAAGTGGATATAGTCAAGCTTAGTCACAGCTTTCCATTCTTCTGGTTTACTGTGCTTTTAAGGACTACACTCGTTCCGAATGATACTCTACTGACTCAACCTCGACTTTCTTACGTTTCCATTTCACTTCCACTTTTCCTTCCAAGACTTTGCCCATGCATGGTGTACCATAAACCACTTCCACGATTGATTTTGTTTATTTCCATTTTCAGCAATACATGTAATGGTGAAGACGCATATGTAATTTGATACAGTGGTCGATGATTATATGAAATGGTTCGAAATGAGATAATGAATTGATTGGTATGGTTATGTGAACAAGGGATGTCCCCGATTTAAAATTTAAGAAAATGCCCCCAGAGGTTGTTCATTCGCTGCTACGTAATTATACTTGATGTACATGATATACGTGACATTATGAAGAAGTTAGAAAAGGGAAAGAGAAAAGGATGAGAAATAGGGGAGGATTCCCCTCTGGCAATACTAATAACAAACACTAGTACCAGAAAAAAGAAGTAATTATACAAATTTATTTAAATTCATTATGAGTTTGGTAAAAAAAATCAATAATGGGAATGGTGCGATTATAAAAGGGAACAATAATTGAAAACACACAAAAAAAAAACAATTGGGGCTATCGTCAAGAATATGTGGCATACTCGAAATGTATGGATTTAGAGAGCACACTTCTTGTATGATGTAGAATATTATTCGTCAGATTGTATACATCAAAAAGAAAATATCAAATCGAAATTGATTATGACATGATTATTATCATTAATTGGTACATGAATTCACCAACATTATAAAGTTATCATCGTGATGACGTCGTGGAAATGATGGACAATTATTTCAATTGAACTGAGAGAACATGAAGAATATTGCAATATTTGTTGTCTTTGTCTTTAATAACTAAATCATACCAGCATGCAGAGCTGGTAAAAATTAATCTATCACTTCACTTTATTAATTCTGTTTACTCTGCATCTGCTGGTAAACATCAAATTCTTAGAAGAATAAACGTTGTGAAATATAGGTTGATATTAACATCGTGACAGGTTTACTGAGCCAACCTAATCTCCAAAGCGTTGCTTGGTTAAATGATTAAAAATAGGATTGCAAAAAACTTTGCAATGTATAATTATGAATCATAGAAACGTTTTAAGTCGGCAGTGATATTTCAAAACCATTTCAAAATCTTCAGTATTAGAAAAAAGAAGGAAATAGAGCTGATTCTAATCAACCGTATATATTAGCATTATTTCTTTGATATTACGTGGGATGCAATATTAAAGATCTTACGAGAAATCCCTTAGGTAAACCTCTTGTCGATTTGGAAGATGTCGTTGTCATACAACCATTCTGATTTTAAGGAGCGTTTGGAGTTGATTAGATGCGGTCAGTATGACAGCTTAATCAATTTAGTATATATACGTCCAGAATTTCGAATAAAATTAATGAAATGAAATACAGGCACGTTCAACGAAAATAAACACAGAAGTACAAAATTTCCTGACAGGTTAAAAAAGATTTTTTTATTGATATCTATTTGAACGCAATCAAGTAGATATGAAATTCGTGGAAATGACAAGATATATACCCCACCAAAGTAAATAGATACCATAAACATAAAACCAAACGAATAATTTGAAGGATATACACCTACACGGTATACCATATCCATAATAGCAAATACAAACAATTCATGGAATTGGAAAACAAAAAGTATAGTGAGACAGAAGACAGGTAATGTTTCCACTTGACTTCTTGGGCCACACTGTTGTCACATAATAATAATAATATTGCATTTATAGACCGCTTTATATCAATTCTTTTTCAATTCAATTCTTTATTCCATTTCCATTCAAAACATAATACAAAGTAATATCAGGTAATACAAACCAAATACAATTTTACAGACAAACATTCTTACAGTATAATAAACAGTATAATATTGAGCATAAATGGAAATGAGGGGAGTCCACTAAAATATTTCTTGAATTACAATTATTTTACATTATTTTGCTAACATTAGATATACATTACATGACATAAATTATCATTACAAGGTATATTATACTATTGAATTAAACTACACTACATTATTAAACTACTAGTACATCAGTTACAACAATGAAAACTACAACAGTGAGAATAGATAAGTCTTGACAGATTTCTTGAAATTGTCTATTGAGGTTGCTACACGTAGGTGGGGAGGTAGAGAGTTCCAAAAATGTGATGCGAGATTGGTGAAGACACGTTCTCCTTAGTACTTGGTATTGACTCGGGGGCTTGGAGAAAAAAATTAAAAACGATGTATTCTTTTGACGTTGCTATCTACTATAGGCCTATTTGGCTTTCATTTTATAATTCATACCATGTCTTATGATGCAAATCTTATGGAATAAAAGTGACGTTATTTCCCGCAAACCAAGAGCATGACTGGCCGATTTCAACCGTTGACTAACATTATATTTTTTTCTCTTTTTACCCCATCCCCCTCTCTCCCTCTCTTTGTCTTTTTCTTTCTCTTTAAAACTCTTTCTGTTTCTCTGCATCTCTTTAAATTCTGCAATAATTCTGTTTTTCACACTCTCACACTTTCCATCTTTCTTCACCATGCGCCTCTTGCCCTTCCTCGTTCCTTCCATTCTCATTGCAGTCGTGAATGTCAGTGACGTTGCTCCCGTTGCAAGGGTCACGTCGACTCCCAAGCTCATGTCCGGCAAGAAAAACCGGATGCTGCTGAATGTCTCTATCAGCTTCCATGAGACTGACTTGACGACGGGTGTCCAGGGCGAGGACCTCTGGAACATGACCATCTGGACAAGCCGGAATCCCAACGGGGAAGGCTTCGCCTATAGCGTCGCCAAGAACGTCCTCAATGCTGAACAAAGATCTCAGAGACACCGTAAGGGCAAGAAGTTCCCTAAGCTGAGGAACATCCCGTACACCCTTGACGCTCGTAGGATGTCTTGTGACGACATGCAGTACATATGCGTCCGCTTCGAGCAGGCTATCAATCCAGGGCACGTCAACAGAGCTTACGTGCCCTTCTTCTTCTCTGGACACCCAGACGACAATGTCCTCACGGGTTGTACACCTGCACCAAGATGTAAAAGTAAGATAAAGAAGTCGAACCATCATGATTATATGAAATTTCTTTTTTAAAACAGTGCTGTTATTTCCCCCCTTTCTTGTTGCAAGATAAATTAAACACACACAAAAAAAAAATCGACGTTTTGAAGGAACAGATAAGCCATGTATGTTCTATAGAAAGGGATGTCTAAATACCAAACGCATTTTAGATAGAAATGATTATGCCTATAAGCATTAAGAGATAGAAGCTGACCTTTATTATTATTGTTGCTTTCAGCTAGAGGAAAGATTGATCGATATTAAAGGTCAAGTCCACCTCAGAAAAAAAGTTGTTTTGAATCAACAGAGAAAAATCAGACAAGCATAATGCTGAAAATTTCATCAAAATCAGATGTAAAATAAGAAAGTTATGACATTTAGAAATTTCGCTTATTTTTCACAAAATAGTTATATGCACAATTGACCCACATGCATATGGGAGAATCGATGATGTCCCTCACTCACTATTCCTTTTGTTTTTTATTGTTTGAATTATACAACATTTCAATTTTTACAGATTTGACAATAAGGACCAACTTGACTGAACCATATAATGTTAAGCAATGGTAACTCCACATGTTCAGTGAGAAATAAAACTTTGTTTCACAGGACATTGAGGAGAAAATTAGGATATTTCATATTTCAAATAATAAAATACAAAGAAAAAGTGAGTGAGTGATGTCATCAGCTCCCTCATTTGCATACCGACCAGGATGTGCATACAACTATTATGTGAAATTAAGCGAAACTTAAAAATGTCATAACTTTCTTATTTTACATCCGATTTTGATGAAATTTTCAGCGTTATGCTCGTTGGATTTTTCTCTTTTTATATTCAAATCAACTTTTTGTCGGGGTGGACTTGTCCTTTAAAAATAAAACCTGCCAAAATGATAACCTATACCATGAATAATAAATTACCAAATTGCTAATTCCAATAATCATTTCATAATTTTCCTTGATTAGAAAATATGACGTATGTGGTAAGCCATTTATATTCCCATATCTAATTAACAATGATTATGGAAGAGTGTGGGAGAGAGTTCAGGGAAATCAGGCCTATGAAATTTCCTCAAGGGAATGGGAAGGAGTGGCGCAAGGGAGGGGGGGGGGGCGGTAAACTTAAGTTGACGTTTACGACACGCTGTCACTGCCCCGGGTGCTGACATGTTTGACGATATATACTTCTTCCGCTTAGTTCAAGGTTAGTTATCTCAAGGCAGCTTCATATATATGTATTAAGGGTGACTTTCGATTTGCCGTTTAGCATGTATTACCCAATATCACAGGGAGAAGGTGAAATTTGGCGTTACCATGGTTATGAGGGATTGTCGTGATGAGATGTTTCTCGTGGTGGGTTGTCTCCTCTTTTAATTCTCATTTTATTTCAAAAGTCATGATCACCTTTGCATACCTGCCCATATCACAATGCAATTAGGTTATTCCGCTTATTAAAAAGGAAATACAAAAAAAGGAAATACAAAACATTTTTATTGTCTAAGTCTTAGATTTATTTTTGGTTCCCCCCCCCCCCACATTCTCATTCGGTTGAGGTTCAGTTATAGGTGTTTGCTTGAATTTGTGATTATTGTGTTTTTAATATTTCTTTAAGTACAATTTTTGTTATGGGTTGGCCTCACACAAGATTTCTTCCTTTTTGGCCATTACTTTCCTCACTTTCTTTAAATTTGATGATCATTGTATTTACATTGTCTATTTTTTAATGTATTTTTATCTTGATCTCTTGAGGAGAAATAAATGAAACTTGAAATTAGCAAGCTTTGAAATACGACATAAGATATGATGGTCGTAGAAATTCGATTAAGACATGGGCCAAATGTATAAAAGCATATACTTGATAAGTAATATCTTCAAGTAAAAACATTTACTTATCGCGTAAAATGTAGAGCCAAACCAAATCCGTAAGCATAAATACAAGCACTTCCATTTGCTTGCCCTTTACCCTTGTATCATTCTGTGCGAATAGAAAAACAACATTGCTTGAAATTTAAGTATTCTAGCTATATGTAGAGAGAGCTAGCTAAAAAAAAATGATTGCCGCCCCCTCAAAAAAAAAAATTACAAAAATAAAGATCGCTTGAAAATTTACTCCCCAACACCAACATCAAATGCTTTTTAAGAACGAATTTCGTAAAAAAAAAAAAAGAAGAAGAAAGCTTGCAAATCATTTACATTGGCGGGATTTTAAAAATCGTATTAACTCAGTTCGACGGATGATCTTTAAGATAGTGGTAGTAAAAAGAAATCAATTCATTCTAAATGTAGATTACTTAACATCCACAATTATTTTGTTCTAGGACACTCGGTATAAAGGTATCATGCTTACGTGAATTGACTAAATCTTTTGTATAAAAGCGGATAACACGCTTTTCTATGATTCTTTTGCAAGCAATAATATTCTCTAAAATAATTATTTCTTTATAACGACGACTCCACTGGCTGCTTTACGTTCATCTTGCTCATACTCGTTTGCTTTTAGTTTCGAGAAACATCCTTCCTACATGTTGAAATGACTTCAATTGTTAGGATTTGAATGCTCATACAACCTTTGTAGCTTGGCATTCAATTTGGACCTTGGCTCAAGCCACACCCTATCAAGAAAGTTTAAAATCACTTTACAATATTCTAACTTAAATACTAGACCCCTCGATATGGTTAGGAGGTCATGCAGCTGCTCCTATTAAGCGCTGCTTCCTGCGCAATGCCCCCTGACGAAACATAGAAAAGGGCATCTAGCTCTAAATACGAGTGACGCAGCGAACTTCTTTAGCTTCGAACTACCGATAATTGAATATTCTTTTATTCCGACTTTGAAGCATTTAGGCCCTTCCGGCTTTTAACAAGCGGCATATTAATTTGTCCACTGTCCTGAGTTTATTTTCAGAATGATGCATTGTGAAATATTACATGTTTTCCTTAAATTGAAACCGTGTTTTCTGCTTTCAGTCTCTGTAGTCGGGTTCCCTTAAACGGTAGCATTCAATTTCCTCTCCCCGACAGCGTCGACGTACTACTTTAAAGGAGGTTGATTTTTGATAGAACCACTTTCCTTCCAGCTTTTAAGAATTCGCATTCATTTTCAAAAAGACATACAGACCCCGAGTTGATCTGATCACAGCGATCTGATTTACAATTTTGTAAAAGAGAAAAAATCTCCATCATCTTGAAATTGAAAAGAAAGAATTAATATCTAATTATCTCACCCTTGAAATCGTGACCATCATTTTGTCTTTTCAGAACAAGGGGAATCGAATTTTCCATTTGCAATAATTAGGGTTTTGTGTATGGTTACATTAATCAGCGTGTATTATGATACTCCCCCCCCCCCCCTCTCTCTCTCTCTCTCACACACACTCTCCTGCATGATTTGCCTTTTTTAAAATGAAAATGTGCATTTCTATCAAAATCTCGTAAATGCTTAGGATGAATGTCCCTTTTAATTTACATCTTCATAGTTGTAAAACCGAAATCGGTACCAACGACAGCTAGGCCGACAACCACTCTCCTAACGACAACAACTCCCACGACGATTCCAACGACATGGCCTCGATGGACAACAGCATGGCCTCGATGGACTCGTGCACCAACTCTTCCTCCTACACGTCCTCCTACACGTCCTCCTACACGTCCTCCTACACTGCCGCCTACTTTCCCACCAACCCTACCACCAAGACGGACAACACGAAGACCAAAGTTGAAGAAGACCAAGGAACCGAAGCGCACTCCAGCGACGCTTCCGCCGACACTTGCGCCATTGACAACGTTAAAATTGAACGAGGCGTTGGCAGTTGGGTCAACGATGTACGCTACGTTGCCTCCGACAGTGCGTCCGACAACGGGTCTTCCTTATATACCAAGATTTGTGCCAGATGATTCAGAGTCAAATGAAGCATTTGAATTAGTACCAATGTATCCGCTGGGTAAGTAATCATTTTTCCCCCACTGATATTTATAAAGTCATTTCCACCACAATCACCTCAACCAGTAGGTCTACTACCAGACTTGCATCACTACGACAATCACCACTTCCGTCGCCAAACCTAACACTATGAGTCAACACCACCTGCCAAAAATGCTGTGGCAAGAAATAGGAAGGGATCGAAACAATAATAATTATGTCAGCAACAACTATCAAATGCAATAATTACAATTCAGTAATGCCCTTCTCACTTTCATCATGTTCATATTTCTGTTCTATTGCAGAATATCCAAGATTGATAACTTTCTATTTATTATCAAATACAAATAGACATATTCACATTATATTTTATTTTGAAGCTCCTCAGAGAAATTATAACAGACCAAGAAATCGGAACAGAGTGCGTAACAGGTGGAGAGCACAACGGTTTAAAGTTGCAGCTGAAGCCGCCGGGTTTTCTTCAGATGAGGTGACACAAATAAAACAAAAGAAAATATCTCGACGTCGACAACAGGCGGCCAAACGCAAACCAGAACAACCATTACCACTTACACAAGAACAGCAGGAGTACAGACAACAACAACAGTTATACCAGCAACAGCAGCAACAATATAATCAGCAAGTTCAATATGAGCAACTACAATACGAACAGCAACGGAAGCAGCAATATCAACAGCAGCAACAACAATACTATCAGCAACTGCACCAGCAGAATAAGAATAACCCATACCCATACGGCAATGTGCAAGAGGGGCAAATAAACCCCTTGTTTCAACGAGAAAGGGAGAAAGCAATAGCTGAAGGAACATTGCTTGGACCACAACAAGGTAAGACATAAAGAGCTTGAATCATAATCATTCGTGATGATTAGGGATTTTCAAAAGATTAAGGTCAAGGTCGGGAAGAATGAAGAAGAGGGATAATATAGACCATATAGACAGGAGATGTTCTTTAAAAGATAAGTGAGGAAGGTTGATGAGGCACAGAGGGAAAGGGGAATTAAGGTAAGAGGTTAAGGAGAGATGCGAGGATATTAACCTCCCATCTTTTCATGAGGTATGTCATCAATGACAAGTTGTCATTCTCTGATAATTAACATAGCAACATGATGAAACTAGTGCTTCTCTTAAAAAATCAAAGACTTCACTGAAACTTTCATGAAACGGATTCAGAATATGTGCTTCAACTTGTAAACCAAAATAACATCTACCCAACATAAACGCATAATAATAATGCTATTTAAATTATGGAGTGTCTTATTTTGTTGATTACGTCCAGTAATCATTTCCCTAAAGGACAATGATCCCCACAAATATTGTATATAAAAAAATAATCTCATAAATCCAACAATATTCCGTTACTAAGAAATAAGTTGAGGAAAGGGCAACCTCACTAAAGCAAATCAAGAAAAGGTGTATCAAATCATTATAAATTATAATAATATAATTATAAATCACATTAGAAGCATTATTACTTAAAACGTCCGAGAATCCGTGGTGATTTCAGTGTGTATCTTGGAGATATTGTCTGAAATAGCACTTTGGATCACGGCATTGTGTAAAATCATTAAAATAGTAACGTTTGCCGATGTGATTTTTGCTTTCAGTTGACCTACTAGTTAAAATGTGTTTCATATTCTCAGAATGACAAGAAAAGTCTCTGTGTACAAATACATGTACATTTCAGTGAAACAACTTGAATCGGTACCTGCTTTTGGTCAAAATTTGAAAATAATTTTTGTCTGTGCGGTATTACAGGGAGGATGCTGTGTGGGCTACAGTCTGCTGGCAATGTGCCGCATGAGATATTTGCAGACAAAATTGAAGATTAAGAAATTGGAGAAAACATGACTTCCTTTTCGTCTTAAGACGATCAATATCGATGTTAGTCGAAGGAATAAACCTTCATTGAGAATTTTAAAATGATTTATGAATTATTCTACGGCTATTATAAACGTTCCTCATGAAGGGTTGTAGCGTGTATATACTGTATATATACATGATTTTGTGAACAAAAATATATTCTTTTTGTTGTTCTACTTCTACTTCTTGTTCTTCTTCTCCTCCTCCTTCTTCTTATTTTCTTACTCGTCTTCTTCCCCTCCTCCTCATTCCCCTTCTTCTTATTCTCCTTCTTCTTCCTCTTCTTCTTCTCCTCCTCCTCCTCCCCTTCTTTTTCTTCTTCCTGATTTGATTTATTTACCAACAATATTCACATGTTTACAAGTTATGAAACAAATTGCATAACATATACACATACATGTATAAAAAGACCATGGTAAATATGACCAGAAAATAGCACAAGTAGAGCATTCTTCTTCTTTCTCTTTTCTTCTTCTGTACTCCTCTTCCTCCTACTATACTACTACTACTTGTTCTTCTTCTTCTACTACCTTCGCTACTATGACCCCCATGAATAATAATAACAAAAAAGTATTTAAAAAATCAAAATGAAAAATGACCCAATATATTTTCAAGTTCACAAAGTTTCATACCATTACTTTTGTATGTTCATTTTTTTTTATTGAATTTTTAACATTTTTACAAAATGGATCAATCGGAAACATATAAAAACCATCCAACTTTTACCTTGGCCGAGATTACATTAAGTTCATTCTGCTTCGTAATCTTCTTTGGCTTATTTTCAAGAATAAGTGTTCTTGGCATCGAGGAAAAATGTAATTTTGTTGACAAATCTGTAGATTTCCTTTGATAAAATTGTATCTAAATCGAGCTTATCTGTCTGCAATTCAAATTGCGTTTCTTAAAATAGGTTTTCAGTTCGTTTGCTATTTTTCTCTGATAATGACGAGGGAGTAGATGGTTTCATTATAAATTCCATTTTTTCGATTACAAAGTGGAAATTTATTTACTTTTTATTGTTGAAATCTTATACGGCGATTCACATGATCAAATCTTCATCAACATTTTAATTCATAAATATTAACTTTAATGGCTGCAAAATTAAACGTGTGCTGCTTACAGGCAGTGGAGTTATATGGAACATAACTGCACGGCCAACAAGTGTTATGGATAGTTGAAACGAGAGAGAGCTTGGAAAGACAGAAATTGAGTCCGTTTCCCCAATCCACTGTGTTATTTCGGTACACATGCGAGAATAAATCATGAATTAGTAACTTCTCAGCAATTAAAAATAAGTTTATATGCTTTGCGAAGTACATGCCATATTGTTATATTCTCGTTTAACATGTTTAATCTGTGACACAGCTCAAATAACCTTTAAACAAGTACGCCGTCATGGGGGCAGGAGCGACCGCCCTGCAAATTTTAAGTTGGTAAACAAAAAAGAGAGAAAATAGAAAGAGATGAAGACAAAGAAAGAAGAAGATTAAAACGAAAGGTATTCAATTAAGAAAAGAGCAAGACATACGTCAACACTTATTAAGTTGTCTTTGCCCACTCCCTTTGACACTTCTAATATATCCTTGGGCCACCCTACCCTTCAGAAAGCCGGGTAAGGTCTTACCAACCGTCAATATTATTTGGATTACACTTGTGCTTATGTTGAACAATATTTTTTTTTAAATAAATTATTATTATGTTCCATGTTCTGCCTCCCAGTTATCCCATTTTTCACTCAAATCCTATTTTCATATGTGTTTTCTATCTTTTCTAACAGGTTGGCCGGCTGCATACAACAATGGATATACATGGCAACAGTATATGGACGACAACACGGATTATAACTCCCAGGAACGGTGAACTTAGAGGATTTTGAATATATTAAAAATAAAGAGATATATGATTCAACTCCTAACGGACATACTGAATTGGTCTACAAGAACTCCGATCGATATTTATTGCAATATGATTTTAAAAGAGGTGAGATAAATGTGTATTGGTCTTTTAATATGTCCAATTAGCGCATCTGATGAAAAAAGTGACAATGCTGAATACTTTGAGTTGATGTGTTAAGCTTCGTGGAACAAAAGTTACGGAAAATGATCTATTGGTCACTATATGGTTACAGCGAATCCCTAAGATTTTACTGCTCATGTAATAGTATTAGGCCTATGAGCCTCCGGAGAGTTCTCCATGTGTTTTAACTCTTTGGAAACTGGGATATTGGCTAAAAACACAAGAGAGGATAAATATATGTGTTTTTCAAAGTAAAGAAAAGAATTAGCAATATCAATGAAGTTGCAATGACGCTTTGACATACTAGCTTTGCAATAATTGCATGTGGGACGGGAATCAAAGTAGCACATTTAAAGATTTTTTTTTGTTCGGTACATACATGATATTCATGTAGGCCTACAACAATATTTGGAAACTACTAATGGATTTCACAATTGGGGCAACAAGAACTCATACTTCTCATTTTTAGAAAATCTTTTTTTTTTGTTGGGGGGGGGGGATGAGTGATGACATGTGCACATCTCACTTAGCTCTCTTACCCCCCCCCCCCCCCAAAAAAAAAAAAAAAAAACACAAACAAATAAACAACCATCAAACCACTACACATAGCAGGGAGTGTAATCATATTGCATGCAGTGTGTGGACATTTCTGAAGTCTCGTTTGCTCTTAGCAACAAGATACTGGTGCTCTTCATATTCCTGGATTGAACTGGATGAGACATTTTTTTTAATATAGGGGATTTTTTCTCCCCCCAACAGCGATTACATTCATACAGGAAACTCCCAATATTTGTCCTTTATGTAAACTTTGACGTGTTTGAGGATGTCCTTCATGAATTAAAATGATTTCCCCAAGAATATGTCTTATTTGTCATATAGAAGCTGCAATTGTATGTATAAATGTATATAAATATGAAATAATGCAATGTTACTGTGATTTCACAGAAATATACAATATAAAAAATGAATTTGTGTTTTGTTTCTTTTGTCTGGAACACCAGGAAGGAATATCCCATGAACCTGTAGCCCTTAGGGATTTATAATACAGTACTGAACAGTTAAAATACCATGATCCAGATGCAGAAAACCTTTGCCAGTTTTTTTTTTTACGGCAAATGTATTAAAGTTTTATAGGCAACGGGGGCCTTGGTCATTCATAATAATCAAGGCAAATATCATTTTAAAAATCTTTTCATAAAAATGGTGCACATTAGAACTTTTGAATATTGACATAATTACTGGCAAACAGATGGGGAGGGGGCTACTCTTGCCCCCCCCCCAAAAAAAAAAAGATAAGGAAGAAAAGGAAAGGGATACGGGTGAAATATACTATTTTCTGAATACGTCAAAATCTATCACAAGCTAGGATTTTTGTAATAAAAATTCCCCTCCCACAAAAAAAAAAAAGAAATGGAAAGGGATAATGGTGAAATATATTATTTTCTGAATACTATGTCAAAATCTATCATAAACTTGGATTTTTGTATTAAAAATGTTGAAATTTCTTGCACACTCGCTTTGCTCCCAACTTTTTAAATCAATTTTACACGCTATTGCATATCGAGCCCCCATAAATTTTTTGGCTCATTACATCACTGGACTCAATACAATAAGGAAAGTCAGCTCTCGATATATATGTATATATACACATATAGGCCCAAATTCTCGGAGATGGGCTAACTTAGTCCCAAGAAGAAAGTTAGTTCATGGGCTAAATTTAGCCCGGGCTAAGTTACCCAACCTTTGAAAATTCGGGCCGAAGTGTGTAGTCATCTTGAAAGATTTTATATTAGATTTATGATGATGACCAATGATGATGATCGTGTGGTATGGCATCATGGTGATAATGGTGTGGTAGGTGTGATGATGTTAATGAAGATGATAGATCGATCTATAATGTTGATGGACTTATGATGACCTTATGAAGGGCTGTTCCTGACCACAAACAAATAGGGGAAAATAACATTGAAAAAGCTTCTATACTTCTGTACAGAGGAAATTCACAAAATCTGAATAGATGAAAACAGTCCAAAAAAGGTGATAACAGCTTTAAGGCTAAACTCTCATATCCTGGTGTATTGATGATAGTGTTGTTGTTGTTGTTGATGACGATGATGATAATAGTGGATTTATGGTGATAAAAGATTGACTGTGATTATGATTTTGGTGACCATGACTGTAACATGAGGATATTAGTTAAAATACAATGTATTGTAATGAATGACTTGAATAACAATACTATAAAAGTAATCAGAAACATATATGATATTATATTAACATTCCTGTCTGTAACAAAATGTGATCAATAGCTCAAGAAGGCATTGATGAAGGAAACATAATAGAAGATTGTAATTAATTTCAAAGAGTTTTGAACATAAAGACTATTTTAATGATTTTTATAAGATAGAATAATCATTCTACAATAGACATTAATTAACATGGAATAGCATTCATATGCATACATACAAGCTACCATAATTATTTAAATCAAAAGTATCAAAATATATCTGATCTAATATCTGTCATCACATATGATATCATAGACAAGAACTGGACATGATACATTGTAGCAGCGTCACACAAAATTGATAGAAAAGGAGTATTCTACCACTGGCATTAACAACATAAAGAAGGAAAGATATTCATGATTATTTTATTCAAAGCAAAAAGTTCCATCTCAAAAAAAAAAAATGCTTCCATGTGACAATACAGAGTGTTCCAGTAAAAAAAAAGAAGCAACCCTCACCCCCTGAGCATTATCTTCTTTTAACCACAAATATAACAAATGAATGACACATTCATTGGTGGAAGCGCAGAGTCTCTACTTTCATCTGACGCAATTCATATGATGCCCATGTAATGCATGAATGAATAAAAACAAATGAAGAAAGAAGACCAAAATGTCATTTGTATCTGAATTGCAAAGAGAAAGACACATAAAATTTAACATCTGCTTTTTTATATACCTCAGTCTGTGACTTTGTTTTCACTAGTTGCTTCTAAAGCAATCGCATAGTGAACATGGCTGATGGTTGACAAAATGCACTGGTGAGCAAATAAAAGCATTAAGATATAGAACTTCGATAATCTAAGGTCATTTTCACATACTAAGGTTTCATTTCAAATATTACATATGAACTTTTTTATTCTTTACTCAACAAAGTTTTTTTTTCAACTCATGCATGAATTAAATGACCCATAAGTTGCCCCAAATGAACAAAGGGAGTCTACGCTTACCATGGTGTGACATTTTTTTATTACATTTGTATGATGACACATCGATAATTCTTGGTTTCCTTTTTTTCCTGGAATGCACTGTACGAGAGCCTCATATAACTTAATGCTGTCTGGTTCTGAAACAGTAACTTGGAGCAAGAAAACCGAAACATGATTTACCAATAATCTAATCTACGTATGTTTATCACATTTTCTCTTGTAACTCAAGCATGAGACGCGAGAGGATAGAGAATCTTCAAATTCAAATATGTTGAAATATCATAGATTTGGGGTGTGAACGATAAGAAGTATGGGCAAGTATGTTTCTTGATCAAGTCAAATTAGAGAATGATCATGCACAAAGTGTCACAGTCACACAGTGAAAATTCTTGATACCATCCAAATTTGTTACCTTTGGGTTGGTTTCATTAGTGGAACTGTAGCATAAAATGATGTTCCATTTACTTTACTGCATACCAGAATGTGACATGAACCAAGCCAAACCTGAAGATACAAACATTATTTCTATATTCATCCCATGAATCATCATGAAAGATATTAAATATCTCACACATATCCTGCCTATCTACTTAATCTAAAATTGTTCATGAGAAAAAAAAAATGCAAAGAAATTTAATTGAGACATTAAATGTCTACATACTAAGTTTCAATAGATATTCACTGGTTATACATCTACATAATAGAGTATTTTAATCATTTTCAGTCTACTACATGTATAACAGAGAATGTATAATGTCTTCATATGTTTAAATGATTTAGGAGTACAATAATAATCAAAAGTTTGCACTTTTTCCTGACAAACAGGCCTTTGCTTTGACACAGTCTTATCAACCCTAACAAAATAAAACAGACTTTTATAAAAATCCTTGGACTCATACTCAAGCAGTTATTTCCACTTCCCTTGTGATATAAGATTCTGGATAAGGATTCAGGGATAATGCAAGATATACACTGCATATATTCACTTCATAATGCTACCAATAATAACAAAACCATGGAATGATCATATATTGTAAGAACTTGTCATTTCCAGTGATTAACTACCAATTAACTATGTCATATCTAAAAAATGCTAACTTTTCTTTTAAAAATATGACTTGAGAAACTATTCTTAATATAAAACATTCTTTATTTAATATAATCACCTCATCTCTATCCCAACTCACATTACACTGAAATCAAATGTCACACAGTCTCCTCCGTCCTCACTCAATACAAATGATAGAATATGCACAACAAACTTTTCTGGTTTACCTAACAAGGGTGTCTCAAAATTGAATGAAAAATACTTTTAAAAAAATGGAAGGATTAAAGAAAACTAAGAGATTATGTGATCTCATAAACATGGATGTATAATTCAAAAAGAACTTAAAGGTAGTTCATTGGTGGTGGTGTTGGTGATATCGTGACATATGTGATAAAACTCAATTGCAAAGAGCATCAGTAGTACACTACATTTACATCATAATCAGAATTTTGGAGGATATTTATCAATATCATTTCAAAAGCTGGATTTAATACAATTACTTCATGTAATTCTTCTGAAAATGTTATTAGGAATGAAGTTTTCCTTGATTTAATTCCTTCTTCAAACCATACAACCAAAAATGGAAAAGAAAAGCAACACAAGAAAAATGTGATGTGTGACAGAAAATAAATAAAATAGACTCCCAATTGTCCTAAAATCTTTTAAATCCCCTACATTGCATAATGCTTAGTATTTATAAGTAAATACATAAAATACTAAAAAAGATAACGTATATGGTTATTTCATTTATCTATCAAAATATATTATAATTCAATGCACATTTTATTAGGCTAGATAGTGCATGGTGGCTTCACATGGGCAGTGTGGGTGCTACAAAGATAAATGCATTTTCAGAAAGGTAAGTTAAAATTAAATGGTGATTATCAATGAATAAGCGTTCCCTCAATTATCATACCTGTAATCTCTTAAATTGAAGTAGGCACACACAGGCTTATAATAAGTCAGCAATGATTTTAATATCTTACAAACAAAGCCGACAAATAGTCTCTACATTTAAAGCAAATGGCATTCATGACCTTATTCTTGTAGTTTTTATCAAATTTGCTCTAAGATGTTTGTTATACACATATATCTACCTAAATGTTCCAATACATTATTTCCCAGGTCTAACTATTATTATTGATCAAAATTTTTCAGATAAATGACATGTAAAATCACAATATTGTACATCACATCAAAGTATGCATTCAGACTAAACCTTTTTCTATTTTCTCCTACTTTTTTTAATATTAATTTTCAAGCTTGTTGAAATAGTTTTTTTCACCAAGCTGCACACAATAGAATATTTGTGATTTATGCCCAGACAAAAATTTGTAAATTACGAACCACCTCATTGGCAAGTAGATAAAGAATAACAGTACACACAATAATCTTTATACGTATGTGTTTTGATAGTCTTAACAACCCTCAGTAGAAAATACACAAAAGCTTATCTGATATATTTGACGTTCAATATTTAGTACTATCCTATTAGAATTCTTTTTGGCATTAATGTATGAAAGTAGTATATTAGTTGACTTTCTCAAATGACTTGTATACAAACACAACATTGGAAAGACTACATACAGCTACATCCAAGTGTAATTTTTAAATAAATGTACTAGTATATTTAACATATCAAGCAAGCATCTAAGAGTTTCATAAGGGGGTGGGGCATGTTGTAGGGCCTTACAACTTGATGCTTCATTTGAGCATCAAAGTACATATAAAAAATATAAGAGGCATCACTCCAAATAAAAGGTATATTTAGATATTTTCGTTAAATATGTAAATGCTATTGCAATTTGATGTCAAACAAAGAAAAGTGGTTGGAAATATTCTTTTGACATTTAGAAGGTCCAAACTTATCGTGGTGGTTGTTGTCCGTAGGGGTTGTATCCATACTGCTGCGGTGGCTGCTGTGGATAACCTTGTGTCTGTGTTGGATAGCCTTGCTGAGGTGGTGCCTGTCCAGGATAACCTGATGCAGGCGGCTGCTGGTACCCACCATAAGGGGGCTGCTGCTGCCCGTACCCCTGCTGAGGGTAACCTTGCTGGGGGTAGGTGCTTGGATTATAGGCTGGCATCGGGGTGGGCATGGGCATGGGGGCACCGCCATAGGGTGCATAAGACGGCATGGGTTGGTACTGGGGTGCTGAGCCAGGCTGCTGGGGATAACCACCGGGTACCGCTTGGGGTGGAGGTGCAGATGCTGCTGCTGCCATTGGTGGTGGTTGTTGAGGTGGTGGTGCTGCTTGCTGGGCTGGGGCCTGAGATGGAGGTGCACGGCTCACATTTGGAGGGGGTGGTCTCTCAGGTGGTACTCTTTGACCTGTTAAGATTGGGGGTGACACAAAGACAAAATAGTCTTAAAAATACACAGAACACAATAAGGGTACATTGTACAATGAAATGAATGCCCGAAAGAAATAAAAACAAATACAAAATACAATCTTCGTTTGAGAAAAAAAATAAAAATTCACAAGATTGATGAAAATTAAAACACTGAAGAGCTGAATGTAAAGTGACAAATATGGGATACATAAATGCACTAAAGGGAATGGTATCTTCAAAATTTCACTTAATGACTTTATAATAGGTGATGTAGAATTTGTTTATTTTTACATTTTTTTTCCATTTTTGCTTTTCTAAAAGCAATATGGTGATCATTCAACAGCTATCAAGTGAGCAATATATCCTTTCCTAGTTTTCACCAGGAAAAAACATTAAAGAAAATTATATTGCTCCATTCAATTGTACTTTGGCTATAATTCACTGAAGTTGGCAAAGCATTATACCAATTACTTGAAAAGCTACCAATCACTAATGCAATCCCATTTCTTGAATGTTAAATATCACCTTGAATTGCATGATTTGCATCTATAATCTGAGAAATCAGTAAAGCTCAGTAGCACTGTTAGCAGTAGCATCACATGCATGCAAGCAAACACAAATACATGACAGGCTGCTGTCATGGCCACAGAGTAAAACAAATACACACTGCACATGGAACAATAAACATAATTATCAGTGTCTTCTTTATTTCAACATACTGTACATAGTTGTGAATTATCTATTCATGCATATGTGTACCAATGAAGATAATATCAATACGTAAGTGTCCCAACTTGTTCCGCTTGTATGATCAAGGAGTGGTCACAGTGAAATCATAATGATGAGTAAAAGAAAATGATGAATGTTTATTAACCAATCATGTTCAATTGTGTTTAATAAAAAATGCAGAAAATTTTTGATATTCTCACTGAAAAAAAAAATTGTGCATGCTTGTACAGAAAATGACAAACTCTTTAGCTTCTCTCCAAAGAACATGGTTATAGCTCTACTAGGGACTAATACCTTAAAAATAGGTGGTTGTGCCATGGCTTCAAACAACATTTTTTTTTTTGAGGGTGTTGAAAAACCATAAATACAAACCCAAGGTAATTGTGAGTCTCATGACAAGTTGCATCTGAAATTTGGACATGTTCAAAATCCAGATGCAATCATTTGCAATATATTCACTTGAATTAGGAAGTACAACCAGTTGTGTGATTATTATACCAGTGATGCATAACATTGCCATATTGGATGATTAATTTCGATGCAAATGGCTGAATAGTACAGTCAGACTGAGGTCCCTATGCTAATGAGCAAAAAGGCCAGATTCATCCAAATCATCTCGTGGCTGAATCCTACTCCTTGCAAAATCTCGTGATTCGTGAGATTTTCTTTCTCTAAGAATGTACCTGTTTTAACCTCAAGTTAAATGAAATATTATTGCACCATCAGATAGAGTAAATGTTACTCTTTCATATTGGTCATTTATTTTGTATACAATATTTTGTTAAATAAGTAAATTTCTGGCCTGAGAATGTGCCTCAAAACTGAATTTTCTTCCTCTGCTTTCTTTTGCAAATTGTGCAAAACTTTTTATTTTGAGCCTCAACGATATCTATATCACCATAAAGCTGAACTTCTGTACTTTCTCACAATGCCACTCTTGATATGCAGCACCTTTTAATCGGGTCAAGATCACACTTTTCCCACCAAGGTACAAGACGAGATTTTTTAAATGTTGTACTTGCATGAAATCCAGAGTTCTGATTGGCTGGATAAGGTTCACAGAACAACAGGCGCGGGGTATTTGAGGAGATTACCACATGGGAAGTGTGACCTTCCCATGAACTCAGGCACTGGAACCATTGGAATTTCCCAGTGTGTGGTCTCTTTGACCAATCAGAGTGCAGTATTCTTGTTTTCAAGCTGCTTTATGTACTTGGCAAATGAAAAGTGTGATCTTGACCCGATTAAACCAATTCTTATTTTGAAACCTATATCATTTTAAAGCATACATATTCAGCTTTATCATGATCTAAAAATCATTCGGGCTCAAACAAAAATAAAGTGTGAAAATAGCAGCTTTTGTCAGGTGAAAATGATTATCTTATAGCATATTTTAGATCAGAATTTTTACCTATATTACAAAATTTTTGAATAAATTCAAACACATGACCTGAAAGAATGATTCTTCTTCTTTACAATGATACCAAATTCATGAAATTCGATGCACAATTAGAGCAGCAATGACCGAATGAAAAGAGGTGTTTTGGTCCGCATCAAGCTCATTAAATATGCAAAACATCTCACGTCATGAATATCACTTGGATGAAAGAAGCCACTTTCTTGGGACCTGCCGTCTGACTGAGTATTGTCAGGTCTTTCAGCATGCAAGCAGCCGCTAGAGATCGTTCTTGCAATCTATTGAGGCCAGACTTGCTACAACCTGGGGATTGAAGTTTGTTGCAGCAAGTCATGTAACATGAAAGTTGCATGAGGTCATACAACCAATGAAATAGGCTTTACTGTAGGACATGAGCATAATGAAATGTTTTCAAATCCAGGACCACCACTTTATCTCAAACTCTAAAGGAATTTATCATTTTCTTTGTACATCGCAACTTTGCAAGTATGCAAAACATCCACGATATTATCTCATTGCTTGTTGGTTAAAGTTATTATCATTTTGAAAAAAAAAAACCTGTCATAAATGAAAATAGATAATTACTTTTAAAACATTGATGAAGTAAATCTTATTTATGAAAAGATAATGAGGTCTAAACTATAACAAAAACTGTTAATTGAAGATGGTAATATAATACGTGTAAATGTACCCAGTATTAGTGCTGACTACATTGTAAAATAAAAAAACATGGAGATAAAACAAAATTTGCTGTTCTCTCTGCTGAATACTTTCCAACTGATCTCTCTGTATTGTGTCTATTTTTGTATGGAAACTGTACACAATCGTGTGAGTGTGGTGCATGTACATCATTTTGACCAACATACACAAGCTTGATTAATGCTACAGTGCAGAAATTGTTTAACTTATCTGAGGGAAGATAAGTTAATTACATACATGTACATGGAGGTGAGCGCAATAGGCACAATAAATATGATAAAAAATCAGGATTATTATTACAGTCTCACTAGAAAAATGTAATAAAGCAATATTCATTCAAATAAATAACCCATGAAGGTACAGTGTTCTATTATTGACTCCCAAATCACTTTTACTTCAGACTATGTTTGAATCTAAATAAAACACTAAAACATGAATATTTGGAGAGGTGGAAAGGAGAAATTTAGATATAAATCAAGATACACAGAACTAACAGTCTCAACATGATAAGACATCAGTGCCCAATTGGAATTGACTGCTAGCAGCTTGGATTCCAGGTATCAAGACTGACAAAGTGAGAGAAATATATTTTACAAAGAATAAAAAATATTCATGCAAAAACCAAAAGGAGATCTATATTCCAAACTAAATAAAACCACAGAAGCCATTAAGATGAATGACAGTGACATAGTCATTAGTGCTGTAGATCTGTCATTAAAATTATTTTGCAGACCTATTTACAGAGAAACAGAAGAAAAGATTTCAGCAGGTAGAATATGTTAAGCCCTTCCTACACCACACTACCCTCCTGCAATCCAATATTTAAAGCACAACAATTAGATGTAGAAAAGAATAAGAGCTCAAAGCAGCCTCCTTTGATGATAATAATCTTAAAGGTAATATACACAAGAGAAATTTGTTATGCACAAATCAACATCAAATAGTATGTAATATGTAATGCGATTTCATCGATCACTTCAAAATTGTGCATATTTCGAACCGCGGATCTTATACTTTCTATACTTCAGTTCAGCATCTAACTGCATGCATGATCTTCTGAATACATGTACTTTAAATACTGTATCATAGTCAGGTGGTGTAGTGCTTTGCGAACTCGACAGAAAGACAATGCCACAGAGGAATAACTACCTTATATTATCATTACTTCATTTCAGTGTCGATTACCTAAATGAAGAATAACATGAGAATGTGGTTTGTTTTGACAAGAAATATCTGATTTTTTTTATTTTGAAGGTACATAGATCAATAGCTTTAAAAAAAAGCATGCATAAACATGGTTCAATACACAAATGTCTTGGTCTGTTCCTATCATATTCAAAGGAGTGCTTCATAAGCTTGCAATCTAAATTTTTAAATAGATTCAGATGAGATATCCTTGACACAAACTCTATTCACTGTGAAAACAATGTTTTTATGAATCAATCCATGGTAACATAACTAAACAAAGTAGCATCCTCAAACTTTATCAATGGGCAAGATTTTGTTTGTGATCTTTGCACTTCTTAAAAAAAATATACTGCATTTTATCAAAATGAGCTGAAACAATACGTTGAGAGTTTGTTAGTGAAATAACAAAGTTTGGGGTTAATTTGATTATAATCAATTGTCATCATTTAACCAATTTACACCACTAAATGTAATTAAATCTATCCTAGCTTAAAAAAAATTATTCAGGGAGGAAATAGATAATGTGTTGAAAGACTGCAATCATATAATTCTAATATTAATGAAACAAAACAACTACACATTGCAACTATTATTGAAGATCCCTGAAAATGGAAATTGTGAATACAGATAAAACATCCTTAGGTATTTCAGTAAAAACATAATATATTTTCATAATGAATGAGCTACAAAAGCACACATAAAAAAAAAAGACAGCGATAGTATTATGCAGCATGAACCTATTTCATAAAGAGTTAAGGAAAGGAGGTGAGTGAGGGATGGAGAGAAAGGGAGGAAATGGGAGAAGAGGGGGGGGGGAGAGGGGAAGGAGAGGAAGAGAAGGGATTTAGGAGAAGTAGGATAAGAGGGGAGGAAAGAGAGGAGAAGAGAGGAAAGAGGACAGGAAAGGGGAGAGGGAGAGAAGTATTACCTGTGTTGTGATGTGTTGGAGCTGATGGTGGAGAAGTAGCAGATTGGTTGGCGATAGATTGGGTAAGATCCTTCAATAACTCCTCCTTTTCTGTCTTGCGAGCAAAGCACAGATCACTAACCTTGCTCTGGAATTTGACCAGGATTTGGGTCAGGTCATTGTAGAACTAAGGGAAGAAAGAAAGGAGAAAGTGAGTCACATGACAAATGACTGCCCATCTCCAGTTTGACAAATCACTTTCTATAATTTAAAATGACTTAAAACCTGGACAAAAATGACCAACTAAAACAAATTTAACAACTTGATGGAATGTAGAAAAAATTTCAGGGAGAGGTTCAAAGAATCGGGAGAAGTCAAGGCTGAAAGATTGAGGTTCACTCAAACATGTGATGTACATACTGTGCAAGGATTTAACAAAACATGGGTCTTTACTAAATTCTTGCATCTTGTGTTTGGTTGGGTTTGAGGCCCCTCCCTCAATGATTCGCGCAATATTTTCGCCGCACAAATTTTTTTTTGCGCAACTTTTGAGTCCAATTTTGCAATGCCCGGGTACGAGGTTCCAAAATCACACAACATTTTGTATGTGCATGTCAGACCAAAAATTGCTCAAAAACGTGATATCGTGTACAAAGTTAATGCAAATTGTGTTTTCAACCAAAAATCATAAATGTATGATTATTTTAAGTTTTGCTGGTCTAAATGGATTTGTATTATGCTGTTTACCATCTCAAAAGAGTCCCCGACAAAGTTCATTAAAAAAAACTATGAAAAACAAAAGGTCCAAAAACAAAGAAATACATAAGAAATTGCAAAAAACAATATAATACATTAGAAATTGATCTGATATCGCAATTTTTTTCATGTACCTTGCTAAGAACACTGTAAAGAGTTTCTCTACCAAAAAATAAGAACATTTAGAGCTTTATCTAGGGAGTTAGAGGAAAAAGTATGATTTCGCATACTAATTACGCATATATTAGCATAATCACTTGATAGAGATTTGCATGAAATAACTCACTATACAATTTTGTAGATGATGTCCCAGACAACCTGCGTATTAATTTTCGGCGCGATCGCGCGATCAACAGCTGAGATCTCAAGGGGGTTGCATGAAATAAATCACTATACAATTTTGTAGATCATATCCCAGACAACCTGCATGTCAATGAACTCCCAAAATATCCCAGCCTAGATAGGGTTAACAAATTAATATTTTGATAGTTGGTAGAGAATTAATTACTTTTTCAAATGAGCTAATCCAATTAAGATAAGGTTTTAACTGGATATATGGTAATCGAAGTGATTTTTCAAATGTGATGTCGCTTCAAGGCCATACTAATTCAACATTATAACGATGACTATAAAGTGGATCCTAATTAAACAAGTGGAATGCCTCTGGCGGTCTCACCTGCATCATGCGATTCAATATAGCAGCAGTGCTGACTTTGAAAAACAACCTTTAATAATCATTCACAAAAAACACCATTCATATGATACAATACTACGTTTATTGACATTTGACCTTGATAATGTGACCTAAAACTTGTCAGTGATACTTGATTACCCCTATATCCACATTTTATACACTATATCTATAAACTTTTAAAGTTATGACAGCAATCTAATAATTACCTCTAAAATGGCCAAAGTTCAATGACCTTTAACTTTGGTCATGTGACCTGAAACTCGCATGAGATGTTCAGTGATACTTGACGGCTCTTATGTCCAAGTTTTATGAACTAGACCAATATACTTACAGAGTTATGATGGTAATTAAACAAATACCCCCAACATGGCCAATATCCATTGACCTTGGTCAAGTGACCTGAAACTCGCACAAGATGTTCAGTGATACTTGGTTACTATTATGTCCATGTTTTATGATCTAGACCAATACACTTACAGAGATATGATGGTAATTCAACAAAAAAAAAAAAAACATGGCCAAAGTTCATTGACCTTACATGACCTTTGACCTTGATCATGTGACCTGAAACTCGCACAGGATGTTCAGTGATACTTGATTACTCTTATGTCCAAGTTTCATGAGTCAGATCCATAAACTTTCAAAGTTATGATTGTAATTCAACAGATTCCCCCATTATGGCCAAAGTTCATTGACCTTTGACATTGGTCATGTGACCTGAAATGCGCACAGGATGTTCAGTGATACTTGATTACTCTCATGTCCAAGTTTTATGAACTAGACCAATATACTCTCAAAGTTATGATGGTAAATCAACAAATACCCCCAATTTGGCCAAAGTTCATTGACCCTAAATGACCTTTGACCTTAATCATGTGACCTGAAACTTGCACACGATGTTCAGTGATACTTGATTACTATTATGTCCAAGTTTCATGAACTAGGTCCATATATTTTGGAAGTTATGATGACATTTCAAAAACTTAACCTTAGGTTAAGATTTTGATGTTGATTCCCCCAACATGGTCAAAGTTCATTGACCCTAAATGACCTTTGACCTTAATCATGTGACATGAAACTCAGTAATACTTGATTAACCTTATGGCCAAGTTTCGTGATCAAGGTCCATATACTTTCTAAGTTATGCTGTCATTTCAAAAACTTAACCTTCGGTTAAGATTTGGTGTTGACGACGCCGCCGCTGCCGCCGTCGGAAAAGCGGCGCCTACAGTCTCACTCTGCTATGCAGGTGAGATAATAAATGGCTGAATGCACGCACATGACCAGGCATTTACTTTGCCTAGTGTGTGAGTTTACTTTCAATGACCAGTTATGTGCATTCACAAGTAAATAGTAATGACTGGACATGGATTGGAGATGAGGACAATTATTCAAATAATGGAATAAAACAAATAATACACATCATCTTGCTCAGGCATTGATATAATTACCCACACTCATTTCATTTTAAACAGTTGAACAATTGTGCATGAAATTCTTACTAATGCCCCTGCTGATGTGCATCATTTGTATACAAACTCACAACCTTCTACGACTTGTCATTGACATCAATTTTCTATATCTCACCTTGGTCCCTTCTATAAGATTTGATGTAAGCTCCATGTAGCTGTCATAAGCAACAGCAAGCTTTTTCATCATCCCTTCCCTTTCCTGGGCGCCTGTATTGCTATCCTTGGCTGAACAAAACCTTGTGTTAGCATCCTAATGCATAGAATAGTTGGAAAAAAAGGTATCAAAGTAAGAAAGTATTTATTGAATAGAATTTCGCTTTTCCCCCTCCTTCAAAAACTATCTAAAATCAAGAGAAACTCAGTAACAATATTACTAAACATACACGCAGATGAATTTCGACTGCTTGCTGGTGAAATTATCATCACCATGCTCATCAATGATTTTGTTGAATTTTGCAAAATATAACCTAATTGTTAAGTAAAAGTACATCATGAAAATTCAGATGTTGTGTAATATACACCCCCTTTTATCTCTCTCTCTCTCTCTCTGCAGATATTTCCTCTTTTTTTTAAAGGATAGGAATGAAAATAAATGAATGAGAACCTGAATATTGTTGAGAACAGTCTCTTGTTTGTGAACACTCTCCTGAACCTGTTGAATGAGGCCGCTATATATCTGATCAATAGTAGCATTGGACATTGCATCTTCATTGATTACACCATCTGAGGCTAGCGCCTGCAGGAACTTGGATTCTAGAGGGACAGATAAAAAGATAAACATGTCCATTTACCACAGAAAAATTCCATTGAAACATAATTAAGACAGCAATAGCAATTACATGTATAGGGTGTACATTCAACTGGATTTACCGGTACTTGCATTTGCAAGCTAGAAATTTGTCTTCCTAATCTTGTAAATTTACAAGAGAAAATAGAGGCATTTGGACAGCTAGTGAAAAAACATTTGCTCCTGCGACATTTGCTCCGGTCTTATCATCTCAGAGGGCATAGGGTTAGAGTTAGGGTTGTAATAGAGTATTTGGTTCTGAATGATGTAAATACAAGGATTAGGGTTCATTTAGTTATGGAGGTTAGGTTTTATGTTTGGCTTAATAACGTGCAGAGTTTCCATCCGAGCAATTGTCACTGGAGAGAATGACATTGGAACAGGACAGGTGGTCTTTGTGGACAGGCTGCAAAAGGCTGTTTGACTACAAAGAGAACTTACGCATATCTACAGTAGCACTCTTAATCTCATTCTCCAAGACTTCTCTAACAGTCTTGATTTCATCCACTGCTGTCATGAGCTGTCTCAGTTCCTGTACTGCAGGAGACCCCTGGGCTGCAACAGCTCCACTGGCTGATGGAAGTGAAGCTGCTATATCAGCCTGAGGAATAAATAATATAGGTCACATATATCAAGTATTGAATTGCCTTCAATATTAGCATCAATGGCTGATAGGATCAACAATTTCTCATCACTAAATTTAATCATGTTCTTAAATGCTTTAAAGCCTGTACAGATCTCGTAATTGTTACATAACAACTTCACAAACTGAAAATATGAAATCAATACATTTTCTTATATCACTTGATTAATATTGATAATTTGACCTACAGAAATATTGCCCTAAATTAAGGATTAGGACAAGCATCAATATTGATATGTAACAAATTAGCATAATCAAAACTTGATTCAGAAAGGGTTTGTACTTCTTATCCAACTCTAACACTAAAGTGCCCCCCCCCCAAAAAAAAAAAAAAAAATTAACAAATGAGAACATGATCCTAATCAAAGGGTTCCACTCTTCTTTGGTTAGGAATCCCAAATCGACCTCTGTACTAAAACTTGTTCGATTTGGGCGAAAAATGTATCCAGAGCACCTGCTATTAATGCTGAGCCATGCTTATCAATACTTAATTAAAACAGGTTTAAAAAAGACGGAAAAGAGGGAAGTCTTTTATATAATGATACTAAAAATTTCTCTGTTGATATGACAAGCAATACAATAATCTATTATAAGAATAATAAATATGTTGATAAATGATCAGTTTTGTTTGTAATGGGTCAGAATTTATACCAACATTCCCTTACCTCACTCTTTGTTAGTATAACAATAAACTGTCTGTTCTCGTTATACTTTCCCTTGACAACAGAATCGGCCTGCACGGCATTATCCAGAATGGTTCTATACTTCTTAGATTCTTCCCTCAGGGCTGTTGTTAGCTGTGGAGATGGAACACGGGTCCATTTATCCTTGAAACGTTCCTTCATCTGCCTATCACTTTGTTCCTCATCATCCAGTTGACGGATGGCCTGTATTTACAATCATTCAAGTACATAAATTTGATTATTAACCAGCATTTTAAATTATTTAAATTACTACAATTTGTTCAATTTCTTTTCTTTCTTATATCATTATTTTGTTTTTACATGCCATACTGCCATCAGATGATAATTACACATCAATAAATTTCTTCAACTGTAGAATACACATGTACCGGTTTTTCAAGATGTATTGAAAAGTACTGAGCAGGTTGTCTTATTTGTGATTAATTTTCTAAAACCTGTGGCAATTCAAAGAAACTGCTTTTAAAAAAGTATTATACAATCATATTATGTCATACTTACAGCCACATGGCAGAAAAAATCATTGTGTATTATAGTTATCATAAAGAAAAAGTCCATATCAAAACATGGCATGAATATCTAATTCCTTGTCTGGGAATTCTACTTCACTGTCTATACCAAGTATAGTTAACATGCTTGTCCTTCGTACGTAACAAAGTGATAATATCAACCTTATAAGCAGCAGATTGAAATGTATGAATTTTGAGATACAAGGTTTTTATCAACCCAGCAACGAAATATCTGATATCCGGTATTTACCTCATCCAAAATCTCTCTATTCCTCTGAAGGAGATCCGGTAGTTCATTGAACAATTTGTCTATGTACTGTATTCCTCCTTTCTCTTTGATGGCTTGAGACTTCTCTAAGACTGACCTGGGAACCGAGTCTCCTTTAAGATCCTCTATGGATGCAGGTAGGTTGAGGGATGATAGGACACTGTTAAGAGAAGTATAGTTGGAGTTTATTGGTAAATTACATGACACTCTAAGGAGGGGGGGGGGCAAGAAACATGGAATTGCCAGTTGACTAGAGGCCTCAAACCAATCTTAAATTTTGCAATGGATTGCTGACCAGCTTCTCACAACATAGTATATATAATTTGCTATGAGTAAGAACCATTTAATCTATACAACTGATTGCAAATTACATTTCCTGTAACACCCCCTTAGTGAGGTATGGCAATACAAATCATCCAGCAATAGCAATGACTGCCTTTTTCTATTACTAAACATTTGCATAAATGCCATACACCTACGTCATAACATAAATACATTACATCTAACTGAACTATTTCTGAATTGCCAATGTTGGTAGTATACCCTGCACATTCAAGTTGACAAATACCTAATAACATTTCAATCTCACAGTTTATTGAATATCACTGAAATTTTGAGATTGGCTTTGCTTTGCTTACCCATTCATGAGTTGAGTGGCCTCTCGTAGCTTCCCAATTTCTCTGTTGACAACCTCTGCCTTACGGTTCTCATAGGCAATGGTTGCATTGTGGACACTTAATGGAACCAGTGATGTAAACAGGTCTAAGAAAAGCAACCAATGAGGGAACATTACTGTACAATCAACTAAGTCTTGTATAACTGTACAAGCCAGCCAAATCAAAGGCATTTTTTATATCTACCAAATTTCAGACATGCTTGAAGGACAGTGTGCATACAAGTGGAAACTTCTTCATGATCTATATTGGCAGATAAATAAATAAATCAGAAAGTAATGAAGGTTTGAAGAATTCAAGAGGCAAATGGCTGAATTTGTGATGTCACTGGGACTTAAGGGTGTGCTATTCACACAGATAAAATGCAAATGAAGGATGAACAAAACATATCTGTCTTCTGTACTATTCTACTACTAATATCTCACCAGTTGATTCTGGAGATAATGGTGCGGAGAATTCAGTGGGTTTGGCAATCTGAGCTGTGCCTGGTTTACTGAGTTGAGCTACAGAGGGTACGACATCGTGATAGATGAAATCATTGTCCTTCTTGACAGCTTTAAGTTCTTGGTTGACTCTGGCAGCGAAGTCCTTCGTGTCAATGGACTGTCCCCCTTTTCTTTCAACTTCTGCCAACAGATCACTTGCATGCTAGAAATAATAAACAAATAAAATGATTAACAATAACCCCTGCTAACTAAAGTCTGTAATTCAGTATCAGAATACCATGCAATCAAGAAAGATTTCCTTCTGTTGGCTGCTATGTTCAGCGTTTCTAACATATCAATCAATCAATCAATCAATCAATTCATCATATTCATTTCTAAAGCAAAGCTTTGTGATTCAAACAACAATTTTCAATGAAGCAAAAAAAATCCACCTACCACCAGTTGTAGAAATAATTAATACAAATGTATGAAGACTGGATTCTCATTCATTCTTTCAACCACAAACAAACATGACGACAAATTTTCACTTCATCTCAAGGAAAGGCACATCCATAGATTCCAAATGAAGGAACCATTCCACAGGGTAGAATATCTTTGGATATATTATTTTCTTTTTTAACATTATTAACTTGTGCTTATTTGTGTAAGCAATTTTCAAAATTATAAAGCATTACTTGGTTTTCATTTGCCATTATGGCAACTACCATAAAACAGGGCTCAGCAGCCAATCACAAATCAAGGTTTCCATGGATGATACAATAATGGCAAAGTTACAACAGTGAAACAAGCCCCTGAACTTGCTAAGATGACATGATAACATTTCACCCTTTAATTAAAAAAAAAAAAAGATTTCTCTAAAAATCATGGCTCACTTAAACTGCTGGTACTTCCACTCACCATCAGCCGTGCAACTTCTTGACCAAAAGACTTGGAAGTTCGTGAAACCAGGGCCTGATGGTACTCTGAGATGGCATGCGTGTAGTATTGTTTAGCAAGTGCGGTGGGGATCCATTCCTTGGGTAAGATACCCCTATTTGATGACACGCTAAGGTTTTTGGCTGCCTCCTGATACAGCTCACTAGCAGACAGTGCAATCTTAGAAACTGTCATGTCCTTCATCTTATCTTTGGATCAATGGCGAAAACAAAATATTAGTAAGATGATGATGAGGAGGAGGATGGTGATGCTGAAGATGGAGGTCTCCCACATCTTAAAATGTATTATGTTGATATAATGTATAGCATTCATGAGGCGCCGATTATCTAGTTGCCTATTCAATGGCGCAATAAATATTACCCTGGCTTTAGCTCCAGCTGCTAAAGGTGCTTGATGCCTTCAAGGAATAAATCCTGCCAGGTACCCATTCACCTCACCTGGGTTGAGTGCAACAGTGTGGGTGAATTTCTTGCTGAAGTAAAACACGCCATGGCTAGGAATCGAACCCACGTCCCTCTGATTGAAAGACGAGAGTCATAACCACTCGACCATGACGCCCCCACTGTATATATATTTTTTTTCTGCTATTTGTTTTAATAATTAAAAAAAAAATAATTTATCAGGTATAATTATATTTCAATTAGAATATTAGAATGTATGTATGCATATGTAATTCATTATGTCATTTGCTTATTGTAATGTTTTGCTGAGAAAAAATGATTACACTTGTAAGTTGTATATACTTTTGTTATTTGAATGTGGAAATAAATAAATCAAATCAAATCAATGATGATGATAAGCAGGCCTGGAAGTAAACATCGATTGATCGAATGGTTCAAATGGCTTGCAGCCGATCGCTAATCGATTAGCAAAATTTCCACTGTTCGAATGTTCGGCAGACCCCGATTAGACACTTGGGATAACTCAAATACTCAAGTAATAGTAACAAAATGACAAGATAAAAGTGACAACAATTGCTTTTAACTACTTGATACAGGTTTAAAAATGATGTTACCGATGTAATTTGTCCAAAATGAACAATGGTTGTATCACATTCACTGTTAAACACCAACCTGAAAGAGGTCAGAAAATTTAAATCCCACCTGGCCTTGCATGCCCTCAATACACAATGTATGTTGTATGCATAGGTGTATATAACTATGGTTGCATGTCTGTGTGCTTAAAACAGAAAGTACACACACAAACAACTGCATGAAGCTGAATTGAGCCAATATGTGATAGGACATTCGATGGCCAATGAAACTTTTGGGAGACAAAGAAGAAGCCACGTAAGGTTGTGATTTCAGAAACAAATTGACCCCTCCCCATCTCTGTTTGTGGGTGTGTGTGTGTGAGAGAGAGAGATAGCGGTGGAAGCAAGAATTCTTGTCATGTTTCAAAACAATGCAATCTCTTTTTGCCCCGGCCCCTCCCCCACTCACACAATCAAAACAACATTCCAAAACGCGTCATCACCTAATTATAGATGTCGCTAGTCTCCCAAAATAGACCCAGTTAAAGGTTCAAATGAGGTACTTCAAATGAAAAATATTTTGCAAAATATGTTTAACATCGTAGGCAGTGCCACAGGTGCGGATTGGGGCATGGTGTGGGCAATGGATGAAATCTTTCAATAGGTAAAAGGTACCACATGTGTGTCTGTCTCAAAGAATACTTCATGAATGAGTTGCTTACAGAGATGTAAATTGGACCTAAGACTGTAGGCTGATTCATTCATATGCAGGGGTGTTGCACTTGGAGGGATGCATAATACAAGCATTGATTTAGGAAAGATTTTTCATTGGAACAATTAAGTGAAAGTTTAAATCTCATTTCATATAGTTTCTTTTGAAATAGAAATCAAAGCGAAGGGGCTTACTTTCATTTATAAAGAACATATAATACTCCACCCTAGATGTTATTGAAACCCTGTTTGGGAGGTATTCATAACTAGGTCAACTATTTGCTTAGGAGACGATCTTCCCGACAAACAATCAAATGATTCGATTGTTTTTTTCAGGAAATAATTGAATGGTAAAATTGACATTCGTCCCAGGCCTAATGATGAGGATGATGATGATGAATGATGATGATGATGATAATGATAAAACTAATTAAAAAAATAATGATAAAAGGAATAATAATATCAATGATGATGACATCAAACATAATGCACCACATTCATTGTACAGTTTATAAAATATATTTACCATTTCTAGCCTTCCTCAGAAAGCACTCCTGAGCCTGAGCAAGCATGAGAGAGATAAGGGCACCAAGACATTCACTTTGCATGTCATAGGTATCAACCGTCTGAACAGCAGAGTACACAGAATTCTTGATGTATTGGAAAATACCAGCTGCACTCTGGCAATAAAATCATATATGAAGAATATAATTGAAATATCAGACTTAATTGAGTCGCAAAGATTAACCCTAATAGTCCTGGGGGAGAGGGGTGGGGGAAGGGGTGGCAAATTGCCCCCTCAATTATTGTTTCCAATAAATATTTATAGTTCGAGGATCATGCTACATCGTTTCATGGCTATTTTCTTTCTAGTCTTCTAGTCTTGAGCAACTTTTGAACTATATTTACAAAGCCAGGGTATGAAATATACACAACATTATTAAAGTGCATGTCAGACCCAAATTTATTTAGACTTCAATTTTGTGATTCCATGTATAATGTCAATACAAAATTGTGGTTTCAGCTAAATAAGTGATAATTTTTGCTGAAGTTTTATTGGTAAAAGTCATTTAATCTGATGCTTTTGAGACTTAAGTCTTCAAAACTGGCATCCCTGGGTACCAGTATTAAAGAAAAATCAGAGGAGTTAGCACTTATGTCTCAGTCTCACGTAATCTTTAAATTCTTTATCACTCCAATCTGCAGTGCAAGTTTAGCAAATCCTTTCAAATGGGTGGAAAAGTGAAAGCCAAACTGTTAGTCATTCCTTTGTTGTTATACTTTTTGATATAAAGCAATAAGCAAACTCAGCATACATACCGAGAAATGCTTTGCAGCCTTTTTTATACTATCATCATCATCTACACTCTGCAAAGCTCCGACCTGGCTGTTCATTGCCGCAATATTGAAGAGAACACACATCTTCTCAAAGGCAGCAGTATGTGCAGCTAGAACAGCAAGAAAAGTAATCAAAACAATTGTAATACTGTAGTCAATAAATATTACATCAAAACACTGTTTCAATGAAGTGATTTCAGAATAAAATACGTTTCTTCATTCACTCTCATACTACTTCAAAGCCATCTCAGTCATTGTTAGAGTACAATATCAGTAGACTATGCTATAGCCAAACTTCAGCTGACATAACAAGAATCGTCCTAGATGGATTAGGTCCAAAACTCCAATGTAGTAAAAACTTCAAATGGTTATTCAGCCATCAATGACTCCATTTGACCTTTGCTCTAATGAGAGATTATTTTCACTATTTTAGGAAATGGAACTGCATTGAATCCATTGTGCATTCAGCAATCACTTCTCATCTCAATTCCATAGTACTAAAATTTGAAACTAGATTAAATACAAAAATAATGGCTAAAAAGTAAAAATTCTTACATTGTTTCCTAGCTCCACTCAAGATAGATCCTTTGTCAAAGGCATCCTGCCAGCTAAATTTCACAGTAACCTATTAAAAATGATGACAGTATAAAGAGATTTTTACATTTGACAATATTAAGAAGTAAAGGCCGCATTACACAAGTAGCATACTCCCATTTTTTTTCACTTCATGTACATGTATTTCTTTGATAGGGACAAAAATATATTAAATAAGCCAGTTCGTAGTTCCTTTCTGCGCGTGATCAAAAGATTCTACGCATGATCAGAGGAAGGTCATTTGTACTAAAGTGACATGGTGGTTTAAAATCTAATGAGATAAGCACCAACTTTGATGTCTTGATTATTCATATATTCTTTTGAATTGTGGTTTTCATTTTTCACAAAAAACAACAATGCGTCCACGAACGACTAGTATTTCACAGTTTGCCAAGTACATTGTGCAACATTATGATATGCATTCAAAGTAGGAATGCAACAAATAACTTCATAAAAAGTTCATTGGTGTGCTATTCTAGTCACCTGGTCTATTAAATTTCTTCATCCTGCTATGTAAGGCAAGCTTACGTAATATCTTGCTTTGAAATCTGCCTATCACAATGAAAGAAATGAAAGGTCATTTGACCAAATTGTCCATGAAGTAACTACAAACTGGTCTATACACAAATCATGAACAACTTTGTAAACGTTGAACAATTTGATTCATTTTGCTTATTTTTAAGTTATCTGATTACTTTCTATTAAATAGAGAGATATGAATTTACACAAGCATTTTACAAATAGCCTACAACATTAATTCTTCAGCCACTAAAATTTGGAAAATGAGATATTTGAAAATTTTCAACATGATATGTCTTGATGTTTTATATTCCATTTTTTTTTAATGAGAACTTCATGATTTCTACATACGCTCTTAATTGAAATCTAAACCTCTACATTTCTGTTTATAAGTACACAGAATGACATCCTTTGAAAATTGTTAAACTTTACCTGGCCTTGCATGATAGGAAGTTTTGCATCGATTGCACAAAGCTGGTCATAATACCTGCATAGAAGATGTAAACAGAATAAATTCGGTATATTACAAAAGAAACTATTCATGCCAATGGTTCAAAAAGAAATTTATTTAAGTAATCAATGTTTAGTCAGGTTAATATAACTTTGACACACTTGCAGTCTGCAAAAAAAAACTTTTACAAAGACCCCTGTCAACAAAATCCATTCACATGCAAGATAGTTGAAGCAGTGGTCACCTGCCTCGGCCTCATGCCCGTTCGCACATGCTTTAAGAACTGCTGTAGTGACGATGGCCCTCTTGGCTTCCCATACTAGGCATACACAAGTGTGCACTTCTGTGGGTGAGAGTTTATCAGAGGTACTGTGTCAGTTTTTAATTAGATCAGTTGCAGTCACAGTTAATTCAACTGTTCATAATTACAGTGTATATTGTTTAATAATTGGAGTTTGATGGTATGAATCATGCTCAGATTAGGCAGGAGCAGTGTTATAGCCTGAGACCTAAGCACCTTACTTTTAGTTTCCACTATATCACTTGTATACTGTGTTCAAAAGATACATTGAATTCTTTTCATTGTTTTCTTATTAAAGGTCAAGTCCACACCAGCTAAATGTTGGTTTTGATGAATAGAGAAAAATCAAACTAGCATAACGCTGAAAATTTCATCGAAATTGGATGTAAAATTAGAAAGTTATGTCATTTAAAAGTTTTGCTTATTTTCCCAAACAGAATATGCACAACTAATGAGACAGTTGATGATGTCCCTCACTCACTATTTCTTTTGTTTTTTGTTTGAATGATACAATATTTCATTTTTACAGATTTGACAATAAGGATCAACCTGACTGAACCATATACATGTATTAAAACAATGCTAATTCCACATTTTCAGGGAGGAATTAATCTTTGTTTCAGATGACAATGAGGAGAAAATTAGAACATTCCATATTTCATACAAAAGAAATAGTGAGTGGATGACATCATCAGTCTCCTCATTTGCATACTGACCAGGATATGCATAGGCCTATAGCTGTTTTGTGAAGTAAAGTGAAACTTTAAAATTTTGTAACTTTCTAATTTTATATCTGATTTTGATAAAAAAATTTAGTGTTATGCTTGTTGGATTTTTCTCTTTTTATTCAAATCAACTTTTGTTTGGGGTGGACTTTCCCTTTGAAAAGAGAGTTTCTGTGCTACAATTTGACTTCAAATCAAGAGGGCCTTACAAAAATATGCTCAAAATTACAGTTTGAAACATGACACCCTTCTGATTGTTAGTGCCTTTTTCATAGTTTTTTAAAATCTTTAGTCTCAGAATTGATGGAAACATGAAATTTCCTTTAAAAAAGTAGGATACTATCTTTTTTTGTATGCTTGGATAAGTTTGGAAAAGTTTATCGGACACTTTAATTTAGGAAAAATGGGTGCAAAGAATTTAGACAACGAACTTAGCTCATTGACTTTACACATTACAGTGTTAAAAATACATGGGAGCAGTGAGCAATTTTGCTCTCATCTGCTTTGGGATCGCCCTCGCAACTGCCTAAAACTGCCAAGTACAGAGTAAATCCCAACACGAAAATCGCTCTCATCCACGCCCGTCCAGTCTCCCATCCCTGCCTTCATAGTAGCCAGACAGCCAGGCCAGCACAGCTGCAGTTTTTACTGGCACATGCATCGTTGATTTCTGCCATGTTACTGAGTGAACTTAAACTCAATCACGGGCGCAGCACTTCAGAAAAATGTGTATCGAGGACTTTCAAACTCTGATATCCAGGGGGTACTATTCATCAAAATGCTGCACAGCACATACAGAAAAATTCGTTTTTTTATTTTCATTCTAAAGATACGATCCTGAATTTGCGAGAAAATAAGTTCGCGAACTTAAAAAAATCACAATTTTTTTTCAATTTAGCGCATTTTTCGGTGACCCCGCTTCTTAAATCTGAAGTCAAAAGTGCTCTGGAAATATGATACAGGTCCCGCAATTTGAAGGGTAAAATAAGGATTTTCAGTAGAGATTGTGGTGAGTGAGTGCCTGGGTGTATTTGGTGTGTGTTGCGCCAGTTGCAGTGATGATTGACTGTGTTGCACTCAGTGGCTGCTGGCGTGGCTTGTGAAATAATGAAAAGTGGAAATATTAATTTTAGCTTTAAAGTTTCAGGCTGGGGTGCATTCAATATTTCATAAAATAATTTTAAAGTGAGTTTTTGATTTATCAAATAAGAAATTAAAAATTATGAAAAGGTTTCGTCTAACAGTAGAGGCGCACGGCCAATATTTGAGACTGTCTCCAATGTGGGAGATTATCTCCAATATCAGAGACTTTTGTAAAGAATTTGGGTATCCAATTTCAGAGACAGTCTCCAGTTTTGGAGATCAATTTCCTTTGTTTACATTTGCTGCAAAAGAATTACCTTGGCGGCAAATAAAAATGTGATAAGCAGATTCCTCATGAAAAATTACCCCTTTTCACCATCTGATCTACTTTAAACATTCATTGTCTACTTTTGTTTTGATAAGGATTTTTGTTGTCAATCACACACAAAACAAATGGGCTTCTGACCTCATCGAGACAAAATTTTGGGTGGAAAAAATCATGTTTTTGTTGGTGTTGTTTCTTTTGTCCTTTTGCAAAGCAAGTCTCCAATGTGGGAGATTGTCTCCCCTATTGGAGAGAGTCTCCCATATTGGCCGTGCGTAGCCAGGCGGCTTCTCGAGAGTAAAAATCATTTACTAACGTAAGGTTACTCTCATACGAAGCCAGGGCTTCTACCTCATAGACCCACACAAAGGAAGCCAAAACCTGAAACTTTCACCCCTGAGATTTCTACTTTCCTTCTAAAAGATCTAGCTCTAAATCATGTACATGGGATAAAACTTCATTTCCGATATTTCTACGCTCTCGTTATTTTTAAAACAAGAATTCATCAAAAAAATGAAAAAATATTGTGAAAAGATGGAAGGGACTTGCCCGATGTTTACGCCGCCATCTTGTTTCTTATTGTACTTCCCCAACGTTACGCGACGCTCGCGTCCGTAACGTTGGGGAAGTACAGGTTTTGGTTTCCTTTGTGTGGGTCTATGAGGTAGAAGCCCTGGCTTTGTATGAGAGTAACCTTACGTTAGTAAATGATTTTTACTCTCTAGAAGACGCCTGGCTAGCCGTACGCCTCTACTGTCTAAGACTCTTAGTCTTAGTAAGAGCAAATTTTGTTCAAATTTGATTTAAACTTCATCCTTCCTTAATTATGCTAAATTCAATATGATGGACAAAATTCTAAGTTAGAAGTAGCTCATCCAGGTAATTCACGAACAATAAACATCAAATGAACAACAATAAATTAAATAATCATTAAACTAACAGAATTATAGTTAAGTCACCACTCCATTCACTGCCGTTTATTTTGTCATTGGCAGCGACTTCTTTCCTCTCTCACTGACTTTGTACACAACGATCGCACACACACGTGAAGAGAGGTGACTTATTTCAGGATAAGGCCCATTAAATAATAAATGACAATGTCAATGAAGAAAAAATGGATAGCAAATTAGATTAAAATTAAAATAAACAATTAAAATTGATTTAAAATTTAAATCAATTTAAAAGCAACTTCAAGCAGGACAAACATTGTCATGATTGTGAACAGCATGATGTGAAACCAAGCGCCGAATCATTAAAAAAAATGATTCTGGAAAACGGAAAATGGCTCTGGTAAATGAATTTTTTTTTTACGATGGCTCCCTAAAAAAAAGTATTTCTTCAGTCACTGGGATTGACGTCCGGTTTAGTTTTGCCCACATCAATTGAATCATGTGGGACTGAATTCAGGAGTCTTACTTTGCCAGCGTATCCAGAGAAGTTGCATGTTTATCCAGTTTCCTACACACAGCGTTGGTCCTTTGTTTTGAAAATTCTTTAATTTGGGAATTAACGTCCTCCAATTCCACATCTGAATAAGTATTCTTAATGAAGTTCTGAAAAGGTCTTTGCAGCTCCACTTCGGAGCTATTTTTTGGAGGAACAGCAAGATAATTCGCCATTTTGATATTCTTGTATTTCAGACCCCAGTTGCTCCCAATACGTACACACAAGACATAGCTCGTATAAATATACGGGATCATAATTTAAATAGAGCCCTCGAATTAGACTATGTGTGAGTTTGCATTTTGTTTCATGCTTTGAAAAAAGGTATGACGTGATGCTTGTTTTTAATCACGGGAAGATTACTCAGTCTAAAGATCTATAGTCTAACGTACGTAAGATGAGCATTAGAATTTGGATAGGGATAGATGAATAATAGAAGATAGACAATTTATTTTAAAACAGTAAAAATAAATATAAAAGAAATAGGCCTATATGTTAGAATTTTTCTTCTATATATAATAGAAGATATGTATATATATATATATATATATATATAACATAAAAAAAACAACAGAAGAACGAATATGTGAAATAATAACTGTATACAAGATCACAAGAGGAGGAGGATGAGCCGGGAGCAAGAACGAAAATGTTAAAACAATAACTGCAGGTCATTAAAAAAAAACATGAAGGAGGACTCAGGAGGAGAAGTTCGAAGAAGAAGATGACTCAGTCTATCGCAAATATAATATATATAAAACAAAAAAAAACATAAGAACTGTTACAATTAAGGTCATAAAAAGGGGGATGAAGATGAGCTAGAGGCCCGGCTAGAGGAGGAGCAAAAGTCCAAGAAGAAGAAGAAGGAGCTAGAAGAATAAAAAGAAGAAGGAGGAGGAGAAGATGAAGATGCTCACAAATGATGATGAATAACATTAAATTATGATATCAGATACTGTAGATCCTAAATCATTTTTCATTAAACATTATATTGCTTTTAACTATAGCTGGCGCTATTCCACTTTTCTTTCTCCTTTGATGAGCGAGCGTTATCCGGTATCCAGGCGCCTAGCTCAATTATGGCTTGTACCCTTTCTTGTACCAGTTCAACGTTTTATGCTGCAGTCACATTCATAGTCAGCGGAAGCGGGGGGGGGGGGGGACTTGAGGTAGGGGACGGTCCCCCTAAAATTTCTGTTGATAACCCCCCTTTTTTTTTGCTTGTCAAATTTTTTTTGTGGTCCCCCCCTAAAATTTTGGGTGATAACCTTTTTTTTTTTGCTTGTCAAATTTTTTACCCGTGTCCATTCCAAAATTTCAGGTGGACCCCCCCCCCTAAATTTTTTAGCTTCTGCCACCAATGGTTACATTTCCCCTATGGTGGCCGTACGGTAAGTCGAAACTGCCCTTATTGATTTTTATTCAAACCGCTTATTTGTAGTTGGTACAAAACATGGTAAAACGGCTGTTTGGACTCGCCGTATGGCTGCCATAGGGGAAATGTGACTGCACCATTAATTTCGCCATGCACATTAACAAGCTCAATACATGAATACTTGATAATTACCTGAAAGATTAAAAAAAAAAACTCATTACTACTATCTATAATGCTTCCAACATAAAGACCATGGAACCGGGAGAGAGGGGGGGGGGGGCTGCAGGTAACCTAATTATTTATCTTCTATAATAGTTATCTCAATGGGTATATTTTAAGACCAGCCATTTATATCACAATGAGAGACAACAGTCATGTAGTTCATATCCCCCTTTAACCCAGCATGATTAGCAGGGCCCTCATTTTTTTAATATAGGGTGTGTGGTATATGTAATCAGGGTAATTTTTTATTTTTGTTAAGAATAAAAGTCTTTACTCCCGTAAGAGGGAACTTCTGTCACCAATAAGTGACCAACCCCCCCCCCTCCCCAAAAAAGAATATGTGCCTGTTGGCATCTAAATAACATATCTTTCTATTGTATTGCACAGTACATACATTACAGCATCCAGGAAAATAATGGAAGTAGAACCAGAAAATGTGAATTTGAAAAGCTAGAAGAGTTGGATTTTTCAGTAAAAATGTCAGATTTTATTTTTGCAATAAATTTATTGAACTTACTGAATTTTTAAATGTGAAAAGTGTGAGTTGAACCTGGGGAAAAGATGAATGATCAGCATTTAATCATATACCAGGAGGTAAAAGTCAACATTTTGCATTTCCAATTTCGCAAGTCTATGAATGCAAAACAAACCTGCATCCGAGTGGGTTTTTTTCTCCTTAAAAATGGTCCATTCAAAATTTGTAGTCACCTTAAATATCTTAATTTACTATGGAAAAATATTAATAAGGTCAGGACCGTAAAGGTTTACTGTGCCCATAAAGCAATGGTTAGGCTGAGGAAAACAGAAAGGGGGTGGTTTTACATTGACTTCCGTAGATTTATCGTCAAACCCATACATCCATCCATCAGATACCTAAAAATAATTAATTCCATAAGCATTTGACACAAGAGTGTGAGGAGCAAATAATCAGATTTATATCAAAATTTATTATTGAATATTCAATATTTCTTCATATTTACCATATTTTCACAATAAATTGGCAGCATCTGATGACATAGATTTCCACGAGGTAATATAAAAAAGGCCCCATTGCAACTTAAAATATATGTTTAAACAAGTGGAATGCCTCTGGCAGTATAGCGGCAGTGCTGACTTTGAAAACTACTATAACTCGCACAAGTTGTTCAGTGATACTTGGTTACTCTTATGTCCACGTTTTATGAACTAGACCAATACACTTACAGAGATATGATGGTAATTCAACAAATACCCCCAACATGGCCAAAGTTCATTGACCTTACATGACCTTTGACCTTGAACATGTGACCTAAAACTCGCACATGATGTTCAGTGATACTTGATTACTCTTATGTCCAAGTTTCATGAGTCAGATCCATAAACTTTCAAAGTTATGATGGTAATTCAACAGATACACCCATTATGGCCAAAGTTCATTGACCTTTGACCTTGGTCATGTGACCTGAAATGCGCACAGGATGTTCAGTGATACTTGATTACTCTTATGTCCAAGTTTTATGAACTAGACCAATATACTTTCAAAGTTATGATGGTAATTCAACAAATACCCCAAATTTTGCCAAAGTTCAATGACCCTAAATGACCTTTGACCTTAATCATGTGACCTGAAACTTGCACAGGATGTTCAGTGATACTTGATTACTATTATGTCCAAGTTTCATGAATCAGATCCATAAACTTTCGAAGTTATGATGGTAATTAAACAGATACCCCCAATTCGGCCAAAGTTCATTGACCCTAAATGACCTTTGACCTTGGTCATGTGACGTGAAACTCATGCAGGATGTTCAGTGATGCTTGATTAATCTTATGTCCAAGTTTCATGAACTAGGTCCATATATTTTCTAAGTTATGATGACATTTCAAAAACTTAACCTTAGGTTAAGATTTTGATGTTGATTCCCCCGACATGGTCTAAGTTCATTGACCCTAAATGACCTTTGACCTTAGTCATGTGACATGAAACTCAGGCAGGATATTCAGTAATACTTGATTAACCTTATGGCCAAGTTTCATGAACTAGGTCCATATACTTTCTAAGTTATGCTGTCATTTAAAAAACTTAACCTTCGGTTAAGATTTGGTGTTGACGCCGCCGTCGGAAAAGCGGCGCCTATAGTCTTACTCTGCTATGCAGGTGAGACAAAAACCCACTTTATGTTAAAATGTTAGAAACACACAAACTAATATATGAATGTATTTCAATAATGGAACAAATATTTTATCTTTAAATTGTGTACACTTAAAAAAAATGCATCAATACTTGAGAACTTAACTCTTTACTCGAAAGAATAAGATTTTAACGCTCGATTACAATCCTGTATTTATTTTGTAATAGCACTAAATATACCAATATAGGAGACAAAAATAGAGTAAAAACAAAAATCAGAAAGATTAAATCTCTTCATAATTGCATTATTGTTTGCATTTGAAATACCTCAAATTTCTTAAAAATCAAGTCCAACACTTTGCAAGATAACGTGCATGTATTCATTTTATCAGTAATATTAAGAACTTCATGCAGATACAAATTCACTATACTGATTCCAAAGACATCAATTCCACACTTTTTTTTCTATTTCAAGCTTTATATAGAACCAACACTAACTGGTAACGTGTTAAGTACTATGGGAATTGGGAAATGATACAACAATAATCTACACAAAACACAAGGTATGAGCTTTTCACACTGGATTTCTTAACTAGTCATAACCTCATTGTTTTTTTCACTTTTATTTTCGTTTGCACAATGTTATACTACTACTATTCCACTTTGATATTGCTTAATTCATATGAACATATATTTTTATCATACAATTGAAATTTCATTAAATATTGATTGACTAGCAGAACTTATTATGAAAGCATATATTTCAGAATGGGTATTACACACAGGTAAATAGAAGGGGGCAGAATTTTCTCTAATCTCTTTCCATGGGAAATTATATATGAGGGTAACAGCAAATATCCTTTGACAATGTATTTGACAATGTACAAAATATCACCATCCACCCCATAAAAAGGATTATACAAATGTACTAGTACAATAGTTGTGTATGAGAGGAAGTGATGTGGTTATATTCTTCAAAACAGCAGCAAGGATGATACTGCAGAGTATGTGATTGATTTCTCATACATGGCATGCTGTAATGATTACCCTGGCCATTGGGTTCTTGCTTACAAAGCATGCACCTTTTACACTCCCTGGGGAGCATTTCATCAATAGTTTCCACAATATTTTCAAGCTGTGCCTTGTGTGTGCTCAACATGAAGTCCTTGCTTAATCAACAGCCTTTACACTAAAGACTGAGGCATATTACTGAGCACTGTAAGTGTGAAGCGTAATGATTAAATACATTAATATTTGTATAATTCACAAGTAATTCAGAGTGCAGTTAGGTTTTGACTTCTCTCTTTTAACAACCCATCCTTTACTGGTGCATGTTGGCAAAGAATTAAAAAAAAGACAAACAAAAAACGTGTGATTCTTTTCATTTTGACTGCTGGCTACATTTTAATACCTGTTCGTGTGGTGCTTCAAGACGGGAGAAGCAGTCCTGATGTGCCTGGATGCTTAAAAACAACAAGCATTATACCAGATACACAAATGAGCCATTATTTTGTCATCTGAGCAGTGTATCATTTATGTAACAGCAGGTCAATGACCCATTCATCCATTCATTCTTTCTCCTTTCTTTCCCTTTTACAGCAGGTCAATGACCTATTCATCCATTCTTTCTTTCTCCTTTATTTCCCTTTTACAGCAGGTCAATGACCCATTCATCCATTCTTTCTTTCTCCTTTCTTTCCCTTAGTAGGCCTACTCATTAAACTGACAATGGGTCAGATGCATAATTAGCAATTGCTTTTGCTGGGCATTTGCTTGATTCCGTATGCATAAAAATGAGTGAGCAAATGCTTTTACTAGTAAGCTTGAGCAATTACTTTTACAAGAACAATTTGCAAGTAAAAATTCATTCTACAATATCATAAAAAACAACAGTATTAAACACAAATATGCTCACAACATGACAGCATTTCTATTTGCTCAATTACATTTCATAATCCTTATCTGTTTGCTAAAGAAAGCTTTAAATTTTTATCACAATACTTTTATTTTGTTCAAGTTTTGATACACACAATACTGTGTTGGTGGCTGATTATTTGTATGATATATCAGCAGATATACCTGTGCTAAAAACTGAATGATGATGACCGTGCATATAATATGCCTACTCCTTTTCTTTCATCCCCTTCACTAACCTGATTGGTCTTCTCTACTCACTAATGCCCCTTTTGTCCCCTTGTTTCTAGTGTTGCTGTAGCTTGTTTGTGGTCTATATTATGGTTGTTCCACTTTATATGTTTGTCATTTTGCCTCCGACGAAGATTCTGCTAGGATCGAAAGCTTAGGCCCCTTTTTGACTTTCATATAATATTGTCTCCAATCAAAGGCCACAACTGGTTCATCCATTAAACATTACAATTCATCAAAATCATGTTGCAACCATCTATTGCTCCACAACATCACAGATAATACAAGCTGCAGGGGCAGCGGAATGGTTTTCAAAGTGGGGGGCTGAGCCAAAAGTGGGGGGGCTGACCATGCTAAAAATCACAATCATATGGTAATTTTTACGTTTTTGAACACGGTTTTGGAAAAAGGTAGAGGGCTGAAGACCCCCCAGCCCCCATCCCCCTGGTTCCGCGGCCCCTGAGCTGTACATTGTATCATTGCTGGTATGCAGTCAGTAACTCTGTGATCCAAATACAAATGCAGATTACAAACGACTTCATAATGGAGGTTAATGTTATGGATGTGAATACACTCTTTTGCCTATTCATACTAAAACATCACTGGCCATCAAGCCTGGATCTGTGTAATGGCCATCCTTCTATGAGATTTCCATCACAGAATTTCATAGAAACCATGCCAGTTTGTGAGGCTCCAGGCTTTTTAAGATGCTTGAGATGATAAAATGTGACATTTTTCCTGAATGACTCGACTACATATGAAATTATAAAGACAATTCACAATATTGCACAAAGATCATGTCTTGTCATCGCATTGTTGAAATGCTTCTACAATACCTTCTGCATGTTTTGTTAGCCCACCATCAAGCAAATTTGCATACAATGCTACCACAATCCCTTTCGGAATATGAGAATGATGATTTTGTGATAAACACTCATTATTCTTCATACCGTCTAAATCTTTCCTTTGATTTTCTGTAGCACTGTCAGTTCCAATATAACATACAGGGGTTGGGGCTACAACTAGCATGCTGGAGAAACCCATAGCTCCACCACTGTGAGTGACATAATGCCGGGTTGGACGACAGCATCCATGCTTTTGTTTTTTCTCTAAGACACTCCAACCCATGGCGTAGCAGTACTCATTGCTGGGTTTGGGTTTGGCTATGGGAACAGGCTCCCAGATCTTTTCCACTGTGTCTTTCTTCAAGAAACCAGAAAGATTACTCTGATCTGCAATAACAGAATATATAAAAGGCATTATAAAGCATGTCACATTCTAAAGGGTGCTTGTCCTAGGGGGTAATTAGTGGAGGAAGGTGTAATCATCCTGAAGGGTAAAAATCCTATGGGGAAGTTGCCCAAGGGGTATTTTCATAGGGGATAACGGTCATATATTGGTCATCCTAGGGTTGTCTGTATTAGCCAGGTAGTGAATGAGAGAAGTCTGAAGCTGATCAACGCTATTTAACATAATCTATCACAATAATGATGAAATGGCTACCTGAAATATAATGCTTTTAAGAGTGGGCAAAGCTGAACTGTTGAACAGGAGTGGAAGGTTCGATTTTCTACTAAATTCTCTACTGGTCACTTAAAAACCACAGTTTTGCTGACTACCAAACTCAGTTGTTGATGATGATGATGATGAACAGTATTTTGATAGTGCCATTAATCTATAACAAACCTTTCAGTTCATTCCCTATGTTCTGGTTGTTAGTGCCACTACAATCTCCTCTTTTAATATACCTTATAATGGCTTATTTCGAGCGTGTTAATAATAGTTGAACTTCTTTATACCTCGGTCACATTTGCTCTACAGCAGCCGTATGGCAAGTCGAAAACAGCCGTTTTAACATTTTTGTAGCAGCTATTAATAGGTGTTTTGAATTAAAAATTAAAAAATTAATAAAACGGCTGTTTTTGACTCACCGTACGGCCGCCGTAGAGCAAATATGACTGAGGTATCACTACGGGGATATAAAGCCTACCATACATCTAACTGGTCACTGCAAATATTTATAACAAACATGCACAATTGAAAACCCTCAGTAGGGGGTGTGTTAAAATATATTGATATATTTTTCTACCTGTACCACCTGCTGGCTGTTGATAGCTGTACAGCATTATGTTGCCAAACTTGATAAGGTCCTGAACAGTAGAGAGAAAGCCCCCTCCAGCCCACTTGTAGGATAAATCAACATAGGGGCAATTCTCTAGCCTGCCATGCTTGTTGTACAGGTAACCTCTGAAATAAACAACAATGCAATGTAGAATGCATATTGAAGCTCAAATCTTAGGGTATCTTTCCACTTGCAAGGGAAAAAATGAATGAGCAAATCACATTACATTTTTGAAAACAAAGATCTTTTAACTAAGGAAACATGACTGGAAAACTGCACATGCAGGTAGTATATATCAAACAATATTTTAAAATAATTTGACTGATAATGGACCTTGGGAACATAAAAAATGCAGCTGAGAGAGCATCAAATTATTGAAAATAGCTTGGAAGTAATTTATTATTTGAGCAATCTATTACAAAGAGTAAGGTTATCATTTGAATACATGTAGTTCATAATATAATCACCCCCCCCCCCCCCCCCGGAAGTAAACATGTTGTTGTGAACTGTCTTTTGCATAAGAACTTATGTTTGCATCTGCGGTATATGGTATAATTTTGAAAGTTAGAGGATAAAATAATACTCTAACTCTCAATCTTATCTTACCTTGCTCTGTTATAAATGATCGGTATATGTTTGTCAGGGACAGTGTTAGTAAGACCCATTTCACGTAACATTGTTCTCATGTATGTCACAAAGTCTTGTCCAGATGCTCCTTCTACTACTGCACCAACCAATGTGAAGCCATGGGTAGTGTACAGATACTTTGTTCCTGTAACATTGTACAAATGCAGTCAAATAATTATTTTCTATTTATGCTTGATACATGACAGACATCAACATCAAAAGATTCTAAAAGGCACCTTATTTGCAGCTATGTTGACGCTTGGGTAATAATATGCAGTGCTTAGAAATTTTTGTATTGTGTGCTATATAAGTGTTGCATATTATCATCGTTATTTGCTCACAGGAAAACCTGGATTGTGTAAATTCAAGCGATTTTTAATATCCACTTTTAAAGAAAAAATGAAATATATATTCTGTGTCTGGTAAGCATACTGGTAAAATACAGTTGTAAAATATGTGCATGAACTAAGAAAGTGTACTTCTATAAACTTTCTTGCATTTATATTGAATGGACTCAAGTAGTATCATAGTACACAATCTGCTAAATATAATATCATATTCAGTTCTCAATCTGGGGCATGCTTCACAACATAAGGTTTACAATTATGTTAACTTTGGCATTATGGCATCTACCATGGAAAGAAAACTTCCTTTTGATTGGCTGCTGAGCACTATTACCATGGCAGTTGAATTAATAGCAAGAAACAGGCACCTGTACAAATTACTCAACCTAACAATTTTCTCTTCTACCATCATGTCTGCAATTTAGCAAAGGTGTACATCCTTACCTGGTTTGTGCACTAGAGGGTCATCTTTAAATACATCCAGAGCACTAGTTACAGTCTTGAATTCCTTCTTGGACCTCATCTCATCCAGCTTGGACTCTGTTTGCATGGTACTGATCTCATCATTTTTCTTGTCCTCAGACTTGTTATTTGTTCCCTGTTCATTTGACTTCTCTCCCTTGTCAGCAGACTTGTTGTTTTGCTTCTTTTGATCAGCCTCACTCTTTTCATTTGCTTTTGTCTTCTTCTTTTTCATGTATGATTTATCATAATGACGGATACCTCCCAAGTGAGACACAATATGTCTTGTGGTCAGGGAAACCTGGAAGAAAATGTTGAAACCAATTCTGGATTGTTATGTTTGACAATTCTGCAGTCAGGTATGATATTACATGACAGGTATTCATAGCTCCAGGGGCAACATCAGAAGTCACAATTTAAAAAAAGAATCAGTGAAGAAAAATATTCAACAGCCACTAGGCTTTTGTATTCATGACTGAAATTTTAGATAATTACTAGGGTAAAATTCAAGTTATTGACCCTAGCTTATTTTACTGACTACAAGACAACCTGGCTAACACCTCCAGATATAACCAATAGTCCATCAACTGGAAGTTCATCCTTAACTCTTTGCCCGCCACGGACGACTCGCGGCACATACAGCGGACTGCCAACGACGACTCAAGTCACAGTTCGCACACAATGCATACGGAACGCATTTAATTGTAATTATGTGCACACACATACAATAGCGACGCGTGTATTGCATTGTTTACGAATCTAGTTTTCGTGTTATAGCTTTCGCCGACGTTGTTTACATAGAGATTTTTCGCGTAAAATTGAGTTTTTTTAACTGCTTTAGGATATATTTCGATGAGCTTTCAATAGCTTGCACTGCTTTCCTTGTAATAAAAGAATGATACAAATTGCCACCTCCCTATAACAATAAGGGGATCAAAGTATCAATAGACGGGAAGTCTATTGAGAAGTAGCCAGGGTCAATTTCAATAGAAGAGTTTAGTTCATTGTCAGTTTACTCTTTTTGAATGCCCCATTTCAATCCTAAACTGCTTAGCTCATAATGACCATAAAGACATGGATTTGGTATGTAATGAAAGCTAAAGAACACATCTTTTCAATGGACCAACTTAGAAATTTAACCTTCATTAGGAAGTATTATACCCTCCTAAACGAAAAATTGGAAACAGAATGTAAAGTTAAAATTATCAAAATCTATGATTTTATACATAGCAAAAATGATACCATTGGCAAGAGTATTCATTTCTCTAAAACTTTGCTACACAATTTTTTCAATACGACAAACCAGTAAAAAGTTATTGCGAGTTGAATAAGACAGTGCACGCAAACCCCCTCTGAATGTGGCACCCCAAAATTAATGTGGCGCAGGGGGGATAGTGTACGTGGCGGGCAAAGAGTTAAAAAGAGATATCAAGAATTTTGCAAAGTGGATAATATAATATAATCAATAGTCCATCAACTGGAAGTTCATCCTTAAAAAGAATGTCAAGAATTTTTGCAAAGTAGATAAATCATTTTGCTCAATCAAAAAGAATTTATCTGTTGCTTATTAGCAACAACAGAAACTTAATGGGTCAGTAGTAATTTTTTTTTTTTTTTGGGGGGGGCAAAAGCTTCACATCTCATAATACTTTTGACAAGAAAATGTAACTGAGCTTTGTCATTCCATGAAGAATGGCTCTTAACACAAATGAGTACCTTTTCCCCCTCCCATTCCTTCTCTGGAAATGAGGGCACATATTCTTGGACAGGCTTATCTAGATCTAGTTTTCCTTCTTCCATGAGACGAGCAACTGCTGTCATTGCCAACGACTTGCTTATACTTGCTATACGGAAAACGCTGTTGGGTTTGCATGGAGTCCGGTTCTCTACATCAGCATATCCAAAACCTTTAGGTAAAAACAAAATTATATCAATTAATCACTTTTTCTTTCCAAATTTTTTACATCAGCTCTACAACTGTACTTCCTATTTGAGTAAAAATCGAATATGATACACGACTGATGAAAAAATATACTGAAGGCATCTTTAATCAAGAGCTGTGGGCCTAAAACTTGATATTTTTATAATAATAGTGACATATTATGACAAAAATAGGAGGGATCTAAAAGGGCACAACAATATCCCAGGCTGCAGGGGCATTTTGAGGCCATTCCCAAGGCATCTGGGAGAAATTAAATTCTGGTAATTCTTTTAAGCTATTATAAGGAAGATTCTGTAGCTCCGATTTCTAAAGAATTTTGCATGAATATATACATAAGCTAGGCAAGATAAAGTCATACTGAAAGCTCATTATGTAATCTTCAAAACATAAATGATATCAGAATACATGCAAAATTATTTTATATTTCCCATAATTAGGATTCACTTTGATGTTCCCATTTATTGTTTGAAATACATGCTCACAATGAGATATTAACATGTAGAGCTTTATTTATTTCTTCTTATGCTTTCTTTTTTTCACAACACCAAGCTCTATCTGTATCATACCTTCACTCCATACCAGCTTGCCATCAACAGAAACTGCAGCTACAATTCCTGGAGCACCAACTTCATCCTTCAATGAAATAAACCAATATTGACATATGAAATACATCAGTGAAGATTATTGACATTATGCATTCATTTCTAATGTCTTCTTTTTCAATCAATGTATGCACTTGACCAGAGCCAGAAAAGTAGGTTGGGCGTTGGGGTGGGCACTAATCTATACTTTATCTAAAATCTTGACTTCTCATACGTTTGTGAAATGGGTCACACATGCTACATGTACATGATATGATAATTTCAAGAAGCGACTTACACTATCTTTAGAAGTTGAGTAACTAAACAGATACAAATTGGAATTTACTTTGCATGTTATTAAGGAAGCTGAATGACCCACGTGCACTTTTACTTCAGTTACAATTTCTACTTGCTCTGTACCTCATTCTGGTAAATAAAGTGGTCTTTGATGTTCATATAATCATCATACAGTCTCTATCAAAATATGTTACATAATATACATTTCAGAAATACCTTTGCTCTTTGCAGCAGATCCCTGGATCTCTTTATTGCTGCATCAAACTTTCTTGAAGACACCAAAATGCTGTCATCCCTTTCAACTTTCCTGGTTCCTTCTTGACACAATGCTACCGGACCTTTCACTTCAAATGACTCTTTGACTTTCCTTGAATTCCTAACTCTGTCTGATGTGAAGTAGTGGTAAGCTGTCACGGTTCCTCCAGCAATTAGCCCCAAAGATAATATGATTTGGTAACCCTTTCGAGGACTGCTAGATGTAAACCTTGACCTATAAGACTGTTGAGAGAATGATCTTGGCATCTGGATTGAGGAATTCTTCTGGAGCTGAATAGATTGTTTGCTTCCTACCAACAACATGCCTTTCCAGTGATTTGATGTAGACACAAAAGGTATGGCTCGGGTTGACAATGACGGCATCATGGCTTCCCGAGAAAGGTTTGCAGGGAAAATTACTGAAGGAAAAAATAATAATGAAAGCCTGTTATGGTAAATATTAGACTAAATTTTTTTATTTTGATTCATTCCCTGATAAAATGTTCACTTATCCCCCCACCACTTCTAAAGCATAATTTTGTGTATTAAATAGCACACTTGCTCCTAGAAAAATGATAGTTAAACAAGCACATGAACCCCTATTTTAATGTTTACACCGCGCAAGTACACCTTCCTCGACAAGCTTGCAAATTTTGGTGAAAATGACAAGGATTTTGAGTGCAGCATTGATTGTACTTCTCAGATTTGTTAGAAATTTCAACTTTTTTAAGATTATGTTTTTGTCTTTCAGTTTGACACAGATTTGGATAAAGCGTAAGCTAGAGCACGTAAACCGGCCGCCATTACCAAACAGGGCAACTGTGCCCTGCCAGGCCGCATTTTAGTACACAGCTCCTAGTTGGTCTTCAAAAAATTCTTTAGAATTTGATTTTTTTTTGTTCCATTCCCCCTATTTTGAGGGTTCTGAACACAATTATGCTTGTTAAAAAATCTATAAATGATGACTTTGAGAACAAATTATTTCTCAAAAATAAATTATACTTATTAATGGTACATGTAGATATTGTTTATCATATAAATGCCCAATCTTAGTTTTTAGTTTCCAATGCAATAAATACGCCTAATAATACTTCCTGTTGCCATAGTATTGGCTTTTCCTCCAGAAAAATAAATATTTTGATCAAAAATGTAGAATCTGAATCCCCCTTTCCCTCATTTATCGGTGCTGATCAAGGATGTGACTGTTGTTACCCATGTAAAAATAATAAATACCATTTTAGGCCATTACCATGGCAACCAAATAATCCATAACTAGATAAAAAAAACATGTTGCAAAAAGATATTGGTGGAAAATAAAATAAAAATCACTTAATCTACATGCGTAATGTTTGACCCACAACTAATGTGTTCTGTATGATCCAATCAAATGATAAGAATCGCCTTGATAACGCTTGAATTTAACCATAAATATTGATGTTGCAAATGGCCTGTTGTTGTCATGGTAATGGCTCATTTCCCCCAAATACATTTAGAAACATTTATTAGTAAGGCAAGTTCCCCCAAGTCTGCGCAGTCCCCCTTGTCTGCACACACGCGTATCTGCGCGATTCTAGTATTAAAAAAGATATGCAAGGAACACAAACTTTACACATGCAATACATAGACAGATATTCATTAAAAAATCCGACTCAAAATGGTGGAAAAAATGAATTTTGGGCATTTAATGTGACGGCCTCAAAAAGCAGCCTTTCTAATCAAAATACCCGAATCATGTGGAAAGTGAATGGGTGCGCAGACATGGGGTACCATTTTTTTTCAATCTGATAATGACTGCCCAAGGTTTTTTCTAAGAAAATTCTATATTTCTTTCAAATTTTTATGAGATATTTGGTACACCTACTCATTAAGGAACATTTTATTAACTGAAGATTTTGTGAAATAAAAAGAAATTCATGTTAAATCTTAACTCAAATCGTTAGGTGCGAGGCCAAGGTGACTTGGGGACCACCATCATTACTAAACCTCGCACCAACAACCGTACGTGTTTGGCAGTGGATTTCTAACTATAATAAACCTCGCACGTGAGTGACATTCATGACATTAGGCTTTAAAACTTTATACCGGTATAGCCTATAAAGTTAAAGGGGAATCCAACCCAAATAAAAACTTGTTTTTATAAGGAAAAGAAAAATCAGACAAGTTGATAGGTGAAAGTTTGAACAATATTGGACAAACAACAAGAAAGTTATGAATTTTTAAAAGTTGTAAATATTGGTAATCACTATACCCATGGAGACTTCAAATTGGCCGCATATGGGATGTCATAGTGATGTAAGGCAAGGACTACTCTTCTATGTACTCTAATACATATTATGGCTAAAATGTCATTTTTTCCAAAAGTTTTATTTCAAATTATATTTTTCTTTCATGATGACATAAAACAATATAATACCTGGATTATATTTAGATTACTGCCCCGGGGGAATGGGTACTTAGGAGAAAACCACAAATCCCTGATATTAAAGTACATGGCCTATGGGAAAGTTGTCCTTGCCCCTTGTCATAATTAACTTACCCAGTTGCCAATTTGAAATCTACATAGTATTAGTGATCTAAATTTTAAAGCAGCTATAACTTTCGGTAAGAGTTCCATATGCACCCCCCACTAAAATTGAAAATAAAAACATGGAGAAGGTTCAGAATAATATATCTAGCCCTAATATCGAACATATATGATGGGGAAGTGGAAATACATACCAAAATATGGCTTTATTCCGTCAAATTTCAAGCGAGATCTTGTGCGTGTAATTGTCCATAGACATCGGTTTATTTAGTCAGTAAAGGGTCTGCGAGTCAAGACTAGTCGAACTATCGGCTGATAATCGTAAAAATATCCTTTCCGGTATCAGCGCTTCTCGCTAGCATAGCGGGAAAGTTCTTGACTGCAGATCAAACGAGGTGAGTTCGAGTCCCAACTAAGGTAAGCAACAGTAAAAAAAATGATAGAAAAATCTGAAGTGAACGAACCGGAAGTCTCAACAATCTTTTGTTATTTTTGGTGGGGGGTGCATATGGAACTCTTTCCTAACTTTCTTATTGCTTGTCCGATTTCTTTCAAACTTTCACCATTCTGTTTAATTTATTTTTCTCCTTCCCAACACAACGTTTTATGGCCAAGGCTGGAATCCCCTTTAAAGCTAAAAGCCTTTTAGCCTTAGCCACTCCTAAAAAGAGTCCTGGGGCCGATTGCACGAAAGGGTCTTTGCAAGGACCGTCTTTCGTGTCGCCCATTTTTTATGATGCGCCATGTGAAACGCATTTCAAATAAATTATCTGCAAACATATTTTATTCGTCCGTTAAAATAAACAAAATATTTGTTTATAAAATGATGTATAGCTCATGAAATTGTATAAAATTTGATTTAAAACAAAGCAAGCTTACGAATTTTATTTGTTTATCATATTAAATTTCAGGAACACCCCGCTTATACTTATAGCGCATCATAAAAGACGATGGGCGACACGAAAGACGGTCCTTGGAAAGACCCTTTCGTGCAATCGGCCCCTAGTACCAATGAGGTCCAAACATTTACATGTAACTTTTATGCCTTACGTCTTAGCTTAGGCTTAGCCAATGTCACTCAGTGACGTGACTCACGTACCGTACGATTACTCTGACTCAGAGTCAGACATTTAGGAACCTAACTTCCTCAGTCATAACGTTAACTTACCGTAAAAAAAGCTTGTTCCGTTTTACATTCCAAACTCCAGAGTCCAAGGGCCAGGGGCAAGCTTCTTGACATACCGACACAGCTCAGGCACAGTCCAAGCTAGCCGGCCACAGCAACAACTTACTTAACTCAAAATCAAATTTAAAGTTAAGCAGTTCGTTATCTACAGGCACAGCTCCCGGGGCGACACCTTGTCCGATCCGACCGCGCCGGGGCAACCCACGGCAGCCGGCCCCGCGTACTATACGGCGTCTTTTGCTTAGTTGAACTCCCAGGCGTTGGCACAATTCGTCCAATAGAAATTCATCTGTTGAAATGTCGAGCTAATCAATAAACCGTACCGGAATAGCATTTCGAAATTTTACATTTTTATTTTGCTGGGAATTTTGCCCAGGGAATGGGGCCAATCATCGTGTTCTGGACCAGGGGCATAACAGGGGTCGGTGGCCGGGGGGGGGGGGGGGGGGGGCAAGAGCCAAACATTTCCCGGTTATATCATATGGTATCACCGTACCTACGGGGGGGGGCAGGGGGGGCACTCTGCCCCCCCTGACGAGCCACAACCCATACAAAAGACATATACCTGCCCCCCTGACGAGCTTAAAATACCTTTTTTGCCCCCCTGACGAGCTTGAAGACCTTTATTCCCCCCCCCCCCCGATGAGCTTGAAGACCTTTTTTTTTTCTTTTTTTTTTGCTTGTCAATTTTTATCTGGTGCGAAAACGTTCATTTTTTTATTGAAGACCTTTTTTTTTTTTTTTTTTTTTTTTTTTTTTGCTTGTCAGTTTTTTTTTTTTTTTTTTTTGTCAAATTGTTTGGCGGCCGATTTTGTCCCCCCTGTGGAAAATCCTAGGTACGCCACTGTATGGTATGAACATGATTGTTTTATGATTGTGCCCCGAGCATTAGGGCGAAGCGCGATTCGTGATAAGCGCATACATTCGTAATTCCGAAGCTTCGTTATTCCGAAGGTTCGTATATTCCGAAGGTTCGTTATTCCGAAGGTTCGTATTTCCGAAGGTTCGTAATTCCGAAGGTTTGTTAGTCCGAAAACGAAATGAGGTTCGTTAGTCCGAAATCGAAGTTAGGTTCGTAATTCGGAAGGTTCGTTAATCCGAAAACGAAATGAGGTTCGTAATTCCGAAGGTTCGTTAAGTCCGAAAACAAAATGATTAACGAGCCATATTTCGTTTTCAGACTAACAAACCTTCAGAACAACGAACCTTATTTCGTTTTCGGATTATCGAACCTTCGGAATAACGAACCTTATTTCGTTTTTCGGATTATCGAACCTTCGGAATAACGCCACAAATGTTCGGATTAACGAACCCTTTTTACATTTTCGGATTAACGAACATCGAGGTATAGGCAATTTACGTGTTTCGGAATAAAGAACCTTCGGAATTACGAAGTGTAACCGTGATAAGTACCCCCCCCAAAAAAAAAAACAAAAAAAAAAAAAGGTGCAGCAAAACTTGCTTAATATAAGTCCCGAGCGAGCGAGAAAAAAAATCAGCTTTTCATGAGAAACTTTGAGATTAATTTTGAAATGGTATTCAGAAAATAACATCATATCTTACATCAATTCCTTCCTTTCATCTCTTCTTTTTTGTTCTCGGTTGTAGAACTTTTCGGGGCCAGTGCATGAATAATATGCAGGATGCATGCCTATCTCGCAAAAACGAATAATGAAAACTCTAAAGAGTCGCGAGAAGCATATTGACTTGAACATTGGATTTTGAAGCCCCATCATTGAACAGATAATTTATTTATCTCAGTCAACAGCTACTATACTATAGCGCGGGCGACATTTTGAGTTTTATATTGCCTAGTGAAAGATCTATGTTATAGGGCCTACCTTGGTCGGGCCTTGGTCACATTTGCTCTAAGGTGGCCGTATACGGTGAGTCAAAAACAGCCGTTTTGTCATTTTGTGTACCAATTATTTATTATAGGTGGTTTGAATTAAAATTAATAAAACGGCTGTTTTCGACTCGCTGTATACGGCCGGCGTAGAGCAAATGTGACCAAGGTAGTGACAAAAAATATTGGGAGCTAACAGTAAATATTTTTTTTATTGATAAGAAAATTTTTCCAAATTTAAGGAACGAAAAAGCTGTTTTTGGAGCACTTTGCAGCTTTAGTAGGATGCTTATGACAACAATTACTATACATTTTTTTTATTTTGGGGCCGGTGCTTCAGTACCCATCCCATGCAGGGCCATGCGAGGACACAACAACGTACAGTCTCTTATAGACTTATACCCAAGTTTTGGCTAAATAATTAGGCCATCAAATCAAGAAATTCTACGAAAGTTACCATTGGGATGGCAATGTTAAAGGACAAGTCCACTCCAACAAAAAGTTGATTTGAATAAAAAGAGAAAAATCCAACAAACATAACACTGAAAATTTCATCAAAATCGGATGTAAAATAAAAAAGTTATGACATTTTAAAGTTTCGCTTAATTAAAAAAAAAACATTTTATATGCACATCCTGGTCTGTATGCAAATGAGGAGACTGATGACGTCATCCACTCACTATTTATTTTGTATTTTATTATGTGAAATATTCTAATTTTCTCCTCATTGCCAAGTGAAACAACGATTAATTCCTCCCTGAACATGTGAAATTAGCATTGTTTAATACGATATGGTTCAGTCAAGTTGGTCCGTATTGTCAAATTTGTAAAAAATGAAATATTGTATAATTCAAACAATAAAAAACAAAAGAAATAGTGAGTGAGGGACATCATCGACTATCTCATTTGCACATCACTCAGTAATTGTGCATATCACTGTTTTGTGAAAAATAATCGAAACTTTAAAATGTCATAACTTTTTTATTTTACATCCGATTTTGAAGAAATTTTCAGTGTTGTGCTGGTTCGATTTTTCTCTATTTATTCAAATCAACATGTTTCTGGGGTGGACTTGACCTTTAAATACCACAATAGTAACTTTCAGGCAACGGGGACTACATAATTATGGCGCGGATGTCCAGGCGAGCGTTTCATGAACTTGTCGGACGTATATCCTATTATCAGACAAGTCTATTTACCCCGTTCATCCGACACGGTTACCATACGGTGCTTCTCAACCAGTGGCGAAACTACGAGGGGGGCGCCCCCCCCCCCCCATCGGCTGGAAAGAAAGTGGGTAAGGAGAAAAAGAGGGAGAAAGAAAGAGAAACGGAGTGGGGGGGGGGAGAATAATGTTATACTATGTTGTATTACATAAGAAATATTTTTTTCATAACTTTATGAAACATAATTTGCTTAGGGTCTATAATTATGACAGTTTGTGTTCAGCATCCCGGGAAATCCCGACTCTGGATCACGGAAATACAATTTTACTTCCGTCCTCTGGATCCGCGTCCGGTGCCCGGGTCTTGACAGAAAGTAATTTTATCAGCCAATATCGAATTTGGCTGACGAGTCCCGTGGCCGTACGCAGCTTGGGGAGGGGGACTCTGGGAGGCAGTTGCCCCCATACATAAAAAAAAATGACTGAATATTTTCACAAAATTCACCAAAAATTATGCACGAAACGACAAGCTTGGTTGCTTCACTCCTTTGCTTTTTGAGTCAGCTTTTTTTTAAATTTACGGGTCCTCATAATGGTTAGTCGCGTGCATTTGAGTGTCCGAAAGTCCCCACACACAGCTTCAACACAGGGAACAGTAAGTTGTTTTCATGAACGTAATATTGCAGAAATCCGGGTATATTTTTATAACTATTAATAATCTCACACCAGATTGATAATAGTGTGAAAATTTTGTCCAATTCTATTAATTTGATGTAAATATTGTTACAATAAATAATTCACTATTTACGTCCCGGGCCCATGCACTGATCTGATTTCCACTTGTTCATTTCATTTCATTCTTTCTTTGGAAAGATGGGCATCGTCTTCAAGAAGTAAATTATAATTTTTATATCATTGAATAATTGATAATAGGGCCCTGGCTCATGTCTTGTTGAACTGAATCTCATGTGACCATTTCTTTCATAAGTATATGTTTACATTTCATATATAATTATGAAGTAGTAGTTTTCAGTGACAAATCCTACAAGAAGCAACCGGGAGTTACAGGTTTGCGCCTTCATCCCGTACCAGATGATGATGATGATGATAGGGTCATGGACTCGGAGGCTTGGTAGTTTGAAAGATTCTGGAGGCAATGCAGGGCCAATATTAAGTACTCGATCGGCCGAATCGGGGGCCATCAAATCCCGGGCGGTCTGTCGGCGCGGTGAGCAAGTTAGTTATAAGGGGGTAAATTCTCAAATACAAAAACGAGATGGCTAATTCGAGACAGGATACTGTATTTAGGAGGGTACGCCACACAACATGTAGGGTCGAGCTATCCAAGAGGTGCAATCAGTCATGGTCGCATCGGCCGTGTTTGTGTTTAGTGATATTGTCTAATCGGTATCATCGTAATTGCATAATCGAATCACACGGTACTGCCGGTAATTTCGTTTTCCCATCTTCCTTGCTGTGCGGATTTTAATTTTCGGTGATTTCTTTTTTTATTTTCTTCATATGAACCTTTTCTTCGTCAGTTGTCACATCGAAAACATAGGGAAATATCAAGAAACCGTTACTCATCACTCAGCTCAGTCCGACCAAAACTGAAAAAGGAGGTTGACCGCAGCCCAGGCGCAGGCTCAGGCCATTGATCGGCTATCCACTCCCGGGACCCACTCGGTGTAAGGTACCGGTAATTACCGGCGGTCTACTTGAGCCGTGAGTGAGTAGGACTAGGACTCGCATGTACATGTGGGCTGTGATACATTTGCCAAGAATTACTCTTCGGTGTTTAACTACAATGGCGGAAAATTTACCATATTTCACACAAGGCCGTGTCATCAAAGGGTTTGGAAGAGGAAGCAAGGAACTTGGGATTCCAACTGGTAATTAAAAAATTATTGTAAAAATTGTATTGAACTTTGAAGAACATGATGTAGGCCTACTATCTGACTATCACTATGTAGTATGTTGAAATGCCCTATTCTATTGAGGCTATTCTGTGTCAGACTGTCATGTCAGGCATCTCAATTCTCATTCTAACAAATCGGGTCCAGTATTCTGAGGATATTTTATCTTTAAAATATTTTATTTTATCTCTTAAAATGAAATTGGTATTCTGAATCTAAGATGACAATTTATCTTACAGATAAATTAAAAATTTTATCTTGCGTATAAATTTTATTTTGCGTATCTATGATACGCAACAGAGCAGTGGCTGTGTAGACATAGCTATGGCGTATCTGGCCATTGCAACGTGGGTGATGTGCTTGCGCTCAAGTTACTTAAAAGAAAAAATAAAATAAACTTAAAAGAGGGTAGGGGCTATTTTATCTCCACGACGTTGATTTCGTCAATATTTCTAGGTGAATCAACTCAAAATTTTGGCATGAAAAATAAGAAAAATTATATATTTATTGAGAACACCACCTTAAAGTTATTCCTGTACAATCAGGAAGCATTTCATAAGACTTGTCTTGACTAATATTGTCTTTGAAATTATGCTTGAAAAGATACGATATAGACTTTAAAAAAAAGATGAGAGTATTGCCATTTTTGTTAAAAAGAAATCTCTGTAAAGACGCGCAAGCGTATAGTGCAAGCGTATTTAAGTCAATAAATTGACGCAATCTCGCTCCTTCACCACACCTCCAAGTGGAATGGATTTCCATTGGTTGAGTGATATGAGACTGCTATAAAAGCGCGTTTCTAATTGGATATTGATTAAACAATAGGTGTGTATTACAGAGATAAAATGAAGATAAAATTGTTCTCAGAATACCAATTCGGAGAAATTTTAAGGGTATTTTATCTCACTGATTTTAACGGCGATAAAATATTTTATTTTATCTGAGATAAAATGGATCTCAGAATACCACCCCAGGCCAACTTGGGATTTCACGTTTGGACAACTCAGCCTCTGAAAAATTATGGTATGAAGTAGTCTTGAGGACTCCATGATGATGTTTTTTTAAATACTTTGACTTAATTTACTTCATCATGGAGTCTAGACAGGAATAATCGTCGTTTCTGGGGATTTATTCAACAATTTCTGACATTTTACTATAATCCCCATTCACCGACGGTAGTGTGTTAGTGCGAGCCTGCATGTGTAATCAGGGTCACCAATTCAGGCGACCGGGTTTTGTCTAGATTTTTATTTTATTTTTTAATTCTAAATGACATTGGATTATCTTGAACGAAGGCCCACTATTTTCGTTAGACTCTAATCTTTCTTTTGATACTATACATATCCCAGAAAATATCGAAAATATACATTACCGGTGATTTATTCCTTATTTGTTTATTTTTTCTGCCGGAGAGGAAAAAATGGCAGCCGTGGGTTGCTGCCCTCTACGTTCAACGAGTTGTGCTTTTATCAAGGCTTTCCGATGAAATTTTAGATATCCTGGCCTATCAAGCGAGCGACAAATTCCGAACGCACGAACATCTACAAGCGCGAAGCAGCGGCACAAATCGCGATATATAGCGATTGGTAAATATGTCTGTAAGGATGATGACGTCAACAAAAGATCGAAGATGACTATGTTTTGATCATCATTTGAAAGGAACTAGCGGTAACTGCGGTCTGAGGTACGATTTTTCTGAATTCTATATATTTTTTCGTAAGTTTAGATGTAATTTCTTTTTTATAATGTGACATTTTATGTACAAAAAAACGATCCGAAAATCGGGTGTCCGCCAAATGTTAGATCTAACGTTACTGCTAATACGTTGGCTTAGTACCGCCCAACAACTCTTCAGTCTATGTATTGGTGAGTGGAGCCAACGCAGTTCTGCGGAACAACCAAAATACAGAGACTGAAGCTTTTGGTCTAGTTCACCCTCTGACAATAAAAGTTTGTTGTAAAAATAGCAGAAAAATATATTGGTGAATGTTTGAGGGAAATCCATAAAAAATTGAAAAAAAGTTAAGTTTGATTTTATGATGTATGCGAGCAACGTCCTGAAAGAAGAAATTTTTAGTCACCATGCACCATTAAAAACCAATATTTCTGCATTTTATTTTACAACAGCTGCTCGTATTTGTTGTATATGACGTCACAAATCAAAAACTTAAAATTATAACTTGATTACCTGTAGTCTGATTTTCCTAGAAACTTCAATAATATTTTTTTTTCTGCTATTACAAGTAAATTCCTATAAGGATCGACAGGATGAACTTCCAATTTAAGACTGCATGTAAGTTATCCATTGTACAACCTGAAGGCTAAACCTAATCTTACCCTCATACAATAAGATTGATGATAAAATACATTAAAGGAGAATGAAACCCTTGAAACCAGCTGAATCCATATCAAAGAGAAATATCAAAGGAACACATTGTTGAAAGTTTGAGGAAGATTGAATGAATAATAAGAAAGTTATGAGCATTTGAATATTGAGATCACTAGTGCCATGTAGATCCTCCCATCGGCAATGCGACCAAGATCTGTGATATCACACACGTACAACTCCCTCATTACTTTAGTACTTATTTCACTTATATTCTCACTTTTATAGAGTCTATCACAAGGTGAGGTGTTCTCTTTATGAGATGACAGGTACAGAGGTTTCACAACATTATATCATTGATGAATCGTTTGTCATATGATTAGAATGAGCAAAAAGAAATGTTTTGGGGTATATTTTCAGTGTCCAAATGGGAGAGTTGTACGTGTGTGACATCACAGATCTTGGTCGCATTGCCAATGGGAGGATCTCCATAGCATTAGTGATCTCGACATTCAAATGCTCATAACTCTTTTATTGCTAGTCCTATTTTACTCAAACTTTTGTTGATCTTATTTTTTGATTTTTCTGCTTTCACAAAAGCTAACTTGCTCCAAGAGTTTCATTCTCCTTTAATACATGCAATTGAAACCTTTTTCTTTGCATTAAATACAAAAATTTGTCAACAAAATAGTGATCTAATATTGGATAGATTTGGAACCTTTTTTTGTGCTGAGTTAGCTGGCACCCTCACAAAGCACAGTTGAACACTAGTAATTGCCATATACATGTAGCCAGGCCAGGAAGTTTAACGTTTGGACTTGGTTAGTATTTTTTTTGTTCTCTAATTCAAGGTACTCTCCAAGATTCCTTGCACTCGTACATGTATGTCAGTTGTACAGAGCAAGTAAAAAAAGATGTACTGGTATGTAAATTGTAAACAAGATGAAGTTCAGCAATTTCCAGCTGGCCTGGCTGATGATTCATGGTACTAATTCATTAAAGTTGAGAAGAAGAGAACTAAATGTGCAAATAAGACTCATTCCGAAGGTTTTGTAAAAATAATTATGGAATTTTTTTTTCTTTGTAAAATGTTAACTTTAATAGACCTTCAGGCCCATTCTGCAGTCCAGTTTAAAGCTCAAGTCCATCCCCAAAAATGTTGATTTGAATAAATAGAGAAAAATCAAACTAGCATAACACTGAAAATTTCATCAAAATCGGTTGTAAAGTATTAGAGTTATATCATTTTAAAGTTGCGCAACTCAGTGACTTGCAAATGAGACAGATGATGATGTCACTATTTCTTTTGTTTTTTATTGTTAGAATTACCGGTATACAATATTTCATTTTTTTTTACAGATTTGACAATAAGGACCAACTTGACCGAACCATATAGTATCAAACAATGCTAATTCCACATGTTCAGGGAGGAATTACAATTAATCATTGTTTCATGTGACAATAAGGAGAAAATTAGAATATTTCATATGATAAGATACATGTACTGTACACATGTACGAAAGAAATAGTGAGTGGATGACATCAGTCTCCTCATTTGCATACCGACCAGAATGTGCATATACATGTAACTGTTTTGTGAAATTAAGCAAAATTATAAAATGTCATACTGTAACTTATTTTACATCTGATTTTCATGAAATTTTCAGTGTTATGCTTGTTGTATTTTTCTCTTTTTATTCAAATCAACTTTTTGTTGGGGTGGACTTGTCCTTTAACTTAGTCTTCCTCCAATCAGTGGCAGAGATCAACAATTACATGTAGCTGTAGGCCATATGCTAAAATTATGAGAAGATGAAAATGTCAAAGTTGTGTTTACATTGTATGTTTCTTGCATGGACTGGTTTGTTTACTGTGATCTTTTCACATTCTTTAAATTGGTGAAGACAACTGTCTTCAATCCCAAGGCAAGAATAATCTGGGTGTCACAAGAGCTGATGTATTGAACCTCTTCTGTTATTTGTGTCACAATTGGCTATCTGTAAACCACAACTGTTGTAAATAATAGAGTTTGAATACAGTCTGACTAAAAGTTGGGTTTTTTTAAGGACAGCATCAGTGAGGAAACTTCCCTGATGGATGTATTACACTGTTTTTTGGCCTTTGTCATGGAAAATGATTGTATAATCAATGGGCTGATTGCACAGCCAGACAATGAAAACCATATTTGGTGCTGTGTTGTTTTCTTTTTGTGTGCAGACCTACTTTTTGGTTATTTTCAAACTGTTTGAGTCTTTGCAAGTGATCAGCCATTACTTTTTACTCAATGAATATGAAGAGGGGGGCATGTCTGAGCCTTGTACAACTCTGGGATTGAAACTTATCGGCCACTTGGTCTGGTGGATGTTATTGCTGTGAGGCATTGCCACTTTTACCATCCAGGCCAGTGGATAATTGCTGAAATTTTTAGGCATGAATCGGTTCTCAATTAATCATGAATAGCCTTTGTGATGTGAAATCAATATTCTCTTAAGAATTTTCAGGGCTCCTTTTGTAGTTTTCAGTGCAATTTTTTTTAAATATTGTAACTTGTTTCATGTTTTATTTCAATTGTTATTTCCTATATTTTTTATTCTTACTGTAATTTATTTGCTGTATTTTTATCACTGTAATTTATCTGTCATGGATCCCCTGCTTTTCAAGCTTCTGGCTTTCCTATGGCATTTGATCCTCACATTTTACAATGTATAATATATATCTACGGTACTCATTTGATTTTCTACCTAATAAATAAATTGAATTGATATTTCAGGGGCTAAATTGCACCCAGCCCCATTAAAAGTTCTGTAGATATACATGTACATGTAGTTTGTTACAGTGCATGTACATGTACATGTCTGCTCAGCTCTTTCACTTTCAAGGGGTACAGTACATACTTCAGGCTTAAGATGATATGATTTAAACAGTAAAATCAGATAAACAAAACACTGAGAATTTTCATCAAAATCGGACAGGAATAACAAAGTTAAATGTACATGTAGTGTATGACATTTTAAAGTTTTGCATTATTTTGACTATAAAACAGTTCTATGCATCTTCATGATACATATGTATCATGAAGATACAGAACTGTTTTATAGTCATTATAGAACTGTTTTATAGTCATTGCATACAGTATATGCAGTGGCCAAGCTGATACTTAATGTCATATGTACATTACATGTATCCCCATTCTGAAAATTTATTTTATGAAATAATACTTTTTTCCAAATTTTGCCCACCTACAGTACATGAAAATTTGATGACTACCAGTACTGATAATGTGTAAGACAAAGATAATGATTGCTGCAACTTCAGAGATAATTTTCCTGACCGTATGGCATTTGCAATTTGGTCCACAAATCTTCTACATAAGGACACTTACACAAAGAAAATTGTGTTGCAATTTTTTTTTTAACAATGTGGACTCCACATAAAAAAAAAAAGATTGCAATGTTCACAATTTTCTTTGTGTGTGTGTGTGTGTACATTTAGAAGATTTTTATGGGACTGTACAGAATTTAAAGGACAAGCCAACCCAAACAAAAATGTTGATTTGAATAAAAAAAAAGTATAACACTGAAAATCTTATGTACATATTAAGAGAGATATATGACAAATTTAGAGTTTGTTTAATTTCACAAAACATTTACCTGGTACATGTATTATGCACATGCTGGTTGGTACAGTGTATGCAAATGAGGGTACGGATAGCTAACTTCATCCACTCACTATTTCTTTTGTTATATGTTTATTCTTATTTTCCCCTCAGTCATGAGAATCAAACTTTTACATGTATTTCTCCCTGAACATGTGTAATTACATGTAGTATTACATTTTATGGTTCAGTCAAGTTGGTCTTTATTGTTAAAGGGGAGTCCAGCCTTGGTCACAAAATGTTGTGTTGGAATGAATAAAAAAATGACAGAATGGTGAATGTTTGCAAGAAATCGGACAAGCAATAAGAAAGTTACATGTATGGCTGTTTTAAAATTGAGATATCTATAAAGACTATGTTGATTTCAAATTGGCAACTGGGTAAGTAAATTATGAAAAGTGGCAAGGACAACTTTCCCACAGGCCATGTACTTGTTTTATGTCCTCATAAAAGAAAAATATAATTTAAAGTAAAACTTTTGAATAAAATGAAATTTTAGCCATTTTATGTATTGAGGTACCTTGAAAAGTTGTCCTTGCCTAACATCACTACATGTATGACATGACGTATGCAGCCAATTTGAAGTCTCCATGTGTGAAGTAATTACCAATATACAACTTTTAAAAATTCATAACTTTCTTATTGTTTATCCAATATTGTTCAAACTTTCACCTTTCAACTTAGTCTGATTTTTCTTTTTCCTCTAAAAACAAGTTTTTATTTGGGTTGGATTACCCTTTAAATCTGAAAAAAATTAAACTACATGTATTGTTAAATTCAAACAATAAAAACAAAGGAAATAGTGAGTGAGGGACATCATCGACTCTCATTTGCAGTCATTCTCATTCACTGAGTTATTATTTTTTTTGTACGTATGTACACTGTACATGTACGTGTAACTTGTTTTGTGAAAAATACAGGTAAGCAAGACTTTGAAATGTCATAACTTTCTTACATGTATTTCACATCCAAAATTTTGATGAAATTTCAGCCTGACATGTCATATGCTTGTTTGACATTTCTCTACTAATTCAAATCAACATTTCTCTGGGGTGGACTTGACCTTTAAATGTAGTTGACAGCCTTCTTCTTTTGACCAAAAATTCTAATCAAAGTTTCAAACTTCAAGGTAAGCAATCTTATTTGTAAGAGTGTATCATACGTATGAAAATATGAAATAATTATGATTTCAAGTAAAAGTAAAAGGAGAGTGTGGACATGACATCATCAGCCCACACATTGCGAATGCGTATTCATGGCAGTGTGCGTTTTTAACTGCTTTCGCAAAATGTTGTTAAAGGACAAGTCCATCTCAAGAAAAAGTTGATTTAGATAAAAAGAGAAAAACCCAACAAGCACAACACTGAAAATTTCATCAAAATTGGATGTAAAATAAGAAAGTTATGATATTTGTAAGTTTCGCTTGATTTTACAAAATAGTTAAATGCAGATCCCAGTTGGTATGCAAATGAGGGAACTGATGACATCACTCACTATTTCTTTTGTATTTTATTAAGTTTCGCTTGATTTTACAAAATAGTTAAATATAGATCCCAGTCGGTATGCAAATGAGGGAACTGATGACATCACTCACTACATGTATTTCTTTTGTATTTTATTATATGAAATATTCTAATTTTCTCCTCATTCTCCTGTGAAACAAAGTTTTATTTTGCCCTGAACATGTGGAATTACCATTGTTTAACATTTTATGGTTCAGCCAAGTTGGTCCTTATGTCAAATCTGTAAAAATTGAAATATTGTTGACTAAATTGTGCATATCATTATTTTGTGAAAATAAGCAAAACTTTAAAATGTCATAACTTTCTTATTTTTCATCCAATTTTGATGAAGTTTTCAGCATTACAGTGTATGCTTCTTTGATTTTTCTCTATTGATTCAAATCAAAACTTTTCTGGGGTGGACTTGACCTTTAAACTTTAAAATGCTGTGTTTGATTTGTTATCAGATGTGGATAAAAAAAATTCAGCATTTCGCTCTGTGAATGTTACTCTATAATTATTTTCAGGTTTCAGCCCAGTGTACCCCTTAAAAATAAAGCTGTTGTCTTTGAATTAAAAAATGGTATTACAATATATGTTTTTTTTTTTTTAATTCCTTCAGCTAATTTTCCTGAAGATGTTGTAGAGAAACTGCCTGCTGCTTTAACCACTGGGGTCTACTATGGCTGGGCTTGTGTAGATGACGGAGAGGTGCACAAGATGGTGATGAGTATCGGTTGGAATCCATATTACAAAAATGAAAAGAAATCTATGGTGAGTGAATATGTGTGATGGAGAGGATGATATACAGTTGTGCTCAGAATTGAGTGAACCCCAAGTCCCCAACACCAAAAGCACTTCTTCATGCCGAGTGTTGAATGTAGACAACACCAATACAACAATGTTCTGTGAGCCCAGAGAAACAAACTTTATTGAGTGTAATATTTTGTCACCGGACTTCACAATTAAATATCTAAACCATGGCAAAACTTGAACACTTCAAATATGTTCATTTTCTGGTGGGTTCACAAACTTGAACGCTCAAAATTGAGTGAACCCCCAAAATTGAGTGAACCCCATCACAAAAAGCTTTCCTTCATGCTGAGTGTTGAATGTAGACAACAACAATACAACAATGTTCTGTGAGCCCAGAGAAACAAAATTTGAGTGTAATATTTTGTCACCGGACTTCACAATTAAATATCTAAACCATGGCAGAAGACCCCCCTCCCTTCCCCCCAGAAAAGTAGCTTAAGACTGACATCCACAAATAAGCCAAATAATTTTTATAGAGGCCCAATTATTACAATGTAACATGATCATAATAAAACAATTTTGTTGTCACTGTAGAATTTTTTTTTTCTAGTTCACATGGTACCCACATTATTTAGGTATAATATTTAAGAAGGTAATTTCTTTTATTCATAGAAAATAAAAACTTCATCTTTAGAAAACTTTGTAGCTTCCCAGGCTTTCCTCAATTATTTTAAGGATGGCGTAATAAAATTTTCAGTGATAGTTCTAATTTTCTATATCACTATCATTACCATTTCATGGTGCATTAATGGAAAAAATGAGTAAAGTATGACTAAGTATCATGTACCAGGTACATTCAGGTGTTCACTTTGTTCCTTAAAAGAGCTTATATAAAACAACTCTGCTTTTCGAGGGCACAATATTCATACATGTACACTGCTGAACAGCATGCACTCTACATGCCCTGTAATGTACTACAGTCATATGGTAGTTTTTTTTTGCAGGTACATATATTTGACTTTGAGATTGATTATCCAGGATCAGAGTTTGAAGATCTTGTGTGTTTATACTGATATGGGCCAGACAGAGATTTTCTTGACTAATTTTGATAAGGATTTGGCTTAATATTGTACCATGGCCCTGGGAAGCAGGGTACTAAAGTACCCCAAGATTTAGCGGTGGGGGGGGGGGGGGCAGCGCTGCTCTGTGTATTATTCATCGTAGGCAGCACCCCCTGGAAATCCAGTAGGTATGCTACATGTAAATAGCAGAAATAAGATCTCAAAATCAGCTGTATTTTGTATCAAAACCCTTTTTTTTTCTTTTTATTTTTGCCTGTCAAATTTTTCCTAGAACAAAATCACCTTAATTTTGTATCAACCACCCTTTTTTGTTTTTGTTATTTGCTTGTCAAATTTAAACCAGCCCCCCCCCCCTTTAAAAAATGTACATGTATTGTCCTTGATTACAGATCTTGTCAGTATAGTTGGTGAATTACTCACCATTTTGCTTCTTTAATGATTCCATGTGTACTTAAATTCTATGATATTATAGGCACAACTTGAAATTGCCTGTTAGATACATGTATGAAGTTAATATCAGGTGCCCGTTTTATAAAGGACTTACATTGTACAACTGTTGCAACTTTGCCATTATGGCAACTACCATGGAAACCTTGAATCTGATTGGCTGCTGAGCCCTGTTACCATGGTAGTTGTCATAATGGCAAAGTTACAACAGTTGTAAGTCCTTTATGAAACGGGCCCCTGAACTGCAATGATTTATCCAGGATTTAAATTGTATCCTGCATGTATGTCCAGGCAATTCCTTTTGACCCTAGTCATTTTCTTAGACATTGACTAATCCAGGTTTCAGAGAAGTAGCAAAAGGTTACAACTACATGTGTATCAGGTGGCCCAGAAAAAGTGGAATGGTAGATTTTAGTGTTGTCTTGAAAAGGTTGACTTATTTTTACTTCATCAAATTTAATAATCATTCTCAATAAGTATATTAATCATGGTGCATAGAAAAAATTAAATGCACATTAATCAAAATCTGCTACAGTGTATACTGTTATTTCTGTATTTCTGGAATACCTGAAATATGTACATGTATTTATAAAGAAAGGGAAAAACACCCAAATATGTACTTTTATACACACTGCTTTATTTTCTTGACAGGAAACACATATAATGCACACCTTTAAAGATGACTTTTACGACTCAATCCTGAAAGTTGGCATCCTCGGTTTTATGAGACCTGAAAAGAATTACCCATGTCTTGGTAAGTCAGTTTCTACAGTAGCTTGAGGAGTACATTATGTACAGGTCTACTATAAATGTTTTATTTACATAAGGTATGAAGTTATTGATTATTCATATTGCTGACATTTTCAAAATTCTGTAAAGATCTTACATCATACAATTTTGCATTGGACAACACTGTACATGCAGGTTCTGTTGTATTCTCAATTTTCTCAAACTATACGATGGACTATAACTTTAAGTTGGGACTATAGTACATGTAGATGCTAGAATTAAAAAAATTACTGCCATGTGGTGGTCAGTGATATTTATGAAAATATGTGTATGAGGCCAAATAGATTCAATGGAATTTGAGGAAACTTGTTCTTTAGCATGTACCAATTAACTATCACCAGGATGGTGGCATTTGTAAATTAAGATCAACACAATGGGCAAGTAAAGCTGTTTCAGAACTTGAATTTGCTACGAAATTGTTACTGGTGTGAAGATAAGAACATGAGGGATAAAGGAGATTCAGGTATGCTTTATATGTATGGAATATCAAGAGATTCAGGTACTGTATGCTTCATATGTATGGAATAAGTTTCTATAAACAGAAATCAGAATGTTTTAATAAGACATTTGAATAATGTGAAGAACAGAAGGATGATCATTTGTTACAACATTGAAAATATGACATAACCCAGTTATATTTGCCATTTCCTCTTTTTGCCTTGTAGATTCGTTGATAGCAGCTATCAAGCAGGACATTGCAGATGCTGATATGAAACTGTCACAGCCCGATGCACTAAAGTACAAAAACGACAACTTCTTCAGGGACCTGTCTTCACAATTATGACAGTGAATTACATGCAGAATATATTTTAGTTTACAAGAGATTAATTTTTATAGTACACGTAGATATATTCTAAGTATGTATGTCTGTGCAACATAGTTTTGTATATATACAAAACCTTGGGGGTTTGTAATATTTTTACCTGATTTAGATTGGGACATGATTTGTAATCTGGCCAGATGATATCCACATTGTATTTATGCTTTAAGAAGGTGAATACCAAATGGAAACCTGTCAAATGCACATTTAGAAATGGATGAATTTAAAGATTAGATAACCCCTGAATTTAACAGTGAGAAAAGGGGGGGGGTTATGTTCTCTCGGTTTTTTTTCAAGTAAGGCTAAATTGTGAATACAAGTTAAAAAGAAACAGCATTTTGTAATTGCATGTCAGACCCCTAACTAGAAAAATAATTTCATGTACAAATGCAATACAAATACCTTTTTTTACCCAAAAGTAAAAAAATCTGTTTCAGTATCTTTACTTTGCAAATTATAGACAATTAATTACTTGTTGTTTATGATTAGAGTACTTATACCCTTTTTACACAGGATTTTCTTAGCCCCGGACTATCGCTAACCCCGTACTATCCTTAACCCCGTACTATTTTTTTTCCTTTTCACACATGCCAAATTGTTATTGCTAACCCCGGATAAGGAATGCTTGCTTTTCACACACGAAACTCGCTAACCCCGGACTAGTGGTAGCTCATTCACTCGTACCCCGTACTATAGGTGGGGCTAAATTTAGCCCCACCTATAGTACAGGGTTAAGCTTAGCCCACTTTCGTTTTACACTAGCGATCTTAACCCCGTACTATCGCTCTTAGCACCGCAATTGCTAGGATAACCCTGCTTTTTTGCAGGGCCAAATAATCCCGTACTAAAGGTGGGGTTAGCCTACTTTGCAAAAATGCTGTGTAAAAAGAAAGTGGGCTAAGCTTAACCCCGTACTATAGGTGGGGCTAAATGGCAATTTAGCCCCACCTATAGTACGGGGTTAAGGAAATTTTAGCGTGTGTAAAAAGGGTATTAGTGTCCCCAACAATTTTCATCAAAAATATATATATTTTTTTTTTTGAAAGGAAGTAAAAAACAATTTGTAGATTACGTTTCATTGCAATCAAACATTTGAGATCCGAGGCAAAAATTACCCCCCTCCCCGGCTACATGTATGCAATTATGAAATAGTCTGGGCTGTAAAAGCACTGTCCCAAGGTTTATTACATTAAGTGGTGCATTGCAATTACTCAACATGAAACTACTGTCTGTTACCTACAAATCACTAAACATTCAGCTGACAAGTTATTTTTCAACTGAAATAATCATTGTATGTATTCTCCAAGCAAAATAAAAAAGGAAAGAGTAAATGTTTTTTTTTTAATAGTACAATTCCTGAGATGGATGTTGGCCAGTGAATAGTTGACAAATTATAGTTTTTCAAACCATTTAATTGTGAAGACCGCTGGCTGTATTATTATTTAGATTCAGGTCAAAGTGTGTTTGTTCAGTAGTCCAGTGTCATGCACCTTGATCACATTTGGAAGTAGTTGAGCTGTAAAATCTCTTTATGTCTGCGTCATATGCTTGTAATTTGTAAACTCAGATTTTCTCTGACAATCTGTATTACAGGGATTTTATTAATCAGAGGCCAATTAGATCATGTCCATGGATGTCCTATTCACTGGCCTCAACACCCTCCTATTAGCCTTAGAAAGCTATGGTGCCCCCTTAAAATCCCCATTTGTGCTGTAATAAGGAAGTGTGCCCTACAGAAAGAAAATTAGTCTACCCCCCAAAATTGAAATTCAGGGCCTGATTACTACTCTTTGATCTCTTCCTTTATCTATAGTAAATTGTATTATTTTAGTTTTATCCATTATCTTCTACGTACCTGCACTGTATGATAACAACACTGTAACTGCCTTTTGATGCTCCCCCCCCCCCCCTTTTTAAAGATGGTACTAATGTTGCACAACTCTTATTGATTCTAGTATATTGCTGCAATGTACATAAATGTGTATAGGTTTGCTTATTTTTTTTTAACTTGGATTTTATAAATATAAAAATGTTCTCAGTTTGATAACCACTAATATATTTTATGAACTCACATGAAGCATTTTCATGATAATATTTCTGTTATTGGCTGTTATTCTATAGGCATACAATAAGTGTCCAGAGTGGATGATAATTTTGCGACCACACAGTTGTGAAAGGATCTGAAAATAAGTGCTATATTGTTTAAGCTCAGCTAAACTCTGACCCGTTATCATGATCATAGAGAGACACTCTTCAACCAAAGATAGTGAGACAATGACTTCCTTGTAATTTAAGATATATGTGGAATATACTTTCCATCACTGATACTCTCTCCATCATGGGAGAGGGTCAACACCTGTTATTCCCTTATGATCTCAGCCGTCGATCGCGCGATCACCACAAAAATTTGCATGCAAGTTACTCAAATGGCATCAAATTTATGTAAGCTGAAGTTAGTATGGTTGGGTTTAATTGAAATTCTGTGCCCCATTGCATAAAAGTTTATATTATAGTAACTTTGCCACCAATGGTATCTTTTATGAAATCCTTGATTTTGATTGGCTGTTGGGTAATGTTACCATGGTAGTTTCCATTGGATGGCAAAGCTTCCATAGTAGTAACTGTTATGCAACAAGGCCCTGGTCAGCAAAAGTTGTGGTTTAGTCAATAGTCAATACTAGTGGTAAAGATCTCTAACAGTAGCTCGGCTAGATCTTCTGACACCAAATCATTCACAACTCTCTGGGGATGATAAATGAGATGGTTATCTTCACTAATAAAAAATAAGAAAAGACCAAATTAAACATAAGAAACATACAATGTAACACAATTTTGACCTTTTTTGGCTTTCCATAATTCTAGCAAAGAGGTTAGACCATGGTGTGAGTTAACTGGACAAGAAATACATGCCTATAGGTGTACATGTTATTTATTATGAAATTGTTTACAATAATGTATGATTCTTCAAGTTTATCAAGAAAAGATGATTTTGTATATTTTGTTTGCTTTTATTTACAAGTGGTTTTGTAGAGGTGTACATGTATGTACTCAAAATGTCAATGAGAGCTTTCAACGTATTGTTTACTAGCATATAGCATAAAACTTACATTCTATAATTTCTTAATTTCATTTCATAACTTGTGAACTGTCTGAGAATTCATTGAGTACTTTCCAAAATATTCTTTTGATAATTATGACGCCTTGTATGACTCAGAGGTTCAATGATAAAGAATCCCTGAAATCATTTTATCAGTGGGGCTAGATCATCTTTAAAAGGAAAAAAAATGTCTGTATTATTTATCATCCAGAAGAATCTTGGAGGTTGTTGAATCATTCAGTATTCAGCTGTAGCAAAAGCGTGGCCTTTGAGTGAGCAACTATATATACAGGACTTTAATATGATATATAAATGATATATATTCTTATATGTAGTACTTCATGATGTCTATTGTTGTGTGTGCATCTGTGAATGAGTTGTACATTGTTACAGAAGTGCCTGTAAGTGTGTCAGTATGAAAGCATACCGGTACGTCTTTCCCTCTCAATAGACTATGGGCATTTTCACCACAGATGGACACAGAGGCAAAAAAATCAAGTTGATATTCATGTCAAATGCTTTATGTTTTTTAATAAAACAAGACCTGAAGTTTCTGAGACAACATTTTTTTCCGACTCTGGCAGCCATTTTTTATTTCAAAATGGCTGCCAAAGTATGGATACAAATTAGTGTTGAAAATAGTATATTGATACATATTTTGTTTTGACAGATTTTTAAAGAACAGGTTTGATCATGATGTTTTCGCCTGTGATTTAGCTTGCTATTATAACACTTTTTAAAATCCCACAGAAAGAAACACCAGTAATTCATTCATCTGATAAAAAAACATTGATGAAGTATGTGATATGGTATGTAATGTCAGTTACCGAAAACATGAACTTTTTTTTCTCATTTCCTGGAAAAGAGGATATATTATATGAAACTTGGTAGATTTCCTCTCTAGGTAACACCCCTCCCTTCTACACCAAAATTAAAGATTACCAATTAACAATGAAGCCATAGGGTACCATTAAATATATGTAATGTCAGTTACCAAGTGGAAAATGTAATGTCAGTTACCGAGATGTAATGTCAGTTACCATGATAAAACGTTGGTTACCAATATTGAAATGCAAATATGTGGTCAATTTTATGGTGAAGAAATATTGTATACTTGTTATTTAAGTCTTTCACTTTAAAAGTCACACCAGAAGGAGTTTGCTATTCACTTTTAAAAGGTATAGTTCACAAGGAATACTATTTGAAATTATGAAGGAAGTTGCATTCCCATCGTGCAAAAAAAAATTACTATGAAATTGTTTTGTACATGCACTAACCAAGTACCTAATTGTTTGTATCAGACAATTTTTTGTTTGGTTTTTTTTTTTTGGGGGGGGTAGGGGGTACTTTTCCCAACCTATTGCCTAAATCTGCAACATTTTTTAAGCTTAACATTGTGATGAAGGGGATTTCCAGGGTCCTTTTTTTAGTTTCTAGGATTCTTTTGAGCATTGCCTCGCTAAAAGTAAATTCCTGGTTTTTATACACCTTTTAGTAGTGTGGATGTGTGATACAATTTTGTTTTTGGTGTACAAGTATAGATGAAAAGTGATATTTGACAGTTCTGATCAATGTTGCATGGATCTACTAAAACTGTTTTTTTTTTCTAATTTACAAATAGTTCAGTTTCAGTTTAGAAGCTGGAGTTTATATTTTGTTGACAGCTTAAAAAAGAAATTAGCAAAGAAAAAGATTAAACAAATTATGAAGAGAATTGAAATCCGACAGATATGAATAAGCACTGCTTGCACTGACCAGAATAGAAATCAATAAAACTACATGGCTGCATGAGATTCAGGGGAGAGGTACGTGTAGCCTAGGGGAGGAGACCCTTATTCATTTTGCCTTTTTTGAGGGGAGGGGGAGGTTGGAGAAGGAAAAGGTTTAAAAAGTCAATATAAAACTGATGAATATATTATGGGTGTATAGTCAGAAAAATCCATGTGTACAGTCAATGCAATATTAAATTACTATAGGAAAACAAAACATGTAGCTGCTATGACCCCCCCCCCCCCCCCCCCCGAGTAAGTAAAACATACATTTCTTATCTTTTGATAATTAAAAATGTGAAGTATTATGAAACTTTATGATTTTAAAAAGCCTTACATATAAGTACAAAGAAAATTATGCCTTTGAAAATCATATAGCACTGGTAAATGTTAATGTGTATTGTCAGTTACCGACAAGTTATGATAAAAATGTTCAAATCAAAGAAAGGAACTAAGAAAAAGAAAAAGTTTTTTCATTGAAATGTTCCTAGAAACTCGGGTATACTTCCACATCAAGCTCACTTTCATGTGAAGCCCTGCACAGAAGATACAATGCAATGATTCCACACATTTGACTTCCATGTGTTATCTCTATGGCAAATTAAGTGTAATGTCAGTTACCGTAATGTCAGTTACCAGCATGGTTGTGGAAAAATTATCATAGCCCCCAAAAGACAAAAACAAATTGTTTAATATTTTGACACATCTTAACCTAGTAAGGGAGGTATATTTACATATTCAAATTATTACTCTATCTACTCAGGGACATGAGATATTTCAATTTCACTGAACACCCTGAAATTGCATGTCCTTTTGCGTAATGTCAGTTACCGACACATTTTTGCTTGCTGATACGTAAAAAAATGTGGTTACATAGGAAAACTTAGTATCAGAGTATACAGCAAGGTTCACTTTATTAACTCTATCAAAAGCAAACTCCCATCATTTGTTGTTTTAGAGATACACACAATGAAAGGTGTGAAAACATTGTGCCGTGTAATGTCAGTTCCCGTGAAAATGCCCCTATGATGTTATTGGATGCCTTCGTTACGTAGTGGTACATGTACAAGCCATTTGTATACAATATTCATATTAATTGTGCAGGTAACTGATGAGTAAGCAAGTCATGTGCAAGGCCTACAGTGTATATTTATTTGTCTCATATGAAGAATTTGTATGGCAACTTTTGTTTTGCTATTATTAAGATTAAAGATGGTCCAATGTTGCTACATGTAATTACACATTGTTGAATATTGTGTATTGAATTGAATCCTTGTGATTGCATCATTGCAGTAAACAAGACATTCTCTGTAAAGGAGCAAATTGCCACATTCCTTTAATTTCCTCATTTACCTTGTGTTTCACTGCCTTCAGATATTGCACATATTATGAGGTCATTTGTACATTTTAGTGTTCAAATCATGGGGCTGTGAGAAATGCTATGCATACATGTATCTTGTGGAATTTTGTAGGGATATACATGTGTATTGGTTCACTGGGTTATTGGTGTACATACAGGTACAAAATACTTTATTGCATTTTTATGCTCATGTACTTATGTATGTTGTACATGCTTCTTGGTATTGTGCATTTTACATGTAGATCAATGCACTGTTGCCGTCTACATGTACATGTATATTTTCATAGTATATGAAAATATACATGTATGGATGTTACATCATTATGCATGTGTGCTTTAAAGGAACAGAACTTAACAAAACTTAGAATTTGTTTTTCTTTCTACCTCCATGGTATTATTGAAGCCAATGTGGTACCTCACCAAAAGACAGAGCTTTGTCTTTCACACAGGAATAGCACAAGTGCTTTTCATCGATAATCACTGTATTCATCATAGATAAAACAGTGGAAGCTACACAGGAAAGTAACCATGAAAGATTCATAGATGCTTTGAATCCCAATATGAAGGCAATTTGTTTCTTTTTAGCGGCTTTCACTCCTGATTAGGTTTAGGGATGAAAATATGCTAACTGGATTCCTGCATGAAAAACGTGGCTTAAAAACTCTAAGTTTATGTAGTGGCCGCAGAGTACCTCATTATCATTTCCTCTTTGATTTGGGGCAAAGCAGAAATGTGTTTATTTTTTTAATACATCATGTTTTTACTTAAATTTTTTATTGCTCTCCCTGGAGAATGGTGCCAAAAATGCCAAGTCTAAAGACCAGCTACATGTTTGCATTAGATTTTCCATGCTTCGGCATGAGATCACAGGCATTGTGTATAATATATATAGGGATTGGATGCGATACATGCGTGAGCAAGAATCTGTATCCATGAGACTTGGCATGTCTGTGGTGCCGGTACAGACGGTATATATATGTTTATTGTCTTTACCCCCCCCCCCTCCTTTCCTTTGTAAAGAGAGGGGTGCCAGACTTGCATAATAGTCCCATATGTATGGTATTTTGTAGGGGTCATTTTGAGTTTAAGTTGTCATTCTGGTGTTTATCTTATTCTAATATTTGATGTATTTCAGATTATATTAATAATCAATTATTTTCAAGAGTATCTGAACTCTAACAGAATTGATCCAATAATTTGTTCTTTCATATGATATAAGCATGTTCTCCTCTCCCTTTTTAATTGGGAGAATTCAAGACAAGTGCTTCAACAGACAAGGGGTAGTGGGAAAAAGTCCCCCTAATTTTACTGGGGGAATTGACACCATATCATTTCAAAAGCATATCTTGTTTTGTGTGCTTTGAGTTTGAGAAATACTCAAATGTAAACAAAAATTAAACCGCCCTTGTTGGCATTTGTTGTCATCGCTATGCAGTGCATTAAAAGGCTTATTTTTATGGCAAAACTTTAAATTCCCTACGGACAGACCAGGGCCCGCCCCTCTCTTACACATTCCCTTGCTTGGTGCCTCCTCCCCCACTTTTCAGTAACGGTTGACCCCCTTGCAGCCGGATTCTATGCAATGTCTCGCATATTGCTGGCAAATATAATGGCTTTTTTGGCAAACATAAAAGTATCTGATAGTGATAAAGACAGATATTCTAATGCTAGATAAACTTCTGCTAAAACTATCCATGTCTTATTATAATAGTTTGGCATCATGACAGGTAACATTTTTTCAATTTGATGTACCTGTACATGTATATTTCATGCTTGTTTCAATACTCATTTCATGTTTAAATGAAAATGAATGTGCATTAAAATTATGAAATGAAGTGCAATTGTTCTGCTTATTTATTCACTTGGCTGTAATATCTCTACTCCTCTCTTCCATATTTCTTGGACCTAGGCTATATTTACCCCAAGGTACAGCTGCACCTCTGAACAATATCCCCTGGTTGCCGAACATATTTCCTACAAACCCAGGCAAGTTACATATGATACGTCCTGAATGGATTAGACAAACACAGAAAATTTGCATTTATCTCAAATCTTTCAATTTTCAGAAAATCTTCCAGACCACCAGTTAGACTGCCTTGCATGATTCTGCATTTATTGTTGTAATAAATTTTCTGTATTATAGTTATTTGTATTCCTACTCCCAGCACAAATTCATTCAACATTTTGGAATACGGTACAGAAGATACCTGGAATAACAAACCAGTATTTTCTGTTTTATTACAAAGCTACATGTACTATATCACATCTTAATGTTCACTTTAACTCAAGATGTGATTCATGATATTTGGTTAATCTAATGGTCCAACAGAATTATATACTAAATTTTGAATTTTGCCCCTCTCACCTTTCATATCTTTACCTTTATCCCCCCCCCCCTTCTCTCTGCTTTCCTTCAACTACCTCTATTTTTATCCTGTAAAAGATTCCTTTTACAAAAGTTCTAAGATTTTATAATCGATTTGTAATCCACAAAGGGGGCAAAATGTGCTTTAATTTTGCGTCTCCAAATAATTAGAGCCCTGGGGGTGGGGGAGAAGGGCACTCAACCAAAAAAGTGGTAGGTATGTGCCGCGGGCGAGACAAAAAACGAGGGCTCCGGAGCGGGCTTATGGTAAAATGGAGGGTCCTCGGAATGGGCTTCGGAACTACTATTGTTTGTGAAAACAGGGGTCCTTGTAACGGGTCTCCTGCGTGTGAGTACGTATGCATCCCTATGGAACGGGCATACGTGCATGCAGCTAGCCCGGCGGCACAGGCACCTGGTGCGCTCGCGCAGAGGCGATGTTTGAACAGTGCTCTGCAGCCGCTTTTCACCGAAATTGTAGCTCATTGTAGCGGATCTGTGCGGCTGGAACGGCGTAACGAAAAATATGCGATGCTTTGGAGCGGATTTCTTTCTTTTTTCTTGATGAAAAAAAATGCTATGCTTTGGAGCGGCTTTCTTTGTTTTTCTCAATAAGAAAAAATGCTATGCCTTGGAACGGAAATTTGAGTGTAAAAACGGGGGTCCCCTCCGCGGCACATACCCACTACGCATTATATACTGAGTGCCCCCCCCTGGGATTTAGAGAGGAGAAAAAAGTTATTCAACAGAATCAATAAAACTGATACATTTTTTTTACAGATAGTTCATGTTTATTAAAAAAATACCACGTAAAAGGATTTTCACACTTCAAGACCATAATTATCTATGAAGCAGCAATGAAGATTATTTATCTTGCTTATATAGTGTGTAACAAAAAAAAGTCAATTATGACCGATTGCAAAACAAGAACAAATTAAGGAGCAGCAGCAAACATATTAAATTTTGGTTTTTAATAAAAAATGTGCCAGCCTTTTTTTCTCTCTGTGGGCTTCACGTGAATGATGCACATAGGCAGCTTGGGAGAATGAAACCTGGGTAATGAAGTAATTTGCATGAAAGAACAATAATAACAGAACTTTGAAAGTTTGAAAGATCTCAGATAAGGAATCGTAAGGTTATGACCGCTCGACAAACTATATCACTACTAAAGATTGTAAATATCAGACAGGCTATTTGATACATAGATTGCGAAAGATGGTAGGGAAATTTTTTTCCATTTGTTCAGTAATTATGAGGAATTTGTGGTTCTCTCTTTCCAACACCTTTTCCCTTGAGGGGTCATTCCATGTTAAATCACCCCAAATAAATTTTTAATTTCATCGTACAAACTCCAAAAAATTGGTCACATTTGCAATATAGGGTAATTGACATAAAAGCTGATATTTTAATTTTTAGCGCTGTGTGCCTTATGGTTCTCACGCCCTTTTTTGGCGTTCTCTGTAAAAATGTGCGGTATTTTTATGTAAGTGGCATCATTGGAAAGGAAGAAGAGCGAGTTTGAATACATTCACCTTTAGACCTTTACTACGACCTTTGACCTTGAATTCAACCATGTGTGTCAAATAATTTTTTGAGGTGAAAATTGGCATACATATTATTCATTACCATAGATAAATGTTTAAAAACTAGAGATTTATTATTTCTTGTTTTGTTTCTAGCATTTGAACATCTTCCCAAGAGTTGGGTCCCTAATAATGAGATCAATAGATAAGGTTCAGGGTAAAACCTTGCAATCATTCTGTTACTAGGAGATAATACAGTAATTTTTGGTGTGTGTGTGTGTGTTTTTTTTTTTTACTCTAGAAGGCTATAAAGGGCATATGCCATGCAATACACAAGGTATCCACTGATGTTGGTGCGCAATAGAAAATCTAAACTTTACTCTTACAAGAATGTCTCTGAAGTCGCTCTTCTCAAGCATGCCTGGGTTCCATCCTATCTTGTGTTCATCCATGTAAGATGGAAAGTGATGACTTGTCTCAAGGCACAAGCCCTTGCATGCAAGAAGGTCTGAACTCTGTAAAGTCTATACTTGTGAGGTACACCTGACACTGACAGATAATGCCAGAGATGTAGAGGCTTGGAATTTCTCAACTTGTACAATCTCTGAAAAGAAACCAAACTCATCTCACTGACGAATCTCTGTAAAACTTGAGGATATAAAGATGTTCAGGACCAGCTCTTCTTGTGAGGACCACAGATGAGTCCAAGCCCAATGAAGACATCCAAGTCATCAACTCCTCTGAAATAAAAAAAAAATGAAGTAAACTGTGTCATGTGAAAAGAAAGTGTGTACAATATTTTTCCAACAATTATTCTTGGGAGTGAGGAAAGTTCGTTCTGATAAAGTATGTATATATATACATGTAATCAACTTTGACTTACATGTTTCATTTGAAGAATGATTAAATTAGTTAAACTTTGTTAAGATTGTGACAAATTGGAAATATGAACTGTTGACAAGTAAACATTCTAAAATTTAATTTCAACTTACAAATTGCCAGAGGAGGCAAAAGGATATTTGACAATGTATAATGTTGCTTTACACCTAATGCCATTTTTCTGTGTATATTTTGTTTCCTTGTACAATTTCCTTTCAGAAAATATATACTTTTACTATCATATGGAGTAAACTTTTTAGTGAAATATAGACTTTTGAAGTTAAAATGGTGATGCGAAAGCAGAAATAACCATGTAATACAAAAGTAGGTGACCTCATAATACATGACTAATTATTTTCATTTTTAATCTAAATTATATTTTCATCTTGATAAAGCAGAAAGTCTTTACTTTCTTACAATGTCATTATTAATATTGGCACCTTTTAATAATGTATGTTTACTGTTGTAAGGCTGGATAGAGACATACTACTGAGAGGAAAGAGTATAATATCTTTAGGACTGGGTTGAGCAGAAAATGGGAAGAGAGAGAGGGAAAAAGGGGGGATTTACCAAACTTTGTTTGATAATTTCTGAATATCACTACTTTGTATTACAGTAATTTGAATTTACTGACAAGTTGACTTACAGTTGCTATAGTAACATTCAGATGCCAGTGACACTCAGCCAATCAAAACCAAGGATTTCACTGAAATTGTTAGCACTGAAAATTAAGAGTGCTGACAATTTTCATGAAACACCCCCTGATCCGAAGCAAATTTTTCCTCAATCAAATCCAAAACAGTAATAATAATGCATTTTTAAAGTGATTTACTTAATAAATGTATATCAATTATGTTGCTAAATGACTTAAAATCATATGTTATAAGAAACAACAAACAAACAAATCAAAACTACCAGACCAAGTTCAACACAAAATCAGGGTGGTAACTCCTTGAGTTATACCTGGCTTGTTCTCTCTGATGGCTACAAGATACATAACTCCCTGCTGTGAGAGTAGGTTCGGTACAAGTGGAAGAAGTCTATCTGTAACTTCACGTCCATCTGCTCCACCTGCCCACGAAGCTTCAATGCCACTGCTTTTCATCTGCAGTTAAATTTTTTTTAACAGATTAATTGAATTGATTCATGGTTTATTACACAGATTTTTCTAAGAACCACACACCAAGGAAGAAAATTAGTAAAAAACATGAAGTGGATTCATGACACTAACATTGGAACTTAATGCTGAATTGTGATGTCATTAGAATTGTAAGCAACTAAAAAATATCAATAGCACAATTTGTGCAATTAAACATTTAGTCATGGGAGGACCCGATGTTTGGCACTCATTGCCTAATAAAATAAAAGAGTGTTCTTTGCTTTATTCTTTTAAACGTAAGCTTAAAAAAAATATGATATCATCATATGACTCATAAATTTTCTTAAAGTGTATTTAAATTATTTATTGTTACACTGATTCCCAGTTACTGGTGGGGGAAGGGGGGGGGGAAGGGTTAGGAACCCCGTACATTTTTTTTCTCTTGTCATTATTTCAACCTATCTCAATGTATACATTGCCATGATGGCACTTGGGGTCTGCCTCGTCAAGACCTTTTGGTCTTTTGCATTGTCCTAAATTTCATTTTGTATTTATGTATATTAAATTGCTTTGTTACTCACTATGTATTCCTCTGATATTGTATCTTGTGTTTTTATTGAATGGAATTTGAATAAATTGAATTGAATTGAGTTGACATTCTGAGTACTCACTGATTAAGGGATAGAAAATGACAAAATAATACATTAACATTGATCTTTATAAGTAAGTCCAGGATAGCTTCATGTATCCCACAGGTATGTCAATACCAATTACAAATGAAGCTTTAAAAGAGCAAATGCCATACAAAAATCAGATAGTGTTTTGTCTATCTATAAAACAAGGACGTATGCAGGCAATTGGAAACCCTTGAAAATTTTGAGTTTTTATGCTTTTACTGTACTTACATTAAACTATGTAAGCCATATGAAAAAGGGAAACCTAAGGTCAAAGGACATTCATACATTTCTGGGACATCTGTACCTACTTGGTAAAAGTGTAGAGAGAGAAAGAGGGAGAGGGGGAGAAAGAGAGGGGTGCTGGAAAAGAAATAAGAGAAATAGAAGCAAATAATTTGTAAAATAATAACAATTTGTGAAAACAATCAATTTCATTTTCTGGTCCTACTTTATGGAATCATCTGCCAAGTAATATTAGAAGTAATATTTAGAAGTAATATTTAGCAAATCGTTAAAATTAATGCTACTGGAAGATTATAATTAATTTGGTATGGTAAGATACTCCCTGAAAACAAATAATTCTATATAAAGATTTTGTGAATAATTAAGATATTTTTTTCTTGTAAATAGTGTAAATATGTTCACTAAAAATGATCAAAATTTTCTGCAACAGTAATAAGTAGAATTAGTACTGAATTTGATGTACAATATTGAGATTTAGTTAAAATTATTGTTTAAACTATGATAATGACATTATTTGGGGCTAACCTCGATTAGCATCTTGCTATTATGTTAGCTCCAATTACCAAATGTTTTGTTTATATGTGATGTACTATTCCTTGTAATTGTACCTGACAGTGATATTTAATAAATAAATTCAAAAAATTCAAAATAAACAGTTAAAAATGACCATGTCTTAAATTGCTGCTGGATTATCCGTGTTTGAAACAAAAGATTTCTAGATCTACAAACTTTGAAGATAATGACATAAAAGTAGCCACAGAGAAATAAGTATTGAAAAAATAAATTGTACACACCTCATTGGAAGGAGTCACCACGTAAGGAGGATTGAATATAAGAATGTCCACTGACCCTTGAAGCCTTCGTTCGAGGGGGGTCAAAAGGTCACAGTTCATGACTTCAACTTGACATAAATTTAATTGGGCAGTCCTTTTAGTACAGTGTGTAGCATACGGATTCCTATCTGTAGCACTGTATTAAAAAGAACATATCAAAATTTCAGGTTCCTTGCAATATCATTAGAGCAAATATGAAGGAATAAAAAACAAATTAAAATATATGATGAACAATCTAAAAATATAATTAATTTAATGAACTAATTGATAGATTGATAAACAAAGTTGGTAAAATTATAAATGAATAATAAATTAATACAAATAAATAAAAATTATTTCATTAATTTAAATTGGATATAATTTATAAAGACAAATGAAAATTAATAAACAAATTGATATCAATTTGAATAAATTGAAAAATAGATGACAAAAAAGTCAACAAGTTAACAACCAATAAAACACTACAAACACAATGAAGACACTACAGTGTTTTTATTTTTTTTTCTTTCTTTTAATCTGCACACCTAATTAAAAACTAAACTAGGAATAATGAGATTGCAAGTTTTGCTATTCCTGTGTCGGTTAAATGTCATCTCACCCCCCCTAAAAACTGTTTTGTTCCAACCCACCCAATTTTTGTCACTTACATGCATAATGCTGACTGGTTGATAAGTTTTGAAAGAGCAGAAATGATAATACCTGAGCCACATCCAACTTCCACACAGATGGATGGCCTGTCAAAAGAGACAAGGAAAACAGACTATTTGAAAATTATTCCAAACTAACCTGTACAATTTTTGAAAATGTATGTTAATCGTCGACATCATCATCATCATCACCATCATCATCATATTCATATTTGACCTAAAACAGATGATTCTCATGTACTACATAATATATGAAGGAGAAATACACATCTTTTTATTTTTGTTTGATAATAAACTTTAAACAATTTTTTATTTTTAACATTTTGTATACAAAAGAAACGTCTTTCACTTTTTATGAAGACCTTACACTCTGAGTGACTTACTGCAATTGCCGAATAAAAGCTGCTTCTTTTTGGAGACCATCTAATAAAAGAAATGTATCTTCAGCTGGCTCATACACATGTTCAAAGTCAGCAGGCTTAAGATGAGAAAAATCTGGAGTCTCCACTTCACACTTAGTCTCCATCCTAAAAGAAGGGGGAATTGACAGTGACCTTGACATGCTTGATTCTATAAGTATGGCATCAACTGTTTTGTTCATGAGAACAGAAATATGAAGAAACATATTTATCAACTAAAAAGAATGTATTTTACTTTTGATAAATTAATTACCAAAATAGACAGATGTCGTGTGGGTATATACAATTGCTCAATCATATATATTAATGAGCTGGATGGAAAATCAATTGTGACAACTTACTCAGAAAAAATCTTATGATACATTATCAAGAAAAAAAATCCAACAAGCATAAAACAAAAAATTTTATGAAAATCGGATTAAAGTAACAAAGTTACATGATGACATTTCTCAGTTTCACTTAATTTCACAAAACAGTTACCGGTATATGGACATCCTGGTCGGTATGCAAATGAGGGGAATGATGACGTCACTCACAATTTCTTATATGAAATATGAATTCTTTGAAACAAAGTTATCTTCCTCCTTGAACATGTGGATCGTAGAATTACCAATGTTTTAATATTTTATGGTTCAGTCAAGTTGGTCCTTATTGTCAAATCTGTAAAAATTGAAATATTGTATAATTCAAACAGTAAAAAACAAATGAAATTGTGAGGGACATCATTTCACTCTCTCATTTGCATGTCTATGAGTTGTGCATATAACTGTTTTGTGAAAAATAAGCAAAATTTTAAAATAGCATAACCTTATTTTACATCCGATTTTAATGAAATTTTCAGGATTATTCTAGTTTGATTTTTCTCTATTGATTAAAATCAACATTTTTCTTGACTTGACTAAAGATAGAAATAATAAACATGGCTTCTGAGTTGAATAGGTGTTGAACTGATTCCCCCCTGATTCAGCATAGCTTAATATAATGAGCTGGACACCGACAAATTGTGTTTAATGCTAATTTTAACGTCTGTAATTTCTTAGTTATTGAGGCAATCAATTAAACATGCCGATGGTCATACTGTGAACTTTAAATAATAAATTGGTAAGTTTGTTTAATCCCATCTCATTATCAGTAGTCTTTCTTTTGGATTCCGGAGCCAATTGATTTGAGGTGCTATGGCCTATTTGTGATTAAACCAATCTCTTAATTTAACTGACATATGCTTAGTAAAGATTATTGAAGCTAGCCAGTGTCAAAATTTTGTTCATTTTAACTGAGTGGAATTTGTAGTGCGCTTGTGAAGTTTGAGAAGTTTCTTTTGGAACCCAGTTTAATAATAAGATGATAAATCATAATTAGAAACATTACACTGATAATTATTGATGACAAAAATGATAGATAAAAAAATAATCATAATCAGCCATAAACAGCATTGATGATGAGCCATGACTGAGACTGAGAACACTTGCGTTACCAAGGCAATAAACATGGCCCTGGGAAGTATGGGTGCTGAAGAACCTCCAAGATTTACCTGGAGGATGCTGCGTGTATTTTTTTTTACTAAAGGCAGCACCCCCTGGAAATCTGGTTTGGTAAATTATTGCAGAAATGTAACCAAAATCCCTTTTTTTGCTTGCTAAATTTCTCATGACCAAAATGACCTTTTTTTTTTGCTTTTGCTTGTCAAAAACCAGTATCCGGATCCCTTGTGACTATGTCTTGTTAAAATCATTTTCATTTTTCAGCCCGGCCAGGCCCACACCAAGAAAAAGAATGCATTAGGGGCCTGTTTTATGACGAGATGAGCGATCCGTAGGAACGTCCTAGGACCATTCTTCCGAGATAGGCAATTTCCAACGAAGGCAATTTTGTCTTCCAAGTTCACGACGTCGTTTGATATTTTAGAGACACATTTCATTGATATTATTGATATTTCAATGAAAGAGACCCTTGTCTGACATAAAAATTGAAGTAACGAAGTAATTTCTATATTATATTAGTTTAATACTCTGAATTTTTATAGGATACTGTGATAATTTTGCAAATAATGCTTTAATGTTATTTGTTGAGGTAAAAATATAGGGTTTGAATGGAGTAAACAAAATCAATATGTCTGATTGTTTGAGACTAAAAAGGAAATTATATGAGATGTTGCGTGTGAAAAATCAAAATTATTTCTTTGTCAGATATAATGCAAGAAACACTAATGTGAGTGTTTAGAGTATAAACATACCTTTGAATGAAAAGTAACCAAAGACAAGCAAAATATGAAAATTGCTGCCAACATGTCAAGTGGGTAAAGAAGTGCTTTGCAATAACAAGTGGAACGCCTCTGGCAGTCTCGCCTGCATTACGCGATTTAATATAGCAGCAGTGCTAACTTTGAAAACTACTATAAAATAATCATTCACAAAAACACCATTCATATAATGACATAATACCAAGTTAATTGACCATAAATGACATTTGAACGGTGACTTATATAAAGACTTGTCAACTACACCCATGTCCACATTTCATTCACTCTATCTATAAACTTTCAAAGTTATGATGGCAATTCAACAAATACCCCAATATGGCCAAAGTTTATTGACCTTAACTGACCTTTGACCTTGGTTTTTATGACCTGAAACTCACAGGGGATGTTCAGTAATAATTGATTACTCAAGATTATATCCCCGGGGGGGCCACTTACATTGACGAGTGGATACCATGCGCGACCAAAAAAACACGTAAAAAGGATGTCTTTTTCAAGATAGGGCACGTTACGTACGTAACGTGATAAGGGTGTCAAAAACACACAAATATTAAAAAAAGGGTATCTATTTCGCTCGGAAATATACGTGTTTAGGGTCAAATATGCGGGGATGATAAAACAAAATCAAAGTGTTTTATATAAAGGATGTCCTTTTTGCCCCAACACTACGTGTTTAGAGTCCGATTTGCGCGAGGTGTGGACTGGGGCCGTACTAAACCAAAATAATGGTGTCTAAAGGTAAAACCGATCGACGACCGACGGACCCGTGACATAATAAAATATCTCTGTACTTGTTTAGGAGTTCATTTCAGGGATACTTGCTAAGAGTATCGTTTTGTTTCCAATACGTGTTAAGGGGTGCATTTTCAGAATATGGAAAATACATTGCTGTACTTGTTTAGGGGCTCAGTTCTGGGAGTACTTGCCAATAGTATATGTTTCCAATACTTGTTAAGGGTAGGGTTTCACACGCCAATACTTGTTAAGGGGTCCATTTTCAGAATATGGAAAATACGTGTTTAGGGTGCTTTTCAAGACCTCGTGGTCGCGCATGGTATCCACTCGTCAATGGAAGTGGCCCCCCCGGGATTATATCCCAAGTTTTATGAACTAGATCCATAAACTTTCAGAGTTAGGATGGTAATTCAACAAATACATCCAATTCGGCCAAAGTTCATTGACCTTAACTGACCTTTGACCATGGTCATATGACCTGAAACTCGTACAGGATGTTCACTGATACTTGATTACTCTCATGTCCAAGTTTTATGAACTAGAATACTAGATCCTTAAACTTTCAGAGTTAGGATGGTAATTTAACAATTTATACCCCCAACACGGCCAAAGTTCATTGACATTAAATGACCATTGACCATGGTCATGTGACCTGAAACTAGCACAGGATATTCAGTGGTACTTGATTAATCTAATGTCCAAGTTTCATGAACTAGATCCATAAATTTTCAAAGTTATGATGGTAAATCAACAAATACCCCCAACTTGGCCAAAGTTCATTGACCCTAAATGACCTTTGACCTTGGTCATGTGACCTGAAACTCGAGCAGGATGTTCACTAATACTTGATTAACCTAATGCCCAAGTTTCATAAACTAGGTCCATATACTTTTTAAGTTATGATGTCATATAAAAAACTTAACCTTCGGTTAAGATTTTGAAAATAATTCTCCCAACATGGTCTAAGTTCATTGACCCTAAATGACCTTTGACCTTGGTCATGTGACCTGAAACTCAGACAGGATATTCAGTAATACTTGATTAACCTTATATCCAAGTTTCATGAACTAGGTCCATATACTTTATAAGTTATGATGTCATTTCAAAAACTTAAACTTAGGTTAAGATTTGATGCTGACGCCGCCGTCGTCGGAAAAGCGGTGCCTATACATGTAGTCTGTAAAAATTGTGTGAAATAAATCCGTAAAGGAAAAAAAATACTATTCACAGAAACAATGCTAAAAATGAGTGATAAAAAACGTTGGTCATATTTAAATGATAACTTTATGGAAGTTTATACAATAACATATTAAGCTACAAGAATATTAAAAAAAATGTATGTTCAACATTTCAAAGGAGTTGAGACGTACATAATTGCTTTAACATAGGGCCTAGCCTACAATTTAAAATGCACCTTTTCGTATGGACTTTCCATAACCTTTTCTTTTATAGGTACAATGAACTCTTCATTTGCAATGATTGTGATGGATTCGTAAGCTATAGGCCTAATCTTTTGCTACCGGTTATTTTTGTGTTTCATTTGTCATCTCAAATTAGCACAAATCCAAAAATTTTCATTGATTAAAATCAATCTCAGGAAAAAAAAATAATGATAATGAAATAAAAATAAATACATAATTTAGCATGTTTAGCAATATCTTAGTTTTGTATTGTTTTTTTCTTTTGCTGAACATCATAAACGCGCTTTCTTTACCATATATACATGTAATTTCTATTTCAAAAATATGTTTTCTGGATCTGGATGTATACCATGCAGGGCCCTCCTGGGCATGCATAAACACATCAGGTACTTGACCTGAATTTTGCTGGGACCGACAGGTGCAATACACCAGGTGAAAACCCTACTCTTTGACGAATAGTGTATTGGCTTTAATGTGCATACACGGGACCAACATTTGCTTTCTTTGTGTTTTTCCAACTGCATTCACACCTGCACTGAATACAGTGGTGAGGCACGCTAACACACAACGCTATAGCATCAGATATTTTTTTAGACGCGTTTCGGCATGAGCGGGACTTGAACTCCTCATGTTGAGATCTATGATCTTATCCAAAACATGCCTCCCTAGTTTTCATGTTGTTTATCTAATGATAAAACATGAGGAGTCAGAGAGATTGCTTTGAAGTTTGGTTGAAAAACAACTCATTCAATGAACAAGGTTATGATATAACCTTGTTCTCTGTTATATCTCCATGTGTGGCATAATAAGGGTGACAATGTTTGGCTTATTTTCTCTTTATTTTGGAACAAATGCTTGATTTTTTTACACTGACAGTTTCCATTTCACCTTTTCATCATACAACTTTGCTCTTAAGTAAATTTGATTCTTTAAATAATTTTTTTCTTAATTAAAAATAAAGATTGAAAAATGAAAATTTTCTTGCCATATTACTTTCCACCAATAGAGGGCGTAAACAAAAATAAGCCCAAAATTCAAGTTTTTGAGCGCTCTGGTGAATACAAAATTTATTCCCAAGTTATAGTTTAATGACAAATAAATTGCAACTGTATGGAAATTAGTAATTTTGGTCACAAAAGTGATATTTTAATGATTTTTTAAAGTGTGTGCTCTGTACACCATTTGCATATACTATACTAGTCCTACCTGTCATGCCTGTAGATTCCCCACAGGCAGGATGGTTGCAGTGAGCTAGTGCCTAAGTAGACAGGAATAACCGTCGTTTCTGGGGATTTATTCAACAATTTCTGACATTTTACTATAATCCCCATTAACCGACGGTAGGGTATACGTGTGGGCTCGCATGTGTTCTCATTCCCACCCTTTTGTCAATTCACAGTCCAAAGTTTGATGTAATTTTACACATCGAATTTACAATCTAAGGATGTATAACCAACAAACTTTTAAAACTGGATATTTTGTTAACAAAATACTTTAAACGATATAGATGAAAAGGCATGAAAAATTATACTTTACCGATGTTTAATTGGGTTGAACACGATAAAAAAGGTCAATATGGCAGCCAAACTATGAAATATTTACAAACGAACGGAGAGGGCGTCAACAATCACGAATGTGATATCGATATTGCTTTCGATATTATACGATCTGCTCCTTATTTGAATTCATGAAAAGGATACGTACACTCTACCTCGGTAATCATATAACGCGAGCGCGTAGCGCTTGCTGGTTTTTAAAGATAAAATTATCATCACTATTATTTACTATTATTATATAATTATCATTATCGCTAAAATCATTGTGGTTTTTAAATATTATCGTTGTAAGTATTAATATTTGTAGTAGTAATATTTCATTATCATCGTTATTATGATTATTATTATTTCATTATTATCATCATCATCATCATTGTCATTATTTTCATTATATATATTATCACTATGGTTAAGAGATAAAAGAATAATATTTTTCAGATAAATGTTATAGTAAACTGGTCGGGTTGATAAAATTTCTTGTTTGAAATTGAATTCCCAATTGGTCATGACCAGTTCCAGTCATTCTCTGATGATGTCGAGTACCAGTGGCGTACCGTGGGTCACGGCATTGGGGGGGGGGGGGCACCAGCAAAAATTTTGAGTCATTTACTGGGCTGGCGAAGCGCGCTCAATTGCCAGGTACTGACGTAATAGAAGCATTTTAAGGACTGTTTCATTAAACAGATATGTATCTCACTGATTAAATAATGCGAGCGCGAAGCGCGAGCTGAGATTTTTGAAATTCAGACCTGAAGAGGGGCATTCTTAGGCTTGTTTGTAAAAATTCACTAAGGCCATACGTATTTCACTTACTAAATTATGCGAGCGCGAAGCGCGAGCTGAAAATTTCTGATAGAGTTTTCAGACCAGTAAAGGGAAAATTTTAAGGACTGTTTTCAGGAATTCATGAAGAGCAGACATATCTCACCAGTCCATTGATGCGAACGTAAGCACTAACTGTGAATATTTTATATTCAGACTTTAAAAAAGGGGCAGTTTCTTTTAAGTAGTCATGAGTGAGAAGCATGTCACTACATAAAACAATAACTCGAAGTGCAAGGAAATACATGTACATGGTGTATATTGACTTGAAAACGGAATTTTTTAGTACAACATGATTATATATTTCATCAAACAGAAATTACGAGCACCAGGAATGATGAACACAATGTCATAGGCCCTTAGCAAAATATGTTTCATAATTAGAGTTATGAAAAAAATATTTATGTAATATAATATATTATAATATAATATATATATATATATATATAAATATATAACTTAATATAATAGAATATACACTAGTTTCTTCTTCCTCTACTACGCCTCTCCTTTTTTTCTCCTTCTTTTTCTACTTTTCCCCCTTCTTTTTTTTGGCCAGCCGATGGGGGGGGGGGGGCACGTGCCCCCCATGCCCCCCCCCCCCCCCCCGTAGTTACGCCACTGTTGAGCACGTGTTTTACCTCACTTTCATACACTTTCTTTCCCTTCGTTTTTTTCAATCCGCGGCAGCTTTGTCGTGTTATTGACTTTTTTCTTGTTCCTTTTCTTCATATTCTGATTTTCAAATTCAACCTTTGTCTCTATATACCTTCATTTCGTATCTCTTTTTGTCGATTTCTCTCATTGTCCACCATTCTTGTCCATGCCACTGAGTCTCCTGCTAAAGACATGTTAAGGCCTATACTTTCTCGCATGTTCTAATTCTTTCTTTCTTTATTGTTGTCATTTTCCTTTGCTTTTTCACCTTTCCCATTCCTCCCACCCCGGCCTCTTTCCTCGTTTTCTTTTCTTCATTTTACCTTTTTCTCTTTTCGCCCTTTTCTCGGTGAAATCCGCCAGGGCCGGGGCAGCTCCCCCCCCCCCCCCCCCCCGGCGCCTGTTACGCCAGGAAGACCAAATGAACAGCCGATAAGACCAATAGGGACTACCAGTAAGACCAATTGAGTTCACTCAGTTGGATACCAACCACTAAGCCAAAACATCAGTAACAGACTCCAGTATAATTAAGACCAGTTTAAAATCCCAGTTACTATAGGCCTATTCAATACCAATGACTGGAGCAGTATTATTTGTAACTAGAACAGTATTACCAGACCGATAAACCAATACTCCAATTTCCAGAGTTACTGGTCCAACTGGTCAAGTTGATTTTTTTTTCTTGTGGTTAATTTGATTTTCTATTTTTATCATTTGACAGATTATTGTCTTATCTCTTCATTTTGGGCTAGGTAAAATGTAGTTTAATGTGTCTATGGACAATCAAGTCTCGAAATGTGTGATTTAAAGAGAAACTTACCCGCCGTTTTTCTGGCTGTGTTTGTGTCGTCACATCTTTTTTTTGAAGGGGTGTCTGTGCTTGTGGGCTTGTCAGTCGTCTTCGTTTCTTTCGAAGAAATGGCGAAGCATAGCTGGTCACCTTCACCTTCCTCCCCAAGTAAACATTGATTCTACTAATTTTCTTTAATTTGGATTTATTATTTTTGATCGGGTGTCACTTTAATTCCTAATGATTCGACAGCGTCAGCAGTGGTGTAATCACGGTGATCCATTTTTGCATTCAAAGTTCTTCTTTTATTAGGATGATTAGTCAAATTACGGTCACAATTACAACACCAGTAGTCAGACATAATTACTAAAATGAATTAATGAATCAAATAAAATTACCACCAGCAATCAGCACACCTACATGGCAATATACTTTTTTTTAAAGATGTTTTATTGTTTTTCTCTCAAATCAAATTTCATACAATGCAGTTAACAAAGTAACAATTGTAAATAATAATTCAAATAAATTTCTTAAACTAGTATACATTATGCACATCATGAAATAATATTCTCAGACTGCATCGTACCACTACCAGATGAGTTTAACAAACAAATATCAGAGAAAAAACTTATAAAAGTATATGCGTTGCACCTGCCCCCTCCTTGCCCCCCCCCCTTCCCTCCACAAACCCCCACACTTCACACCCTCAAACATTTTTCGTACACCCTTGCATATGATGCCGCGTTCCGTCTGAAATAAGAAAACACCATAATGAACAAACATAATCTCGTGAGCTCTGTCGCCTCTATACTCTTGTAAGGAAATGTTCCCATTTCCTTATATGGTTTGATAATTTACCCCTTGTTACTGCTAAAATTTTCTCTTCACGTTCATTTTCTAATATCTTCTCTCTAATTTCGTTGGGACTTGGTGGTCTTTTTAGTCCTGCTGTAAACAAAGATCAGATATTTTATTAAAAGAATAATGTGATTAATTATTTGTTCCTTCCCTATATTAGCATGCTTAACACCAATGTGTATATCCACCCACCTGGCATTTTTTATTTCATACATATTGAATAAGTTACCGCAATCTATCCATAAGTCTCTCGTCTTTTCACATGAGAAAAACAGATGCTCGTAAGTTTCTTCAGTATTCCCACAAAATGAACATTCACTATCTGAGAAAATTTTGAATAAATGTAAATATTTCTTCGTGTATATTAACTCATAAAGCATTTTAAATTGAAACTCTCTAAGCCTACGTACTGCTTAGAGTACATTTTCTGGGTCTTGAAAATATAGCACATATATCTTTTTCGGAGAAATTATATGTCTTATATTATCAAACGCATACGATTTTTCCAATTTAATACTTAAAAGTGCCTTGTATATTTTATTAGATGTCACGTTTGGTAAACTGTTAATCTTACCATTAAATATAAATTCTAGATTTAGACCAGTGTCTTCACAATTGTCTTTTTTCTTCAATAGGTGTTTCCATGTTGCTGGAATATTTTCCAAAAACTTTATAAACTTTATCTATTTCATTTCCATCTAAACCCATTTTCAGAAAGTCTCTTTGCTTCCACCATATAAATATTTTTTTTAATTTTACTTAGAATCTATTTGTAATTAACATTTTCCTGAATTTCTACATCTAATGATAAAGTTATTCCTAATATTTTGATAGTTTCAACTAATTTACCAAATGGAACTTTAATATCTTTTGTAGAAAGAGGACCCAACGCTAATATAAATGTGTTTTCTTTATTCATTTTTAAGCCTGAAATCTTAGCAAAATCTCCAAATATTTTTCCGATTCTATCAATAGATTGGGAGTCCCTCACAAAAAGTGTCATATCATCCGCATAGAGCGCTTGTTTGACTTCTACATTACCAAAGCTGATTCCGTGGATGGATTTATCTTTACGAATGGTATTAGAAAGGACCTCGATACAAAGTATAAACAAATAAGGAGAGAGGGGATCCCCATGTCTCACACCTCTTTCAACACTAAAGTATCCTGTCGATATACCCCCATTAAATACGCAACTCAGGGCATTTTTGTATAATGTTTTGATCCAGCTGCAAAATGAGGACCCGAAGCCAAAAGAACGTAAAACGTTTTGCAAAAAGATGTGCGAGACCGAATCAAACGCTTTTTCAAAATCTATTGCCATTAAGAAACCAGGTGCATTATTTTGTTGTGTGTAGTAAATCATATCGTCAATCAATCTTTTTTTTTTTTTTTTTTTTTTTTTTTAAACAAGTGCACACCTAGTTACCAATAATGCATATAGCATTTACATTTATTTGAAAGCAGGATAAAAGAGCATTGAAGATTAAATGCTTTGCTGACGGGCATAGGAGCCGCGGCCGGGGATCGTACCCCGGACTTTTTCATGTATAGCCAGGCGCCTTAGACCACTCGGCCACGGCACCTCCTAAATCTAATTGATCTAATACGATACGATACACTACACGAAGATAAACGATACTAGTTATAATCGCGATAAATCGAGACATGAAAAAGTTAATAACGATAATGACGTCATTCAAGATGGCAACTTGCAAGAAAAACCGTCAGGTCAGGTGAAAATGTCTTAGATGACAGATTTCTCAATCATCCAGAGGATTTTTTTCAATAACTCCAGCCCAAGGTATGCAATTACTTAAGTTATTTATATTACCCTGATAATGGAAACCATGAAAATGTCAATTTTGCCTAAAAAACAGTTTTAAATCGCGATCTATAAAACGCTAGTTCACTATACGTTGGCTGTAGGTAGGGCCAGGGGCCCCCCTCCTCTTCAGTCTATGTATGGTGAGTGGAGCCAACGCAGTTCAGCGGAACAACCAAAATACAGAGACTGAAGCTTTTGGTCTAGTGCCTAAGTGGACTTAGTGAGTAATAGTGAGTAGAGCGATACACAGTGCGGTATCTCATTCAGATTACGTCGAAGCCGTAGACATAGTACTAGTAATAGTAGGCTAGAGCGGTTCTACCAAGTCTAAACTTTAAGTTTAACTTAAATAAGTCTTAACTTCTTAAGACCATTTCATGAAACAGGCCCCTGGGCCTGATCATGATGATGATCAATTATTAGCACTTTCTATGCTCACAGGCGTAGGTGCCGTTGCCGGGGATCGTACCCCGGACTTTAAATTGTCTTGTCAGAGGCCTTTATAGACTACTCAACCACCTCCGCCTCCGCCTCCCCGGCCCCACTCCAGTTTGGTGATATGGGACGAAACAAAGCGATACATGGATATAAATACGAAGGACTGGCCTTATCTAATACTACAATTACTAGGCCTACTACAAATCTAAGTGAAAATATCTCCAATAAAGGTTGTGGCGATCAAGATTTAACTCTTGTAAAGACTACTTTCATTCCACATAAATTTAAACATAAATTGACTTATTTAAAACAACTGGAACCGAAACAACCGGACCGACAAACCCAAAACACTCACCTTTTCAGACAACCTGCGAGCTGCCTGCTTTCAATTTAGAGACGCAATTATATTTCCCACCATACCTAAAATTTGACTTTGGATGTAAGGGGAACTTGTCAGTCGTCACCCCCAAAATTTATATTTGCTCCTGGAACAATTTAGTCCCGGGCTTTATTTCGTCTATTAAAGATGTAGGCCGATGGGGTTAGAGGGGGTAAGAGACTCTTAGAGGGTGTTGCAAGAAACTTGCAATTAATTGCAAGGGATTGCAAGTCATTTTCAGATCTTGAATTGAAAGTGTATGCATGCAAATTTGCAATTGATTGATGGTCTGCATTTTTCCTCATCAAACATAAATTGATTTGCAGTACATAAGTTAACATTGATCTATATCACATGTAAATTTGCATCTGAAAATTGCAATCGATTACAAATATTTTCTTGCACACCCCTTTCAGGGGCGGATCCAGCTTTTGCCCATAGGGGGGGGGCGAAAAAAATTCACTCACATTTCCCCCGATCGGCCGCTCAAAGTTGATTTTTGTTACTTTCTTTTGAAGGGGTAGTCCTAACCACTGGCGTAAATCCCGGGGGGGGGGGGGGATGGGGGGATATATCCCCCCACTTTTTGAGGAGGGGGAATGGCCTGTACAAACTCCCCCCCCCCACTTTTTACGAAAGAAATTAAAAAAAACACATCACAAGAGATAATTGTTTTATTGGTGAAAATTCTTCCTGAAATACCGCTTAACAAATAAAACAATATTATTGAATCATAAAATGCAAATAAAGAGCCAGTTCACCATTTCCAACGAAATACTTATGTCCTTATCATAACATTGAAGAGAAACTCCCGTTTCTTCCAATTCATCAATGTTGGGGTCTTTGGGAAGGGATTAAGATGGAATGTCAATTCTTTTTTAATGTAATCTCTAATAAAACCATTAAACCATCATGGGGTAAAAAAGATAATAATATTGGAGGGGTATTTGCCATATGGACATACAGTGGCGTAACTACGGGGGGGGGGGCATGGGGGCACGTGCCCTCCCAATCGGCTGACCAAAAAAAAAACGCGGAAAAGGGGAAAAGGAGAAAAGAGGGAGAAAGGAAGAGAAGCGTATAGTGGGAAAGAAGAAAATATTATTCATTATAATTATGTTATGTTACATTACATAAGAAACATTTTTATCATAACTTCGTGAAACATAATTTGCCCAGGGCCTACGTCTTCATTGTTCCTGGTGCTTGTATTGTCTGTTAGCGAGATATATAATCCTGTTGTACTGAAACATCCCGTTTTCAAGTCAATATAAACTAAATATATTTCCTAGCACTTGAGTTATCATTGTTTTATGTAGTGACATATGCTTCTTTTTCATGACTCAAAAAGTCATTGCCCCATGTTAAGGTCTTCTTATATATGAAACATTTCCTGTCCGTGATTACGTTCGCATTAGTGGATTGGTGAGATATATATGTCTGCTCTTCATGAATTCCTAAAATCAGTCCTTAAAATGTCCCTTCTTCTGATCTGAATATCAAAAATTTTCAGCTTCGTGCTCGCATCATTTGGATATTGAATTACGTATGGTCCTAGTTAATTCCTACAAAGAAACCTTAGAATGCCCCACTTCAGGTCTGAATTATCTAAATTTTCAGCTCGCGCTTCGCCCTCGCAATATTTGATTAGTGAGATGCGTATGATAATCATGATTGCAATGACTACAAAAAGTGTTTCATGTGTTCAGATGTAATTCTTATAAACCATGCAGCAAGCGCTTGGCACTCGCATTAGATGACTATGGTGAGATATGCATACTCTTAATGGATTCCTAAAATATATTCCTCAAAATCTCGCCGTTTGGGGTCAAAATATACGAAAACTTCAGCTCGCGCTTCGCGCTCGTATTGTTTAGCGAGACAGGTACCTATCATGATTACACAAATTTGATTATAATGTCTCTTTTTAGGTGTGAATATAAAAAAAAATCAGCTCGCGCTTAGCGCTCGCATTATTTGATCAGTGAGATGCATATCCGTTTAATGACATTGTCCAGAAAATGTCTCTATTAGGTCAGTATAACTGGCAACTGAGCGCGCTCACTCAGTGATTCAAACATTTTGCTGGTGCCCCCTCCCCAATGCCGTGACCCACGGTACAACACTGTGGACATATCAATGACAATTCCTTGCATATCTAAAAACATGACTGCAAAAAAAAAGCCAAAATATTTCAGTCATCCCCCCCACCCATCAACACGGGTTTACGCCAGTGATCATAACAGTCGCTTTTTAGGTATAAGTTCTTGTGAAATAACATAAATATAAGCCTATAATAATCTCAAGCCCTATTTTAATAGTGCGAGTGCGAGCTGACATTTTTATAAAGTTGTCATGTATTTGTCCTGTGAAATTGAACATTCTGAGCAATATTTGTGATCTTGATCAAGACTAATGGCTGCGTAACTATATAGGATAAAATTACGAGTGTGAATTGCATGCGAGCAGAAATCTTGAAAAGGGACCTCTGAAGCACTGTTTGTAGTTACAGCCATGCAAACGATACGTATTTCACCAAAAATAATGCGAGCGCGAAGCGCTATATAGCTGAATTTTTTTTACATTCCGACCTACAAAAAATGGACGTTCGAAGTACTTTTTTTAACCATGAACACTTGAAAAAGATAGTTTTTTTTAATAAATAATTAATGCGAGCGCGACGCGCGAGCCGAAATATTAATTGAGATTTAACGAGACACTCTGATTCATGTTGTGTAAAGCATGAAAAGGATGGAAAATGGGTATCTTCCCGCTACAATAAAGGACAAGTCCACCCCAACAAAAAGTTGATTTAAATAAAAAGAGAAAAATCCAACAAGCATAACACTGAAAATTTTATCAAAATCGGATGTAAAATAAGAAAGTTATGACATTTTAAAGTTTCGCTTAATTTCACAAAACAGTTATAAAATTATGCACATCCTTGCTGGTATGCAAATGAGGAGACTATGACGTCATCCACTCACTATTTCTTTTGTATTTCATTATAATGAAATATTCTAATTTTCTCCTCATTGTCAAGTGATACGAAGATTAATTCCTCCCTGAACATGTGGAATTAGCATTGTTTTTTTATAATTATGGTGCAGTCAAGTTGGTCAAATCTATAAAAAATGAAATATTGTATTATTCAAACAATAAAAGACAAAAGAAATAGTGAGTGATGGACATCATCGACTGACTCACCTAGTTGTGCATATCATTTTTTTGTGTGAAAATTAAGCGAAACTTTTAAGGTCATAACTTTCTTACTTTACATCCGATTTCGATGAAATTTTCAGCACTATATGCTATTTTGATTTTTCTGTTTATTCAAGTCAGCATTTTCCTGGGGTGAACTTGACCTTTAATGTACTGATCTGAAACTGGATAGGGCCTAATTTAAGCATGTCTTGAATAACCAACTAACTCAGGCGCGGATCCGAAGGGGGGGGGGGGCACATTCTAAATACATTTTTATCATGAAAATCAATAATGCGGGCGCAAGCGCGAGCAGATATTCCGATATGAAAAAGGATTAATTTAAGCACTATTTCAAGCTCTGTGTAGGAAAATTCTGTAGTGGATATGGACTGCACTTAGTAAATGATGCGATTGAGCGCGAAGCGCGCGAGCTGATATTTTTATGATTATTATTTTGACCTAGCCTAGAAACGGGACTATCCGAACTGAAATATGTTTTGTATATTGACTTCATTACATGCAATGCGAGTGCGAGCGAAAGTTTTTGTAGTAGCATGAAAGATTGTTTTCCAAGTCTTCCCCTCATCTTATTTTATTCACGTCTTCCTCCTCTTTTCCCCTCTTCTTTCTTCTCTCCTTTCTTTTCCCTTCTTTTCCTTTTTCCTTTCTTTTTTTTGCTCCGCCAGTAGGGGGGGGGGGGGGGTCCTCACCCACTGGATCCGCTTATAAATGCCCTTTGAGTTTGAGATAAAGTTTAGCGTTAGATCATAGGCCCGGCCGGCCTAGTGTTTGATAAACCGGGATGATAGATCCACATGGTTTTCGATATAGTGGAGTTTATATTGAACAATTGTCATGGAAGCTTTATATTTGAGACTGTATTGAGGGGGGTGGGGAAAATGCGACACACACACACACACACACATATACACTCCCCTCCAAAAGTTTGGGAACACCTGCCTTCAGTGTGTGTTTTTCGAACTTTGGTAGACTTTACTGAGGTTAAGCCTCATAGTACAGCTGTATTTATGTTTTTAAGTGCAGGCTATACACCAGTGTACATTTTATCATTGATTCAAACGAATTCAAACCTCTCAAGAGACGTGCAGCTGCCAAAGAGGGCAGGCTACCAGTCAAGATGGCATTCTCTAAAAAATGCTAACTTCTTTTAAATTGTTCTGTTTGGGGTTCTATTCTGAAATTATTCCCACTATTTTGTGAATGTTACAGCAGATGTCCTCATAATTTGTTGCTCAGTATTGTTCATAAGACAGTTAATTTATGGAAATCTGCATCTTTATCCTGGAAAACATCTGAACTTGACAAATGCCTAATCCTTCTTTAAAGAAAATGTATGGAAGTGGAGTAGACATCAGTGCAATTTGAAATTCATGAATTCGAAATTTATTCAGAGTTTTTTACACTTATACCAGTGCACCTTCACCCATTTTGCCTATTCAGTTTTCTTAGTCAGAAGTCAGTCACAAAATTAAAATGGCTAAGACAAGACAGCTTTCTTTGGAAACACGTCAGTTAATTGTAGTTTTGAGAAAAGAAGGCTACTCCGTGTTAGAAATAGCCAGGAAATGTCTCTGTGGAGCAGGGCTGATGGTAGTGTGGCTTCAAGGAAACCACTCCTCAAAGAAAAGAACCAGAAGAAAAGGCTTGTTTGGGCTAGGAAGCATGAAGACTGGTCTTTGGAGCAGTGGCAAAAGGTTCTTTGGTCTGACGAATCAAAGTTCGAGGTGTTTGGCAGCAAGCAACGTACCTATGTGAGACGGCGAAAGGGAGAAAAGATGCTACCCCATTGCATGGTTTGGGGTTGCTTTGGTGCAGGAAAGGTAGGCAGCTTGCACAGAGTAGAGGGTATCCTCAGCCAGCACGGCTATCATTCAATCCTACAGCGGAAGGCCATCCCTTCAGGGAAACGCCTGATCGGAGGATTTGTTTTCCAGCAGGACAATGACCCAAAACACATGGCAAGACTATGCAAAGACTACTTGAAGAAAAAGAAAGAGAAACAAATCCTGGAAATCATGGATTGGCCACCCCAGTACCCAGATCTCAATCCCATCGAGTTTTCCATATCAGTGGAACACTGAGTATTGTTTGATTTTATTTGTGTGTCTGACTTCTGACTAGGAAAAGGAAAAATGAATGAAGTTGCACATGTATTAGTGTAAAAGCTCTGAATAACTGCAATACCTGCATGTAATAAAAGAAGTTAGCATTTTGAGAAAATGCCATCTTGACTGGTAGCCAGCCATTTAAGAGAGTATAAATTTGTTTGAATCAATAACAAAATTTACACTGCTGTATAATCTTTACTTTAAAACAAAAATTCAACTGTGCTACATGTATGAGCCTCAATATCAATAAAGTCTACCAAGTATATAAAAGCACACACTGAATGCAGGTGTTCCCAAACTTTTGGAGGGGAGTGTATATATATATATATATATATTGTGTGAAAGAAATGGATGAAGAGAACAATGGTAGGCGTAGCTTAAATCAAGGTTCCCCTGAGCTATCTACCCTTTGGAAAAATTGGTGATGCCGAAAAAATGTCTCTGCCGGGAATCGAACCCGGACCCCCAGCTTTGAATGCCGGTGCCTTAACCACTAGACCACAGAGACGGGTTAGTGGCTATAGGGCGACCCCGATCCGATTGACCGTCAGATAGACAGATTTTCGACTCTATAGGCCCCTACCAATTATAATTTCCTTTGTCGGGTGAAGGTGGGTTTTTAACAATGACAATTAAGCCGCCATGCCTCACGTATGGGATAGAGTATATACAAATGTGTGAAGTTATACATGTACAATAACAGCTTTGGCAACTCTTATTTAAATATTGTGTGAAAGAAATGGATGAAGAGAACCCTATATATATATATATATACAGGGTGCTAACGATAAACAGACTAACAAAGTTATATATACCGTATATTGCTTCTTTCATTTTCCTCCCTTCCCCTTTGTATTTTTTTGGTAGGGTAAGTTTCAGGGATCCATCGACCAATATAATATAATAAGGTATAATCACTGGTACGCCAGTGATTGGTGTCCCAGTTATGTGGAATAGACTGCCAAGTACTATTAGGAATATGAACACTTCCAATCAAGTGTCAAATATTACCTATTTTCACAATCATATTAGTGAAGTCCATGTCTTTTCGTCACATGAAATCATGCCTTATGTTTGATGATTTTAATTGTGAATATTTCCAATGTTTTGTTTATTTAATATGTAGCGCCTTGAGTATAATCATTCATTAGAAAGTGCGCATTAAAAGAACTTATTATTTTGAATTTATTAGCAGCTTCCAAATTTTACATGCTCGTCCCTTCGAAGCTTCCGGTCGATTGGCCCTAAATAATGTATGATTGGGAATTGCGCTAAATAGGCTACTATACCTGCACTATGCACTTGATCGGGAAACCGTAGACCAACATATCGTTAGTTTTCAGAATCAGAGACGAAGCTGAAGTATTCACGTATTGCTATCAAAATGAAAACTACCTTATAACCTCGTACGTAAAGTACACACAGTGATTAATATTTTGATCTTATTTTTGTCAGAAGCCACACGAAAGGATTTACATCTCGACTCTTTTCAACTCCAGCCTCAGTATCGGACGTGTACGTGGCAGTTCCGCCAGAACTCTGGCCAAGGAAGTGCACCATATGCTCATTTGGACAACTGCTGACGTGACTGTCGTAGCTCAGAGTCCGACTCAGTAGAGAGTAGGCCTACCTAGATGATAGAACAGATTTAGAAGGAGGTAGGGCCGGGAGGCGGGATCGAGATCTAACGGTATTATCGTAGCTACATTTTATTATAGCTAGCTAAGGGCAAGGCTAAGCCCGATCTCTGAGAATTTGCTGAGCTGCTGAGGCCAAGGCAAGCCAGGTTTAGGGCTTTCCTTTAGCCCGAAAATTTTAGGCAAGTTTACGTTGTTATTAAGCACCTTTTAAGTCTCTCGTCGAATAATCAAACAGAACAAGTACAGAACACAGGCAGAGTCAGTGTGTCTGTGAAACTGTAAAACTTAAAACTTCACAAGTTGTTGACACAACACATGAATCTTCTTTTAACTGCATGAACTAGAGGTCTGCTGCTCCTTAGTTAAGTGTAATCATCATGGTTGAATTTAAAGATCCAAATTCTCCAATGGAAGAAGGTTTCGATAATCGTGTGTTCATCGTTCCAGCCATCATAATCATAGGACTAATTGGTAAGATATTTAGATATTTTTATGGGATCAACTTTGAGTCTTGAGTATACAATCAATAGATATGGCGACAGGGTTTGACTAAAACTGATACTGTTTAATGTTCTCAAGTGTTAGATCTTTCTAGATGAACTTGGGTTAACCAACCCTGCATCATTGATGTCATGATGACCACAATTGGGAGATAAACATGACCTTTCAGTTGTGCACTTCTTATATCAGAAAATTGTTGAGAAGATTAGTTGGCCACTTTATGTAGACCAAAAATTAAAAAAAATGTATGACTTCCCGATGCAATAGTATATAGACCTATATTAGGTGGTTTCAAACCGCCTCGATCACAAGATTCCCCGTTAAATTACGAGAACTTTTTTAGGCTGAAAAATACCCATTAATTATTCCTGCATTCACACCGCCCTGAAACATACCCTTCGGGATAAGTTCCTGAAGTTACGAGCATGCGCAGTATGGTCTGATAAGCAGCAAGGCGCGAAATTCAAAATCACTAGCCCAGCAGCAACCCATGCACGGCGCCGCACCCAACGACACGCTGGGCTAAAAGTTCCCGTAATTTGCTTTCAGACCGCCAAAATACCCACGACCTTGGAAAAATCCCCGCGAAAGTTCTCGTAATTTCGCCAAGTACCTACTATTTATCGGGTATTTTCTTTCGGGGATATTACGCGTAGTTTGCTTTCAGACCGCCAAAATACCTGGTATTTTCTGATCGGGGTAAATTTCCCGATCAGAGAATACCTGGAACTGGCGAACTTCGAGGCGGTCTGAAACCACCTATTGTCAGGGAGTAAAGTCCATGGCCACGTTCTTGTTGAGAATAATTTCGGAAAAGAGTCTCGTACCTGGCTATCAGTCAATCTACATGTGGATAAAACTGGATATTACTTTTCCTGGACTACTAGCTAGTATTACTATCAGTAGTGCAAATTATTTACATGTACAATATATTTTTCCATTGTTTTGCCCTTCAGGTTTTGTTGTCTACAAGCTTGCAACAAGTATCCATGGCAGGGAGAAGGCAAGGAGGGACAAGAAACAGAAAAAAATGGAATCTCGCAGAAGATAACATGAAACATAATAAAGTACCAATGCAAACTTCTGGTCACAATATGCTAAATAGCCATTGAAAAGGTTTATTTCCCATGTACATATCAAGATCTGTTGGTCAATTTTTAAAAAGTGTTAGACTGAAAATAAGGCCTTCAATCTACACTTTGATCTTACAAATCTAATGGCTTACTGCCAATAGTTGTATTACATCTGTGTCAAGTCAGTGCAATCTATCTTTTTTGTTTTTGTTCATAGGATTACAATGGGAAGAAAGATATCATTTTGTGTAAATCCTTTTCTTGAAGTTTTATCATCTTTTCTTATTTATAACTTTCCATTAACTTGTAAGATATTTTTTGTAGCTGAAAAGAAAGCCTGTGCTAAAGTATATGTCCTGGGCAACATTTGGCTTGTTTCACATGTTTAGGATAAACCAGATGTCATGAAATTTAATACATGCCTGAGTTGTGTCATGGGGTGTATTTTGGTTGAAAATCAAAAGTTGAATTTTATGCCACTGTTTGGCAGGAGATTATATTTTCCTTGCCATAAGCTATCCAATAATCTTTTTTTTAATGTAGAATTTAAAACGTAATATGTTGAGTTTTTAATTTGTTTTTGCCTTGTTGATCATGCAAGTAGTTTCCAATTTTTCTCAAATTACTTGTATGTCAGTGCTGGGGGTAGTTTTCCTTTTTTCCCTTCATGAATACAGCAGCAGTTGACTTCTTTTTATTTTGAAATTTATATTAGAAATAGGAAACATCTTGAGCATTTTGTTTTCTTTTTATTTGTTGTTTTTTATATTCACTTGAGCACTGGCATCCCTTGGCAAGGCATTTACATGTATTTATATTTGCCAGTTGCAAGTTTCTAGATTTTTATTATTTTTTATTTAATACTTAATTTCCACTGTCAAAAGGCGTAAATAATCGTGCAGTAATCGTAGTGATCTTATCAGATTGTATCAGATCAGTCGTGGCAATCGTATTGATGGTAGAAACATTTTGAATGGTTAAAAAATGTTCGCAGTCAGTTACAAAAGGTCCACCGTGGCTTTCGTGAAGGATCGCATGACAGCGGGAATGAGGTTATGTACAGTGTGTTGTTAAAGGTCAAGTCCACCCCAACAAAATGTTGATTTGAATCAATAGAGAAAAATCAGACAAGCACAATGCTGAAATTTCATCAAAATCGGATGTAAAATAAGAAAGTTATGACATTTAAAAGTTTCGCTTATTTTTAACAAAATAGTTATATGAACGAGCCAGTTACATCCAACTTAGAGAGTCGATGATGTCACTCACTCACTATCTCTTTTGTTTTTTATTGTTTGAATTATACAATATTTCAATTCTTACGAATTTGATGATTAGGACCGCCTTGCCTGAACCACAAAATGTTAAAATAATGGAATTCCACGTATTCAAGGAGGAATGAAACTTCATTTCACATGACAATGACGAGAAAATCAAAATATTTCATATTTCATATAATAAAATACAAAAGAAATAGTGAGTGAGTGATGTCATCAGTTCCCTCATTTGCATACCGACCGGATGTGCATATAACTCTTTTGTGAAATGAAGCAAAACTTCAAAATATCATAACTTTCTTATTTTACATCTGATTTTGATGAAATTTTCAGTGTTATGCTTGTTGAATTTTTCTCTTTTTATTTGAGTCAAGTTTTTGTTGGGGTGGACTTGTCCTTTAAATGAAAAAAAAATGAACATTTGATAGCAATGTGAATATATGAAATGAACAAACAAATGCCCAAAGAAAAGAATGGATGGAAGATGTTTAACAGCCTGGGATATTTTTATTCTTTACAGGCAGGGGGGGTGGGGGTTGGTATGTAGCTAAACACACCTCTGTTGCTGCCAGATTTGTTTTTATATTCAGTGTCCAAACTTTAGTCTTTCATTTTTTGTGGATTTACATCAATTAAAATAAAAATTGAATGTTGATATGTTGTTGCTGATCTTGGAATCTACTTTGTTCTATTAAAGAAATGATGTTGATAATTTGGATATTATGAGAATTTGTCATGGATTTTTTTTTAATGGTTACTGGAAAATGGAAATGCTATGGCATTCCAACATGATGTATGTAGTTTTACTTTGATATCTACATTTAGAGAAATTTGAAGCATAAAAATAATGAAGCGTAACCTAGATGAGAATGCAGACCCTGACAATGCATTGCATCCTTAATGTAGTATTTGATTAATTTCCCATTTGACATACTGTATGCAGAAAAGTATAATTCATGAATTATGCTATTCTCATATACCCCAACTTGGCCCCCTCCTCAAGGAATCTCCTCTTGAGCTTCAGATACAATTTGTCATGTTCACTGACTCAAAAGCTTGATGTACTTGGGAGTTCCGAACAATCTATTCTGTACATTGCTTTGTATTGCTTTGAATTGAATTGAAATTGAATTGTATAGTAAAATGAGGGAAAATGCAAGCAGTATTGATTGACAAAATATTGATTCTGAATTGAATTTGAAAAGCAGTACATGTATGATTTAGAAATTAATAAAATCAGTAATTCATTTGCTTATGAATTGCAAACTAATGCAATTTGGAAATATTTCAAAAAGTTATAATTTCAAACAAATTGTTAGAAATCATGTATGTCATTTTGTGTCTATGTTCATTTCTACATGTACTGTAATTACACTAAATATGTATTTATCATCCATGGGTCCCTTTATACCTCCATAGATTTACCTTGTTAACTTATAAAATGGGACTTGAGAGTCATTATGCACAAAATACTGTTACTGTGACATGTACATGTTGATTAAAAAAATGAAATGTGTAGTTTTGAATTTCAGACCATAATAAAAAGAGGTTTGACAGTGACTATAGAAAACATGATTATGCAATTGATGTGATTTAGTTTGACTGTAATTGTGTATCTAGAGAGAACAAAACAATTAACTTGCAAACATAGCCAAATTACCTTGCTAAGTGCGCCTCTCTGCCTTGAGAAGTGCTTGCAGCATCATTTAGGTTTTACTACTAGTCATGTTTGTGTTGTCATAGTCTAGATTTGTGTACCTGTATGCATAAATTGGGGTGTACTGGTACCATTCATTAATATATGAACATGGATAATTAAATGAGATGATTCATGAATATTGTGTGATTATTATTAACTATATTCAAATACTAAATGTGCATGCATGTGTATTTTTATTTATGAATAAATTACTATTCCTACATTCTTGCCCACTTTAAACCAAATGCTGTGAATTATTTTAATTTCATTCCTATTGAATGTATAATGGTCATGAATGATAACTGTCTTTATGTTCTTGTAGAATGTCATGTAGGGCATGTAGAAGACCCACACCCCAGGGTTTACTGTTTACCTTGTTAATCTATTGCTTTTTTGGTCAGTTGAAGTAAGAACTTTCAAAGTTATTGATACTCTGTACTTGTATTTTCTGCTTTAGGGAATGCTTTTAATTTGTGCTAAGTAGGCATGTATGAAATTGTTTATGATAGCAATGTAAATGTTACAGCCTTTTTTTACAGGCCTTTGACTTATTTTGATTAGTTTGTTTACATACTGAACATGTATTGTGTGTTCTCTTCACACTGTTCACAGCAACACACTGTACATGTACATGTACATTATTGGCCAATCAGGGAAGGTACTATTTGCCTGGACCAATTATTTTTCATTTGCTGAATCATTTACTCACGTGCATGAAAATTGATTCACTGTGAAGGTGCGTTTTAGTGTTAGTTCATTGGTGTAACTTGATTTTATTCTAGATACAGTACTAATTTTGTTTTCTCAAGGATTAAGTGTTTAGTCTCTTCACAATATCATATTTTAGTTTATCCATGCTTTTTGATACAGCTTTGATTTTATGTATTAAAGCAGCATATTTTCTTTTGCTCAAAATTCATAGTTGTGTTATCAAATTAGATTAATATTGATTTGGTTGTGATTTTTTACCTGATTGGTAAGAACGCTTGAATGCAACTCGATCACTAAAGGCTTAGTCCTCTCTGAGGGACCTGTTAATGAGGGCACTCGCACACAAAGTGATAATCGAACCTAGATCACTTGAATCCGAAACTTCTGCTTTACCAACTGAGCTATCATGCCTCCCTTTTATATGTTTAGTCCTTACAACTACAAGCATGGTTCAATGTGATCCTGCCTTGGTATTTACATGTACATGCAATAACGGAAACAAGACAGACTGTCAATATGTTAGCATGGCAACTAAATTTATTCAAAGAATGGAAATGGAAAAAGCTCTTTATAGTTTAAAGTATAGGAAAATTGTACTAATTATAAAAAAATAGTTGAATAAGCAAACTTCCTTCTCCATTTTCCCTTTCTTTTCCTTTTTTTTTTCTTAGTTACTGTTTGATGTAAAATACAAAGATATGTGTATATATACACATGTATACAATTCTTTTAACTAAAAAAAAAGCATTTCAAAGGGCAAGGTCTGTGGTGTTTCGTCATAGAGAGAGAGAGAGAGCAGAGTAATGTGAAGTAAATGCTCTGAACCAGTTTGTAGGAAAAGAGAAAGGGGATGGGGAGCTTCTCTCAAAAGCAGATGGAGAGCACCCTTTGCTGCCCCCTAATACTCCTTAATTCATAATTGTACCTGTTTGATTTCATTACATATATATTTTTTGTTCAATGTATCTTTCAAGCTTTTTCTGTTTTCTTCTTCATTATAAGATCTTATCATTCAATGTTGGTACTTGATGGGTTTCATGATCAATACCATGATTTTTATTTAGATGACATTTAATATTGGATGCTATGTATATGGTGGATGATATAACAATTATATGTATGATGTAAAATAGATAAATTATGAAACTTGTGAATTGAAGTGTGTATTTGGCCTCCTCTTTTTATTGTACTGTTATGTAAATGAGAAGTTATTTGAAACCGTCAGAAGTCTCTACATCAGGCTCGGATCAATGGGGGCGGAGGGGTCCTTGCCCCCCCCCAAAACAAAAAAAAAAAAATAAGAGAGAGGAAGAGGGAAAGAAAAGGAAAAAAAGGAGGGAGGGGGAAAGAAAGAAGAAAAAGAGAGAGGAAGAGGGGGGAAAGAAGAGAAGAAAAACAAAGAGAGGAAGAAAGGGGAATGAAAAGGAAAAAAAAGAGAAGGGGGACGCCGAATAGATGCTAGAAGTAGGGGGGGGGAGCGCCAAATTGATATTCAAACTAGGTGGTGTCAAATTGATGTTCGGAGGGGGGGGGGGCGATTTGATGTTTGAACTAGGGGGGCACCAAATTGATGTTCAAACTCGGGGGATGCGGAATTAATGTTCGAACTTGGGGGCGCCGAACTAGTGTTCGAACTAGGTTAGCACCGAATTGATGTACGGACCAGAGGGCGCCGAATTGATGTTCGAACTAGGGAGCGCAGAAATTGATGTTCGAACGAAGGGGGGGGGGGTCACCAAATTAATGTTCAAACTAGGGTGCGCCGAATTGGATGTTCGAACTAGGGGGAGGGGTGCCAAATTGATGTTCGAACTAGGGGGAGGGGTGCCAAATTGATGCTCAAACTAGGGGGGCGCCTGATTAATGTTCAAGCTCGGGGGGGGGGGGGCGCTGAATTGGAGGTGTTCAATCCTGTCCAAAGTGCTCAGAATGTCAGCTTTTCAGGTCGTAAAAAAAATAATGATTTCAGGCTTCAATTTAATCGTTTGCGTTCGCATCAGTTGTTTAGTTAGATATCTATTCTGTTCATACCTAAAAAATATGATGAAATACCTATCCTCTTAATAATGATTACGAAAAAAAATTCCAGTTTATAGTCGAAAAAATGAAATTCGCCCTCGCATCAATATTGTTTGGTTAGATACCTATTATGTACATTTTTACAAAAATTGCTTAAGTCTATTACTGCTCGCACTTCACGCTCGCGTTATATGATTGGTGACGTATATATAATTTTCACGAGTCACCGGAAAACCGTCATTAACATGTCGCTTTTCAGATCAGTATATTAAAATTTTCAGCTCGCGCTTGCATTATCCTCTTCATGAGTCACTGCAAACTGTTACTGTCAACAGAAAATTTTGGATATTCTAACCTGACAATTTCATTTCATTCTAACAATATTCAGCTCGCGCTTCGCGCTGGCAATTAGTTTTAATTAGATATACATCGTGTTCATTATAGCAACTGCTTAAGTTTTCGAGATAAAATGCATGAAATATTTTTAAAAATCAGATCGCGCTTCGCGTTCGCAGTAGTTATTTAGACCTTGTGAGATACCTCATTGTGTTTTTCTCAATTTTTTTTAACGTCAGTCTGTACCCCCCAACCAAAGTAATTTATCTGGGTGTCCCCTACAAAAGTTCAAGAAGCCCCCCCCCCCCGTGCGCCCCTGCTGAATAAATCCCAGCTACGCAACTGATGAGGAGATTGAGTCGATTGCCTTCGAGATTGCGTTTATTTCCAAGAGGTTATCATATTATTAAAGGATATTCTAAGACCACTAGTAAAGAAATTACAGCTCCCGCTCGCTCACATAATTGTAGTAGGGCCTACTCTGAGGAGAAGTTAAACGAAATTGAAACCCCACATGCTTAAAACAGAAAACAAAAAGTCGCTCGCGCTTTGCCCTCGCATTTACTGTTCTTTTTTAAAGTAATATTACATAATGATGATGATTTTTTTTACCTGATTGCTCAGAAAGCATAACTGCTTGTAAGCAAGCAAGCAAACAGAGGACCGACGGTTTAAGGTCCTCTCCGAGGGACCTGGTAATGAGTACTTATACCTCACCAAAGTGTATTAGCGCACCAAGTGGGAATAGAACCCGGGGTCACCGGAATCCGAAACCCCGCTCTACCGACTGAGTTTTCTTCATGAACACATCATTAAACATAAACATGATAAAGTGGTCTTCAATTGACTTTTTTTCGTGTGACAATGTAATAAGATAATTTAACATGCATTTAACATGTTTAAGGCACTTGTGTTTTCCTGGCAGGGAGGGAGGGGCGCCATTTTCCGAAAAGTACACAGGGGCGCCAAAATCAGGTAAGATTTGGGCCCCCTTCCCTACAAAATCCTACATCCGCGCCTGTTCGACATAAATATAGGTCATCAAGTAGAAGCTAACTGTAGCTTCTTTCATCCAAGTGAATGTATGGCCGCGGAAGACATGTTGTATTTTGGATGAGCTTATTGCGGTTTAAAATCGTGCTCTTATGTTATTCTTGAAAGAAGTTTCAACAAAAGCTTTGGCTAATTTTTGTCCCAAGATCACTTTTTATTGGTAGGGTCGAGTACATTAAATAAAAAAAAACAAATATAGCAGGGGTCTTGGAATGATTTCTGAAGTTTGTAACTGAAAAGGCTCCTCTCTTTTCCGCGCGTTCCGCGCGGTCCAGCACTCAAGAGACCACTTGCGCCACACTCGAGATGTCTCGACTCTCAAGGCCGGGGCAGGGGCCTCTTTGTGGTTATTTACACTACGAAAGAACAAACAAGTCGACAGACAAGGCGTACAATTTGAACTCTTTATTCAACACGAATACACAATACCGAAGTGCTTACAATTAAAGCACGCAAAACAGTAAAAACACTTCAACAAGCCAAAGCGACCACAAGGTGGCGCTATTACATAAAATAAGCAACACACAATTAATGGCGTGATCACTTTCCCTTCTTCACTCCCTCTGGGGGGTATGATATAACAGAGATTGCAGTGACTCAGATAAACCAAAAATTAAAGCTTGTAAGACACAAGTGAAAAACGGTTTGTCCATGACAACCACCAGATAGGTACACCACCTATAAAGCAGGTGAAGAAGGGAATGCTTCACACAACATGTGTGTCTAAAACACAAGCAAAAATTAAGTATGAATGACGGAAAGGCATCGATAACCGTCATACTGGAAAATACCGCGACAACCATCTGTCACATCTTGAGCGTAAGTCCAGAAAAGTAGACGTCACATATAAACGGGGCAAAGGGAGGGGGAGGGGGGTCGATTAGTCACAAATAAAGTCCTCAAAACGAGCTGGCATGCGTCGACGACGCTGGGGGCGTTGCAGCACAGGGGGGCTATTGGGTGGCGAGGGGAAAGCGCCGTCACACAAAGGGGTCGACAAAACAGGAGGGACCGGGGGAGGGGGATCCGGCTGGGTGGCATCAGGTGGAGAAGCAGTGATAACCTCATCATCGTCGCTCTGTTGGGGATCCATGGGGTCCGATTGAGGCCGGGCAGGGAAACCAGGCACCTTCAGACAGTCTGATGTTTTCACACGATAAGATGAGTCACGGAGCTGGGAGCCAACAAACTTCCTGATATTGCACCATGCACCGTCAACAGAGCCGACAAGGTAGCGAGGGCGCGCCTGAGACTTGGTGCGATCACCACGAAGATAGACAAGGTCGCCGACTTCAATACCAACATCACCCGGAAGGAGGCCGGACGGGGCCTTTGCACGTTCACTGTGGGGGTGGTTAGCCATACGCTGGTGATGCTGGCTGGCGATGAGTTCTTTGTCAGAAATGGGAATCTGAGCATGGGAGAACTGGTCGCGTTGAGTCCATATCTCACGCGCTGACAGGCCTCGCGAACGAAGACGGCTGTTTAGGCGGGCCGTGGCCAGAGACAATGTCAAAGGAGAGAGGGGCTCGCCGCGAGGAGCATGGCGGAGCAGCTCGTCCTGAAGCTCGCGTATGGCCTTCTCAGCAACCGGGTTCTTATTGGCATTCTTGGGGTGGCCGAGCTCGATGGATATGCCAAGCGAAGCAAGCTGGTGGTCATCACGTAAGGAGGAAAACCCAGGGGCAGGATCAGTCCGAACGACAGCATGGGGGCCATCGAGTGGATGAAGCTCAACACATAGACGAATCAGAGCTTCACGAAGAGTATCCCGGCGCTCATCAGCAATGAGGCAAGTAGCAGTGTATGCGGATACAGATTCACGGAGCACAAGGATCAACTGCTTTGCCCGCTTAAGAACATCTGCTGCGAAGTTAACACCGACTACTTCAGGGGGATCACCAGAGGACTGAGCAGCCATTGTAGAGGGAGCAGTGCGGAGAGAAGCACACTGGTGGCATCGATCAGTGACCTGCTTGATGGCGTGATCCATATCCAGGGCGAAGAAGTGCCTGTTGACAACGGATTTGAGCTGACTCTGTGTTGGGTGATCAAGTTGGAGGTGAATGGATGTGAGGATACCAGCAAGGACGTTTCGAGGCACGATAATGCATTCACGTGGGGAAAGGAGGGGAACTTCTCTACGCACCACAAGGAGACCATCACGTGCTATTGTGGCAACGCGAAGATACCGCTTGACATCCTTGATGTCAGTCAACTTCTTGGATGGACGCGTCCCCTGATGGAGGTGGGCATGTGTGCGTCGAAGATCAGAACATTCAGCCTGGATGCTGTGCCAGGCAGACCGTGACGTGAAGGGGAGTTTCTCTCGGCCAGCAAGGACTTCACTCGGTGTGATCCGATGGACGACGGAATCTTCGGTTGTGTTGATGAACAAGCAAATCTGACACGAGGGATCAGCACAAGGAGCAGCATTACGACTAGCAAAGTCAGATGGGATGTTAACAGCACCAGCCAGGTGCTGGATGGAACACTGATACCTACTGACATTGGAGAGGAAGGTATACACCCGAGGACTTGCAGAGAACACACCACGACACAACTTCTCAAAGGCTTGGACACAGGGTTTGCTATCTGTGAGAATACATGAGCGGTGACGGGATTGAACCATATATGGGCCGAAATGAGTGCAAGCAGCCGAGATAGACAGGGCTTCGACTTCACAGGGTAACCATGTGATCTGCCGCCCGCGCAGTTTTGCACTGTAAAATCCAGCCAGATGAGGCTTGCCAGCCCTGGTAACGTACATCGTAGAGCCAATTCCATGGTTCCGGACAGCGCCATCCGTGACGATCCAAATCTGATCAGATGGATGGGGGAGTGTAATGGTACGAGGAGAGGAAAGGGCATCTCGACAAGCTTGGAAGGCATCGCGTAAGTCATCAGACCAGTCAATGCGGTCAGAAGAAGAACGACCAGCAACAACAGCATCTAAGGGGCTGAGCAACACAGCACAATGAGGAACAACTCGTGAAATCATCTTGTAGGCACCAATGAATGATCTCAAACCCTTGACAGTCTTGGGTAGGTCACAAGAGGCCAGGGCCGCGACACGGTGTGGGCTAGAGCAAAGAGTGCCCTGAGACCAGATCCAACCAAGAACGCCAGTTGATTTGGGGCAAACGACTGTCTTCTTAGGGGAAAGGCGAAGTCCAGCAGAACGGAGAGCATGTAAGACACGAGTCCAATTATCCAAGAGCTCATTGGGGGTATTCCCCCCACAGAACAAGTCATCGGCCAATTTGACAACCACACCTTCATGTAACAAATCACCAAGGACACGGCACATCAGCTCCTCAAGGGCTGTTTCTGATCCAGGCATTCCCATTGCTGACCTAGTGTATACCCTTACTCCGCGAAATGGAGTTGCCACGCCACAATATTTCATTGAGGCCTTTGCAAGGGGGATCTGATAAAAGGCACTGATAAGGTCCGAGGTAATAAGGTACCGCCATTGACCAATATAGCGAAGGGTTGAGTCAACGTCAGGTAAAAGGGATGGTTGTGGTTTGGAGTAACGTCCAACATCGGCAAAGGCTGTTACGAGTCTAAAACCACCATTGGGTTTCTTTACCAAGAAAGAAGGATTGAGGTACTCTACAGTAATGCCCACATCCTCTGGGCGGGCAAACACACCGACTTGTTCCAACTCATCAAATTTGTTTTGAAGTTCAACGAGGGATGGGCGGGCATACATGGGCAAGCGGCCCTTCCGCTGAGGAGGCTGGACCGGACCCATGTTCACCACCGCTTCAAATGGACCAGCAGAACCATTGTAACCCTTGAACGCAGGATCGAACACGTCATCAAACTCAGAATGGAGCATGGCAAAGTCCTGTCGTAAGCTAGGAGAGAGGATGCTATCCGGATCTAATGAGATAGCATCGGAGTGTTTACTAACTCTAGGCACGGAGGGCCGTGGCTTGACCGGCTCAGGTACATGTGGGCCAGATTTAGTTGACTCATTAACATACACAGGCCTAACTTGACAAAAATGCTCGTTCTTGCGGAGAAGACGAGGCTCATCCGAGAGATTTGGGATACGAACTTTGCCTGCTACACTTGATATGATACAGGGATCAGGCCATGACTGGCGAGCGCTGGAAGGAACTTTCGAACTGACAACACGGGGTTCGAGGGCAACAGTCTCATGGGATAACAAATCAACAGGAAGTGTCAATTCAACAAAATCACCAGGCCATAGGACGGTGGACTGCGGAGGGGCACGAAGGACATGTGCCCGACGAACAGCATGTGACTTCTTTTTAGACAAGGGCTTAGAGCCATAAGTAATCACTAAGTCATCGCCGATGCATATTTGGCGTTTGGCAGGCCGAACAGAGACATCATTGAGTTCCATAAAGGGAGTCCCAGCGAGAACTTCAACATCCAACTCATGAACAACAAGACCCTCAAAAACAAGTTGCTGAGATTCACGTGAGAAGGTGAGGCATGTTTCTCCTACTACTTCCAAGGGAGACACACCATCCGCCTGATGTGCAGACTGCGAACTAGGTTTTATTTCACCGCCAAGAGCTTGCACAGTTGCGGCACGAATCATGTTACCTGTGGCACCACTGTCCACCGTAATACGGGTGGTATGGTGCCCCAAAAAGGCATCAAAATACGGAGACTGGCGAATCTGTACTCGCATGGCAGAAGTTTGAGAATGCTGAGGATTCTCATCTGTGGGGCTGACAGCTGATGGAGCTCGTTCAGGCTCCCCGGAATCACTGTTGTCGTCAAAGTTCTCGTCTTCAAAGATATTGGCGACTTGTCGGGCTTTGGCTATGAAGCGACGATCTTGTTCTGGCAAATATGTACACTCGCTAAGGTAATGAGTATCGGGCCGGCGAGCCTCACGGCAAAGAGGGCAGTATTTGTGAGGACGTGTTTTATCGGAATACTGTGGCTTCGTAGTGCGGCGTGGTTGAGCCTGAGTGGGAAACTTGCTCATGCGTCCCTTCCGCTGAGGGAAAGAGGCATTAGCACGCATAGCACGAGAGTTTTCGGAGGAGTGAATCTCATCGAGCAGGCTGTTGAGAGCTTGAGAAATCTCTGGCTTGAGAGATGAGAGAGATCGAGCGCGTAGCTCAGTGCCATACCTCTGCTTAACCAGATGAGGGAGATCAGCATGGATCAATTGTAACCATTGGAGGACTATGAAATTCTCAAGTGTAGGAGTCAACTCTTCATCTTCAGAAATCACTTCACCATGGTGAGATATACCACCATTAACCTTAAGGAGATTATCATCAACGAAGGCAAGGATTCTTTGATACAAATCCTCCGGGCGTTCATCCGCCTCTAGCTTGATATTGCAAAAATCAAGGAAGTGGGCACCACTGCTTTGAAAGCCATAATGTAGCCTGATTTTGCCCCAAATGTCAACTAGTGAACTAGAATCACGAATGATAGAATTGCGCGATATTATCGGGCAGTAATTCGCAATTTGCCCAAGCATTAGCTCCAACATGCTCGCTTTCTGTTGGGCAGACCGCCTGGTCTCTGACGGCTCGGAAAGTGGGTCACTAGACATACCACGTAGTGGGTCATGTTTTGTTTTCTTATGCCACGTGAAATCGGCACCTAAGAATATGGCAAAATTGGGATCGAGAGTGAGGATGTAAATCAAATTCTGCTTCCAATTCTCAAAAGATGTAACGGATTCGTTTTTGGTGAGACACCATTGTTTGGGTGCTGTGGGGGTAGCCATAGTTTTAGTGACACGTAACTGGATAGATGGGACTATGATAGATCTACCGTACCGTTATGCCGAGCCGTGTTTGTGAGTGAAAGTTAGTACACTTACCCCAACAAGCTAGAGCTGGATGCCTGACTGCTAGGAAAGCACGAAGACCGTTTGGGCAGTGAAAAGGCTAGGATCCGTTTCCAAAGCTGCCACCACGAAAGAACAAACAAGTCCACAGACAAGGCGTACAATTTGAACTCTTTATTCAACACGACCCGCAGCAGGTAGGAGATGCTACCGAAGTGCTTACAAAGCACGCAAAACAGTAAAAACACTTCAACAAGCCAAAGCGACCACAAGGTGGCGCTATTACATAAAATAAGCAACACACAATTAATGGCGCTAATGTTTTCATAATCATGCTTGCCTGTCCTTTTTTTTTCAGTATTACAAATACTGCATTTTGATTTTATTTATAGTTCGCGACCAGATAATGGTTCTTGGAGATTGCTTTTTCAATTCTATAAAAATAGGTAAAGGTTTGGTCCTTGTAATGAGAAATTGATTGATCAAGATGAGGGACATTATCTTCGTTGCCTCAAGTTAGGATTTATGAACAGAGCTGTTAAGTCCTACTTTTGAGATTCCTTGAAAATTGGATGATATTATTATCACGAAAGACGAACCCCCAAATATCCATTTATTCCAAACGTCTCTTGATATTTTATTTACCACAGTGTAAAACAAATGAAAAAAAATCCTCATTACTTTGAAATGAATTTATTTTTTCAGTGAAAGTTGAAACCCTAAGGTTTCCGCAGCCCAAATATGGAACTGGTATATTTTTATGATTGGCGCCATCATGTACATCGTACGCGTTGTGGTCTCAAACCATAGAGATGTATACTAATAATTAGTATACATCTCTATGTCTCAAACTCACCCAACTAAAGACACAAATAAGGTGGAAGAAGAATTGGAATGAAATGAAAAAAAAAATCAAAGGAGGGAGAAAAGTGAAGAATAATTGAAAAAAAAAACCTCAGGACACCGGATATCCAGTGGCGTAACAGGCCGGGGGCGCAGGCTGCCCCCCCCCGTTAGGTTTCACCATTAAAGATTTAAAGGGGAACCCAACCTTGGTCATAAATGTTGTGTTGAAAAGGAAAAAAATAAAGAAAACAGAATGGTGAAAATTTGAAAGAAATCGGACAAGCGATAAGAAAGTTATGACTGCTTTAAATTTGAGATCCCTAAGACTATGTAGATTTCAAATTGGCAACTGGGTAAGTAAATTATGACAAGGGGCAAGGACAACTTTCCCAAAGGCCATGTACTAATTATTAGGGATTTGTGGTTTTCTCCTAAGTACCCATTCCCCTGGGGCAGTAATCTAAATATAACCCAGGTAGTATATTTTTTTATGTTCTCATGAAAGAAAAATGTAATTTGAAGTATAACTTTTAAAAAAATGACATTTTAGCCATTTTATGCATTGGGGTTCATGGAAGAGTAGCCCTTGCCTTACATCACTATGACTTCACATATGCGGCCAATTTGAAGTCCCCATGGGTATAGTAATTACCAATTTTTACAGCTTTTAAAAATTCATAACTTTCTTATTGTTTTTCCGATATTGTTCAAACTTTTACCTATCAACTTGTCTGATTTTTCCTTTTCCTCTAAACAAGTTTTTATTTGGGTTGGATTCCCCTTTAGAAACAAAACAGGAAAAGGAGAAAAGGGAGAAAAAAAGGAAAAGGGAAAGAAAACTAAAAAAATAAGAAGGGAAAATGGAAGGAAAGCGGGAAAAGGAAGGAAAGAAGAATGTGAGAAAGAATAAATCATTCCTAAATACTAATACATTAGCATGACAATATTAAGAAAGGAAAATAGATTAAAAGATGACAAAATGGCAAACAAAAACGGGAAATGAAGGTACAATTTGCGTCTTCACTTATCCTCCAATTAAAGGAAAATGAAACCTTTGAAACAAGAAAACAGATCAACAAAAAATTGAGAAAAATTGAATAAATAATAAGAAAGTTATGAGCATTTGAAGTTTAGATCATTATCATAATGAACATTCTCCAGTTGGCAATGCGACAAAGATGTGTGATGTCACTTTCCCATTACTTTTCTATATATTTCACTTAAACTGCCTCTTTTATCACATCTATCAATAGATCATGTATTCTTTCTATAAAAGGGCATGTAGTATGGATTTTTAAAGAATACATTATGGATAAAGAGTTTGTATCACTATAAGAAAGAGGAAAAGGGACATTTTAGGGGTATTTTATAGTCCCTCACAGGGAAAGTTGTTCACATGTGACATCACACATCTTTGTCGCATTGCCAGTGGGAGGATCTCCATAGCATTAGTGATCGCAATATTCAAATGCTCATAAATTTCTTATGATTTGTCCGATTTTTCTCAAATTTTCTTTGATCGTATTCTTTAATTTTTCTCTTTCTACACAAGCCCACTTGTTCCAAAGGTTTCATTCCCCTTTTAGTTTCTTTTCACGGGTATTTGCTTTCACTCTTAACAAATTCCTCTCGAAACCAATGTTCCAGTCTTTTTTTTTTCATTTTTTAAATACCCCCCGAAAGAAAAAAGTGACTTTGGCCCTTCAATATAATTATAAAAAAGTAAAACTGGGTATTTAGGTGTATTATCATTTTTAAATATATGTGTGTTTTTACTCGTGTATCTTTTACTTACAAAAGCTAACTTATACATGTTTAACATCTTTTGAATTCCCAAGAGGAAATTTTCTGTTGGAATGGACGAAATAAATTGAATTGAATGTAATTAACTTACATTGTTTTCTGCAAGTGCAATTAAGCTCACATGTATAGAATTGCCATGACACTATAGTTCAAGTAGAGCCCCATCATAAAAACATAATTACCCGTGAAAATGAAGATTATTTACTGTGACTTGAGGATTTAAATTCAAATTTCTCGATATTGAAAAACAGTTATTTAGGATTGAAACTAATCCAGAATTCGATTATTTTAAATCCTTGCCATTCATACGGTAAGAGAGAGAGAGAGAGAGAGAGAGAGAGAGAGGGGGGGGGGGGTACCGGATCTGGGGCAGGAATGGGAACACAGTTTGATTATTCTCACCCTGTATGCATTAATAAGTGATCATTAAAAATCAACATGGTATGGGTAATCACTATGCATGAATATAGTCATTGACTTGATTAATTGATCCTCATGGGAACTTTTTAATTGCATTTAATGGGCATGCTGTGAAGCTTTATGTAAGATAACTCATTTTAACGTAACCCAACGCACACGTTTGTGTGTGTGTGTGTGTCTAAAAAGGATGAAAAAGGTATTACATTATTGAGAGAAGAATAATACAATGGTAGCTCGACTACAGGAGCCTTGTTCGATGACACAAGTATTCATTCATGTTGTAAGAAGGACCAGTCAGAGCTGCACTGACAATTTCACACCTGTCCAATGAGCGACGAGATGGCTGACTGGTTGCTACGACAACGGAATTAGTATACGTCATATACCAAGTTACTACGCTTCTTCTCTGCGAATCTAGAGGGTAACTACCGTCTATTCGGACATTCGGCTGACATTTACTCATGTCAGTAGACCTGCGAACGGCAAAAATAATCATATATCAGCTCTAACTTTCTTGGATGTTGCAAACTCTCCTCATCCACAGATCTCACTTTGTACGGAATTTCTTAGGAGACTCTACATCGGTTTTTATAATGCCTGGGGAAAACTGTTTTGTACCATTCAGAATAATCATACAGTCACCAAACTGTGAGAGGACAACAGCACTTGAGTTATAACATTATGTTATGTTGCAGAAGTGGAAGCTATGTTGTCATAATAAGAATAATTATAATAAAAGTCAGAGTATATAATTAGCCATAGTAGATTTGATTGACTTATACCTCGGGTTTATGTGGCTATACATATTTCAAGTTATTATTATTATTTTTTTTTTTTTTTGGGGGGGGTTGTCCTCAGTGATAGTTGATATATACCCACTGTGTGTTTGGCCAACTTTAATTGGTAAGCATAAGTTAAGTTTTTATTTCACGGGTAACAGTATTTTGAAATTAAATGATCTCGGTTTATTTACTTTCACTCTTAACAAATTTCTCTCGAAACCAATGTTCCAGTCTTTTTTTTCCATTTTTTAAATACTCCCCCCAAAGAAAAAAGTGACTTTGGCCCTTCAATATAATTATAAAAAAGTAAAACTGGGTGTTTAGGTGTATTATCATTTTTAAACATATGTGTGTTTTTACTCATGTATCTTTTACTTACAAAAGCTAACTTATACATGTTTAACATCTTTTGAATTCCCAAGAGGAAATTTTCTGTTGGAATGGACGAAATAAATTGAATTGAATGTAATTAACTTACATTGTTTTCTGCAAGCGCAATTAAGCTCACATGTATAGAATTGCCATGACACTATAGTTCAAGTAGAGCCCCATCATAAAAACATAATTACCCGTGAAAATGAAGATTATTTACTGTGACTTGAGGATTTAAATTCAAATTTCTCGATATTGAAAAATAGTTATTTAGGATTGAAACTAATCCAGAATTCGATTATTTTAAATCCTTGCCATTCATACGGTAAGAGAGAGAGAGAGAGAGAGGGGGGGGGGTACCGGATCTGGGGCAGGAATGGGAACACAGTTTGATTATTCTCACCCTGTATGCATTAATAAGTGATCATTAATAATCAACATGGTATGGGCAATCACTATGCATGAATATAGTCATTGACTTGATTAATTGATCCTCATGGGAACTTTTTAATTGCATAACTAATTTTAACGTAACCCAACGCACACGTTTGTGGTTGTGTGTGAAAGGTATTACATTATTGAGAGAAAGCTACAATGGTAGCTCGACTACAGGAGCCTTGCTGCACTGACAATCTCACACCTGTCCAATGAGCGACGAGATGGCTGACTGGTTGCTACGACAACGGAATTAGTATACGTCATATACCAAGTTACTTCGCTTCTTCTCTGCGAATCTAGAGGGTAACTACCGTCTATTCGGGCATTCGGCTGACATTTACTCATGTCAGTAGACCTGCGAACGGCAAAAATAATCATATATCAGCTCTAACTTTCTTGGATGTTGCAAACTCTCCTTATCCACAGATCTCACTTTGTACGGAATTTCTTAGGAGAATCTACATCGGTTTTTATAATGCCTGGGGAAAACTGTTTTGTACCATTCAGAATAATCATACAGTCATGATTATGTTAGCCTAATGCCGTGAAAAGTGATAATTTCTTCTCCAAAGTTAGATCCAGGCCCCTTCATAGACTATCGCAAAATACTTGTGGCCAGCACATGAACGCAAACAGGAAAAAGCTATGTCTGCTCTCTTGGTCAAACGACTTTAACATGAAACAAAGCAAGATTAAACCGCATTAAAACTATTTTGTTACTGCGAAAGGTTCAGATCTACTGAAGATACAGCTTGAATAAAACAAAACCGTTCAAATCAGGCAAACGTGCATAAACATCAATGTCATGGTGATTTGGGCACATCGCAAAAACTTTCACAATTACTTTTGGGACATTGCAAGGGTCGGCGGATTGCTGTCCGTGTTTCCATCGTTAACCATGGCCGTTTGTTCCGATTATATAACTTTATTGCCAAGGAATAGCACATCCCAGAGCATGCACTCAAGGTTAAGTCTACAATCAGCACTAATCATTCTCGTGTGCTTTGGGACCTTTGCAATCGTTCTTGCATATATCTTCAATGTCATCAGGAAGTTCGTATACAGAGACAAAGTAAGTAGTTAAATTAAATTTCCTCTTGATATTTCTTACTCTCTTTTTCAGCTTGATTTATGCTACAATATTATTTGCAAAGACTAAGTAGATATCTTTTTGACGAGACTTGTATTGATCCTTGTAGCCTAGCGACACATGTACCTCTAGAATTAGGGATGGAATAATAGGCGCGTATCCAAGATTTTTTGGGGCCGACATAATTTTGACGCCCCTGTGTACTTTTCGAAAAATGACACCCCCTCTCCGCCAGGCAAACATAGGTGCCTTAAATGTATGTCGAATGATCTTTATAATAACATAAAAAAGGCAATCGAAGACCACTTCATTAAAAAAAATCCATGAATATAATTATGATGTAATACCATTTTTTTAAAGAATAAATGCGACCATATTTTTAAGCACTTTAAACAACATAAACAAGTTAAGGAAGAATTATAATGCGAACGCGAAGCGAGAGATATTTTGGGGGTATTTTATGGGCTTAAAACTGAAAATTGAACATTCTGAGCAGTTTTGTAAGCATGCATGAGCAGGATGCGTATCTATCTGATGGGAGTGGGAAGCGAAAGCTGAAAAGTTGAATATTCTGACCCAAAATTTAGAATTCTAAGAACAATTGGTAATCATGAATAGGAAGGGCATCTTACCAATCATTTAATGCGAGGGCGAAGCGTGAGCTATAATTTTTTTTGATATTTCGACCTAAAAATTGACAATCTAAGCACTTTTTGTAACCATGAACAGGATGGGTATCTATCGAAATTAAAAAATTGATGCTTGCCCGAAGCGGCAGCTGAAAAGTTTTGATAATTCTGACCTAAAATACGTTACAGCGTTTCTCTTGTGCCACACTAGACAATCGTCTGGAGCGAACACCGCATGAAATTCCTTATCAAAACACGAGGTGCACATTGGGGTCGTGAGATCATCTCCGGTAATCGCGAGGTACATCGTCTCCTTTGGACTCGCGAATTGCGTTGTCATGGCAAAATGTCAATCAAGGGGAAAGCGCGTGCCTGCAAAACGATCGCTCAGATAAAGGACTTCCTTTTTTAAGCCGAGTTTACGCCAAGCAAATTGCTTCTAATATGCAAGTTCATAATTCCATTCTGCGCATGATAAGAAGATTCTGCGAGTGATCAGAAGAAGGTCATTGGTACTAGATTGATATGGTGGTCTTATATATTTAATGAGATAAGCATCAACTTTGATGTCTTGATTATTCATAATTCTTAATTCTTTTTAATTGTGTTTTTGATTAGATCCACAAAAAAACAACGATACGTCCACTAGCGACTGGTATTTCACGTTTGGCTAAGTATACATTGTTATAACAGCATGCTAATGCATTTAAAGTAGAATTGCAACACATACCTTCATAGAGTGTTCATTGGTGTGCTATTCTAGTCACCTGGTCTATTCAATTTCTGCATTCTGCTTTGCAAGGCATGCTTACTCAATAACTTGCTTTGAAATCTGCCTATCATAATGAAATAAGTGAAAGGTCATTTGACCAAAATTGCCCATGAAGTAACTACGAAATGGTCTATCCCTGTCAAATGAAGACGAGCATTTGACAGAGCATAACGTGAACAATATCTAGCGAAAAAAAGAAGTATCACTTGACGCTTAATCTCGAATTCACAGCAGCACCAAGAGTATAATATCATTAATAAGCATTTTAGCGATTTAGCATGCAAGAGACAATGTGACCTCGTAAACATTGTTTGAACGTCAGCTTCGATAATAATCAATATCGCAATAAGACAAAACAAAAGAAAAGTGTCATGAGGAAAAAAAAATTCTCTTATTCTGGACGTCCTGACCATTGATTTTTTTTTTCTTTCGAGATTATAGTCTATATTGGTGCATGGTTATAATTCAGCGTTTTCACCTCTTGAAAATGTGTCTTCCGGTTAAGCGAGACGTAATATTGAGTCCCCCTTCGGTCATCGCGATCTAAATTACAGCTTTATTTAAAAAAAAACCTTGGCCGCCAACAAAGATATTGCTATCCTGTCAATATAAACGACCGAGGTGAAGGTATCTGCAATGGGCAAATTCCTTACGAATTCATTCAGATATTTAATATTTACACCTTTCCTGTCAATACGAACCACTCTCCCTGGCTTAATACCGATAAAGTATACACTACGAGATCGTTTATTTACACTCTTAAACTTATCTTGCTTATTCAATGTCATAATTTGAAAATTAGAGTCGCCCAACTTCAATGCCGATGCAAGAGCAAACATTTTATGAATATCACAGGAAACCCTTTAAGAACCCTGAACGTTTCTATTTGATCATTGCAAAACGTGCTGCAAGGCAATTATTGTATCAAAAATGCAGGAGAGTTAAAGTTGTCAGATATCAGTTGTCAAAATGAGTGGACGATAAAATTGATCATGACATGCCTTTCGTGCTTGGTTAAAGAGAACTAATAGATGTAATAAGAAAGGGGTTGTGTAAGTGGTAAAGAGAAGCAAATGAATGAACTTATAGGCGTTTTGATAGAGACGACTCTATTTGAAATCATTACAGTGATATTTTCTCTTCGCATATTTTATTGGAGTAGAAAGTCATTAATATAGGGGGGGGGGGATATTTCGGAAATTTGCAACTGCATTACATTATCATTAATGAAGAGAAACGTCAGCTCTAACTATGGAAGCTGATTTTATCATCATGAACACACTAAAAAAAAAGTTTTTCCAATATTGAGTAAATGGTTGGTTGGGTAAGAAGGTACCCATTTTGTTAATTGTACACTATGTTGCGTTGAAATAGCCCAATAAGGGGTAAAAAGATACCCAGCAAACATGCATGTTCCCTTTCTACCCAATCTTGGGTAAAACTTTACTCAGTGTTATTAGAGTGCAATTACTTTTTTATGGAACATCAAACGTAGCACAGCAGTGTGTTATCTCCACCTAACGATTAAAATCTAAATTTGTTTACTAATCGCATTAGATTCGATTATAGTCTAGTCAAATCTTAAAATGCTTGATGCATGCTACACCGTTTAAAAAAAAGAAGATTTTACCGAAGAAAAATTGAAAAAAAACAACAACAGATTTTACAGAAAGAAATAACCAAATCATTCTGTAAATTGTTATAACAGGAAAGATTTTCTACGATTTTTATTTTACTAAACAGGTCTATTAAAAAAAAAGAGGAAAACAGTTTTATTACAATATATTTGTAAGGTTACTTACACAAAAAAACAATTTTATATGCATTTTTACACAAATTCACGTAAGATTACACAGTGCAGTAAGATTACAGGTGTTCTTACTCTTGCCGGTCATCTCCTGCATGTAACTCACATGATTAAAAAGAAAAAATAGACCAATACGTTAATTTGAATAATCATGACTCCAATATTATTGCATAATCTAATTACAATCACATCTTAATTATTCGTACCTATGTAGGTGCTTTTACCAAAATAAACTTATGATAGGATGGATCTTCCCCTAAAAATAGACACGCGTCGAATTTAATTTGTTCTTGTTTTCACTGAGGAAAAAATGAATTTTCCCAAGATTAATAAATTTTTAATGAGAGAATAGGCCTATAGTAAAGTTAGTTCGTAGGAGTGATTCACCCAATAAACGCCGCTGCTTGCATATTGTTTAATGCATTGAAATTCGAATCTCCACTCTTCATTAACGTAACTTTAAAGGAAATACACTTCTGGAGAACGTTATAGACCACTTCTCTGAACCAACATTGGAAGGAAGGAAAGTATAGATATAAACAAGTGGAGCGCCTCTGGCAGTCTCACCTACATTACGCGATTCTATATAGCAGCAGAGCTGACTTTGAAAACTACTATAAAATGATTATTCACAAAACACCATCCATATAATGATAAAATACTACGTTCAGTGACACTAAAAGACATTTTACCTTGATCATCATGATCATGTGACCCAATAATTGTCAGTGATACTTGATTATCCCTATGTCCACAATTCATAAACTATTTCCATAAACTTTAAAAGTTACGACAGCAATTTAATAATTACCTCCAACATGGCCAAATTTCATTGACCTTAATGACCGTTGACCTTGGTCATGTGACCTGAAACTCGCACAGGATGTCCAGTGATACTTGATTACTCTTATGTCAAAGTTTTATGAACTAGACCAATACGTTTTCAGAGTTAAGATGGTAATTCAACAAACACCCCCAAAATGGCCAAAGTTCATTGACCTTAAATGACCTTTGACCTTGGTCATGTGACCTGAAACTCGCACAGGATGTTCAGTGATACTTGATTACTCTTATGGTCAAGTTTTATGAATGAGATTCATAAACTTTCAAAGTAATGATGGTAATTCAACAAATACCCCTAACTTGGCCAAAGTTCATTGACCCTATCTGACCTTTGACCTTGGTCATGTGATTTGAAACTCATGCAGGATGTTCAGTTATATTTGATTATCCTTATAGCCAAGTTTCATGAACTCGGCCTTTATACTCTTTAAGTTATGATAACATTTCAAAAACCTAACCTTCGGTTAAGATTTTATTTTGGCGCCGCCACCACCGCCGTCGGAAAAGCGGCGCCGTTTTGAGACAAAAAACAAACAAACGAACTACATAAAGTTCAAACCCGAGCGTGATGTTAATTTCTTTTTTATCGAAAGCGGCAAATTTCTCTCATAGTAATGGTTCTCTCGACTCATCATACAAAAAACCAACGTACAATTGCGTTATAAACTCCTTTATACAACGATAATGTCTTGGTGGTTACACTTAAAGCAAACATGTATTGTATTAAGGAATAATTTCTACACCTTTAGGTCAGCTCTCTGTTAACTTAAGCTATATACTATTGTTTAAAAATCCATTACTTTACCGATCGGGGGCATTATTAAATTTAATTGAAAGGGGCACGGGCGTAAATTCCCGGGGGTATACATCCCCCACTTTTCGGAGAGGGGGATGGCATGTATAATCATCCCCCTCCCCACTATTCAAGATAGAAAAAAAAATCATCAAATGATTAATATTCCTGTTAATGTGTGGATTCATCTTTAAATGCACTGTCAAAGTGCTTAAATTGGCCTAATTTGCATTCTAGGAATGCAAACTTTCTCGCACTGTGGCTCCGCTCCCGCGTTCAACCTATCCTTACAAGAATTTGGCTGGACAAATCCCTACGTTTAGATTATTGCAGAGGTTATATCCACTGCATCTTGGGAGTTTAGTTATAATAAGTCCATTTATGAATATTTGATTCCAATGAATTCCAAATATGATTATAACTTTATCATAAACAATTTAAAACACCCTTTAAATACACTTTCGTGAATATGGGAGGGGTCATCTGGTATCTTGGTTGGAAGCGGGGATTTTGTACGAAAAATATTTGGCCTACCGTATTCTTCAAAAAGATACAATGAGTTACTGAAGACATTTATCAAATTAATGCTGTTAACGAAACATTCATTTTCACAATTTTTATCAATTTAAAGGGGACTTTAAAGCACATTAATTAACACAACAGCGTAATAAATATTCCATAAATGAAATTGCTCAAAATTTGGAATGTTGCATCATCTCCCAATATCATATTAAAGATGATTCGAAATCTTTCATTTTCATATTCATTATTTGATATTTCCACGTTTTTGGAAGTTTATATTGTGGCCTGTGATGACCTTTGATCGTTTCATATGGCACCCTTATTTCTGATAATCATGATCCTATTTTCGTTTTCATTCTTATATCACCTTTGACCAGTGAGCAAATGAGTGTTCATTGAACAAAACTCGACTATTTCAATCCCTATTTGCTCTTTTTATATATTTCTTGTTCATATCCTTCTAAAGTTTACGTTATTGATAATATACCCTTATCATCCTCTGTATTTAATGCATATTATTTTAAACGACTGAAGCAACCTTTTTAAGGCTCGCTAACAACGCTCACCGCCGCAATTTCTCCAATTATTACACTCCCCTGAAAGACGATTTGACAATCATTCTGTTTCTGTTTCTTCCAACTATGGAAAATTTGCTCGCTCGCTTCGCTCGCTCGCATTTGGATACTAACTATAATCCATTAGTTTACGTTACAACAAATCCATTACAATATAACCATCATTGTGATAGTCCCTCAAGTAAAAGATGGTAGTATCATGCACGCAATTACATACCCCTGTACATATAGCCCGTGATTTAATAATTACACACCACTTGAAAGAGTTTTTGGTGCAACATTCTTTCT